>NC_090445.1:773339160-775739160 GCF_031143425.1 Pleurodeles waltl | reverse complement strand
TGGGATCACGTTGGCCACTTCTTTGTCAGCCCTATCTGAACCCCTTATCCCCCTGGTTTGGCAGTGTCACCCATGGGAGGGTTGTAGGGCTAAAGGGAGAAATATGTCAAGATCTCAGGGAAATCAGAAGAGAACTACTGTCCAAGGGAGTAATGTAGTGAGACCTCAAGGAAACTTAGAGGGTAGTTCTGTTCCGAACCTTGTGGTCAATGGCCAACTGAAGTCTTGTAAGGTACCCATGCTTAATAATACTTTTTTAGATCTCCCTCCTGACTGCACTCCATATATTGTTGTTTTGGTTGATGTGCCCCTGTTGAAGAGTCCTGGTAAAGAAAAATATGACCAATTAAGAAACGTCCATGAGCAAATCATTATGGCCCCAGGACTGGGTGGATGGGACAGGGCCTAAAAACCTTTCAAGGTGATTGTATTGTGGTCAATTTTGGGAATAGCCAGGTCGCAGGTAGAATTCTTTCTTCTTGTCAAAATAAGGTTACTCCAAATCAGCACATTAGGATCCGACCACTTAGGTCTTTTTACAAACCTACCCAACCTCGAAGGGAGTGGTGTCAGCAGGGCACTCCTCAGAGGGTTTGTAATGCACAGTTCATGTCTATTCCCTTATCAAACAGATTCGACCCCCTTGTTTTCCTGGAAAAAGTGGATTGACTGTCCCCAACTGGATATCTTGAATACTCTGACTTAAGGTTGTTAAAAGGGGGGGGGTGTCTTCTTTCCATGAAGGTGTCAACACCAAAGTGGAGCTCATCTTTTTGCTTTGGAATATAGCGGGCATGGATGAGAAAATAAAGGACCTAAATTGGCTCATCTTTAAACAATTGGGTATCCTGGCCCTTCAAGAAACTTGGTCAAGTTGGACCACACCCTTCCTGGATGGTTTTGCTCATTATTTTTGTCCTGCCACTCCTTCCAAGCAACCAGCAGAGCAAAGGCTGGGGTATGTACCTTGATATCACTAACTGATTTATGGCTGCACTTACCACCAACTCCTCTAACCTAGGTGCATTATTGTTGATAGATTGAAGCTTTTGGTTTTTAATATTTCTACTTCTAAAGGGCAGCCACCCAGTTCTGATACAAATATCTCTATGGGCATGATTACAGATGCCTGGTTCACTCCAATAGTTATTATGGTTTTAATCTTCACCCTTCTAAACAGGTCTGTCTGTTTCTTCAGGATGTTACATTGAGGGAGCACATTTCTAATGCCCACTTTGAACATTCGCCTCAAGGTGAACAGGCCATTTTTTAAAGTACAGTCATTGAATTTGCTTGCATCTGGTACTTTGGACGCTCCTACTTATGTTGTCAGGGTCCATGAGACAATAGTAGATTACATTCTAATTTCTTCTTCTCTGATTTCTTCTGTAATTGAGTAATAGAGTCTGGTTGGAGTGACCATAACCCTTTAGTGTTGTCCTTAAGATTGTTATTTACAAAACAGCCATTATTGACTCCTCCTTCCTCCTATATGGTTTTGAAGGATCAAGGTAGAAGATTAAAATGGTCCAAAATATTCCCAGATGATTTTCTCAGTAATTTGTATCATCAGAGTAGCTAGGTGCTGGAATGTTGTTTGAGTCAGGATACTGAGCCCAAAGAAGTTTCACAGGAGTTTACTGCTCCTTGTACATATGTTAGAGCGCTCTTTCTGTTCAAAGTTGAGCACAAAATGATGACAAGGGTGAACATTGCTTTGATGGGACTTGATCCAAAGCTCACCAGGAATTTAAGAAGGCACTTAGTCATATTCAAAGGGATGCAGTAGAGCTGATGTCATGTCATAGACATTACAAGTTGGGTTACCAAGATAAGAAAAAAGGTCCTAAAGGATGAGACTTAGAATAGTTTAGTGAGTGCCTGCGATTCTCAGGATAGTGCTACCTTATGGCAGGTTGTTAACTGCCCTTCCTTGAAGGCGAGGCCGGCCCTTTCTTGATCTCTGTGATTTTGCAAAGATAAATGGTTGGACCATTTTTCACACATTTATTTTTCAGTGCGAAGCAGAGAACTCTCCGCATCTGCCTTCAGTAACAATGTTAAACTTTTCTTTCTCTCTTACGGAGATAACAGGAGCCATCCTGAGCTTGGCTGGTGTTATGTCCCTGGCCCAGAAGGTGTACCTGTTGACCTCTTTAGGACTGACCCCCTTATCTGGGCTCCTTTGTTAACTAAGGCCCTAAATGCTGCTGTGATTTATAGCCAGCCAGGTTCATGGACACATTCCAT
Source organism: Pleurodeles waltl (assembly GCF_031143425.1). Classification (NCBI taxonomy): domain Eukaryota; kingdom Metazoa; phylum Chordata; class Amphibia; order Caudata; family Salamandridae; genus Pleurodeles; species Pleurodeles waltl. The sequence continues at coordinate 775,736,910 of NC_090445.1, read as the reverse complement.
CATTGTCCCCGTGTTCAATGAGGGTGATTGAGGTGATCCAAAATGCTATAGACATGTCTCCTTGATCTGTACCACCATCGAGGTTTTCAGCCAGGTGATTGTGGGCAGGCTTTCCCTGTAGGACAGGGAGAGCAGTATTATCTCAGAGCTGCAATATGGGTTCAGGCCAGGCAATAGTACCATCAATCAATCCCAGAACCTATACCTTTTTTCTGAGAAGTATACTGTGGCTATAAAGGGTACCTTGTTCCTTAGTTTTATGGATGTAACCTCTGCATTTGCTTGTGTGGACCGTACTAAATTATGGGCCTTGATGTTATCACTAGGTATCGATCCGGCCCTGGTGTCTTTTCTAGGCAACCTGCACAAGGATATATCTGCCTCTGTTAGGTTTGAAACTGATGGCAGTTGTTTGAGATTTTTCCCAGTATCTCGGAGTGTCAGGCAGGGCTGCATCCTGGCACCTTTTCTGTTCACAATGTGTATTAATTACCTGGAATAGGTGCTAACTGAGCTGCTTTGTGACATGCCCTGGGTGGGCTAGCGGGCTGTCCCAGTTCTGCTCTACATGGATGGCACGTCCTTATGTCCATGATGGCAGTAGGGATGCAGCATCTGCTTGACACCTTTTCTGATTTCTTTGCCAATTTGGATCTTTCTATAAATTAGTCAAAATTGTATGTTATGGTCATCGGCCGAAAGCTTTCCAAGCCTAAAATCCTTTATTGTAACAAGAGTAAAATTTATCAGATACCCTCTCTTAATTATTTGAGTATCCTTCTTGACAGCAAGAATACCTGGGGCCCACTTCTAGCTCGGATAATGGGGGGCGACAATGAATTGTGATGTTAGGTGAGGTAGGAGGTTATTTAAGCCCCTCCTTCAAATTTATGGTGCTAAATGCATATCAGCCACAATACGAGGCATGGATATTTAGAGTTATAATGATTCTTGTTGATATGTGTTTTTTAATAATGATTGGTAATTTGTTAATCTGGGATTTTGTGTGTTTGAAATGTGTCCTTTTTTTTAATTCTTCTAGACCGTGCTTTTAAATTTCTAGGCAGTATGATATGCTCATTGTCTAAGACTGGAGGCAATCTTTCTTGGATGTTCTCATTATTGTCTCACTGGTTGTTTTTATGTGCTCATGTTATTATGTAAATGTAAATTAGCACTTGTATAGCGCACTACTCACCCGTTAGGGTCTCAAGGCGCTGTACTCATACCGCTATGGAACCCCTCCTGGCTTTTCCCTGTGAGGCACCCACTCCTGAGCACCCCCAGGGTGAAGCCAGGCATCCAAGCGCTGTTGGGGCCGTTGTGGAGATTAAGCAAGCTATTGCCCAGAGTGGGACCCATGAATTAGATTAGGCACCGAGGCGAGAATTATCTGGTTAAGGGGAATTGAGCCCAAGACCTGCCGAAGCGGGACTTGAACCCTGGTCTTGAGCCAGATCTCTGCTTGAGGGTCTGCCGCTCTAACCATTGAGCCACACTTCTCCACCTATGGAATGCGCTTAATGTTTTTGAGCTGTTTTATATCTTTTAGTTTTTTTTTCTAACCAAATAAAGATTTATACTACTACTATATATGAAGCAGGTGTTTTAGAACAAGGTGATTGCCGATCACTTAGTTGTAACTGCTACCACTTTTTTCACACATGTACAGTGGCATGTCAGGTGATTTATGTGTACGAGGTCTGAGACTATGGGTGCCTGTTTGTTTGTCTGTTGTCATTGGTGTCTGTAGGTTTTCTGGTAAAAGCACATCTATGTATGCATGTGTTGTTTGTGCAAATGTTATGGAAATGTGGAGGTTTTGCTTGTACAAGAGATGTACTTATAGTACTGCATATTTCATTGTTTAAGTCATGTAAATTCGTACTATTTCCTGCAGCTATGATGGCGTGCAATAGCTATGTGAATTGAAATGAACACAAATTCAATTAAAGTTATTCCACTGGCTGGCAAAGAAAAAAAGCCATTAAAACATGGAGCAGTTGCGGCAGCTCAGTTATGTGAGGACAGGATTGATCAGGTTGGGTGAATTTCAATATGTTGCAAAGACATTTTGTTCTAGCCTTTTGTTGATTACATTTTCCAAATTAAACCAATAGCTCCGTGGGAAATCTAAGTAATTTACTGAAATTACTCAACCATATGGTCAGGAAATCTACCCTTGAAAAGTAAGAGTTAGTCCAGCCAATGAAACTGGCACGAATTGATTTTGAATTGGCTATGACGACAAACTTTGATGGAGACAATCAGTGTTAGCACTTCCATTGTTTGACTTATGTTCATCTACTTAGTCACTGACTTTTTTAGAATAAGACAAACTGAATTTATAAACTTTGAAATTTATAGTTGAAGAATTAGAAGTATTACCATGTTTGCAAATGAATGCAGCCATGTAAGTGCACAATTTTTAGTATTTTGCTTTGATTGTCATTTTCATTGAAATGCCGTTTTGGGAAAAAATTGTATGTTTGACGTATTTCTTCTCAATCAACTCGGATTTTTAGGTACCAAAAGTGGGATAAACTTTCCTATGAGTAGCTAAATTCGTAGTGTTCATGATTGCATCCTGGTTAATTTTATGTGTGCACGTCAGAGGAAAGTTCTAATACGGGTGTGCAAACAATAGAGTATTTGTGAAAAAAGTAAATAACGAGAGGAGTGAGTACTTTCATGTTGAATGATGTGCTTTGAGAGGTGTAGTGAGTTTAGGTACATTTGTTAAGTTATTCTTTCAGGGGTGTGAGTTCGCCACAGGATTCATAGTTGCTGAACGACTATTATATCACATAGCATGCACGCCATCACTCCCCATCTGCATGGGACACTTTTGATTTGTAATCACAAACTTGCCAATGTTTTTACTTCTTCTCATAAATGAAACCTATCGAATTTTAAGTAAGTTGTTAGTTAAATATTCCACCAATTTACCTGTCCATACGTTGGCATGCAAGTGTAGGGTCATTTCACGTAACAAGCTACTACATTGTTCTTGGAGTGAATTATGCCAGTTTTGTGAGCCAAGACGTAGCACCCGTTTACTTTTCTCTGTGTACAAATTCCTGCATTGCAATGGAATTTCATGTCACTAGCGGTTTCTATAACGCACACTAATTCTATTGTCTGAGGGAAATATTAATAATCTGCATGTATAACAATGACATCTTCATAACTATTGTTCACCCCTATCTCTTCCTACAATGTACTGCATACCAATACACAATCATGTAGCAGTGCGGTTTACTAGAACTGTATCTTTTTGCACAAGTTATATGATATCATGACTATTTTGAATGCTCGTCTCAAGAAAAAAATTGTCTTGCAACTTCAGACCTAAAAATGTGAGAGCATATTTGTCAAATGTCGTTCGTGGTTTTTGCAGTGGGTTAACCAAGCACGTTCATCAATGACTACTTTATTTTGTCACATGCAAAGAGCCTGTATTCCAAATATTCAATGCGGACCTTTCCAGCAAACAGCTTGAGATACTAGAGGAAACCATCCTGCTATTTGAACCATCACTGCATGCCTTTCTCATGTAGGATAAAGTGGTGTGGAATAAAGCAATGTGGGATAAAGTGGTGAGTGAACTGATGGCGGAGGAAGCAGCAACATGAGATGCAGAGTACTGTAGGACAAAATGGATGAAATGTGGTGTAGTATAAAGGGGACCATGGGCCACATGTGCACAGCTTTTTTCTTGTTGCAAAAGTCCCAATTCGCAGAAAGCATTTTGCAATGTACTGATCCATTTTTGCGATTAGGTAATCTATTTACCGAATCGCAAAAATGGTTTGTGAGTCACAATTAGGAAGGGGCGTTCCCTTCCAAATTGGGAGTCGCACTGCAATGTATGATTGTTTTATGACCGTGAATGCGGTCACAAAACAATTGCAGTTAGCACCAATTTCAAATTGGTGCTAACCCGTTCGCAAACGGGAAGGGGTCCACACAGGACCCCTTCCCCTTGGTGAAATGTAGCGATTTTTTTTTCGGAGCAGCCAGTGGTCCCACTTCTCTGAAAAAATGAAAAGAAAACTTTTCATTTTTGTTTTTGAAATGCATCCCGTTTTTCTTTAACCCCTTCGCTGCCAGGTCTTTTCCCCTCAAGTGGCCGGCTATTTTTTGGCTATTTGGGGCAGTTCGCGCTTAGGGCCTCATAACATTTTGTCCACATAAGCTAACCACGCCAAATTTGTGTCCTTTTTTTCTAACATCCTAGGGATTCTAGAGGTGACTAGACTTTGTGGGTTCCCCTGTAGGAGACTAAGAAATTAGCCAAAATACAGCAAAAAACTAAATGTTTTCCAATAAATGGGAAAAAAGGGCTGCAGAAGAAGGCTTGTGTTTTTTTTTTCTCCTGAAAATGGCATCAACAAAGGTTTGCAGTGCTAAAATCACCAGCTTCCCAGCTTTCAGGAACAGGCAGACTTGAATCAGAAAACCAAATTTTTCAACACAATTTTGGCATTTTACTGGAACATATCTCATTTTTACTAATTTTGTGCTTTCAGCCTCCTTCCAGTTAGTGACAGAAATGGGTGTGAAACCAATGCTGGATCCCAGAAAGCTAAACATTTCTGAAAAGTAGGCAAAATTCTAAATTTAGCCAGGGACAATTTGTGTAGATCCTACAAGGGTTTTCTACAGAAAAAAAGCTGAAATAAAAAAATGTTGAAATTGAGGTGAAAAAAACAGGCATTTTTCTCAATGTTTTACTCTGTAACTTTTTCCTGCAATGTCAGATTTTTGAAAGCCATATACCGTTACATCTACTGGACTCTTCTGGTTGCGGGGACATATAGGGCTTGTAGGTTCATCAAGAACCCTAGGTCAATAAATTAGCTGCACCTAGCAATGGGTTTTCATTCTATACCGGGTATCCAGCAATTCATTTGCTGAAATATAAAGAGTGAAAAATAGGTATCAAGAAAACATTTGTATTTCCAAAATGGGCACAAGATAAGGTATTGAGAAGCAGTGGTTATTTGCACATCTCTGAATTCCGGGGTGCCCATACTAGCATGTGAATTATAGGGCATTTGTCAAATAGACGTCTTTTTTACGCACTGTCTTACATTTGGAAGGAAAAAATGTAGAGAAAGACAAGGGGCAATAAGACTTGTTCTGCTATTCTGTGTTCCCCCAAGTCTCCCGATAAAAGTGGTACAACACATGCGTGGGTAGGCCTAATGCTCACGACAGGAAACACAACATGGACACATCACATTTTTACATTGAAATTTGACGTGTTTTTTGCAAGGTGCTTAGCTGTAGATTTTGGCCTCTGGCTCAGCCGGCACCTAGGGAAACCTACCAAACCTGTGTATTTTTTAACATTAGACACCTAGGGGAATCCAGAATGGGGTGACTTGTGGGGCTCTCACCAGGTTCTGTTACCCAGAACCCTTTGCAATCCTCAAAAAAAGGGTATCCTCACATTTTGAGACAGAAAGTTTTGGAATCTGAGAGGAGCCACAAATTTTCTCCCACCCAGTGTTCCCCCAAGTCTCCCGATAAAAATGGTACCTCACTTGTGTGGGTAGGCCTAGTGCCCGTGACAGGAAATGCCCCAAAACACAACGTGGACACATCACATTTTACTAAAGAAAACAGAGCCGTTTTTTGCAAAGTGCCTAGCTGTGGATTTTGGCCTCTAGCTCAGCCGGCAGCTAGGAAAAGCTACCAAACCTGTGTATTGTTGAAAATCTGTTACCCAGGATCCTGTGCAAACCTAAACATTTGGGGAAAAAACACTTTTTCCTCACATTTCGGTGACAGAAAGTTCTGGAATCTGAGGGCAGCCACAAGTTTCCTTCCACCCAGCGTTCCTCCAAGACTCCCGATAAAAATGGCACCTCACTTGTGTGGGTATGCCTAGTGCCCGCAACAGGAAATGCCCCAAAACACAATGTGGACACATCACATTTTCCCTAAGAAAACAGAACTGTTTTTTGCAAAGTGCCTAGCTGTGGATTTTGGCCTCTAGCTCAGCCAGCACCTAGGAAAATCCTACCATCCTGCGCATTTTTGAAAACTAGATTGCGAGTCATCGTTGCAGGAAATATAGCCGTTGCCATCAAAGGACTAGTAGACCAAAAAGAAGCCAGTGACAGCTTCCTTATCAACCCAATCAAAAAAGTCAAACCCAAGAACTTTTTCATCTCTTCCAAATTTGTGGGAATGCAATGGGTAGCTCTAGATTGAGGCCTAAGTCTGGCAGCGTTGTCCCTCAAATACTGCTCCGCATACAAATTAGTCTGCTCAACAATCTCTTCCAAAAATACATCATCCATAAACAGCTCAAATGACAGGCAAAAAGTTTTCTGTATTTACTCTACACCCTGGGAGAATAGTAAAGGCAGGCAACTCTGGCTGCTCCTTGTTTGGGGCAACACAGGTGTCAGGTCTTCCAATCAGAAGCCTTTCAGCCGCTGGCTATGGCACCATTGGCACATTGATGTCCTCCTCGAAAACAGGCGCTTCATCCTCACTGAGAGTGTCTTCCTCATCAGAAGACTCCTCTTGGACAGAAATCTCACTGCTAGAATCTCTATCTTCCTCGTCTGCCTCAGATGCAGAGTCCGTCTCATAATCATGGTCAGAAGACGACTCAAAAAGCATGCCAACAACCTGATGAGCGGTTACTCTGCGGCTAGCCATGATCCTTTCTAAGAGGTGTAACGTGACAAATGTGCCAATAACAACCAGCACTGTCTAAAATAAGTAATAAACAAAGTGTGGCTTTATTACAAAGAGTTATGTACTCAAAGACTATATCACTCACTTGCCTGAAAAAGCTAGACTCAAAAGCAACTAATCTGCACAGACTCAGCAATCACCAATGGTATCCCACTAAAAAGAAAAAAGAAAAGCATATTAGACAAAAGACAACACAAATATTGTGCCCAAATCTAAGGACAATTTCACACACAATCCTGCATTTAGTACACCACCAAAAACATGTCATTCATGCATGGCAACAATACTCCTTTTGGGTAAATTTACTTACCCAAAACATGCAACTACGCAAACCGCAGGTCAACCACTGCCAAAATGAGCCACAACAAAAGAAGCAAAAGCTTTGAACTAGAACAAAAAAAACAAAATCTGTTATAATCACAAATGAAATGCAAACTCTTCGCCAGTTGAGAAACACCCCGCCACCAAACAGTTAAAAACTTTCCCTAGTGTCTAGTGGTCTCCGGGGCAGATGGGCCTGAAAAAAACTAGGCCGATCTGCCCCCAGGGGGGCAGAAACAGTGTAAAATAATATGCCCCCTTGGGGGAGCAGCCCTTGCCCAAGGAGCCGCCCCCTGCACAAAAAACACAAACACAAAAAGAAAATCCCTGGTGCTTATTGGATTCTGCCCCCCCCTTAAGGGCAGATCGGCCCAAAAAAAAAAAAGGCCGATCTGCCCCAAAGGGGGGCAGAACGGCCCAAAAGTGTTTCTCCCCCTTTGGGGGGTTGACCCTTGCCCAAGGGGCCACCCCCCCACAAAAAAAAGCAAATAGCAGCACATCCCTGGTGCCATTGTGGCTTCTACCCCCCCCCCCCGGGGGCAGATCGGCTGAAAAATAATGAGCTGATCTGCCCACAGGGGGGCAGAAATGGTGTAGAAGATTATGCCCCCTTGGTGGAGCGTCCCTTGTCCAAAGGGCCGTCCCCAGCACAAAAAACTCACACACACACACACATAATCCCTGGTGCCTAGTGGATTCTGCCCCCCTTGGGGGCAGATGGGCCAAAAAAACAAGGCTGATCTGTCCCCAAGGGGGGCAGAACTGCCTAAATGTTTTTCTCCCCCTTCAGGGGCGACCCTTGCCCAAGGGGCCACCGCCTGCACAAAAAACACACACAGAAAAAGAAAATCCCTGGTGCTTAGTGGATTCTGCCCCCCCTTAAGGGCAGATCACCCCCCCCCCAAAAAAAGGCCGATCTGCCCGAAAGGGGGGCAGAACTGCCCAAAAGTGTTTCTCCCCCTTTGGGGGGTTGACCCTTGCCCAAGGGGCCACCCCCCCACAAAAAAAAGCAAATAGCAGCACATCCCTGGTGCCATCGTGGCTTCTACCCCCCGGGGGCAGATCGGCTGAAAAATAATGAGCTGATCTGCCCCCAGGGGGGCAGAAATGGTGTAGAAGATTATGCCCCCTTGGTCAAGCGTCCCTTGTCCAAAGGGCCGCCCCTAGCAAAAAACACTCACACACACACACACATAATCCCTGGTGCCTAGGTGGTCATTACAACCCTGGCGGACAGTGTTAAAGCGGCGGTAAGACCGCCAACAGGCCGGCGATAAAAATTTTTGAATTCCGACCGTGGCGGAAACCGCCAACAAAGGCAGCCACTTTAACACTCTGACCGCGGTGGTACAAACAAACAGCGCAGCGGTCACCGCCAACTGACAGGCGGGAGACAATGTACCGCCCACAGTATCACAACCTACCAATCCGCCACCTTTTCCGGGGTGGATTCACCGCGGATAAAAACACGGCGGAAACAGGCATTTCGAAGGGAAAACGCTCACCTCTACACACTCCACGAGGAACGACGACACCATGGAGCCGGAACTCCATATTCTTCCTGCGCTAGTCTTCCTGCTCCTGTACCAGGAGCACCAACGCCGGCGGCGAAGACCACGGTGAGTACTGCACCTACGACATAGGGGAGGGGGGAGGCAAAAAACAGGGACACACGCAACACTCCAACCCCCACCCCCACCCTCACCCACTACAACACACACACCAATGCATATCCAAACATTACAGTAACACCACCCAAACCCCCCGGAAGAATGCAAAGACAAAAGGAAATTAGTGTAACCATTGTAATATATCAAAATAGAGTAAGCAAAAATATACATATATACACTATTAACAAAATATACACCACGAATAGTAGTCCAGGTAATGCACCATTCACAGTCCGTGGACCACTGGGCCCAAAATGCATGGGCGAGGCCCACACATGATACCCGAACATGACGGAGAGAACACTGCAGGGGCATCAGATAGAAATACAACAGGCACCTCAGGGGGAAGGGAAGGGGGGCACCTCAGCCGGATGAGTGCACGACGCCAGATCCACGAGGGGGCTCCATGCCCATTGATATATCCTGGGGAGTGCAAAGCCACAGTCTCTCAAGTCTCTGCAGTGGGTGGTTTGCCCACTGTACCATCCTGGGGAGTGCAAAGCCACAGTCTCTCAAGTCTCTACAGTGGGTGGGTTGCCCATTGTACCATCCTGGGGAGTGAAAGCCACAGTCTCTCAAGTCTCTACAGTGGGTGGGTTGCCCACTGTACCATCCTGGGGAGTGCAAAGCCACAGTCTCTCAAGTCTCTACAGTGGGTGGTTTGCCCATTGCTTTATCCTGGGGAGTGCAAAGCCACAGTCTCTCAAGTCTCTACAGTGGGTGGTTTGCCCACTGTACCATCCTGGGGAGTGCAAAGCCACAGTCTCACAAGTCTCTACAGTGGGTGGTTTGCCCACTGCTTTATCCTGGGGAGTGCAAAGCCACAGTCTCTCAATTTTCTACAGTGGGTGGTTTGCCCACTGCTTTATCCTGGGGAGTGCAAAGCCACAGTCTCTCAATTCTCTACAGTGGGTGGTTTGCCCACTGTATCATCCTGGGGAGTGCAAAGCCACAGTCTCTCAAGTCTCTACAGTGGGTGGTTTGCCCACTGTACCATCCTGGTGAGTGCAAAGCCACAGTCTCTCAAGTGGATTACAGTCTCCACTGGTTCTGGAGGGGGCTTTGTGCCCAGAGTGCTTCATCCTGCCAAGGACTAAGGTAGTGGATGGGATACTCCACTGGTTCTGGAGGGGGCTTTGTGCCCAGAGTGCTTCATCCTGTGCAGGACAGACGGAGTGGATCCATGTCTCCACTGGTTCTGGAGGGGGCTTTGTGCCCAGAGTGCTTCATTCTGCCAAGGACTAAGGTAGTGGATAGGATACTCCACTGGTTCTAGAGGGGGCTTTGTGCCCAGAGTGCTTCATCCTGTGCAGGACAGACAGAGTGGATGCATGTCTCCACCGGTTCTGGAGGGGGCTTTGTGCCCAGAGTGCTTCATCCTGCCAAGGACTAAGGTAGTGGATGGGATACTCCACTGGTTCTGGAGGGGGCTTTGTGCCCAGAGTGCTTCATCCTGTCCAGGACAGACGGAGTGGATGCATGTCTCCACTGGTTCTGGAGGGGGCTTTGTGCCCAAAGTGCTTCATCCTGCCAAGGACTAAGGTAGTGGATGGGATACTCCACTGGTTCCGGAGGGGTCTTTGTGCCCAGAGTGCTTCATCCTGTGCAGGACAGACGGAGTGGATGCATGTCTCCACTGGTTCTGGAGGGGGCTTTGTGCCCAGAGTGCTTCATTCTGCCAAGGACTGAGGTAGTGGATGGGATACTCCACTGGTTCTGGAGGGGGCTTTGTGCCCAGAGTGCTTCATCCTGTGCAGGACAGACGGAGTGGATGCATGTCTCCAGTGGTTCTGGAGGGGGACTGGTGCCCAGAGTGCTTCATCCTGTGCAGGACAGACAGAGTGGATGCATGTCTCCACTGGTTCTGGAGGGGGACTGGTGCCCAGAGTGCATCACTCACCCCGTGACGGTCCCTGTTGCGTCACTGCCCCTGCCGCTCATTGGCTAGCGGTGCTTGACTTGGCGGTCCTTGCCCTGTTCAGCGGTGCTTGACTTGGCGGTCCTTGCCCTGTTCAGTGGTGCTTGACTTGGCGGTCCTTGCCCTGTTCAGCGGTCCTTGCCCTGTTCATCGGTGCTTGCCCTTTTCAGCGGTGCTTGACTTGGCGGTCCTTGCTCTTTTCAGCGTGCTTGCCCTGTTCAGCGGTGCTTGACTTGGCGGTGCTTGCCCTGTTCAGCGGTGCTTGACTTGGCGGTCCTTGCCCTGTTCAGCGGTGCTTGCCCTGTTCAGCGGTGCTTGACTTGGCGGTCCTTGCCCTGTTCAGCGGTGCTTGACTTGGCGGTCCTTGCCCTGTTCAGCGGTCCTTGCCCTGTTCAGCGGTGCTTGCCCTGTTCAGCAGTGCTTGACTTGGCGGTCCTTGCCCTGTTCAGCGGTGCTTGCCCTGTTCAGCGGTGCTTGACTTGGCGGTCCTTGCCCTCTTTAGCAGTGCTTGCCCTGTTCAGCGGTGCTTGACTTGGCGGTCCTTGCCCTGTTCAGCGGTGCTTGACTTGGCGGTCCTTGCCCTGTTCAGCGGTCCTTGCCCTGTTCAGCGGTGCTCGCCCTGTTCAGCGGTGCTTGACTTGGCGGTCCTTGCCCTGTTCAGCGGTGCTTGACTTGGCGGTGCTTGCCTTGTTCAGCGGTGCTTGACTTGTCGGTCCTTACCCTGTTCAGCGGTGCTTGCCCTGTTCAGCAGTGCTTGACTTGGCGGTCCTTGCCCTGTTCAGCGGTGCTTGCCCTGTTCAGCGGTGCTTGACTTGGCGGTCCTTGCCCTGTTCAGCGGTGCTTGCCCTGTTCAGCGGTCCTTGCCCTGTTCAGCGGTGCTTGACTTGGCGGTCCTTCATTGCCCAGCTGGGCTGGGGCTGGTGGTCCTTCATTGGCCAGCTGGGCTGTGGCTGGCAGGGCCCTCCTGGGCAGCTGGGCTGTGGCTGGCGGGGCCCTCCTGGGCAGCTGGGCTGTGGCTGGCGGGGTCCTCCTGGACAGCGACGATGGGGCTGGCGGTGGCCTCCTGGCCAGCGGGGATGATGGCGGTCTTCTCCGCCGTGCTGGTCCACCCAGATTTGCGGGTTTCTTCTGCCCCTTCCCCACCTTGGGAGGAGTCACAGCTGAGTCCACACTCCCCCCGGGACCCCTGTGAGCGGCTTGGGTGGCTGGAGTCTTCCCCCTCTCCCGCCGGGCACTGGCCAACTTCTGGTGCTTCACAGGGGGGGGACTGGCTGTGCTCTGGCTCCGTGATACACTGGCTGGCCTGGTGGCCGGTGCACTCCACATACCTGTGACAACAGGCACCACTGGTCCCAGTGATTTAGTGGCTGAGGTGCTAGTACGGGACCTATGAGTTGGACGGGGGGTGGTGGGAAATAGGTTAAGGGTGGACATGAAAAGTTTTTGGGAGACACTGGGACGGGTAGCTGGAGGGGGTTTGGGAGTGGAGGAAGAGGTGGTGGTTGTAGGAGGTGTAACTTTTGTGGATTTGGGTGCAGGTGCATGCGCTGGAGGCTGTCGTGAGGTGGATGGCTGTTGGGTGGGTGTGTGCCTGCGTTTGTGTATCTTGGGAGGGGGCATCACAGACACACTGGGAGAGGACACAGGGGACGTGTGAATGGTAGTGGAGGTGGTGAGTGCACGTGAGCGGGGTGTGGTGGTGGGTGTGCTGGAGAGGGACGTAGTGGCTGTAGTGGTAGTGCATGCAGGTGTGAGTGTAGACGAGACTGGGAGGGAGGAGGGAGAAGAGGAGGAGGGGGACACAGTGGAGGCAGTGGATGTTGGTGTGTCTGTATGTGTGAGATGCTTGCGTGAGTGCCTGTGGGATGTGTGGTGCTTATGTTTGCCTGAGCTTCCCTTGTGTGGTGAGGTGTGTGCAGGCTGGTCTGATGGTGTGCTTGGGATAGGCAGAGGTACAGGGGATTGGGTCTGGGTGGAGGAAGTAGGAGGGGGGAGGCTAGACACAGGGACAATGGCTGCAATCAGTGCTGAGGCCAGAGTTTGAACGGTTCGATGAAGGGCAGCCTGAACAGAATGAATGCCCTCCAGGAATGCATTTGTGTGTTGCAACTCCCTTTCTACACCCTGGATGGCATTCAAAATGGTAGACTGCCCAACAGTGAGGGACCTGAGGAGCCCAATGGCCTCCTCACTGAGGGCAGCAGAGGTGACAGGGGCAGGGGCTGAGGTGCCTGGGGCGAAGGTGATGCCCACCCTCCTGGGTGAGCGGGCAAGGGGCGAAGGCTGAGGGGCTGCTGGGAGGGCGGTGCTGGTAGGGGGGGTGGCGGCTGTACCTGTTGAAGTGGGGGGCACAGATGTTGCTGCCACCACAAGGGAGCTCCCATCGGAGGACGAGTCTGTGTCGCTGGTTGCAGATCCTGTGACCGCTGTGGTGCTCGTCTCGCCCTCCGTCCCACTGGTGTATTCAGAGTCCATAGTGTGGGCCTCCATGCCCATGTGGGATGCAGCTCCCTCGTGCTCTGGTGCCACTGCACCTGCGCCTGATGATGCTAATGCACACAAGAACAGGGAGACCGCAAAAAAGGGGGGGGAAACAGAAGAAAGACAGGTTGAGTGCATGGCTTACCGCTACCGTTGGAGGACAAGACAGACACAGCAGCCCCCTGCACTACATCACGCTGTTGGGCTCTACAGTGCAATTCCTGGGAAATGGCCTACAAGGCTATGGATGACATCTGCACACCTAGATGACACAGGTGCATGAATAGCTGTACTTGGCACTCTACAGAGGTGGGGTGGGGGGCCACAGGGCCATGCCTTACGAAGGGGCCTAGCCTACGGAACTTGCCCTGGCCTAGAGAATGCCACAGCCCTCCTCCCCCACCCAGACTCCTCCACTGCACGCAAAGTCAGCAGAATGAGAGTGTACTCACCCCCTTGTGTCTGCTGTGATGCCCTCAAGCGCCCATCCAACTCAGGGTAGGCCACCGCCAGGATCCGGAACATCAGGGGGGTCATGGTTTGACGGGCACCCCTCCCACGTTGGGAGGCCATCACCAGCTGAGCCTCCGCCGTCTTCTTGCTCCAGCGGCGAATGTCCTCCCATCTCTTCCGGCAGTGGGTGCTCCGTCTGTGGTGGACCACCAAGGTCCGGACGTCCTTGGCGATGGCACGCCAAATATCCTTCTTCTGGTGGGCGCTGACCTACATGAAATGTACAGGGGAAGAAGAGAAGTCATTAACAACTGCACCGTCAAAGTGAGTGGACCCCATCCCTACCCTTGCCATGTGGCACATGCCCAAACCGTCTTTCATGCACGCAGAACTCTGCCCCCTTTCTTCTTACAACCAGCCCTCTCCACACAGGCATAGCCCATACAACATGCTCCCTGTGTACTTACCTGTTGGTCTGGAGGACCGTAGAGTAGCGTGTACCGGGGAGGACCCCGTCGACGAGCTTCTCCAACTCCTCCGATGTGAAGGCAGGGGCCCTTTCCCCAGACGCACGAGCCATTGTCTCTTCCAAACCGAGGTCACAGCAGCACTTGCAGTGTAGGTCCTCTCCTGTCGAAGATCAGGTATCGAGTGATTCAACAGCTAGAAAATGGCGGTCACGTCCGCGGCGGTCAAGTCCGCGCCGGTGCGTACCATCACCGCTGGCGTACATCGTCATTGGCTCCTGGGACCCATAGGGTCCAATGTTAACCAATGCAGCATTGCGCCGCGGTCTTCGACCGCCTACCGCGACAGTGTACAACGCCAGCGCAGTTACCTCACATCCAATTGTCCCGCTTTAGAGGTCAGGCAGCCGCCATTTCAGGGGCCCACATGGCCTAATTACCAACTGCGTCACACATACGTAGGCCTACTCTCAACACACATACAGGCCAGATTTTGTGTATGAATCGTGTTCTGTGTAGACTGTGGGTACGTACCTCTGAGTTGTTTGACTCTGTGCTCGCTGTTGTCCTTCATAGGCACCGTCCGCTGGGACATGTGAGGAGATGGCGGAATCCTCCGGTGTACCGACCGCTGGTGGACCTGTCGACAATGGAGGAAAGAAATTTGATCATCACCTACAGGTTTGACCGTGCCACAATCCAGGAACTGTGTACCCAGTTGGAGCCAGACCTGATGTCAGCAATCCGCCATCCCACAGGAATCCCCCCTCAAGTGCAGGTGCTAACAGTGCTCCATTTCCTTGCAAGTGGGTCTTTTCAAGCAACTGTGGCCATGGCATCAGGGATGTCCCAGCCTATGTTTTCCAACGTGTTGTCCAGAGTGTTGTCTGCCCTGCTGAAACACATGCGGAGCTACATCGTTTTCCCTCAAGTGGAGGACTTGCCTACAGTGAAAGGTGACTTCTATGCCCTTGGACATATCCCAAACATCATAGGTGCCATTGATGGGACCCATGTGGCTTTGGTCCCCCCCCACAGGAGTGAACAGGTGTACAGGAACCAGAAGAGTTATCATTCGATGAATGTACAGATGGTATGCTTGGCAGACCAGTACATCTCCCATGTGAATGCCATGTTCCCTGGCTCATTGCATGACACCTACATCATGCGGAATAGCAGCATCCCTTATGTGATGGGTCAACTACAGAGGCACTGGGTGTGGCTATTAGGTGACTCTGGTTACCCCAACCTGTCATGGTTACTGACCCCAGTGAGGAATCCCAGGACCAGGGCAGAGGAACGCTACAATGAGGCCCATGGGCGGACTAGGAGGGTGATCGAACGCACCTTCGGCCTCCTGAAGGCCAGGTTTAGGTGCCTCCATATGACAGGTGGATCCCTATTCTACTCACCAAAGAAGGTGTGCCAGATCATCGTGCTGTATGCTTCATAACTTGGCTTTGCGACGACAGGTGCCTTTTCTGCAGGAGGATGGTCCAGATGGCAGTGTTGTGGCAGCTGTGGAGCCTGTGGACAGTGATGAGGAGGAAGCAGAGGAAGAAGACATTGACAACAGGGACTCAGTCATCCAGCAATATTTCCAGTGAAACACAGGTGAGAATACATTCCTGCCTACTACAAGTACTTTTACACTTCTACCTCTATCCTGTCTGTCGATTTCACCCAGTGTATGGTCACTGAGTTGTCACTTTCCCTTACGGTTTCACAGGTGTGGGTCCCAACGTGTGTCATCTGCTTAGATTCCTCATGGACTAGAGCTGTGTGACATAGGTATGTTGACATTACTATTTCCTGGAAATTTTGTCACTGTAATTGTAAATACACTATTTCAAAATCACAGACAGACTCCAGATCTTTTGGTGCTTTAGGTGTGTTTATTTACATACAAAATATTGGAGGGGGAAGTTAAATGGTGAGGGGTGATGGTGGAGGAGTGTCCATGGCAGAGTCCAGTCTATTTGTCTCATAGGTGCATTGCCCATATGGGCATAGGAAGTGGGGCTGGGGCAGTTCCAATATGGACAAGGTGACAAAGTGGGACAGTGGGTTGACAATCAGGGTGGTCTCATTTCTTGGCGGAGGTCTTGGCATCGTGCTCTGTCTTGTTCCTGGATCTCAGGGACCGCTTGCGGGGTGGTTCTCCATCTGCAGGGGGTGGGGTGCTGGTGTGGTGGTCCTGTGGCGGTGCCTCCTGTCCACTAGTGCCGGCAGAGGTGGTGGGCAGTTCATCGTCCATGCTAGTGTCAGGGGCCCCTTGGAGTGCCACAGTGTCCCTCCTGGTGTTGAGTATTTCCTTCAGCACCCCTACGATGGTGCCCAGGGCAGAGCTGATGGTTCTGAGTTCCTCCCTGAACCCCAAATACTGTTCCTCCTGCATGCGCTGGGTCTCCTGAAACTTGGCCAGGACCGTTGCCATCGTCTCCTGGGAGTGGTGGTATGCTCCCATGATGGAGGAGAGGGCCTCATCATGGAGAGTGGGTTCCCTTGGCCTGTCCGCCCCCTGTCACACAGCAGCCCTCCCAGTTCCCCTGAGTTCCTGGGCCTCCGTCCCCTGGACCGTGTGCCCACTACCACTGCCCCCAGGTCCCTGTTGTTGTTGGGGTGGTGGGTTATCCTGGGTTCCCTGCAGTGGTGGACACACAGCTGATTGACATGTCCTGGGGACGGAGGTATGGGCCCGCTGGGTGGGTGCTGTGCTAGTGTTACCAGAGGGTGGAAGGTCTGTGGTGGCCTGTGCCTGTGTGAGGGGAACCGACTGTCCCGAGGCCCACGATGGTCCGGGCTGGTCATCTAGATCCCGTTGGACAGAGCTGCTGTCATCACTGTGGGCCACTTCTGTGGGTGGGGTGGAGATGGCTGGACCCTCCTGTCTGGTGACGTTGGGTAGTGGTCCTGCAGGGGTGGAAAAGCATGATTATTGCATCTGTGTGTGTCATGGTGTGCAATGGGTGGGTGACCGTGTACCCCAGTGCTTGCAGTCCTGTGTGGGGGCTTGTGTGATGATGGTGTAGGGGGGTGTATGGGTATGTGCAGTGGGCATGCTTTAGTGATGGGTGTCCATGCATTGGTGTTGCATGCAGGGCTTGGTGTTGGGATGTGTGGTTTGTGAAATTGGTACACTTGTGAGGAGTTGGAGTGATAGGGGAGTCGGCGAGGGTGGGGGTATGTGATAGCATGCAGGTAGGGTGGGGGATATGGTAGTTAAAGGTTTGACTTACCAGAGTCTATTCCTCCACTGACTCCTGCGAGGCCCTCAGGATGCAGAATCGCCAAGACCTGCTCCTCCCATGTTGTTTGTTGTGGGTGAGGAGGTGGGGGTCTGCCGCCAGTCCGCTGAACCGCCAGGTGGTGTCTGGAGACCATGGAATGCACCTTCCCCCGTAGGTCGTTCCACCTCTTCCTGATGTCGTCCCGATTTCTTGGGTGTTGTCCCACTGCGTTGACCCTGTCGACTATTCTTCACCATAGCTCCATCTTCCTTGCAATTGAGGTGTGCTGCACCTGTGCTCCAAATAGCTGTGGCTATACCCGGACGATTTCCTCCACCATGACCCTGAGCTCCTCCTCCGAGAACCTGGGGTGTCTTTGCCGTGCCATGGGGTGGTGTAGGTGATGTGTGGGGTGGTGTGTGCGGTAATAAGTGTGGTGATATGTAGTGGTGTGTGGTGTTTTGTGTGTGGAAGTTGTGTGGGTGATGGTGTTGAGTGCCTGTGGATGCTAGTTTGTGGATGGTGGTGTCTCTCTCTGGCCTTCTCTCTGTAATTGTGGTCGTAGGGGTTTGTGGGTGATGTGGGTGTGTGTTTTATATTGTAATGGGTGTGTGGGAGTGGTGTGTGTATGTGTATCAGGTGTGTGTATTTCGAATTGTCCAATGTGGCGGTGTTTTGTAGAAGTGTGTGTATTTTGAGCGCAGGGTTGTGTACCGCCAATGGAATACTGTGGTTGAAAGACCGCCGCGTGGATTCGTGGGTCATGATAGCGTGGGAGTATTTCTGTTGGCGTGACGGTGGAGTTTTTTTTTCCGCCTGTTTATCACTGATCTTTGGTGTGGCGGACTTGTGTGGGTGTCTGAATTTTGTCGGATTTCGAGATGTGGGTCATAATAGCTGTGGCAGAATTCCACGGCTACGGCGGTGTGTTGGTGGTCTTCTGCAGGGCGGTAAACGGCTTTTACCGCCAATGTTGTAATGACCCCCATAATCCCTGGTGCCTAGTGGATTCTGCCCCCATTGGGGGCAGATGGGCTAAAAAAACAAGGCTGATCTGTCCCCAAGGGGGGCAGAACTGCCTAAATGTGTTTCTCCCCCTTCAGGGGCGACCCTTGCCCAAGGGGCCACCGCCTGCACAAAAAACACACACACAAAAAGAAAATCCCTGGTGCTTAGTGGATTCTGCCCCCCTTGCGGGCAGATCGCCCCCCTAAAAAAAAGGCTGATCTGCCCCAAAGGGGGCAGAACTGACCAAAAGTGTTTTTCCCCCTTTGGGGGGGGGGTGACTCTTGCCCAAGGGGCCACCCCCCCACAAAAAAAAACAAATAGTAGCACATCCCTGGTGCCATCGTGGCTTCTACCCCCCTGGGAGCAGATCGGCTGAAAAATAATGAGCTGATCCGCCCCCACAGGGGGCAGAAATGGCATAGAAGGTTATGCCCCCTTGTAGGAGCGGCCCTTGACCAAGGGGCCACCCCGCACAAAAAACTTACACACGCACGGAAACATAATCCCTGGTGCCTAGTATATTCAGCCAAAGAAACAAGGACAATCTGCCCACAAGGGGGCAGAACTGCCGAAAAGTTTTTCTTCCCCTTTGGGGGGTGACCCTTGCCCATATAATAGGCCTTAAGAAAACTACAGAGGGCCTACTCTGGTCAACACACGAATTTGAAAATAAATGTGCAGAAGTCTATATTAAAATTGAAAAGTACAGGCCTCAGTTTGAACATAATGGTCAATAAGGAACGCAGGGACAGAAAGGAGAATGAGGAGAGAGGCCAGGTGCAGGGTAAAGCAGTTACGATTCAGCCTAGCATACCACAGATAACTTAGAAGGACGCACACACACAAGGGAGAGTTTGAGCTACTTTCTGATAGCAGGAAAGGATAAGGGTAAATCACGACAGACTTGAAAGGGACACGGTGTTAGATGTTTGTGTTTCAAGGCTGGCAGAAGGGAGGTGACAGGCCATAAAATTTTTGGAGAGCAGGATCGAAGAACATTGTGTATGTTAGATACTATGTATGTAGTAAATCTGCTAGGACTGTATTTTTGTAACAAGCTGTCAGATAACGCTGAAAGAGTTATTGTTTTTGTTAATTGTAAGTGGGTGGGTTTTAAGCACCCTCTGAAGGTATAAAAATCACTGTGTGTAAGAGCTGAGTTGAGTGTGGCTTCAGTTGCAGAACTGTGCTGTACTCCCGGCCGTATTGTATTCTGTTTATTGTGGTTATATAAATACACAATTATTACTAGAATTGTATCACTTCTTTATTATTAATGAGAAATTTGATTACATTTTGGTGAGCCAGCCAGGAGCCAATCACTTCCTTCCCTGGACCAGCGGCTAAAGGAGGCATCGCCTGTGACGCTTGAACAGAATATTGCACGCATGCCAGGTGAGGATTACACCTGTCTCTTCAAGCGGACAGGAGAGGTTCCAGAGGCTGCTGTCCTAAAAGGGTAAGGAGGGGTCTGGCTTCTTACTGTGATAGATGAAAGTGCATAATTATGTGGTAATTGTAGTATGGGGAAGTAAATGCATGCAGCATTTGTATGGATTTGTTGAAATATAACGTTGATATGCAATGTGGTATCCCGGCCAGGCCGTAAAGCTAGCTAGTAGGGATTCCCTTTTGTAATAGAAAGGAGATAATGAGTATTAGTGGATAACCTAGGGGACAGCCCCTGGAAGACACATTAGGTGTATAACCTAAGAGGATAGTTCCTAGAAGACACCTTAAGTGTATTAACGGGATCCTAGGAGAGTAGCTCCTAGAAGACACACTAGGTGTATTTGTGGATAACCTAGGGAATAGCCCTAGAAGACACATTAGGTTTATTAGTGGATAACCTAGGAAACAGTTCCTGGAAGGGACAGTTAGTGTCCGTTACGTAGCCAGGCTAGGTCCGGAGGGTGAAAGTAGAGAATGGGTGAGACAGGTAATGTGTAAAGTCGGACAAGGTGTAAAGGGACGACCACGTGGTCGGTGTCAAGTGACCTTATCCAGAGCACGGTCAGACTTTCTGTTGAAAAGTGTAATGATGACAATGAAAATGTGTGATATTAATAATGTGTAATGTGAATGATGAAAAGATTGTGATTTTCCATAATCATAGTGGGCAAAGTGTAGAGAAAAGGCAAAGATTCTCGCCAGTTTGTTATACAATCTGAAATAAGTGAGGAGGAGGAAGTGTGAGATCTCTACTGCATATTTGATATTCCCGGGGGGAAATCTTGAAGTGCCCGGGGAGGGGGAAAACCTCAAAATGAATAAAGCCCGAGAAATTAAATAGAGAGCATTAAAAATTAGTGGAGATAAATAAAAGCTCTCATGAATGAGACTGATAATTCCCTGTGGCAAGAAGAGAATACCCTCAATTTAGTAATAACATTTGAATGGGCTCACGGCCAACACCTGTGTCTGTGTAACACTCCTCGGTTTCACATAATAACGCAGGAAGTTATTGTGTTAGAGGCTCTCCTAGACGCATTTTTCACAGATTTGTACGATTCAGAGGTTTTAAATGTAGAAAGGGACATCAGGTTTCTAAGTGTGGGAATAGAAAATGCTAATTCATAATAAAATGTGATTTGCATCATGTTAGGCAGTAACCTGTGTGGTTCCCTATAAATGTATACGCACCTGATATTGAAATAGAAGAAGGACTATAGGCTATTGCTATAGGTCAAAATACACATAGTAGTAAAAGGGACATGAGAAGTAAGTAGAAATAAAGAGCGTATAGGGGTGTAGGAAGCGTATGTCCCGGGGAAGAAATCATGGATGCTCCCTTGGAACATATGATAAAAACATTTTCGTCTGACAAAAAGAAAATACAGAAATATTGTAAGCAATGGTACAGAGACACTAAAGACTATGCTCAGCCATGGCCTAAGGAAGGAACATTTGATGAGGACATAATTGAACATACGTTGACTTACATTAAATCTAAATATCAGAAGAAAAAGAGAAAGAAGAGGGAAGCTATTTTGTCGTTATGGCGTGTTTTCTACGATACAAAGACAAATATAAAACCGACAATGTTAGAACAGACAGTGACACAAATACAAGAGAGAGACACAGAAGGGGTGTCAGAGGGACCCCCACCGTACGGTCTCTATCCTATTCGACCAGCGTCTGGATACCAAGATCCAGTGCGGGTTGAATGTGAGGAAGGTGAGACAGAGGTGAATGGGGCGTAGAAAGCATCTTGCTTACTCCGGACAGCTCCGCGGGCAGAGTATGAACAGAGAAGGAAGGAGGGAGCAATATCTAGGGTACAGCTTACTGAAGAATGGGCAGAGAGGTCGGAGAATGTTGATTCTCTTCGAGGGCGATGGACTACGGGTGGATTATTCTTAAAGTAGGGGATAAGTCTGCGAGCACATTGAGAGAGGCAGCAGGAGAGTGGATGTTGGAAGAAAGGGAAAAAGAGGAAGATGTAGAAAGGGTACGATATGATAGGTATTCAGAAGAAAGAAGAAAGAAACAGAAGCTGAGGCAACAGTTAAGGATTGGGGTGATGACTCTTATACAAATGAGGGTGCAGTAGGAAGAGGCAGGGGCCTGTATAACTTTCGACCCCGTCCTATACGAAGGTTACAATTAATAGCGTGAGACTCAGATGAGGTAAAGAGGAAGTCAATAATAAAACCATCTAAATTAAGGATGACACCTATTGAGACAACAGAACAGGAAGAAGGAAGGTATTTTTGTTACCCCTTCTCAGATGAATTGGCAGAATGGACTGAGCAACAGGGGAGAAAATCATGGCCCTGACAGGGGTCGTTTCAACCCTATGATTTAGCAAAAGCAGAAGATTGTATACGACAAGGATAGGGTGTCCGGGTTGGGACTATCCATAAATGCAAGAGTGTCTTGCTGTGTGGGAAACATATGCAGAGGACAAACCGACTGAAGTGATGTGCAGCAATAGGCCAGACCCGAGGCTAAGGAGTAGGTTGACCAGTTCCCCGCCTATTATACAATTGCCTCTCATTTTTAAAGGAGGGCAGGCACCGACATCCGTGCCTTGGCCACAGATGGACAAAAAAAACTTAAAAATAGCATTGCCTCCATTGTCTGAAGGTGCAGGAAAATGGATACGGAGTTTTGAGAAACACACAGCTGGGGTGAATCTTGCTCTAGGCGATGTTAGGAGTTTGTTGAGTTCCGTGGCAGGAGATGAGGTGAATAGTATGTTCACAAGAGCAGGACTTCCTCAGGTAACGTTGACAAATACACAATTTGATGGATCGTCTTTTAATAATGTTCGCCAACATATTTGGGATGCGCTGAGGCGGATATATCCAGACAGACCAGATATTGGAGCCCTTATGGCAGAAAGTATTAAGCCATCTGAGGGCATTGCAGAGTTTATTACAAGAATGAAAGAGGGATGGATACAGGAGGTAGGATGTAATTGGGAAAACACGGGAGGAAATGCACTGTTATTTTATAATGTGTTGAAGAAAGGCCTTCCCACGGATATACAGGTAAACTTAGATGGAGTGGTGGGAATTGAGGCTAAACCGTGGCCAGAAATACAGACGCACATAATACATTATTTGAAATGAAAACAAGAGAAAGACAAAGAGAGAATAGAGCAGGCAGAAAGAGCTACTGCCAAATTAGTGCAACAAAAGGTTAAGAAACTGAGCACTGAAGGAGCGCTTGTGACCATACCATCAGCAGCTGTTGCAACGCCAGTGCACAGGCAAGTACCAGGAGCTCAAGGACTAAGTGAAATGGGGAGATGACAAGGAGGCCCATCAGGAGAACAAGGAGCAATGCAGGGAAGAAAACAAGGAGGATTCAGAGGGGGGCCGATATGTTTTTATTGCAGCAGGTCGGGTCATTTTGTAAGGGGGTGTAGAACAAAGAGGATTGATGAGCGCATGCAGGGATGGGCCGCTCCGGAAAGACAAGTTGCGAGGCCATCGCAGATGCACTGGGGACCGCAACAATATGCAAGACAAGAGGGTCCCCAGCCTCCTCAAACTCAGTGGATGGTACCTCAGGGGCCTCCGAAACAACAGGTGCCGCAGGGTACCAGTAACCCCATAAGTGGTCAAGTGCAGGAGCAGGTAGGAGGAGTAGTGGTGCAAGGAGGTAATCTCTTTTATGTGCCGCCCCAAGTATCTGGTGGGGTACAGTCACCCAATTATGTACAATGACAAAGCCCACAGGTAACAACTATGTGTCCAATGCTATTAGTAACCCACAGATCTGAGGAGGAACCCACTGTGATGGTAGCCATAGAAGGTCGCCCCTATCAGTTCTTAATCGATACTGGGGCCACCAAATACAGTAAAAGAAAGAGATTTGGCTAAGGTACCAGAGGTGTTATGGACAAAAGGACCACATGATGTGGGATTGATTAAAGGAGCTGAACCTGTTAAGATTACACTGAAACCTGGAGCTATATTGCCCAGGATACGCCAGTACCCTCTATCCAAAGAAGCAGAGGAAGGTATTTTACCTACCATTCAGGCGTTACTTGAGCAAGGGGTGATATATGAAAGACCGACACCCTGTAACACTCCGATTTTCTCGATAAGAAAGGCTAAAGGGGGAACTTGGAGAATGATTCAAGATTTGCGCTCTTTGAATGATATTGTCATTCCAGAATTTCCTGTGGTACCCAATCCTTCGGTTATTTTGATAAATGTTCCTAGAGAGGCTACTTTCTTCTCTGTAATCGATTAAAAAAATGAGTTTTTCAGTATTCCATTGCATATCGACAGCCAATATTTGACTGGATTTACATTTTAAAATACTCAGTGTTGCCACAGTAGGCTTCCTCAAGGATTTTGCGAATCCCCAAGTATTTTTAATCGAACAGTTAAAAAGTATTTAGCGAATATTCAATGTAAAAGTATGCTTTTGCAATATGTGGACGACATTTTGGTTTGTAGTGCCACTGAGGAGATATGCAAAGAGGATACTGTTGGTCTTCTCTGCACGCTGGAAAAAATAAGTTGCAGTACGAGCAAAAAGAGGTTCATTGTTTGGGACAACTGATATCTAAGGATGGACGGAAAGTGACACCTGACAGAGTGGAAAGTATAAAAAACATGCCTAAGCCCACGACTACCAAACAGATGCAGCGGTTTCTGGGACTCTGTAATTATGCGAGACAGTGGGTGTTTGATTATGCTACGTTGACAGCACTCCTTCTCATCATGTTAAAAGAATCCCATTCGACTGCAAATAAAATACATTGGACAGAAGATGGAGAGATGGCATTTCAAGAGCTAAAGAAAGCAATTATGAATGCCCCAGTGTTAGGTACGCCTGATTACAAGAAGCAATTCTACCTCTTTTGTCATTGTAATGGAATGACTATGACTGCAGTATTGACTCAGAAGACATCTATGGGACATAAGCCAATTGCCTACTACAGTGGACTGCTAGATCCTATCATGAAGGGCCATTATCCATGTGAGCAAGCCCTGGCTACAGCAGTGTTTGTGGTCCAGAAAAGCACTACTATCGTGATGGGATCACCTTTAACACTGTATGTAGAGCATGCAGTATTTGCTATTTTGCAAAAAAGTAAAAGCACTCTTACGACTCAGAGAGTGTCTGGATATGAAGTAATACTTCCATTACACTCCCTACAGGTGGTTAGATGTCATACAGTTAATCCAGCGACATTCTTTGCGCACCCAGTTACTGACGACGAACAAGTACATGACTGTGCCAATTATGCACCAGAGGAAGTCCCAGGGAGCATGTTGCTCTTCTTGGATGGATCCTCTATCATAGACCAGGTAACGCAGATTAGGCATTCAGGAGCAGCAGTTGTAAAAGTTGAACAGCAAGGGTCATCTGACACATTGCAGATAGTGAGTCAAGTACCATTACCCTCTCATTTTTCAGTGCAGGCTGCAGAATTAGTGGCTATTATAGAAGTGTTACAACATGCGAAGGGATTAGACGTTACAATCTTTTCTGATTCAGGATGTTAGCACTACTGTGCATTCATGCATTCACAGGTGGGAAAGGAGAGGATTTTTTAAATCTGATGGGTCTGCAGTGATGCACAGAGATTTATTGGTAAAATTGATATTTGCTTTAACATTACCATCTAATGTGGCAGTAATAAAATGTGCAGGTCATACGAATAAGCAAGACCTTGTCTCCAGGGGTAATTCTCTGGCAGAATGGGCAGCTAAAGAAATAGCTAAGACATCTCCAAATTATATTAATACAGAAGAGAGTATACTGGAAATGATAACTAGACAACAGAATGATATTAACTTACAGCCCTCACATTGAGACAGCACAATTACATTTACTTGAGTTGCAGGAAGAGGCACCAACATATGAAAGCGAGTTATGGGAACAGCGAGGATGTATACAATCCCCCACAGATTTTATTTATAGAAAGGAAAGCACGGGGGAAACCTGTAATGCCCCAAGTTTTGTTGCATACAGCGCTGGAACAATTGCATCTTCCTGCGCATACTGCCAAAGAATATCTTCTAGCTACATTGCAGGCAGATTAGTTTATTCCACAATTGTCGGAAATGATTACAATGTATATTGCTGAATGTGCAGTATGCCAACAGTACAGCCCAAGACCTACATTAAAAGTAATTACATCAAAAATTCCCCGGTCGTCAGGTCCATTTAAAAATCTACATTTAGATTTTGTTGACATGATTGAGAGATATAACAATTATAGGCATCTAATAGTTGTGGTCTGCCCTTTTTCAAGATGGATCGAGGTAGGACCATGTGTGCATAATGATGCTAAAGCAGATAATGGCAGACATTTTGTAAACGTCCTTTTTCAACATATTTGCAGTTCTCTGGGGATAAAGCATAAACTGTCATCTGTCTATCATCCCCAAAGTAACGGAATAGTGGAATGCCTCAATGGTCTATTGAAAAATAAAATAAGTAAACTGTGTGCTACTTTGCATAAAAATTGGTTCCATTGTCTTCA
Organism: Pleurodeles waltl; assembly: GCF_031143425.1. NCBI lineage: Eukaryota > Metazoa > Chordata > Amphibia > Caudata > Salamandridae > Pleurodeles > Pleurodeles waltl. The sequence goes on along the minus strand of NC_090445.1, from coordinate 775,710,685 downwards.
GTTGGCCTTGTATGCTCTGAGAAATATGCCAGGAAGTGACCACCATCTCACACCGCATCAAATAGTGACAGGACACCCTATGCCAACTCCTTTGACAATAGCAAGGCACAGGACAGATGCGCATAAAACTGCTGAAGTGTTGGGGGAGGAAATGAGTGGGTATTTGTCTCAGTTGTTGAAATCTGCAAAGTTCTTCTCTAAACAGGTAACAGTGCACCACCGCAGCCCAGCAAATCAGTCCAATTTCTGTGGGAAAATTGGTATATATTCGGAATTTTGTACGAAGATGGAAAGACAGCAAATTTGAAGGGCTTTATTTGGTCACTAAGAGCACCCCCACTGCAGTAAAAGTGGAGGGCAGGAAACCATGGATACATTTGTCAGACATTCGACTGGCTCCTGCGTTGTGTCAAGCGTTGCCATTGGCACAGGAACTTTTGCAGGAAAATGAGACAGTGGAGAAATAACAGTATACTTTTTCAGAGAACGAGTGGAGCACATTAGTTCCGCCAAAAGATTTTTCTGGATTGTTTTTGTGTTTAGCTTTTTAAGTTTTTCCTTATTTACTGCTGGTTTCAAATGGTATTTTAGTCCATGTATAGAATCATGCTCAAAGGTGACATATTCTAAAAGAAATGTGTATACAAATAGGTCTCATGTACTACATTATAGATTAACTGACAATGCTTGGTATCGACACATGATGGAAATAGGTATGCAAAGTACTAATGAATCGTGCTTAGTATGTTCTTTGATTCCACATGCTAGTGATTGATAGATTGCATTCATCTAAGGAAGTTTCATCTAATGTTACACAGTGTCTTCTCCATCTTTTCCTATGTAAAATGAGGGCTCAGATGCAACCTTCACAAGTGCAGCAGGGAAATTTTTTAGTAAACATCACACAATACGAAAGAGGGTTAGCTGACATAACGAATGTTTTGACTGATCGTAAGGACATAGAAACGAAAATAGAAGCAATGTCAAGGACAGGAGACTTAAGGTACAAGGGGGGTAGATGGAAAGCAAGGATAATAGGACAAGGATTTTTAGGGTTATCACGATCTACTCTCTTATGCAGAGATTATACAGCCACACCTAGGCCTTATGGCTGTCAAGAGAGACCTTATCTTAGGGTAAATGAGTCAGTATACGTCCATGGTCAATGGCACCATGGTGCAGTATTTGGATGTAGAGCTCTCTCCCTAAGGGATAAAAGTGGGAAAAGCATTAATATACAACAAGATTGTCAGGTAATATGGAATAAAAATATACAAAGTTTAACCTGGGTAGAAACACCTACAACTTTTCGAGTGGGTCGAACACCAAGTGTTTTCTTCTTATGTTTTAAGGGTAATGGAACAATTTCAGTAGGGGCAAACGTTAATTGTATCATCACAAGATAAAATGAGGACATGCAATGGGGCACCTCTAGTCTAATGGACTATTATTGGCAATGTGGAGAATGGCTATATACTCAACTTCCCGCAGGATGGAATGGTCTCTGTTCTTTAGTCACTGTGCACACCCCTTCCTTATTAATTCCCGGAGTGGATGTTTCAAAGTTACATGAGCATCCTATGAGCCGTCCAACTACTTTGTTACACCATCATCGAAGGAGAAGAACTGCTGAATATTTTGGCACTGCAACATGGGCAGATATTCCACAGCAATATCGACTGTTCAACGACGGCCAGGTGTTTTTTGGAGGCATCCTCCCATTCATTCATGCCAAAGCTGCTGCTTGCTGGTTGCAAATAACGTGTTGGGAGCTGATGAAAGCCATCAATGCAATGGAAGATGGTTTCAATATAATCAAAGAAGAATTGAGGGCAGTGCGAGTAATGCTTATGCAACATAGATATGTGTTAGACTTGATGACAGCAATGGAGGGTGGGGTCTGTGCCAAAATGGATACAGCGTGCTGCACATATGTGCCGGCTAATGATGCGGACAATGGAACGATAACAGAGGCTATACAGACTTTGCACAATCTACAGAAGAACATGGTAGAAGAGGGGGGTGCCTCCAACGAGTGGTTTCCAGGGTTGTTTTTGTGGATGTCGGCCTGGTTAGCTGAACTGTTTAAAGGACTTCTTCCAATCCTTGTGATGATTCTTTTAATGTACTGCCTAGTTCAGATTATTGCAGGGTGTTGCAAATCAGGTAGTCAAAAGTTAGGGGGAATCTTTACTAATAGATTAGCTAGTAAAGAGTGGAAGGAGAAAAAAATGCCTACACTGAGATGGGTGTATTGGGTAGGAAAAGTGAGTAGGTAGTTGAAAATTCAACTAGAGGGGGAAATGTAATAGGTCTTAAGAAAACTACAGAGGGCCTACTCTGGTCAACACACGAATTAGAAAACAAACGTGCAGAAGTCTATATTATACGTGAAAAGTACAGGCCTCAGTTTGAACATAATGGTCAATAAGGAACGCAGGGACAGAAAGGAGAATGAGGAGAGAGGCCAGGTGCAGGGTAAAGCAGTTACGATTCAGCCTAGCATACCACAGATTACTTAGAAGGACGCACACACACAAGGGAAAGTTTGAGCTACTTTCTGATAGCAGGAAAGTAGAAGGGTAAATCATGAAAGACTTGAAAGGGACACGGTGTTAGATCTTTGTGTTTCAAGGCTGGCAAAAGGGAGGTGACAGGCCATAAAACTTTTGGAGTCTTGCAGACGTTTTGGGGGAACACATTGGTAGAGGTCACAGAGCAGGATCGAAGGACATTGTGTATGGTAGATACTATGTATGTAGTAAATCTGCTAGGACTGTATTTTTGTAACAAGCAGTCAGATAATGCTTAAAGAATTATCGTTTTTGTTAATTGTAAGTGGGTGGGTTTTAAGCTCCCACTGAAGGTATAAAAATCACTGTGTGTAAGAGCAGAGTTGAGCGTGGCTTCAGTTGCAGAACTGTGCTATACTCCCGGCCGTATTGTATTCTATTTATTTTGGTTATATAAATACACAATTCTTACTAGAATTGTGTCACTTCTTTATGATTAATAAGAAATTTGATTACACCCAAGGGGCTGCCCCCACAAAAAAAAAAAAAAAGTCTCATCCCTGGTGCCATTGTGGCTTCAACCCCCCCTAGGGGCTAATCGGCTGAAAAATAAGTAGCCGATCTGCCCCCAGGGGGGGCAGAAATGGCATAGAAGACTATGCCCCCTTGGTGGAGCGGCCCTTGTCCAAGGGGCCACCACCCGCACAAAAAACTCACACACACACACATAAATCCCTGGTGCCTAGTGGATTATAAGCCCAAAAAACAAGGCCGATCTGCCCTTTAGGGGGGCAGAACTGCCTAAAAGTGTTTCTCCCCCTTCTTGACTCTTGCCCAAGGGGCCGCCCCCGCACAAACAAAACACACACAAAAAGAAACTCCCTTGTGCTTAGTGCATTCTGTCCCCCTTAAGGGCAGATCGGCCCAAAAAAAAAAAGGTCGATCTGTTCCACAGGGGGATAGAACTGCCGAAAAGTGTTTCTCTCCCTTTGGGGGTGACCCTTGCCCAAGGGGCTGCCCCCCGCACAAAAAAAACAAATAGCAACACATCCCTGGTGCCGTCGTGGCTTCTACCCCCCATGTGGGCAGATCGGCTGAAAAATAATTTGCTGATCTGCCCCGTGGGGGACAGAAATGGCGTAGAAGATCATGCCCCCTTGGGGGAGTGGCCCTTACCCAAGGTGCCGCCCCCGCACAAAAAACACACATGCACACAAAACAAAATCCCTGGTGCCTAGTGGCAGGAATGCTAAAAAAGAGGCATCGAGGGAAAGGAAAACCCTTTCCTTTCCCCCAATGCCTCTTTTGAAGCTACCCCCCAGCAGGAGGAGAAATTTACCTCCTTTTCCCACAACAGGCTGGAAGCAAATGGCTTCCAGCACATCGGGCGGCCTCTAATGATGTCAGTGCGCAATCGAAAGTTGACGTCATTAGATAGGGGCAGGAGCGGAAAGGGGAAACGATTCCCCTGCCAGCCCCGCCCCAGGCCCTCGGGGAGAGCCCAGTGCTTTTCCCAAGGGCCGGGTGCAGGACATAACCGTTACGTCCCAGGCATCCGAGGGGTTAAGGAAAATGGGCTGCATTTGCTGCTTCATTTAAAAGCAGTCACAGACATGGTGGTCTGCTGTCCCCAGCAGGCAACCATCCCTGTGAATGCCACCATTCCCAATCGGCTCGCAAATTGTGACCTACCTCATAAATATTTATAAGGAAGGCCATTTGCAACCCCATTGGGAATCGCAAAAGTTGTTGTTGACACTGTTGTACATCAGGTTTTGAGACTCGCAAATTGTGAGTCCCTAACATTCGCAAAACGTGATATTTGTAAATGTGGCCCCATATTTAAAAAAATTATCATGCTCGGGGGACAGGTGGTATTCCTCTGTAGATCCAGACCGCACACCTATTCATCAAGATTAAGTGGACCTTAACTGTATAGAGGGCTTTTGAAGCTTGGACATTTGTGAGAAATATACTGCTGACATGTATTTCCACACAATTTGCACTTATGTCAGTAAAATGCATGTACAGTATTCTCTTAAGTAACTCAAGTGCTGTACAAGTGGTTAATAATACTAGTTTGTCAAGGTGTCAAATCAGTTGCTGGTAAATTATAAACTGTGATTAGCATAGGAGGCTTTAACATATTTTTTCACATCTGCTCCAGTGCAGTGAACAATGCTGAAATAATGGAAGCAGAAAGTACAACCAATGTGGATACCGAAGACAACATGAAAGAAAGTTTTGTGCACACATGCCCAATTAAGACAGCACCTGAAGTTGAAACCCAGCTTGAGGCTTCCACTGTGGTGAGTGATCAATCTGATGTTTCAGTGACATCACTACAGAATACATTACCAGAGGATGTGACAACAACTCCCAAGGACAATCAGGAAGAGATTATTTTTTCCCAACGTGAATAGAACATTGCCTACGAGATTGAAGCAACACTTGCTGATGGTAACAATGCAAGAAGTAGTATCTGGCAATGAAATCTGTGCAGTGATACCTTTCAGAGAGCCAAGATTCTCGAGTCACTACTCAACCATTTGAAAACCAGCAAGAGTCCGCAATAATTTATGAAGGCATTGATTGTGGAATGGAAATAGAATATGGCATGGTCGGTCAGATGTATGTATTTACGAGGCGTAAACATCATGGGCCTGATTCACAAAGGTAAACTTAGACCAAAAATCTAAGTTTAGACCAAAAGTGTAGACTTAGAACAAAAGTCTAACTTTACTTGTCTTTTGGTCTAAGTTTATACTTTTGGTCTAAAGTTAGACCAAAAGTGTAAACTTAGAGGAAATGTTTAACTTTACTATTGTTGGAAAATGGGTTATTGGTAGGGCAGGTAGGTACCTACACCTAGCAACAAGCCACAAACCTCCACAAAAGTACAGTTAGGTCTCAGTAAATTAATCCCAGCTCTACCCTTGGTAGCTTGGCATCGAGCGTCAAGGCTTAACTTAGGAGACAAAGTGTAAAGCATTCAAATATCACAAAACAGTAATTAAATAAAACACAGGAAACAGTTTAAAAATCCAAAACCAATTTATAAAAATAGCTTATATTTTTATCTTTAAAATGACACAAAAACGATTAAAATCGGTTCAGGGGAACCGGAGATATGAATTTTTAAAGTATTATTATTTTCTAGCGCATAGAAACAAAAAGCGCCAATCGGGTCATCTGGTTGCACCAGGACCGGGACAAAGTCAAACTTTCAGGCCGACCGCGATGGAGCCCTGCTCGGCTACAGGTCGCGGGAGGCCTCGGTTAAAAAGTTACCTTCTGACTTAGTCTTTATTTTGAAGTTTTTCTTCACCGGGACGAACCTGCCAGTTGGATCCGACCTCCTGGAGCCCTTGTCCGGATACGCGAAGTCGGTTTCCTCGGTGGTGATTTTTACCTTCGGACTTAGTCGTTTTTTCGAGATGAAAATCCTTCGACCGGGGTAAACCTGGATCTTGATCCGACGTCCGTGGAGCCCTTCTCGGATACGATGGCTGGAAGGTCCCGGTCAACTTTTTACGTTCGGACTTAGTCTCTTTTTTGGATGTTTTTCTTTACCGGGATGAACCACGAAGTCAGGCCGGGTCGCGGTTGAGGCAAGCCGGCTAGAATTTCCGCGTCGGGTCGGTCACTTTATGGAGCTTTTTTCCAAAAATTCTCCAATCTTTTCCAAACTTCTGGGGCTTCACCCAGATGTTCTTTTAAGGTTCTTTTGGGGTCCACAGCTCACCCCAAGGGTCCAGAAGTTCTGTGATGGTCCTTGGGAAGTGCGGACTTCAACTCCCAGAATGCACCTGGCGCAAACTCCTTTTTGGCCACTGGACAGTGGTCAGCTGGTCACTTTTTCAGGAGTTGGTGCAGGGGACTCTGGTTAGCAATTTTTCACCTGTAGCAAACAGGGAGTCCCTCCTTGAACCAGTGGAAGCCAGGCAAAGTCCTTCTTGTGGTGAAGCCCAAGTGTGCAGCTGGTGCAGTCTTTCTGAGTGCAGGGTCCAGGTGCAGGCCAGGGGTCCAGCAGGGCAGTCCTTCTTCTCCTTGTAGTTCTTTCTTCTTGAAATTTGGTGGGGATCTGAGGCGTGGGTGCAGGTCTGCCAGTTTTATCCTTGCTCCTGGGTGAAAAGCAGGGGGGCCCTGGTCCTCCAATCAGGGACAGGGTCGTCCCCCTGTGATGACCACTTCCTGGGAAGTGTGGCAAAAATCCATCCCAGAAGGCAACAGTCTCTAAAAATCCAAAATGGATGAATCTGATTGTTAGAAGAGAGATCTGGCTGAGCCCACCCACTGGTGTGGCTAAAAATCATAAACACACCCCTCTCCTGCCCTCTCCTAATCTTATCAAGGGGGCACCTAGCTGTCTGGGGTTGCAGGATGTGGGGGTGTTGCTGGGTGCTCCAGATGTCCTTCTCTGCCTTTGAAGACCAGTTTGGCAGCCCTCCCCCTTCCTGCTTCCCCATCTGCTGAGGGGAGATTCTCTCCCCCAAGCACATTCCTTTGTGTGAAGTCAGGCCACTTCACACCTCATTAAAGTAGCCTGGCAGAAGCTGCTGCAGGCTGGCCAATCAGAGCACAGGAGCAAAAACAATGCAGAGCTGAAATTGGCAACTTTTTAGGTAAAGTCTAAACTTTTTACCTGCACTAGTTATATTAAATCCAACAACTGGAAGTTGTGGGATTTATTATAACAATCAATTTGATACCAAATTCTTGGTATGTAACATTTAAGGAGACTTTAAAATTTAAAATAAAGTCTGCCCATTCTAGCCTATGAAGGCCATTTACTTCAATGAGGGAAAAACGAATTTGGCTGTTTTTACCTCACCAGGGCTTATAAATCTATTTTTATAAAGTCCCTGCTTATAGTTACATGGCACCCAGCCCTAGGGGCACATAGGGCACACCTTAGGGGTGACTTATATGTAAAAATAAGGTAGTTTAAGACTTTGGAAGTACCTTTAATTCCAAAGTCGAATTTGCATATAACTTTAATTTAAAAGCAGCCAGCAAGGCAGGCTTGCTTTTAAAATGACACTGGGCACCTCAGCAATGCACCTAGGTGTGCACCACCTATGCTGTGGTCCCTAAACCTACATGCCCTACCATATACTAGGGACTTATAGGTAGGTTAACTTAGCCAATTATAATTAGCCTAATTTGCATATCCATTTTACACAGAGCACAGGCCCTGGGACTGGTTAGCAGTACCCAGGGCACCATCAGAGTCAGGAAAACACCAGCATAAAGTGGAAAATGGGGGCAAAAAGTTATGGGGCCTCTGCAATCAGCCCCAGTTTCTCACAACTATGAGTAGACTTTAAATCTAAACTTACACTTTTGGTCTAAACTTACACTTTTGGTCTAAGCTTACCTTTGTGAATCGGGCCCCATGTTCCTGAACTCCCACATAAGACACAAGTAAAGAAACACAGAAAATGGTGAAAATGTCATTGCATCTTGTTCTCAAAGTTTGAGGTACACTACTTCTAAAGTAATAGCCTAATGACAGAGATTTGAGTGCACATTATTTCATTTGATTTTCTCGTGTTAGCACTGCACTTTTTTGTTTTCATTATGCTTATAAAATAAAACAATTTGTCATAGAACAAATAATTATTTATAATAAGCATTTTAACTACAGACATTGCTGATAACACTATGTATAATTTTGGTCACATAAACCCCCAATGCAAACAGTTTTTCGTACAATGTTACTTCAACAAAAACAATGTTTCTCTTACACAGCAAAGTTGGGCGTGGTCAAACTATATTCTTAGGGCATATTTACAAACCCTTAATGCCACCTGAATGTCACTTTTTGTGACGCTCCGGTGGCTTTGTGCCCTGTGCCATATTTACAAGGCAGCGTTAAGCCACTTTTTGTGGTTTAACACCACCTTGTATATATGCCCCGTTACTGCAGTTTTTTTTGCAGCAGAGGGGCGTGCAATGGATGTTGCTGTGGCAATACCCATGCAACACCCATCGCTTTTTGGCACTGCCCCACATTTACAAGGAAATGTAAATCTGAGGCAGCACCCCAGGGTGGGCGTTAGCATGATGCAATGAGGAGAAATACTTTTAATTATTTTTTGTGTGTGCAGCATTCTGCAGCAGAAGTAGAAAGAGCAAAAGGCCATTAATAATTGTGTATGTTCAGGAAGGTGCCCCTTCCTGCACATAAACAATCATTAAATAATGCCGATTTGCTATTTCTATGTGTGCTGTACTCTGCAGCACACAAAGGAGTAACAAATCAGCATTATTGATAGTTTACATGCAGGAAGAGATACCTTCCTGCACATAGACAATCATCCCTGCAACTATGGTGCAAGGGTGCCTGCTTTGGTGCAAGAATTTAAATTTAGCACCAGCATTAGAGGAAACACAGGGGTGCACCATATGTTTGTGAATACGGATCATTCCAGTGTTTCAGAAGTGAAGCAGTACGGCGCTGCTAATTTTGGAACAGCACCGCACAACTTATGTGTAAATATGCCCCATAATCTTATAAAATAAAGGCTAGTGAAAGACGTTTATAGCAAGTCTGTTGAATATATCTGTTCCTTTCCTATGCCCATCTTCCACTCTGTCATCACCATATTAATTGCCATCTTGTCACTGGCCATCCATTATGAGAGATAAGATGCCTCTGGTTGCCACAGTGTGCTACATGCAAAATTACACAATATAGTTTACTTGTGAGTATCAAATATCCCTGCACAAAATATGCAAACACAAAGATAGATTTTTGTTTTAGAAATTCAAAAGTTCTTTAATGGTATTCCTTGTTTTATGAGTTCTGATGAAATTCTTGCCTGTTTTGTTGTGTGGATGGTGTATAGCAGTAAACACCTACCGCTTCAATGAGTAGGAGGTATCAGATGATGGGGAAACACAGACAATAATGGACAAACTGCTACTGTATTGTGAAGCCACAAGAATGAACTTAACGAACTGTAGCATGATCCAGCAAATGAATAGAGAGAACATAGTATGTACTCAATGTAGACATACCTTTAGTAAGCATTTCCTGCCATTTTGACACAACAGCTCTACATACAAGTTAAATGCAATTAGCACCCATCTAATAACCACTTGCTCACTTGGTGCATGTCCATCACAATATATGGAATGCTGCATGGTCATGTGAGGACCCGATAAATTTGGTGTTGTAATTAAGTATACATCACAAATTATTTGGCATTTTAAAATCAGCCATTTAAAAGTATCTTATGTCCTGTTGCAAAATATGTGTTTTATTTTTGAAGCGGGATCCCTATGTATATGCACTCAGTTACGTTTACCAAATGAGGAACTGTAGCAAGGGCACAGAATCCAGTTTTGACAGCAGAAACTCTGTTGTGCATCAAGGTAATTGAAGACAGTGAGATGTGTCTCAAAACATAGGCCCTCATTCTGACCTTGGCGGGCGGCGGAGGCCGCCCGCCAAAGTCCCGCCGTCAGATTACCGTTCCGCGGTCGAAAGACCGCGGCGGTAATTCTGACTTTCCCGCTGGGCTGGCGGGCGGTCGCCTTCAGACCGCCCGCCAGCCCAGCGGGAAAGAGGCTTCCACGATGAAGCCGGCTCGGAATCGAGCCGGCGGAGTGGAAGCTGTGCGACGGGTGCAGTTGCACCCGTCGCGTATTTCACTGTCTGCGCAGCAGACAGTGAAATACATGTAGGGGCCCTCTTACGGGGGCCCCTGCAATGCCCATGCCAGTGGCATGGGCACTGCAGGGGCCCCCAGGGGCCCCGCGACCCCCCCTACCGCCATCCGGATCCCGGCGGTCCGACCGCCGGGATCTGGATGGCGGTAGGGGGGGTCGGAATCCCCGCGGCGGTGCAGCAAGCTGCGCCGCCGCGGAGGATTCAATGGGGCGGCGGTACACTGGCGGGACCCCGCCAGTGGTGCCGGTCCGACCGCGGCTTTACCGCCGCGGTCGGAATCCCCATTGGAGCACCGCCGGCCTGTCGGCGGTGCTCCCGCGGTCCTCCGCCCTGGCGGTCAAAGACCGCCAGGGTCAGAATGACCACCATAGTTTTGAAAACTTGGTTCCAGATCAAGAAGGTTGGTGGGAAAATTTCAGCAGAGACAGAAATTGAACCTTGGAAGGAACCAGTTGTGCAGAAGTAAAAAACTGTTAGTAGCATTGGCAACAGTGACACTGTCATGCATACAGTTGTGCATGGCTCCAATTTCATCTTGATCCAATACACAATGTGTACTGTGGACACTTATCCAATTTTTTAAGGCTTAATCACTTGCTCAGCTCTAGCTCTAAACATACATCCCTTTCTTCTCCCCTGGGCCGTGCCAGTCCAGGCTGCTGCTCTTCAGCAAGCTGCTGCGTCCATTGTCTTCTCAAGCAGTAAACACTGCTGTCATTGTACCCGCATAGACACCACGCTATTTTTGTATACAAAACTCAAATAGCCATAGTTCTGTATGATGCGGGAGAGTGGTATAGTTTAACAAGTACGTTTTTGTTCCAAAAGCCTCCAGTAACTTTTACAACATGTAAAAGAGAAGAACGACTTCCAGAATTTAAGAATTTACACACACAGTCCGAAACCTTGCAGGTGCCCGACCACATCCACCTAATGAGGTTAATGTGGGACAGTGGGAGCAGGACCCACTCCATATATTAGGCAATTCTTCATCAACATACAATGCAGAAAAAAGCCCGCACTCCGAGACATCAATGCCGTAAAAATTGAATGTAAGACTAACGTGTTTCAACCTTCACGGTCTATTCGGAAGTAATATTCATGATAGGTGCTTTCTTCCTCTTTAACCCACCATGAATAGAAACAAAAAACTTTACAATACATCAAACAGGATTATATCAAACACACAGGTAAAATATCACATTCAGTGAAAAACATAAATAAAACAAGTACTTGTTCCAAACTCTGACAACACTTTCATAATAGCAGCGAAACAGTGTGATTGTCATTGATATAGAAAATATATTCTGTTAAAAATTGCCTAACAACTGCTCAACATAGTAAAGAAACACTGCACAACACGCGCATCTGAATTGAGAGGGGAACCTACAATATGTCAAGTGGCAAACTGTAAACCCATCTTTTCAATCATAATACAGTAACAACACACTTAACATTACTGTCATCAAAACTCCCCTTGGCATTTTACACCACAGTATCATAGCCAAGTGGCCGATATAAGAGATTGGACCTGGTGTAACTTCCACACATTTGATACCCTCAAATTTGGCACTTGAACATCTTATAGAAACAACATTGATACATAAAAAAATGCAAAAGAGAAAAGAAAATATACAATTCCGTATATTGTTGCATAAGCTGGGCAATCAACAACTAGCCATTATTGAATAGGTATATATCTCACCAACCTGATCATGGACATAAGACCTGCAAGAAATCAAGAAGGTCAAGGTACAAGAGTAAGGGATGATCCAATGAAAAAAGGGGGTTGAGGAAAGGAAAAGGGAAGCAGTGAATCCTAATTCCACTCATAACAGCAGTAAGGAAGTCCTCAACTCATGTGTACATGCAGTTCCTCATCTTGATTCAGACCGCAAATATGTCTGCTGTTAAGTCTGATAATATAATCCAATTCTATTTTCTTAATTAGGTGCTCCCTGTCACCTCCTTTTGTATTGGTCAGAACCCTGTAAATTCCAAAAAAGGAAACCTTGTCAGTATTGGTGGCATGCCCCTGATGCCAATGTGTTGCCACAGGATAATTAGGGTCATTGTTATTTATGGCACACAAATGCTCTAAAATCTGCTTCTTAAAGGGAAGATAGTACTTCCCACATAGAGGAAGCAACAAGAGCAGGTCAAAACATACACCACAAAATCACTATTGCAGGTAAACAGCTTCCAGATTTTTACATCTCTGCCAATGGGTAAAGTGAAAAACTTCCTTTTGGAACTGAGAGCGTATACCTTGCATTTCCCACATTTATAGAATCCTTGCTGATCCCTAAGCCCCGACCCTTTGTGGCCCTGATGTTTAGTTGGATAGCTAGGTACCAACATGTTGGAAAGTGGATTATTGGTAAGGGCAGGTAGGTACCTACACTTAGCAGTAAGCCACAACTCCCCCACTTAGGTCCAGTCAGGGTCTCAATAAATTTATCCTAGCTCAAACTTTGGTAGCTTGGCAACAAGCAACAAGGGTTGTTGCTTACGAGGCAAAGGGCCGCACTATGAGGCTAGCGGCGTTAAGACACCCAGCCCCGCGGTGGTGGTCAGGACTGATGCTGCTGTGACAGTCCGCCCACCACATTAAGACTCTGGTGGACAGACCGCCAGGGTTCCGCCGTCTCTGCTGTGATCAATGATCCTGACGGGTTGACGGCGGGTGGAAGTGGCAATCCTCCAGGGCAGCTCTTGATGCAGCACTGCCCTGGGGCCACAGGGGGACCCCTCACTTGGCATGGGCAGTGCAGGGGTCCCAAAGCCCAGTACCCTCACAATGTTCACTGTCTGCTGTGCAGACAGTGCACATTGTGAGGGTGCTGGTGCACCCTGCAGGTGACAGCATTGCCAGAGACAATGCTGCAGCCTGTTTCCCACATGGCTGATGTGCGAAAACCTCGGTTTCTGCCCGTCAGCCTAGCGGGAAACTCCTAATAGGTCCAGCAGGGTGGCAGCCACCCCATTGAAAGTGTGGCAGACGAGTTATCCCATCCATCAAATTCATTATCAGACCCAAAGTGTGTAAAGCATTAAAAAATCACAAAACAGTAATACAATAAAACACAAAAAACAGTACATAAATTCAAAACCAATTTATAAAAAATAGAAAATATTTTTATCTTTAATTTGACACCAAAACAATTCAAATCGAATGAGGGGAACCAGAGATAATGAATTTTTAAAGAAGAACTGTTTTTTAGGACATAGAAACTAATATCCCCACTTGGGATATCTGGTCGCACATCGACTGGGGCAAAGTCACAGTTTGAGGCCGACCGCGAAGGAGCCCTGCTCAGCTACACCAAGTGGGAGGCCTCTGTCAATCGGTTACCTTTGGACTATCTCACTGGGACGAGGTCAGATGAAGTCGCCTCCCCGGAGCCCTTCCTCGGATCTTTGTTTCAGGAGGCCTCGGTGAAAAATCCTTCAGTCAGACTTAGTCTCTTTTTCGTCTCAAAAATGTTAGTCTGGGACCAAGTCAGAATTGAAGCTGACCTCCCTGGAGCCCTCGTCAGATGTGCAGCACAAGTGGCCTCGGTGAAGATTCTAGGTTCGGACTCAGTCTGATTTTCAGGACAGAATCCTTTGTCCGGGACCAACCTTCCTGGAGCCCTCCTCGGATCCTTTGTGCAGGAAGTCTCGGTCAGATTTTTACCTTCAGACTTTGTCACTTTTTTGGAGCTTTTTTTCTCTGACATCGACGACCCTTCAATGCAGTTTCGAATCAACGTCATCCGATTGCCTTTGCACAAGCCCCTGGTGGATTCCTGGAAGTCTGGAGGTCCGGAGCTTTTCAGCGGGATGAACTTTCAAATCAGGCCTGGTCGTGGTCAACATAAGCCGGCTTGACTCAGGACGTCGGGTCGGTCTACTTACGGAGCTTTTTTCCAAAAGTTCTCCAATCTACTCCAAACTTCAGGATCTTCTTCCACAAGGTCTTTGAAAGTCCTTTAGGAGGCTACAACTCACCCCAAGGTTCCAGAAGCTCTGAGTTGCTCCTTGAGGGTTAGAACTCCAACTTCCAGAATGCACCTAGTTCAAATCCAAAAATGACCACTAGCCACTGGTCAGCTGGTCAGTTTCTTCAGGGCTTGGAACAAGGGGCTCTGGTCAGCTATTTTCTACCTGTAGCAAGCAGGGAGTCCCTTCTTGAAGTAGTTGAAGCCAGGAAAAGTCATTTTTGTGGTGAAGCCCAAGTGTGCAAAAGGTGCAAACCTTCAGAGTGCATTGTCCAGGTGCAGGTCAGGGGTCAAAATCAATCCCAGAGGGCATCGTTCCCCAAAAATCCAAAATGGCACAATTTCAATCTTAGAGGTTAGATCTGGCCGAGCCTACCCATTCCTTCAAGCCTCTCCTAATCAATGGGACACCTGGGTTTGCAGGAAATGGGGATGGTCCAAAGCTGCCCCAAATGTCCTTCTATCCTTTGAAGTCCAGTTTGGTTGCTCTCCTCCCATTCTGTTTCACCATCTCCTCCCCCAGGCACTTCCTTTGTCCTTAGCCAGGCAACTCCTCATCAAGGAAGCCTGGCTAGGCTGCCAGAGTCTTTCAGATCAGACAAGGGCACTACAGGCCTGAAGTTGGCAACTTTCAGGCAGAGTTCTAAAACTCTTTCCCTGAGTTAGTTATATTAAATTCAACAATGGCAAGTTGTTGGATTTACTATAACAATCAGTTTGATACCAAACCTGAAATATTTAGCTCCTTTTGAAACTTTATTAATTAAAAATAAACTCTCCCTGTGTTAGCCTATGTAGCTAATTCACTACAATGAGTGAGGGATAACAAATTTGGCTATTTTTCCATCACCAGGGCTTATAAAACATATTTTATAAAGTCCCTGCTTATAGTTACAAAGCACCCAGCCCTACAGGCACTTAGGGGACACCTTAGGGGTGACGTATATGTAAAAATAAGGTAGTTTAAGACTTAGGAAGTACTTGTAATTCCAAAGTCGAATTTGGGGTTAACTTTTACTTAGAAGCAGCCAGCAACGCAAGCCTGTATTTAGAATGGCACTGGGCACCACAGCAGTACACCTATGGGGGTCCTATCTATGCTCGTGTCCCTAAACCTATACAACTTTCCATATACTAGGGACTTATAGGTAGGGGGGCATAGCCATTTATAATTAGCCTAATTTGCATATCAACTTTACACGGAGCACCGGCCCTGGGACTAGTTAGCTGTACGCAGCGCACAGCCAAAAGTAGGCAACCACCAGCATGTGTCCCAAAATGTTTAGGGGTTTCCTACACTGCATGCCCCTTAATGATTTAAGTTTCCTGTATGTTTCACGGGGGGAAAGCTGATAAGCTTGCTAATACCCTGATCAGATTTGACCAGGTGCCAATGTATCCTCCATATTCCACTAATGGTACCTTACTCGCTGGTTACAAACCTGACCTCATTGAATCCTTTCTCCCTTTCCTTAGGTACTAGATTGCTATCCCACTTGACCTTGGTCAACTTGTCACTCACTGCTCTGATCACCTTGCCCGGATGCCCCCTAGACTTGAAACTGGTACTCATTCTATTCCATTCGATCAATCAATCAGTGCTTGTGAAGCGCAACTACTCACCCGTTAGGGTCTCAAGGCGCTGGGGAGGGAGTGTAGCATTCACCAGTGGTTTAAAAAAGCCATCTCTTCATTTCCTTCATGGACCTGAGGAGAGAGGTGGTTTGTCTGATGTGGAGAGGAAGGGCGTTCCAGGTGGTGGCTACGAGGTAGGGAAAGGAACGTCCTCCTGTTCTGGTTTTTCTGATGCAGGGTACATCTGCGAGAGAAAGCTGGGTTCTGTGTGGAGTCCTGTGGGGTACCTGGAGGTTGAGTCGCTGGTTCAGGTAGGCTGGTCCAGAGTTGTGGAGGGCTTTGTGTGCATGTGCGAGGATCTTAAAGGTGATTCTTTTCTCTATGGGTAGCCAGTGCAGTGTACGCAGGTGTTGCGAGATGTGGCAGTGTCGAGGTAGGTCGAGGACCAGTCTGGCAGCTGCGTTATGGATGTTTTTTAGTTTGCGGATGAGTTTCTTGTTGATTCCAGCATAGAGTGCGTTGCCATTGTCCAATCTGCTGGTGATGAAGGCGTGTGTGACGGTCTTTCTATTTTCAAGGGGGATCCATTTGAAGGACATGTGTAGGAGGCGGAGGGTGCACAAGCAGGTGGAGGTGACTGAGTTGATTTGATGGTTCATGCTGAGATTGGAATCCAGGATGATCCCGAGGTGGCGGGCTTGGCTGGTGGGGGTGGGCAGGTTTATAAGGGTGGGTGGCCACTAGAAGTCGTTCCACATGTTGAATTGAGGTCCCATGATGAGTACTTCTGTCATGTTTGCGTTGAGTTGAAGGCAGCTATTTCTCACCCAGTTTGCGACTGCTTCCATGACTTCGTGGAAGTTGTGTCTCACTTTTATGGGTTCGTTGGAGAGGGAGAGGATGAGTTGGTTGTCAACGGTGTAGGAGATATGTTGATTCCATAGCTTCTGATGATGGTGGCTATTGGGGCTATGTAGACGTCAAACAGCGTGGGGCTGAGGGACGATCCCTGGGGAACTCCGCCGGTGGTGGGTGTGGGGTCTACGAGGAAGGGGACAAGTCCCACTCATTTACTTCGGCCGGAGAGGAAGGATTGGATCCAGTTGAGGGCCTTGTCTCTGATGCCTGCTTCATGGAGTCTTAGTATCAGGGTGTGACTGTGTCGAAGGCCGCCAAAAGGTCTAGCAGGATGAGTGCCGCCGTCTCTCCCTGTTGAGGCCAGAGGCCTGTTTCGGTGCTATGGTTTTTCCTGAATCTGGATTGGGACATGTCAAGAATGTTGTGATCTTCTAAAAACGTGGCGAGTTGGCTGTTGACCGCTTTTTCTATGACTTTCACAGGAAAAGGGAGTAGGGAGATGGGCCTGAAGTTTTTGAGGTCGGTGGAATTTGCTGAGGGTTTCTTGAGGAGGGAGTTGATCTTGGTGTGTATCCAGACGTCGGGAAGGTGGCGGAAGCTGGTGAGCGGTTAATGGTGAGGCAGAGCTTAGGGGTGATGGTGCCTGCGGCTCTATTGAAAATGTGGTGGGGGCATGGGTCCGTGGGGGCCCGGGAGTATATGGACCTCATTGTTCTCAGAGTATCTTCGATGGTGAGAGGGGTCCAGGTGGTAATTGTTGGTTTGTTTGTGTCAGGTATTGGTAGAGGGGGTTCTGCGTGGAGGTAGTCCTTGCTGAAACTGTCATACATGTTCTTAATTTTTGGGTGAAGTAGGTGTTGAGTCTGTCACAGAGGTCCTGTGAAGGTGGGATGTCCGTTGTTTCACTGTTGGGTTGGGCGAACTCCTTTACGATGCTGAAGAGTTCCTTGCTGTTGTGTGCGTGTGAGGAGATTCTGGCTTGTTTAGCTTTTTTTCTGAAGTTTCTGATGAGTTGGTGGTGTGCGGTGGTGGCGGCTCTGAAGTTGCTATGGGGTTCTGTGGATTTGGTATTTCTTCAGATTTTTTCAAGGCGGCGACAAGTGCATCTAGATTCTCGGAGTTCTGGACTTCCTTTCTGCCTCATATGCCTCCAGAGTACTACTATTAGCTTTCACTCTTAGTAACTTCCTGTAAGGGATACTCCTCTTCAAATTCAGAGGATGATGACTGCAGGCATGAAAGATACTATTGCCCGCAGTGCATTTCCTAAAGAGGCTAGTGTGTGTGGTTTCATTCTCCACTGTAACCAAAACAACAAGAAACTCTGTAGTAGTTTTATGTTGCTTATGGATGAACCTCAGATTTAAATCATTATCATTTATCCAGTGGAGGAAGGAATCCAACTCCTTTTGAGGATCATCCCATATGATGAATAAATCATCAATATTACATGTCTAAAAAAATCAGATGCTGCATCCACCTCACATTCACCTCTGTCCAGATGTGTTGGGTCTCCCACAACCCCAAAAAGATGCCAGCATAACTGGAAGCAAAACAACTCTCCATTACTGTCCTAGTAAGTTGTCTAAACCACTGGTCACTGAAAAGAAAAAGGTTATTCCAGGCAAAATCTCAGCATCCTGAGAAGCACCTTGGAGTGGTCATACAAGTAAAAGGGTTTGTCCCTAAAGAAGTATCTGTAGGCTTGCACTTCTCAGTAGGAAAATGGAACTATGGTACAGGATCAGTGAATGCTATAGGCACCACCCTGCACATAAGGGAGGACATCCGGAAGAGTTGGAATGCCCTCAGGGGCATGGTGTGTTCACTGGTCTGCAGGCCCCAGCTGCAGGCCAAGAAGACTGGCAGTGACCCACCAAGTGCCCCATTACATCTCTTTCTCTGGGAGGAGAAGGTCTTAGCCATCATGCATCCAGAGGGCTTGACAGGAATACCTGTGGGAGTGGAGTCTGGTAAGTCACCACACAAAAAAGGGCACCGTAATGCAATGTCATGCATGCTCATAGCTCACCTTTTGCCTCATTTACTGTTACTCCACTTACCCACCCTGTATTCACCTGTTTAAAAACCTCTATTGGGCAACTCACAATTGAAGTGTACTCACATGGGGATATGACATTTGTTTAGTGTTTGTAGTACAGGGACTGACATGACCCCAACTAACAGCAGGCATTGTTTCTATAACTCCAAACGCCGGATCGGTGGCCACTTGTCCAAAGACCTTTGTTATCTATTAATTTAAGGGTACACATTTGGGGAGATAACATTTGTCAAGTGTCTTTTGTACAGGCACTGACATGACTACAATTCCCAGCAGGCACTATTCCTCTAACCACAAGCACTAGCACACTGGTCACATGCTACACTACATCTGTTTCATAATTATCATTTGCAGTATACTTACATGGGAGGGGATAATATTTGTATAGTGTGTGTAGTAGAGCTAGTGACATGACTGTAACTCTCAGCAGGCACTGTTTATATAACCCCAAACACCTGGGGGATTAACATTGGTCAAGTGAGTGAAGAAGATGGAATAACCTGACTGCAACAACCAGGAGGCTCTGTTACTATCACTCCAACAATGGGAAACAGCCTAAACAATGACTCCTGAACAACGACGTGCAACGTCCATGAAAGCAGAACAACGCTTTCGTGAACAACGACCCTGTTTTTCTCTGTCTTAACAATGCATGTCCTGAACAAAAACATGCGTGGTTAAGGCAGAGGAAAACAGACTCAGGATCGGAGAGGATGCGGTCAGGTAAGTGGGGCTGGGGTAGGGTTGGGGGGAGTTTTAGGGGCAGGGTGGGGGTAGGTTTTGTTTTTAAGGGCTTGGGCGGCGGGCTTTGTAGTTTTAATTTTATGGGGCGGGCTTGGGGTGTCGGGGTAATTTGAGATATTAGGGGTGGGGTACGGGGTCAGGTTAATTTTAAGTTTTAATGGTGTGGTGGGGTAGTTTTAGGAGTGGGGTGGGGTGTTTGGGTAGTTTTACGTTTTAGGGGCGGTTGGGGGTAAGGGTAATTTTAGGAGCAAGGGGTGGGGTAGTTTAAGTTTTAGCGGCGGGCGGAAGTGGAGGGGTTGGGGTAGTTTTAGGGGTTGGGGTGTTGCGGTAGTTTCGGAGATGGGGTGGGTTTGGGGTAATTTAAGTTTTTAGGGGCAGGGTAGTTTTAGGTTTTAGGGGTGGGGTGGGGGGTTGCAGAAGTTTTAGGGGTGGGGTGGGGGTCGGGGGAGTTTTAGGTTTTAGGGGTGGGATGGGGTTGCTGTAGTTTTAGGGGCTGGGTGGGGGGGTCGAATAATTATAGTTTTTAGGGGCAGGGGTTGAGGTAGTTTTAGGTTTTGGGGGTGGGGGGTCAGGGTAGTTTTAGGGGTGGGAAGGGGTGTTGAGGTAGTTTAGGTTTTAGGGGCAGGGGTGGGTGGTCATGGTAGTTTTAGGGACAGGGTGGAGTGTCAGGGTAGATTTAGTGGTGGGGGTTGGGGGTCGGTAGCTTTAGGTATTAGGGGTGGGGTGGGGGTTTGGGGTACTTTAGGTTTTGGGGCAGAGGTTGTGGGTTGGGGTAGTTTCAGTTTTAGGGGTGGGGGGTTGCTGTACTTTTGCAGGTGAAGTGGGGGTTCAGGGTAATTTTAGTTTTTAGGGACAGGGGTGGGGGTAGTTTTAAGGGTGTGGTGTGAGGGTTGCTGTAATTTTAGTTTTTACGGGCGGGCTTGGGGAGTCGGGGTAATTTGAGATTTTAGGGGTGGGGTGCAGGGTCAGGGTAATTTTAGGTTCTAATGGCGGGGTGGGGTAGTTTTAGAGGCGGGTGGGGGTTTGGGCTAGTTTGACATTTTAGGGGCAGTTGGGGGTAAAGGTAGTTTTAGGGGCAGAGGGTGGGGGGTTGGGGTAGTTTAAGTTTTAGCGGTGTGGTGGAGGGGTTGGGGTAGTACTAGGGGCAGGGTTGGGGTGTTGCAGTAGTTTTGGAGATGGGGTGGGGGTTGGGGTAATTTGAGTTTTTAGGGGCAGGGTAGTTTTAGGTTTTAGGGGCGGGGTGGGGGTTGCAGAAGTTTTAGGGGTGGGGGTAGTTTAAGTTTTAGAGGTGGGGTGGGGTGGGGTTCGGGGTAGTTTTAGGTTTTAGGGGTGGGATGGGGTTGCTGTAGTTTTAGGGGCTGGGTGGGGGGTCGGGTAATTATAGTTTTTAGGGGCAGGGGTTGAGGTAGTTTTAGGTTTTGGGGGTGGGGGTCAGAGTAGTTTTAGGGGTGGGAAGGGGCGTTGGGGTAGTTTAGGTTTTAGGGGCAGGGGTGGGTGGTCATGGTAGTTTTAGGGACAGGGTGGAGTGTCAGGGTAGATTTAGTGGTGGGGGTTGGGGGTCGGGTAGCTTTAGGTATTAGGGGTGGGGTGGGGGTTTGTGGTACTTTAGGTTTTGGGACAGAGGTGGGGGTTTGGGGTAGTTTCAGTTTTAGGGGTAGGGGGTTGCTGTAGTTTTGAAGGTGGAGTGGGGGTTCAGGGTAATTTTAGTTTTTAGGGGCAGGGGTGGGGGTAGTTTTAAGGGTGTGGTGTGAGGGTCGCCGTCATTTTAGATTTTAGGGGCGGGATTGGGGAGTCAGGGTAATTTTAGATATTAGGGGTATTTTAGGTTCTAATGGTGGGGTGGGGTAGTTTTAGGGGCGGGGTGGGGGTTGGGCTAGTTTTACGTTTTTAGGTCGGTTGGGGGTAAGGGTAGTTTTAGGGGCAGGGGGTGGGGGGTTGGGGTAGTTTAAGTTTTAGCGGTGGGCGGGGGTGGGGGCATTCGGGTAGTTTTAGGGGCGGGGTTGGGGTGTTGTGGTAGTTTTGGAGATGGGGTGGGGGTTGGGGTAATTTTAGTTTTTAGGGGCAGGGTAGTTTTAGGTTTTAGGGGCGGTGGTGGGGGGTTGCAGAGGTTTTAGTGGTGGGGGTAGTTTAAGTTTTAGGGGTGAGGTGGGGGTCGGGGTAGTTTTAGGTTTTAGGGGTGGGATGGGGTTGCTGTAGTTTTAGGGGCAGGGTGGGGGGGTCTGGTAATTATAATTTTTAGGGGCAGTGGTTGTGTTAGTTTTAGGTTTTATGGTTGGGGTAAGGGTAAGGGTAGTTTTAGGGGTGGGAAGGGGCGTTGGGGTAGTTTAGGTTTTAGGGGCAGGGGTGGGTGGTCATGGTAGTTTTAGGGACAGAGTGGAGTGTCAGGGTAGTTTTAGTGGTGGGGGTTGGGGGTCGGGTAACTTTAGGTATTAGGGGTGGGGTGGCCGTTTGGGGTACTTTAGGTTTTGGGGCAGAGGTGGGGGGTCGCTGTACTTTTGCAGGTGGAGTGGGGGTTCAGGGTAATTTTAGTTTTCAAAGGCAGGGGCGGGGGTAGTTTTAAGGGTGGGGTGTGAGGGTCCCCGTAATTTTAGTTTTTAGGGGTGGGGGTTGGGGGTCGGGATAGTTTTAGGTTTTAGGGGAGGGGTAGAGGGTCCCGTAGTTTTAGGGGTAGTGGTGAGGGTTGGGATAGTTTAGGTTTTAGGGTCAGGGATGGGAGGTTGGGGTAGTTTTATGTTTTAGGGGTGGGATGAGGGGTCATGGTAGTTTTAGGGGCTGGGTGGGAGATCAGGGGGGTTGCCTGCTGGAACCACGCATGCCTTTACCAGGGATGCCTTCACAACGAAAAATCACTGTTAAGGCATTCGTGATAAAGGCATTAGTGGTAACAGCGCAATCGTTGTTCTGACCACGTTGTTCAGGCATGTGTGGTTCCAGCATGCTTTTTTTCCGACGTATATTCTCCAACCACCAGTCCAAAGTTCTCTTCTCCAAATACCCTTGTTTGTTAACTCACAAATGAAGTGTTCTTACCTGGGAGGATGTCATTTATCAAGTGTATGACGTAGAGGGAGTGACCTGACTACTAATGCCAGGAGGCTCTGTTTTCTTCAACTCCAAACACAAGGCCAGTGTTCACATGCCCAAATACCCATGTCTGTTAACTCTCAATTGAAGTTTACTCACCTGGGAGGATACCATTTGTACAGTGGTGGGAAGTAGAAAGAGTGACCAGAATGATAAGCCCAATAGGCCCTGTATCTTTAACTTCAACCACAAAACCAGAGTTTACTTCCCGAAATCCATCTATTTATGAACTCTCAAATGAAGTTGACTCACCTGATAGGATACCATCTGTCAAGTATGGAGAGTGACATGACTGCAACTCCCAGCAGCCACTGTTTCTATAACTCCTAACACCAGACTAGTGGTAACTTGTCCAAATACCCCTGATTGCTAACTCTCAATTGAAGTTTACTCACCTGGTAGGATACCATTTGTATAGTGGTGGGAAGTAGAGGGGGTGACCAGAATTTATAGCCCGATAGGCCCTGTATCTTTAACTCCAACCACAAAAGAAGTGTTCACTTGCACCACAACCATCACTTTGTGAACTCTCAAATGATGTTGACTCACCTGGGAGGATAACATTTGGCAAGTGTGTGTAGTATGGAGAGTGACATGACTGTGACTCCCAGCAGAGACTGTTTCTATAATCGCAAACACCAGATCAGTGGTAACTTGTCCAAAGACCCTTGCTAGCTAACTCTCAATTGAAGTTTACTCACCTGGAAGTGACCAAGATATAGATCATGCTCAGCTCTGAGATGTGTCTGGCTACCTAGCTCCATCTTGACCTGCTAAGCCAAGATAAAAGTTTTAAGGACAGGAAGGACAGCTTACCCAGTGTGCAGAACAATGATCCCTAAGGCCTCGAGATGCATAACCAGAATGGTATTGGCAGCAGACACATTCACACTGTACTGACCACATGATGAATCTAGTCACATATACATCATACTCGTGGGTCTGCCTGCATCACAATCAGCTAGGCTTCAAAATGGACAAAGCTAAACCTTGCATAGCAACTGTTTTGCCTACACTGGTAGCAAGGTGGCATTCTCAGGCCATCCTCCCAAGGGCTAATGATCTGCATATTTCAGCAGCTGCTTCAGTCAAATATATTTTGCATGCTCCACAAATATCATGCCAATACAATGAATACCATGGGTACTTGTCACAATAGAATTAACTGCAATTTAACTTTGTACCAGGACTCTGATTCATGCAACACGAAACTGTTGGCGATAGATGTCACAATACAACAAGTAACATTGTATATTTCAATAGGTCGAGTTGCCACTGGGCACACAGAGGCCACAGAAGAGACTGGCACTAATCCCCTAGATTAAGCCCTCAGTGAAGAAGACACTCTTGGACTTCTGGAAGTAGAGGACGGTTTTGGTACATCTGGGCAACCTGGTCAGACACCAACAATGAGTCTCACTGTGGCCCCTCCAACACCTCCCAGCCTGGTTGCCTCAACATCACAGGCAACCATTCACCCCCCCCAATCTGTGTACCAAACACAGTTTCTACCATCTTATGCTCCCCGTCTAGCATCCTATGTTGTCGTGCAACACTTTGGACAATGAGGTTGCAGGACCCAGTAGGCGAGGGCACCCTGTGGCAAGGGCTCAGGGCCATTGGGGTAGGATGCATGGGAGGGATGCTGTGGGCCAAGGGGTGAGAACACTGGGTCTGCTCCTGGTGAGGAGTAACCATCAGTTACATCTTGGGGGTCTATCAGGAATCCCAAGGCGTGATGTGCCAGGTAGTTAGTAAACTCTGGGAAATCAAGCAGCTAGAGGGACATTCACAGAGATATGCGAGAACAGATGTAGACCCACAATATCAACATGGCCTCACTAACTGAGGAGATGAGGGACAACAACATAGTTCTGAGCAAGGCTTTTCAAAACCAATCTTCCCCTTGCTTTGGCTCATGGCTTTGGCTCATCAACCCCAGGCACATCAACATCAGTGTCAGCCACTGGATGGGAGGCCCTGAAAGATAAATAAGCCAACCCAGACACCCCTGCCTCCATGTAGCAGATCCCCACGAAGTGTGGATGTCCAGCAAATAATCCAGGAGGTACAGATGGCAAGGCACCCACCACAGCCAGCAAATTACCTCTTCCTAAAGGAACTCCTTTGTGTACCACATATTCACTCTGTTGACTGATTCTCAACCACCTACCAGTTTCAATGGGAGATGTACTCTGGATTTTGGACTGCCAATGTTGTGGCATCTATTCCTTTGATTTCATTCCCCATGACTGACACCTTCACTTTACTTTTTTGTTCATTTCTGCTCAAATGTTATGTTCGGCATCAGCATTGTAATATATTCACCCATCACAAACTGATTTCTTGCTTTATTTCCACATTTTCCTATGTACAGATGTACAACCATGTGAACAATATGATGAAAATGCAATCTACTTGTGGAAGGAGGGATATTTTAAAAGTACACAGTGTCCTGCTCAGCAATGCAACCATTACAACACAAACACATTAGTCCAAGTGCCTGGCCACACCAAACATTTTATTCCAGGGCATAGCACAAAGGCTGTCTATATGTCTGGACATCTTGAAACAAGAAAGTGTGACTCATACTGAGTCAAAGTACATATTCTAAGGTACAGCCCCCAGACCACAGAAGAAAAGGACTTTTCAGGCATTTTCCTGTATAATGGGCAAACATTAAAGTGGATGATGTCACCAGCTTGAGCCTTAACACACCAAAGTAATTCAACATCACATAATCTAAAATACAGACAGATGGCACTACAACAGTTCCTGATCACAGGCCCATCCTGATCTACTGACTATGTTTCTGGTGGTATGACACAAACATATGTCAGTGGTGTGGCACAGGCACAGTGCCCTGAAATAATGAAACACATCTACAGCTACATACAGGTCACACAAGAATAATGTTTAGCCAATGGAAAATGACTTGGTTGCAATCTATGACTGCATATTTCATGCCCACATGACGACACACATGATGTAATCGCCCACCACAGCACACAAAACAAGTCCATTGTACACTTCCATCCTTCCACCCAAATACTGTGCAAGCTGTCTTGGCACAGGTCTCATACCCCCCAAATCTGTGACCAAAGTTACCTGGAACAAACCATGTCCACTTCGTTTGCCAGAACAGCCTCAGATACCTGCTAAAGTCACATCTCTACATGAGGATATCATGGTGAAGGTACCTGTACAAAAACAAAACAAGGAGTATAGGCTTCAAAACACAAATCACATAGTAGGCATTTGGAAAAGAATTGACATTGTAAGGAAACTGGCAGAAACAAAGCAACATCATCAAGGTGGGGATATGTCAAAAGCCAACTCATCAAGCAGCCTTTGGCTGAATATTGCAGAGTATAAGCTCCCTAGTTGTTTCTAAAACAGTCAACTCCACACATTCACACAACTACAGTTCATTGTACAATAACAGTCATTACATCACATGACATACTTACACTCATGAAAAGTAGCTATTGATGAGATCTTCCTGCAAGTCAGCTGCTTCCTCTTCACCACTGTCATCCTCACCTGGCATTTCAGGAGTCTCACCCAGTGGCACTGCAGGCTCCCTTTGTTTTGGGATGTACAGGATATTCCTCCGCAGGGCAATGTTGCGGAACATGCAGAATTCCACAGAGATCTGACACACTTTTCCAGGTGAATGGAGGAGGGCTTCACCAGTCCTGTCCAGACCCCTAAATCTGGCCTTCAGGAGCCCAAAAAACCCACTCCACTACCCACCATGTTCTTCCACGGGCCTCATTGAAGCGGACTTTCCCTGGTGTATTTGGATTCCTTAGTGTCATCAACAACAAAGGACAGTTTCGATATGTAGTGTCTCCTGTTAGGGAAAGAGAAATATGTGCAATAATGAGTCACTCACTTACTAATTGTAGCACCTGACAAATCACGCACATAACCAAAATGGATGTAACTAACCAACCAGCCAGGCCCTCTCTGGATACAGTTGTGACATCAGATGGGATATGGTGCTGTTCAGCATTATTAAAGAATCACGGGGTGAACCCAGAGAATGAGCACAGAAATGACAAATGTAGTGATCCAACAAACAGACAACATTCACATTGATGGAATTGAAGTTTTTTCTATTACAATAACTTATTCATTGGCCTGTGGTGGGCCAAGCCAACATATATGCCATTAATGGCCCCCACCACATGTGGGAGGTGTGCACAGCCATACAAGTCAGCCTTCACATAGGCTAAATCCTCACATCGGGGAAACCGGACATAGCTGTCAAGGTGTTTCAACATTGCTGAAAGGATATTCTTCAATGCTGGACTAAACATCGGTTGGGTTATACCAGAAGATAGGGCCACTCTATGTTGGAAGGGTCCTGTAGCTAGGAAGTGCAATACTGACATGACTTGTATAATGGGTGCTATGCTGGTTGGATAACTAATAGCTGGTATCAGTGCTGGCTCCAACTGATGGCCTAAGTCCACTATTGTTTGCCTATCCAGGCGGTATGATGTGCCTTTGCTTCATGGTCTGAAGGTCTAGCAGTGGGTAGTAGACAGGAGGTTGTCATATCCTCCCTCTCCCAGGGTACCTATGTAGGACAAGAAATGATTTCTAACATTAGTCAGTATTCCCACAGCAACATACATGATGTATGTCAATGATGTCATATGCCAAAGCATTTCTGACTTTATAGATGTGACACACAGTACACGTCACAGCTGACAAATACACATGGGTCACATGTAAACCCATGGTTTTTAACACATGTGTCTTCAACATGGATTTGGATGAAACTCAAAGATGTGCTACACAATTGCCCCTCAAAACGTAACTGTATATCCCGACCGCCAAAATGACCATTGGCGGTAGTGGACTGTACCCCACTGTTAAATGCCATATGTGCCCAGCAGCACAGTAGAATAGTGGTTGAGTAGTAGGACCTATATGACAAGACAGGATGAGGATGTTTGTGCAGTAAAAAAACATGTTTTGTAGGTGTGACGCAGTTTATGAAGCAGAATACAGCATTGCAGGCCTCCAAAATTGCAGCTTCCTGACCTACTCCACTGGACATTAGGAACCACCCCTGCAACTGACCGCAGAAGTCGTCATGGTTTTAGGTGGTTGCAACCGCGCGGATACAGCCATAGGCTAACATTGCCAGTGGCAGGAACTGCCCAATGGCTGTGTCCGCCAATGGGGAAAACCACGTATGTGGCAGGCATGACCGCCATGTTCTGCAGGTTCACTCACTTGACTCCTGACAATGCTGCCAGCACCACCTCCACAACCTGAACTGCTGTGTGCTGCCTCTGGGAGCAATCATGCTATGTCCAGCAGGTAATAGGGCCCCTGCCTTCTCTCAAAGAAGCTGGAGAGGCTTGTTACTGAGTAGGTAGGACACCTGTATGAACAGCTCTATGACTCACAAAAGGAGTTGGTGATTACCTAATTGGAACAATTTTCTCTGTACTTCACCATCCTTTTCCTTTTCACAGGCTACAATGTTCCCTTGTGTGCCAGTTAGACTTCTTGTGTGCCTGTTGTTGCAGTGTTTGTGGCCTCAATGGGAGGTAGAATGTACCGGTATTTGTGGACAGTAGCATATATTGAGGTCAGTCACATTATGTTTTGTGAGGTTGTTGGGGTCCTAGATCATCCTTGTGTTGGATGCACATAACTAGGTAAGGAGACATTCCTGCCATCCTATGATATCTCTTCCCTCATGACTGTTGTAAATACTGGACAATATGTATGTGCATGACAGCATGAACTGTGTATGGATGCTGTATGAGTCATTTGAGAATCATTTGAGCAATGTGTATAGTGTTACAGATCTTTGAAACCACATCTGGCCTTACTAAACTGTTTTGTAGAAGGCACATCACGACTTACTGTGCCCTTAAGTTTGCCACACACACCACATGCCAAATTGCTGATGGCCACATGATCCACTGTCATGCATGGAAGTGATGTGAATAGAGTGCCATATAGGTTATGTCTGCTCAACCTGCAGAAACCAGGGCCTGTCAAATGTGTCTCCCAAAATGAAACCTTGTCTAGGCTGTAGGAGTGTCAATATGGCTATACAAGTGTTACACTGTGTCCATTCCCTGTACCCCCGAAGATCCTGCCATGTGGCCAATGTGATACTCTAGTGGCAAAACCTGCCCTGAATGCCTCTTTCCTTCAACAAGACTAGAAATGGGTACAGAAATAAATCATTCATCTAGTACATATGTCCATTTTGCATCATTGTCAATGTGTGTCTTAGACTCATGACAGGTCCCTTACTCCCATAGCTCTGTTGTCACCTTCACACATGTCATATTTGTCCTGTACAGGCTTATTGCATAAATGTCAGTCTCACAGTGCAGACAGTGTGTTGATTCCTGGGAGGCCATGATATGTGACTCAGTAGTTTTCTCATGTAGCAGAAACTGTACAATACATATCTATGTGTGTTGGATACCATTTCTGAAGGACAGGCACATATATCCAAAGGACTGTTCTGTGGTACAGGCACATAACACAGAACAACCCCTGAAGTGGCAAGAGTCTGCATTTGTTACTCCACATGGACAAGGAAGACATTTTCTGTACCCACCAAGCCAGCCCCTTGATTGTTAGGCAAGTATAATGGTGAAGTTTGTACTATGGCAGTTGACTGTAGGGACAGTATGTAATGTATCAATCTCACAGAGTGTAAATTCAGGCCTAAAGAGTTTACCCTTTAGAAGCCACATAGGTGTGCAGTGTTTCATTGTGGCTCACATCACAGTACAGGTTGCTGGATCATGGGGTACCTGATGCTAGTAAGCTTGCTTAGTCATTGTAGGCCATGAGCAAGGTAGTGGGGTAGTCTGCAGATGCAAATACATATGTCTGTAGTCATGTCCCTGTACTTATGAGCTTGTGTATTTCACACTTGTGGAGTGTTAACAAATTGAAAAGTTCTAGCTTGGTGTTTCTGACATGTAGGTGACTCAACCATTTGTGACAAAAATTGTGATTGTAATCTCTTGATTTGTCTTTTGCATCCATGTAGGTCAATGCCCATCTGGAAAAGGAGCTATGGAGAGCCATCACCAAGAAGGTGCAGACCCTGGGGGTCCACAGCCGGCAGAGGTACCATTGTCGGAAGAGGTGGGAGGACCTGAGGCACTGGGCCAGGAAGAATGCTGATGTCTAGCTGGGGATGTCCTTTCACTGTGGGTGGGGTGCCTGCTGGACCGCGACCCCCCTGATGGCCCACATTCTGGCAGTGGCCTACCCAGACCTTGATGGGCATTTGAGGACAGCAAAGAAGCCACAAGGGGGTGTGTACAGTTCATAATCCTGCCTGTCACATTGCCAAGTGAATGTGTTAGGTTCTGACATGAGCCATGTGTAACAAAGAAGATGAGTGATTTTTTGTGTAGACATGTCATGTGTTACATACTAATGTGCCTTGCCTATTGGCCCAAGGACGTAGGATACAACTGTGTGCATTCCACAAGAAATATGCTCTCCAGGAACATATGGCAGTGTATAGTGATCAATCAAGTACTGTTTGTTGTTGCAGTGGGTGTAATTGCCATGCAACAGACCACTACTCCTCAGTGTTACAGGCCAAAAAGAAAGATCATGATGGATCACTGCCCTCTGCCATGTGTCTGGTGAAAGGGGTATATTGGCCTCTGCCACCCAGAGGCTACTTGCCTCCAGACTATGACTAGTGCTGGTACCTCAGTACTGTCTGTAACGTGAGGATGGGTACAGCTATAGATTAATACTTTCCCTTGGTAAGTGGGGAATGTCCATTGACATCACTTATGTGCAATCACGGTTGCCTACGGGAGAGCTTGCCAGGGTAGGTGACCCTGTGCACAATTGGCACTTTAAAATAGTGACCACTTATGGTATGCTACTTCCCAAGGGGCCCCCTGAATGACGAGGGATGGACGACCTTTTTGTTCTTATTTTTGACAGACAGTTTACTTGAATGTAAGTGACTGTATTATTTGTTTTTGGTTTCAATTATCTAACTTCCTTTAACTTATTAAGAGTCAGGAGGAGTTTCATTAATTGTAGATCCTGAAGAAGCGTCATAGGATCTGTAGAGACCAACATACGCGAAACATGTTGACCATATTGTAGGGGATTGGCAAAATCTCCCATCTCCAGCTCTAGATAGAAAGTGGTTGAGCATTACCTCTCATTTTCCACTTTCCTTATGTTTTTAATCTTGGTCTTGGCCCTGCCATTCCGATATATTAAATAATACTGTATTTAGTGGGGTTAAGAACTAATTTTAACTTATCACTCCCCTGCCAGGAAAAGTGCCTGACAATCTCTAGTGAGTATTTATCATTACGGCAGCCAATTATAAAAAGATCTCCGGCAAAGAGCCCCCTAACGGGGAGCCCGTAAGACATTGCAGCCCCGGTCTGACGAGGAGCAACCCGATGATGAAGCATGACATCCTATTAGGATGTGTGAGGGCTCTTGCTCCTGAACATTAAAGTTCCCTAGTCATATCCCTTCCTGGAACAGTGTACACATCATTTGTGTTACCAATCACTGTTGCCAACACGCCTACATGTCAGCATGTGTCCCTTTTTCTGTAGAAAAACATTTGTAAGCTGCCATTTTATGCATGGTTTACCTGTGTTGAGGGGATCATTTCTGTATTCCCTCACATATATATGAATGTCAACCTATGTGTGGAATAGGACACTTACAATGGGAATACATTTAACGTTGTGCCACAGACAGCAGTGTGTCACTATTGATTTTTGGCTGACACATCCCCTCAACTATCATAGCATGTCATTTGGCATGTACAACTGCAGCAGCAATGAGGGACTTGACGATTAGGCCTGGAGCTTTTTACCAACAATTTGCATTTCTATGCCATTGATGTAGAATCAGGTAACAAAGTACTTGGCACATGTGAAATGGGGAAGGTCTGTATCCTGACTGTTGGCATGCATCATGGAGTGACTTGCAGTTATGTTGGAAACACATGTTTTTGGGTACAAGCATTCATCCACAGGCCTCTGGGTTTGCATGACCAATATTGAGACAATGATGTAGTTTCCAATTGGGCTGCATATTGAGGACCTTCTACAAGTAATTGCAAATCTCTGGGACTCTTTAACATCCAAAGGACTTATGGCGTCTACTGGTGCACTCAGAGTATGTCATTGTAAGAGGTGCCAGACATTAGTGGTGATTCCTTGGGACCTGCTGATTCATTGTGTTGTGGATTTTAGAGACATATCTCCCTGACATTTTGCACATTTTATCTACACTGTACATTTCCATGACAAATGTGTGGCACATCTGAGCAACATTAGTACTACCTCCATGAGCCCATTGGGACAAAGTTCACATGGTGAAGTATGCACTGTAGAACTGTTTCCAGTGTGAGATGAGCATTTCCATGTCATCTTCTCCAGGCTATTGTACTGTTGTCAGCAACATGGCATGTTCTGGGTGCATCATTTCTTATTGTTGTGTGAATGCGTATGTGACACATCAATGTGTGCATGGCCTTCTGTGGGATCTGTGGGAATGAATGGACTTGGCATCAGCCTATTATTGTATGACAACAGGTAAGTGATGTACGTTCCATGAGGCAAAGCATTGAAGGCGATGAGGTCTCCTACTTGTTTATTGGTTACTGTGATTGCACAAGTTCAGACATGCAATTGTATTTGTGTGTGATCCTGATATTTATGTGGGCAACTGTTGGCAGTTCAGATGGCATGCATGCATATGGTATGGTTCATGTATGGGCCACTTACGTGGAGTTTTTGTTTGGGACTATTTGACATCATGGTAATGTCTGCTAATCACAACTGTTGTTCAAGTGTGATCATGGACATGTGATTACCCTATTCCTCCTTGTATTTGCAGCATCAGCACAGGGAACCAAAGGCGACAGGGCACAGCGGAGTGTTTAAGCATCTGGCCATAGGACCGTGGGTCAAGAAACCACTGACACAGAGGGACCTATGGGCCTGGAGGTTGAGAGAAGTGCCATGGGAGAGACCGGATCAAGATCCTCATCATCATCAGATTTTTCCTCCAGTGGCCATTTCCTAGTGGTGGCTGACCCACCGGGATGTTCCCAGGTGCCATCTTTGTCTGCCGCCCCAGTTCTATTGCCACCTTCCCTGTTGCTCCCCACCCAGTTGGCCATGCCCACTCTCCCAAGAGGGTGGGCATGTCCTTTGCCGCAGGAACCTCTGCCCCAGCCCCTGTTACCCATGGTGGCCTCAGTGAGGAGGCTATTGACCTCCAAAGGAGTATCTCTGTGGGTCAGACAGCCATTGTGAATGCCATCTAGGGATTGTCTTCTACCTACAACAAGCACACAGATCGATCCCCATACATCCACCTCAACACACAAGAGTACAACACATAAACACCACAAAACACATTAGCATGCAAGCACTCAACAGAGACACCCCCACCGGCACACACATCAGACACCACTTCCCCAGGCACCCCCACCACTCCCACTGGATCACACACCATGTCCAGCATACACACCGGCACCACCACAACAGTCAGTGACACACCCAACATACCCGCTGACACCATCACAACATACTGCCATCCATCACATCCACCATACCTGCAGACACCACCCCAACATACACACCGACATCCACCACTACAAGCATACCCCCAGACACCACCCCAACAGACAAACACACTTCCACCACTCCCACATCACCCAGCACCTGCACTTTTCAGCCCCAAGACACGCAAACACCCACACACGCAACAGACACCACCAACACATAAGCTTACCTCACACATGCACACACCCAAGACATCAGCACTGACGCAGAAGACAACCCATCCCTTTCACCTCCAAGTCCAAGAATGAGATATTTTAGCTGTGTTTCTCCTATGATAAAGTGTGAACTATTGTAAAGCCTTTTGTTTATATTCATTGTGACGTTGTGGGTTGAAGGGGAAAAATGCACCTACCACAAACATGGCTTTTAAAAAGACAGTGGAGGTTGAAACATGTTAGCCTTGCATTAAATTTGCAGGCCATTGATTTTGTGGAGAACAGTCTTTTTTGTGCAGAATTATATATATATATATATATATATGTATATATATATGTATATATATGTCAACACCAGGACAGTGCGCGCTCTACGGGCAACCAGAATGCAAAAACCCGTAAAAGCTTTCCCTGCAGCATGCCTGGGTGTGGTTGTGGGCTAGGCCAAGACTCTATAAAAGGGAGCCAGCCCAGCTCCACGTGCTCACTATTCAGAGGTCCCAGTGCAGAGCAGCAGCAACTTCCTGAGCTCCTGTTCCGCTGGCCTACTTTGATTTTCCAGGCCTCGCCCTTTCACTTGTTGGGTGATTCTTGATCAGGGCGGTAAGATGGAGGTTGGGCTGGGTCCCGACTCCGTATCAATGACGCTCGAACTCTTGGGCCTAATTTTTTCTTGCTAAAATAATTTGCTCTTGCGTGTGTGAATGTGCGTTTGGACTTTTCCATTACATTTTCATGGTGGCATTCGAATCGGCAAGACGCGCGATTCTTTTCTTGTGTACTAATTCATGATATACATTGTGCGCTACCATTCCTTGGCAGTTTCATGGTGGCATTCGAATCGGAAAGACGCGCAATTCTTTTCTTGTGTACTAATTCATGATATACATTGTGCGCTACAATTCCTTGGCAGTTTCATGGTGGCATTCGAATCGGCAAGACGTGAGATTCTTTTCTTGTGTACTAATTCATGATATACATTGTGCTCTACCATTCCTTGGCAGTTTCATGGTGGCATTCAAATCGGCAAGACGCGCAATTCTTTTCTTGTGTACTAATTCATGATATACATTGTGCGCTACCATTCCTTGGCAGTTTCATGGTGGCATTCGAATCGGTAAGACGTGCGATTCTTTCCTCGTGCTTAATTCATGTTGTTCATTGTACGCTACCATTTTTTGACAGTTACATGGTGGTTTTCGAATCGGCAAGACACGCGATTCTTTCATCATGCTTAATTCATGTTGTTCATTGTACGCTACCATTCCTTGACAGTTACATGGTGGTTTTCGAATCGGCAAAACGTGCGATTCTTTCCTCGTGCTTAATTCATGTTATTCATTGTGCACTACCATTCCTTGATAGTTACATGGTGGTTTTCGAATCGACAAGACGCGTGATTCTTTCCTCGTGCTTTATTCATGTTGTTCATTGTGCGCTACCATTCTAAGGCATTTACTTGGAAGTATTCGAGTTGACAAGTCACATAATTTATTCCTTGAATCTATGTGGTGTTATTCATGGCGCTCAATCCTTCTATGGGGGTTGAAATACCTATGTGGAAATCTACAATGTGCGCAATTCATGTTTCAACATTTAGAGAGAACAAAGAAGTCCAGAGTTCTAGATGAAATGTCGTGTGTTCCTAATATGTATTCTTAAAATAAGAATTATACAAAGGTTCAGAATTTACTCAGATAGTTTTCCTGATATTCATGCTAAAGAAAGTACTTGAATCTGAAAGTAATATTTAACTCCTATTGTTTTCTCCCACAGGTATTCAGTCATCAAAAAAGTCTAGTCTTTATAAGATTAATTCTTAAGGTTATTCATGTATTCAGAGTGATGATGCTTAGAGTAATAGTATAGTACTGTTTTCATGAGAGATTATTTTTATGCTTGTGTGTTTTAACCTTTTGCTTCCTACAGGTCTCCTTCCCACTGTTCCCTTCCTAATCCCCTTTTCCCCACTTGGACTCTCTTAGACTCTGTGACAAATCTAATCAGAGTATTGGAGCTGTATTGTGGTGGAAGTGTTGGGAGCGTGCACAGACTCGAGGATCTGGTGACTCTGACAATATATATATATGTCTGACACCATCAGAGGAATTATGCAAGATGTTTTTCATGATAAGATTGAATTAATCCTGAGAGATACAGAAGAGGAATCTGACACTAAAGGTAAACCCCGGTTGGAAGACAGATCGAGTAATGAGAACTCATTGATGAATTCAGGAGTCGGGGAGTTGGGTCTGACAGATAAATTGGACATCATTAGGCCTATGAGTAGTGAGATTTCCAAGAAATTAGCTATGTCTATGTCCTCTGGTTCCTCTCTCGACCACATTCCACATGAGGACAGAAAGACAGGGCAGAATTTTTATACCCAGGCCTACTAACGGTGTGTAATCAATCCTTAAGGATGTGTGAGGTCCCTTCTGGTTGGAAAAAAGCACTTGTTAAACCTTTATTGAAAAAACAAGCCATCTGCTGACATCAGTGACCTTAGTAGTTACAGGCCTATCTCTCAACTCACATACCCAGTAAAGATTGTCGCAAAAATATGTTAGTAGTAAGTTGGCAAAGTTCCTGGAAGATAACAACATTTTGGAAAGTGAACATGCAGGCTTTAGACCAGCACATAGTACGGAAACAGCGTTATTCCATGAATTGGATGAGCTGAGAATGTCAATCTATAATGGTAAGGGAGCAGTTTTAATTTTGCTAGATTTACCACAGAATTCTACTGGATAGAATGAAGGAAAATGGGGTGGAAGCCATATTTATGGACTGGGTGGATTCATATCTAACTGATAGCTATCAGGCAGTTGCACTTTCCCCTTTCCAGTCAAATTTTAAAAAGATGTGCCATGGGGTCCCACATGGCTCGGTGATCAGTCCTAACCTTTTAAATGCATATCTGCAGCAATTACTGAAATTAATTAGATCATATGGTATTACCTTTGTTAACTATGCTGATGATACCCAAATCATTTTCTCGTCGGATAATGACAGTCCAGCCCACTAAAACAGATTACATACCTGCCTATTTGATATAACAAGATGGCTTAAACAGAATTCATTTAGATTCAATGGGAGCAAGACAGAGGGGCTGATTTAAGAGCCCCTCACGCTTCCTTGCCCCCATTAGCATTAATTTATTTTACCCTAATGTGTCCCACGGAGGCCAAAATTGCCACGCCAAATTTACAAAATGGAGCAACGCATGCAATGCACCACTTTGTAACCCTTTGCGCTACATTATCCCTGCGCGAGGCATAATGTATGCAAAGAGGGAGTTCGCCCATTAGGGGCAGCCAAAAAAATGGTGCAAAGAAATCTGAAAGATTTCTTTGCGGCATTTATTTTGCCACTTTTAACGCCTGCTCAGAGGATGGTTTAAAAGGAGGCATGCTATTGTTTTCAATGGTCCTCAATTAGCTTTGCAGGATTAGTGTCAACATTTTTTACGCTAATCCTGCAAAGCTCTAAATTAGTGTAAAAAATGTTAACGCTAGTTCCCCTAACTGCCGCCATGGACGCAGTGCACACACAGTGGAGTTAAGGGGGCGGTTATGGGTGCAAGAAAGGTGGCACTGCGCTGGGTGCAGTGCCAGTTTTCTTAAATCAGGGCCAGAGTTTCTTTGCTGTAGACTAGAAAACAATGTCATTCAACCTCTGGCCTTGGAACACCTCAGAAATTTTCAAGACTTTGCAAAGTGTTCGTAGTAATAGATGAAAATCTTACAATGGAAATGTATGTAAATAAAATAGTGGCAACATGCTATGGTTTGCTGAAGAACTTAAACAAAATCATTGCCTTGCTACCCCAACCAGCAAGGAAGCTGGTGATACAGAGCACAGTGCTCAGTAGACTAGATTATTACAATGCATTGCAACTAGGTATTCCCAACTACCTAATGAAATAATTGGAAAAGGTGCAAAATGGCAGCTAAACAGGTGTCTTCAGAGAGCTCCATTGGCTACCAGTGAAGGAAAGAATCATAATTAAAGCAGTGTGTATTGTCTTCAAACGTAAGAACAGAACTGGTCCATTACTTTTGTGAAAAAAGTAAGGCAGAGACTGCTGCAAACTGTGTCTGAAAATTAGAATTGAGTACCCATATTTAAAACAATTAGGTGCAGTGGTAGATTCTTTCAGGTGAGAGCTCGCAGTGGTGGACCAAATTAACATTCCTCCTCAGGAAGGAGGAAAACTTGTATAGCTTCAGGAGAAAGTTAAAAACCTGGCTCTTCCTAAGTGGTACAAGAGTAGAGCCTATAATTGATAAGCCAGATCTGTACCTAATTCTCTGTGCTTTTACTGTAGTCCTTCTTAGGGACACAATACCTGCCAGGTATATATATATATTCACTTGAAAAACCAAAGGATACAGAGACTTGAAAAACCAAAGGATACAGAGACGTAATCGTTAGGCTCACATCTTTAAAATATAAAACAATAGAAGTTCACCTTTTATAGCTAGAGTTACCTCAAGTAACTATAACTCATGATCTAAGGCAGCCATAACTCGTGCTCCCGCCATTCGTCAAAAATGTCACTGCAAATTTTATAATGATATTGTCAATGATGTTATCAAAGATGTTATGAGTGCCATCATTTCTGGGGTAATTAGCAGTGTATTGTAAGGATGCGAGTTTAGAGCATGAATTATAGTTACTTGAGGTAACTAACTATAACTGGTGAAATTTTGTTGTTTTGTATGTTGAAAATGTAAGCCTAACTATACTTGCCCTGTAACCTTTGTTTTCTAAGTGAATATCTATGATTTTGTAATGGTCTATTTCCTAACTATAACATCCCTGTAACTTTAGTTTTTTCCAGTGAATTTCTAAGTTTTTTTTTAATGTATAGCAATTTTCATTACTATACGTTAATCGACCTCCGCAGGCACATGGCCGAAAAGCCAACCTCCTAAAAGCACCCAACCTTGCACCATGCACTGCCTTAAACCATGCGCAGTAAAGGTTGACAGCAAGACCTGGCCTGCAGCCAGACCCTGCGGCCAGCCCCCTAACCACTCAACCCCATGCTGTGCACGGCCCTTTGAGTGTGCATGGCGGGAGTTGGCCGCTGTCTCTATGGGTTTGAGAATAAGTGTGAGAGGGTGTATCTCGGTATCAGAGTGTCTGTGAGAGTGCCTGTCTGGGTGTGAGAGTGCATAAATTAGTACTTTAGTGGATGCATCAGTGTGTGCACAGGTCTCTGAGTGGGTGTATGAGGGTGTCAGTAGTTCTGTGAGTGGGTGTGTGATAGTCTGAGTGAGTCTGTGAGTGGGTGCTTAACTATCTGAGTGGGTCTATGAATGGGTGTATGAGGGTCTTACTGGAGTAAAATAAAATAAATAAAAGAGTGCCCCCAGGACCTGGGCCACCCAGCGACTTATTTAAAAACAAGCATGGGATCCTACACTTGTACTTCAGATTTGTGACCCTGTCACAAATTCATGGTAAAAAAAAAAAAAAAATGCTTTTTTGTGCTGGGTGGGTACCTCTGGGACCCTAGAACCATAGCTAAGGGATCAGGGTATTCATACCCTGGCCCCTTTTTTATTTTGTATTCTTTTTTTCAGGGACCAAAGATGGATGCCAACACTTCAATGGCTTCCTTGTTGAGGTGTTGGTAACCAATCATATCTCAGCGTGAGATCAGGAGAGGTCACAAATCCTTTGCATCCCTAGATATGCAAATTAGAATTTTCTTTTTTCTCTAAAACTACTTAACAGATTTACACCAAAACAAAAACAAGTTACTTTCTCGACCAGGACCTACCTTTCTGCTAACTTTGGAGTAATTCTGTCCAGTATTTTCGGCGCTATTGCTGTTCAAAATGCCTATGGTAAAATGAATGGGGAAAACGTGTTTTGGGACACCCCCTTTTTCTCACCCCACATCCCGAACGGATCACCCAGAAACTTTCCAGACAGCAGCTGCCATGACTGGCAATTTTGTTTTGAAAGTTTCATGAAGATTTTTCAAGTGGCGCCAAAAATAAAGGCCACTATAAAAACTAGATTCTAACTATAACTACCTAGTGGCGACTGCCACTAGGTAATGCATATATATATATATATATATATATATATATATATATAAAAAAAAAAATATATATATATATATATATATATACCAAAAAATTACAGGGAAGTTATAGATAGGCTCATATTTTTGACATACACAACCATAGAAATTCAACTGTTATACTTAGCGATATCTCAAGTAACTATAACTCGTGCCCTAAGTTAATTGTAACTCCCGCCCCGGCCATACACAATTTTTTAGTGAAAAATTTTACAGCAAACATTACATTGATCTTGTCAATGATGTCATCAAAGATGTCAGGAGTGCTGTAATTTTTGGGTGGTTCACTGACAAGATATTAAAACCTTAAATATCATGAGACTAAAATTTTGTGTCAAAAATTTCGAGTACAAAAGTATTGAAAACAAACTGTTTTACACTAAAATAGGAAAAAACCCTTGACAGCCAAGGGCGTATCTTTTACATCCTTCATTGGGTTGCTGAGGCGCCAAGGATATAACCGTTACGTCCTGGTACCGGCTCCATGAGCCTCGCCTCAGAGCCCCCACTGCATGGATGGAAGGGGACTCGCTTCCCCTTCCACCCCCACCCCCCTTCTCACCCGAGGCATCTGATGATGTCAGCGCACGATGGTTCGCTGACCTCATCAGAGGCCAGTCCCTCTGCACTAGAAGCTCAGCTTCCAGCATGGATCGGAGGAGAAACGCTTTTGCATTTCTCCTCCGATCATGTGGAGGGCCGAGAAAGGCATCAAAGGAAAGGAAAGGCCTCTCCTTTCCTTTGATGTTTTTCTCAGCATTTCTCAGCATTTCTGCTGCCCGATCGCGATGAGATTGGGAAGCAGAAATGCACACTAGACACCAGGGAGTTTGTTTTTTGGTGATTTTGACATGAGGGGAGCGGCCCCTTGGGCAAGGGCCACTCCCCAGGGGGCTGACTTATTTTTAGGCCATTTCTTCCCCCCTTGGGGGCAGATCAGCCTTGTATATTTAGGCCGATCTGCCCCCGGGGGGGGCAGAAACCCCCTAGACACCAGGGCTGTTTCTTTTTGGTTTTTTTTTTATATGTGGGGAGCGACCCCTTAGGCAAGGGTCACTCCCGGGGGGGGGGGGAATTCATTTTAGGCTATTTCTGCCCCCTTTTCGGGCAGATCAGCCTAATATAATTAGGCCGAACTCTCCCCAGGGAGGTAGAAACCACTAGACACCAGGGATTTTTTTTTTTTACATGAGGGGAGTGATCCCTTGGGCAAAGACTGCTCCCATGGGGGCCAAATTATTTTTAGGACATTTATGCCACCCTGGGGGCAGATCGGCCTAATAGAATTAGGCCGATCTGCCCCCTGGGGGTGCAGAAACCCCCTAGACACCAGGGATAAAAAAAATATATATATGTTTATTTTTCATATGTGGGGAGCGACCCCTGAGACCCCTGAGCCTAATTTTAGGCCATTTCTGCCCAGAAACCACTAGACACCAGGGATTTTTTTTTCTTCATTGTTGACACGAGGGGAGCGGTCCCGTGGGCAAGGGCCGCTCCCCTGGGGGAGGGGAGAAATATTTTTAGGCCTTTTCTGCCCCCACTGGGGGCAGATTTCCTATTATAACTAGGCCGATCTGCCCCCGGGGGCAGAAACCCCTAGACTCCAGCGATACATTTTTTTATGTTTACTTGTTTTTTATATATGGGGAGCGACCCCTTAGGCAAGGGTCGCTCCCCTGTGGGGCAAATTGTATTTAGGCCATTTCTGTCGACCTATTTTTGTTAAGCCAATCTTCCCCTCAAGGGGGGCAGAAGCCACTAGACACAGGGGATTTTTAGTCTTTTGCATCAATTTCACGCAGTGGGAGTGAACCCTTAGGCAAGGGCTGTTCCCCTGGGGGGCAAATTTATTTTAGGCCATTTCTGCCCCCCCTTGGGGTTTTTTTGTGCCAATTTCACACAAGAAGAGCAACCCCTTAGGCAAGGGTCGCTCCCCTGGTGGCACATGGGGGCAGATCAGCCTATTTTTGGAAGGCCCGTCTGCCCCAGGGGGGCAGAAAGCCCACCAGAGACCAGGGAAGATTTGTTTTTCAAAATAAGAGGTTGCGGTTATGGTCATACCCCCACCCCAAATAAATGGTGCCAAAGTTGTTCCTGCCCACCA
The DNA here is from genome assembly GCF_031143425.1 of Pleurodeles waltl. NCBI lineage: Eukaryota > Metazoa > Chordata > Amphibia > Caudata > Salamandridae > Pleurodeles > Pleurodeles waltl. The sequence continues at coordinate 775,669,183 of NC_090445.1, read as the reverse complement.
GTGGGAAGATGGGGCAATTACCCCTAATCCACACCCATAGGGGCAGAAAGTCCACTAGATGCCAGGGAATTGAAAAAATAGTGGGGTGGTGGCTACCAACCAATATGGGGCTGGTTATGCCCCCATCCCAACTGAAGGTGGTAACAGTCTTTCAGCTCTCACACCGCACACTAAAACATCTTATCCCACGGCAAGCAAGAGGACATTTGATTATTTTGGGTTTTGGTTTTACATTTGGGCCATGAGAGCTTGGCTAACTCTCAAAATCGTCCCACTTGGAATGGTGAGGGCTGCACTTTTTGGACTTTGGGACGCTGCCATGTAGAAAAATCCACAAGACCTTGACACATCTGAAAACGAAACATCTGGGTGATTCCAGGGTGATGTGCTTCACGTGCACCCCCCACCATTTTCTTACCCACAATGTCCTGCAAACCTCCAACTTTGCTGGAAATCACACATTTTTCCTACATTTTTGTGATGGAATCTTCCTGAATCTGCAGGAATCAGCAAAATTCCTAACACGCTGCATTGTCTCATCTATACCGATAAAAATTCTGCTGCACTTGTCAGTCTAAAAATATTTTTTTTCAAACTGCCCTTTTGGACCCGCTTTGGTTCCCCCTCAATTTCAACATGTTTTTGGCTCTTCCCTTTCACAGGCACTAGGCCTACCTACATAAGTGAGGTATCACTTTTACCGGGAGGCTGAGGGGAACATTGGGTGGTAGGAACTTTGTCCCAGTGTGGTGATCCCTCACAGAAATGTAGGAAAATGTGATTTTGTAGCTAAATTTGAGGTTTACTGAGGATTCTGGGTGAAAAAACACTGGGGGATCCACGTAAGTCACACCTCCCTGGACTCCCTCAGGTGTCTAGTTTTCAGAAATATCTGGGTTTGGTAGGTTTCCCTCGATGGCTGCTGAGCCCAGGACCGAAAATGCAGGTGCCCCCGCAAAAACAGGTAGTTTTGTATTTGATAATTTTGATGTGTCCAGATAGTGTTTTGGGGCATTTCCTGTCGCAAGCACTAGGCCTACCCACACAAGTGAGGTACCATTTTTATTAGGAGACTTGTGGGAGTGCTGGGCGGAAGGAAATTTGTGGCTCCTCTCAGATTCCAGAACTTTATGTCACCAAAATGTGAGGAAAAAGTGTTATTTGGCCGTATTTTGAGGTTTGCAAAGGATTCTGGGTAACAGAACCTGGTGAGAGCCCCACAAGTCACCCCATCTTTGATTTCCCTAGGTGTCTAGTTTATAAAAATGCACAGGTTTGGTAGGTTTCCCTAGGTGCCGGCTGAACTAGAGGCTGCATGCAGTGCAGCCCTGGCTGATTCTGACCTCCGCGACCACCAGCGCGTCGGGATCATGGATCCCAACGCTGATGGTGGTGCCCTGATGATCTAACCGTCAGGGTCCTAATGTGGCAGTGGTCCGACCGCCACTGCGAGCTGGTGGTCTCAAGACCCTAAGCCTGTGAATAAGGCACACCATTTTAGTTCATAAGGTACCAACACTTACCTACCATATTGTTGACTATATGACAATCTAAAGGACAAGCCAGACCATACAATTAATATTGGCCTAATTAAAGGGACAGTGCAACATAATACAGTAAGCATCATAAAAACAGTCCAAGTAGAGACCGCAGGAAATGTGTTAACTAAAAGATTTTTAAACATGTGTTCTCTTGCAAGCTCAGCTACAAGGGACATCTCAGTTAACAAGGAGCCCATGCTTACTTGTCCCAAGGAGTGCCTTGAGTTATCTATATTACAAACCTACTGACTCCTTTACCCTGTAAAGGATAAAACTTTAGACCATACAATTACTGTTAGCCTAATTAAAGTGACAGTGCAACACAGTACAGTCAGCATCTTAAAAACAATCCATGTAGAAACTACAGGGAAAGTGTCAACTAAAAATGTTTTAAACATGGGTTCTCTTGCAAGCTTTGCTACAAGGGACAGTAGACCATTGAAACTCTAATTTGTCTCAAGCCACTTTTTTTATTTTTTTTTTATTAAATATCTGTCAAATATACCCTTTGGCATCAGAACACTCAAGACAGCTCTTGGCTTTAACCTGACCTACCCGATCATTTTAGACATTTCTTTAAAAATCGGCAATATAAAATGTGTACCTCTACAGAACAGGGGAATTGAAGTGCTGCTTATCTACATGAGTGAATGTTTAATATCCTAAAAATATGTTTTAAGTAAATTTTCCTTTGTACTTCTGGTGCTGAGCACATGCAGAAAACATGTTCAAGTGTCTCTTGCTTGTGCCCACAAAGAAGATAAGATTGAAACTGCGGACGGAATTTCCAAGAAGGGACAATGGGCCTCATTATGACCCTGGCGGTACAGAACCGCCAGGGTCAACGGGGGTGGGAGCACCGCCGACAGGCCGGCGGTGCTCCCTTGGGCATTCCGACCGCGGCGGTAACGCCGCGGTCGGACCGGGACAACTGGCAGTCTCCCGCCAGTTTCCCGCTGCCCAAATGAATCCTCCATGCTGCGCCGCCTTGGGGATTCTGACACCCCCTACCGCCATCCTGTTCCTGGCGGTTCGCCCGCCAGGAACAGGGTGGCGGTAGGGGGTGTCGCGGGGCCCCTGGGGGCCCCTGCAGTGCCCATGCCAATGGCATGGGCACTGCAGGGGCCCCCGAAAGAGGGCCCCGCTAGTATTTCACTGTCTGCATAGCAGACAGTGAAATACGCAACGGGTGCAGTAGCACCCGTCGCACCTTCCCACTCCGCCGGCTCGATTACGAGCCGGCTTCATCGTGGGAAGGTTGTTTTCCCCTGGGCTGGCGGGCGGCCTTTTGGCGGCCGCCCGCCAGCCCAGGGGAAAACTTGGAATACCCTCCGCGGTCTCTGGACCGCGGAGCGGTATTTTGGAGGGGGGAAGTCTGGCGGGCGGCCTCCGCCGCCCACCAGACTTAGAATGAGGGCCAATGTCTTTAGTGTCCATCATCCCAAAGCGAACTACCATGAATTAATATTTCAGAACTTGAGAGAGGTACATTGATAGATATTCCTGGGCCCATAATGTTTTATGTGATGATAGTACAGACCAGGCATGCTGTCTTGCAGCAACCATGTTTTTCTGTTAAAAAGAACATAAACCGAGTAGCAATGTTTGCTATGCGATCAAACTCCATTCTCCAAAAAGTTAATGACCCATGCATCTTGCACACCTAGCTCCTTGATTACATGATTTAAATAGTAACCCCATGAGCCTTTTACATTGCTATGCTGTTGTTCCTCGATTTCCAACCAATGTAGGTTGCTGATGGAGCTGACATCTGCAGCTTGACGTCTAAGTTTGATGTAGGCACACTTGCACTCGAATGCTTGATTTTTCAACCCAAATTCTAAACACATGTGTGCTGGTGAAGCTGAATTTGGATTCTGGAACACTGTTTTGTAAACCTTAATTTGAATTTGGTTGAAGGAGGCTATTTCCTTGCTGCGCACGATTTTGGCCCCAGGAGTAACTGTTGGCATTCAGTGCGCTGACATTACGGAAAGCAAATGGCTAAGTGAAGGACAGCTCAGTTTTTGTTTTAGTAACTTAAACCCATAGATAAGGGGCTGTGCTTTTGCTTTAGCGTCAGCAAGTTGTGGTTTAAAAGTAATTTGATGATCCACAATAAGTCCCAAATATTTATATGAAGGTACTACCTCCACCGGATTTCCAATTACCTTAATAAACCATGCAAATGATTTTAAATTTGAATCAACAAGCCAGACTACCTTGGTTTTAATCAAATTTAGTTCAAGACCCTGCTTATCTGTATAGCTAATAGGAGCATCAATACTGCGCTGCAAGCCAACTGATATTTGGCTAAATTATACAATATCATCTGCATATTGTAGCGTGCTATTGCTTCAGAGGCCAAAATGGGCAGATGGCTGTTTTTGAGTGAAAGTGATCCAGCCAAGTCTGCAAGATATAAGTTCAACTGCATTGAGGCTAGAACACATTCTTGTTTGAGCCTTTAGCTGTTTGAACTCTATTAATAACTTGACCACCCTCTCCAATTTCTACTTGAACCCAGGTGTTTGAATGCAATTCGCCCAGTAGGTCAAAGCATTGCACAATATTGAATGTAATCAACATATGCAATACCAATATTTCAATAGCAACAATCCAAAAATGAAGGAAAAATGTTTGATGCATCAACTCAAAATCCACACTTCCCTCCCTAACCATTAATTCTAGACTCCCAGTTATTTTATTTAAGAGGTTTTAAGAGAAAACTTCAGCATACAGAACCTCTGTAGATGTTTCTGTCAAGAGTGGTGAGGTGGCATAGAAATTAAAGCCTGAGGTGTGGGGTACCTCAGAAAAGCCTGCTCTCAGCAAAGAATGGGGGAATTTAAATCTTACCACTAACTAAACTACACTTAAAGTTTAATGCTGCCAAAGGTGACATCACATCCAAAACTTTTACTTCCAAAACAAGAACGAATATCACAAATTTTATTTAGCACTTTAGCCTTCTGTGGTCTTCTGCATTCAACCTTGGTGCACCCTCACACTTTGGAATTTCAGTACAATTACTGCTGCCAACTCAGAATACTCCTTCTGCCATTGATAAAACATTTCTCCAGGCCTTCTTAACTCCGCACAATGAACTGTCTGTTTTCTCGAACTTGTATCCTGACCTGCAGCTTTTAGAAAATATGCAACAAACAAGCTTTCACATCGGAGGTTAAAACACAAAGAACTAAGGACTTTACTCTGGCCAAACGTACAACAAACATGAATATACTTCAGTTTAAAAGACTTTTTGCATGTTTTTCATAAATGCAATGTATATAAAATAATTGCGAAATTACATTTCTAAAATACCACTGTATAAGCATACATGAAGTGTGAAGAATAAGTGTGATCACATAAAGTTAAATTCATTGTGCATTTTACCTGTATATATTTCAGTGCCTCACGTTTTTATGAGAATTAACTTGCATGTTTATATAGGAAAATAACAAATCAATTCACAGTTAAGAATCATAGTGGCACAAATTAGTTTTGCTCTCAAAACTCTTTTGAAGTCATCATAAACCTATTTCATTCTCAAATGAGATTCTCTAAAACCTGATTTTTTTTAAACAGTTTTTGCCTGGACTCCTCTAAACGCTTCACATCATCGTAATAGTTACACATACTATCTTCCAACTCAATCACTGCTCTCTTTCTTTTTCCACCTCTCTAAATCCTTCCTCTCTAGAAAATCTTGTATCCAACCAATAGAACCATTCCCGCTATTGAAATAATCAACAAAGTTCTCAACATAATACCTAGAACTTCACTTCCCAAATTCCCAAACAATCTGTCTATAGCAGAAAATCAATTTCTAATTGCTTCCATGGCACCAGTCACTTTCAACTTCTTCAAATCTTTCATCAACCTTGAAATGTGCCAGATATACTTCTGCAAATTCTTACTTTTATCTGGAATAAAGGAACAACATTGTTGGACCTTCAGCATCCGACAGACTCTTCCCTCTTTTGCAAACAACAAATTCAGTGCAAGCAGATTTTGTAATACCATGGATCTGATTGCTATCATTTTAGCATTTACAGCCAGTAAATCTCCAGCAGTACTAGTGGCTAGTTTATCCATTAGAGTAGACAACCTCTGTGTCTTTAAATCAATCAAAATCATTCCCACAGATACAACTTCAAGCACCAATATGTCACCCACCACTTCTCCTGCACTCACACCTAACTTAGGTCTAGAACCGCAAGCCAAAACAGGGTCATTAAAATGTTCTACTTGATAAATCTTGGGACAAACAATCCTAAAATAACATGTGCCATACCATCCTTTTAGCAAATTAAAATAAGCTTTTCACAAATACAATAAACTGCAGGTATAACTGCATCCTTTCCATCCAAATATTATTTGAAATTCCCTTGAACTTCAAAAGTGTGTTCACATTCACTCTTTCCAACAAATATATTGTCGGTATCAGACCTTTCCATCCAAATGCAGAACTTTAATTTATGTTCCCACCCTAAAGCTAAAGCAGCAAGATTTCCAGCTAACTGATGATCAATTTATTCTTTCATTTTATGTTACATAGTCACTGAGGAGGGTAAACCCGGCATTCTTTCATCCTACTCCCTCTTTTGAATTGCAATTTCTTCTTTAGACCACTTATTTTGACTCAGGAAATGCTTACCTGATTTGGAACTGGCTTCTAATTCCCTTCTTCTGTCCTCAACTAAATGTAAGAATTTATTTTCAGCTTCTGATACCATCCAAGTTAAAATGTGTCTATGTGCATAAACTATGGCCCTCATTCAAACCCTGGTGGTAAATGCCCCCTACCGCCATGCTGACGGCCGCCAGCATACCGAGACCGCGGTGGTAATCCGCCACGGGTATTATGACCCACACTGAGAATTCTGCCACAATATAGACACCCACACAAGTCCGCCAAACCAAAGGTCAATGATAAACTGGCGGTACCAAAACCCACACCGTTACACCAACAGGAATACGCCCACAGTATAACAACCCATGAATCACCGCGGCGGTCTTTCAATCGCGGTAAACCATTGGCGGTACACACGGCCGCGCTTAAAATACACACAGACTTACAAAACTACACCACATTGGACAATTCAAACTACACACACCTGACACATATACACACACCACACCCACACCACTATAAAACACACACCCTCATTACCCACAACCCCTTACAGTGAAAAAAAAAGATAGCAAGCAGAGAGAGACACAAGGCAGGAGCACCCACTCAATCAGAGGCACAGAACACCATCACCCATTCACCATCCACACACCTCACACCAGCACCACAACACATCACCCCACACATCACCCCTCACATCCTCACACCTGCCACTCACACCACATCCATGGCACCCCAAAGACACCCCAGGTTTTCAGAGGAAGAGCTAAGGGTCATGGTGGAGGAAATCATCCAGGTAGAGCCACAGCTATTCGGATCACAGGTGCAGCAGACCTCCAATGCAAGGAAGATGGAGCTATGGGGGAGAGTCGTAGACAGGGTCAACGCTGTGGGACAACACCCCAGAACAAGGGATGACACCAGGAAGAGGTGGAACGACCTACGGGGAAAGGTGCGTTCCGTGGTTGCAAGACACCAGGTAGCAGTACAGAGGACTGGCGGTGGACCCCCACCTCCTTTCCCACAACTAACAACATGGGAGGAGCAAGTCTTGGCAATCATGCATCCTGAAGGCCTTGCAGGAGTAGCAGGAGGACTGGACTCTGGTAAGTCAAATCTTAACTACTTTCACCCCCCTCCCTGCATGCCATCACACACCCCGAACCATATCATCACTCCCATCACTCCACCACCTCCCATATACCCCACCATCACAACCCACCCATACCAATGCAAAGCCCTGCATGCAACACCAATGCATGGACACCACTCAAAGACCTGCATGGACACCCATCACCAAAGCATGCCCAGTAGGGAGACTCACCCACCCATAAATTCACCACCCACACAAGGCCAAGCCAACAGGGAAAGCACAGACATACAGGGAAACAAACCCATGTACAAGATTGCACAGGCAGATACATTAACAATGCATTTGCATCACAACAGGACCCCTACTCAATGTCACCGGAGAGGAGGTGCCAGCTGCATCCAGACCCCCCACAGAGGAGGCCCACAGTGACGAAAACAGCTCTGCACGCCTGGATCAGGATGACCAGCCTGGCCCATCAGGGGCCTCTGGACAGTCACCCACCACAGAGCCGGCCCCCCCAGGAAACACCAGCACATTACCCACCCAGCGGGCCCATGCCACTGTCCCCAGGACACATCAATCAGCAGTGTGTCCACCACTACAGGGACCTCAGGCAACCCCACAAACACAGGACGATCAGTGACCTGGGGTCAGTGGTCACACAGTTCAGGGGACAGAGGCACAGGACAACAGGGAAGCTGGGAGGACTGCTGTGCGACCGGGGGAGGACAGGCCTAGGGAACCGACTCTCCACGAGGCACTCCGTAACATCCTGGGATCATACCACCATTCCCAGGAGACCATGGGCCAGGTACTGGCCAAGTTGCAGGAGACCCAGCGGCTGCAGGAGGGACAGTACCTGGGGATCAGGGAGGACCTAACAAAAATCTACACCACCCTGGTCACCATTGCAGGGGTGCTGGCTGACATGGGCAAGACCAAGAGGGAGGCAGTGGCACAACAAAGGGCGCCTGACACTAGCCAAACCGAAGAATAGCCCTCCACCTCCGCCAGAGCAAGTGGACAGGAGGCCCGGCCACAGGACCAACAGGCCACCAGCACCCCGCCCCCTGCAGATGGAGAACCACCCCGCAAACGGTCCCGGTGATCCAGGCAGAAGACAGAGAACATTGCCAAGACCCCCACCAGGAAATAGGACTCTCCTGATAATCACCCTTCTGTCCCACTCTGTTACCCTGTCCACCTTGAACTGCCATTGCTCCCCTTCCTATGCCCCACTGGACAATGCACCTGTGATCACAAGAGATTGGACTCTAACTGGAGATTCCTCCACCATCACCCCAGCCCCTTGCACAAACCCTTATACTTATTTGCACATAAATGCACACCCTTGAAACAAAAACCATCCTGGAGTCAGTGTAATGAATCTCAAATGTATCAGTACAACATTCTCAAAACATTGCAACGTATATGTACAGTGAAATATACTACAGGATGACCTTTGGTGGGCAGCAGTACCTATAGCAGGAGCCAGAATGGGGCACACAGATCTGAAAATAGAGAATCCAAAGGGAACAGTCAGTGGCCATAGACATAGGGTAAGAGGCTGCCATGTACAATGTCCAACAGATTACTGAAATGTTAAGAGAAGCTACAGTGTCTTACCTGAGTGTTACTGGAAGTACTGTTGTATAATATTTGTTCTGTTGTCAACATCTTCTTCCTCTGCCTCCTCTTCCTCACTGTCCAGAGGCTCCACCGCTGCCACAAGACCATCTCCAGGCACATCCTCCTGCAGAAAAGGCACCTGGTGTCTCAAGGCCAGGTTGTGGAACATGCAACGATGATCTGGCACACCTTCTTGGGTGAGTAGTACAGGGAGCCACCTGTCAGATGGAGGCACTGGAACATGGCCTTCAGGAGGCCAAAGGTTCTCTCAATTATCCTCCCTGTTCGCCCATGTACCTCATTGTACAATTCCTCTGCCCTTGTCTTGGCATTCCTCACTGGGGTCAGAAGCCATGAGATGTTGGGGTAACCAGAGTCACCTGCAAATATAGGGTGACAACTGTTAGATACACACTAACCCTTAGGGACAACTCCATACCCAGACACCTGCTCATACTGTGTGAGGACCTTTGGCTCACTTATTAGCCACACCCGGTGCCTCTAGAGTTGGCCCATCACATATGGGATGCTGCTATTCCTCAATATAAATGCGTCATGCACAGAGCCAGGATATTTGGCATTCATATGGGAGATGTACTGGTCCGCCAAACACACCATCTTCACATTCATAGAGTGATAGATTTTTCTATTCCTGTAAACCTGTTCATTTCTCTGGGGGGGACAAATGCTACATGTGTACCATCAATGGCAGAAAAGATGTTTGGGATATGTCCCAGGGCATAAAAGTCAGCCTTCACTGTGGCCAAATCCTCCACCTGGGGGAACACAATGTGGCTGTGCATGTGTTTCAGCAGGGCAAACAACACTCTGGTCAAAACGTTGGAGAACATGGGCTGAGACATCCCTGATGCCATGGCCACTGTAGTTTGAAAGGAACCACTTGCCAAGAAATGGAGCACTGACAGTACCTGCACTAGAGGGGGGATACCTGTGGGCTGGCGGATAGCTGACATCAGGTCTGGCTCCAATTTGGCACACAGTTCTTGGATTGTGGCACGATCAAGTCTGTATGTGATGATAATGTGTCTGTCCTCCATTGTTGCAAGGTCCACCAGGGGTCTGTACACCGGAGGATGCCTCCATCTCACAATCTGCCTCAGTGGTTGTAGCCTATGGAAGAGAATGGTGGTCAGAGGGTCATATTTCCACATATATTGCACTAATGTTGCTGATTTTACTTTACAGAAGCAGTATGTGAAGTCGAGAATCAGTTGATGTGCCAATGTCTGCTGTGACGCAGTTAGGTGCCATGCCCTGTGCCCCCGTGAAATGGCGGCTGCCTGACCTCTGAGAAGGGAAAAGTGGAAATGAGGTAAGTGCGCTGGCGTTGTGCACCATCACGGTAGGCAGTCGATGACCGCCGCTCAGATTCACTTTGGTTATTATTGGGCCCTATGGGTTCCAGGAGCCAATGGCGATGTACGCCGGCGGTGACGGTCCGCACAGCCGCAGACGTCACCGCCATTTTCTAACTATTCACTCACTTGCTACCTGACCATCAACAGGAGAGGACGTACACTTCAAGTGCTGCTGTGACCTCTGTCTGGAAGTGACAATGGCTCATGTGTCTGGGGAAAGGGCTTCTGCCTTGCCTGCGGAGGAGTTGGAGAAACTGGTGGATAGGGTCCTACCCCAGTACACATTACTCTACGGTCCTCCAGACACAAATGTGAGTACACTGAGCATGATGCGTGGGCAATGCATGTTTGGAGTGGTGTGGATGTAAGCCACATGTTGGGGGGTGCTGAGGCATCCTGACCTGAGTGCTGCATGAGAGGTGATCAGTGTATGTGCATCAGGGCATGGGTGGGAACTGGTGGGCAATGAGTATGACGATCCGGACAGGTGAGTAATTCGATTTTCTGCTGTCTTTTCCCTGCAGGTTTGCGCCCACCAGAAGAAAGGTATTTGGCGTGCCATCGCCAAGGAGGTGCAGACCCTGGGGGTCTTTTGACAGGCGGTGCACCCACTGCCGCAAGAGATGGGAGGACCTGTGCCGCTGGACCAAGAAAACGGCAGAGGCCCAACTGGGGCTGACCTCCCAACGTAGAAGGGGTGCCCTTCGCACCATGACCCCCCTGATGTTCCGCATCCTGGCTGTGGTCTATCCGGAGTTGGATGGGAGCTTGAGGGCATCACAGCAGCCACAAGGGTGTGAGTACAGATTATGAAAGCTGACTTTGCGCCCTTTAGGAGTTAGCTGGGTTGGGGATGTGGGCTGTGGGTGCCCCAGGCCAGGGCAATCATGGCAGGGTAGGTCCCTTGTTGTGCAGGCTCTGGTTCACTCCTACCCCAATGGTGTAAGGGGCCATCTATTACTGGGCAGGGTCCTGTGGGTTTCAGGTGGGCAGATGCTGGCCTTGTACCCCATGGGCTGGAGACTGTCTCTGTAAATGGTTGGGCATGGCCTAGTGCATAGGGCAGCTGCCTGTGTGTTGTGTCCTCTAACGGTAGTGGTGTTGCTGGCATTGACCAAGTGTATCCTCTGTCTCCCCCCCCCACTTTTTGTTATGCCACCCTGTCCTTGTGTGCATTAGTATTCTGGCAGAGGAGCAGAGGCACCAGCGACGGAGGGAGCTGCATCCCACATGGACCCAGAGGCCGAATCCACCGAGGGTGAAGGCACCAGTGGGATGGAGGGCAAGGGGAGCACCACTACGGGGGCAGGAGGGGAGCCCACAGACAGCGACTCCTCCTCTGATGGAAGCTCCCTGGCGGTGGCAGACACCTCTGTGCCCACCCCATCAACAGGTACAGCCGCCACACCCCTACCAGCACCACCCTCCCAGCAGCCCCTCAGCGTGTTTCCCATGCCCGCACACCCAGGAGGGTGGGCATCTCCTTCGCCCCAGGCACCTCAAGCCCTACCCCAGTCAGCCCTGCTGCCCTCAGTGAGGAGGCTATTGACCTCCTGAGATCCCTCACTGTTGGGCAGTCAACCATTTTGAATGCCATCTAGGGTGTCGAGAGGCAACAAACAAATGCATACCTGAAGGGCATTCACTCTGGCGTGGCGGCCCAACAGAGAGCATTTCAAGCTCTGGCCTCAGCACTGATGGCAGCCATTGTCCCTGTGTCCAGCCTCCCCTTCCAACTTCCACTACCCAGACCCAATCCTCTCAACCTCAGCCTATCCCAAGCACATCTTCAGACCAGCATTCACCCAAATCAACACACAAAAGTGGCTCAGGCATACACAAGCACCACCATTCATCTCACAGGCACTCACGCAAGCACCATCCCAATGCAGACACAACAACATCCACTGCCTCCACTGTGTCCCCCTCCTCCTCTTCGTCCACCTCCCTCCCAGTAGCATCTCCACTCACACCTGCATGCACTACATCCTCATCCACTACCTCCATCACCAGCACGCCCATCACAACACATCCCTCACCAGCAGTCACCACCCCCACAACCATGCCACATCCCCTGTGTCCTCTCCCAGTGTGACTGTGAGCGCTCCTCACAAAGTACACAAACACAAGCACCTACCCAACAGCCATCCACCTCACAACAGCATCCAGCCCATGCACCTTCACCCAAACTCAGGAGACGTACACCTCCTACAACCACCACCTCTTCCTCCATTCCCAAACCCTCTCCATCTTCCCATCCTAGTGTGTCTCAAAAACTTTTCATGGCAGACATTGACCTCTTCCCTACTCATCCCCCCCTGTCCTTCCCCTCTGGCCAGGGTGTCCAGATCCCAGGCCAGCATCTCAGCCACCAAGTCGTTGGATGCTATGTTACCTGCAAGGCCCAGAGGATCAAAGGGGGCACCCGTCAGGGCAGCCAGTGTGCTACCGACACCTGCAAAGGACCTACCCATTCCGCCACCTGCCAAGGTGAAGAAGGGGCCAGCATGCAGCACGGCCAAGGAGCACAACCCACCTAGCAAGGCCTCATCCAAAACTCAAGAGGACAGTGCCTAGGTCCGAGCAGCATCTGCCATGGTGGGGAAGGGGAAAAAAAAACAAGGCAAGGCACTTCAGGCCTCGGAGGCTCCAGGTGAGGGACTGGTGCCCACCATCAGCACTGACAGACTCGCAACCTGTACCGTGGCAAGCACCGCCACAGGCACTGCCACCTGCACCGCCATCTGCACCACCACCTGCACCGGCACGTCCACTGCCACCTGCACTGCCACTGCCACAACAACTGTTAGCAGCAGCATCCCCAGTGGACAGCCGTCAGATGCTGCAGGAGAAGGCCAGGAGCCTCCCACCACCATTTGAAGCACCCCCACCAGCACCAGCACTACCACCAGTTTTGCAGCGTTAGTCACCGCAGGATGGAATTTGGGCCTGCCTACATGCAGTATCATGCTACCTGTTCCCTGCAAATTTCGTGCCTCAGACACCCAGGTGAGGGACTGTGAACTGCCACACCCCAAGTGTTTAATTACTGGGCACAAGGCCCCCTTCAGAACCAGTGGAGAACTGCATCCACTCACCCTATTCTTGGCAGGATGAAACACTCTGGGCACAAAGCATCCTCCTGAACCAGTGGAGAATTGCATCCACTCACCCTTTCCATGGCAGGATGAGACAGACTGGGCACAAGGCCCTCTCCAGAACCAGTGGAGAACTGCATCCACTCACCCTATCATTGGCAGAATGAAGCAGACTGGGCACAAGTCCCCCTCCAGAACCAGTGGAGAACTGCATCCACTCACCCTATCCTTGGCAGGATGAAGCACACTGGGCACAAGGCCCCCTCCAGAACCAGTGGAGAACTGCATCCACTCACCCTATCCTTGGCAGGATGAAGCACTCTGGGCACAAGGCCCCCTCCAGAACCTGTGGAAGAAGGCATCCAATAGAGAGACTGTGGCTTTGCACTCCCCAGGACCAAGCAGTGGGCAAACCACCCACTTGAGAGACTGTGGCTTTGCACTCCTCAGGACCAAGCAGTGGGCAAACCACCCACTTGAGAGACTTGAGAGACTGTGGCTTTTCACTCCCCAGGACCAATCAGTGGGCAACCCACCCACTGGAGAGACTTGAGAGACTGTGGCCTTGCATTCCCCAGGACATCGCTGTGGGCATGGAGCCTCCTCGAGGAGCAGTGGCATCGTACCATCTTCCAGCTGAGGTGCCCCCCTCTTCCCCTTCCCCCTGAGGCACCTGTGTGTTTACGACCTGATGCCCCTGCAGTGTTCTCTCCGTTTTGAGGCAGGAGTCAAGTGTGGGCTTGGCCCATGATTTTTGGCCCAGTGGGCCATGGACATTTACAAAGGACAGCATATGGCCTTCTGTACGTATTGTAAATATTTGTATATACTATTTTTTTATATTTGTTAACTATATCTGCGTGTTCCAAAATATCACTGATTGAACTCAATTCCTTTTGTCCTTGCATTCTTCGAGGGGCTAACGGGGTGTAACGTAATATTGCTGCATGTTTTTGTGTGGATGGTGTTGTGAGTGAGGGTGGGGCTGGGAGTGTTGTGTGTGTGTGTCACTCTCTTTTTCCTTCTCCCTCCCCCTCCCCTGTGTGCTAGGTGCAGTACTCACCGTGGTCGTCACCTCCGCCTTCGATATCCGTCGTGTATGAGGAGGTACACCAGCATGGGGTGGACTTGTAACTCGGGCTGCATGGCATTCTGGTTCATCGTTGAGTGTCGAGAGGTGAGTCGTTTCCCTTCAGTGTTCTGTTTCCGCCGTGCTTTTGATGGCGTTGGTACCACCCCAGAAAAGCTGGCGGATTGGCCGGTTGTGAGAGGGTGGGCGATACATTGTCTTCGGTCTGTCTGTTGGCGGTTACCGCCGCAGTGTTTGTTGCTACCGCCGTGGCAGTCGGAGTGTTAAAGTGGCTATCTATGTTGGCGGTTTCTGCTGTGGTCGTGATCCCATTTATTTTACCGCCGGCCTGTTGGCGGTATTACCGCCGCTTTGTCACCGACCGCCAGGGTTGTAATGAGGGCCTATGTCTAAAGTAGCAACAATTTAAAAAAATCTTGCAATTATTTTTATTTCTGAAGGAGCTGGACGTCTACTCAAATGATCAATAATAGGGATTTCTGAAAGAACTAAATAATAATTTGAAAAATAATACTGATAATGTCCTGTTCCGTAAAACAAACTCAACAAAAGACTACACAAAATCCTATAAGTCACAGGAATATGATGACAGGTAATATCTTTTGATACAGAAGCAGGTAATTGAGTGCACACATAACAATCCCTTGCTTTCATGGTTTCAACATATTCATATATTAAGTGATAATATTCAATTGCAGAAAATCTCCCCTAGGTGCGTCTGAGTGTATTGCTTTCTCATGTAACTTATTACTTTCCTTAGGATTAATGATTTGCAGGGATAAAACTAGAAGATATCTCCTTTTCTACAAGAAGTGTAGGGGGAAAGTCTACTTTTAGCAACACTGCTAATATTACAAGAGAAATAAGCAATAGGGCACCTATTGTATATCTTGGGCTAGCTTTCGGATTTGGCTACATTTCCTATTTAAAGTCAGATCTATTATCAAATACGTACAGCAGTCGCAAAATACTTTTTTGTTGATTTCACCAATGCGAACAGCAAAGAGAGTTCAAAAGTTCAAAGTTCATTTATCAACAATATGTGAATCTTTGTGAGACTTCCCTAGCCCTTCTCTGTGTTCTTATAAATGACAACCCTGTCTCTTCTACTGGGGCCTAGGAAATCTGATTCTCTATCCCAATGGATGTATATATCTCTAATATTTGCACAAACCAAGTTCATTGAGTACAATGAAAATTCAAGATACAATTCAACCACAATGGTTAGTTCATGAAGGCTCATCCGAACATGTATGTTGATTCCAATATTCCCAGGACATTTGCAAAGTAAGTCAACTCTGGTGAAGAATACCTACAACTAGGCACTCTTGTTCTTTTCAACCTTTATAGTGCCACACCTTCGTCTTCACTCTCACTCAAGTCAGAGCTTTCAGTCTCTTCAGTGGTCATCAGTGGCAGGGGTTCTGTAGGCAGACTCACTTTCCCTCTTTCCTACCTTCTAGGCCAACGGTCTCCCGCATCCACTTGTTTTCTTTCAGCACTAGTGCCTTCTTCAGGGTCTGATTCTGACTCATTCACCACAACGCAAGGCTTGATTGTCTCTGCTTCAGTTTCATTTGTGACTTGTTCAAGACCCTTCTCAGCTTGATCAAGTGCTGTTTCAAGCTGGCCAAGCAGCTAAGATGACGCACGCTTGAGCGCTCGGCTCCGGAGGGGCCTACAATTAATCAGTCGAAATTGCTCGTACCCCTGGCCCATCGGCTCCGAAAGCGCTGTACCTGAGGGGACTGAACCCAGGAGAACGACGTGGGGATCCGACCCCGAAATTTGGGCGGTGCAGGCAGGCCGACTTCGTGGGTGCTGCGGCCGGAGCCGGGGACTAAAGTGAAGACACGAGGGGGCCCGAGCCTGGAGGCTTGGGTGCACTGTGGGCCCGACCTTGCCGGACCCACGGCCGTCGCCGGGCCAGCACGCCGAAGCAGCGGTAAGGGGGGATCTGTTCCCCGAGAATTAAGGACGTGGCTGGTCCGGCTTGGCTGGGCCCGCAGCCGGATCTGCGCACGGGGGCAGCGTGACGGCCCAGACCGGCAGGCGGCTCGGCGCCCGGCTGCAGAGGACGGAGGGGGGACGGGACAAGGCCCGAGTAAGGATGCGCTGCGGGCGATGAGGAGTGGCACCCCTGCGTGCCGGTGAAACAACGGGGTTGGGCGGACCCAGCCCCCTCCCAACAAGGTGAGTCTCCTAGGGGTGGAAGACGGAGGCGGGCCCCAGAGGAGGTGTGGAAGTGCTGTAGGGCCACCGGGGCGACCCTACAGCAACTGTGTTCTGCCACTTGGGAGGCCACCTGTATGGAGATGGAAAGCCGGTGACGGGGAGTACGGGCAGAACAGTGTGGAGACGGGAGACCGGCCCTCACA
Organism: Pleurodeles waltl; assembly: GCF_031143425.1. NCBI lineage: Eukaryota > Metazoa > Chordata > Amphibia > Caudata > Salamandridae > Pleurodeles > Pleurodeles waltl. The sequence continues at coordinate 775,652,339 of NC_090445.1, read as the reverse complement.
GAGGCGATCAAGCTGGCATCTGAAAGTAGGGACAGTGCCCTGGCAAGGGTAAACAAGGCAACCTTGACGCACGTGGTGGCAGCGCATTGACCAGGCATGGAAGACACTGGCTGAGAGCCCCTGCTCCGGTGGGGGCGCGGGAGAGTAACGCTGGAGTGGGACCCATCCTGCTGCACAGAGAAGAGGTAGTGCATTGCGAGCAATGTGAAGAAGAACATAGGGAAGACCTAGAATTGCAGCTATCGCTCCGAGAGCTATTCTGTGCTTGATCAAGGTAGTACCGGATGCCAATGGCAGCAAAGACCATGACTTGGAGCTGAAAAAGGCAGCGGGGAAGCCTGCGAAGCCCCCTTAGAGAGAGAACTAGGTGAGAGGGAACACTCTGAAGAGGCAGAGCTAGTGCTAGATGGTTGGGCTGCCCTGATCCCTTATGCCGAAGAGAACGGCGAGGGACAGACTGCTAAACCCGCACGGACTGTAACGGAGAGGCTCACTCTTTTTTCACGGTCGAAGTAAACCACAGCTTCCCTGATGTCATCCAAAAATCGACATAAGACCAAAACCATGGAGCATCTGACAACTACTGACCTCAAAGAGGGGGACCCTCAGAACCTATCGCAAATGAAAGTCCAGGATACCCTTGATAAAATCCTTGGGGCAATTGAGGACACTAAAGCCACATTGCAGCATGATATTAATCAAGTAGCGGTGGAAGTGGGACTCTTGAGAGCAGATCATCAGAAACCCTCAGATAGAGTCAAGGAGACGGAGACAACATTGGCGGACAGTACTCCTAAGCAAAAAGAATTAACAGCCACAGTAGAAAGCCTTAGCGATAGAGTGAAGTGACTGGAACAGAGAGAGGAGAATGCAGAAGGGAGAAACCGAAGGAATAATGTGCGTGTAGTGGGTCTACCGGAGGGGACAGAGGGGACCAACATGGTGGCATTCATGGAAGACTGTTTGTGCATGGTGGTGGCGCCGGAGGGCCTGATCCCGTTTTTCACACTTGAACGAGCACACCGAGTACCCTCGAGACCCCTCGCCCCAGGCAGACTGCCCAGAGCGGTAATTGCCAGAGTACTGCATTACAGAGACAGAGATACGCTACTCCAGAGAGCGAGGGAGGCGGGCCCCTTCAGAGTAGAGAACAGAGAGGTGACGTTGTTCCCAGATTTCACGTTTGAGGTCCAGGTCAAGCGAAACTCATGTATGGCAGTCAAGAAGGCCCTCAGAGCGGAGGGGATCCAGTACTCACTCCTCTTTCCGGCTCGCCTGAGAGTGATGCATGAGGGTAAATCTCTGTTCTTTCAGATACCGGAGGAAGCGTGGGAATGGCTTGAAGCCCAAGGGGGTCAATCATCCCAGAGGACAAGGGTCAATACGGGAGAAAACGGAAGGCACAGGGAACTGATCAGATGGAGAAACGGAGGCCGCTCCCGGGGGATGTCAACGCAGACACAGAAAGAGATCGGAAGGCAGGCGGCCCTGGAAGCGGTGGCATCCTTGAGCAGAGAGGCGTTCGAGGAAGTTGGGGTTTACAGTTACAAAGTTTGATGGTACACTGGACGGGTTGGAGAGAGGATCTTAGACATGCACTCAGAATTAAGGGGTTTATGTACGCAGACCGGGGACTGGCAATGGGTAATGCTAATAAGACATGTCCATGACTGAATATAATATACTAACATGGAATATACGTGGTTTGGGGTCCCCGTCCAAACGACAGAGAATACTGTCCTTCTTGAAACGAAGGGGGGGTACAAGTGGCAATGCTGCAGGAGACCCACTTAACCACGGGAGAGGTAGAGAAATTAAGACACAGATGGAGAGGGCAAGTGTTTGCTACTGGCTACTCAGCATACGCGAGGGGCGCTTTGATCTGGATACGTGCGGGGGTCCCCTTTGAACTAATATCCAAAGAAGTAGACCGTGAGGGAAGGTTTGTGATCGTGGAGGGAAGGCTTAATGGAACCCCAATTGTGCTGGGCAGTGTGTACGCCCCCAATCAGGATCAAGTCCCCTTTTTAACACAACTGTTGAGCCGCCTCACATATCAACAGCTCGGGGAAATATTAATAGGAGGAGATTTCAATGGAGTAGTAGATGTGAATTTGGACCGCTCCTCCCCACCACTTACAGGTGCAGCGACACATAGGGTAGCGAGACATTTAAGGGAGTGGATGAAGGCATGGGGCTTTATAGATATATGGCGGGAACAGCACCCCACAGATAGAGACTACTCATTCTATTTGGGATCACACAAAGTGCATACTCGAATAGATAGAGTAGTGTGCACAGCGGAATTAGCGCAGGGCATGACTCGTTCAGAATACCTTGCTCGCACACTATCAGATCATAACCCCCTACTGGTCACCTGGAGGGCGACACTGGACAGACCCCCCGTCCCAACATGGGGATTGACCCCTGCCTCACTAGAAGATCAAGCATACAGAGAATCCCTTCGCCTATACCTATCTGACCACATTAAAATTAACAAGGGATCTGCCTCCTCAAGATCACTGGAATGGGAGGCCCTTAAAGTGGCAACCAGAGGTTTCTGTCTAAGTCAAACAGCTGGAGTGAGGCGCACCCTAGAACGGGAATTAAATAACTTGGAGACGATAATGCATGAAGGGGAGCATAATGAGGGGACCGGGGGGGGTGAAACAGGAAAAGTATGATCAGGCACGAAAGTCCTATGCTCAAGTGGAAGAACAGCTTCGTTGTCACAGTCTCCAGAGGTACCTGTCCTCGCTCCAGGAGGAGGAGAGACACTCATGCAGAATGCTGGCATGGTTGGTGAGAGCGGAGGGGTAGAATGCCCCCATTATGAGTGTGCATGACATGGGGGGAGAACGCCTATGTAGACCAGGACCCATAAACAACACCTTTAAGGATTATTACTCTCACTTCTATAGGGCCCCGGGGGAACTTGAGGCGGATGACTTGGACGATTTTTTGAGTCCACTTCCTCTGACCACACTGCCATCCGAGGAACAAGACAGTTTAGGTGGCCCACTAACGGAAGATGAGATACAAGAAGCTATTAAGCAGTTGGCTCCAGGTAAGACCCTGGGCACAGATGGGCTTCCAATGGACTTTTACAAGAAACAATCCACACTATTGAGCCCCCAATTAGTGGAAATGTATATGGAAGCGCTGCAACGAGGAGCTTTGCCAGACTCATTGAGAGAAGCTTTGGTAATCCCCCTACCCAAGTGGAAGTCAAAGGAAGTCTTGGTGACTGACTTTCGCCCGTTATCAATGCTGAATAACGATTTTAAGATCCTTAGTAAAACCCTGGCCAACAGATTATTACGTTACATCACTGGGTTAGTACATACAGATCCAAATGGCTTTGTACCGAACTGCAGTACCTCCCTGAACCTGAGGCACTTACTCGTTATCTTGCACATGCCAGAAGAAGAGAAACCTAAGGCGGGGCTACTGCTAGCAGTAGACTTTGAGAAAGCCTTCAACTCAATTAGATGAGACTATCTTAGAAAAGTGATGCGTCGGAAGGGCATGGGTGAGAGCTGGATAAAATGGGTAGACTTACTGTATTCGGCACCATTGGAAAGGGTGAGGACGGGCAGAGTGATATCGGACACTTACCCGATTCATAGGGGTACGCGACAGGGTTGTCCGCTGTCACCATTACTGTTCGTCCTGGCCATAAAACCACTTGCGGCTGAGATGCTATGCAGGGGTGTAGGCAGGGGAATAAGATGGGGTCAATCAGAACATATCTTATCACTGTACGCAGATGACATTCTTATATATGCTAGAGATGGGGAATCGGATCTGCCCTGGTCCCTGACGACGTTGGACCGATTCGGTGCATTATCAGGACTACACCTTAATAGAAGTAAGACGTGTGTCTTCCCTCTAACACAAAACCTGGGGCGGCCCTCCCCTTCCCAGAGGACGTGGTTTGGTCCCCACGCACTTTAAATACCTGGGCATACAAATATACCATGAGATGGTGGATTTGCGGGACGGAAACATTGGGAAGGCACTCCGTTCTTTGAGGGCGTCGGTTGGGTTCTGGTGCTCATTAAAATTATCCAAAATGGCCAGAATTTCCTTATCCAAAATGGTTATGCTGCGCTGCTTCCTTTATTATTTTGCCAATCTACCAATATTGATCCCTCCGACCTGGTTCCGCGAACTGAATACATTACTTAGGGAACTTATCTGGGACGATGGCCGCAGACGTACTGCACTCGCGACCCTCTGTAGTCCAACGTTATCGGGAGGACTGGGGGTCCCAGTCTTTGAGATTTATTATCTATCTTTTCAATTCAATGGGTTGCCAGTTGGCTCGCTGGGAAGGGATGTCTGGAAAGATGGGTCACCACCGGCGATAAGGGTACGGACTGGGTCATATCGCGATTGATTGAAAGGAAGGTGGCCAAACAGGTGGACAGTGGGATGATGAAAGTTGCCATATCAAACTGGAAGAGGTGCACCAAACGAGTGAGGGTGGGATCCCCTTACTCTCCGGCTTTGCCTCTGACCGTGCTATTAATAGATTCGGGGGAAGAGGGCTTGATAGGCATGGGTCTCGGGATCTGGAAAAGAGCGGGAGTGGAAACGGTGGGTGACCTTTTCCGAGACGGGGTGCTGAAACCCTTTACTGACCTAGTTGATAGAGAGGGAATCCCGCTGGGGCAATATCTTCTATATCAGAAGTTAACACATAACTTACAAGAACACTGGGAGACAGTGAATGCAGAACCCACTCCTCATCAAATATTACACCTCCTCTTGACACTAGGAGACGATTCCCACTGCATCACAAAATTGTACCGAGCCCAACAAGAGGAGGCACTTGACCCAATGCAACCTTTAAGCGAGAGATGGGAAAGATCCCTGGAATGTGAAATAACAGACCAAGAGTGGAGTAGGGTACTAGCACACTCCAAGGAGGTCTTGAGAAACACAAGGCTGAGATATACCCAGTATAATTATACCCACAGGACGTACCTCACCCAACACCGCTTATTCTTAATGTATGGGGGGAGCCCAGGACGTGTCCCAGGTGCAGTTACGTAGATGCAGATTTTGACCACATGGTGTGGCATTGTCCCCGAAATACAACGAGGCTGGGGCAGTGTGTTAGCAGATCTTAATAGTATAATCGAAAAGGAATTGACCCTATCACCTACTGTGTGCCTCCTGGGTATTAGAACGGGACTGCCATGTGGGAAGGTGAGGAGTCGATTTGTAGACTTAGCTCTGGTTCTCTACAGGAGATTGATAGCAATGGGATGGAAGTCCCCCAGGCCCCCCACGTTAACGGAGTGGAGGTGGGAGGTGGAGAAGTGGTCCAGAGCTGAATTGCAGGTATTGAAAAGAGAGGAAGAATGTGGAATTTGCCACACACCCATTGCCCCAGCCTGGGAGGAGATACTGACGAAATGGGGAGGGATAGTAAAGGGAGTAGACCTGACTACACAGTGAATGACATAGGAACTGAATGGGGGACAGGAATAGAAGGAAACAGAGACACAATACCCACACTAGAAAGGAATGAACCGGGGACCTTAACCCTAAACGAACAATGGGAAGGAAACGGCCACAGGCATCGGAGATAAAGTCTAAGGACACAAGATGAGTGGTCGAAGATAGATGGAGTTGGGCAAGGCATGAAGGAGATACTGTTTTAATAGGGACGAATAGCACAAAAGGAATCAAACCGGTCCTGAAAAGAAAAGGGAAAAAAAGACTAACCCAGAAAGTGCAACCGCCAGTCCACACAAGTACCATCACATTATTAGTTGGTTTTAAATTAGTTAAAGACTGTTTTAGAATTATGGGAAAACAAAAAGACTGATGTTGTGGCATTTACACGTTTCACAGGTATATACACGAGGCCTACTAGGATTGAATTAAGTGTATCTGAATGCGAAGTAATGATGTAACAAATTATGCAATAACCTCTTGAACCTTGTACTACCCTGAAATACTGAAGGGAGAACTAGACGATACCACAAATCATAATGTATATGTAGAACAGCAAAATGTTAATAAGTGCTGTTTCAAGCTCAGTTTGTTCCCCGACAACTTGTCTGACCTGCCCCTATCGTCTCTTTAGCACCACTGGCTCTTCTGGAACAGGCAGCGTTGTATCAAAGAGAAACTCAACTCTGCAGGTATGGGAAGTATGGATCCAATTGGGGAGACCTCCACACTTTACAGCAGTTGTCGTAACCAGGATCACCTGGTAAGGCTCACACCAATGGGGTTCTAGTCACCTTTTTCTGACATTTCATTACCAGCACCCAATCACACAAATTAAGGTCATTACATTGTTCTTTATGTGAAGGGGCTGTGGCTGCCTAGGTCTGGTGAGACAGAATGTACGACATCAGCTACTCCCTTACGATAGTCTAGGACCGTGTATTCAGAAAAATTCACAAGTGCATTCACAGGATCGCTGGCAGTCTCATCGCCCTCCCGGTTATGATTTCATGGGGCGGCAGCCCAGTCTTTCAATCAGGTACACTCCACAGACTCATTAACACAAGAGGCAGAACTTCAGGCAATTTCAATGATGTTGAAGCACACACCTTTGCCAGTCTGGATTTCACGGTGTCCTTCATCTGCTCCACAAGACCCAGTGCCTCAGGTCTATAACTGTAATGCAATTGCTGCTCATTTACAATGCTGTGCATAACAATTTCAGGACCTCACTATTGAAATGAGTTCCTCAATCTGATTCCAAAGAGGTTGGAAAGCAAACCTGAAAATAAGTTCCCTCAACAGCAGTTTAGCTACAGTGAGTCTGTCATTTCCCCTAAATGGGTAAGCTTCGATTCAATTAGGAAAAGATACACACTACAACCAAAACATATCTCAATCCATTGCACAAGGGCATCTTAATGAAATCCATTTGTATCCTGATAAAAGGTCATTCTGATCTTTCTATGTGACTCAGTGTGACTGCAGTTCTCTTCCCAATGTCATCATCTCTTTTGAGACAACCTGCTCTGACCCAACTCTGTTGTTTCTCCTCAGACACTTCCTCCTGCAGCATATTCACTTCAGCTAGGTATCAACTGTTGTGAACAAGAGGTAAAGTCAGTCTCATCCAATCCCTCATTTGTGAATTTACCAATAAATGTACAAATATTGTTAGCACAGTATTTAGCAACCTCATCGGAGTGCCTTTTGCCCAGGGTCACATGATCATCTTCAGAACAATGTGCAGGACACTTAACAACTGCAACTTGTTAGGGCAATTGTAGTGCATCGAGGAGGTTTCTCCAGAATCCAGAAGACATCATAAACTCTTGTTGAGACCAAAGTTGTCCAAAGTCATTAATGACACCAAAGTCGTACTGACTATCGGTAAACATTGTCGCATTCAGTTGATCAAAAACAAAACAAGCTCTTGAAAGAGCAATCAATTCAGCTACATAGACAGAGAATATTCCTTGAAGCCAGGACGCTTCAACAACTCCAGAAAGGGTATAGACAGCATAAGATGCTCTCAGACATCCTACACTGTCTCTCAAGCATGAGCCATCGACATAGAGGACATCATCAGATTCCGGTAATGGTTCATCTCCTTTGCCTGGTGTCAGCACGGTGCAGAGTTCAGTAACATCAAGACAACTGTGGTCCATTTCACAATCTTCAGCATTTTCCTGACTTGTTACAGGCAACAAAGTAGCAAGATCAAAGATCCCACAGCATTTAATAGTCACGTTCTCTGCAGCCAAGATTACTTGCTCATATTTAGTAAGTCGGCTGCTTATTGGGTACTATATTCTGGTTCTAGTCATTAAAAGTTTGACTGAATGAGGCACATACACAGTTAATGGGTGACTCATGACAACATTTTCATACATCTCTATGATAGTGCTAACCGCAGCTACTGATTTTAGACATCCAGGGAATGCAGAAGCAACAGGATCTAATGTGGCAGAAAAATGTGCCACTGATCGCTTAGCATTTCTATGTATTTGAGTCAGCCCTGAGAGAGCTCATCCCTCCCTTTCACTGTAGAAAAGTATAAAAGATTTGTTATTATCAGGCTTCCCCAGAGCCAGGGCATGTCAGAAACATTCTTTCAGCTCTAGGAATGCGACAACGCAATAGTTGTCCCATGGTACTTGATCGGATGCTGAAGCCGAGTCTAAAAATGGCTGCCAACACTTCTTTGTTGATGTGCTGTCAGTCAATCAGATATCAGCACGGGACAGTTGGATCCATGGATTCTCCACGTCCCTAGATATCTGTATTTTTTAAACTCTAGCATCTCAACTCAGAAACTACTTGTTGGAAAATGGGTTATTGGTAGGGCAGGTAGGTACCTACACCTAGCAACAAGCCACTAACCTCCACATAGGTACAGTTAGGTCTCAGTAAATTAATCCCAGCTCAACCCTTGGTAGCTTGGCATCGAGCGTCAAGGCTTAACTTAGGAGACAAAGTGTAAAGCATTCAAATATCACAAAACAGTAATTAAATAAAACACAGGAAACAGTTTAAAAATCCAAAACCTTTATGAAAAATAGCTTATATTTTTATCTTTAAAATGACACAAAAACGATTAAAATCGGTTCAGGGGAACCGGAGATATGAATTTTTAAAGTATTATTATTTTCTAGCGCTTAGAAACAAAAAGCGCCAATCGGGTCATCTGGTTGCACCAGGACCGGGGCAAAGTCAAACTTTCAGGCCGACCGCGATGGAGCCCTGCTCGGCTACAAGTCGCGGGAGGCCTCGGTTAAAAAGTTACCTTCTGACTTAGTCTCTTTTTTGATGTTTTTCTTCCCCGGGGCGAACCTGCCAGTTGAATCCGACCTCCTGGAGCCCTTGTCCGGATACGCGAAGTCGGTTTCCTCGGTGGTGATTTTTACCTTCGGACTTAGTCGTTTTTTCGAGATGAAAATCCTTCGACCGGGGTAAACCTGGATCTTGATCCGACGTCCGTGGAGCCCTTCTCGGATTCGATGGCTGGGAGGTCCCGGTCAACTTTTTACCTTCGGACTTAGTCTCTTTTTTGGATGTTTTTCTTTAGCGGGACGAACCACGAAGTCAGGCCGGGTCGCGGTTGAGGCAAGCCGGCTAGAATTTCCGCATCGGGTCGGTCACTTTATGGAGCTTTTTTTAAAAAATTCTCCAATCTTTTCCAAACTTCTGGGGCTTCACCCAGATGTTCTTTCAAGGTTCTTTTGGGGTCCACAGCTCACCCCAAGGGTCCAGAAGTTCTGTGATGGTCCTTGGGAAGTGCGGACTTCAACTCCCAGAATGCACCTGGCGCAAACTCCTTTTTGGCCACTGGACAGTGGTCAGCTGGTCACTTTTTCAGGAGTTGGTGCAGGGGACTCTGGATAGCAATTTTTCACCTGTAGCAAACAGGGAGTCCCTCCTTGAACCAGTTGAAGCCAGGCAAAGTCCTTCTTGTGGTGAAGCCCAAGTGTGCAGCTGGTGCAGTCTTTCTGAGTGCAGGGTCCAGGTGCAGGCCAGGGGTCCAGCAGGGCAGTCCTTCTTCTCCTTGTAGTTCCTTCTTCTTGAAATTTGGTGGGGATCTGAGGTGTGGGGGCAGGTCTGCCAGTTTTATCCTTGCTCCTGGGTGAAAAGCAGGGGGGCCCTGGTTCTCCAATCAGGGACAGGGTCGTCCCCCTGTGATGACCACTTCCTGGGAAGTGTGGCAAAAATCCATCCCAGAAGGCAACAGTCTCTAAAAATCCAACATGGATGAATCTGATTTTTGGAGGTTACATCTGGCTGAGCCCACCCACTGGTGTGGCTAAAAATCATAAACACACCCCTCTCCTGCCCTCTCCTAATCTAATCAAGGGGGCACCTAATTGTCTGGGGTTGCAGGATGTGGGGGTGTTGCTGGGTGCTGCAAATGTCCTTCTCTGCCTTTGAAGACCAGTTTGGCAGCCCTCCCCCTTCCTGCCTCACCATCTGCTGAGGGGAGATTCTCTCCCCCAAGCACATTCCTTTGTGTGAAGCCTGGCCACTTCACACCTAATCAAGGCAGCCTGGCAGAAGCTGCTGCAGGCTGGCCAATCAGAGCACAGCAGCAAAAACAATGCAGAGCTGAAATTGGCAACTTTTTAGGTAAAGTCTAAACTTTTTACCTGGACAAGTTATATTAAATCCAACAACTGGAAGTTGTGGGATTTATTACAACAATCAATTTGATACCAAATTCTTGGTATGTAACATTTAAGGAGACTTTAAAATTTAAAATAAAGTCTGCCCATTCTAGCCTATGAAGGCCATTTACTTCAATGAGGGAAAAACAAATTTGGCTGTTTTTACCTCACCAGGGCTTATAAATCTATTTTTATAAAGTCCCTGCTTATAGTTACATGGCACCCAGCCCTAGGGGCACATAGGGCACACCTTAGGGGTGACTTATATGTAAAAATAAGGTAGTTTAAGACTTTGGAAGTACCTTTAATTCCAAAGTCGAATTTGCATATAACTGTAATTTAAAAGCAGCCAGCAAGGCAGGCTTGCTTTTAAAATGACACTGGGCACCTCAGCAGTGCACCTAGGTGTGCACCACCTATGCTGTGGTCCCTAAACCTACATGCCCTACCATACACTAGGGACTTATAGGTAGGTTAACTTAGCCAATTATAATTAGCCTAATTTGCATATCCATTTTACACAGAGCACTGGCCCTGGGACTGGTAAGCAGTACCCAGGGCACAGCCAAGAGTCAGTAACCACCAGTACCTATCCAGAAAGAGTGGGGGTGATCAGGCAAAAAAAAAGGACTTTCCTACACTGCCCCCCCCAGATGAAAGGTGATGGGTACTAACCTACACCCTGGTAGTCCTCATCAGCTAAGTGGAAAAACCTGGAAAGACCATCTGCATTGGCATGAGCAGTCCCAGGTCTGTGCTCCACTGTGAAGTCCATCCCCTGTAGGGAAATGGACCACCTTAACAGTTTTGGGTTCTCCCCCCTCATCTGCATCAACCATCTGAGAGGTCTGTGGTCAGTTTGTACACGGAAGTGAGTGCCAAACAAGTAAGGCCTCAACTTCTTCAGGGACCAAACCACAGCAAAGGCCTCCCTCTCAATGGCACTCCATTTTTTCTCTCTGGGGAGTAGTCGCCTGCTGATGAAGGCAACTGGGTGATCATGGCCCTCTTCATTAACTTGTGCTAACACTGCCCCAATCCCTTCCTCTGAAGCATCTGTTTGCACTACAAATTCCTTGCTATAGTCAGGGGCCAGTAACACTGGTGCTGAACACATAGCCTTTTTTAGGGTGTCAAAAGCTTTTTGACACTCTGGGGTCCAAATGACCTTCTTGGGCTGTTTCTTGGAGGTAAGCTCAGTTAGAGGGGCCACTATGGTCCCAAAATTTTGAACAAACCTCCTGTAATACCCAGTCAGGCCAAGAAAGGCCCTGACCTGAGTCTGGGTTTTTGGAGCCTCCCAATCCAGGATAGTCTGGATCTTGGGCTGGAGAGGTTGTACATGGCCTCCACCAACAAGGTGGCCCAGGTACACAACAGAGCTTTGCCCTATCTGGCACTTGCTTGCCTTGATAGTCAGGCCTGCTTGAAGCAGGGCCTGAAGCACTTCCTTCAGGTGGACCAGGTGGTCCTTCCAGGTGGAACTAAATACAGCTATATCATCCAGATAAGCTGCACTGAAAGATTCCAACCCAGATAGGACTCTGTTCACCAACCGTTGGAAGGTGGCAGGAGCATTTTTCATCCCGAAGGGCATCACCTTGAACTGAAAGTGGCCCTCTGGTGTGGAAAATGCTGACCTCTCCTTAGCTCTTGGACTTAAGGCAATCTGCCAATATCCTGAGGTCAGATCAAATGTGCTCAGGAATTTGGCAGCCCCCAACCTGTCAATGAGCTCATCAGCTCTAGGTATGGGGTGAGCATCAGTCCTAGTGACTGCATTTAGACCTCTGTAGTCCACACAGAATCTTAATTCTTTCTTCCCACCTTGGGGATTAGCTTTGGGCACCAGTACCACTGGACTGGACCAAGGACTATCAGAGGGCTCAATTACCTTCAGGTCCAACATCTTAGCCACCTCAGCTTTGATGTTGGCCTTGACCTGGTCAGACAGCCTGTACAGCTTGTTCTTGACAGGCAAGCTGTCACCAGTGTCAACATCATGGACACACCAATTGGTGAGTCCAGGGGTCAGGGAGAACAGACTAGCAAACTGTCCCAAGACTTGCTTACAGTCTTGTTGTTGCTGATCTGTCAATTTGGGAGAGAGTACCACTCCCTCCACTGACCCATCTTTTGCCTTTGAGGACAGGAGGTCTGGCAGAGGTTCACCCTCCTCCTCCTTCCCTTCATCAGTGACCATCAGCATGGTCATGTCTGCCCTGTCCTGGTGGGGTTTCATCCTGTTTACATGTAGGATCCTGTGAGGATTCCTGGGGGTGCCAAGGTCCACCAAGTAGGTGACCTCACCTTTTTTCTCTAGGATTGGGTAGGGCCCAGTCCATTTGGCCTGTAGTGCCCTAGGAGCCATGGGCTCCAAAACCCACACCAGCTGTCCTGGGTGATACTCAGGCATGGTAGCCTTTTGATCATGCCAGAGCTTCATGAGCTCCTGACTGGCCTCCAGGTTTCTGCTTGCCTTCTTCATATACTCAGCCATGCGAGACCGCAGGCCTAGTACATAATCCAGCACATTCTCCTTGGATTCCTTGAGAGGCTTTTCCCAAGACTCTCTCACCAAGCACAATGGGCCTCTTACAGGGTGCCCAAACAGTAACTCAAAGGGGCTGAATCCAACCCCCTTCTGTGGCACCTCCCTGTAGGCAAACAGCAGGCATGGGAGGAGGACATCCCATCTCCTCCTGAGTTTGTCAGACAAACCCATGATCATGCCCTTCAGGGTCTTATTGAATCTTTCCACCAGACCATTGGTCTGTGGATGGTAGGGTGTGCTGAACTTATAAGTAACACCACACTCCTCCCACATGGCTTTCAGATAGGCTGACATAAAGTTTGTGCCCCTATCTGAGACCACCTCCTTTGGGAATCCCACTCTGGTGAACACACCAAGTAGGGCCCTAGCCACTGTGGGAGCAGTGACTGTCCGGAGGGGTATTGCCTCAGGGTTACCTGGTGGCATGGTCCACTACCACCACAATGTACCTGTTACCTGAAGCAGTTGGTGGGTCTAGGGGACCAACAATGTCAATCCCCACCCTCTCAAAGGGAGTCCCAACCACTGGCAGTGGAATCAAGGGAGCCTTTGGCTTGCCCCCTGTCTTGCCACTGGCTTGACAGGTGACACAGGAGCTGCAAAACTCCCTGACTTTTTCTGACATTTCGGGCCAATAAAAATGGCTGACCAGCCTGCTCCAGGTCTTGGTCTGTCCCAAATGACCAGCTAAGGGGATATCATGGCTTAAGGTAAGGAGGAATTCTCTATACTTTTGGGGGACCACTACTCTCCTAGTAGCCCCTACTTTAAGGGCCCTTGCCTCAGTGTAGAGAACTCCATCCTCCCAGTAAACCTTGTGGGTACCACTGGTATCCCCTTGTTCTTGCCTGGCAGCAGTCTGCCTCAGGCCCTCAAGAGTGGGACACTCTCTTTGTCCCTGGCACAAATCTTCTCTGGTGGGCCCACCTGCCCCTTGCAGTTCTGCCAAGTCAGGCAGAGTTTGCAGGGAAGGTGTCCCTCCCTCAGAGTTCAGATCCTCCCCCTCAGGGTTGGATTCTTCCTGACCCTCTGTACTTGTTGGGGCTGGCAAGCCAGACCCAGTGCCTTTTCTCTTTTTCTTGGAGGCTTGGCCCATTGTTCCAGGGTCCAAGTGTCCAGCATTCCCCTGTTGTGCCGCCTGTGACCTGGTCACAGCACACACCCATTCAGGGAGGTCCAGCATCTGTGCATGGACCCTTCTTTCCACTTCTGACCACTCAGATGCTTCAAGATCATTCCCCAGTAGACACTCTACTGGGAGGGCAGGAGCTACAGCTACTTTTTTAGGGCCAGTCACACCTCCCCATTCCAGACTCACCATAGCCATGGGATGGAGTTTGGTTCTGGTATCTGCATAAGTCACCTGGTGGAAGACACCAGGTAAGACCTGCTCTGGAGAAACCAGCTTTTCTGCGACCATTGTCACACTGGCTCCTGTATCTCTCAGAGCTTCCACTTCAGTCCCATTGACTTTAGGCCTCTGCCTATACCTCTCCATGATGGGAGGTAAGGTGGCCATAGTTGCAATGTCCACCCCACCCACGGATACTAAGGTGACCTCAGTGTACCCTGATTCCACCCCTGGGCCAACTTCCACCCCCAACCCTACACTAGCAATCCCCTGGGATTGCCCACCAGTGGGGGGCTTCTTGGAGCAGATAGCATCTCCTCTTTTATGTCCTGGCTGATGACAGTCAAAACACTTGCCGGCCTTAGCAAGCTCCTGAAACTTTCCTGCTTTAGCAGGATCATAATTCTTTCCCTGATACCCTTTCCCTTTAAAAGTGAATTGGCTCGGGGCTCCCCCTCCCTGAGAAGTTTTTGGGGACTCTTGTGAGGACTCTTTGGGTTTTTTGTCATCTTTCCCCTGGTTCTTCCCCTGAGAAGAACCATGTCCTCCCTTTTTCTGATCACCCCTGGGGGTTTCTGGTTAACCCTTGTTCTTAACCAGTCATCTGCTGCCTCCCCCAGCTCTCTGGGGTTGGTCAACCTAGAGTCTACTAGATACTGGCGGAGCCTCTCTTAGACACAATTAGTTAGAAGGTGCTCCCTCATAATCAAATTGTACAGCCCCTCAAAGGTACTTACCCTGTTGCCCTGTATCCAGCCCTCCAGTGCTTTTACTGAAATGTCCACAAAGTCCACCCAGGACTGGGTGCTTGTCTTTTGGGTGTCCCTAAACTTAAGCCTATACTGCTCTGGGGTTAGACCAAACTTTTTAGTCAAGCAACTCTTAATACTGGGGTATGAGTCTGCATCCTCACCATTCATGGTTAGGAGCCTATCCCTCCCAGAGTTGGGAACTAACTCCCAAAGGAGGGAACCCCAGTACTGAGGCTTGACTTTCCTCATCTGGAGGGCCCTCTCAAAGGCCCCCAGCCACTTATCTATGTCATCCCCCTCTACATAAGCAGGAACTACCCCCTTGGGTAATCTGTGGCAAATCCCCCTACCCATGGACACCTCAGCTTCTTTATCGCTGCCTCCATCTTTTTTTCTTTGCTTGCCCACTTTTTCTTTTCTAGGGCAAGCTTATCTGCTTCCAAAGCTATGTAGGCTAGCTGGGCTTCCAGCTCTCTTTCTCTGATGGATGGGTTCTCTCCTCCTGAAAGGACCCCCTTCCTACCACTAGCTTTGGGTCTGCCCCTAGTGACTGTATCCACTGAGGACCGTTCCTCCTCTTCCTCACTTGGGGTCTGATGCCTTCCCTCCCCTGAAAGGTTAGAGCTAGCATCTTCCCCTTTTTCTTCCTCCTCTGGAGCTTCCTCTGTCTCTACCTCTTGGGCCTGAGCCCATGCTGTCAGGGATTTAATCAGGATTTCCTTCCTGAGATTAGTGGTTGCAGGCAACCCTCTTTCAATACACAACCCCCTAAGCTGGACTACTGTCAGTGTGGATAGGCTAGCCAGATCAAGCTCCATGGTTCCCTAGTTTTGTGTCAACAAAAACTTTTTGCAAAAATTGGAAACAAGAATTTAGAAAAATTACAAAAATTCAATAATTGAAATTAATCCAAATTAATAAAAAAAATTAAAATTAAAAATTAAAAACAATTTTTGCACTAGGACAATTTAAAGGATTTTGAATTTGTTTTACCTAAAACTGTAACGTGATATTGAACACAAGTACAGGATCCCGTCGCTGCTTCCAATTATGTTGGAAAATGGGTTATTGGTAGGGAAGGTAGGTACCTACACCTAGCAACAAGCCACTAACCTCCACATAGGTACAGTTAGGTCTCAGTAAATTAATCCCAGCTCAACCCTTGGTAGCTTGGCATCGAGCGTCAAGGCTTAACTTAGGAGACAAAGTGTAAAGCATTCAAATATCACAAAACAGTAATTAAATAAAACACAGGAAAAAGTTTAAAAATCCAAAACCAATTTATAAAAATAGCTTATATTTTTATCTTTAAAATGACACAAAAACAATTAAAATCGGTTCAGGGGAACTGGAGATATGAATTTTTAAAGTATTATTATTTTCTAGCGCTTAGAAACAAAAAGCGCCAATCGGGTCATCTGGTTGCACCAGGACCGGGGCAAAGTCAAACTTTCAGGCCGACCGCGATGGAGCCCTGCTCGGCTACAAGTCGCGGGAGGCCTCGGTTAAAAAGTTACCTTCTGACTTAGTCTCTTTTTTGATGTTTTTCTTCCCCGGGACGAACCTGCCAGTTGAATCCGACCTCCTGGAGCCCTTGTCCGGATACGCGAAGTCGGTTTCCTCGGTGGTGATTTTTACCTTCGGACTTAGTCGTTTTTTCGAGATGAAAATCCTTCGACCGGGGTAAACCTGGATCTTGATCCGACGTCCGTGGAGCCCTTCTCGGATTCGATGGCTGGGAGGTCCCGGTCAACTTTTTACCTTCGGACTTAGGTGGTCATTCTGACCTCGGCGGTAAAAGGCGCCTACCGCCGGTCAGAAATCCTCCATAATCCCGCCGCGGTCGCGGAAACCCGCCACGGTCATTCTGACCCGCAGAAGGCAAACCTCCGAAAATCCGACCGCCACAACAGACCGCCAGACCAGCGGTCGGCGGAAAGGTGGAGGTGACAAAACCTCCACCGTCACGCCAACAGAAATACGCCCATGCCATTACGACCCACGAATCCACGCGGCGGTCATTCAAACGCGGTATTCCATTGGAGGGACACACCGCCGCGGTCAGAATACACCCAAACGAACAAAACTCAGCCACATTGGACAATTTGAATCCCACACACCTGATACACATACACACACCACTCCCACACACACAATACAATATAAAACACCCACCCACATCACCCACAAACCCCTACGCTAAAAAATTCGTAAAGAAGGCAAGAGCGAGACACCAGCATCCAAAAAATAACAGCCACAGCCACTCAACACCATCACCCACACACTAGCCACACACAAAACAACACACACCACCACACTCAACTCACTTAAATACACATACTCCACCCCACACATCATACACACCACCCCATGGCACCCCAAAGACAACCCCGCTTCACAGACGAAGAACTCAGGGTCATGGTGGAGGAAATCGTTCGGGTAGAGCCCCAGCTGTTCGGCACACAGATACAATACACCAGCATTGCCCGGAGGACGGAGCTATGGCAGAGGATTGTCGACAGGGTGAACGCAGTGGGACAGCACCCCAGAAATCGGGAAGACATCAGGAAGCGATGGAACGACCTACGGGGGAAGGTGCGTTCCATGGTATCCAGGCACAACATCGCCGTGCAGAAGACTGGCGGAGGACCCCCACCTCAACCCCCACAATTCACATCATGGGAGGAGGAAGTCTTGAACATCCTGCATCCTGACGGCCTCGCAGGAGTCGGCGGAGGAATGGATACTGGTAAGTTGAAGCTTCAATACTGCTTCCCCCCCACCTGCATGCCAAATCAGACCCCAACCCTCACCCCCATCCTCGAACCCCACCCTCACCCCCACCCCCATCCTCACCCCCACCCCCACCACCATCCTCACCCCCACCACCATCCTCACCCCCACCACCATCCTCACCCCCACCCCCAGCACACCTATTCCCCGCCAATGTCTCACCATCACAACCCACACATCCCAAAACCTAGGCCTGCATGCGTCCACTAAGCATGGACACCCATCACCAAAGCATGCCCAATGCATATACACATCCCCCCCACAAGCCACCCTCACCAAAGCCCCCACACACGAATGCCAGCACTTGGGGACACGAGAACCCACAGATACACCCATATGCCACACATTGAAACTATAACCATACCTCTATACCCCTGCAGGACCCGACCGTCAACACACTGCGGCGGAGGGGCCAGAATTCTCCACACCCCCCACCCAAGAGGCCGTCAGCGATGACAGCAGCTCTGTCGACCTGGACACAGATGACCAGCCCGGACCATCGGGGACCTCTGGACAGTCGGTTCCCCTCACACAGGCCCAGGCCACTACAGACCCAAACCCCTCTGGGAACACCAGCACAGCTCCCACCCAGCGGGCCCATGCCTCTGTCTCCAGGGCGCGTCAATCTGCGGTGTGTCTACCACTACAGGGCACCCAGGATAACCCACCACCCCAACAACAACAGGGACCTGGGGGCAGTGGTAGTGGGCACACCGGCCAGGGGGCAGAGGCCCAGGGAAACAGGGGAACTCGGAGGGCAGCTGTGCGACAGGGGGGGGAGGAGAGGCCCAGGGAACCCACTCTCCACGAGGTCCTCACCACCATCATGGGAGCATACAACCGCTCCCAGGAGACGATGGCGACGGTACTGGCCCGGTTCCAGGAGATCCAGGTACTGCAGGAGGAACACTATCGGGGGTACAGGGAGGACATCAGAGCCATCAACACCACCCTGGTTACCATGGTAGGGCTGCTGCAGGACCTCGTCAACAACAGGGCGGACACTCAACAACACCCAAGGGCCCCTGCCACTAGCCTGGACCAAGAACAGCCAACCACCTCCGCCGGCGCTAGTGGACAGGAGGCCCCCGCACAGCAGCAGCCCACCAGACCCCCACCTCCTGCAGGAGAAGAACCACCCCGCAAGAGGGCCCTGAGATCTCGCAAGAAGACAGAGTAGGATGTCAAGACCCCCGCCAGCAATGGATACCACCTGATGTCATCCCACTGTCCCACATTGTCACCCTGTCCATCCTTGAACTGCCCATGCTCCATCTCTCCACAGGCCTCTGGACAATGCACCTGTGTGACTGTTACTCTGGACTCTGCCATGGACATTCCTTCACCATAGCCCCCACCCACTTGAAACCACCCATCCCATTTTGAGCACTTCAATAAACACCTATTTTGCACCAAAATATCTGGAGTCTGGCTGTGATTTCAATAGATTGTAATTGACATGACAGTGCAAATATGTCCTTGTACATGGTGAAGTCAACAAACAGCTGCCACAAAGCTGTAGTCCATGGGGAAACGAAGCACAGGACTCGTAGTGGGGACCCCAGATCTGAAATAGGGAGGGAAAAGCCAAAACTCAGTCATCATACACTGGGGCAAATAGACAGGCAGCAGAGATGCTGGAGAGTAGTTAACATTTACTAAATTATCTTTGAAATGTTACCTGTGTCCTATTGGAAGTACTGTTCAATGATTCTGTCCCTGTTGTCTGTTTCAGCCCCGTCGTCTTCCTCCTCGTCACTCTCCTCAGGTTCCACCGCTGCCACAACACCACCGTCTCGACCATCCTCCTGCAGGAAAGGCACCTGGCGGCGCAAAGCCAGGTTGTGAAGCATGCAGCAGGCCACGATGATGTGACACACCTTCTTAGGTGAGTACATTAGGGATCCACCTGTCATATGCAGGCACCTAAACCTGGCCTTTAGGAGGCCAAAGGTGCGTTCGATCACCCTCCTAGTACGCCCATGGGCCTCATTGTACCGTTCCTCTGCCCTGGTCCGGGGATTCCTTACTGGGGTCAGTAGCCACGACAGGTTGGGGTACCCAGAGTCCCCCACTAGCCATACACGGTGTCTCCGTAGCTGTTCCATCACGTAAGGGATGCTGCTATTCCTGAGGATGTAGGCGTCATGCACTGACCCTGGGAATTTGGCATTTACATGCGAGATGTACTGGTCAGCCAAACACACCACCTGGATGTTCATTGAATGGTAGTTTTTTCTGTTCCTGTACACCTGCTCCCTGTCTCTTGGGGGAACCAAAGCCACATGGGTCCCATCAATGGCACCAATTACGTTGGGAATATGTCCAAGGGCGTAGAAATCACCCTTCACTGTAGCCAATTCGCCCACCTCAGGGAAAATGATGTAGCTCCTCACGGATTTCATCAGGGCAGACAACACTCTGGATAACACCTTCGAAAACATGGGCTGAGACATCCCAGAAGCAATTCCCACGGTTGTCTGAAATGACCCACTTGCCAAGAAATGGAGTACTGACATGACCTGCACCAGAGGGGGAATCCCTGTGGGTTGGCGGATGGGGGACATCAGGTCGGGCTCCAGCTGGGCACACAGTTCATGGATAGTGGCACGGTTAAGACGGTAGGTCAGGATAATGTGGCGTTCTTCCATTGTCGACAGGTCCACCAGCGGTCGGTACACGGGAGGATTCATCCGTCTCCTCGCCCAACCCAGCGGACGGTGCCTAGGAAGGACAACATGGAGCACACAGTCAAGCAACCCACAGGTACGTACTCACAGCTAGCACAGTATACGATTCTCTATGCAGTGAATGGCGTGTCTGAGTGGCTATGCAAGGCCTAGGCCTGTGTGACGCAGTTGAAATTGAGCCATGTGGGCCCTGGAAATGGCGGCTGCCTGACCTGTGAAGTGTGACAATGGGATGTGAGGTCAATGCGCTGGCGTGGCACACCGCGGCGGGCGGCGGGCGAAGACCGCGGCGCAAAGCCGCATTGGTTAACATTGAAGCCTATGGGTTTCAGGAGCCAATGGCGAAGGGCGCCGGCGGTGGCGGGACGCACCGCCGCGGTACGCACCGCCGCGGACGTCACCGCCATTTTCTATCTACTTATCCACTTGCGACTTGAACTTTCACAGGAGAGGACCTATACTGCAAGTGTTGCTGTGACCTCGGTCTGGAAGGGACAATGGCTGCTGCGCCTGGGGAAAGGGCCCCTGCCTTCACTGGAGAGGAGTTGGAGAAACTTGTGGATGGGGTCCTCCCCCAGTATGCGCTACTCTACGGTCCTCCAGACCAACAAGTGAGTTTAATTCAATATGGATTTGGGGCCACTGGCTGGCTTGGGGGCCTGGCGGGGGGCCTGGCGGGGATGGGGGGCATGTTGGGCCTGGCGGGGGGCCTGGCGGGGATGGGGGGCATGTTGGGCCTGGCGGGGGTCCTGGCGGGGGGCCTGGCGGGGATGGGGGGCATGTTGGGCCTGGCGGGGGGCCTGCCACCACCCTCAGTAGTTTGTCAGTACAGCCATCCCTGGGCCGTGTCATCCATGGGTGCAGTTGTCAACTCTAGGCGTGTAGGGCATGTTCCACGGAATGCGTAGCGGACCCCAAGTGCGCAACTTAGTGCAGGGGGCATCTGTGTCTGTCATGTCCGCTAACTGTACCGGAGATCCATGTACTCAATATCCCTTTATTTCTCTCTCCCCCCCCCCTTTTTGTTTGTCTTTCTGTGCTTGTGTGCATCAGCATCATCAGGCGGAGGAGAAGTGGCATCGGGGCAGGAGGGAGCTGCATCTCACATGGCCCAGGAGGGCCATGCCACAGAGTCAGACTGGACCAGTGAGACGGAGGGCGAGGGGAGCTCCACGACGGGGACGACTGGACCCTGCAGCGACACGGACACGTCCTCGGAAGGGGGCTCCCTTGCGGGGGTGGCACCATCCGTGCCCCCCGCCATTACAGGTACAGCCGCCACCCAGCGCACCATCTCCGCCCTCCCAGCAGCCCCTCAGCGTTCGCCCCGTGCCCGCTCTGCCAGGAAGCCGGGCATCTCCTTCGCCCCAGGCACCTCAGGCCCTGCCCCTGTTACCCCCGCTGCCCTCAGTGAGGAGGTCATTGACCTCCTCCGAACGCTCATTGTTGGGCAGACTACCCTTTTGAATGCCATCCAGGGGGTGGAGAGGGAGGTTCATCGCAGCAATGCGTACCTGGAGGGCATTCATTCGGGTCAGGCTGCCCATCAGCGATCGTTCCAGGCTCTGGCCTCAGCACTGACGGCAGCCATTGTCCCTGTCTCCTGCCTGCCTCTACTAACTCCCTCCTCCCAGTCTCCTGTTCCTCTGCCTGTCCCACCCACACCATCAGACCAGCCTGCACACACCTCAACACCCAAGAGAAGCTCATCCAAACATAAGCACCACAGATCACGCAGACATTCACACACGCAACATTCCGATGCAGACATGCCAACAGTCACTATCACCTCTGTGACCCCCACCTCCTCGTCTCCCTCCTCCCTCCCTGTGACGTCTACACTCACACCTCCATTCACCTCACCATCAGCCAGTGTTTCCATCACCAGCACACCCTCCACTCCAGTCCGCACACGTGCAGTCACCACCCCCACTGCCATTTACACGTCCCCTGTGTCCTCTCCCACTGTGTCTGTCACCCCCTCTTCCACACCACACAAACGCAGCCACCCACCCACCCAACAGCCATCCACCTCACGACAGCCTATCCCTCCTGCACCTGCACCCAAAGACAGCAAACGTGACTCACCTACAACCACATCCTCTCCCTCCACTCCCATTCCCACTGTACCTACCACTCTCCATTGTCCCAAGAAGCTCTTCCTCGCCACTACTAACTTCTTTCCTGACCCTGAGCCCCCCCCCTCCTTCTCGTCGGGGTAAGAAGAGCACTCAGCCACCACCAGCCCTGCAGCCCCCTTGACAAGGGTGCAGGGGTATTGGAGCCCGCCAGCCCGCATGTCTGGATCTTCGCCCAGCAGCAAGGGGACAGCCAGCCCACCCCCTGGTAAGAGGAGCAGAAGGCAGAAGGGGCGCCGCAGGAGCCCGCCTTCTACATCCCCCCCGGACACCACCCAGAGACAGTCACCAGCCACAGCTCCAAAGGGAGGAAAGGGCCACAGGCCCACGACTAAGGAGGGCAAGGGCAGCAAGTCGGAGAGGTCAGGCAGCAGG
Source organism: Pleurodeles waltl (assembly GCF_031143425.1). Classification (NCBI taxonomy): domain Eukaryota; kingdom Metazoa; phylum Chordata; class Amphibia; order Caudata; family Salamandridae; genus Pleurodeles; species Pleurodeles waltl. The sequence goes on along the minus strand of NC_090445.1, from coordinate 775,629,559 downwards.
CCTGCTGCCCAGGAGGAGCCCACAACCCCCATAGCCGCTGCCCCGGGAGGAACCGGCACAGCTGCCCCGGGAGAGCCCACCACCCCCATAGCCGCTGCCCAGGGAGGACCCAGCCCAGCTGGCCAGGAGGGCCCCACCACCCACAGCCCAGGTGGGCAGTGAAGGAGCACCATCCCCGCTGCCCAGGAGGGCACCACCAGGCAATTAGCAGTTGGCCATAGACCGTCCGCCGTCTCAAGAACCGCTGAACTGGGCCCTTCAAGGCAAGGACCGCTGAACTGGGCCCGCCGTCTCAAGAACCGCTGAACTGGGCCCTTCAAGGCAAGGAGCGCTGAACTGGGCCCCGCCGTCTCAAGAACCGCTGAACTGGGCCCTTCAGGGCAAGGACCGCTGAACTGGGCCCCGCCGTCTCAAGAACCGCTGAACTGGGCCCCGCCGTCTCAAGCACCGCTCCGCTGGGCCCCGCCATCTCAAGAACCGCTCCGCTGGGCCCCGCCGTCTCACGCACCGCTCCGCTGGGCCCCGCCGTCTCAAGAACCGCTTAACTGGGCCCTTCAGGGCAAGGACCGCTGAACTGGGCCCCGCCGTCTCAAGAACCGCTGAACTGGGCCCCGCCGTCTCAAGCACCGCTCCGCTGGGCCCCGCCATCTCAAGAAGCGCTCCGCTGGGCCCCGCCGTCTCACGCACCGCTCTGCTGGGCCCCGCCGTCTCAAGAACCGCTTAACTGGGCCCTTCAGGGCAAGGACCGCTGAACTGGGCCCCGCCGTCTCAAGAACCGCTGAACTGGGCCCTTCAAGGCAAGGAGCGCTGAACTGGGCCCCGCCGTCTCAAGCACCGCTCCGCTGGGCCCCGCCATCTCAAGAACCGCTCCGCTGGGCCCCGCCGTCTCAAGCACCGCTCCGCTGGGCCCCGCCATCTCAAGAACCGCTCCGCTGGGCCCCGCCGTCTCACGCACCGCTCCGCTGGGCCCCGCCGTCTCAAGAACCGCTTAACTGGGCCCTTCAGGGCAAGGACCGCTGAACTGGGCCCCGCCGTCTCAAGAACCGCTGAACTGGGCCCGCTGTCTCAAGAACCGCTGAACTGGGCCCCGCCGTCTCAAGCACCGCTCCGCTGGGCCCCGCCATCTCAAGAACCGCTCCGCTGGGCCCCGCCGTCTCACGCACCGCTCCGCTGGGCCCCGCCGTCTCAAGAACCGCTTAACTGGGCCCTTCAGGGCAAGGACCGCTGAACTGGGCCCCGCCGTCTCAGGAACCGCTGAACTGGGCCCTTCAAGGCAAGAACCGCTGGCCCTTTGGCAGACGTGGCAGGGCAGGATCTATCTCGGGCAGGGCTGCAGGATGTCCTCTGGCCAACTTGCCTCCTCCAGTGGCAGTGGGGTCTGTTATGGACTGTATGGACTGTGGCTTTGCTCTCCCCAGGATGGCCCAGTGGGCAGGCCACCCACTGTATGGACAGTATGGACTGTGGCTTTGCTCTCCCCAGGATGGCCCAGTGGGCAGGCCACCCACTGTATGGACTGTTTGGACTGTGGCTTTGCTCTCCCCAGGATGGCCCAGTGGGCAGGCCACCCACTGTATGGACTGTTTGGACTGTGGCTTTGCTCTCCCCAGGATGGCCCAGTGGGCAGGCCACCCACTGTATGGACTGTATGGACTGTGGCTTTGCTCTCCCCAGGATGGCCCAGTGGGCAGGCCACCCACTGTATGGACTGTTTGGACTGTGGCTTTGCTCTCCCCAGGATGGCCCAGTGGGCAGGCCACCCACTGTATGGACTGTTTGGACTGTGGCTTTGCTCTCCCCAGGATGGCCCAGTGGGCAGGCCACCCACTGTATGGACTGTATGGACTGTGGCTTTGCTCTCCCCAGGATGGCCCAGTGGGCAGGCCACCCACTGTATGGACTGTTTGGACTGTGGCTTTGCTCTCCCCAGGATGGCCCAGTGGGCAGGCCACCCACTGTATGGACTGTTTGGACTGTGGCTTTGCTCTCCCCAGGATGGCCCAGTGGGCAGGCCACCCACTGTATGGACTGTATGGACTGTGGCTTTGCTCTCCCCAGGATGGCCCAGTGGGCAGGCCACCCACTGTATGGACTGTTTGGACTGTGGCTTTGCTCTCCCCAGGATGGCCCAGTGGGCAGGCCACCCACTGTATGGACTGTTTGGACTGTGGCTTTGCTCTCCCCAGGATGGGCCAGTGGTCATGGAGTCCCCTCGTGGATCTGGCGTCGTGTACTCAAGTGGCTGAGGTGCCCCCCCTTCCCTTCCCCCTGAGGTGCCTGTCCTATTTTCTTTCTGATGCCCCTGCAGTGTTCTCTCCGTGGAGTTCTTGTCGTGGGACTGGGCCTTGCCCCTTTGCACAGGACCCCTGTGATCCACGGACAGTGGTTGGACTACATTTAGTAGCTGTATATATTTTGTACATAGTTTATTTATTTATTGGGATTACTGGTGTACATATTTCAATATATCTGCCCGTTTATGATCTCTTCTTTTGGTCTTTGCATTATTTCGGAGGGGGGTGGTTTGTGGGTTGTGACAGTGATCTGTGGGAATGCATTGATGTGTGTGTTGTAGTGGGTGTGGGTGGGTGGGTGTGTGCCGGTAATCTTTTCCCTCCCCTGTGTCGTAGGTGCAGTACTCACCGATGTCTTCCGCGCCGCCGGGCGTGCTCCTGGTATATCAGCAGGAATAGGAGTGCGGGGATGACCTGCAACTCTGGTTCCATACTGCCGGAATCTCGCATGGAGTGCGTAGAGGTGAGCGTTTTCCCGTTCGTAGTCTGTTTCCGCCGTGTTCTTATCGGCGGTGCTCCCGCCCCGGAAAAGGTGGCAGATTGGTGGGTCGTAATAGGGTGGGCGGTACATTGTCTGCCGCCTGGCTGTTGGCGGGAACCGCCGCGCTGTTTGTTTGTACCGCTGTGGCGGGCGGAGTGTTAAGTTGGCGGGCTGTGTTGGCGGTTCCCGCCAGGGTCAGAATTGCATATTTTAGACCGCCGGCCTGTTGGCGGCTTGGCCGCCGCTTTATCACCGACCGCCAGGGTCAGAATGAGGGCCTTAGTCTCTTTTTTTGATGTTTTTCTTTACCGGGACGAACCACGAAGTCAGGCCGGGTCGCGGTTGAGGCAAGCCGGCTAGAATTTCCGCATCGGGTCGGTCACTTTATGGAGCTTTTTTTTTTAAATTCTCCAATCTTTTCCAAACTTCTGGGGCTTCACCCAGATGTTCTTTCAAGGTTCTTTTGGGGTCCACAGCTCACCCCAAGGGTCCAGAAGTTCTGTGATGGTCCTTGGGAAGTGCGAACTTCAACTCCCAGAATGCACCTGGCGCAAACTCCTTTTTGGCCACTGGACAGTGGTCAGCTGGTCACTTTTTCAGGAGTTGGTGCAGGGGACTCTGGATAGCAATTTTTCACCTGTAGCAAACAGGGAGTCCCTCCTTGAACCAGTTGAAGCCAGGCAAAGTCCTTCTTGTGGTGAAGCCCAAGTGTGCAGCTGGTGCAGTCTTTCTGAGTGCAGGGTCCAGGTGCAGGCCAGGGGTCCAGCAGGGCAGTCCTTCTTCTCCTTGTAGTTCCTTCTTCTTGAAATTTGGTGGGGATCTGAGGTGTGGGGGCAGGTCTGCCAGTTTTATCCTTGCTCCTGGGTGAAAAGCAGGGGGGCCCTGGTTCTCCAATCAGGGACAGGGTCGTCCCCCTGTGATGACCACTTCCTGGGAAGTGTGGCAAAAATCCATCCCAGAAGGCAACAGTCTCTAAAAATCCAACATGGATGAATCTGATTTTTGGAGGTTACATCTGGCTGAGCCCACCCACTGGTGTGGCTGAAAATCATAAACACACCCCTGTCCTGCCCTCTCCTAATCTAATCAAGGGGGCACCTAATTGTCTGGGGTTGCAGGATGTGGGGGTGTTGCTGTGTGCTGCAAATGTCCTTCTCTGCCTTTGAAGACCAGTTTGGCAGCCCTCCCCCTTCCTGCCTCACCATCTGCTGAGGGGAGATTCTCTCCCCCAAGCACATTCCTTTGTGTGAAGCCTGGCCACTTCACACCTAATCAAGGCAGCCTGGCAGAAGCTGCTGCAGGCTGGCCAATCAGAGCACAGCAGCCAAAAAAATGCAGAGCTGAAATTGGCAACTTTTTAGGTAAAGTCTAAACTTTTTACCTGGACAAGTTATATTAAATCCAACAACTGGAAGTTGTGGGATTTATTACAACAATCAATTTGATACCAAATTCTTGGTATGTAACATTTAAGGAGACTTTAAAATTTAAAATAAAGTCTGCCCATTCTAGCCTATGAAGGCCATTTACTTCAATGAGGGAAAAACGAATTTGGCTGTTTTTACCTCACCAGGGCTTATAAATCTATTTTTATAAAGTCCCTGCTTATAGTTACATGGCACCCAGCCCTAGGGGCACATAGGGCACACCTTAGGGGTGACTTATATGTAAAAATAAGGTAGTTTAAGACTTTGGAAGTACCTTTAATTCCAAAGTCGAATTTGCATATAACTTTAATTTAAAAGCAGCCAGCAAGGCAGGCTTGCTTTTAAAATGACACTGGGCACCTCAGCAGTGCACCTAGGTGTGCACCACCTATGCTGTGGTCCCTAAACCTACATGCCCTACCATATACTAGGGACTTATAGGTAGGTTAATTTAGCCAATTATAATTAGCCTAATTTGCATATCCATTTTACACAGAGCACTGGCCCTGGGACTGGTAAGCAGTACCCAGGGCACAGCCAAGAGTCAGTAACCACCAGTACCTATCCAGAAAGAGTGGGGGTGATCAGGCAAAAAAAAAGGACTTTCCTACACTACTGAACAGTTTTATATCAAATGACAAAAAGCACACTTTCTGGACCAAGAGCTAGCTTTCTGCCAAATCTGATGTAATTCCATCAAGTGGTTCGGGCTGTAGATGTGTTCAAAATCACTATGGGAAAATGCATGGTAAAACATGTTTTGGGATCTCCCCTTGAGCTCGGCTCCGATGGGGCGATAGCTGACGAATCACTTCAAAACTTTCAAGACAGCAGCTGAACCAACAGTGGTATACATTTTGAAAATTTCATGAAAATTCACAAGCGGTGCCAAAGTTATTAGCAATACAAAAAACAGCCTTCCTATTGAAACCAGGTCCTAATTATAACTATCTACTGGTGACCAGTAGGTAAGAGATATATGTATATATATATATATACATATATATACATATATATATATATATATATATATATATATATATATATATATATATATCTCTATAAAACACTCATCTCTTAGCTGCATCACCCTCATAGATCCACAGCACCATTTGTTTAAAACTTGGCAGCTGATCAGACGTTGATTTCATTATTTTATTTGTGTTGCTGTTTAATGTGTTTCTCACAAACAAACAGAGTGTCAATGTGCTTCGACTGGTGCCTTCTACTAGACTATATATATATATATATTCACTGAAAAAAACAAAGGTTAGAGGAACGTTATATTTAGGAAATAATTCAGCAGTTACCCTTTCACACATCAATACAATCACTTACACTCACTGGAAGATGTCATCAGTGATGTAATCAGTGATGTCATATGAGATGTCATCAGTGATGTAGTCAGTGATGTCACTGACCATGTCATGAGTGATGTAATATGTGATGTCATAAGCAGTGCATTATGGGAGTGCAAGTTATAGTTAGCTCGGGTAAATATAACTGCTGAATTTCTTCCGTTTTGTATGAGTAAATTCAGAATCTAACTGTAACGTCCATGTAACCTTTGTTTTTTTTCAATGAATTTCTAAGTTTTTTTAATTCTATTTCCTAACTACAACTTCCCTGTAACCTTAGTTATTTTCAGTAAATTTCTAAGGTCTTTTTAATTCTATTTAATAACTGTTTCCTAACTATAACGTCCCTGTAACCATTGTTTTTTTCAGTGAACTTCTAAGTTTAAAAAAAAAAATTATTTCCTAACTATAGTATATCTGTAACCATTGTTTTCTTCAGTGAATTTTTAAGTTTTTTAAATTCTGTTTCCTAATCTTAATGTCCCTTTAACCTTTTGTATTTTTATGGAACTTCTAAGGTTTGTTTAAGTGTATTTTAAAACTATAACTTGTGAATGTTTGGTTTTTATAGGTAATTATAATTTTTTTCTCATACATGCTTAGATATCAACCCCAGATGTTTGGGGAAAAAACTGTTAGGAATCCTTTCATTAGGCTCTCAGCCATAATGAAATACACCAACCCTGTGGAGTGTTGCAAATTAAATTGAAAAGCCCAATCCTTCTTACAAAAGTGCTGCTGATACTGTTTTATGTCTTATTCAGTATTTACACAGATCTGAAGTAGTATTGTAATATTATTATTTTTTACTTAATTTTGGAACCCCAACGCCATCCGCAGTTCCGCAGACGCAGAGCTTATTTTACAGTTTTCATGAAACCGCGACTCTAGTTCAGAACCGTGTAGCTGCTCGATGTGTGAAGAGAAATTTGCCATTTCATTGGTTACTTTTGAACCACAGCAAGTTTTGGGTAGGGCACTCCCTAAAACAGTTGTTATTTGAGGGAGAAGCATCTCAGCTGTGATCTTCCTGCTACAAACTTTCCAGAACGGCTGAAGGGAGTGCTCCACCACCACCTGCACACTCTCAAGATATTCCTGAAGAAGATGGTTCTCAACTGGTGTCTTCGTCATCTAGAAAAGAGAGTGATGTATAGATTTATTTTAACATACCTAGTGGGGAAAAAAGTCAGCACAAGAATTGTGAAATGCAACCTCTGTGAAAAAGCACTTTCGTGGTACATCAATGAAATACAGCCACGGAACATCAAATATGTGGAAACATCTGTGCACAATCCACAAATGGGCATACTGACCAATGATAAGAGAAAAAGAACAGAAACATTTTGATGCAGAACCTGGCACATCATCATCTAGCCAAGCTACTGCTCAGAATATCATTATGCCAGCCACATGCACCGAATTAGGTCAAATGGTGGCATCCTGCAGCATCTACCATAATCTTGTGGTTGCAAAAGTTAAAAATGTCAACAACTTCTTTTTGAAGGAGAAAAAAACAAAAATTAAAACTTGTTCTACTGAAATCTAAAAAACAAATGGTTCTTGTTAGAACCACCAATGAATTAAACAAAGAGGTGTGTTAGAGCTTTTATTGCTCATCAGTATTTCCATGCCTGTGTGAGTGCATACATAACATTTCATTTCCATATATGAGTTTGTTTTAGCAATTTCTGTCTAGGTGTCTCAACCTATCCAAATTGTGTCACTCGGTGTTTTAGTGTAAGTGTAAATCTGATCCTGGGGATGTCAATGTATACCATAGTGTTTACCTGTATGTTTGAATGAAGGCATTACTATATGACTGGCTTTGTTAGTTTCTGCATTAGTGTCTGCCTGGGTCTCTCAGTGTATGCATCAGTGTTTATCTCGGTGAGTCAGTATGTGTATCAATGTGCCCCTGGATATATTAATCTATACATCAGTGTGCATCTGAGTGTGTCAGTGTATGCAATCATGTGAGCCTGGGTCTGTTAGTGTATGCATCATTTTGCATGTGAGTGTGTCAGTGTATGCAGTAGTATCTGTATGGCTGTATAAGTGATTGCATACGTTTGTACATGGCTGTCTTAGTGTATGCATGAGTTTCTGCCTGGCTATGTCAGTGTATGCATCAGTGTGTGCTTGTGTGTAGTAGTTTATACATCAGTGTACTCTCAGGTGTGTGACTGTCAATCTTTCCATCTCTCTCTCCCTGTGTGTCTCAGTGTATACATCACTGTACATCTGAATGATTCTCTGAATACATCAGTGCCCACCTGTCCGCATCACTGCATGCACCAATATGTGCCTGAATCTGTCAGTAGATGCATAATTGCATCCCTGGATATATCAGTATATGTAAGAGAGTGTGTCTGGATGTATCACTGTATACATCTGTGTGTGCCTGGCTCTCTCGGTCTATAGATGTATCTCCGTGTCCCACTACTTGCGTTACTGCATACCTTAGTGTGTCAGTGTCTATGGCAGTGTATCCTTGGAGGTGTGTCAGTGTACACATCACTGCCATCTAGATATTATACTGTGTGCATTACAGTGCAACTGGGTGTCACAGTGAGTTCATCAGTGTTCACCTGGTTGTGTCAGTGCATGTAACAGTGCATGCCAGGGTGTGTCACTCTACGCATTATTTTGCATCTGAGGATGTTAGTCTATACATCACAGTGTGCATAGGTGTGCCAGTGTACAGATCAGTGTGTGCCTAGGGGTGACAGTATATGTATCAGTGTGTCCCTGATTGTGTTATTGAATCTAGCAGTGTGATCACTGGTGTATGGCTTGGTATATTTGCATCTGCACTGGTGAATATGCAAGCAACTTTATGACTTTTTATTTAGATACGGACTGACTGTATTTTTTCCTTATTAGCTATATAAGTGTCATATGTTCTAGTAGAGTGCATACATACCTGGGCATAGGCCTCTACAACTTTTATCTCAATCAGTAAAACTCAGAACAACATGCTTCATCTTTTAATAAAAATAAACTCTCTTCAATAGTCTACATACATCTCATTTAAAGGGTAATTTGTCTCACAACACAAAATATAAACCTACTTAAACATATTTTCTAATGTCAAGTGTACTTAAAAATAAAACTATGTACCTATGCTCACAATTAGTACCCTAAACCATATTTAAACCACCATTTATATAAATAAGAATCTATGGGCCAGATGAATCATGTTTTCAAATAGCGATTACCTAATTCCGATTATCTGTGAATTACAATTATGTAATCACTATTTGAATGTATGAAACTCCAGGAGTTTCAATTAGCGATTCCCAATGGCTTGCAAATGGACCTACCTTATTAATATTCATGAGGTAGGTCGCAATTTGCGATCCATTGTGAATGGCCATAATCACAGGAACGGTGACCTGCTGGGCTCAGCAGACCACCATGTCTGTTATTGCTTTTAATCCTTTTTTAAAAAAATGCATCCGTGGGACCACTGCCTGCTATTAAATAATGTTTTTGCATGCATTCACAAAGGGGTCCCTTGAGGACCCCTCCCCATTTGCGAATGGGTTACCACCTACTTGAAGTAGGTGGTAAAAAGCGAAAGTTTTGCTACTGCATTTGGGTCACAAAACATTCCTACATACCACTGCGATTCGGTATTAGGAAGGGACGGCCTTGACACCCCTTCCTAATACCAAATCCGTATGTAGTCTCAATTCCATTTACCGATTTGGTGACAAGTTTCCAAATTGCAAATTGAAATTCATACATACCAAAATGCATTTTGTTGGGCCGTTTGCGATCGCAAAAAGGCATGATACATCTGGGCCTATATTATCAATATACAAAACTACATATTGCATTCATTATATTACATCCTGAATACATCTCTTACTGCAGCCTATGTACTCAAATTCCCTATGTCCACATCAATATACAAGTGGTTGTTAATGTCACTAACTGAGTATAAGTCTCGCTTTATATTTGTATTATTTTCTATCTCCTTAACAGTATACATTAGACATATACACATACCTTACCATAGTAAGTGCAGTTTTAACACAATAACAATGAACAACACTTTTTTCTCTTCTATAGACATAGCAACCTCCTCTTCAGTCTATATACAGTATATCTGACCCCTTCACCTCTACAGCAAAAACCAGTTCAAGCTACTCTCACCCAATCATTTTTCTTAGCTTTTGAAGTAATATACTTCACTAATATGGATGTCTATCTCATAGTGAAATAACCCCTATCATCTCTCAATGCAAGTGTGACTCATTGCATACATTTCACATTGCTTTTACACATACCCATTTCTGTATAGACAAACACATAAAATTTGTAGAACTCACTGCAACATTTTCAACCATTAAATTACTCATACATGAGGCATCACTTTAATATACTGATAGAAACTGGAAACATCCTTATCCAACTTCAGCTGAATACATTTCTTATATAATGAATTACTTGTCTAAAATCACAAACCTTTTATTTATATCTTTTATAGCATGTCGTGAACACAGTGCTTACTTTCTTCAACCTAATATTCATGTACTAATACTTTGTAAAATAAAGTAAATTTCAATACACATTTCTTCTGCTCTATGTTTCTCTTACAGTGTTAGTTAGAATTTCTTCTCACTGAACAAACCTCATTAAACGAATTGCAAGAATGGAAGTCCACTCTCATAGCAGGCAACCAGTAATAGCAACCTCTTCAACTCTCATTTCAAGGTTACTGAGTCAGTAAACCAATCACAATCCCCCTTTTATGCTAATACAATGTTCTAAAACTTCACACTGGTTTGTCCAGTTAACCCTTTGCAGTGCCCCTGGAAAGTTAGCCAATACCATGTGAGTTTCACTGGATCCGCAGATCTACTGCGGCGCCCAGCATGGCCCCCCTGTGTAAATTTGCGGGTGGATCCCAGATCCACAGGGAAGTTCTGAAATAATTTTTTAATCTTATTAAAAAAAAACTCAGCCATATAACCAGTTTTTTAGAACACAAAACCAAATCACAACATTAAACAATCATTATGACTCATTACTGCCTCTATATATATGGTAAAACAGAGTCACAGTCTATGCCTTATGCTCCTCTAGTTCTGTTACCATGGTTACACAAACTACAATATTTTGAGGCATGAGTTTATGACTACAGCATGCTTAGTTTCAAGGCACATTAAGCAGGTGTGGTTGAATCTTTCAGAGTAAACATATCACAGTTATTTTAACTGGTCTCCAATTTTTCTGAAACCAATCCAACATGTACTTATAATTCACATAACCTCACTATGTACCTTTACCCAACAAAATATCTACAACAGCCAGTGGAATCACTTCTTCCAGGCTGTATCTACTACCCTCCATTTCAAATGATTTTCATTTCATACCAGCCTCATTCAGCTATAGCCATCTCCTGGGTGCTTCTCCAGATTACCTCCAAGATGCTTAGAGTATGGATTGTGGGTCACAGCTTTGTGTTTTTGGCCAGAGAGACTGAAAAAAGAAGTGGTATTGACAGGGTCCTAGGTTTGTCTAATGTTTTTGTCACAAATAGAGAAATCCAGGAAACATATCAATAAAACTCTTCCTGCATTCATCAGGGACCATACATGATTTCTATATACCACAGCAACTTACGATTTCCTACAGAAGGTATATACAGAAATTACGGAGTTCACCTAATAGAGAAAGACAACAAACTTTTCCGGCATAACTTCAGAGACTGTATCCTCTATCATGTGTAGTAATCACCTATACATCGTAAACACAAAGGCTCTTTTCAGAGCCAATCTATTACCCATAAATAGATATATTTCCATTTATATACTTCTTTTTTTTCAAATCTCACTCAGGTCCGCGAATGGCTCCACCAATCTTTTAAGAGGAATAAACTATTTGAGACTGTCTATGTAGGTATGAGAGTGCTTGTAACAGTGTCTGTCTGGATGTCAGACTGAGGCCCTCATTATGACAACGGCAGTCTTTTGCCAAGAACGCCATGCATAATGCTGCCACTATACCACCAGTGCTGGCAGTACAGTGACCACCGTATTTGGTGTCACCCACGGGTTTCCAGTCATTCACAGGCGGACATGTGACACCTTCGGCCTGACCGAAGGCAAGTAGGGGCTGTTCCACTTCCAGCACCGCCATGCCACAAGGACTCCACCCGCCATGTTACGATACGTAATATGGCACGGCGGACCCTGCACGGGTGTGAGGGGCTAGCGGTGGAACAGCCAATACCCATCCCCTCCCAGACGACCACGTATGAGGAGGAGAGGGGGCATGTTGGGGTGCGAGAGAGTAGGTGTGAGTATTGGGATGCATGCGAGTGGGGGTGCATGTGTGCAAGTCTGCAAGTGAGTGGGGGGTGTCTGTGTGGATGCGTGTGAGTGAGTGAGGGTATCTGTGTGGATGTGTGCAGTTGGATGGGGGTGTTTGTATGGAAATGTGCGGATCGGGGTGTATGTGCAAGTGTGCGGATGAGGGAGTGTGTGCAAGTGTGTAGATGAAGGTGTGTATGTGTGCAACTGTGCAGACGGGGGTGTGTGAAAGTATGTATAGGTGAGGAGGGTGGGGGTGTGCATAAATGCAGAGGGGGTGGGGGAGTGAATGATTGCAGAGGAGGGTGCATATGTGTGAGTGGAGCCAGTGTTGTGGCCAGCCCAGAGGGTCATGACTCACCTGGTCAGAGATTTGTGTTTTGATTTCTTGGCTGCTCTCTGCATATTGTGAGTGGGTAGTAGACCATTTCTGGAGTAGTTAGAGCAATTGGAGCATTTAAAGGTGTTAAAATATTGGAATAGCTTGAAATTATTTTGGAAGCCAGTGGGTGCTGATTCATGCATTATGTGGAGCGTACCTTCATATTCCATTTGGCTGTGCTTGGAAATTAAGTAGTTGGTGTGAGAGGACTGCACTTGAATCCCTAGTTTTTACAGTTGAGGCTCGGAAGTAACTAAATAACTGAATAACGCAGCTGTTGTTGAAAACGTGGCATTTGTTTATTACGTTAATATTATACATGTTTTACCCAGGAAAATTAAGGCACAAGTATACTATTTGAACTCTGCACCGAGTAATGTATTGTACTGTAAGGATGTACAACAAACATTAGGAGAGCAACAAACATGTTACCCGAACACTTAAACATATAAAGAACCCTAATTTAACTATAAGAATGCCCTGTGAATAGCAGCTGATAAAAAATTGTACTTGTCCTAATTGGGAAATTAGAACTTAGAAGTAGTATTCATAATGGTAAAGTTTAAGAAAAAGAATAAAGGGAATCATGCAGAGAACCAGTACAATGAATGAGGAAGGAAGTGAGGATCCTCTAACAGACTTGCACGTTGTACAGCAAAATTAACTGTATGATCTACACATAAAACCCCTAAGAAATAGATTATTAAACAGGAATCGGTCACATTTTAAGAGGAATCAAAACCTAAGATGAAAATGCACTTATATAACCTAAAACTGAGTTTGCAAAACCCTCATGAAAGAGATATCACGTTATGAAGGAAAAGTGTGTCAACAAACGTTTCATGCATAAAAAAAATGAGTGTATGCCAAATTGAAATAAAGGATGATAAGAAGGATGAATGAAAAAATAAGCATGTTCAAAATTAAGGGGCTGATTGCAATCTCAGCGGCAATGCTGCTGAGACAGCTAATAAGGCTGGGGTGATGATGCCATAAAGCTGGTGGCCTCACCCCCGTTGTATTCTGATGTTTCCACCAGGCTGACCAGTGAAAATGTTGTATTATGTTTCCGCTGATCATCCAGGTGAAAACAGTGCAGTGGCATTGGACTCAGCTACATTAGGGAGCCAAGGCCAATGCCGTCACACACATGCATTGCAGACAGTGAGCATTCCAAGGGTGCTGGCAGAGGGGCCCCTGAACTGCCTACATAATGATCATAGGCAGTGCAGGGGCTCCCTGTTGCCCCCAGCACTGTTGTTTTGCTAGCCTTTCCATGACAGGCCCCTGCCATGAAAAGGCTGGCAGAAATTGAAGTTGTGATCAGCACAGCAGTGCCAAACTGTACACTGCCATTGCTGACCATGACTTCGACTGCCGCCAATCAGTCGGGATCCATTATCCTGGCTGTGGTGGCAGTCATCTTGCCGTCGAACACAAGGATCTTAATCTGGCAGTCGGACTGCCAGAAGTGCAGCAGTCTGGCCACCACTGTAAGTTTGGCGGTCCGTAGACCGCCAAACTCGTAATCAGCCCCTAAGTGTGTAAAAATAATAGAGATAGTAAGTCTGAATGAAGTAAATACCCATCCCACAATGAATGTGCAGAAGGATCACAGTTTGATTCAAGAAAGTAATATTATTTTGATTGGTATAGGGCACTAATCACCCTTGAGGGTATCCCGTCAATTGAGAGGATGTGTTGGCGAGTGGTCTCCATGGTGTTATACAAAGAGCCAGGTCTTCAGTCTCTTGGAGGACTCAAGTAATGAGAAAGAGACTCTAAGGTGTTGATGGAGGTCATTCCTGGTCTTGGGTGCGATATAGGAGAATGAATGACCACCTGCTCTTGTATTATGGATGTGGGACATGTGTGTGAGGTAGAGTGAGGCAGAGATTAGGTGTCTGCCAGGCTAGTGAATGTCTATGTGGATGTTGAGGTATGTTGGTCCAGTGTTGTGTAAGGCTTTGTACGTGTGTGTGAGGAGTTTGAATAGTCGGCGCTTGTGAATAGGGAGCAAGTGAAGTTACTTGAGGTACATTGTGATGTGGGTGTAGCTTAGGAGGTTGAGTATGAGCCTTGTGGCAATCAATCAATCAATCAATCATTGAATTTGTAGAGCGCTCTATGTACCCGTGAGGGTTTCAAGGCGCTGGGGTGGGGGGGTGAGCTGATGTTACTGATCGAAGAGCCAGGTCTTGAGGAGTCTTCTGAAGGTGAGAAGGTCTTGGGTCTGTCGCAGGTTGGTAGGGAGCATGTTCCAGGTTTTGGTGGCGAGATATGAGAAGGATCTACCGCCGGAGGTTTTTCTTGGATGCGGGGGATGACGGCGAGGGCGAGGTTTGCGGAGCGGAGCTGACGGGTGGGTTGTAGAAGCTGAGTCTGTTGTTCAGGTAGGTTGGTCCGGTGTCGTGGAGGGCTTTGTGAGCGTGGGTAAGAAGCTTGAAAGAGATCCTCTTGTCCACGGGGAGCCAGTGAAGGTTTCTCAGGTGGTGGGAGATGTGGCTGCGGCGGGGTACGTCGAGGATCAGCCAGGCGGAGGCATTTTGGATGCGTTGGAGGCATAGTAGGTCTTTTGCTTGGATGCCTGTGTAGAGTGCGTTGCCGTAGTCTAGTCTGCTGCTGACGAGGGCCTGTGTCACCGTTCTTCTTGTTTCTATCGGGATCCACTTGAAGATCCTACGGAGCATGCGGAGTGTGTTGTAGCAAGAAGAGGAGACTGCGTGACCTGTTTAGACATGGTGAGGGAGGAGTCGAGGACGAAGCCCAGGTTGCGTGCATGGTTGGTTGGTGTTGGTGGGGTTCCTAGTGCGGTAGGCCACACAGGAGTCGTCCCAGGCGGAGGGGTTGGGTCCTAGGATGAGGACCTCCGTCTTGTCCGAATTGAGTTTCAGACGGCTGTTTTTCATCCATTCGGCAATGGATTTCATTCCCTCGTGGAGGTTGGTTTTGGCAGTGCGCGGGTCTTTGGTGAGCGAGAGGATGAGCTGGGTGTCGTCGGCATAGGTGAGAATGTTGAGGTTGTGTTGTTGGGCTACTTGTGCGAGGGGGGCCATGTAGATGTTGAACAGCGTCGGGCTGAGGGATGATCCTTGGGGGACGCTGCAGATGATGTTGGTGGCTTCGGAGCGGAAGGGGGGGGAGGCAGACTCTCTGGGTTCTGCCGGAGAGGAATGAGATGATCCAGTCGAGGGCTTTTCCTTGGATTCCGATTTCGTGGAGGCGGGTTTTCAGGGTGCGGTGGCAGACTGTGTCAAAGGCGGCAGATAGGTCCAGGAGGATGAGGGCTGATGTTTCGCCGTTGTCCATTTGACGTCTGATGTCATCTGTGGTGGCGAGAAGGGCGGTCTCAGTGCTGTGGTTTAGTGTGAAGCCGGATTGGGAGGGAGCCAGGATGTTGTTGTCTTCGAGGTGGCTGGTTAGTTGTGTGTTGACTATTTTTTCAGTCACCTTCGCTGGGAAGGGGAGTAAGGAGATCGGTCGGAAGTTCTTGAGGTCGTTGGGGTCTGCTTTGGGCTTCTTGAGGAGGGCGCGGATTTCGGCGTGCTTCCAACTTTCCGGGAAGGTCGCTGTTTCGAAGGAGATGTTAATGACCTTCCGTAGTTGGGGGGCGATGGTGGAGTCAGCTTTGTTGTATACGTGGTGGGGGCAGGTGTCAGACAGAGATCCTGAGTGGATGGAGTTCATGATCTTGCATGTCTCAGTGTCGTTTACATTGGTCCAGGAGGTCAGGTGTTTTGCACAGGTGGAGCTTTCGGGAGTGGGGGCTGGCGTGGGAGTGGCGTTGAAGCTGTCGTGGATGTCGGTGATCTTTCAGTGGAAGAAGGTGGACAGTGCGTTGCAGAGTTCTTGGGATGGAGGGATGTCGTTGAAGTTGGCGCTGGGGTTGGAGAGTTCTTTTACGATGCTGAAGAGCTCTTTGCTTTCATGTGTGTTGTTGTCCAGGTGGTCTTTGAAGTGGGATCATTTGGTTTGTCTGATGAGTTGGTGGTGTCTGCGGGTGGCGTCCTTGTGGGCTGTGAGGCTGTCTGTTGTGTGTTTGAGGAGCCATTCCTTTTTTAGTTTTCGACAGTCACGCTTGGAGTTTAGGAGTTCGTTGGTGAACCAGGCGGCTTTTCTTCTGACTTAGTTGTTGGTGGGTTTCTTGAGTGGTGCGAGGATGTTGGCGCAATCGTTGATCCACAGAGTGAGATTGTGGGCGGCGGCGTCTGGGTCGGTGGGGTCGGAGGGTGGGTTCTGGGTGAGGGTGTTTGTAAGCTGGTCTTCCGTAACTTTGCTCCAGCATCGGCGGGGTGGTTGTTGGGTGCGATGGTGCTCGGTATGTTTCTTGTAGGTGAAGTGGATGCAGTGGTGGTCGGTCCAGTGGAGTACGGTGGCGTGGTTGAAGGTGACGTGGGCGCTTGAGGAGAAGATGGGATCAAGCGTGTGGCCGGCGATGTGGGTTGGTGTGTTTACAAGTTGTCTGAGGCCGTGGTTTGTGAGATTGTCGATCAGAGTAGTGGAGTTGGTGTCGTTATTGTTCTCCAGGTGGAAATTTAGGTCTCCAAGGAGGATGTAATCCGTTGAGGTGAGGGCGTGGGTGTTGGTGAGGTCAGCGATGGATTCGCTGAAGTGTGCTTGTGGTCCGGGAGGTCTGTAGATGAGCGTTCCTCTGAGAGTGGTGTTGGGGTCAGTGGGGATGCGGAAGTGTAGGTGTTCGGCGGTTTCGAGGGTGTCGTCAGTGTGAGTGTAGACCTTGAGGGTGGATTTGTGGGCGATGGCTATTCCTCCTCCGATTCCGTTGGTGCGGTCCCTTCGGATGACCTTGTAGCCGTCTGGGATGGCTATTGCGATGTCGGGTGCCGAGGAGTCGTTCCACCAGGTCTCGGTCAGGAAGGCTACATCTGGGGCGGTGGAGTCGAGCAGGTCCCAGAGCTCGATGGCGTGCTTGCGTGCGGAGCGGGTGTTGAGGAGTATGCAGTGCAGGTGATTAGTTCCGGTCTTTGTAGGTTTTGTTGTTCTGTCGCAGGTGAAACTGCAGCTGTGGCATGAAAAGGGTCCGTGGGTGTTCCTTGGTGAGGACTGGAAGCATGCTGTGATGCGGCCGGGATTGAGGGCGTTGAGTTGGTCGGGCATGTAGCGGCGCCTGGCGAAGCAGGGGTCTCGCGGACCGGGGGGGTGGCGCTGGGCGCGGTCCAGGCGCGGACGGGTGCAGACGGGCTTGCCTCTGGCGCGCTAGCGGCGTGCCCGCTGCGCGGATGATCAGCAACCGCCAAGAAAAAAGGGAGGGGTGTGGGAGGAGCAGCTGGGAGGCGGGAGGGAGCGGCGAATGGCGGTGCGAGGGGGGCGGGCCGCAGGGAGGCAGCAGCGGGGAAAGCGGCTCAAGGAGAGCCGACAAGGGGACGGGGGGAGCGCACAAGGGGCAAAAAAAGCGGCAGAAATAACAGAAGGAAACTGCAAAAAAGAGCGGCACAGAAAATTCAAAGGCACATAGAACGAGTCACAAATAGACGAGAGGCACAATAAATCAAGGCACAGAATACGAGTCACAGATGAACGAAAGGCACAATAATTCAAGGCACAGCACGCGAGTCACAGATGAACGAAATGCACAATAATTCAAGGCACACAACGCGAGTCACAGATAAATGAAAGGCACAATAATTCAAGGCACAGAACAGGAGTCACAATCACATAAAATGGCACAAAGCACAAGTCTAGTGAAGCTTACCAGAGCCCACTAGACGCCAGGGATGAGGCGCAGGAGGATGCCTGCGGGTGGAGGAGGGCCTCGAACGCGCGTTAGGCAGCGCGTGCAGGGTCAAGGGCAGGGGGACAGCTTGGTGGTGCTGCGGGCGTGGGGGAGCGGTCTCCTGACCAAAATCAGTGGCAATGTTCTAATTGGACTGGTGTCTACGTAGGAATTGTTTGAAGATTCCTGCATATAGAGATTTGTTGTAGTCCATCCTGCTAATGATGAGTGCCTTTGTGAGAGTCCTTCTAGTGTTCTGTGGGAGCCATTTGAAAATCTTTTACAGCATGCAAAGGATGTGGAAGCAGGAGGAGCTCACTGCACTGACTTGTGCTGTCATGTTGAGGTTGTCATCTAGGATGATCCCCAGGTTTCTTTTGTGGTCAGCTGTTATTGGTCCTACTCTGACAGCCAACAGGTGGAGTCCCATGCAGGGTCTTGTTTCCAATGACCAGCATTTCTGTCTTGTCTGAGTTGAGCTTCAGAAAGTTGATTTGCATCCAGTCTGCTATCATGGTCAAGTAGTTGGGGAAGTTGGCTTTAGAAGTGGCTTTTTCGTCTGTCAGGGAGAGGATGAGTTGGGTCCAATCGATAGAGGAGATGATGGTGATGCCTTGAGAAAGATGATGTGGGTGAGCAGTGTCATGCAGACATCGAACAGGATGGTGCTGCTAGACAATCCTTGGGGAACTCTGCAGATCAGGTTCTTGGTCTCTGATGTGAAGTGTGGCAGTCTGACCCTCTGGGTTCTTCCAGTGAGGAAGGAGCAGATTCAATTGAGTGAGTCTTCTTGGATGCCAGTTTCTCAGAGTTTTATAATGAGTGTGTTATAGGTTGCCAAGGATTATCAAAAGGAATATAAAAAAGAAATGGATAAACACAATTTAAATCCCAAAAATGTTGCCAAAGAAATTAAAGGAGAGGAAATTATAGGTGATGCAGTAAGTGTACATTTACCTACTGATATTAGACTTGAAATAAACACGGGACAGGATGCTCAGGAAATGGAAATTGGTGACAATATGCTGAAAATAAAGAAAGAAGATTATCATACAATAGTGAATAATAGTATATTCACTGACAAAGTAATAACATATCAAAGTCAATGATATCAAGTAGCCCATTTATAATTCATAAAATAAAAATCATTTTCAGGAGATCAGGATGAGGAAAGCAGTAGTCTAAATTTACTCTGGGAACCCATGAATTAGTGGCCAGGTGTGGGAGAGGATAAGGGGTGAAGTCATGAGTAATAGAGCTGGAAAATTAGAGTCTGACAGTCAACGAATACATTTATTTAAGAAAGCACCTGTTTCAGACATCATTGTATGACCACTTAATTTGGAGGGGAGTAATAAGTGCTCAGAAAACTCAGGTGGTTAACATAGTTCTAAGAGAATTATGGGGGTCATTCTGACCCCGGCGGGCGGCGGGAGCCGCCCGCCTGGAGGGAACCGCCAGAATACCGCTGCGCGGTCAAAAGACCGCCGCGGGTATTCTGGGTTTCCCACTGGGCTGGCGGGCGACCGCCAAAAGGCCGCCCGCCAGCCCAGTGGGAAACACCCCTCCATGAGGATGCCGGCTCCGAATGGAGCCGGCGGAGTGGAGGATGTGCGACGGGTGCAGTAGCACCCGTCGCGAATTTCAGTGTCTGCTGAGCAGACACTGAAATTCAAAGTGGGGCCCCCAGGGGCCCCACGACACCCCTCACCGCCATCCTGTTCCTGGCGGGCGGAACCGCCAGGAACAGGATGGCGGTGAGGGGGTCGGAATCCCCATGGCGGCGCAGCAAGCTGCGCCGCCATGGCTGATTCCCATGGGCAGCGGAAAGTCGGCGGTACACCACCGACTTTCCGCTAATGGCTGCGGCTGTACCGCCGCGGTCAGAATGCCCGGCGGAGCACCGCCAGCCTGTTGGCGGTGCTACCGCCGACCCCGGCCCCGGCGGTCCTTGAAATCCGGCGGGGTCAGAATGACCCCCTATGTGTTTGTCCAATAATAAATTTGACTCATAAATTATCATAAAGAATTTGTGTGACATACAGAATATGGACTTGTTTTGTATTTAGATAGGTAAGAGGTTTTTATACTGAGGTCATTTTGTTGCTATCAGTTCATAAGTTGCAATCATTCCATTATAGCACAATGATCTATTTACCAGCATCAAGGAGCTTCATGCAAACTGTAAGTCATGGATTAACTCCTTATTGTTTGTTTTCACAATCTGCTGTTATTCTGATATTGCTAAAGAGTGCTCCTTTAGAAAATAATAATGTTTTATTAGTACAGACAACCACAATCAGCGCAATAATTGTATATACAGACTTTTTTATTTCTCCTCACCATTCCCTGTTAATATATCATGTCTATAATTAAGAATTGTATGTAATTCCTACACTTTATAAGCGATAACTCTCATTGTGTTTTGTAACATTTCCGGTACAATGAGTTACTAACCAATATGTTTTATTATGCCTCTTTGTGTGATGTTAAGTACTTTGGGCCAGGTGTATCATGCATTTCTGCAATCGCAAACAGCCCAACAGGCTGTTTGTGATCGCAAAAATGCATTTTGGTATGTATGAATCCCAATTTGCGATTTAATAACTTTTTACCGAATCACAAGTTGGAATTGCGACTACATACCAATTCAGTATTAGGAAGGGGCTCCCCTTCCTAATACCGAATCACAGCGTTATGTAGGAATGTTTTGTAACCGAAATGTGGTCATAATACATTCGCATTTTACCACCTACTTCAAGTAGGTGGTAGCCCATTTGCGAATGCATGCAAAAAAAATTTTTAAGAGCAGGCAGTGGTCCCACAGATCACTGCCTACACTTAAAAAATGAACAGAAAACTTTTCATTTTTCTTTTTTAAACACATCCCATTTTCCTTTAAGGAAAACGGGCTGCATTTTTTCAAAAAAAAGATTGCTTTATTTAAAAGCAATCACAGACATGGTGGAGTGCTGAGTCCAGAAGACCTCCATCCCTATGATTGTATCCATTCACAATGGGTCACAAATTGTGACCTACCTCATGAATATTAATGAGGTAGGTCAATTTGCAAGCCGTTGGGAATCGCTAAATGAAACTCCTGGAGTTTCATACATTCAAATAGCGATTACCTTAATGCGATTCACAGAAAATGGCAATTAGGTAATCGCTATCCAGATAATAGATACATTTGGCCCTTTGACACTCTACACTGGAATAACTTGCACTACAAAAGAATATTTGTATACACCTAAATCTTACATTCTCACAGTGCAAGCACATCTATTACATAGGGAGTTGTACACAGTTACAAATCTGCCTCCAAATCACAGTTTCTCTTAGCTACTTGTGACATGATAATCTTCTGTGTGCCTTTGCTTTCTTCTGTTGCTTTGGAGTCTACAAGCTAGGCTCCAGATGGCTCCCATACAGTGTCAAACAGAAGGTGGACTAATAGTCCTTTAAAACAAGTCTTTGTTTTGGGCCCAGCTGGAAATGAAAATAAAACAAACCCTTCACTGACTGCTTGTTACTAGCAGTGATTGGAATGAATTGTGCCCCGGTGTCCGAAAACAGCACTATGACAAATTCAGCATGTTTTACTGGGTCGCTTGGATCCCAGATCTCGCCAGAAATAGCTGCTTAACAGAGATCTGGTGCAGCCCCCTACTTTCCAGCACTGGATATAAAAGTAAGCATGCTTGGTTAATGATGAACATGAACTATTCTCAGCAAAAAACAGAAGACATATTGAAAGCTTCTAATGATATTTGGAAGCTAGGCTTTGTCAATTGGCCATTGCAGGAAATTGTTAAGTCCTTCTAGAATGATTAGTCCACAATATTAAATAAACAAATGGCAAACATATGATTATGACAAGTTCAAACTATATGAAAGTATAATATATACAAAATTAAGATAAGATGGGTGATTGATCCAGGAAAAAGGTACCCCTAGATTGGAACTGATGTACTAAAACCATTACCCAAAAATGCTTCCTCAAAACCCTCATGAACCCTACCAAAATGTAATGGAAGTTAGTCTTATAGAATATAGTTGGTACTTGCATAAAACGGAATACAAGAAGGATGGAACATTATAGAAATGTATAATGTGATGGTAGTTATTTTGCAAGAAACACAATGTTAGAAATTGGGTTTCTGGTTGGCAGAGGTATGCTCTCTGTCCAAGCAGGAACCAAAATCTTAGTCGGGGTAAGTCAGATATACCCCCATGAACTAACCTATGCTCACCCCCTGGTAGCTTGACACAGAATAGGCAGGGTTAACTTAGCGGGCAATGTGTAAAATATGTGTGCAACACTTAAAACTGTAAAACTGTAAAACACCACACAAAAAGGATCCACAAAACGTTAGAAAAATAGAGCTTAATTTAATGAACAAAACAAGATAAAATGATAAAAAATCAATTAGCAGAAGTCGAGAAATGTATCTTTAAATATTATCTTTAACATAGAACTTAGAAGTTTAAAGCATTAACCAGGGCTATCTGCTCATGTTAAAAAAGGTGGAAATGCAAAAGTTCAGGCCGATTGTGATGGAGTGTGGATTGGCTACAGGGACAAACATTGTCCTGCTGAAAATGTACCTTTTGTGGAGGGTTAGGTTGACGTCGAAGATGTGATGTAAGCAGCAGAGGGGAAGATGAGAACGTGATATGTCATTTGCAATCTGCGCAGTAAGGGCTGTGTCATCATTGAGCCACACAGTTGATGATGTGATGTCCTTGAGCAGCAGTGCAGCTTTGAACCCTTTGTGATGAAGGCGATGAGTCGTATGAAGGACTGGGCCTTCATCTTTCCATCTCAGAACCAAGGTGATTCCAAGAGCTTTCTGGCTTGTCTCCTGTTCTTCTGAAGTCTCAGGGACATAAAATGCTTCCAACTCATCACCAACATCACCTGGACTCTGCCATCTAGGAGTCTTGCCCTGCAAAGTGGTGACAATCCAGTCTTGGAGCCTTGTTCTGCCTTCTGTGGTCCTCATCAGAACTTGTGTAAAGCAATGCGTAGCCCCACAAAGTCTTGCCACACAACTTCAAGCCTCATCGGAATCGATAACAGGTGATGTGAAGCCCCGCAATACCTTTCCATGCAGCTGCCAACCCATCAGAACCAATACACAGTGACACCAAGCCCCGTAAAGCCTTACTGCACATCTCATCAGGAGCAATGCACAGCGATGCCAAGCCTCCAGAAGCCTCGCAGCAAATACCCTGCACCAGGATTGAAGGTGCTTTGTTCAGCGGTCCCAAATGGGTCCATGTAGCCTGCCCGCATGCCATGGCTGTCAGCCTGAACTAGTCACTTTGTCTGGGTTGGTTCAACCAGTTAACCGCAGTTGGTGATTTGAGCCTATTAGCACTATATTTAATTTAAAATCTTTAAAAATCAATATCTCATCTTCTGCTTATTGGATTTAAGTTGTTTTGGTCTTATTTTATTTAATAAAGTCAGATCTATTTTTCTGACTTAGTGTGGTATCTTTTTGTGTGGTGTTTTCATTGTTTTACTGTTTGAAGTGTTGTGCAAACATTTTACGCATTAGCTCTTAAATTAAGCCTATCTGCTCTGTGCTAATCTACCAGAGGATGAGCACAGTTTACTTTAGTGTGTGTATCTGACCTACCTTAGCTAGGATTGGGGTTCCTACTTCAACAGGGTGCATACCACTGCCTACCAGAAAGCTAATTTAGCCTGCAACTTTTGCACTTCATCACCAAGTTTCACCAGCTTTCAACAGGGCTCATTTATATGACCTGTGTTTACAATGTGGAGGAATTTCATAGTTAAAATCCTTTTTAAATTAACGAATTGCTCAAAACTGTTTGCACCAAACTGAACAGAGTGTGACACACAACTAAATTGAAATACAGTTGCACTTAAAATTGGTGAAAAAAAAACATTTTTTAGACAAAATAATTTTAAAAGGATTGCCTTTGTCTCTAGCATTGACAGAGCCCCTAAAGTAATATTTTTGCAATATTCATGCAGCAAGACAGGCCTCCTTTGAAACGCCATTTACAGCTCTAAACCTATGTTCAGACAGGATATGGCTTCATTTATGGCTGACAGCTATCAGTAAAAGGATACATGTTGGGCCTATAGGGATTTAATGCGACATAATCATAAGCCACCACTGCACACAATTAAGCCATGGTAAATCCCACGCATGTAGTGGAAGTAGATGGATCAAGCTGTAGTTTGCTTGAAAGGTTTTGAAATCCCACAAACTTGTAAGTCGCGGGCACTTGCAAATTACCCTCTGACGCCTCCATCCAGGAGGCAGTCTAAGATTTGCACCAGCAAAGGGCTCGGGTAACTTGCCTTCCAGAGTGTGAAGGTGAATAGAACACCACCAAACTTTGTGGTGGAGTAGATACATTGATTTTTTTAAAAATAATTTCCCCATGGAAAACAGACTAGAAAATAAATGTGGTTTTCACAGTGTGCATAAGTGTACAGTAAGTATTGTTGTGCTTTGAGGAAATATCAGCCTTTAAAACAGAAAATCACATGATTTGGAAGAATGCATGGAAAGCTGCGACTGGAGCACCTTTCCAGGAGTGCTGCTTCTCATGTTTTTCTCAGTAAGGGAAACCCATAAATCTGCACGCAGGAGGAATGTTACTTCTGTTAGTCTTTTTTGACTCCGACCCAATATTTGCAGCACGTCATCTCAAATATCACATTAGTATTGATTTAGCATCCATTGCTATACAAATTACCTTATTTATTATATTTAATCCCTTGACTTTGCAAGGATGAAAAGCTAAATCCGCCTTGCCTCAAGACTAACCTGTGACTTTCAATTAACGCATTTTGGGGGTCATTACAACCCTGGCGGAAGGCGAAGAACCGGCGGTAAGACCGCAAACAGGCTGGTGGTCTTACCTTGTGGAATTATGACCATGGCGGTTACCGCCATGGTCATCCGCCGGTTCTCCGTTCCGCCCGCCGGGCTGGAGACCTGGGTCTCCAGCCCGGCGGCCGTCACTATACCGCTGGTGGTATTTGGACCCGGCTTACCGCCATGGATTTCCAGCGGTTTGAACCGCCATGAAATCCATGGCGGTAAGCACTATCAGTGCCAGGGAATTCCTTCCCTGTCCCTGTCCCTGATAGGGGTCTCCCCCACCCCGACTCCCTCCCCTACCCCCTCACCACCCTTGCCACCCCCCAATTGTGGCAGGGCCCCCCTCCCCACCCCGACCCCCAACATCACTTCACCCATACCCACACGACACGCACGCAGGCACCACCTACATACTTACACGCACAAACGCCGACATACATGCCTACATCCACACACACAGTCATACACGCACACCCACATTCAAACATACACGCACATATCCATACAGACATACCCACAGACATACACGCACTCATTCCCATACACACAACACCCCCGCAGGCATTCACGCACTCAAACACCCCATCTACATACACACACGCACAACCCCATGCACCCACACAACACACAACACCCCCTCCTCCCCTCACGGACGATCGACTTACCTGGTCCGACGATCCTCTGGGAGGGGACGGGAGCCATGGGGGCAGCTCCGCCGACACCACACCGCCAACAGAACACCGCCACGGCGAATCACAGGAAGTGATTCGCTGGGCGGTGTTCTGTTGGCTTGGCGGTGGAGCAACCTCCACTTCTCCGCCTCCCGCCAGTATGGCTGTTGGCGGCTCTCCATCCGTAAAAGGACGGAAAGCTGCCAACGGTCATAATAGGCAGAGCGGCAAACCGCCACCAATGGCTGTCTTCCGCACGGAGGTCCCTCGGCGGTCTAGAAAAAAGACCACCGAGGTCAAAATGACCCCCTTTTTGTGGAAAATGGTGAACTCCTTGAGTTAGGTAATAGTAAAGAGCTAGTATAAAGGGGTCTTAAATTAGCATCATATATTGATGGAGGCGAACAACAGGACTTTTAAATGCCCTTTTCTGTGCAAGTATTAGCATGGTACTCCTGCAGTAATATAGGCTTTAAATTTTCAAACAAATGCTTTTTCCACAGCTAGTAGGTCTGCTTTTAATAGGCCAGCACTTGTAAATTGCAGTTTACATTCCTCTGCTGGCATATGTTACCACACTAAAGCAAGCCCGATTGCCATTGCCATTTTTTTTAAAGAATTGGTTGTATGACCCCGTTCTGTGCCAGAGGAACTGAAGTGTAGCTGCACTTCGTGCAAAGCCTTGGCCATGTACCCAAATCTATAACCATCCCCTGGTTTAGCGTTCAGTCACTCATACATGCACAAGACAAACAGCGTCATTAAGAGTCAATAAAATGCAAATCATTTTTGTTAGGCCATTCTGCCCCAAAGGGGGCAGAAACCACTAGGCACCAGGGATCTTTTTTTTGCGCCAATTTCACGCAAGTGGAGCGAACCCTTAGGCAAGGGTCCCTCCCAGAGGGGGACAAATTTATTTTAGGCCATTTCTGCCCTCCCTGGGGGCAGATCGGCCTATTGTTATTAGGCTGATCAGCACCCATCGGGGGCAGAAACCTCTAGGCGCCAGGGATGCATTTTTTTTTTTTAGAGGTGGGGAGCGACCCCTTGGGCAAGGGTCGCTCCCCTGGGGGGCAAATTGTATTTAGATCATTTCTGCCCCACCCCCTTGGGGGCAGATCAGCCAATTTTTGTTAGACCAATCTGCCCCAAGGAGGGCAGAAGCCACTAGGCACCGGGAATATTTTTTTGTGCGCCAATTTCACGCAAGGGGAGCGACCCCTTAGGCAAGGGTCGCTCCCGGGTGGGAATTTATTTTAGGCCATTTCTGCCCCCCTGGGGGCAGATCGGCCTATTGTTATTAGGCCGGTCTGCCCCTCTAGGTGCCAGGGATAATTTTTTTTGTTTTTTTGTTTTAGAGGTGGGGAGTGACCCCTTAGGCAAGGGTCGCTCCCCTGGGGGGCAAATTGTATTTAGACCATTTTGGCCCCATTGGGGGCAGATCGGATGATTTTTGTTAGGCCAATCTGCCCCCAAGGGAGGCAGAAACCACTAGGCACCGAGGATCTTTTTTTTTTGCACCAATTTCACACAAGGGGAGTGACCCCTTAGGCAAGGGTCACTACCTGGGGGGGGGCAATTTTATTTTAGGTCATTTCTGCCCCCCCGGATTTGGTAGGTTTCCCTAGAAGGCTGCTGAGCCCAGGACCAAAAACGCAGGTGACCCCCGCAAAAACAGGTAGTTTTGTATTTGATAATTTTGATGTGTTTTGGGGCATTTCCTTTCGCGGGCAGAAGGCCTACCCACAAAAGTGAGGTACCATTTTTATCGGGAGACTTAGAGGAACGCTGGGTGGGAGGAAATTTGTGGCTCCTCTCTGATTCCAGAACTTTCTGTCACCGAAATGACAGGAAAAAGTGTTTTTTTGGCCAAATTTTGAGGTTTGCAAAGGATTCTGGCTAACAGAACATGGTCAGAGCCCCACAAGTAACCCCATCTTGGATTCCCTTAGGTGTCTAGTTTTCAAAACTGAACAGGTTTGCTAGGTTTCCCTAGGTGCCGGCTGAGCTAGAGGCCAAAATCCACAGCTAGGCACTTTGCAAACAACAGCTCTGTTATATTTGTGAAAATGTGATTTGTCCACGTCGTGTTTTGGGGCATTTCCTGTCGCGGGCGCTAGGCCTACCACCACAAGTGAGGTACCATTTTTATCGGGAGACTTGGGAGAACACAAAATAGCAAAACAAGTGTTATTGCCCCTTGTCTTTCTCTACATTTATTCCTTCCAAATGTAAGACAGTGTTTAAATAAGACATCTATTTGAGAAATGCCCTGTAATTCACCCCGGAATTCAGAGATGTGCAAATAACCACTGCTTCTCAACCCCTTATCTTATGCCCATTTTGAAAATACAAAGGTTTTCTTGATATCTATTTTTCACTTTTTATATTTCAGCAAATGAATTGCTGTATACCCAGTATAGAATGAAAACCCATTGCAAGGTGCAGCTCATTTATTGGCTCTAGGTACCTAAGGTTCTTGATGAACCTACAAGCCCTATATATCCCCTGCAACCAGAAGAGTCTAGCTGACTTAACTGTATAATGCTTTCAAAAATCTGACATCGCAGGAAAAAGTTACAGAGTAAAACGTGGAGAAAAAAGGCTGTTTTCTTCACCTCAATTTCAATATTCTTTTATTTCAGATGTTATTTTCTTTAGGAAACACTTGTAGGATCTACACAAATGACCCCTTGCTGAATTCCGAATTTTGTCTACTTTTCAGAAATGTTTAGCTTTCTGGGATCCAGCATTGGTTTCTTACCTATTTCGGTCACTAACTGGAAGGAGGCTGAAAGCACAAAAAATAGTAAAAATGGGGTATGTGCCAGTAAAACGTCGAAATTGTGTTGAAAAATTAGGTTTTCTAATTCAAGTCTGCCTGTTCCTGAAAGCTGGGAAGATGGTGATTTTACCACCACAAACCCTTTGTTGATGCCATTTTCAGGGAAAAAAACACAAGCCTTCTTCTGCAGCCCTTTTTTCCCACTTTTTTGAAATTTTTTGCTGTATTTTGGCTAATTTCTTGGTCTCCTTCAGGTGAACCCACAAAGTCTGGGTACCTCTAGAATCCCAGGGATGTTGGAAAAAAAAGACGCAAATTTGGCATGAGTAGCTTATGTGAACAAAACGTTACGAACGGCCCCAAATAGCCAAAAAAAGGCTTGGCACAGGAGGGGAAAAGACCTGGCAGTGAAGGGGTTAAGAGCTCTTTCTATGATGAGCAATTTTGGGCCAATAACTGATGAAATTACCAGAGATCAGATTGTAATATATGTTAAAATTCAAAAAAGATACAAGAACAATTTTGGGTTATGTGGGATCCAAAATTACAAGATGCCATTGCTACTGCAAAAGCTTTGGAACAATCAGAAAAATGGATGTCTTCCATCTCTAACAAAGGATGCAACTTTGAGGAAGTTTGTACTAATAATCAAATTGAGAAGAATATGTGTGCAGTGAGGGCAGTGAACAATGCACAGTTGTAGAGTATTAATGAAAAAGGAATTGCATGTTATATG
The DNA here is from genome assembly GCF_031143425.1 of Pleurodeles waltl. Taxonomy (NCBI): domain Eukaryota; kingdom Metazoa; phylum Chordata; class Amphibia; order Caudata; family Salamandridae; genus Pleurodeles; species Pleurodeles waltl. Next base: position 775,600,493 of record NC_090445.1, on the reverse strand, counting down.
TGTGGCAGTACCAATCACATTGTATCATTTTTCCAGTATCCTGCAATCAGAAAAGAATGTAGCAAATATAGACGACTAGGACATCTTGCCAGTGTGTGTAAAGATACAAAAAATGTGTGATAACACACACCTTAAGTGGAAAATAGCATACATTGCAGAAAGTAGAGAGCAACCCAAAAAAATGTAAATGTTGCAAATGGGAAATGTGCATTAGAGGAGTGGTATTATCAATCAAGAATCTTAACACATGAGAGGAGAAATATGAAAGTAAAGGTCAACCCAAGTGTGTAGTGAAGATTCTGGATGTGAATCTGGAACTTATGGCTGATTCAGGTTCTCTATGGACAACCATTACTAGACATTATTTTAATGAGAAACTTGCCGAAGCAATAGACATACATTAGTTAAAGAAACCTGACATTATAGAGAGTTTTGATGGGTCCATCATTGATATTATTGGATATGAACTGGATGACTTATATTTTAAGGAAACAGTAGCTCAATTCAAATTGTATATTGCTGAGAAAGGTGTCAATGTTCTTGGCTAGAAGGATCAAGGGAAGTTGGACATTATTCCTAATCCTAGAAGCCAAGAACCATTCTCATTGGTGGCTGATAGTAAAGAAGGTGAAAGTGTAATTTCAAGGTTTCCAAATATTTTCACAGAAAAGTTGGAAAATTGGCAGAATAATTCTCAGAAAATTAAAATGAAAGAGGGAGCAATTCCAGCAAAGCAGAAATTAAGGGATGTTCTATTTATGTAAGAGAAGAATTTAAAGAAAATGTAACTCAAATGCAAAGGAGGATATTATAGAGGCGATCAAATCTCCAAAGTAGGTGTCTCCACTAATTTTGGCAAGGAAGGGCGACAGCTGTTTGAGATTCTGGGCCTCATTACGATTTTGGCGGAATGTTTAGACCAACCGCTGAACTTCTGATGGGGAGGTTGCCGCCATAGTGGCTATTTCTCTGCCAGGCCCATTAAGAGTTTCCCGCTAGGTCGGTGGCAGAAACCTGAGTTTTTGACCACTGACATAGGAGGAAAATGCCTACAGCATTGTCTCCAACTCATAAACGAGCTGGCGGCAATGCTGTAGGATGCAGGGTGCAACAGCACCCTCGCAATGTTCACTCTCTGCAAAGCAGGCAGTTAGCATTGCAAGGGTGCTGGCCAGGGGTGCCCCCCTGCATCAATTCTCCATCAGCCTTTTCATGGTGGTGCTACAGCCATAAAATGGCTGGTGGGGAATGAGGTCGAAATCCCCAGGGCAGCGCTGCTTGCAGCATTGCCCTGTCAGATTAGGACTGCTACCTACCACCAGACTGCTGGGATCCCTGATCCGGGTGGAGTTGAAGGTCCCACAGTGGTCTGACCACACGGTTGTAATGTGGTGGTTGGACCACTGCATTGGCTGTGGTCCGACTGCCACTGCGAGTCTGGTTATCTAGTGACCTCCAGACTCGTAATGGGGGCCTATGTGTTGACGTAAGAGATACAAATGGGAATCTTATTGTAGATTGTCATCCTCTATCTAGTATTAATGAAGTGGTAAGCATGCTAGAGGCAGCAGTGGTATTTTCCACCATGGATTTATGATCAGCATACCACCATATAGAACTGACAGAGGATTCCTAACACTATACAGCTTTTCTTACATTGTTAGTCTTGTTCCAATTCAAGAGGATGCCTTTTGGGTTGGCCTCAGTGTTTCAAAGGGCCATGTATCATATTGTGGGGGGGTGTTTAGGGCTACAGAGGACACGGACGCCAAATTTCAAAACCCTTGACAGGGTTTACACGTGATTTATTTGAGTTATTGGAGAGGTGGAACAAAACCAAAATAAAAATAAAATGGTAAGGCTTCTTTTTCTTTCTTTATCTCCTTTTCTTGGGTGCGCTGGGTTTCTCTAGGTCTTTAAACGGGTTTCTTTTCTCCTCCTTAGGTGGTGAGGTTTGAGTGTCTTCCTCCGGGTATCGCGTTTCTCTCGGAAGAAAAAAGGACACACTAGGTAAGTGGGACGGTAATTTCTGATTTCTCGTTTTCTTGGTTAGTACGGGGAGGTGTGAGGGGATACGAAGTGCATAAAGAAAAATAACCAGGCACGTGGTGCTTTAGTGGGGAGTTAGGATCTTATGGGAGTAGGCTGTGCTGGGTTCTGTGAGGTTTAGGGGGAAGGTGCCCTAATAATTCCCCAGTCCCTGTTCCCTGGACAGTCCTTCTTAACCTCTCCCTGTCCTTCCCCTTCTGCTCTTCCCCCCTCCGCCTCCCTTTGTCCCCCTGTAAGGTGATTGCCCTTGAAGAGGGCACGTACCTTGTGCAGCCACGACCCTCCTGGGCCGTGGCAGGCTGTCTCATTTTCTCTCTGTCGTGCAGAGTCTGGATGGGCTCCTGGTTCAGCACGGCTTGTCTCTCCCGTCGCGCTCGTCTCCTCCCAGTCAGGTTCTTTCCTCGGCTTCTCTTCTCGCTCTGGGGTCCCGTCGCGTCTCGCCTGCTCCTTCTTTCTTTTTTCCTTGCCGCCCTCGATCGCAGCGTCTCCCTTTTTAGGCCACTCGGCAACCCGGAAGTCCGGTGCCGAGTTCCGTCTCCACCCCCATGCGTCTCCTTGGCGACGTGAATGGGAGCCGGAGGAGGTATTCGGCATCCGCCAGTGTCGTGCCCTTGTAGGCGAGGCGAACGACGCCCGCCTACACATATATTTAAAGATGTGAACAAATTTGTGAAATGTTTTCAGAATGATATCCTCATATTTTCAAAGGATCATCAAGAACAATGGACTCATCTTAAGGAACTGTGCAGAAGGTTAGAGAAGCATAGTTTAACTTTGAAGAAAAGTGAATGTAAATTATTTTGTGATTCTGTGAAATATCTGGGACACACCCTGTCTGGTGATGGAGTAGTGCCTAAAAAGTCACTTGTTGATGCTATTGCTAATGCTCCAGCACTAGACAGCAGAGAAAAGTTGCTCTCATTTGCAGGCATTTGTGAATTCATTAGCAATTTCACAACAAAAATTAAACCATTGCGTGTCTTGACAAAACATAATGTAGAATTCCATTGGACAGACATACAATAGCATGCATTTGCAAGCATTAAGCGAGACATTATTGACGCTCCCACCTTAAAACATTTCTGTGTATGGGAGGAATACATAATTACCACTGATGCTAGATTGTATTGGTTAGGTGGACTATTGTCTCAAAAATCTGGAAAGCAGGAATGGAATGTAGCTTTTTCATCAAGGACTCTAAATGATACAGAGAGGTGTGACACTGTGCTCTACTGCGGCGTCCGATTGTGCACCGCTGTCGGGCCACCGCTCGGAGTATCGGAGGGCCAACTTCACCGTGGCCCGTGTTTTTGCCTGCCTTTTTACACGGCGCGTTCAGGAAAGCGCATTTCGTGCTCCCGGTCGCACCGCTCTTTCAGCCTGCCTACCTCATACTCTTTTCCCTTCTTACCTGGTGGAACTCCTATTCTTTCTTCCTTTTTTCTTCTTCTTGTTTTCCATCTTTACTTCTTTTCTTGTTCTGGTGTCCATGTTGTCTTCTTCTTTGTGTTCCTTTTTCCCAGCATGCCTTCTTTCGTTTTCCTTTTATACTGCTCCTTTTTTCCTATTCTGTCCTATGTGGCTTTCCCAATCCAAGATGGTGTTGCTCTTTCTTCCTGTTTGTCACTTCCTGTTTCCTAGTATATAAGCCTTTCAGTTCCGGTCTTCTTTGTGTTGCAAACACTTCCTCTTGGTGGTGATCCTCGCTCCTGTTCGTCATGTTTTCTCCAGTTCCTTTTACTCTGACTAAGACTTTTCCAAGTTTTTCCTCTTTTTTACTCCTTGTTTTTTCCTCTTTTTCAGGAGTTCCTTTTCTGAGGTTTTCCCCAAATTTTTTCTTTTTTTTTCTTCTGGGACTCCTTCTTTAGGGTACAGTCTGCTTAGGTGTTTTCTGTCAAGCAGCACCGGGGCTACTAGAAAGGGTCGTCCTTATCTTGGTCAGTCCAGAACCAGCAGAAGACCGGGTGCTCTTTCAAATTTTTCAATCAAAGGTGAGAAGCATTGTGCAGACCGTGACAAGAGGAGGTATGCTGTAATTGAAAATTAATTACTGGCATGTGTTTGGGCTATCAAACACTTCCCTAATTATGTCTGGGGGTCCTATTTCATCCTTAGAATGAATCATAAGCCATTAGTAAACATTTTATCACCAAAGGGAAGTTGGAATGGTGCTACACGGATTGTGAGACTGAACTTGAGGTTACAAGAGTATAATTTTAAGGCAGAATATGTACTAGGCAAAAATAATATAATGGCAGATTTCCTTTCAGAATGCCATGTAGAGTGAATGAGGAAAAGGAGGTTAATGGAGAGCAGGAGATGATTTCCAGCATTAAAGAAGTTGTTGGTAAATTTAATGGGATTGATGAGAAATTGTGGGCAGAATGGGAAGGCAAAGATGTGTTACTGCAAGAAGTTAAGAAATACATTATGGAAGTGTGGCCTAGGAAAGATAATTTTTCTCCGGAAATATTACAATTTTGGAAAATTTCAGAAGATTTGGAGTTGCAGGGTGGAATGTTCTTCAAAAGTAGCAAGTGTGTCCCACCTGTCTTGATGCAAGAAGTGATTCCGAAATTGGCTCACAAGGAGCATTTAGTCATGTCTTCCATGAAGAGGCTTATCAGAGAAAACTTTTGGTGGCCAGGTTTAGATGGACAAGTTGACAGAATGATGAGAGATCGCTATCACTGTATAAAGGGAGAAAGGTCACTTAGGGGGTCATTCTGACCCCGGCGGTCATGGACCGCCGGGGCCAGGGTTGGCGGGAGCACCGCCAACAGGCTGGCGGTGCCCCGCAGGGCATTCTGACCGCGACGGTTTGACCGCGGTCAGATGCGGAAAACCGGCGGTCTCCCGCCGGTTTTCCGCTGCCCAAATGAATCCTCCATGGCAGCGCAGCTCGTGCGCCGCCATGGAGGATTCTGACACCCCATACCGCCATCCTGTTCCTGGCGGTTCGCCCGCCAGGAACAGGATGGCGGTATGGGGTGTCGTCGGGCCCCTGGGGGCCCCTGCAGTGCCCATGCCAATGGCATGGGCACTGGAGGGGCCCCCGTAAGAGGGCCCCACTTTGTATTTCAGTGTCTGCTTTGCAGACACTGAAATACGCGATGGGTGCCACTGCACCCGTCGCACCTTCCCACTCTGCCGGCTCAATTCTGAGCCGGCGTCCTCGTGGGAAGGGTGTTTTGCACTGGGCTGGCGGGCGGCCTTTTGGCGGTCGCCCGCCAGCCCAGTGTAAAACCCAAAATACCCTCAGCGGTCTTTCGACCGCGGAGCGGTATTTTGGAGGGGGGAACTCTGGCGGGCGGCCTCCGCCGCCCGCCAGGGTGAGAATCACCCCCTTAATGTCCTGCACCTCTGAAACCTGTGAAATGGCCAGAATTTCCATGGCAATAACTTGCATTAGATATTTCAGGACCATTTTATTCTTTGCCACAAGATGCGAGGTTTGCTTTGGTATTCATGGATTATCACTCTAAGTGGCCGGAAGTTAGGTTTGTGATGCAAATTCCTACCACTGTAGTCATTGAGTTCCACCGAAGAGATTTTTGTGAGAGAAGGATACCCTAAAGTGTTGATAACTGATAATGGTGTCCAGCTGAAATCTAGAGAAATGGAAGAATTTTGTGTGAGTTATCAAATACAACATTTCACCAAAGACGTGTAAAAATGTCTTGAGAGAAAATTGTGTTTTTATAGGACAATACTTCATATGGTCACAGAAGTCTGTTTGTTCAAATTGTTAAGAGGGAGAGAACCTATATCTCAATTGTGCCCGTGGTGGTTACGGAAGAAGTGGGTGGAGAAGAATGGGGGAAGTGATGTTGAGGATGTGGCCTGGAAGGTTGAGGACAAACAATACAAGATGTATGACACTAAGGCCCATATTTATACTTTTTTAGCGCCACATTTGCGCCGCTTTTTGACGCAAAAGTGGCGCAAATGTACAAAATACAATTGTACTTTGTAAGATTGCGCTGCTTTTGCGTAAAAACATTATGCAAATGAGGCATGAAAAAAGTATAAATATGGGACTAAGTGGAAAGTGAGGTGGGGGACTGGGTGAGAATTTGGTTGCCAGGAATTTTACCTGAAATACGGAAAAGCAATGAAAGTAATAAAGGTAAACACTAAGAGTGTAGTCACACAGAATGGCAAAGTATGGAACATAAGACGTGTGGTAAAAACGAGAGAGATAATGAGTGATTGTAGTAAAGATTCAGCACAGAATTATTTCCTCAGAATTGACAAATCTAAATGGAATGACCGATTTACATAAGAAAGCTTTGGCAAGTGCTGACTTTGTCATGAATGAAAAAATCATTCCTGTTTGTGACTCTGCGGCAACAAGAGTTAATTAAACTAATCGAGTGAGACAAGTATCTGACAAATACAAAGATTTTGTTTATTTAACCTCTTCGTTGCGGGCGTCGGCCAGTGGCCGACGCCCACACACCCTCCCTGGTGCGGGTCACGACCAGTGGCCGACACCAGGAAGGGTATCAATAAATCCTCGGGTGCGTCGCACCCGAGGATTTATTCTTTTTTTTAAACACCCCCCGGGAGACACGGAAGCTTCCGTGTCTCCCCCCGCCCCCCCACCCGCCCCTTTGTGACGTCAGCGCGTTGCAAAGGTGTTTTCCCCATCAAAGCAGGAAGCAGCCTTGCGGCCGCTTCCTGCTTTGATGGGGAAAACGGGCTTTCCCACGTTCGGGAAGGCCTCGTAAGAAAGGGGAGACACTCCCCTTTCTTACGAGGCCTTCCTGAAAGTGTTTCCTGGCCCCCGGTCGCAGCTGTGCTGCGATCGGGGGCCAGGAAACACTTTCAGGTTTCCTGGCCCCCCGATCGCAGCACAGCTGCGATCAGGGGCCAGGAAACACTTTGAAAAGGCCTCGTAAGAAAGGGGAGACTCTCCGCAGCTGTGCTGCGATCGGGGGCCAGAAACAGTTTGAGAAGGCCTCGTAAGAAAGGGGAGAGTCTCCCCTTTCTTACGAGGCCTTCTCAAAGTGTTTCCTGGCCCCCGATCGCAGCACAGCTGCGATCGGGGGCCAGGAAACACCACCAGATGCCAGGGATTTCACTTTGGGGGGGCGGCCCCCTCGGAAAACGGGCCGCCCCCCCCGGGGCATAATTAATTAAAAAAAAAAAGGTAGGTGCCCCCTGGGGGGGGGGGGGGGGGGGGGGCGCAATCGCGCCCCCCCCCCAGGGGATTGTTTTTCTTTCAAAAAAATAAAAATAAAAAATGACAGGGGGTCGCCCGTGGGCAGGGTGACCCCCTGTGGGGGCAATTTTTTTTTTAGATGTTGTAGGGTTTCCCTGGGGGCCATTTTGGCCCCCAAGGAAACCATACAACAACTAAAAAAAATAGATCTATATATAGATCTATATTTATATATCTATGTAGATAGATATATCTATGTACATGGATATATCTATAGATATATCTATGTACATAGATATATATATATATATATATATATATATATATATATATAGAGGTAGATCTATATATACCAAAGAGATTTATAAAGTGTGCTACTCACCTGTGAGGGTCTCAAGGCGCTTGGGGGGGGGGGGCGGGGGGAGGGAAAGGGGCTGGGAGGTTCACTGTTCGAAAAGCCAGGTTTTGAGGCCCTTCCTGAAAAGAAGTAGGTTTTGGGTCTTGCGAAGGTGGGTTGTGAGGGCGTTCCAGGTTTTGGGTGCAAGGTAGGAGAAGGATCTGCCCCCGGTGGTGGTGTGTTTGATGCGGGGGACAGAGGCGAGAGAGAGGTCAGCTGAGCGGACGTTTCGTGTGGGGGTGTGGAAGGTGACTCTCGTTGAGGTAGGCAGGGCCTGTGTTGTGGAGTGATTTGTGTGCGAGGATGAGGATCTTGAAGGTGATCCTTTTGTCAATGGGGAGCCAGTGGAGGGATTTGAGGTGTGGAGAGATGTGTTCGTGTCGGCGGAGGTCGAGGATGAGTCGTGCTGCTGAGTTCTAGATGCGTGTAGTTTGCGCTTGAGTTTTAGAGTGGTGCCGGCGTAGAGGGCGTTTCCGTAATCAAGCCTGCTGCTGATGTGTGCGTGAGTGACAGTTTTTCTGGTCTCTGTGGGGATCCATTTGAATGTTTTTCAGTATACGGAGTGTGTTGAAGCATGAGGAGGTGAGAGCGTTGATTTGTTGGGTCATCGAGAGGGAGGAGTCTAGGATGATGCTGAGGTTGCGTGCGTGGTTGGCGGGGGTGGGTGCAGGGCCTAGCGTGGTGGGCCACCATGAGGGGTCCCAGGTGTTTTTGTGTGGGCCAAAGAGGATTATTTCGGTTTTGCTTGAGTTGAGTTTCAGGTGATTGGCTGTCATATATATATCACTTTTGTCAATATGTGTGTGGTTTCCCTGGGGGGAAAAGGGTCCGACTTGTCTAGTGGCAGTTTTAGTGCCATAAAGAAGCGCAGAAGGTTTATATGCCTACTGCAAAGAGCAAATCTGTATTTTATGTAAATAGCTGAGTACATTAGCAAAGTCTATGGAGAGATGAAGGGCACTTTTGCTGGGTGGTAATGAGGGAATCCGAGGAGGAGGGAGTGGGAGCACCAATAATGATTGTTGGACTGGGCGCAGGAGGTGCTAAAGACTGTGACGAATGGTATGTGACAAGGTGTTTTTTGAGTGTCTTGAAAGTACGTGCTGATTGAGGGAAGAAGCGCAGGTAAGGTGGCCTCTACTGTTGCACGTATCTCACACACCATCGATTTTGTGACTGTCTACGTAGGCTAGTGTTTTAGAGCAACAGTTTAGCCAATAGCAGAGATGGCATCTTGATGGATGACTGCTGCCTGCACTCGGGTTATAGAGTACCGCTCTGACATAGGATCAGAGACTGAGACATCAGATACTGAGACAGCATCTGAGGGATAGGACAATGGCGCAGACTCTGGGAGTGATTTTTCAGTCAGAGGAGTCCCATTCGATAACTCCTCTTCCAGTACATTATGAGGGAGGTGATGAGGACAGTCCTGCTGTCCCTTCGCAAGCTGTTTGTGCAACTGGGTAATAGTGGGTTAGGCCAACCCAGAGAGCAGGTGAATGCGGCGGCAAGCAGAGAGAGAGTGCTCTCTTGGGAGCTCCCCAATTTAGTTCAGCCCCAAATTCCACCACCCAAATCATATTGTGGAGACATCAAAATTATCCATGGCAAAACAAACTGGTTTTGTAAGGCAGGCACCTGTGTTTTTGGTCCTGGATTCGGCGGCCATATAGAGAAACACACTAAACCCAAACATTTCTGGAAACTAGACATTCGGGGGAGTCCACAGAGGTGTGACTTGTGTGGCTTCCCCAAAGTTTTCTTACCCAGAATACCCTGCAAAGCTGAAATGTTGAAAAAAAACTCAATTTTTCTCGCATTTCTGTCACACAAACTACAGGAATATGCTGGGATCCACAATATTCCTACCACCCAGTGACTCCTCACCTGTCCTGATAAAAACACTACCTCACTTGAGTGCCTACACCTAGTGTCTGTGTCAGGAATGGATCACCCCAGGGTCAACAGCTGCCTCACGTAAGGACCAACATTGACCGTTGTGTGATCTATTCCTGTCGCAGGCACCAGGCCTAACCACACAAGTGAGGTATCATTTTTATCGGGAGGCTTGGGGGAACGCTGGGTGGAAGGAAATTTGAGGCTCCTCTCAGATTCCCGAACTTTCTGTCACCGAAATGTGAGGAAAACTTGTTTTTTTAGCCACTTTTTGAGGTTTGCAAAGCATTCTGGGTAACAGAACCTGGTCAGAGCCCCGCAAGTCACCCCTCCTTGGATTCCCCTAGGTCTCTAGTTTTCAGAAATGCACAGGTTTGGTAGGTTTCCCTAGGTGCCGGCTGAGCTAGAGGCCAAAATCTACAGGTAGGCACTTTGCAAAAAACAGCTCTGTTTTCTGTGATGTGTCCACGTTGTGTTTTGGGGCATTTCCTGTCGCGGGCGCTAGGCCTACCCACACAAGTGAGGTATCATTTTTATCGGGAGACGTGGGGGGACGCTGGGTGGAAGGAAATTTGAGGCTCCTCTCAGATTCCAGAACTTTCTGTCACCGAAATGTGAGGAAAACTTGTTTTTTTAGCCACTTTTTGAGGTTTGCAAAGGATTCTGGGTAACAGAACCTGGTCAGAGCCCCGCGAGTCACCCCATCTTGGATTCCCCTAGGTCTCAAAAATGTACAGGTTTGGTAGGTTTCCCTAGGTGCCGGCTGAGCTAGAGGCCAAAATCTACAGGTAGGCACTTTGCAAAAAACAGCTCTGTTTTCTGTGATGTGTCCACGTTGTGTTTTGGGGCATTTCCTGTCGCGGGCGCTAGGCCTACCCACACAAGTGAGGTATCATTTTTATCGGGAGACTTGGGGGGACGCTGGGTGGAAGGAAATGTGAGGCTCCTCTCCGATTCCAGAACTTTCTTTCACCGAAATGTGAGGAAAACTTGTTTTTTTAGCCACTTTTTGAGGTTTGCAAAGGATTCTGGGTAACAGAACCTGGTCAGAGTCCCGCGAGTCACCCCATCTTGGATTCCCCTAGGTCTCTAGTTTTCAAAAATGTACAGGTTTGGTAGGTTTCCCTAGGTGCCGGCTGAGCTAGAGGCCAAAATCTACAGGTAGGCACTTTGCAAAAAACAGCTCTGTTTTCTGTGATGTGTCCACGTTGTGTTTTGGGGCATTTCCTGTCGCGGGCGCTAGGCCTACCCACACAAGTGAGGTATCATTTTTATCAGGAGACTTGGGGGGACGCTGGGTGGAAGGAAATTTGAGGCTCCTCTCCGATTCCAGAACTTTCTGTCACCGAAATGTGAGGAAAACTTGTTTTTTTAGCCACTTTTTGAGGTTTGCAAAGGATTCTGGGTAACAGAACCTGGTCAGAGCCCCGCGAGTCACCCCATCTTGGATTCCCCTAGGTCTCTAGTTTTCAAAAATGTACAGGTTTGGTAGGTTTCCCTAGGTGCCGGCTGAGCTAGAGGCCAAAATCTACAGGTAGGCACTTTGCAAAAAACAGCTCTGTTTTCTGTGATGTGTCCACGTTGTGTTTTGGGGCATTTCCTGTCGCGGGCGCTAGGCCTACCCACACAAGTGAGGTATCATTTTTATCGGGAGACTTGGGGGGACGCTGGGTGGAAGGAAATTTGAGGCTCCTCTCCGATTCCAGAACTTTCTGTCACCGAAATGTGAGGAAAACTTGTTTTTTTAGCCACTTTTTGAGGTTTGCAAAGGATTCTGGGTAACAGAACCTGGTCAGAGCCCCACGAGTCACCCCATCTTGGATTCCCCTAGGTCTCTAGTTTTCAAAAATGTACAGGTTTGGTAGGTTTCCCTAGGTGCCGGCTGAGCTAGAGGCCAAAATCAACAGGTAGGCACTTTGCAAAAAACAGCTCTGTTTTCTGTGATGTGTCCACGTTGTGTTTTGGGGCATTTCCTGTCACGGGCGCTAGGCCTACCCACACAAGTGAGGTATCATTTTTATCGGGAGACTTGGGGGGACGCTGGGTGGAAGGAAATTTGAGGCTCCTCTCAGATTCCAGAACTTTCTGTCACCGATATGTGAGGAAAACTTGTTTTTTTAGCCACTTTTTGAGGTTTGCAAAGGATTCTGGGTAACAGAACCTGGTCAGAGCCCCGCGAGTCACCCCATCTTGGATTCCCCTAGGTCTCTAGTTTTCAAAAATGTACAGGTTTGGTAGGTTTCCCTATGTGCCGGCTGAGCTAGAGGCCATAATCTACAGGTAGGCACTTTGCAAAAAAACAGCTCTGTATTTTGTGAAAAAATGGGATGTGTCCACGTTGTGTTTTGGGGCATTTCCTGTCGCGGGCGCTAGGCCTACCCACACAAGTGAGGTATCATTTTTATCGGGAGACTTGGGGGAACATAGAATAGCAAAACAAGTGTTATTGCCCCTTATCTTTCTCTACATTTTTTCCTTCCAAATATAAGAGAGTGTGTAAAAAAGACGTCTATTTGAGAAATGCCCTGCAATTCACATGCTAGTATGGGCACCTCGGAATTCAAAGATGTGCAAATAACCACTGCTCCTCAAAACCTTATCTTGATCCCATTTTGGAAATGCAAAGGTTTTCTTGATACCTCTTTTTCACTCCTCATATTTCAGCAAATGAATTGCTGTATACCCAGTATAGAATGAAAACCAACTGCAGGGTGCACCTCATTTATTGGCTCTGGGTACCTAGGGTTCTTGATGAACCTATAAGCCCTTTATATCCCCGCAACCAGAAGAGTCCAGCAGACAAAACGGAATATTGCTTTCAGAAATCTGACATCGCAGGAAAAAGTTACAGAGTAAAACATAAAGAAAAATGGCTGTTGTTTTCAGCTCAATTTCAATATTTTTTTATTTCAGCTGTTATTTTCTGTAGGAAAACCTTGTAGGATCTACACAAATGACCCCTTGCTGAATTCAGAATTTTGTCTAGTTTTCAGAAATGTTTTGCTTTCCGGGATCCAGCATTGGTTTCACACCCATTCCTGTCACTAACTGGAAGGAGGTTGAAAGCACCAAAAATAGTAAAAATGGGGTATGTCCCAGTAAAATGGCAAATTTGTGTTGGAAAATGTGGTTTTCTGATTCAAGTCTGCCCGTTCCTGAAAGGTGGGACAATAGTGATTTCAGCACCAGAAACCCTTTGTTGATGGCATTTTCAGGGAAAAAACCACAAGCCTTCTTCGGCGGCCCTTTTTTCCCATTTTTTGGGAAAAAACTAAATTTTCACTGTATTTTGGCTATTTTCTTGGTCTCCTCCAGGGTAAACCACAAACTCTGGGTACCATTAGAATCCCTAGGATGTTGGAAAAAAAGGACGCAAATTTGGCGTGGTTAGCTTATGTGGACAAAAAGTTATGAAGCCCTAAGCGCGAACTACCCCAAATAGCCAAAAAAGGGCTCAGCACTGGGGGGGAAAAGGCCCAGCAGCTAAGGGGTTAATTATTTGCTCAAGGAGGAAGCTGTGTTGCATACAGTTATATTTAGATATTAACATTTAAGATCAAGTACAAGAGTACAGCAGAAAAACAGCTTGGCAGAGTAGCAGTCCTAGTAGCAGCACAGCAGTCCTTCTTCCTGATAGAGTGTCCACAGGTCCATATGTGTACTGAGTTGGTGGTGCCAGAGATCCAATACTTATACCCAATTCTACATTTGAAATGGGAGAGGTGTGACATATAGATATAGTTAGATGGTAACATTTTAGATCAAGTACCTTGTGTACCTTTTCTTTGTCATATTTATTGTGTAGGCCATTATTCATGGATGTTTAACTAAAGAATTTGTTTATGTTCATTTGTGTTGCTCTGCATAAGCTGTATAGAATTCAAAGTGTTGATTCTGGACCAGCTGCAGCGCAGAGGCCGGGTGACTTGGATGCTGTGCTGTGAATAAATACCTGCTTGTAAATAACTCATTCATCCCTGAATCTTTTCAATTTACACAAAAAGCTTTAAAGAAAGGAGTTTAAAGGGCACAGAGGTTCTCCCTTCCTGCCTTGGCTCCAGGCTCACTACAGGGGGTATACAGCACTTTGTGTGTGGCAAGGTACTGACCATTCAGCTGTGTCAGCCCCTCCCTCCCATTCCGTCCAGGATGGCCCATCAGGATGTTGATGGCTTATCAGTCACACCTAAGCTCCCTTTATGTGTGGCTAGAGGGAATGCACAAGCCCAGCTGTCACCCCACCCGGATGTGTATTGGAGACAGGCATTAGGCAACAAACGCTAAAGTGGGAAAAAGCCAACTTTTTAAAAGTGACGTTTTCAAAAGTTTAAATTCAGTGATTTTAAACTGTGAGTTCAAAAGCACCAAACTTGACAAACCTCTCTCTTCCAGACTGGGAATTACACTTATAGGATTTTCACTAAGGGGAGGTTCTTTTGCAATGGCGAAGGAGTTTCTCCCCACTTGCTGACCCAGTAGCTGAAAAATAAAACAATATTTTTCAGCTGCTGGCTCAGCAAGCATGTGTAAGGAGGGGTGGGGCTCGTCGTGGGAGGGGGGAGGAGGAGGATTGGAGCCAGTGCACTAAGAGCGCATTTCAGTTTGCCCGGCAGTCTTATGCCGTCCAAACTGACACGCACAATTAGGCTTCTCCAACCCAGCTGTGCAACACAGCCAGGTTGGAGAAACTGCACAGACCCTAGTGCACTATCTGAGTGACAGACCAAGCCACTCAGACCAATCCTGACGCTGATCTCATGTTAGGTATATCATGACAGCAGTGCCAGGATTGTGTGTTGAGCCTGTGCTGGTGTCCAAGGGATTGCTGGGTCACCAACACCATAGAGGGAAGAGAATTGAGGCGGCCGGCGGCAGCAGCAGAAACAGTTAAGCTTTTTTTAGATTATTATTTTATTTTCCCTATACCCCCTATGCCCCACCCCTTCCCCTGTGATTTTCAGTGACCACCACTGGTTTCAATACCAGGACATGTAAAACTTAAACGTACATGTGCTGCCTTTTAAATATCTTACACTCTGTCCCAGGGGTGACTTATATGCATAGAAAGCAAAGGTTTAGGCCTGGCAAGAGGTTTAACTTGCTAGGTTATCATGGCAGTTAAATACAGCACACAAAGGCTCAGCGAAGGAAGGAACGAGAAATGGTTGAAGGGCTACTTAGGTGGGTGGCACAATCAGTGCTGCAGGCCAACTAGCAGCAGTTAAGCTACAGGCCTGGGCATATTCAGTGCACTTTATTAAGGACTTATACGTTGCCATGTTTTAGGGGCAAGAGCACAAACACTTGAGCACTGGTTAGCAGTGACAAAGGCGGTCATTCCGACCCTGGCGGTCATGGACCGCCAGGGCCGGGGACCGCGGGAGCACCACCAACAGGCTGGCGGTGCTCCCAAGGGCATTCTGACGCCGCGGTCAGAAACGGAAAACCGGCGGTGTACCGCCGGTTTTCCGCTGCCCTGGGGAATCCTCCAAGGGATTCCGACCCCCATACCGCCATCCTGTTCCTGGCGGCTTTGGCCGCCAGGAACAGGATGGCGGTATGGGGTGTCGTGGGGCCCCTGGGGTCCCCTGCAGTGCCCATGCTAATGGCATGGGCACTGCAGGGGCCCCCGTAACAGGGCCCCACTGAGAATTTCAGTGTCTGCATAGCAGACACTGAAATTCGCGACGGGTGCAACTGCACCCGTCGCACTCTTTCCACTCCGCCGGCTCCATTCGGAGCCGGCATCCTCGTGGAAAGGGGTTTCCCGCTGGGCGGGCGGCGGCCTTCTGGCGGTCGCCCGCCCGCCCAGCGGGAAACACAGAATAACCGCAGCGGTCTTCTGACCGCGCAGCGGTATTCTGGCGGCTCCCGCCGGCACTGCGGTTTCCGCAGCCGGCGGGAGTCAGAATGACCCCCAAAGTGTGCAGAGTCCTAAAGCCAGCAAAAAAAAGGTCAGAAAATGGAGGGAGGCAGTTAAAAAGTTGAGGTAAGACCACCTAATGGCTGTCCGATGTAACATAGGCTATGCTCTTTGAAAGGTGTGATTCATGAGCTAATTCAAAAAGAGATATGATGTATTCATTAGTCCACTCAGATCTTTCTATGTGTATAAATATGTTTATGAAGAGGCCAGTGACATGGAATAGCTGATGCCTGAGCAAGCATATCATAATGACGATCACTAGTATATTATATCACCCATTTAATGAATGGCTCTATGATATAGAAATGAAATACAATATATAACAAAAACATACTTCAGTAGAAGGAGAAAGTAGAACAAAATAAAACCTGCACAAAGTAAATAAATGCTCATCTGCAGTTTGCTAGGAACATACACCTTGCCTAATTATTATACATTTTCGTGAGAGTTGCCGACCCTGCCTAGAGTGGTGAATTACTGCCAGATGTACAGGAGCAGTTTTTAGAGGTTAGGGTACAGTGTGAAACTGTGACAACAGAGTTAAAGGATACCACACTGGCTACGTGCCAATGTAAAAGGCTTGCAATTATGACCGTAAAGCTACACCATCTCTGTTCACTGGTTGTAAAACAAAATATCTACCACAAAAATATCCTGTTCAAACATCGACCAAATATACTCAATTTTAAATATGTATAATGTAATGTGCAAACATATCGACTACGAAATCCAAAATATTTACATTATAATGGTAATTATATGTATTTGTTTATAAATGACGTTATAATTTGGAATAAAAGTTTCTTTTTTTTAAAAGAAAAGACTATGTTAAAAAATATTACCACCACAAAATATTAATTACTTCATTTTCAAAACATATTTGAAAAGTGAAGGTAAATATGAAAAATCATCAAATAATAAAAATAAATTCTAAATAAAACATGCTCAAGATATTTTAAACACACTTCCAGAATAAAATAGCATGCAGTAACCTACCTCCAATCCAAAATAATCAAAAAATGAATCCTACAAACGTTGGGAAAAAGAACGCGCAAACATTGAAGAAAGTGCATACATTTAGGGTCAGACGTGCTATTCTAACTCTGGCCTGGCAAATATTGGGGAAAATTATCACATTGTGGGGGTCAGTTTCTAGTAATCTGACTGCATTCTAATGAGTGTCCAGATTTACTACCACCAAAAATATAAACACACGTAAAAATCATTTATTGTATATAAATGAAATGTTTAAAAACCCAAAATATATATAAAAAAGTAAAACATAATAAACTATTTTTAAAATGTAACAAACAGATCAGAATAAAACCATATTTTTTTAATGCATTGAGTAAAAAACCAAACATGCAAGAAAAGTAACAAAACGTTTTATTAATTAACTGTTTCTTTTTCTTTATTTATAATGTAACTACTTTTTTTAAACACATCATACCCACAATTTACCCAATATCCTGATGATGATGATGATAATAATAATAATAATAATAATAATAATGGTAATAATAAAGCAATTTATTAAGTGCATAGTAACTTCAACACAAAGGGGGTCATTCTGACCTCGGCGGTAAAAGGCTCTTGCCGCCGGTCAGAAGACCGCCATTCTACCGCCGCGGCCGCGGTAAACCACCACGGTCATTCTGACCCACAACTGCCAAACCGCCAAAAACCCGACATCCACGGAAGGCCGCCTCATCAGCGGTCAGCGATAAACTGGAGATGACCAAACCTCCACTGTCACGCCAACACAAACACGCCCATGCCATTATGACCCACGAATCCACGCGGCGGTCATTTAACCGCGGTATTCCATTGGCGTTACACACCGCCGCGGTCAAAATACACACCCAGCTCCAAAACACAGCCACATTGGACAATTTGAAATACACACACCTGATACACATACAAACACCACTCCCACACATCCAATCAACTATAAAACACACACCCACATCACCCACAAACCCCCACTACTAGAAATTCGGAGAGAAGGCGAGAGAGAGAGAGAGAGCACAGCTATCGAAAACCCCAACACACAGAGGAACACAACATCATCACCCACACTACATCCACGCACAAAACACCACACACCACCACACACACCCCACTCATCACCATAAACACCACCCCACACCACCCCATGGCACCCCAAAGACACCCCAGGTTCTCGGACCAAAAACTCAGGGTCATGGTGGAGGAAATAATTAGGGTAGAGCCCCAGCTATTCGGCACACAGGTGCAGCACACCACAATAGCCAGGACGGCGGAGCTATGGCAAAGGATCGTCGACAGGGTCAACGCTGTGGGACAGCATCCCAGAAACGGGGAAGACATCCGAAAGCGCTGGAACGACCTACGGGGGAAGGTGCGGTCGATGGTGTCAAGACACAACATCGCTGTGCAGAAGACTGGCGGCAGATCCCCACCCACTCCACCCGAATTCACAGCATGGGAGCAAGAGGTCTTGAACATCCTGCATCCAGAGGGCCTCGCTGGAGTAGGCGGAGGAATGGACTCTGGTAAGTCTAATCTCAACTACTTCACCCCCCCCAACCACCAGCATGCCAACCCACACCCCCACCCTCACCCCCAACCCCCCAGCACACATCATCCCTGCCAATGTCTCACCAGCACAACCCACCCAACACAACACCAATCCCTGAATGCCAACACAAACCATGGACACCCATCACCTAAGCATGACCACTGCACATACCCATCCCCCCCCACAAACCACCCTCACAACTCCTCCCACAAGGGAATGCCAGCACTGGGGGACAAGGGCACCCACAAATCGCACGCCATGGCACACACAGAAGCAATAACCATACTTTTTTACCCCTGCAGGGCCCGAACGCCAACACACCGGCCAGGAGGGTCCAGATTTGTCCATCCCGCCCCCAAAACAGGCCCCCAGTGATGACAGCAGCTCTATCGACCTAGAACCTGATGACCAGCCTGGACCATCGGGACCTCTGGACAGTCGGTTCCCCACACACAGACACAGGCCACAGCAGACCCAACCCCCTCTGGGAATACCAGCACAGCTCCCACCCAGCGGGCCCATGCCTCTGTCTCAAGGACGCGTCAATCAGCGGTGTGTCCGCCACTACAGGGCACCCAGGCTGACCCACCACCCCAACAACAACAGGGACCTGGGGGCAGTGGTAGTGGGCACACCGTCCAGGGGACAGAGGCCCGGGGAAACAGGGGAACTGGGAGGGCTGCTGTGCGAGAGGGGGTGGACCGGCCCAGGGAACCCACTCTAAAAGAGGCCCTCACCACCATCATGGGAGCATACCACCACTCCCAGGAGACGATGGCGACGGTACTGGCCAGGTTCCAGGAGATCCCGGCACAGCAGGAGGAACGGTACATGGGGTTCAGAGACGAACGCAGGAACATCGGTTCCGCAATGGGGACCATCGTCCTGGCCCTCAACCAGATAGTCACCACATTGCAGGACCATGTGGCACCCCAAAGGGCCCCTGTCACTAGCCCGGACCACGAACAGCCTACCACCTCCGCCGGCGCTAGTGGACAGGAGGCCCCCACACAACGACAGGCCACCAGAACCCCACCACCTGCTCAAGATCAACCACCCCGCAAGCGGAACCTGAGATCACACAAGAAGACAGAGTAGGATGCCAAGACCCCCGCCAGCATAAGATACCCCCTGATGTCATCCCACTGTCCCACATTGTCACCCTGTCCAACCTTGAACTGCCCCTGCACCATCCTTCCACAGGCATATGGACAATGCACCTGTGCGACTGAGAACTGGACTCTGCCATGGACATTACTCCACCCCCACCCATCACCGTTTTACTATCATGGACCTATATGCAGCACTTAAAATAAATCACCAATTGCACTTCAAAATTCAGGAGTCTGCTTGTATTCTTCACAAATGTATTACACATAACGGTGCAATAATGCGGAGCGGTGCTTGACAGGAAGGGCCCAGCGGAGCGGTGCTTGACAGGAAGGGCCCAGCGGAGTGGTGCTTGAGAGGAAGGGCCCAGCGGAGCAGTGCTTGAGACGGCGGGGCCCAGTGGAGCGGTGCTTGACAGGAAGGGCCCAGCGGAGCGGTGCTTGACAGGAAGGGCCCAGCGGAGCGGTGCTTGAGACGGCGGGGCCCTGTTCAGCAGTGCCTGTCTTCACGGCGGGGCCCTGTTCAGCGGTGCCTTTCTTCACGGCGGGGCCCTGTTCGGCGGTGCCTGTCTTCACAGCGGGGCCCTGTTCAGCGGTGCCTTTCTTCACGGCGGGGCCCTGTTCAGCGGTGCCTGTCTTCACGGCGGGGCCCTGTTCAGGGGTGCCTTTCTTCACGGCGGGGCCCTGTTCAGCGGTGCCTTTCTTGTCTATCAAGGGAGCCAGACCTGGCCAGGACTCCCTGCTTAGTCGCCCTCCGACCGTGCAGTTGCTGGACCCTCCTGTGACGGAGTCCTGGGCCCGTGGGTGTCCTCCGTCACACCCGGGATGGGGCTTGTGGGGCCCTCCTGGTCCGCGCCCCTGCTGGCTGACTTCTCCGCCCTGCTGCCCTTGCCCTCCTTCGATGAGGCTCTCTGGCCCTTGCCTGCCCTTGATGTTGTGGCAGGTGACGGGCCACGACTTTGCTCCTTGGGGGCAGCCGTGTCAGCCTTCTCACGGCGGGCCTTGGTTTTACGGGTTCTCTTTCCAGGGGGGGGGCTGGCTGTTCCCTTGCTGCTGGCCGATGTATCTGTGCTGGGAAAGGATGGAATCCAAAACCCGTGCACAATGGTCAGACTTGATGCAGGGCTGGTGGTGGCAGAGGTGCTCTTCGGACTCTTACCAGATGGAGGGGGTGGGTCAGTTGGTGCAAAGAGGTCAAGTTTGGAGAGGAAAAGTTTTTTAGGAGCAATGGGATGGGTAGGTGCAGTGGGTATGGGAGTGGAGGGAGAGGATGTGGTTGTAGGAGAGTCAGGTGTGCTGTCTATGGGTGCAGGTGCTTGTGACGTAGGCTGTCATGTGGTGGTTGGCTGTTGTGGGGTGGCTGCCTGCGTTTGTGTGTTTTGGAAGAGGGGGTGACAGACACAGTGGGAGAGGACACAGGGGACGTGTAAATGGCAGTGGGGGTGGTGACTGCACGTGTGCGGACTGTACTGGAGGGTGTGGTGGTGATGGAAGTACTGGCTGATGGTGGTGTGCATGCAGGTGTGAGTGGAGACGTCACAGGGAGGGGGGAGGGAGACGAGGAGGAGGGGGACACAGAGGTGGTAGTGACTGTTGCCATGGCTGCATCTGGATGTTGCTTGGGTGAATGCTTGTGGGATCTGTGGTGCTTATGTCTGGATGAGCTGCCCTTGGGTGTTGAGGTGTGTGCAGGCTGGTCTGATGGTGTGGATGAGATAGGCTGAGGAACAGGAGACTGGGAGACGGTGGAGGCAGTTAGAAGAGGGAGGCTGGAAACAGGGACAATGGCTGCCGTCAGTGCTGAGGCCAGAGCATTGAACGATCGTTGATGGGCAGCCTGACCCGAATGAATGCCCTCCAGGTATGCATTGCTCCGATGCACCTCCCTCTCTACCCCCTGGATGGCATTCAAAAGGGTAGACTGCCCAACAATGATGGTCTGTAGGAGGTCAATGACCTCCTCACTGAGGGCAGCAGGGGTAACTGGGGCAGGGCCTGAGGTGCCTGGGGCGAAGGAGATGCCCGCCTTCTTGGGAGAGCGGGCACGGAGCGAAGGCTGAGGGGCTGCTGGGAGGGCGGAGCTGGTGCGCTGGGTGGCGGCTGTACCTGTTGAGGCGGGGGGCACGGATGTTGCCGCCACCGCTAGGGAGCTCCCTTCCGAGGACGTGTCAGTGTCGCTGGTGTCACCACGGGTCCCCGTTGTGGAGCTCCCCTCGCCCTCCGTATCACTGGTGACCTAGGTGTCTGTAGCATGGCCCACCGGGGCCTTGTGAGTTGCAGCTCCCTCGTGCTCCGATGCCAATTCTCCTCCGCCTGATGATGCTAATGCACACATGCACAAGAAGATAAAGAAAAAGGGTGGTGGGAGAAATAAAGACAGGTTGAGTGCATGCATTGTCAACACCGTTGTCGGAGAGGACAGACACAGGAGCCTCCAGCACTACGCCGCGCAATCGGGGTACACTACTCAGTACTTGTGACTAGGCCTACAGGTCTATGGACAACAAATGCACACATGGGTGATGCTGGACCATGGATTGCTGTACTTGGCACCCTACAGAGGTGGGGGGAGGGGGCACAGGGCCATGCCTAAAGGCGGGGACTACACTACAGAAAGCGCCCTGGCCTAATGTCACCCACAGCCCTCCTCCCCCACCCAGGCACCTCCACTGCGCGTAAAGATAGCAGAATGTGCTGGTACTCACCCCCTTGTGTCTGCTGTGATATCCTCACGCGCCCATCCAAATCGGGGCAGGCCACTGCCAGGATCCGGGACATCAGGGGGGTCAAGGTACGACTGGCACCCCTCCTACGTTGGGAGGCCATCCCCAGCAGTGACTCAGCGGTCTTCCTGGTCCCGCGGCGGATGTCCTCCCACCTCTTTCGGCAGTGGGTGCCCCGTCTGTTGTGGACCCCCAGGGCCCGGACTTCCTTGGCGATGGCACGCCAAATGTCGACTTTCTGATGGGCGCTGACCTATTTGACATGTACAGGGTGGGAAAGGAAATTTCAACATTTTTCTGCATGTTAGATGTGATTGCCCCCCCCTCCCCAACCCTGCCATGTGGCACATGCTCTCATCTGTCGTGCCTTGCACTCCTCATTCGCTCCCCACCCCACCATTTTACATCCACCATACACAACCCAGGCATAGCCCATTCAACGTGCACCCAGTGTACTTACCTGTTGGTCTGGGGGAACCGTAGAGTAGCGCATACTGGGGCAGGACCCCATCCACAAGTTTCTCCAACTCTTCTGAAGTGAAGGCAGGGGCCCTTTCCCCAGTCGCAGCAGCCATTGTCTTTTCCAGACCGAGGTCACAGCAGCACTTGTGGTATAGGTCCTCTCCTGTGGATGATCAGGTCTCGAGTGATTAAGCAGATAGAAAATGGCGGTCACGCCCGCGGCGGTGCGTACCGGCGCGGTGCGTACCGCCGGCGCACATCGTCATTGGCTCCTGAGACCCATAGGGTTCAATGTTAACCAATGCGCCTTCGCACTGCGGTCTTCGACCGCCTACCGCCACGGTGTGCCACGCCAGCGCGTTGACTTCACATCCCACTGTCACACTTCTCAGGTCAGGCAGCCGCCATTACAAGGGCCCACATGGCTTAATTGCTACTGCGTCACACAGGCCTAGGCCTTGCATTGCCACTCATACAAGCCTTTCAATGCATAGCGATTCGTGTACTGTGCAAGCTGGGTGAACGTACCTGTGGGTTGCTTGACTCTGTGCTCCATGTTGTCCTTCCTAGGCACCGTCCGCTGGGACTTGCGAGGAGAAGGATGAATCCTCCCGTGTACCGACCGCTGGTGGACCTGTCGACAATGGAAGAACGACATATTATACTTCGATACCGACTTGACCGAGCCACTATACATGAACTGTGTGCCCAGCTGGAGCCAGACCTGATGTCCCCCATCTGCCAACCCACAGGGATTCCCCCTCTAGTGCAGGTTCTGTCAGTACTCAATTTTTTGGCAAGTGAGTCTTTTCAGACAACAGTGGCCATGTCATCAGGGATGTCTCAGCCTATGTTTTCTAAGGTTTTGTCCAGAGTGTTGTCTGCCCTGATGAAATACATGCGGAGATACATTGTTTTCCCTGAGGAGGGTGATTTGGCCACTGTGAAGTGTGATTTCTATGCCCTTGGACATATCCCCAACATCATTGGTGCCATTGATGGCACCCATGTGGCTTTAGTACCCCCAAAAGACAATGAGCAGGTGTACAGAAATAGAAAAAATTACCATTCGATGAATGTCCAGGTGGTCTGTTTCGCTGACCAGTACATCTCCCATCTAAATGCCAAGTTCCCTGGGTCAGTGCATGACGCGTATGTCATGCAAAATAGCAGCATCCTTTATGTGATGGAACAGCTACAGAGACACCGTGTGTGGCTAATAGGTGACTCTGGTTACCCCAACCTGCCTTGGCTATTGACCCCAGTGAGGAATCCCCGGACCAGGGCAGAGGAACGGTACAATGAGGCACATGGGCGAACTAGGAGGATTATAGAACGGACCTTCGGGGTCCTGAAGGCCAGGTTTAGGTGCCTGCATATGACAGGTGGATCTCTAATGTACTCACCAAAGAAGGTGTGTCATATCATCGTGGCCTGCTGTATGCTTCACAATCATGCATTGCGACGCCAGGTGCCTTTCCTGCAGGAGGATGGTCCAGATGGTGGTGTTGTAGCAGCTGTGGAGCCTGTGGAGAGTGAAGAGGAGGAAGACGACGGGGACGACACGGACAACAGGGACACAGTTATACAACAGTATTTTCAGTAGCACACAGGTAAGAATCACCCACTCCATTTTACATTTACTTCTGGCCTCCTGCATCTCTACTTTCTGTGTTTCCCCCCAGTTCTTTTTAACTGATTTTTGACTTTCCCTTCCCTTTTCAGAGCTGTATGACCCACAGCGTGACTTCTGCTTTGTTTGCCCATGGACTAATGCTTATTGACATTTGTATGTTGTCATCACAATGTAACTCAAACACTCACCCCCAGTCACAGATCTGGGTTTAATCTATCGTTCTTTTGCTCACCATGCCACCCCAGTTTGGACCCAGCCATATGCAAATCAGTCTTGACCTATGGATTAAACCCAGATCTGTAACTGGGGGTGAGTGTTTGACAATGTTCAGCATTCTGTCCATCACTTGTTGTTTTTGCTTTGTCGCCCTAAGTGGGAAGGGCATGCCCAGACGTGAGTCCCGTGCTTCCCATGCCACTGGATTCAAGCTAGCCTGGCTGATGAGGGGTGAAACCCTGAAACCGGTCCCAGGATGCTTGTTTCCGGTCCAGTGAGGACCTGGCTTGGCAGTTCGGGCTGGACTGTTCCCATGAGGAACTGGGTCAAGACTGATTTGCATATGGCTGGTCCAAACTGGGGTGGCATGGTGAGCAAAAGAACGATGGATTAAACCCAGATCTGTGACTGGGGGTGAGTGTTTGACAATGTTCAGCATTCCGTCCATCACTTGTGTTTGCTTTGTCGCCCTAAGTGGGAAGGGTATGCCCAGACGTGGGTCCGGTGCTTCCCATGCCACTGGATTCAAGCTAGCCTGGCTGATGAGGGGTGAAACCCCGAATCCGGTCCCAGGATGCTTGTTTCCAGTCCAGGGAAGACCTGGCCTAGCAGTTCGGGCTGGACTGTTCCCATGGGGAACAGGGTCAAGACTGATTTGCATGTGGCTGGGTCCAAACTGGAATGGCATGGGCAGCAAAAAAACGATTGATTTAGGCCCAGATCACTGTACTGGGGGTGAATGTTTGACAATGTTCAGCATCCCGTCCATCACTTGTTGTGTTAGCTTTACATCAAACCAGACGAAAAGGTTCTTGACTTTTGCCTTAGAGACTTGTAACAGCCCTAATGAGTCCGCTGAACACCAAATCGAGGGCTACCTACCCATGACCAGAACCTCTATTTTTCCCACATTCAGCTTCAAACACTTGAGAGCCATCCACTCAGCTACTTCCATCAGACATGATCATAACATGGCCACCATATTGACATCATCCTGAGATAAAGTGATGATAAGTTGGGTATCATCAACATATGACACAATATTAAATCTGCAATGCTCGATGATGTCAGCTAGTAGACGCATATACAAATTAAATAAGGTGGGGCTCAGTGAGAAACCCTGTGGCACTCCCAAATGCAGAGGTAAAACCCGACATGTATATGGTTTCAAGGCTACATGAAAGGTGTGATTCTGAAGAAAGGAGGCAAGCCACCACAGAGCCTTAAATCCGGTCCCACATCCCCACGATCACTCAAGAAGAAGACTGTAAGAAATGGAGTTAAAAGTTGCACTAAGGTCTAACGGCAGCACCACCACAGTGTTTCCTCTGCCTGCAAACTGATGGATAGATTCAGAGGCAAACAGTAGCATAGACTCCGTGCTTTAGTGGGGGCGGAAACCGGACTGAATCCTATGTAGGAGTTAATTTGCCTCGATAAAAGCCGACAGCTGTTGATTGATATATTTCTGGGCTACTTCAAGGAGAAGAAAGGCAACAATGAAATGGGCCTATAATCTACTTACATAGTAGGATCCAGAGATGGTTTTAGCAATGGGACTATGGTAGCATGTTTCCAGCCTTAAGGAACCCGGGCAGTTTCAAAAGAGCTGTTAATGAGACCACAGAGCACTGGTACTATAGCATTCATACTTCGTTCCCAGACCGCAGGAGAGGTAGTATCAAGCGGGACCCCTGATTTGACAACTGGGGCTACAGATAGCAGTTCCTTGGTAGTAACAAGACCGAAGATGGAAGTTGTCGGCAGAGGTTTCAAACCATCCCGCGAGGCGCATCTCTAACTGTCTCTGGAATAGGGGAACAGATGGAAGCTACTTATCAAAGAAAAACAGAGGCATTTTATTGTATTGTTCCTTGGAACTGGGAATAGTGGGTGTGGTACGCTCTAGAGATGATATTGACTTTGTCGTGTTGTCTCCCATTATACGAAATGAGACTGCTGGATTCAGGCAGCAGCGCCACTGTGCTCTGGGGAACTGAGACCAATCCCACTCTGTGTAACAACTGTGGGCCTCACCCTTCTGGTCAGCTAGCAGTACTTCACTTGCACCTAAAAGAGACAATGACTTGTGGCAGCCATGCGCATTACATTCTGATTTCTCATGGAAATCATGGTGTAACAGATCTCATCCTTTTCTCTCAGTTACATTTGTCTCACACATGCAAAGACAAACAGAAGCAGAAATTGGTCCAATATATTTTGTTGAATCACCTGCATTGTAGAGAAATGGAATGTACTGCAATAATTAGGATGATAAAACATAATAATTGCAATGCTGTGACAAGGAAAGTGAAACATAAGAAAACTCCCACCATAGAGTCAGAATGTTACATTTTGGAATTCCTACTCACGCCACTAAGGAACAATTAGAGCACAGCAGTGTCAGCCCTAATCCGCCCTTCAGGATCCCTAGGAAGACACCATCTCCCATACCCAAATATTGTAGTAGCGAAGAGGGCTGTTGGTCTACTGAGATTCCTCTACCATGTAGGGGGAAAAGACGTCAAGTCTCAGCAGACAGCTTCAATGAAGCGACAGAATGCAGTGGCAATCTGAACTCTCCATCTAACGTATAAGGGACAGAGGGAAGGTTTATAATAAAACAGCTCCTGTTCTGAGAAAACTGCCCTAACATAAGAACACGTATGTTTCTCGTGAAGTGGAAAATATTGTGGTGTTCTGCTTTGTACTGACAACATCATGTACTGCCTTGAGCAGAGTACAGAACAACAATGTAAGATTAAAAGAATGAAAACAGTACTTCGGCTAAAATTTTATGAGATAAAAGGAAATAAAACATCACCGCAGAGTGATGCTTCTGCTCAGGAAATACGATAAATAAATAAAATAAATTGTTAGTGGGCTAAAGGGCACATTCCTATGGCTAAAATGACATGCCCTGAAAGCTTACTAAAATAACCTCACAACAGCTTTACAACTGAGAAGAGTTTGTGAGAAGAATTCTGGGACATCTAAATTTTCCTTGCATAAAAGGTTCGATAAGTGGCCCTAATCTGTCTATGATAGTCTTTAGAGTCACTCCATAGTTGGCTGTATCAGTAGGATTTACATTCCTCCACCAGATCCGTTCCAGCAGTGCTTTTTTTTTCAAGGCAAGAAGCTCATCATGAAACCACTCCACAGAGGGTTTGGTTCTTCTGATAGTATGAGCAGTCGACTGGGCGATTTGATCAAGTGCATCCCTAACCTATCTCTCTACTTTGGAATGAGCGGTATTCACTCATTCACCAAAAAAGGGACAATTCAAAGCCAAGGTTTGGGTAAAAGAAGTCATTTTGGCCCATTTGTCCTGACCGGCTTCCCAGAAATGTGTACGACTGCAGATGTCATCAAAGGGATCTGAAAAAGTATAACAAAATGGTCTTACCAGAGAAGAGGGAAAGAAGAATCCACTACTAGACCAGTAACATCAGAAAAAATAGGGTCCATTGTATGTCCCAACTTGAGAGCGCGAGCATTAACCGGTTGAACTAGCTGAAGAGCCTCCAAATCTAAAACCTATGTGGCAAGGCTTGAACATGCAGCATCCTCAAAGTGGAGATTGAGATCACCAATGACTAAGAAATTCAAGTAATGCAAAACAAAAGGCAACAAGGTATCTGCTAAGGAATATATAAACTTAGAGGCTGGGCATGGAGGATGGTAGATCAAAAACCCAGATAAGGTGAGATTGCTACCCAGGGCAAGTGAGAAGGAAGCTGCCTCACTTACTGTAATTGTAACTTCCGTAAAGGTGCAGTGAAAAGACTGTTTGAAAATATTTGCAATACCACCCCCCTTTGTGATTGCATATCCAATCTCACAATCGCATAACCTTGGGGAACAGCTGTCAGAATATCAGGTGCTGAGTTTTCAGTTAATCATGTCTCCAATAAGAAGATTGCAACAGGCAAATAATCAGTCAGAAAGTCAAATATCTCTAATCTGTGTCTAACTAGTGAACGGCAGTTAAAGTAATAAAAACACGCCCTCAGAGAGGGTTGTAAATACTTGCTCACATCAGCATTCTTTACCAATGAGGCATGGGGTGCAAATCTGCATTTCTACAAAAAAGTTTATCTTTGGCTAAGTCCAATGAGTAATGACACTCACTTAATGTAGTTGGGGCCAATCTCAACAGCTCCCACATAGCAAATTGTATGGGGTTATGTTTTAAACACACAGGCAACCTGGCCCCTGGTGCTGGCAAGGTGCATATGGGCACACATGGGCTTGCCTTAGATGCGCCTTTGGTGCACCAGTGACGCGTTGGTGCATCAGCCCTATTTTTATAGGAAATTGGGCAAATGGCAGGGTCTGCCTCCACACTGCAGTGCTGACCCAAAGCCAAGTAGGCCACCCAAAATGACTGCCACAAATTCCCCACTTTAAACTAGAGTGCTAATTCCCCATGAGTATGAGCTCTAAAAGGCTGTCAACTCACACACAAAGCAATTGTTCTCCCATGTGACCCCAGCTAAAAAAACAACTTATAGCACAAACAAGTCACAAACTCCCTAATCAAGGTGCAATTTGAGGCTCACTTAAAATAAAATAATATGGTGCGGTAGAAGCGTGAAAAATGCTTGGAAGACTCTGGTGCCATTAACAGCACATTTGCGCATCTGGCCTATTTTTATAGGAGATTGGGCAAATGACAGGATTCGTCTCCACACTGAAGCACTGACCCTAAACTAAGTACCCCACCCAAAAATAGCTACCACAAACTCCCCGCTCTAAACTAGAATGCTAATTCCCCATGAGTACGAGGTCTACCAGGATGTCAACCCACACACAAAGCAATTGTTTGTCCTCTGTGACCCCAGATAAAAACATATATTTTAGCAGAAACAAGTAAAAAAAAAAAAAAATCAAGGCACAATTAGAGACTCACTTAAAATAAAATAATATGAAGGGGTAGAAGTGTGACAATTGCACAGAAGAGTCTGGTGCCATTAAAAAAATAATAATAATAAAACATGTAAACATATAACAATGCCATACATTACAAATTTATCATAGTAAACACTTCAAAAAATGTATTCACACTTTTAAAATAACATGACCCCCACAAATCCTAAAGTATGTATATGTATGTAATATTTATGTAAGGCAAACTTAGATAAAAAAGCTGTGAAGTTCTACATAGGGTCAAAAACAAGCCTAGAGTCACCAAGTGACTGACAAGGTAGTTGGCTAATGGATTGTTATTACATTGTGATATAGTGTTCTTAAAAGAGGTGGGTTTTCAACCTATTACTAAATTGAAACAGTGTTGAGGCAGTTCTTACAGATATAGAATATTCTTTCAGTACCTGGATGCACAGAAGGGAAGAAATCTGCTGTTTTTTTTCATCTTTTTTACATTTTATTGTCTTCAGTTTGATGATGACAGGCTGCCGGTGTGCCAAAAGCCACCAGAGAAGGTGAGCTTGTCTGCAATATAGCTTTCTAACTGATTCAGCTAATTTTGAAGAAGATGTGGGCCAGCAAGGAGAGCCAATGGAGTTCCATCAGGATGAGGATGATGTGATCACATTTATTCCTGTCCCAGATGTGGTGTGCTTTCTCATATAGGATGCCCTTAAGGAGTGCCAATTCACAGTTTGGTTGCCTATGGAGCAGAGTAAGTGCCCAGAGTCCTAAAGCCAGCAAAAACAAAAATCAGTACAGGATCAAAAACAGGAGGTCAGAATAAAAAGGTTTGTGGATAACCCTGCAAAACCGGCCATCTCCAACATAGCCCCCTCTACGCCTAAAGCCAGGGTAGGCCAATCATTATCTTGCTGGACTTCCCTGCTTAAGGCGAGAGAACCTGGACTATGGCCCACCATTGCAAGAGCTCCTGCCAGTTCTTTCCCCCCCTGAACCTAGTTGGATTCCTATGTCTACACTCTCAGGGTCCGCTGAACTAACCCAGTGGGAACCCTTCTTCTCATCTGTTAGCTCCATTTATGCAACACTTAACCTTGGCCAACAGTGTCATGTGTCCCATTCCAACCCTTGTGTCTGACTTTGGTCCCCCAGCCCAGGGAAAACTCTCACCACAAGGACAACCACCAACAGAGGCTACTGACAGCTGTCAGTGTCAAAAAACAAGCCCCAGGCCATCCAGGTGTCTCTAGCCACAGTGGTTATGAAAGGCGGGGGGCAGTAGCCCCAGGTGCTTGGCACCCTCCCACCAGTTCAGGGGTGGTGTCCTGAGATGGATCACTCAACTTAGGGTCTGTACCCTTAGGCTAAGCAGAGGGTAGGGTGGGCTCCCCTCATTCTGTCCCTCTTGCTGGGGTCCTGTAAAATCCACTTTGGAGTGGTACCCCCAGACAACTGAACTGTTAGAGCACTTTTGGTGGCCACCCCTCCCAGTTCCCCTGACACTGAGGGCAACTAATTCACCAGAATGCAGTCTAGGGGCATCTGGGGACTAACTATGGCCCTTATATCGGTCACGTTCCCACCCCACTCTAGGGACACCAGAGCCATAGTGTGACAAATGTCCTGCCCAGGGGCAGGAGTCACTCTACACACCTGCTGGTGTACTGCTCTGGGGAAACTAGCCTTTCCACAACCATGGTCCCACTAGCCTTGGGGTCCCTCAGAGCAGTGATTGTGACCCCCTCAACTTTCACCTGGTGGAACTGATGACTCCCACTTTCTGAGATCACCAACTCACCCTCTGAGTCCACCTCCCAACTAAGGGAGATTAGTGCATGGTCAATGACCTGT
Organism: Pleurodeles waltl; assembly: GCF_031143425.1. Taxonomy (NCBI): domain Eukaryota; kingdom Metazoa; phylum Chordata; class Amphibia; order Caudata; family Salamandridae; genus Pleurodeles; species Pleurodeles waltl. Next base: position 775,569,602 of record NC_090445.1, on the reverse strand, counting down.
CCCTGGGCCGCCCCTGTAGAGTGGCCACCAGTGGGGGTTTTCTTAGGACAGACAGAGTCCCCTTTCTTGTGTCCTAGCATGGAGCACACAAAGCAATTGTGTTGAAACTGTGGCACCTTGGACCACCGCCCACCAGAACCTCTCTCCTTCCTGTCAGAAGAGACATGGGAAACTTTTTCTCCCCCTTATCATGGGACCTGTCTGTGTCTCCCTTGACCTCCCCCTCTTTATTCTGTTGGGGACTGTGCCCACTTCTTTTGGACCCTGGCGCTGAGCCAGCTTTCTGCCTGTTTGGCAAGCTTCCTGGGATCAGTAAGCTTGCTTTCAATCAAGTGCTGGCACAGCTCTGGAAAACAACAGCTAGACATGTGCCTCCCTGTAATCAAATTTTACAGCCCCTGGTACTCTGTCTTGTTACCTTTCACCCAACCATCCAGTGCTCTGGGAAAGGAATCAACATACTCCACCGAAGTTTGAGAACCAAGTTTAGTGCACTCCTGATAAATCTCTGGGGTGAGACTATACCTCCTGATTAGGGCTTCCTTCATGACAGGGTACTTCATACCATCTGCTTCATCTGAAGCCAACAAGGTGTCCCTCCTATCCACACTTCCACAGGCCTGCCCCTGAATCTCTCCCACAGACCCCGTTCATGCTCAGTGCCACTTCAAAACCCCCATACCCTTGCTTTATGTCATTCCTCGACCACAAAATCCTTCACTACATTCTTGGATATATATAACTTTCCCTGAGACTACACTGTAGATCTGCTGCCACCATCTGTGCTGTATCTGCTCCTTAAGTCCAGCTTCTTCAAGCTCAGCTCGTGAGCTAAGATAATTTTCCCTTCTTCTATGGCCAGTTCTTATGCCTCCATTTTGAGCCTTTCCAGCTCCAAATTGGGATGTCTAGCTTGCTTATTTCCTCCAGCTCCTCTGGGGTCAGACCCTTTGAAGAAACACTGCTGCCTGCCCTGGAGGATGACTTCCCCCAGGCACCCTAATTATCCACAAAATCACCCTGTAGGCTCTCCTTCAATCTATCCACAGTAGTATTCTTCTCCTCTGTGGACTCACCATCCTCCTTTGCTGCCAAACAGGCTCTAAGCACCTTTTACGGCTCCTCCTTTCTAGTGAGGCCTTTAATAGGACATTTGAGCTCCTTGTAGAATTTTTTGAGCTAAGGCATCAAATAGGTTTCCAACCTCTCCTGTTCAAATATCAAATCTGAAGCTCCAACTGTTGGCTCACTAGACCAAGAAATGACTGTGAATAAAATTAAAAAGTTGCAAAGTTTCAAGAAGACAAAATGACCCAAAAAGAAAAAGGAAAAAGAGTATGCCACCACGTTATGGTCTTCAATATGGAAGTAGTGTACACAATCACTGCATGCCAAGTACAAATACAAGTCCTATCCTGACTGCTGATCACCAATGTTAGAAATGGTGTCTCTAGTTAGCAGTGGTTTGCACCCTGACTAAGAAGGAACCCTCACTCTTGTCAGGGTAAGGGAGCCATATAGCTAAGATAACCCCTGCTCAGCCCCTTGGTAGCTTGGCACGAGCAGTCAGGCTTATCGCAGAATGAATGTGTAAAGTATTTGTACACACACACACACAGTAACATAATGAAAACACCACAAAAGTACTCCACACCAGTTTCGAATAACAGCCAATATTTATCTGAGTAAAACAGGACCAAAATGTCCAGAATCCAGCATACACGAGTAAATATATAACTTTTTAAAGGTTTAAATGAATCTTAGTCCATATGAATCAATGGTTGTATCTTTTTAGCACAAAGTACCTGGGATGCTTCAAAAACAAAGACAATGTGGGCCACAGTGGAGGTGAGGCATCAAAAAAACAAAGTGATGCATAGGCTCCTTTCAGTGCAGCGCAGGTGAAGCATTGATTCTTTCCTTGAAGGTAAGGCAATGTGTCAGTTCCTTACTGAAAGGGGAGGTGATGCATTGCTTCTTTACTTGCAGGAAAGCTGATGTGTTGATTTCTGGACATGCAGCCTTGGTTCCTTACTGCAGAGCTGGTTCGATGAGAAACTGATGCCCAGGGACAATGCGTGGAAAATCCAGACTTGCTGTGTTGATGGAGCTGTGTTTAAACTGTTGCTGTGTCGATTCTGCAACTGCAAGACATTTGCTGCACTGATTTTTCAGCCACAGAATATCAATTTATGGATTTTCTCCTTCAGGTCACCAACTTATGCTTCCAAGGGCTGGAGTTGACACCACTTGGCAAGTCAGCGCTCTCAGCAGAACAGCCCATGTACTTGCAGATTAAGGCGGTCATTCTGACCCTGGCGGTTGACTACCGCCAGGGCCGGGGACCGCGGATGCACCGCCAACAGGCTGGCGGTGCATCCATGGGCATTCTGACCGCGGCGGTACAGCTGCGGTCAGAAACTGGAAACCGGCGGTGTCCCGCCGGTTTCCCGCTGCCCTAGGGAATCCTCCATGGTGGCGGTGCAGGCAGCGCCGCCATGGGGATTCCGACCCCCTTACCGCCAGCCTGGTTCTGGCGCTTTTGACTGCCAGACCCTGGCTGGCAGTAACGGGTGTCGTGGGGCCCCTGGGGGCCCCTGCAGTGCCCATGCCAATGGCATGGGCACTGCAGGGGCCCCCTAACAGGGCCCCACCAAGATTTTCAGTGTCTGCCAAGCAGACACTGAAAATCGCGACGGGTGCAACTGCACCCGTCGCACCACTTCCACTCCGTCGGCTCCATTCGGAGCCGGCATCCTCATGGAAGGGGGTTTCCCGCTGGGCTGGCGGGCGGCCTTCTGGCGGTCGCCCGCCAGCCCAGCGGGAAACTCATAATTACCGCGCCGGTCTTTTGACCGCGCAGCGGTATTCTGACGGCGGGACTTTAGCAGGCGGCCTCCGCCGCCCGCCAAAGTCCGAATGACCCCCTAAGTCTTTGATGTCCCTGAGACTTCTTAACAGGAGGCAAGTTCAGTTCAAGCCCTTGGAGAAGCTTAAAAAGGATGTAGAAAGCAAAGTCCAGTATTTTCACTCCCAGGGTAGAAGCAGCAAACAGCAGGCCAGCACAACAAAGCAACAGGCAGAGTGTCAGTCCCTCCTACAGCCTCCAGCTATTCTTCCTGACAGAATGCCCTCAGTCCAGAAGTGTTCAAACTATGGGTGTCAGAGGTCTAGTACTTATCCCTATTTCTGCCTTTGAAGTGGGCAAACTTCAAAGAGAAGTCTTTGTAATGCACAAGACCCTGTCTTTATTTGCCCTGGCCCAAGATACTCTCTAGGGGGGTGGAGATTGCTTTGTGTGAGGACAGGCACAGCCCTATTCAGGTGCAAGTGTCAGTTCCTCTCACCACTCTAGCTCAGGTGGGCCCATCAGCCCAGTGATGGGCCATCAGGCTATGCAGAACACACCTCAGCTCCCTTTGTGCAAATGTCTAGAGTGAATGCACAAACAGCCCAACTGTCATCCTGACTCAGATCAGAGTGTATTCAGCAGACAGGCAAAGTCACAGAATAGTTAAGCAAGAAAACACCTACTTTCTATAAGTATCTAAACACTAACTGTTGGAACATGAGTTATTGGCAAAGGCAAGTAGGTACCTGCACTTAGCAAGAGGCCACAGTCACCCACTAGGTCTAGTCAAGGCCTCAATAAATTAATATTTGCTAATCTCCTCCTACCTTGACCCACAAGCAGGTAGGCTTAACTTAGTAGGCAGGTGTGCAAAACATTTAGGCCCTCATTATGACATTGGCAGTGACTGTTTATGTGGTGGTAATACCGCCCACAGGCTGGCGGTAATTACCGCAAAATTATGACCATGGCAGTGATAACTCCCATAGACAGCCAATGTACCTCACCACTGACCACAGCGGTAGCCATCAACAGCCAAGTGGAAGACAAGGTACCGCCCACCATATTATGACACTGCAAACCGCCAGGATTTCCTGGGCGGCACCAATGCCATCAAAAGCCTGGCAGAAACACATCACAGAAAACCAAAGACTTACCAACAGAGTCACAGAGAAGACCAACGCCGCCATGGAACCAGAACTGCAAGTCTTCCTGATGCTCTTCTACTCCATGCTCCACCTGGAACACCAACGCCGACGAAGACGATGACGGTGAATACAGCCGCCTAGCACACAAGGGAGGGAGGGAGGAAAAGGAGAGTGACACACACACGCACGACACACACCACACACACACCATACACACAACCAGCTGCAGAAGTAAACCAATGCCACACAACGCACAGCATAATAATACAAGGACTACAGTTCAGCAGCACTAACATTGTAATAGCAAGGCAACACCCACCATATAAACCAATTTTAGAACAAAGGTACATGAACAATTGTCCGGAAAGGACCAATGCCCAGTCCAAAGTACATAAGGCCCACATGGCCACAGCGCACAGTCCAAGCCCCAACTTAATCCTGACGAATTTCGCACAACACTATGCATGGGCAACATCTCGGAAATGGACAGGCACCTCAGGGGGAAGGGGAATCCCTCAGCTGAAGTCGGGAACTTGCCCACTGCTCCTGGAGGGGGCTCCATGCCCATTTCCCAATGCTGGGGAGTGCAAGGTCACAGTCTCTGAGGTAGGGCACTTGTCCACTTCTTCTGGAGGGGGCTCTGTGTACAACAGTCCCTGGAGGGTGGCCTACATGCGCCCTGCTGGAGGTGAGGGCTGCATTGTCTCTGTTGGGGCGGTGTCTCCTGGGCAGCCTCTGCTGGAGGTGAGGGCTGCACTGTCTCTGCTGGGGGAGGTGTCTCCTGGGCAGCCTCTGCTGGATTTGAGGGCTGCATTGTCTTTGCTGGGGAGGTGTCTCCTGAGCAGCCTCCGCTGGAGATGAGGTCTTCTTGCCTGTTATTGGTGGTTGAGTGGGAACCTTTTCTGACATTGGTGGTTGAGTGGGAACCTCTTCTGACATTGGTGGTTGAGTGGGAACCTTTTCTGACATTGGTGGTTGAGTGAGAACCTCTTCTGACATTGGTAGTTGAGTGGGAACCTTTTCTGACATTGATGGTTGAGTGGGAACCTCTTCTGACGGTGGGTGAGTGGGAACCTCTTTTGATATTGGTGGTTGAGTGGGAACCTTTTCTGAGATTGGTGGTTGAGTGAGAACCTCTACTGACATTGGGGGTTGAGTGGGAACCTTTTCTGACACTGGTGGTTGAGTGGGAACCTCTTCTGACATTGGTGGTTGAGTGGGTACCTTTTCTGACATTGGTGGTTGATTGGGAACCTCTTCTGACATTGGTGGTTGAGTAGGATCTTTCCTTTTTCTGGCTGGTGGAGTTGATCCTTCCCTTTCCTGGCTGGTGGAGTGTGAGAGAACAGGGCTGATTGCAGAGGCCCCCTAACTTTTTGCCCCATTTTCCACTTTTTGCTGGTGTTTTCCTGACTCTGATGGTGCCCTGGGTACTGCTAACCAGTCCCAGGGCCTGTACTCTGTGTAAAATCAGTATGCAAATTAGGCTAATTATAATTGGCTGAGTCAACCTACCTATAAGTCCCTAGTACATGGTAGGGCATGTAGGTTTAGGGACCCTAGCATAGGTAGTGCACCGATACGTGCACTGCTGAGGTGCCCAGTGTCATTTTAAAGGCAGGCCTAACTTGCTGGCTGCTTTTAAATTAAAGTTACATGCAAATTCGATTTTGGAATTAAAAGTAGTTCCAAAGTCTTAAACTACCTTACTTTTACATATACGTCACCCCTAGGGTGTGCCCTATGTGCCCCTAGGGCTGGATGCCATGGAACTATAAGCAGGGACCTTATAAAAATAGTTTAATAAGCCCTGGTGAGTTAAAACAGCCAAATTCGTTTTTCCCTCATTGTAGTGAATGGCCTCCAGAGGCTAGAATGGGGAGACTTTATTTTAATTTTAAAAATCCCCCTAAGTAACAGATACCAGAGGTCGGTATCAAAGTAAGTGTTATAATAAATCCCACAACTTCCAGTTCTTGGATTTAATAAAACTTGTTCAGGTAAAGAGTTTTTAACTTTCCCTGAAAAGTTGCCAACTTCAGCCCTGCAGTATTTTTGCTACTTTGCTCTGATTGGCCAGCCTCTGGCAGCCTGGCCAGGCTGCCTCGATGAGGTGTGAAGTGGCCTGGCTCCACACAAAGAGATGTGCCTGGGGGAGGAGATCTCCCCTCAGCAGATGGTGAAGCAGGAAGGGGGAGGGCTGCCAAACTGGTCTTCAAAGGCAGAGAAGGACATTTGGAGCATCCCAGCAACACCCTCACATCCTGCAAACCCAGACAATTAGGTGCCCCCTTCATTAGATTAGGAGAGGGCAGGAGAGGGGTGTGTTTAGGATTTTTAGCCACACCAGTGGGTGGGCTCAGCCAGATGTAACCTCCAAAAATCACTTTCAGCCATGATGGATATTTGATGAATGTTGCTCCCTGGGATTGATTTTTGCCACACTTCCCAGGAAGTGGTCATCACAGGGGGAAGGACCCTGCCCCTGATTGGAGAACCAGGACCCTCCTGTTTTTCATCCAGGAGCAAGGATAAAACTGGCAGACCTGCACCCACACCTCAGATCCCTATCAGATTCCAACAAGGAAGAACTACAGGAGAAGAAAGACTGCCCTGCTGGACCCCTGACCTGCACCTGGACACTGCACTCTGGAGGACTGCACCAGCTGCACACTTGGGCTTCACCACTAAAAGGACTTTACCTGTCTTCTACTGCTTCAAGAAGGGACTGTTTGCTACAGGTTCAAAGGAGCTGCCTAGAGTCCCCTGCATCAAGTCATGCAAGTAGAGCCCAGCTGACCAGCGCCCAGTGGCCAGTTGAGGATTCTGACCAGGTGCATTCTGGGAACTGTAGTCCCAACTCCCAAGGAGCAACTCAGAGCTTCTGGAACCTTGGATCAAGTTGTGGACACTTCAAGGACACAAAAAGGACCTCTGGAAGAATATCCAGAAGTTTGGAGACATTTGGAGCAACTTCATAAGTCGAAGAGGTGCATTGTGGGAGTTGTAGTCCCAGACCCTAAGAGGCATCCCACAGCCTCTGAACCCTTGGCTGGTGCTGTGGACCACTTTCCTGAATCAAACGCCTCTGAAAATAAGTGTGACAGTGTTACCTCGTGGTTGGCCTGAAATCTGGACTTTGTTCCTTTCCAGTGTGACCTTTTTTAACCCTTTGAGCGCTAGTTGCTTCTATGCATTAGAAAGTATTAATTCTTTAAAAATTCATATCTCCGGTTCCCCTTATCCGATTTTATTTATTTTGGTGCCATTTTTTTTTTTATAAAGAGATTTTTAGAGTTTTGTAATAGACAGTTAAATAATAATACAGCATATACAAATAGTATGAAAACAACTGGTGCGCGAACACAATCAACCCCGGGTCCTGGACAGAACTCAGAGTGCAATATCTGTGTGTCAAGATGGTAGTCAATAACCTGGTCTCAGTCTCTGAAGGAAGGATATAGGCAGTGGAAGAAAAAGAAGGAGAGGGAATCTTCCCACCATCTCCTTTGGTAAAGGCGCCACTCCTCCAATTGCGCAGCTCTGTTTCGAGCTATTCGTATGTCATGGCCTCCCACTTCCCCCACACTTTGTCATATTTATTTGGGCACCCCCTGGCATCATACACCAGCGTCTCACACTGTGCACACCAGTCCACTCCCCGTCTCCATTTACTCAGAGTCGGTGCTGCTCCGGCTTTCCAGTCCACCATAATGTCTCTCTTTGCCACCAGACCTGCCACTCCCACAAAACTCCGGTCCGCCCTCCTCAATCCCACATCCCCCATGACCCCCAGTAGAAGCGGTAGTGGGGCCACCTCTAGGTCCTCTCGCAGAGCCCTGGAGATCTCTCTCGTGACTGCCTTCCAGTAAATCCCTAGAGCTGGGCATGTCCATACCATGTGGAAGAAGTTAGCATTTGGGTTGGAACACCGGGGACAGTCAGCTGTGGGTCGGAGGCCTGCTGTGTGCAATTTTGCAGGTGTAAGGTATGCTGTGTGTAGATAGAGGGCTTGCAGAAGATGGAATAGGATAGCCATCGTTAGAGTCCGAGGTGCCATCAAAGCCGCTCTCCATTCCTCTTCCTCCATTGGTCCCACCCAGTCCTCCCACCTGTGACGAAGTCCCTCAAGAGAACATGAGGTATTGGTTATCAGTGAGCGGTAGATCTGGGAAACACCTCCTCTGCCCAGATTTCCCATTAGTACCTCCGCTTCCATGGGGCTGTACTCGGGAATGTGTTCTCCCGCTCGTGTGTGCACTATTAAAGCATGGCGAAGCTGGAGGTATTTGTGGAACTGTGTCCTGTTTAGTGAGAAGAGTCCCTGAAGCTCCTCGAAGGACCTCATATGTGATCCCCCCAGACATCTCCCAGTGTGGAGATTCCTATGTTGTCCCACTTCTGGAACCCTTCCAGCCCCGCAACCTCTGCAAGTAATTTTCCATGCCATAGCGGAGTCTGCTGGGTAAGGCGACCCCACCAGCCTGACACCTTCTGGGCTGCGCGCCACCCCAGCAAGATTACTTTAGTCACGTCTGGGATAATCCGGGGGATCGGGCAACCATAAAGAGCATCGAAGACCCCAGGGTAGCCCAATGTGCGGAGCTCCAGCCGGTATGCAGGGTCTGTCCAACCACCTCCCACCCAATCGTTGATTACAAGCAAGTGCATCGTAAGGTGATAGTAGTAAATATTAGACATTCCCCACCCTCCGTCATAGACGTCTCGTTGACAAGTAGTAAGTGCCAGTCTAGGACGGGTACCGCTCCACAGGAACTGGCGCGCCACTAAGTCTATTTCTTTGAACCATTTCTTGGGAATTGGGTATGGGAAGTTCTGCAGTAAATAAAGGAGCCTAGGGAGGACCATCATTTCATAGAGTGCTATTCTCCCAAGCAGATTGAGGAGTAGGGTCTCCCAACGTTGAAGATCGTCTTTGACTCTTGTAGTAAGTGGTGTAACGTTAAGTTCCCACGCTAGTTCTGGAAGAAGGGTGACGTAGAGTCCCAGGCATTTGAAACTATTTCGATGGATGGGGATGTTATGTTGCCAGTCAATACAGTCCCTCGTGGGGTGTTGAGGAACCAGTAAAGCTTTGCGGGGGTTTAGAGTTAGGCCTGAGGCCTCTGAGAAGAGTTCCAGAATCTCTAAGATACGTGGGCCACTTGTGGCCGGGTTAGCGATGTGTAGGAGAATGTCATCAGCGTAAAGTGCCACCCGGTTCTCCAGTCCTGCAGGCCAAGACCATCCCTCAATCAGAGGGTCCTCACGCAGCAGTTTCGCCAAGGGCTCTATTACGAGTGCAAAGAGCAGCGGGGACAAAGGGCATCCTTGACGAGTGCCTCAGCTGATGGGAAACGGGTCGGAGACCACTCCATTCACCTGCACCCTAACTGTCGGGGTTAGAGTATAGTAGCCCCACTAGGCTTCGGAACTTGGGACCAATTCCGTTACCCCGCAGGACACGATCAAGGTAGGACCAGTCCACGGTATCGAAGGCTTTTTCGAAATCGAGTAGGAGTAGGGCCATGGGGGATCGGGCCAAGACCCCGCGGAGCGCCAGGGCCAAGTGCAGCCACCTGATACAATGTCTAGCACTTCGGGAGGGCATGAAGCCACATTGATAGGGTGAATCAATGACGGGAGTGCTGTTTTCAGCCTGGAGGCAAGAAGTGAAGACAGTATTTTAATCTCAGTGTTCAGGAGGGAAATGGGCCGGTAATCTGAACAGTGCTGTGATGGAGGTTGAGTCTTGGGGATTACCACAATTGTGGCTTGGTCGATTCCAAAGGGGAACTGACCGTTGCTTTCTGCTTCGTCATACCTGTTGAGCAGGTGAGGACCTAAGATGTTGCTACATCTACTGTACAATTCTGCTGGGAAGCCGTCTGGGCCCGGAGTCTTACTCGATGCTAGGGTGGCTATCGCATCAGTTACCTCTAACAAGCTTATAGCCTCTTCTAAATCAAATCAAATCATTAACATTTATAAAGCGCGCTACTCACCCGTGCGGGTCTCAAGGCGCTAGGGGAAAGGGGGGGGGGTTACTGCTGCTCGAAAAGCCAGGTTTTTAGGAGTCTCCGGAATGCGGAGTGGTCCTGGGTGGTCCTGAGGCTGGCGGGGAGGGAGTTGGCTGCCAGGAAGGCGAAAGACCTCCCACCCGCCGTGGAGCGGCGGATGCGAGGGACGGCAGCGAGCGCGAGGCCAGAGGAACGGAGGAGGCGGGTGGGGACGTAGAAGCTGAGGCGTCGGTTGAGGTATTCCGGTCCCTTGTTGTGGAGGGCTTTGTGTGCGTGGGTGAGAAGTCGAAAGGTGATCCTTTTGCTGACTGGGAGCCAATGCAGGTGTCTCAGGTGTGCGGAGATGTGGCTGTTGAGGGGTACATCGAGGATGAGCAGGGCCGAGGCGTTTTGAATGCGTTGCAGGCGATTTTGGAGTTTGTCGGTGGTCCCAGCGTAGAGGGTGTTGCCGTAGTCCAGGCGGCTCGTGACGAGGGCGTGGGTCACGGTTTTTCTAGTGTCGGCGGGGATCCAGCGGAAGATCTTGCGGAGCATGCGGAGGGTGAGGAAGCAGGCGGAGGACACGGTGTTGACTTGCTTGGTCATGGTGAGAAGGGGGCCACAGCGCACAGTCCAAGCCCCAACTTAATCCTGACGAATTTCGCACAACACTATGCATGGGCAACATCTTGGAAATAGACAGGCACCTCAGGGGGAAGGGGAATCCCTCAGCTGAAGTCGGGAACTTGCCCACAGCTCCTGGAGGGGGCTCCATGCCCATTTCCCAATGCTGGGGAGTGCAAGGTCACAGTCTCTGAGGTAGGGAACTTGTCCACTTCTTCTGGAGGGGGCTCTGTGTACAACAGTCCCTGGAGGGTGGCCTACATGCGCCCTGCTGGAGGTGAGGTCTGCATTGTCTCTGTTGGGGCGGTGTCTCCTGGGCAGCCTCTGCTGGAGGTGAGGGCTGCACTGTCTCTGCTGGGGGAGCTGTCTCCTGGGCAGCCTCTGCTGGAGTTGAGGGCTGCATTGTCTTTGCTGGGGAGGTGTCTCCTGAGCAGCCTCCGCTGGAGATGAGGTCTTCTTGCCTGTTATTGGTGGTTGAGTGGGAACCTTTTCTGACATTGGTGGTTGAGTGGGAACCTCTTCTGACATTGGTGGTTGAGTGGGAACCTTTTATGACATTGGTGGTTGAGTGAGAACCTCTTCTGACATTGGTAGTTGAGTGGGAACCTTTTCTGACATTGATGGTTGAGTGGGAACCTCTTCTGACGGTGGGTGAGTGGGAACCTCTTTTGACATTGGTGGTTGAGTGGGAACCTTTTCTGAGATTGGTGGTTGAGTGAGAACCTCTTCTGACATTGGGGGTTGAGTGGGAACCTTTTCTGACACTGGTGGTTGAGTGGGAACCTCTTCTGACATTGGTGGTTGAGTGGGTACCTTTTCTGACATTGGTGGTTGATTGGGAACCTCTTCTGACATTGGTGGTTGAGTAGGATCTTTCCTTTTTCTGGCTGGTGGAGTTGATCCTTCCCTTTCCTGGCTGGTGGAGTATGAGAGAACAGGGCTGATTGCAGAGGCCCCCTAACTTTTTGCCCCATTTTCCACTTTTTGCTGGTGTTTTCCTGACTCTGATGGTGCCCTGGGTACTGCTAACCAGTCCCAGGGCCTGTACTCTGTGTAAAATCAGTATGCAAATTAGGCTAATTATAATTGGCTGAGTCAACCTACCTATAAGTCCCTAGTACATGGTAGGGCATGTAGGTTTAGGGACCCTAGCACAGGTAGTGCACCCATAGGTGCACTGCTGAGGTGCCCAGTGCCATTTTAAAGGCAGGCCTGCCTTGCTGGCTGCTTTTAAATTAAAGTTACATGCAAATGCGACTTTGGAATTAAAGCTAGTTCCAAAGTCTTAAACTACCTTATTTCTACATATACGTCACCCCTAGGGTGTGCCCTATGTGCCCCTAGTGCTGGGTGCCATGTAAAGATAAGCAGGGACCTTATAAAAATAGTTTTATAAGCCCTGGTGAGGTAAAACAGCCAAATTCGTTTTTCCTCATTGTAGTGAATGGCCTCCATAGGCTAGAATGGGGAGACTTTATTTTAATTTTAAAAATCCCTCTAAGTAACAGATACCAGAAGTTTGGTATCAAATGAATTGTTATAATAAATCCCACAACTTCCAGTTGTGGGATTTAAGATAACTTGTTCAGGTAAAGAGTTTGAAACTTTACCTGAAAAGTTGCCAACTTCAGCCCTGCAGTGTTTTTGCTGCTTTGCTCTGATTGGCCAGCCTCTGGCAGCCTGGCCAGGCTGCCTTGATGAGGTGTGAAGTGGCCTGGCTCCACACAAAGAGATGGGCCTGGGGGAGGAGATCTCCCCTCAGCAGATGGTGAAGCAGGAAGGGGGAGGGTTGCCAAACTGGTCTTCAAAGGCAGAGAAGGACATTTGGAGCAACCCAGCAACACCCTCACATCCTGCAAACCCAGACAATTAGGTGCCACCTTGATCAGATTAGGAGAGGGCAGGAGAGGGGTGTGTTTAGTATTTTTAGCCACACCAGTGGGTGGGCTCAGCCCGATGTAACCTCCAAAAATCACTTTCAGCCATGATGGATTTTTGAGGAATGTTGCTCCCTGGGATTGATTTTTGCCACACTTCCCAGGAAGTGGTCATCACAGGGGGAAGGACCCTGCCCCTGATTGGAGAACCAGGACCCCCCTGTTTTTCACCCAGGAGCAAGGATAAAACTGGCAGACCTGCACCCACACCTCACATCCCTATCAGATTCCAAAAGGAAGAACTACAGGAGAAGAAGGACTGCCCTGCTGGACCCCTGACCTGCACCTGGACACTGCGCTCTGAAGGACTGCACCAGCTGCGCACTTGGGCTTCACCTCTAAAAGGACTTTACCTGTCTTCTACTGCTTCAAGAAGGGACTGCCTGTTTGCTACAGGTACAAAGGAGCTGCCCAGAGTCCCCTGCATCAAGTCCTGCAAGCAGAGCCCAGCTGACCAGCACCCAGTGTCCATTTGAGAATTCTGACCAGGTGCATTATGGGAATTGTAGTCCCAACTCCCAAGGAGCAACTCAGTGCTTCTGGAACCTTGGATCAAGTTGTGGACACTTCAAGGACACAAAAAGAACCTCTGGAAGAAGATCCAGAAGTTTGGAGAGGTTTGGAGCAACTCCATAAGTTGAAGAGGTGTATTGTGGGAGTTGTAGTCCCAGACCCCAAGATGCAACCCGTAGCCTCTGAACCCTTGGCTGGTGCTGTGGACCACTTTCCTGAATCAAACACTTCTGAAAGTAAGTGTGAAAGTGTTACCTCGTGGGTGGCCTGAACTCTGGACTTTGTTCCTTTCCAGTGTGACCTTTTTAAAACCTTTGAGCGCTAGTTGCTTCTATGCGCTAGAAAGCATTAATTTGTTTTAAATTCATATCTCCGGTTCCCCTTATCCGATTACATTTGTTTTGGTGTCATTTTAACGATAACAATATAATCTATTTTTATAAATTGATTTTGGATTTTTAAACTGTTTCCTGTGTTTTATTTAATTACTGTTTAGTGATACTTGAATGCTTTACGCTTTGTCTCCTAAGTTAAGCCTTGTCGCTCGGTGCCAAGCTACCAAGGGTTGAGCTAGGTTTAATTTACTGAGACCAAACTGGACCTAAGTGGAGGTTAGTGGCCTATTGCTAAGTATAGGTACTTACCTGCCCTTACCAATATCCCATTTTACAACATGGAGTGGGATCCTTCCCTTTCTTGGCTGGTGGAGTGGGATCCTTCCCTTTCCTAGCTGGTGGAGTGGGGACCTTCACTGTCTTGCGTCCACGACCAGGAGGTGCCTCCACTGTCCCCGTGGACTGTTTGGCTAAGGTGCTGGCCTGGGTCGTTGGGACCCTGCTTTTAGGGGCAGGAGGGGGGCAAGGGGGAGGGAAGAGGTCAAGCTGGGTAAGGAAAAGCTTCTTAGGGATGGTGGGTTTGGATGAGGGAGAAGGGATGGGAGTGGAGTTTGAGGGAGTGGCTGTTGGAAGAGTACTTCTGCTAGACTTTGATGCAGGTGCATGGGTAGTGTGCTGATGTGAGGTGAATGGCTATCGGGTGTCTGAGTGCCTGCGTTTGTGTCCTTTAGGAGGGGGGACAGACAGGGTGGGAGAGGACATAGGGGACGCATGGATGGATGTTGTGGAGGATTCTGCTAGTGAGGTGTGTGCTGCTTGGTGTGGTGATGCTGGTGGTGGCTGCTGAAGAAGTTTATGCAGGTGTGAGATTGGACGTAACTGTGAGGGAGGTGGAGGAGGAGGAGGGGGAAACAGGGGAGGCAGTGGATGTGAATGTGTGTGGAACTGTCTGTTGTTTGTGTGAGTGCTTGTGGACTGAAGTGTGGTGCCTGTGTTTGGATGTGCCACTCTTGTGTGATGTCTTGTGTGCATGCTTGTCTGTTAGTATGCATGGGATGGGTTGGGGTTGAGGAGACTGGGATTGGGAAGTGGTAGTTGGAGGGGGGACGGAAGGGACAGAGACAATGGCTGCCATCAGAAAAGAGGCCAGAACATGAACTGATCTCTGTTGGGCGCCAGTCCACTGTGGATGCCCTCGAGGAATGCATTGCATTGCTGCATCTGGGATGCCAGCCCCTGGATGGTATTTACTATGGTTGACTGCCCTACAGAGATGGCTCTCAGGAGGTCAATAGTCTCCTCACTCATGGTAGCAGGGCTCACTGGGGCAGGGCCTGAGGTGCCTGGGGCAAAGGAGATGCCCACCCTCCTGGGTGAGCAGGCACGGGCAATTAGCTGAGGGGCTACTTGGAGGGCGGCGCTGGTACAGGGGTGGTGGTTGTACCTGCAGCTAGGGTGGTCACAGAGGTGTCTGCCACCACCAGGGAGCTTCCATTGGAAGCTCATTACCCTTGAGCTGGATCACGCTGCAATGTCTAGCCTGGCATTAAGAGGCACCCACTAAATCACAACCACCACCCAGATCCCATGACACCTAAAGAATATTGTAGTAAGGCCCACTGTACTCACCCCCTTGGGGCTGCTGTGATGCCCATCTAGCTCTGGGTTGGCCACCACCAGTATGCGGGCCATGAGGGGGGTCAGGTTCCGACAGGCATCCCTTCCTCGTTTGGAGGCCATCCCCAGGTGGGCTTCCGCGGTCTTCCATGCCCAGTGTCTCAGGTCCTCCCACCGTTTCCTGCAGTGGGTGCTCTGCCTGCTGTAGACCTCCAGTGTCCGCACGTCCTTGGCAATGGCACACCACAATCCCTTCTTTTGATGGGCGCTGACCTGCAGAGGGAATACAGACAGGAGGACAGCATCACACATACAATCCAGCCTGTCACACATATGGCTCACAACTCCTGTTTCCAACTCCATTGGCACACTCATCGCTCGGCACACACCATGTACACTACCACCAAACATACCACCCCACATATTACACAATTCCTGCACACACTTCTCTGTGCAACACTCCCACATGCATCGTGGCCAAGGTGTACGCACCTGTTGGTCTGGAGGCCCCTACAGCTGTCCATACAGCTGTCCATACTGGGGCAGGACCCCATCCACCAAGCGCTCCAACTTCATCGAAGTGAAGGCAGGGGCCCTTTCCCTGGTCACACGGGCCCTGGTAGGTTCCAGACACAGGTCACAGCAGCACATGCAGTGTAGGTGTTGTCCTGTGGAAAGTCAGGAATCAAGTGAGGTTATAGACAGAAAATGGTGGTCATGTCCGCGGCGGTGTACACCGTCACCACCGACGCTGATCCCCATTGACCACTTTACTCCATAGAGATCCAAACTAACCAATGCAAGACCGCCTTCTGCCATGACGCCCAACGTCGGCGGAGTTACCTCACTTTAACCTGTCCTTAGATACAGGACAGGCGGTCGCCATTTCATGGTGGTGGACTACATAAAGCTCTCCACTAACTACATCATTTAGGGAAATTGCACATATATTGCCATTCCCACTGTCCCATCACATTAATGTTGTGACAGCCTACTCACTCTTATGTCCCTTAGATACCTACCACGGAGGATGACTACACTGGAGGACAGGCACATTATACTCACCTACAGACTGGACAGGGCCACAGTCACAGAGCTGTGTGCCCAATTGGATCCTGACCCGACATCAGCTATTGGTCATCCCACTGCAATCCCCCCTTTTGTGTAGGTTCTATCAGTTCTCCATTTCCTGGCAACTGGTTCTTTCCAAGTGATGGTGTGCTCGGCAGCAGGAATGTCAAAGTCAATGTTCTCAATCGTGCTGGCAATGGTATTGTCTACCCTGGTGAAACACATGTGCAGCTACATTTCTTTCCCCCAGGTGGAAAATTTGGCCACTGTGAAAGCGAGATTCTATGCAATGGAACATATTCCCAATATTATTGGGACGATTGACGCTACACATATTGCATTCCCCCCCCACCAGAATGAACAGGTGTTCAGGAATCGGAAGAGTTTCCATACACTCAATGTGCGAATGGTGTGTCTGGCGGACCAGTACATCTCTCATGTTAGTGCCAAGTATCCTGGGTCAGTGCATGATGCCTTCGTTCTGAGGAATAGCAGTATCCCAAATGTGATAGCCCAACTACAGAGCCACAGGGTGTGGCTAATAGGTGAGCCAGAATCCAAATCCACTGTATGTCAGTGTATGCCTTCAAGTGTTTTCCCCATAGCATTGTGTAAGGCTAAATTGTGTTCCTCAAAACTAGCAGGTTTCCCTGGCTACCCAAACTTATCGTGGCTTCTGACCCCTGTGAGGAATGCCAGGACAGTGGCTGAGAACCGTTCTAATGATGCACATGGGCGAACCAGGAGAATAATAGAAAGGACCTTCGGCCACCTGAAGGCCAGGTTCAGATGCCTCCATCTGACAGGTGGATCCCTGTGCTACTCACCCAAGAAGGTCTGCCAGATAGTAGTGGCATGCTGCATGTCGCACAACCTGGCCCTCAGATGACATGTGCCTTTTCTGCAGGAGGAGAGGACTGGAGATGACCCTGTGGCAGCAGTGGACCCTAAGGACAGTGAGGATGAGGGGGCAGAGGATAAGGACAACAGAACATCATTTATACAACAATACTTCCAATGACACACAGGTGAGACAGTGTAACTGACCATTGCTCTGACTATTGATGTTTTCTGTGTGGCTGTAGCATGAAGTCATTCACTTCCTTCGCATCTCAACTTATTGTCACCTATGGCTTGTCCTTTTACAGATGTTGGTGATATGACAACAGTGTCCTGATGTGTTTACTGCAGACAGCTACAGGTCATTATTTGTATGCTATCACAGTGTTCAGGTCATTTGCAATAGATGTGACTGTTCTCATAAATGCACATTTTCAACACATAAAATGGTGTCACTCAAGTTGTGTTCAAGAGTGTTTACTGTAGTGCAAATAATTGACTGAAAAATGCAATGGAATGGGGTGATGGTAGAGGAAAGACCAGGATATTGTTCCAGTCTGTTTGTAGCACAGGTCCAGTGTCCATGGGGCCATCGGAAGGGGAGCAAAGGCAGTTAAAAGTGGACAAAGTGACAGGGTGGGACACAAGGGGGACAATCAGGAGAGTCTCATTTCCTGGCGGTGGTCTTGGTCTTGGCAAATGTCTCTGGCTTCGGTCTGGGTCACAGGGAACTTTTGCGGGGTGGTTCACCTTCTGCAGGGGGAGGGGTGCTGTTGGCCTGTGGGTCCTGTGGCGGGGCCTCCTGCCCACTAGCTGCAGCGGAAGTGGAGGGCTGGTCAATAGACTGGCTACTGGTAGGGGCCCGCTGGTTTACTGTCAATTCCCTCATGATGTTGGCCATGTCTGCCTGCACCCGTGCTATGGAGCTCATGGTGGTGATGAGAGAATGCAAGTCCTCCCTGATCTCCTGATGGTGTTCCTCCTGCAGCCGCTTTTTCTCCTGCATGTTGTTAAGGAACTGGCCCATCGTGTCCTGGGATTGTTGGTAGACCCCCAGAATCTTGGTGAGTCCCTCCTAGAGAGTCGGTTCCCTGGGCCTGTCCTCCCCTGGCACACAGCAGTCCTCCCAGTGTCCCTGTTGCCCTGTGCCTCTGTCCCCTGAACGGTGGGCCCACTGCCACTGTCCCTGATTGTTATGGGGGTGAGGTGTGGACTGGGGTCCCTGTACAGTAGGCACACTGCTGATTGATGTGTCCTGGGGACAGAGGTGTGGGGATGCTGAGTGGGTGCTGTGGTGTTGGATACTGAAGAGGGAGGCTCTGTGGTTGACTGGGAGTGGGCTGGGGTGACCGACTGACCAGTGGTCCCTGATGGGCCAGGTAGTTCATCCAGATCCAGAAGTCCAGAGTTACTGTCATCACTGAGGTCATCTTCTATTGGGGTACTGGTTTGTCATGTGTATTATGCTTCATGTCTGTGACATATTGTACATCCCTAGCTTCCCCTCTATCGTTGCTGTTGTCCTGCCACTTTTGTTTGTGTACGGTGATGTTTGTTGTGCTTGTAAGTTCTCCATACTGTGCATGCTTTTGTGATGGTTGTCCATGCAGGGCTAGGAGGGCTGTCCATGCATTGTTATAGCAGGCAGGGCTTGGCATTGGGGTTAGTCATAGTTGTATGTGGAGTGTGTGGGATGGAGTGGAGTGATGGAAGTGAGGGTGAGGGTGTGAGATGGCATGCAGGTAAGGGGTGTGATAAGTAGTAAATGTTGACTCACCAGTGTCCAGTCCTCCAGCAACTCCAGTGAGTCCCTCAGGATGCAGTAATGCCAAGACTTGCTACTTCCATGCTGTGAGCTGTGGGGGAGGAGGTGGGGGTCTACGGCCAGTCCTCTGGATGGTAAGATGGTGCCTTGCTGCCACGGAACGTACCTTCCCCCGTAGGTCATTCCACCTCTTCCTGATGTAGTTCCTTGTTCTTGGATGCTGTCCCATGGCGTTCAGCCTGTCCATGATTCTCCGCCATAGCTCCTTCTTCCTGGCAATGGATATTAGCTGTACCTGTGCTTCAAACAGGTGTGGCTCTACCCTGACTATTTCCTCCACCATGCTCCACAACTCCTCATCTGTGAAACGGGGGTGCCTTTGTGGGAACAAGGGTGTTGACTGGTGTGTGTAAGTATGTGGGTGTTGGGTACTGTGGTTGGGTGTGTGAAGTGGGGTGCATGAGGGATTTATGTGTGTATGTGGTGTGTGTGTCTAGTTGTCGCAGTAGTCTTGGTGTCAGTCTGGTGGCAATAACTTACATTCGTAAAGGGTTGTGGGTGATGTGGGTGTGTTTTATAGTGCTGTGGGTGTGTAGATGTGATGTGTGTATGAGTGTCAGATGTGTGTTTTTGGTATTGGACAATGTTTTGTAGTTTAGTACATGATGTCCATTTTGAGCACGCCGGTGTGTACTGCCAATGGTTTACCGCCACTGAATGTCCGTCGTGGTGATTCGTGGGTCATAATGTCATGGGCGTAGTTTTGTTGGCTTAACGTTATGGGTGTTGGTACCGCCACTTGACCTCTGGGCGGGCGGATCTGTGTATGTGCCAGTATTCTGTTGGATTGGTGTGTGTGTCATTATTTAGCTAACTGATTTTTGCCACCGCAGCTGTATTTTGGCAGCCGTCACTGGACAAGGACAAAGGACAAAGCCCAGAGTTCAGGCCACCCATGATGTAACACTATTACACTTACTTTCATAAGTGGGTCTTGATTCAGGAAAGTGGTTCACAGCACCAAACATCTCCAAACTTCTGGATCTTCTTCCTGGGGTCCTTTTTGGGTCCTTGCAGTGTCCCAAAATTTGATCCAAGTTTCCATAAGTTCTGAGTTGCTGCCTGAGAGTTGGGACTAAAATTCTTAGACTCTACCTGGTCAGAATCCTCAACTTATTACTGGACGATGCTCAGCTGGGCTCTTCTTGCAGGACTTGATGTCGTGGACTGTGGTCAGCTCTTTTGTAATTGTAGCTTACAGGGAGTCCACTCCTGGGCTTGTAGAAGCAATGCAAAGTCCTTGTGAGTGAAGCTGGTGTAGTCTGTGTGAGTGTAGTTCTTCAGGTGCAGACCAGAAGTTCTGAAGGGCAGTCCTTCTTCTCCAGTATCTTCTTCCAGGAGGGATCTAAATTGTTGGGCCGCTCTGCCATATTTATCCTTGCTGTTGGTTTGGCAGGGAGGGGGCACCAATGCCTAATAGGATGTAGGGTGCCACTCTCTGGGGTGACCACTTCCTGTAAAGTGTGGCAAAAATAAATCCCAGAAGGCAACATTTTTAAAAAATCTAACATGAATGAAATCTCTCCTTGAAGCTTACATCTGGCTGAGCCCACCCAATTGAGTGGCCACGTTTCCCTAATAAACCCCTTCCAGCCTCTCTCCTAACCTAATTAGTGGTGCTCCCATCTGGCTGGGGGAACAGTAAATGGTGGAGGTCCAGCTTCTGTCCCATGTGGCTTTCCCTCTTTCAAAAACCAGTTTGGCTACTCTCCCCCTTCTGCTCTGCCATTTGCTGTAGCAGTTCTCCTCCCATCAGATGCATCCTTTGTTCCAGGCCACTTCACACCTCATTAAGGCAGCTTGGAACAGGCTGTCAAAGGCTGACCAATCAGAAAAGGGCACTATGGGGTAATTTTGGGAAATTTCTGATAGAGTTCTAAAACTCTTTCTCTGTTCTAGTTATAATAAATCCAACCTTGGCAAGTTGTTGGATTTATTCTCTCTTTTGATTTAATACTAAATGTGGCAGATCTAGCTGTTTTCTAGTGAAAATTAGACTATTGATTTTCAATAAAGACTCCCAATATTAGCATATGGATTTAATACATTACAATGGGGAAAAGTGACTTTGACTGCTTTTCCCTCACCAGGGCTTGTAAAATATCCTTTATAAAGTCCATGCTTCTGTTTACACTGCACCCAACCCTTGGGGTACTTAGGGCAAATCTTAGGTGTGCCTTATATGTAAGATTAAGGTAGTTTAGGACTTTGGAAGTACTTTTAATTCCAAAGTTGAATTTGGGGTTAACTTTAAATTAAAAGCAGCCAGCGAGGCAGGCCTGCCTTTAAAATAACACTGGACACCCCTGCAGTGCACTATCTATACTGGGATCCCTAAACCTACATGCCCTACATATAGGCCCTGATTCCAACTTTCGCCCGCCAGGCGGGAACCGCCAATCGGCCGCCATGCGGCCAAAAGACCGCTGCCGGCATTCCAACATTCCCGCTGGGCCGGCGGGAATGAGGCCGCAACACAGAAGCCGGCTCCGAATGGAGCCGGCGGTGTTGCGGCCGTGCGACGGGTGCAGTTGTACCCGTCGCGCTTTTCACTGTCTGCTAGGCAGACAGTGAAAAGCTGGCCGGGGCCCTGTTAAGGGACCCCTGCACTGCCCATGCCAGTGGCATGCCAGTGGCATGGGCAGTGCAGGGGCCCCCAGGGGCCCCAGGACACCCCTTACCGCCAGCCTCTTCCTGGCGGTGAAAACTGCCAGAAACAGGCTGGCGGTAAGGGGGTCAGAATCCCCAGGGCAGCGCTGCCCTGGCGGATTAGCCCAGCCGGGGCAAAAACGGCGGGAAACCGCCAGCCCCGGTTTTCCGACCTCGGCTTTACCGCCGCGGTCGGAATGGGCTTGGAAGCACCGCCAGCCTGTTGGCGGTGCTTCCGTCATTCGTGGCCCTGGCGGTCTTGGACCGCCAGGGTCAGAATGACCCCCATAGTCTGGACTTTTACGTAGGTTGTCAGAGCCATTTTTAATTATGCCTAATTTGTACAAACCATTTCACACAGATCACTGGCCCTGGGACTGGTTAGCAGTGCCCAGGGCACAGCCAGAGTCAAAAAACACCAGTGTCAGCTAAAAACTGGGGCAGAAATTGAGTGGGCTTCTGCAATCAGCACAGTCTCCCACAATAACCAATAAAACTTAACAGTGGTGCACAAATATTGTTCACAGCTAGAAATTTCTCTTTTTACTTGCATTGGAAAAACACACTGCAATGGCAGGCCTGATACATGTTTACAGGGCTACACATGTGGGTGGCACAATTAGTGCTGCATGCCCACTAGCAGCATTTGACCTACAGGCCCTGGGCACACATAGTGCACTTTAATAGGGACTTAATAGTAAATCAAATATGCCAACCATGGATAAACCAATCACCAATACAATTTAGACAGGGAGCACCTGCACTTTAGCACTTGTCAGTAGTGGTAAAGTGCCCAGAGTCCTAAAGCCAGCAAAAACGAAATTCAGCAGAGGAGCAAAAACAGGATGTCAGAAGCAAAACATTTGGGGATAACCCTGCAAAAAGGGTTGTTTCGAACAAGCACATACCACAAACTACTAAACCAAATTCAAATTAAAAGGAACACCTACTCCCCACATTAAATAATCAACTTTGTACAAGATCCAATAATAATTAACTATAGCCATACACAGCCATACAAGGCTGTTACTACCACTTTAACCAGAGCATTTGGAGACACCGCCAACAATCTGCACTGAGTAGAATATGTAACAAAAAAACAGTTTGCCTTCGCAATAAATCAAAATGATTTTACTATCCTATGTCCCTTTAACAGTGGTAGCTCAACACTACAACTTACTACATTATGTGAACAAAGCAAGCACTAACTAAGGACCTGATTTAGGCCTTGACAGAGGGAATACTCCGTCACAAAGGTGATGGGTATCTACTTTATTATGATCTCAATAGGATATTGTGGGATTGTAATAAGGTGGACGGTATATATGTCACATTTGTAATGAGTGTTCCCCTCTGCCAAGACATAAATGAGGCCCTAAGTCCCCTACAGTCTACTTTGAAGACACCTGGGTTGGCAGACTGCACCATTCTAGACACAGACACGCTGTGGACCCAGCCGTCACTCCAAATTTCAAATATCATGATGAGATATCTACATCAGTGCCATGGCTCAAAAAGTCAAAACCAACAATATAGTGGAAGAATGTCACAATGCCTTCCAATGTGCACTATGGAGAACCCAAACTAGAATCTACAAATTTATCAAATCAACTAAGAATGTATCAATCAGTAATCACAATTATTGTTAAAATTAGCAAACAAACCAGTAGAATGTTCTACATGCTACAATGTAAAGTAAAACTCTTTACTAAGAATAAAGGAGTGCACTACTTAGAATCAGAGGCAAAATCCCTACCCTATCATAAACTATACTGTATAAACACTAACCAATAAACTGAGGTAAACACCTGTACACCAGCATAACTAAAACATGTTTTACTAAATATGAAGCAAATTATTTTTATACATCAGTCAAAACAACATACAAATAAAATTGCAAAAAACAAATACATAAAAATAATATGTCTATTAATTAAGTGAAAAAAAAAACAAATCACCAAACGCAAAACTTACAATTACAAATAAAATTAAATGTAACTGAGCAAATAAAATACACAAAACAAATAAGACCTAACAGTGCCATCATAGCACATACATAATGAACTATCAGTGTAAAAATATAATCCACCAAAAATGGGAAAATTAAATCCCAAAAAGCCCAAATAAATGGGAAAATTAAACAGGTCCATTTTATACCCAGCAAGCAATCCATTGTCATAAGGAACCATAAACAAAAGCTCAAAAATGTTAATAAGAACTCTCCATCAAGCTAAAAAATCAAAGGAAATGACAAAATAAAAATATTAGTTTACTAGAAATTAAATTAATTTCCTTGGAAAAAAAGTGCAAAATCCAAACATCCATAAGATTATTTTGGATCTGTAAACCTGTAAAAAAACATACAATACCCGCCCATAGAAATTACTATCTTCAAACGTTATATAAACATTAAAATAAAACTATGTAAAGCACATTGAATTAATGTATAGTAATCAAAATTACTTCAGGCTAAAAAAAAATAGAAATTCACCGGAAAAAAACAAAGGTTACAAAGGTGTTATAGTTAGGAAATAGAATTTGAAAAAACATATAAAGACACTTAAAAAATCCAAACAGGAATGTTATAGTTTTTTTTCTTTTTATTACGTGTTTAATGTACAGTACCCATCCATGGGTGTAGTATAGCTATGTAGCCACCATTTATACAGATTGTTTGCCTGTCACCCATAGTGACCATGGTGTACTTCATGAACAGTTAACAAGTAAAAATAATAAATAAGAAGAAGAAAACAACCCACCACCAACTGGTACAGGTTCATTGCTCCCTTACAAAAGTCTTCCAGGCATCATTGTGGTGACATTCTTGGTTCTCCATGTAAATGTTGCCTTCCTAGTGGGTCCCCCCTCACATTATAATATTGTTCCACCTTTGTTCCCGTATCTCCAGTTATCCTCCATCTATAATTGTTGGGTAGAATTACTCTTTTCTGGTTATGCATTACCCATAGTTTGCATTTGGGTGTCAGACATGTCCGCATTTCTCAGTCTGTGTGTCAGCATTCTGTCCATCATGTCGGTTTTACTCTCCAGGTCTTCTTTTAGCTTGTCATCCCTAAAGAATAGATTCGTATGCACTTTCTCAGCCTTAGACCACTCTGAGACATCCCTGTTTCACAGTTTAGCAGATGGTGTCCATGTCCCCAGCCAGCCCTTGGTCACCCTCCTTTTTGCCTGGGTCAGTGCTAATTGTTGGAATTTCCAGTGCATTTTCTTATCCGTAGGTCATGCAGTCATATCCAGAAAACATGTCTGTGGTTTTTTTTTAAAATGTAACCGTTGTCACCTGTCTCAGTGTCTGTGACACCCTTAGCCAGTATTGATGCACTGTAGGCACTTCCAGGCCATATGCAGTGGGAAAGCCCCTTCAATATCACATCAAAGGCATCTGACCCCCTCTATTTGGGTACATTCTGTGTAGTTTGATCAGTATTAGCTAAGTAAGATGGAGGAAGGTAAAGTGAGTTAGCTAAACCTTGCGTTGCAAGACACCTTTTTACCCACTCACATGACGCGCTCCAGTCTGCAGCCGTGATTTGTGTTGCTAATTCCCCCTTCCCATGCTCCTCTGGCAACCGGTGGCCTCGCTTCCCTATCAGCCTGTGGTGTTATATATAATTTGGTGACCAAATGACTCGTCTTGTTGCTGCCAATAGCATCTGTAACTTAGTTGTGATTCTCAGGGCATTCGAGAAGTCCATCCAAATCTTGAGCACTATGGTGGTGATTCTCACCCTGGTGGGTGGCGGAGGCCACCCGCCAGAGTTCCCCCCTCCAGAATACCGCACCGCGGTCATTAGACCGCTGCGGGTATTCTGGGTTTTACACTGGGCTGGCGGGCGACCGCCAAAAGGCCGCCCGCCAGCCCAGTGTAAAACAACCTTCCCACGAGGACGCCGGCTCCGAATGGAGCCGGTGGAGTGGGAAGGTGCGACGGGTGCAGTGGCACCTGTCGCGAATTTCACTGTCTGCAATGCAGACAGTGAAATTCATTATGGGGCCCTCTTACGGGGGCCCCTGCAGTGCCCATGCCATTGGCATGGGCACTGCAGGGGCCCCCAGGGGCCCCACGACACCCCATACCACCATCCTGTTCCTGGTGGGCGAACCGCCAGGAACAGGATGGCGGTATGGGGTGTCTCAATCCCCATGGCGGCGCAGCGAGCTGTGCCGCCATGGAGGATTCAGAAGGGCAGCGGAAAACCGGCGGTTTTCCACTTCTGACCGCGGCCGAACCGCCGCGGTCAGAATGCCCTGCGGGGCACCGCCAGCCTGTTGGCGGTGCCCCCGTCATTTTAGCCCTGGCGGTCGATGACCGCCAGGGTTAGAATGACCCCCTATATCTCTCAACTTAGCGTATTGAAGGAATTGCCCTCCTCCCACACCAAACTGCTCTCTAGCCTCTGCAAATGTTAGGAACGTGTCTCTAGGGTATAAGTCACCCAATGTCAAGCACCCCCACCCCTTCTCCATTTCACCATGGACACAATCTCATTTTTGTGTTGGAACAGGAGCAGTGGCCAGTGTCAGTTCCCTAGCAAACACTGTTTTTTTTAACACCCTGGTAATCACCCACTCCATATCTCCACAATCTATCAGATTTGAAAGGGGGTGCCTTGTGGGACCCTCTTTCTGCACCTAAATAATTCAATCAGCGCGTGTGCTTCATGCATGCTCCAGAATAGTCGCTCCTCTACACTATCCACATCAGGCAGCCACTGTGGGACATATCGTAACTTGGTGGCATAATATAATAGCTCCAAGTGTGGAAGTGCTAGTCCTTCAATCAGGATTTCCCTCTCGTAGGGACAGCGCTACCCGACTCATTTTTCCCACCCACAACAGGGACGTTAGGAGACTATCCAGTGTACGGAACAATCCGCAGAACAACATATACATCACGTTTTGGATGGTGTAGAGGCATGTGGAAGGAACACCATTTTTGCCACTGCCACTCTTCCAATGGTGGATAGCGGCAGTGTGTTCCAGAATTAGACTGATCTTGTAAGCCCAGCCAACAGTGGGTCAATACTGTGGCATTTCTGATCTTCGGGATCATGTCTCACCATACTACCAAGGTACCGAGACTTGGCCCCCTCCCAGTGTAATCCTAGTGGAGGCAGATCCCCTTCTGGTATCCCCTCTTGTGCCCCCAACAGGTACAACAGCAACTTATGTCTATTGATTTGGAGTCCCACTACCTCACCATACCTGTCTAGGTGCTGCAGTAATTATGGCATTGATTTCCATGGACATTGCAAATAAAACAGCACATCATCTGCTTACGAGGATATTAGGTGTGTAGTGTTCCCCACTGTTATCCCCTCAATCCCCATAGTCTTCTGAAGTTGCGCTGCAAATGGTTTGACTGCTAAAGGAAATAATAAAGGCAAGAACAGGCAGCCCTGCCTCATATCTCTTCATACTCCCCAATCTTCTGACACTATTCCTCCGCTGTGCACTCTCACTCGGGTGATGCATGTAGGACCTCTACCCATTGTCTGAAATTCAGGCCAAACCCCAGGTGCTGTTGCACTTGGTGTAGGTAGTCCCATTCCACTGTGTCAAATGCCATTGTAATGTCGACCAACAGCAGTGGTAGATCTTGGTCACTGCCCGCACCATGCGCATTATATGTCATAGCATATGCAAATTATCAGCTGTACTCTTTTTCCGCATAAATCCACGCTGATCCTCATGTACCAGTGATCCTACCACCATCATCAGCCTACCAGCTAGGATTTTGAATAACACTTTTGTGTCCACCTTAAGCATAGTGAGGGATCAGTATGCTGATGGATCCTTTTCATCCTCCCAAGGTTTTGGCACCATACAAATCTTTCCTTCCCTTAAGGCTTGGGGTAGTAATCTTTGCTCCTTGGCTTCCCTGTATAACTCAAGAAGGAGGGCCTGCTAACTGTGCCGAGAATGTCTGATGAAATTCCACCAGGAATCTATCTCTCCCAGGTGCCTTTCCCCTGTTTTGTCTCTTTATGGCTTCCCTAACTTCTTCAAGGGTAATGTCTATATCTATCTCTTCCCTTAGATGTGGCGGTAGCTCAGGTAGCCAATTTTTCATCAGATAGCCAGTTTTCATAGCCAGGTCTGCCTCCTCTCCCCTTGTATATGATGTCTGTAGGTGTGTCTGCAGTGTGTCATTTATTAGCCTTTGAGTGGTGGCTTGCAACCCATCTGGGCTGTTCAACATCATTATAGGCAGCCAGGGTAGCATTTTGCTAGGCTTTTCCCCCTCCCTATGAAGGTGTTGTTGGTACTGTCATATCGTAAACTTTCCCAGCATATCCCACGCATCTTCCAGCTGTCTATTCATATTAACCACTTGCACTTTCTCATCCTGATCTCCCTGTCATCTCCTCTACGCTTCTGCTAGCTCACTTTCCAATTCCCTAAGCTTTTCTTGCAAGTGCCAGCGTACTCTATAGACACCACTTATGCATTTTCCTCTGAGGATAGCTTTAAACGCCTCCCATTCTATACCCCTATTGGTTGCTGTACCCCAATTATCTTCCAAATAGTTTGTGATCTTTTCACCCAGAGTTTGCTGAAACGGTATGTCCAGCAGTGCCTCAGGGTGCATACGCCAACACCTCCCTCTGGGACTGCTTCTTCATCCATTCCACTCCAACATCATTGGGGAATGATCTGAGAGATATCTGCCCATGTGGATCACTTTTTGTATTTCTGTTCTCAAGCTTGCGGTGCCCAGGACTCTGTCTAGCCTACTGTAGGTGTCATGCGTAGCTGAATAACAGAAGTATTCTTTATGGTGTGGGTATCTCTCCCGCCTTTTGTCTGCACATCCTCATTTGGTCATAGTGTCAGCTAAGGAGCACCTCATTCTTGGTTTGCTAGGGGCCACAGGGGTTTTTGGTCCATGCTTGTATCTATGACACAATTAAAGTCTCCTATCCACAGCAGCTTGTTCATCAAATTCTCTATCAACAGATTTTGCTTCTTGGGGGCCTACGTATTGAGGATAGTTATGCTGGTGCCGTCCAGTGCTCCCTGCAATAACACATACCACGCCTGTGTGTGAGCCTCAACATAAATCATCCTGAAGGGGATCCCCACTTGTACCCACACCACCACTCCTCTGGCATACGAGAAGTAAGTGGCCGCATAGAGCTGCCCTCTCCATTTCTTCTTTAGCTTGTCAGCCTCGCTGTCTGTGAGGTGGGTCTCTTGGAGACATGCAATGCCTACCCCTGTACACTTCAAATTCAAATATATCCTATATCTTTACACTGGGCTGCTCATGCCGCTGACATTTCATGTCACAATCCTATAGTAGTGTGCCTTACGGTGGGTTGAAATTTGTCACTCTCCCTCGTGATATTGTCTTGACCATCCTGGGGGGCATATTGGTCTTCCTCCTGGACATTCATCCCCAAGATTCTCAGAATAGCAAGGTGCACCCTGTACCAAATAATAGATGAACAACATACAACTGTAATCAACCAGTTCCTTTCCCGGCCACCCCGGGCAACCCTGAGATAACCATAACCAACATTGTTACCCACCATCCTGGGTAACCTATGTCCAGGTTAACCCACCCTCCCCCAACTTTTAATTTACTTATGTCCTATCTAAACTTCTACCTAGTTTCCCCAATGTGCAGAGGCGAGTTATGCCAGTGCTTCATCTCCCTAGCAAGTCCAGGGAGAGGGGCCACCCCAAGCCTCACCTCAGCTGCCCTAAAATAGCCCTTAGGTCTGTGGCCTATCAGTGGCTCAGTCAGGATATCCCCATATGTCATGAATACTTGACCTCTCCTTTTGGTATATGAAGTATCTTCAGTTTTTCATCCTCCTCATCTTAAATACGAGGTCCCTCCCTCACTCATCTTTTATTATTACCATTGCCATTGTTCAGTGGTGTGTCAATGAGTTTTCATGAGTTTAGCTACCACTCTCTTGGTCAACAATTCCCAGAGTAGGAGGTGGTGTTTCCTCTTCTTCCCCACTACTGTGGGCAGGTGTACCGTTCTCTTCTTCCATTTGCATCTCTGCTTTCTGTACCTCAATCCTGGTTATCTCTGCGGTCTCCACTGTTGAGTCTCCCGGGTATATACCCCACTTGGTTACTCTCCCTCATCTGTCTCTTTGCCTTGGGCCCTTACTTGAGGTGCCCCGGGAACCTGGGGGCATTTTATACCAGCACTCAAGTCATGCCCACACATCTTCCGGCGTGTCAAAGAAGTTTGTTTTTCCATGTACGACCAATCTAAGTCTCGCTGGTAAGAGTAGCAGATATGGGAGTCCCATTGATTTAAATATTTTCTTAACTTCTATGTACAATTTCCTCTAAGTCTGTACTTTCCTTGTATAATCATGGTAAATGTTGTGGTTCTCAAATTTGAGGGTCCCCATTCTCTAGCAGCTTTGAGTATACAGTCTCTGTTGTGGTAGTTAAAGACATTCAATCGAGGCCCTCGGTGGGGACTTATCACCAGCGCCATATGGGCCCTCTCCACTGTGAACATCAGGACAAAGCCTAGGGTTTCAGCGTGCCTGTGATCCATATTTCCAGAAAGGCCTCAACCCAGTTTCCCTCTACTTTTGCTGGAAATCCTATGAGGCACAGATTGTTTCGACCGGAGCGGCCCTCTGCATCTTGAGTCCTGTTCTCCAGTGTCCTTGTTGTGTCTATTAGTTTGGTGACTTGTTCTTTGAGGGCAGCCACCTCCTTACTCATGGCACTTAATGATGTTAATTGTTTGTCACTTGACCCGAAACCTTACGTAGGTCCGCCTGCAGGAGCCCTACCTTGATTGTCACTGTGTCTATTTCACCCTGTAGGGCTTCACTGGTGCCCCATATGGCTGCCATTAGAGCTGCCCTAGAGGGTTCTTCCTCCTGTCCAAGTGCCCTTGCTCCAGCCTATCTTGTGATCCACTGTTTTTGGCCCTGTGGTTGCTCAAACTGGGTGATTGTATTGCTCTGTTGTCCATTTGTTGGTTTATCTTTCACCATGCCGTGGCAACAGACTGACTATACCCGGGGTAGTTTACTTTTATATTGCGGGAGAGGTCATTATTTGTATCTAATTGGGTCAGCAAGGTGAAGTTTAATCCAATAGGAGGGGGAATTACTTTGTTCTCTGCTCCCAGCCACCAGTTCTGCATGGGTGCAGGTCACCCCGAGGCCCACAGCCAACCCCTATAACCAACAAACCCCATGCAGTGCATGCCCTTTGGACCCCCTCCCGAGGCTGATTCTGGCCCCGGGGACGTCATCCCCAGGGACCTGGCCTAATTATCATTTTTTGGGTGGGAGGTGGGCCACGTGATCCCCCTCTCCAGGCTGATATCAACACTGGGGACCCATCCCCTAAGGCCCAGTCTAATTATTATTATTTTTTGGGGAGGGAGGGGACTATATCTGCCATGGGGACCCCATCTCCAAGGGCCTAGCCTAACTAAACATTTTTTTGGGGAGAGGGATGCCGTGTGCCCCCCCCTTCCCAGGGCTGATCTCGGACCCAGGGACCCTATCCCCCGAGGCTTGACCTAACTAATAATTTTTTGGTGATAAGGAAGCTGCATGGCTGAACAGGTGAACAGAAACAGGAAGAACCTTCACTCCATGAACATTCAATTGGTGTGTACTGCAGACCAGTACATATCACATGTGAATGCCATGTTGCCTGGATCAGTCTGTGATTCCTTTGTGCTGAGGAACAGCAGTGTGCCACACATGATGGAACAACTACAAGGGGACAGAGGATGGATCATAGGTAAGGGTTTCTGACACTTTTTGGCACATAGCAGACAGCCACGCTGTCTGCAAATGAGGTTTGTCAGTGACAGTCCTGTTTTGCCCCCTTTTTCAGGTGATTCTGGCTACCCCAACATGCATTGGCTCCTAACACCAGTGAGGAATCCTAGGACAGATGCAGAGAGGAATTACAATGAGGCCCATGGACGTACTTGGAGGGCGCATAATAGGTCTCCAGAAGGCTAGATTCCGTTGCCTCCATATCTCTGGTGGATCTCTGGCCTATGAGCCTGAAAAGGTGTGTAGAATAGTAGTGGCCTGCTGCATGCTGCACAACAAGGCTGTGAGGAAATCTATTCCACTCTTGGAGGAGGAGGGTGCAGTATTACCAGACCAGCGTCCTCAGAGAGGGGATGAGAGTGATGGTGATGATGAGGAGGGGGAAGATGTACACTCCAGGAACCAACTGATCCAACTGTACTTCCAGTAACTAAGTGGTACTATTTGATGGTGTTGCTATCTGTGCAGCATACTGTCAGTATGCCTTATCCTCTATGGGGGTGTTGGGTCTATAGACATTGTCACTGGACAAGGAAGGATCGGGGTATAAGAAGAAGACACAAAATCCCAGACTTTTAGAATCTTTCTGGAATCAAGAGGAACCTCTGCCAAGCAGAAGAGCTCAAGAGCTGGAGGAGGAGTACTGTCCCTTTGCTTTGTTGCTTTGCTGTACTAGCCTGCAGTTGCTGCTTCTGCATGAACAGAGTGCAAAGGGTGACCTTTGCTGTGTGACCTGCTTGAGAAAGTTCTCCAAGGGCTTGGAGTAGAGCTTGCCTCCTGTTGGATGCCTCAGGGACACCAAAGACTTCAGTTTCCTCAACCTTCAGCACTGGAACTGTGTGTGTTGTGCTGTTCAAGAGGAGAAACCACTGCGACGCTGCCAACAAAGCCAGTGGCCTGCAGCGTGACCTGCCGATGCCGCATGGAGTCGCATTGCTCCGATTTGCACTGCGACCCTGGTCTTGCCGATGCCGTCATTGGATGACTTCACTGGGCCGCTTCTCTCACTGTGACCTGTGGGCCCTGCACTCCAACATCGCATGCTCACACTGCAGCCTGGGCATCCCTGATGACGACGCTCCTGCTGACAATGGCGCCGCTGCCTGCACTGTAGCCTGTGTACACTGCTCATGAAGTACACAAAGCCCCGTCCCGTCCCACACAGCAGCCCCGGTCCACCGACGCCAGCATCATCGACTCCAGTGTCGTCATCAGGCATCCTGCCTGCTCTGTGGCCTGTGGACAAAGCTTGTGAGGGTCCAAAAGCACCGTCCTGCATCGCTGGCTTGGGCCTACTGACAACAGCTCTTCAGGAATGACGCTGCCTCTGACTGCAGCTTGACCTGGTAACACCGCACATCGCACCACCATGCTTCACACTGCAGCCCTGGTCTCACTGACGCTGCTGGATGCCATCACTGAGCAGCTGCCTGCATTGTGACCTCTGGGCATTGCTCGTTGCATCATCCCGTTTCGCACCGCAATCTCGATGCCATCCACACCAGCGCTCCTGACTTCATCAGCCCAGAGTTCGATCTTCAAAGTGTGTGACTTCAGGGCCCGAGGACTCCTGCACCGACTTCAGAGCAGACACCGCAACGCTACTCTCTGGAGCTCATCGCAAGGGTCACGATGCCCTGCAATTCCAAAGGTACTGTTTGTGGGTCTTCCCAACACCGTACCTGGCCCCCCGACACCGCGGCTGGCCTGAACTGTTGATTTTGTTGATCACAATGCCATGATAGCCCCAGGTGGAGCTATCAACTTCAAGGAACTGTATTTTTGAATAAATCTTGCAGAATTCATATAGTTATTACTTTATGGTGGATTTTTATAGCATTTGGTCTTGTTTTATATAGATAAATTTTGGCTATTTTTCCAAAACTGGTGTGGTGTCTTTTTGTAGTGTTTTCACTGTGTTACTGTTTGTTATGTGCAAATGTTTTACACATTGCTTCTGAGATAGGCCTGACTACTCGGCCAAGCTACCAAGGGTGTGAGTAGGGGTTATCTGAGCATGTATCCCCCTTATCCTGGGTGAGTGAGGGTCCCTACTTGGACAGGGTGCAAACCGACAACTAGAGACCCCATTTCTAACAGATATATATATATATATATATATATATATATATATATATATATATGTGTACATATAAACATAGGGGGTCGCCACTAGGCAGTTATAGTTAGGACTTTTTTTCATTAGACGGAGCGGTTTTTGTTTTGTCAATAACTTTGCCACTGTTTGATGAATCTTTCTGAAATTTTCAAAATGTACAATTTGGTCAGTTCAACTGCCGTCTTGGAAGTTTCAGTGTGATCCATCAAGCTGGGGCTGAGAAATGGGGGGATCCCAAAACACTTATTCCCCATTCAACATCAAAGGGATTTTTCAAATGTTTGAACATGACTACAGCCCCAACCATTGAACTGAATTATACCACATTTAGCAGAAAGCTAGCTCTTGGTCCTGGAAAACACACATTTTTTTATGATTTGGTGTAATTCCATTCACTAGTTTGAGAGATATTAGAGTTTTTAAATATAAATATATATAGGAATGGTGATCCTCCACGAATTCAGATTCACGAATCCGGATCCACAGACCTGGAGAAAAGGCAAAGCATGACAAAAAAGTTGCGCCCGTCATTTTGTTTGTTGCATCGGCTCGGGTGGGAACAGAAAAGTGCAAAAATACAAAAGGGTTCAGGACACAAGTATCATAACCCCATAGGTCACATAGAGGGGTCCCTTAGAGTCCCCTCGTGGTCATGAAATTGGCCTGTTTTTTTTTGTCCGATCCGCGGATCCAAAGGATTTTTATTTTCAATACACCCACTGCATTCAACCTCATGCGGTCACAAAATTGAGAACATATAAAGGGTGATAACAGATTTTAATTGCAATTTAAATCATTTTTTGTTGGTACAATACTAATTTTCGGAATTGTGGTATGTTCTAAGGTGATTTTACCCTGTAAAAAAGCCTTCTGCTGGAACTCCATCATGTTTGAGAGAAAAATGATTTCTCGTGATTTTCCCATAGAAGTTATTAAAGGTGCTCCAGGAGCTAAAATGAGAGTATATATCTTTTAAGTTCACATTATCTTTCTCAGCAATGTGAGAATAAAGTCTGACATTCTCAGTAAAACATGTACTTCCAATAGGAGCAGCCTATCAGTTGATTTCTTTGTGTTCTACTGCAGTCTCCCAGAGTGTTCTAAAGAGGAACCAGAGTGATTACAGACTTAAATATGACAAAAGTGTGCCAGAGCTGATGCCATCTTGATTGAATAAAACTGGTAAAACTTAAAAAAAATAATTTAGAAAGGAACAAAATGAGGGGGGTCATTTTGCAATAGAAGATGTGG
This sequence comes from Pleurodeles waltl, assembly GCF_031143425.1. Classification (NCBI taxonomy): domain Eukaryota; kingdom Metazoa; phylum Chordata; class Amphibia; order Caudata; family Salamandridae; genus Pleurodeles; species Pleurodeles waltl. Next base: position 775,535,008 of record NC_090445.1, on the reverse strand, counting down.
TTAGTGCTTGAAAGAAAAATTAGGACATGTTTTAAATGAGTTCTCAAATATCTTCTTCTATTTCATTAAAACATTCTGACATGCAGACTGAAACAAGCACTTTCAGCACCAGCAGCAGACTGCTAGTTCATTCCCTGGTAATCAGCAGCTTTACTACAGTGTTCTAATGAGCAACTAGAGTGCTAACATTCTGAATTTCTGCCAAAAGTGAGGCACACTTGAATGCCATCTTGATGGAATCAATGTGGAGAAATGAATTACTTTCTACTGAGGATACTGCAGTCAATGAGGAAATTAGGGAGCTTCATAACAAATAAGTCTCCCAGATGGTCACCACATAAAAAAGAGCCCAACTTTAGCATAAATATCACTCAAATGTAGCCCATATGTATTTTCTTGTTTGTTGCAGTTTTATATAGTGCAGACTTGACCTGAAGGTATTGGAGTGCTTTACATGAGAACTAGTTGCATTACACAAGGACACATACCTTGTTGGCTTTAGGCATGGGGAGATCAAGTGAGTTGCCCAGAGTCATATAATGTGAAGCTGATGCCGAAGCTCGAACCTGGTTCCCCAGTTGCAAAGTCTGCAGCTCTCCAATGAGTGTAACATATCATCAAGCATTCCACACTTTTGTAATAAATATAGACTGTTAGCAATTTAGTGGTTCAGTAGAATACTGTGGCGAGGCAGATGTCAGGGGCACGGACTTGGATAAGTGAGGGCAGGGAGGAGGTTGCAGAGGGGACAAGTTGACCATGCTGGGCAGGCAGGAGAGGCAGTGGCAGCACAACAGACCATGGAGGTCAGGGAAAAGAAGGGCAGGGCCAAAAACCCAACCATGCAGGACAGGCAAGAGAGACTGTGGCAATATAACAGACCACTGAGGGCAGAAGAAAATGGCAGTGGCAGTACAACCATACATGCCAACAGACCCAATTCAGGCACAAAACTCCCAATGTTTTAAGCCCAAAAGGACTTTTTTATCATCTGCCTAAAAGCTCGACTTTTTCAATGTAAGTCAATGGGGAAAATCAATTCTCCAGGCTTTTTTCCAAAAGCTCCCTCTTACCAGGAGGAATGGGGTATGGGCATGGTCTTGGATAACAGAGGACAGGAGGGAGATGGGTAGGTGCACCAAACTGACCTTACGGAGGAGGCCTCAGGGGGTGCAGTGGCACAATACACCACACAGGGCAAGTGAGATGGCAGTGCAGCACAACGGACCATGGAAAGCAAATGGGAGTGGACAGGGCCATGCACATGGACAACAGTGAGCAGAGTTGAAAGGGGCAAGAGCAGCAAGTTCACGATATCGGACAGACAGGAGGGACAATTGCAGCGTAACAGACTATGAAGGGCAGGAGGAAGAGGGCAGGGGCATGACAATGGATCAGACAGGACAGGAGGAAGATGATAGTGGGCTGCATATGAAAAATGGAGGGCAGGAGGCATGGGGGCAGGAGCAGCAAGCTGACCATGGAGACAGGCGGTATGGACACTGGAAGCACAACCCACCATGGAGGGCAACAGTGAGACTATGATGGTATACGCATAGACAATGGAGGGATGGTGGAAGGGGGCCAGGGCAGCAAGCTTACTACACTGGGCAGATGGGAAGGGCTGTGGAAGCACAGAAGACCATGCATGGCAAGCAGGAACTTTAGAGGCAGCACAATAGTCATGGTGGGTGGGGGAGTAGGCTGGTAGGGACTGGACAAAGACAAGAGAGGGCAGGGAAAGGGGCTTCACAACAGACTATGCAGGGCAAGCAGTTGCAGCACAAGACGGCATGGAGGACAGAAGGGAGTGGCAGCAAAATGGGCCATGGAGGACAGGAGGGAGGGGATTGTGGCATGGAACTCAAACAGGCAGGGTGGAGATAGCAGGGACTGGCGGCAGCCATCTGACCATACTAGGCAGGCTAGAGGGGCAGTGGCAGTTCAACAGAACACTTGGAGTGGATAGGATGGATAGTGGCAGGTCCGTGGAACTTGGTGGGCAAAAAGGAAGGGGCAGGGGCATGCACACAGATATTGGAGCGCAGTGGGAAGAAGGGTGGGGGCAGCAGGCTAAGTGCAGAAGCTAAGCAGGAGGGCAATGTTGGGGCATAGAATTGGGCAACGGAGGGCAGGAGGAGTGGGCATGGGACATCAAGCTAAATGGAGGGCAGTGGCAGCACACCAGACCATGCAGAGCAAGAAAGTCTGACAACAGAGGGTATGGAGGAGGTGGATGGGGCAGCAAGCTAACTGTTCAGGGTAGGCAGGAAGGGCAGCGACAAAACAGCAGCCTCACGGGGCTGTAATGAGGGAGCAGGAGCATGGACTTGGACAACAGATGGAGGAGGGGCAGGAGCATCAAGCTCAAGTGGGGGCAGCACAATGTCAGGCCAGGCCGTGCCCCCAAAGTGCATTGCGATGGGCATCTTAACATTAAAAAAACCCTAGCAATTCACAGAAAAAAGCAAAGGATTAAAGGACAATATCGTTAGGAAATAGAATAAAAACAGTGTTAGATATTCACTAAAAAAACAAAGGTTACAGGTATGTTATATTTAGGTTCAGGTTTTACATGCAAAAAGCCATAGAAATGCAGCTTTTTTAGTAAGAGTTAGTTAAAGTAACTCTAACTTGTACTCTGAGGTAACTATATCTTGCGCCCTCGTCATGGACTGCTAATTACCCCAGATATTACATCACTCATTACATCTTTTATGACCTCATTGATAACATCACTAACATTTGCTGTAAAAATATTGATGAGAAAACTGCATGGCGATGGCACGTTTTAGTTACCTTAGGGCACACGTTATAGTTACTTGAAAGAACTTTAACTATAAAAGCTGAATTTCTATGGTTTTTCACATGTAAATTCTGAACATAACTATAACATCCCAGTAACCTTTATTTTTTAAGTAATATATACATATCCCAATATGTGGATTTAGATATATGGTTCTTTGTTGCCACCTCCTCCTTCGTTGTGCTGTGTTTGTCGACAGACTCGCTCACAGACTCACTCACCTGTTGCCATCTATTTCCTGTTTCAGATCTCTGAAATAATGGTAATTTTTTCCGTGGCCCATGTGTGTTTTGATCATAGGCCGGCCGTGTGATGTGAGCTGACATTAAGCCCCGGTGTGCTTCACTCAACTGCAATAATCTGTGCTCAGGGGCCAATAGTCCCGTCACAGATTTCTGCCCATGTACATTATTTGGGTACATTATGTAGTACCGGTCTTGGCGGAGAAATCCGACTTTCCACACATTGAGGAAAAATATGGGATCAGGCTTCTGTAAAGCCATTCTCGGTGGACCTGCGTGCCTGCCCTCAGAAGGCACTGCTGTTGTTTCCAATTACCCTGCCCACTGACTTCTCAAGTGCTGATGGTTAGGAGACGGAGCGAAAAGAATTAGTTACTGGAGCAAATTGCCTTGTTGAGCGTCTGTCCTGAGATGTGTGATACTTCGAGGGGCACTTCCCTTTCATTACCCTCTCTCATCCAAAGAACCGAGGTAACTCCGCTCTATGCTTTGGTGCACTTGTCTCTTGTTTCATTATGGTCTCCTAAATAATTGGCAAAACTCTAACCACATAGAAAGTTGCGGAGTTTTCTCTGCCATAACAGGGCTATCTTTTCCTCCTGCTGACATATAAAAGTATGTATGCAGTGGCTCATTTTAATGTTTTAATATTCATGGAAGAAAACAATGCAGCGTTTCGGAACTTGTGCAATTGTATGCCTATTTCCAAACTGAAAAGATTGCAAAACTTGGCCTCCTCTATTGGAATGCAAACCTTTACTCCATAGTGTGCGCTGCCTCTCTCCCCTTTTCACTTTCTACTGTGAAGCCTACTTGCCCTTAATAATAGAGGCAATATTTTTCGTGTCAGTTTTCAGTATTCATTATTGCAATTCACAATTACAACACTTGACAGAGTGAATGCACAGTACTACATTGATGTATTCTTCCTTCAGTTCCTACTGCCACCCCCCAGAAGTACCCTCCATCCTAATACAGAAAAAATACACAGGACCAAGCCCAATTTGCGCAATAACGGAACTAGGATGCATCATAGAATAAACACAGCGGTTCTGTGGGCCACATTTCTGCATGGTTAGCTGTGAATATCAATACAAGAATAGTCTGTGTTAGCGTGGTGCAATCAGCGAGTCCATCCGCCAGCTCCAAGATTAGAAGTCACTGGTGTAAGTGAGGAAGCACAACCACTTATATAGCGCCAGTCAGTACATAACAGGTGACCAGTACCAGAATTTATGCATAGCACCCACTGCAACATTTGTGAGGGTAACTAGCACCAGGTTCGGTATAGCACCCAGTATAAAGCGACAGAGAGATGCAGATTCACACGTGTTTGCTATAACTACCCCTTCCCTCCGCAGCATGATAGGTTGCTCTTATATAATGGCTTCTGTACGTACTATATTTTTTCACAGCTTCTCATTGTCAGCCTGTGCAGCTCTATTTCATGAAGTGATGCAGCATAACAGATCGTTAAACTGTGCATTTCTGCAAGGTAAATGCTCTGATGTTTTCAAACTACCTACTTCCCGTCTGCTACATATTAATCAGTTTCGTGAATGTGTTATATTAAACCACCTCAACAACCTCGGGGGACAAGCTTAGCGGATTCTTTATAGGGACGATGTGAGTGCCAGCTGGCTCTCTGTCAGGGGTGTGGGATGGGGTTGGAGGCCGGACTCTTGATTCTCCTGGCGATAATCAAGGCAGACACCTCCAAGCTGCTTTCCAATGCATGTGAATGAACAAGAGTGGGATTCAGTCTTGTCTGGGAAATATGTGCATCTCATCCAGCTGTATACCCTTGCTTTTGGTAGGTTAGTGATTTTTGCGTCATGGCCTGGTTTGTTTAAATAATGTTATGAATTTACCGGTATGCAGTGACTATCAAGGAGCAAAGTGTATATTTGTCCATATCATATTGCTGTTTCAGCACTGTTGCGACACTCAATGTCACTCTGCTACATTTCGATTTCCTTTCTCACCCTCGCAAAGCTGCACAGCTTTTGCACTTACTCTTTCCTTGGGATTTCCAGGCATCTTCAATTACACCTTGTCAGAATCTTGTTCAGAGGGCAATGGGAGCAAGTAGAAGCTACTGGACCCCACTGTGGGGGCTGAGGCCTTTTTAACCCTGATGTCCCAGGACCCAACCAACTATGGATCCTCAGCAACTGGATCAGGTACCTTTTCAGCATTTGACTCACAGTGGTAGTGGAGGTGGAGCAGTCCAAGGCTTCTCAGGGGTGGGAGGGTGGTGGAGGAGAGTAGGGGAGACACAGGGTGGTGAACACAGACTGCCAAATTAAAATGTGTTCAGCCACAGCAAACACTGATTGTCCTGTCAAACTCTTGCTTTTATGAAAAAAGTATTCATATACCAACACAAAGTGAAGTACAGCATTCACAAATAATGCACACAGTCCCCTAAGGTCAGGGCTCTAGTGTTTTAGCAGGAAGTTCCCTGAGTCCCACTCCCTTCTTCCCAGCAGTTATTTCCTTCTCACTAGCAGTCCAAGTCTCAGGAGTCCCACTCCAAAACTAAAGTGGTCCAGTGCTGAAGAGTTACACGGCAGGCACGTTTGCCTGGGTCGCCTGACCCATAATTCAGTCTTACTTGCACCACGCGGAACCTTCATGACCAGTGCGTCTAAGCTTGCCACCTCCAGGGATGCTGAAGCTGCGGCAGCTGTCTTCTGTGTGTTCCTCACACATTGACTTGCAGGCACAGCAGGCAGGTGCCCTCCAGTTCCTCACACATGGTCCTGCAGAGGCAGCAGCTGCGGGGTCCTCAACATTCATCCAATTTTGGTAAATTTCCTTGGATCCTCCCCACCGGTGTAGTGGGGATTTGACATGCCTGGTGCTGGTCCTCAGTCCGGGCTTGGGTTTGTATGGGTCTACATGGTGGCCTCTTTCTTTCGACAATGATCTTGACCAGACCATACTCCTTGCTTTTTTTCTGGTAGCGCCATCTGGCATCTAGGTTCACTGTCCTCACTCTGTAGACAGGCTATGCCAATTGGTACAACAACAATCTTCACAGTGACCCGACCTGGCATACGGGTTCACCGACTTCAACCTGCACACAAACTATCCAACCTGATTGGTGAAAGTTCACAGTTCCCTTCACTGTGGCCCTCCTCTGGCATAGGGATATCATCGACTTTAATCAGCACATAGGCAATGACGTGATCAGTGCAGCAGCTATCTCCTCACACCTAGCTACAGGAATCCAATCACCAGGACCCTCCACTGGACATCTCTTCCTCCGACTCTCTCTTCTTTCTCACAGAGTACACTGGTCTTGGCAAGCAGGCAGGCATTGGTGCTCCAGGCTCCAGAAGCAGGTGATCTTAGATTCCCTGGGTGTTGTCTCCTCACCCAGCTGGGCAACTGCCAGGTTTTGGCCCCCAGTCCTGGTCACAGGCATAAGTCTTGCCGAGTTTCTCATCCTCACACATCTTGAGTGGCTGCTTTCAGGGCCTCCAGCTCCCCTTCTTATAGACCATTTCCAGATACCAAAAGCCATTTACAGTCTGAGTCTTTGGCATTTAAATTGGGGGTCCGGTTCCTTTTAAAGTGCCTCTTCTTAGCCTTACCATTCTTCTATAAAGCAGTCTGTCACAGCATGAGTGACTCCACAGCTGATAACCACACAACACAGGTCATGGGAGTGACTAGAGGTTCATACCTAGATGTCAGCCACAAGAATATGTGTATCAAAAGATGACCCCAGGGCCTCAGCCCTACTCTTTATAATACTCTTATCAGCCCCATCTCCATCCTGAGATGTCCCCAGACCCATTCCCAGTGATGTCTCTGTGAATCAATGAGTACCCTTTGAAGGTATACTGAAGAGACTGACTCTCCCATTCTACAGTGTGCTCCATCCAGCTTACAGGAATGCAGAAATTCACAAATATATCTAATGTACCCTTCCCAGGCCCACATACACTCAGCATATACATTTAAAAGACACACACTCTGCAGCACTACATCTTCAATGTATTGTTCCATTCACAGACACACATACATTCAGCACATGTACATAACATACACACACTGCACAGTACTACATCTTCCATATATTTGTACCAGTCACAAGCACACATACACCCCACACTTGTATATGACACACACACTTCCCAACACTGCCCCATCCCTATCTTGTACAATTCACAGGCACACATACACGCAGCACATGTATATAAAACACAAACATGGGGCACCACTAAACAACACTACATTGTAGGACAAGGGAGAGTTAAACACACAGCAACAGAACTTTAAATAAGTGACCCTGTAGGCTTCATTCCAGTGACACAGGTAAAAGGCATGCTTACTCCAACTGATCACCACAAGGTATGATGCCACCACCATACTTCTGCTGCTCAACCCCTGGTAAAGGCAGTAGCCTTTCACCACTATGAGGGTAAGGCTTTGGGTGCCCCTTCGAGCCCCAACGGACTGCAAACTGTGTGACAGGACTATGTCATGGTGCACACCACTGATCCGTGGTCACCGGTGGCAACAAAAATCAGCACAAGGGATCCAGACCTCATAAAAGTTGGGGCTTTTAGGGCAGGGGTACACGTCTATCACTGTGCAAGAGACTTTTCCGTCCCAACACACCTGCCATTCCTGAGGTGGTGTTGCAAGTTACATAAATGTCTCCGAAGCATGAGTTCTTCCGAATGAGCTATCTTGCAGCGAGATCAACATACTGAGGTGCTCCTAATGATCGAATGAAAACCATTTGTTGTGGCAACTGTACAGTTAATCAGAATCTTTGGTAGCAATTTTTCATCTGTCTTGATATAGTAGCTAATGAACCTGTAATCCCAAACACACAGACATAGTTTGGAATTCCCACAATGACAATGTGTCTGGAAGAGCGGGGGTGACTAGAAAAGTCAGGAAACTGTTTACATATAGACATCACATGACTTTTTAATACAAGATACCTAAATGTTAACATGTACCTCAACTTTACCTGCCTTGCTTATTTATTTATTATCAGTGTATTATCTTTCTGCAAACGTACAGAAAATACTGACTCAGTTTTGCTTTTTATGTCCTATTAGGCAGCAACATTTGTATTGGTAATGAAGAGTAAATGGTCTGAAGAGCAGCAATTCAGAGGAAGTTTTATATTTTCTGTCTACATACAAAGAGTGCTACCATTTCTATTCATTATGTCACAATGTACTTTGGTCTCAGAATAGCATAGTTTCCAACCCAAGAGCGTCATGTTTCAAAAGGAGCCTTGTTTATCACAAAGATAGCAAAACTAATTCACCCATTCTAGCCATCTTTATATGCCACTGATGGTGATGAATGCTAGTTTGTAGTCAAGGAGATGGCTTAGAGTGGAGGTTATATTTAGCAGTATGGCCTATCCTTCTGGTAAATCATACCCCAAACTACCATTGAGTGCCATCGCAAAGCACTTGTATAAACCGCTCATGTTCCACTTGTGTGCCTCTCTCACACCTGTTTCTCATATCCACATTGCTGACCTATAACGAGCTGGAGTGTTGCAGCAGACTTAATAAAGTTCATGTCAGATCCCCTGCAGCAGTGGAAATGGTTACCTGACTCTTGGTCACCCGTATGTCACCCTTGTGGAACCAATGTAATGGTCGACTGAAAAGTACTCTCATGTTCTTCTAAAGCCTCTTTCATTCCAATCTAAACACAATCCCAGACAGAACAGCTATTGGATCCCTGCCTCTGTGCATGTGCCCATGTACCCTACCAAACTTAAGAAAGACACATTCATTGCTTTTGTGGAGCTGACCAGATCCTTTTTTTGCTTTTCCTTCCCCTTTCCTTGAAATAGCGGAGTCCTAATAAACAATAATAACACTGACATTTCTCTCACAAAATGCCTGCCACGGAACTTGTGCAATTGTATGCTTATTTCCAAACTGAAAAGATTGCAAAACATGGCCTCCCCTATTGGAGTGCAAACCTTTACTCCATAGTGTGCGCTAAATCTATCCTCTTTTCACTTTCTACTGTGAAGCCTACTTGCCCTTAATAATAGAGGCAATATTTTTCGTGTCAGTATTGCAATTCCCAATTTCAACACTTGACTGAGTGAATGCACAGTACTACATTGATGTATTCTTCCTTCAGTTCCCACTGCCTTCCCCCAGAAGTGCCCTCCATCCTAATGTAGAAAAAATACACAGGAACAAACCCATTTTGCCCAATAACGGAACTGACGTTTCTCTCACAAAATGTCTACCACGGCTACCATGCTGCTTGGTAAAACCAACTTTAGAGAGCTTGTGCCAGATGCATGAAGTCTTTTTACAAGCACAAAAGGGCAGATTCACAAAATTGGGATATTTGCAATGACAAAGAGGTTCTTGTCATGTATGAAACCCAAATTGTGATTTAGGAACACGTTAACAAATGGCAATGTGGGTTTGTGACCAAATAGCATTTTATAATTTCGAAGGACCTTGTTTAGGGTGTCCCTTCCAAATACTGAATCAGAATGGTATGTGTTAGACCTGTCAGCCTTAGGGTGGTCTTTCCGCAAACGTTTTTGCCTTGCTCCTCCATTTTTTGGCTGATGTCGTTTTTGCTGGCCTTAGGATTCTGAGCAATTTACCACTGCTAACCAGTGCTAAAGTGTGTGTGCTCACTCCTCTAAACATGGTAACATTGGCTCTTAACCTATTGCCATTTTTGATTTACTTATATGTACCTAGTAAAGTGGTACTACGTGCACCCAGGGCCTCTAAATTAAATGCTACTAGTGGACCTGCAACACTTATTGCACCACCCACCTAAGTAGCACTTTAAACATGTCTTTGTCTTTCCATTGCAACCTGTGTGGACAGTTTTAACCTGCCATTTTGACTTAGCACAATAAATCTTGTGTCAGGCCCAAACTTCCTTTCAAATACTTATAAGTAACATCAAGAGCAGGTCCTGGACAGCCTAGTGGGCAGGGTGCAATCTATTTAAAAAGTAGAACATGTACTTGAAAGTTTCATGTGTCCTATTTATGAAAAAGTCTTAAATTCATTTTTCACTACTGCAAGGCTTACCTCTCCCACAGGATAACTTTGGGTCTCCCTATTACCATTAATAAGTGCCAACTTTCAATGTTGCGCAAGTAAGGATATCAAGTTAGGTCTCTAAAAAATTGTAATTTAAATCCTCTTTAATGGTAATGTTGGATTTTAAGTCACAACTCTGAAAATGCCACTTTTGGAAAGCTGGCATTTTCATGCCCCAACCATTTGGTGCCTGCAGGCTGTATCCTGGTTCAAATGATTAGGTGAGCATGCAGTTGATCTTTATGTCTGGTGTGAAGAGGGGGAGGAGCTGTCACCTACCATACTTGCACATCACAACGATTATGCCTGTGCACACTGACAAAGGGTTTGACACTAGTCTTTTGTGACTGCAAACAAGCTGGGGCCTGGGCAGGGAGGCAGGCAATGCCAATCACTTCTATGGGTGGAAACCTCCAGAACTTTTTCCTAATTCAAGGTGGGCACCAGGCATATATAATGGACACGCCGACCGAACTCTTTAGTACACCCCTTAGACCTGTGGAAGACTCAAAAGGAGTGTTGTGCTGCTCTGCAAGAACACTGGAGTTACACTATTACATTTAATAAGTTGTAATTTCCAAATGGTAGCAGGTAGTCAATTCATGTTTGGTGTCTATGGAATTGTAATGAAAACTCATAAGTTGTGGTGGAGTCAGATTTCAAATTACAATTTTGTAAATACCACATTTTAGAAAGTTTGCATTTTCCTGCCTTAGGCATTAAGGGGGTCATTATGATCTCGGTGGGTTTCCCTGTCGAGATCTGCGCTGACGGTCGACAGAGGACTGCCAGCACGAAGAACCCCCCGCTGGCCACATAAAGAACATCCAGCTGGGCCAGTGGGCGGAAACAGTGTTTCTGCCCGCAGGCCCAGCTAGAAACAAGGCCTGAACATTGGCAGCAATGTGGCAGTGTGGCAGGTGCAGCAGCACCCGTTGAGCATTTCACTGCCCATAATTCGGCAGTGAAATGCGCGACGAGGCTGTGCATGGGGGCCCCCGCACTGCCCATGCCAAATGCATGGGCAGTGCGTGGGCCCCAAAGGGGGGCCCGAATCACTCATTCCGCCAGCCTTTCCCTGGCAGTGTAAACCGCCAGGGAAAGGCTGGTGGAATATGACTCATTATCCAGAGGGTAGCGCTGCTTGCAGCGCTGCCCTGTTGAATCTGAAACACCACCAGCACCAGGCTGCCTGGTGGCGGGAACCTCGCGGTGGCGGCGATTCATCCGTGGCAGTTCAACCACGTTAGTAATATGGCGATCTGGACCACCATGCCTTTGGCGCCAATTACCGCCACCGCCGGCATGGCGGTCCAGACCGCCATGTTCATTATGAGGGCCTAAGTCCCTGAAGCCTGTCTTTGGTTCACATGAATGGGTGTAGTTAGCAGTTGGGCTTTGTGTATTCCTCCTAGACAGTGACACACAATAGAGAGTTTATCTGTGCCTGGATGGGCTATCTCCCTCAAGATGGGAGGGCAGAGCTGGGCAAAGCCCTCCTTCCACTTGAATAGGCTGTGTCCTGCCTACACACAAAGGGCTCCATACCCTCTGTAGTTAGTCAAGAGCCAGGACAAGGAAGGCAGCATGCCTGAGGACATCAAGGGGGAACATCTAAAAGCTTTTCTCAACATCAAAGGCACATCTGGGTACATATATTGGACCTCAGACACAAACTCTTCAGTACACATCTGGACCTGTAGATACTCTACCAAGAAGAAGGACTACTGTGCTGCTGAAAGGACTGCCACTCTGCTGGACTGCTGCATGGAAGAACTGCTGCCTGCTGCCCTCTTGCCTGGATGAGAAGGCCTGCATATGTTGAACCCAGGAACACAAACTGACTCTAAGGGCTAGTTCACTGGCTAGAGCTTCAGTGACAGAAGGCCCCATCAACATTGAAACCAGCACCTGGACTCTGCCATCTGTGAGTCCGACCCTGCCAACTGTTCCCACCCCAGTCCTGGACCCTAGGAAGTGGGTCTGAATTTGCTGTGCCAGTCCATCTGTGGATCCAGCAAAACTGATGCATCTCCTTAGTGGCACATCTCCAACAGAACCAGTGCATCTCCTTTGCTGTTCAACCATCACCTTTTGAACTGATGCATCACCTCTGCTATGAGGGTTTTCCCAATTTAAGTACTCTGCATGGACCCACAGCCTGCATCAGGAACAGTCACCTTGTGAAGCTTTACCCACATCACAAATCCCTCATTGACAGCAGCCTCAATGACAACACAGGCTCTCACATCACAGCCTCACAACTGTTTGAAACGTATGCATCGCCTGGACTATGTGACACATCCACAATGCCAGACTTTGCATTGCAAGCCCTCGGCGAGGGGACCACCAAGGACGACACAGGACTTTGCATTTCAGCTTCACCACTCCTTGCAATGGGCGCATCGCCTTGGCTGCACAACGCATCCTCAGCGTGGGACCTCGCAGAGCTCAGCAAACCAGAATTTGAAGAACTCTTGTTCAGCAGGCCTAACTGGGTGTCTATAGCCGGTCTATGCTCCATCGCAGCCAGCCTTTACTTGTGGCTCTTCCCCAGTCTGGCACAACCAGATATACACAGTTGGTACTTTGAGCTTTTTGTTTCTATTTGTACTTAAATCTTTAAACTTCATATCTCCAGTTCTACTGATTGTTTTTTTGACAATTTCTCTTGTTTTATTTATTAAAAGCAATATCTGATATAAGGTCCTTTTTGTGTGGTGTTTTTCACTGTATTACTATTTGAAGTGTTGCACAAGTACTTTACACATTGCCTCTAAGTTAAGCCTGACTGCTTTGTGCCAAACTACTAAAGAGTAATTTAGGTTTGGCTTGTGCCTCTTCCTGACAAGGATTGCGGTTGGCTTACACACAGTCAACCAAACATCCAATTTCTCATAGTAACTTTATCTGAGATCAGAGAATACTAACAAAGATGGACAGCAAGAGAGAGCCTGGCAAATCAGGTATAAGTGAAGCTCTGTGAGAATAATACAAACATGTTTATTTTCACTTTTGCTAATTACAGAGGGGTGTCAGAAGCTCATTTGAAGAGTCATTCAATACTGGTGTGCATGAATCAGAGCCCTTTTTCTCACATGTTTACGGGTCCTAAATTAGAGATAAGTGACTGTACATAAGCATCAAAAGTCTTAGGGGCTGACTTAGAGTTTTGCAAAGAGGGTACAGCGACGTAGTTCCCTATCTGCCAAACTTACCGTCACAATCTAACGTTGGGCGGACTGGAAGTATGTTGATGATGGGGGCCAACTTTTGCTCCATCATTGACATACTCCGCTTACAGTGCGACTGATTATGGGTTGCCAATGGCTTTTGTTTACTGTCCACACAATAGAAATAAACAAAATGGCAGCACAACATGGGAGATATCTCCCATGGTGTGGGGTTGTTAGTTTTACATTTTTCAGTAACAAACTCTCAGTTTGGTTTTGAAAAAAAACAAAACTTTATAAACGTTTGAATATTTGTCAGACTTTTACAGCATTGCCAGAATCCACTGTGACAGAGGTTCCTGCTAATATTAAGAGATGTCTGTGGAGCTGGTGGACAACTATAAAGTTGGGGGACGGGTAATACATCACCCGCCCCAACTCAAAATCAGACCCTCAAAGTACCCCAGTGCCCCTTGTTCCAATCACAACATGAATGGAGATAAACATATGGTAAGCAAGAAATGTAACATAATAGCACACCAAACTAAGGGCCTCATTTACAAGAATCTGACACATCACCATTGATGCGTCAGATTTCTTGTGCTTCCCGCACATCCCCTAACAACGCCATGGATGCACTGTATTTATAAGACAGAGTGCCATTGCACACGTTTTCACAGATAGTTCAGAAATTCTGATGCATCTGTTGGTGCTAAATGCATGCATTGCTGGAGTATTGTTGTTAAACTGACGCAACTCCAGGACTGCGAGGAGTCTCCGATAGGAAAAAGCCCAACATCAATTTTACGCCTGCTCTGAGCAGGTGGTAAAATTTTGGCACAGTGAAGTCACAGAGTGACGCAGTGAAATGTTGTAAATTTCACTGCGTTATTTCTGCATGGCTTTCCCCCTTCTGCAGGCATAATGTGATTCAGGGCTTTACAAACTGATGTATTGGGCCCAATGTGTCAGTTTGTAAATATGGAGTAGTGTAGTGCACTGCCAGCATCACCACTGCATCAAAAAAAGAGGAGGTACTAAGTGTGGGAGTGCAATACTAGATAAAGCCAAACAAGGGGACATATATGAGGGAGGAGCAAAGCAATGCCAATCTGCCATTCTCCAAGTAGTTAAGGCGTCCTATAAGTTTCTGCACATAAAGAAAGAGGTTTGAAAATCACACCTTCTCGTTGTCACTGCATTAGATAATAATGGATAAGGGGGCTGAGGTCATTCTAGATGTCTCACAGTCGGTACATTGAAGTTCAAACACCTGCAAGTGTTTATTTTTCTTCAGGTCTTGCCTTTGAGATAGCTTTAGCTGTTGTGCCATACTATTGCTTTTCCAAAAAATGATCATGCATAATATGCATACCTATAGAGACTTTTGGTCAGTAGGCATCATCTGTTGTTTGTTTAATTGTCATTAATATTTGGCTTCCATCCATTAAAGCATACAGCATATGGCAGTGGGTCAGGCCACTTTCCTCACTGGCTCGTTTCACTTTCAGAAACTGCACAAAACTTATCCACATTGTTCACATCAGCATAAAAATGAATCGTTTCTCTTAAGCTACAAAGCTGGTGTTTATTTCATTTCTTTTTTTATATTATTTTTCATTTGAGTGCCCAGCTAGATGGTGATTTGATTTCTGTCTCCCATTTCAAGTTTCTGCAATAATATCTTTAAGTGACACTGACATAGTAGCTGCCTGCAATCTGAGTGCTTAGTGTTATGATGATTTATTCTTGATTTGTTATTTAAATACCTTTATTAGTAATGTAGGCACATCGGTGATTTTTTGTGTGTAATTTGAGTGTTTTTATGACGGGCATATGGCTGCCACATTTAGGTGGCGACATGCTTTTTTCTTTTTTGTAGCGTAGGCTTGCACTAACAGCAGCAACAGCAACCCTGCTATTTATTTTCCTTTTCAAATACCTAATGGTTGACTATGTAGATTACACATTACAAAATATTCAAAATGATTCATTTTTGCTTTCCTGCCGGCAATTTTTTCTATACAAGTGGGAGATCAAAAATGTCCTCCATTTGGAAGCCCTGCATGTGATATTGGTAATATGGAGATTCGTTTGTTAATACCAAGTTCCGCACACGCGACCTTTTGATTTACAGTAGCAAAGAACATCATTCAGCAATCTAAACACGACACACAAATTCACATGAAAAGATAGCATTTGGTAAGCTGTTGAGAAATTGTTGTGCTCTGGCCGATGTAGAGTTAAACTCAGTGCTTAATTTGTGCACTTGTTTTTTAGGGCCGGCACTTATTTTTTCTGCCTCTAGCATTTACTGCCAGCAAAAGACACATATGGGAAAGACGGAAGAAGCGAAAAACGAAAAAAGCCTCACAATGGGAGAAAGAAGAAAGCTACAAGAGTGAACTGAAGGGGCAGGGGGTGGCTTTAAATAGACTGAAGAGGTCCGAGATGGCTTCAGGATTTCGCTGCCTCAGTATTCGCACATTTAGGCCCATATTTATACTTTTTGACGCAAAACTGCGCTATCGCAGTTTTGCGTAAAAAAAATTTGCGCCGTCTAACGCCATTTGGATGCGCCATTCGGCCGTCAAAGTTATACTTTGACGTACGGCGGCGCAACCAACAGGTGGGAGTCATTATTTCGTGACGCAAACAGCGTCGGTCTGTCGTAAGGCAAACCCACGTAAAAGTGACGCAAATCACTGTGGGTCGATTTACGACAGCGCAATCGTGAATACGCCGTTTTTTTTCACGCTATTGCATGACATTTTTGCGCGAAAACTGCACTTACAGGAGAGGAGACCCAAAATGGATCCCAGATGCCCCAACAGACCCCAGGAGGATGAGAGCAGACCAGGACCCAGCCAGGAGGAAGCACACAGGAACCAGGACATGTTAAAGAAAAAAAGAAAGTGTCGCTTCAGTGCAGAGGAGCAGGAAATCCTGGTGAAAGAGGTGACGGAACACCAGCACCAACTTTTCATATCCTCCAAATTGCCACTCAGTAGGAGAGAGGCCATCTGGAAAGAAATTGTGGACAAGATAAACAGTGTGGCTGAAGAACGCCGGACAGTCACCAAGTGTAAGAAACGCTGGCATGACTGTAAACGTAGGACCAAAGAGAAAATGGCCAGGAACAGGAAGGCAGCAATGCAGACTGGAGGGGGGAGTCCAGCACAACAGGAGGCTCTGGACCACATGGAGGAGATGGTCGCAGCCGTCATCCCAGAGGAGATCGTCACAGGGATACAAGGACTGGACAGCGCAGACTACCACGACACTACGCACATGCAGGGTAAGTCGCATGGGGAATTACAATGCAATAATGGGGACTGTAAGCAGGGGGGGGATACCTACTACACAATGCATGTAACTTAGCACATATATGAAGTGGCATGGGGAAAGGGGCACGGCAGGGGGGAATGCCCAGTACTGACCATAGCCGGGGCACGACAAAATACTGCCACCACTACAGTCCCATGGGGACATCCTGTAATTACAACAAGAGAGCCAAGGGAAACCAGTGACAGGTGGGAAGGACACTACCCTGAATCCACATCCAGGCACTTGTTTTGCACAAACTATTCCCCATCAACTAGGTCCCTACCTGTAATGCAGTAGCAAATACAACAACTGCAACTTAACTGCCACCACAGTTGACAATAACACCTCTCATCTCTGGGCAGCTATAGTACCAAATGGCAGGAACCCCACCCTGGAACATACATTCCTAAATTAGGGGGTGAGGATGACATCTGCAACTACTCCTAGAAATAAGACAAAGCTACCAGTACACTTAAATGCCGAATGTCCATAACTGACACATACATAAGCCTAAGTAAACAGCAATAGGAGCCACACAGCACTAACGACACACACATGCTGCATACGTCAGGGTCCCTCACGTGCCTGCCTAACAATGCTACATCACAAATGTCATACTGCTCAGACAACAACATTGACGAGGGGACACAGGCAACTGGTCAATGAAACACATCTGCACAGTCTAACCAAAAAATAGGACATTCATACGATAAACAGGCCAATCCAGTAAGACACACATGAGACCCCATCTGATACAAACATCAACAATGTTTACATCCATACCACATCCTAACATTGACATACATAGGTCATGCCACCTAACATGTACAGATCATGCAATGTGAATAAAAAGTGTATGGTGCAGGGCCTGTGAGGCAAGTGTGCTGGCAGGGCAGTCACAACACCCACAGTCAGTCAAAGTGTAGCGTGGCAAGTGAAACGTATACTTTGCGCAATAGCCTCAGGCTGGAGGCCTTTGTGCATCTTACCCTGAATGTACTTATACTCATTTGCTCACATCTAAGTGCCTCAGAGCACTTTGCACTAAATGAATCTCATTGCCCTTCCTATCAGTTAATGTAGCAAATAGTCAGTCCTAAGGTGTTGGCAATTAGTCAAATCACCCTGTTTTGCCTACTTCTGCACTGGAGTTTGCCAGAACATATTCACTCTGTGGCCCAGTCAAGGATACCGTCTGGTTCGTTGATGATAGATGTGGTAGGGGTTAAGGTTTGCCATTCCTGCGTAGGGAAACTTTGTCATCACAATGACATATGTCTTTTAAATTCACTTCCTCGTCCCAAGACACGCATGGGGGAGTTTACAAACAGAAAATCACATCTAGATGCTGCCTGCCTTGCTGCTGATGCACAACCAGATCCCAGCCCATTCCTCTGATATGAGGGATGATGTCTCCCCTGTGATTCAGACAGCCAAGCTCCAAACTTAACATGCAGTGCTATATATAGAACAAGCAGAGGGAGAGTAGAAACTGTTAAGCACCATGATAGCTGTGTACCAATGTATTACTCTCCTGCGGACTATTTCAGTTCTAACTGTGTGTATTGTTTTGGTTATTGGGGCTCACACCTAAATTCCTACAAGTCAGTTGTACAATGAAACTTCATATCAAACAAATACTGTCTGTGTCATTTGTGTATGGGAACATACCGGAAAAGATAGAAATGTGTAGGACCTGAGTGACCACCACTTCCCTGAGAAGTCCCAAAGATGTCATGGGCTTGGACTTCTAAACATTCCTCTGTTGTGGGAGACCAGAGGCACTGCTAGTCTGTCTGAGCTAAATACAATATCTGGGTGACAGAGTTATTTACAAGTGGGTCAAACTTAGTCCCCCACACCATTAGCTATCCTGCTGCCTAGAAAGCCAAGAATCACATGTAGGATAATGAGAGCCCACCCAAACAAATGTCCCTCCATAACAATAGTGAAACACCGAGGGAGGAGTAGGACAAAAAAATGCATATTCCAAAATAATTACAAATCAACACCTAGAGATGACCTGGCAGGCATGTCTGATAGCTCCATATCATATATGTGACACACAGGTGGGCCATAGGCCTACAACAATGCCCTATGACAGACAGCAGATACCAAGACAAAATCAGAGTACAAAGTAAAGGCATCCAAAGGCTTGTATCTTAGTGCTAAATGATCTCAACACAGACACACTAATTGTACCCTGTTTCTTTGCAGAGGAACACGGATCTCCTGCCGATATGCCTGTCCATGAGTTCCCTGATGACATGGATGACGAGAACATCAACCTCACACAAGAGACCATTGACATGGTCCTCGAAAGCCTCCAAACCCCCCCTTCAGTAACAAGGAGGAGCCAAGATGAAGCAGCCACCACAGTAGAACCACCCGCCACCCCAATTGTAAGACCTGCCAGCTCCAACACAGCTGAGGACTCTGACGACACTGGCACCAGCTTCGAAAGAACAGTCGTTGGGGTCCAGCGGGAGCTGGCCAAGGAGGTGCGGGTGGGGATGCAAACTATGGCAGCCAGCCTTGAGGGGGTGCGTTCGTGCATGCTGTCAACTGCTGATCAGGCAGCTGCAATGCAAGCCAGAACATCGCTGTTGGAGGAACTTTTAGTAACACAGAAGGCAATCTGCACAGCTGTCATCCAGTTGACCAAACAACTCCAACAGCAAGCCAGTCAGCGTGTGCACGAATGCAACATCGAACCCCTCAGGGCAGACCTGGCTGCCTACCATCGGGATGTGGCTGCCATTCTGAAAAACCAGCACGCTCTCCTTGCTGCAGTACTGCCCTTCATAACTGGACAGGGATCAGCCCCCGGGATGTCTGCCTCCATGTCTTCTGACACTGAGGTGTGTGTTGCCCCTTCAAAACCAACAACAACAAGGACACACCAGGCAACACACACATCAGAAGAAGAAGACATGGAACAGATAACATTCACACGCAAGAGTACCCGGAAGCCCTAGTCCCTGCACCATGCCCCACTCTGACCAAGGTCCTACGTTTTGACACATGCCAGCCTCACTCCAACTACCCTCAATGACTGTTCGGCAATCTACTGTTTAACTTGTCCACATTGGCTGTAAATGTTTCTCTCCTACCATTTGGCAATTCCTGTTCCTCTGCACCGTCTGTGACATCACCCCAGCATGTCAGGAGCATCATCCACACCCTGTAAATAGGATCACCATTTAAGAATGCACCAGAACGGACTCACCTAACATTGTTAATGGACTTTTTGCACTACTCCACCTAAAAATAAATATCACTTGCACACCTATTGTGTCTCTGTGTCATTTCACACTTCAACTGTGCAGTGCATAACTCCAAAGTGGCTGTGTGGCAACCATGTTGATTCTCTAGACTACTGTCCTGATTTCATGTATACTGAAACATCTGTGCAGTGGCCAGGATTGCATCATAGCTTTACTAGACTGAGGAAAATAACTGATGTAGGGACTAAGCACACACAATCATGCTGTGTTGGACAGAATGAGGCCCCATCCATAGCTATTCTAGACAACTAATGGTGGATGAGAAATGTAGGCACCTTGCGATACTAACACAATACATTATGCTGTAAAATGAAAGGAATGAAAACCAAATTACACTGCATCAATCACCCTTACAGCGTATACTACCATGAAGGAAAGTCATGCTCAAGCAGTACACACATGATGTAGGTCAGCAATGACAGCAACAAGACAAGAGTGTGAACAAATACTCATCTACAAAGCTCTCCCTGAACTTCACAATGCTGTCCGACCTATCTATTTACCTACAAAATCAACTCTGGAAGCACTCTTTGTGAAGTAGGATACATACCAACCCCAAATCTTGATGATCTATGCACACTACCAATGGTGGCTCTCCCACACGGTGGATACTTACCAAGTTAGCACACGGGTAGCTGGCATGTTAAACCTCAATAGCCTGGGGATAGCGAGCATAGGACACAAATGTCATACTAAAACTTTCTGCTACACTGATGTCAAGGCCATGAAAAGGTAGCACCTAACGCATCTGGTAAAGGGTTAACAAATTTTTTATTTCCAATAAGTAAGAAAAGAGGCAACTAAGGGAAAGATAAACCTACACTAATCTAACCTGACTACTACTAACCCACAACTGTCCCTAACTAACCTAAGCTAAACTTACTCTACACATGTAACGAAACGATCTAAACATCAACCCCCCACCCACCATTATGAGACAAGACACATGCAGGACAACACTTACTAACCTACACACATACTATACTATCCTAAACAAACATATATTTTTTTGTATTTTTTTTTTTTTAATATATTTTTTTTTTTTTTTTTTTTTTTAATCAAACAGGAATCCCAACATTGCCCCCCACCCACCCACCCACACAAAAATATTAGATAGAAAGTATAAGGACCCCCCACCCTCTTACCTAACACTAACTAAGCTAATTACCTATACTTATCGTACAACTAACCCCCCAAACCCAACTAACAGTATGAAAAGAGGAAAGAGGGGAGAGGGGAGGGGTAAAAGTTCAGGAGGGCAAAATAACTAAAGATTTGCCCTCTGAAGTGTGCGCCGGATGGAGCGCACCTTCTTTTTAACCTCCGCCATGTCCTCCGTCAGGTTGTCAACCTTTTGAATTAACCTGTCCAGTTTCCTAGACAATGCCTGGAAGGCTGCAGGGTCAAATGGAGGGTCATTGCTGGTCTGCGTGCCGGTGGAGGTGGAGATTGTCGCTGGAGTGGAGTGGCCACGGGACAGCCCTGCTCCCAACACACGGCTGGGTCCAGGTCTTGAGGAAGATGGCTGGTCCGTCGCTGGGTCCCCTTGGGCAGACCTGGTGGTTGTAGGTGGCACCGTTGGTGGAGCCTGTGGTGTGGCATACCACGCCCCGGAGGCCCGTTCCGAATTGTATCTGCGGGCCATCCTCCGATACCCACACTGCACCTGCAGGATGTGCCTGTACCTCATTGCACGGCGCTCAAACTGGTTGCGAGCTGCGGCACTCAGGTTTGCAGCTGTGAAGGGAAAAGGCAAATATTGAGCATAGAATTTACAGTGGGTTGAATACCACAATGGGTAATTTGTCCATTACTAGCAATGTATTGGTTGCAGCAATTGTTACAACATATTTCACGGGAAGGCTCAGAGGAAGTACATGTGAATCATGCATACTGAAGGGCATATCACATATAGCATATCCATGTCTCTACATGATGGATGACATCACCCTAAACTACTCCTACAATTCATACCTAAGCCATTATACATTATGGCAACAGCTCGTCCGCATACTGACTTCACTACATATGTCATTCTATGTGATAAGAATCACACTCCTCACTCAATGGCATTTCGAAATAGTTGTGTGCTAAGATTGAACCCCTGGCCATGAATCATATGTCGACACTATGGGCCAGATGTAGTAATTGATGGGAAATCAACTAGCAAATTGCAAAGCTGAACGGTGTCTCTGACACCGTCTGCGAGTCACTATGGGGTCCCTAAATCCCACCTCATGAACATCAATGATGTGGGTTCCAACTTGCACCACCTTAGCAACTATGGGCACTCACGGGGATGGAGGCCTGCTGGGAACAGCAGAACTCCATAGACGTGACTGCTTTTAAATGAAGCAAGTTATTTTTCACCAAGTGTAGGCCCTTTATCTGAAAGGAAAATGAGCTGCGATTTGTTTAAATTCACAACAATTGATTGTTCGTAATTTACACAATAATTATTGCTCCCCTAGATCACTGGCTGTTTTGTGCAGGAGTATTTTGGTCCACTCACAAAGGTGAAGGTTCACAATGAGGACCCCTTCCAGTCAGCAAGTTGGTTAGCAGCCACTTCAAGTGGATGATAACAGCTACTCACTTTGCAACCACGTACTCGTTAGCAAATGGGATTGCCTAACACTGTGATTTGCAAGTAGGGCTGGTAAACTCCTTTATTTTTTTACTTTAGAAAAGCATTTTGCGAATATGTACATGACCACCAAAAACATTTCGGATTAGGAAACAGACGTTTGCAACTCACTAACATCAAATTATGCTATTTGCAATGTGGAGACATTTTGCTACATCTGGACCTAGGTACAAACTCAAGTCACAAAAGGTGTTAAGTACGTGTAACATACTGTTTGCTACAGTCCTAGGTACCCTGTTTCACAGTAACATCCCAGTGTTTGTGGGTGGTGTGGGAAGAACAAACAACAATCCCATGATCAATGCACAACCAGGAGTGTACAGAAAGTTCAACAAGCATGTGCCTTCACACACAACACCTATGAAGGGCTAGCAACACGTTGGAGTCAGCCCAACCTTGTCACATCCCAGGTCCACACATGTCAAAATGATATGACTTAGCCAAACATGACATACTATTAGTGAGGCATGTTTTACAACACACACAGAGGAGGTAGAACACCCATTCACATGATTCAACAGAACACCTAGGCCATTGCACTCAAGTCACACACACTTCGAGGTCACCTTGTGGAAGTACATGCCCCCGGAAGATCCGACCTACAGTGTACACAGTCCATCCTCAACTAGGAAGAAGCACTTGTCATCGAAGCCATGTGCCTAAGCTATCTGGGAGACTGTCAGTCTGATATGCTGACTCAGTTAATGGCAAGTTCCTGACCAAGTCTAACATTGACCAGTGTGTTCAAAATGAGTCATGCTATTCCCAATAGTCGCACTAATTGAATGACCTACTGCCCCTCAATCTGACAGATGACTAGGGATTGCTTTACCGAAACATTATTCCAATTTGATATCACACCAAAACAACAAAGCCAATGAACGGCCAGCACATCATATCATGAATTGTCCTGAACACACAGTAATCCATCATGCTTCATTTCCAAACAATGTAAATAGCACTTAGGCAACACTCACTGTAGGTATCGGGGTCGTCAAAATGGGCTACCTCACCAACGGTGTACGGGGCTGGTCCACCTGTAAAGCATGAAAGGAAGATTATACTCAGACTGGGTGAACAGAC
Organism: Pleurodeles waltl; assembly: GCF_031143425.1. Taxonomy (NCBI): domain Eukaryota; kingdom Metazoa; phylum Chordata; class Amphibia; order Caudata; family Salamandridae; genus Pleurodeles; species Pleurodeles waltl. Next base: position 775,511,361 of record NC_090445.1, on the reverse strand, counting down.
AAATAATTTCTGTTACAATGACAGTGTGTGAATATTACATGGTAATGATACACTTTCACACATGCTCATCCTGCCTGGCTGACTTTGTATTCTAGATTATCATTGGATGAGTCTCCTGCTCCAGTGACACACCCTACTACACTCATGCAGTGGCCAGGACAGTCATGTGTCGTCCAAGTTACTCCTCCATTAGTAGGCCCGAACAATCATGTGATCCATACATCTCAGCATGTGCATCCCAGAGAGAAACATTTCACAACTGGTTCCATGAGGACTGCATGACCACTCACAATCAAACAGGCTATGTGGACAGGTTCAACACACAGCAACCAGACACACATGTGACATATGTGTGGACAACATGACTAACTTCATGTGACGTGAAGGCAACACACAGGTGTTGCATCATCATGTGTTTGCAATTTTCGGTCTAGCTATGGCGTCTACATATGTAGGTATGTTGTTTCTACATGACGTACTCACTGGCCATTATGACCAGTAGAGTACAAATAGAGCAGTTCACGTGTTGCTTTTCAGACACAAATGCAACACTACATTCCATGCAGCTACAGCCATCTGGTATGTGTTGCAAAGATAAGGCATCGGCCTGGTAGCATAGGTCTTCATACACACCCGGCAACAAATACACATTTGGACACATATGTATACCTTTGTAGCGCAGCATTTGCATCATTTTGTGACGCAGAGAGGGGGCTACTTAGCAAAATACAAATAGATGTTGCATTTTACTGCTGTTATTGGGTGTACATGTGTAGCAAAAATGGGGATTTATGTGTATGCCCATGGGCCTAGGTTTCCCTAGTATAACACGCAGTCAGCTACTTATTTTACAGATTGGCTACCAATCATCACATGTTCACGCACACATTCCTATTATTCCCATGTAATTGATTATTACTCACCAACATAGCCACCAATCTGGAGTCCCAGGTGGTCCAGCAGGTCCTGTTCCCTGCTGATCAGATCTGCCCAGCGGTGCTTGAGTTGATGGACATTCCTCAGACTCCCGTAGACCCGGACCAGGTGATGGCGCACCTTCTCCCAACGGATTTTCCTCGCCTCCGTGTGATACCCCTGTATCACACGGCCCCCAGCCTCCAGCATCAGTGGGAGGAAATGGCTTACGAGCCATATGAAGCCCCCCAATTCGTCCTCACCCATCCTGGACAGGCGAGGCCTACCTGACATGATGCGAGGTGTAAAAAAGTACCAAAGAAAAATGAAAGAAAAAGTGGGAAATGGGGAAAGGTAGAGGTGTGAAAGAAAAAGAAGAAGGAGAAAAATAGCCCAACTAACACCCCAAACTATGCTCCCCACAACAGACTCCCCCAGACAATACAAACTATCACAGGTATAGACAAAACAACAATAAACAGACTGAGACAATGTTTGACAACAATAAAAGATTGACACAAAGACAAAATACAAGGCACACAGGACACTAAAGCAGTAAAACACAGGACAACACCTTTCACACAACCACACAGTCTAGATAACTCTGAGACTGCAAAGTGAAAGTGAAAGTCAACTCCCAGTACAGATTTGGTAAACAGGATATCCTATTACATCACTTCCTGCATAAAATGGCCGCCGTTTTTATTTTCGCGTAATGCGTCATATTTTCACGCATACACAGATGTGCGTCATATTTTTTTGACGCATTACAGTGCACATGATGCGGAGTGTAAAAATATGCTATGAATATTAATATTTCAAATTGTACATGAGATGACCAACATATTGTGCATGTAGCGTCAATTTCACCACGCATACATCATGGGCGTCGTTTTTTTTACACGTACAGTGGTGCACATGATGCGGAGTCAAAAAATATGATATAAATATTAATAATTAATACTGTACATGAAATGAGCAATATATTGTGCATATAGCGTCATTTTGACCACGCATACATCATGTGCGTGGTTTTTATTACACGTACAGTGGTGCACATGATGCGGAGTCAAAATAAATGCTATGAATATTAATAATTAATACTGTACATGAAATCCGTAAAATATATTGTGCATATAGCGTCATTTTGACCACGCATACATCATGTGCGTGGTTTTTATTACACGTACAGTGGTGCACATGATGCGGAGTAAAAAAAAATGGTATGAATATTAATAATTAATACTGTACATAAAATGAGCAATATATTGTGCATATAGCGTCATTTTGACCACGCATACATCATGTGCGTGGTTTTTATTACACGTACAGTAGGGCACATGATGCAGAGTCAAAAATATTGTGGATGTAAATAATAATTTGAAGGTGAAATATCAAGACACTTTTGGATACATTGTATCTGACTCTGCATTGTGTGCACTCATGTACATGAACAAATTATGACCGCCATGCTGTATGCGTAGAATATGGAGCAAATTGATCCAAATGTCTTCATGTGTTTAGCTTTGGAAAGGTGATTTGTCATGGTAAAACGGTGCGATGTGAGACACATTTGTGTTTGTATCTGACAAATGTCCGTACTTTTATGTATAGACGGCCTTCACACTGTGATGTTTGGGATACGTTAACTAATGTATTGGCCATATTTGACAACATATTTGGTGTAATTGCTGATGGCTATTTTGAAATGAGGTTTTTGATACCATTATGTATTCCGTCTCCAAAATGTCCCCACCTTTATGATGGGGATGCTTTTATCTGTAGTCCTAACAGGGAGTGGGAGAGTCACTTTCAGTTTTTAGGGGGCTGACCATGTCCCATTATGATTTTGTGTTTCATATTTGTGTAGGACTTGTGACATGGAGGCCACATATGTGCCTTATGCATGTGTTTAGTTCACAAGTACATGATTCCTGTATGTTTTGGGGGTGGTAGAGGTGGAGTTAATCCCCAGGACCCTAGGATTTGACCATCCAGAATAGCTACTGTATCCATGGAGTATTTTGATCATATCCTGGCAAACCTGCAGCAGCGGGCGAATGTAAGGCCATATGGTATGAATGACTGTTGACCATTCATTCATCTCATTAGCCCATTTGACGTTTGCAGTATTGATGATTTGGAGCTAAGTTGCATACCATTTTCATATGACTAAGGGGGTCATTCTGACCGCGGCGGGCGGCGGTCGCCGCCCGCCAAGCGGTTCCCGCCGAAAGACCGCGGCGGTCATTCTGGCTTTCCCACTGGGCTGGCGGGCAACCGCCAAAAGTCCGCCCGCCAGCCCAGCGGGAAACACCCTTCCCACGAGGACGCCGGCTCAGAATGGAGCCGGCGGAGTGGGAAGGTGCGACGGGTGCAGTTGCACCCGTCGCGAATTTCTGTGTCTGCAAAGCAGACACTGAAATTCTTTGTGGGTCCCTCTTACGGGGGCCCCTGCAGTGCCCATGCCATTGGCATGGGCACTGCAGGGGCCCCCAGGGGCCCCGCGGCACCCCCTACCGCCATCCTGTTCCTGGCGGAAGACCCGCCAGGAACAGGATGGCGGTAGGGGGTGTCAGAATCCCCATGGCGGCGGAGCGCGCTCCGCCGCCATGGCGGATTCTCAAGGGCAGCGGGAAGTCCGTTTCTGGCCGCGGCTGAACCGCCGCGGTCAGAATGCCCATCGGTGCACCGCCAGCCTGTTGGCGGTGCTACCGCCGACCTCCGCCAGGGCGGTAATTACCGCCAGGGTCAGAATGACCCCCTAAGTTTGCAAGACTCTCAGCGTTCACGATGTGATAATGCGAAGATTGTTTTGCTTGTCTGTGTCCCTTTCTGCATAAACTGGTTTAGTGTCATGTTACAATCTTCCTGCTAGGTTCAAACTGGGACACAACTGTGATGGTCTACTTTCAAATATTAGGTTGGTTGTATGACATATGTGTACATGTGTGTGGGAATGTGGATCCAGTATGACCTGTCTGTGTGTATGTTGTCACTGTAACTTCAAGGTCTCCTCCTGAATTAGTGGCAGCTGATGTTGTTGCAATTGTGTATTGCTCACATCATACACTTGAGAGAAGCCATTGATGACATGTTCACGTACACATGGATGGTCCCACCCTGTCTCTGAACCCGTGTGATGTGACTTTCAAATGATCTCCAATTTTGGGCTGGATGAGAGACTGTTTCAGTTGTTTGGATCCGGCATGTCTAATTGTCACATTTGTACTCTTGTTGGGCTCTGTGTATGGTAATGTAACATGTCACATCCTACCCTCTGTGCATACAGTTGTGATGTTTATTTTTGGTGTGATGATTTTTAATGGCATTCTTGATCAATGAGACGACATTCATCTTCAGCTATTTCAAACTAAAGGTGGTCAGAAATGAATAGGCCAAAGCATGATGTGGTGTTTGTGATCTGTGTTTATTTACAAGTGTGGAATACAAGTGATTATAATGACTTAAGTAAAAAAATTGTTCACAAGCTGTTGGCGCCTACGCACTCCTGCTGCGGTGTTAGGTTGTTCCCCCTCCTGTTGCAGGCCAGCATCCTCCTCATCATCATCCTCAGGCATGTCTGGGTCCGGTTCAAGGAGGGGAATGTTCCTTTGTACACAAATATTGTGTAATATGGCACAAGTGAGTATAATTTTGCATACCATCTCTGGGGAGTATAGTAGGCTTCCGCCAGTGATGTCAAGGCAGCGGAACCTTGACTTTAGGATCCCAAAGGTCCTCTCCACAATGCTGCGGGTCCTCTTGTGGGCGTCATTGTATGCCCGCTCAGCAGCAGTATTTGGGTTCCCATATGGTGTCATTATCCAAGGCTGGATGCCATACCCCTGATCAGCTGAAAGAGAAACACAGAATGGTATCAATTAGATGTAGGAGGCACTGTTGTACGTATCTTTGATGGCAGTAGTTGTGTTGTGTTGTCTGTGACTATTTTGTGTACTAATGTGACAACCTATGGTTGTTGGTGGAAACTTTGGCATTGTTTTTTTTCCTTGGCTGAGCAAGTGTTTGTTGTCTAACTGTTTGTCAGCAGGATGTATTGGTTTCTCAAGTACAGTGTGCCCTCCTTTGCATTGTGACTTGTGACACAGGTGTCCGTGTGTCCTCACTGGGGGTGTGATGATAGTTCCATGCAGAGTTGAAACATGAAAGGGTATTAGAAACGTCCATATTAACATAGCCAGGCCATCCCATCCCTTAAAAGTTATGCATTGTATTAGTGTACAGGTTATTGTGAGACTTCCAATTTGCAAGGTGACATTTAGGCAACCACAGTCATGAATGTCTTCACACTAAGCTGTGGAGTAAATTCAAATGTGTGAGAGGTTCAATGGTGACTTGTGACACATGGCTAGTGATGTGAGTACCTCAGTGTGTTCCTGTCTAGGTGTTGCTATTGTGGTGTATGTGTTGTTTATCCTAGAGGGTTTCTGTGCAGTGAGTATATAAGTAGATTTTTGTCCTTACCAACAAGTAGTCCATTGCCATACCGTCCATCCTGGAAGTGTTGGTTGATGGTGCAGTGACGGAAGATGAATGCATCATGTACACTCCCAGGATATTTAGCCACGATGTTGCTGATCAGTCCTTGGTGATCGACTATGGCCTGCACGTTGATGGAATGTGTGTGCTTCCTGTTGCGGTAGAGGTGTTCACTCGCAGCAGGTGGCACAAGGCGTACGTGTGTGCAGTCAATTGCACCAAGGACGTGCGGAAAGCCACTGATGGCGTAGAACCCCTGTTTTGTTTCCTGCTGCTTCTGCAGTGTGTTAGGGAAGCAGATGTGGCGGGGTGTCAGTCCAATGATGGCATCCAGTACTTTAGGCAGGAATGCGGAGAAAGATGGTTGTGAGATTCCACCAACCAGGGCACCAGTTGTCTGAAAGGAGCCACTTGCCAGCAGGTGAAGTACGGCAAGCAGCTTTGTTTCTGTTGGGATAGTGCGTGGAGTCACTAAAGTGGGGGCCAATTGCTGTTCAATATTTGTCAGCAGCTGCTGAATGGCCTGCCAGTTCAACCGGTACCTCTGGATGATGTCTCGTTCCCTGAGGCCATGCAGGGTTGTTCTTGGGCGGAATATCCTCTCCTGCCTTCTGCGCTGTCTTTGGGGTCCCTGCTGTTGTTGTTGTGGCTGCTGTTGTTGCTGCAGGGCTCTGCGTCTACGTGCACGTTGAAGAAAAAGCACCTCCATGTCTCCCTGTTGCTGCTCTGCTGCTCTGTTGTTTGTTCTGTGTGTTCTGATTAAGTACAGGTGTGTTTGCCCCATTTTAACGCCTGCCCTGACCCAGGCGTTAAAATTTCACGCTATTCATGCTTTGCGCCATTTTTTTGCGCCGCCTGCCGCGCGGGAGTGATTTTTGCCCTGGAGCATAAATACCACGCACCGCTATGTGCGTCTGTTTTTAGACGGGAACGCCTTCCTTGCATCTCATTAACGCAAGGAAGGCGTTCACGCAAAAAAATGACGCTATTTGCCAATACTTTGGCGCTAGACGCGTCTAACGCCAAAGTATAAATATGGCGTTAGTTTTGCGCCGAATTTGCGTCGAAAAAAACAACGCAAATTCGGCGCAAACGGAGTATAAATACGGGCCTTAATTGCTACAGCCGCGTGTTTAAGAGGAGGGCTTTGGGCACCAGCACGTTATTTACAAATTAAGCAGTGATTAAACTGCTTTGTTGCGCTTGAAAACTCAGATAGTGTTTTGAATATCATTTAACCCAATTGACTTACACTCCTTGCAGTATGTCAAGAACTTAAAATTAATTATATACAAAACAATTAATGAAATATAATTCATATTGAATAAAAAATAAAAATGCTACAGCTGGTGTATTTTTTAGGTATTCTAACTATCAATTATATGTTCAATAAATCTATATTAATTAATTAATACAAATTTACGTTAGTGTGCTGTAAGGTTTCATTTTATTAGGTCTAGGTGGACAATAAATATTTACATTTATTTTAAATTAACCCCTTCCCAGCCACAGACGTAATGGTTACCTCCAGTGGCGTGGTGCTGAGGCGGCACTGACGTAACCATTACGTCCTGGTATAGGCCCCTGGGGGAAGCACTGGCGCTCCCCCCGAGGGCCTCCCTCCTTCCCCCCAGGGTAGGGTTGGAAGGGGAATCGCTTCCCCTTCCATCCCCGCCCCCTCCACCTCCCCAGTGATTTCTGATGACATCAGTGCGCCAAAGTCCGCTGACCTCCTCAAAGGTCAACTCCCATCGTGCTGGAAGCACGAGCAGAAACTGATTTGTTTCTCCTCAGTACAGGTGTCAGGGGAGGCAGAGAGGCATGAAAAGGGAAGGAAAGGCTTTTCTGCGTTCCTGCAGCACGATCGCATAGCAATTGTGCTGCAGAAAGCCACTAGACACCAGGGAATTTTTGTGTGTGGAAATTGTCATAAGGGGAACAGCCCCTTGGGCATGGGCCGCTCCCCAAGGGGGGCATTATATTTAAGGCCATTTCTGCCCTGCCGGGGCAGATCAGCCTATATTAATAAGGCCGATCTGCCCCAGAGGGGGCAGAAGCCATTAGGCACCAGGGATGTCTTTTTTTTTATTTATTTTTTATATATTGGTAGGGGCAGCTACCCCTTAGGCAAGGGTCGCTCCCAGGTGAGTAATTTTTTATTAGGCCTTTCCTACCCCCCCTGGGGGCAGATCAGCCTACATTAATTAGGGTGATGGGGCAGAAGTCACTAGACACCAGGGATTTCTTTATTTTTTTATTTATATTGATGAGGGGGGTGAACCCCTTAGGCAAGGGTCACTGCCGGGGGGCATCTTTTTTATAAGGCTTATTCTGCTCCCCTGGGGGCAGATCGGCCTGTATTAATTAGGCCGATCTGCCCCCGGGAGGGGCAGAAGCCATAAGGCACCAGGGATGTTTTAAATTTTTTATTTATATTGATAAGGGGAGCGATCCCTTAGGCAAGGCAATTTTTTTTCTAGGCCTTTTCTGCCCCCCCTGGAGGCAGATTGGCCTATATTAATTAGGCCAATTTGCCCCAAGTGGGGGCAGAAGCCACTAGACACCAGGTTTATTTTTTTTCTTTATATTAATAAGAGGAACGACCCCTTATGCAAGGATCGCTCCCCAGCGGGAGGGGAAAATTGTTTTTAGGCCATTTCTGCCCCCATTGGGGGCAGATCGCCTATTTCTATTAGGCCGACCTGCCCCCGGGGGGAAGCAGAAATCACTTAGGCACCAAGGATTGGTGTGTGTGTGTATTTTGTTTGGGGGAAGCCCATTGGGCAAGGTTCACTTCCCATGGGGCACATTACTGTTGGCCATCTCTGTCCCCCTTAGGGGCAGATCGGCCTATTTTTGGAAGGCCCATCTGCCCCAAAGGGTGGCAGAAAGCCCACCAGAGACCAGGGAAGATTTTTTTTGTCAAAATAAGAGGGTGGGGATATGGCCATACCCCCACCCCAGATAATTGGGGCTAAAGTTGTTCTACCCATCAGTGGGCAGATGGGGCAATTACCCCCGATCCACACCCCAGGGGGTGCAGAAACTCTACTAGATGCCAGGGAATTAAAAAAAAAATTGTGTGGTGGTGGCTACCAACCAGTATGGGCATGGTTATGCCCCCACCCCAACTGAGGGGGGAACAGTCTTTCGACTCTCTCCCAGCACACTAAAACATCTTATCCCACAGCAAGCAAGAGGACATTTGATTGTTTCGGTTTTGGTTTTACATTTGGGCCATGAGGACTTGGCTAACCCTCAAAATCGTCCCTTTTGGAATGGTGAGGGCTGCGCTTTTTGGACTTTGAGACACTGCCATGTAGAAAAATCCACAAGACCTAGACACATCTGAAAACTAAACATCTGGGTGAGTCCAGGGTGGTGTGCTTCACATGCACCCCGCACCATTTTCTTTCCCACAATGCCACGCAAACCTCCAACTTTGCTGGAAATCACACATTTTTCCATATTTTTGTGATGGAACCTTCCAGAATCTGCAGTAATCCACAAAATTCCTAAAACCCAGCAATAAAACTTCTGGCCCACTTGTCAGCCTAAAAATGTTTTTTTTTTCAAACTGCCCTTTTAGACCTGCTTTTGTTCCCCCTCAATTTCGACATGGTTTTGGCTCTTCCCTGTCACAGGCACTTGCCCACCTACACAAGTGAGGTATCATTTTTACCGGGAGACTGAGGGTAATGTTGGGTGGTAGGGAAGTTGTCCTGGTGCGGTGATACCACACAGAAATGTGGAGAAAATTTGATTTTTAGCTACATTTAAGGATTCTGGGTAAGAAAACATTGGGGGATCCACCCAAGTCACACCTCCCTGGATTAACTCAGGTGTCCAGTTTTCAGAAATTTTGGGGTTTGGTAGGTTTCCCTATATGGCTACTGAGCCCAGGACCAAAAACGCAGGCCCCCCCACAAAAACCGTTTAATATTTGATAATTTTGATGTTTCCACATAGTGTTTTGGGGCATTTCCTTTCACGGGCACTAGTCCTACCCACCCAAGTGAGGTACAATTTTTATCGGGAGACTGTGTGAACGCTGGGTGGAAAGAAATTTATGGCACCACTCAGATTCCAGAACTTTCTGTCACTGAAATGTGAGGAAAAAGTGTTTTTTTGGCCAAATTTTGAGGTTTGCAAAGGATTCTGGGTAACAGAACCTGGTGAGAGCCCCACAAGTCACCCCGTCTTGGATTCCCCTAGGTATCTAGTATTCAAACATGTTCAGGTTTGGTAGGTTTCCCTAGGTGCCTGCTGAGCTAGAGTCCAAAATCCATAGCTTGGCACTTTGCGAAAAACAGCTCTGTTTTCTTTGGGGAAAATGTGATGTGTCCATGTTGTGTTTTGGGGCATTTCCTGTCACGGGCGCTACGCCTACCCACACAAGTGAGGTACCATTTTTATCAGGAGACTTAGGGGAACACTGGGTGGGAGGACATTTGTGGCTCCTCCCAGATTCCAGAACTTTCTGTCACTGAAATGTGAGGAAAAAGTGTTTTTTTGGCCAAATTTTGAGGTTTGCAAAGGATTCTGGGTAACAGAACCTGGTGAGAGCCCCACAAGTCACCCCGTCTTGGATTCCCCTAGGTATCTAGTATTCAAACATGTTCAGGTTTGGTAGGTTTCCCTAGGTGCCTGCTGAGCTAGAGTCCAAAATCCATAGCTTGGCACTTTGCGAAAAACAGCTCTGTTTTCTTTGGGGAAAATGTGATGTGTCCATGTTGTGTTTTGGGGCATTTCCTGTCACGGGCGCTACGCCTACCCACACAAGTGAGGTACCATTTTTATCAGGAGACTTAGGGGAACACTGGGTGGGAGGACATTTGTGGCTCCTCTCAGATTCCAGAACTTTCTGTCAACGAAATGTGCAGAAAACGTGTTTTTGGGCCAAATGTTGAGGTCTGCAAAGGATTCTGGGTAACAGAACCTGGTGAGACCCCCACAAGTCTTCCCATCTTGGAATCCTCCTAGATGTCTAGTTTTTGAAAATGCACAGGTTGGGTAGGTTTCCCTAGGTGCAGACTGAGCTAGAGGCCAAAATCCACAGCTAGGCACTTTGCAAAAAACAGGTCTGTTTTCTTTGGGAAAATTTGGTGCGTCCATATTGTGTTTTGGGGCATTTTCTGTCCCGGGCTCTAGGCCTACCAACACAAGTGAGGTACCATTTTTATCAGGAGACTTAGGGGAACACTGGGTGGAAGGAAATTTGTGGCTCCTCCCAGATTCCAGAACTTTCTGTCACCGAAATGTGAGGAAAAAGTGTTTTTTTGGCCAAATTTTGAGGTTTGCAAAGGATTTCTGCGTAACAGAACCTGGTGAGAGCACCACATGTCACCCCATCTTGGATTCCCCTAGGTGTATAGTTTTCAAACATGTTCAGGTTTGGTAGGTTTCCCTAGGTGCCGGCTGAGCTAGAGGCCAAAATCCACAGCTGGGCACTTTGCAAAAAACAGGTCTGTTTTCTTTGGGAAAATGTGATGTCTCCTGTTGTGTTTTTGGGCATTTCCTGTCACGGGTGCTAGGCCTACCCACACAAGTGAGGTACCAATTGTATCAGGAGACTTGGGGGAATGCTGGGTGGAAGGAAATGTGTGGCTCAGATTCCAGAACTTTCTGTCACCAAAATGTGAGGAAAAAGTGTTTTATTAGCCAGGTGTTGAGGTTTGCAAAGGATTCTGGGTAACAGAACATGATGAAAGCCCCACAAGTCACCCCTTCCTGGATTGTCATAGGCATCTAGTTTTAAAAAATGCACTGGTTTGGTAGGTTTCCCTTGGTGCCGGCTGAGCAAGAGGTCAAAATCTACAGCTCGGCACTTTGCAAAAAACACGTCAGATTTCAATGTTAAAATGTGATGTGTCCATGTTGCGCTTCCTGTCGTGAGCATTAGGCCTAACCACTCAAGTGATGTACCATTTTTATCTGGAGACCTGAGGGAACACAGAATAGCAAAACAAGTGTTATTGTCCCTTGTCCTTCTCTACATTTTTTCCTTCCAAATGTAAGACAGTCTTTAAAAAAGATGTCTATTTTTGAGAAGTGCCCTGTAATTCACATGCTAGTATGGGCACCCCGGAATTCAGAGATGTGCAAATAACCACTGCTTCCCAACACCTTGTCTTGTGCCCATTTTGGAAATACAAAGGTTTCCTTGATACTTATTTTTCACTCTTTATATTTCAGCAAATTAATTTCTGTATTCCCGGTATAGAATGAAAACCCTTTGCAAAGAGCTGCTCATTTATTGGCTCTGGGTACCTAGGTTTCTTGATGAACCTACAAGCCTTATATATCCCCACAACCAGAAGAGTCCAGCAGACGTATCGGCATATTGCTTTAAAAAATCTGGCATTGCAGGAAAAAGTTACAGAGTAAAACATTGAGAAAAATGGCTGTTTCTTTCACCTCAATTTCAATATTTTTTAATTTCAGCTATTATTTTCTGTAGCTAAATTTTGTAGGATCTACACAAATCACACTGTGCTAAATTCAGAATTTTGTCTACTTTTCAGAAATCGTATCTTTCTGGGATCCAGCATTGGTTTCACACCCATTTCTGTCTCTAATTGGAAGGAGGCTGAAAGCACAAAAAATAGTAAAAATGGGGTATGTCCCAGTAAAATGCCAAAATTGTGTTAAAAAATAGGGTTTTCTGATTCAAGTATGCCTGTTCCTGAAAGCCGGGAAGGTGGTGATTTTAGCACCGCAAACCCTTTGCTGATGCCATTTTCAGGAAAAAAACATAAGCCTTCTTCTGTGGCCCTTTTTTTACCATTTAAAAAAAAAATCAAAATTTTTGCTGTATTTTGGCTAATTACTTGGACTCCTTCAGAGGGACCCACAAAGTCTGGGTACCTCTAGAATCCCTAGGATGTTGGAAAAAAAGGATGAACATTTGGCATGGGTAGCTTATGTGGACTAAAAGTTATGAGGGCCTAAGCGCGAACTGCCCCAAATAACAAATAAAAGGCTTGGCACCTGAGGAGGAAAAGGCCTGGCAGCGAAGGGGTTAATGTTTTACATTAAAATATGTTTAATAATCCTTCAAGGTTGATAGTGTTTAATACATTGGCCTATACTTTACAATAGGGAGTTTTCCACCACAGTGGCAGTGGTCTTCACTTATGTGTAAAAAGTTAAGAATAGCAATTATTCAATCCCGAATCCTGGTATAGATTGTTGGAATAGAAGTTGAAGGCATGTAAGTCTACCTCTAGAAGTAATTGTTCCCACAGTAATGGTGTATAACAAAAAAGTGTATAGTTACTATGTGTAGTAGTAAGTATATGTGAGTAAATATACACATGCGCATTAACCTCTGTGAATGGACCAGAAAATATCAATCTAAAGGCCCCATTCACAGAGAAGCCACTCAGTAAGTAGTATGTGAGAAACAGGTAATGTACACTGAAGAGAGTTTACTAAAAGATTTGTTAGACTTCTTTCACAGGGAAGTGGAGAAGAGCACATTTTACTAAGGGTCAGTGTTGTCATAGCCGGGTAAGGTGCTTCTCGGCTGCAACAATATGTGAGGCAGGATACTTTGAATGCACCTCTGGTTAAGGAGATTCATGTGCCTTGCTGCTGAATAAATAACAATACATTATTAAATATCTATAATTGCCTCAATACTTTCAGTCCCCTATGGGACAGACATATGGGCAGTCAGAAAAAAACGTCTAATGGGTCAGATGGCTTAGCTGCCCGCACAGTGTGACACTTTTTCTTTGACACTTAAGAGATTGTGAGCTTACATTTATAACAAATTCTAACATCGTGTTCAACAGACATGATCAGAACATAAAACTTTGCATCTGAAAAATGAACATGCATTGATAGCAATTTGATGCGTGCCTTTCTTTCTCTAAGCGGTTCAAAGGAATGAGCGGATTTGGTCAAAGCTGTGCGAGAACTGTGCTGGGATACAGGCGCACCGCCTTGATCTGCTCGAGAACAGCCATCTAGTAATGCTAATCGTCTACCAAGTGTCATTTAGATGCAGAACCTGTCATGCCTGCTGCCTTGCTTGCGCTCCTGCCTGTGACAAAGAAAGCAGTCCCTCCTGGAACTGTTACACATCTGCGTCAACACTGTGGCATGCATGAAACCCGCGACTGAAGAGAGTCATAGGAATGCATTAATACACTTTATAGTTGCAAGATCACCCGTGACAAGTAATACATTGTACTGAAGTGGGACTAGACACTACAGATAGCAATAATTGTAGAATATTTCAAGTTAAGCACAGCAATTCCTTTGATGGCTCTTCGACCTCCAGAGTATAAAGTGTTTTATTAAGATAGAAAAAGAACACTAAGTGGTTGAATTGCTTAGGTCACTTAAAATGCACATTCGTTGAACTAAAGTGCAATTATCTATTTTACTATTTGATTATATGTAGCAACTAAATCAAAAGCGTCGCATTTGAGTCGTTTTATGACGCCAAATTGGCTCAACCTTATAAAATACAGTTATACTATTCCTGAAATAGTTGTTAGGCCGGTCCATTGATCATGTAACGGCATTAAAATGCTACACAAAAGTGTACAATGAAGGATCGTGTCAAAAATAGATACTTCTTGGTAACTTTACAGAGTCGGAATTTACCGACCCCATAGGCTTTTGCAAGCACTTTCATAGATATGAAGGAATTGGAAATCTTGGAACAAGTGTATGATTAATGGATAATATCAATTCACACTGACAAAGTTACTGATGCTCTAGATTAGCGAGCACCATTTAAGGCAAGGTTTTCACTTGAACCAGATCCCATGAGTAAACCTGGGTGAGCATTTGGAAAAAAGATGGAAAGTTAAGAATGGTAACCCATACAAACTGTAGAAACTGCAGGGCCGAGCCAGACTAATTCTGAGACTGGATATTTGCAACTAGAGACCACAGGGCATGATCATTCAAATGATAGCTCCCAATTTTAAAACATTATTAACACATAAATTAACTTCAGTGTTCTCACAATGTAAAACATGATGTATCGGTGTGAGAAATTGGGTTGCTGGTGGAGGGGGAAGTGAGTCCTGCTCAAGCAGCAATCCTCATCAAGTCACTAAATTAACACTGTTCTTAACCTCTTTTATCCTGGCACAAGATTAGCCAGGCTTAATTTAGAGACAGTGTTTAAAGAAATTGTGCAGCACACAACAGTAATAAAGTGAAAACATAACACAAGAACAACTTCCACATCAATTTAGAAAAATTGAGTGCATTTTAATAAATTGTTTGACACCAAACAACAAAATTCCAAACCTTACAACCAGTGCTGTGAATTTTTAAAGTTTAAAATGAAAATTAGCAACTAAAAGATCAAAGCACCAATAGTGGACATTTAGTTGTGAAACTGGGGAAAGGTTGAAAGTTATGGAGCACCATTCAGATACACAAAGTGGATTGGGCCCTGTCTCCACTTACCTTAACTTAGAAGAAACTTCAAGGAAAAATGTCTTAAAACGTAAACATTAGTGTGGAAAGGCAGATGGCAGTGTCAGAGGAGGAGGCATCGTCACTGGGGAGCCACTGGACGAAGTTGTGATCAAGATTCCTTCATTTGGACTTTGAAAGTCGAAAATGTCCAGTGGGACAAAGGTGCAGGCTATAGATGATGAGGGCACCATGATGGGGAATACCCCTTCAGCGAAGAGCTGCTGAACATGATTTGCTACTGTGGAGAAGAACGCAGCAGCTGCTGCCACAAAGTCAGGCTGACTAGTGATGAACCCTGAGCAGGTCGACGAGCAAGTACGTCTTGATCTCCTATAGGTTGTTGGAGCAAATTTTGGCAGAAAATGTTCTAAGTCCCAAGTTTTAGATTTGGACTATCTGAGCACCTTTAGCACAACTTCCAAGGATCGAGGAGTCAGGCAGAGCCACTTAGAGTTTAAGGACTCACTCATACTGGGTCCAGGTGTGGGTTGAAGATGGTTGAAGCCTTTTCTGTCCCTGAGGCTCTGTTCAGGAGGCCTGCCATCTAGCCCTTGGAGTCACTCCTGAGGTCCTGGGTTCAAGATGAAGTGCAGGGGTCAGGCATCAGGAGGTTAAAAGAAGTCTTCAGGCAGCGGAAAAGTACACAGCAGTCCTTAGCAGCAGGCAGTTCTCTGAGAATCATTCTGCAGGTCCAGAAAGTGAAAAGAAACTGAAGAGTGGGTCTGAGGGTCCCCTTTTTATCCCTGGTGCCTTCTTAGAACTGAGAGAACCTTCTCGAGGTTCCCCTTCATTGAAGTGTCTGAAATTTCCTACATCCCTGCCTTGGCCCCAGTGCAGCTATCAGCATAAAAGACTAAGGGAGTTATTACAACTTTGGAGGAGGTGTTAATCCGTCCCAAAAGTGACGGTAAAGTGACGGATATACCACCAGCTGTATTACGAGTCCATTATATCCTATGGAACTCGTAATACGGCTGGTGGTATATCCGTCACATTTGGGACGGATTAACACCTCCTCCAAAGTTGTAATAACCCCCTAATTCTCCTATGGGAGAGATGGGCCTCACTGAAGTGAAAAAAAAGAGTTTTTCGCTGCCAGGACAAGTAAAACTTAAAAGTGCATGCCCAATATTTTTATTACAATGCACCCTGCCATATGGGCCTACCTTAGGAGTGACTTCTTTGTAATAAAATACATTTTTAGACTTAGCAAGGTTTTTTTTTTCAAGTTGAATTGGCAGTTTAAACCTGCTGACAGGCTGCAATGGTAGGCCTGAGACATGGCAGGGCTAATTTAAGTGGATGGCACAATGAGTGCTGTAAGCCGACTAGTAGCATTCAATTCACAAGCTCTGAGTATATGGTATACCAATTTACTAGGGACTTATAAGTAAATACTATGCCATTCTGGTGTAAGCCAGTTTTGCCAAGATAGTGAGAACAAGCATTTTTAGCACTGGCTAGCAGTGGGAAAGTGCAGAGTCCTAAGGCCAACAAAAACAAATTCAGAAAAATAGGAGGGCAAGCAATTGGGAGAAAACCACCCTCATGCTGACAAATCTGACAGGAACCAATCCATTGTGTTCATGGTGAGAGGGTATATAGCAAAACAATTCCAATTCTTTTGTATGGTGCAGCGGTCTGGGCACCAGTAAGCTCTATTTTGTCACATGCAGAAGTGGCAGACAGCATGCACAAAGAATGACCTCCTGTATTCTGCCAACCATTCCTGATTCTTTTAGAAGAAATACAATGAGTTGAACATTCATTTATACCCACACTTGAAGTGTGGCTGTCTCAGTGCAGAATCATGGTACATAGCCTGTTTAGTAGTCTTTAAAAAAAGATGCTGTCTCATTTTCTAGATAGATTTCTGGGTAGCAATTGCTTTCTTGCTGATTTTCTCTATTAGTAGAAGTTGGATAATAGGGCTGAAGTTGATGAGGGTGATTATGGCCATGAGCAGTTTCTTTAGCAGGGAAGTGATCTGACCAGTCTTAAAGGAATTTTAGAATTTGCCTTGGTGTTGACAATGTGGAGAATGTGAGAGCCAGCTTCATATTGAAGTGATTTGAAGATGGAAGAAGGAAGGGTGTTGTCTTCATAGCAGTTGCCTTGAGAGATTTAAGGATAATTGACACAAATATGCATGCGACTGGGTTGGAAGAGGTGTTTTAGGCAGTGAGGTGCTGGTGTGGTGGGGGATTTGAGGGGACCATGGAAGTGATAATGAAGTTTTATTTGATTTAGTTGATCTTGATGTAGTAGAGGTTGATAACATTAGATTTGTCAACTAAAATAGGGACTTGGGTTCTGGAAGCAGATGGCGCAGTGTTTGACAGCCTTGAATAGGGCTCTGCTTCTACCGGTTGCCTCACTGATGGTAATCTTGTAGTGGGAGTCGTTAGGTGCAATGGTTTGTGATAAGCGATTAGAACAATGTGTTTTGCACATAGTGAGGTCAGTTTCTGAGGATTTTGTACATATCAGGCTGCTGATGGCTTTTGCTTGGTAGATCAGGTTTTCAGTGGAGCATAGCCTTTCATGTGTTGATAGAGTATTGACATCTGTGGCATGCTAGACATGTTCTGGTTGTTTAGTTCTTCCTGGAATTTTAACTAGATGAATGGATTTAATAACACAGAATGCTATTTTTCCTCTTTTCAATTATTCTTTTTCTGAGGTGTTCTATGCATGATGGTGAAAGGGAAAGTCAAGTGGTTAGTCTAGTACAGGGTGATAGGGTTAGAGGTCTTTGTCAGGGAATGTCGCTATTAGAATGAGGTGCAGTGTGTTCATTTTGGAGAGGGTTGGGTTATTGATGAGTTGTCTTTTTTCCAGTATGATGAGAAGTCTGTGGAAGAGTTCTTTCATTAATTTAAGTTTGGAGTTGCCAGGGAGGATGAAATATCCAAGAAAAGTGGGGTAGGTGTGTTGGATGGGGCAGAGGACTGAAATCTGTTCTAGAAATGATTGCGTGATCTAAGTGGTCTATAGATCAGATAAAATAAATCTTTTTTTGAGGTTTAGAAAGGGAAATGGTAGGAGAGGAGTGTAAGAGTGTAATTTAAGTAATGTTGTCAAGAGTGCAGGGCCAGGACATCCAGTGAATAACTGCAAGCCCCCTTCTGTTTTGAGTTTTCTGTTTATGTGTTGGATGCTAGAACCATCAGCGAGGACGTAGTCCAGGATGTGTGTGCAGAAGGTGTGAGCCAGGTTTCATTGATGAAGTGTGCTTATAGGTTGTGTTGGATAATGATGTCAGTATTGCCAGTGATATATGGGGTGCCTCCAACTAAAAAGTGCACATTTATGAGCATTGACTGAGGGTGTTGAGGCAGGGATGTGTGTTCTCTAGAGTGGTATGTGGATGAAGTTAGAGGTGTTAGATGTGCTAACGGGACGAATGTGTTTGCTTGGTTTGCGTGTGGGTATGGTATGAATTGGAACATTTGTAAATCACACTGTGAAGCTCTCTTCAATTCTTCTTTGTAAGGCACTCATAATTCATCTCTTTGCCATGTCCTTTTGCCACTTCTATGGCTGATTTTGACCTTTTAGGGCTACTCCTGCTCTTGTTCTGTCTGCTGTTCTTCTTCCTGCACCTACAGCTCTTTTCAGTATTCTTTTGTTTAAAAATCTCCTCACTGGTAGATTGATGGACACTTTAATTCTATTGCCTCACTCAACAGTCACTAGCAATAAGATGGGATAAGTGAACTGTTAAACTTTTTTATTGTTGAAGACATAGGACCCATTATAACTATAGACCGCCACACCCACAGTGGAGGTCCAGACTACCACCAATGCGGCGGTCCGACCGCCACATTACAACCCTGGTGGTCGGACCGCCAGCTCCGCCAGTATCTCAGATCCCATCCGTCTGGAGAACGGTGGTGGACCTAATCCACCAGGGCAGCCCTGGGGATTAGGACCCTATTTTCTGCCAGCAGTTTCATGGCGGTAGCACCGTCATGAAAAGGCAGACGAAGAATGGATCCAGGGGGCCCCAGGGAGCCCCTGCACTTGGCATGGGCAGTAAAGGGGCTCCCCTGGCCAGCAGAATTGCAATGTATAGTGTATGCTTTGCAGACAGTGAACATTGCGAGGGTGTTGGTGCACCCTGCTCGCTACAGCATTGCCGCCAGCTCGATTACAAGTCAGAGACAATGCTGTAGCCTGTTTCCCACTAGGCCAGTGGGCGTAAACTCAGGTTTCTGCCCATCGACCTAGCAGGAAACTCTTAATAACTCCTGTGGGGAGATCACCGCATAGGCGGTGTCGTAGTTTGACTCTTGCTCTAGGCAAGACTGCTGGTTTAAGGATGACAGTACTTATGTTTGTTTATGACTATGCCAGTTCTACAAGTCACAAATGTCGTCCCAACCCTCCCTGCTCACAAGCAACACCTCACCAAAAACCCAAACAGTAAAAGGTGATTTGTGGCAGCCTTTACGCATAGACTCAAGAGTGTGATATCTCAGAGAGTGTTGTTGTTAAACAGAGATTACCCCTTTCCCACATGAACAACATTTCTCAATCAAACAGAGGCAAAGAAAGAGAAGCAGTAACATTTTCAATAGGTTTTATTTAACAAAACTGCAATCTATAATAGGTTCCATGGGTTCCAATGATTAGGATAATGAAGAGTGCAAGAAACAGAATGGTGAAGAAAAGAGTCATTAAAACAAAGGTCCCCACGATCTTGCAATGACATGAAATGAAATGACATGAGATATGAAATATGTCCTAATGCCCTAATAATGTGAACCTAATCTCTATCCTAGAAGAGAGCTAGGTGTGTTAAACCTAATCTGCCAATGCCATGTCCATGAGAAGAGCCCCCAACCCTCGTTACCTTTGAATGAGGTCTCTGGCTAAGACTCCGTAGGGACTGGGTCATCGTCGAGGCGATTTGCGACATCGATAGCAGCAATGGCATCTAAGTGAGGTGCATTTTTACAGATCTGCTTGGACCACTGATGTAGGTCTATTCCCAAACAATAGATAACAAGACATGCATGGGACGGCAATTTATGTAAAGAATTCCCTCAAAGGCGTGAAGAGGGAAAGTACCTAATGTGAACACCTACAGTTTGTTTATCTTTGTCGCTTGATATTGACGCCTTAGCGCTGTGGCACTGATAACGTGAAACTAAAACATTGGCCTAACTAGAAACAAGGCAGCAATCTTAAGATATAATTAAAGAAATGGGCTAAAACAGAGCAAACTAAGTAGGGTAAAAGTCACTAGGTGACGGGGGCATGAGTCTGCAAGCCAATGGCTAAGCTCACTCCTGTTTCCCATTAAAACAAGATAGGATTCACTACATCCTCCCCATTGCCATAACAAGTATGACGCCATAAGTTGCCGTCACCGAAGGTGAATGAATTCAATGGTAAAATGTACTCTGTACCAAAAGCTAAAAGCATAAAACTAGATTAAAAAAAATCACATTTAAAAATGTGTTAAAAATCAATAGCTTAAAGACATACAAAAAGATATAATGTCGCCCATGACAACTACAGCAGGCCAAAGTAAGGGCAGTAAATGCAAACTTTGAATTCGGCATAATAAGCCAAACATCAAATATTTCTAACAGTAGTCATGATCTTGAAGAGCATCTACGAAGTCATTGAAGGGAAAGGACCTCACGAAAAAGGCCACATTGTCAGATGTTACTTCAATGACAGGATAGGCAGACCGATCCACGGAGCAGTAGTGAGTAGTAGTCTCTTCTGCAGGTCCACCTGCAGGAATGGCACTATCTACAGTGCCAACAAGAGCCAGATTATTCACTAAGGATGGCTCACAAGTGGCCTTGCAAATTAGCCTCAGATCTCAAGGGGCACGACTGTGAATGAACTCTCATCGGGGACATCAGCAGTGCTTGGTCCACAGGAGGCACTGGTGTAACAGCAGGATACAGTGTAGGAAAGTGTTAGAAGAGGCACCAGACTCTGTGAAAGACGGATTGCACTCACTATAGTAGTAGTCAGCATGACAATGACCAATCACGCTCCAATTCCCCCAGCAACGAAGCATTAAAGACCTGAACCATGCATTCATGGCACAGTTGAGCTGGTGGCAGTGGCTCCCTTGCTTTGCGTAGCTGAAAAGACACATCCACTGCGAATCAGAAGAAATAGCAGTAGTATTCCACCTATTAATGCCAATATTACAGGAAAGCCACCAAACACACTTGAAAAGAGTGAATGGATGACCAATGGAATCAATCCGAAGACAGTCTGGAAGATGGACACAAATCCAGACCCAACAGCCTTAAAGAAATGGACAATCCCCGTAGTGCTCGAAGCATTGAAAATTCTGGAAACCAGCTCTCCAAAGTGCTTGAGGAAGTTGGTATTTAATAAGGATTGTATCTCGGCTGATGATCTCGCAATCTGGAGAGCAAACGTCTCTCTAGCTGATGTCAACATGACTTGTTTTTGTAACAGTAGCGCCTTTAGTCTGCTCAGCTTGTCATAATTTACATTAGCAGTATCAATGTGAGGCCACATTTCTGATACTTTTATCTCTTGTGTGGCAGGGAATAAAACTTGTTGTCAAAACGTAACGGCCTTAGAGACTGAAATTGCGTAGGCAATTCCTGGTTGCATACCGCAACAGCTTTGGTCGCTCAACACAACATAACTTACATTTGAAAGTACATGAAATGCTGGTTGAATCAAAGGGACAGGAGTACCCTTCAGAAAACAGGCCAAGTTCATGACCCCTGCATTGCAAAGGCTGTGAAGGGACACCTGCTTGCATATCATTGAATGAATAACAGTAGTCTTGCATTCGCTTCAGCTGAGAAAGACCTCTGTTTCGCCATTCAGACATTTTTATTCTAAGGGTAACTCCCACTCTCCTTTAATATAGCTATTGCCTGGTAGCTCGTACCTGCCCACAGCAAGATGTTTCGAGCATTTCAAAAAACTAAAAGTGGAAACGGGCAGATTAATAATGCCATGTAGGAGCCAAACTGTTGATGGACATTCTACAACTGTGAAAGGCAACTTCTCTAACTTTTCTATGTGAAGCATGGTGAAATTACTTCCCTTTTAGCCATTGTCTGTTAAAAGTAGTGAGCAATTCACTACCGTTCATATACTTCCATGTAACCCGGCCATTTTTCAAAGTCTGTAACGTCCATCCTAACTGCATGAAGGAATGCAGCTGACTTTGCCCATGATATAAAAGGGACATGTCTGGCTGAAGGATATCTATCCCAGACAATACTATGTTTGTCAGGGAATAAATCCTGTTGGACAGAGTGTTCATGCCGTTATCAACAACAGCTAAAGCCTTTTCTAAGTTTTCCTTATCTATTTTCCTTAAACGTGCATCAGCTTCTATATGGGAAAGGTTCCAGATCTCATTATATGTGGCAAAGATTAATCTTTTGGAGTGTGGCTATTCTAGGACCTAACAAGAAGTTCTGCAAGTCTACATCTTCAGAGAGAGTGTTAAGATGTTCCTTAACTGTGGCTATGGTGTTAGTCTGTTCCCACTGTTGGCACAGTTTACCCACACTGTATGTTGTAACTATACCCGTGGGTTCACCCGAGACAAAGAGAGGGTTTGGCCAGCTAATCTTGAAACCCCCCTGAGGAATTCACAAAACGTGCCTGACACCCATTTGTGTCTACTGGCCAAACTAATCACCCGCCGGGACTGGAAAGTGAAGAGTTATAGGTACCAGCATGAACCTTTGCATCTAGTTCTTCCTCGGTGACATTCAGGAAGGATTACCAATTATTAAACTTTTACGGTGTAGGGATACTGGGCGTATTTCTTTCTTTCATTTTCGCTAACCGCAGACAGGATGTCTGTTGGATGGTGTCCTTTAAAAATATAATTTGCAAAGGAATAAGGCACGCTCTGAACAAAACTTCCTTATCCTGTATCTGCAAATCTTGCATTCCCCATACACTTTTTAACTAGAAAGGGTTCTTCCAGTGTTTGTAACCTTCAACTGCAAGACGGGAAACAAAGGAATCTGAATAAATTAGTTTTGAATCAGTTAGCAAAATGTTCCTAATTTTTGAAGGAGATCATTTGAAATAATATGACTCTGGATGTTTTGTGTTGTGACTGGAAAAATAAGTAAATTTATCTGAATAACGTTTTAGCCTCCCCAGTCGGTATTGAACAGTGTTCCCACTGTGTGTAGTTAAGTATTGGTCTATGTCTATTGGCACGGTACAGGTAGTAATGTCCCCAGTTGCTATAGCAGAACATTTACCCATAATTCTTTGTACTTGTGTATACATCATCACTTTCAAATACTGAATAGTCCTTCATTTCAGTTAACATAGAATCGAACTGTCTGGACATCCCAATCATCCGATACAACACCAGGTGTAATTACATCAGTCATAGAAATTTTGAAGACATATGGAATTTGAGTGACCTCAGTCGGCGCGTATATATCTAATGGAACATTGTCCCACACAATCCCATCAAGAATAGGTACAGCTGAAATGTTCACAAGGGACAAGTCTCTTCGGACCTTATGTGAGGAATGACATGGAGTTAAGACTTCATCCTTAGGCTCAACAGAGGAGTGTTTAGGCAGGTAATGAGCATTTATAAGTAAAAAGAAAACAGTCACGAAACCAATCCCTATAAATAATGAAAAAATGTCAAGCAGAACCATAAATATTTCCATGGGTGAATTAAATAGTTATTTTTAAGCCATAAATACAGCTTATGTGTCTTTGAAACATTTTCAATCACAGGAGTGGATGAGCTTAAAGAAAAGTCATCAATTTCGATGAAATAACCAGAAGCAGTCTCTGCAAATGCAGGAGCAGGTGCATTACCGGTGGATGGATCCACTTTGCGTGGAGGTACACAGTAGACCGTGTCGTCAGTCTGTGTTGTATTGGTGTAGAAAACAGCAAAATCTTGGACAGGTGCTGTTGTTGAAGTGGTAACTGGAATCAGCAAGAGCTCCTTTTCTGCCCTCCCCATGGTCGAGGAGGTATTCATAGCATCACTGGACATTGTTGTGTAATCCGAAGTAGTGTTGTTGTTTCTGCTTTGAGGAGGTATATCCTGTTGGGTAGTGAGAGGGAATCGGGAACTCTCCAAGGGACCTCTGGGTCTACTGTGCAGAATCGGCCACATGGTGAAGTTTGATGTCATCATTGGAAATTAATCTGTTTGCTTTGGAACCAGGCAGCGGTGGTAAGATTACAGTTCTGGTACCTTGTGCTGCCAGGACTGGGACCGGTGCTCTGTAGGATGAACCAAATTCCTTCTTCACAGTGATCTTCTCATGAATCAGATCCCCAACTTTAGGAATCCAGCCAGTGGAAGTTTTTTGTAAATCTCTTGTTCCTTAAGTGGCAGCACTGGCAGATGATTTATCATCACAAGATTTATGTCAAAATGTGTATCTGCTGCCACCAAACCAGGGCCATCAAGATCTGGGACATAGATAGGTATCCCAAAGAGAACCTCATAGGGAGTGCTTGCCCCCAAGGACGGTATTGGAAGATTATTTAGTGCTCCCTGGACCCCATATATATGATGAAGCCAACTGCGGGTAGAACCTAATACTCTAGCTGTTAAGGACTGCTTTAGATCAAGATTCCTCCACTCCACAACCGAATTTCCCTCGGGATGGTATGGTGAGGGCTAATGGAGTTCAACACACATCGTCCTCATGGTGTGCCTGAATGCCTTAGAGGCAAATGCAGGGCTCTGGTCCGAATGGAATGCTGCAACCGCATATGTACCGATAAAGATCAGCAACTCTTTTATAACAGTTAGAGCGTCAACTGACCGCTGTGTCCATACCCACAGGAATCTAGAACAAGGATCTACAGCGACTAAGATGTATTTGTATGCACCATCAGGTTGAAGGAGACCACAATGGTCCAGGCACACGCATTGTAGTGGCCTATTGGATACTAAGAGGGATCGCTGTGGTGGTGTCTGTTGTTGGAGTCCTAATTTGCTGGCAAATGGCACACAAAGGATGTATTGTATTGTCTGTTTGTATAGACCTGGCCACCAGAAGCGTTCTGTAAGAGTGTTACTGTGGCCGAAATACGAGCATGAGCAGAAGTGACACCCTCATGCGCTGCTTTTATTAGATATACTCTCTGGTCATGATTGGGATCACTCGATCTCCAACCCCAGGAATTGTTGCGTAGGCAACATTCTGTGAACTGATGTGATAAGAATATTTTATAGGGTATGCTTTTGGAAAAGACTTATCTTCAGCTGAAGCTTTCATGGCAGTCAGAATTTTATTATCCAATCCCATCTGATAACGAGTCACTGCAGCCACAGATGCTGTAGCTACTGCAGATTTGACCACTTCATCAGCCAAAGTGTTGCCGATAATGTGTACTCCTACACATTGGTGGCCCAATGTATGTACTACATGGACACAAGGTAGCTTATCCTTGAGAATAGCCACCCTCTCCCACAGAGTTATGTGTTTAATGGTGTTCCCTTTGGAATCTCTAAACCCTTTCAATTGCCAATGATTAAGATAATCATTGTAGGACTGGACGCAGTAGTATGAGTGACGGACAATTAAAGTGAGTAATCCTAGCTCTGTGTGTTCTAGCACCAATATCTGCCCTTTAAGTTCAGCCAGTTAAGCTGTGCAGCCCCCTAGGGTCTGGGTGTAGGTATTGTGAGGGTGGAAGACTCCATCCTTCATCACTCCGCTTACACCTGCGCAAGCGGCTGAATATTGATATTTGGTACCTACAGCTGATTGTGCTGAACCATGACAGCATGATATTTGTCAAGTGGCAGGATATTTAGAGGAGCGGGGTACTCCTGTTCATATTGGAGAAATTCTTGTGTTTGAAGTTTTGGATCAAAGATGTAATCAACAATGGTGGCAGTCAGGGAGGTTGCCCACTGAATCCAGCGTGGATGTCATGCTTTAGTGTTAGGAACGCCTATAAGGCTGGTACCGGGGTAACGACAATGATGTGTTTCCCTTGGGCAAGTGGCCTCTCCTTAATGACAGCCATCTGAACTGCAGTTAGAACTTTTTCTGTGGTGCAAAACTTTGTTCTGCATTGGAGTATAAATGTGATTTATATGCTATGAGCACAATGTCGCCTTCATTAAAGGGGATATAAGTGAACCCAATGGCACCAGCAATTATTCTGATGACCAAATTTGTTTTGTCGTCACAGGTGTTCAAGTGTTTTGCTTCTAGCATGTCCTGTTGCAATTCCCTAAGGATGCATGTGTGTTCAACATCCAGTGTCTGCTTGAAAACTCAGGACGTATTAAGTCATAAAGTGGCTTGATACGTTATGATTAGTCAGGAATATATGTTCTGACAAAATTTAAGAAGCCAAGTAAAGACTGTAGTTTCTTGAGAGTGTTAGGTGAGTGGAGTTGAACACATTTTCCCAGAAAGTGCGTGGCCAAGCTCTTTCCATTCTTTTGATAGCTCGCATCCCCGGAATAATACGCTGAAATAGGCTATTTTAGTTTTCCTAAAATAAAATTTGTAACCAAGGGCTGCGAATCCTAAAACGATCTGATCGATCCTGGCACGATGAATGTTGAGGTCGTCATCTGTGAGATAGATGTCATCCACATAGGACCACGCCTTGGGATCAATATCATGTAATATTACACTGGCTGAGAACAGCCCTGGGCAGTTCTTGTAGCATTGGGGCAAGCGGCAAAAGCATTTTGGTGAGCCAAATGAGAATGTACTCAGGTCCTGACTTTCATGTAGTAAGTTTTGGCAGAAAAATATTTTTGGAAATATACAAGGTTATTTTGTATTTTTTGCACACTTTGTTGTTTCTTAGTGCAGTGCTGTGTGCATTTTGTATAGCGTATGTACGTGTATGACTGTTTAAGTGTCTGTCATATAAGACTATTCGATAGGAATGGTCTGGTTTTACAAAGGGGAATAACGGGTTATTCATTGCAGAGACACAGGGCTCAATTACTCCCTGGTACTCAAGTTGAGTGAGGATCTCCCTCAGTGGAGCTTTTGCTTTGTGTTTAATAGGATATTGTGGCTGAGGCTGGGGTACAGACCTGATAGGTATTACATGACAAAGAGAGTCCTTGTCCCAACCTACATGATTGGGAGTACGTCTCCCTTAATTCGGATTTTAAATCATAAACCCTGTCGGATGGGAGTACATGCCTGTCCGCGGTCTCAAAAGCAATGAAATTGCTAGTTGCTGTCACATCCAGATGATCTTTCAGACTCTGGCAACATATTGTGACCTCTGCTGCGCTGTCTAACAGTGTCACTGCCCATGTTGTGTTCTTCAGCAATGTTCTCAGGTGTACTGGCATTTTTAATTGACAGTGCTGCCACCTTTTTCTTTTTAAACTGTAGCTTTTGTTGTGGGGACTTATCTACTTTTTGTCTGTGGTGAGTCTTTCTTCTGTTTCACATATTCAGGACGTCAATCAGGATGGCCCCCTCTCTTGCTACGTCTATCCGGTGTGTCCCGAAAGGAACGAGAGGGACGTGAATCAGTATTTCTGTCAGGAGCTTTTATGTTTTCTCTATTTCTGAGAGAATATCTCCTGTCGGATTTCTCTGGGTGTGGAGAATCAGCTCTCTGATTTCGTCTGTCTTTAAAATGTTTTTTATTTATTCCAGCGCTTCTTAGAACCCTCCTGTGCTTGTTTAGTACCCTCCTTATGGGTGGTACTCTGTATTTCAAGCTTCTTTGGCTTGGCTCCCAAACTATCCTATCCTATACTAGTGTAGGTGTCGGAAATAATTTTCGGTAGCTGTTTCTCCTGGTCCAAGTGTGGAATCTCTTAGAGGCGACGGCGTATAGTCAGTGCTACTGCTTCCCCTTTAATATATTACTGAGTATAATAGAAGAGACTGTGTCGAAGTTACACATTAATTTCATCCTCAAATCTGGTCCTGGTGCAGCCCCATGCTCATTCGGAATTTGTTTTAACACTTCCAGTAAATTGGCAATTGCCGGGGTACTATGTGTGGTGGTATAAATTGCAGCAAAGACTGTACCCCATGGGGCGCAGTCATCCACCGAAGGAACCGTCCCGAAGGGCTAGCACATTGTGGGAATTCCATGTTTCTCCTATGGTCCAGTATGGGGAAACACAGCTTCCAGCTGATTTGTTTTCTGAGCTATCCAGAACGGGATTTTCTTACCCATGATAGTATGCACTGTTTGTGGATTAATCCCAGTAGCCAATTAATATTCAGCAGGTGCTGGAGGTGCTGGACATGCTGTATAGTGTTCAGAGTCTGCATCACAAACTGAATGAGTCGTCTGTAGAGTGTTACTAGCCCAATGTAAAAGTTTCGCAGGTCTGGTGCCTGCATGTTTTGTATACCTGGGTGAGGTGTGTATGTGGCAAACATAGGCCATGTTGGTCCGTCATTACCTAAAGGACCTAATCTCATGGGTTGTATTACATGTGGTAGGGCGCCTTCAAACCATTTCTGATGCTCCTGATAAGTGAGCGGTATTTCATGATACTGGTATGCTTGGTACCGATGAGGTACATTTGCAATTCTCTGTTTGTGGAATGTAGTGTTGTCTTCCTTAGGAAAGTGAACCCAGGAATAAAATGTGTCTGATAAGCTTCACTAGCTTCCACTATGAATGTGACATCCCGCCCTCTTCTCTTAAGCCAGGCGTTACTAGGTGTAATGTTAATGCTTGTCTAGCATTCTCAGGCTAAAAGAGATGGAACACCAAGTGAGGAGAAAAGTCCTTTTATGAGTTCGGGCTCGAGCAACCTACAGTCTAATTGGGTGGTCGCTGTTCAGCTGAGGAGGATCTTCCCCAAGACCACGGACATCTCTGTATAATGGGACTTAGTGTACCTGCTGTATGTGAGACAGTGATAGTCAGGGTATCCGTAAATTAGTGCCTAAACACTATTGTTGTTGGCGCCATGTCGTAGTTTGACTCTTGTTCTAGGCAAGACTGCTGGTTTAAGGATGGACAGTACTTATGTTTGTGGCAACTATGGCAGCCCTACAACATGTCGCAACTGTCGTCCCAACCCTCCCTGCTCACAAGCAGCACCTCACCAAAAACCCAAACAGTAAAAGGTGATTTGTGACAGCCTTTACGCATGGAATCAAGAGTGTGATATCTCAGAGAGTGTTCTGGTTAAACAGAGATGACCCCTTTCTCACATGAACAACATGTCTCAATCAAACACAGGCAATGAAAGAGATGCAGTAACGTTTTAAATAGGTTTTATTTAACAAAACTGCAATATATGATAAGTTGCATGGGCTGCAGTGATTAGGATAATGAACAGTGCAAGAAACAGGACGGTAAAGACAAAAGTAATTAATACAAAGACCCCCAGGATCTTGCAAAGACATGAAATTAAATGACTTGAGATATGAAATATGTTCTAATACCTTAATAATGTGAACCTAATCTCTAACCTAGAAGAGCGGTAGGTGTGTTAAACCTAATCTGCCAATGCCATGTCCATAAGAAGAGCCCCCAACCCTTATTACCTTGGAATGAGGTCTTTAGCTCAGACTCTGTAGGGACATGAAATCTGGGTCATCGTCAAGGTCACGTGAAGCACCAATAGCAATGATGGCATCTGGTCGGAATCCCTCTGACTATCTGTCTAAGTGAGGTGCATTAATGCAGATCTGCACGGACCCCTGACATAGGTCTGTTCCCAAACAATAGATAACAAAGCATGTTTGGTATGGCAATTTATGTAAACAATTCCATCGAAGGTGTGAAGAGGAAAAGTACCTAATGTGAACACCTACAGTTTGTTTATCTTTGTTGCTTGATATTGACGCCTTAGTGCAGTGGCACTGATAACGTGAAATGTGATAACGTGAAACTAAAACATTGGCCTAAGTAGAAACAAGACAGCCATCTTAAAAGATATAATTAAGTAAATGCGCTAAAACAGAGCAAACTAAGTAGGGAAAAAGTCAATAGGTGACGGGGGCACGAGTCTGCAAGCCAACGGCTAAGATAACTCCTATTTCCCATTAAAACAAGATAGGATTCACTACAGCAGCAGTCACCCTGTTGGGAGTTTGGCAGACAGGCTTTCCCGTTCGCCAAACTCAAACTAGGGCCCATAGACTCTTCAGTCTGAACAAGAACAAAGGAGCAAAGTAATGTTCTTCACATTCTTTGGCAGTTCCAGGATATATGAAGCTTTTACCATGCATGGGAGCAGGAGAAGGTAAAGAGAGTTAAGGCCGCTTAATACGTGACCCACAATTTTAAGTCCGGAGGATGACAGAAATACATTTGCACTGTAAAGATGATTCTTCCAGCCCCTATAAGCAACACTTCATAGCCTACTAAAGCACATTACATGCATTCATGAGATGGGCACAGTGACATACAAACTTGGTGTCATGCTTACAACTTGGGGTTAGCAAAGTATTCTGTTCTGCCAGCAGAATTTTGTTGACTCCACATTACACTTGTGTTACAAATGGGGTCTTTGGTTGTCAGTCAGATTACCCCCTGACCAAGCAAGGACCCTCACTCTAGTGTGAGAGTGTGAATTTTATAATATATTTTATTAATTATTTCCAATGTATTAATCATTTGGTGAATTAACATGCAAAAACAGGTGACTTTTGTAAATGGTTGCCATAATTAATTTTTGTTCTCTGGCTAAGCAAAATTTTAGCTGAAGTCGTAGTTATTTTCCATTGCTCAATGCCTACATAAAAGAGTGTGCCTAATAGTTCAATAAATGTGTAAACAGCTACCCATAGCGGGTTGCTGCACTATGTCTTACAAGGTCAGATTTATTAGGTCATTACCCAAGTTTGAATGTTCTATTGTTTGAAATCATCACTAATACGTGGTTTCTTCCTCGATGATGGAAGTAAATGTTGCGAGATGAGAAGTTTCTTCCTGAGAAGAGAACTTTAGACAAGATGGAACAATGGAGTCACAGACGATACAGAAGAAGAAAAGTTACTGTTATGAATGTCTCCTGGTTATTATCAACATCATTGTGTTTTAGGTTATCAATTAGAACAACTATTGGTTGAATCGTAAACCACCCCATGTACTGACCAATCATAAACATTTTGAAGATTACTATAACAACCTGGGTAGGATTTTCTAGAGTTGGTTCTTATTCTTGATGGTGGTTCGAGTCGTATTAAGCGGTGTGGGTTTAGCTGTTGATAGGCCCGATTCTTTGAAGATTTACCTGATGGTGTCCCTTTGCTGAAGTAGACTGCATGTTGTTGTTCTATGGGTAATGTATGCAATCACATAGATATGTGTCTCTTTTGCTTTGCAGGTACCAGCTACAACTTACAGTTTAATTGCTGCATAATAATAACCATAATGTTTTTTTTATAATAACCCGAGCTAGTGTGATTTTCTAAATTTGTGTTTCTAAATTCTTTTACATGAAGTCCAACATGTTGATGCTAATTTGTGGCTAGTGAGGGAATCGACCTTCATATGCTCAAGATACATTTTGACACTCTTTGATTGTTTGTACTAATGTATACTTTACCTTTGTTGCGAAGTCTAGTGTTATTAATCAGTGTTATGATACTTGAGATTATTTGCTTGATTGTTTTGATTAAACTCAGATACATAAGATGTTCTAATCATCCACTATTGATTCTATATGCTTATCATTTGTGTGTGAGAGTTATTTTCGTGACATTAGCATTGCTAATCTAGCGAAATAAATGTATAATTCTTCTTAATAAACTGGTGTGATTATTGTTTGAGGTTCAGATCTTTGAATATACTGATTACTGTTGATGATTACAATACTCATTATTGACATCCCCTCAATGCATTGTCGTGTCGATCCATTGACCTCTTGCGCAGATTCCACTATTCAGTTTCAAGTAATAGCTAGGATTTCAGGGCGCTGTAGCAGTTTTTTGTAGCAGAATATGGTTACGTCATCGATTGATGATGACATACTGAGAGTAATGTAACTTGTGAAAAAATATTTTCTTTTAAAAGGAAATAGATTTGTTGACTTTTCTGAAATGTTATACGGATTTGATATGATGAGTTGCTAGTTGCTTTATGTGACTTTAAGTGACTTTCCCCAGTTCTTGGATACCGTCTAGGTTGAAGGGTATGTTTCTAGCGGGGTTTGGTTGAATTGAGTGAGGTGATTTGCGCTTGCACAGCTTAGGCTAATTTGCAGATGATGAAGGTGCATATGAGTTCAGAAGGAATGGATGTACTGCAGTAGAGTTTAGAAGGAGTGGGCATACTCCAATGAGGGTAGGGAAGCAGCGTTCTTCATTTGAGTGTGGCACTCAATGCAGGAATAATTATCCACGTGGTTGTTGATGACAGACCTAAGGAGAGAGGTCTGGGACTCCGGAGTATATTGACAAGTGTAGTGAGACACTTGGTATATGTTGTAATTTGTCCATTTAGTAGACCGATCCGGCGTGATTGGTAAATCGAGGTTCTGAGATAAGTGCTGTGATTTAAATTATACTGTGATTTGGTGAGTTCTAAGTGCACTAGGACAACAGTCCAATGACCAGTTGAGAAGTGAAATTTGCAGGTCGAATTTTGCTTGCGAATGAGGGGAACTGTGAAAAAGAGTAAGCGGAAGCCGAAGGTTACTTTAGAAGGTTCCTGAAGTGATTGTATTACCCTACCTTTAGTAAATGGGCAAATTTGTTTTCTTATTTTTTAGTTTTAAGTTCTGCTCGCAAATTAATATTGCGTTGATTTAATGTGTGTGTTGTAAAGAAATCAGACCGAAAGACTTTGTCAGCGTCTCAGCGATCGCACTGAGAAGGGGTGTGTGTGTTAGTGTGATGTAAGTGGTGCCGCACTGGGATTGGTTGATTAGGTAGAAGGGTCGCGCACAGATTCGTCAATCAGTCAGTCAATAAAGTAATGCAATTGGAAGGTGAGAGGGTCGAAGAGAATTGTGGGATCATATTCACTTTTTCTTGATTGGTTGTTTTTGAACAGATTTCTTTATTTGTTTTGCTTGGTTTAACTTAGTTTGTAAATAATAATTTTTGTTGTGGACATCAGTTTTGAATGAGAATTCAGTTGAAAATGAAGTTTTCAAGGCTTTGAGAAGTGCGTTGAGAGGTGATGAATATATTCTGGCACTTGAAGGAGATATTTGTCCACCAGAAAAATACTCCAGCATATATTGTATTTTAGGTTAAAGGTGCAGTAGCATGTCTTTGATTGAAACATTGAGTTAAGATTACAAGGAAAGAAGGTTGCTTAGCTTTTCCAGAAAATGGAACATTTCATTTGAGAATTTTGGAGAATTTAAGGCAGAAAATGTACAGTTTAAAACCTCATCCTAGGCCAGCACAGTGCGAAGCCCTAGCAATTTGGGAGCTGGTAGCTAGACAGCAACAAGCATTGAAATTTGAGAAAAGAATGAGGAGAGTAGAAAAGACGCTAGTGGAAGCTAGATGGGATTAAGAGTGGAAAAGGTGGAGTGTAGCAACTCTACAGGGAATCAGATTATTTCTTGCAAGGACAAAAGAGGATGAATCAAAAGATGGAAAGAAAAAGAAAAAGAGTTCTTCGGTAAGTAAAGAACAGAAACGAGATTTGGGTGCACAGTCTAATGAGGTTTCTTTGAAAGGTTTATCTGCACAAGAGATAACAAAGTGGTTGGAAGATTTAAGTAATTCAAAGACCCTAAAGAAAACATGATAAACACAGTGAGACTATCAATGGAAGGAAGTGAACTTCTGGAAGGGACCATGGGGATGAACAGACTTGAGTGTTATTCTGAAGCTCAACTGTGATATTTGTGTAAAATAAGTACAAAAGGAGCAGAGAAAGTACACCAGCAGTTAAAGGAAATAGCAGATGAGTATGGCATTGATTTATTGAAAATGAAAAGCCTGAAAAGAAGTTACTGTAATGCCGCGCCTTGACGCGGCGTCTCTTTCTGCTTTCGTGGCAGGAACGCGCTGCCGACATTCGGAGCGCCGTTCCCTGCGTTTTTTGGTAGCGCATCCTGGGAAGCGTGTATTACGCTCCTGGTCGCGTTACACTTACCTGTAGACATTTTTTCCTCTTTTCTGTTGGTGGTGGGTTTTTCTCTGGTCTTTTTCCTTCTTGCCTTGTCCATGCTTGTGTCCATCTTGTCTTCTTCCTGTTGGTGTCCGAGCATGCTCTCTTTTCTTATATACTGCTTTCTTTTTCCAATTCTTGTCTATGGGCTTTTCCCAATTCAAGATGGTTTTCTTTTCCTTTCCTGTGATGTCACTTCCCCTTTTTTCAGTATATAAGTCAGTCAGTCTTGCTCTACCTTGCGTTGCAAACACTTCCTTTTGGTTGTGCTCTTCGCTCCTGTTCTTCGTTCCTGCTTTTTTGCCTTGGAATATTTTTGTCTATTTTTTGTTCCTGTTGTCAAGTCCTGTTTTTTCTTCTTCTCTTCAGGAGTTCTTGCTTGAGGTTTTTCCCCAGTGTTTTTTTTTTTTTTCCCTCTGGGACTTCTTCTGGAGGGTACGGTCTGCTTTGGTGTTTCCTGTCAAGCGGTACTGTGGCTACTAGAAAGGGTCGCCCTTATCTGGGATTATCCAGAACCTGTAGAGCACAGGGTGTATTCGCCAACCCTGTATCCAGAGGTGAGAAGTCAAGTGCAGTTCGTAAGAGTTACAGATTAAACATGGACGAGGAACATTTTATACACATGAGGTCTTCAGGGATGAGAACACATCTTAGAGAATTACTTGAGAGAGTACAGGTTTGGAGAGTATTAGACAAATGGGAAGGCAGATGGGTCATGTTGCCGATGAGAGATATGCCAGGAGGAAAATTTGTACATATACCTTGGAATAGCGGTGATAGAAAAAGAACCCTGGAGTCATTGGTAATGCCTTACCAATCAACATTGGCACAATAAATTGATGATTTATTAATTGCATCAGAGACAAAAGAAGGCTGCAAAGAGTACAATTGTATTGTTGAACATTTTAGGAGACAATGGTCATAAGGTATCCCCTACCAAGTTGCAGTTATGTCAGCGAGAGGTAAAATATTTGGGTCATTGGATTTAAAAAGGATCCCGGAGAATCTCGAGGGAAAGAGTAGTGACAATTATGAGAATGAAAATACCAAGCTCACAGAAAGAGATGAGAATGTTTCTGGGAATGGTATGATATTGTCGTCAGTGGGTTCTGAATTTTTCAGCCATTTCTAAACCTTTGCAAAGGCTGATGCATAGGGATGTTTCAGATCCCATAATGATGGATGAAGAATGCATGAGAGCATTTACTGAGTTGAGAGAACGTTTGTGTCAAGCCCCAGTTTTAGGTATGCCTGATTACACAAAAAACTTTCCTGTTGTTTTGTCATGAGCGTGATGGATGTTCTTTGCTTTTCCTGACACAGACACATGGTGGTGTCAATCGATAAGTAGCATATTTTTCAGCTACTTTGGATCCCATTGCAGCAGCCTTACCAGGATGTTTATGAGCAGTTGCAGCAGTTGAGCAGAGTAGAACTCAAAGTAAAAATATTGTAATGGGTTATCCTCTGACGGTAATGGTACCTCATTCAATAGAAATTCTATTGACACGATCAAAGACACAATACCTGATCAATGCATGATTGACACGTTATGAGACAGTGATTCTTGGAGCACCAAATGTGACGATCAAGAGGTGCACAGTGCTTAACCCAGCAACGTTGTTACCAGATGAGAGAGATGATCCGGATAAAATAGACAATACTAAGCATGATTGTTTAGAAGTGACCGAATTATGCACAAAACCAAAAGATGATATGAAAGACACTTGTCTAGAAGACAATGATCAAATTATCTTTGTTGATGGTTCCTGTCTAAGAGATAATAGAGGTACATTGAGAGCAGGCTATGCAGTGTGCACAATTGCTGGCATACTAGAAGCTTTATAGCTTAAAGGAGTAATTTCTGCTCAGGTTGCAGAATTGGAGGCTCTTAGTAGAGCATGCCAATTATCAGATCAGATGAAAGTAACGATCTACACTGATAGCCAGTATGGATTCAGCATCGTACATGATTTGGGGAAAATTTGGTCACAGAGAGGCTTTTTAACCTCATCAGGTTCACCCGTAAGGAATCGTGAAAGGATACATGAATTACTATAGGCTGTACAGAAACCTGAGAAAATTGCTGTGGTTCAATGCAGTGCACATCAGAGAGGACAAGATTATGTAACTTTGGGAAATGCTTATTGTTGGACCTTTTGCTTATGCAAGGTCATCCCCAATCTTTTTGCCTCCTGACTCCTAATTTTTTCTGACCTGTTGCTGTTGAACTATGAGCACTTTACCACTGCTAACCAGTGCTAAGGTGTATATGCTCTCTGTGTAAATTGTATGTGATCGGTTTATCCATGATTGGCATATTTGATTTACTAGGAAGTCCCTAGTACAGTGCACTAGAGGTGCCAGGGCCTGTAAATCAAATTCTACTAGTGGGCCTGCGGCACTGGTTGTGCCACCCACATGAGTAGCTCTGTAATCATGTCTCAGACGTGCCACTGCAGTGTCTGTGTGTGCAGTTTTAACTGTAAATTCGACTTGGCAAGTGGATCCACTTGCCAGGCCCAAACCTTCCCTTTTTTTACATGTAAGGCACCCCTATGGTAGGCCCTATGAAAACCCAAGGGCAGGGTGCAGTGTATTGTTAAGGTAGGACATATAGTAATGTGTTTTATATGTCCTGACAGTGAAATATTGCTAAATTCGTTTTTCACTGTTGCAAGGCCTGTCCCTCTCATAGGTTAACATGGGGGCTACCTTTAAATCTGAATAAAGTGTAGATTCCCTTTGGGAGCGGATGGACATGTGGAGTTTGGGGTCTCTGAAATCACAATTTAAAAATATATCTTTTAGTAAAGTTGATTTTAAGATTGTGTGTTTGAAAATGCCACTTTTAGAAAGTGAGCATTTTCTTCATTGTACCATTTCTGTGACTCTGCCTGTTTGTGGATTCCCTGTCTGGGTCAGTTTGACAGTTGGGCTGGTTGCACCTCACACTAGACAGTTACACAAAAGGAGCTGGGGTGTAGTCTGCATTTCCTGATGAGCCATCTGTGCTGGGAGGGAGGGGAGGAATGGTCACTTACACCTAAAAGGGCTGTGCCTTTCCTCACACAATGCAGTCTCTGACCCCCCGGTGAGTGTCTGGGGCCTAGCCTGGGCAAGGCAGGATTTCACATTCAAAAGAGACTTTACTTTGAGTAAGTAGAAATTGGGTATAAGAAGGGCACCCAAAACCACAGACTTTAGATCACTTCTGGACATCAAGAGGAACCTCTGCCTGGAGAAGAGCTGAAGATCTGAGGAGAAGTGCTGCCCTGCCTGTGACTGTGCTTTGTCGATCTATTCTGCAGTTGCTGCTTCTGCTAGAGTAAGAGGGCAAAGACTGGACTTTGTGTGCCTTCCATCTTGTGAAGAAATCTCCAAGGGGGTGATTTAGAGCTTGCCTCCTGTTGTTTGAAGTCTCAGGGACAGCAAAGACTTCTCTCTGCCAACACCTGGGGGCTCTGACAAGTGGTGCCCTACCCAGTCCCTGGGCCCTTGAAAGGAAAGCTGGTGAAAATCCAAGGAAATCGACTTCGGACAACTTCGGACCGACGCCGCTGCTGAATCCGGTGACGCCACCTGCAACCGACTCCGTGATCTTCGCTGGAACGTGATGACCTTCGCAGGCCCGATGCCGCTGCAGTCCCGCTGAGGTCAACGACTCCGCCGATGCCGCTCAAAGTGTGCGGATTCAACATTTCGCACAGACGCCGCAATCCCCGACTTCGCGCATTGGCTTGTTTTCACTCTTCACCAAAGGTACTATACTTGGGGGTCTACACAACTCCATGTCCGGCGCCGCTGGTGTCGGATTGTGGGGAACAACTCCGTTACAACGCTGTGTTAACACCTCATCTAAGCATTTTGTGTTTCTTCTTAAAAAATTCATAACTTGACTTGTGTATGTTGGATTTTTGTCGTTTTGGTCTTGTTTTGTTTAGATAAATATTTCCTATTTTCCTAAACCTGTGTTGTGTCATTTTGTAGTGTTTTCATTAAGTTACTGTGTGTGTTGGTACAAAATACTTTACACCTAGCACTCTGAAGTTAAGCCTACTGCTCTGCCAAGCTACCAAGGGGGTAAGCAGGGGTTATCTGAGGATGATTCTCTTTTACCCTGACTAGAGTGAGGGTCTTTGCTTGAACAGGGGGTAACCTGACTGTCAACCAAAGACCCCATTTCTAACACTTATGCAGACCAGCTTGCAAAATTCTGTGCCTTAAATGGTATCTCATTGAAAGGAAATTGGGAATTTATGTCTGAAAATGATGACGTTTAAACAAATTTCACAATGCAAATTGTTGAGACCTTAGAAGAAGTGAAGGCCATACAGAACAATGTTACAGAAGAAGAGCATAGAGACTGGGTGAAACATAATTGCATTCAAAGAGAAGATGACATTTGGGTAACCACAGAAGGGAAAGTGGTTTTGTCAAACAGTCTGTTGACACAAATGGCCAGATATTATCATGGTCAAGCACACATAGGGAGAGACGTGATGATCAGGTATTTCAAACAGTTCTGGTATAATCCAAAATTTAGGCAAGTTGTTGAACTGATTTGTCATAGATGCACTGTCTGCCAACAGATGAATGTAGGCAAAGGAACAGTTGTCAACATGTGATACATAGACATGGCAGGAGGTCCATTCAGCAGAATTCAAGTGGATTTTATTGAGATGCCTGTGTGTGCTGATTTGAAATACGTGTTAGTGATTGAGTGCATTTTTAGTCACTGGATTGAGGCATATCTAACAAGGAGAAATGATAGCCTTCCAGTAGCTAAGTTACTTTCAAGAGGGTTAATTCAATGTTTCGGTTTCCCGGTCTCTTTGATAGATAAAGGGAGCCACCTCAATAACGAAGTGCTAGAATTACTATTTTCAGCTTTAAACATTCAGCAGAAACTACATTGTAGTTACCGCCCAGAAGCCTCAGGACTTGTAGAGCAGATGAATGGAACTTTAAAGTCTCGAATGGCAAAAGTGTGTGCGTCAACGAATTTAAAGTGACCTGATGCTTTACCATTAGTTCTAATGTCAATGAGAAGTTCTCCTGACAAGAAGACTGGGTTGTCCACTCATGAAATTTTAATGGGGAGAGCAATGAGATTGCCAGCAATACCAGAAAATGCACTTGTGAATATTACAGACGACATGGTACTAGATTATTGTAAAAGCCTGGCTGATGTGGTTTGGTCTTTTTCTCATCAGATGGAA
Organism: Pleurodeles waltl; assembly: GCF_031143425.1. Lineage (NCBI taxonomy): Eukaryota > Metazoa > Chordata > Amphibia > Caudata > Salamandridae > Pleurodeles > Pleurodeles waltl. Next base: position 775,472,245 of record NC_090445.1, on the reverse strand, counting down.
GCAACAATACAAGGTCAAGGCCACAACTTGAGAGCTGGTGATTGGGTTATTATACAGAAGCATGTGAGGAAGTCATGTCATGTCTTGAGCCACGGTAGAAGGGGCCCTACAAAGTCATCCTCATGACAACGCCGGCTGTGAAGTGCACAGGTTTACTGAACTGGGTGCAGGCCAGCCACACGAGAAAAGTGAATAACCCAACAGAACAAGAAGAGGAGCTGTTGAGGTTACCAACAGCTGATGACATTGCAGGTAAAGAGCAATAAAGTGAAGAGTTGGATCCTGAGAATGTTTAAGATTTACCTACTCCTATGACAGATGAGAAGGAACAAGGTTCAGAAGAGACTGAACAATCTGCAGATGGAGTAGAAGAGGAGTCGGTTCAAGAAGCAAGAAAAATATCGGTCGAGATAAATTCTGATCAGAGGAGGGTGTCCTCAGAAGAGAGCGGTCATAGACAATCGGCTGAACGAAAATCTACTCAGAGGAGGGTGTCCTCAGTAGCAGGTGGTTTGACATACCAAGCCGAACAAAGGACTGACCCTATTGGCAAAGAAATTGAGGGTAGTCCAGCCCAAGTGGATTATACTCTTCCTGAACCAGTTACGAGAACGTCAGAAGAAAAAGGGTCATATTCAACTGCAAACCCAATCTTGAGGAAGTCGTTAATGAAGAAGACGTTGAAAGGAGACAATTGGCCAGAGAAAAGTTCAAAAGGTGGAAGAATAAATGTAATACCACTGATTCAGAAGGAAAAAGAGTTGAATGAAGGTGAAAACAGTAGTGGAGAAGAAGGCGAAAGTAGTAAAATACCGAAAAGAAAAAAGAGTTACAAGCAAGCGATATTCTGGTCCAGAATGGGCTTATGTAACTACACTTAAATGGCAAGAAGAATTTTGGAGTTATTGTTTTGATAGAGCCACTGAAAATGTTTAGTCTGGGACATGAAGATTATGGGAAAATATTTGAGAAAAATTAGAGACTTATCTGAAAGTCGTGCTTGAAAGAGACATTAAGAATTTAATTTTTACTAGGGACTTACTGGTAAACCAAATATGCCAATCATGGATAGCCAATGTACACATACAATTTGTACAGGAAACACTTACACTTTAGCACTGGTCAGCAGTGGTAAGAGTGTTCAGATTAAACAAAACAGCAAAAACAAAGTCCAGCCCACAGAAACAACCTGGGAAGTAGAGGCAAAAAGTTAGGGGAGACCATGTCAATGATGCCAAGTCTAACACGTGTCCCCCCAGCTGAAAGTGGGAAGCAACTACCCAACCTCATGGGAGTTTTAATCACTAAGGCGGAAGAATCTGGACAGACCATCAGCATTGGCGTGGTCGGTGTCAGGGCAGTGTTCCATCGTAAAGTCCATTCCCTGTACGGAGATGGACCACCTCAACAATTTGTGATTCTAACCCCTCATCTGCATTAACCATCTGAGGGGCCTCTGGTCTGTCTGAACCTGGAAGTGAGTCCCCAACAAGTATGGTCTTAGCTTCTTCAGTGCCCAGACCAGAGCAAAAGCTTCACGCTCAATTGCACTCCACCTACGTTCCCTGGGAAGTAATCTCCTGCTAATGAAGCCTACAGGTTGATCTAGGCCCTCTTCATTAAGCTGTGACAGTAATGCTCCAATACAGTGTTCTGAGGAGCCGGTTTGCAAATTCCTTGGAATAGTCAGGTGCCTTCAGCACAGGTGCTGAGCGCATGGCAACCTTCAGGACATCAAATCTGTCTGGCCAGACTCAATCCAGATCACATTTCTGGGCTTCATTTTGGAAGTTAACTCAGTCAAGGGAGCAACAATTGTGCCAAACCCCTTGACAAACCTCCTATACTATCCTGTGAGACCTAAAAAGGCTCTCACCTCATTCTGGGTAGCAGAGTGGCATTCAGTTCAAACCAACATTTCATGTCTTCCTGGCTTGCTTCCAGGTTTTCCTGTACGAGACTCCTGAAGCAGGCAGTCTGGTTTCTCAGAGCTGGCATGTAACTGAATACATCCTAAGGGAGTTTACTAGGGGTTTTCTCTAAAGCTTCCTTGACCAGACTCAAAGGTCCCCTCACAGGGTGGCTATATAACAGCTCAAAAGGACTAAAGCCAAGCCCTTTTTGAGGTACCTCCTTGTAAGCAAGAAGATGGCACTTCCACCTCAAGGGCTCTGACAGACCCATTATCATGCCCTTCAAGGTGCGGTTGAATCTTTCAACCAGACCATTGATTTGAGGGTGGTAAGGTGTGGTGAACATGTACGTTACCCCACACACCTTCCACAGAGACTTCATGTTTGTTGATATGACACCACCTCCTTGGGTAACCCCATGTGGGTAAAACCCCCATCAATGCACGGCCCACCACAGGGGCAGTGATCGATCTCAAAGGAATGGCTTCCGGGTACCGGGTGGCATGGTCCACCATGACCAGGATAAACCTGTTGCCCATGGCTGTCTTGGGATCCAGAGGCCCCACAATGTCAAAACCAACTCTCTCAAAAGGGGTACTAAAAACAGGGAAAGGTTGGATGGGAGCATTACATTCCCCCCCCCACCTTTGCCACTTGCCTAATAGGTTGGGCAAGACCAACAATAAGCATCAGAGTGCCTACACATTTGAGGCCAATGGAAGTGGGTCCCAAGCCACTCAAAGGTCTTGTCCGGTCCCAAAAAAACAGCTAAAGGCACCTCATGAGCCAGACCCAGTAGGAAGGCTTTGAAGCACTGGAGTACCACCAGCACATGGGCTGACCCAGGCTCAGGAATCTTAGGCTCACTATATAGGAGGCCATCCTCCCAGTAAATCAAATGTGATCCAGGCTCCTTGCCGGACGCCTGGTCTGTAGCCTGCTGCCGCAAACCCTCCAGAGTAGGGCATGACTTTTGTGCCTCACAGAATGCTTCCCTGGTGGACCCCCCTTCCTGCTGCCACTGTGACAACTCAGGGACATCACCTAGTTTAGAAACCTGTTCCCCCTGTAGGCTATAGGGCTTCCCCCTCAGGTTCAGCCTCCTCCTGGACTGTGGGAACTTCTGGGGCCAGTTTCCCTCACCCCTTGCCCTTCCTCCTTCTGGCAGACACCAGGCCACTCTCTCAGGCTCTCCTTATCACCCTGATGGGCTGCCATAGACTGGGTAGACACACAGACCCACCCAGGCAGACCCAACATTTCCAAGTGTGACCTGCATTCCACCTCCTGCCAAGGGGAACCCTCCAGGTCATTGCCAAGCAAACAATCTACAGGCATGGTTGGACTCACAGCTACCTTCAAGGATCCTGAGAACCCCCCCCATTCAAACAGAACCTGCGCCACTCTGCACAGGTGCTCTGAGTTGTCCGCTGCAACTACTTGGTGAAGTACAAGGGGATCTATCTGCTCTTCAGACAGCAGGTGAAACCTCACTGTAGTCACACTGGCTCCTGTGTCTCTCAGAGCCTCCACCCTCTGTCCATTGATGGTCACCCACTGCATGCACATCTTAGTGTTATCAGGCATGAATGTCCTCTGGACCATCACACTGTCCCCTAGTGAGACAAGGGTCATCTCAGCTGGCTCCCACCCACCTGGAACCAACTCCTCCCCAAGGGCTACACTGGCCAAACCCTGTGACTGAGCACCAGTGGGTGCCGGTGTCCACTTGGGACATTTGGGGCCCCACCCTCATGTGACCCTCCTGATCACATGCAAAGGTCTTGCGGGACCCCTTCTCTGTAGAGACCCATGGTTTCTTTTCTACTGGGGGCTGGGATTCTTTACCCTGGGAACTAGGTTGGGGCCCTTTTGAGAACTCCCCCTGTTTACTCTTACCCCATCCACTTCTTCTGATGGGGACCCTGCCCACCCTTGGCATGGTCTCCCCCAAACCTCTTTTGGATCCTGGTGTTCTCCCAACTGTCCGCTTCCTGCACACGCTTCCTGGGGTCAGTCAGCTTGCTGTCAATTAGGTGCTGATGCAGCTCTGGAAAACATAAACTGTACAAGTGCTCCCAAGCAATCAAATTGTAAAGCGCTTCATACGTTGTTACCTTACTGCCCTTCTCCCAGCTATCCAGTGACCTGCAAAAAGAATTAACACATTCCAACCATGTTTGGGATTCCTTCTTCTCATGAGACCTAAACTTGTCCTTATACTGATTAGGGGTGAGACCATACCTAGTGATCAGGGCATCCTTCACGATACGGTTAGAGAGCCCCTGGGGATCTCCTAAGGATGTCAGAGTATATCTTCCCTCTACCTCAAAGTGCTTCTAGAGACCTGCCCCCCAATGAGCTTCAGGGACCAGATTCATATGGAGAACAGACTCCTACCCCTTAAATCACAACAGTATATCATCCTCCCTCTTGTAATCCTTCACAAGGTCCTTAGGAATGTGCACCCTCCTCTCAGGCTGCACAGTGTTATCGCTACCACCATCCCTACCAGGATGGCTCCTCTGATCAGGTCACTCAAGCTGAGCTCATGAGCCAACAATAACTTTTTCTCTTCTATGGCCATCCTCTTTTTATCCAACGCCAACTGGTGAGCCCTCTCTGCCTGTCTGTCCTGAAACTCTTCAGGAGTCAGACCCTTGGATGACACACTGCTACCTGCCCTGGAGATCCTCTCCCTGGACATAACAGGCTCACCCACTACACCATTGTGGATGGATTGCTCCTCCTCCTCCTCCTCCCCTGTGTGCCCCTCAGCCTCCTTTCCTGTTACCCAGGCTCTCAGTGCCCATTTGCAGCTCCTCCTCTCTGGTGGAGCCCTTAATGGAACAAGCAAGGTCTTTGCAGAACTGCCTCAACTGAGCAACTGTATAGCTCTCCAGTTTCCCTAAATCAAAGGCAGCTTCAGCTGATGCATCTCCAGATTGAGACATGACGAAGAGTTAAAAGTGCAAAGTTCCAAAGGCAGAAAAACAGGTTCCCAAATGGAGTTCAAAAGTCAAACAAGGATTACCACAAAATGGAAGTAGGGAAAAATCAAAAAAAGAGAAAAATGAAAACATCCCAAAGACATGTAGTATGTGGTCACGTAATGGTCTGCACTGAAAACAGTAGTGTACACTTAATCACTGTATGTCAAGTCCAGTCCTACCACTGCCACCAATGGTAGAAATGGGGTCTTTGGTTGGCAGTCAGGTTACCCCCTGTCCAAGCAAGGACCTTCACTCTAGTCAGGGTAAAGGAGAATCACCCTCAGTTAACCCCCGCTCACTTCCTTGGTAGCTTGGTATGAGCAGGCAGGCTTAACTTCGGAAGCAAGGTGTAAAGTATTTGTACCAACACACACAGTAACTCAGTGAAAACACTACAAAATGACACAACACAGGTTTAGAACAATAGATAATATTTATCTAAACGAAACAAGAACAAAATGACAAAAATCCAACATGCACAAGTCAAGTTAGGAATTTAAAAAGCAAAAGAGTCTTAAATCCTTTAGAAAATAGTGAGAACACTTGTTAGCGTACAAAAATACCTGGGTAGCGTCAAAATAAAGCTGCACGGGTGAGTGTGAATTGGAAAAGGCCAGTGATGCGTCAATTTCAAGAGTGTGCGTTGTTCCTCCTCTGGTTGGGTCAGCGTCCATTGTTTCTTCTCTCCCGCAAGAGAGCGCTGCGTCGATCTGGACCGGCACCACGGATCCGGGCAGGCTTTGCATTGATTTTCCATGCCCAAATTCTGTCAACTGTCACATGGCAGAAATATTTCTTGTGTGTAGCACCAGAATGGTAAGTTGCTGAGCGTGAGCAAGATTTGGTGCCCCTAGCATGATTTCTGGTCGCTATTTTTTCAACATGACCGGTTGCAATGATTCACAGTTAGAAAGCTGCCACTCAAGTAGAAAATCTACTTGAATGGCAGCAAAATCAATTTGAGTAGCTGCACTCTCTGGTGTGCTGCATGATGCTGTTTGTGCTGATTTTTTAAGGACACACCACCAGCAGCACAGCGTGCATATTTCCACCTATTGGCCAAACTCTGAGGAATCTCAAAGAGTTTTTATGAAACTAGGTGGAATTCCGTGGAGTCAAATTCGTGAGCTCCACCCTCCCCTACTTACAACACCTGTTAAAGATAAATCACCTCTGAGTGGGACACACCTACATACTACATTACTTAAAAAACTCCAATGGCTCAAAATGTTGAGCAAAGTTCTGGAAATAAACATCCACAATGTTTAAACATACATAGAAATTGTTCTCAATCACATCTCTTCAACTCATATTAGGTGCATTCAACCTTTATCTTGTTTAACATGTTTCACATGGAATAATACTTACAATCTGAAATTTAGTACACCATTTAACTTTCAATACACACAACCATGCTTCCTACCAGGGCATTTGCTAATCCCATGTTATAAGCCCACATACGCACACTGTGCTGTTTATAACTATGGTGCTATCAGTGATGTCATCAATTATGATCTTTGAGATGGCATGAAGGATGTCATTAAAGATTTCATTTTACATGTCATGGCCCCCAGGGTCAAAATATATTTTTTTCAGGCTGCATGTCCCCTGGTATTCTTGCTGGATCCCCTGATGCTATGGTGAGAGTCCAACTTCATCCCCCAGAAGTACAGCGGTAGTACTTTGGGAATGCTGTGGGAGTGGAAAATATGTAAATTAGTGATGTCACTTGAGATTTTATCATGGTGTCATCAATGATATCATTGACCATTCCATAAGTGATTCAATATGTGATGTAGAATGTGAGGCCATGAGGGATGCATGGCTTTGAAACACACATTTTTCCATTATTCTGAGACCTAACAATAATGTCAATTTTTTTTTCAATGAATTTCCATTTTTTAAATGTAACTAAATTCTAAGTATGTTCCTTTGACCTTTGGTTTTTCTCTTAGTGCATGTTGAAGACGCAAAATGTGTCATAAAGGTCAATGTGCTGTGTTACATGCATTGTAAAGGATTGCATGATAAAGGCATGCATGGTAACATTGTACATCCCTTCCAGGCTGCCTTCAAATTGAAGGCAATTGAGCAGTACCTGAAACTCTGTACTGCACTTGTGGTGTGTAAGGGTGTGCCTTCACCTGTGATGATGCTGGCCGTTGATGGTCTGCTTGCTCTCCTGTATATCTGAGCCATGTCCAGTGTTGTGGATTTTCCCTGACCTGCGGTTCAGATTTCACTGCTACAGGGACTCAAGCTGTACATCATCATTTCACCTAAAAAGGGAAAAATGTGTTTATGTTTTTTTTGTTTTTAATGAGCTGAAGGGGTGCAATCCCATTCTCTTGTATGACTGTCTCCAGAAAGGAATAAAGAAAGCAAAATGAACTGTAAGAAAAACCAAATCAAGAAAAACATTGTAAATAAATAACAATTAAAACAATGAAATGAGAAAAGGACAGTTACAGGTGGTCAAAAAAACATTTGTGGAACAGTGGAAGTAGAAAGAGTAGAAAATGAAAGGGGTGGACTTTCAGCATAGAGGGGTTAAAGTTAGGAAACTTGAAAAAATGATAAAATAGACTGGTGGTGTCTTCCTGTTTTTGTCCTCCTGCAGACTTCTTTGCTGGTGAAAATTATGAGAAATCCTGATCAGAAGGTCCTTCTAGGGCAGTCAGAAGGTGCTAAATCTTAATTATAGCAACTAGGAACTTTATTTTCTGGTGTCCTGGGGCACACCCAGTGAAACCGCAAACAGGGAACCAAGTATCCCTTTAAGCATTTGACTATCAGGGTAGCAAGGCAGTGCAGTCCAGGTTTACGCGGGGAGTGCTGAAGGCTAGCGAATCGGTACTCAGCTATACAGCAAACACCAACCGTTGTCCCGTCAGTGCTTTTTCTTACAAAAAGGAAAAAGGATGCTTCGCCCTATAATTGCCTCCCTTCCACAGGCATTGCACAATAAAAAATGCCGTACAGGTGAGGTAACCCCTTAAATGTTCCATTAAGGCAACTCGTTCTTTGCACCATCAAACCATAACCTCTAAATACAAAATAATCTCTTTATGCACCTAACACAACATGGGTGCACTAATACAGACGTCTAGTGCCACCATAATATTTAAATGAAAAACATAAGACCTTTACCCATAATGCGTTCCTGCACTGAAAACATTTCAAATAAATATGCTCACGAGGTAGAGTGGCAACTCTTATTGCACTTTGAGATGTTGGTTCTTAAACCTTGCTGATGGGGAAAATGCCTCAAGACACACAGCCAACGTATAGTAATAAAGGCGATTATGAAATTAGTTTAATTGTTTTTGCATTGGCCTTTGAACAGTGTCAGAAATAAAAACAAAAGAGAATGATGAAAACTGAATTTAGACATTTTGAAAGACTGCAGATTGAAACTCTCATTAGTTTCTATTTCGATATATTTTGCACAAAATTATTTCCTTGTCACTCCTTTTGGTGCAAGCAAGTAAAAAGTAAAGTTCATAAAATAAAACATGACGACGCTATATTTCAAGGTGTGGGAAATATTTTTAAAACATTTAAAAGATCGCATGAAATCATCTTTTTTGTACACCTTGATTTTTATTGTGTTAGTGAACTCCATTTAGTGCTGGCTGAAATCGGGCGACCTTTTCATTTACAGTTACATAGAATTCCTTTTTAGACACCAGAGAAGGAGTAAGTGCTTTTGGACTCACACAACACCATTAGAAGCAGCTAAGCTGTTTGCTTAGATTAATCAAGGCTGAAGGCCAGGACACTGGTTTTTATGAGGGAGTTATTTAACTCTTCCTCGTTTGTTTAGGCACAGAGTGATACAAACAGATGAGCACATGTTATTTAACTCTAGATAAAACAAAATAAGGACATTATCTTATTCTTAGAATTTATAATCTAAAAACGATATAATTTGTACAATAAATTGCATAAACTCCAAGTTAAAGATTTAGCCAAGAAATATGTTTAGCTCTCTTCCCTTAACCGTTCAAATGACAGTGACTTGAGATATTTTTCTAGCCTGGCCTTTCCTCGTGATTTTGTAGTACATTATTGGGAGCTGTCAGTCTTGACATCCCCCGTGGGGTAAGACCCAATGGGAATTCACTTTCATAGAAATATCTGTTAACATGATCAAGAGGTGGTTTCATCTGCTAGCTAGATTGTTGACTTTGGGCTGGAAATCTAACGATGCAATTCTGGCCTTTCCACTTCATCACCTCATAGGATTGCGGGTACATCACCTCATAGTCCTGTGTTTTACTTCTCTTATTTGACCCAACTGAGAATTATCGATGATGAGGTGACCCCCATCACTATGGGCTGCGTATTAAGTAGACATTTAAAAATATGGTTTTAGAACATTTGATGTGTACTTTATACATTGACACACATACATATTGTTGAAAATTGGGTCTCTAGTTGGCAGTGGTTTGCACCCTGTCCAAGTAGGGACCTTCATTCTGATCAGGGCAAGGTAGTCACACAGCTAAGATAACACCTGCCCACCCCTTGGTAGCTTGACTCAAGCAGTTAGGCGTAGCTCAGAGGCAATGTGTAAAGTATTTCTACACACACACACACACACACACAGTAACGCAGTGAAAACACCACAAAGGTACTTCACACCAGTTTAGAAAAATAGGCAACATTTGTCTAAGTAAAACAAGACCAAAATGACAAAAATCCAACATAGACAAGTCAAGATACCACTTTTAAAAGTTTAAGCGAATTTAGTCCATAGAAATCAATGGATGCATTTGTTTTAGGGCAAAGTACCTGAGATGTGCAAAAGATCAAAGACGAGAACAGGTGCAGGGGAGGTGAGGTGCTGGAAACGCAGACAATGGATTAGTTCCTTACTGCCAGGCGAGGTGATGCGTTGGTTTCCTGATACTCTGCCTCGTTTGTTTTTACTGCAGTGCGGTGTCGAAGAAACTGACGCACAGGGATGATGTGTAAAAAATCCAGATGCACTGTGTTGGTCTACAGCGGCGAAGCAGGTGTTGCATCTATTCTGCAGCAGCGGTGCAGGTGGTGCATTGATTCCCAGCAGTAAAGCAGGCGCTGCATTGAAATTTCTCCTTAAGATCACCAGAACTCGCTTTCAAGGGCCAAGGGACTGGATTTTACACCTTTTGGCAAGTCAGAACACATTCAGGCGCAGTGCTATTTACCACCAATTAAAGAATAGTAAACCTGGGTATGGATGGCTACATGGTAAGGTAATAGCACTACATGGGCAGGGATGTGCCTACACCTTCACTACAAATGCTAACTGAAACACATTTGGTTTCCAGGCAACAGTGTCAATGATGCACGTGGGTGGATCCTCACACCCTATCTTCATACCAACATAGAAAAGTAGAAGATACATAAAATGTGGCCACAGAAGAACATGAAACATTGTTTTGGTCAGTTTGGTGATTTTGAAAGGAAGGCGTAAGTGCCTTAAACAAATCAGGCAAGGCATTACAACCTGGCATGTCATATGCTGCAGGATCATTGTCATATGTAACATCTTATAAAACACAACAATGCATAGAGATGTTGAATGTTTTATAAAAAAAGGCGGGAGGTGACAATGACAATACTGATGGAGCAAATGTTGCCAGAGCCACAAAAGGATGTGGCAGAAGTAATAAAGCCCCCAAAGTTATTTTTGAGGTAAGTAAATCACATTATAAGAATGCATGCCTACATCAATGTTTTGAAGACACCCAATAACATTTTCTAACTTGTTTCAAGAGATACAGTGACACGAAAATAACGTGTCATGCTCATGATGAAAAGACAAAACTGCAAATTAAATCCAGTGCAAATATGGAAATAAAGTTTTCTGAAAGTGTAATTTGAAATAACTGAATGTCACCAGTGCTTTCTACAGCAACCCTTTACATCCGCTTCACTGCCCTGGCTTTCCTCATGTGTTCTCCTGTGCCCGTGATGGTTGGGCATCTGCAGATGGTCACAGTGGCAATACATATTGAATCACTGCCAGTGGGAGTGGTTATAGGTCTTGATATGTCATTGAGATGTCTTTTATGGCTGTGGCATTTTGCAGCAGTGCTGTGCCTTGCTCTGTTTTGCTTATAAAAAGTCTTCATATCATCTGAAAATTCTCCTGCTCAGTATATTGCTGGAATTGGCTAACTCGTACACTGTGGCTGTGTGACTGTTCTATAGCTTTATACTGGTTTGCTAAGGAGGATTGTGTAGCATCTTGAATACAGACCATGCAAGTCCTTTAAGGCCCCGCAGTATACCCTGTAGGTTCACCTTCCTGTTGGTACATGTTTCTATGATGGTATTCATGATGTAACTCACACAGAAGCCACTGATGTTCATAGCACACAACTGCAGTTTCTGCACAGGTATGCATATGTATCTATGTTTGTGTGTATTTATGTATGTATGTAGTATTTCTACAGCAGAAACCTAGACAAAAGGCAGTGAAGCACTGAACATGGTCAAAGTCTAGCATAAAGTGATAGGACAGGTAGCTGGTTTGTGGACTGTTAATGCATTGGGATAATATGTTCTTTTAGGAGGTAAGTCTTCATCTCTTTCCTAAAAAGGAGAGGCATTGAGGGTGGTCCTGTTGGATATGGGGATGCTGTGAAGATCCTGAATCCATAAATGGAAAATATCTGCTGACTTGCGTTTTACTTTTTCACGTTTCTTAGTCTGATGGCATTCTGGCTGTTGATATATAGAAAAACACAAGAGTGTTTTTCTGCACATCAACAGAATGTTGAGCTTTCCTGCAAGACAAATGGGAGGTCTAGAGCAGGATGCTGGTAGTTATCACACTGCAAATGATGAAGCTGTGTTTGAAGATTGTAGATTGTACAGTCCAGCAAGAGGAGTAAATAGAGTTCCATCAGGATGGGTATGTGATGTTGTCTTATTTTTTCGGACCCTGTATCAGATGTGCTGCAGTACGTAGAACGTGCTGCTTCAGAAATGCCAGTGTGTAGTCTATAAGATCATAGAGTAGGGCATTACCACCATGCAGATGCAAGAGAATACGGGGTTGAAGTGCAGTTCTGAAGTTAGTTTCTGGAAGAAATTATTTTACTTTCCCTACAAGAGAGGTGGGACAAAGTCATGTGTGTTATTTGGTAATGTGTGGAAGTTGAGGGTGAGGATTTGGTTAAGGCTGGTATTTTGATCCCATGGTCTCAGGATGGTGGCTGATTGATATCATGCAAAGTTTACAGAGAGGGATCACCTAGGTTGCACAACATCATGACTGAATTGCAGGCTTACTTTTCTTGTACATTGATTCTTGATAGTGCTGTGGTTTTCACTGGTGTCATTAATCATTTAATTGTGGTTTATCAGCAGAGATTATAATTGTATACCAAGGTTCCCACACGGCCCAGTGACCCTGTATTATCACTTCAGGCAGCTTTGGAGCCAGGTCAGGGGAGGCACATCCCGGGTCCTCGCATGTTATGTCGACAGAAGCCTTGACAATGACACTGAACTCCGCATCGTGACCTCGCAGTTCCTCCGAACCAACACATCGCCAGCTGCACACTGCATCCCTGATGCCAGACTTAACACCGCAAGCCCTGTTCTTGGCCTAACTGGGTCCCTTAACTAGCCCGTGCTCCATCACGGTCAGCCCGAACTTGTGAATTTGTCCAGGTCCAGTGTGACCAGATTTCCCCGGGAGCGATTTGTGCCTTTGGCGCTATTTTTACTTAGAATTTTAAAATTCAATATCTCACATTCTACTGATTGAGTTTTTGTCATTTTGGTCTTGGTTTATTTATGAAAAACTTGTCTTTTTTCCTAAATCTGTTATTGTCTCAGTTTGTGGTGTGTTTCCAATCTGTTTTTGTTTGATGTGTTGCACAATAACTTTACACATTGCCTTTATCCAGACTGGTCTCTGCCAAGCTACCAAGGGAATGAGCACAGGTTAATTTGGGGTTTTCTTGCACCTTACCCTGATAAGGACTGTGTTTTGGGCTTAACAAGGGCTTACACCCCAGTCAACCAACAACCCAATTACATATACTTGGGACCTGATATATGGTTGGGACACCCAGTGTCTGATCTGTAGATAGTACATGCACTCCAACTCAGGATACCAGACCTGGACTTCAATTGCTGGAAGGATTGTAGGTCCTCTCCATTGTATAACTCATCTTTGCTCTTGCAGTTTGTGGTCTGCCACTCAGTACGTTTGTTACAGATGAAAGCAGAATGAATTAATGATTATGGTTCTCAATGATGAAAACATTGTTGTAAGACTGTCCGATACCGCCACCTGGTTCCATGCTTCAAGTGGTTCTCTGGTGACTGGGGAAGAATAGATCCACCTGGCCAGTACTACCTGGCAAACCAGGGATCTTACATAAATGGATTTCTGCAATGTGTTGGTCTATAAACCACAAGTGCTTTACAGAGGTTGACCAATGCCACTCCACCTTATAACTGAGTTGTGCCTTGATGTACTAATGCATTAGATGCAGGACTCCCAGGGCCCCCTCCACAGACAGGAGATGAGCTTGTTTTCTCGAAATTTGTGTTTTCTTGTGTCCCCAAAAGAAGTTTTAAACTAGTTTCCGAGGCTCTGAGATCAGCCCCAAGGATGGTTGCAACAGTTGCATCTGCATTAGGTATAGTATTTTAGCTCCAGCCATGCGATGGAGAGAGTGGTTAGTACAGTTAGGTATCAGTGCTCAGGCCTTGCAGTGGAGTGGAGAGCACTGGGAGCTCGGATGATCCTAAATTGTATTAAATCTCCTCAACTCTTAAATACCCAGTAGGGAATCTTTGGAATGAGCGGGGGAAATGACAAACTGTAACTCATAAACTTAAACTTTTGGTATTAATCAGATGCTAATTCTCAAGAGTCAATAATGAGCATTTTAATTAATGAAGGTTGTATTAATCATTAGTTCGTATTTCTTTTTCTGTATTAATCAAGCATAAGTTGCAGAACATAGCATAAAGTATGTCCCATGAATCTGATCACTGTTCTACAATTCTAAATCAGGAAAGTACATTCAAATCAGCTAACTCCTGAAGAGTTTCTCATAAAAGAATATTCAAGGCTCAGTAATAGAAAATCATCTGAGTCAGATAGTATCAAGCAATTTAATATAAAATAGCAGAATGAACAAGTGTCTGAGAGTCAGTCAAGCAAGCACAGCAAGTGAAGTATTGCCCTCTTTAGCAAGAGAGGGATTGAGAATTACCTGGTTCGTCCTTAGGACACTTGCATATGAAATACAATGATACCTAACTGTTAACAATTAGTTTAGATAAAGTATTAGATCAGCCAATCAGGAAGTGTTAGACTTTTCATCCTTGGCGTGGTCTCCCTTACTCCCTTAATGTTTTGCCTCTGTTACCCAGGTTGTTGATGTGTGCTGGACTCTGTTTTTGCTGATTTTGTTACTTTGGGCACTTTACCACTGCTAACCAGTGCTAAAGTGCAAGTGCTCCTATACAAATGTGTATGTAATTGGTTCATTCATGATTGACATATCTGATTTATTTGATTTACTGGTATGCCCCTAGTACAATCCACTAGAGGTGCCCAGTGCCTGTAAATCAAATGCTACTAGTGGGCCTGCAGCACTGGTTGTGCCACCCACAATAGTAGCTCTGTAAACATGGTTCAGACCTGCCACTGCAGTGTCTGTGTGTGCAGTTTTAAACTGCCAATTCGACTTGGCAAGTGTACCCACTTGCCAGGCCTAAACCTTCCCTTTTCTTACATGTAAGGCACCCCTCAGGTAGGCCTTAGGTAACCCCATGGACAGGGTTCAGTGTATGTTTAAGGCAGGACATATACTAATGTGTTTTATATGTCCTAACAGTGAAATACTGCTAAATTCGGTTTTCACTGTTGCAAGGTCGATCCCTCTCATAGGTTAACATGGGGGCTGCCTGTAAATATGATTAATGTGTAGATTCCCTTTGGGAGCGGATAGACATGTGGACTTTGGGGTCTCTGAGCTCACAATTTAAAAATACATATTTTAATAAAGTTGATTTTAAGATTGTGTGTTTGAAAATGCCACTTTTAGAAACTGAGCATTTTCTTGCTTGAACCATTTCTGTGACTCTGCCTGTTTGTGGATTCCCTGTCTGGGTCAGTTTGACAGTTGGGCTTGTTGCACCTCTCTCTAGACAGTGACACAAAGGGAGCTGGGGTGTAGTCTGCATACCCTGATGAGCCATCTGTGCTAGGAGGGAGGGGAGAAGTGGTCACTCACACCTGAAAGGGCTGTCCACTAGCATGGGCAGTGCAGGGGACCCCATCTTGAATAATAATGTCTCAAGGTTGCTTTCCATGCAGTCTTGGCTTTCATTAACCAGCTCCAACCATGCTGTTACCTGGAGCTTCACGTTTGCAGCTATACCTCCCAGCAAGCTTGGTTCTGGTGTCTAAAAAAAAGGAGTGCTTGAATCCCCACTCCCCTCCTCCATTCTATGGACTCTGGTGATCACTATGAGGCCCCTCAACAAAGGAAAGCATAAGTGTGCACAACACTGCACAGCCTTGTGCGCCATGTCAAGAAAACATTATCCTATACCTGCTGGTTTTCATGTGCCATATCTAATACAATGCGTTCTGGCAGCTGTAGCCTTTGATCCTTCAATTGGCTCATTAGGGATAACACAACTGGTACATGTTTTGTACAAAGAAAGTCTAGGATCTGAAATGTATGGGCCGGAATACACTATCACTTTTTGTCAGTTTTACTATAAAACACTGTCATTTGCAGTCACCAGCGCTCTAGCTCTACTGCTGCTCCATGCTCTGTTTGTCTTGGTCATGGTGTGAGAGGCAGCTGCAGTCTGCGTTTTTATACGGATTGGAGGCGCCATCTTTCTGATGAGGAAGTATTTGCTGCAGAATACCTATTAGCAGAACTCTTCGGTGAGTGAAGCTTTTGGGTGTGAATAAAATATGATACATAATAATAGTGATCAGCCGTACTTCGTATCTAGCTTTACATATCACCTTCATAGTACAAGACATTGACCTTCATGACCTGTTGCAAGGCCTTAAATAACTTCGGGACAACGCAATAGAACTGACAAGTGACTAGTTAATATTATAGCTTTCGAAAAATATTTTAAAATTGAGAGTAACAGAATCTGGGCATTGTCTAGTTGGCTTAGCGTTAACGTTTCCCATATTTTAACGCAGAAGCACTGGTACCAAGAGCATACAAAAGTATGGTACCAAAGAAAGTTCTTACAAAACTGATGTTTGTTTTACTCATAGCTGCATGAAAAAGCACTTGTTTTCTTTGTATATGACAAGTACACAACCCTCTGGTGATGGAGGAGCCAATAATTGACAGCATTAAAGAGGATGTGAAAAACGCACAGATGGCAAACAATCTGCATGCGTCACAGATCAGAGGCATTCTGTTTGCTCTCGAGACCTGCATGTTAATGTTGAAATACTTACAGGCACGATCATTTTTAGGGATGTATTTGTTCAAATTTACAAAGCTACAGATTGCTTCTTTCTGTTTTTATAGTTGATATTTGCATCATAATGCCGGGATCTCCTCTTGGGAGCACATCTGGGAAATCAACCCATTGAAAATGTTTCTGTAATTTTTCTTGCAAGTTGCTCATTACATATTGAACATTCTATATCATTCATGGAACAAATAGCTAAACGCTTCTGCATCTTAGATGAAGCTCAAGGATTTATCTGCAGACGGAATTGACAAGCTGCATTTGCTCCCAGAGAGACCTTCACATATAAACAACGCTTCCCTGTGTTCACAATATAAATGCCTATCTGAAGTATTCCTCTCAATTAATGTTAAGTGATGTTATTAGACTCGGCCTTTTGAAAAGAACGCTAATTATGGGAAAGCAGGTCGGCATCAGTGTGGCACAGCAGAGGAGAGCAGCTTAGGTGTTACATTTGGATGCTATATCTATTCCATTTCTTACTGTAGGGGGCAGTGTCTGGGTAGACTCAAAAAAAGGCAGAGAGGCACCACTCAGTCCGGGAGAGTTGTCTGCAGAGCTTTACGGGCAGGGCCTTTCTCTTTGGGTGATGACACTCAGCAGGACCATTCAAGTGGCACTAAGAACATGTTCATACAAGAGGCAGTTAAAGTTAAAAGAGATCATTCGTCTCCCCAGAGATAGCACCCAGTGCTGACAACACTACCGAGAAAACATGCTAACACTTATTGAACTTGTTTAAGGAAACAGTCCTCTTCTTTCTTGAATTTTAAGGAACTGAACATTTTGTACATGTGGACTGGGCGACTTTTGTAAAGTAGAGAGTCCTGTGCATCATAACATTAATTCATTTTCTTTATTCTCTTGATAAAGGGGGCCAACTGCAAGGGATAATTGAAAATAGTTTCCTGCTTGGTACATGAGTGACATTTCTGGCTAAACAGATTGGCTAAATGGATTGCTTCTGATAAAACTTCACCCTTTTGTCCACTAGTATCTAAAGAAGGGGTTCACAAGGGAGACGGGACTTTATTTGTTTAAAAAAACACGAGATTTGGACAGTTAACTGCAGCAGTACCATTGATTATAGTGGGGCTCCTAAATAAATATACCTGCCAAAATCCAGAGAAAAGTGCAGAAGGTGCTTGAACAGCTTAACATTAAAAAAAGACATTTGCCACACTCTACACCTGCAGTATTGAAGAAAAGCAAGCATCTATTAGGATGCACCAGAATAAAGAATAGGTGCTTAGTGAACTGTTGTAGCGTGAAATAGGTTAACCATAGGTTACTGTAGATGAATGTGACCTTTTGTGATGTAGACAGTTTTCATTTAAAGTGCTCCAATACCTTTGGGTTGATTTCGCTTTACATAAAACTGCAACAAAAAAAAATCACAATATTTTACAGAAAGCCACTTGTCGTTCATTAATGAATCAGACTTGTGTGATTGTCCTTCAGGCCTTCTGCTAAGGCCTCTCATGCCCATGCTACTTCCATCAATCAGAATGCCCTCCTGGCTTCATGAAGTGGAACTGCACCCCTGTGTCTTGCCAATCTCTCAAATTCCTTATGCCCTGTGGTGATACGGGACACCCCAGGGCCTTCCAATGTCATGTGATTTCCCTCTTTGCTAAGATAAAAGCTACATCCTGAAAACGACTGGTGATCTTTGTTTTTGCAGTGTTTGGGAACCAATGCAGAATGCAGTGGTGTTAGAAATGGGGTCTCTGGTTGGCAGTTAAGTTACCCCCGTCCAAGCAAGGACCCTCACTCTAGTCCGGGTAAAGGAGAATCACCCTCAGCTAAACCCCGGTCACCCCTCTGGTAGCTTGGCACGAGCAGGCAGGCTTAACTTCAGAGTCTAGCTGTAAAGTCGTTGTACCAACACACATGGTAACTCAGTGAAAACACAAAAAATGACACAACCCAGGTTTAGACAAATAGGAAATATTTATCTAAACAAAACAAGACCAAAATGAAAAAAATCCAACATACACAAGTCAAGTTATTAATTTTAAAAGCAAAAGAGTCTTAAATCCTTTTGTAAATAGTAAGAACACTGTTAGCATTGAAAAGTACTTGGGTAGCATCAAAATAACACGCACGGCTGAGTGTGTGTCAAAAAAGGTTAGCGATGCGTCGATTTCTCACCCGTAAGCGAGACCGTGCATCGTTTCTCCTTCTCCGGTTGGGTAGGCGTGTGCCGTTTTTCCTCTCCGCAGGAGAGTGATGCGCCAATCTGGGCAAGCACGCAGGTCAATCTGGGCAAGCACTCGGGTCTGGGTAGGCGTTGATTCATTTTTCCGTGGCCAGCAAGATTTGCGTAAAAAATCCTGCCGCACGGTATCAGCAAAACCGCGCTGTGTAGTTTGCGATGTTACCAGCCTCTGTTAGCGGTGTTGCACGTGGTTTCTCCTGCCGCGTGCGTTGATCTTCCAGCCGCACTGCAGGCAGAGCATCGATTTCAGCCGCGAAGCCAGCGGTGCGTCGTTTCTTCAGCCACGTCTCGGAGGTTGCGTCAGAAATTTGCCCGCATGGCGGTCTGTGCATGGATTTTCAATCTTGGTCTGACAGCTACACCTGTCAGGGCCCCAGGAACTGGCTAGGGCACCACTTGGGAGTGCAGGAGCCTCAGCAGAGAGTCCAGGTGTTTGCAGGGGAAGTCTTTGATGTCCCTGAGACTGCAATAACAGGAGGTAAGCTCAGGACAAGCCCTTGGAGATTTCTTCACAAGCAGGAATGCACAACAAAGTCTAGTCTTTGTCCCTTTCACCAGGCAGAAGCAGCAACTGCAGGATAGCTCCACAAAGCACAGTCACAGGCAGGGCAGCACTTCTCCTCAGCTCTTCAGCTCTTCTTCAGGCAGAGGTTCCTCTGGATTTCCAGAAGTGATCTAAAGTCTGTGGTTTTGGGTAACCTTCTTATACTTATTTTGGCAGGCACAACCCTTTCAGCTGTAACCACTACTCCCCTCCCTCCTAGCACAGACATTTTGAAACATATGAAATGCACACTCAAAATTAAATAAAATGTTAGTTTTCTGCAGGCTTCATAAAAAAAGCCTATTTGATTTCAGGGGTTCAAACAGCAGTTGCTAAATTTTATCTTTGCCTTTTTAGGACCTTTCCCTACAGGGAAAGAAGGAGAAAAAAAACAAATCCTAAGGGTGACCTGGCAGGTTATGCTTGCATCACAAATACATATGGTCAGCCATTTGGTTCACTGCCTCTGTTCTGCTGCTGCCCATGCAATGCATAACTGGGCCCAGATTTACATAGAATTCACGCAAGGCAGCCCAGCAAGAAAAGTAGATGTGCTGCACTATGTGAACAGAAGAGAGCAGAACAGCATCATATGCACTAAGATGTGGCCCAGTTCTGCTCACTCTTTGTGCTTGCTCACTTTTGGCTGCCATGTACCAATAGAGCCACCCTTGTGTCATAGTGCAAGGGTGTCTGCCTTGCACGAGGCATAGGTTTTGTGCTGTAAGGAGTCCCTTCTAGTACAAAAACTATGCTTTAAGGTGTTTTTCACTTTCCATGTATGTTGTAGGATGAAAACCCTTCTCCTTGTCATGCATACCTTAAGGAGGCAAAGGATTTTGGCTTGAATCATTATGTACTATTCATTGTAGTTATGGGTTTGCATCAAAACCCATTGGTGGTTGCCAAAGGAACGCCCATGCACCACTCGCAGAATGACCCCTCGGCACAAGGTAAGGCAAGGGAAGGCTCTGCGCAGCTTTGCATTACTTTAGGTTACAATCCAATGCAAATTGTGATGAGCTTTGGATTGCAAATTACACCACAGCACATTGCATCGGGTTTGTATTAAAAAGCGCACTTCAGAGGTAAAGTGTTTGTATATCGGGTCACAGTTTGTGATGATCGCCTGAAATAATGATAAGGCTTTTTATTTGAGGCTGTGTGGAAGAAATGAGCACTGTATTTTGGGCACTGGGTGATGTTTCTAGCCCTTAACAGGGCCAGGGCATTTTTAGCTGGGTCTAGTTGGTTTGACCTTGTGCATTTGCATGTATGTGTCCAGGTAAATCCATCTAGGTAGATGACAGCTACGAAGTTGATGTTTGAAAGCAACACTTCTGGCAGTTAATATTTGCACCCATAGCATATCATGGCACTGTGTGCAAATCTGCAGTTTCACCATTATTTGTTAATTTTTTTTAAATTTCAGGGTACCACGGAGGAAGCCTTAAAGCCCCCGCGGCCCCTGCTGACTGCCGGTATTGCAGGGAGCTGCTTTAAATAGCAGCTACCTGCTTGCGGGAGCAATGATTTAATATCTTTCCCTGCAAGCATTTTTGCTTCCAGGGAAACAGATGAAAGCTCTGATTTCATCAAGCAGAGCTGTTGGACACTGCCCACTTGCTGAAAGCGACTGTGTGTTTGCTTTTGCTTTGTGGGAGATGTCTGCTCCTGCCAAGCAAAAGCAAACAGCTACCTCCCGAAGGTGGGTACTCAGGAGGTAGCAGTATCCAGCCCCCCAAAAAATGTATGAATTGCCCCAGTGAGGTGGCGGTCCCCAGGTCGTGGGGGCTGTTTGGCCCACACATCTATTATACTGATTGCCCAAGGAAGATGTGGTCCCTGGGGCTCCGGGAGTGGGGTCGTGAAAGCCCCCTGCATAGATAGAAGTTTATTGCCCCATGGAGTTGGTGGTCCCCGGGCTGGGGGTCCACCATGATTCCCAAAAATTATTTTATATAAGCCCTGATGGAGGAAGTGGACCCTGGGGCTGCATGCGGGCCGTGTGGGTCCCCTCACATTCATTTAAGAGGTTTTGACCCAGGGAGGTGGCTATCCCTGGGAAGTGGGTGGGCCGAATGGGCCTACCCGCATAACTAATTTGTAGTGGCCTGGGGAGGTGGCAGTACCTGGGCCTGTGGGGAGCACCCCCCCCACATAGGCAGTAGTTGATTGCCCCATGGAGGTGGTGATCCCCATGGCTATGTGTCCACGCGGACCCCCTATATTATTTTATTTGAGACCCGGGTAGGTGGTGGTCCCCCGGACTACATGGGAGCCACCTAGCCCCCACCTGTTCATTTTAGAAATTTTGCCCTTGGAGGTGGCAATTACTGGTGCACACGTGGGCTAAACGGGCCGGCCCGCATTCAAAATTTGCAGTCCCCAAGGGAGTTGGCGGGCCCGGGGCTACTAAGCCTTAACACGGGGACCCTGTGCAACAGCCTCCTTTTTTCGAGCTGGCAATTCGTCTGGGACCTTACCCACCCGGTGGCAAAATAATTCAAGAGCGCAGGAGACCTTGCTTTAAAAAAAAAGAAATTATCCGTAGAAGCAGCGGATCTATTCGCAGATGTTTCTGAGATTTAATTTTTAAATGCCTATTAGTCCTGGCGTAGTCTCTGGGGGACCCCTGCACCAAGCCTAAGGGGTCACCCTGGCCCCTTTTCTTTTTTAATATGTTTTTTTTGTGGGACTCGGCTGAAGTAGAACCCCAAAATGGCTGCCAAGCCTTTCTTCTTGAAGTGTTCACAGTCAATCAGATAGCAGCATGGGGATAAATGGATCTGTGGATCGTCTGTGTCCGTAGATATCTATATTTTTTACCTTGAATAGCTCAGAAACTACTGTAGAGATCCACACCAAATCACAAAAAACACAATCTGTGCACCAAGATCTAGATTCCTGCTACATGTGGTGTAATTCCGTTCAGAAGATGAAGCTGTAGGTATGTCCAAAGACCCAAATGAACAGGGAAAACATGTTTTGGGACCCCCCCTCTATTTCTCAGCTCCTGCGTGAGCCCCAAATCTTTAAAGACAGCAGCTGAACCAACTGTCAATTTAGTTTTGAAAATTGCATGAAGATTTGTCAAGTAGCACCAAAGTGATTGGCAAAACCAAAAATGTTTTTATTACTGAAACAGGTCCTATCTCTCTCTCTCTCATATATATATATATATATATATATATATATATATATATATATATATATATATATATATATTGTACCTGGTGGAAGAAATATATATATATATTGGGAGCACGATCCCTATGGCCAGAAAACGAGTTTTAGAGCATATGAGAGTGATCACACAGCATGATTTGTCTTACCCTGTAGCTAGACATTTTCATGAAGAACATCATGGGAGCAGTAGCCAACTACAATTCTTTTGTATTGATCAGGTGGGGAGGGAGGAGAGAGGTGATGACAAAGTCACAAAATTGAGGCAACTTGTGTCCTGCTATATCATTAGACTAGGGATGAAGTAACCTCTTGACCTTAATAGTAATGAAGAAATGTGGACACACATGGGTATCTAAAGTTGAGTTATGTTGGTTTGCACTACGGTTCTGAAGAAATATTGAATGAAGTTAATATAGTTAGAGAAGGTATACCCTTCATAGGCTGAGCCCTTATTGTTGGTATGTTCTGCAATATTTGTTAGATAGTTGGAAATTTGAAAAACAGCTGTAACAAATAAGAAATATGAATGAGCTATTAATTTTTTTGTTGTTGACGATGTATGATCCAGATATTATTATGACAAAAGATGAAAGTAGTATTACAAAATTGTTAGACCTGACATGCCTTAGGGTGGTCACCCCTAACTTTTTGCCTGCCTCCCTCCACTTTTTGGACTCTGTTTTGCTGGCTTTTAGACTCTGCGCACTTTACCACTGCTAACCAGTGCTAAAGTGCATCTGCTCTCTCCCTTTTAAACATGGTAACCTTGGATCATACCTGATTGGACTATTTAATTTACTTATAAGTCCCTAGTAAGGGGCACTATATGTGCCTAGGGCCTGTAGATTAAATGCTACTAGTTGGCCTGCCGCACTGGTTGTGCCATCCACTTAAGTAGCCCCTTTACCTTGTCCCAGGCCTGCCATTGCAAGGCCTGTATGTGCAGTTTCACTGTCACCTCGACTTGGCATTTAAAAGTACTTGCCAAGCCTAAACCTCCCCTTTCTCCACATGTAAGTCACCTCTAATGTGTGCCCTAGGTAACCCCTAGAGCAGGGTGCTGTGTGGGTAAAAGGCAGGACATGTACCTGTGTAGTTTACATGTCCTGGTAGTGTAAAACTCCTAAATTCGTTTTTGCACTACTGTAAGGCCTGCTCCCTTCATAGGCTAACATTGGGGCTGCCCTCATACAGTACTGAAGTGGTAGCTGCTGATCTGAAAGGAGTAGGAAGGTCATATTTAGTATGGCCAGAATGGTAATACCAAGTCCTGCTGACTGGTGAAGTTGGATTTGATATTATTATTCTAGAAATGCCACTTTTAGAAAGTGAGCATTTCTTTGCACTTAAATCTTTCTGTGCCTTACAATCCACGTCTGGCTGGGCTTGGTTGACAGCTTCTTGTGCATTCACTCAGACACACCCCAAACACAGGGTACTCAGCCTCACTTGCATACATCTGCATTTTGAATGGGTCTTCCTGGGCTGGGAGGGTGGAGGGCCTGCTCTCACACAAAGGACTGCCACACCCCCTACTGGGTCCCTGGCAGACAGGATTGAACTGAAAGGGGACCTGGTGCACTTCTTAGCCACTCTTTGAAGTCTCCCCACTTCAAAGGCACATTTGGGTATAAAACAGGGCCTCTGCCCTACCTCATCAGACACTTGCTGGAGAAGAAACCAGAACCAGAACCTGCATCCTGCCAAGAAGAACTGCCTGGCTGCCTAAAGGACTCACCTGACTGCTTTCTACAAAGGACTGCTGCCTCGCTGTTGCCCTGCTGCCTTGCTGAACTCTTGTCTGGCTGTAAGAGTGCTCTCCAAGGGCTTGGATAGAGCTTGCCTCCTGTTCCCTGAAGTCTCAGGACCAAAAAGACTTCTCTTTTTCATTTGGACTCTTCGTGCGGCGAAAGTTTTGATGCACAGCTTGCTCGGCGGCGAGAAAAATGCCGCATACCGATGCTGATCAACGCGACGCCTTCGGTACGACTGGAACTTCGACGCACGGCCTCGCAAGGACAACGCCGCCCGACTTCCAGAGGGGAAATTGACGCAACGCCTGTCGTGAGAGCGAAACTTAGACGCACAGCCCCACGGAACGACACGCAGCCGGAAAACAAGCAGGAGAATCCTTGCACAGACCCCGGGACATCTGGTAATCCCGCGACCCACAGAAGGAGACTGTCCGCGCGCCGGAAAACGACGCCCGACTTCCCCGCGTGAAAAATAATGAAGCAAGTCCGTGTGTGCTGGGGAGAAATCGACGCACACACCATTTTTCCACGTATTTCTTCTTCTGCGGCCCTCTGCGGAGATTTTCCACTCCAAACCAGGTACTTTGTGCTTGAAAGAGACTTTGTTTGGTTTTTAAAGACTTAAGACACTTTTATATCACTTTCCAGTGATATCTCTACAATTTCACATTGCATCTTTATTCGTTTTGACCTACAATTATCCTGATAAATATTATATATTTTTCTAAACACTGTGTGGTGTATTTTTGTGGTGCTATATTGTGGTATTGTATGAATTATTGCACAAATACTTTACACATTGCCTTCTAAGTTAAGCCTGACTGCTCGTGCCCAGCTACCAGAGAGTGGGCACAGGCTAATGTTGGATTGTGTGTGACCTACCCTGACTAGAGTGAGGGCTCTTGCTTGGACAGAGGGTAACCTGACTGCCAACCAAAAACCCAATTTCTAACATTGGTGATCAGCGGTGAGGATAGGACTTGTATTTGTGCAGTGACATGCAGTAGCTAAGTATTTCACTACCTACCCACAGTTGAAGGTCAACTTGATTTTTATCTCTTGTTTTGCAAATTTGTTTTTCCTGACAATTTTCAAAAACTAAATCCTCACTCAACAATTCTCTGACTGGGTCTCAAGTAGGCGACTTGACCTAGCCCTGTTGGATACATATACGGTCAAACAGCTAAGAGGGTTCTGCAGGGTGATGAGAGTACCCACCCAAGGGGCCTCCAAAAAGGAGGACTTTCAAGTGGCGCTGAGGGCCTGGGCAGAAGCCCATTTAGAGGAGGATGATGAGGAAGAGGAGCCAGAAAATGACCCCTCAGAGGATTTGTTGCTATCAGTGGATGATGTTACCACTGCAATTGTGCCCCCTTCCAGACCAGGGAGCAGTGTCTCTGTGCAAAGCCTGACCGCAGAGGAAAGGAGAGAGGAAAGGGAGTTCCAATTGCAAATGGCAAAACTGAAAATTGAGGCCCAACAGGAAGACAAGAGGGCAGAGAAAGAAGCCAAACAAGCTGAGTCTGAAAGAGCTTTGGCTGAAAAGAACATATAGTTGGCTCACAAACTGAGTCTCAAGGAGCTGGAGATCAAGGCGAGACAGTCTGAATCCAGCAATAATGGTGGCAGCATACAGACAGGACCTGCTGGAGAAAAGAAGATTCGTATACCCAAAAATGTGGTGCCCAGTTTTGTGGTGGGAGATGACATAGATAAATGGTTAGCTGCTTATGAAGTTGCACTAAGGGCTCATGAGGTTCCTGAAGGGCAATGGGGGGTAGCTATGTGGGGTTATGTGCCGCCATTGGGGAGGGACACACTTCTCACATTGGATCAACCTGATCAAAACACATACCCACTTCAGAAAGCCATTTTACTTGCCAAGTTTGGGCTGACCCCTGAGGGATACCGTCAGAGGTTCAGGGACAGCACCAAACAAACCACACAAACATGGGTAGATTTCTTTGACTTTTCCAGTAAGCCACTGAATGGATGGGTGCGGGGCAACAAAGTAGATAATTATAAAGGGTTATATGACTTGATTCTGAGAGAGCATATGCTCAATGTTACCTATACAGAGTTGCGCCAGCACTTGGTAGATAGTAAGCTGGCTGATCTCAGGAAGCTTGCTGAGGAGGCGGACCTCTGGGTTAGCACCAGAGTGTCCAAAAAGGTACCTGGGGGGACACCCACAAAGGTGGTCAGGGTTCCCAACAGAAGAAAGAGGGGGGAGATAAACTTACAGATAAGGAACTCTCAAAAGGTCCCCAAAAGAATTCCCAGGTAGGGGGTGGCAACCATTCCTTTTCCAGATTTGGGAAAAAGCCAGGGACATATGATAAGTCAGGGAAATCCAACCCCAAATGCATGGAGTGTTGCCAGTATGGTATGGTCACTATAAAGGAGACCCCCAGTGCTCCAAGAGGGCACCGTCCACTACCGGACAGACATCTGGGTTGACTAGTGTAGCGCTCGGGGGGGGAGATGGACCCAGATAGCTTTGGGGAGCAGGTAGAGATTTCCCTAGTGTCCCTGGGAGAAAGAGAAATGGTGCCCAAAGCCCACATGCCCCGAAATACTTCCAAGTACAGGCAGTGGGTCACCATTGAAGGGCAGAAGGTGGAGGCTCTGCGTGACACAGGAGCCACTATGACTACTATCAAGAGTCAGCTGGTGTCAACAGAGCAGGTAATCCCTAATACATTCCACCAGGTCATAGTCGCTGACAATCGTGAGAGTCACCTACCGGTGGCTCTGGTTCCCTTTGAGTGAGGGGGTCTCTGGTACTCTGAAAGTAGCTGTGAGTCCTGCCATGCCTGTAGATTGTCTGTTAGGCAATGATCTTGAGCATACTGCTTGGAAAGAAGTGGAGCTCAGATCTCACCTGGAGATGTTAGGGTTACCTGAGTGGGTCTGCATGACCACACAGTCCATGGCTGCCCGGGAAGGGAGTCAAGGGTGTCTGGAGCCTGGAAAGATGGCCCAGGCTGCTGCCAAGAGGAAGGGCAAGGGGCGCGGGAAACCCGCCTCCAATGTTCCCACGGTGGTGGACGAGGCCCATGAGGAGGAGGAGGCCCCTGAGCCAACTGGGGAGGACATAGCTGACCTGGGTAACCTACCTGAACTTGCTGGCTGGCAAGTGGAGGGGGGACCAACCAGGGCAGCATTCTGCAAGGCGCAGAAGGAATGCCCCACCCTTAAGGGTCTGAGGAAAGAGGCCACAGCCCAAGCAGCAGGTGACGCCTCTGGCGCTCACCATATTTACTGGGAGAATTATCTCCTTTGCAGTGAGCGTAGGGTTCCAGGTCCTGGGGCACCCCGTGTACTGGTGGTCCCCCAGTGTTACCGGAAATTCCTACTAGGCCTGGCTCACGACATTCCCAGTGCAGGACACCTGGGCCAAGACAAGACCTTTTACAGGCTTGACATCCACTTTTATTGGCCCAGAATGAGGACAGCCTCAGATAACTTCTGCAGAGCTTGCCCCACCTGCCAGGCTAGTAGGAAGACAGGGAAACAGCTTAAAGCTCCCCTAATCCCAATCCCAGTCATTGGCACCCCCTTTGACAGGGTGGGCATCGACATTGTTGGTCCCTTGGACCCCAAAACTTCCTTGGGCAACAGGTTTATCCTGGTTTTGGTGGACCATGCCACCCGCTATCCAGAAGCAATCCGTCTGAGAACAGTGACTGCACCGGTGGTGACCAGAGCCCTGTTGGGAATATTTACCCGTGTGGGATTCCCTAAGGAGGTCGTGTCTGACAGGGGCATAAACTTCATGTCTGCATACATGAAGGCCATGTGGGATGAGTGTGGGGTGACCTACCGGTTTACCACCCTTTATCATCCTCAATCCAATGGGCTTGTTGAGAGATTCAACCAGACCCTGAAAGGCATGATTGGTGGCCTGACTGAGGCCATGAGGCGTAAGTGGGACGTCCTCTTACCCTGCCTGTTGTTTGCTTATAGAGTGGTGCCCAAGAAAGGGGTGGGGTTCAGCCCCTTTGAGCTTCTCTATGGTCACCCTGTCAGGGGACCCCTAAGCATTGTTAACGAGGGCTGGGAGAAAGCTCCCCAGTCACCTCCCCAGGATGTGGTCAGCTACATGCTGGCCCTCCGCAAACAAACCCAACGCTTCTGGAAGCAGGCCCAGAGTGACCTCAAGGCCAGTCAATAGGTGATGAAGGAGTGATATGACCAGAAGGCCACTCTAGTTGAGTTCTCACCTGGAGACAAAGTTTGGGTGATGGAGCCAGTAGAGCCCAGGGCTCTCCAGGACCGCTGGACTGGCCCCTTTGAGATCAAGGAGCATAAAGGGGAGGCCAATTACCTAGTGGACCTCAAGACCACAGCAGTTGTAGCACAGGGGCAGAGTCCATGGGGCCAGTGGTGGATGTGGACATAGCAGTGGAAAGTCAACAAGGTAGCTCAGTGGCACATAAGGGAGACAGTTCAGGGCAGGGGCTTCCTAGCGATGGGCTTGGTCTTGGCTGTTGTTTCACTGGGATGTCTGGGTCTGAGGCCACATTTGCGAGGGGGAAGCTGGGCTGCAGGAGGGGTGCTGGTGTCCTGTGAGTCCTCAGGCAGCGCTACCAGTCCACTAGCTGATTGAGATGTAGATGGCAGTGCAGTGTCCTGGCTAGTGGAAGGGGCCTGCAGGTGGGTGGAGGACTCAGGCAGGATGCTGGTCTGGCACTGCAGCACCACTGCAATGGAGGCCACAGCAGTATTGAACTGTTTCCATTGATCCATGACCTCCGGGTGTTGTGCTACCTGCAGCCTCTGACTCTCCTCCAAGGTGGTCAGGATCTGGTCCATCCTGTGCTGAGAATGGTGGTATGCTCCCAGGATCATCTTCAAGTGGAGGACTGGCACTTCTTGGGGTATCTGTCCGGGTGACATGGGTGGTGGTGCCTGTGTGTGAGGGAGTAGAGATGTGGGTATCCTGCACTTTCGTTTGCGAAATGGTGTGCGTGTTAGTGTAGTGGCAATGCTGTATGGGATATGGCATTGGCAGTACTGTCCCTAGATCTAATATGAGTAGTATGGGGGTTGATTGCATCTGTTTTGTTTGTATCCTGTCTAGTTCCCCCAATACAGTCATTGCCATTTCCCTTGCAGCACTAGTCAACAGTAGTTGGTGGATACATTTCCCATGTACTAGCATGCTGGTTCCCATTGTGTAAATTTTTATGCATTTGGTGATGGACCGGTGGTGCATTCTGGGTGTTGTAGTGCTAATAACTTTAGATGGAGGGGTTGTAGTCTGTGCCCAGGGGGCAGGATAGTGATTCGTTTTTTTTTTTTTGGGTAGGGGTGTCTGGATGTTGTGGGCTGGGTGGGTGATGGGGTTGTAGTGGTAGTGAGAGGGGTAGGGTTAGACATGCATTACAGGTGTGATGATGATAGGGTATTGTAGTAGACGTACCCGAGTCCAGTCCTCCAGGGAGTCCAGTGAGGCCCTCCAGGTGCAGGATAGCCAAGACCCTCTCCTCCCAGTCGGAGTATTCAGGGGGAGGAGGTGGAGGACCACCGCCAGTCTTCTGTACCACGATATTGTGCCTGGATGCCATGGAACGCACCTTCCCCCGTAGGTCTTTCCATCTCTTCCTGATGTCATCCCTTGTGTGTGTGGATAGCTTCCCACAGCATTGACCTTGTTGACTATCCTCTGCCATAGATCCATCTTCCTGGCCAAGGGCGTCTGCTGCACCTGTGTCCCGAACAGCTGCGGCTCGACCCTGAGTATTTCGTCCACCATGGTCCTTAACTCCCTCTCAGTGAAGCGGGGGTGATTACGGGGTGCCGTGGTGCGTATTGTGGTTGATGTGTTGGCGGTGAGTTGGTGGTGGTGTTGTTGTGTGTTTGCGTGT
The DNA here is from genome assembly GCF_031143425.1 of Pleurodeles waltl. NCBI lineage: Eukaryota > Metazoa > Chordata > Amphibia > Caudata > Salamandridae > Pleurodeles > Pleurodeles waltl. The sequence continues at coordinate 775,442,271 of NC_090445.1, read as the reverse complement.
GTGTTGTGTGATAGTGGGTATACAGTGTTGGAGTTTTGTTTGTGGTTTTGAGGGTGTGACTTGTGTGCCGGTTGGTTTGGTGTATGGGTGTTCGGGTATCACTCTCTCGGTCGTGAAATGGGCATAGCAAAGGATTGTGGGGTGTGTATTTGTGTGTTTTATAGTGATGTGCCTTGGTGTGTGAAGTGTGTGGATGTGTGTCAGGTATGGGCCTTTCAAAATAGCCAATGTGTGCTGTAGTTGTTGGCGGGTCCCATTGCTTACCGCCAATGGTCGTTCCCCATCCACTGTCCGCCACGCTGATCTGAGCATCATTATTTGGTGGGCGGGAGGTTGTATGAGTGGTGGTGGCGGGGTGATGTGTCAGGCATTTTCTGCCGTCGTTGGCCCCAGCGGTGGGTGGAGGATGGCAGATTTTTGGCAGACTGTCTTTTTGGCATCATTATAGGGCGGGATGCATTCTGCCGCCAATGGCGGTGTTCTGTCGACTGTCCGCATGGCTCGCAGAGGTCTTTCTCACCAGGTTCATAGTGACCACCATAGTATTTAGGGGCATATTTATACTCTGTTTGCGCCGAATGGGCGTCAAACATTTTGACGCACATTCGGTGCAAACCATGCACCATATTTAAACTTTGACGCCTGAGCCTGTGGACGTCAAAATTCCTCTGTGTGCGTCATTTTTGGGATGCAGGAAACTGCCTTGCGTTAATGACATGCAGGGTAGGCGTTCCCGCCAAAAAATGACTTTAAGGCCTGTGCGCCTTATTTATACTCCAGCGACGCACAGGAGGGGGCAGACCTTAAAAAACGGCGCACAGCCTGATGTGTGCTGTTTTATAACACCTGGGTCAGGGCAGGCGTTAAGGGACCTGTGGGCTCACTTCCATGGTCTCTGACCATGGAAGGAGTCCAGAGGTGCCCTTCCCTGCCCCCAGGGACACCCCCTGCCACCCTCGCCCACCCCTGGAGGACACCCATGGATGGGGGGACCCATCCCAGGTAAGTACGGGTAAGTTGAGGTAAGTATATATATTTTTTTAAGTGGCATAGGGGGGCCTAATTTGGGCCCCCCTTACATGCCACTGTGCCCAATAACCATGCCCAGGGGACAGAAGTCCCCTGGGCATGGCCATTGGGCAAGGGGGCATGACTCCTGCCTTTGCTAAGACAGGAGTAATTTCAATGGGGGTTGTGCGTAAAAAAATGGCACAAGTCCGGTTTGAGGCATGATTTTTGCCTCAAACCTGACTTGCACCATTTTTTGACGCACAACCCCCATTTTCCCCTACGCCGGCGCTGCCTGGTTTGAATCATTTTTTTTACTCAGACCAGTCCACAGCGCTGCCTAACATCATTCCTTAAATAAGGTGCATGCATGGCGCGTAGGAATGGCGTTAACCGGCGGTAAAATATTTGACGCAAACCAGCATCGGCGCTGGTTTGCGTCAAAAAGTATAAATATGGGCCTTAATCACAAAATCCAACAACTGGGTTAGAAAAAAACACACTTGTGCTTATCACAAATGTCAACTAGAGCAGGGATGGACTGCTCAAAACATTTTTGCACTTCAAGCAAAACTGGCCCAACATAGCAAATTGGGGACCTGTTGGGCAATGATCAGATGGAGCAGCAGTAGTGGTAGATGTTCCAGTTACAGCTTCACCTGCTGAAGATGTTGCTGTCGAGCTGCAGTCACGGTCTCCCTTCGCATGAGTTAGGTGCCTTAGGTGAATTGTCTTAAGATGTTTTAGCATGCTAGAACTACCACATAATTACGTCTTTAAACTACCTCTTGATAGAAATTTATTTCACATCATGTACTGCAACTTTTGGGCCACCACTTTTTTTCCCCCCATGGAATAGAAAACAATTCCAATGCAATACTCCCCTTCTTGGGAGTCTTTCCTCCTCAGAAGTGCTTCTGTTGTCTGGATTTACATTTTGAGGAACAGATGCCATCTCTTCTTCAAAAAACAAATCGAAAAGCCAAGTGCAAAACAAAACTGTAACTCTCGATGGAGAAGTGTGAAATCTCACAGCAACATCTAAAGCATGGGATAAAGTGGTGGAGACTTCCTGCACAAGCGATTGAAAGGTCTTTGAACCACTGAAATTCATTTGTTCCTGTTTCACATGAGATTCACAACATCATTGTGACGTCATTGTGACGTTGTCACAAATCCCAGAAATCTATTTAAATCAACTTTAAACATTTTTTTCACTTAAACTCCATTCGTTTCAGTATAGTTTTAGAACCCCATTGAACTGAAACACTATTTTTTAAGTTTCTATATATGTTTTTAGGTACTGACCAGACCACTGCACAACCCTAAATATTGAACTAAGGAACTCTTCAAAAGGATGGGATGTGTCTTCACTGTCCTGTAATAGTACCCCCGGCCAACTGAAGACCATCATCTTTCCTTCTACCTGTAACATCTAAACACATTGTGAACAGAGAGCAATACAGAAACAGCAGTTATTCAGAAAATACTGACCATGCTACAAATACACAATAATCTACTACCGCGTGCTCCTGATTTGCATACATTGAAAGAAACACCAGCTAATCATGGATTTATTAGTACAATGATATAGCATGGGTTTTTTAGCGCAATCATGTAGCACATGGTGCTTTTTACTAATAAAATGGCTTCTAGGCGGTAGCAAAACATGGTATACCTCAGGGTTCCAACTGCTATGCTCCACATACTCGATGTACCCTTTCCTGCTACCCCTTGCCCAGTGCCACTGGTAAATTAAATGTACAAGACCTTAGAAAGTCACTGAAAAAAAATCTATGGTTTCAGTGACATTATAGTTAGGCAGTAGAATTAAAAAAACTCAGAAATTCACAGAAAAAGCCAAAGGTTTCAGGGATAGTATAGTTAGGCTGTAACCAACAAGACCATACAAATTAGGCAGTTATAGTTACCTCACCAATGACTTCTATCCCCACAATGTACTGCTTATGACCTTACAAATTACATCACTCATCACATGGCCAGTGACATGACTGATGTAGTGGTGTAAGTTATAGTTATAGTTAGGTGAAACTATTCTGTTGAATTTCTATGGTTTTGTACATTTCAAATGTCAGCCTAACTATAACATCCCTGAAACGTTTGATTTTTCAATTAATATATATTGAAGACAGAGGCCCTCATTCTGACCTTGGCGGGCGGCGGAGGCCGCCCGCCAAAGTCCCGCCGTCAGGTTACCGTTCCGCGGTCGAAAGACCGCGGCGGTAATTCTGACTTTCCCGCTGGGCTGGCGGGCGGTCGCCTTCAGACCGCCAGCCAGCCCAGCGGGAAAGAGGCTTCCACGATGAAGCCGGCTCGGAATCGAGCCGGCGGAGTGGAAGCTGTGCGACGGGTGCAGTTGCACCCGTCGCGTATTTCACTGTCTGCGCAGCAGACAGTGAAATACATGTAGGGGCCCTCTTACGGGGGCCCCTGCAATGCCCATGCCAGTGGCATGGGCACTGCAGGGGCCCCCAGGGGCCCCGCGACCCCCCCTACCGCCATCCGGATCTCGGCGGTCCGACCGCCGGGATCTGGATGGCGGTAGGGGGGGTCGGAATCCCCGCGGCGGTGCAGCAAGCTGCGCCGCCGCGGAGGATTCAATGGGGCCGCGGTACACTGGCGGGACCCCGCCAGTGGTGCCGGTCCGACCGCGGCTTTACCGCCGCGGTCGGAATCCCCATTGGAGCACCGCCGGCCTGTCGGCGGTGCTCCCGCGGTCCTCCGCCCTGGCGGTCAAAGACCGCCAGGGTCAGAATGACCACCAGAGTCATTTGGAGTGCGGTTTTTCCTTGATTAATATAAGGAATTTGTGTATATATATATATATATATATATATATATATATATATATACAAATAACACCAATAAGCTCCCATACCTTCAACAGGTAATACTGTGGCTACGCTACATCAATGACCTCTTTGTAGTGTGGAAAGGGACTGCAAAAGAAGCTCAACTATTTGTGAAGGAATTCAACAAAAATCTCACAACTTGATATTTACTGAGAATATTTGTAAGAATAGTGTGATATTGAGTGTGATATTGAGGTGAAAATGGTGAATAACAAGATTGAGACCAGGTTTCATAGAAAATCTTCTTCTTCATGCTCTCAGTGACCATCCTACAAATTTGAAATGGAGAATCCAGTTTGGGGAGCTGCTGAGTGCAAAAAGAAACTGCAGTTGTGCTTGAGAGAGGAAGAGACTGTGGTCAATAGATTCAAAGAGAGAGGATAGCCTTGTTGGGTCTTAGATGAAGCCCGCAAAAAGGTGAGGAAAATTGATAGAAATTAGATCTTAGTGGAGATAGAGGGGGCCTTAACCAATGACAAAAATCAGAATGGCATGAGATCCAATTAATTTTGTGCAAACATTGGAATATCTTGATGAATGACCCCCATATTGGTGACACAGTAGATGTACATCCCAGAATGACATATAACGAACTTTGAGGGATATGATCGATGCTAATGACATTACATTACATTACTTTTACTAAAGCATCAAAGACCATGTCTTGCAAGGTTTCTTTCCCTGTGGTCATTCAGGGCTTGCCAAAACAGTAAGATGGTACAAAAGATGTAAATACCCAATGGGGATGGGGAATGGGGAATGGGCTATCAAACAATTCCTCACCTGTAGCACTGCATATGTTATATATGTACTGGAGCGTTGTTGCCAACTGAGCTATATATAGAAAGCACTACATTGATGGCCAAAAAAGAGGGTAATGGAACATATGAGGTCTATAAGGATGTAGATCCCCATTATCCAGTAGCTAGACGCATTCATGAGAAACATGGTGGAAACAGTGCCCTTTTGTCTTTCTATGCTATTCAGCATATATCACAAAGTCCCAGAAGGGGGAATAGAACATTACGACTGAGACAACAAGAATCCAGATATATTTTGGAGCTTGAAACCAAGACCGCCACAGGCATCAATTATGATGAGGAATTTGGAATACATCTTTATGAAGAATAAGAGGGACAGTGTCCTTGTTTTGCCAGAAACAGTATGTACAATGTTTAAGGTAATTTATTTGTTGCAGTAAATCCGCTTGCACTACAAAGTTGAGTGAGCATCTCTATTGTTCGATTCAATTTTGGGAGTTTTCAGCCAGCGTGCTTCACTGGTGAGAACGCTCCACCCCCACGGGTAGTGACTCCAGCAGAAGAGTTCATTGTTTAGGTTGTATATATATATATATATATATGTATATATATATATATATATATATATATTGTACTGTCAGTTTCCAGTAGGTAGTTATAGTTAGGATCTACTTTCCATTGCATTGAAAAAATGTGTGCCCAAGAATCTTGGGTTGGGGAGTCAAAAAAGGTACATTTCCCATGTTAATTCACATTGACTCTTTAGACCTGGCTGCAGCCCGAACCTCTGGGCGGAATTACTCAAAAAATTTCAGAAAGGTGACTTTTTGTCCACAGATCATGCTTTTTGTTATTTTGTGTAAAACCATTTCATAATGTTTGAGAAAATAAAGGAAATCCATTTTGTATATCTGTGCAGAGCCTAGGCACAGATCTCATGGTGAGTTCTGATTGACTGTCAGCACTTTAATCAGGCAGTGCTGGCAGCCATCTTGGGACCAATATATATGATAGCAACCCATTGAAATGCATTGTAGTGAATGGCGGGTTTTGAGGATCACAAAAATAAGAACCTATTAAGTGTAATTTTAGGAACTGTGGTGGGTACTAAGGTGATTTTACCCTGCTGGAATTTCATGAATCATATTAGAGAGAACACTGTTTTCCCATAATTTTGCCATAGAGGTGATGGAAAGCAATCCAGAGGCTAAAATGAGAGCGTATTTTCTTTAAATTCATGCTCAGCCATATGAGAATGATCACATTCTCAGTAAAACATGTACTTCCAAGAAAAGCAGCCTGTCAGTTGATTCCCTTGTGTTCTACTGCAGCCTCATGAGAGTGTTCTAATGAACAACTAGAGCGCTAACAGGCTTACTTATGAAAAAAGTGTGGCACACCTGAAACCATCTTGATTGAATCAAACTGGTAAAATTTAAAACATTTAATTTAGAAAGGAACAAAATGAGGGGATTCATTTTTGTCATAGAAAGTATGGCTAGTGCTATAGGAAGAAGAATTAGACATGTTTCAAGTAAGTCCTCAAATATCTCTCCCTTCTGTTTCATTAAAACACTGTGACATGCGGACTGAAACACGCACTTTCAACATCAGCAGCAGAATGCCAGTTAACTCCTTGGTGATCAGCTGCTAATAGTGTTCTAATGAGAAACTATTTTGCTAACATTCTGAATTTATGCCAAAAATGTTGCACATCTCAACGCCATATTGATGGAATCGAAGTAGAAAACTGAAAGCATTACCTACTGAGGATACTGCAATAAATAAGGAAGCTTGGGAACTTCATAACAAACAAGTCTCCCAAGATGGCCCCTAGAGAAAATAGAGCGCAAATGTAGCAGACATATTGACAAAATGTAGTACAAGTTTAGAGGAAGTATTGCCAATGACAGAAATGTGCAAAACACTTGGAGGCATATTTAAGATCCACCGGACCATCACTTTTAGTGCCGCTCCTGTGCCGCTATGCACTGCACCGTATTCACAAGGTGGTGTTAAGCCACTTATTGTGGCCTAATGCCACCTTGTGAATATGGCCCCACACAGTACTTTGCATGGAAGGGGCGTGCAATGGGTGTTGCTGTGGGCGTGCCACAGCAACATCCATTGCATTTTGATGCTACCCAAGGTTTATCGGTTTTGTGATCCTGAGGCAGCACCAAAATCTAACGTCACCCCAGGGGTGGTGCTAGAGTTGCACAACAAGGAGAAATGATTTAATTTCTCCTAATTTTTTGCTCCTTCTATGTGTGCTGCATAGAAGGAGCAAATGGCCATTGAAGATTGTTTTTGTGAGGAAGGTGTTGTTTTCTGCACAAAAACAATCTCCCCCTCAACACAGCTATCCTTGCACTATGTTGCTAGGGTGGTTGAATTGGCATGCAGCAGTACATTTTGCGTGGTGCAGGAGGAAGCACAGGGGTGTGCTATATTATTGTACATATGGCACATCCCTGCGTTTTGAAAATAATGGTGCGCAATGCTACTAAATCTGGCGTAGCGACACACACTGTCATTTTCCCTTAAATCTGGCCCTTGATTTTTTAGTATTTTTGCAGTTTTATATAGTGCAGACTTGCTCTGAAGATATTGGATTCTTTTATATTAGTATTAGTTAAATTACACTAGGACATATTAATTTTGGTATATAAAGATAGAAAATAATTTAAAAGTGCTTTGTCGCTGTTTGAGAAATCAGAAAATATGTCCTCATTTTAGTTTTTATAGAGCACTAACCATCTTTTCTATGAGACAAAGACCCTCTCATTTTTGTCATTTTTAAAGGAAATGCTTTAGGTATTATGAATTTGATGACGCCAAGCATGCCACACTTTTGTAATAGTCTTGGCACCATGATACACCTCCGTAAAAAAAAATGTTGTCCAGAGATTTTCATTTTTGAGTTGTGCTGTAGAGAAGTAATTTAGCTTGGGTACACATTGCTAATCCGGGCTGATGTTTCCTGAATAACATTTTTCAAAATGGCCAATGTGTTGAAGTGATGATGTAATATTTGAGGAACTGTGCAACCTATATACTTCATTTGGTGTCAAATAGATTTTGGGGGTCAAATAGGTTTTGGTGATCAAGCAGTGTTATAGAGACAGAACACCTCAGAGCAATCCTTTCTTCATTTTCCAAAATGGCAGCTCTATAATGATGTGTTTTAGCCATCATATTGGTAATACATTTTAATATTGTTTTTGTTTCAGGTTTCCATTGATTCAAATTCATAAACATGAGCAATGCAGGTGGTAGTAGAGGATCTTTACCTATTGCTAACTACTAAATTGGAGGACTAAGAAAGCAATATGTGTCATATGCCAAACTAGTCTGAAAGAAAAGCTAAAATCAACTACAGCTGGACATAAGAGAGTTAGAGATGCTGCAGGAATACAGAAAGATGAAGTTTACAAAAGATTGAAACTGATGGGTGAAGAGGATCACATCTTTTATCACTGTAACAACAAGTGCTACACGTTGTGTAAAATGGAAATAAAGCCTGGGATAAAATGTCAAAAAAGAGCACAAACCAGTGAATCACAACAGGAATCTGAGTCTTCTGAGAAAGCGGCAACATCCAAACCCAATGCCCATCCACTTAGAAGATCGATGGCTACCCCTCGTCCACCTTCAACAACTGATCTGAAAGCTGAGGATCTTCAAAGTGTTGTATGTGGTTTAGGTAGAACAAGAGACACAGGGATTGATGAAAGAAAAAAGTACAGCGTATGTGAGTCTCAAAGGGCAAACATGTTTTGATCTGCAGCTAGTTTCTTCCAAGATGAGGTTTTCAGCATAGTAGCTGATCTCAGCAGCAAGGTGAATGTATTTGCAGAAGATTTGTATGCCCACCAGAACTGTATGCATGCATACATTCAAAAATATGAATGTACAATGAGCTCCCAGCAGCAATGTAACCCCCAGCCTTCAGATAAGTTACCCCTATTTGAAAAAACAAATAAAGTTTTAAAGCCATTCGAGTGCTGGCTAGGGGTTCACACTCAGTGAGATCAGAGAAATAGTGGTCAACTGTGATAAAACTGTATTGATCAATAATAATGAAATTAAGATTTTTTCTGGTGAGAATTTACAACGACAGAATTATTTTTTGTCCTTCTACCAAAAAGAATGAGACACTTATCGTTTTCTCAGCAGATTTGACTCCAGAGGTTCCTGTTGCCAAAATAAGGTCGCAGAATGCAGTAAAATCAGATTGAACAATTTAAGAAATGTACTGAAAGATTTAGATTTTGGATTTAATTGCACATTTTATGATGCCCCAGAGCATCTCAAAACATGGGAGCAACAAGAATGCCTGATGTTGTCTTGACATTTTTTACATCATTGTTTAATATCTGCAAAGCAAAACTGTTACAAACTAAAGTTCTTGAGTCCAGAACAGAAGCCAACAACATTGATGATGGCTTTGAAGATATAAGCAAAGAAGTGAAAGACAGTCCCATGAACGAAAAGGCTTATGCAGTGCAAATGTACTGTGTTTTCCAGATCATGCTTTGTGATATACATCACAGCAAAAAATAAACTCTGCTATACATGATGACTGCCCAAGCAATGACAAGTGCAAAAGTAGAGAATTAATCAATTCAATGGACAGGTTTGGTGTATCAACAAGTTATAATGACATAGCATGGAGCAGGAACTTGTTAGCAGCGCATGCTATAACATTTTGTGAATCCTACAGCACACCACTTCCAAGTCACTTTACCAGGAAAGGAGTTACAATTGCTTCTCTTGATAATTTTGATTTTGAAGACAGCTCATGTTTGTCTGGAGCATCCGGCACACATGACACTGCCACAGTGGTTTTACAAGACTATACCAATGAAGTAGCTGCTGGGAAACAAGCTGTGTCAGCTGTAGCCCTAAACAAACAAAGCTGCAAACTTATAACCCAAGTGCCTTGCCAACGTGTGCAAAATCACAACAAGTTATCAACATGACCCAGTCTACCAGAAAGTTTCAAAGGGGCAGAGGACATGGATCTTCTTCTACCTGATGCGGCGCACTGCAAAGCTGATTTAACTGAATTTATCATATCCCCTATTCAGTGCAGACAGATGTGTGAGGAAAAGGTAGTTACTCCATGGGCTGGAATTCATGCTCTGATCTCCAAGAATACCGTCCCACCGAAGAAGGTTGGGTTTTATCAGTAATACCATCTTAGACAATGTACTTGTTGAGGCTGAATTCTTTGGAACCAAAACTGTCCAGACATTATTGAGCGGAACTCATTATGTCAGGTTGTTCGTTACAAGATAAGCTCATCATATCTGTGGCCACACAAACATTGCATTGAAACGCTTTCTGAAACAAGAATAACAAATTACCATATCAGCAATTCCTGGACAAGATGGGCCAAATACTCGCCATCTTGGGGAAAAACCAAAGGCTGAAGATGGAATACCACCAGGAGGCCATGCAGCAGTGGCAGACACTGAATGCCTCCATGGCCACCATTGCATGGGTTCTCAGGGACCTCCCCAGCATTCTGCATCCCACCTCAACCCAGCAGCAGGCCCCTTTCACTGGCAACCCCTTATCGGAGCCCTCTACATCAGCAGCAGCCAGTGGACTGGAGGCCCTGACAGGGGAGCCACAGGCCACTGACACCCCTACCTCTGTAGCTTAGGAACCCCCCAACACACGTGGTCGTCCATCCAGGCATCTGGCTGGAGCAGATGCCAAAACCAACCCCACTGCCACGAAGTGACCCTCTCCTGAACATCCTCCCTTGTGTGCCACTGACACACCCTGTTGACTGTTCAATGTCATTTCTCCATTTTACCTAGGGTCCTTGAAGACTGGACCTATACTACCTACAGCTAGACCATCCTCTCCGATGATTTCATCCTCCATGACCCCACTCATCAACTATTGGACAAAATACGCACAATAAACTCTGTTGATCACAGCAAAAGCATTTGTGTATTTATTGTGTGATGTTCAAATGTGTGTTCAGCTAAATGTGATGTGTAGTAATATCCCTCAACCGACAGCAAGTGCAAATTACAGTAGAGGGAGGCATCCTCTGCAGTGGACCTAGTACATCAGAGCTTCACCATAGTCAGTTGAACGAGAGACAGTAGTGCAGCACACACCAGAGCAGACTCAGTAATCAAATCTGAAAAAAGCACTTCCAGGGACACAAATCAGGATGTGAGGCATGGTAGCACTCAAAGCACATATGCAGTCCATCATTGGTGTGATCATTGTGGATTGGCAAGGCAACAGGGTACAACTGATTACACTTCTACAAAACAAGTAGATAATTAAATAGCTGCAGCTGACAGCTGCAATGGGCTCAACTTAACAACTTCAACTGTTAGAAATTCAACTTGACATGGATGGCTCAGGCAACTGCTAGGAGAAGAAAGGATAACCTGTACACAGTCCATAGCTGCACTCTCATCTGGACATGAGATGACAGGACACATAGCACACTAAAGGACTGTCTTTAGAAGAAGCTCACCTAGAATCCTGCATAGGGCACATATGGCTGACTTGAGACCAATAACACTGCTGCAGACATACAATCAGTCATCTATCACCACCCATGCATAGAAATAATGTAAATGGCCAGTAGGAGCATTGTCATTAATCCAAGTGCAAGTATATTACCTGCTACAACACACACAACATACCAGTATGTCACTGCTGGAAGTACTGATTGGTCAGCTATGTCCTAGAGTGTGGTGCACCATCCTCATCTGCCTCCTTATCACTTTCCATGTCACCATCACCACCCATCGGTCCAGCTGCCACCTACTCATCTGTCAGTAATGAGATGTGACGTCATAGGGCCAGACTGTGGAGCATGCAGCAGGCAACTATGATATGGCACACCTTTTGGGGACTGTTGATGAGGGCACCTCCAGAGACATGGAGACAGCAGAATCATGCCTTAAGGAGGCCAAAAGTCCTTTCAATCACATGCCTCGTCCAGCCGCAGGTCGTATTATAACATGTCTCGGCATCCATGGCTGGGAACGTCACTGATGTTAACAGCCAGGGCAGGTTAGGATGGCCTGAGTCACCTGTACGAATAAAGGCAGGACATGTTACAAACCAGGGACAGCCACAGAGAAGAATGTGTTAACAGGTTCTAAAACAGAGACGCACATCCATATTGATACTTACCAATGAGCCAAGCCCTCTCTCTCTGTAGATGTGCCATCATATGTCGGATTGCTGTTCCTTATTATGTAGGTCTCATGCACAGATCCCAGAAACTTGGCAATCACTTGGGAGATGTACTGGTCTGCCAAACACACCACATGCACGTTAATAGAGTGAACGTTTTTCCGGTTCCCATATACTTGTTTGTTTACAGTGGGAGAAACCAAAGCAATATGGGTGCCATGAATTGTTCCTATGACGTGAGGAATGTGTCCAAAGTCATAGAAGTCTGCCTTTACAGTGGCCAAGTCTGCAGTTTGGGGGAACCTGATGTATCTGTCCATGTATTTTAGAAAAGCAGACTGTACATCCTTCAAAACTAAACTGAACATGAGCTGTGACATCCCTGCAGCCAAGCCCACTGTGACCTGAAAGGAGCCCGAGGCAAGGAAGTGTAGTACCATCAAGACTTGTACCGCGTGAGGGATGGCATAGGGATTAAGGATGGCAGGCAGTAGATCTGGCTCCAGCTGGGTACAGAGCTCCATGATGGTGACACGATTCAGACGAAAGGTGGATGATGTGTCTCTCTTCGAAGGTAGCAAGGTCTACTAGTGGACGGTACACAGGTGCATTTCTCATTCTTCTCATTACGTGGTATCTAGGATGGAGAGGAGAGAATGTAGAATTTGATTAGCACTCCACACGTTAGCTATACAAAATGTTGTGCCACACACCAAACTGTGCATACATGCCTGCACATGTGACACACACTACATTGTGGAAGCAGACGGGCCATTTCTACCATCCTTGCTGTCCATTGTTGGCCCTGTAGATTGTTTGAGCCACACAACACATGTGTGATGTTCCATGTTGTATGCCCATATGGGTCCCCGTGGGCCATGTATGTAGATGCTACAGTCATCTAGGGTGCAACAGTGCCTACAAGGCAGCTAGTAGGTGAACATGCAGTTCATTTGATCTCCGCCCATATTACAGCACTGTGCATTGAATGTGACATGTATGTGCCAATATATGATGGTACAACATAGGCCTGCGCAGCATTCTGAACATATAAGTATCATGGCACACTTATATTTTCAACAACAAGCCATTTACTGAACATAAATTAGCAGGCGCCTGTCCTGCAGCACAGGACAGATGGAAGTGATGCAAGTCCGCTGGTGTATCCTGTCATGGCAGTAGGCGGACTCAACCGCTGTGCAACTTCTTATTGGTTAACATTGCTGCCTAAGGGGGGCTGGGGCCAATGATGATCTGCCCCGGCAGTGATGGTCATGGATGCGGTGGCCATGACCACCATTTTCTACCGCTTATCTCACTTGATTCCTGACACTCCTGCAAGCAACACCTCCACTACGTGAGCTGCTGTGCACTGACTCTGGGAGCCATCATGCCACGTCCTGCAGGTGATAGGGCCTGGCCTTCACCCAAGAAGAATTGGAGAAGCTGGTCAAAGGCATCCTACCCCTGCCTGGACAGCTGTATGGGGGCCCAGAGGAGCAGGTGAGTCCCATGCAATTATCATGTGTGGTAGGGGTCTGTGTTGTTATGAATGGTGTAGGTATACCGGCCATGGAGTACATGCATGCTGGGGGCATGGATATTAGGAGTTTGACCCATTACAATGGATGTGGATGGTGATGTGATGTGTCTGGTGTGTGTGGACCATTGCTGCCTACTTTGTGCCAGTCTGGCATCACAGTTTCACCACAAGAAGAGTCTCAATGGGACAGGAGTATTGCCCAGATAGGTGACTATGCAAACATATGTCACCTTAAGAGTAGAGGGATGTGTAGAGAAACAACAATGGGATACTGCTGCATGAGATTACATGAGGGCTGTCAGAGTCACCAGATCCTCGGGGTCTGTGCACGTTTCCAACACATCCACCACTGAACAGCTCCAAGACTCTGATAGATAAATCACAGAGAATGAGAGAGTCCAAGAGGGGAGGGGATTAGGAAGGGAACAGCTGGGAAGGAGACCTGTAGTAAGAAAAAGGTTAGAACACACAATATGAAAATTATATCTCCTGAAATCAATACTAGACTATGATTCTAAGCCTAGTCACTCTGAAAACATGAACAATCTAAGACTTAAGTTTAAAATGACTAAGTTTCAAGATGGCTGGATACCTGTAGAGGAATCAAGATGAATTCAATGAAAACTTTCTTATTCAAGTACTTTCCTTTGCATGAGAATCAGAAAAAACATTCTGACTAAATTTTAAACCAGTCATGTAAATCCTGTTTTGAGAATGTATACTAGGACCATACAATATTGCATCTAGAAACTCTGGCCTTCTGTGTACTCTTAAAATGTTTCAACACAAATTGCGCATATTGCATATATATATATATATAGTAAACACCATAAAAGGATTGTGCACCATGAATAACACAATATGGATTTAGGAAACAAATCACATAACTTGTCAACTCGAATATTACATAATAAATATCTTAGAATAGTAGCATACAATAAACAACATGAATTAAACTCGAGGAGAGAATCGTGCGTCTTGCCAATTCGAGTGTTACCATGTAAAATACCAAAAAATGGTAGCATGCAATGAATATCAAAGTCAAATCATCATTAATTAAATCGCGCGTCTTGCCGATTCGTAAAACACGATGTAAATGTCAAGGAATAACAGCTCACAATAAATAACAAGATCAAAGTACCATGAAACGAATCGCGCTTCTTTTGCCGATTCTTAAGCCCCCATGTAAAATGTCAAGAAATGGTAGCGCGCAATGAACAACATAGTTAAATGCTCATGAAACGAGTTGTGCGTCTTGCCAATTCGTAAAACATCATGTAAATGTCAAGAAATAGTAGCACGCAATGGACAACAACGTTTAAACACCATAAAACGAATTGCTCGTCTTGCCGATTCTTAAGCCACCATGTAAATGTCAAGAAATGGTAGCGCGCAATGAATAACAAAGTCATTGTGCGGACTTGGCCTTACATCTATGGGATTGTACATGACATGGTAAGTGCCCTGTGAGGTCCCTGAAGTACCAACATTGTGTATTCATGTCATTTTTTGATATGCCCCAGCCAATTCCTCTGCTGCACTGGTGAGTCACTGCCTTCATATTTGTACTTGTGTGCACATCTGATGTTAACTGTCCATTACAGCTTTCCATGGGCAATAGGTATGATCAGAAGTGGAGTGCAATTGCAATGGCATGCCCATGTTCATATGTGTTTATGGAAGTTAGGTGTTGACCCTTTTCCACCCTATCTTCTCTCTCTCCCTCCCTCTCTTTCTCTCCCTTTGTGTGCATCAGCATCATCTGCCGAAGGAGAAGGGGCAAAGGTGAGTGGGGAAGAGGCAGCCCATGGGACCCAGAAGGCTGATTCCAGTGAGGCCGAGGGACCCAGTGGGACGGAGGGCAAGGGGGAGTGCCATGGGAAGACTGGATTGTCTACATCATCCTCGGAATCCTCCTCCAGTGAACACTCCTTGGCAGTGGTGGTCCTTTCTGGGATCACCCCAGCACCATCACAAGCACCACAAGACCCACCTATGGCATGCACACAGACAACACCCACCTGCAGACACAAAAGCATCCACTGCCTGCACAGACATCCCCACTACACCCTCCATCTCAGACACTTCACCACTCATGCTTGCTGGCATGACATCAACAATCCCTGATCCAGCCACAACTCCTATATTACCCAAAGTCAACACAATAGTTGACCCTCAGACATCCATCCCAGTCACCATACTGCACTCACCACAACCACCGACACCCCAACATGCAGCATGTCCACCATTCCAGCGACCGCCACCCCAACACACAGTCAACCATCCAGCATGGCAATTACCAGTACCTCCTCTCTACCTCCTCCCTAGACACCTAAACGCCCGCACTCATCCACCCAACAGACACCCAGCACACACAAGCATTCTACTCACGTACCTATACCCGTGACACACAAAAAGACACATCTGACAACCACTCCCACTCCCAAATGCTTTTCCCATGACCGCCCTTGTGTCCCTAAGAAACGTTTACCCAGCTCCCTGACCCTCTCCCATCCCATCAGTCCCCAAAGCACCCTGTCCCTGCCCAAGTCCAGCCCTTTCACCTCCACCATTCCAGTGCCCCAAGGTGTTGCCCCAGTTCTTCCTCCTGCCAAGAGTTCCACCCCCCAAATCCAAAGTCCCCCCTCCCAAGGTCAAACCTAAAGACCCTCCACCAAACCCCAAACCCAAGCCCAGGCCCCTCCTCTCCCAAGCCCAAACCGCCTCTTGACCACCACTTCCTCACCCCTTAGGCGCCTGCAAACCCCCGTGATGCCCCAACCATGTGGAGGTGATTTTGGAGTCAGGAGTCACGTTGGGGCAGTGAGACATGCCATTTCTGTTATGGCACGGAGACACATGGTCTGGCCAGTGGCCTTTTGCCTGTACATAGGTCCTCATTGCGACCCTGGTGGATGGGGGAGCAGTGGCGGTAAAACCGCCAACAGGCCGGTGGAAAGAAAATGGAATTATGACCATGGCGGTTAACGCCACGGTCATCCGCCACTTCTCCACTCAGACTGCCAGGGCGGTGATGACCACTGGGCTGGAGACTTCGGTCTCCAGCCCGGCGGCTGTCACCAGACCGCCGGCGGTATCAGGACCCTGCAGACCGCCATGGATTTCGGGTGGTTTGGAACCGCCACGAAATCCATGGCGGTAGGCACTATCAGTGTAAAGGGAATTCCTTCCCTGGCACTGATAGGGGTCTCCCACACCCCCTTCCCCCACCCCGAGTCCTCCCCCCACACCCCTGACCCCCTTTATCCCCAAAGGTGGCAGGACCCCTCTCCCCACACCCACCCCCAACAATCACATACACACACCCCCTCCCCACCCCCAACATGCACATACACACATCCCTACACGCACACATACACTACAACAACACATACCCCCACACATACAAACAGACATGCACACAGACCGCACACATTTCCCATACACACAACACCCCCTGCATGCATACACGCACTCACACACCTCCTCTACATGCTCACACGCACACCCCCATGCACGCACACAACACCCCCCCACCCCCCTCCCCTAACAGACGATCAACTTACCTTGTGGGTTGATCCTCCGGGAGGGGACGGGATCCATGGGGGCTGCTCCGCCGCCAGCTTCCCGTCACCAGAACACCGCCACAACGAGTCATGGGACGCGATTCGGTGGCCGGTGTTCTGATGACGGGACGGTGGAGCAGCCTCCACTTCCCCGCCAACCACCAGTATGGCTGCTGGCGGCTCTCCGTCCGAAAAAGGATGGAGGGCTGCCAGCAGTCATAATACGCTGCGCGGAAAACCGCCTGCACTGGCGGTCTTCAGCATAGCGGTACCTCAGCGGTCTTTAAAAAAGACCGCCAAGGTCGAAATGAGGGCCTTAGGGCCATATGTACAAACACATTTTCCCATTGACACAGAATGGGGAAAACCCTTTGCTACATCTGGCCCTTAGTTCTTTATTTATTTTTGAGCTTGAATACATCAGTGCCAACCTGCTGTTGATGTCAATGATGACTTACTTGTCCTGCCTTTCATTCAACATGTCTTATTTGTGTTTTGGGCTTTGGTTTGTGGGTGTGTGAGTTGTGGGTGTTGGTAGTGATGGCTTTTGTACCTGGAATGCATGTGTGTGTGGGGGCCTGCCATTGGTCCAGCTGCTGCTGATGTATTTTGGGTGTGTAATATGACTGTATGATTCCAAGCATGTGTGAGCATTGTAAGTGGTGTGATGTGTTGTGGTAGTGCTGTGTGCCACTGTGTGCTTGTTGTGTGTGCGCCCATGTGCGTGGTGATGGCTATGTCATCTGCGTTTTGTGTTATGTGAGCATGGTGTGACATTTGTTATGCTGTGTGGGTGTATGCTGTTGTTGATTGGTTTGTGTTGTCTATGTGTGTTGTTGTTGGTATGTGTTGGCATGTGTAGGTGTGCAGTATAATGTGTTGGCAAACATTGTTGTGTAGCTGCGATTATGATGTTGTGACTTGGTGGTATTGTGTCTATGTGTAATGGCCTGTGTTTCGGTCATGTGTGTGCAGGGTGGTGTGTGTATGGCACATGTGTTTTGTGCGTACTGTGTGTATTGTTCATATGTGTGTGTGTGTTTTGTGTGGGAGTGTGTGTGTGTAGGTGTGTTTGTGTGTTGGTATGGGTGTGTGGTTGCGCATGTGTGTATCCATCACTAGCCGTCCTGGATGTGTGTGTGTGTATGCGTGTGTTCTGATACCTTTCCCTCCAGTGTGTGCTAGGTGTGTGTACTTATGGTTGTTGTCCTCTTCGTCATCGCTGGTTCCAAAGGCGTAGGGCATGCTGGATCATTGGGAAGACTTCAAGCTCTGGTTCCATGGTGGCTTCAGATGTGTCTGTGTTCCTGAAGATGAGTGTCTCCTTTTCTATGGTTCGTTTCCGCAAGTGTATTTTTACTCTGTTGAATCCTTCACAGGGTTCAGGGCAAGAAACAGTACAGAGTCTACTCTTTTGGCAGTGTTGGACAGTGTCTGGTCACTAATATATCCAGGTAAATCAACAGCACTAATCCTTTTGGATCTTTAGGCAACTTTCAACATTGTATCTCACCAACGTTTGCTCCAAAGGCTGCATGAATTTGAGTTGCATTTTCACACTCTGCAGTGGCTTTATTCATTTCTAAGCAATAGATCTCACTCGGCACAGCTATCCCCTTTGAAATCTAGCCCTCGAAATTTGCACGGTGGAGTTCCTCAGTGTTCTTCCCTGAGACCCATGAAGATATTCATGCTATTTCTTTAGAGCACTGGATTTTAGTCTGATGCCAGCATTGTTAGAGGATGATTGGAGATTCAGGAATAGCCCTTTTCCCCTGCAAAAATTGGAAGAAACAGTGAGAAGTCTTCCTGGGGGTGAAGTATGCGGTCTGGATGGGTTCCCCACTGCATTATCTAAGACTTTTTCAGACGTTTTAAATCCTTATTTGTTAGCATTTGTTAAAAACATTTTAAAAAGAGGATTAACCCTGTATTTAAGCTAGGCAATGTGTTAGTTAAGACCCATTGGATCCAAACTCCTACAGTCTGATCCCACTCTTAAATATGGAGTACATAATTATAATGAAGTTGATAGCGAACACATTTATAAAATTACATCCAAACTGATTGATGGGGGTAAAAATGGGTTATAGCTGGTTGGCATATGAGGCCAAGTACCAATTATTTATTAGAGGATTTGGATATATTTGCTATAAAATGGATTCCGGTGATGAGTTTTTTTATTGACTGCAGAAAAGGTTGTTGATCTTGCGGTCTGGTAAACTCTTTTATGTATATTAGAGAGATTTGGATTTTCTTACAGGATCACAGGTTTTATAAAGAAGATCTATTTTAACGCCGATGAAAAACTGATCCTAAGTTCTTTTGATCTAGGACCATTTAGAGTTCAATGCAGAACAAGGCAAGGCTGCCCTCTTTTGCCAGTTCTTTGTGTCTTTTTCATTAAGCCTTAGCTATACAAAAATTATAAAGCACTTCTGTCTAAAGTTTATAAACCAAATGGGCACCACTTCCTCTCACACTTTTTGGAACTGTTGGCAAAATAAAAATGGCATTTCTTCCTCTATTTAATTTTCTTTTTGCAGCTGTTCCATGTATAATATACTCTAGATTTTTTAAATTAGCAAATTAAATTATCTCATCTTTTTTATGGCATAATTCTAGTCCGTGGTTAGCACTTAGGCCCATATTTGTACTTTTTTAGTGCCGCTTTTGCAGCATTTTTTGACGCAAAAGTGGCACAAACTTACAAAATATAATTGTATTTTGTAAGTGTGTGCCGCTTTTGTGTAAAAAAATTACGCAAATGCGGTGCTAAAAAAGTATAAATATGGGCCTAAGTACTTTATATAGAAGCACGGAGAAAGGCGACGTGGCTCTTCTAAGCTTAAAGTCACATTATTTGCGCATTTTGCACATTATTAATTTAGGTTTAGTAAGATTTGCACTTGACATAGACATATCTAGAATGATGCAGTAGACAGGATGTTAGTAAAAAATCAAATTAGAGATACCTTAAGGCAATCCAAATACACCAAAAAAGTGAGATGTAGGACACTTTAAGCGTTCTTTAAAAAAAATTATTTTATACAGCATATTGCATTCCATATGTTGAGATGGAGTTACTAGGTGGGAATATTGGGTAAACTTGTGTGGGACAATGGGGCACCATGGATTTGGCAATTGTAGGTAGGTAGGCAGCTGATGGTTTATTGAAATTGCAAGATTTCTGGGTGAATTATATATTGAAAACTTAGAATGAGATTGAATTGCAGATTTCCAGTGATAAAACCTGACTGCAGTGATCCTATCGGGCTCTGGATGGGGTTCTACAGAACCTCGATTCTAGGGCCATGTTAGAGAAGAAGGAGTTGGTGATAAAATTGATTAATAAAACTGACATGAATAAATTAGATTCTTGGAAGCATTAATTTCTACTCTGTGAGAATGTATATTTTATGGTGTGAAATGGTTAAGAGGAGAGAATGTGGTATTGCACAATGATAGTTGGCAGATAATTAATTAGTTACATTTCTCTATTTTGAGGGGGGGGTCAATCTCCATAAAATGCAATGCTTTTTAAAACATTGTTGACACATAGGACACCACAGTGTTTGAATAAAATAAATAGACAATGTCTGAATCAATGTTTTAGGAGTGACACAGTAGGTGGTGGAGGTTGGGCACATATTAAATGGAACTTTGGTAACTTGGGTAAGTACTGGGAAAGTATTTTTAGATTAGATTTGTAGAGAGACAGTTGCAGATTCACATACCTCCAATCCCTATGCTGACAGTTTTGGGCTCCTGTCTCAAAATGGGCAGTGCATGGAGGCATCAAAAGCTGATAGTTGTTGTAATGCTGGTGGTGTGGTCAATACTTTCACAGGGGTGGAGGTCAAAGATAGCACCCAGTTATTTAGACTGCTTAGGGAAAATGAAGAAGGTTAGGGAGAAAGGAAGAAGGTGTTCTCTGCTGGGTCAAAAATTACAAAAAAAATGAGAAAGTGCGAGACCCCTTTTTGGTAAATTAAGAATTGGAAATTGCAGTAATCCTGCTTGTTTTTTTTTATTTTTTAGAAAAGAGGAGTTTTATGGATGCCATGAAATGTCTTTGGGGTTGGTTATATTTATTGTATTTATAATTATATCAGATGTTCCATCATGGGCTAGGGGAATTTAGGCGACTCTGGTGAATTTGGATTGCATTTTAGAAATGCTGTACTGTGCCGCCAAATGAAAAATACAAAAATAAATAAAAAAATCTGACGACACGTAAAGTTTGGATTTTTTAAGGGTAAAAGGCAAAAACATGAAACATGAAATATTGCTATGAAATAAGGACATGAAATATAGGTTCCACAATTGTAAGTCGTTGAGATGTGTGAAACAAAATCTTTCAACTACCTTGCAATTTCCAACAATGCCACAAGAGACCTGCACTGAGTGAGTCTTAGCAAATACATCAGTGGTATCATCTGCTTCGATAGCCACATAATCAGTGCTTCTCCACTGCTGTGCAATGTATTCGTCAATTACCTATAGCTTATAGGCAATCAACGAAATCAGAATAGTTTTGGATGTGTGTTTAACAAAGCAATTTTAAATGTGTTTCCATTGCACTGTCAATGCTAGAGAAAATTTTAAGCAGCCCTCTAAACATCCCACTATTAAGAGACTCTTCAGTCTTATCATGGCTTTGTAATAACAGTTGAAAGGCACCGAAAATAAATACTGTCAATCAATTTGGTTCAAAGGTATCCATTTTTATCAATGTCTGACTTATGATTTCCTACTCCCACACAATATGTGTGAAACCCTACAGAGGCCCATGAGGCAAGCAGGAGCACCTGGCTCAACCATAGGAGTTAAGGCTTCAACTATCCTATGCCTACTATGGATCCTAAGCAAGTCGGCCAAGTAATTTTTCAGCTCTTGACACTCAGTGGTATCGCGCTGAGCAGTACAAAACTCCTTGGGGGATGTAGATGCCAAGGGTGAATCCTGGCTCACAACTCAATACGTTTTCACTAGCAGCAATAACTGAATACCCCGTCAAACGCTTGCTTCTATTAAAAAAATGACTTTTATTTATGAACACAAAGGGAAATGTGGTGTATACAAATAATGCACACTAAGGCCCATCTTCGCTCTCTATTGGTAGTGGTTATTCCCATTCCTAATAGGTGACTTTCAGGTTAGGTTTCGCTAGCAGTCTGACTCTTAGAAGTCTAATTCCGACTCTTAAAGTGAAAAGCGTTGCAGCGCTTATAAAGATATGAGGCAGAACAGATTCCCCTGGGCCATGCTCTGAATAGAAATAATTCATTAAAATTCGCCATCAAATGGCAAAGCTGACATTGGGTAATACCCGTCAGAAAAGTTCAAGGCAGATCATTGATATATCCTATCTTTTCTAAACACAGCAAAACAAATATTTATTATTCCACTAAAGAGTTTCCATTTCTTAATATTTCCAATTTTAAATGGAGCTAATTTACAGACAAATATTGAACAAATTGCAAAGCTCTTATTATTAGAAATTGCAGTGTTATTTCTAACTGAGATCCTGTTGTAAACTGGATTGCGCTATAGAGAGTTTACATGTCCTACAGCTCATACTCTTCTCATTGTACTGATCGGAAACCCCATCAGAGCTCCATAGCCAAAGATGCTTCTTCATCCAACCACACATTTGGCACCAATTTACAGTGGAGTGTGGACCCTTCAGCTACATAGAGAAGCATGTCTTGCCTTCGTACTTGAGGTCAAGATGCAGAATGGGTGAATTTAGGTGATGGCTCAGTTGCAGCAAAAACACAATATGTAAATTGTCTTCTATGTCTCCTAGTCGTACTGATCTTGAATGCAGTTTTCCTATGACCTGACTTAACTCCAATTTGCCAAATGCTGATGCATTAAAAGAAGGAATTTATGCCACCAGTTACATTGGAAGCATGTGGTATTTCTATGAAATATGTTTACTGTAGAAAACTGTTTTCCACATACCAATTAACAACATTCCAAACAATACATTTTGTCAGAACATAGAGCTGGGCTAACCATTGAAGGCATGAGCCGTGCTGGAGCCTGATGATCCTCTTGGACCCTCGACGGAAAAATAACAAATCCTTCATGTGGCTCATATTTGTCACCCAATCTCTAACATCGTGCATCAAGAATTGAAGGTAACACATTAATCATTCATGGAAAATAGGAGAACGATGTGCCTAACTTGTGGTTGAAAAGCACAGTGTGAAATCTGGAAACTTCTGATCAATCCCAGCCTCCTTGATTGAGATCAACTTGTGTGATCGTCAGCAATTTAATTCACTCTGCCTATTTTTCCTTCCTTCATTACAGGTTCAGCCCTAGTGTGCCATCATTGAGACTCTTTGCTTTCCTTTCAGAGCTGTAACCACTAAGGAATGAGAGACGTTCTTATTTTGACTTCCAGCTGGACCTAATACAAAGGCCTCACTTAAAGGGCCATCAGTCATCCTTTTGTTGGGGTCTCATCCTGGCTGGAAGCTATCTGGAGGCTAACACTTAGAAGCAAGTACCATGGAGGGAAACAGAGGCACTTCGCTTGTTGTCACTTCGAAAATGCTCTGGAGACTTTATTCAATCTTTGAATGTAACTGATATTCATGCTTGTAAGGATGTATAAATATCTGTTTATATGAGTAAATGCATAAATAATTATTTATATAGCAGAATGCAGGATTACAGAGTGTTTCACATCACACACACATTATACAGCGACAATGAATCATATGTCTGTGCGAGTCAATGTACAGGAACATGTACAATTAGGATGACGAGGGGCAGGAGTGACATATCATCCTTAAGGTATGTATGAATACTGCTTGGTCTAGGGAAACACAGAGTCAGGAATTTAAACATAACACAGTGGTTGAGGTTGTCAGTCCGTACTAATATAAGACTTTATTGTTGTCTGCAAAATGTACACCTTAGAATGACACACAATTGAAAAAGGGATCTGATTTAGAGTTTGGCAGGCAAGTTACAAATGTGACAGATATCTCACCTCCCTTATTATAAGTGCATTATAACATATGTGTTGGAGCAGGCTGTCTCTGCTTGGTCACCCCCAAACCTTTTGCCATCACTCCTCCTGTTTTGCTGTTTTTTTTTTTTTTTTGGTTTTATGGCTCTGTTCACTTTACTACCGCTAAGAGTCCTAAGTGCTTGTGCTCTCTCCTATAAACATGACACCATTGGTTTATACCCAATTGGCATATTTAATTTACTTGTAAGCCCACTGTAAAGTGGTACCGCATATAACCAGTGCTGGTAAATTAAATGCTACTACAATTAAATTGGGTTGATAGTTGAGGAAGGTGAAACCTTACTTAGGCAGTTTCCACAAACCTTGTCAGGGTGAAGTCACAAGCAAACCTCAAATTAACCTGTGCTCAGTTGTCTGGTTCCTTGTCACAGAGCAGTCAAGTTTTACTTAGAGGCAATGTGTAAAGTATTTATACAGCAATTTAAACAGTAATAAAGTGAAACACAACACAAGCAAAGCCCCACACCAATTTAAAATGTTTAGTAAATAATTTGATACCAAAACAACAAAAACCTAATCAGTAGAACCAAAGATATGCAATTTTACTCATTTAAATACCATTCTAAGGCTGACACGTCTAACCCTTCTATTGGGCCTGCAGCACCTATTGATCCATCCACTTAAGTAGCCCTTTAAAACCTGTCACAGGCCTGCCATTGCAGCCTGCGTGTTCAGTTTTTAACTGCCAGTTTCACCTGGCAACCTAAACATGCTGACATGCCTAAATCTTTCTTTTTAATACATATGTCACCACTGGGGTACTCCCTAAACAGCCCATAGGGCACGGTGCTTTACTTCACATGCCCTGGTAGTGAAAAAACCTTCAAATCTGTTTTTCACTATTGCAATGCTGACCTCCCCCACAGGATACATACCCTATCAGAATTATTAAGTGACAACTTGTTTGGGAGAAGTTTGGAATACCATGTTTGGTGTCTCATGAAGTATAATGTAAAACCCTATTTAATGGTAAAGTTAGATTTTAAGTCATCATTCTGAGAATGCCACTTTTAGAAAGTTTGTATTTTTCTAGTACTAACCATTTTTAGCCTGCAACCTGTTTCCTGGTAACATGACTTGGTGTAGTTGGCAGTTGGTCTTTGTGTATTCCTCCCAGATATCCACACAATAGAGGGTCTGGGTGATTGCAGAAGGGGCAGAGCTGTCACCTGTCACACTTGTACTTCAAGAGCATTGCCTTAGTTCACACACAAAGGATTACAAATTAGTCTATTGTGCCTGCAGACAGAGTGGGACCAGGACAGTGAGGCAGGAAATCCCAGACACTTCTGTAGGGAGAAAACTGTAGACGTTTCTTCCACTTCAAAGTGGGCACCAGGTATAAAAATGGAACCCTCGACTTACTCTTCAGTGTACTCCAGGACCTGTGGATACTACAGAGGAAAGACTGCCCAACTGCCAGAAGAATGCCCTGGTGCATGAGGCCTGCCATTCTATCTGAGAAGAAAGAAGGGACATGCATCTTTTAATCCCAAACTACCTGAGGGCTAGCTAGTTGGCCTCCTGTTCTGCGCTATAGGGACACAACAAGCTCCAGAGACCTCTCTGCAACTGGCCAGATGACCTGCTGTAACTGGACCTGCCTATACCTGTAACTGGACCTGCCTGAGACATGCTGGACTCTGCTGGAGTGAGTTCCTGATTGCCAAGAGGTGCCTCCTAGGTGCTGGGACCATGGTGTGGCATCAGTTGAGCTGACCACAAATGGGCCGGTTCATAGCAAGATCTTGCTGCCCATGCTGACCACCAACACTAAGTTCTGGTGAACCGACTCTTCTATTTTTGTGAGCAACCACCAGCGGTGATCAACAACTCGAGATCTGCACATCGTGCTACAGTATCTATAGCCCGCAAAGACTGTCTACAAAAAAACTCCAGAAATGACCAACTAAAATGCCCAGCAGGATCTTTGCGCTACAGCGACAACCATCTGTGGTGCTCAGCCTGCTTTTCCCGCTACAATGACCATCCACAATGCTTTTCCTGCTCCATGTGGCCTCCCCCACTGCAAATGGAGCTCTTTGCGCTGGACTTTGGAAGGTAACCTTTCAGTGGGACTAACCTGGTCCCCGATTGGGTCTGTGCTACATAACTGTCTGCCTGAACTAGTGACTTTCACCTAGTCATGCATGACCAGATAAACATGAGGAGACCTTTGTGCTTTTAAGAGCTTTACTTACCTTAAATGTTTGAAATTGCATATCTCCAGTTGTATTGATTGGATTTTTGTCATTTTGGTGCTTAATTATTTATTACATTTCACTCCACTTTACTTTCTTGTGTTGTGTTTTCACTCTATTACTATTTGTGTGCTGCATAAATACATTAAACATTGCCTCTAAGATAAGCCTGACTGCTTTTGTGGCAAGCTACTAGAGGCTTAAAAACAGTTTAATTTAGTGACTGTTTGTGGTTCACCCGGCAAGGATTGTGGGTGTTGCTTGAGAATGACTCAAACCCCCTTAACCAAGCATATGGAGTATCTGTCTTTTTTGTGGTGGAGTAACACATCCACCATACTATAACTAAGGCCCTAAGGGACATATTTATACTCCGTTTGTGCCGAATTTGCGTCGTTTTTTTCGACGCAAATTCGACGCAAAACTAACTCCATATTTATACTTTGGCGTTAGACGCGTCTAGCGCCAAAGTTTATGGAGTCAGCGTCATTTTTTGGCGTGAACACCTTGTAATAAAGTGAATCCACACCAGATGAAGATATATGGTAGGAGGTATTTATTACAGCCTCAACCAACAGCCAGCATATCAACTGTCATGCAGAGAACCCTGCATGACAGAACCTCAGAACAAGCTGGTTCCATGCCCAGTGTTCTGGCATGGAGCCATGTTACATCATTGCACTTCTTCCTCTTTACATTAGAACAGAAATAACATGAGAACAAAAAACACATTTGAACAGAAAGAAAAAGAGGGTAGAAAGAACTACACAAAATCACGCAAATGTAAAGGAAACCTGCATGTTCTGACACTCCTACGAGTATTATCAGACCTTAAATCAATGTCAGAGGGAAAACGATAAGAAGTATCATCTCTCCTGTCGGCCACACCACACCCCCCAAAATGTGCTACACGACTATGATTCCAGATGCGACCATCATCCGTCTTGACAGCATTTTTAAACAGCTTAATGATAGTTTTTGGAGAGGTATATTTTGACCAATTTTGACACCCAACAGGAGCTTTGACCTTTACTTTATCTCCAACCTCAAAATTTGTAACTTTTGCATTATTCCTTTTATCAACATAAATCTTCCTTTTGCTTTGCAGAGACACTTCTTTGTCTCTCCATTCCCCAATACCATTGTTTTTCAAACCCTTCCCAGCAACCATCCAGCCAGGACACAAACAAGTATTTGGAGACCTTCCCCTGAGCAGTTCAAAAGGAGTCTTCCCCGTTGATGCATGAGGAGTGTACCTGTAAGCTGTTATACGACCCTGCAGTTCTTTTCTCCAATCTAAACAGTTTACCTTTGCTAATTGTATACTCTCCTTTAAAGTCCTGTTAAATCTCTCCAAAGCACCATTTGCCTCTGGATGATATAACGCACTTTTTTTATGTACAATTCCACATTTTACAAAATACTCCTCCATCTGAGCAGAACAGAACTGCGGACCATTGTCAGAAAGAATAGAGTTAGGAAAACTCTCGCGTTTGAACACAGATTCTAAAAAACTGATCACAGATTGAGAAGTGATCTCACTCACCAAACTCACCTCCACCCATCGTGAATACAAATCCAGCAACACCAACAGGTAAGGAGTCTGATGTTCTCCATGCAATGGCCCCACAATATCGATAGCTAATTCATCCCATGGACTTTTTGGTAAACTTCTACAAACCATAGGTGAATATCTTGGTTTGAGTACCTTATCACTAGCTTGACAAGGTGTACACTCCCTAACAGTACGTTCCACCATCAAATCTAATCCAGGCCACCAGAAATCCTGACGGATGCGCTCTTTGGTTTTAGAAATGCCCATATGCCCTTCATGAGCCATGTTCACGATGACTTCTCTCAAACTCAATGGGGGAATCATTCTTGTGCCCCTCATTAGAACACCATCAACAACGGCTAACTCATTCGCAACTAACGACCAAGGTTTAACCAGACTTCGAGACTTATGCTGATCCAAAAGAGACATCACAGAACACAATTCACTATCCTTTTGCATCTCATCCCTCCATTCATCTTCCTTTACAGCCCCCAGCGTAACATCACAAACTCTTATGCCACACTCAGCATCACATTGATCATTTTCATCCTGAGATTTATCATTCTCTACCACCTCCACCAATCTCGACAGACAGTCTGCTGTTACATTTGTCTTTCCCGGAATGTATTCAAACATGAAGTTATACTCCTGTAAGGAAATGACCCATCTCCTGATCCTCGAGGAAATCGAGTCCAAACCCTTCTTCTCAAAAATTTCTTTCAGGGGTTTATGATCAGACCTGACTACGAAAGAAGATCCCCACACAAATTTTCTGAACTTGTTTATGGCCCAGAATATTGCCAACGCTTCCTTCTCTATAACAGAGTAACATATCTCTGCCCCTTTCAAGCATCTTGAAGCACAAGCTATTAGCACCTCTTGGCCCTTCCTGATCTGAAAAAGAAGAGCACCCAGCCCCTTTATACTCGCATCAGTAACAATGAAAGTGGGATTCCCAGGTACAAAAGCTTGTAAGTTTGGTGCATTCCTGAGATCATTTTTTACTTGTTTAAATTCTGTACCACACTCTTCCGTCCAAACAAACTCTGCATTCTTACACATCAACTTCCTTAGATTTACTGTCTTATCTGCAAAATTTCATATAAATTTGTTATAAAATTCTGCCATACCTAAGAATGAAGAAACCTCATCTTTTGTACACTTTAACATTTCGATAGTGTCCACCAAATCCTTTTTAGGACTCACCCCCTGCCGTGAAATATGATGACCCAAATAGTCCAGTTCAGTGACTCCAAATTTACATTTGCTTCGCCTAAGAGATAACCCAGCATCAAGCATCCTTTTAAGCACAGCATGCACCCTCTCATCATGTTCTCTCACGTTTCTCCCACATATTAATACATCATCCTGGTAGCACTTTACGCCTGAAATGCCTTTAAAAAGATCTTCCATAATCCTCTGGAATACTGAGGCCGCAGAAACCAGCCCAAACGGCATACGCAAAAACTTGAAGGCCCCCATTGGCGTAATAAAAGCCGTTAATTCTTGACACTCTTTACTCAACGGAACCTGATGGTATGCTGATGCCATATCCAGAGTGGTAAAATAGCAAGCATCATCCAACGATTATACTAATTCCTCAATATTGGGAAGTGGGAACTTGTCAACCACCACTTCTTTATTTAAGGCACGAAGATCCACACATAGACGGATTTCATTATTTGGTTTACGTGCCACAACAATGGGAGCTAACCACTCCGTTGCCTCTACAGGCTGTATAACACCAGTGGACAACAATTTATCTATCTCTTTTTGTACAGCGTCTTGGACACAAATGGGAATGCGTCTAACTTTTGCCACAACTGGTACTGCGCCCTGTTTCAACTTAATATGGTGATTGTACCCCTTTAAACACCCCAAGGTGTCACTGAACAATTCACCAAAAGCTCTCACAAACTTGTTTTCGTCACTCTCAATAGATTGTACCTGAACAGATGGATGTGCATTAGGATTGAGAATGACACCCAAGCGTGCTTGATGACTCCAGCTCAACAAATTATCACCCCTCTCAGCAACATAAATCCTAGCATCAGTGAACCTACCATTGTACTCAATGCAGTCATCAAAATAACCTAGTAACTTAATTGGCAACCCACCATAACCCGTAGGTTTAATATTAGGTTTGAACAGTTTCTTCCTTCCTTGAAAATTCTTCATAAAAAAATTATTTGAGAGAAACGTGATGTGAGAGCACGAATCAAATTTCATTTTGACTCTAACATTCCCCACCAAAACCCACTCAGAGGGATTTTCCACCTCACTCTCACTAACTTGAAAACTGACTTCCTTTATTTCTGATCTAGAAACTCTCCTATTCCTCATCCTACAATTTTTTCCAAAATGTCCTCTTTTTCCGCAAACATTACAAGTAATCCTATTAGCAGGACACTCACTTGCATTAGCCATGTGTCCAAATCTTCCACATCTGTAGCAATTTCCTTGAAAAGGTGTTGCAAACCTCCTATTCCCCTGTGTCTTTCCTGCGCTATTTTCTATTACAACACCTTTCTCACGGACACCCTCATACTTTTTTTCCTTCTCATCTTTTTGTATGACTTGACACTCCACTTCTTGTGCTTTTACACTAACCTTGTCTTCTTTATGTGCTTTACTTAGTTCTCCAACACACTTTAACATATGCTCTACCCTTTTTGCAATACTAACAACCTCATCCAACGGTGGCTCGTCCTTTAGCCAGAGTTCTTCCCTCACTTTATCTCTGCAACACCTCAGCACAAACTGATCTCTAATCCTTTCTTCTACCAACGCCCCAAATTTACAACTTGAAGCCAACTTCCGTAAAGCGGTAATATATTCTTCAACACTCTCCTCTTTCCCTTGCTCCCGCAAACCAAAATGGTACCTTTCCATAATAGTACTAATCTTTGGCAAGTAATGTAAATCTAGTTGTCTTGCATATATTTCATATTCATTCAACCCCCTCTGATCAGCTTGCGACAATGGAGGTAGATTTTCCAACACCTCCTGTCCTTCACCCCCTAAACAATGTAACAAAAGTGCCTGCTTCCTTTCACCACTCAAATTCGTACCACACACACTGGCATAATTCTCAAAAATCTTTTTCCATTTCTTCCACTTAATAACCGGTTCTCTTGGATCTGACAAGAAAAACGGCGGCGCCGTAACATTCTGCATACTCACAAGAGGTGTAAAACACTTCTTCCCCACAATATATTCCAAACCCTACTAGTTGCTAAAAGTACTTAAAGTCCAAAAGGTGTGCAAGTCCAAAAGGTGTGCCAGTCACTGTATGTCCCAGCACGATGCCGCTATATCAAACACGGGTCTTCAGGTGTGTTTGTCACCGCAGAGACGACCTTTTCAGTGTAATTCATTTTACAACGCCCAATACTTGTATTCCACAAGTGCAATAAAGTTTCCAAAGAAATGTATATTCCCGTGACCACAAACCAATATAGGGATCCTTATCCAGTCTCCGTCTTAGTTTCAACTTCCAATAGACCGTCGATGTTCTCCAACAATTGCGCTGTAAAAAATTTTTTTTTTTAAAAATACAAAAATTCCTTCTTCCTCATCTAAGATGGCCGCCACAAAACATTTGGTCCGTTTTCTTCAGGCAGTTGGGCTTGCTTTCTCTTTGAGCAATCTCTGATCGTTTTCCTCACTCAAAATGGCCGCAACCAAACATCCAGTCTATTTTCTTCAGTCAATCTGGCTTGTTTTTCTCCTTCCACCACACTCAAGATGGCCGCCAACAATTCCCACAGCTTTCAGTCCTTTTCCAATTGCTCACTGACCTTCTGACGTCGTGAAGCATACAGAGACCACTTTGATCCTCAGTAAATGCTCAAACAGCTTTCCACAAAGCCCCTACCACCGCAATTTCACACTTTTCTCCGCTAGAACATGCTGCAAGACGCTCGATCCTCTCCCAGCACGTCTCTGTAAGTTATCTCAGTTTTTCTCTTAAATAATCCAAGCTCTTCCTTCTTTGTTGTTGTTGAGGCTGTCCCTTCCTCTGTGTTCCTTTCTCCGCCCAAGCGTCGCCAGTGTAATAAAGTGAATCCACACCAGATGAAGATATATGGTAGGAGGTATTTATTACAGCCTCAACCAACAGCCAGCATATCAACTGTCATGCAGAGAACCCTGCATGACAGAACCTCAGAACAAGCTGGTTCCATGCCCAGTGTTCTGGCATGGAGCCATGTTACATCATTACACACCTTCCTTGCGTTAATGAGATGCAAGGTAGGCGTTCCCGTCTTAAAAAATGACTCCCAGGCATGTGCGTGGTATTTATACTCCCGGGCAAAAATGACGCCCGGGAGTGGGCGGGGCAAAAAACCCCGCATTTGCGCCTCTTTTTAACGCCTGGGTCAGGGCAGGCGTTAAGGGACCTGTGGGCTCAGAATGAGCCCAGAGGTGCCCTCCCCTGCCCCCAGGGACACCCCCTGCCACCCTTGCCCACCCCAGGAGGACACCCAAGGATGGAGGGACCCATCCCAGGGAAGAAAAGGTAAGTTGTGGTAAGTATTTTTTTTAAAAAATGTTGTGGCATAGGGGGGCCTGATTTGTGCCCCCCTACATGCCACTATGCCCAATGACCATGCCCAGGGGACAGAAGTCACCTGGGCATGGCCATTGGGCAAGGGGGCATGACTCCTGTCTTTGCTAAGACAGGAGTCATGTTAATGGCGTCTGGGCGCCCAAAAAAAATGGCGCAAATCGGGTTAAGACGTTTTTTTTGCCTCAGCCTGACTTGCCCCATTTTGGGACGCCCAAACGCCATTTTTCCCTACGCCGGCGCTGCCTGGTGTATGTCTTTTTTTTTCACGCACACCTGGCAGCGCCGGTCGGCTAACGCCGGCTAACGCCATTCAATAAATACGGCGCCCGCATGGCGCTTCAGAATGGCGTTAGCCGGCGCTAATTTTTTGGGCGCAAAACTGCGTTAGCGCAGTTTTGCGTCAAAAAGTATAAATATGGCCCTAAGTTTCTAAACCTATGGCTTTCAGCTTGATTGCATCTCCTTTATGATGATGCACTTAATGTAGGCTGCAGCATGACTGCACAGCCGATGTGAGCAGCAGATGCATCACAGACACACCAAAGATGTGCTAAAGGTAAGCCGGTCTGGGCCTGGCTGTGACTGAACTGCACCCAACGCCAGGCACCCTGGTCTGTGAGGTGTATACACGTACTTCCCCGAGACACTCCTCTGACTCAACCCAGACACCTCCAAGACCGCTGCTACCTCACTGCACTACCAATCCACAGTTAGTCCATAGTTAGTCCTTTCACATGCCTACACTGCTGCTTTACCTGCCACCACACTCTCATACCCTCCAGACAAATTGGTAGTATTGAAGTAGTAGTATTGAAATCAGTCTACTCTGGGGAACCCTTTGGACCCTTGCACCCACCACATCTTCAACCGAGCTGGCACCACCATCACCACCATCACCCCCAAACTGTGCTGCACCATCAATTGCTCCATTGAGGCTGTCACCTCCCCGAAAGACTGGAAACATGTGGAGATCAACCCTCTATTGAAGAAGCCCTCCTTCGACCCGACGGACCTGAAAAACTACAGACCTATCTCTACTAGGGCAAAGCCATCTAGAAGGCCATCAACGCCCAGCTCACTAAATTCATTGAGACCAACCACATCCTGGACCCCTCCCAATCTGGATTCGGAAGCAACCACAGTACAGAGACCACACTCCTCGCAGCCACGGATGACATTAACTCCTCTACGGTGGCGAACAGTAGCCCTCAACCTCCTGGACCTTTCCGCTGCCTTCAGCACCATCTCCCACACCACACCACCGTCTACACCAGACTACACGGTGCTGACAAACCGACGGAGACCAGCTGTGGCGTACCCTAGGGCTCCTCCCTGAGCCCAAGTCTCTTCGATATCTATGTGACCCCACTTGCTAACATCATCGGACACCATGGTCTCAACATTGTTTCTCACACTGATGGTATCCAGCAGTTTCTCTCCCTCACTGAGGAACCAACAACGGCCAAGAACAACTTCCCCATGGAATAAAGGCAATCGACCTCGATGTCTCAAGGTGAACTCCAACACGACTGAAGTCATCATTCTGGGCTGCATCCCCTACACCTGGGACGAAACTTGGTACCCTGCAGCTCTCAAAGCCCCACTACCCACTGACCACACATGCAACCTCGGCATCATCAGTGTGCTTCCACATGCTTTGCCTGCTCTGAAAGATCTTCAACTGAAACCCTATTGAGGCAAGAAGAAATGTCATCCAGGCACTCATCAGCAGCAAGCTTGACTACGGCTACACACTCTATGCCAGCATCACCAAGAAACTCCAAACAAGACTCCAGAGAATCCAGAACGCCACAGTCAGACTCATCCTAGACATCCCCCACCACAACCACGTCACGGCACACCTGAGAGACCGCCACTGGCTACCAGTCAACAGAAAATCGCCTTCAAGCTTCTCACACATGCATACAAGGCCCTACACAACATTATTGGTGTTATTAACCAACACCTCTCCTTCGACACTCCCACCTGACAGTTCCATTGCCCCCAGCTGGCCCTCGCTTCCACCCCAAGGATCTGTAAGAAGTCAAGTCAAGGAGGAAGATCATTCTCCTACCTTGCAGTGCAGACCTGGAACACGCTGACTCTCCACCTCAGGCAATCCCACTCTCTGATCCAGTTCAGGACGGACCTCAAGACCTGGCTCTGTGGCTGATCTGCACCCTTCCCCCCAGTGCTGTGAGACCCACCGGGTGATAAGCTGCGCTTTATAAATACCTGATTCATCGATTACACCCCTACAAGTTTGACAATTTAGACTCTGAGTCACAGGTATTATTATTTTTTAATGTATATTGGCTTATTAAACACACATGTGGTACTGATCTCAAAATTAGGCAGAATTCGTGGACTGTCATTAGAGCCGGTGCTGGAAACCACCAGCTCAAATTAAGCACTGCCCTAAGATGACACGTCTAACATATGCGGCCAGTCAAAATCTATATTAATTATCAATATGTTTTTGAATTTACATAGGGGAAACAGGAAGCAAATAAAATTGGATTTCTGTGTAACCCTGGATAACCTAAATAGCAAACATGATAGTCACAAAATCATTTTGACATGGGGGTTCAATTTAATTTTTTCCAGTTTTTTTATACAGCACAAATTTGACTGGAAGGCATTGGAGTGCCACAGGGAGATTAATTGAACTGAGACGCTGTGTGCCAAAGGTGAACCCAGAGCGGAACAAACACCGAGGATGTAAGCAGCTGCTTGGAGCCACAACGTGTGATGAAAAACAGACTAGTAACATTAACAAACTAAGGCCCATATTTATACTTTTTGACGCACTACTGCGCCAAAGCAGTTGTGCGTCAAAAATTTTACCGCCGGCTAACGCCATTCCAACGCGCCATGCCGGCACCTTATTTATGGAATGACGTTAGCCGGCGCTGTGGACTGGTGTACGTCAAAAAAAATGACTCACACCAGGCAGCGCCGGCGTATGGGAAAATGGGGGTTGTGCGTAAAAAAATGGGGCAAGTCAGGTCTGAGGCAAAATTCAGGCCTCAAACCGGATTTTCGCCATTTTTTTTTTACACCCAACCTCCATTGACATGACTCCTGTCTTAGCAAAGACAGGAGTCATGCCCCCTTGCCCAATGGCCATGCCCAGGGGACTTATGTCCCCTGGGCATGGTCATTGGGCATAGTGGCATGTAGGGGGGGCCAAATCTGGCCCCCCTATGACACTTAAAAAAAACGAAAAGAAATACTTACCCCAACTTACCTCAACTTCCCTCGGATGGGTCCCTCCATCCTTGGGTGTCCTCCTGGGGTGGGCAAGGGTGGCAGGGGGTGTCCCTGGGGGCAGGGGAGGGCACCTCTGGGCTCCTTCCGAGCCCACAGGTCCCTTAACGCCTGCCCTGACCCAGGCGTTAAAAAACGGCGCCCATCAGGCTGTGCGCCGTTTTTTAAGGCCCACCCCCTCCTGTGCGTCAAAATGATGTCAGAGTATAAATATGGGGCACAGGCCTTAAAGTCATTTTTTGGAAGGGAACGCCTACCTTGCATATAATTAATGCAAGGCTGGTTCCCCCTTCCAAAAAATGACACACATGGTGGAATTTTGACGCCCGCGGGGTCGGACGTCAAAGTATAAATATGGGGCAGGGTTTGCGACGATTGTGCGTCAAAATTTTTGGCGCACATTCGGCGCAAACAGAGTATAAATATGCCCCTAAGTGAGATAAGAAAGGCAGTGGCAGAAGCTGTTTTTGAAATAAAGAGACTTGAAGTAGTTTGCAAACAATCACAAATTGGTAAATGTACGCTGAAACTTAAACATGCTTTCCCATTTTCAAAGTCGGAATCTCTATACCATAGACTGGCAACAAAGGTCCACATAAACAAAAAACAAGCAGCTGCTGGGCGCTACGACCTGCACCGAATGAACATGAAATAATAAAAAAAAACAATAAGGGTCGCAATGTGGATGAGCGCGAAAGAGAGACACAAAAGAAAAAATAGTTCACTCACAGTTAAAAAAATTGGCAATCGTGCAATTATCCATGTAACATGGTCCGTCCCCAAGGTGGTAACAAAACCACCCCAAGGCTGGACAAACATGAAGCAATTGCAATGACATGAAGGGATTATTGAAAGGTAAGTCCACGAACGAGTGAAAGTGATGAGCGAGAGGTGGGCATGGTTAAAAGCCCACAATACTTACAACAGGTCAAAGCGCTTGTGCACTTAACCTAAAAAGGCAATAACACAGATCCAGCAAATTACAGGCTAATTACATTGCTGGACATTGATGCAAATCATATGTCAAGATTCTGTGAAAACATTTGGAGGACGGGCATATGTAAAAAATTAAGAACTTTTAATCAAACAGGGTTCAAACAGAAATCATCACCAACAGGTATCACTGTAGGATTATCCTACCTGGCACACAACACATCACACAATTTGTATTCACCTATGTTTGCATACTTTGTCGATTACTCAGCTGCTTTTGATATGGTAGATCAACAGCTTTTATGGGCCAATCTTACCGGGCATACCATTAGGATTACTCAATGTAACAGTCAATGTCTACTCCAATACCTGCATTTGTATCATACTGGGTAAAGGTGACAAATTTACACAACATATACAAATGAACCAAAGCTCAAAGAAGGTATGTGTCATGGTGCCAATATTTTATAATCTCTGTGCCATTGCCCTTGATAGTGCATTGTAATAGGCAAACTCCATTCACCCTAGGATTGGCACATATCAGTTTTGGATCATTCAATATGCAGACTATTTGGTCATCCTAGACCAAATGAAAATTGGCATGCAACATGCGCTGGTCTAATGGATCGTATTTAGTTTTAATGGGAATCAGGAGTTTAGCTTAGTCTTCTGGCTTGAAGGCCTGTGCCCCCGTCATCTAGTGACTTTTAACCTAATTAGCCTGCAATGTGTTAGCACATTTATTTAATTCATTTTTCCAAGATGGCTGCCATGTTTGTAGTTAGGAAGATGTTTTAATTTCATGTTATCAGTGCCACTCTGTGAAAGCGTCGCTATCAGTGTCAAAGATAAGTAATATACGTAGGTATTCACAACATGTCCTCTCCCACTTACGTGACAAAGTAACATAGGGCCAGATGTAGTAAGCCGTTTGCATGTCGCAAACTGCAAAAATCGCAGTTTGCGGCATGCAAACGGCCGAACGCGATGCTCATTCCCAAATTGCGAGTCGTTACCGACTTGCAATTTGGGAATGCGACTCACAAATAGGAAGGGGTGTTCCCCTGTAACCGAGAATGAGGTCGCAAACCAACTCGCAGTTACCACCAGTGTCACACTGGTGGTAATTCATTCGCAAAAGGGATGGGGTCCCGAATGGGACCCCTTCCCCTTTGTGAATGTCGGCAAAAATACTTTTTCAGAGCAGGCAGTGGTCCTGTGGACCACTGCCTACTCTGAAAAAAACGAAACCAAATTGTTTTGGTTTATTTTTCATTTTGCAACTCGTTTTCCTTTAAGGAAAACGGGCTGCAAAATGAAAAAAAAATCTGTTTTATTTATAAAGCAGTCACAGACATGGAGGTCTGCTGACTACAGCAGGCCACCATCCTGTGAGTGCAGGGACTCGCTATGGGGTCGCAAAATGCGACCCACCTCATGAATATTGATGAGGTGGGTCTTTGCGACCCCATAGCGAGTTGCAGAAGGTGTCTGAGACACGATTCTGCATCCAATTTTGCGACTTGCAAATTGCGATTCGGTCGGACTCGCAATTTGCAAGTCGCAAAATTGGATTTTCCTACATCTGGCCCATAATGTACCTTTTCAGGGATTTGTTTAAATAATTGTTAGTTAGTGATTTTTTTTGCAAAGAGTGATTTTCACCATCAACTTGATTTTTCAAAATGACTTAGCTACTTTGTGGCAGTGAGACTTTGTTATGAAGGCACCTATTAGGAATACAGCCCGTGCATCTGGAAGTATTGGGCTGTTAGTTCACAGCGAAATGCAGCACATGCCTTGAGACTTGGACTGTGTATGACAATTGTAACTTTTAAATATAACCAAAGAATGTTGAATTGTCGGCATAATATTCTGCTGGTCAAAAAATAACTTTTACAATTAAAGAATACCTAGCTGAATCTGACAGTTATCAGAGGAAAGACTCCATTGTGATGGTGCTGATTCTAGCACATGAAATACTGTAGCTTGAAAGAAATTAACTACAGGACTGGTCAAAAATGTATTAGAAGAACAGGATTTCCAAGCTTGCCCTAACCTTCCACAAGTGTTAACCTACCTAAAGAATATCCAGTATACAGAAGTAAAAAATTGGGTGTGAAAAAGAAGACTCACTCAATTTCGACTGAAATAGAAATAATAGAAATAATAATAATAATAATATTAATAATCATGCTAATAATAATTGTAAGTGTGACTATGAGTCAAAGTGTTAATTTTGTGACTCTAAAGAACAGGTGTTTAAAAGTATTGTTTAAAAAAAAAAATACAGTGAGAAGACTATGACACATTGGCGATGGTATGCCCCCGACCTCCTGGAACACCTCTCGGCACTTCCTAGTGGACTCAGAAACCCCAGCAGGTGTCCCAAAAGGAAAGGAGTAGTGAAAGAGAAAGAGACAAAACACTGCCACATCTTGCCGGTCCAGCCAGGTACCCTGTATCTTCGGGGGGCAGGTCGTTGTTGACAGAGCGATAGTAGAGTTAGTGCACTCAACTTCCTTGAAACTGAATCTCTCTTTCTGAAATGGGCATGGGAGTGGTAGAAGAACACCGGGATGCTCCAGCACTTTTCTTGGATAATAATAACTGTTGGCACAATTACTAACACTGCATTACCAAAAACCCAAACTGAGTACCATAACAATAAGTACTGCAACACTAGGGCTGGCTTCACAGAGATTCACTGTTGCACACTACAATTAGAACTGTGGTTGCACTTATCATGCAAAAGAAAGACAAACAAGGGCACTAATTATATCACATATAACTTTCTTGCATGCATAGGGTTAAACTAAAAGGAACAAAAACAATCCAAGAAATACAAATGTCCACTCCGGGTTCAAACAGTGAGGGTGGCACAGTTTGGTTTGGTTTCACTCTGTGTGAAAAACCCTTCAAAAAGCTAATTCCTCAAACCTGAAACACAGGCATGAATGACACAATTTAAATCCAAGAGTTATGCTATTAGAGAAAGAAAAGTCACGTAAATCCTCTTTTAAAATTGCACTGTCACGTTTTGTAGTACTTGAGTTCAAGCAGATTTCCTAAAGCTCATTTAGGCAAGTAACTACAATAATAATGTAGAATGTTCAGAAATGCATTTATCTCTTCAAGATAAGCACTCTGCCGAAATACGAGGTCTGAAATACACCAGCTGTTGGAGTAAACGCGCTCAAAGAACAAACTCCCTTGAGAATACTAGTCACTTAGCTGCAGTCTTTTCCGGTGTGCTGGAGGAATGCCTGGTGTCAGTTGGTACAGGAACGAAGAAAAGATTTGCCTCAACAGTTCTGAATACGAGGATGACAGTCAGATGCTGAGATCAGGAAGCAAAACGAACCCAAGTAGAGAGGCATGCTTCACTCTGCTATTTATAGCCAATCAGGAAAGCAGTTGAGATGAGTCACCATGCCCAATTAGAAGCACATGTCTACACCTGCTCACATTAGCAAACAAGCATTGATAAAAACGAATTGTGTAACACAGCACATTATGCTACTTAGAAATATGAAAGTTTAACCAAGAACAGAGATATGATTTAACCCTAATCCCTGGGGATGCTGACAGATAACGAAGGAGGCACCTTGGGGATTCCTGACATCGCTAATGTGGTTAGATGGTGCAAGGCCATCCTTAACGTTGGACCTACGTTTTATGTAGTAAGCTAGGTATGTTTTTTCAAAATAGTGCAAAATTAAGACTGAAGCACCTTGAGTGACTGTTAGTCTCTTCCTAGGTAGCTTGTGCACTTACCTTCACTAAGAAAGAATTTATGATTATCAAACAAAATTCTGAACCTACTAGTTACCATATTACTGCTTTACATTTTTAGCCCTCTGTGGGTCTCTAGCAAACCTTTTCATCATTACAAAAGCAGTACCCAAAGGATTTTTTTCTCTATTAAGAGTTCCATAACCCTTTCTGAACTCCCCCTTCCTACTGAACCCAATCAATTGTATGCAACTCTGACAGAGCTCCCTTCTCTTTTCCTGAAAGCAACCAAAGAAGTGATTTTGACCATCAGTGTTGGTTGCCCTTTGGGAAATAGCCCATCTGTAATATGCATTATACTGCAGACATTAGAGCACTTAATTTAAGCAGGCATATTTAATTCTCTTTCAGTTGTGCTTCAACCCACTTTGGAAGAAAGTACTCTCCTTCCTTAGGAAGAGGTGAGTGAATTTGGCTACATTGGGCAATTGCAGGCCTATTTCTTTGCAATCCTTTGCATCAAAATAATGGAAAGGGAGTTAAATTCTCAAAGTCTTGACGTGGGTTTCCCTCTGACATTCCACAGCCCAACCCTTTTAATTGTTATGTTACTTTGCAACACTTATGAATTATGTAGCCAACACTCACAATATCCTGAGATTGGATGTCAATTTTGACTTTGTTCTGTTTGGTCGGTTTCTGTAAGTTTTGGACTGCAGTTATAGAACCAATGAGGGACCATTGTCTCAAAATCAATTGAAAGAAGACCTATGTCCTTATCTCTGGAGGATCTCCTTTAATCTGGTCTGCTTATTGCAGGTGTCTCAACTTGGCATCTGCCCTCAACTGTTATATCTGAACACAACCTACGGTTTATGTTTGACCTGGAACATTCTCATGCCCTTCAAATTGCCAAAGTTTCAGCAAATTGCATTTTTGATCCAAACGTCTTAAAGAAGATCCATACATTTCTCTGCATAGAACAGCACTTCTCTGTTAGCTTAGTGACAATAGGCTCTCTCCTGGGGCTGTGTCTCTATCGGATCTATTGTTGTCAGTGAATGAAATTGGGTTATTGGTTAGTAGGGGTGGAAGCCCTACGCAAATAACCACTACAATGCTTGCCAGGGTGTGGTTATCCCTCTGGTAGCTTGGCAAAAAGCAGTCAGACTTAACTTAAAGGCAATGTGTAAAGTATTTTTCTAGAATACAAACAGTAATAAAGTGAAAAAGCAACACAAGAAAAGTCCTAAACCAATTTAGAAAAGTAGAGTACATTTTAATAAACAAAAGGATACCAGAGTGCCAAAAATCTAATCAGTAGAAACAGAGATATGGAATTTTAAAGTTCTCAGTGAAAAAGCTCCAAGAAGCAGGAACCACTACTCACTATTATCTGGTTGCCCTAGACTTGGGGAAAGTCACAAGCTCAGGCCAGCTGTAATGGAGTGTGGGTCAGATACAGGGACAAGGTTAGTACTAAAGAGGTAGCTTCTGAAGTCCAGAGTGAAGAGTTTCACTTGCTTTGTAGGAGGTTATAAGGAGGACACTTTCAGTCCAAAGAGCAGGTCGAACATCGCAAACGGTCACAGCTGCAGTTTGAAGAGTTGGTTATCACCAACCTTTGAGCTGTAAACTGAAATACAAATCATGAAATGTAATGCCAGCTAAAATTTAAAATCAAATTTTATAGAAAGCCTTGAAGGACTGAACGTATATACCCTGGCAGCATTTGTTGAAGCTAGCCTCGCACCTGGTCTCAAGCTACCTTTCGAGGCCAAGAATGCTATTGAATGGTAAAGGTAGCTCATGGAGCTGTCGTGCCTATATTGCAGGCTACAGCCCATCACTGGGGACTCGACTGAAAGCCAAAAGCCCAAAAGCCAATGTGTCAGTACAGAAATAGATAAAAGCCACCTCCTGGTGCTGCCTTATGCAGAGTTAAGTACAGGAGTCGAGCTAGATGCCAGAAGTCCAAAATACATAAAGGCCAAGTGTATCTTCTACATTCTTTGATAGCAAGCTTCAACAGTTTAGCCTAAAGGGCTCATTTGTTTCTCAGGTCTGTACAGAGTAAGAAAACCCAGCATGCAGCTCCATGCTTTTTAGAGAAGCATTCTGACGGTTTAAGGGCCGAGGTCTATTTCTGGGGGCCCAGGTACAGATGCCAGGAGCCAAGTGGACAAGATTTGAGTTAGAGGTTGCTGTGGGCTCTGTAGAGTTAAGTGCAGGTCTTGTATTGCCGGCCATCACAGATGGTCACTGTCAGCACAAAGAGCAGGACTCAGCAGGGCCTTGCATAGGCAGTTCTCATGAGGAGCAGAATCTTGGTGCAAACGGGGAGGTTTGCAGTCATGAAAAGCCAAAAGTTAAGGATTTTCTCACTGATGCCATCCAAGAGTCCAGGACCTGGGGAGCACCTCTTGAGGATCAGGAATCAGGTCAGCAGAGGCTAGCAGCAGGGCTCAGGCTGGTCCAGGTAAATCCATTTGGTGCTGGACAACTTGCAGAGAGGCCATGGAAAACTTGTGTTCTTGTAGCTCACACAATCAATTAATCAATCAATTTGTAGATTTGTAGAGCACTTCTTGTTACCTGTGAGAGTATCCACATTCTGGTGGATCCAATTGATTAGCCAAGTAGCCAGGTCTTCAGGGACTTTCAGAACTCTGGAAGAGATTGAGAGGATCAGAGATATAAGGTTAGCTCGTTCCATGACATTGCTGCTAGGTAGGAGAAGGATCAGCCTCTGAGTCTGCTATGTTAGATGCGGGGCTTGAGGGCTAGAGAAATGGAAGCTGAGTGGGAGTATCTAGTGGGCTGATGGAAGTTCAGGCTGTTATTCAAGAAGACAGAACTGCAGTTGTGTAAGGCCTTGTATGCATGTGTCAGGAGCCTGAACTGACATCTTTTCTGTACAGGGAGCCAGTGGAATTCCCTGAGGTGGGAGTTGATGTAGGTTTGCCTAAGGAGATCCAGGACAAGTCTGGCTGCAGTGTTCTGTATGGTCTGTAGCCATTGGAGAAGTTGATCTGTGATCCCTGCATAGAGAGTGTTGCCTTAATCCACTCAGCTGGAGATGAGTGCCTGAGTGATGCTGCATCTTGAGCTATGAGGTAGGTATTTGAATATCTTACAGAGCATGCAGAGGATGAAGAAGCAGGAGAAGGAGACGAAGTTGACAGGAGCAATCATGGTTAACTTGTTCTTTAGAATGATGCCTAGGTTCTTAACATGGTAATTCGAGGAAGGAGTAAGTGCAAGTTTTGAGGGCCACGACGATGCATCCAAACGGGAGCTTTTGTTTCCAAAGATCAGTACGTCTGTCTAGTCCTGATAAGCTTTTAGGCAGTTGTCATTCATCCAGTCAGTGTCATCTGTCATGCAGGTGTGGATGTTAGTTTTGGTGTTGGCGGTGTCTCCAGAGAGGGAGAGTATGAGCAGTGTGTCGCTGAAGTGAGATATAATGTTGAGTCAGTGGGTTTTGATGATGCTGGCCAGAGGTGCCATATAAATGTTGAAGAGGGTGGGACTGAGTGAGGATCCTTGGGGTATTCCACAGATGATTTCCTTGGATTCGGAGGTAAAGGCAAACCTTTTGTATTCTTAAGTTGAGGAAAGAGGCAATCCATCTGAGCGGCTCCTTGGATGCCTATGTTATGCATTCTTGTGATGAGGTGTGGTGGGAGCCCGTATCAAAAGCTGTTGAGAGGTCTAGAAGATCAGAGCCCCAGTCTGTCCTTGGTCAAGTAAGGCTTGGATGCCGTCGACAGCTGCGATGAGGAAGGTCTTGGTGCTGTAGTTGCTGCAGAATGCAGATTGGAAGGAGTTGAGTAGGAGATTCCATTCCATATGTGAGGAGAGTTGTTGGTTGATGCCTTTTTCTAATACTGTGGCTGGGAATGGTAGCAGGGAGTTCAGTCTGTAGTTGTTGAGTTTACTGGGGTCTGTCGATGATTTCTTTAGTAGGTAGTTGACTTCTGTATGTCTCCAGTTCTCGGAAAAGGCCTGTGGCAATTTAGGGGTTAAACAAGATAGTGAGTATGTGGCTGATTCTGGCTTCGCCTACGTTGAAGATGTGGTATGGACATGGTTCAGTTTGGGCCACTCAGTGGATCAAGTTCCTGGAAAGGGTGTCCTGTGGGGCGAGCGGGCACCATTCAATTAGCTTTTATGGGCCAAACTGACCAAACTGGGCATTCCACCAGAATTACTCATAAATAATAAATAAAAATACAAATTATAGCAATCAGCAATAGGTGGAAGGTGAGGGGGCATTGTGCCACAGGGAGATTATACTCCTGTACCTATTCCAGTAAGAAAGAGGTGCTTTGGGGGGAGCATGTGTAAGTGAGTGAGTAGGAATGAAAGAGAATGAACAAGTGTGAGTGAGAATGATTGTGAGAGACTGTGAAAGAGTGTGAGTGAGTGAATGAAAGTGTGCATGATTGACTCTGAGTGTGTCATGCTTGTGAATCCCCTCCTGGCATTGACATTCCAGCGGTAATTCTTAATTACCCCCATAAGGAGCCCACATGGCAAAATACTGCTGTTGGCACACAAGAGGTAATACTTTATATACTAAAGATAATTCTGGGCACAAGTATGAGAAACTATAACGTGGTAGGAAGAATGAGGCACAATGAAAAATGTAGACCATGACA
Source organism: Pleurodeles waltl (assembly GCF_031143425.1). NCBI lineage: Eukaryota > Metazoa > Chordata > Amphibia > Caudata > Salamandridae > Pleurodeles > Pleurodeles waltl. The sequence continues at coordinate 775,397,350 of NC_090445.1, read as the reverse complement.
TGTGAGAGATAATTTTTGACGTATTAATAACTCCTGTTATAGAGAGAGAATACATGGCTATATTCTTCCATTATTTACAGATGGAGGGGAACCCATTTAATATTTTGAAAAAATTGAATGTACCCTTGGGAAGCATCAGGCTTTAATGGCTTTGCACACCACAAGTATTTGAATAATTAATTACTGCAGTTTCAGAGTCAATGGATTTTAAGCAATTGTATGTGAAAGGGGAAACATCCTTTATGCCGACTTTTTTATAACGAAGTCCTGGTTAACGAAAGCGGAACAACGCTTTCTTTAACCACGACTTCGTTATTTTGTGCCTTAACCACGCATGTCCTGAACAACAAACATGCATGGTTAAGGTACAAACAAGGGAGTTGGCTGAGGAGGACGACGCAGATGATGAGGCGACGACTCAGGTAAGTGGGGGGTTTTAGGTTTTGGGGAGGGGGTGGGGGGTCGGGGGTTTTAGGTTTTGGGGTGGGGTTGGGGGGTTTTTGGTTTTGGGGAGGGGGTGGGGGGTCGGGGGTTTTAGGTTTTGGGGTGGGGTTGGAGGGGTGGGGCGTTTTTGGTTTTGGGGAGGGGGTCGGGGTTTTAGGTTTTGGGGTGGGGTTGAGGGGGTGGGGCGTTTTAGGTTTTGGGGAGGGGGTGGGGGGTCGGGTTTTAGGCTTTGTTGTGGGGTTGGGGGTGGGGCGTTTTAGGTTTTGGGGAGGGGTTTGGGGGTCGGGGTTTTAGGTTTTGGGGTGGGGTTGGTAGGGTGGGGCGTTTTTGGTTTTGGGGAGGGGAGGGGGTGGGGGGTCAGGGGTTTTAGGTTTTGGGGTGGGGTTGGGGGGTGGGGCGTTATTGGTTTTGGGGAGGGGGTGGGGGGTCGGGGGTTTTAGGTTTTGGGGTGGGGTTGGGGGGGTGGGGCATTTTTGGTTTTGGGGAGGGGGTGGGGGTCGGGGGTTTTAGGTTTTGGGGTGGGGTTGGGGGGGTGGGGTGAGGCATGCAGGATCAATGGGTGCCTGTTACTAATGACTTTACCAGGAATGCCTTTACAATGGCATTCGTGGTAAAGGCATTAGTAGTAACAACGAGGTCGGTGTTCCGACCTCGTTGTTTAGGCACCCGTTGTTTTGTCAGTCGGCATTCCGTCGTACAACCATGTGAAAGTGGTGCTCTAAACAACTATTACTTCTAAACTTTTTATTTCAAACAACAGATGAAAATACCTTCAATACCTATCCCACCAAAACACCTCCTTAAAATGGAAGGGTGGGTGAGATAATAGTAGCTTCCAATACAATCATGATTCTTTATTCAGTCATCCTATGAGATTCATAATTTTATGGCAAGACAGGAAGATAGCATTATGCATGTTTAAAGACCTTCAAAACACAATTGGAAATATGTTCCACTACAAGTTTGAAATAAAGCCTTATGAAAGTCTCAGTTGTTGACCTGACCACGTGTTGCTTTCATGATCTCCTCCAACTGTCCTCCTATCATGCAATCTTTGCTTGCCATGGCACCCCTGATAGAATAAACTGTAAACTTTGACATATATACACCTGGTTCATTCATTGTAGCCTTCACCTACCTTGCAATTGTTGCACTTGTGACTGCCTTAAAAGGTTTTACATAGGAGATTAATAAAATATCTGCTCTTGCACACCCTCTATCTGACATCCCACTTTCATACTTTTTTAAACATTGAACCACACACAAGTTAGGCGAACTATCAAACCTACAATAAAACAAGCACAACTACAGAACACTTTTGGACTGAGGACGTTCTGCCAGGAAGAAGAGCTGGATGCTTTAGGAGGAACTGCTACTCTGCCTGTTGCTTTGTTGTGCTGGCCTGCTGCTTCCATCCTCGGAGTGAAAGGACTGGACTTTACTTTCTACATCCTGCTTCCCAGGGTTCTCTAAGGGCTTGACCTGAGCTTGCCTCCTGTTAGGAAGTCTCAGGGACATCAAATACTTCATCTGCCAGTGCCTGGACTCTTCTGCTGAGACTCCTGACTTGCCAAGTGGTGCCAAATTCAGTCCTGGGGCCCTTAGAAGTGGAAACTGGTGTCCTGGGGAAGGAAATCCAACCATCAGATCACCACAGCTGAAATTAGACGCATTCCTGGGCTTGTGGCAGAAGAATCGATGGAGTACCTGCCTTGTGGCTGAAGAATCGATGTAGCGCCTGTCTTGCAGTGGATCAACGCAGTGTATGTAGGACCAACACAGCACCTGTTCTACTACCGCTCTATCATCACTGTGAATCTCGATTTTCCCACGCATCCTCTCTGGGTGTAATTATTGCATCAACCCCGCACCACAGCAAGGAACTGATGCTGTGTGATTGGAAACAGATGCATCATCTCTCCTATAGGGAGAGAAGAGATGTATAACCTCCCCTGCTGGTAAAGAATTGATGCATCACCTCCCCTGCCAGTAAGGAACTGATGCTTCACCTCTCCTGCAAGGACAAAATTGGTGCATCACCTCTCCTTTCAGTAAGGATCCAACTTATTTCCTCCCTTGTGCAGTAAGGAACCGATTCATCACCTCTCCTGCAAGGACAAAATTGATGCATCACCTCTCCTTTCAGAAAGAAACCTACGCATAACCGCCCTTCTGCAGCAAGGAACCGATGCATAGCTTTCTGTCCAGTGCCTCACCTCCTTTGCAGCCCACTTTAAAAATTGACAACCATTGATTCCTCTGGATTAAGACTCTTTGCAACTTTTTAAAAGTGATATTTTGCTTCTGTATGTTGCATTTTTGTCATTTAATCTTCTTCCATTCACATAAATATTGGCTATTTTTCTAAACTGGTGAGGAATCCTTTTGTAGTATTTTCACTGTGTTACTGTGTGTGTGTGAGTGTACAAATACTTTACACATTGCCTCTGAGATAAGCCCGACTGCTCCTGCCAAGCTACCAAGGGGGTGGGCAGGGATTATCATAGCTGTGTGGCTTCTTTACCCTGACTAGAGTGAGGGCCAATATGTGGACAGGGTGCAAACCACTGCCAACCAGAGACCCTATTTCAAACAGTGGGCAACCATGTCTGTGCTTTCCAAAAAGGTGTAACTAGTACCAGCTGATATATCTGTCCCCTCACCTGTACTAATACCATATGAATCATCAAAAATGGGGGGGAAGCATATCCTCCCATTTCCTTTCAATAATGCATAAATGCATCCACTCCTATTGCTCTTAGATTCTCTCTCCAACTGATATAACTTTGGAACTAATAAGTCAGTCTGGAAGCAAACAGATCCACCACTAACGGCCCCATCAGTTTCTGAATCCTCTGGAATATATCCTCCATTAACTTCCAGTCACTGTAATATGTCTTATAGTGTGAATTCTAGCCTGCTTTCACATTCCGAACTCCTGGAAAATACTCTGCTTTCACATCATTTTTGTGTTCCAAAATTCCCAATCTCTTTTGCTAATTCTGATAATGCCTTTGACATGCTTTCTCCTAAGTTGTTTACATGCGTTACAGCGGTCATGTTGTTCATCTTTAATAGCACTAAATTCCTCTTTAAGTTTGTCCTGAACTCTGGAATGCAAACAATCCTGCTTGCATCTCCATACAATTTACATTTTCCTTTTACTCTAAGGGAGTGCAAACTCTATCTGTCTCCTAACTTAAGCATGTAGTTCCACGTCCTGAATTGCTTGCATCCATCTCCGTTGAAAAATCTGGTCTTGTTCCAAAAATAGCCCATCCATTTCAGGCTTCCAAATTTTCCTTACATCAAAAACACTGTACTCCTGTCTCCCTGCTCAGAGACACCAGGTCCTCAACCAAAAACCTTTTGCTATGTCTAAAGTCTTTAAATGCTGAATGGCCCTGAAATGTAAAAATAATCATAACATTCAACAGTATTTATCTGCTCAGAAGCAGCAAGCAAACAAAAGAGGAAGAAGATGGAGGACAAGAATAATTTATGGGACTGAAAGTTCTAATCTTTCATTGTGATTTTTTTAAATTTCTGTTTTGGAAGCTTTTAAAGGTTGCTGCTCAAAAGGAGTGAATAAAGTGTTATGCATAATGCTAGCCTCCTGTCTTGCAACAAAATGTGTTGCCTCTTCAGCTGGCAATTTTTTATGCTAGTAAAACAAACAATTGGATCACCCTTTACTCTCTTCTGTAATTTTTTAGTTCCTTGATTTAGAATTCGGAGAGAACTAAAAACAGTATTCTCACTGTCCTTCAATGATAATAACCAACAGAGAAATCCAGTGTTACTTCACCTGCTTGGAAGGCTTATCTTGCTTTTACAAAACACATACATAATTTAAAAAAGCAGCTAGATGTCATCCGAAATTGAGTCATCATGTTTGTTAATAGACTTGTTAACTTTGCTTAAACAGTTTATAAAATACACAACCTGAATTGTAAACCCTATTATCAGTATGCATTTTTTATAGTTTATTTGTTCAAAAATGTTTTTATCTGTTTGCATTATTTGATTTGTTGATCTTGTTTTATTGCTTACAAGTGACTGTCAGGTGATGGTAAGTGATTCATAATTAAAGAATGATTTTTACTGGCACAAGATAGGCAGTCCTGTGTCATGCAACAGAGCATACTGTTGACACAATGGCAGTTTGTCACCACTGTGTAGTTATCGTTCAACCAAACTTTGCAATGAAAAGGCATTTTTTGCTTATAATGTTTGACCCTGAGGATGGATTTGCACAAAACATACTACTCTACTTTCTATCAGCTAACTTTCAGAATGCCAAGTGTTGTGAAGGTCCAGTCACAGGAAAAAAGTTAAAGGAGAGTGTGTAAAAGTATAACATTTCCCACGTTCTATAAGAAACTTTGCTAAAAGATAGAGCTGAACAAATGTGCACCAAATTACATGAAAGTATAACTTTACATGGAAGGGAAGTGTGCATTTTTATTTAATTTGGTATATATCTGTTCAGTATTGTTCTGAGGTATTCATGTTTAAAAAAATGTGCCAAGGATGAGTTAAAGGGTTTATACTTTTGAATAGATTGTTCATTGCAAAGCCATTTGTTAATTCGCTTATAACCTTGGCACTATTTGATTAGTCATACCCAAAATTTGATAGACATTTAGGATCTGATTTAGATTTTGACAGAGTGTGTACTTTGTCCCCACTGTTATGCAGAAGTCTTTGAGCCAAACCATTATTGTGGCTGCCTGATTTACTGGTTGACAGATGTTAAGTAAGTCAAAGACTGGGCCTTCACCACCTCCGGTGCTGACATACTTCCCCAGTGGCCCGATGGAGGACAGGCCATCAGAGGTTTACATATAAGACCATCAGCCCAACTTTGAGAGAATGGTGTTTTATGCTTCTTTTGCTGTTGATGAGTGACAATAAAAGACAAATACTGACCCCCACACCATAGGAGAAAGCTCCTATGGTGTGGGAGGTCATTAACCTTTGCAGTTTTTAAAAACAGAATTCTGATTTGGGATTTTTTGTTTTTTAAGCTGGGCGGCCATCAAACTTTTAACACATTGACAGGAAGTGCCATGATGGCAGTTTCTGTCAATTAATTGAGATGTTTGCAGAGTATGTACTCTGTGAAGCAACATAATATTTTACTCTTTCAACCTGATGGAGTACAAACCGTACTCCACAATTTAAACCCGGCCTTTTGAAAAATCATATTACCATTGGTATTTTTGAATTTGTGCATATCCATGAAGGGGGTGCCAATTCAAAAGGGGGATTGAAGTAACACAGTTTTCTTTTGCTAATACATTTGCCACTGCGTGATTAAATTGCATTAAATTTGGCAGAATTGCTTCAAGCGTTATGAGAAGGAAGGTGATTTGTCTTCACAACACAAGCAGTACCAGGTGAATGTAATTTAAAAGGTGGGTTATTTCTTCATTGGTTTGAAGAAGCTGCTAGAAATTGTGTAAAAACTGAAGCTGCAGAAAGACCGAGCACTAGTTCAAATACAGATATCATTACAGCTCCTGAAAAGTAGAGACCTTCAAATGTGCTCAAGTTGAAAGTCAAACTAGATAAAATTATTGGAGGATGTTTGAATCTTGCCGCATAAACCAATATCAAGAATAAAAATTGGTTTATTTTATCAAAGAAATTACAAGATAAGCTGTCGTTCATGACGGATTAACTGAATTAGAAATCAAATATGAAACTGATATTTCTAAAAGTGTACCATTACAGAGACGTTTTAAGGTGCAATTAGATGATGAATTCATTGAAAACATGCAGCCTTCAGAAATGCAAATTCATCTGACTGAATTCATATAATGCGTATTGTTAGACTTATCATTCTTGGCGTAGTCTCCCTTAACTTTTTGCCTCTGTTTCCCAGGTTGTTGATGTGTGCTGGTCTCTGTTTTTGCTGTTTTTGTTACTCTGGGCACTTTACCGCTGCTAACCAGTGCTAAAGTGCAAGTCCTCCTATACAAAATGTGGATGTCATTGGTTCATCCATGATTAGCATATTTGATTTACTAGTAAGTCCGTAGTACAGTGCACTACAGGTACCCAGGGCCTGTAAATCAAATGCTAATAGTGGGCCTGCAACACTGGTTGTGCCACCCACATTAGTAGCTCTGTAAACATGGTTCGGACCTACCACTGCAGTGTCTGTGTGTGCAGTTTTAAACTGTAAATTCGACTTGGCAAGTGTACCCACTTGCCAGGTCTAAACCTTCCCTTTTCTTACATGTAAGGCACCCCTAAGGTAGGCACTAGGTAGCTCCAAGGGCAGGGTGCAGTGTATGGTTGTGGTAGGACATATAGGCCCTCATTACAACATTGGTGGTAACTGCCGCCTACCGCCACGGTGATGGGCGCCAACATAGCGTTGCCATGGCTACCAGCCGCCCACCTCAATTATGACCCTCAACAGTATTTCGCCAGAATGCTGGCAGAATACCGCCGATGGTCATGGCGGAGGACTGAGGTAAGGTGGCGCTGCTGTCAGCAGCAGCACCATGCCAGCAAAACACCGTCAACAGTATCATGAGCAGTGATACGGCCTGGCGGTGTTTTTCTGGCGGACGGTGCTGCTGACAGCAGCGCCGCGTCCTGTCTCTAGGTTGAGGTTCCCCTGCAAGCAGGTGAGTCTGGTTCTCCAACAGAAAAGGGGGGCAGGGGGTGTTGTGTGCGTGTGTGGGGGTGTTGTGTGTGTGGGGGGGTATCTGTTTATGAATGCGTGCATGCGGGTGTGAGTCGCATTGAATGAGTGCGTGAATGCCTGCATGTGAGTGTACGTGTATGTTGTGGTTTGTGCATAGGTGTGTGTGACAATGTATGCTAGTGTGTGTTGCAATGTGTGGGTATGTATGTGTGCATGCGTGGGTGGAAGGGGGTATGCGTGTGTGTATGTGTGTATGTGTATCTGTGTGTGTGCATGAGGGTGTGGAAATGTGCGGGGGCAGGAAAGGAAGGGGGAGGCTGGGGTAGGACTCTGGGGAGAGGGAGTGGGACGGAAGAGACCCCTATCAGTGCCAGGGAAGGAATTCCCTGGCACTCGTGCCTACCGCCATGGTTTTCGTGGCAGTACGCTTGCCACGAAAACCATGGCGGTAGGCAGGGTTATAATCCTGAGGGTGGGATTGTGACAGCATCCGGGCTGGAGACTTAAGTCTCCAGCCCAGCGGCCGTTACCACCCTGGCAGTTGGAGTGGTACATTGGCGGTTTGGCTTGAGCCAAACCGCCAATATCATAATTTGTGAAAAGGTACCACTAGCCCGTCAGCAGTACCTTTCTCCAAATTACCGCCGGCCACCAGGGTCGTAATGAGGGCCATAGTAATGTGTTTTATATGTCCTGACAGTGAAATCCAGCTAAATTCATTTTTCACTGTTGCAAGGCCTGTCCCTCTCATAGGTTAACATGGGAGCTACCTTTAAATATGATTCAAGTGTAGATTCCCTTTGGGAGTGGATAGACATGGAGTTTGGGGTCTCTGAGTTCACAATTTAAAAATACATCTTTTAGTAAAGTTGATTTTAAGATTGTGTGTTTGAAAATGCCACTTATAGAAAGTGAGCATTTTTTTGCTTATACCATTTGTGTGACTCTGCCTGTTTGTGGATTCCCTATCTGGGTCAGTTTGACAGCTGGGCTGGTTGCACCTCTCACTAGACAGTGACACAAAGGGAGCTGGAGTGTAGCCTGCATATCCTGAAGAGCCATCTGTGCTAGGAGGGAGTGGAGGAGTAGTCACTCACACCTGAAAGGGCTGTGCCTGTCATCACACAATGCAGTCTCCAACCCCCTGGTGTGTGTCTGGGTCCTGGCCTGGGCAAGGCAGGATTTCACAATCAAGAGAGACTTTCCTTTGAAGTAAGCCTACTTCAAAGGGCCAAATGGGTATTAGAAGGGCACCCAAAACCACAGACTTTAGATCACTTCTGGAAACCAAGAGGAACATCTTCCTGGAGAAGAGCTGAGGAAGAAGAGCTGCCCTGCCTGTGACTGTGCTTTGTGGAGCTATCCTGCAGTTGCTGCTTCTGCCTGTGCTAGAGGACAAAGTCTGGACTTAGTGTGCCTTCCTTCTTGTGAAGAACTCTCCAAGGGCTTGATTTAGAGCTTGCCTCCTGTTATTGAAGTCTCAGGGACAGCAAAGACTTCTCTCTGCCAGCACCTGGAGCCTCTGCTGAGACTCCTACTGCGCCAAGTGGGCCCATCCAGTTCCTGGGTCCCTGAAAGGAGAAGCTGGCAGGACAAGAATGAAAAATCCACGCACAGACTGCCATGAGGGGAAAAGATGGACGCAACTCCGAGCCACGGCTGAAAAATCGACGTGCCACCGGATTTGTGGCTGAAATCGGCGCTCGTCTGTTGCGTGGCAGGACGATTGACGCACCCTCCTGGAGAAACGACACGCAGCATCGCTGACTGAGGCTGGTGAGATCGCAACCTGCGCTGCATGGTTTTCGAATCATTGTGTGGCAGGATTTCCGACACAAACATCGCTGGGTGTGTAAACCTACCCGGACTCGAGAGTGCTGTTCGGATCGACGCATCGCTTTCCTGCGGAGAAAAGAAATGATGCACGCCGACCCGACTGAAGGGGAAATAATGCATGGTCTCGCTCGTGAGTGATATCAACGCACTGCAAGCCCCTTTTGAGGCACACTCACCCGTGTGGGGTTATTTTTGGCACACTCAGGTACATTTTCACGCTAGCAGTGTTAGCGTTGTGTTTAAAATCACATGAAGACTCCTTTTGCATTTTTATTGATAACTTGACTTGTGTATTGTGTTTTTTTGTCATTTTGGTCTTGTTTGGTTTAGATAAATATTCTCTATTTTTCTGAACCTATGTTGTGTCATTTTGTAGTGTTTTCATTGAGTTACTGTGTGTGTTGAAACAAATACTTTACACCTAGCACTCTGAAGTTAAGCCTGCCTGCTTGTGCCAAGCTACCAAGGGGGTGAGTGGGGTTTAGTTGAGGGTGATTCTCTTTTACCCTGACTAGAGTGAGGGTCCTTGCTTGGACAGTGGCTAACCTGACTGCCAACCATAGACCACATTTCTCTGACATATGCAAATGGAGTGAATTTGACATATTTGGAAGGAAATGGCCACAAAAACATGAAAAGAAAAAGAAACAGCAGAAGAAGATGAGAAGAAAGGAAAACAAACGGCCTGTCCAGAGAAGAAAGAGACAACTACAGCCTATCTTTTAAGGGAGATACAAAGAGGGTATGTACATGTCCCTTGGTGTAAAGGAGACCTTGCATCATTTACAAACAATTTTCCAAAGTTAATAGAAAGCCCATTGCACAATAAACAAGTTGAGAGATTTGTTACAATTTCAAATGTGTTCTGGCTTGATTAAAATATATTTTTTGTTATGTGGTCCAGAGTGATTTGAAGACAGAATCTAAGATTGCTGTTCAATGGCCAAATGCAGAATCAGTGAGAGATCTTGTCACTAATGCACCTTTGCCTATGGTAATGATTAAGTATAATAAAGCAATAACATTTTAGAAAGGCAGAATTCCACCTAAGGATTTGATCGATTTGAAATTGAATTGAATGCAGCAGGAAGTTAAGGAAAATGTGCATGAATTTTAATTAAGGTTGATGAAAGCATTTCAGCAGCATACAGAGCAGACAAACCTTGATGTGACAAATTTGGGACTTTTCATTTCACAGTTTGTGCTTGGTTTGAGACTTGAGATTTGTCAGAACATACAACAGAATGTGATTAGCTGGAAAACAACGTCTTTGGATGAGTTTTAGAAGTATTCCAAGTAGTACAGTGACAGTGAAGAGGAAGAGATGCATTGATTGATCCGAGTACAAGTGTTGAAGTTGTGACACTTAAGAAGATGGCACATTATCGCCAGATAGAACTGGCAATAATCAGATGCACTGAGTAAACCAAACCCAGATGCCCAATGTTCCTATGAGCGAAATGCAGGTGCCGTGGCAAAATTAGACTCAAATGGTAACCATGCTACAAGCACCTGTGGTCCAGTCTAATGTTAACAGTGCAATATTAAATCAGAATCGGTTGATAAAAATGAATCAAAATGTGATGAAGGTTCAAAATCAAATTGCAGCCCAGTAGTTTCCCATGTTTGGTAACAATGGGATGTTAGAATCAGCCATGTCACAATGATGGTGCCTGAGAGTTGAAGTAGATTGCATGCTTGGCGCAGTCTTACATGTAGAGCATAGTGGACTATTTGTGGAAGGTGATGTGAATGGCCACCAAGTATCATTTAAGATTGGCACAGGAGCTACCTGTTCCACTGTGACAACAGCAGAAGTACCAGACCTACCCTTTTTGGGCCATGAGATCCAAGTTGTGGGAGTTGCATATGGAGAGATTTCTAACCTGATTTCAAAAGAGGTATCTGTAAAAATAGGATTGTTTGAAGAAAATCATCAGTTAGTAGTGTGCAATTCAAGTCCGGTTAATCAATTAGGGAGAGATTTATTGTGCAAACTAAATTGCACTACCTATTGCACACCACAAGGAGTCAAGTTTCAAAATCATGATGAGGACGTGGATTTTAAAATTTCCCAGAAGAGACAATAAGGATCTGACCAAGGTTAACGACAAAAGATTTGCCTGCAGATCAAAAAAGGACAGTTAACCCAGAAGTGTGGGATTTTATAGGAAAATATATGAATCAAAGCAGTTAAATCAGTCAAAATAAACATAAAACCGAATGCAGTTTTTCCTACACCACCACCTTATTATATGACACCTGAAGTGATAGCGGCAATAACACCTTTAATTAATGACATGTTAGAAAACTGCATTTTGAGAGAAAGAATTGGGAATCCATGCAACTCACCAATTATTCAATTGCAAAAGCCAAATGTCAAATTTAGACTCACCCAGGACTTGAGGAAGGTGAATGATATTGTTATCCCATGTTGTCTTGTGATACAGAACCCAGACACCATCATTCATCAAGTCCTATTTACAGCAGAGTGGTTTACTGTGATTGACCTTTGTCCAGCTTTCGTCTCAGTTCCATTGCATAAAGAGAGTCAATACTTGTTTTTCATTGTGTTCTGAGAGAAAGTATTAGCATGGTGTCGGTCCCACAAGGGTACACTGAGAGTCCCTTTATTTTTAAACAGATCTTGAAAAAGACTCTGGAAGCATTAATCATGGCCCAAAGTTCAGGCTTGGTACAAAACAATAGATGATTTGCTTATTGCATCAGAGACAGAAGAATCTTACAAAGTTGACACCATTGCATTGTTGAGTCATTTGGCAGAGAATGGACATAAAGGGCATGATTTAGAACTCAGCGGATGGGTTACTTTGTCATAAGGTTGACGGATATTCCGTCCGTAAAAATCGAAATCCCATTATGGGCTATGGGATTTAGATTTTGGCAGAGTGGATATCTGACACCATTGTGACAGAGTAACCTGTCAGCTGAGTTCTATATAAGACCCAAAGTGTCTCTTATAAACAAAATGTAATATTGTCAAAAAGAAGTACGATATTTGGGACACATCGTTGAAGAAGGAACAAGGAAAGTATCAAAAGAGACAGTCAAAGCTATTCGGAGGATGAGTCCTCCTAAAATGCAGAAAGAAGTCAGGATGTTTCCTGAAATGTTTGGCTACTGTAGACAGTGGATACCCAACTTTTCTTTAGTGGCAAAACCTTTACTGAGGTTCATGTGCAAGATGTACCAGGTCCGATTTCAAGGGACAATGAATGCATGAAAGCATTCCTAGCTGAGAGAAAGTCTCTGTTGTTCCCTGACACTTGGAATGCCAGATTATGCAAAAGATATCATACTGTTTTGCAGTAAGAGGGAGTGCTGCGCTCTCTCAGTGCTAACTCAAGTTCATTGAGATGCCAAAAAGCCTGTGGCTTATTTTAGTGTGACTCTTGATCCTGTAGCTGTTGCTTTGCCTGGATGTCTCAAAGCAATTGCTGCAGTGAGTGCGAGTCTTGAAGAATGTGAAAACATTGTGATGGGACATCCTTTAACAGTCATGGTCCCTCACTCAGCATAAATATTACTCACAAGATCGAAGCACCTTACTAACTCTAGAATACCTCACTATGAGCTCACATTTTGGCATGAAGTAATATTGTGCTGAGAAGATGTCAAGTACTGAATCCTAGCATACTGTTACCAATCCCCAAGGGAAATTAATCTGACTGTTTTGAACATGATTGCCCTGATGTCATGGACATATGCACCAAAGCCAGACCAGAAATAAAAGATGAGCCTTTAATAAGCCCAGATTATATTTATTTGTGGATGGCACCTACTAGAGCTTGCACCTTGGCAGCACAAATGAGAGTGACAATATTTACAAATAGTATGAATTTGGTGATGTCCAAGGTTTGGAAAATTGTGGTCGCAGCGGGGGTTCATCCATTAGAAATATGGAACATGTAAAGAACATATTAGAAGCTCTATAACTCCCTACTGGAACTGATGCTGTGAATTGTACAGCACACTGGAGTGACAGCATTTTTGTCACATTTGGCAACAGGTATGCTGATGAAGTGGCACACTATTGTGCACTTGTGGCCTGCAAATTTAACAGATCCAGGAGAAAAATGTTTTTTTCAATGATGATGAGAGTGGCTGATACTTGGAATGGAGTTAAACGAATGCAGGAAAATGCAGCAGACACAGAAAAAACAGGGTTGGATAAGAGCAGGATGTGGGATCGATGAGAACAATGTTTGGGTCTCTGCACATGGAAGACCAGTATTGCCAGGCAGTCTGCTATTTCCAATGACAAGACAATTCCAAAGCCTAACTCAGCTAGGTAGGAGTGCCATGATTCAAACTTTTAAACAGTTCTGGTTTAACCCCCGATTTAGAGCCCATGCAGAGGAATGATGTCATCAAAGTGTAACATGTCAACAGGAGAATGTGGGCACACAAACACATGTTACATTGAGTCAGGTAGGATGATCAGAAGGTCCTTTTAACAGGACGCAGATGGACTTTATTAAAATGCCCGTATTCAGTGGGTTGAGATATGTCCTGGTGATTATCTGCATCTTTTTCAGATGGATAGAAGCTTATCCAACCAGGAGAAATGATAGTCTCACAATAGCAAAGTTACTGTTGAAGGAATTAGTACCCAGATACGGTTGCCTGTCTCTCTAGAGTCACATCGAGGTACTAACTTTAACAGTAAGATTATAAAAATGTTGTGTGCAGCATTGCAAGTTGAACAAAAGCTCCATTGCAGTTATCATCCAGAAGCTTCAGGCATAATGGAACAATTTAATGGGACAATTAAATCAAGATTGACGAAAGTTACGTTGTCAGGCAGGACTGCCAGAACTTTGAGACGTAATCTAGAGACTGTCTACAGTGAGAGCTGAAATACAATACAAATACAGTGGTCCGGCAACTGAGCCCTCATAACAATCTTATACGTTTGTTGTTAATGTTTCTGTTTTGGGTCTAAACATACAGGAAGATCAGCGGATGGATCATTTGGAAAACACCACACGGTAAGTTAGGGACAGGGTGAGTTCAGGGGTTCTTCACAACACCAAGATATACTGATGGTTTGGACATATCCCCCTCATGTTGCAAGGGGGGACTTAGACCCAGTTAGGCATACTCCAACCAATTCTGCTACGACACACCTACAATCAATAAAGATGTTATCATGGAACATCAACGGCCTGGGCAATAAAATAAAGCGGAGCCTGATAGAAAGAGTGCTTCATAGACTTAAACTTGCCATTGAGTACATACAAGAGACACATTTGATGGATAAGCAGCACTGTAGGATGGGGAGGAGATGGCACAGACTGGCGGGACATGTACAATATTCCTCAGGCTTGAGGAAGGTAATTATTCTTATCAGGAAAACACTCCTCTTTCATGTCAAATGCACTTGGACTGATGCTCATGGATGCTACACTGTGATCTTAGGTGAACATGAGGGGAAAGAGATGTTATTGGTTAATGTGTACGCCCCCAGGGCTAAGGGATGAGGGCACTGTACTGTTGGAGGCCCCGCTGGCATTGGTGGTGCTGGGCAGGGACGTCATCCTCATGCTGGACACAACAAAGGATAGGATGAGTCACCAGGTAGAGGAAGGATATACCTAGAGGAAAGCTGGAAGGTTTCGCACAGGTGATGGGGCTCTGTGACATATGGAGGGAGATTCACTCTGACGATAGTAGATATTTTTTTAATTCTGGAATCCATAATATACACTGCAGACTGGACTATTGTTTTGCCAAGGTGAATCGCTCACAAGGTTTAGTGCAGTGACTTACAAGGGTGTCTTAATGACTACCATCCTCTACAGGTGACATTAACTCTTAAAACTCAAAAACCCTGACAGATATGGAGAATGGAGACATAGCATTTGACTAATAAGCAAGAAGTGAAGCACTTAGATAAAGCATCTTATTTTTTTTGTGTAAAATAAAAGACAGAACCTAATAACCCTGTGGGAGGTGTAAAAAGTTGCAATTAGAGGGTTAATCTTTTTTAGGGAAATAGGGGAAAGACAGAAAAGGTGTGCTAGATTGATTACCCCAGAGGGAGAATTGATACAGCTATAAAAGGATTGTGCAGTAGCACTGACCCACTCAGGAAAAACGGCCCTGGTATCGAAGAGGGCAGAATACCAAGCGGTGGCAAAACATGAGGCAAAGACATCCTATTTAGCAAAGCAAAAGCAGATTTATGAAGGAAGTAATAAGACAGGCAAATTGCTTGCATGGCTGGGAAGTAAAGAGAGAGCTCAAGTGACAGTCAGGAAGCTAAAGACAGATATAAGGAGTACGGTAAGGGGAAGTATTTGTCAAATACTTGGAAACATTTTATGACTCCTACATGAGCACCCCCAAACACAAGGTGTTAGATTTTGTTAACAACTGCCCCATATGTAGATTAGGGGGAGACCGAATGAAAGATCTAGAAGATGATATTACAGTAGAAGAGGCGTTATCTACAATGGGCCAAATGCATGCTGGTAAAGCACAAAGACCAAATGGATTTCCGGCTGAACTATTCAGAAGGCTGTGGAAGCGAACGGTTGCTCCACTGCATGCAGCATGTATTAGAGCATTTCAGGAGGAGAAACTGCTGGATGACATGTGCACTGCAATGGTGGTAGTGATACTAAAGGCAGGTAAAACTCCAGACAGCTTCAATTCGTATAGGTCCATATCACTTCTAAATGCTGATGTTAAAGTTCTGGCAATGTTTTTAGGGAAGTGGTGACAGATTTAGTACATCAGGATAAGAACGGATTCATGCTGGGTTGCTCGACCAGGCTGAATCTAAGGTGCCCCTATAATAATTTAGAGTGTGTCCAAAGCTCACCAGCAGGGAAGGTAATTGCTCCCATGGATGCAAATAATGCCTTTGATTCCATTTATTAGATCTATATGTTTGAATTCCTGAGAAAGAGAGTATTTGCTTCTAAATATATTAAGTAAATCAGACTTTTCTACGACCGACCCAAGGCAGAAGTGCATTTTAATGCAGAAGTACTACATCCGGAAGGGTACATGGCAAGGATGTCCTCTCTCACCAATGTCAATTGCTTTAGCAATCGAGATATTGGCAGCAGGGGTGCAGGTAGCTGCCCAGGTATGGTGCTGGCTCAAGGGGATTAGAAAAGACGAATGCATCTCACTATTCACAGTTGATATACTACTTTACTTGACCAATGTTAAATAGATAAAAGACTGATCTGTTTATCAAATTAAAAGATTAATAAATGGATTTTAAAAGAAGATAAGAAAAGTATAGAGGTCTAAAGGAGCAGCCGAAGCATAGGGATAACATTTTAGAAGAACACAGAGTAGGGTTAAGGATTGTCTATATGAAGATATTAACATTAGTAATAGTGAAAGATTAAAAGAAAAAGAAATTACAAGGAAAAGACTAACTCAAGATGAAAACTAAACTGAAGAAGACTTCAGTGATATTGCTCAAGCTCAACAAGATATAATTTGCTGTCACAAGTGATGCATTAGTAGTAGATGTGATTTTAGAGAAACATGAGCTGATAATAGAACTAGATGCAAAATATTTTTTGGGACTTTACTTACACTTGTAGTTTTAGGAGGAGTAGCAATAGCATCAGTTATATACTTCACATGTGACGCAAAAAAACCTGTAGTAGAAAATGCCACTGCAACATCTAAACCAGGTATAGATGAAAATGAGTTGAAGACATCATTTGAATTTTATATGAATGAAGATTACTGAATGAATGTTTACTCTAGAATAATACAAGACTGCATTAAGACTATTGATGTTAAAGACTGCTATGTTTGTGCACACATGCCATCCTCAGCAGAAGAACAGGTTTCCTATCATCATATTCCACTTTCCTATGTTATCTCATGGAGTATATTTCTTAGTTTAGCTTATAGACAACAACATCTTCAATACTAATGCTCAAACTTTGATATGGAACTTTCTAAAGTTCCACTAATGAAGAGTATGAATCTACATCCACAAGGTAGAGAAATGTAGACGGCACAGCATTACTTTAGACCCATTCTTCCTGTAAACCCTGTTAAAGCACATGAGAGGAATCTAACATGCTTACTGAATTTACAAAAAAGGCGTTTGTTGCAATGTTAGAAAAGAGAAATGAGCAATTTGCAAAAAGTGCGTATAAGAAAAAAGAATTTTCGGAAGAATGAATGAAATAAGAATATGAACTTAGAAAGAAAATGTCTGTTCCTAAGCTTAAATTAGATAAAATAATCATGGGGAAAGTATGTGTTTTAGAGGAGAATTGGTCGGAGAAAGACACCAGTGGAAAGCATGTGCTTAAATTGTCTTGAGAAACATGGCAAATTTTGCAAGAAGATAATCCTCCAACACCTGGACTGTACTTTATATGTGGAGAGAATGCATATTTTAGGTTGCCGCTTATTAGGAGAGTATTTGCTACAAAATCTAACTTTTTCCAAAAATGTTTCACATACAGAGCTTAGATGCATTAACAATGATACCTGCGCACAAACAATATACTCACATTATAAATGAGGGAACACAGTTAGTGGGAGACATATTTGCAGCAATCATTCCTGCTGTAGGAGTAGTTTTGAAAATTGAGAAAATCAGAAAGTTTTCAACAGTAGTTGATAGATTAGCAAATAGTACTTCTGGAGCTTTATTGGTAGAAAACAGTGAGGTTATAGCAATTAGATCAATGGTTTTGCAGAATCACTGCGCCTTAGATATCATACTTGCTGAAAAAGGCAGAGGTTGCAAGATGTTGACAAATGAGATATGTTGTACATACATTCCTGACAAGAGTATAAACATAGTGGAGTATGCAAAAAATATTTCTGATCTAAAGCTTAATCTTGAACCTTTAAAAAACATGTATAGTTCAAAGCTTTCCAAAAGGATTTTCCACAGTAGATAGTAGTTTAAGGCAGTAGGAGGAGGGATTCTTAAACAATTATTAATTCCCATTTTTAATATTAGTAGTATGCTTCCTTCTTACATTAGCAATTTACAAGGCACTACAATTATTTTAATAAAGAAGAGAGCAATAAACATGAATAAAAGAATGAAGAAAGATTTAGAATTGAGTGACAGAGTCACAGAAGAATATAAGAGATTGAAAGAAAGATAAAACCGTAAATAGAAAAGAGGAGATACTGAAGAAGATGAGAGTGAACTCTGACAAATTAATTAGTGAATGAAATTTTTGTGATGGTTTTAAACCATCGGATGGGAAAGTTGCAAGAGTTTTCAATACCAATATAAAAAACATCTAAATAATAACCTGTATGAGTGAAATCTAGACCTAATTAAAAGCTGCATTTTAAATGTGTATTTCCCTTGTAAACTTTACATGACCTTCATTTGTTTGACTTGCTTGATTTGCTAATGTTAACAAATTCCAAATAGCTTTAGCTCAGCAGAAATGTTCATATCGTGACTTTTGCATGGCCCTTTCATGACGCAAACTTCCTATATTATTTTATGCTTTTTAACCACTTGACTAGCATTGGAAGCTCAAAACGTGCAAAACTACTCTGAAACTTGCTTCTTTATGAATAGCTTTTAGTCTGAAGATGTGTGAGAATTAAAAAGACATAAACTATTTGTGCATAAAATTTACATACGTGTCTTTTCTTTGAGAGACCAAGACGGCTGAGAAAATCTTTTAGTGTATCAGCTTATGTAAAAATGTTTAATAAATGTATTTTGTATTAGAGCTGCCTTTGTTATAAGTTACCATCTCAACAGACCTTGTTCCTGGCTCACTGTTTTTCCTGTTTGTGATTTGCTTACTCAAAAAAGCAGTTGAAACAATTGTCAGAAAGTGTAATTAATTGTATTATTATTATTATTATAAAGGTTTACCAGGGAAAGAACAGATATTCATAATTAGAGATCATTTTTAATTCTCTCATGCCTGATCCATTCTATCACTTTCACATGGAGCTCCTAACTGCGAGACTTAGACAGACTTTGCTCTCTGCCTAGACTATTCTCTATCACAGACAGTTGCAGTATTCTCTATGAGTACTGATAGCTTCGCTGACCAGACTACCATTTAGATATTTGTTCCGTTGTGCTATTTTCTGAGTAAAGTTATTTACTTTTACTGATTTACAATACTAGAATGGGGCGTAGATTATGGGACACACTTTATACAATGTTCTGTCAAAAGTATTTAACTAATAAAAAGTAAGATTTAAAACGCCGGATAAATAATCTTTCAAACTATTAGTACAAGTCTCATTATTGACTACGGAGAGAGGTGAAATTCTGTATTGATGTTTAAAAACTGCATCTTTCTAGCTCATATAGAAGAACACCTACAGAGTGTCCAACAGGTGTAGAGTATTTTATAAATTTAGGATTCTCTGTGCTCCCAGACTCTAGAGGGAAATAGTCTTCCATTGGTGTGTCACGTTTTGTGCCAATCCATAAAGGAGGGCGCATTTAAAGGAGAGGGGAGTCAATAATATTTTATTTGCTTCAGCTGTGTGCAGCATGGGGTGAGACGCATGGCCTGGATGCAAACTCACCCATGGGCTCCTGCATTCATTTATTATTAGTTTATGTACTTATGTATTTAGTGGGTGTCCTGGTGCCACCTGGGACACCTATATGTTTTGTTTTTCTGGTGTAGGCCGTCCATGAGCTGGCAAACCATTTTTTGTGTTTTGTTTTAAATTTCTAAAACTGGTGTGCCACAGTGCCCACCCTGGACACGGGCAGCATTTTTTAGGTTTAGGGCCATGGTGGGAGCCCCATGGCCCACGTGGCCCCTACAGGCTTCCATGATGGCAGCTGATCACTTTTTCCTTTTTTGGTGGTGTTACAGTGCCAACCCAAGGGCCCCACAACAACGTTGAGAGCCGCAAGGGAGCCCTGAGGCCCTGGAGGCCCCAGCACAATCCCCAGCCAGCACCATACTGGGTACTGGCGGGAGCTGGCACCATTCTTTTGCACCCATGCAGGCAGGAGCAGCATATTACACTGCTCCCACCAGGAGGGAACAAAGCTATGTTTTCTGCTCAGGAGAGTGTGGGCGAGGTATTCACACAATATCCAGGACAGAAAACACAAGTGTTCCAGGCAAAGGACCCCCTGGGACACTGCATCTCTATGAGGTGCCAGGGGGTGCATTCCCCAGGGCCTCTTCAAGGTTCAGGGAGGGAGTCTGCATGTCCCCCTCCCCTTAACACTCAATACAGCTCCAGTAATAATAGGGTCCCCAGGGTCTGCAAAAGGGTTGAGGAGGGGTACATTGTGCCTTCTCTGCTTTTGTACATTACTGGCCCTGTGGGATTGGATCCTTGGTGCCTGTTTCAGGCTCAGAGAGGGTACCCCGAGCCCTCTCCCCTTAAAAGCCAATGCCCCCACAGGGAAAAGTGTCCCTGGGGGCTGTAAAAGACTCAGGGTACAGAGCCGCTAGCCATCCTCATCATAATATTAACATATTGACCACTGGGCCTATTCAAAGCTCGGGGAGGGGGGGTGCATGCTTTGTCCCCTTAATAATGAATATGCACTGTTCCCCTGCGCCCTTTTCACGCCCTGGAGTTATTGTTTTATACCATGGGAGTCCACAACTTTTTTTTTTATTATTACACTCATTAGTGGTTCCACTGCGAATTTTCTGTAAATTAAAAACAAATGGTTTCGGCCCCTGGCAACCCACCCTATGAGCTCTAAAAAGGCTACTGCCTTCTTTGTTGATATGGTGGCCAATTAGATTGCATCTTGAGATCTCTCAGCTCCGTGGATCATCTGCAGCATGAAATATGCAAAAAAAAATTGAGTCCTGATTTCACAAAAACTCCTGGACAGATTTACACACAATCACAAAAAAACATGTTTTCTGGAACAAGATCTGCCTTTCTGCCAAATTTGGTGCAATTCTCTTTAGCGTTTGGGTTGTGCCTTCTGTCTAATTTTCATAAAGAAAAATGAATGGGGAAATTTTGTTTTGTAACTCCCTCCCTTTATTTCAGCCCCCACTTGATGGATCACCCGCACACTTTCCATTTTTTGGGAAGTTTTTTAGGAGATTCATCAAATGGCACCAAACTTACAAAGAGACAAAAAAAATGCTTTTCCTATTGAGAGGTGCTCCTAACTATAACTACCCAATGGCTACAGCAACTGGTTAAAATGTTGCATATATTAATCTGTTGATGTTGGCACCTGGAAGTTCCAAGCCAAAAGCTAAGGGCCGCATGGGTTGGGTACCAGACTGGGAACTGAACTTTGATGTGAGGTCAAACCCTGCATAAGGCCCCCCTGTGCATGGCCTAAGGCTTTCCACAGTGGGCTTTGGCACTTGTGGAGGATTGGACCTTGATCCAATTTAGAACATGATGACAAAACCTCAGAAATTCACAGAAATGAAACAAAGGTTAAAGTGAAAAAAGAATGCAAAAAAACCTAATATTCTTGCTATACTATAAATAAATTTGGTGCCATGTGATGAATCTGCATGGAGCTTGTCAAAAAATGCATACACTTCAGATGGGGCAGGCTTCTGTGATATAATTGGAAGACCTGGTAGGTGGTGGCAAGGTGCAGCCCATTCAGGCTAAGATTGAAACCATCATGGCCTGGCAACCACCTAAAATCCAAACAGAAGTGAGAGCTTTGCTAGGTGTCACTGGCTACCACAGAAGATTTATTAAGGGCTATGGCAGCATTGGTGCCCCCTTAACTGAGCTGACTTCTAAAAAGCAGCCCAGGTTGGTATCCTGGACAGAAGCTTGTCAGAAAGCCTTTGTTACTCTCAAGGAAGCCATGTGCACATTACCTGTGCTCAGGGTCCCTGATTACTCCAAGGAATTAATCATGCAGACGGACACTTCAGAGCATGGCCTAGGGGAAGTCTTAGCACAGCTAAATGAGAAGGGCCTAGACCAACCAGTAGCCTTCATTAGCAGGAGATTACTTCCACAGGAACAGGAGTGGAGTGCCATTGAAAAAGGAACATTTGCAGTGGTGTGAGCACTGAAGAAATTGTGACCATACCTGTTTGGGACTCACTTCCGGGTTCAGACAGACCACAGGCCCCTCAGATGGCTCATGCAAATGAGGAGTGAGAATCCTAAACTCTTGAATGGTCCACCTCTCTACAGGGAATGGACTTTATAGTGGAAAATCACAGGGGGACTGACCACACTAGTGCTAATGATCTCTCCAGATTCTTCCCCCTCAGTGAAGGGTTGGGTAGCTCTCCCCACTTTCAGCTGGAGGTACACATATTATACTTGACAGCCTTAGGGTGATATTCCCCAAACCTTTTGCCTGCCTCCTTCTCTGTTCTGATTTCATTTTTGCTAGCTTTAGGACTCTGGCACTTTACCACTGCTGGTCACTGCTAAAGTGCTTGTGATCTCTCCCCTAATCATAGTAACATAGGGCCAGATGTATGAAAAAACCAAATTGCATTTCTTAAATAGTGAATTTTAAGAAATCGCTATTTAAGAAATGCAAAATGGTATGTACGAATTTGGCGATTCAATAATAGCGATTTCTTAAAATTTGCAAATGCTATTACCGAGTCCTAAACTCTTGAATGGTCCACCTCTCTATAGGGGATGGACTTTATAGTGGAAAATCACCAGGGGACTTTCCACACCAGTGCTGATGGTCTCTCCAGATTCTTCCCCCTCATTGAAGGGTTGGGTAGCTCTCCCCACTTTCAGCTGGAGGGACACATATTATGCTTGACAGCCTTAGGCTGGTCTTCCCCAAACCTTTTGCCTACCTCCCTCTCTTTTATGATTTCATTTTTGCTGGCTTTAGGACTCTGGCACTTTACCTCTGCTGGTCACTGCTAAAGTGCTTGTGATCTCTCCCCTAATCATAGTAACATAGGGCCAGATGTATCAAGAAATCCCTATTTAAGAAATGCAAAATGGTATGTACAAATTTGGCAATTCAGTAATAGCGATTTCTTAAAATTCGCAAATGCTATTACCGAATCGAAAATAGAGAATCCAACCCCAAACGCACCTATGGGCCTGTTGCGAATGTTTTTGCATTTCCCAAATTGAGAATTCCAGTTAGGAATTCTCAATTTAGGAAATGCAAATCCCAGAGTGCTGGGGGCCTAGGACACCCTTTGCTGCACCACAAAAATATTTTTACGGACGTGTGAAGCACACATGTCAATTTTAAAAATGCATTTATAATGCATTTTTTAAATTTGCACATGGTTACCACCAAACTTTAGTTTGTGGTAACTGCATTTCCTAAATGCCCAATTCACATTTAGGAAATGCTTGATACATGTGCTTTGGAAATCGCAAATAGGAATTCTCTATTTTCGATTTCCAATTTAGAGAATCACAATTTGCGATTCTCTAAATGGGGTTGCAATTTTAAGGAATCGCTAAAATAGCGATTCCTTAAAATTGCACTGCAAATGCCTTTCATACATTGTGAAAGGCACTTTTGCATTCGCAAATGTCCGAATTTTGCAAATCGCACCGTTTGCAAATCCAAAAAAGCTTGATACATCTGGCACATAGGCTTATTCCAAATTGGCATATAATTTACTAGTAAATTGCACTACATGTACCCAGGGCCTGAAAATTAAATGCTACTAGTGGGCCTGCAGCACTGATTGTGTCACCCACATAAATAGCCACTTAACCATGTCTCAGGCCTGCAATTGCAAGGACTGTGGCCCACATTATGACATTGGAGGTAAATGCCACTTACAGCCATGTTGACTGCCTCCAACATACCGCCGCGGCGGCGGATATCCGCTCACCATATTATGATACTCACACCAATCCGTCACTATTCAGCCATACACACAAATCCGCCAGCCCAAAGGTCAGTGAGAAACTGTCAACTATAGACCTATCAGTCTTATTGATGTTAGTCAAAAGATATTCACTAAGCAAGTACTGAATAGATTACAGACATGGATAGAGGATTCCCAAATTCTCTCTGATTCTCAGGCAGGCTTCAGAAGAGGGCTGAGCACAATAGACCAGGCATTTCGGTTTAACCTTCTTTGCTGGAAATACCTGTCACTTAATAAAAGCCATTTGTATGTAGCTTTTATCGATTTAAAAGCTGCTTTTGACATGGTACCTCGGGATACATTATGGAAAGTCATGGAGAGTTATTAACCCAATAGTGAACTACTAAGACTGATTAGATATCTACACGAAGGGACTTATGCTCACGTGCGCTGGTCAGATAGTGGCGATCTAACGGAAGCTATTCCTGTCGATAGAGGGGTTAGGCAGGGGTGCATCTTGGCACCAACACTGTTTAACCTTTATATTAATGGTGCTGTGGACCAATTGCTACATTGCAATCATGATGCCCCAAGGTTAGCTGGAACCCCGGTCCCCATCCTAATGTTCGCCGATGACACTCTACTAATTTCAAGAACACCCATGGGCTTACAAAATGAATTGGACACCTTTTATAATTTTTGCTCTAACAGAGGACTTGAAATTAACCCAACAAAATCTAAGTTCATGGTTTTCAACCCGCATAAACTATTTAGGGGAAAAATGACGATAGCAGGCCAACCAGTGGAGAGAGTAAGCCAATTTGATTATTTGGGGATTAGGTTAAGTGACGACCAACGTTGGTCAGCTCAGATCAGGAAGAGTTTGACAGCACTCAGACAAAGGTCAACAGTGATAGTGAGGAAAATAGCCAATACTCGTGAAGGGGAGATAACACCTGCCATCACTGTTTACAAAGCAGTGGCAGTAGCAGCCTCAATTTATGATGCTGAGCTTTGGGGACATACTAATTCTAGGTGCCTGACCACGGTAGAAAATCGTTTTATATGAAATTTCCTGAAGTTGCCGACGAGCACCCCTCTCACCCTGCTCAGATTTGACTTAGCCCTAAACGAAATACATAATGAAATTGCACTAAGACCACTAATGTATTGGATTCGTCTTTGGACCTCAGAGTACCTGTCCACTCTCCATATAGCATTAGATTAATTTCTCGTAAGTGACAGCGCACTAAAGATCCCTTGGTTCAGACACATCAGAGATATGTGTAAATTCCTTAAAATGGAGGAGGTGTGGAGTGCTCCCCATAATTTGATCAAGGAAATAAAGGAGCGTGT
Organism: Pleurodeles waltl; assembly: GCF_031143425.1. NCBI lineage: Eukaryota > Metazoa > Chordata > Amphibia > Caudata > Salamandridae > Pleurodeles > Pleurodeles waltl. The sequence goes on along the minus strand of NC_090445.1, from coordinate 775,372,303 downwards.
AAAAAGGTGCTATTGGGAGAACATCTTGGCCCTAATTTGGTTAAAAAATCATGGCAGTTTGACTTTACAGTTTTTAGACCATAAATGCAGCCCCAAATTTGAGGCCTATATGGATAATGTAAATCCTCCCTATACTAAAACACTATTCATCAAGTTTAGACTAGGGACCCTCCCGCTCAAGACATTTACAGCACAATGGAGATCGAAGGACTGCAATTCAATATACTGCCATCATTGTCAAAAGACAAAAGAGTCACTTGCGCACTTTATGTTTTTCTGCCCTAGATATCTGGCACCTAGGAAAAAGTGGATTGCTCCATTATGTAGGGCAGTTGGGATAAGGGAATGGAATACAGCATTACGACTTTTAACAACTGACACAAATGATAAAATAGTATTTTCTGTTGCAGGATACTTGCGAAGTGCATGGGCCATAAGAACAAGAGAATTATTATAAACATGTATTTTTAACACATTGGTTTTAGCTTATATTCATTTTATATATTAGGTCTTAACTGGATGAAGCCAAAGTCTCAATGGCCTGGATCTTCAGATTTTAATGACGACTTGCTTGTTTTTTATAAATTTGTGACCCCATTATTCTCCTAGGGCTCTTAAAGTAAATTATGGAATTGTCTCCCTTTACACCAGACAACTGAGATAAATGATAAAACTGGTCCCTCAGTGATGAGGTACCTGTAAGAACATAGGGGAGATATGAACTAGAGAATTTTTATAATCACGAGTTTTTAATAATTTGGTTTTAGATTATATTTATTTAGTTTGATAAGTTTTAATTGATTGGAGCCAAATTATAATGACCTAACATTTTTATATCTTTTGGTATATTGTAAAATTCTTAAAAACAATGCTATCCTTATAGCTTTATAATTGTTAATTAATATGTCCCCTAATCATGTTATGTTTTGTATTGTCTACTTTTATGGCTTTCAGCCGAAATAAAGTTATACAACAACTGGTGGTCCCAAAACCCACACTGTTACGCCAACAGAACTACACCCACCACATTATGACCCACAAATCACCACGGCGGACATTCAATGGCGGTAAAACATTGGTGGTTCATATCACTGTTGTGTAGCCATTTTAGTTACAGCTCCATGCACGTTATTTTAGCACACTAGGCCATTGTGCACTTTAACCTAGATATATTTTATTCGGCTTTGCATTGTTATTTTTTACAATAACCATTTTTACGGTCTTGTTTTATTTTCACCTATCTAACTGTGTTCGCCTAGACCAGCACTGTGTTCTCAAACAAGACATTCTTGATCACTCTGTGCTTCATTCAAGGTTACAGTTCGGTACATTGCTGGTGAACGTGGTAGAAGTTTAGTCTCCAACATTCGTAGAAAATACATAGGGACATTTTCTCAGAATATCAGCTGTGTTGTTATATAAACACTTCCTTGTCGATTACACGATAGAGGGAGATTCCAGCCAGGGAACCACAACTTTATGCTGATTGCTGAATGCTTCGCTACAGGTGATAACGCAGACCACAGGACTTTACTCAGGTATGGGGGTTGATACCAGGGGAACCTGAAAGGCAGAATTAGAGCTTAACATGCTGTGCTCAAATTATAACCTAGATAGGAAATAGACCCTCGACTATAGTGACAATATGATAGCGTTGTTTTTATGCTTCACTCTTCTCATCACCATTTTAATACTATCATGTTGTATCGTCCTGGTTATTGCAGCTCACGCTTTGCTATCTAAGATGCAGTCGTTTTATTAAAATAATCATCGGAACATACACTGCTTCTGTTTGTCATTTATATATGAGACTGAATTGTAAGTGAGAGAACCGGATGCGACCTGAGTGACCCCGACTTCCCTGAGAAGCCTAATATGTCATGCGCTCGGCTGCCCAATCATCACTATCCCCTGCTAGAGATGAGGCACTGCTAGTTGGCCGGAGCAAAACCCGGATTTAGAGCGACAGGTGTCACCTGCAGTGGATTGCCACACCGCAGACGATCTTGCTGCTCAAAATCCAGTAGTCTCATTAGAATAATGAGAGCCTACGGGACACCACTGTGCTCAAAATACACACACATACAAAACAACACCACATCGGACAATTCAAACTATACACACCAGACACCCATACACACACCACACCCACACCACTATAAACATACACCCACACTACCCACAACCCCTTACGAATAAAAATAATTGCCAGCAGAGTGAGACAGCAAGAGCACACACACAACCAGAGCCACATACCACCATCACCTATCCACCACCCACGTACCTTACATCACACCCCCAACACATCACCCTACACACCCTGACACACACACCACTCACACGACACCCATGGCACCACAACAACACCCCAGATTCTTTGATGAGGAGCTAAGGGTCATGGTGGAGAAAATCATCCAGGTAGAGCTACAGCTATTTGGAGCACAGGTCCAGCAGATATCCATTGCAGGGAAGATGTAGCTATGGCAGAGGATTGTGGACAGGGTCAACGCTGTGGGACAGCACCCAAGAACAAGGGATGACATCAGGAAGAGGTGGAACGACCTACGGGGGAAGGTACGTTCCATTGCAGCAAGACACCATCTCACAGTACAGAGGACTGGCGGTGGACCCCCACCTCCTCCCCCACAACTAACAACTTGGGAGGAGCGAGTCTTGGCAATCATGCATCCTGAGGGCCTGGCAGGAGTAGCAGGAGGACTGGACTCTGGTAAGTCAACTTTACACTAATTTCACCCCCCTACCTGCATACCATCACATACCCCGACCCATACCATCACTCCCATCACTCCACCACCTCCCACACACCCCACCATCAATACCCACTCATCCCAATGCCAAGTGCTGCATGCCTAACTAATGCATGGACACCACTCACAGACATGCATGGACACCTATCACTGCAGCATACACACTAGAGACAATCACCTAGCAAACCAAATAACAACTCACATGAGGCAACTCTGCCAGGGCTATAACAACCATAGAGGGCAACCCACCCATGCACAAACAATAGCACTGCATTTACATCCCCACAGGTACCCTAGCCAATGTCACTGGAGAAGAGATGCAACATCCAGTCCCCCACATAAGAGGCCCACAGTGATGACAGCAGCTCTGGTCGCCTGGATCTGGATGACCAACCTGGCCCATCACGGACCTCCGTACAGTCGGTCACCCAGGCATACTCACACCACCACAGAGCCTCCACCTTCAAGAAACAGCACTACAGCACCCACCGAGCGGGCCCATTCCTCTGTCCCCAGGACACATCAATCAGCAGTGTGTCCACTACTACACGGACCCTAGGCCAACCCACAAACACAAGACAATCAGGGACCTGGGGTCAGTGGCAGTGGGCACACGGTTCAGGGGACAGAGGCAAATGACAACAGGGAATCGGGGAGGACTGCTGTCAGCCTGGGGAGGACAGGCCCAGGGAACCGACTCTCCAGGAGGCACTCACTGTGATCCTGGGAGCATACCAACATTCCCAGGATACACTGGGCCAGATCCTGGACAAGATGCAGGAGAACATGCAGCTGCAGGAGGGACAGTACCTGGGGATTAGGGAGGACTTGAAGTCCATTAACACCACCCTGGTCTCCATTGCAGGGGTGCTGGCTGACATGGCCAACAGTATGAGGGAGGCAATCTCACACCAGCGGGCCCCTGCCACTAGCCAGACTACGAAACTGTCCTCCACTTCTGCAGCCGCTAGTGGACAGGAGGCCCCGCCACAGGACCAACAGGCCACCAGCACCCCTCCCCCTGCAGAAGGAGAACCACCCCGCAAACATTCCTTGCGATCCAGGCAGAAGCCAGAGACTACTGCCAAGACCCCAGCCAGGAAATAGGACTCTCCTGATTGTCACCCTTGTGCCCCACTATGTCACCCTGTCCACCTTGAACTGACATTGCTCCCCTTTCTATGCCCCTTTGGACAATGCACCTGTGCCACCAATAGACTGGATTCTACCCTGGACTTTCCTCCATCATCACCCCAGCCCATTGCACTTCCCACTTTTCTTCAGAGCACTGAAATAAACACCCTTTTAAAAATACAAGTATGGAGTATGTCAAATCATTTCAAAATGTATAGGTTTAACGAGGTTCAAACACTGCAATTCAACTGTAACTGTAATGTTTCCATAGGGAAGACCTGTAGTTGGCTGCAGTAAACACACCAGGAGCACTAGTGGGCCATCCAACATCTGCAAAAAGAGATGCCAATGGGTACTGTGAGTGGGCATTGAAGCTGGAAATCACAGCCTGCCAGTGACTATGTCACACATCAAACTGTCAATGAAACGTGAAATAACAATGTCTTACCTGTGTGTCATTGAAAGTATTGACGAGTGAATGGACTTCTGTTGTCCTCATCCTCATCCTCTGCCTCCTCATCTTCACTGTTCACAGGGTCTACTGCTGCCACACGGCCATCTCCAGCCTCCTCCTGCAGAAAAGGCACATGGCGTCGCAAGGCAAGGTTGTATTACATACAGCATGCCACGATGACCTGGCAGACCTTCTTGGGTGAGTGGCTTCAGGAGGTCCTTTCTATTATCCTTCTTGTTCGCCCATGTGCCTCATTGTAACGTTTCTCTGCCCTTGTCCTGGGATTCCTCACAGGGGTCAGTAGCCATGATAGGCTGGGGTAACCAGAGTCACCTGTAAATATCGAGGGACAACTGTTAGCCACACACTAAACCTTATATTCCATAACATACCCATACACCAACATCCACAGGGTGGGAACCCGGGCTCACCTATTAGCCACACCCTGTGCCTCTGGAGTTGGGCCTTCACATTTGGGATGCTACTATTCCTCAGGATAAAAGCATCATGCATTGACCCAGGATACTTAGCATCGATGTGGGAGATGTACTGGTCCGCCAAACACACCATCTGGACATTCATTGAGTGATAGCTTTTTCGATTTCTGAAGACCTGTTCATTTTACCGAGGGGGGGGGAGGACAAATGCAATATGTGTACCATCAATTGCACCAATGATGTTGGGGATATGTCCCATTGCAAAGAAGTCAGCCTTCACTGTGGCCAAATCCTCCACCTGAGGGAAAACGATGTAGCTGCACATGTGTTTAATCAGGGCAGACAACACTCTGGTCAGCACTATTGAGAACATTGGCTGTGATATTCCTACTGCCAAGCCCACTGTCACCTAGAAATAACCTGTTCCCAGGAAATGGAGCACAGGTAGCACTTGCACAAGAGGGGGGATCCCTGTGGGGTGACGGATAGCAGATATCAGGTCAGGCTCCATTTGGGCACACAGCTCTGTGATTGTGGCCCTGTCAAGTCTATAGGTGAGAATAATGTGCCTGTCCCCATTGTTGCCAAGTCCACCAGGGGTCTGTACACGGGGGATGTCTTCAACTCCTATTCATCCGCAAAGGCTGCAATCTATGGGGTAAAAGAGTGAGCAGCTGGTTATTATCTGTACATTGTAACCACTACAGTTCAATGCATAATGTGTTTGTTACAATATTTTGTTGGCATATGCCCAGAACGTGGAATTGTAAACTGTGACACAGTTAGGATCGATGGCCTGCCCCCCCTGAAATGGCGTCAGCCTGTCCAGTATGGAGGGACAGGTAGAAGTGAGGTAATTCCGTTGACGTTGTGCACCATTGCGGTAGGCGGTCGAGAACCGCCAGGCAACTCCTCATTGGTAATCATTGGGCCCTATGGGGTACAGTGGCCAATGGTGATGTGCGCCGGTGGTGACGGTATGCACCGCCACGGAAGTGACTGCCATTTTCTATCTGTTCACTCACTTGTGACCTGTCCTTCAACAGGAGAGGACCTACACTGCATGTGCTGCTGTGACCTGTGTCTGGAACCTACCATGGCTCGTGTGACTGGGGAAAGGGCTCCTGCCTTCACCTCGGCAGACTTAGAGAGACTAGTGGATGGGTTTCTACCCCAGTACCGACTGCTGTGTGGGCCTCCAGACCAACAGGTGAGTACACTGTGAGCACAATGCATGGGGCATGAATGCAAGGAGTGCTGTGTGTGAAGGCCTCGTGTGAGGGGGTTGGTGGATGGGCCCTGGGTAGCATGCAGCATGTATGCTGGGCCATGTCTGTGTGTAAGGGGATGGGAAGGGCTATGGTGGGCCATAAATGTGACATGCAGGATGGTCAGACTAATACCTTTCCCTGTGTGTATTTCTGTGCAGGTCAGCACCCATCAAAAGAAAGGTATATGGCGTGCCATCGCCAAGGACGTGTGGACCCTGGGGGTCTACGGCAGATGGAGCACCCACTGTCGGAAATGGTGGGGGGACCTGAGACGCTGGGCACAGAAGGCGGCGGAGGCCCACCTGGGGATGGCCTCCCAACGAGGAAGGGGTGCTCATCGAACCCTGACCCCCCTGATGGCCACATACTGGCAGTGGCCTTTCCGGAGCTGGATGGGCGCTTGGGGGCATCACAGCAGCAACAAAGGGGTGAGTACAGTGCCCTTCATTACAACTTACACCTGGTGGCGTGGTATCCGGGTGGGGGATGTGTGCCTGTGGGTGCCCCTAGGCCAGGCCTGACACAGCAGAGTAGGTCCCATGTTGGCCAGGGTTCTGATGTGATATTCCTCCAACCTAGCTAATAGTGATCAACTACTGGGCAGGGGTGTGTGGGTCTCAGGTATGCTGCAGTTGGCGGTATATGTCCCTACCCATGGCGTGGTTACTAGCATTCTAACTGGTAGTGCATTGCTTAGTGCGTAGGGCTGTTCCCTGTGTATGAGTGTGTTGTGTACGCCAACGGTGGTGTTGGTGCCACCATTGACCAAGTGTATCCTTTGTCTCTTCCAACCCCTTTTTGTTTTATCATCCTGTCCTTATGGCACATTAGAATCATCTGGCTGAGGAGTAGAGGCACCAGTGGAATGGAGGGCGAGGGGAGCACCACGGCGGAGACTGAAGGGATAGTTCGGACATGGACACCTCCTCCGATGGAAACTCCCTGGTGGTGGCAGACACCTCTGTGCCCACTCCAGCTACAGGCACAGACGCCACCCCCGTAACAGCACCTCCCTCCCAGCAGCCCCTCATCAAGTTGCCTGTGCCCGCTCACCCAGGAGGGTGGGCATCTCCTTTGCCCCAGGCACCTCAGGCCCTGCCCCAGTGAGCCTTGCTGCCCTGAGTGAAGAGGCTATTGACCTCCTGCGATCCATCGCTGTTGGGCAGTCAACCATTGTGAATGCCATCCAGGGGCTGGCAGCCCAAATGCAACAGTCCAATGCATTTCTGGAGGGCATTCACACTGGCTTGGCGGCCCAACAGAGATCAATCCAGGCTCTGGCCTCCTCTCTGATGGCAGCCATTGTCCCTGTTTCCACCCTCTCCCTCCAACTTCCTCTTCCCAGTCCCATTCCCCTCAACCCCAACCCATCCCAAGCACACAGGCAGACGAGCATGCACACAGGACAACACACAAGAGTGGACACGGCAAACACAAGCACCACACATCATCCCACAGGCACTCACACAAACACCATCAAGATGCAGACATACCAATATCCACTGCCTCCACTATGACCCCTCCTCCTCCTCATCCACCTCCCTCCCACTTACGTCTCCACTCACACCTGCAGGCACTACATCCTCATCCACTACCCCATCACCAGCACACCTATGAGAACACATACCTCACTGGCAGTCAAAACCCCCACACCCATGCACACGTATCCTGTGTCCTCACCAACTGTGTCTGTGCTCCCCCTCCCAAGGTACACAAACGCAAGCACTCAGACACCCAAGAGCCATCCACCTCATTACAGCATCCAACCCATGCACCTGCACCCAAACACAGTAGACTGACACCTCCTACAACCACTCCCTCTTCCTCCCCTCCAAACTATCTCCCTTTTCCCACCCCAGTGTCCCTAAGAAGCTTTTCCTCTCCATCATTGACCTCTTCCCTACCCCTCCCCCCAGAGGGTAAAAACCCAGGCAAGCACCTCAGTCACCCACTCCAGGGGCACAGTAGTGGCCCCAGCAACTCCAGGTGGGAAAGGATCCCGGCCACCATCCAGCAGACCAAAAGGGTGCCTGTCCCAAGTGCTGCAGGAAGGAAGGGCAAGGAGCCAGCCCCAGCTGCTGCAAGAAGGAAGGGCAAGGAGCCAGCCCCAGCTGCTGCAGGAAGGAAGGGCAAGGGGCCGGCACCAGCAGGCAGTGAGGACAAGGGGCCTGGTGCTGGGTCTGAGACCCCACCATCAACCATAGTTGTGCAGCTGTCTGAGGCTGCAGGGGATGGGTTGGAGCCTCCCCCACCACCACCAGCACTGAGTCCAGCAGCAGCAGCACCAGTGGGCAGCCGTCCGAGGCTGCAGAGGATGGGCTGGAGCCTCCCCCCACCACCACCAGAACCACCACCAGCAGCAGCACCAGTGGGCAGCCATCGAAGGCTGCAGGGGATGAGCTGGAGCCTCCCCCCACCACCACCACCAGCATTGCCACCAGCAGCAGCAGCAGCACCAGCACCGCCACCAGCACCACCACCAGCAGCAGCAGCACCAGTGGGCAGCTGTCCGAGGCTGCAGGGGATGGGCTGGAGCCTCCCCCCACCACCACCAGCAATGCCAGCAGCAGCACCAGTGGGCAGCCATCTGAGGGTGCAGGGGATGGGCTGGAGGATGAAGATAACTGGGCACAATGCCCCCTCCAGAACCAGTGGAGAAGACATCCACTTGAGGCACTGTGGCCTATCACTTCCCATGACCAGGCAAAGGGCATGTAGCCCCCTCCAGAACGAGTGGGCAAGTCACCCACTTGAGAGATTGTGGCATTGCACCCCCCAGGACCAGGCACAGGGCATGTTGCCCCCTCCAGAACCAGAGGGCAAGTCACCCACTTGAGAGACTGTGGTCTTGCACTCCCCAGGACCAAGCACAGGGCATGTTGCCCCCTCCAGGACCAGTGGCGTTGTACCATCTTCCGGCTGAGGTGCCCCCCACTCCCCGTCCCCCTGAGGTGCCTGCCTATTTTTGACCTGATGCCCCTGCAGTGTTCTCTCCGTGTTGTTTCAGGAGTAAAGTGGGGCCTTGGACTTTGTAATTTGGCCCTGTGGCCTATGAACATTGAGGACTGGGCAATGTCCCAACATTTGTATATATATGGATATACTTTTTTTGATTTGACCTGCTACTATTTGATGTTATTGCACTCTTTTGACCCTATTGTAGTTATCCTTGCAATATTACTGAGGGGCACGGGGTAAATATGTTATGTTACTGCATCTGCTTGTGTGTATGGTGTTCGGGGTAGGGGTTTTGCATGTGTGTGTCACTCTCTTTTTCCTCCCTCCTTTCCCTGTGAGCTAGGTGGCTGTACTCACCATGGTCGTCTTCGCCGTCGCTGGTGTTCGTAGTGGAGCAGGACATAGAAGAGCATGGGGAAGACATGCAGCGTGGGCTCCTTGGCTGCATGGTTCTTTCCTGAGTCTCCAAAGGTGACTCGTTTCCCTTCTGTGTTCTGTTTCCACAGCTTTTGATGTCGTTGGTTCCACCCTGGAAAAGGTGACGGATTGGGCTGTCATAATACAGTGGGCGGAACATTGTCTTCTGCCTGGCTGTAGGAGGTTACCGCCGTGGTGCCTGTTGATTCCGCCCTGGCGGTCGGTGTCTTAAAGTGGCTGTCTGTCTGAGCTCTTTCGCAATGGTCATAATTTGGCAGTATTTACCACCAGCCTGTTGGCGGTATTACCACCACTTTATCACCAACCGCCAGGGTTGTAATGAGGGCCTGTGTGTACAGTTTTACTGCCACACTTCAACTTGGCATGTAAAACTACTTCTGAAGTCTTAAACTCTGCACCCGGAAATCAGTGCATCACCTTGCCTGCGAGGAAAGAATCGATACATCACCTCCATTGTACCAGAAAAATCAATGCATCGCTTTACTTTCCAAATCATCACCTCCTTTGTGGCCCTCTGCGTCATTAATTATGATGCATCCCAGGTGCTGTGTGGTAAAAATATACAACCACTGATTCTTATGGATTAAGACATCTAAACCTTTACAAAGTGATATTTCCACTTATGTACATTGCACTTTTGTCATTTTGGTCTTATTTTATTCAGATAAATATTATCTATTTTCCTAAATTTGTGTGGAGTATTTTTTGAGGTGTTTTCACTGTGTTACTGTATGAGTTTTTGCACCATTGTTTTATAATTTGCCTTCTAAGTTAAGCCTGCCTGCTCTGTGCCAAGCTAACTGAGGGTGAGCACAGGATAATTAACGTTCTGTTGTGACTTACCCTAACTATGCTTGTGGTCCCTATTTAGATAGGGTACATAACTCTGCCAACTCAAGACCCAATTTCTAACAGGGATCAGTTTATATTATAAAAACTGATATTCCCAGGCCAGAAGTAAAAACAAATACTGAATGGCCCACTTAGGATCTAATCTCCCCTGATTCAATAAGAAATAAATACATAGGGGAAGCTGAAGAATACTTTTTTCTGCAAGCCTAATCATATGCAGCTGAGTAATTCCAGTAAATAAAAACCTAAAACTACTTTTCCAACCAGAATGTAGATCTTGAAATGCTGTTTTGAGCAGAGATAATATCATTAAGTTATTTCTAGCACCTCTACTGCTACATCTTGTATTAAAAGGCATTAGGGCAATAGCCTCTGAAGCACCAAACCCTGGGGAGCTAACTGACATTTTAGAGATAACTTTTGGACAATTTGGGGAACCAAAGAGCCATTAAATCTTATTTGGAATTACAAACAGCAGTTACTGAACTGGGGAATTAAGACCCTCCTCTATTTTATACCCCACCAGGATTTCAGATTTGGTAAACTAAAGGGGGGTTCTCATCAAATTTTCCATGTATGTACTATGGACGGGGAGCCTATTTTATACATAATGTGCATGTGGGAATCACTGGGAAGAGAAAGAAAGTTCTTGTTAAGACTCAGGAATCTGCATTTAAATATACAGATATGTAGAGAAGTGGTGAGTTCTTGTTTAATGTGATTAGACCACTAATCTACTAGTAGAGTTTTAAAATTCTTGACAGTGGCTTGTAGCAAAATTCAGACAGCTCACACCAGTATCTCTCCAACAGAAGAAGGTTAGGATATATGCGATCAATGTATGATTATATATTAATTAGGTGTATCTGTTGTAATGTTTATTATTTATGAATTTGACTATTTAATCTACCTTTTTATGTGTTTTAGTTCTAATGATAATTATTATATTGATAATCACTAAGAGCCTCATTTAGAGTTTGATGTACAGATTACTCCATCACATAGATGACAGAGAACCCTGCCTGTCAAACCCTCAGACTGCCCACCTAAAATAGAGAAAGGCAGACCTTAAGTATTCTACTGACATAGCCCCCATTGAGTCTGTGCTTCCCCTGATGCCTCAATGCTTTAGGGTCAGTCAGAGAAAGAACATTACACCATTCATCCTATTTCAGGTTAGTAGGGTAATGCCTTTTTTGCTATCCAGTGAGGGACAGGAAAAAAACAAAAATAACCTCCACACCTTGGGAAAAAAGTCCCATGTCTTGGAGCTCATTAGCATTTTTTGCAGACACAAACTCCAACTTGGAGAGCTTGTTTTTGAAAAATAAGAAAAGTAAATGGTTTGGAGGATGGCTGTGAAAACAGATGTCAAGTATGTTGAATGGAACCACTGTGATGGTGGTTACTTCCATTGTACAGAGACGACCACTGGGCTGTTGGTCATCTCCAATATTTGGCAGGAAAAGTACCATTGAGATCACAGAGGTAATGGCATCCGCCATCTTAACGTAGACTACTCTGAACTCCATATGCTATATTAGGCCTTCATTCACTTACTTACATTTTTATTATGGTATGTGACAGCTGTTGTATCTAGGGAGTTACGTCCAGTTAGACCTTACACCCTTGGTGTAATATTTCCCCAAACGTTTTGCCTTCACCGCTCCTGTAATGCTCAATTTGTTTTTGTTGGCTAACCAATGCTAAAGTGCTTGTGCTTTCTCCTTCAAATACGGTAAACTTGTTCTACACCTAATTGGCACATTTATTTAACTTGTAAGTCCCAAGTATATGGTACTACATGTACCTAGGGCCTGTAAATTGAATGCTGTTAGTCAGCCTTTAACATTCATTGTGCCACCCAATAAAAAACATATCCCGGGCCTTCCACTGCAGGTTGTAGTACAGTTTTAAACTGCCATTTTGACCTGGCCAAACAAATCTTTTGCCTGGCTTAAACCTTTCTTTTGATACTTATGAACAACCCCTAAGGTAGGCCCTAACCACCCAGAGGGCAGAGCTCATAGGGGCATATTTACAAGCCCTTTGCCCCTCCTTGTGGCACATTAGCATCATTTTTGTTTGCACTAATGTGGTATTAGGTAGGCATTTCTGGCACACCATATTTACAAAGTGGCACAATGCTTGCAATTTGCCACCTTGTTACCCCTTGGCAACATTATGGGGGTCATTCTGACCCTGGCGGTCATTGACCGCCAGGGTCAACGACCACGAGAGCACCGCCAACAGGCTTGCGGTGCTCTCAAGGGCATTCTGACCGCGGCTGTTTGGCCGCGGTCAGAAAGGGAAAACCGGCGGTCTCCTGCCGGTTTTCCGCTGCCCTCAGGAATCCTCCATGGATTCCGACACCCCATACCGCCATCCTGTTCCTGGCGGTTCGCCCGCCAGGAACAGGATGGCGGTATGGGGTGTCGTGGGGCCCCTGGGGGCCCCTGCAGTGCCCATGCCAATGGCATGGGCACTGCAGGGGCTCCCGTAAGAGGGCCCCACAAAGAATTTCAGTGTCTGCTTAGCAGACACTGAAATTCGCGACGGGTGCAAGTGCACCCGTCACACCTTCCCACTCCGCCGGCTCCATTCGGAGCCGGCTTCCTCGTGGGAAGGGGTTTCCCGCTGGGCTGGCGGGCGGCCTTCTGGCGGTCGCCCGCCAGCCCAGAGGGAAAGCCAGAATGGCCTCCGCGGAGCGGCCATATGGCGGTTCCCGCCAGGCGGGCGGTGACCGCCGCCCGCCGGCCTCAGAATGAGGCCCTATGTCTGTGACAGTCTTAATGTATGCAAGGTGGTGTTTCGGCCCTGGGAGGCCAGAAAAAATGGGGTAGTGAAATTTACAGGATATCACTGCGCCATCTTTTGCATCATTTTTAATGTCTGCTCAGAGCAGGCATTAAAATGATGCACCCATTGTGTCCACTGGGCCTCCCTGTGCTTTGCTGCACTATTGTCAAAATTGTTGACACTAGTGTAGCAAGGTGCCACAATAGCATCAAAAATGTTGACACAACTGCCATAGTACACCGTATTGTAAATATGGAGCAACCATGGTGTCGTTCGGTGCTGTTAGGGGGGTGCAAGAGAAGTGGCGCATCATCTATGATGCATCATTGTCTTGTAAATATGGACCATAATATTTAAAAAGTAGGACATATTGGTTTAAGCTTTACATGTACTGGCAGTGGCAATCTCCTAAAGTTGTTCTTCACTGTTGTAAGGTCTATCTTTCCCAATGATTAACACTGGATTATCTATTACATGCAATAAGTACTAACTTAGAATTGGGAACATACAGAGAAATGCTGTTTACACGCAAATGAATTGTAATTTAAAATCCTCGTTTAATGGTAAAGTCAGATTTTAAGTCGTACTTCTGAAAATGCCTGTTTTAGAAATTTGGCATTTTCTTATCTCAACCATTTGTGCCTTCTGCCAGTGTCCTCGGTCACATGACTGTGCATGGCTCTGCTGTTGGGGTTTGTGTATTGCCTTCAATCAGTAACACAGAGGGGGGCATAGCTGTGGACAGTATGGGCCATCTTAGAAGGATGACTGAGGAGGAGTTTACCTAGCTCCACTTAAACTTTAAAAGGCTTTGCTTCCTTCACACACAAAGGCACCTGACACCAGGCCTGCCCTGCCTTTTGTCACCCACAGACAATTTGGAGCCTTGGCAGTGGAAGGGGAAGAACTTTAAGAACCAGGGGCCAGATGTAGGAAGCATTTTGCATGGTGCAAACTGCACAAATCGCAGTTTGCGCCATGCAAAATGCTCATCGCGATGCTCATTCACAATTTGCGAATCGGTACCGACTCGCAAATTGTGAATGCGACTCGCAAATAGGAAGGGGTATCCCCTTCCTATTTGTGACTCGCATCGCGATGCTAAATTGCTTTGTGACCGCGAATGCGGTCGCAAAGCAATTCGCAGTTACCACCAGTGTCACACTGGTGGTAACCCATTCGCAAAAGGGAAGGGGTCCCCGTAGGACCCCTTCCCCTTTGTCAATGTTGCCAAAAAAGGTTTTTTCAGAGCAGGCAGTGGTCCAGTGGACCACTGCCTACTCTGAAAAAACTAAACCAAATGGTTTCGTTATTTTTTTTATTTCGCAACTCGTTTTCCTTTAAGGAAAACGAGATGCAAAAAAAAAAAAAACTGATTTATTTAAAAAGCAGTCACAGACATGGAGATCTGCTGTCTTCAGCATGCCACCATCCCTGTGAGTGCAGGGAGTCACTATAGGGTTGCAAAGTGCGACCCACCTCATTAATATTAATGAGGTGGGTCTTTGCGACCCCATAGCGAATCGCAGATGGTGTCTGAGACACCGTTCTGCATCCGATTTTGCGAATCGGAAATTGTGAGTCGCACCGACTCGCAATTTCCAATTCGCAAAATCGGAACTTCCTACATCTGGCCCCAGATCTGATAGTAGGCGTGGGGTCCCCCACACAAAGGCTGGCACCAGGTATAAACATTGGACCTCCAGAGCCACACTTCAGAACACTCCTGGACCTGTGAAAGTTACAGAAGAAGGACTGCCCTGCTGCCCCAGGACTGCCTGCTGTTGGATGTCTGCCTTGCTGTCTGAGAATAAAGATTAGATCTGCTTGCCTTCATATCAGGCTAATCAAAGTGACTTGTTTGTTCAGCTGCAACTGGACCAGTCTGGGCTAGCAACTGGACCTCCCTAAACCTTACTGGCATTTGGTGGATTGAGTCCTCGATCTCCATGAGGTGCCTCCCCTCATCCCGGACCCTCGGCTTTCTTCAGAGTGTACTCCTCCTAAAGAAAATTAAGTTTGAACTCCTTGTGGAGCAGGCCATTCATGCCTAAAGTCTGCGACCTACGATGACCACCAGTGCAAACTCTGGTGACATTGTGTCTCATCAGCCACTGTCAGTGATGACTGGCAATGCAAAACCCACACTTTGACCTACAACAACGGCAGCCTGCCATGATCTCCAGCGCAAAACTCCAGCAATGACCATCCGTGATGCTTGACCAGCCCTTCGCAGTACAACAATGCCCGACCTGCTCTTCCCCCTACAGCAATGACCTCCTCATGGCCTTCTCCACACCAAGAGGAACTGTTCATGCTGAAGTTTGAAGGTACATTTTCAATGAGACTAACACGGTCTCTCCATCCCAAACTACAACGTAGCCAGCCTGAACTTGTGACTTGCCCCCAGTCTAATGCGACCAGATGATTACTTTTAAACGCTATTTTCACTCAAATATTTAAAACTGAAAATCTCCAGTTCTACTAATTGGATGTTTATCATTCTGGTGTTATTGTAGTTATTATAATTTTCTCTATGTTTCTAAATTAGTTTGGGATGTTTCCTGTGTTGTGTTATCTCTTTATCATTGTTTATGTGCTGCAGAAGTACTGTACACATTGCCTCTGATTTAAGCCTGGCTTTTTTGTACCAAGATACCCAAGGGTTAAGCACAGGTTATTTTAGTGACTTTTATGGTTTACTCTGAAAAGGACTGTGGTTGTTGCCTGAGTAGGGTTCCAATCCCCCACCCAGTAACTCAATTTCTTACATGTCTACCAGTGACTTCAAGGACCATGGTTCAGCAGCTGACAGCTAAGGGCCTGTCCACAAACTAGACATCTGTTGCAAGAGCTTGAAAGATATGTTACTACCTAAATGTTTTTGACCATAAACTAATCAATATTTTAGCAAGTATAATTTCTACTCCTTGTTATTGGAAAAGTGCCTTGCAGGGACATATGAGAGTATCTATTAGTAACAGCTATGAATATACATTATTTGTGAACTTTTTTATAACTCCTGGAGACAATTATCATAGCAATGATGGTGTAACAACCACAAGCAGAGGGATGCTTGTAATTCTCAGAGGAAACCTGATCCTCCTTAAAGCTATACTTTCTGCAGCCTCCACTGTTCAAGAGGAAGAGTAGGAGGAGCAGATGGAGTGGGGAGTAGGAGGAGGATGAAAAGATGGAGATTGTTTGCCCAACAGAAAAAAATTCTCAAAGAAGAGCTAAGGCCACCAGAAGTCTCCCGACAAGACTACTCCTGCAGATGACAAGTCACCAGGGAACAGCTATTTGACAATGGATGCTTCTACAAGATATGCAGGACTGTTCCTCCCCCTATCTCAACCTACAAGTAAACCAGTTGGCATACCTGCTTTTTCCTCCAATGTAGGCATAACTCACCTCATTTCTTCATCAACAGAGGAAAGAAAAAGTCCTGGTGAGAAACCCCATTTAACAATCTTTCTCCTACATTGGGTCAGCTGTCAATCCCACTCTAATGAACAACCTTACTGTATTCTATGATGACCATGCATGTATGGGGAGGGATTTTGGCATAACCTAATTCCGTTCTCCAAGAGGATCATTTTTTCCAACAACAATCCTCCAGGAGAGGGAATATTTTGTCAAATGGGGGAGAAACTATACAAACTGGAACCTCACCAGGAAGCTGTAAGAAGGTTGTTGGAAAAAGTGAACCGTTAAATGAGGTGAAATTATCCATCGAATCTTGGTGGCGTTACCGCCAAGCACCATCGGTCCCAAGAAGACAATCAAGCCAACGGTGTTTAACCCACCATATTTAGATGTTACAGCTCTGCAAGTGGTGGATTGCCGATGGAAGGAGACAGCGACAGGATCCAATGGACTTAATACAATGGCAGTGGCAATGGCAAAGAGGAAAATGACACACAGTCACTGTACTTTAGACACATGTGTCCCGTGCACTGCACACTACAGAACACAGTACATACACACCGTCATCAGTTACAATTCCAACACAACACAACCAGTACATGCCGAAAAGACACATTGACATACATCCATGAGACAACACACACACCATTGACATGGCACCCACACATGACACAACCAAAACAACCAACACAACTGCACACTCAGCTACACAGACACACTCACATCACAGCAACTTCCGCCACACATCAACAACACTCTCCTGAATGAGTCACACTGTAACACAGCATACACAACATCTGTCTCACATGCAAGTGACACACGCACAGACACAACCATATCACACACTCCAGTTCCCTCCACCTCAACCAGCCAATCCATACACCTACTTACACATACATGTACTGACTCAAATAGCACAGGTCCTCTTGCAACACGTACACATGGACACCATTTTCAAGTGTGAATGTACCCTCATTGTGCGGCCAGCATTCGTTTGGTAATAAATGATGATACCACAATGACCAGTGTGTATGTGTGCAAAATGCATGTTGTGCCAGTGTGTCCCCAGCCATGTGTGACACAATTGTCTCCCCGACATAAGCCTGTCACAGTGATTTAAAAAAAGTACTCTGACATATATATGCCTGCAGTGGTCACGACCTCCCTTGCAGTGCCCACCAATCACACCCTGGCAATGTTGATGCCCTACCTTCGGGTCTGCCAATGGGGGGATTGTGTTTTCTCTGTGGGACGGTGGCAGCAATGACAACAGGTGGTGTCCAGTTGTGTCCAGTCCAAAATGGAGGTGGAATGGGGAAAAAAGGAGAGTTTTCACCTCCTTTGGACCCCAATCTGTCAACTCAGAAGTGGAGGTCAGATCACCGCTTTTTGCTTGGCGATAAGGCACATCCAAATCTGCACGGTGGGCAGGGTGGCTAGTGTCCCACTGTAAGCCACATTTCCCTATCCCGCCGTCATCGCTGGCTGTGCTTCTTGGGGTAAACAGCAGTTTAAATGCAGGATTTTGGCTATGAGACTGTCATCATCTTAATATGACGAGCGGACTGTGACAGTGGCTGATGGGTTTTCAGTCGAATACCCAACAGCAGGACCATTACTGCCAACATCTAAATCAGGCCCAAAGTTAAATTTCTAATCAGAAACGATAGGGGACCTCTCCATATGATCCACAGCCATTTTGAGTGAAAGGCTGAGAAATTGAGCAGCAGGATGATGGAGGATTCTATTGAACAGATGGCTAAGTAATGGCCTACTTCCTGTTTCTGTATCTCATTTCCTGTTTGGCATAGTGGATGGAAAACTCCACCTTGACTCTGGAGATCTCCATCCGAGTAGGGAGATTTCTACATGAACAGAGGAGGTGGAAAAATCAAGCCTGGACTTGAAATTCAAAAAAATGACAGGATAAAATATCACAATATAAATGAATGTGTATTGTATATAATTTATGTTGGTATCAGTAACAGATAGTAAATCAATGAGGGAGAAAGTGATATGTAAGTGAATGCATATGACAATGAGACTTGTAGGGTTGTGACATGATGGTATTGCAACAACAGCAATGACAAAGTGTACCATTCATTATTGACTCAACACTGTACAAACACTACGATGCGGCAAACAAAATAGCAGCTCATGTGACAAAAAAGGCAACTAGTTGGTCACTCACCAGCAGACCATGACTTCTGTTACGTGTCCTGATCCTGGAACCAAGACTGTGCATAGTTCAGGGGTCAAATCCACATGTATCCATTAAATAGCGATGTCGTGCAACAGACTCCAACTGTTGTCACACTTCAGGTGAGACGGGAGCAGCCCACTCCTGTGTAATCAAAACATCTGAAGTGCGACATGAGGATGTAAAAAATGATTGCTCTTATACATGTGTGCCTTGTAATATCTCTCTCAAGGCATTTTATGTTGGACGTTGGGATGAGGAGATGGTGAGAGAGGACATAACTCGTAACACATATAACAGACATGATATTATTGTGTGATGTCAGTTCATTGTAAAAGCTACACACATTCTACCCATGCATGTACAAAGGGATATACCCCTGGGTAAGTATAGTGATAGGGTGAAATTGAGGGTGACTAAATTGAAAATGCCATGACCTTTTTAACATGCAGTCACAGTGTTAGTTAGTGAAGCCTAACTATTAGCTAGGCATGTGCAGAGTACGCAGAGTCCTGCTTCGTGGAACTCCGCGAAGAGGCTAAAAACTCTGCCGCACTATGCGGAGTTCCACTAGCGGGTAGAGATCGCTGTTCACCCATTCTCATTGCATTTTACATCACACACAACGCGAAGTGCGTACTTGTGTTCAAAATCTCGAGTGAATGACACCGCAAGGTTTGTAAGGATGCAGCCATCTTGTTTTTCACTCTGTTTGCGGTGCTGGGACTTCTACTTCTATCTGCCCTCAATCTTTGCAATCCTCTATCCTATACTTCATCAACCCCTATTTTTGTATTTATTGTATTAGTGTTTCTTTTTGAGTCTCATTCGTTTTACTTAGTTTACATTTTTGTGTGTTTTTTGTGACTTTTTGTTATTTAGTTTATTTTTCCCTTTTTCCTTCCTTTTCCTTTTCCTTATGTTTCTTTTTATTTTCTCCTACCCTGCCCACCCAGCACCATGTCAGAGCAACAGCGGGGCAACAACGGCCACTTGCCTTGTGGGCGGTGCCACTGAAAAGTGTTGGAGTCTTGCCTGATCGTCAGCAAGGAGGAGGAGGTGGCAATACTTGTTTCTTATATGCAGTGCCACCTCCACGCTGGCAGCAGGAGGCAGGCCTGTAAGCGGGTAGCCCTGCTGGAGCATCAGCAGTGCTGGCCAAGATAGCGCTGATTGGTCAGGGCCACTACTAAGGTCCAGCGCACCACCCAACAGCAGACTCATCTCTGACTGTGTATCATCGACTGTGAGCAGGACCTGCTCATATTGCTAGACGTGCAGATCCCAGGGCTTGATGAGTATTATATTTTTATTGTGTTTGTGTTCTACAATAATAACTTTTTTTTCCGAATAGCATGTGGCTTCCACTCAGAGGTAAATTATGTTTAGTTTATGTTAGATTATAATTTTTTATGTTATCCAGGTGCTCGGTGCTACATCATTGATTTTTATATTCATAGGTAGGCACTCGCTTTGGCTGATCATTTAGGAAGCCATTTTAATGCAGACTCCGCTGTCCTCCTCCTAACTCAATAATGAATTGGTGATATCAGTGAGTTAGCATTCTCTGTGACTTTATGTAGCACGTACAGTCCCAAGCAATCACCACCCACCGACAGGCCAGATTCGACCGTCGGGCCGACTGTGGGCACATTCGACCCGGCGGTGGAGGCCGGACCTGCGGTGGGATTTTGATCCCATTTCCATCAGGGATTTCCTGGTGAGATACCCTGCCAGGTAGTTGCTGGTGGAAAGCATACGGGTGACAGAAATAATCATTCCTGTCACCTGTATGGGATTTGCCAGGCCCCCCCTTGCCACTACACCTACCCACCCCCCATGCCCCTAGATCTGCCCCCGCCCCCGAATCCTGAAAACCCACCCCCCAACCCTCCACCCCCAAAACCCCATGTGGGTCCCCCCAACCCGACCCTCACCATCCCCCACCCCTCACTTCTACATATAGGTCCCCCCACATCGACATGCACCCATTCACCTACATGCACACATGCATACATGCACTCAGACACACACACCCCCAGACATACACTCATGCACACCCCATGCTCTCACACACTCACACACATCCCACTCCCCCTTCCCTCTCGGACACCACTTACCTCTTCTGTCGCACTGCTCCGGGAGGGAACCGGCTCCCTGGATGCTGCTCCACCGCCATCGCCGCCTCTCCATACACGGCCATCCCTATAACTGCTTCATTATAGGCATGGCGGTGTATGGTCTGACGTGGCAGTGAGGGTGGAGCAGCATCCACCGCCGCCACGCATGGCGTCCCTCACTGCAATCATTGGCGGTGAGGCTCCATGCGTCATTATTTGTCGGGATACAGGCCGCCACCACTGGTGGTCTTCCATTGACCGCCTGCACGGTTGGCGGCGGGGCATCCTGCCAAGTCCATAATGAGGGCCTAAGTTTGGACTTTTCGCTTGACGTTTTGGGGATGGGTTATATTTGTTTGGGGAGAGGGTGGGACTGTTGTGGGTGGAGAGGGAGGGATTTATATTTGTAAAGAACAAAGGGGATTGTTTTTTCTTCATTTGCGTGTCAAATCTTTATTTAGGTGTTTTAGACTTTTAGTTTACACTGTGTCTTTTAGCGTAGACTGTTATTTTTAATCTGCTAAAAAAAAGTGTATGTAATTTACTTAGACCCTTGCTCTATTGCCCTCTGCAACTAATATTGACCACAAGGGGATGATTGCCCTTACCTATTATGCCTACAAAAGCCCAGTACACACAGGCCACATCTTCTTTAGTAGGAGTTAAATACTAACTAAACAAGTTCACTTCATAGTACTTCTCTTTCCTGAGTAGATGAAGTGAGGGAGTCTTCTTCTTACTGCAGGGTTTTCCCAGGATGGCATCTTAAGGGGGTGGTAGGTAGGTAATAGTAGTAGCAGGCTAGCACACTAACAGAGAAGACAGAACATGACAGAATGTGCAACCCCACCTATGCGAACTCCAACTACAGGATAAATCAAAGGGTTATCCATCATTGTCAACTCGATTGAAAGAAAATAGAAAGTTAGTGGGTCATCATCATATATGATAACTGTAGAAAGAGTGAGACCAGACTACTACAATCACAGCATTGACAGACAGAAAAGAAGAAGACCTGATAGGTTAACAAAATATAGAAATATAAATTTCTTCTGAGCAATAGTAGGGAGCTATAGTATAATAAAACTAAACTTAGGAAATGACATCATGGAGTCAGAAGTGAGCTCAGACTCAAGAGTGTTTGGACCAGGTTAAGCATTTATGGAACACACATACAAGGTATGAATGAAGATAGTAATGGAGCCAGTGTAGAATATTGCTCAGGGTAATAGAAGGTTGAAGATCATGCAGTGAATTGGTGTTGCTTACTTGCTTTCACCACATGCGCCCCAGCAAGTGTGTGATTCATTTATGGTATACAATTAGGTCACACCTCAATAAATCACACAGCCAGGGGGAAGAGTGTTAGGGACCCAGTGAATGGATGGGAAAGGGGATTTGGGAAAATGTGTGACAAAGACAAACACTACACAAAAGAAACCTTGACGATATTTGTTGGGCTGCTGAGCAGCACACTTTCACCAATCTGTTGTGAAAAGAGGAAAAAAGGGATAAGTAAGAAAGTATGACACAGTTCAGTAAATTCATTGGAAACAGACCTTCTGCCACAGAGAGACCCCAGATAGTATATCCTAAGTGTTATGTTTTCTAGTTTTGAAATAGATAGGGAAGATTGAATGTAACCCACCCAGTTCTAAAAATGATGATTGTTAAAAGGAAAATGATACTGTATTGCAAAATTGGGTGATGCATCTCCATTCTCATTGGAATGTCCATCACTCTGGTGTCTGTCTGATCCTTTCCGGTAGGTAAGCTAGAATCTTGAATTTTGCAAGTTTTGTTTGTGTAGGAGAAGACTAGAAGAAGGCCTGTGTATTGAATAAAAACAGTAGCTGTATTATAGAGTAAATGAAAAGGACAAGAAGACTCAGAGGCAGAGCAAGGAAATAAGAGGAGTTTCACATTTAAGCTAGGAATGCAGCAACCACATACTCTACAGCATTTCCAAATCAATGTACCTCTCTCCAGTTCACAGAGCTGAGTGAGTACTAGGCCTCAGAGTCTTTGCCATCATCATGGTTTCTCTTTGAAGTTTAAAACGTTCTTCTTTCTAGCTGTTGAGGTAGTCCCACCCTGAGTCCTTCAATCATCCTCCCCCAGATTCAGAGTAACTCCGTCCCAGTCCCAAACCGAGCAAGGTAGACTTGTGAAGTGCGCTACTGTTGAAGAACAAATAGAGAAACAGAATAGGAGTATTTTTTGTGTAGATTTGTGTTTTGTAAGTAAAGTGCCTGGTTTGTTATGAGGAACCAGAAAAAAGGAGTGGACCCTGCAAGTAAATTTCACAACTTTTGAAAGGCCATTCACTTTCAGGAAAAAATGATTATGCACCACCACCCAAACTTTGCAAATCATCAGAAACAAGTTTACAGTTTTGTTCAACTCACTCCCTGACTGTCAGCCACCACATACATCAGTTATCACTCAAAAATTCACAAACACAATCAATCAATATATCACCCCTCATTGATGCAATTGTTACTTAGTTACCTCTTCTAATTCAAACATGGTGGTTGAACAAAATACCTCCTCTTTGATGGTATCCACATATTGGAATTAGACATTGGCAGTCTTTTAATGAATGATTTTCTAGGTCAGCCCTGCTAGGTAATGTATAGGATAGGCAATGGCATGTGAGGGAGGCAGGCAGCATCTCCAATGTCCTGAAGTGTATGTGGGGCTTTTTCACTGCACATGGGTCCAACTCCAATCCAGGCTTGTGTATGACTATAAAATCAATGGTGTGGCAGCATAAATCTAACACAAACCTAATGTTAGAATAGCATTTTTTTTAAAACAAAGAAAGGGAAAAAGAAGCTGATCGAGAAATAATGAAAAAAGTCTGTTGGGGCACTTGCATACACAATCCGGGAAATAGTGTTTGTTCTCAAACTCTGGTGGTTCACCCAAAAGTTGGTCATCTAACATGCTTGATTGGGACTAATCATTCTCTTCCTCCTCCTGTGGTGTTTCAGGAATGGTGTTATTAGGTGCTATAAAATGAAGGATCATTTTGATCATGGTCAGTCTCTCCATGTTTTGAGGAGAGAGACTGGTCCTTCTCACTGTAACAACTGCACCAGCTGCACTGAACACATGTTCAGCAGACAGCTGTCTACAGGACAAGCTAGAAACGTTTTTGCCAGCCTGCTGAGCTCTGGCCATTGGCGCATCTTTGCATACCAATCCACCAATGGATTTTGGGTCATTTAGATACTCCTGGAACATCCTCTGAATTGTCATTGGTGTTGCAACCTGCTGAACCACTTTTTCATTCACCTCTGCACTGGACTTAAGCCCTGCCAGATGTTGGGTCCAATTCTTCTGATGCTGTTGTTGTCTGTTTTCCTGTTAGTAGGGTTTGCGGATGTGAGACAGGACTGCCCTCTCTCGAAGTGGAAGACAGCACCCCACAACTGTGGAGTGGGAATCTAAGTTCCAGCCAGTTATTGTTTCAGTTCTCAACAATCCACCACTTGTGTTGTGGAACATCCCCTTCAGAAAAAGGAATGATAGTGGGAAGAATTTTTTTAGTAGCATGGATCAAGTAAGTTGGCACAGATGTACTCTTTGAACAAGATGATGTCATTTTGCTGCCTCGCATTATACATCAAGCAATAGCTTAGGCTAGTAACCAAGGCATACGTTTCTGGGTTTTCATTCGCACCCACAAATTCAAACCTTTCAGACACCTTCTTTAGCTGCTCCTATAGCAGATGCAATAACGGGATAGCTTGTCCCATTGCACTGTCCTCCTTGCTAACTTCTGGCGTGAAAACCGCACAAGGGAGCAGCATCTGTGTGAGTCATTTGACTAGGCCCCATTTGTCTGCATCCATGGTCATAGCTCTCCCAATTGCATCAGGTCTTTTTTCAATGACATAGCCAGTCATCTATTTGTCTCACTCAAACAGACATTGCAACATATAATAGCTTGAGTTCCAACATGTTGGCACCTCCTCTATCAGGGCTTTATTAGGTCCTCTGTATGATGCTGAATAATCCGCAACTGTTTCCAAGGTTTAAAAGAATGGCTGAAATGAGTGCAGATGCGTCTATAGGTGATCAGTATGTTGATGACTATGTTGGTCATTATGATACTGGCGGTCAGTGATAAAGTGGTGGTAACACTGCCAACAGGCTGGCAGTAATTACTGCCAAATTATGACCTTGGCGGTGATAACTCCCCTAGACAGCCAATGTACCACACCAACCACCAGGGTGTTAACAACATTGACCATGGCGGTAGCCATCAACAGCCAGGCGGAGGACAAGGTGCCACCCACCATATTATGACACAGCACACCACCACGATTTCTGGGGCGGTACCAACGCCATCAAAAGCCTGGTGGAAACACAACACAGAAGACCAAAGAATCACCATTAGAGACACAGATAAGATCAACGCCGCCATGGAACTGGAACTGCAGTTCTTCCCGATGCTTTTCTATGCCATGCTCCACCTGGAACACCAATGCCGACGATGATGACAATGGTGAGTACAGCCACCTAGCACACAAGGGAGAGAGGTAGGAAAAGGAAATTGACACACACACGCACAACACACACCATTCACACACACACCATATACACAACCAGCTGCAGACGAAAAACAGTGTCACAGGACACACGTCATAATAATGCAAGGACAACAGTAAGGCAGAACTGAAAATGAATTTGCGTTACAACAACCACCATTAGTACCGAAATGACAAATATTATACATGAACCATTGTCCAGAAAGAGCCAATGCCCAGTCCAAAGTACAAAAGGCCCACATGGCCACAGGGCAGCGTCCAAGCCCCAAATTGATCCTGACATTCATCGCACCAAACTGTGCAGGGGCAACATCTTTGAATTGGGCCGGTACCTCAGGGGGATGTGGTGGGGGCACCTCAGCTGAAGTGGGGAACTCACCCACTGGTTGTGGAGGGGGCTCCATGCCCATTTCCCAAAGCTGGGGAGTGCAAGGTCACAGTCTCTGAAGTGGGGAATTTGCCCACTGCTTCTGGAGGGGGCTCCTTGTACAAAAGTCCCTGGAGGGTTGCCTACATGCCCTCTGCTGGAGGTGAGGGCTGCATTGTCTCTGCTGGGGGGAGTGTCTCCTGGACAGCCTCTGCTGGAGGTGAGGGCTGCATTGTCTCTGCTGGGGGAGGTGCCTGCTGGACAGCCTCTGCTAGGGGCGAGGGCTGCAGTGTCTCTCCTGTGGGAAGTGTCCCCTCGGCAGCCTCTGCTGGGGGTGAGGGCTGCATTGTCTCTGCTGGAGAAGGTGTCCCTTGCTCTGATGGAGGT
The DNA here is from genome assembly GCF_031143425.1 of Pleurodeles waltl. Classification (NCBI taxonomy): domain Eukaryota; kingdom Metazoa; phylum Chordata; class Amphibia; order Caudata; family Salamandridae; genus Pleurodeles; species Pleurodeles waltl. Next base: position 775,346,130 of record NC_090445.1, on the reverse strand, counting down.
AAGGGCTACATTGTCTCTGCTGGGGGAGGTGTCTCCTGAGCAGCCTCTGCTGGAGGTGAGGGCTGCATTGTCTCTGCTGGGGGAGGTGTCTCCTGGGCATCCTCTGCTTTAGGTGAGGGCTGGTTGAGTGAGAACCATTACTATCATTGGTGGTTGAGTGGGAACCATTACTGTCATTGGTTGAGTGGGAACCGATATTGTCATTGGTGGTTGAGTGGGAGCCGCTACTGTCATTGTTGGTTGAGTGGGAACCTTACCCTTCCTGGCTGGTGGAGTGGGATCCTTCCCTTTCCTGGCTGGTGAGTGGGATCCTTCCTTTTCCTGGCTGGTGTAGTGGGATCCTTCAGTTTCCTGGCAGGTGGAGTGGGATCCTTCATTTTCTTGCCTCCACGACTAGGAGGTGCCTCCACTGTCCCCGTGGACTGTTTGGCTGAGGTACTGGGCTGGATCGTTAGGACCCTACTCTTACTGGCAGGATGGGGGCAGATGGGGAGGGAAGAGGTCAGGCTGGGCAAGGAAAAGCTTCTTAGGGATGGTGGGGTGGGATGAGGGAGGAGGAATGGGAGTGTAAGTTGAGGGAGTGCTTGTTGGAGGAGTATGTCTGGTGGACTAGGGTGCAGGTGCATGGGCAGTGTGCTAATGTAAGGTGGATGGCTGTTGGGTGTTTGAGTGCCTGCGTTTGTGTCACTTAGGAGGGGTAGACAGACAGGGTGTGAGAGGACACAGGGGACGCGTGGATGGATGTTGTGGAGCTGTCTGCTAGTGAGGTGTGTGTGCTGCTTGGTGTGGTGCTGGTGGTGCTGACTGCTGAAGCAGTGCATGCAGGTGTGAGTGTGGATGTGACTGTGAGGGAGGAGAAGGAGGGGAGGCAGTGGAGGCAGTGGGTGTTTTTGTGTGTGCAACAGTCCATTGTTTTTATGAGTGCTTGTGGCTTGAAGTGTGCTGCCTTTGTTTGACTGTGCTATTCTTGTTTGATGTTTTGTGTGCATGCTTGTCTGTATGTGTGCATGGAAAGGGGTGGGGTTGAGGGGACTGGGATTGGGAAGCGGTATTTGGAGGATGGACGGTAGGAACAGGGACGCCATCAGAGAGGAGGCCAGAGCCTGGAACAATCTCTGTTGGGCCGCCAATCCACAGTGGATGCCCTCCAGGAATGCACTGCATTGCTGTTTCTGGAATGCCAGGGCCTGGATGGTATTCTCTATGGTTGACTGCCCTACCGAGATGGTTCTCAGGAGGTCAATAGCCTCCTCACTCAGTGCAGCAGGGCTCACTTGGGAAGGGCCTGAGGTGCCAGGGCAAAGGAGATGCCCACCCTCCTGGGTGAGCGGGCATGGGCAACTCGGTGAGGGACTACTGGGACGGTGGTGCTGGTATGGGGTGGTGGCTGTACCTGGAGCTGGGGTGGTCCGAGAGGTGTCAGCCACCACCAGGGAGCTCCCATCGGAAGAGGAATCAGAGTCAGTGTTGTCACCTCCTATCTCCACAATGGTGCTCCCCTTGCCCTCCATCCCACTAGTTCCCTTGGCATCTGTGAACTCTGCCTCCTGGGTCCTGTGGGGTGCCCCTGCTCCTCCGCCAGATGAAGCTAATGCACACATGGACAGGATGACAGAAGAAAAAAGGGGGAAGAGAAAGGGAACACTGGGTCAATTTCACACAGTTGTCATTCACATTACCATCACACACAGGGTTCAGGATTGAGCACTATGCACCACACTGGCAATCAATTGGCTAGGTGCCACAGAAAGATGTGGGTCAAACACCGCCAACTGCAGCCCTCCTGGGACCCACTAAGCCCTGTCTGACATGAAATACAACCTAGCTAGGTTTCCTGAATTTGCTCTACACCCATTACCCTTGAGCTGGGTCACGCTGCAATGTCTGACCTGGCATTAAGGGGCATACACTGACTCACAACCACTACCCGGATCCCATGCCACCTACCAATGAATGTAGTTACACCCACTGTACTTACCCCCTTGTGGATGCTGTGATCCCCTCAAGCGTCCATCCAGCTCTAAGTAGGCCACCACCAGTATGTGGGCCATCAGGGGGGTCAGGTTCCGAGGGGCACCCCATACTCGTTGGGAGACCATCCCCAGCTGGGCCTCCACGGTCTTCCATGCCTAGGGTCACAGGTCATCCCACCTTTTCCAACAGTGGGCTCCCCGCTTGCTGCAGACTCCCAGTGTCTGCACGTTCTTGGTGATGGCATGCCACAATCCCTTCTTCTGATGGACGCTGACCTGCAGAGATAATACAGACAGAAGGACACCATCACACAGACAATCCAGCCTGTCACACATATGGCCCACAAATCCCATTTCCATCTCCATTGGCACACACATCACCCGGCGTCTGCCATGTACACTGCCAACAGACATACCACCCCCCCAAATAACACGATGCATGCACACACATCTCCATGCAACCTTGGCACATGCATTGTGCCCAAAGTGTACTCACCTGTTGGTCTGGAGGCCCATACAGCAGTTCATACTGGGGTAGGACCCCTTCCACTGAACGCTTCAACTCCTCCGAAGTGAAGGCAGGGGCTCTTTCTCCAGTCACACAGGCCACAGTAGGTTCCAGACACAAGTCAAAGCAGCACACGCAGTGTAGGTGTTGTCCTGTGGAAAGTCAGGAATCAAGTGAGGATTTAGATAGAAAATGGCGGTCACATCTGCAGCGGTGTACACCATCACAGCCACCGCTGATCCCCATTGGCCAAGGTACTCCATAGAGCCCCATATTAGCCAATGAGGAATTGTAAGGCGGTGCGAGACCGCCTTCCGCCAAGACGCTCAACGTCGGCAAAAGTACCTCACTTCCACCTGTCCCTACATACAGGACAGGCAGTCACCATTTAATGGTGGTGGACAACATTCAGATAATCCATAACTGCGTCATTGCTGATGAGTGCACGTACATTGCCATTCCCACTGTTTCATCACATTAATGCTCTATTTGCACTGAGGTGGTGGTTCCATTGTTCAAATTGTGACAGCCTACTCACTCTTGTGTCCCTTAGATACCTACCACTGCAGATGAATAGGACCCCTTGTGGACTTGGCTACACTGGAGGACAGTCATATAATACTCACCAATAGACTGAACAGGGCCACACCACAGAGCTCTGTGCCCAATTTGAGCCTGATCTGATATCAGCTAACCATCATCTCACTGGGATCCCCCTCTTGTAGAAGTCCTATCAGTGCTCCATTTCCTGGCAACTGGTTCTTTCCAAGTGACAGTGGGCTTGGCAGCAGGAATGTCACAGCCAATGTTCTCAATCGTGCTGGCAAGGGTTCTGTCTGCCTTGGTCAAACACATGTGCAGCTACATCGCTTTACCCCAGCTGGAAGATTTGGCCACTGTGAAGGCAGGATTCTATGCAATGTGACATATACAAAATATTGTTGGGGCTATTGACGGAACACATTGCGTTTGTCCCCCCTCCAGAAAGAACAGGTGTTCTGGAATCGGGAGAGTTTCCACTCACTCAATGTGCAAATGGTGTGCCTGGCGGACTAGGACATCTCCCATGTCACTGCCAGTATCCTGGGTCGGTGCATGATGCCTTTGTTCTGAGGATTAGCAGCATCCCACAGCTGATGACACAACTATATAGGCACAGAGTGTGGATAATAGGTGAGCCTGAGTGCCCACCCAAAGTATGTCAGTGTATGCCTTCTGGTGTTAACCCCATACCATTGTGTAAGGCTAAAGTTTGTCCTTCAATACTTGCAGGTGACTCAGGCTACAAAACCCTATCATGGCTTCTGAGCCCTGTGAGGAATGCCAGGACAGGGGCAGAGAATCGATACAATGATGCACATGGGCGAACCAGGAGAATTATCGAAAGGACCTTTGGCCTCCTAAAGGCCGGGTTCAGATGCCTGCTAATCACCTGAGAAGGTCTGCCAGATAGTAGTGGCTTGTTGCATGTTGCACAACCTGTCCCTCAAAGGACATGTGCCTTATCTGCAGGAGAAGGAGACTGGATATGCCCCTGTGGCAGCAGTGGACCCTGAGGACAGTGAGGATGAGGAGGCAAAGGATGAGGATATGTACAACAGAACATCAGTTATACGTCAATAATTCCAATGACACACAGGTGAGACAGTGTAACTGACCATTCCTCTGACTATTGTTTTATCTGTGTGGCTGTAGCAGGATGGCATTCACTTCCTTTCCATCTCTGTTTACCGTCACCAATGGCTTCTAATTTTGCAGATGTTGGTGAGATTACAACAGTGTACTGATGTGATGACTACAGACAGCTACAGGTCATTGATTGTATGCTATCACAGTTTTCAGATCATTTGCACATGACGTGACTGTTTCCATAAATGCACATTTTCATTACATTAAACACTATCAGTCAAGTTGTGTGTGTTTAAGGGTGTTTATTGTAGTGCAAATAATTGAAGGGAAAGTGCAATGGAATGGGGTGATGGTAGAGGAAAGTCCCGGGTATGGTTCCATTCTGTTTGTAGCACAGGTCCAGTGTCCAATGGCCATAGGAAAGGGAGCAAAGGCAGTTTAATGTGGGCAAGGTGACAGGGTGGGACACAAGGGGGGCATTCAGGAGGGTCTTATTTCCTGGCAGTGGTCTTGGTCTTGGCAAGTGTCTATGGCTTCTGTCTGGGTCGCAGGGAACATTTGCGGGTGGTTCACCTTCTGCAGGGGGAGGGGTGCTGGTGGCCTGTGGGTCCTGTGGCAGGGCCTCCTGCCCATTAACTGCAGCGGGAGTGGAGGGCTGGTCAGTAGGCTGGCTAGTGATAGGGGCCCACTGGTGTGCTGTCCATTCTCTCATGATGGTGGCCATGTCTGCCAGCACCCGTTCCATGGAGATCATGGTGGTGTTGAGGGCCTGCAAATCCTCCCCGTTCTCCTGATGGTGTTCCTCCTGCAGCCACTTGTTCGTCTGCATGTTTGTAAGGATCTGGCCCATCTTGTCCTGGGATTGTTGGTAAGGCCCCAGGACATTAGTGAGTGAATTCCTGGAGAGTCGGTTCCCTGGGTCTGTCCTACCCCTGGCGCACAGTGGCCCTCCCAGTGTCCTGGTAACCCTCTGTCCCCTGAATGGTGTGCCACTGCCACTGACCCCAGGACCATGATTGTCTTGTGGGTGTGGTGTGGACAGGGGTCTCTGTACAGGTGAGCTGATTGACGTGTCCTGGGGACAGAGGTGTGGGGATGTTGGGTGGGTGCTGTGGTGTTGGATACTGATGGGGGAGGCTTTGTGGTGGATTCTGAGTGGGCTGGGGTGTGCGACTGACCAGCAGTCCCTGATGGACCAAGTAGTTCCAGAGTTACTGTAATCACTAGGAGCATTTTCTGTTGGGGGACTGGTTAGACGTGGCACCTCCTCTCCACTTAGATTGGCTGGTGCACCTGTGGGGATGTAAGTGATGCATTGTGCCTCATGTCTGTGACAAATTGTACATTCCTGGCTTCCCCTCTTTCGTTGCAGTTGCCCCACCACCTTTGTTTGTGTATGGCGATGTATTGTAGGCTTGTTAGTTCTCCATGCTGTGCATGCTTTTGTGATGGGTGTCCATGCAGGGCTGTGAGGGCTATCCATGCATTAATCTAGCATGCAGGGCTAGGCATTGGTGTTTGTCATATGTGTGGGTACAGTATGTAAGATGGAGTGAAGTAATGGGAGTGAGGGTGAGGGGGTGTGATGGCATGCTGGTATGGGGGTGATAAGCAGTAAATATTGACTCACCAGTGTCCAGTCCTCCAGCAACTCCAGTGAATCCCTCGGGATGCAGTATTGCCAAGATTTGCTCCTCCCATGCTGTGAGCTGTGAGGAAGGAGGTGGGGTCCACCGCCAATCCTTTGTATGGCCAGCTGGTGCCTTGTTGCCACTGAACATACCTTTCCCAAAAGGTTGTTCCTCCTGTTCCTGATGTCGTCCCTTGTTCTTAAATGCTGTCCCATGGCGTTCACCATGTCTACGATTCTCTGCCAAAGCTCCATCATCCTGGCAATGGATATTTGCTGTATCCCTGCTCCAAACAGCTGTGGCTCTACCTTGACTATTTCCTCCACCATGACCCGCAAATCCTCATCAGTGAAACAGGGGTGCCTTAGTAGGGCATGGGTGTTGTGTGGTGTGTGTTGGTGGGAGGGTGTTGAATAATGTGGTGGGGTGTGGGATGTCGGGTGCGTGATGGATGTGTGGGTGTTTGTGGTGTGTGTGTAGTTGTCTCAGTGGTCTTGGTTTCAGTCTGGGGCAATAATTGGTGTTTGTAAAGGGTTGTGGGTAATGTGGGTGTGTGTTTTATGGTGCTGTGGGTGGGTGGGTGTGGTGTGTGTATCAGTCTCAGGTACGTGATTTCGGTTTTGGCCAATGTAGTGTTGTTTTGCATTTGGGTGTCCATTCTGAGCACACCGGTGTGTACCCCTAATGGTTTATCGCTGTGGTGATTCGTGGGTCATAATGTGGTGGCCGTTGTTTTGTTGGCGTAACGGTACGGGTGTTGGTACCGACATTTTGGCACTGACCTTTGGGCTGGTGGATTTGTGAATGTGGCAGTATTCTGTTGGATTATTTGTATGTGTGTCATAATATGGCGTACGGATATCTGCCACTGTGGCAGTATGTTGGCAGCCGTCACCGCAGCGGTAGGTGGGATTTACCACCAATGTCATAATGAGGGCCTATGTTTTCTTTTATAAGAACGTTTTGAAGAACCAAGTTGATGCAGTGCTCCAAACACAGGACCCTCAAATAGCCACCATCTGCCATGGCCTTGATTATTTATTGCCATTGTCCTTGGCAACAAATCCAACTCAAAGACCTCTGGGTTGCAGCAATTCAGACACCTTGCTATTAAATTCCTCCAAGAAGTTTGCAGCTGCTTGAGACTTCTCCGTGGCAAACACGGCTACTGTTGCATGCCGCTGAACGCTCTTAAAAATGTCTTCAGGACCAAGACTTGTAGATAGCTTTTGCTATATCCCCAGAAAAGAGATCCAGTGTGCAGTGATGCACATGTACTCAGTCGCCTGACAACTGGTATACATGTCTGTGGTCAGGTGGACAGTGTGGACAACACTTTGCTGCAAAGCTTGTCCATCCAATTGCAGCACATCGTCATGCAGTGCTGGAACAGCAACTCTGGTAAAACTCCAACTCCTTCCACAAAAAAAAAAGGAGGGTGTCTAGCGCTAACATTTTTGCCAGCCTGCCATGGTAGAAATGTGCCGTTGGGTGGTTGCGGTCATATCACCCCTGCCTAAACATGCCCGTAGTTGTGTTCTGGATTTTATTCTTTTGTGGGGCCAGTGACACAGCTGACTTTTCAGATGTAGGAGGTGGTAGACTCAATGTGTTTTGTGGTGCTGCAGTCACCGTATGCTCTGGTGTGTCTGCCTTCCTGTGCCATTGTGAGGTCGCTGAGTCAGTTGATTCTAGTGCACTGCTGGTGACAGGGCTGCTTTTCATGAGGATGATGTCACCCTCTTCTTCCTCATCTTCCACTGAGATTTGACCAGGTGTAGCTGATGTTTCCTGGCTCTCCTCACCTTTACCACCGTGACCACGTTGAGCTGTTTCTTTAAGAAGCTGCTCCCATTGAATTGCGTGATGTTTTTCATATGGGTCGTCTGGCCTCTAGTACCATAATGTGAACCAGACTTACCTCGACGAACACTTGTGTGGCAAATGTAGCAAATGGCAATGTTCTCCCTCTGTTTTCTAATTGTAAAAAAGTCTCAAACTGGGGAGGAGTACTTTCTTATTGGGCCAATGCCTGAAGAAGAACTGGATGTAGGTGGTTGTGGGTTGGTCAATTGACTCGCTTCAGTGAGGTAGGGCTTGGTGCAGGTCTCTTCTGGGGCCCTACAAATATGGGAGCTGGCGGTGCTGTCTGTGTCACATCTCTCAGAGTAGATTGGATAGTAATGTTGGGCTCCTCTGTACCAGATTCTACAATGACTGTGTTGTTGTCATCATCTTCGTCATCATCCCTTTTCATGATTATAAGGTTTTCTGTAACTTTTCTTTGGCCTTGCCTCTCCTGGCATCTCCAAGACTCTGCCGGGGTCTATTCCATGTCCCTGTCATCATTTTCTTAAGTGGTGCTTGAAGAAGATGGTGGAGTAGTACACTTCCTTTTTCTTGCTGAAAACCTGGGAGCCCTTGATTCTAAAATAGGAGGTTCTTGCTCAACAGCAAGCTTGACCTCCTGTTCGGCTCCAACTTCTGGAAGATCTGGCTGCAGCTGCTGTCCACTTTGTTCTGTTTCCTGAACTGATTGGGTACTACTTTGTGAAAGGGACAAGTACAATTCAACACAATGCTCTCTGGGGTCGCCATGATTGCAGTGGCTGCCTCACTGATGGACATCGCCTTGGGCTTGGGTTGGTGTGGTGCTGTTGTTGATGAAGGAGTGCTCCCAGGTTCCCCCACAGAGACCGGTGTGGCAGCAGGCACACCCCTCCCAAAACAGGTTGCGGTTGGCACACCATATGCAGAAAGTTGCTTCGTTTCACTGGCTACTTTCTGAGGAGCCTTGAGGCCATCTTAACTGGCTCTAGGTTGGCAGTGGCACTAAGATGCACAAGCGAAAAAGTTTGGTGCCTGTGGACCGAAGTAGCTGTGGGGCCTTCTCTTTAGCAGTACTGCAAGTGATGTGGGGGGTCTCTTCTCTTAGACATCTAAAAACAACCAAGCAAGTAAAACATGTAGGTAATGAAATGTGACATGCCATTCTTGCAGCAGGTTGTAATTAGTACAGGGAAATACAGTCTTAGTGCAGCTGATTACTTATGTAATATACCTTGCATTTATTGTAAAGGCAAACCACAAATGACATTTCAAATCAGACAGCTAGATGACAGATGACTCTTTGCTTTATTTATATCTGTTTTAGGTGACATCTGGGGTAGTAAGAGAGAGGTGCATTGGTAAGTAGAATTATCCTTTAAATAAAATAACCTATGGCCACAAGATGGACCTGGATGAATAGATGGAGGAATGGAATGGATAGGATGGAGGGAAAACCTAGAATTAAATAAACATAAAAATAAAGAATTATAAATAAAAAAAACAAGTAAAAAAAAACATATAAAAATTAAAATAAAACGATTTTCGAAATTAAAACAAGTAAATTAAAAAAAAAAAAATAGTCTAAACGTTAATTAAAAAATTAGAAACTTTTCAAACAAATGATCAATAACTAACAATGTTTGTATGTAAGCCTATGTCAACTCAAAGACACACTGGCTGCTCAGTGTACTCACAAAATGGCTGCCAGCCAGCCACATGGCCAAACAACAACACGGAGCAAGGAGGAAGCATGGAGAACAAAGAACAGATGCAAGCCTATGGCAAGGGACACTGGCTGAATGGACAAAATGGCTGCCAGCCAGCCACATGGTCTAACAACAACAAGGAACAAGGAAAACAAAGAAAAGCACATGAAATCCTATGGCAAAGGGGCACTGGCTGCACGCACAAAATGGCTGCCAGCCACATGGACAAACAACAATACAAGTAGCAAGGAGGCATGGAAAACAAAGAACACATGCAAGCCTATAGCAAATGACACTGGCTGGATGGACAAAATGGCTCCAGCCAGCCACATGGTCATACAAGAACAACAAGGAGGAAGGAGGAAGCATGGAGAGCAAAGAAAACATGCAAGCCTATAGCAAGGGGCACTGGCTGCATGGACAAAATGGCTACCAACCAGCCACATGGTCAAACAACAACAGCAAGGATGTAACAGAAGGCAATTGCAAGCCTATGGCAAAGGGCCACTGGCTGCATGCACATAGCTGGATGCACAAAATGGCTGCTAGCCACATGGTCAAACAATAACACGGAGCAAGGAAGCATGGCAACCAAAGAACACATGTAAGCCTATGGCAAAAGACACTGGCTGAATGGCAAAATGGATGCCAGCCAGCCACATGGTCAAACTACATCCTCCTGTGCCTTCAAATCTTACTACCCCACAATATAAAACGTTTTTCAAAAAAATAATTGCAAACAATAGTCAACATTTTAAATTAAAATGAATCCAACATCTCCTGCCCTAAACAAAGTTTAAAAAACATACACCACTGAAACATTTATTTCAAGCTCTGATGACTACTAGTCCTGGCCTGGGACAACTGGCTTAATGGCCCTTTGGAAATCTAGGCAGCATACTAAAATAATATTGCAAATGGAAACATTTACTGAGCTGTGCAACATTGTTCCTTTACAAAAGATGAAAAGTCAATAAAAATCCAAAATAAATAGCAACTAGGCCCATACCTGCACTTCAGGCCACCCACAATTATACATTTTCAAATCAAATGAAAGTTCAAAGAAATACTGGTGCATGTCCCAAGCAAACAAACAACAACACCATTACTCCATATAGTTTTATTACTTACTTGTATGACGATTTCACAAAAACAGAGTCCTTAAATCTAAAAGAATATCCAAGAGACAAAGAGAGTGATCCTTCCACCTTGAAATCCAAATGAAAAGTGATCAGGGAATAGACAATGCACTGGGAGGAGCCTGCTGGACAAGAACAGAAAGTTGGAGTCTGTGACACACTTCCTTCTTGTTTGCAGCACAATAGACCGTGAGGTCTCGTGCACCCTCGCTAACGGCCCGGGAGAATCATCACGCTCGTGAGAGAGCACCAAAACCCAATCTTGCAAGCGCAAACTAACTCCACTCCACGCTAGAGAGGGGAATTTGGCAACTCGACGCTACTTTGTTCAGCACGGAGTGCCTGAAATCTGCAAACTCCACTAGCGGAGAGGATTTCTACACCCAGGCCTACTATTAGCCAGCCATGTGTCAAGCAACCATCTGACAAGCAAGAGGTGACTCTTGAAAGATATAGCTGCCATGTGTGCTTCCAGGAAAGGTAGCATACATAAAAGTGAAGCAGCATCAGGCTTCGTGGACGACTTGTGGACTGATGGAGTGTCAGCAGTGTCTGTGGCAGAAATGCCATTCTCTGAGCTGGGATGTCTGAAGTGCCATATGGATGGAGTCAATGTCACTTAATACTCATGTGAAATGGTCAAAGGCATAGAATTCACTTAACATATGTTGCCTTCCTGCCAGTGACTTTGGCATGTCAATAAACTGGTGAACTCAGCTCATGAAGCATCTCAGTACCTATTGGAAGCATTGTATATAATTGGCTTGACTGTGCAGTGTAGCCATTATTTCAACATGTGCAATTTTGGTTTGTTGTGAGACGGCTGTAGGTGAATTGTGCTTTTTTTCCTAGTTTGCATTTGCAACAAAGATCACATCTGGAGAGAAACTGCACCTTGGACATGCTAAAGATTTTGATCCTCTGCCTGTAAATTCTATCTCTCCTCCTCAAACAGTTGTTCCTCCAAATGAGGTTCAAAGCTACAAAGATATTCACTGACACAGTGAGCCAAAATCTGTTTTGTCTGTGTGACACTGTTTTATTTGGTCAGTCTATGTATCATTGTTTGATGCTGCAATAACTTTCAGGTGCTGATAGGTGTGACAATGACAGTTCACTCCAACCCTCACATTGCAGTTGCAGGTGAATTGGAAGTGTTTGAAGCCTTTTTTGAGTATGTGATTTATAATACCTGTGCAAACAAAAACAATTCATCATTTTTATGAATATTTAAGAAAGAAAACTACCATATAAAGTGCGTTTTAGCAATCCTAAGATATTTCCAATTTATTTTCCTACAATTTTATATGTGTTTTAGTATTATTCATTTCTTCTGTTGATTACTATGAAAGTATCTTGCATTACCATCCATTGGCCATGTGCGGTGCTTGATTACCTTCAATGCTTGGCTGACGTAGATTTGACCTTGTTTAATCAGTAGTACTTTAGTATATTGTTTTAACCTTTGATGATAGTCATTGCTGTACTCCTTTGTGGGTGTGTTTTAGTATATGTATGACCTTCATTTTCTCTTAACCATGCCCATTTAGTAGTAAATGTTCCATATTTTTCACCAACTCCTCATATCTCCCTCATTTGCTACAAAAAGTTATACTTCTATATTGTGGAGTTCTCAGTAGACAAGTGACTTTGAAGGCAGAGGTGGAGCTATCCAACTGGAGATTTCTGAATGGCAACATGGCAATATAGAAGGACTACATCACATATTCAAACATTTCTTTGTGAATAGCCCCATATTTTCTACCTAAAATGGATGAAAAAACACTGCCAGGGAATGTTTGCATTTTTGCTACCTTTTTTAGATAACCTTACCACCTGAGACTGTAGGTCTGTCTATCTATCTATCTATCTATCTATCTATCTATCTATCTATCTATCTATCTATCTATCTATCTATCTATCTGTCTAATCTCTCAGTAGCCATGAAAATCATAACTCAGACAACAGATACAAAAACTTACGGCTTTGCCCTTGATGTGACCAACAAACTCAAAAGTGTTGTAAATAATCATACAGATTATAATACATGTCATATCCTCCTTAAACAATATGCAAATGAGTATTATGTTTAGATTAAATATGTGCATTTATTTAATCACATTGTGATTTTATGTAGTGTTCCTTATTGAGAATAATATTGTGGCCATATAAATTTAATTTGTTTTGTGAGTAATGGTTTACATTGCTGTGTTTGAGTTATGGATGCTTTATCTAACTGTGAGAAAAGTCTTCTTTGTCCTGGTTAGCCCCTACTTTTTGCCTGGAATTTGATGTGGTCTTGAAGTTCTTATTGCCAACGGCCCCTGCTAACCAGGTTCCCTGGGCCAGATCTCTTTCCCAATATCTCTGTGATGCATTGACACAATTGACAACACCTTTAGCTGCCACTATAAGTCCCTAGTAAATGGTACTTAGGTACCCGGCACATGGAATACTAAGGGTAGACCCCTGAAAGCAGCAGCACAGATTGTGCCACCCTCAAGAGCCATGCATACAGATGCACCCAGCACTGCCATTGCAGGCTGAGTGTCCTGGTGGAATCCTAAACTGCAAACTCAACATGGCACACAGCCTATGTGCCCAGACAATCTATACATTATATTCAATATATGTACGTTACCCCGCTGGCAGGCATCTAGCCCTAAGGTAGTGTTCACTTTACTTTGTGTGAGGGCATAGATGAATGAACAATATACCCCTACTGTGTCCTTGCCAAACCTAGGACATAGTAAGTGAATAAGCAGCCATTTTATGTGCATGTGCTGGACATTGGTCAGTACGAGTTTCACAGCTACCTGATGGCCACTCTGGACCCTAGCATGCTTGGTATCAAACAGCTCAGAATGATGAATCCAAACTGGCACCAGTATTGAATGTATTGCAATATGTGCCCAGGGCCACCATAGAGGTGACCCCTGAAAAGCCAAGTAACACTGGCATGGTTGCTGGCCAGTCACAACCAGCCTGCCAGCATCAGACAAGATTATGGAATCCTTGGGTGAGAGCTCCTCCTCTCTGAATCCCAGAACAAAGCCCTTCCTGGGTGGAGGTGACACACCTCCCTCCCCAGGAATGTGCACTGCCCTGCTAGGAAGCTTCAAAGGGCTTACCACCCTTGAACTCTGACCCCAAGCCTGCTGCTAGCAGTAGATGGCTGCCCCCATTGCAAACCCCACTTTTGGTGGGAGCAGCAGTGGGAAAGCACACACAGGACAGGAGGAGTGGTCAGCCCCAGCTTGCACCACTCCTAAGGTGTTGCATGCAAGGTGACCCCTCCCTTTCATTATTCTCCATCTTGCATGGAAAGAAAATAGTCAATCAGATGTAGGGAAGTGACCTCTGCCACAGGAAGTGGACACTTAGTGGGTGTAGCCAACCTAAGGTAGATGGCCCATTGGTCACTACTAGGTACTCCCCTAACTGCCCTCTAAATACAGAATTTAGTGGGCACCCCTAGACCAGAGTTTCAGATTCCTCGGACAAAAGAAGTCCAGCAACAAAGAAGTCCTAAGGCTCAAGAACTGAAGTCCTGCTGCACCTAGAAGGCACAAAAAACCACCTGCTGCATTCAGGAGTCGACACTCACCATGCTGAGGGGTTGCTAAGATATCGGATGGACCCTACAAACCCCCAGAAGACCTCCACTCCTCTAAAGATTTCCAGAAGATCTCTCTTCAGAGTGAAGGCATCCTTCTCCTGCAACAAAGTCCAAAAGACCAGTGAAGTCCAGTTCACTGACTGGCTGCTGACCAAGGAACCAGGGGCCACAGCCAGACTATATTTCACCTGATGAACCACAAGGACAAAACCTACCAGTGTGCCAACTTTGGAAGCACTGCCGTCTCCTGTGGCCAAACCATGCAATAGCCCCTGGCACTGGTCACTCCACGTCGGACACCCAGAAGGACAGTCCACTCTGGACTGAAAAAGAACCAGGAGGAAGCGCCAGTCAAGAAACTTCAGAAAACACCAACACTCCCCACCAGAGTGCCCCTGCTCACCTGCAAACGACCCACAAAATGACCTACCTCCTGCTTCCATGAGCACCTTTACACACACCTCCTGGCTCACCAATTCCCTCTGCACCTGGCCGACTTGCACCCTGCACCAAAGATCCAGCTGTGTCTTAAGGGTCCCCCACCCCTTACAACCTCAACACACTAAGGGGACCCACCGGACTCACCTTGAAGCCCACCTGTGCAGTCCTTTTCCAAGTGGTCCCCAGCAGTGGCCTTGCACCAGCTCCAATACCTTTCTGCAGCTTCTCCTACTGAAATCGGGAGCTGCCCGAACTTCTCCAGCTGGTCTACAGGGCCCACCAATGACCTCAACCCATCTGCAAAAGCAGACATTTGTAAACGCATTGCCTGATTTTATATGCATTTTAAAGTATTTCTCCATTGATTCCAATGGCGCATACTTACGCACTGTCAACATCAGGACAGTACGCGCTCTACAGGCGACGAAAATGCAAAAACCCAGCCTTTATGCAAGAGCATAATTCATGCATTGTGTTTATATGCAGTTTGTCAACTTTTTGCACTGCAGACTTTAACCTTGAAAAACACTATTAATGATGTTTGCAATAACTGTTCAATTGCAAGGTATTGCTACAGACTTATTGAGTGTGTTATGGTGTGGTCCCTTTCAAGGACCTTCTAGAAGTTTTCTCTGCAGCATGACTGGGTGTGGTCTGTGGGCTGGGCCAGGCTCTATATAAGGGGGCCAGCCCAGCTCCACATGCTCACTATTCAAAGGCCCTGGTACAGAGCAGCAGCAATTTCCTGAGCTCCTGTTCCGGAGGCCTACTTTGAAGTTCCAGGCCTGCACTGCATTATCTTGGTGATCCTAGAGCAGGGTGATAAGACGGTGGTCGGGCTGGGCCCCCGACCCCGCTCTAAAAAGACTCTTGAATTTTTGGGCCCATTCTTGAAAACTTTCAGAGTACGCAAAACATTGCTTTGATGTTAATCTTGGTGTTCGGATCGGCAAAGGTTTGCGTGATCGTTTCATGGCATTTGCATACTTTGTTAGAATTGGTTGTGTGCACAATTCATTTCTTGCATGACAAACCTGGCGTTCGGATTGGCAAAGGTTTGCACGATCGTTTCATGGCATTTGCATACTGTGTTAGAATCGCCTGTGCGCGCGATTCATTTCTTGCATGACAAACCTGGTGTTCGGATCGGCAAAGGTTTGCGCGATTTTTTCATGGCATTTGCATACTTTGTTAGAATCGACTGTGCGCACGATTCATTTCTTGCGTGACAACCTCAGTGTTCGGATCGGAAAAGGTTTGCGCGATCGTTTTATGGCATTTGCATACTTTGTTAGAATCAGCTGTGCGTGCGATTAATTTCTTGCATGACAAACCTGGTGTTCGGATCGGCAAAGGTTTGCGCGATCGTTTCATGGCATTTGCATACTTTGTTCGAATCGGCTGTGCTCGCGATTCATTTCTTGCATGACAACCTTGGTGTTCGGATTGGCAAAGGTTTGCGCTATCGTTTCATGGCATTTGTATACTTTGTTAGAATCAGCTGTGCGCACGATTCATTTCTTGCATGACAACCTTGGTGTTCGGATCGGCAAAGGCTTGCGCGATCATTTCATGGCATTTACATATTCTGGATAGAATTAGCTGTGTGCGCGATTCATTTCTTGCATGACAACCTTGGTGTTCGGATCGGCAAAGGCGTGCGCGATCATTTCATGGCATTTACATATTCTGGTTAGAATCGGCTGTGTGCGCGATTCATTTCTTGTATGACAAACTTGGTGTTCAGATCGGCAAAGGCTTGCGCAATAATTTCAAGACATTAACATATTCCTGTTGGAAACGGCAGAGTGCACGATTCATTTCCCTCATGTAAAACATGATTCCCAGATCGGAAACAGTGTGTGAATCATTTCATGGCCATACAAAAAAACTCTTAAGTGTAATATTATTTAACGTGCACACATTTTTTTGTGTGTAAATGACAAATCCTAAATGTGACGTTCTTGTGCATATTAAGTTCCTAGCATAATTCAAATTGTTTTCTAGGGATGGTTTTCAGACAGCCTTTCGTCCTCATGTTAAAAAATGCAGTGTTTTGTTCCGAAACAGTATTCTAGAAGGTTCTTTTATTTCTAGACATTATGGCCCTCATTACAACCCTGGCGGCTGTTTCGTCGGAAGCACCGTCAACAGGCTGGTGGTGCTTCCCATGGAATTACGGCACGGTCGCACCGCCGGGACCGGCGGTTTCCCGCCACTTTGGTCCCAGCGGTTGTAATCCCCCAGGACAGCGCTACTTGCAGCACTGCCCAGGGGATTACGACTCCCCCTCCTGCCAGCCTTTTCATGGTGGTATGAACTGCCATGAAAAGGCTGGCGGAAAGGGGAGTCGCGGAGCCCCCTGCCACGGCCCCATGGAGCTTTTCACTGTCTGCATAGCAGACAGTGAAAAGCGGCACGGGTGCAACTACACCCGTCGCACCGCCGCAACACCGCCGGCTCCATTTGGAGCCGGCTCCCGTGTTGCGGCCGACATCCCCACTGGGCCAGCGGGCGGAAACTAGGTTTCCGCCCGCCGGCCCAGCGGGGATCTCGAAATGGACACCACGGGAGTGTGGCCGCATTTGCCTATGTGACATGTTATGAAAGGCTCATATGAAACATTGCATTAACCATTCTTGATTCCTTTCCAGGTACCTAGATTTCTTGAGGCCTAGTTAAAGTCTAGTGCTAGGCCATTCATGTTCTTTCAGTCTAAGTGTTATTTCATGTTCCGAGTATCATGGAACTCTAGATTCAACAGAGTGTTATTTCCTGTTCTGAGTATCACAGAACTCTAGATTCAACAGAGTGTTATTTCATGTTCCGAGTATCACAGAACTCTAGATTCAACAGAGTGTTATTTCATGTTCCAAGTATCATTGAACTCTAGACTCAACAGAGTGTTATTTCATGTTCAGAGTATCACAGAACTCTAGATTCAGCAGAGTGTTATTTCATGTTCTGAGTATTACAGAACTCTAGATTCAACAGAGTGTTATTTCATGTTCCGAGTATCATTGAATTCTAGACTCAACAGAGTGTTATTTCATGTTCTGAGTATCATAGAACTCTAGATTCAGCAGAGTGTTATTTCATGTTCTGAGTATCATTGAACCCTAGATTCAACAGAGAGTTTTTATGAACCTAAATGTGATTTTATTCTGATGTTGTGTTGTTTAACCTTTTGCTTCCTACAGGTCTCCTTCCCAGCTGTTCCCTACCTAATCCCCTTTTCCCCACTTGGATAACTAAATCAGAGTATTGGAGCTGTCTTGTAGTGGACATGTTGGGAACGTGCGCAGACCCCGAGGGTCTTGTGACTCTGACACACACAGAGCTAAGACAATTTCTAAACTTTACAAATTATTACCTTAAAAAGTATATACCCTATTTTGATGATCATGGGCTTAGAAATGTTATAAAAATATGAAGTATCCTTGTAAATTGGTTTTTAGTTATTCTTTTGAGTGTGTGTCTTGCTTTATTGATACTGTGAGTCCAACAAATGCTTTGCACTTCTCGAAGATTAGCCTAACTGCTCGACCAAGCTACCATAAAAATTAGAGCATTAGGTGGTCTAGTTTTTACCTCTGTAAAGCAACAAGTGGTTGTCCAGACCCTCTACATGGTGTACCTGGTTTTGCATACTACATAGACAGCCAGTCTCCTACACTAACCACAACTTGCAAATGTCAGTGTTTTTTTAGTTTTATTTCATAATGCACATAGCACTTGTCAATGCACAGCAAGAATTGGCTCTAACCCCTTGCCAATGGCAAGGCTCTGCCAACTTCAATAGATGGCCGGCTCTCACAACAGGGTTTGGCCTCTATACCCAAACTAGGGGTGGCCATAACTCACATAATTCTGTGCAGTGCTATCTAGTGTAATAATGCAGAATCACCTGTGAGATTGTGTGGAATTATACAAGAAGAAGAGCAATGATGCATTTTGTGCTATTATTTAGTGCAAAAGTGTCCCCTACCACCTGAAATGGACAAAAGCTTGCATTTTGCACTAAAAGAAAGCTCTAAATTACACTTAGTTATGGGAGCAGGGGTGATCATGTAATTATCTGTAATTCTGTATAAAAGATCAACTCAGAATTACTGAAATGACTCAGATTACTCTGGCGTAGATTAAATTACTCCCAGGCCCAACCAAAGAACAAGTGGGCCTGGCCCTTTTTTAACAACATATTTTCCCAACTTTAAAATGTGCAGGCGGTAACAAAACAAATGGTTCTTGGGGCCTGGGGATTGCAAATTGTGTAACACAAAACACTTCTTTGCATTTATTTCCCACAGTGAGCGACGTTTAAGATGTCTATGTTTTGGACAGTCAATAAGAGGCTTCTGGTTCACAAACCAAGGTGTGAATCCATTTTTTGTGGCCCAGCCATTGTGGCCAGTCTATTGAATAAATGGCCAAGATATTCAAAAGTCCTAACCCTTTCAAACATACTGTTTAAACTTTAATTTTTCAAAAAAACACAGACACGATATACACCAAGCCATGGAAAATATGCTTTCTGACTAAAGTTCTACATTCATGCCAAGTTTGACGTAAATTAGTTTAGCGTTGTTTGCTGTAGCAATATGATAAAATTCATATGCAACCCAAAATGGGAAAACACCTCTATTTTGTCTCCCATTTAACTTTTCATCCCCTTTACATCACAAAATGGAACAGAGAGGAAGAAGCTGCTGGGGGTTGCTGTTTCTGTTTTGCTGCATTTAGCTCTATTGTCTTAGTGGAAAATGCATTATATGGTTCATTTTAGATGCAAGGGTGCATTTTGCGCTGCAAAAATAGCACTAAATGCAGGGTTACCCTCCTCATATAATTTCATGTAAACTCACATAACTTTGCTGTAATTCTGCATACTAACTCCATAGCAAATTATGCAAATTACGCCCACACCTACATTTGGATACTTAACATTTACAAATGATCTTCCCCAATCATTGGTACTGTTTGTGAATCTTTGTAAGCAATAGTGGGAGAAAAAAAGGAGTTAGAGCCAGAAACAGTGTATCACAGCGAATGTGCACCCTCACCTTACTGCCCATATGGCAGTAAGAGGATTCACATTAACCAAGGAAGAAATTATGTCAGTGGCTGGAGTGGACCAGTACATATGACTGAGATTTCCTATTCATGAACTGAAGTAGAAACTGCAGATGAAACAGGGCTATTCTTACATCATGCAATGATAATTATCCGCATCACACACCATACAAATAAATTGAAGTGCTCTTACCATATATAGAACATAAAGGCCCTCATTACAACCTTGGCGGTCAGTGTTAAAGCGGCGGTAAGACCGCCAACAGGCCGGCGGTAAAAAAAAATGGAATCATGACCATGGCGGAAACCGCCAACATAGACAGCCACTTTAACACTACGACCGCCACGGCGGTACAAACAAATACAGCGGCGGTCACCGCCAACAGACAGGCGGAACACAATGTACCGCCCACACTATTATGACAGGCCAATCCGCCACCTTTTCCCGGGCGAGTTCAACACGAATAAAAACACGGCGGAAACAGGACTTGGAAGGGAAAACACTCACCTCTACACAACCCACGAGGAACCAGGACGGCATGGAGCCTGAACTCCAAATACTCCCTGCAATAGTATTCCTGCTCCTCTACCAGGAGCACGAAAGAAGGCGGTGACAACCACGGTCAGTACTGCACCAACAACACAGGGGAGGGGGGAAGGAAAAGAGAGTGACACACACACCCAACACGCAACACCCCACCCCCATCCTCACGCACAACAACATACACACCAATACATGCTGCAACATTACATTTATACCCCACCACCCCCCTTTTAGATCGCAAGGACAAAAGGAAATGAGTTGAACGATTGTATTCAATAAAAATCCATTAGTCAAGACTTTATATACAGTATAAACAATTATGTACACCAACCAATCAAGTCTGGGTAGTGCACCATTCATAGTCCGTGGACCACTGGGCCCAAAATGCATGGGCGAGGCCCACACTTGATACCAGACTCGAAATGGAGAGGACACTGCTGGGGCATCAGATCAAAATGAAACAGGCACCTCAGGGGGAAGGGAAGGGAGGCACCTCAGCCAGATGAGTGCACGATGCCAGCTCCACGAGGGGGCTCCATGCCCATTGATGTATCCTGGGGAGTGCAAAGCCACAGTCTCTCAAGTCTCTCCATTGGGTGGGTTGCCCACTGCTTTATCCTGGGGAGTACAAAGCCACAGTCTCTCAAGTCTCTCCAGTGGGTGGGTTGCCCACTGCTTTATCCTGGGGAGTGCAAAGCCACAATCTCTCCAGTGGGTGGGTTGCCCACTGCTTTATCCTGGGGAGTTCAAAGCCACAGTCTCTCAAGTGGATAACAGTCTCCACTGGTTCTGGAGGGGGCTTGGTGCTCAGAGTGCTTCATCCTGCCAAGGACTGACTTAGTGGATGCCTTTCTTCACTGGTTCTGGAGGGGGCTTTGTGCCCAGAGTGCTTCATCCTGCCAAGGACTGAGGTAGTGTATGTGAATCTCCACTGGTTCTGGAGGGGGCTTTGTGCCCAGAGTGTTTCATCCTGCCAAGGACTGAGGTAGTGGATGTCAATCTCCACTGGTTCTGGAGGGGGCTTTGTGCCACAGTGCTTCATCCTGCCAAGGACTGAGGTAGTGGTGGTGCAACATGCAAGCCACCCAGGCCCCTGGAACTGACCACCAGCCTCGTACGAATGACCACTGGGGGTGGCAGCCATGTCTGCTGTGGTGCCACTGGCTCAGGATGTTACGGGCCGCTGGTGGTGCTGGCGGTGGTGTCAGTAGCGGCAGTGCTTGTGGTGGGATCTGTGGTATCAGTGCTGGTGGCGTCATTGTGGCGGCGGTGCTGTCGGCGGGCTCACTGACTGCGGTGTTGGCGGCGGTGTCAGTAGCCGTGGTCTTGGTGGCAGGCTCACTGACTGCGGTGCTGGTGAAGGGCACAGTGTCTGCGGTGCTGGTGAAGGGCTCAGTGTCTGGGGTTCTGGCGGTGGTGCAGGTGACGGTGCCGGTGTCGGTCTTGTCCGCCGTGCAGGTTGGCGTCGACGTGGACTTGCCTTTCATTTTCAGGCCCTTCCCCACCTTGGATGGTGGCGCAGCTGTCTTGCCACTTTCAACTTTTGTCTTGCCTGAGCCCTTGGTGGCAGGTGTTTTCGCCTTCTCCCTCCAGGATGTGGGCAACTTTTTCTGCTTTGGAGGTGGTGGAATGTCCTTGCCCTTGCTCCTTGGGACACTGGCAGCCCTTTTGTTTTACGCACTTCAAAATCCCACTATTGCTGGCACCACTGTGCCCGGTGATGTGGTGGCTGAGGTGCTGGGTTGGGACCTGGAAATGTGGGCCCTAGAGGAAGGACGGGGGGGGAGGTATAGGGAAGAGGTTAAAATTTGATAGGAAAAGCTTTTTAGACACACTGGGATGGGTAGATGGAGGGGGTTTGGGAGTGGAGGAAGAAGTAGTGGTTGTAAGAGGTGTTTGTTTGGTGACTTTGGGTGAAGGCGCACGGGCTGTAAGCTGTCGTGAGGTGGATGGCTGTTGGGTGGGTGTGTGACTGCGTTTGTGTACTTTGGGAGGAGGGCTCACACAGACACACTGGTAGAGGACACATGGAATGTGTGAATGGTAGTGGGGGTGGTGAGTGCATGTGAGCGGTGTGTGGTGATGGGTGTGCTGGTGATGGAGGTAGTGGCTGAGGATGTAGTACATGCAGGTGTGAGTTGAGACGTGACAGGTAGGGAGGAGGGAGACGTGGAGGAGAAGGACACAGTGGAGGCAGTGGATGTTGGTATGTGTGCATGGGTATGATGCTTGTGT
Organism: Pleurodeles waltl; assembly: GCF_031143425.1. NCBI lineage: Eukaryota > Metazoa > Chordata > Amphibia > Caudata > Salamandridae > Pleurodeles > Pleurodeles waltl. The sequence goes on along the minus strand of NC_090445.1, from coordinate 775,323,802 downwards.
GAGTGCCTGTGGGATGTTTGGTGCTTATGTTTGCCAGAGCCACCCTTGTGTGTTGAGGTGTGTGCATGCTGGTCTGATGGAGTGCTTGGGATAGGCTGAGGACCTGGGGATTGGGTCTGGGTGGAGAAAGTTGGAGGGGGGAGCCTGGACACAGGGACAATGGCTGCCATCAGTGCTGAGGGCAGAGCCTGAAATGCTCGCTGTTGGGCTGCCTGGCCAGAATGAATGCCCTCCAGGTATGCATTTGTTTGTTGCAACTGCCTCTCTACACCCTGGATGACATTCAGAATGGTAGACTGCCAAACAGTGAGGGATCTCAGGAGGTCAATATCCTCCTCACTGAGGGCAGCAGGGCTGACTGGAGCAGGGCCTGAGGTGCCTGGGGCGAAGGAGATGCCCACCCTCTTAGGTGAGCGGCCACGGAACACATGCTGAGGGCTGCTGGGAGGGCGGTGCTGGTAGGGGGTGGGGGCTGTACCTGTAGATGCAGTGGGCACAGATGGGCCCGCCACCGCAAGGGAGCTCCCATCAGAGGAGGAGTCGGTGTCGCTGGTCTCTGCTCCTGTCCCTGCCGTGGACCTCCCCTCACCCTCTGTCCCACTGGTGACTTCAGACTTCCTTGTCTCCCCCTCCAGGGCCATGTGGGATGCAGCTCCCTCCTGTTCCGGTGGCACTGCTCCTCCGCCTGATGATGCTAATGCACACAAGAACAGGGAGACAACAAAAGGGGGGGGGGAAGAAACAAGAAAGACATGTTCAGTGCATGCAATACCGCTGCCGTTGGCGGACACTAATGACACAGCAGCCCTCTGCACTACGCCATGCACGTAGAGCTCCCTAATTAATCACAGGGACATGGGATACTAGTTTCTCCAACTCCTCCAATGTGAAGGCAAGGGCCCTTTCCCCAGACACATGAGCCATTGTCACTTCCAGACTGAGGTCACAGCAGCACTTGCAGTGTAGGTCCTCTTCTGTCGAAGGTCAGGTATCAAGTGAGTGAACAGACAGAAAATGGCAGTCACGTCCATGGAGGTTCATACCGTCATCGCCGGCGTACATCGTCATTGGCTCCTGGGACCCATAGGACCCAATGTTAACAAATGCAGGATTGCGGTGCGGTCTTTGACCGCCTACCGCGACGGTGTACAACGCCAGCGCAGTTACCTCATATCCCCTTGTCCCACTTACAGGTCAGGCAGGAGCCATTTCAGGGGGCCACATGGCATTATTTTTAAATGCGTCACACATATCTAGGCCTTGCATACACACAGTGAGAGGCACATAGCGGATTGACAAATTTGTGCAATAAATTATTTTTTTACTACCTCAGGGTTGGCTGACTCTGTGCTCGCTGTTCTCGTCCATAGGGCACATCCGCTGGGGCAGGTGAGGAGATGGCGGCATCCTCCGGTGTACAGACCGCTGGTGGACCTGTTCACAATGGAAGAGAGACATGTAATAGTCACCTACAGACTTGATCCTGCCACAGTCCAGGAACTGTGTGCCCAGTTGGAGCCAGACCGGATGTCAGCTATCCGCCATCCCACAGGAATCCCCCCTCTAGTGCAGGTCCTGTCAGTACTCCATTTCCTGGCAAGTGGGTCTTTTCAAACTACAATGGCCATAGCATCAGGGATGTCCCAGCCTATGTTCTCAAACGTGTAGTCCAGAGTGTTGTCTGCCCTGCTTAAACACATGCGCAGCTACATCGCTTTTCCTCAGGTGGAGGATTTGCCCACAGTGAAAGGTGACTTGTATGCCCTGGGACATATCCCCAATATCATAGGTGCCATTGATGGGACACATGTGGTCTTGGTACCCCCCGCAGGAGTAAACAGGTGTACAGAAACCGGAAGAGCTACCATTCAATGAATGTGCAGATTGTGTGTTTGGCCGACCAGTACATCTTCCATGTGAACGCCAAGTTTCCTGGCTCAGTGCATGACGCTTACATTCTGAGGAATAGCAGCATCCCTTATGTGATGGAGCAACTCCAGAGGCACCGTGTGTGGCTAATAGGTGAAGACAAGGACCCTATACCCTGTGAATAGTTGTCTGGGGTTCGCCCTAAGGGTTTGTGTGTGTCTAACAGTTGTCCCTCGACATTTGCAGGTGACTCTGGGTACCCCAACCTGTCATGGCTACTGACCCCAGTGAGAAATCCCAGGACAAGGGCAGAGGAACGCTACAGTGAGGCACATGGGCGAACTAGGAGGATTATAGAAAGAACCTTCGGCCTCCTGAAGGCCAGGTTCTGGTGCCTCCATATGACAGGTGGTTCTCTGTACTACTCACCAAAGAAGATGTGCCAGATCATCGTGGCCTGCTGTATGCTGCACAATTTGGCTTTGCAACGACAGGTGCCTTTTCTGCAGGAGGATGGTCCAGAAGGAGGTCTTATGGAAGCCGTGGAGCCTGTGGACAGTGAAGAAGAGGAGGTAGAAGAAGAGGATATCGACAACAGAAACAACGTGATCCAGCAATACTTCCAGTGAGGCACAGTTAAGAAGACTTCACTGCCTCCTACATCTCATACAATTGTTAGACCTATCATATGTCTGTCACTTTCACCCAGTGTATGGACCCTGACCTGTCACTTTGCCTTTCCATTTCACAGATGTGGGTCCCACTGTGTGACCTCTGCTACGTTACCTCATGGACTAGAGCTATGTGACATAGGTATGTTGACAATTCAATGGGCATTGCTATTTTCCTCAGTTATTGCAAATACACATTTGTGAAAGCACAGACTGACTCCAGATTGTTTTGTGATTCAAGGGTGTTTACTTAAGTGCAAAATAGTGGAGGGGGTTGTAAAATGGTCAGAGGTGATGGTGGAGGAATGTCCATGGCAGAGTCCAGTTATTTGTCTCACAGGTGCATTGTCCAAAGGGGCATAGGAAGTGGAGCTAGGGCACTTTTAGAATGGACAGGGTGACGAAGTGGGACCGAAGGATGACAATCAGGGTGGTCTCATTTCTTGGCAGGGGTCTTGGCATTGTTCTCTGTCTTTGTCCTCGTTTTGCGGGTGGTTCTCCATCTGCAGGGGCTGGGGTGCTGGTGTCGTGGTCCTGTGGCGGTGCCTCCTGTCCACTAGCACCGGCGGAGGTGGTGGGCAGTTCATATTCCAGGCTAGTGTCAAGGACCGCCTTGTGTGCCAAAGTGTCCCTCCTGGTGTTCACAAGGTCCTTCAGCACCCCTACAATAGTGACCAGGGTGGTGTTGATGGAATTGAGTTCCTCCCTGATCCCCAAATACTGTTCCTCCTGCAGCTGCTGGTACTCCTGAAACTTGGTCAGTACCATTGCCATTGTCTCCTGGGAATGATGCTACGCTCCCATGATGTTGGAGAGGGCCTCGTGGAGAGTGGATTCCCTGGGCCTGTCCTCCCTCTGTCGCACAGCAGTCCTCCCAGATCCCCGGTTTTCCTGTTCCTCTGTCCCCTGAACCGTGTGCCCACTGCCACTGCCCCCAGGTCCCTGCTGTTCTTGGTTTTGTGGGTTTGCCTGGGTTCCCTGTAGTGGTGGACACACTGCTGCTTGACGTGCCCTGGGGACAGAGGGATGGGCCCACGGGGTGGGTGCTGTGCTGGTGTTTCCTGAGGGGGGAGGCTCTCTGGTGGCATGAGCCAGTGTGTGGGGAACCAACTGTCCCGAGGTCCGAGATGGGCCAGGCTGGTCATCTAGATCCAGTTGGACAGAGCTGCTGTCATCACTGTGGGCCTCTTCTGTGGGGGGGGTGGACATGTCTGGAACCTCCTGTCCGGTGACGTTGGGTAGGGGTCCTGCAGGGGTGTAAAGGTATGATTATTGCATCTGTGTGTGCCATTGTGTGCAATGGGTGGGTGACCTTGTACCCCAGTGCTTACATTCTTGTCTAGGACCTTGTGTGATAATTGTTTTGGGGTCTGTGTGGGTATGTGCAGTGGACATGCTTTGGTGATGGGTGTCCATGCTTTATTGTTGCATGCAGGGCTTCGTGTTGGGATGGGTGATTTCTGATAGTGGGACATATGTGAGGTGTTGGAGTGATAGGGGTGAGGGTGAGGGTGGGGGTATGTGATAGCATGCAGGTAGAGTGGGGGATATGGTAGTAAAGAGTTGACTTACCAGAGTCCATTCCTCCTGCTACTCCAGCGAGGCCCTCAGGATGCAGTATAGCCAAGGCCTGCTCCTCCCATGTTGTTAGTTGTGGGGGAGGAGGAAGGGGTCCGCCACCAGTCCTCTGAACTGCAATCTGGTGTCTTGAGACCATGGAATGCACCTTCCCCCGTAGGTCGTTCCACCTCTTCCTGATGTCATCCCATGTTCTTGGATGCTGTCCCACTGCGTTGACCCTGTCCACGATTCTGCGCTATAGCTCCATCTTCCTAGCTATAGAAGTGTGCTGCACTTGTGATCCGAATAGCTGTGGCTCTACCCGGATGATTTCCTCCACCATGACCCTGAGCTCCTCCTCAGAAAACCTGGGGTGTCTTTGCGGTGCCATGGGGTGGTGTGGGTGATGTGTGAGGTGGTGTGTGTTTTGATGTGTGAGGGGATATGTTTGTGTGTGTTGTGTGAGGTGCATGGATGTTGTGTGAGTGATGGTGTTGTGTGCCTGTGGATGCTAGTTTGTTGATGGTGGTGTCTCTCTCTGGCCTTCTTTAGCAATTCTGGTCGTAAGGGTTTGTGGGTGATGTGGGTGTGTATTTTATATTGGATTGGGTGTGTGGAAGTGGTGTGTGTATGTATATCATGTGTGTGTATTTGGAATTGTCCAATGTGGTTGTGTTTTGTAAATGTGTGTGTATTTTGAGCGCAGCGGTGTGTACCGCCAATGGAATACCGCGGTTGAAAGACCGCCGCGTGGATTGTGATAGAGTGGGCGTATTCCTGTTGGCGTGACGGTGGAGGTTTTGCTATCGCCAGTTTATCACTGACCTTTGGTGTGGCGGACTTGCGTGGGTGTCTAGATTTTGGCGGATTCTGAGCTGTGGGTCGTTATAGCTGTAGTGGAATTCCACCGCCGCAGCGGTGAGTTGGCGGTCTTCTGCACGGCGGTAAGTGGGATTTACCGCCAATGTTATAATGAGGGCCATAATGTTGTGACAAGGAAGACTACTGCATGTAACACATGCTTTGGGTTGGGAACCTTTAGCATTGTCAGGGAAGAAATGGCCAGTACTATATACAAATACACCTCATTCAGAAAGTGGTTCACTGTCCATAGTTGAATCTAGGAAAATGTTAATTCAGGTAACAGCTAAAGACAGATAGATGGTTTGTATTATAGCAGTGAGGCTGGGAGACAGAAACACCACTGGGATAGCTAGAAAGACGTAGGTGGTTTATTCACACTCAACTTCATAGGATAAACATTGTCTAATGAATATTTTCCTTCCAATAGGAATGGCTCAAAACCCATATCAATGCCAGTTATGGGGAAGCATAATTTCAAACCTATACATCACTACACATGGCATACTCTTGATATCTGTGTTACCTGAGGTCCTCTTGAAAGCACAAGAGGATCATGTGGCCTCATTTGTATTGGACCTGAGAAAAACTTTGAATAGAAATGTAGATACTGTGGCCGCAGTAATTTTAGTGAACATCAAAAGTGATGCAGCTCTTTTGGCCATTCGACAAAGATAGGATACTAGCCTACATGGTCAGAAAGAATTGGAGATAACAAAATTTATCCTGCAAGTTACATCTCCAGGGATAGCAGCACCTTAGGTACAAAACCACAAAACATCAAACCTAAAACATGAGAAAAGTAAGAATCTGGATATGCAGTGAAAACGCAGGGTGGATTCAGGAAAAGGAAATTGCAATATTATTTTAAAGACTAAGGGTGAAGAGGGTATAACTTATGAGCTAAGTAGGAAGCTAAGCCTTCAGTGAGATGTCACTTCTCTGAACATCATTCTCCTTATTTACATGATAAAGTCCAGGCAGTAAAGGTGCCAATTCTTTCCAAGGATTTGATAAATGACAGCTGTATTAGCAGGGAGAGGGAAGGGAAAAGAATCAGGTCTGGCTGAAATCACAATTTCCAACAAATGGAAGTTACTGCTACCAGAAGGTAGGATTTCTCACAGAAAGAAGACTCTGCTGAAGAATAAGAAAAAATATTGTTCATCCTTAACAGAACTGTGGAAATCAAAATAGCCCAACTAAAGCTCAAACTACTGCTGATCACAGAGAGGACTAATGACTATGTTTCGTTAGAAATACCAGCCTGGCATTTAAGTAACCCAGCTTTAATTTACAAAAAACTGGATTCAAACTAAAGGGGTTGAGCTGCAAATCTTTATGATTTTCAGGGGTTAGTTGAGAGATTCCCATGATATCATGTTGGCTGAGGAAGGCAAGTCCCCACATCTAGTAACAATCTTTCACACTGGTGAGGATATTGTAATGGCAGCCTTCTCTTCACTGGTCCCCCAGCCACTTAAGAACTGGCTTGCAACAAAATTTGTATTTCAAATGGCTCCGGGGCTATATGAAAATGATTTGGTCTGGAACAAAATACTAAGTCCACATGAGGTTCCTTTGCAGTCAAAGCTTCAGGTTCAGAAACAATATTAAATGAAAGCAGAACAGAAGCAGGCTCTAAAATGCATATTGCGTGAATTGCAATATTAGTGAATACCCATCCTAAAGCCATACCACTATACCATAAACACTCCTTTATTCTGGTGTTGACATTATGGGGGTCATTCCAACCCTGGCGGTCGGTGTTAAAGCGGCGGTCAAACCGCCAACAGGTTAGCGGTTAAAAAAATGCAATTCCGACCCTGGCAGAAACCGCCAACAGAGATCGCCACTTTAACACACCGCCCCCCACGGCGGGACAAACAAACAGCGCGGCGGTCACCGCCAACAGAGAGGCGGGAGACAATGTACCGCCCACCCTATCACAATCCGCCACCTTTTCCGGGGCGCTAGCCCCGCCGATAAAAACACGGCGGAAACAGACATTTCAAACGGAAAACGCTCACCTCCATACACCCCACGAGGAATCTGGACAGCATGGAACCCGAACTACACATCCTACCAGCCATTGTCTTCCTGCTCCTCTACCAGGAGCACGAACGCCGGCGCAGAAGACAACGGTGAGTACTGCACCTACGACACAGGGGAGGGGGAGGCAAAAAATTACGGGGACACACATATGCGACACACCCACCCTCACCCTCAACCACTACAACACACACATCAATGCATAGCAACACATCACAGTTACACCCCCAAACCCCCCGGAAGACTGCAAAGGCAAAAGGAAATGATTATAAATATAGAATTATATTGTAAGACTGAGTATAAAATATATCACACATCTATAACTTTATATACATAAATTGTCCAGTCCGATATGTCTATCAGCCATTGTTCGTGGGCCACTGGGCCAAAACACATGGGCAAAGCCCAAACAGGATACCTGCCTCCAACGGAGAGAACACTGCAGGGGCATCAGATAGGAAAACTACAGGCACCTCAGGGGGAAGGGATGGGGGGGCACCTTAGCCAGATGAGTCCACGACGCCAGATCCACGAGGGGCCTCCATGGCCACTGTGCCATCCTGGGGAGTGCAAAGCCACAGTCTCACAAGTCTCTACAGTGGGTGGGTTGCCCACTGTGCCATCCTGGTGAGTGCAAAGCCACAGTCTCTCAAGTCTCTACAGTGGGTGGCTTGCCCACTGCCATATCCTGGGGAGTGCAAAGCCACAGTCTCTCAAGTCTCTACAGTGGGTGGCTTGCCCACTGCCATATCCTGGGGAGTGCAAAGCCACAGTCTCTCAAGTCTCTACAGTGGGTGGCTTGCCCACTGTGCCATCCTGGGGAGTGCAAAGCCACAGTCTCTCAAGTCTCTACAGTGGGTGGCTTGCCCACTGCCATATCCTGGGGAGTGCAAAGCCACAGTCTCTCAAGTGGATAACAGTCTCTACTGGTACTGGAGGGGGACTAGTGCCCAGAGTGCTTTGTGCAGCCCTGCCCGACACAGATGCGGGTCTGCCCCTTCCGCCAATGGGCCAGCGGTGCTTGAGATGAAGGGCCCAGTTCAGCGGTGCTTGAGACGGCGGTGCCCAGCGGAGCGGTGCTTGAGATGAAGGGCCCAATTCAGCGGTGCTTGAGATGAAGGGCCCAGTTCAGCGGTGCTTGAGACGGCGGTGCCCAGCGGAGCGGTGCTTGAGATGAAGGGCCCAGTTCAGCGGTTCTTGAGACGGCGGTGCCCAGCGGAGCGGTGCTTGAGATGAAGGGCCCAGTTCAGCGGTGCTTGAGACGGCGGTGCCCAGCGGAGCGGTGCTTGAGATGAAGGGCCCAGTTCAGCGGTTCTTGAGACGGTGGTGCCCAGCGGAGCGGTGCTTGAGATGAAGGGCCCAGTTCAGCGGTGCTTGAGACGGCGGTGCCCAGCGGAGCGGTGCTTGAGATGAAGGGCCCAGTTCAGCGGTGCTTGAGATGAAGGGCCCAGTTCAGCGGTACTTGAGACGGCGGTGCCCAGCGGAGCGGTGCTTGAGATGAAGGGCCCAGTTCAGCGGTGCTTGAGATGAAGGGCCAAGTTCAGCGGTGCTTGAGACGGCAGTGCCCAGCAGCGGGGCTTGAGATGAGTGTCCTGGTCAGCGGATCCGGCCCAGGCATGGATGTCACTCGCCACCTGACATGTGGCTGGCGGGGCCTTCCTGCCCATCTGTCTGGTGGCTTGCGGGGCCCTCCTGGGCTGCAGTTCTCGGCCTGTGGGTGTCCTCCTGCCCACCTGGGACGTGGCTTGCGGGGCCCTATTGGGCTGCAGTACCGGGCCTGTGTGTGTCTTCCTGCACACCTGGGATGGGGCTGGTGGGGCCCTCCTGGCCAGCTGGCCTGCTGCCGGACTTGTCGGGCGTGCTGCCCTTCCCACCCTTCCCTGCACGCTTGTGGCCCTTTCCCACCTTTGGCGGTGTGCCAGGTGGCACCCCACTTCCTGACGGAGCCAATGTATGGATTTTGGTCCCTGGGGTCTTTGGTCGCTCGTGCTGGGCACTGGCAATCTTAGGATACTTTTCCGGTGGTGGGCTGGCCGTGCCTTGGCTCCTAGCTGAACTGGATGCCCTTGAGGGTGGGGGACTCCACAGTCCATGGACAACAGTCTTCACAGGTCCCGGTTTTGTGGTGGCTGAGGTGCTGATTGGAGTCTTATGAGATGGAGGGGGTGGGGGAGTTGTTGGAAAGAGGTTAAGGTTGGCAAGGAAAAGCAATTTGGAAAGAGAGGGACGGGTAGGTGTAGTGGGTATGGGAGTGGAGGAAGAGGATGTGGTTGTAGGAGTGTGAAGTCTTGTGTCTTTGGGTGCAGGTGCTTGGGTTGGAGGCTGTCGTGAGGTGGATGGCTGTTGGGTGGGTGGCTGCCTGCGTTTGTGTAGTTTGGAGGAGGGGTGACAGACACACTTGGAGAGGACACAGGGGATGTGTTAATGGTGTTGGAGGTGGTGACTGCACGTGTGCGGAGTGTTCTGGTGGGTGTGCTGGTGATGGACGTAGTGGCTGAAGATGTTGTGCATGCAAGTGTGAGTGGAGACGTCACAAGGAGGGAGGAGGGAGACGAGGAGGAGGGGGACACAGTGGAGGCAGTGGCTGTTGGTATGTCTGCATGTGGATGTTGCTTGTGTGAATGCTTGTGTGATGTGTGGTGCTTATGTCTGGATGAGCTTCCCTTGGGTGTTGAGGTGTGTGCAGGCTGGTCTGTAGGTGTGTCCGGGATAGGCAGAGGTACAGGGGATTGGGTCTGGGTGGAGGAAGTTGGAGGGGGGAGGCTAGAGACAGGGACAATTGCTGCCGTCAGTGCTGAGGCCAGAGCGTTGAACGATCGCTGATGGGCAGCCTGACCCAAATGAATGCCCTCCAGGTATGCATTACTCTGGTGCACCTCTGTTTGTACACCCTGGATGGCATTCAAAAGGGTAGACTGCCCAACAATGATGGTCCTTAGGAGGTCAATGACCTCCTCACTGAGGGCAGCAGGGGTGACAGGGGCAGGGCCTGAGGTGCCTGGGGCGAAGGAGATGCCCACATTCCTGGGTGAGCGGGCACGGGGCAAACGCTGAGGGGCTGCTGGGAGGGCGGTGCTGGTGCGCTGGGTGGCAGCTGTACCTGTTGTTGCGGGGGGCACGGATGTTGCCGCCACCACAAGGGAGCTCCCTTCAGTGGACGAGTCACTGTCACTGACATGAGCACGAGTCCCCGCTGTGGAGCTCCCCTCGCCCTCCGTCTCACTGGTGAAATCCGAGTCAGTTGCATGGCCCGCCATGGCCATGTGAAATGCAGCTCCCTCGTGCTCCGATGCCACTTCTCCTCCGCCTGATGATGCTAATGCACACATGAACAGGAAGACCACAAAAAAGGGGGGGAGGAGAAATAAAGACATATTGAGTGCATGGATTACCGCTACCGTTGGCGGACAAGACAGACACAGAAGCCCCCTGCACTGCGCCGCGCACTTGGGGTCCACTATGCAATCCGTGGGACATGGCCTACAAGCCTATGGACGACAACTGCACACATAGATGACACAGGGCCATGGATACCTGTACTTGGCACCCTACAGAGGTGGGGGGCGGGGCACAGGGCCATGCCTTACGGAGGGGCCTAGCCTACAGAAATCGCCCTGGCCTAGGGATACCCACAGCCCTCCTACCCCACCCAGACACCTCCACTGCGCGCAAAGTCAGCAGAATGTATTTGTACTCACCTCCTTGTGTCTGCCCGGATGTCCTCACGTGCCCATCCAAATCGGGGTAGGCCACCGCCAGGATCCGGGACATCAGGGGGGTCAAATGACGACTGGCACCCCTCCTACGTTGGGAGGCCATCCCCAGCTGAGCCTCCGCCGTCTTCCTGCTCCCGCGTCGGATGGCCTCCCACCTCTTCTGGCAGTGGGTGCCCCGTCTGTTGTGGACCCCCAGGGTCCGGACGTCCTTGGCGATGGCACGCCAAATCGCGATTTTCTGGTGGGCGCTGACCTATGTGACATGTACAGGGAGAGAAAAATTGTCATCACCTTCTGCATGCTCGATGTGAGTGGCCCCCCATCCCCACCCTTGCCATGTGGCACATGCTCTCATCTGTCGTTTGATGCATGCCTCAATCGCTCCCCTCCCCACCATCTTTCATCCACCCAACTCAACCCAGGCATTGCTCACTAAGCACGGTCCCAGTGTACTTACCTGTTGGTCTGGAGGACCGTAGAGTAGCGCATACTGGGGGAGGACCCCATCCACAAGTTTCTCCAACTCCTCCGCAGTGAAGGCAGGGGCCCTTTCCCCAGTCGCATGAGCCATTGTCTCTTCCAGACCGAGGTCACAGCAGCACTTGCAGTGTAGGTCCTCTCCTGTCAAAGATCAGGTATTGAGTGATTAAGCAGATAGAAAATGACGGTCAAGCCCGCGGCGGTGCGTACCGCGGCGGTGCGTACCGCGACCGCCGGCGCACATCGTCATTGGCTCCTGAAACCCATAGGGTTCAATGTTAACCAATGCGGCTTAGCGCCGCGGTCTTCGACCGCCTACCGCCGCGGTGTGCCACGCCAGCGCATTGACCTCACATCCCACTGTCGCACTTCACAGGTCAGGCAGCCGCCATTTCAAGGGCCCACATGGCCTAATTACCAACTTCGTCAAACATACCTAGGCCATGCACCAACACTCATACAAGCCATTCAATGCATTGGGAATCGTGCTATGTGCAAGCTGTGGTTACGTACCTGTGGGTTGCTTGACTCTGTGCTCGCTGTTGTCCTTCATAGGCACCGTCCGCTGGGGCATGCGAGGAGATGGAGGAATCTTCCTGTGGACAGACCGCTGGTGGACCTGTCGACAATGAAGGAACGACATGTCATACTGACATACAGGCTTGACCGAGCCACTATACAGGAACTGTGTGCCCAGCTTGAGCCAGACCTGATGTCACCCATCCGCCAACCCACAGGGATCCCCCCTCTAGTGCAGGTGCTGTCAGTACTCCATTTCTTAGCAAGTGGGTAATTTCAAACAACAGTGGCCATATCATCAGGGATGTCCCAGCCTATGTTTTCCAAGAGTGTTGTCTGCCCTGCTGAAACACATGCGGAGCTACATCGTTTTCCCTGAGGTGGGGGATTTGCCTACAGTGAAGGGTGATTTCTATGCCCTTGGACATATCCCCAACATCATAGGTGCCATTGATGGGACACATGTTGCTTTGGTCCCCCCCAGCAGGAGTGAACAGGTGTACAGGAACCAGAAGAGTTATCATTCGATGAATGTACAGATGGTGTGTTTGGCTGACCAGTACATCTCCCATGTTAATGCCAAGTTCCCTGGGTCAGTGCATGACGCTTACATCCTGCGGAATAGCAGCATCCCGTATGTGATGGGTCAACTCCAGAGGCACCGGGTGTGGCTATTAGGGGACTCTGGTTACCCCAACCTATCCTGGCTTCTGACCCCAGTGAGGAATCCCAGGACAATGGCAGAGGAACGGTACAATGAGGCCCATGGGCGGACTAGGAGGGTGATCGAGCGAACCTTTGGCCTCCTGCAGGCCAGGTTCAGGTGCCTCCATATGACAGGTGGATCCCTAATGTACTCACCAAAGAAGGTGTGCCAGATCATCGTGGCCTGCTGTATGCTTCACAACCTGGCTTTGCGCCGCCAGGTGCCTTTTCTGCAGGAGGATGGTCCAGATGGTGGTGTTGTAGCAGCTGTGGAGCCTGTGGAGAGTGAGGAGGAGGAAGGCAAAGAGGACGACATAGAGAACAGGAACACAGTAATACAGCAGTATTTTCAGTGACACACAGGTAAGAGTAGACACCGGCATATTACATTTACTTAAAGACTCCTACCTCTCTACTGTCTGACTTTTTCCCCCAGTGTATGCTAACTGTTGTGACTTTCCCTTCCGTTTTCAGAGCTGTGGGCCCCACTGCGTGACATCTGCTTTGTTTCCCCATGGACTACAACTGTGTGACAGCGGTTTGTTACCATCACAATGTGAATGAACATTTTGGCACGGTCATGTCTAATACATTTGTTCTAAATCACAGCCAGACTCCAGATTGTTTTGTGCAATAAGTGTTTTTATTCAAGTGCTCTAAATTGGATGGGTGGTTGCAAATCGGTGAGGGGTGATGGTGGAGGATTGTCCATGGCAGAGTCCAGACTATCAGTTTCACAGGTGCATTGTCTAAATGCCTGTGGGAAGTGGAGCAGGGGCAGTTTAAGGTTGGACAGGGTGACAATGTGGGACAGTGGGTTGACAATCAGGGCGGTATCCTTTGCTGGCGGGGGTCTTGACATCTTACTCTGTCTTCTTCCTGGATCTCAGGGCCCGCTTGCGGGGTGGTTGTCCTTCTGCAGGGGGTGGGGTTCTGGTGGCCTGTTGGTCTTGTGTCGGGGCCTCCTGTCCACTAGCGCCGGCGGAGGTGGTAGGCAGTTCTTGGTGCATGCTAGTGTCAGGGGCCCTTTGAGGTGCCACAGTGTCCAGCAATGTCGTGACTACCTCATTCAGGGCCACTACGATGGTACCCATGGCGGAACTGATGTTTCTTAGTTCCTCCCTGAACCCCATATACTGTTGCTCCTGCAGAAGCTGGATCTCCTGAAACCTGGCCAGGACCGTCGCCATCGTCTCCTGGGAGCGGTGGTATGCTCCCATGATGGAGGAGAGGGCCTTGTGGAGAGTGGGTTCCCTGGGCCTGTCCCCCCCCTGTCGCACAGCAGCCCTCCCAGTTCCCCTGTTTCCCTGTGCCTCTGTCCCCTGGACTGTGTGCCCATTACCACTGCCCCCTGGTCCCTGTTGTTGTTGGGGTGGTGGGTTAGCCTGGGTTCCCTGTAGTGGTGGACACACCGCTGATTGACGTGTCCTGGGGACAGAGGTATGGGCCCGCTGGGTGGGTGCTGTGCTGGTGTTCCCAGAGGGGGGAAGGTCTACTGTGGCCTATGGCTGTGTGAGGGGAACCGACTGTCCCGAGGCCCCCGATGGACCGGGCTGGTCATCTAGATCCAGGGAGACAGAGCTGATGTCCTCACTGTGGCCTCTTCTGGGGGTGGAGGGGACATTTGTGGACCCTCCTGCGCGGTGACGTGGCGTTCGGGTCCTGCAGGGGTATAAAAGTATGGTTATTGCTTCTGTGTGTGTCATAGCGTGCAATGGGTGGGTGCCCGTGTACCCCAGTGCTGGCATTCCTTTGTGGGGGCTGTTGTGACGGTGGTTGGGGGGGGTTGTATGTGTATGTGCAGTGGGCATGCTTAGGTGATGGGGGTCCATGCTTTGTGGACGCATGCAGGGCTAGGTGTTGTTATGGGTGGGTTGTGATGGTGAGACAGTTGCAAGGAGTAGGATGTGATGGGGGTGAGGGTGAGGGTGGGGGTATGAGTTGGCATGCAGGTGGGGTGGGGGGGGAAGTAGGTAAGATTTGCCTTACCAGAGTCCATTCCTCCGCCTATTCCTGCGAGGCCCTCAGGATGCAGGATGTTCAAGACTTGCTCCTCCCATGTTGTAAATTCTGGGGGAGGAGGTGGGGGTCCGCCGCCAGTCTTCTGCACCGCGATGTTGTGCCTGGATACCATGGAACGCACCTTCCCCCGTAGGTCGTTCCACCTCTTCCTGATGTTGTCCCGATTTCTTGGGTGGTGTCCCACAGCGTTGACCCTGTCCACTATTCTGCTCCATAGCTCCATCTTCCTGGCAATGGTGGTGTGCTGCACCTGTGCCCCGAACAGCTGTGGCTCTACTCGTACAATTTCCTCCACCATGACCCTGAGTTCATCATCAGAGAACCTGGGGTGTCTTTGCGGTGCCATGGGGTGGTGTGGGTGATGTGTAGGGTGGATTGTGTGGTGCTAAGTGTGGTGATGTGTATTGTTGTGTTGTGTGAAGTGCGTGCAAATATTGCTGGGTGACAGTGAATTGGGCGTCTGGGTGCTCGGATGTCTTTTCTCGGTGCGTGTTCACGAATCTCTAGGAGTGGAGGTTTGTGGGTGATGTGGGTGTGTGTTTTATATTTAATTGGGTGTGTGGGAGTGGTGTGTGTATGTGTCTCAGGTGTGTGTATTTTGAATTGTCCAATGTGGTTGTATTTTGAGCGCGGCGGTGTGTACCGCCAATGGAATACCGCAGTTGAAAGACCGCTGCGTGGATTCGTGTGTCGTGATAGTGTGGGCGTATTTCTGTTGGCGTGACGGTGGAGGTTTGGTCATCGCCAGTTTCTCGCTGCCCTTTGGTGTGGCGGACTTTTGTGGATGTCTGTATTTTGGCGGTTTGCCTGTTGTGGGTCAGAATGACAGTGGCGGTTTACCGCGGCGGTGTTATGCCGGTCTTCTGAACGGCGCCTTTTACCGCCGAGGTTGGAATGACCACCTATATCAGTTCTGGAAATTAGTCTAGTATTCTAAAGAAGAATGCTTTGCTCTGACAGAGACAATCATCAAGGCAAAGCAAACGGCTATTATAAAAGAAAGAACCATTGCTCAAGGCAGGAAACTGATATCAGTTGTGCCAATCCCATTATTGGAGACAGCTACTAAAGAAACATATCAAGATCTAGAGATTTAGATGTGTGCTGGGTGTAATGGGCCAAAAACCAGGCCAGTTCAGTCACTCAAGTTGAGCATGACCTATCACTAAAAACACAAGTATTCCCTCAATAACAATCAACAACCTAATACAAAGATTAAGGCCCTCATAATGAGTTTGGCGGGCGGCGGAGGCCGCCTGCAAAACTCTGTCTACCTTCAGGCTGCCTGTGTGGCCTGAACTCCACGGGCCCTATTAGGAGTTCACTGCAGGACCGGCAGGCGGATACATGTTTCCGCCACTGGCCCTCCGGTGAACAGGGCCTTAATGTTGATGCCGGCTCCATTAGTGGTGGTGCAGCGGGCGCAGCAGCACCTGTCGCACATTCCAATGCCCGTAATACGGACAGTGGAATGAGTGACGGGGCTGTGCATGGGGGCCCCTGCACTGCCCATGCCAAGTGCATGGGCAGTGTAGAGGCTCTCAGGGGCCACCAATTCCCCCATTTTACCAGCCTTTCCATGGAAGTGTAAACTGCCATAGAAAGGCTGGTGGAATGGGGACTTGTAATCCCCAGGGCGGCGCTGCAGCTATTGAGGGATTGTTTAACTATCGTAATTTTGAAAAAAAGCATCTCGAAATTAAACCCTCATGTGATTCTTTAGCACTAATAGATAAATTAAAGACATTCCTCTTACCACTACAGAAAGCTAATGCTCGATTTCCAACATTGTTTATTTTCAAATCTTGGTTATAAGTGCATATGTTGAATGTAGATGGAAAACATTTGGAATCCATTGGTTCCAGACACCCAAGGGGATGACAATAAGAGCAACATAGGTCTGACCATGAATGGTGGACAACAGAAGACAGCTTCCATTTGTGAATGTTCAGTGCGCATTTTATTGATGGGGAACAGGAAGTAGGCTTTGCAACGTTAAAAGGCACATTCACTACCTCACCTATTTTAAGACATTCTGATTGGTTTCTTCCTTTCATTGTGGAAATAGATGCCTCTTTTTTTGCTATCAGAGCTAATTTGTTGCAAAATGATCCTGAAGGCCAGCGCAGTCCATCCAGTTTCTCACTATTGCAGAAATCTGCGTTCTTTAGTGATCAGATAGAGCATCTGTGACAGAGAGTTGATGGCAATTAAGAAGGCTTAGGACATTAGATATATTATTTGGAAGGGGCTCAACATTGTTTTACCATCAGAAAAGATCATAAGAACTTAGGACAGTGAAAGTCTATAAAATGTATGAAACCCAGATATGTGAGATGATATCTTTTTTCTCCAGGTTCCATTATCAGTTTAGTTATTGAACCAGCAATTGACATGGGAATATTCACAGCCTGCCAGCATTCCCAATATATTTTAGCTCTTTGAAAGGAAACACCTTAGTCTAAGAGCTATTCTTATTGAAGTTGATGCAGAGTGTTGGACCTGGCCCATTTACAGGGTCATTTCCCAGAGTTTTTGCTTTTTGCCTCCTTATTTTTCTGACCTTTGTTGGCTGACGTTTTGACTCTGAGCACTTTTTTCACTGCTAACCAGTGCTAAAGTGCATGTGCTCTCTCTTACAAATTTGGTATGATTGGATTATACCTGATTGGCATATTTAATTTACCTATAAGACCCTTGTAAAGTGGTATCCCTATATCCATGGCCTGTAAATTAAATGCTAATAGTGAGCATGCAGCGCTGCTTGCGCCACACACAGAAGTAGCCTGTCAAACCTATCTAAGGCCTATTAGCACAGAGCCTATGTGCACAGTTTCCTGCCACAGGGACCTGGCATCTAAATTTACTTGCCAGGCCCAGAACTCCCCTTTTACTACATGTAAGTCACCCCTAAGTTACGCCCTAGCTAGCCCTTTGGGCAGGGTGCCATGTATGTAGAAGGCAGGACATGTGTCATGTTGTGTGGCCTGTCTTGGTAGTGACAAACGGCCTAACTTGGTGTCTCACTGCTGTGAGTGCAGCCTCCTCATAGGATTGCATTGGAAATGCCCTGCCTTATGTGTAAGGGGTATTGTCTGATTTATGAGGGGTAGCATAGGCATGTTTGGTATGGTTGTGATAATGGTGAGAAATGCTGCTTACTGGTATAGGTGTATTTGCTATTACTATCACAGAAATGCCACTTCTAGAAAGTGCGCATTTATCTGTGCTTATGACTTTGGTGTTTTGCAGCTTGCCTCCAATCCACGTCTGGGCAGACTGACAGCTGGGGCTTTGTGCATACTTCTCAGACAGCCTGAACACAGGGAGGGTGGAGGTGTCACAGAGGTGCATCTACATATTGTAAAGCCTTCCTGGGCTGAGAGAAGGGAGAGGCAGGACACACCTGCATTTGCAAAGACTGTGCCCTGACCTCACACAATAGGGTCGTTAACCCCCCACTGATGTTTGGAGCCTGTGCTGAAAGAAGAGAGGGGGCACTCCCAGAACCAGTTGTAACTGTCTGGAACCTCCTCTCCCTACCATTGTAAAACACCCTGTAATCCTAGTATAAGTACAGGGGAATTTTCCCCACAAATTGAACATTCTTGGAACTTGGAACTGGACACAGAACGCTGATGAATGGACTCACCAGGAAACCACTTTGGACTGCTACTGCTGTGCTGACCTGTGACCTGCCTGGTCACTAGGAGGAACTGCCACCATCTGCACACCTTGTGCTGGCCTGTAGCTGGGTCCACCAGCCCTGTACCTTTTCTTGCTTTATTGTTCCGAGGGGCAGGGTGCTGTGGCCCCTGACCCCTGCCACGATCTCTACAGCTGGGTCTGTAGCACTTGAGAAAAGCGCTCCTTCTTGACTTACTGCAGAAAGATCACCGCCGCAGCCCGGGCTTTAGCTTTGTCCTAGCGCTTTGAAAAGCGCTTTACTTTTTCCAAAAAGTCACCGCCGCAGCCCGGTTTTACGAACGAGCCCCTCGCGCTCTCCACGGCGCCTCTTCTTTGGTTTACTTACCACCGCAGCCCGGGCGCCGCATTTTTACTTCAACGCGAGGACCGCGCTGATCCTAGTGCCCCAGTGGCACTTACTAAAGGTAAAGGAAGATGCTTGCACGCTCCTACTGTGTCCCCGGTTGGCGTGACCTTTTCAGAGCACCCCCGGGGCACACCTCGGCTTCAATTCCTCACGCTGCTTCTCTCGCGGACGAGGGAAGGCAGAAACCCGGCTCGTGCACCGGACCGGGTGCGGCCGCCTGTGGAAGCAGGTGCAGAGCCTCATCGGAGGCCTCTGCGTCCCACGCTACCTCGTTAGGCAGCCGCACCGCAGACAAGGGCGGCTACCTCCTAGTCCTAAACAGGACACGGGACGAAAAGGGAATCCCCTTTCCCCCGGTTACTGCGCTAGGGGCGCGATCGCCCCATACTGCCCTAATCTTTGACGCTTTGGCCCCCCCCTTTGGAGAGGGCCATTAGAGGCCCGGGGGGGGGGCCCCAAGGATCACGGGTCCCCAGAGGCGCCCGGTCTTTTCATTGTAGAGGGGGTGCAGACTGCCCCTCTCTACCAGGAACCCCCGTTTTGCGCATAGGAGCGCCGGGGGCCCCAGTGCTCATCTTTTAGGCATGAGGGGTGCCTCCCTATCAGAAAACAGGTACTTTTTAGGGAATCTGAGCTCTAGGAGCCTAGTACAGACTTTTGGATGTTTTAGATTTCCTACCTGTTTACTGTTCCTACATATATGTGCTAATGTTCCTTTTTATGGGCATGTCTAGCTGATATGTGTTTATATGACTTGGGAGATATTCTCTAATGTTCCTTTTATGGGTATTTAGGAATTGTTCATGACAAGTGCATACATCTTTTACTGTAATTCCTGACTACTGCTTATGTTGTAGAATCCTGAGTACTTACGTGTTCTAATGTGACAACTGCATATTCTTGCAGAGTATTAGTAACTTGTGTAACATTCTGACAACTGCTAAGGTAGCAGGGTATTACTTACGTGTAATGTTGGTCTAATTATGTTTTGTGCAAACAGATTATTTTTACATAGATCAGTGTTGTGTTTACTTTGTGGTGTACATTTTGCGTCACGTGTGTTGTGTGTTGTGCAAACGCTTTACACATTGCCTCTGGGATAGGCCTGACTGCTTGTGCCAAGCTACCAAGGGGGTGAACAGGGGTTATCTTGGACGTGTAACTCCGTAGCCCTGACTAGAGTGGGTAAGTTCTGCCTGGCTGAGGTGCATACCCTAGCCAACCAGAAACCCCATTTCTAACACAGAGCTACTGAGTCCTCAGTAGAAGAGACTGGGTAGGAGATAATTTCTCGCTATGAAAAGACCATGAGGAACTCCTACCACATGACTACCACATGACTAGAAGCTGTTGTAGTTGTAAACCCTCTAATGGGTTTATAACAAGAGATCATGAACTGGGACCATGATCCCCCCACAGCTCACCCTCTGGAATGAGAAAGCCTAGAGACATGATCATCCGGTTATGATGGCGACATTTAAGGAAATATCTAAATCAATATGTACAACAATTTGCACTATGTGCCCAAGGTAAAACATGCTGAAGGAAACCAGTAGGGTTATTACAGATTTGTCTCCCTATGAGGGAAACTTTGCACTCCTGGTTCTTGTGGACTATCTCATCAAAAACACATGCTTCATTCCACTTATTGCCAATAACATAACAATGTTTTAAATGGAAGCAGTTAGGCTTCATGACCTGTTATTATAATCAATAGATGGTTTCAGTTTTTTGCCACAATATGGAGGGCTTGGTTGTAAAGATTAGGATTCATGAATTTTTTGTCTATAAACTATCACCCACTGTCAGATGACTTAATCAGACTTTCAAACAGTAATTGCGCTAGTTCCTTATGAAACATTCTGATCAGTGGGCAGAGCGCTCTCAATAGGAA
This sequence comes from Pleurodeles waltl, assembly GCF_031143425.1. NCBI lineage: Eukaryota > Metazoa > Chordata > Amphibia > Caudata > Salamandridae > Pleurodeles > Pleurodeles waltl. The sequence continues at coordinate 775,303,399 of NC_090445.1, read as the reverse complement.
CCCATAGAGATATTTAATAATGCTTATTTTAAAGATGTATTTTTTTGTAAAATTACAGTCTAAAATAATTTTAAACAAAAACCATCAAACTAGAACTGTTAAAAGAAACAGATACAAACACTGCCTCCTAAAATTACCTTATTACTGTATTAATTTGTAAATATATTTAAATACATTATTTTTAAAATCTTGTTTAGCAATATTTTAAATTTATCATCACCCACCCATGCTAACATGTATATTTTATTTTGTTTGTGGCAAACATTGTTACAAGTTATGTTTTGAACTAATATTATTATATTTTACATTTTTAACTAACTTCAAAACATAATGTAGTTTATTTTAAATTTAGTCTATTTTGAAATTAAAAAAAATATTAACATTTAGCATTATTGATATGCCATTTTTCAACTTACAAAAAATTTCATACATACATTTCAAAATGTGGAATTAATTCTTTACATTATTTCTTATGGAGTGATAGTATTGAAGCCTACCTTCATTGTTTTCTGTGAGTGGTGCTTGACATACTCCAAGGTGGCCTGAAGTACATTGAGGCTATGTTGCCACTATTAGGGCTATAATAAAATTAGAAGTGCATTTTGTGAATAGCAATTGTCCTAATCTTATGTGGGTGTGAGTCTTATATTAATATACCTCCCCAGAAACCTCTCCTCAAGCTTCCCTTACCCCGCCCAGTTCTTCTTTTCTCTGAAATGCTGTATTTACCTTTTGGACCATAGGGGATCTAATACATGTGAACCCAACAATTTGGGCTTCAGACAAGAACTTCATAAGCCTTCCACATGTATTTGCAATAAGCAGCGTAAAACTATTGCTGAGCCATCACTTAAATGTATGCGTTGACTATAAACACATTTGTCTTGCTAGCATTTAGCTTTTCAGAGAGTAGTTACTATGAAAAACTATCATAATGTTGTAACTGTTTGCATTTTTATGAGTGTCATCTCTCTTCAAGTCCAAAGAATAAGTGTGGAACATCATATTTTGTATATGACAGCAAATAGGATTTTATATGCAGCAAGGTTTCTAGGACATGTTTCTAAATCACAGAAATGCTACCATGGGAGATTTCACACTTGTTCCAGTAATGCTTCCTGTAGGTTTATCAATTTAGAATGTAAGAAGTATAAGGAAAACACAGCTAAAAGCCTGTACAGGTCAAATACTTCAATTCTTTTATTGGCTTACATTTTTTTAACTAAGCCACCTCAACAACCCACATGCTCCTGATGGTAAAACAGCACCATGCTGCTCTGCAATCTACCTGTGCTAAAGTTCTGTGAAAAATTGGACGCGTTCACAATGTCATGAGTTATTACTTATTTAATGCCCGGCTGGAGCACTCAAATTGGCAAACCCATTTTGATCAAAATAATATTTAAAATGTGTACTGATTTAAATATGATGTTTGAAACTCTGTTGTACTGAGACAGTCTCCTATAACATTTGGCAATGCTTGTTCATAACTTCATAGGATATTAACACTGTCATATTTTTTATAAAACGTAATAAAAGCAATATATTGTGTTCATAATGATACACCAGTTGCAATGCCTTCTCATTTGGTTGTATATTTTCTATGCATGTATGTGGAATTCTTATAGCGCAAACCTAGCCAAGAGTCTGCGGAGTGCTCTGCAGGGTCTAGACCAATCATCAAGTCAATGATTGATAAGAGAGAAAAAGACGGGTTGTAGAACGTTAATGCATTCTGATATAGTGTTCCTTAACCCTTTAGCTCCTGTCACTTTCTTTTCCTCCCCTAGTGCTGAGACATTTTTTGATGTTTGGGGCACTTTATGCATAGACCATCATCACTTTTTTCCCTCATCGTGGGGGGTTTAAAGGTAGCCAGGTTTGTGGATCCTCCCAAAGGGAACCAAGAAAATACCACAAATCAAGAAAAAAACAAAGAGCTGAGCAGGAAAATACTTTTTCCCCCTATTATGGTATCAACAAAACATTTGCTGTGCTAACATTAGTATTTACATACCCTTCAGGAAGAAGCAGAGTGGTAAAAGAAAACTCACTTTTTATTACAGCTTTTACCTTTTTTGCTACCTAAACCCACTTTGAATTTGTGGAGGAAACAGGTGTGAAAAACATGTGTGAGTAGAACCCATAACATTTTTCGTTTCTGAACACCAGACAATATTCCAAGTTAAACAAGGGGTCATTTGCATAGATTGCTTGAGGTTTCCAAAAGAACATAGCTGTTGAAGTAAAAAAATAATAAAAATAGATAGAAACAAATAGCATAGGTCCCAAAACGTAATATGAAGACGTCAATATTTACTGGAAAGAAAATGACCTGATTTGACAAAGGTGGAAGCAGTTGCATTTGCCAACCCAGACATTTTTAAAAATTAGGCACCCTGCATAGTCCAATAGGGGGTGCCTTGGCTGGATTCCAGCAAGATTTATCCCCCACAATGCCATGAAAACTCAATCTTTGCCCAAAATAACACATTTTACCTTGGGAAGCTGTGTGGATCCATGCAATTCCTACCACCCAGCTTTTCCACACTTCTGCTGAAAAAACTTAACCCCACTTGTGTGTCTATCTTTAATGTCACTCAATAGCAACAAAGAGAGTCCAAGTATACACATACTGCCAGGCCACAGCCATACATACTCCTTGTCATTTGAAACACATACCATACAAATGACACACATACCAGCAGCAAACATCCAAACACACTGACAGCCAATAGCCACACATACCAGCAGACAGCAGTCACACTTCCCACAGCAAACAGCCACATATACTGCCAGCCAGCAGTCACACAATCCAGCAGCCACCAGCCACACACTAAGCCAGTCACCAGCCACACATACCACTAGCCAAGAGTACCATATTACACAAGGCAACAGCCACACAATTGCCACTGTTGGGGTAGTGCCTTCAATCACCTTGACCATTTACCTTGTACCTCCACAAACTCCTTAGAAAATCAAACCTAGGCTAGGTTTCGACTCTCTGTTCATGTCTGTCTCATCCGGATTTCCAATTCCACAAGGGTACCAGAATCACCTTTACTAATACCTCCTGGCAGCTTGCTTGGGCTCAGAAAGGCTTGTCTTTCATGCATCTTCGGCAAACTTGCTGCACTGGATCCAACTCATTCCAGGATGGGGAAGCAAATTGGTGGTCTGGGAATGCACTTGTGTCCTATTTTCGGACAATTAGAACATAACTATCATTGAAAACTGGGGTAAATATGTCAGGACCAACTATCCTAATATCCCTAATGATTATGTCCAGAAAGACTAAAGGCTAGATTTATACTTTTCGATACAAAGCTGCGCAAATGTAGTTTTGTGTCAAAAAGTTTTGCGCTGGGTGGCGGCAATTTTTAACGCCACCCAGCCTTATTTTCACACTATGATGCTGGGTGGCGCTAAAAACAGGTCAAATTTTACACTTACCATTGTGCCTTGTTGTACGGCAAAATTACGTTAATGCCGGCAAAATGACACTAACCTATTTTACGACACGTAAACATGTCACCGAATTGAAATGCATAATTTTTTACTGCGTTAGCATCAACTCTTCACGCTAATACGGAAAACAGTGCAAAGGAGATGCAAGATGGAGCCAAAATGCCAGGAGAGACCCCAGGGTGACCTCAGTCAACCAAGAACCAGCCAGGAGGACACACACAAGACCTGGGGGGGAGAATAAAAAGTGTTGTTTCAGTGCAGAGGAGCATGAAATACTAGCGAGAGAGGGGACGGAGCATCAACATCAACTCTTCACCCTCAAAATTGCCAATTGGCAGGAAAGAGGCAATCTGGCAGTAGATAGTAGACAAGATTAACAGTATGGCAGAGGTGAAGAGAACCATAACTGAGTGCAAGAAACGCTGGCATGATTTCAAGTAAAGAACAAAAGAAAAAAAATGGCAAGGAACAGGAAGGCAGCACTGCAAACTGGAGGTGGTACTCCAGCACCACAAGAGGACCTGGACGAGATGGAGGAGATGGTTGGAGCAGTCATCCTGGAGGAACTGGTCACTGGAATGGCAGAACAGGACAGCACAGACTACCATAAAACACCACAAATGCAGGGTAAGTTGCATGGGGGAAATGAATGCTAAATTTTCACGTGCAAGAAGGGGGAGGCACATTGGACACACACAATGCATGTCAAAGGAGCGCAGAGGGACACCTTGCACATGAAGCAAGTTGCAAAATGCTGACGTAAGCTACACATGTACCTACGCCTTGGTGGTGCCATGCACCACAACACATACACAACCTGGACAACTGCCAAACTCCAGGGCTAAATACCTAAATGTACATATGCAGCACATGGGATGGATGGCATGTCTAATGTCTAATGACTGTGCCTCTGGTTGTGTCATCACAACATCCCTTGCATATAGTCAAATTAACCCCACCCACATGACCAAGACATCAGAGACTAGAAGGTCAGTCAATACCATTTCTGGGGTTACGTCATGGTGGTGTCCCTTGCAGGGACACCTTGAAACTGCCTTCTCATTGCCCAAACATATGTGGGATGCAACCATCCCAACAGTACCCAGACATGTGCTGATTGCACCACTAATCTGCACAGTAACAATTCATGCACATAAGGCAGCCACCATTCCATCATGCAGTGAGGATGCCCCCTGGACAGAATCCCTAGGACAACACACGATTTGCACCGTGCACTAATGGGAAGACCCTGAGACACTAGCATATAACACAAAGTGTATAGGAGTACGCAAACATGTTTATTAAGAAGTAAACTGAACTAAAAAAATGAATAAACCCTACCCTATCCTAAACTAACCTATTCTAACTATACTTAACCAACAACTAAAGCTAACTACCCTATGCTAAGCTTAACTAACACATTTAACACCACACTCTAAGCATTGGCCCTCCACCTTTAAGTTACAGGACACATGCAGGACAACATATACTAGTAGTAATATTACACATATACTAACTAAATCTTAACAAATATATATTCTTTTGTATTTTCTTAAAATTTGCATATATTTTAATTTTTTATTTTTATTTAACACAGAGATACCCAGACATGACCCCTCACGCACCTTTGAACACATGATAAGTAAATATCCCACCCCCAAATCCACATGTCCTAACTAAACTACATACCTACACTAACCTAACATATCCCCCTAAAACACACAATAAAACATAACTTAAAAGCAGAAGGGAGGGGACAGAACTTGGAGGTGCCAGTTCAGATTAACTCAGAGTTTGGCCTTCTTCAGTTTTTTTTTTTTATGAACTTCAGCCTCTTCATGTTGGCAGCCACCTTCTTCTCCAAACTGTCCAAACATTTCAGGACCAGGGAACCATCCCTCTTCAGATCCTGCAGCAATTGCGTGTCCATGGCAGCATGTGGTGTTTGCTGTTGCACTGTTGTGGTTAAAGTTGTTGAAGCCAAAGTAGTGCGAGTGGTGCCAGATGTGGCCCCCTGCACTGCTGAGGAGACATGTGTTTGCAGTGCCTTCTTTGCCACTGTGGGCACCCCTCGTGGGAATGCCCGCCATTTCCCCATTGCCCTCTCAGAACGGTAGCGGCGAGCCATTCTACCTAAGTCAGATTCCACTTCCAGGATATGGTGGTACCTCACTGCCCTCTTTTGGAATGTGCGTAGCTCATCATTGCTCATGTTGGAAGCTGTGAAATGGAGACAGTTGACCATCAGTGTCAGCATTGTATGGAGTCTGTACAGATTAGTAGCTTACACTGCTACATCTAATTACACATGCACTCCAACTCACATTCCAGAAAAGACAATGGCTCTGATAAATATAACGACAATGCTGCTTAGGCATCATTTTATTGACACTAAGGCGACACAAAACACGAAAATGAACCAAACTTATGGAAGTGTGCATTGCTTTTACATTGTAAAGAAACATGGAAAGGCAGTTCAAACTTGACATAGATCAGGCCCAAACTTCCTCATCATCTGTGTCTATTTGCAACCGTACATCACCAAGAGCTCGGACATCTTAATGGGAGGATGGAATGCTGTTGGTAACCATAAGGGGTCAGAACTTATGGGTACACATGCAAGCCCAATCAAAATGACTGTCACCTAAACTGTGAGCATCACATCTACCTACAGATTTGGTATTCGACTCCCCCTTGGCCTAAGGGGGGGTGGCCATACAATCTATCATCTCAACTGTCCTGGTCATCCACTAAGGCATGTCCACTCATACATGGAGTCAAGGAGTGGACCATATTTTAGGAGGGATGACAACTGGGAAGCTGGTATCTATAGGGCTATCACATCTGCATTCATGTGTCTAGGTGTAGACACCCATCAATACCTGATCTGCCGCTACTATTCCTTACACACCCATTTCCATGCCAGCACAAACTTGGCCTTGACCTACATGCAAGCCAAATACATTCCACATAAGTGTAACACACGTGGAGTGCAAAAGACGGAGCGCCATACTGGGTGACTATTGCCAGCCCAGTCCTCCATCTTCATGACAATACAGGAATGCACCAAATTGGGTTCAATATGGTGCATCCCTGTGTTGTGAGAATGATGGAGTGTGCCACTACCAATATTCTCGCAGTGTTGCACTCTGTCTTTCTTAGTCACATATGGCCCTACACGTGGCTTGTCATCACCTTGTGTATATGATGCTGGCCATTGTGCACCAGGTTCCTCACAAGATGTGACCCTCTGGTGGTGTATGGGGATCCTTTAAAAGGGCCATCATGTCAGCATCCAGCCTACTTTGATATATGATCATTGGACAGCTTATCACATCTGGCAGTGTATTCAATACTCAGGACTCACTCACACAAAACCCTAGATTACTTCACAGGACACACATTATCACACCTAGTGGATACATCTGGGTCCTCAAATCGCTCCACTTCCCCGATTGTGTAGGGGGCAGGTCCACCTGTAAGAAATGAATGGAAAACCATGCTTAGTGTCATATCACAGTCACTGCTAGTGGAAAACACATTTCAGTGTGAACTAGTTGAGAGGAGTGAGCTAGTTATCCTAGCAGAAAACAGTGCAACAAACACGCCACTATGATCACACAATGACACAGACACTCAGGTGACACCTCTGAACACTAACACTGGGCCAGAGACTCATGTAGTGCTACACCCTGCAACAACCATATGTGGGCCACCTATAGAAGAGAGAAAAACATGGTATAAGGGGGAGTTGTGTGAAAAAACATGACACTACCCTGGTGCTTTACAAGACGTATGACTCAGGTACTCAAGCCTGTCCTGTAAAGCACCCAGAGGTACTTTGTGATAGACATGCCGCTCAATACTAAGTCTGCATGCATTGATTAATCCATGACTGATGTGGCAAAGTTGTCTAATGGTATCAAATTCTCGATATACATTCCCACTAAGGCAGGTAAGCCCCCTTTGTTAACATAATGACAGGGGGAGAGGTCATGTGCGTTAAATGATGACAAAGCTGCGTTATACATGCATTGCCCAACTTTGTTGACACAATCCAGGGAAAATATGGTAGGCTGGCGGTGCCTTAACGTTTCATACATGACACTATGCCGGGGCACAGGTGTCGCCCTGGCCTCTGAAATGTATGCCTCTGTGATGGTTGTGCAGGACTCACCAGACATCTGACCTGCATTGGTATCGTGGTTGGACATGTGAACTCCAGGCCTAGATTGGCGCAGATACACTTCATTCTGGTTGCATACAACCTGTCCACAAGCATTGCATGCAGCACTTGAACTCATCTGCTACTGTCATTCAAGCGCAGTGAACAGTAAATAGTATGCCAATAGGAGACTCACCAACAGGTCCAACATTCTCAACACCAAGGTGATCAAGCAGATCCTTCTCCCTGGCCACCAGATCTGCCCAGCGATGCTTGAGCTGGTGCTCATTCCTGCCGCTCCTGTACACTCTCTTCAGGTGGTGAAGCACCTTGCCCCACCACAGTCACCTGGCCTTGGCCCCATATCCCTTGATGACGGGGCCACCCATCTCCAGCATCATAGGTAGGTAGTGGCATACCAGCCACACAAATCCACCTAACTTATCCTCTGACATGCTCCTCAACCTCCCCATGCCTGACATGTTGTAAATGGTCAAAGTTGACCCCAAACACCAAGAAAAAATTTAAATAAATGGAAACTTAACCCTACTAACTAATCCCAACTATCCCAAATTCTAAACTACCCCGGACAGACACCACACAGTATAAATAAAAATGTAGACAAAAAACATACAAAATCAGAACTGCTGGGACAAAATGCACACAATAAATGACAGGACACAACAGGAGGGACACCATAAACTTTAATACACAACCACCAGCTCAAGAACACAACCACACAGTCAGAAAGGCACAGACTGTAAAGAGAAAGTGAAACTACACCCACTGTACCATGCTTGTAGACAGGATTTCCTATTACATCACTTCCTGTCCCCGTGTGTCACGTTTTTCAGTTATGCGTGTATTTATTTGACGCATTTGACATTTGCATGTAGGTTTCTTTAGATGCATAACATACGTGCGTCGCTTATATAGATGCATGACGGTTATGCGTCGATTTCACTGAGAGGAGTGAGAAGGTGGAATTTGCGCTAAGGGCCCATGTGTCATTTATTTTGCGTTTGTGGATGTTTTAGACACATTTGCATCATATTTTTTTACTCTATTCCTGATTTTGTGTTTTTTTGCATTGTGCTTAGATGCACCCTGTTTCAACATACACATGACATAGGCTGTGTTGCAGTGTGGCATTTTGGGTATGGCCACACGAGGTAGTCCATGCAACAATGTGACAAGTGTGTAATTGATCTGTTCCACCAATGTGTGTGCTACAGACTCAACAGCATGCAAATTGTTGCACGTTGTGCATATATGCATGTGTGACAACAGTGTATCCACATATGTTTGGCATTCAGTTCAATGCAATAGTTCTGATTTGTGATTGTGTATTGTGTTTTTGTCTGTGATGTGTGATATTGTCGTATAGAGCATGATATTTAAAGCTGCATACTAAGGCTTTGTTGATGATGAGTGAACCTTTGCTACCTAGGAATTATTACGCGGCAACTATCTCCATGTGTAGCTTTTGAGCTTAAGGAGACTTGTGTGAAGCCAACATATTTGTCTTACATGTGTACATCTTTGGTACATAGTGTGTATGACACACTCTGCCTACATTCCACCCAGATGATGTTTTGATCATAAAGGTTTGATTAAACTTGTTGCAATCACCAATGGTTGTTGGTTTTGTGTGGTGGACCTGCAGCCCTAGCTGCATATGGTCTCATCCATGCTGATGTGCATTACTCAGACTTGTCTGTTCAATGTATGAGGTCATGTGTACCCTGGGTCAGGATTGTGACCCATGGCAGTGGCAGGAGAGATTACGATGGATACTCTGCGCAGGCCCAATATTTACCATTGGTTGTTATACCTGGGCAAATCATGATGACCATTGTTACGAATTAACCCCCCCACTTGTCACACATGTTTCCTGCAACCATTGCAACTCCCACACTGAGTTGTGACAGTGTTCAATTCCAACAGTACTTAATTTCTATTTTTTTGACATCCACTACCTCATGTGTGGGCCCCTTGCATACATCCTATTTGGACATGATGTAGTTGTGTCTGATGACCTATTGACTAACAAGTTGTCAATGTGGATGTACAAAATATGTAGTGGTCCATAGATTGTGTCTTTCAGTTGTCACATACCAGTGATGAGGCTGTTAGTGATGTGTGTGATGGTGGCAGTGCAAACTTACACATCACATATGATGTTGCAGCAGTACTTGTCAGATTCCTATTTGTAACATGATGCCTGACCTTTGACTCACATTCCTTTGCTATGTCTAGAGGAGATTGAAAAGACCAAAGCATGATTGGTTGTATTAGTAAAGTGTTTATTTACAAAATTGATAAGGTGAATTCAGTGGTTCTTAAGAGTAAAAGTTGTCAATTATGTGCTGTCTCCAGCATACCCCAGAAGCTGTGTTCCCCCTCCATATCGTTACCACCATCCTCCTCCTCCTTCTCAGGCAGGTCATCTACCTGATCATACATTGGAACGTTCATTCGCACACATATGTTTTGTAGGCTAACACGTCAGAATGATTTTGCACCCAATGTGTTGGGCATATAGAAGGCTGCCTCCTGTGAGATCCAGGCACCTGAATCTTGTTTTCAGTATTCCATATGTCCTTTTCATGATATTGCGTTTCGTACGGTGTCCCTCATTGTATGCATGCTCTGCTGCTGTGCTTTGGTTTGCAAATGGAGTCATCATCCATGGCTGTATGCCATATCCCTGAACCCCTGCAAAAGATAAAAGGTGTAAGTTGTTGTTTAGTCTTGCAACAGGTTTGTCATGTAGCATGACAGTTGTTATTTTGATTTGGTTGTGTCTCATACGTGTTTGTGGTATGTGTGTAGCACTGTGTTGTTGAACATGACAATCTTGGGTATTGGCTCAAGGACCTGGGACATACATTTTGGAATCCTAACTGATGCTCAGTATGTATGTACCATGTGTTGTGTTGTGCACCTTTGTATCAGTGTGCTATCACTAGAGGGGACATGACATATCCTCACAACACAATGGGGTCAGATGTGGTGACAACGTGGTAGCCCTACAGAGCATGGACATCCCAACCATTTTGACATGTGTCATTACAGATGAAGTGCAACACTTAGTCCCATTTTAATAAATAAGTGACAATGCACAACACAGCTCCAACATTGGCAGCACTGTGCTGCAACATTTTGACTATGCAGGAATGCACCATGTGTGACATGTTACTAGGCAACCTTTTGTTGTCCCCTGCGCCGGCGCCTAATATGCAGCTGTGCACCAAGACTACCAACCTTGCACCATGATGCTTGGCTAGCTGCTCTGTGGAGGTGGATGTATTTATGCAGGAAGGGGCACCTTCCTACACATATACATTTAGATGGCCAATTGGCTCTTCTGTGTGTGTAGCAGTATGCAGCATGCATAGGTGGCACATTCATATGAGGTCAGATCAAAGTCTATTTCATTATTGCAACCTGCAAACGGCACCCCTGGGGTGGTGTTTGATGTTGACACTGCCTCAGGTTTTAGGTGAAACCTACATCTGTGTCAGCATCATAATGCTCTGTATCTTGTGGTGACAGACCTGCAGCTACACACATTGCAAGCCCCTTCCACATTAAGTGCTGCGTGGGAGGGTGGCCGATTTCCAATGTGGCTTTGAGGCACAAAAGAGTTGTCATCCGCAAACTTGTACATATGCACTGGGGGCTCTTACATACGCCCCTTATTGATCCTGAGTGGCAGCTGATGTTTGTGCCAGCCATCAGGTATCTAAGGGTGTGTATCCCATTGTTTCAGGATGATCAACATCACTACCAGTGTCTCTCCTATCTTCCAAAACATGAATCAGCATTTATACTCTCCACACATGCACAGTGCAGGCTATGGGATGGAGCTTAGCAACTTAGAACATGTATCTCTTAGCACAGTGCATGTAAGGTCAGTGATGTCCTAATTACTTCGACAGGGTCCCACTATTGCATCCAAGATCTGCACTGTCTAACAGTGACTCTGCCCCATGGTGGGCCATTTATTGTTTACAGTACAGACATGATGGTGTTGTGGGTCAGTAAGTGGTACATGTGAGGAGGCACTACAGTAGGTGTGGTACCACTTCTCACAAATCTGGCACATGGGATGTGATGGCCATTGATGTTGTATTCCTATGTGTGACCCAATGCATCATGCAGTTGTATATGCACACTACAGGTAAGTTAGGTATGTGTTGATGAGATGTAGTTGGTATTGGCACCAGTTGTCAGGCATGTGATGTTTGTTCTGGCAGAGACTTGCACGGCATCATTTAAGTGATCTGTGCCTATGTGTGACTTACGTTACATGAGCATGGTGTATGCCATTGACATTGCTGTGCTATTCTTTGTTTGGTGTACTGTGTGTGTGAAGTGAACGTAGTAGGCAACATGTGGGCACTTGTAGTGGTTTGTGTACATCTTCTGTTAGCAAAGGGTACATATCTGCACCTGTCATGCAGGTGGAACAAGTCAGACATGGGTGCAGTCAATTGCACCGAGCACACGTGGGAATTGGTAGAACCCCTGTTTTATCTACTGCTGCATTTGCTTGGCGTTGTGGCAGCAGATGTGGTGGGGTGTCAGAGAGGTAATTACATCTAACACCTTTGCAAGGAACACCAAGAATGAGGGCTGTGAAACACCAGCAACCAGGACACCTGTTGTTTGAAATTAGCCTCTTGCCAGCATGTGCAGGACAGCTAGCAGATTTGTCACAGGTGGTATATTATGTGGGGTCTGCAGGCTGGCTGTGAACTGTGGCTCAAAGTGGTGCAGCAGGTGTATAGTTTGTCGGTTGAGTCTGTATATCCTTGTTCCCTGAGGCCGAGGAGGGTTGTCCTGTGTCAGAATATCCTCCCCTGCCTTCTGCATTGCCTTTCTGGGCCCCGTTGTGGTGGTAGTGGTTGCAGTTGTTGTTGCTGTTCTCTGTGTCGTCTCACAAGTTGGAGAAGTATCACTTCCAATGTTGTCCTGTGGATTGGTAATGTTGCTTCTGTGTGTTTTCCTTAAGTAGTGATGTGTGGGCCTCATTGTAACGCCTGGTCTGACCCAGGCATTAAAATTTGAAGCAAATCGGAGTTAACATCATTTTTTGGGTCCGCCTCGAAACCTGTGCATCATTTTTGCCCTGGTGAATAAATCTAGAGCTAGGGGCTTTTCATTGATACAAGGTGGTTTCACACATCCCAAAAATTACGATAATTCCAATATTGTGACGCTAAACGGGTCTAGCGTCAAAATATAAATATGGAGTTAAGTTTGCACTTAATTATTCTTAAAAACAATGATGCTAATTCAGCACAAAACAAGTATAAATCTGGGCCTAAGGGCCTTAGGATTGGTAGACAGGGTACACAGTCAAGATGTCCTGTTCAACTTTATGTGCAGTGCATTGACTGTAATACACTTGTAACACAGTGGAGAAAACAAACACCATGTTTTGACCAATGATGAAGGTGGCAAGCAGCCAAAAGTAGGACCAAGTTATACCTCTTTACTGGAGTCAGCAAAAGAACATTGGCTCAAACCTATTTTAGAAAGGAGAAATCAGTGACCACTGTCACTTTCTATATTAGATTAATTAATTAAAAAATATACACAGATACTCAAGTCATGGATCATGGAAGGTATGTATCCATGGACAGCCATTCGGAGCAGATACCTTCTATCAATCCAGGTGTTCCACTTCAAATAGATGGCCAGAACTTCACCTTTGTGCAGTATAAAGTGAAGCATTCAGAAAACACAGACCAGTCTGAGATGGACACTGGGAACAAATAATATCTATTCTCCTGTGTCTTTCTGTGTCAAGCAAACACACTGTATTAGAGATGCTGGCAACTCTTTTGCTGTGTTGCAGAAATGGGGTTAGCAGAGTGCTGATTCTGTAGCCTTGTGATATCTTCCACACAAAATTAAACAGAAGCTACCACTTCTACCACAGTAATGCTTTCAATAACAGGCAGCTGAAAGTGAAAAAAGGGCAACAGTCTTCCCAGAGTGATCTGGCAATAGACAAAATATGCATTGTATGTTGCCATCTGACGTAGGTGGACAGCCAACCAACTATAACATGTGCACGTTTTATGACTCATATTATATGGTTGACAAAATTGGTGCTTTTTATCCACTCACCCCATATACCTTATGATCAAGTACACAGGAGAACTTGTGGAATTGCTCTCATCTTGAACTGTAGAAGACAAATAGACTTCCACCTGTCTGAGAATTTGACTGCAAAAAAAATTGAGCACTGCCATGTATTCTTACAAACGAACTCCTGACTGAATCCCTAGCAGAGTGCTACGTGCCAGCTAGATTCTTGTACAGAGGTTATTTACATAAAGCAGGTGTGTAGAATTCCTATAGCCCGACACCCAGGACATATTGTTTGGGACAGGTAGGCCCAACCCCCCTGCAGCACAAACCCTTTGGCTGCCAGTTTACATATGAAGCAGGAAAAAAAACTGTCTGCAGTTGATGTAATATTTGTGTCCATATGTTAACACTGTTTGTACTTGTATTTATGGTTCACTAATGCAAAGCCTTTATTGTTAGGGTGAGCATAGTAAATAAATGTTGTAAGCTCGGACTGCACTACTGACAGAAGTTCCAATAAAAAAATGTGTATATACACATTTGGAAAGTTTAACAATATGAGGCTGCATATAATGCTCCCGTAAATATAATGCTCTAATCTCTGATTAGATGCAAATGCTTGCAGAAGCTTGAAAGCAAGCTTGATGTTTATTTGCTTTCAAAATAAAAATGTCACTATAAAATGCAACTAAGGAAAAAAATAGTTTGCAAAATTATTGTAAAATTTTAGGTACCATTTCTTTGCAGCATCATTTAGTAAAATGTGTTGATATATGGCAGTAATTCCAAAAAATATTCATAACGGAAAATCAATGTAACGAGTTTCAAGAAGATTATGGGAAATATGAAAATAAATAAGCACTGGCAAAGACAAAAGGTACAACATTGATAGCAAGTCTTATGGCCAGGGCCACTAGAATTATAAGATTGTGCAGCCATAGTGATTTTCACATAATTATAGAATTGCCACCTTTGCCACGCAACCCATCATCTGTCACATAATCTGCAGATTTTTACAAACAAATAGTTTCTAGCTCAAACGGTTCAAAAGTTGCTAAAAATACAAAGACACGTTTTGCCACTCAGTGGAATTCACTTTGCAAAGCTGGCTCTGCCACTTTTCTATGGCTTATTGCTATATTTGGGTGTTAAACTGATACTAATACGGTGCAACCAATACCCAGAGAGTGTTACCAAGTTTAAAAATGACAGAATAAAGTAGTGATACTATTGCAAAATGTGCCGCATTATGCAGCATAATTTGCCTTTTCTTGCTGCATAACTTACTCAACCCTGCTGCATATTTTGACTCTCTCCTGTTGCATACGTCTAGTGGCCCTGTTTGTGGCTTTGTCAATGTATGCCTTGTTTTGACATGGCTTTTGTAAAACTTTATTGTTGTGGAAGCTGTCGGGCCCTCACCATTGCAACAAACATTGGCACAAAGCAAAAGCACTCATTGCCTTATTAGTTCCTGAACAAAACTACTTTATGTGCTGAAATGCTGCTTGTGAAGGAGCAGGTTGCTATCACTCATGGTAAGCGATAGAATTTTAATAAAAACAAAAGGTTGTGGTTAATGTCAGACCTAGTTAGGGGCCCAATTATTAAAGAAAGTCACAAAAGTGCCCTCATGGTTTCTGTGGTTGCATTAGCGCAGATTTCCGTATTTTATGAATTCACAAGAATTTACCTCCTTGTGGACCCAATCCACCCTGTTTTATGACCTACTGGGAAGGGTGTTGGGGGGGTCAACATTTGCAAGAGAAGGGCATTCCATATTTAGATGCTGGAGAACTGCCAGAAAAGCCCCATGCAGTGCCGCACATAAACAGATCTGCCAAACTTTCCCTTCTCTTGGGGGTGGGGGTCTGATTATGCCCCTCAAGACCTGATCCTGGAGTGTCTGTGATCCATAAGAAGAGGTTGGTTTGATAAAGGTACTGCTGGAAATTGGAGGCTCTCCTCTTTCCTTCAATGCCTCCCTTAAACTTGAGAGAGCACACTTGTGGTAGAAATCCGATTGGATTCATGTAGAGCTGCTCTCACCTGCTCTTCATGACACTGACTGGTGGACTCCGTAATGTCAGCATGATAAACAGTGTGCTGATGTCAGTGATAGGTGGAAGAAGTGGTGGGGCTGATGTGAAAGCAATTCTGTTTTTAGCTCCCATCAGTGGCCTCCACTGAGGCCTTCATTATGAGGTCCGAAGGTTCTTTTGTGCTCCCCCCTTTGGACAATCCATTGACATCCTAGACAAGGTAGAGATAGCCAATAGGGTAATCCACAGCTTTAGAGGGGAAAAAGATGTGAGTCCTCAACTCTTTCCTAAATTGGAAGAGCACCTGGGCAGTCTTGATGGTTATGGGGATGTTGTTTCATTCCGGATGCATAGATGAAAAAGGCCTTCTGCCTTGTTTTTTCTTTTTTTTTACACTTCTTAGTCTGCAGTCTAATGATGTCCTGGCTGCATGTGTGTCGAGTAACACCAGAAATGGTGATATTGTCTGCAGGTCAGCAAGGGTGCTGGTTGGAACAGCCTTGTAAATGATGCAGTTGGTTTTGACAATGGTGTGTACCAGCATCTGACCTTCCATATAACTGATCAACTGTTTCCGGCATTGTCTACCTCATAGTGCCTAATGGAGGCATGTGTTTTTTCATACAGACTTTTATGCAAATCTTAAAATACGCCAGTCAAGAGAGCTTCAATTCAATACTTTTTACAGAGAAAGACAGGGAGCTCTCACTCAATGAGTCCCACACAAACATGTTAGGAAAGATAAAAGGGAGAGAAGTTGAAAGATAAACTCCAAGAAGCGCTGCCAGTTATCTAGGTAACAAGACCGGAGTGAAGTGTACATATATAAAGGTTAACATCAGAGTGCGGCACTAAGAAACATGTGTAGGTTTATTGAATGGTAATCATTGAAAAAGTATTTCTAAAACTACCTAAAGTATTAGCTGAGAACACTTCCTCGCCCCATTACATACATTGATGAGGTGAAGTCTCTTGTGACTTCTTTTACCACCACGTTACAAGCTAGATCTCTAGAAGGGTCATCTTACTATAAACTACTGCAGATAAACCACATTTCCTGCTTTGTTTCCGACTTTTATTTTCACACTTTCAGCACTTTGGAGGTTGCTGGGTGCTGGGTTGAAGAGGTGAAGTCTCTTGTGACTCCTTTTACCATCAATTTACAAGCTAGATCCTTAGAGAGGGCATGTGCCCATAAACCATTGCCTATAAACAACACTTTCTTCTTTTGCCTTCCTTTATTTTCACTTTTCAAGCACTTTGGAAGTTGCTGGGTGCTCACATTTTTTTCTGTTTACTATATTTAACTTGATTGCCAAGTGCCGGGGCATTTATAAACCTACCGACAGATGAAGAATGGACTCACTATTGAAGAGTGCACAGACATTTTTATCACATTAGGCTTCCAGCAAAGTGCTGAAGGGTTCACATAGAAGTATATTTTCTGCTGCTCATTTAAAGGATAGTGCAGATGCACATTCAAAAATGACTGTGACAGTAATTGTGGTACATCTTTTACCCTTTAGAAGAATGAAGGATCACTTTGTAGTTTACACTGTGGTGTTGCAGGGGTCCACTTGAAAATGATTGTGGCGGCAGTTATGGCAAATTCTGGCTCCCATTTGTGAAACATCGGATGAGCTTTGCACATAGCGCTTCAGGAGTTGGAAGCCATTTTGAAGTGCACTTATTGTCATTTGTTTACCTAGCTGTGGGAAGACCCTTGTATGCTTACTCTCCCGCTGAGCATCTACTATGTTGCCTTTTCTTTCTCTTTATAAAATAATGCCTTTTTCTTCACTTTTACCGGCGTTCAGATACTCTGTTATTATGACCAACATATATGTATGATGGTGTTTTAACAGTGTATTAAGATTTTTAAATGAGGAATTAATAAGGCTTCTTAGTTGAGAACCCATTGCTGTTATGTAAGCATTCCAACTTGCCTGTGCTCGATTTGTGGGTCTCAGGCTTTGATGCATCATGATCAAGCATAGGGTGAAGTGACGTCAGTCTTCCCCTTTATTTCCAGGGGATAGTTTTCTGCATGTTGCTAAAAGACAGCCACAGTGGAGATCCTGTTCTTCTCTTATGGCTGAGAATATTTTATAGGTTATGGTTAAATCTCTTTATGATGCCTAGGACTGTCATAGAGGTATTTGTGTCCCTCCTCGGTAATCTTATCTTACATTGGATGGTTCACAGTTTTCAGCCTGTTCCCTTCCTTTTTCCCTGTGCCTCTCCAGACTATGAGGAAGAAGAATTGTATTTACAGGATGATTCTTCTACCCCGAGGTGAAGTATATCCAGAAGGAGTCGATGAAACCTGTATCTCTTGCCTTTCATCTATTGTTTAGCTACTAGAATTTGCAGGATAACCTTCCAAAAGCAGTAATGATTATTCCAGGTTGTAAAGTTTCTAGTAATTCCACTGTTCAAGGTATTTTACAGAGGGAGCAGAATGATCTGCATATGGTCTAAGTTCTAAGATTCATTTGCAGACTCTCTCCCCTTGCTAAGTGCATCTTTGAACTACCCAAAACTCTGGCCATTGCCCCCACATTTGGATAATCATTCTTCTTCTAGAGAACATCCTTATGTCAGATCATGTAGATGAGGAAACAAAAATATGTTGCACTGAGTTTATTGACGAGATCGGAGATTCATGCGGTCTATGATTTGCAATCTCCGGTCAAGGGTTTTCAATTCCTTTCAACCTGCATTCAGGAAAGTGAGGATTGCTTTCAGCTGCTAAATAGTGAGGAAGTACAAGTTAAATTCCTCTTGGACTTGGTCTTTGATAGCTTGAGAACTTCAGCCATTGCATTAGTGCAGCTGTAACCTCAATGCCTTTTTCTGGAAATAAACTGCTTGGAGAGGAGCACAAAGAGGTGCTGTATAAGTCTGTCAAGAACCAGTAACACATGCAGCCTTCCGTTATCAGCACAGGAATCTTTGACAAAAACAAGAGAACTTCTAAGTGACTAAACAAAGAAAGTGTGATTTCTCTTTCAATAGATCTTGTTTGCAACCGAAAGCTGCTCAGGGAAATTATACTACATGCCAGTCAGCTGGAAGTAAGGAGAGTCAAATACAGCATCCTTAGGGTCTTTAGAAGATGCAAACCCAGTAGGCGGTCAAGTAGCCTTACTTTTGGAGCCTTTGCAGACTGACGTAAAGGGCACATAGCTCTCAGAAGTAATGCCACCACTGAATCACAGGATGGATTTTTCTCTGTTTTTTCAGGACTCCCAGTTTATTTAATCTCATTGGCCCAGAGATTAGGTTCTGAAATATGCTCCACAGGACAGTGTTGTTTCTTTGATGAAGAGGATAACTATTCATCAGTTTCCTCCTTGAGAGGCAGGGTTGGGATGGTTTTCAATCATTTTTCTTGTCCAAAAGGAATTTGGAGACTACAAAATGATTAATGACCTGAAGACCGTCAACTTTTTCATTCAATCTATATACTTGACATTGAACTCTCATCATTCCTCAATCCTCAATGGGAGACTTTCTGAGAAAAAATTAAACCTGCAGGATACTTATCTACTCATTTCAATTGCAGAATTTCATCAGCAGTATCTCAGATTATGTGTAGGGGGAGATCATTGCCAGTTGTGGGTCCTGCCCTTTGGGCTGATCACTGATTCAAGAGTGTTTATAAAAATTGTTTCTCCAGTGATGGCTTTGCTTTATAGCCAGGTTAGAAAGATAGATCCCTACCTCAACAATGTCTGATCCATTATCAGTCACAAGCACAGACACAAAGGGATAGCCAGCTTTTGATCCAGACTCTCCGGAGTTTCAGATTCTTAATCAATCTCAAAAGTCTCAGCTACCTCTGGCTTAGAGTATATAGGAGCTTAACTCAGAATGGATCTTGGAAAAGTGTTTTTCTAACCAGCAAGGTGCCCGGAGTTGTGCAAACAGCTGGAACCCCACATTTTGAAGAAGAAGGCTCCAGTGAGAGAATGGTTTTGAGTGAAGGGTGGTACAGTAACTATGATGTAAAGTCCTGGGTTATTAGGAATTCAAAAAAAGAAAAATACAAGAAAGGGATGAATTAAATCGATTATTTCAAAATTCCTCTTTACTTTTTTCCTATAGGCAGCAACCTAATTAATACCTGGAACTCTGTATCTTCTGGGATGGATACACTGTCACATTTTTGCCCACTGGTCTTCAGTTATAAAGGAAGGCTTTATCCCAATAAAAATGCCTGTTGGAGATCAGTTGTCTTTGTGGCATATTACTGCAATGGTGGAGCAACAGACCCTATTTTCACCTCCAGATTTAAGATTTGCTAATACAGAAGTCAGCAGTCAGGGTTGGGGCTGTGGTGGAGGACCTCTCTTCTTAGGGGTATTAGACAGTGCAGGAGGCAAAGTCATCTTTCAATTATGAGAGATTTGATGGTTGTATGGAGGGCACTTCAAGGATTTTTTAATCAGATGTGCGAATCAACTTTGGCAGTGCACACAAACTATATGGTTGTGAAAAATTTCCTGAATCAGCAGTTTGACGCAAACGTCTTGAGCTCTAAACCAGGTAATTCTCCTGATATTTTCTGGGCTGAAGATAATTTTCTTCCTTTGGGAGCAGATAAATTAGCACAATGAGGCCAATACTTTAACCTGTGTTTTGTACTAAATCCTCCAGTATTTCAAGAGTTTTGTTTCAGAATGGGTTTTCCAGAATTAGACCTCTTCACAGAGCAGACAAATGCTTTGTTCTTCTCAAGGTTTGCAGATCAGCAAGTTCTGTGAGCAGATGCCTTCTTGAATCCATGCCAAAGGTCCCATTGCATACCTTTCCTCCAAATTCTGAGTTCTGAAATGGAATAGTCAGAGGTGATCATGGTGGTGCAATTCTGGAGAAAAGGACATGGCTCCCTCTTTTTCAGTTCCACAAGTTTTAGAGGGGGTAGATTCTACCCTTATCTCTTCCTGTCCTGCTACCCCCAATCCTTTCTTTGGTGCACTCCCAGCATGTAACTGTGTGTTTGGAAAGTGTGAGGGAGGGTCACTTGAAGACAACCAAAGCCTGCAGACTTCTATGGGGTGCTTTGTCAACATCAGATAATTTGGTTTCAAGAATGTTAATGGGCTTGGTATTATGAAGAAAGAAAGTTGGGAATTTCTGTCCTGATTTGGACCTGTTTTTGGTATTATATATTTTTTCTGAAGATGAAATTTGAACCGGTGGGTGGGTTATCAATCAGAAAAATTACTAACTTTCAAATGTTTTTTTTTTTTCTGGTGGCTATTACCACATCTAGAAGGATTGGTGAATTAGGTTCATTTTATTACAGCTCTCCTTAATTTAAAATATTTGAGAATAAGATGGAATTGATCATGGTTCCTAAGTTTCACCCAAAAGTGAGTTTATCTTTCTATATGGATCAGAATGTTGTAAAGCCCTTAAAATGTATCTGCAGAGAACAGCAGACTTTAGACAATGAGACAGCTTATCTGTCAGATGTTATGAAGCCCTTAAAATTTATATGCAGAGAAAAGCAGGCTTTAGACAATCAGATAGCGTATCTCTCAGTTTCAGTTCAGCAAGAACAAGGTTCAAATCTTCTAAACCTACAATTGAAAAATGGATTAAGCCAGTCATCCAGACTGCCTATATGCATTAGGTAAAGGTATTTCCATAATGCCTTTTGGCTGATTTTACTAGGTACGTGATGCCTTTTGGGCAGAATAGAATGGAGGTTCTATTCTGCAAAACCGCCACATAGACATCACTTTCAAATCTTATTTCCCACTACAGGCTTAACGTGACCAATTAAGTTTTGGGTCAAGAATTCTCTCAAAAGCAGCTGATTCATAAAGATCATGGCATGGTCTGACAAAATGTACATGGTTCTCTGTTTTCTCACTTGAGGGTGAGGATTATAAAGGTTGTGGGATTAAGGTTATGTTTTATTGGGATTAATCAGACAAGAATGAAGGCATGCTGCTTGGGTATATAACCTTATCTTTTTAAGGAATCGGACGAGTAAGAATATGAGGAGGCAGTCCCCAGATTACTTTTGATGATCTTCATTACTGCAATGCCTCCTTCCTTCTGCCAGTACTCCCAACCACCCCTTTGTTTCTTTTCTGGGAGTTTTCTTCATCGTTCTGAGTTGCTCCTCCCATCCGTCCTAATGATAAAATACAAAATAACTAGGAGCCATGCTTTTAGTTTCTTTCCCCTAAAACAAGAATTGAACTGTCTCGCTCAGTTAGATCTGAGGTTAGCATCACACTCTTTAAGAACAAAAAAACAAAGGCACAGCTTTTTGTTCAGTATTAATCTTGTTCTGCTTTTTTTCGGTCTGGTTGCTATGAGTGTTGCTTGTAGCACCAGGACGCACTTGTTTTGCGTGTTAGTGCGGTCTATAAATTAATATACATATATGCATACATATTGGGCTTTAAATAATACCAGGAAATGAGTGATGGATGAAGGCTTGGTTCAGAAGCTATTATTCACAACTGAGACAACACCTATTTCTGACTTGGACTTTTGATTTCTCGCTGTGAGATGACATGAGAAAAGGAACGCAAGGGGGGATTAGTAATATGTCAGATTTTCTTGATTTCTCCCCTTCCCACACTGACCATGGTAGAAGGGGTCTGTGAACCAGGACAACGTGGGAAGCAGGGACAGACAGTATTGCCTCTCAAATATATGCCATCAACTAATAAATGAACGCACTAGTGTATTTTAGGAGCAGATGTCAAGTTGAGAATGGAAGGCCCCATGGAGAGATGGACGCAGGACAGTCTCTCCAAGTGGAGCGTTGGGCCGGAAGGAGATGGCCTGGGGCAGGATAGGCTGGGGAGAGGAAGGGGAGGGATTTAAGGTAGGGCTTTTAAGAAGGGGTGGGGTCGGTGAGTGGCCTCTTCGCCGCTTGTCGCGCTGCGGAAAAGATTGGAGCCGATCCCCAGGGGTAGGTGTATTTTCTGTTTAGAAATGTTTAGAAATGGCCACGGTGCATGACACGCCAGCCGTGTGGGCAACGCTTTGTGTTTGAAACCTTCAGTACCTTCTTGCAGTGGGTATTTTTTTTGCTACTGAGTGGGCATCGGACAGTGGCACACTATTTGGATGATTTTATTTTTGTGGGTGCACATTCAGGAGCGTGTGGGAAGGCATTGTGATGTTTTGAGAACTTGCCGCAGGAGTTTTGGGTGCCTCTTGCACCAGAAAAGACAGAAGGACCTAGTTGCGTGCTGTCATTTTTGGGCATTGAGCTGGAACACAATGGCATTCATGGCACGTTTGCCAGCGGATAAGGTTGCAGAAATTTTGCATTTTCTGCACTAGGCCAGGTTGAGACAGAAAATAGAGCTGAGTATGGCACAAAAGCTCCTGAGATACCTTAATTTTGCATGTCGGATACGGGGAGGAAGGACATTTTGTAGATGCATGGGGCTGGTGATCTCTGGTGCATCCCTTCCTCATCACAAGATTTGTCTGACGGTAGGTTTGAGAGAAGACATCAAGGTTTGGGAGCTTTTCCTGATGCAGTTTAATGGGGTTTTCATGGCATTTCGAGAAAAGGACACAGAGTGGCAGATGCAAAAGTTTTCGGACACGGCAGGGGCTTCTGGTTTTGGCCTTTTTTGGGATGGATGGTGGTGTGCAGAACCTTGGCCAGCACATTGGTTAAACCAGGGCAGGAGCATTGTGTTTTTTGAATTCTTCCCACTGTTGCTGGCTTTGGTGGTGTGGGATGAAGAGCTGACAAACAGGACTGTAATGTTTCATGTGGACAATTTGGCAGTGGTTAAGTTGGTGAACAGACAGAGGGCAAAGGATCTTAGGGAGTTGTGCCTTTTGCAAAGATTTATGCCGCACTGCTTGTCTTTGAACATCATATTTAAGGCTGCACACATTCCTGGGGTCAACAATTCTATTGCAGATTCCCTGTCTCGTTCATAGTGGCAGCGTTTCTGCGCATTGGCACTGGGCGCAGAGGAGCACAAGACTGCGGTTCCAGCAGACATTTGGGAGTGGGGGGCGTGATGGTCATAAAACTGGTGGAGATGTCGCTGGCTGAATCCACGCTGACGAGTTACCGTTTGGCATGGTTGGAATTTCAGGATTTTGATGCAGATGGAGATCGTTTCTGGTGGCAATGGAGGGGGTGTGCTTGAAGCGCGTGTGGTGCATTTTGTGTTATCTCTGATTCACAAGGGATTGTCAGCAGCCACGATTGGGGGTAAGCTGGCGGGTGTGTCTTTCTATGGGAAGTTGTTTTTGGCAGGGACCCAGCAAAGGATGACATTTTGCCGAAAATGTTGAAAGGGTGGGTCAAAGCACGATCAGTGTCGGGAAGGATGGTGCGTGAGGCTATTACGTTCAAGCTATTGGTTCAACTGTTACATGTGTTGCAGGCAAAGGATGTTTTTTGTCACATGAAGGGGAAGAAGCTTATGGCTTTCCAGTTGTTGGCTTTGATGAGAATGGCTTTGAGGAAGGATGGAAGGCAGCCGGGTAACTTTGGCACTCATTCTTTCTGGATTGGTGCTGCTACTGAGGCAGCTCATTTAGGCTGGGACAAATCCAGCGCATTGGCAGATCAAGGTCAAAGTGTTGCGAGAGATATGTCAGGACAAGAGAGGGGGTATTGTCTGGGAAAAAGACAATTTTTCAGACCGGGGGTGGGATCTTTGTCATACATTGATATTTGTTTATTTTCTAGGTTGTGTATACGGCCCGGAGAAAGCAAAAACAGTGACATGGCTGGTTGGACATTTGTATATTCACTGGGCGGCAAAATATGCTGAGAAGCAAGTTTATGGATGATCACTGGGACTTCCGAGTAGCAGAAAAGAGGTGTTGTGGTGGGGGAGGATGGGCATGAGGTGGGGCAATTTGCTTCCTTTTATAACTGCAATGTTGCCGACATGGGTTTGTCCGGATGTTCTAGTATTGCACCTACAGGAAAATGATTTGGTTCGATTATCAGGGCTCACCCTACTACAACACATGCAGAGGGATCTGGTGCAACTAAAGTACAATATGCATTGCACTTGTCTTGTATGGACAGAGTTTGTGCCCAGAAGGAAGTGGAGAGGAGCTTTGAAGCATGGGGCCATTGAGTGGGCCAGGAGAAAACTCAATCGGGCTATGCAGGTGTTTTGTGGGGCGCAAGACATCAAAGTGCTGACACACGAAGGGATTAAAGAGAGTGAGCAGGGACTTTTTAGAGATGATGGAGTCCATTTGTCGAACATGGGGAATGCGCATTACATGATGGAATTGTGTTTTTTGCTGACTAACTTGTGGGGGGAGAAGCTATGGAGGAGTGAGCCTGTCTGATTTTGTGTTCCAGTGGGTTTGCTGGTGAGGCAGCAAAACTCCTAGAGGGAAGTGAGATTGGAAGACAGGGGAGTTTAAAGTGAAAAGTTTGAAGTGTTCAATCAAGTTACAGTTATGTTAATGTTTATGTTATGACAACAAGCCTGTCCTAATTAATGGCCTTTTACACTATGAAAAGGGTGTCCAGTGTTTATGTCCCGATGATGCCTGTCGATAAAATGTAATGTGGATTTACTCAGGCCAACACAAATCTGAAAAACAAAAGCTACACCAGTGGCGTAATAAGTGTGCAACATGTACTAATGCAAGCAAGTTGCCTCCCTCCCTATGTCCATGTAGTGAAAAACACCCACACGTTTAGTTAAAGTTGGCCCCTGAAAGCCCTGGTCTCTAGGAAGACTGTACCTGTTGAGCCATTACACTCTAACGTGAGTTACACTGTTTTTTTATTTAATTATATACCTTAGAATGTGGGATGTATAGCAATGCCACTTTTCCATTATTAGGTCCACGGTAGTTGCTTGCTCTGCAACCCTGATCTGTACACGAGACAAGCAGTAAATATGGCTTCTGTGTACGAATTATCAGGCAAGTTGTGCGACTGTGTTGCTGCACCGCTCGTCTTATTACTTCTGTACTTTGCAACAAAACTGCAGTGCTGTGCAGATCGGGTCTTTGGCAGAATGAAAACATTCGAACACAATAAAACCTGAATGACAGATCTGACATTATTCTAAGACCTGCGTGCTTGGCGATTTTAGATCGATAGTCAGCAGTATTTCAAACACACAATTCAGGGATTTGTGGGATATTAAAAAATAAAAACAGATACTGCTGCAACGAGTGTTCATTCAAAGCATTGTTGCACTGCTCTGCGAAAAGAATGGAATCCTGCAAAAAAAGGCTGCTGAATATTGCATCACATGCCTCTTCGGTTTACTGTTCAATGGATGGTTTATCCAAAACCTGTGCTAAAATGAACCTTAGTCTATGTTTAAAGTATTGAATTGATTTATTTCATTTTCAATTACAGACATTTGAGGCTTTATGATGTAAACGTCCAAGGGGGTACAGCGGGAGTGTTCGCCCGCTTTCTGAGCCCTGGGGTACTTTGATTTTACAAAGGGGGCAGCAGACGGTTGTGCGCCCCGTTCTGTAATACACATACTGCTGGTTCTGTCCTAAACTGGCGTTCCTTCATTTGCATGAGAACGAGGTACAACAAGGGAAAACATTTTACCTCTGCCACCCTTGCCTTATTATGAATGTTCTGAGGAGACTGTGCAACACAAAAGGGTGGTGCCCTGTCACTGTGCTCTTCGATTGCTGTCTTTGATAGGAAACAAGGGCGTCCCATGCCCCCCTCCCACAAACATCCCCTTCCAGGTTAGTGCAATCACTCAGTGCACCTGTCTGGAGGGGATCTCTGCCCACCTCCCCCTTGAAAGTCTACGTCAGGTACTGCCTGCACTGTGAAAGCAGACTGGCAGCTTCAGTCCTCAGGGCTGTCTTTCAATAATGCTCTACCCCCGGGATAGCACTAGTTTGAAACTGCTCTGGGATTAGCGCATTATCACTAATAGGGCACACTGTCCTATTAGTGCCCAGCATGCCTACTTAAAGATGCATTGTGGCACAAAAAATGGAGCAGTGCATCTTTACTGTGAAATACAGCCCCAGAAAGGCATTGTTATCTTTATGAAAATGTGTTGGTCAGGCATTCATTTCTCACTGATGGTGTAAGAATGCAAGTCACAGGCACCTGCAGTAAACCTGTGTCACCCTAACTATGTTTATGCTGTGCCAGCTGACTGGTCGACATGAAGCATTCAATCAATGATATTAATGGGGGATAAAGGCCTCGTCTGCAGGGCTTCGGGTGATAAGCGTACCTGTAAGTCTTAGGGTAGAAAAATGGCACAATTAACGCACAAAGGGGAATATTTACACGCCTCTAGCACCACCTTACGCCACCCTAGCACCATTTTTTTCAACGCTAAGGCAGTGTTAAGGAGACCTTCCTCCTGCGCTGTATTTACAAAGTGGCGCAATAGCTGCATTGCGCCACTTTGTAAACCCTTGTGCCACATTATGCCTGCACCAAGCACAATGTATACAAAGAGGGCGTTCGGACGCAGGAAGGTCCGACAAAATGGCACAGTGAAATTTACAACATTTCGTTGCACCATTTTTTCCATCATTTTTAACACCTGCTCAGTGCAGGCGTTAAACGACGCCCCCATTTTAATCAATGTGCCTCCGTGTGCTTTGCCGCACTAGCGTCAAAATGTTTGACGCTAGCACATCAAGGCACCACAATAGAGTCAAAACCTTTGATGCTATTGTCCTAACGACCACCATGGTGCGCTGCATTGTAAATATGGTGCGACCTTGATGTCGTTAGGTGGGGCCTGGACAGCGCATGAAAAGTGGCACTTTCTTATAAATATACCCCAAAGTACCATCTGAAAAGTACTCATGTGGTGATGCCTAGTTACTACAACATATTGTAAAGAAACTGTTCGGGTGGGCTTTTGATTCAACCTCACTGTATTTAAATTATGCCTGTTATTTAAATTATGCCTCTTTTCCACAAAATAAGATGCTGAATTGACTGAGGACTGATTGAATATTTTTTTTTAAAAACAGGCTCGCTGCTTTCATTAAGAGATTAAGTTTGATTGAAATTGTTGTTTTCAGATAAAGAAAACTCCTGAAGATAGATGGAAAACAATCGTAGAAGAAAAATGTGCAGAAAAGATTCTGCTTATAAGTTGTGAGGTGTGTGGATTAATAAATAAGAAGTATGGAGAATTAAAGTGGCACTAGTACAGTAAGCACGTACACATTTATTCAGGGTAGTAGAAGTCTCTAACTGTGGTTGAAAGGTATGCTTTATATACATAACGAGTAGCACTAAAAGGATATATATATTTTGAAAAACAAGCCAGTTTAAAAAAAGCTTTCACAAATATGAGAAGTACTAATCCTGTATGTACTCATAAATGCAATTTACAGATGTCTGGAAATAAATCTCTGCCTATTCCCATCCTAGCTCCAGTGACGACCATCGCATAACGCAAGAGGAGACAGAGACAAGGTAATTAATTTTTTTAAAACTTACCTTGCCTCCATCCCTGTCGCATCCTGCCGCCTCATGCTTCTCTTCCTCTGGTGTCCCAGCATTTACTGCTGAGACATCAGCACAGGGTCCCCAGCAATCCAGGTGCTGCTTTCATGCAAAGTCTTGCATGAAAGCAGCATCAGTATTGGTCTGAGGGGCAGTGACTGCCACTCAGATACAGCCTGGGGTCTGTGCAGTTTCTCCAGCCCAGTTGTGTAAACAGCCAGGCTGGAGAAACCTAAGTACGCATGTGTGTTTGGCCGGTTAGGTGCACTCTCCCCTCCTCCCCCTTCCACCTCCCGTGCTCCAGCCTCACTCTTCCCTGCACAACTGGCTGTGCCAGAAGCAGACATTTGTCTGCTTCTGCAACAGCCAGGGGGGCAACGCCTGCCTAGTTCTCATGGATGGATTTTTTTTTTACCTTGAGTGCAGGAAACCACACACAGATAAGTCTATGTGTGTGTTAATGTGGGGCTTGCGAGGGGTAGTGGCTGGAAAATAGGAAATATCTTCAACAAAATGGGAGGAGAAAGGAGAAAATGAAGTAGTGGCACGAAGATGCTAAATTCACAAACACAGCTAAAAAGAAGTATGTCAGTTGCACTTCACTAATAATACACCCACATATATTATATATTATATGCTATCTTCAGACATTAAAAGTCATACACCACACATTAGCAATCATGTTTTGCAAGGGAATCACACTTAAATCACTGGGGACAGGAAAAAGCAGCAACAGCAAAAGGTACTACAGCACCCAAACAACTAAAATGAAAGTAAAACATACTCTTATAACATTACAGTTTGCATATGTCCATACACATCTTATTGTAAAAATATAAGAGAATAAGAACTAAAATGAAAATAATACAGGTAATGTAAAAATGATCAAAAATTGTATATATTGCATAAATAACATTAAATATCATTAAATATAACAAATGCACAGATATGAAATATATCAAACATATATGGTTAATAATTAATTAAAGAAAAACACATGACTCATATCACATCTAGACTACACATATTTAAAAACAGATAATAGCACATTCCATGTCACAAATACACACACATATGCATACAATGACACACAACTGGAGTTGGAGACTGTAAGGTGTGTTGCCACTGTCAGGTGGATGACATTGCAGCCATAACTGATGCTACAGTTAATAAACTAGAAACACTTATAAAAAGTGACAACCCACAATCTTACTGCTTACTCAGTATAAGGTAAGGAGTATTGTCATCTATAGATAACGGAGGGGTAATAGGTTTTAAACAGGATGTGGCAGAGCCTTGCAGGAAGGTTCAAGTGTATGCCCCTTTATTTATTTATTAGATAAAGATCTGGGGGGTCATTCTGACCCGGGCGGGCAGCGGACGCCGCCCGCCTGGCGGGAACTGCAAGGGAGCGCCCGCCGGCCCAGCGGGAAAGGCCCTGCAAAACAGAAGCCGGCTCCGAATGGAGCCGGCGGTGTTGCAGGGGTGCGACGGGTGCAGTTGCACCGGTCACGATTTTCACTGTCTGATATGCAGATAGTGAAAATCATGCTGGGGCCCTTTTAGGGGGCCCCTGCACTGCCCATGCCAGTGGCATGGGCAGTGCAGGGGCCCCCAGGGGCCCCACGACACCCGTTCCCGCCATCCTGTTCCTGGCGGTCAAAACCGCCAGAAACAGGCTGGCGGGAAGGGGGTCGGAATCCCCATGGCGGCGCTGCTTGCAGCGCCGCCATGGAGGTTCAGCCCAGCCAGGGGAAATCCGGTGGGAAACCGCCGGATCCCCTTTTCTGACCGCGGCTTTACCGCCACGGTCAGAATGGGCACTGAAGCACCGCCAGCCTGTTGGCGGTGCTTCCGTTGCCCGCGGCCCTGGTGGTCTTAGACCGCCAGGGTCGGAATGAGGGCCCTGATCTTCTGGAGAAGTATAAGTACTATGATAAGTTCTCTTATGGTGCTAAATGTTGGAGGAAATTATTGGAAACCTTTTTTTACTTTTGCTCATAAATGATCAATTTGCTCTCACTGAGAAATAATGTTATAACATAGATATTGAACAAAGACAATGCATCCTGTCGACTGTTGTTGAAGCAGAGTTCATGTGCATAGTTGTGAAAACTGACTCCAAAGAGTTTAAAGAGAGGTCAGAAGCTAACTGTCAATATTAAATAAACAATACACTTGGACAACCCCATTGTTGACTGGTTGTAAAAGCATGAAGGAAGTCTTCCACACAGAGGTCTTCAGTTGACTCTCAGTCTGAAAAAAAATGAACCAATAGTTTCTCTGCTCTGACACATCCACTGCCTATCAGATTCTGGTTAGCATAAAGAGATTATCAAAAGTGCTGAAAGTTACTGATAAATCCACCATCTGTCATGCTCCTCATAAATAGAGTATTAAACATCAAGGAGATTAGTTTCTGTGCCACAGTTGGGCCAGGATATTGATCAAATAGAAGAATAATTCTCTGGGATTTTCAAAAATGATAGGATTTTAGCTATTGCTTGAATGTTCTTACAATCAATTTCATCCACACTTTCTTAGTTAGAGTTAGATCTGGTTTGGAAGGGGAAGGGTACAAAGACTGCAGAGACTGGCAAAGGCTTAATGAGACACTCACTGAACACAATAGATGGGCAAGGACCTCCCACATGAGCTAAATTCAAGTTCTTTCTAACAGAGAGGGCCTCATCCAGGGTAATCTTTTGTAATGCAAAACAGATAAGGGAGTTTTCCTCAACTCCTCCTTACTTTGCAGACTGATATATGATGAGAATATCTTACTGAAGGCCCACCCTGACTTTGCCCTTACTTTTTTCTAGATTTCTAGATTTTTTTAATTGATCAGTAAACCCATGTAATAGTTTGTCCTTCAGAATTTGATATTGTAATGGTTTGTGAATTAGCGGGTTAAAACAACAGCTACAAATATGTTATCCTATCTCAATTATCTCTTTTTCACACTCATCATCACATTTCCTACTGTGGTATTTTTCATCTTCCTAATAATCGCAGCTCATATATTTACTCAGAGAGTGTAGTCTTCTCAATAAATGCATTGAAAACTGTCCTGCCTCTAGCTCTTTGTCTGTCTGTGCTTGTGTGAATCTTGTACTACTGAGAGAAAACGGCAGGATCTGCCAAACACGACTTCCCTGAGCAATCAGATTGTCATGAATCAGGCTGTTACAAATCACCTTTACTTTTCAGGTATGGTTGAGTATCTGCTGGCTAGTTCAAAGGGTTAGGCTGACGTGTACCAGATGGTGTGGATCCGCTTAGTCACCTACATGCGGTGGGGCTTCTGTCTTCCTCAACTAAATAGGGAGTACCTATTTTAGGCTGTAAGTTGTTCAAGCTTGAACCTTAAAAGGATTTCCCCGTTGGTGTTCCCGAGTCTGAACCCTATCTTTTAACACGGCTAACGCACAACGAGTAAATACCCCAGATAACTGTAGACACCCCATCACGCCATTTCTAATAGCTAATGGACTAACAAGGATGGGGACGTTACATTCATGGTTGGGGCACGCAATGCATACAGAACAGAAATATTCTTCTAATTGGCCACCTTTCCTGCAGTTAAAGGAGACTCAAACACATTTTACAAATACAAAATAGCAAATGTAACACAACAATACAGAGCATACCAAACACTTGGAGATACCTCTAATTTATTAAGAACACCATGATTGGTTTAATGGTGCCTTCCCACATGTATACAACCTGTTAAGTTAGGTTCCTTATGCAATGATGGACCTATATTGCCAACATTGTCCACATGTACACTATCCCAATGTACAACCTATGTAAGCAGCTGAAGCACATACATTATACAATGATCTGTTAGCTATTTATAGATGCCTAATACAATTTGTAATGTGGACCTTAAATACCACCCCAGCGAGGGCTGTTCCAACTATAAATCAATTGGCTGTTACAGGAATAAATCCACACTCAAAGTCCATTGATTAATGGGAAAAGCACCCACAAAACAAGAGATTCCGTTTTCGGTTGGACAAAAAACAAACCAGCTAGAAGAAGTATTTTACCATACGGGACCCCAAGATAAACACAGAATTCTCCCAATGTGCTTGCCTTTTGGAATGGTTCCCTCTATAGAGGATTGTGCCACTTGGGGCACCGTCTTTGCTGGAATATACACTTCAACACATGGAACACAGATTGTCAATCTTCCAGAAGTGTTAAAAGAAATTCAAAATGATCAAGTGGTGGCTCCCGGACTTGGGGATGATACTGATGTGCGATTTTGACACAGTCTCCTGAATTATTTTAAGTAACATTAAAGGGGCAGAAGAAGCATTGACAGTTCGCTAGCAGCTCTGGGAAATTCCTCAACGGGATCAGAAACGCAAGCTGCCACAGATTGTTTCCGGATC
The DNA here is from genome assembly GCF_031143425.1 of Pleurodeles waltl. Taxonomy (NCBI): domain Eukaryota; kingdom Metazoa; phylum Chordata; class Amphibia; order Caudata; family Salamandridae; genus Pleurodeles; species Pleurodeles waltl. The sequence continues at coordinate 775,270,762 of NC_090445.1, read as the reverse complement.
TTATACTACTATAGGTCGAGATACTTGAGGGCCACACCAACTAAACCACAATTACAGGGTACGTCTGGTACGGAAGGTACTAAGCAGGCACAGGAGAGCTCTAAAAAGCACTGGGATGAACAAAAACCTACTAAAGAAAGAAGAAGCCAAAGAGGAGAATCTCTACAATTGGAGACCTCAGAACAACGATACAACCTTAGAGATAGGGAAACTTTAAAAACTCCTGACAGATACCAATAAAACTTACAGTCACCCATCTCGCTCCTTCCAAGACACACAGAATACACAGAGTGAGAGAGGAGGGCAGTCAGAACACTGAAGTGACTATGTGAAGCTGAAAAAGGACTCACAATGTTCTTCAGAAACTTTTACGAAAAAGGAAGAGACACTTCCTTGACAAAAACCCCAATTCAAAAGGAAAAAGGTTGTGGCTATTTCGGCCAAACATACCAAAAATATTGAGGATGCTACTGAAGAACAGGACATGGGCAGTGACTCTACTAGACAGCACAGCAGAAGTAACAATATGTCACCAGAATCCTATAGATCTTCTGGATGTGACACCAACTTCCTTGAAGTCGAAACAGCGGACATGTGTGTCTCCTCACGTGATAGGGTGTACAAATTAAGACTAGAGATTGAGGGAGAGATAGAACGCACCATAAAAGTAACCATCAAGAGAAGACATACACTAAATTATGATATGTTATTGCCAGAAAAGGATTGGCCACCTGAGCTTGTTTGCATGCTCCCACAAGGGGAAGATGTCATTTTGTCAATCTTTCTCAGTCCTAGTTCAAGACTCAGTAATAGAAGCTAACGCTGGGCATTGGGGCAAGCACCAATACTGCACCACAATGATGTAGGGTATGATAGAGATTCCCCCACCACGTTATTCCAATAAGATAAACTCCACAGAGGAAACCATAATACCCCATTAAACATAATGCTAAAGCACAAGTGAGAGAAATACTCTCACAACTCGAGTACCAGGGAGTAATTGAACTTTTTGTCTCTTCATACAGAATAGAGTTAAATTACAGACACTTAACCAGTCACACATGAACATTTGCAACACAAAATGCACACAGCAGAGTACTTATTAACAACATAGTGCACAAACAATACAAAACAACATTGGATAATTCCATCATGTTTTTTTCAACCAAAATCTAGCTCCTGAAAGCAGGGATTTAATCGCCTTCACAGTGCTTGGGTCACAAAGGAAATTTAGCCGTTTGCACTGGGGTATAAGAACAGTCCAGGATTGTTCTTTGTCCATCTGACATCAATATTACATGATATTGATTATGAGGCGTGGTCCTATGTGGATGACATCTATCTAACAGATGACGACCTCCACACACACTCAGCCAGGGTGGTTCTCATTGTGTTGGGATTTGCTGCCCAGGGCTGCAAATTCAACTTCAAGAAAACCAAAATTGTTTTTCTTAGTGTCCTATTTTTGGACAATCACAACCACCAAATACCATCAGAAATCTACAGTCATTACTGGGCTTTTTCAACTTTTTGAGAACTTACATTCCTGATTATGTGCACTGCATAAAACTACTTAATGACTTCATTCATCCAGATTTTGTAAGCAAACATTGGACACCTGAACATACATGCATTCTCAGAGAATTACAACTTGACATGTTTGAAGCTAAACACTTACATACATTAGACAACAAAATTAATTTGGTAATCACATTGATTCCTGGTGTCATCGAGTTCACCTCTGTCACATTTAGTGAGGGTGACACGGTATCCATAGCATACAAATCACTTTCGTACTGCAATTCAGAACAATATTTTGCACCAACAGAAAAAAATACTGACTGCTGTTCAGATGGCTGCCATCAGGGATAGACCTCTTGCCCAGGGAAAATGCAATATTGCTGTCACCCCAATACCAGCCCTTGAGGCTGTTACTAATGCTAGAACCTCATCGCTAAGGCATTAAATTACGTTGGATTCAATGGGCAACGTCTCAGACGGCCACTGATGTTGATAATGTTTTTGATCCAAAACTTCAGACCCACAAATTCATTCATATGAACTTGAGTACTCCATCTCCACCAATATCTTGCCTTCTGAGCAATATCGAATCAGCATTTGTACTGATGGTTCAGCACAACCAGCTGTAGGTACCAAACACCAATACTCCGCAGCTTGTGCAGTCATCAGTGGAGTAATGAGGGACGGTGAATTCTGCCCTCTACATACCTACACACAATCCCTAGAGGACTGCACAGCACAACTTGCAAAGCTTAAGGCTCTAATATTGGTACTGGAACACACAGATCCTGAATTTTCCATCATAGTTGTGCATGATTTGTACTATTGTGTCCAGTCCTTCAATCAATACTTGCATTACTGGGTCCTTAATGGGAGTAACACCATCAAACACAAATTCTTGTGGGGGAAGTTAGCTGATCTAAAAGAGAAGCTGCCACAGGCCCACGTTGTCCATGCATTGGGTCACCAAGCTGTAGGAATATTTGTTGTAGGAAACACTTTGGCTGATGAAGCTGTGAAATCTGCATTTGCTACAGCTTCTATTGCTGCATTTACTCATTCTCAGACAAGAATGGATAATGAAATGCTGGCTGCTATGAAAGTTTCGTCTGACAGCAAGGCGTTACCAAAAGCATATCCTTCAGAATATTCCCACCACTTAAATGCCCATAATATTGCATTAGAAACAATTCCAGGGTTGGGTGATCATGTGATCCCCAACCAAGATCAGAGATTAGATCTCATCAAAGCAGCGCATAAGGGTATTGCTTCTGACCATGCTGGTGTGGGGGTAACCATCTCATGATTGCAAAAATGCTACTGGTGGCCAGGTCTCTACAAACCTCGCCAACATTTCTGGGGAAATGTTCTGTTATCACCAGGTCTATACAAACAGACCAAACAGGATGTCCTTTGCTGTGACATCTGGCAACAAATTAAAGGGTCCACCATCAAATGCCCACCACTGACACCCCTCCTAATTTCCACCAAACCCCTACAATGTGTGTTCCTACAGTACTGAGGTCCCTTACATCTAGGTGGTGCATACAAATATATTCCAGTTACTGTAGAATCAGGCTCCAGATTTCTGTGGGTATAGCCACAACAATCGGCTGATGCCCAAACTGTTAGTAAGGATTTGCAAGTCTTCATCTGGACATATGCAGTCACAGCATTCCACTCGGACCAGCACCCTGCTTTTGTCTCCAGGGCATTCAGGGTCACTATGGCAAGGATGGGTGTTGGGGTGAATTACTCCTCCCCCATACCATCCAGAGGGAAGTTTGGTTGTGGAGAGGAAGAACTAAGACTTAAAGCATTCCTTAACAGTTAGAGTATTAGGTTCTGGTTGCAGTTGGCTTCATCACATATATGGGGTCCAGAAAGCACTAAACAATCTGCCCGGAGGGTCCTTGGGAGGACGTACCACTTATGAGGTCTTGTTTGGGACACCTATGTATGTTCCAGAACTTGATGGCCCTGATGTGGTGGAGGCAGAAACACCTTTTGACATAAATGAAAGTGTTGCTGGTTCACAGGAAACACAAAAGCTATGTGATGAAAATGAATCTACCTATGCCTCCACCTTGAGAATGAGGGATTTTCTAATAACATCTACTGACTAGATTCCTAAAGTTTGCGATCTAATGTGTGAGAAAATTGCTGTAAGGAAGGGAATCAGCCCTTCATATTAAGCACAGGTTTTAGTTTTAGGAATACACAGAACCAGATCCGTCATTCTACCACTGCTGCCTGGTTCGAAAACTGCTTTATTTTAATTAACAATGTCACATTGCCCCATGTGGCAAATCCTGCACATTAGACCAAGAGGATTCCTGGGTAGTTCCCTTGCCTCCCTCACTACCACATGGGAAATACCTCTTCATGCACTCAACAATGCTGCAATGCTCAACTATTATCTCACCAGGATTTGGGAGGGCAGAGATTGAACTTTTGTTAATTACTGTCACCACTTCACTGACAAGAAATGTCCATGATGTAGATCCCTTCTATTGTAATGCAACACAAACCTATGACATAGCTCATTATGAACCACCAACATTGGGTACATTTACCAGTCTGTACTGGCTCCAGCTTTTATACAGACTGCTTCTGGTTACTTTGTCAATATTGATTACTTTTCTTCAAATGCTTTAGCATCAGCAAATGCACCTGTAGAAAGAGCACGTAAGCTTTTGAACTGGCTTAACAATAATTACTTGGTTTGTCCATGGAACTATCTGTGGAGAATACTGACACTGCTTGCTTTTCTGTGATGGATTGGTTATGTCATTGTTTTCTTCCGTCTGATACTTGGTCACTATCTTCCTGAATGCTCTGCTGTTGTACTGGTATATCAAACCAAATCATAAATATTTATAAAGCGCGCTACTCACCCGTGTGGGTCTCAAGGCGCTAGGGGGAAGGGGTTACTGCTGTCTCCCGATGAAAATGGTACCTCACTTGTGGGGGTAGGCCTAGCGCCCGAGACACGAAAAGCCCCAAAACACCACGTGGACACATCAAATTTTCATAAAGAAAACAGAGCTGTTTTTTTGCAAAGCACCTAGCTGTGGATTTTGGCCTCTAGCTCAGCCGGCACCTAGGGAAACCTAGCAAACCTGTGCAGTTTTGAAAACTAGACACATAGGGGAATCCAAGATGGGGTGACTTGTGGGGCTCTGACCAGATTCTGCTACCCAGAATCCTTTGCAAACCTCAAAATTTGCCCCAAAAAACAATTTTACCTCTCATTTCGGTGACAGAAAGTTCTGGAATCAGAGAAGAGCCACACATTTCCTTCCACCCAGCGTTCCCCCATGTCTCCCGATAAAAATGGTACCTCAATTATGGGGGTAGGCCTAATGCCCGCGACAGGAAAAGCCCCAAAACACAACGTGGACACATCAAATTTTCACAAAGAAAACAGAGCTGTTTTTTGCAAAGCACCTAGCTGTGGATTTTGGCCTCTAGCTCAGCCGGCACCTAGGGAAACCTAGCAAACCTGTGCAGTTTTGAACACTAGACACCTAGGGGAATCCAAGATGGGGTGACTTGTGGGGCTCTGACTAGATTCTGTTACCCAGAATCCTTTGCAAACCTCAAAATGTGGCCAAAAAACACTTTTACCTCTCATTTCGGTTACAGAAAGTTCTGTAATCAGAGAGGAGACACAAATGTCCTTCCACCCAGCGTTCCCCCAAGCCACCTGATAAAAATGGTACCTCACTTGTGGCAGTAGGCCTAGCGCCCGAGACAGGAAAAGCCCCAAAAGACTCCGGAAAGCGGAGTGGTCCTGGGTGGTCCTCAGGATGGTGGGGAGGGAGTTCCATGTCTTGGCCACCAGGTAGGAGAAGGACCTCCCACCCTCCATGGTGCGGCGGATGCGAGGAGGACGGGTGGGAGTGTAGAAGCTGAGGCGGCGGTTGAGGAGTTTGGGTCCCTTGTTGTGGAGGGCTTTGTGTGCGTGGGTGAGAAGTCGGAAGGTGATCCTTTTGTTGATGGGAAGCCAGTGCAGGTGTCTCAGGTGGGCGGAGATGTGGCTGTAGCGGGGTATGTGGAGGATGAGGCGGGCGGAGGCGTTTTGAATTAGTTGCAGACGTTTCTGGAGTTTAGCGGTGGTTCCTGCTTATAGTGTGTTGCCGTAGTCCAGGTTGCTCGTGACAAGGGCGTGGGTCACGGTCTTTCTGGTGTCGGCGGGGATCCAACGGAAGATCTTTCGGAGCATGCAGAGGGTGAGGAAGCAGGAGGATGATACGGCATTGACTTGTTTGGTCATGGTGAGAAGTGGGTCCAAGATGAAACCGAGGTTGCATGCGTGGTCTGAGGGGGTCGGTGCGGTGCCAAGGGCCGTGGGCCACCAGGAGTCGTCCCAGGTGGTCGGGGTGTTTCCGAGGATGAGGACTTCTGTTTTGTCTGAGTTCAGTTTCAGACAGCTGAGTTTCATCCCATCTGCGACGTCTTTCATTCCATCTTGCAGGTTGGTCTTGGCGCTGGTGGGGTCCTTGGTGAGGGAAAGTATCAGTTGAGTGTCGTCGGCGTAGGAGGTGATGATGATGCTGTGTTTGCGTACGATGTCAGCGAGGGGGCTCATGTAGACATTGAAGAGTGTCGGGCTGAGCGAGGAGCCTTGTGGGACGCCGCAGATGATCTCGGTGGGGTCTGAGCGAAAAGGTGGGAGGTAGACTCTTTGGGAGCGGTTGGAGAGGAAGGAGGTGATCCAGTCCAGGGCCTGTCCTTGGATCCCGGTGGAGCGGAGGCGGGATATTAGGGTTCGGTGGCAGACGGTGTTGAAGGCAGCCGAGAGGTCGAGGAGGATGAGGGCGACTGTTTCTCCGTTGTCCATCAGGGTTCTGATGTCGTCTGTGACTGAGGTTTTAACGCCTTACTTGTCATCACATAAGGTCTGAAGAGACTTGCACCTTGTGAACATTTCAGCTGTTCCAACAATGGGATTGTTTGGGATAAAGTACTGTATGATATATTTGGTCCTACTGAAGTAATTCAAACTCCATATGTATTCAAAGTATCTACGAATGATATTAATATACTGGCAGTTATTTCTGATGACTGGAATGTATAAACAGTTGATTCTATGCTTTCTGAGCTTGAATATTATACTGTATTTGAAAGTGAAGATGACAACTGCAAATTCTGAGGAAATGTTCTGTTATCACCATTACAGACATTTTCTGCACTGAGCTAGCACCCTAAGATTAGTTTATAATTACACACAGTGGGAACATTGTTCAACTCTACCAGTGGGGAGTTCCAAAACATACGTAGACATGCTTGAATCTTTACTGGGAATGATGCTAAGAATGCTGAATCGTATTATTTCAAATTACCTCCCTCTATATTGAGGAAAATATTGCTAACCAACTCCAAATTGACATATTTGGATTCCTTTGTTTCCCAGCTAGCCGATGAAGGCTATGACTTTGGAGAAAGTCGATTGATTTATAGAGTGTGCAGGGAACAGGAGATTGGTAAATACAGAGTAGGGAAGCTTTAATTGCACCATGTCTTATTCTTTTAAAAATTGTATTTTTAAATGACACCATCTAGAAAACAACTTGCCTTGAGTTAGCAAAAAAAAAATCTGAACACGCCCATTATTCCCACCTTTTGCAAAAAGTGATAGTTGCTGAAAGGTTTTAAATGTCACCAAAGAACATCTCAATAGCTGGGTTCAGAAAGGTATGTTTAATTCATCACTTTCACATCCTAAAGGGTGTTTCTGTGGCCAATGAACACAAATGGTTGCCATGCATGTTTTGTAAACTCCACACGGGTTTTAGAGTGGGTGTCACCACACAACACTCAGGTATTGCCACAACATAAAGGCCCTCATTCTGTCATTGGCGGTAAAAAACCGCCTACCACTGCGGTAATGGCTGCTAAAATACCGTCACCATGGCTGCCATCCGTCTGCCATACTATGATCACTGCCGGACTTCTGCCACAAGAAGGGCGGAAATCCAGCAGTGATCATACTGGCAGTTGGTGGTAAGCTGGCGCTGCTACCACCAGCACCGCCAGGCCAGTAGAACACCACCAGCCACATCATGACCTGTGATACGGCCTGGCGGTGTTCTGCTGGCAGGCGCTGCTGACGGTAGCAGCACCCCTTCCCATCCCCTGCCAGAAGACCACCTGGAAGAAGGTAAGTTGGGCTTCCAACAGGGGAGGGAGGTGTGGGGTGTTGTGTGTGTGTGTGTGTGTGTGGTTGTGTGCATGAATGTGTGAGTGTGTGCGTGAATACGTCTGTGTGTGTAATGCTGTTTTCGTGGGTGTATGCATGTAAGTGAATGCATGTAAGAATGCAGGTGAAGATGAAGTGAGTGCGTGTCTGCATGTCAGTGTGAATGTGTGTACGAACATGTGCAAGCATGACTGGATGTATGTAGGTATGAATGTGTGTATGCCAGTGTGAGTGGGTGGGTGTATGCGTGGTGTTTGTCTGCGGGTGTGTGCTTGTGTAGGGGGGTGGGAGGATTTGAAGGGGGGAGTTTGGATGGAGGAGGGAAGGGGGCATCAGGTCAGTGTTGGGGGTGGTGGGGGAGTCACCTACCAGTGGCAGGGAAGGAATTCTCTGTCACCGGTAGGGCCTACCAAAATGGTTTTTGTAGCATTGCTGATGCCACGAAAACCATGGTGGTAGGCTGGCTCAAAATGCCACCAGCGATACTATGCCAGCCGCCGGGCTGGAGATTGACATCTCCGGCATGGCGGTCTGAGTGCAGAAGTGTCGGGTTGGCCGCAGCCAACCCGCCATTCTCATAATGTGCAGGTATGTACCGCCAGCCTGTTGATGGTACTGCTGCCACATTACCACTCACCGCTGGGGTCATGGTGACCCCCATAGTGTTGGCAAACAATGCCAACAGTGGTTACACTCTTCCACACAGCTGTAAAGCAACACCTTAGTCTCCTTTCAGAGTATGTCAGCTTACATAGGATTTGCTTGTCAACTTGGACATTTCAATCTCTTTTATGTATATTTTAATTTGTCTTTACTATTGGAGGTTTAAATGTAGTTTAGTTTAGGACTTGGGCCATGCACTTTTATTCCATCAATGGGGAGGAAGATTTGGATTCATTGCTTGGGCACACTTAATCTAGCTTAGGCCTGCAGCCTCTGTCCTTTTACCTAGCTACATGATTCATTTTCGTTCATTCATTTTAACTCATTTTAGCATGGCTTGTTTTTAGCGGGAATGTTTTATTTTTCTAATCAGCTGCTGTTCTGTGAAAATTGTATTACTTTCCTTGCACAACATTACACGTGTTCCTCTGCCCAAGGCTGTACATGATAATCTATTTAGTATTGCTGCCACAAGAGTGCGCTGGCAACCTTACAACAGCAGGCCTGTTTCTCAGAACACAACATTTTTTTAATAAAAACATTACACAGGTCAAGGAAAGTTAGAGAGGTCATTCCAGCCAGAGACGCCATCCTATGCTGTGTCCCACTTCATTGCCACTTTGCTGACCTCAGCCCTGTCTCTACAGCCTACTCAGGAGATGGTGGGCAGATCCCTGTTTTTCAGGTTTAGGGGTGGGTGTTCCTTCCATGGGATATTACGGGCAGAGAAGGGCTATCACTACTATGCTCTCATGTACAAAGCTAGAAATGTAGTTAGGGGTTTGTACTTTCTTGTTTATTCCAATATGCTGGGATTGTTTAACCATTTCACACTCATTATCACATTTCTAACTGTGATATTTTTTGTTTTCCTAATAATCGCAGCTCATATATTTAATCATAGAGTGCAGTCCTTTCAATAAATGCATTGAAAATTGTCCTGCATCCCTTTGTCTGTGTACTAAATAGAGAAAGGGACATAATCTGCCAAACACAACTTTCCAGAGGAGTCAGAGTCTCATGCATGAGACTGTCACAAATCACCTTTACTTTTCATGTTTGTGTGAGGCGCTGCTAGCTAGCCAAATGGGTTAGGCCACCAGCTACCAGACGGGATGGGGTTGACTCAGACACCTACATGCAGTGGTGCTACTGCCCTAAACCCTGAAGTCCTGCCTCTATGGTTAGAGTCCAACGATACCAGACACATAAAAGCACAAAAGAACTTACAGGGCTGCAGAAGTGACCTCATGTGGTGAAAGAGAAGTCTCTGAAGATCCAGGAGGGTTGGGACTGCCACATCCAATCATTGGCTGACCTTGGGTACTTTTCATCAAAAAGTTGAATGGGGTCACTGAGAGTTGTTGACCACATCTCACCCTGTAATGAGCATCACTGATGGACACACAGCCCTCTGCACTTTAGGGATTAAAACTGAAGCACCCAGGTCCGCGTCTATCATGAGGGGCAGGCATGCCAAGTGCTTTGCCAGGGTGAGGAGGTCATGTCCACAGGGCAGTGAAATCTTAAGACTGGCAAAGTTTGGCTCAGACAGCCATCCGCCTGCACATATAGCCATGTCCGCCAGCTGGCTGCCTGACCTGAACATGGAGATTGTCTGTCAGGCTGAACATTTTTTGGCCTGACAGACACTCTTCATGTTTACAAAAAGGTTTCGGATTGTGTGCGCCTGAATTGTTTAATGAAGTATGCTGCACAGTTGCCTTGATGGCAACTGTGTAAAGGCAAGATCAGCATTTTTATGAAAACAAGGAAAAAAGCGAATTAAGGAGATAAGTCTATCTTTAAAAAAGATTGCTCTTTTAAGCAGCCTTGGAAAACTAAAAGGTTGACTTTTTATTAGTGAAAGTGCTCAGTAGTTGATGGGAGAATGCGTTTATGTGTTGTTCAAGTAACTGAATGTGGGTGTTACATGAGTAGGTGATTGTGGGTGATTGAGAAAGGTGTGTGAAACTAGGTACATGGATGCATGAGCGAATACATAATCAGAAGTGTAGAATTACCCATGACTGTGGGTGTCCTTGCACTCAATCACCATATTAAGCTTTCATCTGTCCCTATTTGCAATTAAGTCTTCTCTTGTGCATGGACACTCTCTCATTCATTTACATAGTCTTTGACGCATTTTCACAATCACCTATTCAAGTTTCTGCAATGCCATATACTCGAGCTGCCGCTCAAAACCAAACCTATTGTCTTTGTAAATTATATTTTCTGAAAGCAAGATGGATATTCTGTGTTTAATTGGGCTTAAGGAACACATTCCTTAGCCATCTTGCAGAAAGCATGTTTTCAATTAGATGTAGCATTTTCTACTTGTGTTGCAGGGGACAGCTTGAAAGCATTATAGAAAGAACATTTTGGTGATATCTCAGGAAACATTGTGTCCCTGAAAAAGGAATTCTCCATTGCTGTGCTCATGTGCTCATGTGTCACAAATAACTGTCATTCGATGTGCCAGTTCAATTGACTGCAGTTCAGTCGACTGCATAGATGTGGTACTAGACTGAAGCTCTCAAATTGCATAAATTAGGTTTTCAAATGACGTCACATGAGCACCTTTGGCATCCAAATTCTGGAGCAAAGGATATTTAGAGAAGATTCTCACACTGTCAGCAGTTCTCCTTCTTGTATAGCCTCAATAGCCATCCAATGCTGTAATTACATAGACCTTGAAAACCTCACATTTTGGTAGAATGTGACATGTTAGCTCAAACCTCTGAAATCATGAAATCTTGCAGATGTGGTACACATCTCTAGTAGGGTGCTTTTCTCCCCTGCTCATTCTAATTTGTGAAACATTGTCCTCTCCTTCCAGCACTGCTAACCTTAAGCCCCCTCTCCCTGACCCACCTCCCAGAAATAGCAGATAGTAGCAGCAGTGCTGTCATCTTACAGACAAAAAAAGAGCAGCAATGGCAATGTTACCAGAGGCAATGTCTCCTTACTGTTGAACACTGATTGCCCCTCATACTCTACAAGGAACATCAAATGTGTCCTATAAGCACCACTAAAAACATCACATGACTAGCACAATTGCGTTCTGCTCATGGGCATACTCAACAATGTGTCAATGTGAAGACCTAATTTGATTGAATGTGGATGTTGTACTGTTCATTATGAACTGTGGTTTCATATCAACATGAGCACAAGAAAGAGGAGCGATTTATAATAGCTTAGGCATTTCGCTTTACTTGGCTCCTGTGATCTCACTCAGTCCCTCATTTAAGCTGAAGCATGGAACATAGGTGCCTCTGAAACTTACTTTTTGTATTGCAGCAGTCAGCTCTTTGGTTTTTTGCGGGGCTCTGACCTGGGAAAAGGATATGACTGTAAACAGTAGCAAAGATTCTAAATAAGAAGGTAACAATAACTTTCACAGTTGTAGGGCTCCTGACCCTTGACTTATGCTTTAGTGACGACTAACACTACTGCACTCCCTGGCATTGTTCAAAGACAATGGCCCTCATTATTAGTTCCGTGGTCTTTTACTAGGACAGCTGAAGCCATATGTGCCAGAAGACCGCCAGTGCTGGCGTTTTTCCGACCACCATATTACAAGTGCTGAAGGATTTCCGTCACAATTTGGGCGGAAATCCTTCAGTAGTCATGCTGTCGGTTGGACGCTCATGGGTGGTTCCAACACCGGCCCCGCCCCGCCAAAAGGACTCCATCAGCTGTATTACGACCTGTAATGCGGCCTTGCGGTGTCCTGATGGCGGGGTGCTGCCGGCGGTGGAAGCACCTGTTCCCATTCCTTGCTGGACGACCTTCTCGCCGGACAATATAAGTCGATCGTCTGACAGGGGAGAAGGAGGGGAGGGTGGGAGGTGTTGTGGGTGCCTGTGTGAGTGGGTGTTGTCTGCGTGTGTGAATGTAAGTGTGTATGCATGCGAGAATGGATGTTTGAATGCATGTATGATTGTTGAAGTGAGTGTGTGTTGTAATGTTTGTGTGAATGCGATTATGGATGCATGTGAGTGAATGCGTGTATGGATGTGTGTGAGTGAATGCATGTATGTAAGTGTTGAATGAGTGTATGTGGGGTGCATGTGGGTATGTGTGTGCTTGTATGCGGGGAGCATTGGGGGTGGGCGTGCTGTACTGGAAGGGGGGTTTGGGGGTGGGGGAGTTGTACTGAAAGGTGGTGAGGTGGTTCTGGTATGGTGGTGTGGAAGGAGGGTGGGGGGTTGGGATTGCAGGGGGGGTTGGAGTAGTCGTCTGACAGTGACAGGAGAGAGATTTACGGTCACCGGTAGCCTTTAAGCCAGGGTTTTCGTGGTGGTGCTACCGCCGCAGAAACCCTGGTGGAAAGCTGACTTGTGATAACGCCGGCAGTCTTCAGTGGATGGCCGGGTCGGAGATGCTAATCTCCGGCTCGGCTGTCCAACTGCCCTGGCGGTACAGGCGTGGATGTGGTGGGTTGCTAGAGGCCAACCCACCCCACTCATAATATGGTGGTTTTCACCTCCAGCCCATCCTTGGACTGCAAGGGTCATAATGAGGGCCACTATCTCAGGTAGGTAACCTCAAGCAGCATGTGTGCCAAACTACAGCACTACAGTGATGAGTTTGTAGGTGTGTGCAGCGGTGCTCTACACTGAAGCCCCTTTGACTGGCTGCCAAAGCCATTCAACACCTGTCATCTGATCACTTCCTTTAAAATATCAGTTTATTAAATTCACCTTGGAGCAAAATTGTCTTTCAGAAATAGAAACCATCTCTCTTTCTATAAGGGCTCTATATTTGCTTCATTGAAATAGATTTGTCATATTTGTCCATCTTTTATGCTGATCTTATACAGGGCTGGGAGCTGCGAGGTCTGGGATGATCAGGCAAAGTTTCTCCTTTGTGTTGGTGACAGTGGCATGTATGTGTGCCTCATGGAGTACTCTGCCTCTTCCAGTGCCTCGGAGGTATGAACAAGAACAGAGTATGCTGGACATGCAGATCATATATTACAGAAGCACTGTGAATTATCCCTCCAAAACACACTGAAAACAAAGTGATGACTAAAAACGACTTACCCATTCTGTCTCATAAACTAATTTGTATTCTGTCTCATAAACTAATTTAGAATGTGAATGATTCTTCTTCAAAACAATGACAGAACAGGACTGTTCAAATAGCTCCTAAAAGTTATTTTAATGTAAAGTGCTGTAGCTGCTATTCAATGAAAAGCTGACTTGCAATGACTATATATAGTTTCCCCATATCTCTCTGTCTATTAGTGTTTTTTCTGATCATTCGAGGTCTGAAAGACAGCTAATCTTTCATATAGATAAACATAAAAAATGCTAAAGCTAGCATAAGAAATAAGAAATAAAATGTACTCTTGATAATTATTTAATGTATACTCCATTTGAATAGTATGTATTATGTAAATTAATTCTGCGGGGAAATGTATGCAAATTATTCTACTGTTAGAATAGTTTTTATTTTTTGTATAATAGTTTTCATTACGTACAAATACCCTGCAATTAGTATGCTAAAGTATTTAATATCTGTATTGTTTGAAATATATTGGTTTGTTGTTACAATGTTGTAAAGAAATACATTTCTCAGAAGAGCAATGCATGTGTCAAGAAGACTACATGAACTGTAAGGAAGACTGGTATTATGAGGCTTATCAAAACATTGTGTTTGCTGTCCTATTTTTAATGAGTGTGTGCAGCTACAAATGTGTATGTGAATCATAATATCTTTATCTTTGATAGTCCATGCAAGTGAGTATGAGTAATTGTTATTGTAATTATTAGCTAGAATCTTGTGGTTTCCAGGGTTAAGTTGGTGCTGTGTTAGTCTTTGTATAATTAGTGTGTACGTGCCACATTCACACAAAGACCCTCATTTCAAGAATCCGTTACCCCTCTAGATAGAGGTTAAAATTGACAGTTACAGGTGGCATTTCCATGTTACTTATGGATTACAATGTATTTGCCCCAAAATGGAAAATAACATGTGGATGTGGGAATAATGCGTGCAGCTCCATATTTTTTCACAATTCTTGGGAAACAACAGGAGCAAATCTGTACAGATTTGCCACTTGGTTGGAGCAGGTGGAAATGGTTTGGTGGTGGGCCCTGAGTCACCTTGCAAAGGTATCTGGAACCGGGCAATCCACAACAGCGCATGGTGGGGCAGGCACAGGGAGATGCAGGACTGACACAGGGGTGCAGGCGAGTTGCATCCACCTGAGACAAATTAGATTGTCACATGCAGAGGGATTACAGACAGCAGGTGCACAGGGAGGGGGACATGTCTGGGTGAATGCTGGCTTGGCTGCCTATACGCCACAGGACCCCACGGCAGGAAATCGGTGGGGCAGGCAGTGATTAACTTACTGCTGCAAGATTATTTGCAGGGGTATATGCAGCACCAGTGGGCAAAAGAGCAAGCTCAGTGGCAAATGTTTTCAATCGTATTCAGGTCCCCTGACTGACACAGGTCCAGACAAAGGGGCTAGAAGGAGACATACAGCTGAAAGTACTGCAGGAGGCCCTCCGTGACTTGGCCCCGGGTGGGTGTCAAGAACCTGATGGGCTTCACGTTGAATTTTATCTGGCTAACTCCACCTTCCTACTTCCTGCACTGTTGGAAACCCTATGTGAGGCACAAGCCAATAATTTTTTTACAACCCACATGCGTGAAAGTTTAATATTTATGCCCCCAAAACCTGGAAAGGACCCAGCAACGCCAGTTTATTTCCGGTTCAATGTGGCTTTCTGCCAGGGAGAGGCATCCACATAAACCTGCATAGGCTTTCCCACGTGCTACATGAAGCCTGGGGCATGGAAGTACGGGCCGTGTTGATAGCCTTGGATATTGGAGAGTCATTTGACAACCTTTCCTGAGAATAACTGTGGGAAGTACTGCGGTGGAAAGGACTTGGTTTGGGGTTTCTAGCATGGATTTTCATGTTATGTAAGGAACCCACGGCGAGGGTGTGCTCTGGACAGGTGGTATCCGACACATTCCATGTGGCGAAAGGGACTCCATGGCTGCCCACTATTGCCACTCCTCTTCACACTTGCCATGGAGCCATTAGCGATAAATTTAAGTGAGGAACACAACAACTGGGATATGTGGGTGGGTGACGTGACACATATTGTGTCCAGGTATGCAGAAGACAACATGTTATATGTAATCAATCCAAACTCTTGGTGACCCACCTCCTGTGGCTTATGGACAACTTTGGGAGGGTATGTGGCCTACATGTTAACCCTCACAAAACAGTGCTTTTTCACCTGGAATCCTAAATTGCTAGTGCAGAGGCCTACCTCCCTGAGTTGGGACTGAAGTAGGAAATGCAGCAGTTCTGATATCTAGGAATGCAGATAATGCATGACCCACACTAACAATTGGAGTTAAACATGAGGAGAGTGAATGGTTTCACAGCCTCTACATAGTTCTGGAAAACACTGCCGCTGTCGATGTGCGGGGTGGCATTAAGTAAGATTGCCCTGATGCTTTCACACTATGCCGAACTTGTCTGCGTCCTGCTGAACTTCCTATTTCGAAGGCTTGATGGCTTACTGGTGTCCCTGGTGTGGGCTGGGAAGTGAAGCAGGCTCTGATTGGAGGTCCTGAAGCTAAACCTGGCTGAGGATAGATTGGGCCTCCCTGACCTTAAGCTATAATATTTGGCCAGTCTTCTCCAATATGCTGCTTTGTGGTGTGAAAACGGCCCCAATCAGGGACACACGCTAACAGAGGGATTGTCTGCTGCAGACGACCTCCCCAAGTTACTTATGTAAGGCCACAGATTTGCCAGTGGGTACCCCTTTATAGTCTTGCAGGTCACACAAGCATGAGAGAAGGTGTTTACCCACGTTTTGAGATGGGTAACCTACACTAGACTTTTTCCGATTTATGGTTGCATCTGTTTATTCACATACAGAACTCCATGGATGTTTCACACTGGGTATTAAGTGATGTCAGAGTGCAGGAGATCTTTATCTGAATGACAATATCATGACAAGACAGGGGTTCACTTTGGCATCGAGTGTGGTGGACAGCAGTAGACCTTAGGGTCCTGATGATAAGGCAGCGGTCGGTATCTCTTCCTGGCACTCACCAGGCACTGCATCAGTGGCCATTCATGCAGTAGTAGAGTTCTTTGATGGCTGGAGAGGTACGAGATGTGAGCATGCTGAGAGTTGGATCAAAGGGCTGAAGATTCAAAACTGTTAGACACCCCTTCTTCCTCTCGCCAAATGCTGCATCATAACGGTCTGACACAGGTCTATCAAGGGATATGGGCATGCGCCTGTGTGTCACTTCCTTGTTTCCATGCCTTTCCCCCCCTAGTCCCTCCCTGTCTGCCCACCCAGCACCTCCTGCCTGCCCCTCATCTTCGGTAGAGTTCAAGTACCCATATTAAACAACCACCCCTTCTTGGAGGAAGAGTTACAGCTATTATGCTACAGACCTATTAGATTGTTCTTTGTTCTGAATCAGGGTGTTACCCTGATGGTTCTGCTTTGCACGGATGTATGTACTGTTGCACTTGCAAAAAGAGAATTAAGAAATGTTTTTAAAAAATGGAACCAGTCACATCCACAGCCCGCAGCCCCCACAGTTGCCCATCAGATTCTGGGTCCAATTTCTCTCATCCATTGGTCTGGAGTTGGCAGACCCGATAATAGCCACCAGAAAACTTTTATTTTCCCAGAATGTTATCCCTCAAGAGCATATGTGTTATGTTAGGTTGGTGCTAGTAATTGCTCCCAGAGGAAATGGGTATATCCAGCATCGGGATGCCTTAGAAGATATTTTGCCTGATACACAAGATAAATATACATGCATATATTTATCCACGTGCAGATATATTCCTATACTGAGGAGGTGTAACTCTATTCATTTTTTTCCTATTCAGCATTTCCAAATGGAGATGTACTCCTAATTGTAGACGTACATGACTCCATCGATCTCCAACAACAGAAATGGAGTCTCCTACAACAGAAATTATGATTGTAAAGTTACTACTAGTAAATTTTCTCTAGGGTGGCGATCTCCCTATGGGAATGTATAGGAACATTTAATAACATTTATTTTTTTAATGGATAATATAAACGTAAATTAATTTGAAATAATTATATTTAGCGTAGAACTAATATTATAAAATATTCCAGATCATTAACTCCAATTAACTGGTTTTGGGGGCTGTGAGCAAATATTCCTTGATCTGATGCCTGGCTTGAACTTCTGCAGTTTTTAAAGTGCTTGTCTGCATTGATGTATGTGTCTTTTTTCCTTATTTCTAGTTGTATGTTTATTTATTGGAAGATGAGTGGGTGTGTTATACCATGTCTTGCTTGTGCTTTTTACACTGATGATTGTGGCATTTTGTGGGAGCATGCTGTCATGAGAAGATCAGTTTTACTTTGGGTGTAGAGAATTACATGTTAACTATAAAAAATATTAATATATGCCAGGTAGTGTACAGTGTTACTTAAATAAAGATCATGAACCAAGAGGATGCACCATCCAAGTACAATTAAAGACTTTCATCTATGGAAAGGGTAGCAACTCTCATAAATATATACCAAATGTTCTGACATGGGCTCATCTAGCATCTAAGCCTGAAAGGCATCCTGTTAACTAAAGGGAGATAAGTGTCATTTTTTTGGAAGCAGCAAGACCGTCCTCAGTAGTGAGATAGCCCTGAGAGACACATGGGCTGGTGTGGCCTATACTACATCACTGTGGCACAGCAGTTGCTGAATAAATATTGCTCTCTATGACTAAAATTATTTGGAACAGAAGAAACTAGCATTTTATACTCCATCCTTTTTTCACAGTATTTTTCTCTACCTTACCTCTTTTCCAATGAATGTCTTCTCTACCCAACTATTTTCTCAGTTTCATTTTTTTCATAACGTTTTTGGCGGAGCCCAATGTTCTTTTTGCATATACACCAAAGCTTCTGAGACAGTTTGTGCATCACACTCATTTCTGTTCCTGATCATTGAAACATATGAACCACCCATTTAAATCATAACAATTAGGTAAAATTGCACAGGCCACTCCATTAACGATCTACAGGTTAAATGTTCAAATTCCAGTGGAGATGACTCAACATTTCATTCAGTTAGAAAACAGGCCAGAGGAACAGGTCATTATCTCTAACTTTGACTGAATGACAGAAACTTGGTAAATGGTGGCCATTAATCCACTTTACTGTTATTCGAGTGACATGCTAATTAAGGAACATCACTTCGCACCATTTTGAAAGTCAGGAACCTCGTTCATTCCTCAGAAAAATTGTAATTCATTCCTCAGAACAATCCTTCTACTCCTCCAAGCTGAGTGCCAGAAGGAGTTGACTACATTCCTTGAAATGGCCTGTCTTAACCTTTAAAACATCATTTGCATTGGTACATCAGTAAAAAGTCATTGACAGGCTTCAACGGCTGCAAAATGTGTCTGAACTTAAAGGAGCATGACCACCAAAAAACTGCCTTAGAAGCATTCAAATGCCTCCCAGTAAATGAAACAATAAAGTTATGCGTTTTCTCCAAGCACAAGGATTACAGGGCAGACACACTAGATACCTGTGGAACAGCCTATCCACTATGTACCCTACGTAGAAAACTACATCCCATAACACGTTTTCAGATGGAATAAACTGAAGGCAGATCCCTGGGAGTCCAGAGACACAGAGGGCCTCATTACAACTTTAGCGGTCTTTTGGCAAGAGCCCCATGGTGGCAGCTGCCAAAAGACTGCCATTTTGGCGGTCATTCGACCACTGTATTACGACCCACACCGTGAAGACCACCAAAAGACAGCCAAAATGCTGAAACCACCAGGACACTAGAGGGTGGAAAAGAGGGAGTTACACCACCAGCACTGCTAGCCCAACACAGATTTTCCCCCCAGATTATGACCGACAAGTCATCACAGTTGTTCTTCCATGGTGGGAAAACATTGGCGTGCGAGCCGCCACAATCAGAAACCACCACTGACAGAAAACAACACCACATTGGAGAGTTTGAATACCCCACACCTGACACACATCCACAAATCCACACCCAGACCCACCTACACACACCACTATAAAAAAAAACACACAACCCACAAGCTTTTGGAACAAAACTGCAATACTGGGAAACAGAGGGCAGGCACATACACAGAGCGAGCACCCTAACACAATAGGCACACACAAATCACACACATCACACACCAGCTAAAGGAACACAATACACACAGAAGAAGCCTGCACAGTCCATGACAACCATCCATCTCTAAGAAAGCACCACCCACACCCCATCAATCACCCAACACTGTACCTTTTCATATACAACACCCCCCCCAACACTGTCAACACAATGTCCCCACAATCCACTGACTATGAGCTGAGGGTCATTGTGGATTAAATTGTCAGGGTAGAGCCACAAGTGTTTGGAGCACAGGTCCAGCAAACATCAATTGACAGGAAAATAGAGTTATGGCAAAGAATATTCGACAGGGTCAACTCAGTGTGCAGCCATCCACACACAAGGGACGACATCAAGAAGAGGTGGAAGGACCTACTGAGGAAGGTGCGTTCCATGACATTGAGACACCAGATAGCGTGCAGAAGACTGGCGGTGGGCCCCCACCTCTTCCCCCACAGCTCACATCTTGGGAGGAGACCATCTTGGAGATAATGCATCCTCAGGGTCAGACCGGAATACCTGGAGGACTGGAGTCTGGTAAGTACCCACAGCATCATTGTCACACAATTGTCATGTCCTGCATGCCTCCTCACCACCCAAATACCCCCTTATTCACTGAAGGTCCTACTATATCTACTGGACAATCGCCCAATGCCCCTTTCCTGCATGCCACCATCCCACACAGCCCTTCGGCCAACACAGCCCTTGGCAAGGGCACGGGTACCACAGGTTAATCCTACTACTACGACTCCTACAATGCACCAACCCATTACTGCGAAAACCTGCTATGTGCACATCACGTCACATCACATTCACATATGATTATTGTACTACCTACACCAACTAGAATGTACGACTGAGGACCAGTACATGTCAATGACTGCAATGCAATGGCACACCACAATGGTAAGCAAGGCAAAACACAGCTACAGCTGAGTGATTATTCCAAATGGACACTGATCCATATCCTCAAGGCAGTGATGGAATTACCATGGTTTGGAAAGTAAGATGACAGACTCCATGCACATGCACAACATCCAGAGACAGGAATATTACTCTTGCGTACCCCCATACTGTGTTCCTAATGGGACATCATGGTTCAACGTGCAACCCTATTGTGGGACAACTACCAAGCCTGACTAGTAACAGAATGAATCAACAGTGCCACATGTACAAATCATTCATGACAGCACCCAACATGGAGTATGGTACTCCTATCACCGACTTGTGTGTACTACCAAGCTTTACTGTGCAGCATCTCTCATTGTCATTGCAGGTTTTCATGGTAAGCCACAGTCTGTATCTCACAAAGAGGGAACCAAATACAGTTTCTTAACTGTAATATGTGTCTCACTCCATCCACAGGTATCCCTGCCATTGCTACCATGTAGAGGATACCAGACACTGTCAGCCCTCATCAGGGTAAAGGTGGATGTCTGGACAGTGATGACTTACCTGACCCATCTGGGACACCTGGCCAGTCGATGACTCCCAACCTCACCTTGCCCACATCACTCCCCCCACCCCTGTTGCTGCAACATCATAGCCAAACAAGCGCCTCCAAACCTGTGTACCAAGGACTGTTCAATGTATTGTGTGCTCCACAGAACAGAGACCTGAGTTGGACCTTCACAGCCCAGACAATGATGGTCCTGCTAACACTTGGATTGGGCACACTGTGCCAGGGGGCGTGGGAAGGATACTGTGGGCCAGAGGATGGGGCACCCAAGGGACTCAACTGACAAGGATACCATCTCCCACGTGCTGGGAGCATACCAAACTTCCCAGGACAGGGTGGGCCAGATCATCACCATATTGGGGGAAAATGAAAGGCTGCAGATGGAATACCACCGGGAGGTCATGCAGCAGTGACAGGCACACATTGCCACCATGGCCACCATAGCAGGGGTGCTGAAAGACATGATAAACTCCCTGCATGGTATAGCAATCCACCATCAGGCCCCTTCCACTAGCAATGTGACATCAGCCCCCTCTATAGCAGCTAGTGGAATGGAGGCCCTGCCAGGGGAACCCCAAGCCTCAGACACCCCTCCCTCTGTAGCTGAAGAACCCCCCCACAAAATGGATGTCCATCCAGACACCCGGCTGAAGCAGATGCCAAGACCAAACCCACTGCCATGCCAGGAAGTGAACCACTCCTGCTTTGTCACCTTTGTGTGCCACTGATATACCCTATTCACTGTTCTGAGACATGGCACAAGGACACTGGACTTGTGTGACCAAATTTTGTAGCAGCTACTCTGATCAATCCATCCAACATGACTTCACTCATCACCTATTTGGAATGTTGTTCACAGTCATAACACTTGTCACAAAACTTAAATGCACAATAAATAACTTATGGACACAGCTATTGTATATGTGTGTTTAATGAAATAACAATTTTTGTTCTTCCAGATAAGGCGGGAGAACATGGCGGATGCACGAATTGCAGTGCACTGAAGCACCTATGTGGGCCTCCCAGTGGGCGCTCGCGCTGGTGTCAATTTTAGGAAGCTCTTCATCTTCCAAATGGGAGTAGCTCCGCAAGTCCTGGGGGCTATTTTTCGAGGTTCTGACACCTCCTCGAAATCATCGAGCTGGTCGAGCGTGAGGTCGGAGCTCAAGCGCTCCAGATGAGTCTCAGCCTGGGTTTGCTTCTGGGGCAAGAGAGGCAGAGTCAGCACAAGCGCTGACAGACTGCCAGTTGGAGGTGGGGAAACCACAATCCCTGCAGAAGAACCACGGAGATATGGTGGAGGGGTTGTTACAGCCTGCCCCCGCCCAGGGAAGGAGTGGACCATTGTGGAGGGGGGAGAGACAACAGGGACTCGCCCAGTTTAAAATGGATTCTATGAGGCGTAACAAGCCACAAGACAGGAAAGTTTTGCTTAGTACTAAAATTGAAATTGGAAAAGGGAACAAAAAGGGTACTTTTAAATTAAAATGATGAAAAATACTAAAGTAAAGAAAAAAAATTTGACTACTAATCCTAGCTCAAAGCTTACTCCGTCCCTGAATATTTACCTTAAGGTGAGGTCCCCAAATAAGTTGGCTTGTGAGCAAGAAGAAATCAGTGTTAGCGTTCCAGGAGCACTGGGTATAGAGGGTGAGGGCGGACACCAAGTAGAAAGTTGCTCATATAAATAGCGACAGCGGCCATTGATGGTATCCCAGGAATCTGCTGACCTTCATAATGAGAGCAGCGAGAGTATGAGTAACGAGGATGTATTATCTGACACTGCGTACCCCTCAGTACCTGTGTTAACAGAAAGCGCGGTACCATTCATGTCTACCTCCCTGTCTTTGGACCCCACCCCAGGTTCTGTCTTACTTGCAAACAATCCAGACTCTTCTATTGAGAAGGCATTTCTGGCCTTGTCTAAAGACATTAAAAGGGGGTTTGCGATTTCCGAAAATAATCAAGGAGAAATAAGGGAGGCCTGTGGAGCCTTGGAGAAAAAGCTGGACCTCCTGGTATTAAGAACGAGAGCATTAGAAGAGTCGTTGGAAGTAATGAAGGACGAAATTAGAGTACACAAAGAAGAAATTAACACATTAAAGGAAAATGATCAGACTTTGCAAAATAAGCTGGAACAGTTAGAAACCAACTCTGGGAGGAATGATTTGAGAGTTTTGAATATTCCGAAATGAGCGGAAGGGGAAAACCTTAAAATGTTTTTGAGCTCTCTTTTAAAAGCTTCGCTCTCACTGGAGGAAAGCCAGGAAGAAATAGCAAACAATATTCAGAGGATTCATACGGATAATTTTTAGGAAAAACCTGATAGTGTCAAACCTCAGAAGATTCTGATACATTTTCAGACATACTTATTAAAAGAAAAAATCCTGACCTTGGCGCTTAGGCAGAAAACTTTAAAGGGAGATCATTTTACGTTTGAGTTCAGGTCAGATCTGTCTAGTATAACTATAAATAAGCAGTGGGATCTTGGTAGGCGAATGGATGAGTTCAAGAAATTGGGTGCATCTGTGCAGCTGAGATTCCCAGCGGCCCTTAGAATTATGTATAATAATAAAATGTATAATATAAGAAAGGTTAAAGCAGCGGATGAGCTATTGGAGGCTATTAAAGACAGAGATATCGAGAAATAGTCGAGGGTACCACGCCCACTGAGGAAGACCCAAAGGTGCTTCAGAATTGGGCCAACATCGGTCCTTATGAAGGGAGGGTTCTCCAATGGAGCGAAGGAGGGTATCATGGGGTTGGGAGGGTTTGGGGAGCACTGGGTGGGTAGCAGATGGGAGGCAATATGGGGAAAAAGTCCTGTGCACCTCAGAAATCACTAAATTAACCACAACAGATGGATAGTAATGGGATGGCCCAGGGGACCAGTGGTGAACAAGGTATTCAAATTCTGTCTTGGAATGTGAACGGTTTGAGGGTGAGAGGTAGAAGTAACAGGATTCTACAGTATATGAGGGATTCTCCCACTCAGGTTTTGATATTGCAAGAAACTCATTTAACTGGAGATGAATGTAAAGAACAGAAATGGGTCCGTCACTATGTATGTACTGAACACGATTTTAATACTAAGGGGGTGGCAATATTTTTTAAACACCAGATTGATGCAGTAATATTAAAGGTTAATACGGATAATACAGGTAGGTAGGCAATAGTTAAAGTACAGTTATTCGGAAGATTTATTACATTGGTTGGATATTATGGCCCCAATTGTGATGATATAGAATCACTTAGAAAGCTGTTTTGCCAGTTTCTAGACTTCCCTGATCCAGTTTTAATGGCAGGAGATTTTAATGTAGTTTTAGACAGTAAACTCGATAGATCGACAAAAAGCAGATCAGCAGTTAGCTCGAAATCTCAGCAATTGTTGAGAAAGATGATGAGGGAGAGGGCTTTGTGTAATTTGTGGAGGGAGAGAGCTAGTCAGAAGCAGGTCTTTTCATATAATAATACAAAATCCAGCCATTCTTCACATATTGATTATTTTTTGGTGGACCAGTTGTGGTGTGATGTGGTAGAAGATAGCGTATTTTTCTCCCCACCTATCGGACCATTCGGCTGTAGTGTTAAAAATGAATTTACCTAAGGAGAAAGAGAAAAACCGGTGGACCTTAGATCGTACTTTTTTGTTAAACAAAGAAGTTGTAACTAAGCTGCTGTGGAGACTGAGGAGTTTTTTAAGGAGAATCTAGGCTCAGTTTCACTCAATGTGGTCTGGGATGCTTATAAAGCAGCGATACAAGGGGTAATTATGAACATTGCTAGTTACAAGAATAAGCAGTTTGGGGCTGAAATAGGGAATTTGGAAACAGAGATGAGGGGGTGTAGAGAGCGGTTATTGAAGAGTACAGATGAAGGGGAGAAGGTGATGTGGCAACAAAAGCTCACCACTATAAAACAGCAATTTGAAAGCCTTTTACAATTAAGAGTTGCAAAGCGCTGGGAGGTAAGCAAGTTGGCCCATTTTGAATATGGGGAAAGTCCAGGGAAACCAGTAGCGTGGAAAGCTAAAAAGGATCAAGTGAGGAATTACATTAAGGAAGTTGAGTCAGATCAAGGGGAAAGGATCACAGAGGGTGAACAAATAAATAGTGCCTTTCTGCAATTTTTTTCCCAACTCTATACTGAAGAGGCAAGGGTTGGGGAAACAGAGTTTTGAACTTGGTTGGGGAAGGATACACTTCCCACTTTATCGCCAGAGCAACAGCTCTGGTTGAATAGACCAATTACATTAAGTGAAATAACAGCTGCTTTAAGGGGTAGCAAAGGAGGGAAAGCCCCAGGCCCAGATGGTCTCCCGGTTTAATTGTATAAAGCATTGGAGGAGGTATTAATACCATTTTGTTAAAACTATTCACTGAGGTTTTTGGGAATTACTCTGACTCAGCTTCCTGGAATGAGGCAATTATTTCATTGATTTTAATTTTAAAACCAGGCAAAAAAACAGCTAGGTGCAAGTCATATAGACCCATATCTTTGCTGAATTGTGATTAAGCTATTTGCAAAGATATTAGCGGATAGACTAAATGCAGTAGTAAAAGGTATAGGTATTTACATAAGCTTACGCACACTCTAATTGGGGCAATAGATCTTGCAACCACTTATAAGATCCCTTTAGGAATTATAACATTGGATGCTACAAAAACATTTGGTAGGGTCAATTGGGATTATTTAACTCTGATTTTGAGATATTTTAATTTAGGCAATAGTTCTTGTAGGGCCATAAGACAGATTTATTATGTTCCTTCCACTAGACTTCTGAAACCAACAAAGCCCTTTAGGATATCTAGGGGTACCTGGAAGGGTTGCCCTCTTTCTCCACTGCTGTTTGATCTTTACCTTGATCCTTTTGCCAGGAAAAAAATGCAGGATCCTGAAATAGTTCCTGTTAAGTGGGAGCATTGGGAGAGAAAAGTAGCACTCTATGCGGACGATTTAATGGTGTATACCACAAGTTTGTCAACCTCACTTCCTGCATTGCTGAGGTTAGTTGAGGATTTTGGTTCTGTCTCTGAGTATCAGGTGAACTCAGACAAGACGGAAATAATAGCATGGAATCAAGAAGGGGAGGTATGGCAGGGGAAGGTGGAAATGAGGTACCTAGGTTTAGTTATAACCCAGGACATTGAGAAACTTGTAGTGAGTAATCAGGAAAAGCTTTTAGAGGATTGTACTAACTTAATGAAGGGATGGGTTCATCTCCCGCTGATGATAGAGGGGAGAGTTAACTTGGTCAAGATGATAATCTTCCCCAAAATAAACTTTATTCAGAACTCTATTCCGATACAAATGAATGGCAGGCACCTCAATAAGCTTCAACAAGCTATAAACTCATTCATTTGGGCATGCAAGGGCACCAGAATTGCATGGAAAAAGCTGCAAAGGAGGAGAGAGAAGGTTGGCCTGTCATTGCCATCTACAACTATATGCATGGGCCTTCCAACTGAGGAACTCAAGGATGTTATTTGCCTCACCGGATGCTACAGTGATGGGCGTTATGTTTAGGGCTACAACAAACTAAAAATATTGAGGGATGCAGCAATGTGCTGGCACCAGGTTAAAATGATCACTAAGATAGCTTATTACAACCAGCGGGCTGCGATACGGGACTCCCTGGGTACACCAAAATGTTTGAAAGCTGTATTGACCAAACCAATAAGGGAAGCTGGTTTGGAATTTTCGGGCAAACTTTTAAGGGAAGCGGTGTTACTCCCATGGAAAGAATTAAGGAATAAAACTGGTGGCGATCTGACCAGGTTGAAATACATTCAAGTGGAAGCCTGGGCACAGTCCATTCAATTAAGTCGGCAGGGGAAAATCCCTTAGCAGAAAATCTTTTAAGGGCTCCTCTAATAGCAATAAGGTCTCAACTTGGTAATGGGAGATTCTGGAGCTAATTGATGGCGACTTCCAATTGCCTGAGCAGCTGTGGGAAGGCACTATGATGAGGGAACTGATACAGATAGGATGGCAAGAATCAATGAGAATATGTTTTGAGGTAGTAAAATCTGCTGCGCTGAGGAAAAATCTTTTGCACGTGATACATAGAGCCTATATCACCCTGCCAAAGCTCACTAAAAGAAAGAAAGGGGAAGTGGTGAATTGTGCTAAATGTGGGGCCCCAAATGCCACTGATATCCACATGTTTATGGAGTGCCCAACAATCGACTCCTTTTGGAATGAGGTGGTGGGAACATTGTCGTAGATGTTGGGGAGGGAAATATCGGTAAATGTCCCCCTTATTATTTTCGGGAAACCACAAGATTTGAAGGGTTGGACTAAAGAGAAGAGGAACTTTCTGTTTTATGCTATTCTTTTGGCAAGAAGGGAGATTTGCTTGAAATTGGTTACGGTGTTCCCTCCCACATACAGGAGTTGGCTTGAAGCTCTTCTGTATACTGCAAAATTAGACACAAAGTTGGGTGGCCCCGAGCAGAGACGGGAAAAGAAGAAGCTATGGGCTCCCCTTCTGGAGTGCCCCCCCTTATCTCTCCTTTAACTAGAATGTTATGATATAGACACCATGATGAGCCGCTCAAGGAAGGCAATTGTTGGGGTTAAAGTCTAATGATTAAAACCTTTTTCATACAGTCCAGCCACGAGGGGTGTTCGCTGGAAGGCTGAGAGGGTGAGATTGGTCTCCTTGAGCATATTGTCCACCTTCATGCCTTTTGTTATGGAACCTGAGAAAGTTGCGGTGTGAAGGTGTGATTGAAGCCCTGAGGTGTTTGAGAGAAAAAAAATATATATATATATATTTGTCCTTCCACCCAACTGAGGTCTGGTAATGCCCCTCTGATTCAAACTGGCAGTGTTATGGCCATCAGATGGAGGCTCCCTCAGCAGGACACACATGACAACAGTAGTGATAATGGACAGATGTCTGAGCGTGAGGTTGTAAACCACAGTTACACCAGAGTCTAGTCCGTTGAGCCATCTGCAATTAGAGCAAGACAGAGAGTACCACCAGGATGGACGGCATGATGACACAGTAAGCACATAAACAGATAATCGACTGTGTGCCTATTGTAGTATAACTCCTAATCATGGGCACCCAGATTACACCTTAACAGCACCAGGCTCAGGCCCTTCACAAGATGCTTTTAACAGGCTATCTCTCATGAACACCTCTCAGAACAGTCCTCAGTCACCATTGATTATTGACAATGTATACCTCAAGCCTGAGATAGCAGACCCACTAATGGAATCCATATCCAGTGGCTGGGAGGAGATGGGAATAGGTGAATGCAAGTAATCCAGCTCAATACTGATCAGTCCATGAGATAAGTGAATGTTGGAATCAGTTGCTACAACACATGCTAGAGGTCAACCAGTAATACTGTACACCTTACATTCTATTGTCTGCTTCCACAACTTACACATAGGCATTGGACATCATTACTCCATCACATATGCTAAATGTCAGGAGGTGTAATGACAGCTATCCACTTCTGATTGTGCACAAACCAGACTTGAAAATTGCCAACTCACATACCTGTATGTCACTGAAAGTACTGATTGATGAGTTTAGTCCTACAGTCAGCTGTTCTTTCTTCCTCTGTGTCTTCATCACTTTCCATATCACCATGTGCAGCCACAGGTACAGCTGCCTCACTGTCATCAGCCAGCAGTGGTATCTGACACCTCAGGGCTAGATTGCGGAGCATGCAGCCGTTAATGATGATTTGGCAAACCTTGTGGGGCGAATAGAGGAGTGCTCCTCCAGATAGGTCCAGGCACCTGAATCTTGCCTTCAGGAGACTGAAAGTTTGTTTGATTACCCGCCTTGTCCTCCCGTGGGCCTCATTGAAATTAGTTCCCCTGGCGTGGCTGGGTACCTCACAGGTGTCAACAGCCTAAGAAGGGTTGGATAGCCAGATTCATCTATGAACACAATGGTAGTACTATTAAAATTGATGGTTCAGTGAGTGTGTTGTGTAGCCATTTTAGTTATAGCTCCATGCACGTTAGTTTAATGCATTAGGCCACTGTGCACCTTGACCTAGATATATTTTATTTGGCTTAGCATTGTTGTTTTTACAATAACCAGTTTTACGGTCTTGTTTTAATTTCTTCTATCTAACTGTTTTGCTTAGCGCAGCACTGTGTTCTCAAACAACACATTCTTGATCACTCTGTGCTTCAGTCAAGGCTGCAGTCTGGTACATTGCCGGTGAACATGGTAGAAGTTTAGTCTCCAACATTCGTAGAAAAATACACATCCTTACGTAGGGACATTTTCTTAGAAGATCAGATGTGTTAATTATAAAAACACTTCCTAGTCCCATTACACGTCAAGAGGGAGATTCCAGTCAGGGATCCACAACTGTACGTTGAATGCTTCACTGCAGATGCTAACGCAGACTACAAGCCTTTGCTCACGTATGAGTGTTGATGTCCTCCCGGGGGAACCTGAATGCAGGATTAGAGCTTAACATGCCTTGCTCGAAATCTGATTTAGATAGAAAATAGTCCATAGATTCCAGTGCCAATATGATAGAATTATTCTTATGCTTCACTCTCATCGTCACCATTTTAATATTGTTGTGTTGTGTCGTTCTGGTTATTGCAGCTCACGCTTTGCTATCTAAAGTGCAGTCGTTTTATTAAACCAATCTTTAAAACTTATACTGCTTTTATTGTCCTTTATATATGAGACCGAATTGTGAATGAGAGAACCAGATGCGACCTGAGTGACCACGACTTCCCTGAGAAGAATGACATGTCATGCGCTCGGCTGCCCAATCATCTCTACCTTTCAGGAGAGATGAGGCACTGTTAGTTAGCCGGAGCAAAGTCCGGATTTGGAGCGACATGTGTCACCCACCATGGGTCAGACTCAGTCTCCCACACTGTGGACGATCTTGCTGCTCAAAATCCAGTAGTCTCATTAGAATAATGAGAGCCTAAGCGACAAGTGGACAGATTATGATGACAGGTCACATTACATGAAAAAACACATTACAATGCATACTTACCAACGAGCTAGGCCCTTTTTGTGTGCAGTTGTGCCATCATGTGTGGGACATTGCTGTTCCACATAATGTAGGAGTCATGCACTGATCCAGGAAACTTGGCTGTGACTTGGGAGATGCACTGGTCTGCCAGGCACACCACCTGCACATTGACAGAGTGGTTGTTATTCCTGTTCCTTTACACCTGTTCATGGACACTGGGAGGGACCAAGGATACATGGGTGCCAACAATGCCCCATACCACATGAAGAATCTGTCACATCTGATAAAAATCAGTCTTCACATGGGCCATATCCGCCCTTTGGGGAAACCTGATGTAGCTGTCCAGGTGTTTCAAGAAAGCACTCAGTACATCCCTCAGCACCAGACTGAACATGTGCTGAGACATCCCTGCTGTTAAGCCAACAGTATTCTGGAATGACCCTGTGGCCAGAAAGTGTAGCACTGACAATACTTGAACAATGGGAGGTATGAAAAAGGGATTGCAATTTCCTGGCATCGGATCTGGCTCCATCTCTCTACATAGATCCATGGTGGACTGGTGAGTCAGAAGATAGGTCTTAATAACATGCTTGTCTTCCATAGTTGTCAGGTCTACCAGTGGACGGCACAATGACGGTTGTCTCATTCCCCTCCTGGGCAGATATCTATGTTGAGAGTAGAAGATGCACAATAAGTCATGCAGTGGGCACCGGTCAGCAGCACATGGTATAGTAGCTGACACCTAACATGTCTAGGGAATGCGTAGCAGTGCTGACATAAACATTACAGAACATAGAAATGCACATCATACACAGTCAGTGCATCACATTGGCTGAAATGTAAGTCAGGTAGGACATAAGACACACATGTAAGAAAATGTGTGAGTGACTGTACAGTCCTGGACTGATCACACATATGTAATTAAATCAACATATAGATATCTGATGCCTATGTACCTCAGAGTAGCTACACAGAACTATCCACATATATACATACAAAACATGCCATATTCTCATGATTAGCCCAATATGTAGCACAACCATAAAGTCACAACATTGGGTGAGACAGATATCTGGATGATTAGGTATCTGACACATTTATTGAAGCACATGCATCGAGTACATGCACCCAAAATGGCAGGCACCTGACCTACTGTTCTGGACAGTTGGAAGTGTCCTAAGTTTGCCGGCAGAATTCTTCATGGCGGTAGGCGGTCGCAACTGCTGTGCAACTTGTCATAAGTTAACATTGCTGCCTATGGCAGACTGGGGCCAATGTCGATGACTGCTGGCAGTGACAATCCTGTATGTGGTGGCCTTTACCACCATTTTCTGCAGTCTTGCTCACTTGACACTTGATACTGTTGCTAGCAAGACCTCCACTATGTGAGCTGCTGTATACTGCCTCTGGAGCCATCATGCCACATCGTGCAGGTGATAGGGCCCCTGGCTTCACACAGGAAGAGCTGGAGAAGAGAGTAGAGGAGGTCGTACGCCTGTATGGACATCTATATGGAGCACCAGAGGAAACTGTGAGTCCAATGGGCCATCCAGGTGTACTTAGTGTTGTGTGTGACTGTGAGTCGGCCATGTGAACTGTAGTTGGAGTAGATGCATGCATGTGGCATACTGTACAGGCTTGTGTGCTGAGAGGATGGGTATGTGTGCTCACTTGCTGTAACAGTTGTGTTGTGTCAACTCCTGTTGGTACAGGCATGCGTACATGACTTTCTCCTTTTTTCTGTGTCATCCATGCAGGTGAATGCCCATCAGAAGAAGGAGATCTGGTGTGCCATCGCCAAGCAAGTGCGGACCTTGGGGATCCACAGCCGGCGGAGCACCCATTGACGGAAGTGGTGGGAGGACCTGAGATGCTGGGCCCGGAAGACCGCTGAGACCACAGCTGGGGATGTCCTTCAAACGATGGAGGGGTGCCCATCAGACCATGGCCCCCCTAATGGCCAGCATTTTGGCAGTGGCCTACCCTGAGGTGGATGGGCTTTTGAGGGCAGCACAGCAGCCACAAGGGGGTAGGTACTGACTGTTTCCTGGTACTTGGCTCTGGTCGTATGGTGGTTGTTGTCTCACTGTAGCTGGTGTGACAATGTAGTAGGTGACGAATGTTTGTAGACCAGTAGAAATCAGTTGGTACCACCTTGCCAGTGTATGAGATGTAGATCTGGCATCATGGTTAACTATGTGTATGTTTTGGACTCCTGTATCAAGACACCATTCTGACTGCATGTGCAGAAGCTCACATGTCCTTGCCACATTTGTTGTCCCATCTTGACATACCAATGGCCTCAAACCAGGTCCATACTTCTTCATATGAGCGTTAGTGGGTCTAAGGTGCCTGACCACTTCCATCAGTGCTGAATACCTGTTGTTTCAACTTGGTGACTCACTTCTTTGGCACAGGGTCCAATTATTAACAGTACTGGTACAGGTATGGCTTCTATGTGAGACTGCCATTTCATTTACACCACAGATATGGCCTGTGTAGGACAGTACATATCTGTGTATGTTGTTGTACCCCATTGTTCGTTCATCTCCATTATATGGGATATGTGAAGGTTGCACCAAAAGGAAAAATTACTTTGGTTGTCTGATTTGTGTATTTGGACCCATCATGCATTTCCGTTTGATTGATGAGGGCATTTCACATGTGTCCCAAAGGGTTGGTTCTAGAGCAGGTAAGTGCCTTGGCAGAGCTAGATTCTTACAATATGCTATGTCAATGCTATGTGTGCCAATGCACTACCAATTCCTTAGCAAACTTGGGTATATGCTGCCTACATCATGTCTCCATGGTTACTTGGGGGCACAATATATGAAGTGGGCCTATCTTTGCTACCCTTGGCCTAGATGATGTGTTCAGTCTTGTGTTTAGGTATTACAACACTAATGTGATCAGGTAATAAAGGTTTTGTTGTCCCACTAATTCTAAAGCAGGTATTTGTTGTAATGGCAATTGTTGTTTTTGTACTGGCCGTCGTGTAGGTCCATGTGTACATCATGTGAACACGTCATTTCCCGTGTGCAAATTGTGTAGTCTGGAGTTAGGTAGAGGTAATCACGTCATGCATGTTTTTAGTGATGTTGGTTTACTCATGTTGTAAAGTCTTGGAACTGTAACTGCATGTCAGGTGGAATGGTATGTGGCTTAATGGTCTCAGTTGTGGCTGCTTGAAGTGTAGTTGTGAAACTGCACTCTGGTTTTGCCAATCGATGTAGAATGTGTGCTATGTCAGCCATTGTAGCTGCACATGCATATATGCACTGATGTGGTGTATCTGTGTTTTATGTCAACTGATAATCCTCGTGAATGTGTGAATGTCATGCCATGCCCGTGCTCCAGACATGTATACTACACATCAGTTGTCACCTGTATGGGAGACCCAATTGTTTGGGCTTCATCAGTTCAGGTATCCATGTTGCCATATATGTATAGGGGGTCAGCCAGCCATGTGATATGTATGGCAGGTTCTGTGTGGTCTGTGAATCGGGTAGTCTACACTATCAAGGGACATTACTAATGGAGATGGACTGGTCAGGTGTTGTTTCAAAACATGCATGATGTGTAGTGATCAGTCACCTGCTCTTCCGATAGGTGATAGGAGTATGGAAAGATAAGATCTGGAATAAACTTGATATACCTACTTCTGCCAGGGCATGAGTAGCATGCTGACGTGGCTTAATGGATGATCTATTGGATTATTCCAGTTGTGCTAAGTTACTTGGAATCTGATGTGGGTGTGAGGGATGCCATAAAGGGGTGGATAGTTGTAATATGTTGTGACATGATATAAGATATGTGTAACGCCAACAGAGATAGCCTAGCCCTGAGATTTTTACCTACAGTTGTACATGTTTACATGTGTGTATGTAAGGAATAAGGAAACCCTTTTGCTCCCTCTCTGTCTCTCCCTCCCTCTTTCTCTATTTGTGTCCATCAGCATCGGAAGGCGAAGAAAAAAAGGCACAGGTGAGTGGGGATGCTGCTGGCCATGGGACATGGAGTGCTGAGACCAGTGACTGCGAGGGACCCAGTGGCCCGGAGAGCGAGGGGAGTGCCACGGGGGAGACCAGATCTATTGCATCATCATCTTCTGAATCCTTCATCAATGGACACTCCCTGGTGGTGGCTGACCTATCTGGGACCACCCCAGGACCATCTTTGTCCATCACCCCCCTTACTACCACCACCCTCCCTTCTCTCCCCACTCAGTTGTCCGTGACCACTCACCCAGGAGGGTGGGTGTCTCCTTCGCTGCAGACTCCTCTGCCCCAGTCCTCCCTGATACCCTCAGTGAGGAGGCTATTGACCTCCTGAGGTCGATCTTTGTGGGTCAGTCGACCATGGTGAATGCCATCTAGGGACTTTCAACTCAAGTCCAATAGAGCAATGCATTCCTGGAGGGCATTCACAGTTCACTGGCTGGCCTAAAGAGATCCTTTCAGGCTCTGGCCTTGGCACTGATGCAACCAGTCTCCCTTTGTCTACTGTCCCTCTCCATCTTTCTTTTCCTAATCCCACTCCCCTCTTCCCTGTACCAGCAAGAGCAAACAGACAGACAAGCATGCATCCAACTCAACAGCCAAGGTTTCTGCAGACAAACACAAACACTACAAGACCCTAAACAGGCATGATCACAAACAACACCCACCTGCTGACACACCAACATCCACTACCTGCAAAGACTTTCCCACCACCCCCACCTTCACAGACACTACACCAGACACACCTGCAGACACCACACCCACATTCACTGATACAGCCACAACTCCTATCATACTCACAGTCAGCACAATAGCAGATGCACAGACATCCACTCCAGTCACCACAGCTGCAGACACCACATCCACAGACACACCCACATGCAGCACATCCACCATACTGGCAGTCACCACCCCAACAGACAGACATCCATCCAGCGTGGCAACTCCCAGCTCCTCCACCCCCCTCCTCCCAAGACACATTAACGCCCATACTCACCCACCCAACAGACACCCAGCACACATAATCATTCCTCGCACACACATGCACCCAAAACATCCATCAAGACACATCCTACAAACACTCCCTCTCCTTCCACTCCCAAACCCATTTACCATGAACTTCCCTGTGTGCCGAATAAGTTTTTCCTCTTTGAGTTATCCCTTTTCCCTACTCCTCTCCCACCCCATGTGACCACCAAGAGATCAGTTTCCTTCCCTAAGTCCAGCCCTACCACCTCCAAGTCCTCCCGCCCGCCTGCTACTACACATGCCCCTCCCCCACCAAGAAGTTGACCCCTCCAAAGTGTTCGCAGCCCTCCCCTAAGCCACGTATAAAGGCCCCCTCCCAAGCCCAAGCCAAAGGACTCCCCTCCCAAACCTTAGCCCAACCCCCCCCCCACTGCCCCACTAATCGCTGAGGTGCCTTCCTGCCCCCTTCATGCCCCTAACCCGTGGAGGTAATTTAGCAGTCAGGAGTCAAATAGGTGCACTCTGATGTGCCCTCTATGCATTGTGCAATGTCTTGTTTGGACTGGCGTAAGGGCTACTTTGTATTGGACATAGTTCATTATTTATATATTTATATACATACATCTGGCAAGACCAGTTTTTGGTCCCAACGTTACATATTTGTCCTGCTTTTCATTACTCATGGCTGTTATGGTCTTGCCTGCTTTCTTTTGTGTGTGAGTGTGTTTTGTGTGTGTGATGGTTGTGCTACCAGTGTATCTGGGCTAATTGTGTGGGTGTGTGCTTTTCATTTGTTCCAATGTGATGGCTGGGTATGGTGTGTTGCCCATGTGTGTGTTTAGGACATTCATTTATGTTGATATTGTGTGTATTGATAGCATTGGCATTTGTTATTTGGAGTATGGTGTGCCCTTGTGTAGTTATACTGTGTGCATGCGTGTATGTGGTGATTGGTATATCAGAACCGCTGTGTGGTGTGACGTTTGCCTCATTGTATGGCTGCATGATTGTGTGTACTGGTGCAATGGCGTATCTATGTTGTGTTTGTATGTATTGTCATGTGGGTGTGTGTGTTGTGGAGTGTTGACAGTGAGAATGATGTGTTGCGGTTGTTGTGTAGTTGTGTACTTTGCTGGTGTGGTGTGTTGTTGTGTTTGACAGTGCTGGTGCCATGTGTCTGTGTGTGTTTTGGCAGGCCTTTGTGTGTGTACTGAGTCTGTGCGTGTGTGTCTGTGTGTGAATGTGCATGTCAGTGCTGGAATACGTGTCGGTGTCGCCATCGCCACCCGTACCGGATGTGTATGTTGTATGTGGGTCATTACCTTGGCATTATGGGACAGTGACAGGTAAGTATATGTACTCACAGTTGCTACTGTAGTCGTCGCTGGTTCTGGAGTCATTGGACGGGAAGGAGCAGCGGGAAGACGTCTAGTTCAGGTTCCATGGTGGCTCCAAACGGGTATCGCTTCCTGAAGGTGAGTGTCTCCATTTATACTGCTGGTTTCTGCCAGGGTTTCTGTGGTGGTGCGACGGCAGCAGAAACCTTGGCGATGTGCAACTTCATAATCTGTCCAGCGAAAACATGGTGTTGCAGGCTTGAAGGTAACTCCTGCCATCCGTGGAAGCCTGGCAGCACTGGCGGTGCAGGCGGTTGTATTCTGTGTAGATGGTCATAATTTGGGGGTCTTTTCTGCCAGCCTGTTGGAGTTACGCCTGCCACTGTCAACATGGCGGTCATGGAACCACCAAACTTGTAATGACCCCCAGAGTGTGGAATTAACTGAACAGAAGCCACAGCGCAGAACTAAACTTCCTATCCTTCAGGAAAAGGTCTGAAAACAGGATAGGTGAAGCATGCATACAGTGAAAACCCATTGACTAGAAGTAGTAATTTGAAAATATTTGTCAGGACCCAAATTCAGGCACATGCAGTTTACAAAAGAATCCTGAAAACTACTCAATTAAGCAGAGCATGAGAGTCGGCAAGATGATCCAACTCTCATTTAACTATAGAGAATGTAATCTTAAATGAAATTCAATGACAATCTGTGCATGAGCTTGTGAGTGGTGTATTCATCTAAACAGGAATCCCCATCTGTTGTACATGCCTGCAACATGACCACTACTGCAAAGTTTTGTTTTACCTGTGATGATCTGACCACTTTCTATAAACGTTCACAACTAAGGGCCTTATTACAACTTTGGAGGAGGTGTTAATCCGTCCCAAAATTTGTAATAAGGCCCTAAATCTTCTTTGTTAAGGAAGGTTTCTCAAGTCATTGTAGGATACTCCTGTTCATAGCTCTCCAGTGTTTTCTGTCTCAGTCAACTTTCCTGAGTTTTAAATTTCTCTATTTTCATTCCAGTGTTCCAGCTTTACCTCATTACCTTTTCTTCTGCCTACTCTACCTGGCATTCAATTTTACTTCTTTAACCGCTTCTGTGCCGGGGACGTAATGGTTATGTCCACCGGCACTGTGCTCCTTTGCCGAGGACGTAACCATTACGTCCTCGCACATAAGCTCGGAGGGAGCGCTAGTGCTCCCTCCATGGGCTTGCCTCCCACCCCCCTCAAGGCAGGTAAGGAAGGGGAAGCCCTTCCTCTTCCACCCCCAGCTCTCCCGCCCAGTGACGTCTGATGACATCAGCGCGCAATTGCGCGCTGACCTCATCAGAGGCCACCTTCCTTTGCGCTGGAAGCTCAGGGTGGCAGAAACCACTTAGGCCCCAGGGATTGGTGTGTGTGTATGTGTGTGTTTTGTTTGGGGGGACAGCCCCTGGGATAAGGGTCGCTCCCCATGGGGGCACATTACTGTTGGCCATATCTGGGGGCAGATTGGCCAATTTTTGGAAGGCCCATCTGCCCCCAACGGGGGCAGAAAGCCCACCAGAAATCAGGGAAGATTTCTTTTTCCAGAATAAGATGGCGGGGTACCGGCCATACCCCCACCCCAAATAAATGGGGCCAAAGTTGTTCTGCCCACCAGTGGGCAGATGGGGCAACTACCCCTGATCCACACCCCGGGGGGGCAGAAAGTCCACTAGATGCCAGGAAATTCAAAATAAAAAATAGTGGGTTACTGGCTACCAACCAGTATGGGCCTGGGTATGCCCCCACCCCAACTGAAGGGGGTAACAGTCTTTTAGCTCTCCCCCGCACACTAAAACATCTTATCCCATGGCAAGCAAGAGGAAATTTTATTATTTTGGGCTTTGGTTTTACATTTGGGCAATGAGAGCTTGGCTAACTCTCAAAATCGTCCCACTTGGAATGGTGAGGGCTGCACTTTAAGGACTTTGGGATGCTGCCATGTAGAAAAATCCAGAAGACCTAGACACATCTGATAACTAAACATCTGGGTGATTCCAGGGTGCTGTGCTTCACATGCACCCGCACCATTTTCTTACCCACAATGCCCTGCAAACCTTCAACTTTGCTGGAAACCACACATTTTACCCACATTTTTATGATGGAACCTTCCGGAATCTGTTGGAATTCACAAAATTCCTAGCACCCAGCATTGTCTCATCTATACCAATAAAAATTCTGCTGCACTTGTCAGCCTAAAAGTGTTTTTTTTTCAAACTGACCTTTTGGACCTGCTTTGGTTCCCCCTCAATTTCAAAATGTTTATGGCTCTTCCCTGTCACAAGCACTTGGCCCACCTACACAAGTGAGGTATAATTTTTACCGGGATAATGAGGGGAACTTTGGGTGGTAGGAAATTTGTCCCGGTGTGGTGATCCCACACAGAAATGTGGGAAAAATGAGATTTTTTGGCTAAATTTTAGGTTTGCTGAGGATTCTGGGTAAGAAAACATTGGGGGATCCACGCAAGTCACACCTCTCTGGACTCCTGCGGGTGTCTAGTTTTCAGAAATGTCTGGGTATGGTAGGTTTCCATAGATGGCTGCTGAGCCCAGGACCAACAATGCAGGTGTCCCCGCAAAAACAGGTAGTTTTGTGTTTGATGATTTTGATGTGTCCAGATAGTGTTTTGGGGCATTTCCTTTCGCGGGCAGTAGCCCTACCCACAAAAGTGAGGTACCATTTTTATTGGGAGACTTAGCGGAACGCTGGGTGGAAGGAAATTTGTGGCTCCTCCCAGATTCCAGAACTTTCTGTCACCGAAATATGAGGAAAAAAGTGTTTTTTTAGCCAAATTTTGAGGTTTGCAAAGGATTCTGGGTAACAGAACCTGATCAGAGCCCCACAAGTCACCCTATCTTGGATTCCCCTAGGTGTCTAGTTTTCAACAATGTGCAAGTTTGGTAGGTTTCCCTAAGTGCCGGCTGAGCTAGAGGCCAGAATCTACAGTAGGCACTTTGCAAAAAACAGGTCTGTTTTCTTTGGGAAAATGTGATGCGTCCACGTTGTGTTTTGGGGCATTTCTTGTCACGGGCTCTAGGCCTACCCACACAAGTGAGGTATCATTTTTATTGGGAGACTTGGGGGAGCGCTGGGTGGAAGGTAATTTGTGTCTCCTCTCAGATTTCATAACTTTCTGTCACCGAAATGAGAGGAAAAAGTGTTTTTTTTGCCGAATTTTGAGGTTTGCAAAGGATTCTGGGTAACAGAACCTGGTCAGAGCCCCACAGTCACCCTGTCTTGGATTCCCCTAGATGTCTAGTTTTTAGAAATGTGCAGATTTGCTAGGTTTCCCTTGGTGCCGGCTGATCTAGAGGACAAAATCCACAGCTAGGCACTTTGCAAAAAATAGCTGTTTTCTTTGGGAAAATATGATATGTCCACATTGTGTTTTGGGGCATTTCCTGTCGCAGGCGCTAGGCCTACCCACACAAGTGAGGTACCATTTTTATTGGGAGACTTGGGGAACACTGGGTGGAAGGAAATTTGTGCTCCTGTCAGATTCCAGAACTTTCTGTCACCGAAATGAGAGGAAAAAGTGTTTTGTTTGCCAGATTTTGAGGTTTGCAAAGGATTCTGGGTAAAAGAACCTGGTCAGAGCCCCACAAGTCACCCCATCTTGGATTCCTCTAGGTGTCTAGTTTTCAAAAATGCAGAGGTTTGCTAGGTTTCCCTAGGTGCCGGCTGAGCTAGAGGCTAAAACCCACAGCTAAGCACTTTGCAAAAAACAGGTCTGTTTTCTTTGGGAAAATGTAATATGTCCACATTGTGTTTTAGGGCATTTCCTGTCGCTGGCGCAAGGCCTACCCACACAAATGAGGTACCATTTTTATCAGGAGACTTGGGGGAATGCTGGGTGGAAAGACATTTCTGGCTCCTCTTAGATTCCAGAACTTTCTGTCACCGAAATGAG
Source organism: Pleurodeles waltl (assembly GCF_031143425.1). Taxonomy (NCBI): domain Eukaryota; kingdom Metazoa; phylum Chordata; class Amphibia; order Caudata; family Salamandridae; genus Pleurodeles; species Pleurodeles waltl. The sequence goes on along the minus strand of NC_090445.1, from coordinate 775,230,504 downwards.
AGGAAAAAGTGTTTTTTGGCCACATTTTGAGGTTTTCGAAGGATTCTGGGTAACAGAACCTGGTCAGATCCTCACAAGTCACCCCATCTTGGATTCCCCTAGGTGTCCTGTTTTCAAAAATGCGCAGGTTTGGTAGGTTTCTCTAGGTGCCGGCTGAGCTAGCACTTTGCAAAAAACATGTCAGATTTTAATGTAAAAATGTGATGTGTCCATGTTGTATTTCCTGTTGCGAGCATTAGGCCTACCCATCCAAGTGAGGTACCATTTTTATTGGGAGACTTGGGGGAACACAGAATAGCAAAACAAGTGTTATTGCCCCTTGTCTTTCTCTACATTTTTTCCTTCCAAATCTAAGACAGTGTGTAAAAAAGACGTCTATTTGAGAAATGCTCTGTAATTCACATGCTAGTATGGGCACCCCGGAATTCAGAGATGTGCAAATAACCACTGCTACTCAACACCTTATCTTGTGCCCATTTTGGAAATACAAAACATTTTTTGATACCTATTTCTCACTTTTTATATTTCACCAAATTAATTGCTGTATGCCCAGTATACAATGAAAACCCATTGCAAGGTGCATCTAATTTTTTGGCTCTGTGCACCTAGAGTTCTTGATGAACCTATAAGCCCTGTATAACCCCTCAACCAGAAGAGTCCAGCAGACGTAACGGTATATTGCTTTAAAAAATCTGACATCACAGGAAAAAGTTACAGAGTAAAACGTGGAGAAAAATGGAAGGTTTTTTTTACCTCAATTTCAATATTCCTTTATTTCACCTGTTATTTTCTGTAGGAAACACTTGTAGGATCTACACAAATTACCCCTTGCTGAATTCAGAATTTTGTCTACTTTTTAGAAATATTTAGCTTTCTGGGATCCTGCATTGGTTTCACACCCATTTCTGTCACTAACTGGAAGGAGGCTGAAAGCGCAAAAAATAGTAAAAATGGGGTATGTCCCAGTAAAATGCCAAAATGTTGTTGACAAATGGGGTTTTCTAATTCAGGGCTGCCAGTTCCTGAAAGTTGGGAAGATGGTGATTTCAGCACTGCAAACCCTTTGTTGATGCCATTTTCATGGAGAAAACCACAAGCCTTCTTCTGCAGCCTTTATTTTCCATTTTATTTTTTAAAACAAAATGTATGCTGTAATTTGGCTAATTTCTTGGTCTCCTTCAGGGGAACCCACAAAGTCTGGGTATCTTTAGAATCCCTCGGATGCTGGAAAAAAGGACGCAAATTTGGCATGGGTAGCTCATGTGGAGAAAAAGTTATGAGGGCCTAAGCGCAAACTGCCCCAAATGGCCAAAGAAAGGCTCAGCACAGGAGGGGAAAAGGCCTGGCAGCAAAGGGGTTAAGGGCCTCCTTTCACTCATGTTCCCTCTTTTCCTCAGTCTGGTTCATTTAGTTAACAGTTTTTCTACCTTGTCCGGCAAATATGTTTTTGCCTCGCATTTTCAGTCATCCAGTTATTATGATTTTCCTGAACTACCATCTAAGCTCGGTCTCAGTAGCCAATCATCAAGTTCCTGGTTTTCAAGACCGGTCTGGGTGCACACGTAATCCAATCTGGATTGTTCACTATCCAATGCACTGTTTCTAAAAGGTATGATGTAAACAAACAATGGAATATGTGATAAGCAAGTGCCCTCGAGAAGCTGCCACCTTCTGGCACGGAAAAGCCAAAGGTCTAAAAAACCTACTTGCTGGCTGAAGACTTCAGAAAACCAGGAGTCCTGAATCAAATAGTGAAGTTCCTCAGCAAGTGGAGGGAGTGAGAAAACAAGGAAAGGAACATGGTTTTCTTGCAATACACCCTTCAAGCAGACTAAAGTTTTATATAGTAAGAGAACAGGAAAAGGAAAGACAACAAATACCACATGACAAGAAACAATCGGGTGGGAAAAGTAGGCAGCTACCAAAGAAGAAACAACTATGATGGAAAAGAAGGAGTACAAAAACCTGAACTAGGCTAACCTTGGAGTAACTTTAAAAGGCAGCTAAAAACCCTATGGCATGTGATTGTATATTTTGATGTTAGACTAGCAGGGAGTAGCAGCAAGGACCTCAGGAGCTCGAGAAAATGCAGCCCCAGGTGAGTGAACCTCTCAGCCCACATCTACAGGCTTTATCCTGTGTCTTCAGAGACCTGAGTACCGCAGTACAATGCAACGTACCTTATTTCTCTTGTGGCCAGGAGGTGAAGATGCACCATCTTGCAGATCTCTTCTAGCGCTATTAATGCGACTGTCACTTTCCAGGGCCTAGTGAATCTACCTGCTTAACCTCCAGAGGGCACACACAGTCCAAGATCGTCACGCTCACCCCATTCTCCTCCTTGACAATACTGGACCGGATGCATCGTGGCTCCAATTGTACTCTAAACTCCACCTCTGTATTTTACTTACTGTATTCCATTTCGTTCTCGGAAGTAACTGGAGGGACACATAGAAACTCTAAATACTCAGATATAGAGGTGGCACCTACTAAGCAGTGGCCCAAAGGCAATTACATTTGTGGTGTACGCTTTGTGAACAGAGATAAAAAAAATTTTTTTGTTATTGTCATCTGCACAGGAATATCCATGACAGTGAAAGCCACATTTCAGTGCTAATATTACAACAAAATGTTCAGGGCTGATTTTAGGCTGGAAATTGTGAGTCATATCAGCACGTCTGCTCTTGTCATGTTAAAATGATACCCTGATGAGATAATTAGACTGATTTATAGCCACCCCCTGCCACGACTACCTCTGGAAACAAGATAGCTTCTTGAATCTTGTTATTCTCCCTTTCCCAATACAACACATTTCTTGTGTACCGGACTAGGTAAAACTCTTTACCAGACGAGTTGCAAAACTGCTTGAACGTCATTCTTTTCTTAGTTTATGGGAGCCTCAAGTTAACTTTTGTCTTCTTCGTTAATCACTTACTTTTTATTTCCGTTTATTTATTTATGCTAACCCAATAGTTAATTCATGTGAACAAACTGATCAGAGAAACATCCTTTGCACAAGGTAAAAATTTGCTGACCAACATCTTGAAGGATCAAAATCGGGTACACCTTTTGTAATTACTTATGCATGAGTTTTCAAAGAGCCCATGCTTAATGTTTATCCAGTAGACAGGATCGTCATAAAATATGCATATTAAAATATAAAACGCTGACATTCCTCTAAGGAAAAGAGATTACGCTAGCACCATTAGTAGCAGCAAAACAAGTAATCTTGGCAGTCTGCGGCAAAGACACGACCCCAAAGTTTTCAGCCTGGCCTTCATGAATTTGGGACATTCTGGCCATGCAGTATTTATTACTAAACCTAACACCTGATACTACATAGCAGCCCTTCATAGAGGTATTGGTGGACAAGTTCAGAGAACCATCACACCCACAGTATCTCAAGGTCTTGAGACTAATACCAGAAGACATGACTCAAATGAAGGTTTGCTACTGTTGTGTAGTTTAGACATGTATTTCAGCAAACTAGGCCTGCCGCTGTGCACTTTAACCTAGATATGTTTTATTCTAGCTCCGTTATATTATTTTAATAATAATATCCACATTTTTGGTCTTGTTTTATTTTCTCTATCTAGCTGTTCTTCGTCTATGTCAGCACTCCCTTCTTAAACAAGACATTTCTTTCACTCTGTGCTTTCCTCAAGGCTGTAGTATGATCGCTTGCTGGCAAAAGTGGTACGCTTTGTCTCCAGAGTTCACAGAAACATAGACAAACTTACTTGGGGATCCTTTCTTGGAACATCAGCTGTTTTATTATAAAAACACTACTTTGACCGATGTACATTAGAGGGAGATTCCAGCTAGAGGACAACGCTTGTATGCTGATTGCTGAATACTTCGCTGCAGCTGCTTCTGTAGACTACAGGCCTCTTGCTCAGGTATGATGGATAATGTCTTCGCAGGGAAACCTGAAGGACAGAATTAGAGCTTAGCATACTATGCTCTTGCATAGTCTAGGTAGGAACTGTTCTTAAAAACTGTAGTGACAACATGGTAGCGTTATTGCTGTGTTTTACTCTCCTTGTCACAATTTTAATCCTGTCATGCTTCATCGTCCTATTTATTGCAATACAAGCTTCATTATCTAGTATGCAGTTACTTCAATAAAACCTTATTGAGCTATACTCTGCCTCTGATTGTCTTTGCATATGTGAGACTAATGTAACTGAGAGAAATGGATGAAATCTGAGTGACCATGATTTTCCTGAGGAGTCATTAATGTCATGCACCCAGTTGCTCAATCATCCCTGCTCTTGGGTGGGGATGAGGTAGTGCTAGTTAGCCGGAAGAAAACCGGGATTAGGCCAACAGGTGTCACCTGGTGAGGGTTCAGACTCAGTCCCCCGCAGTACAAGTGATTCTGCCGCCCAGTAGTCTCATTATGAGAACCTACGCAACAATACCAGCCTTCTATTGCAATGCAGAGGCCAAGCAGCACAGATGTAAAGACGGAAGCTACAAAATGTAAGAGACTTACACCACTTGAAATGAATGTACATTCTGAGTGGACCTGGGGAGGGAGGACGAACCAGAATGGGTGGGGAGCAGAGTAAAATTTATGTTTCTTTTTCAAATACGCTTTAGCAATTCTTGTGCTGGGTAGGTTGTGGGCAATATATGTGTCAAGATTCTTAACAATATGATTACAATTGAACCTAAAATATAAAACACAACATGAGAGCTCAGCATCTACAGAAATGTAGTCAGGGATAGAGAGAAACAAGAAGGGAAGAGATTAGGAACATATATGTCCTCCCTCCACCACTCCAAAATCATTGTATTGTTGTTTATCCATATTAGCTATAGCTCCATGCACGTTATTTTAACACATTAGGCCAAGCCACTGTGCATTCAAACCTAGATGTATTTTATTCAGCTTTATTTTATTGTTGTTACAATAGCCACTTTTATGATCTTGTTTTATTTTCTGTTTATCTAACTGTTGACCTGAGTGACCATGGCTTCCCTGAGAAACCAATTGTGTCATGCGCTCGGCTGCCCAGTCCTCTCTACCCTCGGGTAGAGATGAGGCACTGCTAGTTAGCCAGAGCAAAACCCAGATTGGAGCGACAGGTGTCACCTGCAGTGGGTTAGACTTAGGACCTCATTACAATCCTGGTGGTCGGTGTTAAAGCGGCGTTAATACCGCCAACAGGCCAGCGGTAAAAAAAATGGGATTTTGACCCTGGTGGTAACTGCCATCAAAGACCACCACTTTAACGCACCGACCGCCAGGGTGGTAACATCCGCTGGGCTGGAGTCTTCGGTCACCAGCCCGGCGGCCGTCACAATCCCATCCTCGGGATTAAGACCACGCCTACCGCCATGGTTTTCATGCCAAACTTATCACCACGAAAACCATGGCGGTAGGCACTACCAGTGCCAGGGAATCCCTTCCCTGGCACTGATAGGGGTCTGCCCCACCCCCCTCCCCAGAGTCCTTCCCCACCCTCCCCCTCCCTCTCCTGCCGCCCACACATATACACACACACACGCGCACCCATATACACACATGCACACATGCATACCTACCACCACCCACGCATGCACACATACATACCCACACACTGCAACACACACCAACATACCTTGTCACACACATGCATTCACAACACACAACATACACTCACAATCAGTCATTCACGCACGCAATCAATGAACTCACACCCGCATGTACGCATTCCAAAACATACACACACCCCCAACATACACACAACACCCCCAACCCCCTCTCCTGTCGGAGAACCCGAATTACCTGCTTGCAGAGGGTTCTCCAGCTGGAGACGGTCCGCGCCGCTGCTGGCAGCAGCAGCGTCCGCCAGCAAAACACCGCCAGGCTGTATCATAGGTCATGATACGGTCGGCGGTGTTTTGCTGGTGTGGCGGTGCTGCTGTGAGCAGCGCCGCCTTACCGCCGTCAGCTGCCATGACCGTCCGCGGTGTTCCGCCAGCATTCTGGCTGAATACCATCAGCGGTCATAATACGTGTAGATGGCTGGTAGCCACGGCGGCGGTATGTTGGCGGCCGTCACCGTGGCAGTAGGCGGCAGTTATGGCCAATGTTGTAATGAGGGCCTTAGTCACCCACACCGCGGGCGATTCTGCCACTCAAAATCCAGTAGTCTCACTAGAATAATGAGAGCCTACGCGACAGTATCGATGACACGAAATGCCTGACGAAAACACTTCATTCAGACCTTTGGTACATCGTATTATCAAATTTTACCCATAGTTCTAGGATACAGGGATACACCAGTCGTGAAACCAGTGCAGTTTATTGGACACATGCAGTCCTATAGTTTCAGACATTCTTTGCCACAATAGAGGGTTATTGTTCTTTGGTTCTATGGAATTCTCTGGCTTTTTAGTGATTATATTTGGATGGAAAATTGTGTTCTAAAATGAACAGCTTCACCCGTTTTCTAAACAGTTCTATCACAATTCAACTAGATAGGGTTAGGCTTCCTCACTACTGTTTGCATGGTGTAGTTTGGGATATGTATTATTCTAATTTCTTACTGGCAATCTTAATTTGTCTGAATCATAGGCAACCTTGTCTCAATCTTGCAACATTGACATTCCAGCTCCCTGAGATACTTACCCAGTAAACATTCCCAAGAAGTTTTTTCCCCTTTTTGTTCCTAGGCCTTTCCCCACTTTTTGTTCCTAGGCCTGTCTTCCCTTTCTATTGCACTATTGGACCCCTCTCCTTCCCTATAACACCTATCTTCTCAGTAGAACATAAGCTCATGTAAAGGCTGTGGGGAACACCTGTTCAGGGGTGTCCAGTGAGGGGCGCGAAAGGGGAAGGGTGAAGAGGACTGTGATAAACAAGTTTAGGGTTCAGGGAAATGAAGATTATTGGGAAGGTAAGTATCCTGAACATTACTTCCTTAGCCGTTTTCCTCATTCCAGTGCTTACATTACCCCATGAGGATATAACCAGGCATCCCATCTAAAGATAGCACAAAGAAAAAAGTTGGGATGCAGAGGTAAAGAAAAAATAATTTATAATACAGAAACTAAAGAGTTACACTTTTTGTTTCAATGAAAAGTTCCCTCTGCAGAGTCTAATAAACCCAAACGATAACATTAGTTTACAAAACTATGAGAAAGAGCCCAGGCGGGTGAACTACAAACCTGTAATTGAACTCAACTAATGTCAACATATGGAACTCTACTCCTCGATCTAAACTGAATACTATCTGGACAATTCTAACCAAATGAAAAGTAGGTGTGAGAAATGGTAATTTGTACCCAACGAATTGAAGTAGTAATTGAGTACGTTTTAACACACAATCCAAAGTTACATACCTGTAAACTAACAGTATAGATATTTGAAAATGTATAAGCAGTTTATAAAATACAAATCAAACATATTTGTGTAGAATGCTAAAGGATCAAAGCAAAGCAACAGTTTTTGGGGTGCAAATTATAAATATTCACTTAGAGATGATTTCCAAACATTGTTTGTGTCCCACATATTTTATATCAGTAAAAATGAATGTCTGTAAAAACTTAGGGGAAATTTACAAGAAAGTGCCACATCATAGATGATGCAACACTTTTCTTATGCCCCCATTGCGCCCTCCTAATGACACCATGGCGCACGTTAGGCCAATAGCATTAAAAAATTGATGCTATTCTGCCACTTTGGTGGATTAGCAACATAAATTATGGCGCTAATCCATCAAAGTCAAGGGAAGCCCATTTAATAGAATGGGAGTGTCACTTTAACGCCTGCCTAAGGCATGAGTTAATAATGACACTAACAAAGGCGCAGTGAAATCTTATAGATTTCACTGCACCATTTTTCTGGGCCTCCTTACGGGGGAACACCCCCTTGCATACATTATGTCTGGCACAGGTGCAATGTGGTGCAAGGGGTTACAAAGTGGCACAATGCTTCAATTTCGCCACTTTGTAAATATGGTGCAACGAAAATGCCTCCTTAACACCTCATTAGTGTAAAAAAATGCCGCTAATGTGGCGCAAGGAGGTGCAAGGCACTTGTAAATATACCCCTTAGTGCCTCTTTCAATGGAAACGTGCAGTACATTACTGTATAAATGATAATGCACTACCACACCATGCTTTGGTAATGTATATGTGACAGTGAGTTCGAAAATGCAGTACACCCCTATCACTCTCCTGCTAAATGTGTGTGGCTCATTTGCTACACTTCTTTGTGTGAGCATTGAGTTTTTCACAATCCCTAGGACTTTAGTGAAGTCACACTGACAGCAGTATCCCCATTCAGGACATTGATTCAACACCACTAACTGAAACTACATAGAGGTGACTTCGCTTTTCACCCCGCAAGCTAGAAATATGGGGCCAGATGTACAAAGCTTTTTGCATGGTGCAAACAGCGAAATTCACAAATGCAAAAAGCACATTGCGATGCTCATTCCCATTTTGCGAGTTGGTAACCTGGTTACCGACTCGCAAATTGGGAATGCGACTCGCAAATAGGAAGGGGTGTTCCCCTTCCTATTTGCGATTCTCATCGCGATGTAGAATTGCTTTTGACCGCGAATGCGGTCGCAAAGCAATTCGCAGTTAGCACCCATTTCAAATGGGTGCTAACCCATTCGCAAAAGGGAATGGGTCCCCCTGGGACCCCTTCCCCTTTGTGAATGGCTCTGAAAAAATGAAACAAAAACGTTTCATTTTTTCATGTGTATTGCAACTCGTTTTCCTTTAAGGAAAACGGGCTGCAGTACCAAAAAAAACTGCTTTCTTAAAAAGCAGTCACAGACATGGTGGTCTGCTGTCTCAAGCTTGTTTCCAGTGGTGCAGTGTGCACAAGACCCATGACTAGACATACCTTTCACACTTAAAGTGTTGAACTAAAGTAAACAAAAAAATGATGGTGAAATGCTCGACTTAATTTCAGCCACTGGTAATTACTCGGGGCGGCACCCTAGTCTATTGTTTTTTCTCCCACTGTGCCACTCCAGATTAGATCCATCCATGTGCAAATCAGTGTTGGTCCTGCTCATGTGGGAGCAATGCAGCCTGAACTGCCATGTCACGTCCTCTCTGAACTGGAACATAAGAAATCCAAGACAGGTTTCTACCAAATTGGCCCTCTTCAATCGAGTGCAGCGTGGGTGCAGTGGCACAGTAGGAATGGAACACACGTTTGGGATTACAACTTGCAGTTAGGTTGCCACCCTAAAGTAAACAAAAAAGTTATGAGTGGAACTGCTTATTAGTTGGGGCCACATCCTAGTCTATAATTTTTTCGCCCACTATGTCACTTCAGATTAGACCCGATGCATGCAAATCAGTATGGTCCTTCTTCAATGAGAACAGGCTAGCACAAACTTCCAAGCCTGGTCCTTTCTGAACAGAAGCACACATAACCCAATACTGGTTTCACCCTAGTTGAGGATTATCACAGTTTATTCATCAATAATTTTATTGCAAATATGCAGTGACATTATCAATGATGTCATAGAAGATGTCATGACTTATGTGATATATGGGGTAATTAGCAATGCACGGCAAGGGAGCGAGCTATTGGGAACAAGTTATAGTAACTTGAGATAACTCTATAACTGATGCATTTCTATGTTTTTGTGTGTGTAACTATAACATAACTCTAAACTTTGCTTTTTTTAGTGAAGTTCTACGTTTTTTTAAATTCTATTCTCAAACTATAACGTGCTCTGTTTTTTAGGTGAATTTCTACAGTTTTTAAATGTTATTTCCTAACTATAATGTCCTTCTTATCTTATTACTTTCAGTGAATTGCTTTCAGTGGGTTTTTACTATAAAATAATTTTCAATGACCATACAATAATCCAACCGCTGCTCTGCAAGCCAACCGTTTCGCATAAAGCAAACACCATGCTGTGCACAGCGGAGAGGTTGGCAGCAGGGCTTGGCCTGTGATCAGGCCCTGTTGTCAACCCCCTGCATGTGGTTCACCCCACGCCACACACAGTCTATGGCTTTAAACCTTTGGCCAGGCACTCTGGCCAACCCCCTAGAGGAAGCTAACCCTTAACTTTGTATGGCTTTCAGCAGGGCACAGCAGACATTTGGCTACGTGGCCTAGCCTGTTGCCAGGCCCTGTAGCCAACCTCCCAAAGGCAGTCAACCTGAGAGGAGGACATGCAGCCCCGCGCCCTAGATGATTCAGCCCACTGGACCCAACCCCCCAGGGCTGGCACATTCTGTGAGGTAGGTGACATGTGTGCCCCTCCTTTGACCTTGGGGACCAAATCCCCCGGGGCCTGGGGCATGTTCTTTAGAGAAGGGTGTACGTGGTTCCAACCCTTGGCCATTTATGGCCCTGGGGACCCCATCCCCGAGGCTCATCACTGAATTTATATGGGAACTTGCAGCCCCCTTCCAAGGGATGGTTTCAGCCTCGGGGACCCCATCACTCAGGGCCCAGGCATATTGCAAAAAGGGTGGGGGCATGCAGCCACCAACCCAAGGCAAACTTTGCCCCAAGGACCCCAAATCCTGGGGACCTCCAACTTTTTAAATAGATGGGGGACACCCTCCTCTGGCTGATATCTGTTCTGGGACCCCATGGCCCAGGACCTGGACAATTACTAAAGGAGTAGGGGGGCCATGTGGACCCCCTCCCTGGGATGGCTTTGGCCCCAGGTCCCCATCCCCCAGGGCCTCCATCCCCCAGTCCCAGCAAATAAAGGAAGGGTGCCCTGGTGACCATCCATGGCACCCACTGTATCCTTGTTGGGGGCTGGTGAGGAGCCCCAGCGGGCTCCAAACTCCAGCAGAAGCCAGCATTGCTCCTGCCAACAAAGAGCAGCTAAAAATGTTGCTCCCTGCAGGTGGTAGCAATCTTTTCATTTGTTTTCCGGCCTCCTTCAGTGCAGGCATGGAAACAGATGAAAAGTCTGCTTCCAATGTTTCATGTTTGCTCTTGTGTGGTGGGAGCTTTGAAATTGCTGCTTCCAAGCGAGAGCCAATACAGGTTTCCCTGCCAATGCCAGTGCGGGCAGGGAAACTGCTATGTCCCAGGGGTGGGAGCCAGCCCTCAGCGATGGGGTTTTTCTTTTGGCCGATCCGTGGATTCGCAGATCCTCCTTGGATCCTTGCGAAAAGCAGGGCACTGATTGGCTTGCCACAGACTGACACAAATATTAATGTGTGTGTGTTAAAAAACCATAGAAACTGAATGAAAAATGGTTACAGGGGTGTTATGCTCACGCCCTAAAGTAACTATAACTCGCACCCTCGCCATCCACTGCTGTTTATCCCAAATTACTCCAAATGATTGAAGGAAAAACTGTGCATGGGCGGGCACAAGTTATAGTTACCTTAGGGTGCGAGTAATAGTTACTTAAAACAATGATAACTATAACTGCTGAATTTCTATGCTTTTGTATGAGTAAATTGAGAATCTAACTATAATGTCCCTGTAACATTATAATATAATTAATATACATATATATATATATATATATATATATATATATATATATATATATATATATATATATAGATAGAGAGATAGTTAGATAGATAGATAGATAGATAGATAGATAGATAGATAGATAGATAGATAGATTGATCATGCACAGCTAATTACTCCACATATAACATCATTAATTACGTCTTGTATGGGATCATTGATATTACCACTGAAACCTTTGCAATATCATTATTGATGAGAAAACTGTGGATGGTGGGGCACAAGTTATAGTTACTGGAGTTAACCATAACTATAAATGCTGAATTTCTGTGTGCTTGTGTGAGTAAATTCAGAACCTAACTATAACGTCCATGTAACCTTTGTTTTTTTCAGTGAGTATACATACATACATATATGTATACGTATAACAATAACTATAATAAATACATCTATATCTATCTCTATATCTATCTATATTTTTTTTTCACTGAAAAGACCAAGGTTACATGGAGTGGAAGTTATAGTTAAGTGAGGTAACTATAACTGCTGAATTTCTATAGTTTTGTACATTTAAAATGTCAGCTTAACCACCCTAACCATAATGTCCATAATGCCCATGTAACCTTCGGGATTTTGAGTGAATTTCTAAGGATTTTTTAATTCTATTTTCCTAAATATAATGTTCTTGCAACCTTTGTTATTTTCAATGGATTTCTAAGTTTTTATTTTTTTTATTTTGTTTCCCAACTATAATATCACTGTAAGCTTTGTTTTTGTAATGAATTTTTATAGTTTTTAAAATTTTATTTACTAACTATAACATACGATATTCAGTATCTCAATGGACATATTACTGGTGGGGGCTAAGCAGTTTCAAAATGTATGTGTCTTCACGTGGGACTGGGATGATTAGCAGGGTAACAGAGACACTGTGCTTTACAAAAACTCTAATACACAAGTTTCCATCATGATATTCAATGCATGTACCAAAGTAAAACATGCTGGGCTTAAAACATCATACTTGTATGAAGGAAGGGGGCGTACCTGATAGACAAAGGATGTATTTACATATATGTATTAGTGGAAACTTTGCTTCTAAAACAGGTATTCTAAATATTAACAAGTACTAATGAACATCTATCCAAGAGGAATTAATGTTGTTATACTAGAACTTTTTTTTTTTATATTATGATAAAATGTGCATTTCTTAAAACTGATAACAGTTAGTTCCATACTTTGGAGTACTCCTTGAGAAGGACTCCAAAGTATTGTTTTTTTGCAATATTGTTTGGATATCGCAGATCCGTTGCGTACCGTCCCGATCTAAAATTCCAGTCCTGTTGAGGATTTGTGAGTTCAGAGAGATTTTTAAAAAAATATTTAAAACCATATATAGAGGCTATATAATTAAATTGTGAACAAAGTGATAATCTAAAATCGCCTGGAAACCTAAATTACACTTTGTAAATCTATGTTAAAAAGTGATTTTACTCGATATTTCCGGATTCGCGACATCGCCGCGACACCACTGCGAACCCTATTTGACAAAGCAAGAAAGTTATTTCATGGACTGAAACTCCTTTCATGCTTTTGTATAGGAAATCCCTCCCACTTTCTTTCTCCTTTGGGTGTGTCTGTGTTGGAAGGTGAGTCATTAGTTGTGTGGCCTGCACAAGATATGGGTCCTCACACGACCACAAATGGGAACCAAACACCCCATTGTAGCACTTGACTCTCATAGGGTAGCGGTGCACAGTCCAAAGCTTACTCAAGGGAAGTGGTGTTGGCTAGTAATCCCAATTCTCGAGCACACAAGTATGACATTCAAACAATTATTGTGTAGTCTGTGCTTTTTTTGATAAAGTAAACTTACATTTATTGCACACAAACTACGCAATACTATGCAACATTTAACAAATATACACAAATTGATGGAATTACTCTTGTATAACATGGTGTAATCATTCTTGTCAATATTTCCTGGTATCCCAATGTAAGAGTTGACTGTAAATTGGAGTGAGAGCACGTAAATCGTGCAATGAAGTCCATCTACTTTGATAAGAGATGGCTGTCAGTCTCATTACTCAAATAGGCATGAAGGAGGACTATGCAAAGGAATCTAGGAATAGTTTAGAGATGAGGATTACTTTCATATTACTTTCTGATTACTTTCAGGTTACTCCTAATTAACTTTGTGTAATACCATCCTACACCCCTAGAGGGTGCAGTCCCAAAGCAAAGAACAAAAGGTCCAAGAAGCTTGTACTTTACATTGTGTTGGAACCCTTGGGGGGTTACAATTCTTTTGTCACACCTAACCTAGGGTGAGGACACCAAGTCTGCGTCTTGTAGCTCCCCCTGCCCATAGGCGCTTGGTTGGTGGTGGCCCCATCTCCCTGGGGCCATCATCAGCTGAGCAATAAGCTCAGATAAACATTGGGCCTTGCAAGGCCTTGAGGGGCATATGTATATGGAATGAGCTGCTCTCCCCCTGTGCCGGAGAGAGACGCCTTGCTTTAAGTTATGCAGCATCGTGCCACATTCTTCTTTGTCTGGGGGATGTCCAATCCCACATGGACAACCCCTGCATGGCTGTTTTGTTGGAGATCTGTGCGGGGAGCCCACCCCCAACTGCCCTCTTGCTGGGGGTGTCCGGTCCCCCCCAGATACCCCCATTAGGTGATTAACACTGGGGAGCGGCTCAGGGAGCCCAACCCTGGCTGCTCCAGCCAGCTCCCCACATGGTCAGCACCTCAGCAGGCAGACACGAGTGGCTGTGAAGACCTGGTGGGCCACCTGGGGGAAGTGCAATGTCACTCCTCCCTTCCCTCCTGCCGCATTGAGGCCCCAGGATGGGGTCCAGGATCCCTTTTCACCTTCCTGGGAAGCATGGTGGCATTCCCCATTTTCCTCTCCAATCTGGTGTCCCTGACTTCAACTTCCACTCGGGGACCCTGGGATAAGGTCTGGGGTCCTATTGGTATTTTCACGGGGAGTGCAACTGTGCTCCCCGGTTTTGTCTTTGGTCTCTGGCCTCTTACTCAGCCGGTGGCCATCTTTGAGGGAGACACAATGGTGTCCCCGGCTTCACTTAGTTGGGGAGCCCCGGGCCGGGATTAGGGGCCCCTTCTTCCTTTCAGCTTTCACGGGGAGCGCAATGGCGCTCCCTGACTTAACCTTGTCTGTGGGGCCCCGGTATGGGGTCCGGGGCCACTACCAGCATCTTCACAGGGGTCGTGATGGTGGCCCCCGGCTTTACTTCTTTTTGGGGCAGACCCCGGGCCCTGGCCAAAGCAGCAGCGGAGCCCCATGCGCTTCGCTGCTCGCTTTGAATTAGTTCAAAGGTCACAGACCTTCTCTGCCTGCTATCTCGGGCCATGTGGGCCATTTTTGACAATCCTATTGTCGTTTTGCTCCTGGTGGAGAGCCCTAGCTACCAGAATCACTTTTGTTAGGACTCCTGGCCTAGAAGGTCCCTAGGTAGTAGGGAGCTAGTCCCCCTGACTCCCTGCGCCAGCCTTTCCTCTGGGTGCCGTCCTTTTCTTCTGGGCAGCACAGTTTCCTTGTGCCAGGCAAGTCTTTCCCCCAATTAGTCCTCAGGAGTGGTATAGGGGGCAGCTTATCTAGCTCTGGCATGTGCCTCGCTGGGTCTGAAGTCCTTCAAGGGCAGAGTCCCTGCCCCAGGGGCAGTCAAGGGTTTCTTCCTTCCAGTTGCCTATGATGCCCATCTGCAGTCCCAGTGTCCAGCAGTGAAGCACAGCCAAGAGAGAGAGCTCTCCTTTGTGCATGACCTTTTAAGCGGATGTGGAAGTGTTCAGCAAGCCTGCACCTCTGGCCTAACCAGATGTGCCACATCACTTCCTTGGCTCTGTCACCTCCTTCCTGCATGTCTTCTTGGATATCTCCAAATGATGTCGTCCAGGACCTAGGGCCACAAGTGCTCTCAAACTCAGCCCCTCCTCTCTGGCATTCCTTCCAAGTCCTCTCTGCCCTTTTCCTGGCAGTGGCTGACAGCTCGCTGCTCAGGCAGTTGAATAGAGCAGTAATTGACCCTAATCCTGAGCTGAGTCAGAGAAAGATGACATTCCGTACAACTATGCTTTTGTAACCTACTGCATCATTCTTTTCATACAGGTTACAGTGTACATTGGTGTGACTCTGGTCTTTGTGGGCCCTAGGGCACCTGAGTTATGCCCTAGGCCACTCGTTCCTATTTACATTTAATGGAGTGTCCCTACGGTGAAAAGACAGTAAGCACACTGACATTGACATTTACTGGAGTGTCCCTAAACTAAAAAGACAGTAAGCACACTGACTATCCCTCACATGTATACACCCATCTCATGAGGCCTTCTCCAGGTCACCATCCACTCTGCATTGTTCCTTCTGCACCATCCTACCTAAGCACAGTTCTTGGGCTGCGCACGCCAGGAATCCTCCCTTGCATGGGTGCACATGTGCACACATGATCAGGTGTAAACAGCCCAGAGCCGCCTACTCTTGCTGCGCCACAACAGCCTTTCCTTAGCATGGTGACTCCGGCGGTAAACACGCACAGTCCATTTTACAATGAGTTTACTGTGGATGAGTCCCTGATTAGGAGGCTCTCTCACAGTAAAAGGTCTAAACCAAGGTGGTGAAAAAATGAAAAATCAGGGTGGACCAGATGGTCAGAACCTTCCTCTCACATCCTGTTAGAAATCACACCTATTACAGAGTCAGAAGCGGAAGATTTCTTGTTGCTGTTTTTTTTAAAGTTAATTTCACATTGGCTTATTCTTCAAACTCTCAGCAGGACCCTGATGAGGAGAGTTCTTCTTCAGATGCGTACTCACGACCGCCTTAACAATGATCCTTGGACCGATATAGTGTTACTTCAGCAAATGACTGGAAGGAAAGGAATACTGGTCTTCTTAAGCTAACCATTCACAGATATAGTTACTGTGATTGGGTCCAAGCTACGGATGATATTCAGCCCTGATGAAGTCGATGGGGTCGTCCCCGGACGAAACACGTGTTGGCTGTGAGGTCAATATGGAACTGATGGGCATTTGACTAATGGCTGGGAGGTCAATATACAACGGAAGAGCACAATATTGAAAACGGAATCACTGATCTAATTTTGGTTGTATCCATGAGATGAGAATACGAAACAAGGGACAGAGACATTGAAATTTCAAGAATTGTTACATCAAATCGAAGACTACTGACGCCTCTTCTATTTTGGATTATTCCTCATTTTACTCGTATGATGGGACACTGTTCAAATGTAATATTTGGAGTGATTTTCTAATGGTTGTAACTAGCATTTTGATATTTTTTGCAAGTGTATAATAGTAACGAGTGCCTCTTAAATGTATTTTGTTCACTAGATTGCCACGCAAATCAGTTGGGGGTTGGAGGGTGTAATCCCCTTAGAGTGCACCGTTTAGAATCAATGTGGAAATCTTGGATACACCTCAGTACTTTGAGCCCCATTTCTTCCTTAACCAAATACCCCCCTGGAAGCAATTAGAGTTCTTCTTCAGATGATCAGCCAGTGCCAAAAAAAAGAATCCATCACCTGGCAATTTTTCATAACCCCTTCTGGGGAGAAAAACGTTGAAGCAAGAAAAGTGAGATGCAAGCTGTGTGACAAGAAACTTCCAAGGGCTTTAAAGAAGTACTCACACAGAACCAGCAGTATGCTCGAACATTTAAAACCTATTCACCCACATCACCTTGCTAGAGCAGAAAGGGACCATGGTGCACTGCATACATTTACATCAGGTGTGGGGCAAGTAGCACCTGGGGATTCAGGGCCAGCTATGGCTCAAGAACATTTTGTGGCAACCATTCTGGGTTCTGCAAAAATTGATAATTTTTGCACAACCCACAAGAAAGTTCTTACAATTAGGAAGCAGTCTGCACTTGGATTGATTCAAGAAACGAACAGACACAAATGCTATTTTTTGTTTATTTTTGGAATAGAAAACTTGTTACACAAGTTATGTGCATTTTGGTAATTTAATTATTGTGTGCAGTTGCCATTTTGAAAAAAAAACAAAAAAAAACTAACTGCTCAAAAAGACAAAACAAAAATGGTTTCATAAAACAAACATGTGTTCTTGTTAGAATCACCTTTTAAGGTTTAAAGGTAGAAAAACTATTTGTTACATATTTGTAAATACCTTTTGTTATTTGAGTGTGTATTTCTGTGTTAGTTTGAATAGGTGTTTTATTATTTTTTGTATGGGTGTATCAGTGTGTGTTCCTGAGTGTGTTAATGTATGCATGAGCGTATGTCTGGGTGTTTTAGTGTATTCATCACTGTGTGCCTAGGTGTGTCAGTGGATGCATGAGTTTGTGTCTGGGTGTGTCAGCGTATGCCTGAGTATATCCCTAGTGCCTGGGTGTGATATTGTATGCATGAGTGTTTGCCAAGGTGTTTTAGTGTATGTATCAGCATACGCCTTTGGGTTTCAGAGTATGCAATGTGTGTCTCGTTGTGTAATGGGTGAGTGTGTGCCTGAGTGTATTAGTGTATGCATGATTGTGTGCCTAGGTGTTTTAGTATATGTGTCAGTGTGTGACTGGGTGTGTTATTCTAAGCAGGAGTGTGTCGCTGGGTGTTTTAGTATGTGCATCAGTGTGTGCTGCGGTGTCTCAGCGTATGTGTCAGTGTGTGCCTAAGTTTGTTAGTATATGTGTCAGTGTTTGCCTGGATGGGTCAGTGTATGTGTCAGCATGTGCCTGTGTGTCAGTGTGTGCATCAGTGTCTACTTGGGAGTGTCAGTGTTTGCATTAGTGTAAACCTGGAAATGTTGTGCCAGTGTGTGCCTTGATGTGTCAGTGTATGTGCCAGTGCCAACCTGGGTTTGTCAGTGTATGCATTAGTGTATGCCTAGTAATGTCAGTATATGCATGACTGTGTGCCTGGGTGTGTCAGTGTATGCATGACTGTGTGCCTGGGTGTGTTAGTGTATGGATGAGTGTGTGCCTAGGTGTGTTAGCATATGCATGAGTTTGTGCCTGGGTGTTTTAATGTATGAATCAGTGTGTGCCTGGGTGTGTCAGTCTATGCATGATTGTGTGTCTGGGTCTGTCATAGTATGCATCAGTGTGTGCTTGGGTATGTTACTGTTTGGATGAGTGTGTGCCTAGGCGTCTTAGGGTATGTATGAATGTGTGCCTGGTTGATTTAGTGTATGCACCAATGTACTTGGGTGTGTCAATATATGTGTAAATGTATACCTCGATGTGTCAGTATAAGTGTCAGTGTCTGCATGTGTGTTTTAGTGTATGTGTCAATGTGTATCTAGGTGTGTCAGTGTATGCATGATTGCATGCCTGGGTGTGTCACTGTATGCATAAGTGCTCTTGGGTGTGTTACTGTATGGATGAGTGTGTGCCTGGGTGATTTTGTATATGCATCAGTGTGTGCCTGGGTGTGTCAGTGTACACAGCAGTGTGCTCCTGAGTATCTGAGTTTATGTGTCAGTGTTTTCCTGAATATGTGAATGTATGTGCCAGATTTTACCTGTGCATGTCAGTGTCTCACTGTTTGCTTTAGTGTGTACCTGGGTGTGTAAGAGAATGCATCAGTGTCTACCTGCGCGTGTCCGTGTTTACATCAGTGTGTGCCTGGGTGTGTCATTGTATGCATCAGTGTCTTTCTGGATATGACCGTTTATGCATGAGTGGGTTCCTGGGTGTGTCAGTGTATGCATGAGTGTGTGACTGGGTGTTTTAGTGTATGGGTCACTGTGTGAGTATGTATGTTAGTATAAGCATGAGTGTGTCCCTGTGTGTTTTAGTGTGTGCATCAGTGTGTGCCTTTATGTCCCAGAGCACACATCAGTGTGTGTCTGAGTGAGTCAGTGTATCCACCAGTCTGCTAGGTGTGCCAATGTTTGCATAAGTGTGTGCCTTGGTGTGTCAGTGTACGTGTCAATGTGGGCCTGGATGTGTTGGTGTACATATGAGTTTGTGCCTGGAGGTGGTAGTGTATATATGAGTGTGTGCCTGGGTATGTCAGTGTATGCATGACTGTGTGCCTGATGTGTCAGTATGTGCCTGCGTGCGGTGGTGTACAGATAAACTTGTGGCTGGTTGTGTGTATGCATGAGTGTGCTCCTGGGTGTTTTAGTGTATGTTTCAGTGTGTGCTTGGGTTTGTTAGTGTATGTACGAGTGTGTGCCTGAGTGTTTTCCTGTAGGCATCAGCATGTGCCTGAGTGTATACGTGTATGTATCAGTTTGTCCCTGAGTGTGTCAGTATATGCATCAGTATGTGCCTGAGTGTGGTGGTGTACAGATAAGCCTGTGGCTGGGTGTGTGTATGCATGAGTGTGCTCCTGGTTTTTTAGTGTATGTTTCAGTATGAGCCTGGGTGTGTTAGTGTATGCATGAGTGTGTGCCTGAGTGTTTTCCTGTAGGCATCGGCATGTGCCTGGGTGTACACGTGTATGTATCAGTGTATGTGTCAGTGGTTTCCTGGATGTGTATGTGTCAATGTCTATCTGGATGTGTCAGTGCATGCTGCAGGTGTGCCTAGGTGTGTCAGTGTAAGCATGACTGTGTGCCTGGGTGTGCCAGTATATGCATCTGTGAACCTAGCTGTGTTAGTGCATGGATGAGTGTATGTCTGGGCGTGTTAGTGTATGCATGCATGTGTACCTGTGTGTTTTAGTGTATGCATCAGCATGTACCTGGGTGTGTCAGTGTATTCATCAGAATCTACTTGGATGTGTCAGTGTTTACATCAGTGTATGCTTGGGTGTGTCAGTGTATGTGTCAGTGTGTGTCTGGATGTGTCAGTGTATGTGTTAGTGTCTACCTAGGTATGTCAGTGTATGCATCAGTGTGTGTCTGGGTGGGTCGGTGTATGCATCCCTGTGTCTAAGTGTGTAGGTGTATGTGTCAGTGTGTGTCTGGGTATGTCAGTTTATGCATGCGTGGGTGCCTGGGTATGTGAGTGTATGCATGAGTGTGTGCCTGGGTGTGCCAGTGTATGCATGAGTGTGTGCCTGGGGATGTCCGTGTATGCATCAGTGTGTGTCTGGGTATGTCAGTGTATGCATCAGTGTGTACTTGGGTGTATCAGTGTATGTCTCAATGTGTGCCTGAGTTTCTAGGTGTATGTGTCAGTGTATGCCTGGGTGTGTCTGTGTGCATATTAGTGTGTGTCTTGGTGTGCTAGTATGTGGATCAGTGTGTGCCTGGGTTTATTAGTATATGTATGAGTTTATACCTGGCTGAACCAGTGTATGCATGCGTTTGTGTGTCAGTGTATGCATCAGTGTTTGCCTGGGTGTATCAGTGTATGTATCAGTGAATGCCTGGGTATGTTAGTTTATGTGTCAGTGTGTACCTGGGTGTGCCAGTGTATGCACCAATGTTTGCGTGGCTGTCTCATTAGGTGCATTATAAATGGTGAAAAGTATAATTAGTCACCTACATTACTGCAATAAATAGTTCAATTGATCTGTGTAAAAAGAGAGAAATCATAAATATAAGTTGTTACATGTTATACTTTTACACAATAAAGTTTACGTTTCTGCAATGCAAGCTTTTGTGTTAATTAATAGAGCATTACACATTTGTAACGCTGTAAAGCAATCATACATTTCAATTAAACGTTTAATTTCTCCTTTTTTTTCACTATTCTCAAGTTCCATACTTTTACACCTTACATAATGTGCTTTGTAAAGAATCAACATTGAACAGTGGGGAAAATCAATCACATAGATTATAGAAAAATAACACCAGAACTTCACAGTATGTCAGTGTAAATTATCTACAATTAAATAAGCAATGGTTTTAGCTATACTTCCTGAACTAATAAAAAGAAACATATGCTAAAGCTAAGTTCTTTCTTATTAACATTTTTACAATACAATTAATTTCCATAAAGGACTGGGGTGTATGGAGAGCCTTCTAAAGACATCACCCCTGGTAGGCCTGATGATGTTATAAAAACTGACATGAACTACAAATAGACTACTTCACTTTGCCAATTGTAATCCTTCTTGTAAGTTGTTAGTTCATGTTGTAATATCTGTTTGTGGTATTCTTCTCATCTTATTGTGTCCATCCAGTTTTAGTTTTTGAAAGCAAAATGCTGTTTCCAGAGGTGATAGCATAAGTAACTCCCTCATAACAGATAATATCCTTAGTAGTATTTCTTTCTCCACAAAATAGTTGTTTGTCCTAGTTTTTACTTTGTAATAACTGTTTCCAATTTACTGGCATTTGCACTGTATCTTTCTACCATTAACTGCATACCAGTATTTTGAATGCCTTAATTAGAAATCACCCTGGTTGGTCATGTGATGTCACAAATAGTTGTATTAGAGGTGCCACAAGAATATTATTTCACATTTTCAGTTGTAATGTTCTTTAAAACTTATTTTCAAGAAACAGAAGATAGGAATTTGGTAGTTCAAAAGGTAGTATTTTCTTGAACATGTGGATTATGTCCACGCAGTTAGAGTTTTTACATAGATGAGATATATATATATATATATATATATATATATATATATATATATATATACTTACTCCTTTATGGAAAATAATAGCCATAGTGGTACATGATTGTTCAGAAACAGATATCCTGCTTCAAAATTGGTAACGTGTGTTTCCAAATTATGTTCATCTGCTATACATCACTGTAGCATTAGGATACGATGTTTGTATATGCAAGGATGATAGAAGATCTGATTGACAGTTTCTGCAGGTATTCTTCTGTGAAGCTTCTCTAAACAACCTGGTTTCATGAATAACTAAGGGCCTGATTTAGATCTTGGCGGTCAGGATTACTCTGACACAAACATGATGGTTACTCCATTCACAATATTACCATTTCTATAGGATATAATAGAATCACTATACAGTGAACAGGATATCCATCATGTTTGTGACAAAGTAACCCCTTCCACCAAGATCTGAATTAGGCCTGAAGTCCAAATAAGTCATCAATAGTTACTGTCTCTTCCTCTAAAAAAACAAAAAATTCCTTTAGCAATTCTTATGCATCTCCTTGAGTGTTTTGGTTCAAGTGTACAAATTCATTGCACACTTCTACAAGGTCGTGAATGTGAGATGCACACTGTGTTTTACTTCTATCACTGCATAGGCATTCTAACACAGCAAACAGTGCAGAGCACAATCTATTATTTTTTCTCTGTCCAACTTTATGAACAACACAAGGTAAAGAGAACAGTGCATACAAAACCGCAATGGCAGAGCAGTTGACACGAGAGGGGTTTGACAACTGGCAAACAACAATATTACCTACATTGTCAATTTTTTTCTCTTAAGAAGTTTGTTTGTCTTTCTTACACTTCTCTACAACATCAGTAGGATACTTCAAATGCTTTCTCTTCAGACAGATGGAAGGTTTTTCATAAACCAGACACTGTTCAAAATTAGGAGCATAAATACTTCTCCATCGGTTTTACTCTTTGACACAACTTGAATAAGCATTTACATTACTATTGTCAAAGTCTACAAGATACATATCGAACAAGGCGATAGGGCTACATAGGACATACCTTCCTTAAAGACAGTAGTACCAATATTAATGAATGCTGCATCTAAACTTTAGTCAAAGCATATGTTAGAGAAGCTGCTGAACATACATACATTTCACAAGTAAGAAACTTGTAACGGACCTTCCAATCTGTTTTACACCATCACTCTAATTAACGTGAATCGCTATGTATTCAATTAATTTACCCATAGCACCATTAACTAATTCTTCCCCAACATTCAAATTACGCTGCATAATTTATTTATATAATAATACAGTTTTTGCATACATGTAAACACTTTTCTAATCCTGCGTTCTGAAAAGAGATTTCTTCAATTAATCCAATTTTGCTTGTAATCTTTCACTTAGGAGTACTGTTACACCCTAGTGTTTCATTTTATCAATTGCTGTAAATTCCAAAATGTCTTCTTTCTCCAGTTTTATTAGTTGTTTGTTAAAACAGGAACACTCCTGAAGTGTGGGCATTAGACAGACAATGGATTTCCCTTCTTCAATGAAACTGGACATTATCTGTGCTACTGTCTTGTTTGTAGGAAATACTTTCTTTGTAAGCAGACTCTCTAAGCTATGTTTCCCCTCTTTTGTGAGAATTTCTATCCTAGTATCTCTCAGAATATTTCTGTATTCCATGTCAGATGCTTGGTGCATATTCCTAAGTAGTTCTTTGTATTGGAAGTTTAGCCAAATGTTTATGTTTCCAATACTTCCCAAGGAATTCAGAGTTTCATCATGGAGAAGTACCTTGGACTCAGGTTGCCTATGGACGGGGCAAGATGTAGTAGATTGCCGAACTCAAACAAGCGTTTTCCTCCAAATAGCACACCCTAGACTGTCGTTAGAATCTCTTTCATTCTCAGGTGTACAAGAGCAAGCATTAAGTTTGAGACCATGCTCACCTCATCGATTATCAAAGCTCCAATTTATTCAATACTCTTTAGACTTTATGACAAGCTTCACTGGATATCATTTGGTACTCCAGTATGGTATCATGTTCCACAGGTAGCATAAGTAGTCAATGTAAAGTAATTCCTTTTATGTTATGTGTAGCTAATCCAGTTTGTACTGAACTATACACAGATTCAAGTCTGTAGGTAAGCTGTGAAAACTTCAATTAAAAGCTTTTCCCAGTGCCAGCTTGACCACTGACATATAATAGTATTGGGTTAAATGATGAACATTTACATTAATTCTTCTTATGGAGGAGTCCATGCTCTATATTCTCTTTTACCTCCATATATATTTCTTTCTGCTCGTCATTCTGTTGTCCAATTATCTGTTCTAAATCAACACTTTCTTGCCTTGCTTGTTGCATTACAGCCTCTACTTCAATCATGGCTAGGGCAGTTTCATTAACAATAATTGGTTGTCCAAGAGGATCTTGACTTAGACATCCTGCACTTTGGCTGCTTCGTGAACTGTCAGTAGCTATCTCAGCAGCGATTGTTTCCTCCTGTTCAGTCTCATCATTTTACATTTTCATGTAGATGGGAAAGACTGAACCCTGAATGCTGTCTTTCACCGCATTGAAAGAATCTTCACAGCTGTCAAAGTGTCCAAGCAACTCCGGTCCATAATGCCAAGGCTTGAAAATTGTCAAAGTGCCAAACAGAAAAACTTGCTTTCATCAGAAGTTTGGCAACTAAGATTTCTGTGGTTTAATAAACTTCCTTCCGTGTCCTGAACCAAACAACTGTTGAAACCAACTCTCTTCAACTACATTTTTTTATATTGTTTCTAAATCACATACCCACTCTTATACCCAGACAGACACCCACACATCCACTAACACACCCACAGAGACAGTCTCGGGAACACTCACAGACCCACACAGACACTCAGGCAACCACTCACTGGCCCACACAGATACTCACATACCCAATCTCAGTCCCAAAAAGACACTCTCAGACCCACTCACAGACACAAAGTTTTTTCAAATAACCCTAAGGTAACTATAACCCACGCCTTTACTATGCACAGTTTTCTCATCAATAATTTTACTGCAAATGCTATAGTGATATCAAAGATTTCATGAGTGATGTAATATCTTGGGTAATTAGCAGTGCGTGGTGACGACGTGAGTAAACATTACCTTGGGGCACGATTTATAATACTTCTAACAACTCTAACTATAACAGCTGAATTTCTAGGGTTTTGTGTGTGGAAATTCTGACTTAACTATAATGTCCTTGTGAATTTCTAGGGTTTTTTAATTCTATTTTCTAACTATAACATGCCTGTAGCCTTTGTTTTTTTCAAAGAATTTCTAGGGTTTTTTAACGTTAAATAAGATGTTTCTCACAATGCATGGTGAGGGGTTTGACCCAGAGCCTGACTTCCTAATTTCCTTATTTACTACAGTATCCTCAGTGGAAAATGCTTTTATTGTTCCACTTTGATTACATCAAGATGGAATTCAGATGTACAACACTTTTGGCATCAATTCAGAACATTAGCACTCTAGTTGGTCATTACAACCATGTAAGCTGCTTAATACCAGGTAGTTAACTGGCAGTCTGCTGCTGGTTTGAAAATACATGTTTCAGTTTGCATATCAGAATTTTTAATGAAATAGAAGATTTCTACAGCACTAACCAAACTTCCTATGACAAAATGACCCCCTTCGTTGCAGTCTTTTCTAATTTAAGGGCCTGATTTAAGAAAAATGGCACTGCATCCAATGCACGCCACTTTTCTTGTGGAATGTGGTGCCCCTCTACTGCCACCATGTGTGCGCTGTATTTAATATATGGTGCACCATGGCGCAGGGTAAGGGCATTAGTGTCAGAATTTTTGACGCTATGTACTCAATAGGATTAGCACCAAAATGTTGGCAATAATCCTGCACAGTATATAGGGGCCCATTGAAAGGAATAGTGTGCCCCTTTTTAATGCTTGCTCTGTGCAGGCATTAAATGTAGCCATAAAAAAATAATGCAGCAAAATCTCTTAGGTTCCACTGCACCATTTTAGCAGTCCCCCTAATGGGGAAACATCTCCCCTGCATACAATATGCCTGGCACATGCATAATGTGCCGCAAAGGATTAGAAGGTGGGGCAATGCATGCATTACACCACTATGTAAATATGCTGTGGCGATTTTGGCATCATTGGGCCACATTAGCATTAAAAAAATGATCCCCTTTAAATTATTTAGTATGTGTCCCGGGGAAGTGGTGATGCCTGAGGCTGTGGCCTCCCTCACATATCAAAAGCATTTCTGTCCCGGGGGTGGCGGTCTCTAGGGTGCGGGGGAGGCCATCGGTCCTCCTCCATGTCACAAAAGCATTTTTGGCCTGGGGTTGCTCCCCGGGGCGATGGAGGACTGCACAGACTCCCACTCATATTACATTATTCGCCCCAGGGAGGTGGTGGGCCCCTGTGCCAGGAGCGCCACTCTTATTAAAACAAAAAGAGTGCCCCCAAGGCTTGGCCCACCAGGTTGTTTATTTAAAAACAAGTGGGGAAGCCCGCTTTGGATCCCCAGCACCAGGGTGTTCATACCCTGACTCCTTTTGTATTTTTAATTCTTTTTTTCTTGGACTGGGCATCATCCGAGTCCAAGATGTTTGCCAGCACTTTCTGTTGTGTTGGCAGTCAATCAGATCTCAGCACAACATCGGGAGGGGTGAGGAATCCTTCACGTCCCTAGAAATACAAATTTGAATTTCCTTATATTTCTCAAAAACTTCCTGAATTAATTTACACTAAATTTCAAAAAGTGCTCTTTCCGGACTAAGAGCAACCTTTCAGCCAAATTTGGTGTAGTTCAGTCCAATGGTTTTCGCACTATTGCTGTTCAATTTTTCATATGGGAATTAACATTGAAAATGCTCTAAATTTAACTACCTCTTATCTTAATCTCAGCTTGATGGATCACCCTGAAACGTTCCAGACAGCAGCCACTGGAAAATATATATTTTTATATATATGTACATATATATATATATATATATATATATATATATATATACTAATGGCGGTCGCCACTAGCTAGTTAAAGTAAGGTCTGCTTTTTTTTGCCAAGTTCAGTCAGTTCAGCTTTTTTCTAGATAGTTTGGGGATGCTCTGTCATGTGGGGGGTCAAGAAAAATGGGGGGGGTCCCAAAACACTTTTTCCCCTTTCTATGTCAATGGGATTTTTCAAAATTTTGAACATGACTACAGCCCAAACCACAAGACAGAATCACACCAAATTTGACAGAAAGCTAGATTTTGGTCATAAAAGTATGCTTTTTGTAATCTGATGTAAATCCATTCAGTACTTTTGGAGAAATTAAGGTTTAAAAAAAATAGATACATCGGTACGTGGGTCCTCCATGATTCCGACTGACCCTGTGCTGATATCTGATTGGCTTCCAACACTTCAACCAGGAATTGTTGATTGTTAGCAGCTATAAACAAAAAGGTGAAAAAAAGAAAAGGGGCCATGATAGGGACACCCTGACCCCTTAGCTCTGGTGCTGGGATCCCAAGGTTCAAAAGAAATTTTTTTAATACTTCAGAAGAATCCACAGATCCAGATCTGTGGATTTTTCCGACATAAAAAAAAAAAAATCCCACCTTTTTCATTAAACCCCTGGGTAGGCCAAGTCCAAGGGACATGCAAGAAATAAAGATGGGTGGCACATGGAGTTCTCCTCCAGGGCTTCCCAAAGCCCTGGGGACTGCCACCTCCCCAGGGAGAAGATTTAGATGTATGCGAGGGGCCACGTGCCCCCACCACAGCCCCAGGGACCACCACCTCTCTGGGGTGAATGTAATATGGTATGTGGGGGTACATGCAGCCACCCCACAGCCCCTGGGACCACCACCTCCCCATGCTCCTGCTATGTCCTGGGGTGCCAACCCCCAGGAGGCAGCTGTTTGGTCTGACTTGGCGGGAGATTTGACAGCACCCACCAAGTTAGAGCAAACACTCTGCTCACAGTGAGGCAGAGCTGTCAAACAGCTCTCCATCACTGTCAGTGGAGGTTTCTTATGTTTCCCTGCCACAGAGAAGCAGTCAGGGAAACCAAGGAAAACATTACTCTCACAAAAATCAGCTCCCTATCTGTGACAGCAAGATGGCTCCTACAGATGGGGAGCTGGTGTGGATCCCAGGGGTCTTCAATCTCCCCTGTGGTCCCCATCATAGTGACTGGGTGCCTTGGGGGCACCCAGATCACATGGTTCCCTGGGGGATGGGGTCCCTGGGGCCGAGATGGACTTTGGTGAGGGGGGGCACACTGCTCCCCTCCCCCAAGAAAAAATTAATAGTTAGGCCGGGCCCTGGGGGATGGGTCTCCAGGGCTGAGATCGGCCCTTTGGAGGGGGGTCATGCAGCGATGCTTGGATTAACATCATAAAAATTACTTAACGTTAAAAAAAAACATAGAAATTCACTTAAAATACCAAAGCTTACAGGGATGTTACAGTTAGGATCACATTTTAACCGTATAAAACCATAGAAATTCAGCTGTTAAATTTAGAGTTTTTTCAAGTAACTATAACTCACGCCCTAAGGTAACCATAACTCACGCCCCAGGCATGCACATTTTTTTCCCTAAATGTTTTACAGCAAATATTACATTGATACTCTCAATGATGTTCTCATAGATGTTATGAGTGCTGTAATGGGTAGGGTAATTAGCAGTGCATGGCGAGGGTGCGAGTAATAGTTAAGTTACCTTAGGGCCCAAGTTATAGTTACTTGTGATAACTCTAACTACAGCAGGTGAATTTCTATGGGTTTGAACATTTAAAATATGAGCCCAACTGTAACATCCCAATAACCCTTGTCGTTTTCAGTTCATTTCTGTAGGTTTTTTTACGTAATTTTACTTATTATATGTTAATCCAACCACGGTCACACATGGCCTTTGGCCATGTCCTGCGGACAACTTCCTATAAACACATCCAGCCCTACAGCTTTGGCCATGCAGGGTGTGGGGTTTTGAGCTTAAAGGGGCAATATTACATATATATATTTAGTGGGGCATTATGGGCCCTCCTGGCCTTGGGGACCACCAGCTTCTGGGGTAAAACAATAAATATGTTGAAGGGGCTGTGCTGACTTTGAGGCCCAGGGACCACCACCTCCCAAGGAAAACATTAAATAACTATATGGGAGGCCACTCTATCACCATGCGACCCCATACCACACACGGCCTTCAGCCATGTGCAGTGGGGATTGGCCAAAGGGCCTGACAGAAGGCCAGGCCCTGTGGAAAACAAACCATAACCACCCAACCCCTCTATAACCACCCTACCTACTTTGGCCTGCGGCCAGGTCCATGCCAACCCCCTACAACCAAAATATTCCGCCCCTGCATGGTAGGGGTTGGCCACAGTACCTGGCCTGTGGCCAGGCATGTAATCAATCCTCTTTAAGATACAAACCCCGAATCATGCATGGCCAAAGGGGTTTGGAGCTTAAATAAGGCAACATTAAATATATATATTTTTGGGGGCCACATGAGTCCCTAAGTCCCCAAGGACCACCATCACCTCCCCAGGGCTATGTAATAATGAGGCTTTGCAGATCCTCTTGGGTCCCAGAGACCACCACATCCTCAGGACAACATTAAAAATATGGGGGAGGCTGCACATACCCTCCTGGTCACATTGACCACCACCTCCTTAGGGCCATATAATAAAAAACTAAGGGGGGTTGCACAGACCCCCCACAGTCCCAGGGACCAGCAACTCCTCAGGACAACACTAAAAAAATACATGAGGGGCCACACTGACCCACCCAGGCCATGGGGACCACCACCCTCCAGGGATTCATGCTAAAACAAACTTGAGGGGGGCACGCAGACCCCCCCGGTTCCAGAGACCACCACTTTCCAAGGAAAATATAAAAATAATATATATATGGAGGACCACACCCACAGATCCCTCCAGGATCACCACCTCCCCGGTGCTACATTTTAAAACTACATGAGGGCCAAGCGGACACCCCTAGGGACCACCACCACCCAAGGATATTTAAAAAAAATATTTATAGGGGCCTGCAAGGACCCACTTGAGCCCCGGGAACCACCACCTCCCTGGGGCAAAATACTTTTTTCAAAAGTGACGTGGGCCTTGTGGCCCTCCTGCCTAGGCCAATTTTGTCCCCAGGGACCTAATCCCCTAAGGCCCGGCAATATAGTCAAGGGTGCCCGGGGCACACATTAAAACTTGTAGGGACCACTTGGGGAGCCTCAAGGACCCTGAAGTCCCACCGGCTCCCATCTCATGCAGGAGTTGGCAGTGCTCCCACACACAGGTACCTACTTTAAATAGCGGTTCCCTGCATGCAGGAGCAATGTTTTCATCTATTTCCCTGCCTGCTTGTTAGCAGGCAGAGAAGGAAGATAAAACTTGACTTTCAGGAAGTGAGAGCAAATTTAAAGCTCCCACTTGCTGAAAGCGGAGTGTTAGCTTTTGCTTGGTGGACGCTGTCAGTTCCTGCCAAACAAAACAAAACACCTACCTCCGGAGTTTGGGCACCTCAGGAAGAAGCAGGAGCCAGTCCTGGGGGTGGCAGTCCCCAGGGCCATATATGGCGTCAGGAGCCACACAGCCCCCCTCTCCCAGAGTCCCCTAGAGTCCATGGCTCTCCCTTTAACTTGCTGTAAGTATGCAAATGTGCAAATGACCTTGAAGCTCCGCCTGCATGCTACCACACTGTCCACCTTAGTAGTATGCAAGGTCCTTCCTGCATTTTAGCAGGATGATGGACAGCTTCACAAAGGGGTCCCCAGTACTTTCCTCAATGATTTGGTGTCACGTTCTTGTTGGTTGAGAAATGAAGGACATATGCAGGGAAAATAAGTGACATTTGCCTCTCTCTAAATCTTCATTGTGACCTCCTACAGAAAGACTCACAGGCCAAAGGTTTACACCAGGGGAACCAGCAATTTCCTGGCTGGCACGATGTTTAGGACAGCAAAGCCAACTGAGACTCCACCATCAAACAGAGCTGTCCCAGCACATCTTAAGGAGGCAGGGGAAACAAGAATTGGGACATTTGACAACATTTGTAGGATGTATATGCATACGTGTATGTTTTTTTATTAATAAAAACATGAAAATAACAAATTAAAATAATGCTACAAAAACCTGACCAGGCAAACGAGCCAATTGAGCCGTTGCAACCCTGAGGAGGGCTAGCAGTTGCAGGACTCACATGTTTATATTCTTCAGATGACCTGCATAATCTACCACACCACAAACAGAACATTATCAATTAGTATTAACTATTTTTCCTATCATGTAAACAACTTGCCAGCCTTCTATCTCCCACTCCACATTTTAGTATCAACAATAAACTTTTAACCAATGCTAACTCCAGCATTTTTCATGTGTTCTTCCTTCTGTCCTCTGGCGCTTAACTTTGCTTGCCTATCCTGCTGGCTACCCTCTTCTCTCCTCTGTTTCCCTACTTCCTCTTTTCATCCTTATCCTGCTTATCCAATGCACCTTTCTTTGAGCCCTCACACCACTTGCTTATCAAAAAACATCACACAGCTATACATCCCATGCCCAACCTGCCCTCAAGAACTTTTTGCCGTGCAGGAGGTAGGCTAAGCTGTTTCTTGTGAAATATTTCCAAAGTGCCTTTTGCCTTGCTCCTGCTCGTATCTAAACAAAGACCTTTGTCTTAAAACCGGTTAATTCATAATTTAAAGCGTTCCAACTAGTTGAGAACATTTATCAGCTTCTCCATCAGCGTTGTCAGTCCTCTGAATTTATAGTCCTAATTCAGAGCTTTTCTTTTCTATCCCAGTAAAAGAAAGACTCTTCCTACTTCACATTGTTCGTTTATTTAGCTACCAAATTAAAATATTTATACACTAAAAGCCCCTCAACCATCCCCAATCAAAAGAAGTGAGATTCACGTCTGCACTTTCAGCAATTTTAGCTGTCAAGAGAGCAATGGAGCACATTAAAATCGCCCATTAAACTAATAAAAAATCGGACTAAAAGGAAAAATAACAAGAGAATTACCAATACAAGCTTCAGGGGATTACACATAGGTTACAGATGTCCCGCTTTATAAATCCTTGCAATTTACCCTTCAGGTTTAGTCGAACAGTAATAAAATCTTTCACAAAACAGATTATTGCAATCAACCATATGAGTATTAGCTACTTTATAAAGTCGAGTTTCAGTTCATGCTCAGCAGGGACGTTTGCGATAAAGCTACTTTTGATCAAATATTTCAGACCGACAGGAACATTCCTACATGATGACAAATAGGGAAGCAAGGATGTACGTCTTTGTAAAGCTATCTAAAGAAAAATGGCTAGCATTCATTTCCTTGGGAATTATTGTAAGCTTTGCTAAAAAACGCTTTACTGGTTAGCATCTATCACTAGCGTGATGTATTTATCCCATGTTTTCTGTTACTTCTCACTGCCTCTTTATTGGAACTTGCATACTTATGAACATTCCCAATGTCACAAGCATGGCTATGAGCACACTCCTGGCCCTATGTCACAGGCTGCAATGCAGCGCACCTTGAGTTGGATGCATTGGCTGCAGACCAGGTCAGTGCGACTTATCACAATGTATGCACTGGCCCTGTGCAGTGCTAAATATATGCACACCCTCGGGGAGTGCATTAGTGAAAGTTAGACTGGCTGTTTGAAGCCAGAGACATCCTTTCAATTCATAGGTGCAGTCAGTCTTCATTTGCAAAGGGGCGGAGATCTCCTGCAAGTGGGTGCCATGAATGAATGCACTTGCTGCGGAAGGATGCCTGGGCGTGTCCACAGGGTACCTTTTTCCCCCTCTTCCAAGGAGCCCCCACACTAAGAGTGAGGGACCAATTTGCAGCACACAATTATAATGCCACCTGACAGCTCCTTTGACTCTGCTTATAATTTGGCACAGGTGTAGAAGTCTCATTTGCATTGAACAAGACCCCAATGTGAATGCATCTTGAGATTTGTGAGAAAACAGGGCTGATTGCAGAGGCCCCCTAACTTTTTGCCCCATTTTACCAGTCCTAGGGCCTCTGCTCTGTATGAAATAAATATGTAAATTAGGCTAATCATAATTGGCTATGTCAACCTACCTATAAGTCCCTAGTATATCGTAGGGTATGTAGGTTTAGGTACCCCAGCATAGGTAGTGCACCCATAGGTGCACTGCTGAGGTGCCCAGTGTCATTTTAAAGGCAGGTCTGCCTTGCTGGCTGCTTTTAAATTAAAGTTATATGCAAATTCGACTTTGGAATTAAAAGTACTTCCAAAGTCTTAAACCACCATATTTGTGCATATAAGTCACCCTTAAGGTATGCCCTATGTGCACTAGTGCTGGGTGTCATGTGACTATAAGCAGGGGACCTTATAAAAATAGTTTTATAGGCCCTGGTAGGGTAAAACAGCCACATTTGTTTTCTCCTCATTATAGAGAATAGCTAGAATGGGGAGACTTTATTTTAATATATAAAGTCCCCTTACGTGTCAGGTTTGGTATCAAATTAATTTATCATGAATCCCACAACTTACAATTGTTGGATTTAATATAACTTGTTCAGGTAAAGAGTTTTAAACTCTACCTAAAAAGTTGCCAACTTCAGCCCTGTAGTGCTCTGCTCTGATTGACCAGCCTCTGGCAGCCTGGCCAGCCTGCCTTGATGAGATGGGAAGTAGCCTGGGCTCAACACAACACAAAGGAATGTGCCTGGGGGAGGAGAGTTTCCCTCAGAAGATGGAGAAGCAGGAAGTGGGGAAAGATGCCAAACTGGTCTTCAAAGGCAGGCATGGACATTTGGAGTAACCCAGCACCTCCCTCACATCCTACAATCCTAGACAATTAGTTGCCCCCTGATTAGATTAGGAGAGGGCAGGAGAAGGGTGTGTTTAAGATTTTTTGCCACACCAGTGTATGGGCTCAGCCAGATGTAACCTCTAAAAATCACTTTCAGCCATAATGGATTTTTGAGGAGTGTTGCTCCCTGGGATTGATTTTTGCCACACTTCCCAGGAAGTGGTTGTCACAGGGAGAAGGACCCTGCACCTGATTGGAGAACCAGGACCCCCCCGTTTTTCAACCAGGAGCAAGGATAAAACTGGCAGACCTGGACCCACACCTCAGATCCCTACCAGATCCCACACGGAAGAACTACAGGAGAAGAGGGACTGCCCTGCTGGATCCCTGACCTTCACCTGGACACTGCACTCTGGAGTACTGCACCAGCTGCACACTTGGGCTTTACCGCAAGAAGAATTTTGCCTGGCTTCAACTGGTGCAAGGAGAGACTTCCTGTTTGCTACAGGTGAAAACAAAAATTGCTAACCAGCTTCCCCTTCACCAACTCCTGAAGAAACTGACCAGCTGACCACTGTCCAGTGGCTGTTTTGGAGTTTGTGCCAGTTGCATTTTGGGAGTTGTAGTCCGCACCCTCAAGGAGCATCTCAGAGCTTCTGAAACTTTGGGGTGAGCTGTGGACCTCAAAAGAACCTTAAAAGAACATCTGGGAGAAGATCCAGAAGTTTGTAGAAGTTTGTAGAACTTTTGGAAAAAAGCTCCGTAAAGGGACCGACCTGCCACTGCAACTCTAGCCGGCTTGCCTCAACCGCAACCAGGCCTGACTTGCACGTTTAACCTGGTGAAGAAAATCTTCAAAAAAGTCACTAAGTCCGAACGTAGAAAGTTGAGCGGGACCTCTGAGGCAGTGCATCCGAAGAGGGTTCCAGGGACGTCGGATCAAGATTTAGGTTTGCCCCGGCTGAAGGATTTTCATCTCGAAAAAATGACTAAGTCCGAAGGTAAAAATATCCACTGAGGGCTCCCCCGACGCATACCCGAGGAAGAATTCCTGGAGATCGGATTGGACTGGTGACTTGGTCCGCTAAAGAAAATCTTCAAGAACAACTAAGCCCGAAGATAAACTTTTGACGAGGCCTCCCGCGGGCTGTAGCCGAGCATAGATCCATTGCGGTTGTACTTAAACTTTGACTTTGCCCCGGTTGAGGTGTGACCAGATTGGCGCTATTCCTTTCTAAGAGCTAAAAAACATGAATTCATTAAAAAATCATATCTCCCTTTCCCCTTTTCTGACTTTAGTCATTTTGGTGTCATTCTAAAGATATAAATATAATCTTTTTTTATAAATTGGTGTCTGATTTTTATTGTGTTTCACTTATTTACTGCTTTTTGATTTTTAAATGCTTCACACACTACTCTCCTAAGTTAAGCCTTGTAGCTCGTTGCCAAGCTACCAAGGTTTGAGCTAGGTTTAATGTATTGAGACCTAACTGGACATAAGTGGATTTTAGTGGACTATTGCTAAGTGGAGGTACTTACCTGCCCTTACTAAGAACCCATTTTCTTACAAGATTGCACTTTCTTCAGAATGATCGTTTCCTTATCTGATCCACTGTATGTTTTCCATTTCCAAGTGTAGTCTTCCTTCAGTCACATGCCTCTCTGCCTTAGTCTCTCACCTACTGTATTTCTGCAAATTGCTGATAACTCATTTCATAGATCATAACATCTCCTTATTTAAAATACTATCTGTAAAACCTAACAATTCCTAATAACAACTAGTCTATCTTTTCTCACCATCCAGTTGTATGAACCCACGTAGCTTAGCACTAATGATCACGGCTAATGTGTATTTTAATCTAACACAAACCAGACTAAATCATTGAAATGTTTTATTTATTTCTTGAGAGTGCATGACTAATCCCAATAACGAACAATCACCATTAACCTTGGCGTCCTGAGTAGTGTGATACGCACTGTAAACCTCTTCAATGCCTTGCAAGGGTAGTAAGCATTGTATACACGCCGCAACAATACAATACATAACTTGGGCTTGATGTGCCTCTCTCTGTGTATGCATGTGCCATGTATTTATGTAACATGAAGGAAAGAGAAGAACTGTAGAGATATTATCGGAGAGGGTTGTATGTCGGAACGCCGCCTGACGGAACAACGAGTGCCTGAACAACGAGGTCGGAACAACGACCTTGTTGTTACCACTAATGCCTTTACCACGAATGCCTTAACAACGACATTTCATTGTAAAGGCATTCCTGGTAAAGGCATTAGTAATAGGCATCCATTGATCCTGAATGCGTCACCCCGCCCCCCCACCCCGCCCCAAAACCTAAAACCCCCCGCCACCCCACCCCCCAAAACCCCCGATCCCCGCCCCTACCCAAAACCTAAAACCCCCCACCCCCGCCCAAAAACCTAAAACCCTCCGACCCCGCACCCCGTCCCAAAACCTAAAACCCCGACCCCCCACCCCGCCCCAAAACCTAAAACCCCCCACCCCGCCCAAAACCTAAAACCCTCCGACCCTCCACCCCAACCCCAAAACCTAAAACCTCCCGCCCCCCCACTTACCTGAGTCGTCGCCTCGTCGTCCGCGTCATCCTCCTCAGCCGACTCCCTTGTTTGTGCCTTAACCATGTATGTTTGTTATCCAGGATATGCATGGCTAAGGCACAAAACAACGAAGTCACGGTTAAGGAAAGCGTTGTTCCGCTTTCGTTAACCAGGACTTCGTTGTTAAAGAGTCGGCGTAGAGGACGTTTCCCATCGGAGAGTGATTCTAGACAGTTGTGCTAGGTTTGAAAGGGTAGTGAATATTTACTGTGTTGCAATGTTGTTTCCTTCAAAGAATTGTGTCTTCAGCTCTTTCCTAAACACATTATTGGTAGGTATGATGCAGATGGATAGAGAAGTGACCTTTCAGATCACCTGTACATAGATGGTGAAGGCGATCTATCTAATTTGCTCTTTATTGTACTTTTTTGTCTCCAGTCTCAGAGTGTCTTGCCTGTACATATGCTAAAAGGCATCAAAGATGTTGTGCTTGACAGCCAGACAGGTGAGGGTACATTTGTACCCCTGCTCCATTGCTTTCTATTTGCACTGTGTGGTCATGACACATAATGCAAAAGTTGCTATTCTATCACATGCATAGGCAGCAGTTTGGTCTGTCAGCTTTTAATTAGCGGTGTGCGAAAATCATTTAATTAGCTTTTGTGTAATTCTGCAGAAATTTGGGGGAAAGTACACAAATTTAGACATAATTATGAAAAATGCAAATTCGTCAGTTAGTGTTCTATTTCATCTTGAAATCTGTAGTTGTATCAGTTTGTGACACGAGAAAGCATATCACGTTAAAAATATGGCATAAAAAACAAAAGTACCAAAAGCAAGAGTCGCTCATTTTCATGCCATTCACATTGTTCCTGACCTTGGTAAAACTTTGCCATGAAATCTGCAAGTATGTAATGTGGCGTAAGAGCATAATTCTGGGAATTTTACATAAGAAGCACAAGGCAAAATTCCCAAAATTATATGAATTATGTTGGCATAAGTAATAATACTTTATTTGGTTAAAACAATTTTCAACCACAAGAACAGGTAAATAAACAGCACATCACAAATCGCTCATACCTCATATGCCCCCGATAGTTTGAACACATTTAAAAATTATATTCAAAAGTTACTCAATTAATAAATCCATGATAAAATGGAAATGTATGTAAAACACTAAAAGGGTTAACACTGTTCCACCAAATGTTATCTCCCCATCCCCCGCTGCACATCACAATATCGCTCCTACCTCATGGCCCCCAATCTCTATTAAAAACGTTTAAAATTCCATTCAAGATTTCATTAGTCCATTAATACGTTCATAACAGAGTAAGACTTTGTACGAACACTAAAAAAAATTAACACTGTTCCACCAGGTTATGACTCCCTTTAAAAAGGAACCTACCCCTGCCACACCAGTGCATCAGACGCCATGCGCAGCCACAAAAAGCAGGGCGATATTGCATAAAACGCCTATCCCTCAGCAGAGGGAGTAGATGACGTCGCCTAAAGGGTGCATAAAAATCACAGAACAGGGTAAAATGAATTAGGGTCTGTGAGGACACACCATCACACGGGTACAATTTTATAGAATTTTGATTAAACTGACCTAACGGAAAACACAAATTGCTCCTAGTTACCCCCAAATGGAAACGCGTAATGAGGGTCCTTTCCCATACATGTCTTATCTCCAGAAGGTAGGCCTCTGGGCCCACCCCATCTTTACCATTAAAAACTCTCTCACTGATTTTTTCCTTATCTCTTCCTCCTCCCTCTTGGCCCCTGCAATTTTGGAGAAATTCTCCTTCACCCACCGTTTGTCAGCACTAGTTAAGCCTTCAGGTGCGTCAAACATGTCTGACTGCCCAAGTGCGGTGGCTACTTTTCTTATATAGGCCAACCAGGGAATTTCCTTCGCATGATCACATTGCAGGCAATCCCGCAGGATTTCCCTGTTTAGGGACGCAAACTCATTTGTCCAGATAGAAATCCACAATAGAAGGGGAGCTATTTTAATGGTATGTTCTACGAAATCCAGATCCAATTCGACATGCAAACAGAATCCAGAGTTGTTTTGACCCACTCCTAATAACCTTCTACAAAAATGATTTTCCTCAATCATAGGGGCCCTATTCTCTGTATAGCCCCAAAGTGGGGCCCCATACAACAATACTGGAAGGCATTTACACCTATGAACCTCAAGCAAAGGCTTGATAGGTTTATTTCCCACCCTTGCAGCAAACTCAAATGTGGCACCTACAGCAGAATTAAAAAGCATCCCTCTTTTCGAGATACAGGGTTTCCAGGTGCCCTTTTCATCAAAAATCACCCCTAGATATGGGAATTCGTTTACCCTGCTAATTACCTGCTCATTTAACTTCAGTGCTCCCACCATACTAAGTGGTTTGCCATACACCATGAAATGTGATTTGCTGCAGTTTATCTCTAAATCTAGAGATGACATAAAATGTTCATACGCTTTGACTGCCTCACGGAGTACATTCATGGTGCGGGCCATGGGCACTGCATCGTCAGCATAGATCAATACCGGGACACTTTTGCCATTGATTTTGGGTGCATCCTTCCATCCTTCAGCTGAAAAATCAGACAACCCATTTGTATATAGCAGAAACAGGGTAGGGGCCTAAAAACACCCCTATTGCACGCCCCTATTAAGCTCAAATGGCTATGTGAATTCTGTTGGTGGACCAACCTTCACATTAGCATTTGTTCTTAAATGAGGTTAGCAAAGCAGCTCCACAATATGGGGATCCATACCCAGCCAGGTTAGCCTTTCCCACAGCTTAATCCGATTAACCTTGTCAAAGGCACAGCTAAGATCCATAAAGGCAAGATACAAAGTACCCCACTATGCTTGCGTATATTTGCCAAGCAGCATAAGCAGGTTTAGACATTGCTCTCGGGTACCTAGCCCCTCCCTAAAGCCATACTGTACCTTGCTCAGGATTGTATTTACAGACATCCAGTCCTCAATGCGTCTAAGGATAATCTGACCCAAAATTTTAGCTGAGGAGTCAAGAAGTGAGATTGGTCGATAGAACTTTGGGTCGTTGCGATTGCCCTTTTTATAGACAGGTATAATACATGCCGATCTCCAAGAAGCAGGAATACCTACACTGACTGCAGCATTGATGACATTAAGCAGAATGGGTGCCCATAACTGAGGACAATGTTTATATAGATCCATTGTAATAGTATCAGGGCCCGGGGCTTTATGGCTAGCACTGCCTTGCAATGCCTCCATCACCTCTTCAAGATTAAACCTAATAGCTAAGTTAGGAGGGTGGCCGTGCTGTTCACCCTTTTTCTCCCCTAAAAGACTCCCCAAAAAGATCCCACAAAAATGGGTCACCCAAACCTCAGGGGCTGTGTTACCTCCCAAAGTCTAAGATGTTCCCATCTCAATGGAGCCCCTGTTTACAACCTTCCAGAACAGGCCTGGATTCTTATGGGATGATGCACATTCCAGCTCCTCCCAGGCCTGCACCTTGAGCTGATGCTTCCGAGCCCGTTTTATAATGGGCCCTCGCGTCTCTTAAGTAAGCCTTGTCTCTAGGTTGTTCATTTAAGGCCTTCCTCAGCAATTTCTTAGCCTCGTAACAGGGCTTGCTAAACCAACCACACTGATTCTTACAGGAAGGATGCGCAGCTACAATCATGCCTTCTTTGATGGCTACATTAACTTTAAGCATGGCATCCACGACTTCCCTTGAACTGGGAGATTCAGCCAAGAGAGTTCCTATAATCAAATTCAGGTTTTTACCCACTACCTTCTCTACTACTTGCTGAATATTTACCTGTCTCCAGCCAAGTCTTCTACCCTGATCTTTAGCTTTCACCAATGCTAGCCCACCCCACACTGATCAGCATATATCTCAGGGAAATTGAAGAAGATCGTGAGGGGATTATGATCACCGAAAAACTGCACTACTACTTCACCATGGATAACCAAGTTCTTTAGAGAAGGAGATACAAAAATGTAATCGATTGTTGTTCCAGCCCCCCTGCCAACAAAAGTAGGGGCCTGATGTGTACCCACCACTTTAGGGTCATATGTATTCAAGAGACCTGAACTCCTTAGGCCCTTAATCAGGGCCCCACCCCTCAGGTCATATGATCCTGCATCTGGATGTATCTCATGATCCTGATCAAAAGGGTTCACCACAGTACAGTGTCTTCCTATTTCGGCATTAAAATCCCCTGACACAACAGCACAGAACTCTAGACCAAACACCTCCAATCTAAACTTCAATTTCTACAAAGACTGAAAAAGAATCCCAATTTGACAGCTGGAGTCCCAGACGGCATTGTAGAAGTTTACCAGCAGGACATTAAATGTGTTTGGGAAGACTACCCAGACAATTAAAAGGCCCTGATGTTTACAGGTAATTTGATAGGCTCTCGCTATTTTAGAAAATCGAATTAGGGTAATTAAGCCTCCTTTAGGGCGTCCTCCTTGAGACCTCATGGGCGGGACTGCAAATCTTTGAAACTCATCCCAGACAGCCAAACCATTCGACCAGGGTTCTTGGAGTAAAATAAAATCGTAGTGTACCAGGAACTTTACCTATTTACAATCTGATAGCTTAGAGTCATGCCCTGCAAGATTCCATGAGATAAGGCAACACTTCGCAATCGATCCACCCCGACCTTCGGTATTCATGGCAACGGAAGAAGATTTCGATGGTCTCTGTGCATAGCGTCAATCCAACCCCTCCAAACCTGGGGACCCCTCCAAACCTGGGGAGGTAGTAGAACCATTGCTCAAATTAGTAGGCTTTAAAACATCCTGCACTGAGCTAGGAATCCTAGTTAAGGAATCATCACTCGGCCTGGTATGATTATAGAAAAAACCGAGGGGGACCATACCAATCTTATCCTTCAACTGGGATCTCAATCGTTGTGATGAGAGGAACCTCTGGGCCAGGCCTGGATATCTACAATTTACAATATTACAATCCCCATTCCCATTCTTTACCCGAGGCCCGACCCAGTCAATTCTTCTTACAAATAAAATATCCTCAAAGTCCTTACAGGTAAAGTCACAGTTTTTACTCAGCCAGTGACAAGTCTTATTCTTTAGTTGATCTGTGGATTCGCTTGTGCCCATCGCTAAAGGGGGAGCATCCGTGATGGTCCACATAGGTGGCATAGGGGGAAGCTCTAAGCAAACATGTAGAGGGACTTTCCCTGTCACCGGTTTTGAGCCTCACTTCTGTCTGAAGGGATCCCCACATCTCCCATGGGCCCGCTGCCAATTGGCCGTCCATCTCTAGCCCTACAATTTTTCCTTGAACCTGCTGAGAAGTCATCCGAAGCAGTCTCCACATAATGACCAGTAAACCCCAGGTTGGCACACCTGAAAAATTGCAGCGTCTCCCTCACCAGGGGACTGGGATTTCTCTCTTGGGGAAAAAAACCCTCGGGAGAACTGCTTAGACACCTAGGAACCACGGGCCCCCTTTGGCTAAAACTAGCCTAGGCCTCTCTTTTCCACACAGCCGGGAGGGTCCTGTTTCGAGCGCCCGCAGTTTCTCCATAACCGGAGCCATACTAGCCTCAATTAATTCCTTAAGCCACATCAGTATGTTTTCTACACAGGGGCCTGAGCACTGGCTAGGGCTTATGTGCTCCGCAGTATCCGAGGGGTTCGGGTTAGAAGGCAAGGGTCGTTTTGATTTTTTCCCAAGTGTTTTCAAGGTCTTTATCTTTTTCAGGGGAGGGCTACTACTGCCGGGAGGAGAAACCATCAAGAGCCTCTTGCTCTTCCTTATTGTTCCAGCCATACCCTTAACCCCTTATCCTGCTTGCAGTGGTGTTTAGGGCAGATCCCCCTGGCCAGTCCGTAAGAGTCCATCCCCATCCTCTGAGGACCTAAGAACCCCATTTTCTATGGATGCTTGCTGCCAGTCACCCATCTCCAGCGAGAGCCTCCTCTCTGCCAGATCGATCTCCTTCATGACTACCCCAACAGCTCGCGCAGGAAAGGAATCCAGCGTTGAGTTAGTTTTTCCATTTTCACCTCCACAATAGTCCCCATTTGGCAAGGCCCTTCTCCTGCCCATCTTTTCAGTTTACCAAGAAGGACTCTCAGATCAGCCTCAGATCACTTTCAACTGCAAAATGGATGAGTAATATCTCATATAGCAGAAAAGGAAAACACTTCTCTTCACCATAAAGGTTAGCTTATATAGGCAATATGCGGTAGTCATTAAAGTTGAACAACTCACCCACTGCACCAAATCTAAGAGAGGTGGCCCAGCCCGACCTCTTCTGGTCAATGACGGGCAAGGGAAGGGCCAGCCCTTGGCCTGGGCTTCGCCCGGGCGCATCCTGTGCGCGTCCTGTGCAGCGGTGTTTTGTCGGCGCTTCAATAGCGCTTCAGGTCTCTGCTCTGCCCCCTCCGCCATGGGCCTCTTGGGACACAGAGTCCCCACGTGTTCAATGCGTGTCCCGCACAGCGGTGTTTTGGCGGCGCTTTAATAGAGTATCAGGTATCTGCTCCACCCCCTCCACCAAAGGCCTCCTGGGACACAGAGTCCCCACGTGTTGGATGCGCGTCCCGCGC
The DNA here is from genome assembly GCF_031143425.1 of Pleurodeles waltl. Taxonomy (NCBI): domain Eukaryota; kingdom Metazoa; phylum Chordata; class Amphibia; order Caudata; family Salamandridae; genus Pleurodeles; species Pleurodeles waltl. The sequence continues at coordinate 775,187,641 of NC_090445.1, read as the reverse complement.
AGCGGTGTTTTGTCGGTGCTTTAATAGCGCTTCAGGTCTCTGCTGCTCCGCCACCTCCACCAAGAGCCTCCTGGGACACAGAGTCCCCACGTGTTGAATTTTGGCATAATATCAATTTAACCCAGGCCTAATGATTGGATATCTTTTTCTACATGACCCACGCGCTTCAAGTCTTGGGAACTAGGAACAGGTTTAAAACAGGGGCAAGGCAGTGTGCTCATACCCTGTAGGCTCTTTCCTAGCTATATTGTGCTGTTGTTCATGCTGCACTCTCCCAGCATTACCTTCCGTATCTTTGTTCCTGGTAGATTATAAGGTGTATGTCCGTCCATAAACTCATCGCTGAATGTGAATCTCAACTCAGTTCATTTTCATGTGTAGTCAAAACTTTGAAAGCAAAGAAAACACTCAGACATTGTCCTCTTGTCTTCATGCTGTGGGCTTGAAATAACCTATCTCTAAGACAAAAAATATATATTTTTTTCAAAGTATTGAATCTACCAGCCCATTGGAGACTATGAGGAGCAAAGGAAGACTACAATGCTCAGATTGCAACTTACTAAATGGAAACTCAAGACTGATACTATGTATTGTAGAGCTGATAAGGTGGGATCTACCAGCCCAATGTACAAGTTAAAGTAAATACATTTTAATATTGCTATTTAAATCAATCCCAATAACACACAAAGTATATGTATGCCGTGAGCTAATAGCTGTCTGTACAGACTCTTTTGTGAATCTAATTATAGCTATTGTGTTTCTATGTATGTTATTTTTTTTATTTTCTTTATTTGATGAAATTCATTTGTGAGCTGGCAATCACTTCTTATCTCTGCAAATATGTGCATATTATCTCTTTGTCTGATATGCCTGCGTGTTTATGGAGACACTTCTAACTATTGATTCTTCCCACGAGAAGTCTCAAGTGAGGGGTAAAATACTGGGATGCTTCCGTTATTCGTTTCTAGCCATGCAATAATTATTAATCTGTTGGTTGTTATATTGCTAGCAACGTTACCAAGCCTTTCCTTCTAATTGAGAAAGCATCTATGGAGGTTAGAAATGTTTATAGTACTGAAACAAATGAAAACATGTTGATTAATAAATACATAAAAACGTTAAGAACCATTGTGTTGGCATCCCACAGGGTCTTACATTTTTTTTGTTGCCGGTCGTATGGATCAGGTTGTACTCAGATTATTGATTATTGATTAATATGGTGAACCGTTGTTATTAGTGGGACTTGAGTATTCCAATTGACAGTGCGTGGTGAGGAAGAACCCTAAAATAAGTCTGTAGGCCCGGTGGAAATCATGTGCCTTCAATTCTCTTCCAAATTTCAAAAAGTCCTCTATGGCTCTTACAAGCAGAGGAAGTGTGTTTAATATAGAGTTTATCATCAGGTTTTGGACTGATAACGTGGAATAAGGCTGTGCCAAACGTTTTATAACAAATAAATGCAAATGTTATTTAACTGGTTACTAGTCAAGACTTTTCATAGGATGCATGACACAGCTACGGCAGCACAGGACACATTGGAACAGGATGAATTATTTTGCAGCATTTAGAGAATGTATAGTGTCATTCAGGCAGTTCATCTATTCTAGCATTAGGTGTAGCCACCAATTCTGGTTAAAGGAGTTAACCTCTAAGGAAATCTGGAAAAAAGTAAGGCAAATCAGTACATTTTCGAGTCAATTTTTTGAAGAATTTAAGTAACAAAGTCTATGCTTTTTTCTGTTTAAATAATCTTCGTATGCATTTTTGGCCTCTGTTGGAAGTGGCACTTTCTGCAGGGTCATCCCCAATCTTTTTGCCTTCCTCCTCCTGTTTTTCTGACCCTGTTTTGGTGGTTTTAGGACTCAGGGCACTTTACCACTACCAAACAGTGCTACAGCGCACATGCTCTCTCCTCTAAACATTGTAACATTGGCTTAACCACAGTTGGTCTATGTAATATATTTGTAAGTCCCTAGTAAGGTACACTACATGTGCCCAGGCCTATAAACTAAATGCTACTAGTGGGCCTGCAGCATTGATTGCGCAATCCACTACTGTAGTATTTTAAACATGACTCAGGCCTGCCAGTGCAGGGCCTGTGTGTGCAGTTTCAAACTACCATTTCAACCTGGCAAGTGCACCCACTTGCCATGCCCAGACCTCCCTTTTAGTACATGTAGGCCACCCCTAAGGTAGACCCAAGTTAGCCCCAAGGGCAGGGTGCATTGTACTTAAAAAGTCAGACATGTACTTTTAAGTTTAACATGTGAAGGTAGTAAAAAACTGCTAAATGTGTGTTTCACTATTGCAAGGCCTATCTCTCCCATATGATAACATGGGATGACCTTAAACCATCTTGTAAGTGTAACCCCCAATTGAAGATAGAAATATAGAGTTTGGTTTCTTTGGACTCACAATTTAAAATCACTACTTATGGTAAACTTGGATTTTAAATTGTAAGTCTAAAAATGCCACTTTTAGAAAGTTGCAATTTTCTTACTTTAACCATTCTGTGCCTGCCTTTTAATACATGCCTGGGTTGGGTGACAGCTGGGCTTTGTGCATTCCCTCTAGACATCCACAAATAATAGGAGTTTAGATATGACTTGAGGTGCCTTAATGGGCCTTATCAGGTCATTAACTGGCTTGATGGGGGGAACGGAGCTTAGCATTGCCTCACGTATACCTGAGTAGACCCACAATAGGGCTTAACAATCCTGTTTTATCACTCCAGCTACCTAGGAGCCAGGCCAGGGCATGCAGAGCATCTTTACATTTCAATAGAAGGCCTAGACGTTTCTCACACCTTCCAAATAATAAATACTGGACCTCAAACCCCACTAAATCAGATCTTTACTAGAACCAAGAACACTCTGCCAAGAAGGGCTGCTGTGTTGCCAGGAATGACTGCCACTCTGTAACTTCATTGCTTTGTTGGCCCACACTGCTTGGTGTGCTGTAGGAGGGACTACCACTTTGCTACTTGCTCTGCTGTGTTGGGTTGCTGCCTGCTGCTTCTGTCCTGCAATGAGAGGGACTGGACATGCTCTCTACATCCTTGAACCCAAATCTGTGAGTCTACCCTGCAAGTGGTACCACCCCAGTTCTGGATTGTTGGAAGTGAGCCTAAGGTGCTCTGCCTTCTGTGGTTTTCATCAGAACTGCCGTGAAGCAACGTGAAGACTTGTAAAGTCTCACCACGTGCTGCCAGCTTTGCTGGAACCAATGGCAGGGACACAAACCTCTGCAAAGCCTTGCCGCACAGCTGCAAGCCATTGTAATCAGATGCACCACAATGCCAAGCCCTGCAGAGCCTCGCTGCTCAGCTTCTCGGAACTGTTGCCAGACAATGCAAAGCCTTGCAAAGCAACGCCGTGCAAACCACGCACCAGGATTTAAGGTACTTTGTTCAGCAGGCCAAAGTGGGTCCCTGCAGCGGCTTATGCTCCATCGTGGTCGGTCTCAACATCAAGAATCATTTTGGTTCTGTTTTAATCAGATACTTTTTATCTGTTTTTCTGGTGTGGAGTCTTTTTGTGGTGTCTTTCACTGTGTTACTGTAATTTAAGTGTTGCACAAATACTTTACACATTGCCTCTTAAGTTAAGCCTGCCTGCTCTGTGCTGAGCTACCAGGTGGTGAGCACAGGTTAAACGGGGTGTGTATCTGACTTACCCTGACTAGGATTGTGGTCCCTACTTGGACAGTGAGCATACCTCTGACAACTAGAGACCTAATTTCCAACAGTCTCTTATTTATAGATGCATAAATGACCTTTACTCAGTTTTAACGCTTTCTATGTTCCAATCCTATCAATTTTCATTCTTCTTCAATAACTGACAATCTACTTGAAAACAAGAGGATGGAAATACTTTGTTGCACCAACTGCATAATCTTAGTCATTAGACAGCTCAGCTATCCCTGTGGTTAGACACCTGCCACTTGCTCAGACACTACAACTGCCTCTCAGATTACAAGGATCATATAGGTGCAAACAGTAAACAATTTTAGAGGTTTTGGTCACAATCAGGCTTAACGATGATACTATTAATATGGTTGTTAATATGTGGCAGCATATCCACATTCATGCTCTTAGCCCTCACTCTGTGCACTCCATAACCTCCAGTAAACATACCAACCCAGCTGCCACTGCCTCCTCTGTTGATTATTCATCTGCTCTCTGCTCCTGGTCATGTGAAAAGGAAAAGTGGGGTGGAACAGAACAGCAACATCTTCCCATTCACATGTGTGTGCAGGTGATGCAATACATTGGACTAATCACTGTGTGTTTTACTGGAAGTCTATAATGAAAGGACAATATGTTTCAGGAACATTAAGTCAACCAAACTGGAATTGGAGCAGACGACTTGTAGTGACTGGGTTCCTACATATCTGCACATATATTAATGCCAAGCAGCCTCAGAGCATGTGCAAATATGGACATGCAGGGCAAGGGATGCAGACAGCACTGCAATCTGGACTACCCCAATTCATTCATACAGAGTTATGTTTTGATAATACTCAAATGGACATAAAAAATTGCCCTAGGCAATATCTAGAGTCAATCTCAGCTCTGTTTTGGTTATTAACCAGTCTCACCCGTTTGGATTATCGAACTATTTTCAGTTACCAGCCACTTGCGTTCAAACCCACTGAGCTGTCCACATAGCAAATCCAGCTTGATACCATGTAGCTTTCTATCCGGTTTCTTTGTCACAATAACTGATTGTGGTAAATACAAACCATGATAAGCTGGAAAGTTCACGAAGACGCAGAGGACACTACAAAACTTTCACTGTAATATTGCAAAGGTCACAGGGCACCATCTATTCATATTGTTCTGTTTTATTGTGCCAGACCATTTGAGTTTCATCTCATACCTCAACTAAGTGTGTCAGGGTGTGTCTCTTTTCTACCTGTCAATTAAAAAACCCTTGGGATGATGTCAAACCTTCGAATAATGTTGTGGATAGGAACATTTGGTAATTGCCCTATAACTGGATTAGTGGACATTTGCTCTACTTCTGATAATTTCAAACATTGCCGGCAATTCCTAAGAGCTGAGTTGTAATACCATGATGTGTCCCAGTGGTACTGCACACCTACTGAAAATATTTTGTTTACCATTTTGCTACCACAGAAACACTGAGGTAATGACTGTCGGAAATAACATTTCCACCAGTCAATTCCCCAAATCTCCAAACATGTTCTAAATATTGTGTTCACGGATGCTGCTAAAAATAGGCTATCCAATGTTGCAATATTTCCTGGACAAGTCATGTCGTTGATTAGACATTGCCAGTACGTGTACTCAACTAGTATAGTACAATATATGAATTTTAAACCCTATGCCACCTTTTGAAGTAAACCTTGATTGTTTGACTCACTGCCTTTGATGAGTCAAAAGTACTCAGGGAGTAAATTAGTTAATTAGTAAATTAGTTATCCGATTGGAGTGCAAATGTACCTGCGACCTCGAGATGTCAGTGGTAAAAAAACATTGCCCTCCAGTCACTACCTACGATCATTGAAAAAAGGTCTAGATCTTACTTGTTATAGGTTCCCTCGAAAAGATTGGTTGTGAGTACTTTGTGGACGCTAAAACAGTCTCCTTCACTTATCAGATATACAGAAAGGACATTGCAGAAGGTAGCGTGGGTGTTAACAGACCTTATGCCAAATCCAATATGTATTTCTACATTGACGGTAAGTGAAATCTGCGTGGCCAAACTCAGTAGTAACAGTGATTCACCTTTTTCTTCCATTGCGCTCTCTCTGCTTTCTCCCACTCTTGGCAATGTTGATACTGTTGAATTTTCTACAAAGTCATTGCTGAGCAGCGTACCCCCCGAGCTTGCACATGTGCACTTAACGAGGTAGATGGTGCCTTGTTATTTAAGGAGACATCTATTGGTAAATTGAAGGCTCTCTGACTTGGGAAGAAGGGATGTAAGGCCTGTCCGTTACAAGCCCAAATAACTCTCCTTTCTATCCAGTTTCGCAACACACAAATTTGAGTGACCTGTGATAAACAAACGTGAGTTAACTATTTTCAATTTTAATGGTGTAACTGCAATAACACTGAGAACTAAATCATGTTATATGGCATGAATTAACTTCCTTTTGAAGATGGGTCTGGAAGGTCAATGGGCTAAGGCATCCACTCCTGGGGATCTGGAGGGAAGATAGACTTTCATCCTGCTGGGGATGACAACTTAGGTATAACTGGATAACAAATAAACAGTGCTTATCTGTTAGTAGGATCCAGAGATCTCTATTGTGCTGTACAATAAATGCTGCTATTAAGAGTATAATGTTAAAATAGTTGTCCAAAAGTTCTAAATGTTGGATGCAGGGCAAACATTCATTTAATTTAATACAGCACTTGATTATGTGTTGAGTTTCATTATTATCTCTGTACGACAGAATACCGGAAGACTTTGATTGTCTAAATCAAGAATGAAAGAACCAGAAGGAATCTGTTAACAGAAAATGAGTACCAATTAACATGCTACATGTTGTAGTACTTCAGTACTTCGTTGTGCTCATGTACGTGCTGTGAAGGCTCCACAGTATCGTAGACAGAAGGAAAATACCAATATTGAAGGAGAAACATTGTAATATATAATAACATATACCTTGATGCATACCATTAATGTAATTGATCTGATTTGAGGGCACACTTTTGTTTATCCCAAGGAATGTCAATTCCCACTGACGAGATAAACATTATAGAGTAATACTTAATACGTGGTTTTACTCTGGCATGGATGACAAAGTATGCCTATGATTATTGCTTTGTTTTTATAAATCTAAAAATGTTTGTCTTCATGATACCTCAGTGTTGAGAAGTAATATGCTTCTGTTGACCTTTTAGTTTGGATGATGCATTTCAATATATTTGCAGACATCAGAAAGGACTAAGGGGCATATTTATACTCTGTCTGCGCCGAATGTGCGTCAAACATTTTGACACACATTCAGTGCAAACCTTGCCCCATATTTAAACTTTGACTCCCGAGCCCACGGACATCAGAATCCCGCTGTGTGCATAATTTTTTTGATGCGGTAACCCGCCTTGCGTTAATCATATGCAAAGTAGGCATTCCCGTCCCAAAAATTACTTAAACGCCCGTGCGTCGTATTTATGCTTCCGGGGGAAAATGCTGCACGGCCGGGAGGTGGAGCCAGAAAATGACGCACAGCCCGATTTGCGCCAAAAATTAATGCCTGGGTCAGGGCAGGCGTTAAAATGGGGCAAACACACCTGTATTCAATCAGAACACACAAAAGCAACAGCAGAGCACCAGAAGGGAGACATGGAGGGGCTTCTCATCCAGTGTGCACGCAGACGCAGAGCACAGCAACAACAACAGCAGCTACCACAACACCAGCAGGGACCCCAAAGGCAGCGCAGAAGGCAGGAGAGGATATTCCGCACCAGAACAACCCTTCATGGCCTCAGGGAACATGACATCATCCAGAGGTACAGGTGGAACTGGTAGGCCATTCAGCAGCTGCTGCGCAACATAGAGCCAGAGTTGGCACCCACTTTGCTGACACCCCGCACCATCCCAACAGAAAACCAAGCTGCTAGCTGTACTTCACATGCTGGCAAGTGGCTCTTTTCAAACAATTGGTGCCCTGGTTGCCGGAATATCACAGCCATAATTTTCTGCCTTTTTGCCCAAAGTACTGGATGCCATCATTGGACTCACACCCCGCCACATCTGCTTCCCTAACACACTGCAGAAGCAGCAGGAAACAAAACAGGGGTTTTACCTCATTAGTGGCTTCCCACATGTCCTTGGTGCAATCGACTGCACACTTATACGCCTTGTGCCACCTGCTGCAACTGAACACCTCTACTGCAACAGGAAGCACACACATTCCATCAATGTGCAGGCCATTGTCGATCACCAAGAATTGATCACCAACATCGTGGCAAAATATCCTGGGAGTGTCCATGACTCATTCATCTTCCGTCACTGTACCATCAATCAGCACTTCCAGGATGGGCGGTATGGCAATGGACTACTTGTTGGTAAGTACAGAAACCTACTTATATACACACTGCACAGCAACCCTCTAGGACACACAACACATACACCACAACAGCAACATGTCGACAGGAACACACTGAGGTCGTGACATCGCTAGCCATGTTTCATAGGTCAGCATTGAACCTGTCACACATCTGAAATTAGTGTACAGTCTAATGTTAAGACGTCAATGATCACAACGTTTGGAGTGGTTTGCCTAATTGTCACTTTGCAAAATGTAAGCGTCTCAATTATGTTTAAATTAATCCATTGCATAAGTCTAAAGGTATGGGATGTCCAGGGTACATAGATGTGAATATGTGAACAACACTGTCAAAATGAATCTGTGTATGGAACTATCATCTCACCCCCAGTGAAGACACAGGGACACCTGTATCACAAGTCACAATGCTAGGGAGTGCACACTGTACTGCAAATCCCAAAACATATTGCTGACAACCGGTCAGCAGGGAAACACTCGTTCAGCCAAGGAAACAACCCAATGCAGATGGTACATCCTAGAAGCCTAGCAATCAACACAACAACACAAAAGAGTCACAGACAACACAAGACAACTACTGCCATGCAAGGTGATATTAATGGGGCAAGCTACATCAACATGATCCCAATCATTTTCTCTTTCAGCTGATCAGGGGTATGGGATCCAGCCATGGATCATGACACCATTTGGCAACCCAAGCACTGCAGCAGAGTGTGCATACAATGACGCACATAGGAGGACACGCAGCATAGTCGAGAGGACCTTCGGCATCCTCAAGTCGAGATACAGGTGCCTCGACATCACTGGTGGTAGCCTCCTATATTCCCCTGAAATGGTCTGTAAGATCATTCTAACATGTGCCATCCTGCACAACATTTGCATAAGAAGGAACAGTCCCCTCTTGGAACCAGAGCCACACATGCCTTAAGAGGAGGAAGAGGAGGATGGTGGCCTGCAACATGAGGGGGAACAACAAAACACGGCTGCTGGATTGCGTAGGCGCCAACATATCATGAACAATTTCTTTTCAAACTAATCACCATCACCACTGTATTAACCAATGTAAATAAACACCAATAATAATCACCATATCATGGTCTGGCTAATCATTTTTGCTCACCTTTATCTCTAACTATCAGAATAAGAGTGTAGCCTCATGGCGCATAGCTGATATACCAATCAGGACACAGAAAATCCCAGAGCAATTGTGATGCGTATCATACAACAGTCACATGCACACACACTGTAAATGACATTTATCGTGTACATTTCAGCTTTGAAGGGCAATAACAGAGGACCACACCTATTTCACACATACATGTTGGAAACATGGTTCATCGCAGCATATGGCACACAACTAAGACACCATCACTCAATAAGGGGGAAACAAGCATCATACATGAGGCAGTTGATGTGCTATTGAATTGGTAACAGGAATGTATGACCAGACCCTTGACAGCAGTAAGTCCAACTGCATCCAATCTTTGCAAGGACTATCTGTGACTAGAGTTCCATATCAGCAGAACATAGACAGCACAAGTGCCACACCTATGACAAGCATTGCGCACATGACATTCCATGTACATGTCAGCCCATTTCCTAACTCCTGACACACCCATGCTCCTGGTCACAACCCACCTGTCTGAAGAGGTCCCTGGAATGGTAATATGTGTACCCCGATATTCCCTCCTCTACACACACAGACAAACAATACTAATCCTGTGTGCTACACCCTTTCCTATGTTATGCCATTGTCATAGTACATCTGGCTGCATGGACGTCAGGTCAATTAATACACTGGCTTGTAGTTTCTAAGCCCTGTTAGCACCTGTAGATTGCTTCCCGTGTGAAAGTTACTGTTGGCCATTTGAATTCAATACTCACATACAGGACTTGTGAGAAACAGATGCAGCACACACCTGTGAGCACCTCCATGCACACCACCCATTTGAACATGCACTGCCCCTGCTGATGCCTGGAACAGCATAGAAGTTGCCATTTTGTCAAATACACTGTTATGCATTGCTAGTAATTAAGCCGTGTAACACAGCCCTTGGGTTCATGTGTCACCTTTAAAAACACAGGACATACAAAGTTTTCCATGTCAACTGTCTTGTTCTTCCTCCGACCAGTCTTCGTCAGACCACTGATAATGTAACTTGTGAAATTGCTGGATCCAGATATACCCTGCACCTGTCTGTGCGTTACCCTAAAGATTCCTTGTGGCTACATATGTACCACACTTGCTTTACCAAACCTCACATTCCTCAGAGGGTATTTTGTCATGTGCTTCATCAATGCATACCCAAATACATTGTATAGCATCATCTGCTTTTTAATTGTACCATATTTGTAAAATTGTCTTTGAATACCAAAATCATGGCCCATCCCTTGTCTGGGTCTCATGTGTGCATGAACGACAAAGTGTGACAGTGTACCAGGGCTGTATGCAGGGATTGGGTATGGTGCCTCCAGCAGAACCAGCTACCTCTGATAATGTCAATGAAAAGTCCACACATGTTAGGACCCTGACAGTTCACATACTGAATCACATTGCTCACAACATATTGATGGGCCGTGCGTGGTGAATAGCTGCGAGAACAATCAGCACAGAGGCTATGATGTTCCCAGATGCAGTGGGAATTTTAGAGGCCAACCTGTCTACAAATGTTGTAATGACACCTGCCAGAACATGACACCTCAGACATTATCTCACTCAGCACACCAAGGTTGCCCTGTTGACAGTCTCATTACACGTCTTCAGTGACAGGGTGGGACCATCCCCATGTAGGTTCTCATGTCCTCATCGACTTTTCTCACATTGATCTCCGAAGGATACTCAGTAGATACAGGAATAGCTGCCACTGGCTCATGTTGAGACCTGGACGTAACTGTGAAAACATACACTCCTAAAAATATACAGGATCAACATTGGACCACACACATGAACAAGACACCTCTGTGCAATTGATCACTGTAAATATGTGGACATGTGCTGCATCGTCTGCTGGTCCACCACTGCCACTGGAGAGTTGCGGCTCTGTCATATGACCACATCTGTGGCGTCATTTTACATTTATGGTTCATCTTTGGCTGTCTGGGCCAATGACATGGTACCCACTTCGTCTATGCATGTGCCTGACTCACTGTGGGTTCACCAACAAGTACCTAGGAAGCATTTACCAAAATTCACATGTCCTCTCTCATTTCCACAATGACTTGCATCTAAGGTTTGGACATATTGACTTCACATTCATACAAGCATATTTGCAATAATGCATCTTGTGATGCACACACACTGGGTCGACTAATACATTAGTAGCCACTGCACACACATTGAGCCATAGGCATTGAGGTATTGTACTCATGTACGTCACCTTGCTATCCTCTCCTGATGCCAAACATGCCAAAATTGTGCAATACATATATGTAGGCCACACATATGGCCATCTAGTGCATCAGCCAAGCGTCAAAATCCTGTTAAGGAAGTTGCGGGTCATGGTCCGCTGCAGTATGATGTCTCACATGTGAACATACACCATCAACATCAAAGTGGGTGGAATAAGCCTATCTCAGTTGTGTCCCAAATGTAACAATACATTAAAATGGAAAAAATACCCAAAACCAGTTCATGCCCTGAAATTTTGACGCATACGTGTCAAAAAATGACGCTTATGCCCAAAAAACGATGCATAATGCCCTGAAAATTGGTTAAGTGTTAAGACTATTTACAATTATTTCGATGCGGCCTAATTTTCACTCCTGTGCGTCGAAAAATATGATGGACATACTGTATGCGTGAAAAAATATGACGCACAACGATAAAAACAGCGGCCATCTTATGCAGTGAAGTGATGTAATAGGATTTCCTGTGTACAGATTATGTACAGTGGGTGTACTTTCACTTTCACTTTGCAGTCTGTGATTCTTCTAGACTGTGTGGCTGTGTTCTGAGTGTTGTCCAGTGATTTTGTGCTTTTGTGTCCTGTGTGCTACATTACTTGTTACTTTGTGAAATAAATGTTGTTGTATATGGTCTGAGTGTGTTTTGTTTTCAATTGTCCAGTATTGTATTGTATTTGTTGTTTGTGGGAGTCTGCTTTGGGTAGTGCTAGTTTTTGGTTAGTTGGGCTCTTTTAGTTGTTAAGTTTACTTTTTTTTGTACTTCTACTTTCCCCCTTTTCTCCTTTCTTCTTCTTTATCCCCTATTTCCCTTTTCGGTGCTGAGATGTTGGGTAGGCCACATCTTGGCAGGATGGGTGAGGAGGAGTTTGGGGGGTTTATATGGCTGGTGTGCCATTTCCTCCCACTGATGATCGAGGCAGGGGGCAGGGTGATACAGGGGTATCACACTGAGGCACGACAAATCCAGTGGGGAAAGGTGCTGCATCACTTGCAGCGCATGTATGGGAGCCAGAGGAATGACCACCAGGTGAAGCACCTCTGGGCTGACCTTATCACCAGGGAGCAAGATCTGCTGAACCACCTGGGAATAGTGATTGGTGGCCCTGTTGGTGAGTACAAATCATGTAAATCTGCACAATTAAAAGCTCTGTAGTGACATCAGATGATTTGTACAATATCTGCCGGCTAAGTTGCTGACTGTGTGGAATGCTGCAGAAACATACAGGGCCATTGATGGCCTATGTGAAGGACCACAATTGCTAGCTGTCAAGAAGCAGTGGCTCTGCAAACTTACAGAATACTTTTGCTTAATGAAATTTGGTGCCGCCTTTGTGTCAGACAGCAAAACAAAATAGTAGATTCACTAAAATATTTGCAACCTTTGTTGACGCTATAGCTAGACTGACTTTAGAAACACTACATGATGCAGAAAATGAGTGCTGGCTTCACGTCAATTGATGATAGCAATGTGGCCCAGACATATGTCTCATGTGTGTCTGGTGAGTGTGTAAGGAATGCGTTCTATGAATGTTAGGGATTATTGTGGTCCTTCATCATTTTGGATACATATCGGATCTGGATTTGAAAACATCGGGAAAAGGTGTAAGGTGCCCTCAGCTAACATCTTAGACTGGTATTTGGAGTTTGTAGTGCCACATTCTGATTAGGGATGGCAGTCCAAAGGTATGCACATGGGTTCATATCTCTATGGTTGGTGCAAATCGCCATAGCTGGGCCACATCAAATGAAGAAACTGTAACAACATGAGGGCTTACAAAAGTCCCTGCCCCTCTGTTCATTGTACCTATGTGTCATGGTCACATAGGCTGTTTGACTGGTAATGCAGTCCTCAAGTAACCAGGCTTTGGATGTCTCTCTTGGATGCACATGATGAGACGAATACACTCCATTATTATTTCTGCTCACTAATGAAGGAGCATGTTTGCCACCACATGATAGTTAGGGCCAGTGCATGTGTGCAGATATGTGTGTAATTGTCACAGGAGACCCATGCTATGTACATGTTAGCCGTGCTATATCGGATGATGTATCATCATGTCTGAATGGCTTTAATTACTAATGTCATCTTACACATAGTTTTTGTCTTTGGAATTGTTGGTAAGTGCACAGATTTTTAGCACATTTCTTCCTTCCATGCCTTACAGGTGGACCGGCACCTTACACTGTGGGAGAGGTGGCTTCATTTGAGGACCCCGACAACTCCAGTAAGTGTTGATATGTCTGTTATGTGTTGTGTTTGCTAGTGATGTGTGATGGACTCCTGTGGGTTGAACACATAGCAAGGTATGAAGCGATGGCCCATCACTTGTCTTGTTCCATGAGTGGGATTTCATTTTCTCACCATTTTAGAGTTGGCCAATGGTTATCCTATTGTCTTATCTAGGGATTGTAGGTCATTCCTGTAGGCCCCGCAATGAGAAGTGGGGTGAGTCATGTGGATAACACTTGTATCAACAAGAGTTGCACTGGAACTAATCTCAGATTTAGGGGGTGATTCCAATCTTGGCGGGCGGCGGGAGCCGCCCGCCAAGCGGGAACCGCCAGAAGACCGTACCGCGGTCAAAAGACCGCGGCGGTCATTCTGAGTTTCCCGCTGGGCTGGCGGGCGACTGCCAGAAGGCCGCCCGCCTGCCCAGCGGGAAACCCCCTTCCACGAGGATGCCGGCTCCGAATGGAGCCGGCAGAGTGGAAAGGGTGCGACGGGTGCAGTTGCACCCGTCGCGATTTTCAGTGTCTGCTATGCAGACACTGAAAATCTTTGTGGGGCCCCCAGGGGCCCCACGACACCCGTTCCCGCCAGCCAGGTTCTGGCGGTCAAAACCGCCAGAACCAGGCTGGCGGGAAGGGGTTCGGAATCCCCATGGCAGCGCTGCCTGCAGCGCCGCCATGGAGGATTCTTCAGGCCAGGGGAAAACCGGCGGGAAACCGCCAGTTTCCCTTTTCTGACCGCGGCTTTACCGCCGCAGTCAGAATTGGCCTGGATGCACCGCCAGCCTGTTGGCGGTGCATCCGCGGTCCCCGGAATGACCCCCTTAGTCTGCCTGTCAGACCCACATTCTCCCAGATTGGGGATACAAAATGCTTACCCACAGACTTCTGCTTCCCTATTCACCAAAGTACTTATTAAACTGTAGGTTGAACTTCCTAGCAGCATGTAGCTCCACATGTAGTGCTACAAGTATGTGGCACTTGAGTGCAATGGCCTAGGGGTGCATGCAAATCATGACCATGGGTGTTCTTGCAACTCTGTGTCTGTTGTAAATCATGCCTTACTGGAAGTATATGATGTGGACAAAGGTCTGCATTTCCAGACAAGTGTGGCGCTAGGATTGGTCAAGGGTTTGCTGTCTCCTGTTTGTTGATAGACCTTACCTGTGGTGTGTGTGTAGAGCGAAACACATGTCCAGCTTTCTACAGCTTCCTGGGTGTCCATGTTGTTTGGAATTGTTAGTTGTTTCTCCACCCCCACACCCTCAAACACAGGCATGGGTTTGTGAATAGTGTACCCAGGACTGATGCTACCAGTATGTTACACAGACATGGAAATCAGTGAATGTTTGGTCTGAACCTAGTATACACACTCAGGTATAGCACATGAGTACTATACTAGCCAGTCCATTTACAACTTGCAGATCATGTGGCTTTAGATTTCCATCCCGTACACTGACATTTGTAGCCCTGGCATTGGCACGGGATGTGCTGCATGATTGTTAGCTGACAACTGGCAGAACTCTGATGCCAAATTAATGCCAGTTGTTACCCATCTTGTAGGGCTTGGATGTGCTATGTGTGATACGACCTTTGTAGGCTGGCCTGCCATGTACTTCCTCAGGGACATTCAATGATCTATATGATGATATGAGCTGTTACAAGTACAGTAGATGTACTGTCTGATTTACTTCTTGTGCCATTTCACACAATACAGTTCCTAATGTAAATTTTTTGCCTTTGTCTTCACAGCTGCGAACATGACACCCATCCAGGTCCGTGAGTTCCAGAGGCGGGCAATGCGTTACCAGCATATCCTGCTGGTAGAGTCAGGGTTTAGACGGGTGGCCCGAAGATACCGGAACGAACGGGCCTCCGGAGCATGGAGGGCTTTCCCACAGGGTGGCCTGCTTTGCCCACCACAGCCACCACCAGCACAACCACCACTTCCACCCAGGTGGCACCACCCACAGCTGGGACTGTTGTCCCAACGTCTGCAGTTGCTCCAGGCCCTAGCAGTGGAACACCTTCAGGGCAGCCCACAGGCATAGACTCTACACGCCCACACACATCCTCAGCTGGTACCCAGACCGCCCCAGCTGCTACAGTTGACCCTGCAGCTTTTCAGGAAATGCAAAGAAAAATGGACCATGTCCTACGGAAAATTAGTCACCTGCAGCAGGATATGAACAGGCATGTGCGGTCCATAAAGCGGACCCTCCGGAGGGCCAACCTCTAGACTTTTACAATGGACATGATTCCCTCCCCTCCCTCCTCTTTCCGTGTTCTTATACTTAGTGGGCTTAGGGGGCTTAGTGTTAGGTTAGTATAGGCTGTTAGTTTAGTTAGTGTTAGTGGGTGGGGGGTCCTGATTATTTCAATTTTTTCTTTTTGAGTGTGTGGGTGGGTGGGTGTGGGGCTATGTTGGGGTTCTTGTGTGTTTACAAAAAAATAATAATAATAAAAAAATAAAAAAATATAAAAAAAACACAAAAATATATATATTTGTTTAGTGTAGGATAGTATGTGTTTAGGTTAGTATCTGTTGTCCTCCATGTGTCCCGTCTAATAAGGGGGGTGGGGGGTTGATGTTTAGAACATTTCGTTACATGTGATAAGTAAGTTTAGCTTAGGTTAGTTAGGGATAGTTGTGGGTGATGAGTAGTTAGGGTAAATTAGGGTAGGAAAGACTTTTCCCAGAGTTTCCTCTTCTGTTATTAACGTTTAATAAATATATAGTGAACCCTTTACAGTATGTGTTAAATGCTTGTTGATCAGGGCCATGGCATACGTGTACATGAATTTTGTTCTATTACGTTTGTATCTTATGCTACAAACAAATCCCAACTGAGCTGTAAGATTGGCAGCTACCCCAGAGCTACCTTGCAGAGATTCCACCATTCATTGCAACCACCAATTACAGTTAATATGGATCCCAACGTGTTTTTTTCAATAAGTATGTTTTCAAAGTCACAAACAGTGCTGCCAGATTTGGTATTGGGGGAACTGTTTTAGGTCTGACTGCAGTGTGATGTTCAAAGACACCCTTATAAGGTGAGTGGTCGTAAGCACTCTTGTAGTATCGTCTTCATGACTCACAGACATCATTTGTGACACTGTTCAGCATGATTACTTTTTTGGATGGAAACTCAGACCCCTTCATTTATGCTTTTTTTGGAGTGTTTGCTTAGATTTGTGTGCACTGTTATATGTGTTAGTATTGCATGGTGACAACATTTAGCTGCCACTATTTGATGACTTACATATCCCTTGAGGAAGCATTATTCTGTCCAACACAGCATGATGGTGTATGTTTTCTCTCTTCATCAGATATTACCCTCAGGAAGGGCAGAGTATGATGCAATCCTGGCCACTGTGCAAAGTTATCTGACTGCATAATTTCAGGACAGTTGTATTGACAGGCTACGTAATTTGACAGGAGGCACATTTCAGTTATCTACTGCACAGTTGATGTGTCACATTACACAAAGACAGATTTGTTGTGTAAGTGCTATTTATTGAAAAGTGCTGTAGTGCTAAATGTACATTGTCCATGATTGTGAGTCCATTATAGTGACATCTTCCATTGTGATCCTACACAAGTGGTAAAGGAAAATGCTTTTGACATGCTGGGGTGATGTGTCAGACAGTGCAGAGGGACAGGATTTGCCAATGAGTAAGTGGGAGACAATACTGGGCAGGATGACAAGATTAACAGTGGTTTGCAGAACAGTTGTTGTAAGACTGGCATGTTACAAAGCGCTGGACCTTGGTAATAGTTGGCCATGTGGCAGGGACTAGTTATTCTGGGTACTTTTCCATGTGAAGGTGATCTGTTCCACGTCTTCTTCTTCTGATGTGTGTGTTGCCTCCTCTGTTCTTGGTGGTGGTGGTTGTGAAGGGGCAACACACACCTCAGTGTTAGAAGACGTGGAGTCAGACATCCCGGTCGCTGCTACCTGTGAAGGTCTTAATTCTTAAGGGCAGTACTGCTGCAAGGAGGATCTGCTGATTCTTAAGAATAGCCACAACATCACAATGGTAGGCAGCCAGGTCGGCCTTGAGGGGTTCAATGTTGCATACGTGCACGCGTTGACAGGATTGCTGTTGTAGGTGTTGAGTCAACTGTATTACAGCTGTGCTGATTTCCTTCAGCCTTTTTTCTACTTCCTGCAAGATAGTTGTTCGCCCTTGCATAGCTGCTGCCTGATCTGCAGATGACATAATTGCATGAACGCACCCCGTCTAGGCTGGCTGCCATAGTTTGCATCCCCACCCGCACCTCATTGCACAGCTCCTACTGTACTCCGACTACAGTTCTCTCAAAGCTGGCGCCTGTGTCGTCTGAGTCCTCAGCTACATTGGAGCAGGCAGGTCTTACAATCGGGGTGGTGGATGGATCCTCTGTGATGGCTGCTTGTTCTGAGCTCCTCCTTATGACAGAAGGTGGGGTCTGGAGTGTTCCAAGGACATCTTGGATGGTCTGCTGGGTGATGTTTGTCAGCTCGTCATCCATTTCATCAGGGTATTCCTGGACAGGCATATCCGCAGGAGATCCATCGTCCTCTGCAATGAAATAGGGTACAATTAGTGTGTCTGTGTTGTGGCATTGGTGATGTGACATGTCTGCCTTGTGATGAATTCACATTGTGATCTTGTTTCCTGTTCATTGCTCAAGTCTTTCTGATGGGCATTCTCCCAGGCCTATGGCCAACCTGCATGTCACATGTATTGTATTAAGTTATTAGACTTGTCAGCATCATCTCCTCTAGTGTTGTTTTAGGCCAAATAGTGAATTGCCACCTTCTTGTCCTCCTCAATCCTCCGTCTACATCCATTCTCATGGTGAGACCTTTCACTGGCTGTGGGTGCTCTGATGGCACTAGCAGCACACTTAACAATCTGGACCAGCCCCAGTCTCTGATCTTTCACATCCACTTATATGTAGTTGACATGTAGCGTATCCTAGGCATAGCATTGTTATGGCACGATATGGATGTTAGCATTGGTAATGTGTACAGCTGATGTTGGGGAGTGTGTGGAGATTGGATTGCCCTGATAGTCGTAGCAGTGTCCTATTTCCTCCTCTGACTGTGCAGGTGTATGTCAGTGACCAGTTACATGTGCCCTCCCCCTCAATGCTGTTGTCTGAGCAGTATGACATTTGGGATGTTGCATTGTGACCCAGGCACAGGATGGACCCTGACGTATGCAGCATGGGTGTGTCCTTAGTGCTGTTTAGCTCCTAATGTTGATGACATTGGCTGATGTTTGCAGCAACTATGGGCATTCACAATTGACAGGACTGGAGCCTTTGTCTTGTTTCATGGGATTGTTAAAGTTGTCATTCTCAATCCTCTAATTTAGGTGTGTATGATCCATGGGGACGTTACTGCCATTGGCAACTTGAGCTGCACACAGAGCGGAGGTGGTAGTGGCAACTGTTGTCACTGTTACATTCCAGTTGTCGGTATGGCTAGAGGTTGTTAATTGGGCCCTAGTAATTGTAGGGGGTATAGCGGCTGACGTGTGCCGGGATGTCAGTTTGACGTTGTGCCCGTCCCCCCTGGCGTGGCTTTACCTTTGCTCCATCGTTGGTATGGCAGCATGCCCCCATGAGACTGTTGTTAGTGTAGTGTAATGGTGTGCCCCAGCTTCTCTCTGTGCAGGCCATGCCCCCATGCCATACCCCTTTACCCATGCCACTTCACGTATATGATGACTTCCATGCATTTTGTGGTCTGTATCCCCCCCCTGCTTACAGTTGTCATTAGTGCATTTTAATTCCCCATACAACTTACCCTGCATGTGCGTTGCCTCCTGGTAGTCTGCGCTGTCCTGTCCTTGAATCCCTGTGACGATCTCCTCAGGGATGATGGCTGCGACCATCTCCTCCATGTGGTCCAGGGCCTCCTGGTGTGCTGGACTCCCACCTCCAGTCTGCAGTGCTGCCTTCCTGTTCCTTTGGGTCTGTACAGGCATCTGGGATCCATTTTGGCTCTCCTCTGCTGAAATGGCTGTTTGCAGGGAATTTTGACGCTATTGCGTCAAAAAACACTGCATATCTAGTGTGCAGTGTCGTAAATTGACCCACAGTCATTTCTGCCGCGTTAACGTCGTTTTGCTTTATGACTTGACGCTGCGGTGTGCGTAAAAAAAAAAGACTTACACCTGTGGTTCGCGCCGCCGTGCGTCAAAGTATAAATTTGACGCCCGCACGGCACACAGAAATGGCGTTAGCCGGCGGTAAAATTTTTGACGCAAAACTGCACTGGCCAGTTTTGCATCAAAAAGTACAAATATGGGCTAAAGGGCATATTTATACTCTGTTTGCACCGAATTAGCGCCATTTTTTTACTCTAATTCGGTGCAAAACTAACTCCATATTTATACTTTGGTGCTAGACCCATCTAGCTCCAAATTTATGGAGCTAAAGTCATTTTTTTGAAGTGGAGACCTACCTTGCCTTAATGAGATGCAAGGTAGGTGTTTCCGTGCAAAAAATGACTCTATGGCCTTAATGCCATTTTTAGGGGCATATTTATTCTCTGCGGCATATTTATACTCTTTTTGCACCAAATTAGCATCATTTTTTTAACTCTGATTGGGTGCAAAACTAACTCCATATTTATACTTTGGTGCTAGACCCGTCTAACACCAAGGCCCTGATTTATACTTTTTTGTGCCACATTAATGTCATTTTTTGATGAAAAAGTGGCACAAACTTACAAAATATTGGCCCTTATTTATACTTTTTGCTGCAAAACTGCACTAACTCAGTTTTGCACCAAAACTTTTAGCACCGACTTGCACCATTTCTGTACACCAGCCGGGCATCTTATTTATAGAATGGTGCAAGCCGGTGCAAAGGGTAAGCAAAAGTAAAAAAAATGACTTTAGTCGGGTGGGGCTGGCAGTATAGAAGAAGAGGGTTTAGCACCAAAAGATGACTGTAGGCAGTTTAGAGTAAAACAATAATGACTCTAACCAGATTAGCGTCATTTTATGGTGCTAAACCTACCATGCCACATGACTCCTGCCTTAGATAAGGCAGGAGTCACGCCCACCACCCCAATGGCCAGCACAGAGGACAAGGGTCCCCTGTGCATGGCCATTGCACCCTGTGCCATGTATGGGAGCCCATTTCAGGGCCCCCTATGGCACTTTCAAAAATAAAATGCAATCTTACCTGTACTTACCTGGGATGGGGTCCCCCATCCTCCACAGTCCCTCTGGGGTGGGTGGGGGTGCCCCTGGGGCCTGGGGAGGGCATCTGTGGGCTTATTCCATGGTGTTCCACCATGGAAATAGGCCCACGGGTCCTCTAATGCCTGCCCTGACCCAGGCTTTAAAAAATGGGGCAAAGCAAGCTTTGCCCCATTTTTTGACCCCTCCTCCCTCCCTTGGAGCATTTTTGCATGGGAGTATAAATATGGCGTTAAGACCATCAAGTCATTTTTTGCACGGAAACACCTACCTTGCATCTCATTAAGGCAAAGTAGGTTTCCACTTCCAAAAAATTACTTTAACTCCATAAATTTGGCGCTAGACGGGTCTAGCACCAAAGTATAAATATGGATTTAGTTTTGCACTGAATTAGAGTAAAACAAAATTACGCTAACTCAGTGCAAACAGAGTATAAATATGCCCCTTAGCGTCAAAAAATGAAGCTAATCTGGTTAGAGTAATCTATTTTGACTCTAACCTGCCTAGCGTAATTTTTTTTTACGCTAGCCCACCCTTTGCACCGGCTTACACCATTCCATAATTATGGTGCCCAGCTGGTGCTAAAAAATGGTGCAGGCCGGTGCAAAACTTTTTGTTGCAAAACTGCGTTAGTGTAGTTTTGCACCAAAAAGTATAAATAATTCCCTATATTTTTAGTTATCAGTTGGTTTAAGAAGGTCGTATATGCAGACTTGCAAACCAAAAAGCAGCATACTGACTCATTTCTTTTGTTTTTGTTTTTCCTTGACACGGGGAGGCACTGCAGAAGCTCCGCAACAGCTTCCAGCGTAACTCGACCTAATCGGTAATTGCAGTGAGCAGGATGCTATTAGTGGCTTAAGAAAGGGAAGTGGTGTATAGCAGACACAATGGAAAATTATTTCTATGTGGTTAGATCCAGCTACACCGGCGGTCATGGGAGGGGCCGCAGAAAGAGTACTGTACTGCTCGGGTATATCACATGGGTGAAAATCAGTCGTAGTAAGGGAAAGAGGGTCTTCGGCTGTCCATACCTTTGGTAGCTTTCTGCACTGAAGGCTAGTGGACCCTTACGTTGCTCTCAACGGATGTCTCACTGGATTCAATCATCTCGTGCGGAGACACAGAGACGTGATGAAGAGGTGTACTTTCTACTGATCTTGGCTGGGGTCTATTAAATAGGCAATGCTTTGCCGTCGAATATCCTCACTGCTGCACATGAAAGTTGCAGTCTTTTGAAGGCATCCAATCACTGCCCAGTCCATCTTTAAGTTGGTGTAGTTTGGTTCCCAGGAAGATAGCTTCTCTAACAATGCACAGTCAATCTAGATACCTTGATGACATAGGCATCCCAAACTTCCCAGTGTATGCGTGCATCAGGCCCAGACATTATTTTTCAATCTGTTCTTTCAGAAGAGCTAAATACAGAATACCCTTGGTTACTGTGCATTGTTAAGGTGTTGCATATTCCAGTTTACAGACTAACCTACTGGAATTGTTTGGATTTAGAGACAATTTACACCACAAATCTTTTCTCCTCAATGAAGAGGGTGTAAATCCAAGCGAGTAACACAGAACCTGGCTACAGTGAGGAAATTAGAGAGAACTGTGCAATGTGGTATGCAGGAGATTGGTGATAGCAAACCACACTTTCTACTGATCATTAATCTGTAAAGGCACCCTAAAATCCTAGTGCTTCTTTCGTCAGGGAGTCTCCCATACTGGGGTGTCTTATATCCTAGCCCTAATTGCAAGTTGCACGATTCTGGAGCGATGACAAAATGGCATGTGGTTTTACCACTACAGCCGGGTAAAATAGCACCAGTGCAGTGCAAGTACCTGTAGAACCACATGGAATGGAGCATTGCCACATGGGACAATTTTTCCCAGTAATGCAACCACACGGAATTTGCCATTCCATCGGGTTTTACCACAAACATTTACCACTTGCTCTGAGCAGGAGGTAAATATATGTGCTGACCTATGAGCAGGACAGAGGGTCAGGGAGGAGGGATGGGAGCAATAGGGGAAGAAATGCTGCCGCTGCAGCCAAAGCCTCATGCAGCGTCTCTGGTCATAATTATCGAGTCCCCTACCTACCCATTGTACCAATTGGGATTTTTTAACGTTGTTTAAAAATCCTTGAAAACAGCTTTTTCATCTTAATTCTTCTAGGTCAGCTGTGATTAAGCTCTGTTTCTAGTATAGCGTTTAGTTACCCTCTGGTTTATTGCGCTTTATAAATCTATTTTTTATTTTCATTTCATTCGACAAATAAAAACCATGTTAATTTCGCTCCACCTAACTTGTAATCAGGGAATTCATGTGTCACCATGAAGTTGTAATACAATAATGCAGTAAATTCTTTCTCAGTGCCCACAATCACTTCCTGTATTTATTCTCGAAATAGGGGGTTTGTAAATATAAAGTTGGTGCAGACCTAGCAGTGCTGATAGGTGCAGTGATGTGAACAATAAAACATGATACCTATATACAGTGCTGATGTTCACAAATCTATAAAGATACACATTTCAGTATAAATTCTGATTTCTGGATTGACATATGAATAATGGACAATCCCTGTCCCAATGTTGACGTTTCCACCCAGTGTCTGTAGGTTCTGACAGGTGTGTTGTGATTCTGACTTTCGGCGTTCTGTCTGTCAGAAAGGAGTGTATCCATTGAAGGGCCTTGCAGCGTATGCCTTACTGTGTGGAGTCTTGTGCATAGGGTGCGGTGAGATACTGTATCAAAGGTGGCTGAGAGATCAAGTAGGATGAGGGTTGCTGTTTGTCCATGGTAGAGGAGGGAGCAGATGTCATCTGTGGCAGTGAGCAGGGCAGTTTTGTGCTGTGGTTAGTTCTGAATCCTGATTGGGAGATGTCCAGGATGTTGCTGTCCTTGATGTGTTGCATAGCTGAGTGTTGATTGCTTTATGTGGATTGTTAGTTCATGCAGATCCAAGAGCCCTGTATCACAGGTCTTCCATGAACTCACATTTTAAACAAGTATAAAACAATTTAAATGATTACAATTTGATTGGGAGAGGTAGCTTTTTCTACTGTTGTCTATGTCATATCTACACACACAAAGTCTGTCTTGCGAACACAAAGCTCTCTCTTTGGCTTTCTATAACTTGATAAAAATGCTGTGACTGCAATTACAGTAGCCAGTAAAGGACTCAGTGAAATTCTAATTGTGCTGTGGAGTTCGCTGACCCTCGTGGTGGGATTGCAGCAATCCTAAAGTCTTCAGACTCTGGCCGAAGCACAGCAAATGCACAGCAATTGTTTTGGAGAAATGTTCAACCTACGGCCAAGTCCAGCAGTATGCTGATCCTATATTAGGCCTGCAGGACCTGTGGAAGTCAGAACAAGAGAATAACTTGTATATTGGTAAATAGTCCATCGCTAATACAAATCTATTCATTATTTTTTTTAAATACCATCATCAAAATAGTAAATCTGAAACAAACTCATTCTGAAAACAGATCTTACACATATAAAAAATAATGAAAATATTAAAATTCATTATTCGAATGATTATATTGATCAAAACGCAACATCAACATAATGAATGTTCTCATCAGTGGTCATCAATTATGTCATTTGAACTCCCTAGTGATGTCATAAATGATATAATTTTATATATATATATATATGTATATAAAATTTAAGATATAATTTAATTTGTCATGAGTAATACCATCTGTGAGGTCATAAGCAGTGCATGCCCTGAGTATAAGGTATATCCAGTTTACCTAAGCATATCTGGCAAAAGTCGTTGGCGTTTTTAGGACTTGTCACATTAACTTCAATTTAATTGTGTTTTTATTGACTTTGTGAGGTTTTCTTAAACCCACATTAAGGTAATATTTCCAAAGCTAGCCATAACTTCACTTTCTTCAGTGAATGTGTATATATATTTATTTTTTTAATTGTGTAAAACTTGAATAGAACTAATAACTGAACATTGTTTGAACTAATTAAGTAATATAAAATGTTTTCCAGTTGTAATGTGACACTAGTAGTGAAAGACAACACACCCAGAGCAAATTTAATTGAGCATAAAGCTCATACAACTTGACACACACATGTGAAACTGTTCATGGGAGGAACCCGCACCTGTCATTGGTAACTTGGCTCAATCAGAAACATTCATGAAGACAGTGTGCAGCTACCCTAACACAATATGGTTGAAGGTTATTAATTTAAAAAGAGGGTCTAGTGTAGGGCATTAAGGGTATGATCCATTCTAGATTTTGAAGATGCCTACATAAGTTGCATTTATGTAGAATTAATCCAAATGGAAAATATTTAGCTTGATATTCCAATTTCTGAAGTTCTTACTACCCCTGGTGAGGCATTGAAGCACTTTACGGTGAGTAGCAAACTACATGTGAGCCCAAAGTTAGTGGTCCATTCACTGGGTATTCGAGTTAGGCTTGCATGCTAATAGATTCCATTCCATGTAATAAATTCTTTATGGTTGTTAGAAATGGGGTCTTTGGTTGGCAGTCAGGTTACCCCCTGTCCAAGCAAAGAACCTCGCTGTGACGGGCTTGTTACGGATCGCCCGCACATGGATCCGACTGGTGCTGGCACTGCCGCTAGTGCTCCAGACCTTCCCGGCCTCCCTTCCCGTGATTGGTTGAAGGGACTGTGGGCGCGGGACGCCGGGAGGTCAAATAGCCCCGGAACAGTATATGCGGGCGTCGGAGAAAGAAGATACAGGACCGGTGCTGCTGAAGCAGACGGCGTGGACCACGAATACGAGGAAGAAGGAAGTCGGAGAAACGAGCGGAACCCAGAACCGAGAAAACGGTGTTCAACCCTGAGAGAGGACCGCAGACCTCCGACGGGATCCATAACAGCAGGCAACCGGGAGGACGGAACGCTGCACCCCGCCACGCTTCTGTAGAAGCGTGGCAGTTCAAGGTGCGTGGGGCCACTGCCCTGAGGGAGTGGGGAAAGGGGGGGTAAGGAAGGGGAATTCAAAGAAAAGGGTAACTGAAGGGAAAGGGGGGGGGCTGGGGAGCACTATCACTGAAACTCACCAATAGTACAGCACCATGTATAGGTCTCACACTAAGGCACCGCGCACAGGTTTTTAATAGCCACAGAGGATTATAGGAGAAAAATAGCCCGATAAGTAGGAAAAGAAAAGGAAGAAAGAGAGAGAAGAATAGCCCTAGAAAGACTTCTAAAAGAGAAAGAACCAAGCACGATCACCAGGAAGGAAAGAGACCACAGGGGATAGGAAACAAAAGAAGGACAACAAGAAAAGAGACAGGAAAAGAGAATAAAAACAAAACCCGTCCTGAGTAACAAAACCTGAACACTTACCTCTGTTGTTCTCTTCTCTCCACATACGCTTACCGGGACACCTGTAAGACGAGGAGACAAAAAAGAGAAGAGTGAAGAACAAAATACGAGATGCAAACCCGCCATAGCCAAGTCAACAGAAGAAAGACTTAAATCTACTCAGGCTTTAACCCACCAAAAACTAATAATAAAAACACCTTGTACATAGAACAAGAAGATTCCTGAGTGATTCCTACGCGCTGATACGGTTACAAGTGGTGTCAGAAGTGGGATTGTGAGGAACCGCCGCCATGGAAGAGAGGGCATCAATGTCTGACATGATAGCCCAGTTGGCAGAAGGGCAGAGACACCTCCAGTTGGTGTGGGAGCAACAAATGAAAGAGGCCAAAGAGGAGGTGGAGGCGTTTCAGACAGCCCTTAAGAGTCAGGCAACAATTATGGCCAAAAACCAGCTGGTACATGAAACTGCTCTGGGGAAGGTTACCGACACCATCGCCCATACAAAAGTACACCCCAAAGTACCAAGTAGTGTACTGCAACGTTATCAGGAACAGGAGGATCCAGACTCTTTCTTCACGGACTTTGAGAGAGTTGCCAGCACAGCCAACTGGCCTGAGGACAAATGGGGCCAGTATATCGCCCCCCTACTTACAGGCCACTTGCAGGCAATTTACCAAGCCATTAATCCCGGTGGTACCCTACCGTATAGGGACATCAAGAAAACCATTTTAGAAAGAGTGGGGTTAGATAGTGAAAGCTACCGCACCAGGTTTCGACAAGTGAAATGGCAGCATCAGGAGAACCCTCGCACCTTATATTATAGAGTCCAGCACGCAGCAGGGAGGTGGTTACACCCTACAGAGAAAACCAGGGAGGAAATGTTTGACGTTATAGTCCTAGAACAGTATTTGGATGCCTTACCGTCTACCACACGAAACTGGGTAAGACAACATCCCGGGCTCACTAACGAAACAGCCGTGGATCTTGCCTGCGCATACCATAGGGGTCCGGACTTCCGTGCTACCACTAGTAGAGCCCCACCTCCCCCACCTGTTCGACCTATCATGACTAGGAATACCACCCATCGGCCAGTATTAATTCATGGCCGTGACCGTTCCCAACCAGCTGCCCCGGTGGCGTCCGGATACCCAGGCACAGGGCCTCAGTGCTATAACTGCTCAGAGTGGGGACATATTGCCAGGTATTGCCCCCATAAAAAAGACGCTGAGGAACCCATGGAGATTGGATTGCCGAGAGGGAGAGTATTCTGGTCTGGAGGAGAAAAACCAAAATATACCCCAACCCTCATCATCAATGAGGTGGAAAGAACAGCTCTAATTGATTCAGGGTGTAGCCAGAGCGTGATAAGGGGGATCTGGTATTGCCTGGTCAAGAGGATTTTGAGACCCAGGTCCTAATCGCCTGTTTGCATGGCGATCAACGGTATTATCCACTGGCTACCATACGGTTGAAGTGGAGGGATAGGACCAAGACCCTCCGGGTTGGGGTGCTTCCCCGTTTGGACGAGGATATAATCCTCTGTACTGATTATGAAGACTTTCCCTCTCTGTTAGAGAAAGCCGGGCAAGAACAACTCTTGAGAACCTGGTGGGAGGAGGCACCCAGTGGATTGGATAAGGAGGAACCCAAAGAAACACAGGTTACCCTCAGTAGGAGACAGAAACAGGAGCAACAACATTATTATGCACAGAAATCCCTACCACAAGTGTCAGAGTCACCAGATCCTCGGGGTCTGTGCACGTTCCCAACACGTCCACCACTGAACAGCTCCAAGACTCTGATAGATAAATCACAGAGACTGAGAGAGTTCAAGAGGGGAAGAGGGGATTAGGAAGGGAACAGCTGGGAAGGAGACCTGTAGTAAGAAAAAGGTTAGAACACACAATATGAAAATTATATCTCCTGAAATCAATACTAGACTATGATTCTAAGCCTAGTCACTCTGAAAACATGAACAATCCAAGAGTTAAGTTTAAAATGACTAAGTTTCAAAATGGCCGGATACCTGTAGGGGAATCAAGATGAATTAAATGAAAACTTTCTTATTCAAGTACTTTCCTTTACATGAGAATCAGAAAAAACATTCTGACTAAATTTTAAACCAGTCATATAAATCCTGTTTTGAGAATGTATACTAGGACCATACAATATTGCATCTAGAAATTCTGGCCTTCTGTGTACTCTTAAAATGTTTCAACACAAATTGCGCATATTGCAGATATATATATATATATATATATATATATATATATATATATATATATATATATAGTAAACACCATAAAAGGATTGTGCACCATGAATAACACAATATGGATTCAGGAAACAAATCACATAACTTGTCAACTCGAATATTACATAATAAATATCTTAGAATAGTGGCATACAATAAACAACATGAGTTAAACTCGAGGAGAGAATCGTGCGTCTTGCCAATTCGAGTGTTACCATGTAAAATACCAAGAAATGGTAGCACGCAATGAATATCAAAGTCAAATCATCATTAATCGAATCGCGCGTCTTGCCGATTCGTAAAACACAATGTAAATGTCAAGGAATAACAGCTCACAATAAATAACAAGATCAAAGTACAATTAAACGAATCGCGCTTCTTTTGCCGATTCTTAAGCCACCATGTAAATGTCAAGAAATGGTAGCGCGCAATGAACAACAAAGTTAAATGCTCATGAAACGAGTTGTGCGTCTTGCAATTTGTAAAACATCATGTAAATGTCAAGAAATAGTAGCGCGCAATGGACAACAATGTTTAAATACCATAAAACGAATTGCGCGTCTTGCCGATTCTTAAGCCACCATGTAAATGTCAAGAAATGGTAGCGCGCAATGAATAACAAAGTCAAACCTTTATGAAATAAATTGCGCGTCTTGCCTATTTGTAAACTACCATATAAATGTCAAGAAATGGTAGCGCGCAATGAACAACAAAGTTAAATGCTCATGAAACGAGTTGTGTGTCTTGCCAATTTGTAAAACATCATGTAAATGCCAAGAAATAGTAGCGCACAATGGACAATAATGTTTAAACACCATAAAACGAATCACGCATCTTGACGATTCTTAAGCCACCATGTAAATGTCAAGAAATGGTAGCGCGCAATGAATAACAAAGTCAAACCTTTATGAAATAAATTGCGCGCCTTGCCTATTTGTAAACTACCATATAAATGTCAAGAAATGGTAGCGCGCAATGAATAACAAAGTCAAATCTTTATGAAATAATTCGCGCGTCTTGCCTATTTGTAAACTACCACATAAATGTCAAGAAATGGTAGCACGCAAGTAATTTGTTACTCATTTAAGAATTAAACCAAGAATATGAAAATTCTCAATAACGGTGTCGGGGCAGTCCAACCACCGTCTTACCGCCTGGAACAATGATCACCAATGAAGGATGAGGGCAGAAGACCGGAAGATCCAAATAGGCCACCGGGACAGGAGCACAGGAAGAAGCTGCTGCTCTGCACCGGGACCTCTGAATAGTGAGCACTGGGAGTTGGGCTGGCTCTCTTTTATAGAGTCTTGGCCCAGCCCAGAACCACGCCCAGGCATGTTGCAGGGAAAGTCTCTGGAAGGCCCTGGAAAGGGGCCACACCCTAACACACTCTGAAAACCTGCAACAATACATTGCTAAGGAACAGTATTTGTAAGGATATTAAAAATAAGTTTTCAGGATTGAACTCTGCAATGCAAAAGGTTAAACCACAACATATCAGCACAATGCATAAATTACGTTGTTTTGAGAGTGCTGGGTTTTTGCATTTTTGTCGCCAGTAGAGCGCGTACTGCTCTGGTGTTGACAACAAGACGGTCACAAAGTTGCTAGAAATGTCTATACGGTCACAGGAGACTTTTGGTGGAATCAAAATGAGGACCCCTCTTTGAAACACGCATGGCAGCAAGCCGTATCCCCGGCAGAACAAGGGGTAGAACCCAGATTCCAGATTCATAACAACCTATTGTACAGAAGACCCACCACAAACGGGGGAAAAGAATTGCAGTTGGTCGTACCTAGGAGTCACCGTCAACAGGTGTTACATTTATCCCATGGGGATAATGGGGAAGGTCATTTGGGGAGGGAAAAAAACGAAGATGCAGTGCTCAGACGGTTCTACTGGCCAGGGGTTTTTGGGGATATTCGCAAACATTGTTCCGAGTGTCCCAAATGTCAACTGTATAACCACTCTCCACATAAACCCGTTCCTCTCCAACCCCTTCCGGTTATAGATATTCCATTTACTAGAGTTGGGATGGATATTATTGGGCCTCTCACCCCCTCCATTCGAGGCAGGCAATAAGTCTTATTATTGGATATCCAGAAGCCATTCCCATACCCAGTATGCACACCAAAGCCATTTCCCAGGCAATGATAGAGTTTGTTTCGAGGGTAGTTTTCCCAAAATAAATATTGACTGACCAAGGGACTCCCTTCATGTCCAGATTGATGACTGAGGTATGCCGCTCTCTAGGGGTGAAGCAAATCCATACCTCTGTATATCACCCACAGACAGACGGTCTAGTAGAGAGGTACAATAGGACCATTAAAACTCTTTAAAAAAAAGCATATCAGAGGCTGATAAAGATTGGGGAAAAAAACTACCTCTAGTATTATATGCCATCCGTACCCACGTACAGGCCTCCCTAGGACATAGCCCCTTTAAACTGTTGTTTGGCCGACAGCCACGTACACTGTTTGATATGTTAGCAAAACAATGGGAGGAAACAGAGGAGGAAATAAAGGACCTCTTAACATATACACGAGATTTGAGAGAAAATCTTCAGACAGTATGGGAAGAAGCCCACACTGCTCTACGTGAAGCTCAGACCAAGCAAAAGCAAATATATGACGCCAGGAGTGTAGTTCGTAGTTTAGCTGTAGGAGATAAAGCGTTGGTCCTACTCCACAGCACTGAAAATAAACTGTTGGCTCGATGGCAGGGACCATTTGACGTTATTGCACAAATTAACCCCACCACATATAAACTGGCCATACCTCAAGGCAGTGGAAGGGAACAGATATGCCATATCAATCTCCTAAAAAAATGGTTAGAACCCACCGGTGGGCAGCCCGTCCGTTACATCACCCATGATGTTACCGAAGAAATCCCTTATCCCTCCCTCCCTACCCAAGATCCTTCTAACCTAGCCAAACCCTGGATCAATCCCGCTCTCACAGGATCTTGTCACAAACAACTTGTCCACTTAATAGATGTAAATCAGGACGTCTTCTCTAAGTATCCCGGGAGAACCACCCTAGTCCAACATCCCATTCGGCTCAAAATAGATAAAGTATCCCGACAGAGCCCACATCGCATCCCAGAGGCAAAACAAAGGATTATAGAACAAGAAGTCCAGTCTATGTTAGCAGCTGATATTATTGAACCATCAGCCAGTCCTTGGTGCTCGCCGGTTGTACTGGTTCCCAAACCAGACGGTAGCACCAGGTTTTGTGTAGATTATGGGGGGGTCAACAACTTAACCCACTTTTATGCATATCCCATGCCTCGAATTGACGAACTTATTGAGAGATTGGGCCAAGCTAGATACTTATCCACCCTGGATCTTACGAAGGGATATTGGCAAATACCCTTGAGAATGGAGGACAAAGAGAAAACAGCATTTGCCACCCCTTCGGGACTATACCACTTCACAGTCCTTCACTTTGGGCTCCACGGGGCCCCTGCCACCTTCCAAAGACTCATGGATAAAATCTTACGGCCATATAGTCAATATGCTGCGGCTTATCTTGATGATATTGTTATATATAGCAAAATGTTGGGTGATCACATGTCCGATTTAGATGACGTTCTGCGGGCCCTGAGAAAAGCCCAGCTAACCGCAAATCCGGAGAAATGTTGATTAGGCCAAACCAGTATCAAATACTTGGGCTACATAGTTGGGGGGGGGGGTCAGATTAGCCCACAAGTGGAGAAAATAGAAGCCATCAAGCAAATGACTCTCCCAAAGAAAAAAAGAGACAGTAGGGCTTTCTTGGGATTAATAGACTATTATAGGCGCTTTATTCTCCATTTTTCCACGGTGGCAGAACCCCTTACTAACCTGTTACAAAAAGCGTGCCCCAATACCCTTTGTCCTCCTACGTTGTCTGAGTTACATAGCTTTGACAGTCTAAAGGCTGCGCTCACTTCAGAACCAGTGTTATGTTACCCGGACTTCCGTAAACCTTTTGTTTTACTGACTGATGCTTCCGAGGTAGGCCTTGGGGCGGTACTAACCCAGCCACAAGACGATGGCACACAACACTCCATTCTTTATATCAGCAGGAAACTCCTGCCACAGGAAAATCATTATCCTGCTATAGAAAAGGAGTGTTTGGCGATTAAATGGGCTATTGAATCTCTCCGATATTATCTGTCTGGCAGGACCTTTACCCTGGTTACCGATCACGCTCCTCTCACTTGGCTCGCATATATTAAGGACACAAATTCCTGTATTCTGCGCTGGTTCCTTTCCTTACAGCCTTTTTCGTTTCAGATTCAGCATCTCCCGGGAAAACAAATGGTGACTGCTGATTTTCTATCCCGTTATCCGGTTTCTGAGCATTCCGACCGGCCACTCTCTAGGGCAGAGGTCTTCAATCTGGGGGTCGAGACCCCCAGGGGGGCCGTGGAGACCTGGAAAGGGGGTCGCACATTCCTCCAGCTGATCCTTAAAATGCCTCAGCTGAACTTTAATTGAGTCTCTTGTGCTGCGAAAGCCTCACAGACAGCTAAGGAGACTTTCAGCCCAGGGCTTCTGCTTCCTGAATGAAAAGCAAATGTGCTCTAATAGCTGATCTGCAAATGTAAAGGGTGCTTGGGAGCAGCTTTAAATGATCAAAGCTTTGTGAGGACAAACATTTTTTTTTTTGAGGGGTAGTGCAAAGAGTTAACAACTGAGCTGTGAAGTGCATGCTTTTAATTGTAATTGTATTTACACAGCGCTTACTTCACCTGGAGGTGTTGAAGGGACAGCTATTTAAAAAAAAAGGTATTGCATATGCTCAGATATTACTTGAATACACATTTTGAAAGCACTGTTTTATAATAAACCTTTTTGTAGTTGCCTATCTAATACTGTGTGCAATGCAAGTATAAAATAATGCCTTTTTATATATTCACAGTGCTTTCTGTCACAGGCTGTGACATCATGGCACTAAAAATACACAAGTCACTATTCTCAACTGTACTAACAAAGATTTAGTTCTGTTGCTCTCCTGTTAAACACAGACCTCTGCAGTGCATTAACTAATAGAGGCTTCATAATGCACTACAGTGCATTTCCCAATGAGTAACAACTTTATTTTTCATTTCAGCTGGCTATTATTTTATATGTAGCTACCTGGCGGTGAAAGACGTAAACAAATTTAGAGAATATTTTGGGTTTATTTATGAGAGGCTTGCACTGCTGGAGCATCACTTTTTTTTGATGCTCCAGCATCACAAGCCTCTCAATCGTACCTATGAGCTGACTCAAACCACCCTGAGTGGATTGAATGGCCTTGTAGATATGGAGTAAGGCAAGGCAGTGCAAGTCGCTGCATTGCCTTACTTTGCATCAAGGAGGCATTCCATGAGAATTGTGGTGGGTGTTCCTGTGCAACACAGATGGATTTTGACGCTGCCCGAGATTTACAAAATCACGCAAACTGGAGCAGTACCAAAACCTTACACAGGCAGAATGAAGAGAAATGTTTTAATTTCTCCTTGTTTTTTTCTCTTTCCGTGTGTGCTGCTATCTGCCACACATGTAGAAAGAGGTACAATGCCTTTCTGGATTGTTTTTGTGCAGGAAGGTGCCCATTCCTGCACAAGTACAATCCTGCCTATGTTGGCACTAGGCAGCAATTGTGCGCCAGCACAGGGGGAAAGGACAGAAATGTACTGTATTTCATAAATACGGTCCATTCCTGCCCTTTTGTATTGGAGTGTGGCAGTGTAGCAAGAAGACTTGCATCTCTGCCCCATGTCAATTCCTAATAAATGAGGACCTTTGTTTTTAGCCACACCCTTGACCACGCCCCCACACTCACTGATCTTTGATTTGCGAAACACTGTTTAATATTATTTCCTCACAGTAAAAATGATTTGCTGTGTGAAATGGGGAGGTTTATTATTGTTGATGATGAGGAGTACCAGGTTCTAGAAATTTTTATCAGGAGAGGGTCCTTACACCTAAAATTTTTTAAGAGGGGGTCCCGGCATCAAAAATTTTGAAGACCTCTGCTCTAGGGGGAGTGTATGTGACGGGCTTGTTACGGATCGCCCGCACATGGATCCGACTGGTGCTGGCGCTGCCGCTAGTGCTCCGGACCTTCCCGGCCTCCCTTCTCGTGATTGGTTGAAGGGACTGTGGGTGCGGGACGCCGGGAGGTCAAATAGCCCCGGAACAGTATATGCGGGCGTCGGAGAAAGAAGATACGGGACCGGTGCTCCTGAAGCAGACGGAGTGGACCACAAAGACGAGGAAGAAGGAAGTCGGAGAAACGAGTGGAACCCAGAACCGAGACAACAGTGTTCAACCCTGAGAGAGGACCGGAGACCTCCGATGGGATCCATAACAGCAGGCAACCAGGAGGACGGAACGCTGCACCCCGCCACACTTCTGGAGAAGCGTGGCAGTTCCAGGTGCGTGGGGCCACTGCCCTGAGGGAGTGGGGAAAGGGGGGGGAAGGAAGGGGAATTCGAAGAAATGGGTAACTGAAGGGAAAGGGGGGGTGCTGGGGAGCACTATCACTGAAACTCACCAATAGTATAGCACCACGTATAGGTCTCACACTAAGGCACCGCGCACTGGCAATTAATAGCCACAGAGGATTATAGGAGAAAAGTAGCCCGATAAGTAGGAAAAGAAAAGGAAGAAAGAGAGAGAGAGAAAAATAGCCCTAGAAAGACTTCTAAAAGAGAAAGAACCAAGCACGAGCACCAGGAAGGAAAGAGACCACAGGGGATAGGAAACAAAAGAAGGACAACAAGAAAAGAGACAGGAAAAGAGAATAAAAACAAATCCAGTCCTGAGTAACAAAACCTGAACACTTACCTCTGTTGTTCTCTTCTCTCCACATACGCTTCCCGGGACACGTGTGAGACGAGGAGACAAAAAAGAGAAGAGTGAAGAACAAAATACGATATGCAAACCCGCCATGGCCAAGTCAACAGAAGAAAGACTTAAATCTACTCGGACTTTAACCCACCAAAAACTAATAATAAAAACACCTTGTACATAGAACAAGCGATTCCTGAGTAATTCCTAAGCGCCGATACGGTTACACTCACTCTAGTCAGGGTAAAAGAGAATCACCCTCAGCTAACCCCTGTTTACACCCTTGGTAGCTGGGCAGGAGCAGTAGGCATAACCTCAGAGTGCTAGATGTAAAGTATGTGTACCAACACACATAGTAACTTAATGAAAACACTACAAAATGAAACAACACAGGTTTAGAAAAATAGAGAATATTTATCTAAACAAAACAAGATAAAAAAGAAAAAAATCCACAATAAAATGCAAAAAGAATCTTCATGTAATTTTAAACACACACTAACACTGTTAGCATGAAAATATACCTTGGGTGCGCCAAAAATAACCCAGCACAGGGGAGTGTGCTTCAAAAAGGGCTTGTGATGCGTCAATTTCACTCACTAGCAAGACCTTGCATCGTTTCTCCTTTCGTCGGGTTGGGCGTGTTGTTTCTTCTCTCCTCAGGAGAGCAATGCGTCGATCTAGTCAGCACTCTCGGGTCAGGGCAGGCCTTGCATTGTTTTTACACGCCCAGCGGTACTTGCGTCGGAGGTCCAGCCTCACGATGATCCGAAAACCACGCAGCGCGGGTTGTGATCTTACCAGCCTACATCAGTGATGCTGTGAGTCATTTTTCCAGCCCCGGGCGTCGATCTTCATGTCGCGTTGCCTGTGAGCATCGATTTTCAGCCACAAAGCCGGCAGTGCGTCGATTTGTCAGCCGCAGATTAGAGTCGCATCAATCTTTTCCCCGCACGACGGTCAGTGCGTGGATTTCTTCCTCTTAGGCTGCCAACTTCTCCTTTCAGGGTACCAGGAACTGGATGGTCACCACTTGGCAGAGTAGGAGTCTCTCCAGTGACTCTAGGTGCTGGCAGAGAGAAGTCTTTGCTGTCCCTGAGACTTCAAACAACAGGAAGCAAGCTCTAAATCAAGCCCTTGGAGATCTTCACAAGATGGAAGGCACACAAAGTCTAGTCTTTGCTCTTTTACTCTGGCAGAAGCAGCAACTGCAGGATAGCTTCACAAAGCACAGTCACAGGCAGGGCAGCTCTTCTTCCTCAGCTCTTCAGCTCTTCTTCAGGCAGAAGTTCCTCTTGGTTTCCAGAAGTGTTCTAATGTCTTTGGTTTTGGGTGCCCTTCTTATACCCATTTTCTGCTTTGAAGTAGGCCTACTTCAAAACAAAGGGCCAGATGTAGGAAAGGAACATCTTGCGACTTGCAAATTGCGAGTCTGACCGACTCGCAAATTGCAACTCGCAAAATGGGATGTAGAAAGGTGTCTCAGACATCTTCTGTGACTCGCTATGGGGTCGCAAAGACCCACCTCATTAATATTCATGAGGTGGGTCGCATTTTGCAACCCCATAGCGAGTCCCTGAACTCACAGGGATGGTGGCCTGCTGTAGTCAGCAGACCTCCATGTCTGTGACTGCTTTTTAAATAAAGCAGTTTTTTTTTTCTTTTTGCAGCCCGTTTTCCTTAAAGGAAAACGAGTTGCAAAAAGAAAAAACTTCCGAAACCATTTGGAGTAGGCAGTGGTCCATAGGACTCTCTGAAAAAATATTTTTTTCGGCATTCACAAAGGGGAAGGGGTCCCATGGGGACCCCTTCCCTTTTGCGAATGAGTTACCAGTGTGACACTGGTGGTAACTGCGAGTTGGTTTGCGACCGCATTCGCGGTCACAAAGCAACTCAGCATGGCGATGCGGTCGCAAATAGGAAGGGAACACCCTTTGCTATTTGCGAGTCGCATCCTCAAATTGCGAGTCGGTACCGACTCGCAATTTGAGGATGTGCATCGTGTTCGGCCTTTTGCATGCCGCAAACTGCGTTTTTCGCAGTTTGCGACATGCAAAAGGCTTCCTACATCTGGCCCTATGTCTCTCTTGATTGTGAAATCCTGCCTTGCCCAGGACACGCCCCACACATTCACCAGGGGGTTTGAGACTGCATTGTGTGAGGGCAGGCACAGCCCTTTCAGGTGCGAGTGACCACTCTTCCCCTCCCTCCTAGCACAGATGGCTCATCAGGAAATGCAGACTACACCCCAGCTCCTTTTGTGTAACTGTCTAGTGTGAGGTGCAACCAGCCCAACTGTCAAACTGACCCAGACAGGGAACCCACAAACAGGCAGAGTCACAGAAATGGTATAAGCAAGAAAATGCTCACTTTCTAAAAGTGGCATTTCAAACACACAGGGGGTCATTCTGACCCCCGCCGGCGGCGGAAGCCGCCGGCCTGGCGGGAACCGCCAGAAGACCGTACCGCGGTCAAAAGACCGCGGCGGTCAAAAGACCGCGGCGGTCATTCTGACTTTCACGCTGGGCTGGCGGGCGACCGCCAAAAGGCCGCCCGCCCGCCCAGCGGGAAAGCACCAGCAACGAGGAAGCCGAATGGAGCCGGCGGAGTTGCTGGTGTGCGACGGGTGCAGTTGCACCCGTTGCGATTTTCAGTGTCTGCCAAGCAGACACTGAAAATCTCAATGGTGCCCTGTTAGGGGGCCCCTGCAGTGCCCATGCCAGTGGCATGGGCACTGCAGGGGCCCCCAGGGGCCCCACGACACCCGTTCCCGCCATCCTGTTTCTGGCGGTGAAAACCGCCAGAAACAGGATGGCGGGAAGGGGGTCGGAATCCCCATGGCGGCGCTGCTTGCAGCGCCGCCGTGGAGGATTCCCTGGGGCAGCGGGAAACCGGCGGGAAACCGGCGGGAAACCGCCGGTTTCCCTTTTCTGGCCTGTTGGCGGTGCTTCCGCGGCACTCTGCCCTGGCGGTTTTCAACCGCCAGGGTCAGGATGACCGCCACAATGTTAAAATCAACTTTACTAAAATATGTATTTTTAAATTGTGAGCTCAGAGACCCCAAACTACACACTTTAATCATATTTAAAGGTAGCCCCCATGTTAACCTATGAGAGGGACAGGCTTTGCAACAGTGAAAAACAAATTTAGCAGTATTTCACTGTCAAGACATATAAAACACATGACTATGGGGGTCATTCCGACCCTGGCGGTAAAAACCGCCAGGGCCGGGGACCGCGGATGCACCGCCAACAGGCTGGCGGTGCATCCTTGGGCATTCTGGGGAAACCGGCAGTGTCCCGCCGGTTTCCCGCCGCCCTACGGAATCCTCCATGGCGGCGCTGCAGTCAGCGCCGCCATGGGGATTCCGACCCCCTTACTGCCATCCTGTTCCTGGCGGGTTTCCCCGCCAGGAACCGGATGGCGGTAACGGGTGTCGTGGGGCCCCTGGGGGCCCCTGCAGTGCCCATGCCAATGGCATGAGCACTGCAGGGGCCCCCTAACAGGGCCCCACCAAGATTTTCAGTGTCTGGCAAGCAGACACTGAAAATCACGACGGGTGCAACTGCACCCGTCGCACCCCTTCCACTCCGCCGGCTCCATTCGGAGCCGGCATCCTCATGGAAGGGGGTTTCCCGCTGGGCTGGCGGGCGGCCTTCTGGCGGTCGCCCGCCAGCCCAGCGGGAAACTCAGAATAACCGCGGCGGTCTTTTGACCGCGCAGCGGTATTCTGACGGCGGGACATTGGCGGGCGGCCTCCGCTGCCCGCCAATGTCAGAATGAGGCCCTATATGTCCTACCTTAACCATACACTGCACCCTGCACATGGGGCTACCTAGGGCCTTCCTTAGGGGTGCCTTCCATGTAAGAAAAGGGAAGGTTTAGGCCTGGCAAGTGGGTACACTTGCCAAGTTGAATTTACAGTTAAAACTGCACACATAGACACTGCAGTGGCAGGTCTGGGACATGATCACAGAGCTACTTATGTGGGTGGCACAACCAGTGCTGCAGGCCCACTAGTAGCATTTGATTTATAGGCCCCCGGCACAGCTAGTGTACTTTACTAGGGACCTACTAGTAAATCAAATATGCCAATCATCGATAAGCCAATTACATTCACATTTTGTAAAGGAGCACTTGCACTTTAGCACTGGTTAGCAGTGCTAAAGTGCCCAGAGTAACAAATACAGTAAAAACAGAGTCCAGCACACATCAACAACCTGGGAAACAGAGACAAAAAGTTAAGAGAGACCACGCCAAGGATGAAAAGTCTGACATGTGTCCCCCCAGCTGAAAGTGGTTAGCAACTACCCAACGTCATGGGAGTTCTCATCACTAAGACGGAAGAACCTGAACAAACCATCAGTATTGGCGTGTTCTGTACCAGGATGGTGTTCCACCGTAAAGTCCATCCCCTGTAGGGAAATGGACCACCACAACAGTTTTGGATTCTCACCCCTCATCTGCATTAACCATCTGAGGGGCCTGTGGTTGGTCTGAACCCAGAAGTGAGTCCCAAACAAGTAGGTCCTTAGCTTCTTCAGCGCCCAGACCACAGCAAATGCTTCACATTCTATGGCACTCCACCTACGTTCCCTGGGAAGTAACCTCCTGGTAATGAAGGCTACGGGTTGATTTAGGCCCTCTTCATTAAGCTGTGAGAGTACTGCTCCAGTACCATTCTCTGAGGTGTCTGTTGGCATAAAAACTCCTTGGAGTAATCAGGTGCCTTCAGCACAGGTGCTGTGCACATGGCAGCCTTCAGGGCATCAAAAATGGTCTGGCAAGCCTCTGTCCAGATCACCTTCCTGGGTTGCTTCTTAGAAGTCAACTCAGTCAAGGGGGTAACAATGGTACCATATCCCTTGACAAACCTGTGGTGTCCTGTGTGACCTAAAAAGGCTCTCACTTCAGTCTGGGTCTTGGAAGGCTCCCAAGCCAGAATGGTATCGATCCTAGGCTGTAGGGATGCCACGGGGCCACTTCCCACCTGGTGTCCTAAGTACACCACAGAACCCTGCCCTATTTAGCACTTGCTTGCCTTAATAGAGATGCCTGCCTTCTGCAGGGCCTCTAACACTCTCCAGAGGTGTTGCAGGTGTTCCTCCCATGTGGAACTAAACACAGCAATGTCATCCAGGTAGGCGGCACTGAACTCATCCAGGCCGGCCAACACCTGGTTGACCAACCTCTGAAAGGTGGCAGGGGCATTCTTCGTCCCAAATGGCATGACTTTAAATTGAAAGTGTCCATCTGGGGTAGAGAATGCTGACCTCTCCTTGGCCCCCTCAGTTAAGGCAATCTGCCAGTACCCAGATGTTAAGCCAAATGTTCTGAAGTACTTGGAAGCTCCTAACCGGTCAATGAGCTCATCAGCTCGGGGGTGGGGTGTGCGTCAGTCTTGCTGACTGCATTGAGCCCCCAGTAGTCCACACAGAACCTGAGTTCTGGAGTGGCACCAGGTATAGCAGCCTTTGGGACCAATACCACTGGGCTGGCCCAAGGACTGTTGGAGTGCTCAATAACACCTAGGGTTAGCATTTTGGATACCTCATCCTTAATGCAAGCCCTGACCCTGTCAGTCATCCTGTAAATATTTTGCTTAGTGGGTGTACTGTCCCCAGTGTCCACATCATGTGTGCACAAGTGTGTGATTCCTGGGATCAGGGAAAACAGTGAGGCAAACTGTCCCAACATGTGGCAACAGTCGCCCTGCTGCTCCTCAGTCAGGGAGGGGGAGAGGATCACTCCCTCCACACACCCATCTTTTTTTCCTGGAGACAGGAGGTCAGGAAGAGGCTCACTCTCCTCCTCCTCTCCATCATCTGTCGCAAGGAGCATGGACAGTTCAGTCCACTCAAAGTGAGGTTTGAGGCGGTTAACATACAGGACCCTTAAAGGGTTCCTTGGAGACTGCAAGTCCACCAGGTAGGTTATTTCACTCTTGCGCTCCACCACCTCAAATGGCTGAGTCCACTTATCCTGGAGCACCCTAGGCTCCAATGGCGCCATCACCCACACTTTCTGACCAGGTTGAAACTCGACCAGAGTGGCATTCCGGTCGTACCACTGATTTCATATCCTCCTGGCTTGCTTCTA
The DNA here is from genome assembly GCF_031143425.1 of Pleurodeles waltl. Taxonomy (NCBI): domain Eukaryota; kingdom Metazoa; phylum Chordata; class Amphibia; order Caudata; family Salamandridae; genus Pleurodeles; species Pleurodeles waltl. The sequence goes on along the minus strand of NC_090445.1, from coordinate 775,146,257 downwards.
GGTTCTCCTGTGTGAGACTCCTGAAGTCTGTTTTCTCAAAAGCCAGCATGTAGCTAAATAAATTTTTTTGGGGGGTGCTTACTAGGAGCTTTCTCCAAAACCTCCTTCACCAGACTCAAAGGTCCCCTCACAGGGTGGCCATAGATGAGCTCAAAGGGACTTAACCTAAGTCCCTTTTGAGGCACCTCCCTGAAAGCTAACAGAAGGCATGGCAAGAGTATGTCCCACTTCTGCCTCAAGGGCTCTGACAGGCCCTGAATCATGCCTTTCAAGGTGCGGTTGAATCTCTCAATCAGACCAGTACTTTGGGGGTGGTAAGGTGTGGTGAACTTGTAGGTCACCCCACACACTTTCCACAGAGACTTCATATACATGGATATGAAGTTGGTACCCCTATCAGATACCATTTCCTTGGGGAACCCCATGCAGGTAAAAACCCCCATAAGTGCACGACCCACCACAGGGAAGTGACTGACCTCAGAGGAATGGCTTCTGGGTACTGGGTGGTATGGTCCACCAAGACCAGGATGAACCTGTTGCCCAAGGCTGTCTTGGGGTCCTGAGGCCCCACAATGTCAATACCTACCCACTCAAAGGCAGTACTAACCACAGGTAAAGGCTGGAGGGGAGCCTTACATTCCCCCCTCCACTCTTGCCACTTGCCTGACAAGTTAGGCAAGACCTACAGTGTGCAGCAGAATGCTTATACATCTGGGGCCAATAGAAGTGGGAGACAAGCCTCATATAGGACTTGTCCTGCCCCAGATGTCCTGCCAAAGGCACATCATGAGCCAACCCCAGTAGGACGGTCCTGAAGCACTCGGGTACCACCAGCATATGAGCTCACTCAGGCTCAGGAACCTTAGGCTCACTATACAGGAGGCCATCCTCCCAATAGATCAGGTGAGTACTGGGCTCCTTGCCAGCCGCCTGGGCTGGAGCCTGCTACCGCAGTCCCTCTAGAGTAGGGCAAGTTTTCTGTGCTTCACAGAATGCCTCCCTGGTGTGTCCCCCTTCCTGCTGCCATTGCGACAGCTCAGGGACCTCCCCCAGTTCATCCACCTGTTCCCCTGTAGGCTCCGGGGTGTCACCCTCAGACTCTGCCTCCTCTCGGACCGTGGGAACTACCTGGCCAGTTTCCTGCGCACTCCCTGCCCTTCCTCTTCTTGGCGGTCCCCTGGGCCACTGTTTCAGGCTCCAGGGGCTCTTGACCACCCTGATGGGCTGCCATTGACTGGGTGGATAGGCATACCCAACCAGGCAGACCCATCATCTTAAAGTGAGACCTGTGTTCCACCTCCTTCCAAGGGGAATCATCCAGGTCATTGCCTAGCAAAGAATCAACAGGCATGGTTGGATTCACAGCTACCTTCAAGGAATCTGGGACCCCCCATTGAAAGGGAACCTACGCCACTCTGCACAGGCACTCTGAGTTGTCCACTGCAACCACTTGGTGAAGTACCCGGCGATCAATCTGCTCTTCATACACCATCTGACTCCTCACTGTAGTCACACTGGCTCCTGTGTCTCTCACAGCCTCCACCCTCTTTCTATTGATGGTCACCCACTGCCTGTACTTCTTAGTGTTCTCAGGCACAAGCATTCTCTGGACCATCTCACTGCTCCTAGTGAGACAAGGGTCCTCTTAGCTGTCTCCCACCCACCCGGAACCAACTCCTCCTCAAAACAGGAGGCAAGCTCAGTTCAAGCCCTTGGAGCTTCTTCTCAAGCAAGAATGCACAAAAAAAGTCCAGTCTTTGTCCCTTTCACAGGCAGAAGCAGAAACTGCAGGATAGCCCAACAAAGCACAGCCAAAGACAGGGGCAGGGGCAGCACTTCTCCTCAGCTCTTCTCCTTGGCAGAGGTTCCTCTTGATTCCAGAAGTGATCTAATCTTCAGGGGTTGGGGAGCTCTTCGTATACCCCTTTCTGCCTTTGAAGTAGGCCTTCAAAGGAAAGTCTCTGTTGTTCACAAGATACTGCCTTGCCCAGGCCAGGCCCCGGACACACACCAGGGGGTTGGAGACTGGATTGTGGGAGGGCAGCCACAGCCCATTCAGGTGTGAGTGACCACTCCTCCCACCCCTCCTAGCACACATGGCTCATCAGGATATGCAAGCTACACCCCAGTTCCCTTTGTGTCACTGTCTAGAGGAGAGGTGCACACAGCCCAACTGTCAAACTGACCCAGACAGGGAATCCACAAACAAGCAGAGTCACTAAATGGTTTAATCAACAAAATGCCTACTTTCCAAAAGTGGGCAAGAAAATGCCAACTTTCTAAAAGTGGCATTTTCAAACTAACAATCTAACAAACAACTTCACTAAAATATGTTTTTTTAAATTGTGAGTTCGGAGACCATAAACTCCATATTTCTATCTGCTCTCAAAGGAAATCTGCACTTTTATGTTATTTAAAGGCAGCCCTCATGTTAACCTATGAGAGAGGTAGGCCTTGCAACAGTGAAGACTGAATTTAGCAGTATTTCACTGTTCGGCCATGTAACACACAGCAGTACATGTCCCACCTTTAACATACAACGCACCCTGCCCGTGAGGCTACCTTGGGCCTACCTTAGAGGAGACTTACATGTATAAAAGAGGAAGGTTTTGGCCTGGCAAGTGGGTACACTTGCTAAGTCGAATTGGCAGTTCAAAACTGCACACACACACACTTCAGTGACAGGTCTGAACCATGTTTACAGGGCTACTAATGCGGGTGGCACAACCAGTGCTGCAGGACCACTAGTAGCATTGAATTTACAGGCCCTAGGCACCTCTAGTGCACTTTACTAGGGCTTACCAGTAAATCAAATATGCCAATCATGGATAAGCCAATTACACATATATTTACACAGGAGCACTTGCACTTTAGCACTGGTTTGCAGTGGTAAACTGTCCAGAGTATCAAAAACAGCAAAAACATAGTCCAGCACACATCAACAACCTGGGAAGCAGAGGCAAAACTTAGGAGAGACAACGCCAAGGATGCCATGTCTAAGACACCCCTCCACATTACACATTAGGGCTAAAGCCAATGAGACTTCCCATTCCCATCATCCAACCCATCCACACAATCCTTTAATCTTACCCTATTCTCTGTTAGCACTCTGCTGTGTATCATTTGCCTTTGTGATTCATGTACGAAAATACACAGATGCACGTTTATACACTAATAGATATTGATAGAAAATATTTTTGAAAGATATTGAGAAATGCTCAATATATTTTAGTAATATAATAGTAGAATGTATTTCTAAGTCACCAACCAGTGATTTTTTGTCTAATGCAATTTGTCACCTCTGCAAAGCAATTGACTAATGTAAGGAATTTGGTTATTGGCTGAGGGGATGGAAGCTCTATTCAGGCAACAACCACAATCCTTGAAAGGTTGAACCACAAAAGTCACTAAATGAACATGTGCCTAACTCTTGGGTAGCTGGGCACAAAAGCAGTCAGGCTGAACTTAGAGAAATTATGTAAAGTATTTTTTGCAGCACACAAACAGCAATAAAGTGATGACACAACCCAAGAAAAACCCCAAACCTATTTTTAAAAATAAAGTAAATATGAATTAATAAATTGACATCAAAACAAATCAGTGGACCCAGAGATATGATTTTTTTCAAATTTTAGTGTAAAATAGCTTCTAAAACATCAAAGAGCCAACCAAGGGTATCTGGTCAAGCAATAGCGAGTCCAAGTCAAAAGTTAACTCCAGCGGTGATGGAGTAAAGGTGGAATTCAGTGAAATAGGTTGCAGACTGTGTCTGAAGATCCATTGTTATCATAGGGAAGCTGCTCAAAGAGGTCTTGATGAAGCCATCATCAATGGCAAGAAAAAACACAGAGCAAAAAAAACGTCATTTCCAGGCTGAGAAGGCTGTCTTTGTGGATGGGGAGCTTGTTGCTGTTGAGCCCGGTAAATATTTTTATGCTCGGACTTAAACAACAATTTGGAAGTCGAAAACCTTTAGTGGGACAAAAGTGCAGGCTGTAGATGAAGAGGGGTCCATGAGGCCAGATACCGTTACTGAGAGGTCCAGCTGAGCAGGATTTGCTGCTGAGTAGAATAACGCAGTGGGCGCTTCTGGTAAGTCAGGTCAATTGACGATGCACCTTGGGCTGACTGGTAGGCCCTGCTCTTCTCTAGGTTCTTTTGGTACTTTTTGGTGAAATTTCTTCTTAATTTCAACTTTTAGGGTTAGGCAGAAGCAGCACTTCTAACACCAATTTCAAGGGTTCAGTACCTAGGGGGCACCACCTGTGGGGTAGGCAGTGGCTAACCCTGTAAGAGGCCGACTGCAGGGTTCAAGGTCTCTGGAGATGGTGATGTCACTGTCTCTCACACAGGAGACCAGCAAACAGTCCCTTCCAATCACATCTGATGGTTCTTGGTCCAAGGAGATGGTCCAGTTCTCCTTTAAGCATCAAGGCAGCCTTTAAGCAGCAGGGCAGTCCTCTGGTAGCAATAGGGAATTCCTCTGGGATCCAGGAAGTCCTTCTGAAGCCTTCCACAGATCCTGGAGTGTAGTCGTTTTCTGAGGGTCCAATATTTGCACCTAGTGCTAGAGCCAGCCTATGAATGGGATGGGACAGCCTGAACTGCCTCCCATATCTGCTTCTAGAAAATTCTTCCCTTCCCCTGTCATTTCTCCAAGAAGTCTGAGATGACAAAAGTCTAGCATCAGTTTCCCCAGTGAGTTGGAGGCAACCCCTTCAAATTGTGAGTGGGACAGGGAAGAGCTGCACCCCTACTAATCCTGGAAGTATGACCCATCCTTCCTACATTGCCAGTCTCACTGTCTGGCAGGAATACACAAACCCGGCAACAGCAGACCCCTTCACAGTCATGTGACCCAGGACACGGGCAGAAGGCGACAAATGGTTAGGGCAAGAAAATGCCAACTTTCTAAGAATGACATTTTCAAAATTGTGACTTTAAATTGAGCTTTACCAGTAAAGAGGATTTTAAATTCAATTTATTGAGTCCAAACATGATAGACCTTTCCACCTGCTCCCAAACAAAAGTTAGCCCTTATGAAATGTAATAAGGTAGCCCAATGTTATCCAATGGGAGTGATAGGCCTTAGTGTAATGAAAAATTAATATAGAGATTTTCACTATAAGAACATGTAAATATAATATTAAAACCACATGTCATACTCTTTAAAGTAGTTTAAATTAGTTAATTTACAGGCCCTTGGTATAATGTAGTACCATATGCCAGAGACCTATAAGTAAATTAAATGTGCTGATCAGGTGTAGATTAATTTTAACATATTTTAGTTAGAGCGCACATACACATACTACTGTTTAGCAGTGGTGAAGTGCACAGAGTCCTGAAGCCAACAAAAATGAATTTAGAAAACAGGAGAGGTGAATGCAAAAGGTTTGGGGGAAGACCACACCATGGATATCAGGTCTAACAACTATTATTTTCAGTTGGCAAAACAACTAATTTCATGAATGTATTTTAAATACTTTAAGTAGAATGTGAAAAGACATGTCCTGTGGTGTTTTCTTGTCTGTACGCATTGAGCTCGCTCCTCGTGATGTGGGTGCAGGGTTCTAAATTTTAGAAACCCAAAAATGTTTCCTCACTCATAATGCTCACATTCACTGGATTTGAAAAAAGTATTAGACTTCAGTTTCCTGAGGCAATGTGCCCCTGTGTTAATGGCCCATAAGGCAGTCATGAGGATCCTAATGGGCTGGCCTCACAGTTAGTGTGTGGGCAGTTTTCTGGCTGTTTTAGGGCATCTTTTATGGTCAGTTTTTACCGATTTCGTTGACATTGCAAAAAAAAAAACATTGCCTGCAGCAAACACAAATACATAAAGTCTCCCATACATTGCAAAATATTCATAGAGTGTTTCTTGACAAGTTCAAAATTAGCCTGAATTGCAAATTTGGGCCACTGTTTTAGCTATCTAGTTTGCCAATGGGGGTACTTTTATTGTGGTGCCCAGGCTATTTTTTGTCCCTGTCTAACCCTGTATATGGCAACTCCTAATGCATCAAAATATCAGAACCCAATTAAATGGTCCCACTCAGTAATTGAGTTCTAGATGACTAAAAATGTAAAACAGTGTTAAAAAATTGGAAAAATAAGTGGTGCAGAGTCAATGTGTGAAGGCTCTTAATAGAAAGAGATGGCGAGAACTGCAAAATCAGAAATTATTTTAAATCCCAAGTAGGCAGCAAATCAGGAAAATAATGGACATTATCCCTAGCAGAATAGAAGCGTCTTCTGACTCACCTCCAACATCTGGAGTTTGTATATATTATTTTTACATGTAAAATTAGAGAAACTGCAGAATCACTGTATTGTGAGCAAATGCATCATTTCACCAGTAAACCAGAGCACATATGGAGCACTCTACACTCTCTCTAATGATGCCTAAAAATATTTCACAGTGATGCATCTTGTGTTCACTTTGCACTTCGTTGTCCAGCGTGTGCTTTTTAATAAGCATAAAAAAGGATCTAATCTGGCACTTAATGTATTTTATGGGGATGCACTCAAATTGTAGCAACAGATTTTATCATTTGCTTAGGTGTTATTTGGAACACCTTTATATTTACCTTTCTATTTTGGTGCACCATGCATTATTCGACCTATGCATTTTGACATGCTCGACACGTCTGTGATATGTTTCATAAGGATTTTTATGTAAAATGCAAAATATAAAAATCAGAATACTCATCAATTGCAAACTATGAGAATTGGAATTAAGAACCTTTCTGAAGAAGTCGGGCGCAAATGAGAGGGGTGAAAGTTGACTGGTCTCACAATGTCCCTACCACTGAAAAAAAACTTGTCTGACAGTGGGATGTGTATACTTCATTTTGAATTGCTTTGTAGTATACTGATATATAAAATCTATCGAAAATGTTGCACGTTTTCCGTGTGAACTGCTCCTGAATTCCTTCAGGTTTTCCTGTTTATCTATACTGGGTAAGCCCGTAGCTTAACCAATTCTTCCCAGGACTACCGAGGTTTAAGCTGTCATTTTCGATTAGACGAATAGTAAATCTCGTTTGGTGGCCAGGTCAAAAGTAAGCGTTGAAGAAGTGATCCCATAATTTTTCCCAGTAATATATCTATTCTCAGCTTTTTTTATTTTGCGTTTTGCTTGACCTGTGGTCTCTCTTTTCCACTTTTCCAAGCTCTATCATGTGCAATATTTAAATACTTTCATGTACACATCATTTTAGCATAGAGGGAATTGAAGAGTTGATGAACCGCAGCTGCGCCCCTGTCAGCTCCAGTAACACAATATTCACAGCATCACCAGGCCAGTGCTTCTGAGTTCCCTCCGGAGCAACTACCTATGGAGATGCGAAAGTTGCTCATTTAATATGTTCGGGTGCTCTTTGGAATCAACTGTGAACAAAGGCGCTGATTTTTTTTAAGTTGGAATAGAGACACCCCCAGCCAGTGGGAGCAGATTGGGAAAACTTCATTAAATCAGATGCGGATATTACATCTCTGGTTTACAATCCAGGACAGGAGATATAGAAAGCACTTGTCGACTAACCAACAGAGAATACACTAAATGGCATTTTATAACAGAGACAGCTGCTTAAAAAGAAAGTTCTGAGCTATTCTGAAAAAAGTCAGTAAATCGCTTTGTCCCTGCTGGCCAACTGCAGTGGGCTGATTGCAGCTGGAATAATTCTGTGCACTAAATATTCAAACTGTTAGCAAGTAAGCACAAATCATGTCACCTTTGATGGACAAAGATTGAAATAATTTTTTGGGGAGAAATTCTCTAAAAGCGATGCAGTGTCCCTCATCACAGGTATTAGACAAGTAAGTCCATGGCTGTGTGAAGTGTACAACAAATGATTTACCCTTTGGGCCACAACACCCAATTTGTTTAGGACTAACTAGAGGAAGATTTTTCTCTCTGCCCTTCAAGGGGCATATTTTCAAACATTTCATGCAAAACAAGTGAATTTACTGCGCCATGTTGTGTTAAAGAGAGAAAACAGAACAGCATGATATTTTCAAAGATATGGCGCTGTTCTGCTCTCGCCCAGTACACTCATGGCTGTCTAGCGCCAACACAGGCATCATTACGTAATGACACAAGGATCCCTGCACTGTGTGTCAGGATAGTTTCTGTGCAGGAAGGTTTATCTTGCAAAAAAAAAAACACTATCTTTTGAGGATATTTCCTCTTTGTATTTATGCTTCATAATGCAGCACACATGCAAAGAGGAAATAGTAAAGAAAATAAACATAATTATCGTTACTTCAGCATCAGGTAGGTGCACCATTGTGGTGCACACCCATGTTTACAAGTCTTTTTAAATATGGGTTTGTGTCAAAATACATGAGTGGATTCACAAGAAGGCCTGTGCATCACCCATGTAATGCTCACCTGACGAAAGTTAATGCAAAACTGCATATTTTTTTGGCAAAGCTGGTTCTGTAAATTCCACAATGGATTTTGTGTTGGGGCTGCACCTAATAAGTGCTGCAACACCAATGCACAGTCTTCATAAATCTGGACCTAAGCCTCTTCCTTGTTTGCATTTGTCGGCCCTGCTTTTGATGTAAAGAGTTGCAAATGCATACATAGACTTCTGCGCAAAGTACAGATGGTGACATATAATTTCCTTTATGCAGTAGGACAGTACATCTCAAATTGTTGTGCACAGGAAAAAAATGATATCATTGGTGACATACTAAAAATGCCTGTTCTACATGACACAGCTTTGTACAAACACACAAAAGCAAGCCAGCAGAGTCTAGCATAGGATTTGTAATCAAGGTGCAACCTTGAGTCCTAATCTATAGGTGTAGACAACCTGATAGAGGTCAGACTTGTAAGATGTGCATTTTTTGTATAAAGTACACTTGTTACATGCAGGTTTACCAGGTCATACACTGCTTGCCCTCCTAATTGAGCATGGTTACACTTACCACAGGATATGTAGCAAAGCCAAATCATACACTTTAGTAGATCTGACTTTGCACCAAAACATATGTTTGCATTATTCCGTTACATCAGCCCATTTTATATAAATCAACAAGAGGGAGGAGAAAAGTCGTAATAGCACTTTATGAGGGTCAGCGTTTGGGACAAAACTGTGTTTTTTGCGGAGATTTGCACCATTTTGCATCAGCAGAGCATCAGGGCAAACCTTTATAAATCTGGCCCAGGGCTTTAAACTTCAACATGATTTCTGACTTAGCAAATGTAGACTTCTCTGGGTTGCAGATATATGTATACCCGTTTGCAGTGCATTATAACCTTGCACACCCTCTACACGAGAAATTAGATATACAGACACATGGTATTGCCACCCTGGGAAAGTGTCCTAGAGGAGGCAACAGAACTCTGTTTTTGAGACAACTCGAGAGCAGATGGATTGTCAAATTACGTGCAGTGGAAGCAGGCCTTAATTCTGACAAAGACCCTCATGTATTCCTTTAAAGAAATTAACTTGTTAAAGTATACATGTTTTAGAACTTCTCACTGTATAGTGTCATTTCACCGGCACCATTGTGATTTTTTTATCCACTTGCTGGTCCATACATTTGATGTTATCATACTAGGGAGATTGTTTTGTTTTTTTCTCAATGTTGCCTTACTCTGATGTTACCCTATTGTAATCTTTGTATGCCTTAAAATGACCTTTCTTGTTCTCCAATAAGACTCAGTGAATTAGATGTCTTTACATATTCAGATTTATTTTTTCTTTTCCGCGGTGGTTTTTGTTCAGTTTTATCCTTGGTTCTTTCTATGTCTCCTGATTACACATATGCATGCCGCGGACTTCGCACTTGGCTCTATCCACTTCGTTTACATTTATGGTTTGGGTTTTCTTCTCTTTTCTCTGGTCGAAATTTCCTTTCCAAGATGGCGGTTTCTGTGTCCTCTGGTCACGTAGTCCGTTTATTATCTCCATTTTGCAATTTCTGGCTTCCGATCTAGATTTAAGCTCAAACCTCGGACGAGCATACGCCTTTGATGCGACGCCATTCATGAACACGCTAGCCGGGAGGCCGGTAATAGGTAACTGTGCTTCTTGCCCATTTTCTATTTAACATATTTTTTTTGGTAACACGCTGGTTTTTGGAACAGCGGTTGGCGGCAGCTCGATTTTGCTCTTTTCTTCCATGGCAATGGCCTTAGCGTTGGTGTAGGAATTGTTTTCCCGTATTTCTCATATCTATGTTAGATGCGATAGTCGCGCTGATTTCTCCCGTGTTTTTGGCATTTCATGGTGTCAAAACTGATTGCCACTATCAATTATCACTTTGTGATTTTACTAACAGAATGACTCATTAGTTTCCATTTGTGCAGTGGTAGGCTCATAAACACATAGAGTCGCATTGTCCTTGATTGGTTAGCCCGATTTTGTATCTTGCTAGGGACAATATTGCACACAGACTTTTTATAGAATAATGATAGCAATGGACATGATTATCACCCTTTGATTTAATCCCAATTAAGCACTTTCTCTCTCTTTTCTTTTAACTTATTAAGGAGCAGCTTGTTTTCACATTACCATATTTGTTTTTTTTGGCTTTTTAACAATAGGCTCTTTGTTTTTTCCTACTTCTGCAGACTTACTATGGTCTCTGGTTTTCCGCATGACCCATGCCTTAAACCTTTTTTTATTGGTTACACATCTTCGAAAATATTTGGAGTTTTTCAATACAAACTTTACTTCTAGATTGTTTAAGGTATGTTCAACCTTTTTTTTCCCCCTAATGTTACTTTTTTTCGTCTTTCTGCATGCTGTTCAGATATATACGAAGGGCTCTATTCACACAATGTGACTCCCATTCACTTTCTGGCTCACATGGTGTTCCATCTCTTGGATCTCCTTGGTCGCACTTCACATGGATATTCTTCGTTCCTTTTGGTGATACTTAGGATTTGTTGTGTATTTGTCTCTTATACACTTACGGTTTATGGAAGGAGGCTCTCTCCTTTTATGTCAGTTTTTCAATTATACCATGTATCTATGGAACATGGCCTCTCGTTTAATTTTCACTAATACGTTTCGGCATGACTTACTAGCCATTTATCAGTGATTTGTGAGATTTACACATCCCATTTTCATATGTTTACAGCCTTGAAAAAGTCAAGGGTGACGAAACACGTGTCAGCTGTTTTCTCTCAACTATGGAATTTCTATTGGCTTTCAAATCAGTTGCAGAGTGTATTCTATTGGATCAGGGCACTCACTTCCCTGACACAGAACTAAGGAATAAAGGACTTTCATTATAAACCTGAGATGTGCCGTGGTTTTCTTCTTTCGGGTTGCAGATTATTGATCACACTGAGGCTGTCATTACAACTGCCCCACAATTCCGTATTTGGCCAGTAACTAGTTCCATTGGGAATTACAAGATCCACTGGAACACCACAGGTTTGTAGCATTTTACTCTGTCTATTGAATGCAGGCAATAGGTCTGGGTCAAATAAGAAGCAAAAACCTTGAGGAATCAGAGTGGAAAAAAGAATCCTCCATGTAATTTCCCAAACACATGTAATCAAGAGGATTTTCAACCTTAGCAATTCAGTGGGGTATACCTTTCTGGTATATGGCCCACTTAATTTTGAAGGATTTTTATGGTCTGTTAGTTTGGTTGCAATGCCTTGGGTTTATGAGTGACATCTAAGAAAAATCAAGTTGTGTTCTCTTTTATAACTAAAGTCACTCAGAACCATTTGGAGAAAAACACTGACATTATTCACTGTTACCTAGCTATAATACTATATTTAGAATATGCATGTTATATATGTACTGTAGTGGTATAAATACTTATAAAAGGAAACTTTAATGCTAAAAAAGCTATCCTTTGAGGCACTTTCCTCTTTGTATGTATGCTGCAGAATGTAGCAGGTATATTCTAGTATGAGACTTTCAAGCCACTATGTTTGCATGTGCCTTACTAATCCTGAAAAGTTCAACAGTGCCCAGATTTTCCTTTGACTACAGTGCTGCATGTAGACCTTTTTCATCTGTAATATTTTGTCCTAATGGCTGGTTTACAAAAGTGATATACCAATATGTCAGTCAGTATAGTGTGGACCAGTGTTTGCTGGTTGTCCAAACTCACATGATACACAGATCCATCAATTGACTCCGGTTTATAATGATTTTTCATTGTGTACAGGCTACGCATCAAGTCGTATGGTAACAATTAGTGAAAATTGGGTGTGAAGGAAACCATTTTTTTTTAAAATGTGCCCAATACAATGAGTTAGAAATATTTGTATTTGTACAGCTCCGAGTTTGAAGTTACCTCTCACTGGTAATTCAGATGGAATTTTGAAAATATGTTCTTTCTTGCACTCCAAAAGTGAGAGACATTCACTACTGATATGCGTTCCTACACTTCTCCCAATAAAAATGAGGGCAGAAATATTGTTGAGGTCTTTAGGGGTTAGGTTACAGCCCAATGGCTTGATGGGCCAGCCCCCATCCAATTTCTTTAAAAAATATATAAACCCCTGGTGCCTGGTGGGCTTTCTGCCCCCAAGTGAGGGCAGAAAGACTATTTGGGCTTATAGGAGTATGGCCCGTGGAATGGAGGGTGGGCTTCCAACCAAATATTTTCGTGATGTACATCACAGGTCAACAAAAAAACATCCTGGGTTGTGTCGGAAGGTTGAGATTTTTATATGAAAGAAAATTCATCTGGTATCAGAATTACAAGCATTGTCTTTTGCCAGTTGGACGATGAGATGCTCACATCCTTCTCACTAGTAAGGTAGTGAACATCCCGTCCTCAACTCTGATGTGGTTCAAAACAAACATATTGCCTTTTAATCAATTTAATGACAAGTTTCATAGTAGTAACTTCATATATAATCACACAAGAGCAACCCAGCAGAGTCTAGCACAGAGGGAATCCAGAGATTTCTAGGAAAGCAGGTTACCCAGAAAGTCCAAAGGTTTTAACATGAATATGTGCACTTGCATAGGGCACCTCTGTGCACCAGTTTTTATGCTAATGGATTGCCTAACGGGAATATATTTACCAAGGAGTTTCCCCAAGTTAGTTTACGAGCTACAGACGCGTAGCTTGAAAATAGAGAAAGGTAACCACAGCTCACTCTTTTCAGAACTGTACCTTCTACAGCTCATACGTGTTAAATATATGAGCTAGTGGCAGTGTAATCACGTAAAAACACATGCTACATTGTGCTTTGAGCCAGCGCAACTATTCATATAGTGGATGCAATGTACCAAATAATACATGGTTCCATGTTGGAACAGCTGACTGACTTTGCGTAAAATTCTAGCTGCTCGCCTGTTTATCATGTTTCGATTCCAGTATAGGTAGTCCATTTCAAATTTTTGATCTATTATTGTGCCTTTCCTGAATGTGATATTCATGGCAAAATGCTCAGAAAAATTGACTGTCTACCACGCCTGTCACACCTACCTCTATCATACACTGTTTCTCTGTCTATCATACCCTCTCTTTCACGCTCTCACTGGTGTAAATTATTTTACACGCTTCCGTATGACCTTGTGGTTCCGTTTAAACTAATATTCAATAGTAACTACCTTGTGTGCTGCTTAGCAACAGACCGGAACCTTCAGAGCCTGCCTGTTTGCACAGGATGTCCTTCAAAAATGGAATGCTGCTTCTCAGGGGTTGCACATCATAGACCAAGAAATCTTAATAAACACAACACTTTAGTTGCCTGGTGTTTTACTGACTAGTTTATTCTCACTAATTAAAGCGTTTATCTGCACCACCCTTCTTCTAGCTTCAACGCTTGAACACATGTGGTGATAATATTTCTTTTTTGAGAGACTTTTATAGGCATCCCTGCAGGGATAAAGGATAAAAAGGCTTAGACTGGTGGAACCGCTGTGATTAATATCAGGGCCAGACTGGTTTGATTGTTCATGCCATTGTCTCACAGTGGTGTGCACATTATTAGCATGCATATTAGGGACCATATTTAAGAAAAATGAGGCATAACTGCGCTAGCACAGTTGTACCTCAAAATATTTAACGTTGCATAATGACTTCCCATAGCGCCATGCTTGTGCCGTATTTATAAAACGGCACACCATGGCGCTAAGAAAAGGTTAGCGCAAATAAAAATGATGCTAACCTTTGTGACAAGTCGTAAAGAAAAATTACGCTAATGCTGCAAAAGTGGCGATAGCATGTTTTTAACACTTTTTTTACGCTAAACATGCTAATGGCATTTTAGCGTGAAAAACGTTAAAAAAAGCAGCTAAAATGCTAAACAATCCAGGAGGACCCAAGATGGAGAATGTGGGACAGGAGAGACCCTAGAGAGACCCCAATGAGCCCTGTACAAGCCAGGATGGACATATAGCCTCACAGGAGAAGAGGATAAAGAAGAGGAGGTGTTGCTTCAGTGTGGAAGAGAACAACATCTTGATCACAGAGGTGACGGAGCACCAACACTACTTCTTTGTCACCTCTAAATTGGCAATAGGTAGAAAGAAGGTCATATGGCAGTCAATAGTAGATAAAATCAACAGTGTGGCTGAGGTCAAGAGGTCTGTGACTGATTGTAAAAAGCACTGGCATGATTGCAAGTGCAGAACTAAAGAGAAACTGGCCAGCAACCAAAAGGCAGCACTGTAGACTGGACATGGAAGTCTGGCATCCCCGGAGCAGCTGGATGAGCTGGAGAAAATTGGTGGCAGCAGTCATCCCGGAGGAGTTGATGATAGGAGTGTTTACATGGATAGGTGTTCGACGTAGCCGGGTCGTGACTAAATAAGACTACATAGTGTGTGGACTTTTGGAAATCTCTTGAGAGTATTAAATCGTATCTGTGAATGTTCCTAATGGAGTCGAGAGTAAAATAAGTACATTTTTGCAGTGCTGTTGTACATAATTGGCCAACCAAAGCCTGAAAAAAACTCTTAAAGAGTACAGGAAAATAAGCCTTGATAAAGTCCCTTATGGGACGAAACACGTGTCGGCTGAATCTGATCAATAATCTGCAAATCGATCTTCTACATTGGATGATAAGAACTTTCATTTCTACAAGTCAACGAATTGGACATTATTTATTTGCTCTATGGACCTACTGGAGCATGGTGCTTTGACGTTGTAGTTGCTGAAGAACATTTGGTTTTGATAGGGCTAGAGGATCTATGTTAAATGTGTGATATTTATGTTTGTATTTGACATGGTCTCGATATATATGTTTTATTTTTATAATTTTTTCTGTTGTATATATGTATAATACACGGGTATTCTTTGTATTAAAAGTGTAATTGTGATAGTACAGTCTTGGAACCATCTTACACCATTGCCATATACATTTTTTCTTTTTGAATATATCATGTCTATGTACTAAACTTCTCAGCGGAATCTAGGATTCCATGGATACAACCAGCAAATGTAATTCAATTTAATTTTGTAAAGTGTGCTCCATTCTCAATTTGAGCTATTGATGATGGGAGTGTAAGGACAGGACGGTGCAGCAGATCAATAACTACCACAAATGCAGGTTAAGTTGCAGCAGGTGGCAATCTGATAACTAACAAATGGCTGAAGGGGGAGGCACATAGGACCCACTGTATGCTTGCAAAAGGGTTGCACGGAGGCATAATAATGGCTAAACACATGTAATGGGCACTGACCACCCCTACATGCACAGACCATTTCTCAACCCTCACATCACTTCCTTCACTGAGGCAACTTTACCATCTGCCCATGTGTAACACTCATTGGGCATCATGTACAAGGACTGTTGTGCAATATGGGGCATCAAGAACTGGTATATGCCTTCCTACACCAATGAGAATGGGCCCACATGTCATGTATACACAATACATGGGGTATCTCTGTGATTACCATCTGCACTGCTGTACAAGTTGTTGCCATGTGCCCATGCTGCAAGGCTGCCTGTGTAGTGGGGATAGTTGGTGTTCTGCACAAAGAGACACCTTCCTGCATAACATCAGCCACAAGTGGTCTTTCCATCTCACTAAGGGTCATATTAACAAGCCATTGATGCTAATGTGCCCTTGAAGTGCCCATTCCCCTTTTGACAGTCTGATAGTGCAAGGGGCTTGTACATGTGGTCATATATAAGGGTGATGTGCTTTGGATGTATGGAGCGATGCATGTTCCATATGTGTTGCTCAGCGGTTTTCTATACTTCACTGTCCATGTGTGTGGAGTGTGGTGTGTGTATTGTTTGTCCTACATGTTTAATATGTGTTATGTTGTGTCTGCTTGCTTACCTAGGAGAAGGCCTCTTGCCACATTGTCCATCCTGGAAGTGTTGGTTTGTTATTGAGTGCTGGAAGATGTAGGCATCATACATGCTACCAGGATATTTAGCGAGGATGTTGTTGAATATCCTGCGATGGCCCACTATGGCCTCCACATTTCTGGACCGTGTGTTTCCTGTTCCTAAAAAGGTGTTATGTTGCAGCAGGAGGGACAAGTTGGGCATGTGTGCAGTCCATCGCCTTTTTGGCTACAATTGTGGTGGCTGAGTGTGCTGCAGTGGTACTGGTGGCACTTGGTGGCATTACTGTCATTGTCTCTGGGTGCTGTGCTGTAGCAGTAACAGGTCCATGTTGTCCTGTTGCTTGCCTGAGTTCCTTCTGTGAGTTTTCCTCACATTACTATGGCTGTGCATCATTTTAACACCTGGTCTGACCAGGTGTTAAAATTTTCATGCAAATCAGACTTAGGCCCTCAATACAACCCTGGCAGTCGGTGTTAAAGCGGCGGTAAGAACGCCAACATAGACAGCCACTTTAACACTCTGACCGCCATGGCGGTAGAAACAAACAGCATGGCAGTCACCGCCAACAGACAGGCGGAAGACAATGTACCGCCCGCACCATTATGCAAGGCCAATCCGCCACCTTTTCCGGGGCGGATTCAACGCGAACAAAAACACAGCGGAAACAGGACTTGGAAGGAAAACTCTCACCTCTACACACCCCACGAGGAACCAGGACCCCATGGAGCCGGAACTCCAAATTCTCCCTGCGGTAGTCTTCCTGCTCCTCTACCAGGAGCACTACTGACGGCCGTGACAACGGCCACGGTGAGTACTGCACCTACAACACAGGGGAGGGGGGATGGAAAAGAGAGTGACACACACACGCAACATGCAACACCCCCACCCTCACACACAACAAACCACACAGCAATGCATGCTGAAACGTTACATTCCCCCCCCCCCCCAACCCCTCCTGGAACAACGCAAGGACAAAAGGAAATTATTTGAACGATTGTAATCATGAAAAATCCATTACTCAAAATATATATACACTATTAACAAATATGTACACCAAGAATTCAAGTCCATGTACTGCACCTACATAGTCCGTGGACCACTGGGCCCAAAATGCATGGGTGAGGCCCACACAAGATTCCCAATCCAAATGGAGAGAACACTGCAGGGGCATCAGATCAAAATAAACCAGGCACCTCAGAGGAAGGGAAGGGGGGCACCTCAGCCGGATGAGTGCATGACGCCAGCTTCATGAGGGGGCTCCATGCCCTTTGATGTATCCTGGGGAGTGCAAAGCCACAGTCTCACAAGTCTCTCCAGTGGGTGGTTTGCCCACTGCTTTATCCTGGGGAGTTCAAAGCCACAGTCCCACAAGTCTCTCCAGTGGGTGCTTTGTCCACTGCTGCATCCTGGGGAGTGCAAAGCCAAAGTCTCACAAGTCTCTCCAGTGGGTGGTTTGCCCACTGCTTTATCCTGGGGAGTGCAAAGCCACAGTCTCACAAATCTCTTCAGTGGGTGCTTTGCCCACTGCTGCATCCTGGGGAGTGCAAAGCCACAGTCTCACAAGTCTCTCCAGTGGGTGGTTTGCCCACTGCTTTATCCTGGGGAGTGCAAAGCCACAGTCTCACAAGTATCTCCAGTGGGTGGTTTGCCCACTGCTTTATCCCAGGGACTGCAAAGCCACAGTCTCTCAAGTGGATAACAGTCTACACTGGTTCTGGAGGGGGCTTTGTGCCCAGGGTGCTTCATCCTGCCAAGGGCTGAGTTAGTGGATGCCTTTCTCCACTGGTTCTGGAGGGGGCTGTGTGCTCAGTGTGCTTCATCATGCCAAGGACTGAGGTAGTGGATGCCTTTCTCCACTGGTTCTGGAGGGGGCTATGTGCCCAGAGTGCTTCATGCTGCCAAGGACTGAGG
Source organism: Pleurodeles waltl (assembly GCF_031143425.1). Classification (NCBI taxonomy): domain Eukaryota; kingdom Metazoa; phylum Chordata; class Amphibia; order Caudata; family Salamandridae; genus Pleurodeles; species Pleurodeles waltl. Next base: position 775,128,100 of record NC_090445.1, on the reverse strand, counting down.
TAGTGGATGCCTTTCTCCACTTGTTCTGGAGGGGGTTTGTGCCCAGAGTGCTTCATCCTTCCAAGGACTGAGGTAGTGGATGCCTTTCTCCACTGGTTCTGGAGGGGGGTTTGTGCTCAGAGTGCTTCATCCTGCCAAGGACTGAGGTAGTGGATGCCTTTCTCCACTGGTTCCGGAGGGGGCTTTGTGCCCAGAGTGCTTCATCCTGCCAAGGACTGAGGTAGTGGATGTGACACTCCACTGACAGTGTTGGGCAACATGGAAGCTGTCCAGGCCCCTGGAACTGACCTCCAGCCTCATACGAATGACCACTGGAGATGGGCCACTGGCACAGGATGTGGTGTGGCCTCTGGCGGTGCTGGCGGTGGGCTCAGTAGCAGCGATGCTTGCGGCGGTCATTGGGCTGCGGTGCTGGTGGCGGCCTCACTGAGCTTGCTGCTGGTGGCGGTGTCCTGAGTGGCGGTGCTGGTGGGTGGCTCACTGAGCTTGCTGCTGGCGGCGATGTCCTGAGCAGCGGTGCTAGTGGCGGCCTCACAGAGCTTGCTGCTGGCGACGGTGTCCTGAGCTGCGGTGCTGATGGTGGCCTCACTGAGCTTGCTGCTGCTGAAGGGCACAGTGTCTGCGGTGCAGGTGAAGGGCACGGTATTCTGGGGGCTGGCGGCTGTGCCTGTGGCGGCGGTGCATGTGGCGGTGCCGGTGGCGGTCTTGTCCGCCGTGCAGGTTGGCGGTGACTTGCCTTTCTTTCTCTGGCCCTTACCCACCTTGGATGGGGGCACAGCTGTCTTGCCACTCCCAACTGTTGTCCTTGCTGAGCCCTTGGTGGCAGGTGTTTTGGCTTTATCCCTCTGGGATGTGGGCAACTTCTTTTTGGAGGTGGGGGAATGTCCTTGGCCTCGCTCCTTGGGACACTGGCTGCCCTGTTCCTTGGCGCACTCCAGAAGCCGATTACTGCTGGCACCACTGTTCCCGGTGATGTTCCCGGTGATGTGGTGGCTGAGGTCCTGGGTTGGAACCTGGAAAGGCAGGCCCTAGGGGACGGAAGGGGTGGGGAAGGTGAAGGGAAGAGGTCAAGATTTTTAGACACACTGGGATGGGTAGATGGAGGGGGTTTGGGAGTGGAGTAAGAGGTAGTGGTTGTAGAAGGTGTTTGTTTGCTGACTGGGTGAAGGTGCATGGGCTGGAGGCTGTCGTGAGGTGGATGTCTGTTGGGTGGGTGTGTGACTGCGTTTGTGTAGTTTGGGAGGAGGGCTCACAGACACACTGGGAGAGGACACAGGGGATGTGTGAATGGTAGTGGGGGTGGTGAGTGAACGTGAGCGGTGTGTGGTGATGGGCATGCTGGTGATGGAGGTAGTGGCTGAAGATGTAGTGCATGCAGGTGTGAGTGGAGACGTGACAGGGAGGGAGGAGGGAGATGTGGAGGAGGGGGACACAGTGGAGGCAGTGGATGTTGGTATGTGTGCATGGGTATGATGCTTTTGTGAGTGCCTGTGGGATGTGTGGTGCTTTTGTTTGCCAGAGATACCCTTGTGTGTTGAGGTGTGTGCATGCTGGTCTGATGGTGTGCTTGGAATAGGCTGAGGTACTGGGGATTGGGTCTGGGTGGCGGAAGTTGGAGGGGGGAGGTTCGACACAGGGACAATGGCTGCCATCAGTGCTGAGGCCAGAGTCTGAAATGCTCGCTGGTGGACTGCCTGGCCAGAATGAATGCCCTCCAGGTATGCATTTGTCTGTTGCAACTGCCTCTCTACACCCTGGATGGCATTCAGAATGGTAGACTGCCCAACAGTGAAGGATCTGAGGAGGTCAATGGCCTCCTCACTGAGGGCAGCAGGGCTGACTGGGGTAGGGCCTGAGGTGCCGGGGGCGAAGGAGATGCCCACCCTCCTAAGTGAGCGGCCAAGGGGCACACAGTGAGGGGCTGCTGGGAGGGCGGTGCTGGTAGGAGGGGTGGCGGCTGGACCTGTAGATGCGGGGGGCACAGAGGGGCCCGCCACCGCAAGGGAGATCCCATCAGAGGAGGAGTCGGTATCGCTGGTCTCAGCTCCTGTCCCCTCCGTGGAGCTCCCCTCGCCCTCCGTCCCACTGGTGAATTCTGAGTCCGTAGTCTCGCCCTCCGTGGCCATGTGGGATGCAGCTCCCTCCTGCTCCGGTGGCACAGCTCCTCCGCCTGATGATGCTAATGCACACAAGAACAGGGAGAGCACAAAGAGGGGGGGAAAGAAAGTAGAAAGACATGTTCAGTGCATGCAGTACCGCTACCTTTGGCGGACACTACAGACACAGCAGCCGTCTGCACTACGCCATGCACTTTGAGTTTCCTAATTGATCACAGGGACATGGGGTACAAGGCCTATGCCCGACTGCTGCACACATGGAAGTCACAGGAGCCTGACTAGGTGTAGATGGCTCTTACCACTGGTGGGGATGGGGTGCCACTGTGCCTGCCTCACAAAGGGTCCTTGCCTACAAGGCTCGCCCTAGCCTAGTGGAACCCACAGCCCACCTCCCCCACCCAGACACCTCCAATGCGCGCTGAATCAGATGGATGTGAGTGTACTCACTCCCTTGTGGCTGCTGTGATGCCCTCAAGCGCCCATCCAACTCCGGATACACCACTGCCAGGATCCGGAACATCAGGGGGGTCATGGTGCGATGGGCACCCCTCCCACGTCGGGAGGCCATCCCCAGCTGGGCCTCCGCCGCCTTCTTGCTCCAGCAGCGAATGTTCTCCCATCTTTTACGGCAGTGGGTGCTCCGTCTGTGGTGGACCCCCAGGGCACGCCAAATATCCATCTTCTGGTGGACGATGACCTACAGGAATAGTACTGCGGAAAAGGTACAACATTAACGGTCCGGACTGTCACAGTCATTGGCCCACGTTCTCACACTTGCCCTGACACACATACACTCACTGTCGTTTCATGCACGCCTCATTCCCCCCCATCTCCCATCCACACCACTCCAAACAGGCATTGCCCATACAGCATGCTCACAGTGTACCCACCTGTTTGTCTGGAGGACAGTAGAGTAGCGTGTACTGGGGGAGGACCCCATCCACTAGTTTCTCCAACTCCTCCTATGTGAAGGCAGGGGCCCTTTCCCCAGACACTTGAACCATTGTTGCTTCCAGACTGAGGTCACAGCAGCACTTGCAGTGTAGGTCCTCTCCTGTCGAAGATCAGGTATCAAGTGAGTGAACAGACAGAAAATGGCGATCACTTCCACAGTGGTGCGTACCGTCACTGCCGGAGTACATTGTCATTGGCTCCTCGGACCCATAGGGTCCAATGTTAACCAATGCAGGATTGCGCCGCGGTCTTCGACCGCCTACCGCAACGGTGTACAACGCCAGCGCAGTTACCTCATATCCCCTTGTCCCACATTACAGGTCAGGCAGCCGCCATTTCAGGGGGCCACATGGCATTAATTTTACATGCATCACACATATCTAGGCCTCGCATACACAGTAAGACAGGCACATAGCGGATTGACAAATGTCTGCTCGCTGTTCTCATCCATAGAGCACGTCCGCTGGGGCAGGTGAAGAGATGGCGGCATCCTCTGGTGTACAGACCGCTGGTGGACCTGTCGACAATGGAAAAGCGACATGTAATTGTCACCTACAGAATTGATCGTGCCACAATCCAGGAACTGTGTGCCCAGTTGGAGCCAGACCTGATGTCAGCTATCCGCCAACCCACAGGAATCCCCCCTCTAGTGCAGGTCCTGTCAGTACTCCATTTCCTGGCAAGTGGGTCTTATCAAACTGCAGTGGCCATTGCATCAGGAATGTCCCAGCCAATGTTCTCTAACGTGTTGTCCAGAGTGTTGTCTGCCCTGCTGAAACACATGCGCAGCTACATCGTGTTATCTCAGGTGGAGGATTTGCCTACAGTGAAAGGTGACTTCTATGCCCTGGGACATATCCCCAACATCATTGGTGCCATTGATGGGACACATGTGGCCTTGGTCCCCCCGCAGCAGTGAACAGGTGTACAGAAACCAGAAGAGTTACCATTCTATGAATGTGCAGATGGTGTGTTTGGCTGACCAGTACATCTCCCATGTGAACGCCAAGTTTCCTGGCTCAGTGCATGACGCTTACATTCTGAGGAATAGCAGCATCCCTTATGTGATGGGGCAACTCCAGAGGCACTGGGTGTGGCTATTAGGTGAGGAAATGGACCCTATACAGTGTGAATAGTTGTCTGGGTCTAGGGTTGTCCCTAAGGGTTAGTGTGTGTCTAACAGTTGTCCCTCAACATTTGCAGGTGACTCTGGCTACCTCAACCTGTCATGGCTACTGACCCCAGTGAGGAATCCCAGGACAAGGGCAGAGGAACGCTACAATGAGGCACATGGGAGAACTAGGAGGGTTATAGAGAGGACCTTCGGCCTCCTGAAGGCCAGGTTCCGATGCCTCCATATGACAGGTGGTTCCCTCTACTACTCACCAAAGAAGGTGTGCCAGATCATCGTGGCCTGCTGTATGCTGTACAACTTGGCTTTGTGACAACAGGTACATTTTCTGCAGGAGGATGGTCCTCAATACTTCCAGTAAAACACAGGTAGGAAGACATCACTGCCTCCTACATCTGATAAAATTGTTCTACCTCTCACCACTTTCACCCAGTGTATGGACCCTGACCTGTCACTTTGCCTTTCCATTTCACAGATGTGGGTCCCACTGTGTGACCTCTGCTATGTTACCTCATGGACTATAGCTGTGTGACATAGGTATGTTGACAATACAATGGACATTGCTATTTCCCTCAGTTAATGCAAACACACAATTGTGAAAGCACAGACTGACTCCAGAATGTTTTGTGATTTAAGGGTGTCTATTTAAGTGCTAAATAGTGGAGGGGGTTGTAAAATGGTCAGGGGTGATGGTGGAGGAATGTATATGGCAGAGTCCAGCCTATTAGTCTCACATGTGAATTGTCCAAAGGGGCATAGGAAGTGGAGTTAGAGCAGTTTAAGGATGGACAGGGTGACAAAGTGGGACAGAAGGATGACATTCAGGGTGGTCTCATTTCTTGGTGGGGGTCTTGCCATTGTTCTCTGTCTTTGTCCTGGATCTCAGGGACCGCTTGCGGGGTGGTTCTCCATCTGCAGGGGTGGGGGGTGGGGTGCTGGTGTGGTGGTCCTGTGGCAGTGCCTCCTGTCCACTAGCGCCGGCGAAGGTGGTGGGCAGTTCATCGTCCAGGCTAGTGTCAGGGGCCCCTTATTGTGCCACAGTGTCCCTCCTGGTGTTCACGAGGTCCTTCAGCACCCCTACGATGGTGCCCAGGGTGGTATTGATGGATTTGGGTTCCTCCCTGAACCCCAAACACTGTTCCTCCTGCAGCCACTGGATCTCCTGAAACTTGGCCAGTACCGTTGCCATTGTCTCCTGGGAATGATGGTAGGCTCCCATGATGGTGGAGAGTGGGTTCCCTGGGCCTGTCCTCCCCCTGTCCCACAGCAGCCCTCCCAGTTCCCCGGTTTTCCTGGGCCTCTGTCCCCTGAACCGTGTGCCCACTACCACTGCCCCCAGGTCCCTGCTGTTCTTGGGGTGGTGGGTTAGCCTGGGTCCCCTGTAGTGGTGGACACACTGCTGCTTGACGTGTCCTGGGGACAGAGGTATGGGCCCGTTGGGTGGGTGCTGTGCTTGTGTTTCCTGAGGGGGGAGGCTCTGTGGTGGCCTGTGACTGTGTGAGGGGAGCCGACTGTCCCGAGGTCCCAGATGGGCCGGGCTAGTCATCTAGATCCAGTTGGACAGAGCTGCTGTCATCACTGTGGGCCTCTACTGTGGGGGGAGTGGACATGTCTGGAACCTCCTGTCTGGTGACGTTGGGAAGGGGTCCTGCAGGGGTGTAAAGGCATGATTATTGCATCTGTGTGTGCCATGGTGTGCAATGGGTGGGTGACCTGTACCCCAGTGCTTACATTCTTGTCTAGGACCTTGTGTGCTAATTGTTTAGGGGTCTGTGTGGGTATGTGTAGTGACCATACATTGGTGATGGGTGTCCATGCTTTGTTGTTGCATGCAGGGCTTGGTGTTGGGATGTGTGGGTTGTGATAGTGGGACATATGTGATGAGGTGGAGTGATGGGTGTGAGGGTGAGGGTGGGGGTATGTGATAGCATGCAGGTAGGGTGGGGGATGTAATAGTTAAGATTTGACTTACCAGAGTCCATTCCTCCAGCTACTCCTGCGAGGCCCTCAGGATGCAGCATAGCCAAGACCTGCTCCTCCCATGTTGTTAGTTGTGGGGGAGGAGGTGGGGGTCTGCCACCAGTCCTCTGAACCGCAATGTGGTGTCTTGAGACCACGGAACGCACCTTCCCCCATAGGTCGTTCCACCTCTTCCTGATGTCATCTCGTGTTCTTGGGTGCTGTCCCACTGCGTTGACCCTGTCCACGATTCTGCACCATAGCTCCATCTTCCTAGCTATGGTGGTGTGCTGCACCTGTGATCCAAATATCTGTGGCTCTACCCGGATGATTTCCTCCACCATGACCCTGAGCTCCTCCTCAGAAAACCTGGGGTGTCTTTGCGGTGCCATGGGGTGGTGTGGGTGATGTGTGAGGTGGTGTGTGTTGTGATGTGTGGGGTGATGTTTAGGGGTGTGTGTTGTTTTGTGCGTGGATGTGTATGTGTGATGGTGTTGTGTGCCTCTGTATGCTGGTGTTGTCTTTGCGTTGCTGTCTCTCTGGGCTTCTTCAAAGTTTTTGGTTGTAAGGGTTTGTGGGTAATGTGGGTGTGTATTTTATATTGTATTGGATGTGCGGGAGTGGTGTGTGTATGTGTATCAGGTGTGTGTATTTCGATTTGTCCAATGTGGTTGTGTTTTGTAAGAGTGTGTGTATTTTGAGCACGGAAGTGTGTACCGCCAATGGAATACCACGGTTGAAAGACCGCCACGTGGATTCGTGGGTAGTGATAGTGTGGGCATATTCCTGTTGGCGTGATGGTGGAGGTTTTGTTATCGCCAGTTTATCACTGACTTTTGGTGTGGCGGACTTGTGTGGGTGTCTAGATTTTGGCGGATTCTGAGCTGTGAGTTGTAATAGCTGTGGCGGAATTCTTGGGCCGTGGCGTGTGTTGGAGGTCTTCTGCACGGTGGTAAGCGGCATTTACCGCCAATATTGTAATGAGGGCCTTAGACTTTCCTAGGCGAACCTAGGCATGCGTCATTTTTCTGACTGCTTGTAAATATGACGATAACGGGCTAGCATACATTTTTAGGAGAGAATGCCTACCTTGCATATCATTGTCATGAAACGATGCAAGAAAAGGCAGCGCTCATAAAAAATGAGGAAGCCAAGGAAAATGGCACCAGACTGCTCTAGCACCACTTTATAAATATGACGCTGAGTTAGCACCACTTTTGCATTAAAACATGGCACAACGGCAGCGCAAACCTTTCTTAAATATGGGCCTAGGAGTCAAATGTTGCTGCTCAGGAACACTAGCTCCAAACCTCCACAGACTACATTATGAAAAAACGTGTAAATGATGGTCACTTTATGAAATTAAGGACCTGCAGAAGATCATCATGAGGACATTTCAATGTGTAGTAGCTCAGTAATTTGTTGATAACAAGGTTGCCACTGGTAACAATATATCAATAAACTGTGGTTATCAAGAACATCACGAACAATTTTCCTGATAGTAGTAGCCTGTTCAGTGTGATTTATTTCTTAGTGCATGGAATTCAACCTATTGTATCCTGGTTCTGATTAATTACTTCTGTTCATAAATACCAAACACAAAAGATCTGCATGCTATTTATTACCATTGTTACCACTGCTGAGGGAGAAGGGGAAGTATTACTCACTCAATGCTTTGCCTCTGATGAGTCATGACCTCCTTCCCACACTCAACAATGATAATAAACATATTTTACATCTGTATAGATCTTTCTATTTTTCTCCAGGTTTTATAAAACAATGATAGGGTGATATGAAAAATGAAATATAAGCAGTTCATACAATCATAAAACTACACAATTGGTTCAGACAAAAGACATGCATATCTTAACAGTGTCTCTCCGAGTCCAAGTCAACATGGAGCAGTTGAACATTCTAACAATGTGATCAAATAACAATAGAAATATGTCCATATAGCAGCCTTCTGGCAAAAAAAGTGTAATGATTTCCATATTAGGCTATCATTTTTTTCATTTTAGAAAGGCAGCCCTGAACATAACGTAAAAATAAATGCCTGCTCCCTCTTTCCTCACATGCTGGCATGGTACAATCTAACTTCTCATGCTTAGTGCAGGTATTGACTATCTCAGGGGTGATGTCACAGAGGTTTTTTTACCCTATCTGCTTTGCTGTCTTTAGACCTCGGTGCTTTTTGTCTGTTTTAACAAGGAGTAAAATTACTGTACTCCTTTTTAAACATGGCTAAAGTGGATTATGCCTAATTGACACTTTTAACTTGCATGTGAGTTCCTAGTATAAAGTGTAGAAAGTGAACCCGGGGGCCTGGAAGTTGAGTGTCTCTTGTGGACTGCTGCATTTATTGTGCCATTAACAACAGTAATAGTGCAAACATGGCTTCTGGTCTACCTTTTGTAGCCTGGTTGATGCAGTGTAAAACATGTGGTGCAGCCTGTCATAAAAAAAAACATTTTTGACAGGTAAAGACTTCTGTTTTAAATATTAATGAGTCACCCCGATGTAGGTTTTGTAGCCCACAAGGCAGGGAGCTAAATCTTTGACAGCTAAGAAATTAATTTTACCTAATGGCCTACAATTACAAGGTGCTAAAATCTATTTTTACCATTGCAAGCCTAGCTGATCTATGTAGAAAATCTGAAGTACAAATTGAAATACTAAGGACTTGATTCATAAACTGCACTTTGTAGTATGTTTCATAGTACTACTACAAACCTTACAGCAAAGTGCTATTCACAAAGAACAATTTTGTAGTAGCTCATAGTTTTGTCTAAGTTTACTACTTTTTGTAATTCACAAAGTTTACTTTTATGCAATTCTGTAGTAACTTACACTTTTGTCATAACCCCCTACCTGCATTATTTTCTATAAAGGAACGTTGCAGTACCAGTGTTTGGCCATGTGTAGTGGTGGATTTACTAAAAAAGTGTAAGTGAATACAGCAAAGTAGTAACACTATTTGAAAGTGTAAAATTACTTACAAGTTGTCTTGGTGAATCTGGTCCTAATACTTTAGAGAATGGGACCAGTTACAAAAATTGACTGAAAAACTATTTTTAATATTTATTCAAATCAAATTTAATGCTGTAATCAGATTTTTCATAAATATTAAGGAAACTATATTTGAAAACGTTATATTTCCCATACTGGAATTTTCTGTAGGCTAATTTGCATTAACTCTTGAGCAACTCCTAGCCTGAGCTCAGCCCAGGAGGAGGTGTGAAGAGGTATGAATGAGATGAAAACGTCCTCCAAGGAGCACAAAATAGGCTGACCTGAATGGGCAGAGATGACTCATCTGAGGTCTGAATATGCAGGGTGGGGTCTGTTGTTATTCAACTGGCACCCCAGCATCAAATCCTACTGAGAGGTCATTTGAGATACATGTAATACTTTAGCGCACTTGATAGCGAGAGAGCAGGAAGCTCACCTTTGCAGGCCTGTTCTTGTTGCAAGCATCTACCCACGGATCATCCTCCATGGGTGAACATGAACACTGTAAATGCAGAAGCCTTTCAGCAAAAAGGTACACTGTCCCATATTGCAGCATTTTTTATGTATTTCTTGTCAAACCTTCTCTATAGTGTCAATGTAGTACAAAAGAATGCCTTATTTTAGAATACATGTTAATTTCTGCTAATTTCCTGTCTGTGGCAAGACACTGCTTTTGTCGTAACATACTTCTCTTTTAGCCCAGGTTTAGTGTGGTCAAATACTTTCATCTTCTTGAAAATGCTTTGACACATGACATTTTGGGCCAATTTGCAGTAAGACAAACAGGATGTACTGAACAAGTGGGCAGGGTTGCATCTGGGAACTTATACCCTATTGCTTAGGTAGAGCACATGCATGAATGTGGCATCCCAAGGTATGAGTGTGACACCCCAATGTGGACATGATGGAGAAAAGAATTGGCATTCACCCTCTGCCTGCAACCTAGAAGAATCCTAATGAACTGAACCTGCAAGCGTGGACCCACGGCAATGAAATTGACTCCAGGGTTCAGATGGCAGGCCTTCTGTGTGGTTAGAGGGTGGAAGAAAGTCCTCCTTTTTGCCCTGGTCACCCCCACACTTTTTGGACCGGTGCTGGTGGTTACTGACTCTTGGCTGTGCCCTGTGTACTGCTTATCAGTGCCAGGGCCAGTGCTCTGTGTAAAGTGGATATGCAAATTAAGCTAATTATAATTGGCTAAGTTGACCTACCTATAAGTCCCTAGTATATGGTAGGGCATGTAGGTTTAGGAACCACAGCATAGGTAGTGCACCCATAGGTGCACTGCTGAGGTGCCCAGTGTCATTTTAAAGGCAGGCCTGCCTTGCTGGCTGCTTTTAAATTAATGTTATATGAACATTCGACTTTGGAATTAAAAGTAGCTCCAAAGTCTTAAACTACCTTATTTTTACATGTAAGTCACCCCTAAGGTGTGCCCTATGTGCCCTTAGGGCTGGGTGCCATGCAATTATAAGCAGTGACCTTATAAAAGTAGTTTTATAAGCCCTGGTGAGGTAAAAACAGCCAAATTAGTTTTTCCCTCATTGTAGTGAATGGCCTTCATAGGGTAGAATGGGGATACTTTATTTTAATTTGAAAAGTCCCCTTAAGTGACAGATACAAGGGTTTCGTATCAAATTAATTATTATAATAAATCCCACAACTTCCAGTAGTTGGATTTAATATAACTTGTTCAGGTAAAAAGTTGTAAACTTTACCTAAAAAGTTGCCAACTTCAGCCCTGCAGTGTTTTTGCTCTTGTGCTCTGATTGGCCAGCCTCTGGCAACCTGGCCAGGCTGCATTGATGAGGTGTGAAGTGGCCTGGCTTCACACAAAGAGATGTGCCTGTGGGAGGGGATCTGCCCTCAGCAGATGGTGAGGCAGGAAGGGGGAGGGCTGCCAAACTGGTCTTCAAAGGCAGAGAAGGACATTTGGAGCAACCCAGCAACACCCCCACATCCTGCAACCCCAGACAACTAGGTGCCCCCTTGATTAGATTAGGAGAGGGCAGGAGAGGGGTGTGTTTAGGATTTTTAGCCACACCAGTGGGTGGGCTCAGCCAGATGTAACCTCCAAAAATCATTTTCAGCCATGATGGATATTTGGGGAATGTTGCCTCCTGGGATTGATTTTTGCCACACTCTACAGGAAGTGGTCATCCCAGGGGGAAGGACCCTGCACCTGATTGGAGAATCAGGACCCCCCCGGTTTTTGATCCAGGAGCACGGATAAAACGGGTAGGCCTGCACCCACACCTCACATCCCCATCAGATTCCAACAAGGAAGAACCAAAGGAGAAGAAGGACTGCCCTGCTGGACCCTTGGGCTTCATCACAAGAAGGACTTTGTCTGGCTTCAACTGGTTCAAGGATGGACTCCCTGTTTGCTACAGATGAACAATTGTTAACCAGAGTCTCCTGCACCAACTCCTGAAGAAATCAACCAGCTGACCACTGCCCAGTGGCCAAAAAGGAGTTTGCGTCAGGTGCATTCTGGGAGTTGTAGTCCACACCCCCAAGGATCATCTCAGAGCTTCTGGAACCTTGGGGTGAGCTGTGGACCCCAAAAGAACCTTAAAGGAACATCTGGGAGAAGATCCAGAAGCTTAGAGAACTTTAGAGATCTTTTGAAAAAAGCTCCATAGAGGGACCGACCCGCAGCGGCAACTCTAGCCGGCTTGCCTCAACCGCGACCCGGCCTGATTTGCAAGTTCGACCTGGTGAAGAAAATCTAAAAAAAAAAGACTAAGTCCGAACGTACAAAGTTGACCAGGACCTCCCAGCCAGCGTATCTGAGGAGGGCTCCAAGGACTTCTGATCAAGATCCAGGTTACCCTGGTCGAAGGATTTTCCTGGTCTCGAAAAAACGACTAAGTCCGAAAGGAAAAAATCTCCACCGAGGGCTTCCGCGACGCGTATCTGGAGAAGAGTTCCAGGAGGTCAGATTGGACTGGCAGGTTCGTCCCGATGAAGAAAATCTTCAGAAAAACGACTAAGTGTGAAGGTAAACTTTTGACCGAGGCCTCCCGCGGCCTGTAGCCAAGCCAGGCTCCATCGCGGTCAGCCTTAACCGGTCGAGGTGCAACTAGATGACCCAATTGCCGCTTTTTGTTTCTAGGCACTAAAAAAACAATAATTCTTTAAAAATTCATATCTCCGGTTCCCCTTATCCGATAGTATTCTTTTTTGTGTCATTTTAAGGATTAAAACATAATCTATCTTTATGAATTAGTTTTGGATTTTTAAACGGTTTCCAGTGTTTTATTTAATTACTGTTTTGTGATATTTGAATGCTTTACACTCTGGCACTCATTACAACATTGACGGCGCCGTGCAGAAGACTGCCAACACACCGCCGCGGCAGCGGAATTCCGCCACGGTCATTATGACCCACTGCTCGGAATCCGCCAAAATTGAGACACCCACACAAGTCCACCACACCAAAGGTCAGTGATAAACTGGCGAAAACAAAACCTCCACCGTCACGCCAACAGAAATACGCCCACACTATCACGACCGATGAATCCACGCAGCGGTCTTTCAACCGCGGTATTCCATTGGCGGTGCACACCGCTGCGCTCAAAATACACACACTCTTACAAAACACAGCCACATTGGACAAATCAAAATACACACACCTGATACACATACACACACCACTCCCACACACCCATAACAATATAAAACACACACTCACACCACCCACAAACCCCTACGACCAAAATACCGAAAGAAGGCCAGAGAGAGACACTACAAACTACTACCAAGCATCCACAGGCACACAATACCATCACCCACATAACTTCCACACACCTCACACAACACACCACTAAATATCACCCCACTTATCACTACACACACCACCCCACACATCACCCACACCACCCCATGGCACGGCAAAGACACCCCAGGTTCTCTGAGGAGGAGCTCAGAGTCCTGGTGGAGGAAATTGTCTGGGTAGAGCCACAGCTATTCGGATCACAGGAGCAGCACACCTCCATAGCTAGGAAGATGGAGCTATGGCGAAGAATTGTGGACAGGGTCAACGCAGTGGGACAGCACCCAAGAAATAGGGATGACATCAAGAAGAGGTGGAACGACCTACGGGGGAAGGTGCGTTCTGTGGTCTCAAGACACCACCTTGCGGTTCAGCGAACTGGCGGCGGACCCCCACCTCCTCCCCCACAACTAACAAATTGGGAGGAGCAAGTCTTGGCGATTCTGCATCCTGAGGGCCTCGCAGGAGTAGATGGAGGAATGGACTCTGGTAAGGCAATGCGTTACCACTATATTCCCTACCCTACCTGCATGCCATCACATACCCCCACCCTCGCCCTCACCCCCATCACTCCAACTCCTCACAAATGTCCCATTATCACAAACCACACATCCCAACACCAAGCCCTGCATGCAACAACAAAGCATGGACACCCATCACCAAAGCATGGCCACTGCACATACCCATACACCCCCCTAAACCACCATCACACAAGGTCCCACACAGGAATGCACGCACTGGGGTACACGGTCACCCACCCATTGCACACCATGGCACACACAGATGCAATAAACATCCTTTTATACCCCTGCAGGACCCCTACCCAACGTCACCGGGCAGGAGGGTCCACACATGTCAACACCACCAACAGAAGAGGCCCACAGTGATGACAGCAGCTCTGTCCAACTGGATCTAGATGACCAACCCGGCCCATCTGGGACCTCGGGACAGTCGGTTCCCCTGACACAGTCACAGGCCACCACAGAGCTTCCCCCTTCTGGAAACACCAGCACAGCACCCACCCAGCGGGCCCATACCTCTGTCCCCAGGACACGTCAATCATCAGTGTGTCCACCACTACAGGGAACCCAGGCTAACCCACAACCCCAACAACAACAGGGACCTGGGGGCAGTGGCAGTGGGCACATGGTCCAGGGGAGAGGGGAACTGGGAGGGCTGCTGTGCAATCGGGGGAGGACAGGCCCAGGGAACCCACTCTCCACGAGGCCCTCTCCAACATCATGGGAGCCTACCATAATTCCCAGGAGACGATGGCAACGGTACTGGCCAAGTTTCAGGAGACCCAGCGGCTGCAGGAGGAACAGTATTTGGGCTTCAGGGAGGAACTCGGATCCATCAATTCCACCCTGGGCACCATCGTAGGGGTGCTGAAGGAAGTCCTCAGCACCAGGAGGGACACTGTGGCACTACAAGGGGCCCCTGACACTAGCCTAGAAGATGAACTGCCCACCACCTCCACCGCGCTAGTGGACAGGAGGCACCGCCACAGGACCACCACACCAGCACCCCCACCTGCAGAGGGAGAACCACCCCGCAAACGGTCCCTGAGATCCAGGACAAAGACAGAGAACGATGCCAAGACCCCCGCCAAGAAATGAGACCGCCCTGATTGTCATCTTTCTGTCCCACCTTGTCACCCTGTCCATCCTCAAACTGCCCCAGCTCCACTTCCCATGCCCATTTGGGCAATGCACCTGTGAGACTAATAGACTGGACTCTGCCATGGACATTCCTCCACCATCCCCCCTCCCCATTTTACAGCACCCTCCAATATTGAACACTTAAATAAACACCCTTAAAGCACAAAACAATCTAGCTTCTGTATGTGATTTCGAAATTGTGTATTAGCAATTACAGTGTCAAAATGCTCTTTCAATTGTAATGTCAACATACCTATGTCACACAGCTTTAGTCCATGAGGAAACAAAGCAGATGTCACACAGTGGGACCCACATCTGTGAAATCGTAAGGGAAAGTGACAACTCAGTGACCATACACTTGGTGAAAAGGACAGACAGTAGAGAGGTAGTAGTGTTAAAGTACCTGTAGTAGGCAGGCTTGTATTCTTACCTGTGTCTCACTGGAAGTATCACCGAGTTCCTGTTGTCGATGTCCTCTTCTTCTGCTTCTTCATCTTCACTGTCCACAGGCTCCACAGCTGTCACAACACCTCCATCTGGACCATCCTCCTGAAGAAAAGGCACCTGTCGTCGCAAAGCTAAGTTGTGAAGAATACAGCAGGCCACGATGATCTGGCACACCTTCTTTGGTAAGTAGAATAGGGATCCACCTGTCATATGGAGGCACCTGAACCTGGCGTTCAGGAGGCCGAAGGTCCGCTCTATAATCCTCCGAGTTCACCCATGGGCCTTATTGTAGCGTTCCTCTGCCCTTGTCCTGGGATTCCTCACTGGGGTCAGTAGCCATGACAGGTTGGGGTAACCAGAGTCACCTGCAAATGGCAAGGGACAACTGTTAGACACACACTATCCTGTAGGGATATCCCTAGACCAAGACAATCATTCCCACTGACTTGCTTCCAGGTGCTCACCTAATAGCCACACACGGTGCCTCTGGAGTTGACCCATCACATAAGGGATGCTGCTATTCCGCAGGATGTAAGCGTCATGCACTGAGCCAGGGAATTTGTCATTCACATGGGAGATCTATTGGTATGCCAAACACACCATCTGCACATTCATCGAATGATAACTCTTCCGGTTTCTGTACACCTGTTCACTCCTGCTGGGGGTACCAAAGCCACATGTGTCCCATCAATGGCACCTATGATGTTGGGGATATGTCCCAGGGCATAGAAATCACCTTTCACTGTAGGCAAATCCTCCACCTGAGGGAACACGATGTAGCTCCACATGTGTTTCAGCAGGGCAAACAAAACTCTGGACAACACGTTGGAAAACATAGGCTGGGACATCCCTGATGCTATGGCCACTGTTGTTTGAAATGACCCACTTGCAAGGAAATGGAGTACTGACAGCACCTGCACTAGAGGGGGGATTCCTGTGGGATGGTGGATAGCTGACATCAGGTCTGGCTCCAACTGGGCACACAGTTCCAGGATTGTGGCACGATCAAGCCTGTAAGTGATGATCACATGTCTTTCCTCCATTGTCTACAGGTCCACCAGCGGTCTGTACACCAGAAGATGCCACCATCTCCTCACATGTCCCAGCGGACGGTGCCTATGAAGGACAACAGCAAGCACAGAGTCAATCAACTCAGAGGTAGGTACCCACAGCTTACACAGAACACGATTCATAATCCGAAATGTGCATGTATGAATGTAGAGGCAAGGCCTAGGTATGTGTGACGCAGTTAAAAATTAAGCCATGTGGGCCCCTGAAATGGCAGCTGCCTGACCTGTAAAGTGGGGCAATGGGATGTGAGGTAACTGCACTGGCGTTGTACACCGTCGCGGTAGGTGGTCGAAGACCGCAGTGCAATTCTGAATTGGTTAACATTGGACCCTATGGGACCCAGGAGCCAATGACAATGTACGCCGGCGGGGACGGTACGCACCGCCGCGGACGTGACCGCCATTTTCTATCTGTTCAATCACTCGATACCTGATCTTCGACAGGAGAGGACCTACACTGCAAGTGCTGCTGTGACCTCAGTCTGGAAGAGACAATGGCTTGTGCGTCTGGGGAAAGAGCCCCTGCCTTCACCACAGAGTAGTTGGAGAAACTCGTGGATGGGGTCCTCCCCCTGTACACGCTACTCTACGGTCCTCCAGACAAACAGGTAAGTACACTGGGAGCATGCTGTATGGGCTATGCCTGTGTGGAGTGGGTGGATAAAAGATGGAGGGGGAGATTGAGGCATGAATGAAATGACGGTGAGTGCATGTGCCACATGGCAAGGGTAGGGATGGGGGCCAATGACTGTGACGGTGCAGTTGGTAATAACTTTTCTTTTTCCCCTGTACAATTCATGTATGTCAGCGCCCACCAGAAGAAGGACATCTGGCGTGCCATCGCCAAGGACGTCCGGACCCTGGGGGTCTATCACAGACGGAGCACCCACTGCCGTAAGAGATGGGAGGACATTCGCCGCTGGAGCAAGAAGATGGCAGAGGCCCAGCTGAGGGTGGCCTCCCAACGTGGGAGGGGTGCCCGTCGCACCATGACCCCCCGGATGTTCAGGATCTTGGCGGTGGCGTACCCGGAGTTGGATGCGCGCTTGAGGGCATCACAGCAGCCACAAGGGGGTGAGTACATTCTCATTCAGCTGATTCAGCGTGCAGTGGAGGTGTCTGGGTGGGGGAGGTGGACTGTGTGTTTCCCTAGGCCAGGGCGAGTGTGCTAGCTAGGTCCCCTTCTTCTGGCAGACCCTGTGGCACCCCACCCCAACTGTGTACAGTGCCAACTACACCTAGTCAGGCTCCTGTGACATCCATGTGTGCAGATGTCGGCCATAGCCTTGTAGGCCATGTCCCAGGGATTGAACAGTGGACCCCAAGTGCACGGCGTAGTGCAGGGGGCTTTTGTGTCTGTCGTGTCCGCCAACGGTAGCGGTATTGCATGCACTCAACATGTCTTTCTTCTGTCGTCCCCCCCCCTTTTTATGGTCTCCCTGTTCTTGTGTGCATTATCAGGCGGAGGAGCAGTGGCACTGGAGCAGGAGGGAGCTGCATCCCACATGGCCCTGGAGGGCGAGACTACGGACTCGGAATTCACCAGTGGGACAGAGGGTGAGGGGAGCTCCAAGGCGGGGACAGGAGCTGACACCAGTGATACGGACTCGTCCTGTGATGGGCACTCCCTTATGGTGGTGGCCACTTCTGTGCCTCCCGCATCTACAGGTACAGCCGCCACCCCCCCCCTACCAGCACCGCCCTCCCAGCAGCCCCTCAGCCTTTGCCCTGTGCCCGCTCACCCAGGAGGGTGGGCATCACCTTCGCCCTAGGTACCTCAGGCCCTGCCCCAGTCACCCTGCTGCCCTCAGTGAGGAGGCCATTGACCTCCTCAGGTCCCTCACTGTTGGGCAGTTTACCATTTTGAATGCCATCCAGGGTGTAGAGAGGCAGTTGCAACAAACAAATGCATTCCTGGAGGGCATTCATTCTGGTCAGGCAGCCCTTCAGCGAGCTTTTCAGACTCTGGCCTCAGCACTGATGGCAGCTATTGTCCCTGTCTCTAGCCTGCCCCCTCCAACTTCCTCCACCCAGACCCACACCCCTGTACCTCAGCCTACCCCAAGCACACCATCAGACCAGCATGCACACACCTCAACACACAAGGGAAGCTCTGGTAAACATAAGCACCACACATCCCACAGGCACTCACGCAAGCATCACACACATGCAGACACACCAACATCCACTGCCTCCACTGTGTCCCCCTCCTCCTCGTCTCCCTCCTCCCTCCCAGTCTCGTCTCCACTCACACCTGCATGCACTACATCTACAGCCACTACTTCCATCACCAGCACACACACCACCACACACTGCTCACGTGCAGTCACCACCCCCACTACCATTCACACGTCCCCTGTGTCCTCTCCCAGTGTGTCTGTGACGCCACCTCCCAAGATACACAAATGCAGGCACACACCCACCCAACAGCCATCCACCTCATGACAGCCTCCAGCGCATGCACCTTCACCCAAAGTCACCAAACGTACACCTCCTACAACCACAACCTCTTCCTCCACTCCCAAACCCCCTCCAGCTACCCGTCCCAGTGTTCCCAAGAAACTTTTCCTGTCCACCCTTGACCTCTTTCCCTCACCTCCCCCACCCCGTCAGTCTCCTAAGGCCCGACTCTCCAGGTCCCAACCTAGCACCTCAGCCACAATATCTCCGGGACTAGTGGTGTCAGTAGTCACCGGACTCTGGAGTGCACCAGGCAGCAGGGCAGCCAGTGTGGCAAGGAGCCACAGCACGGACAGTCCCCCACCTGTCAAGCATCAAAAGTTGGCCAGTGCCCGGCGGGAGAGGGGGAAGACTCCAGCCACCAAAGCCACTCCCAGGGGTACAGGTGGGAGTGTGGAGTCAGCTGCGACACCTTCCAAGGTGGGGAAGGGGCACAAGAAACCTGGCAAGTCTGGGAAGAGCAGCACGGCGGAGAGACCGCCATCATCCCCAGCCCAGGAGGCCGCCGCCATCATCCCCGCTGCCCAGGAGGCCACCACCATCAGCCCCGCAGGGCCAGGAGGCCACCGCCATCAGCCCCCCGCCATCAGCCCCGCTGGCCAGGAGGCCACCGCCATCAGCCCCGCTGCCCAGGAGGCCACCGCCATCAGCCCCGCTGGCCAGGAGGCCTCCACCATCAGCCCCGCTGGCCAGGAGGCCACCGCCATCAGCCCCGCTGGGCCAGACAGGTCCGCCAGCACAAGCCCCGCTGGGCCAGGAAGGACCGCCAGCACCAGCCCCGCTGGGCCAGACAGAACTGCCAGCAGCAGCCCCGCTGGCCCAGACAGGACTGCCAGCACCAGCCCCGCTGGGCCAGACAGCACCGCCATTAGCCCCGCTGCCCAGGAGGCCACCGCCATCAGCCCCGCTGCCCAGGAGGCCACCGCCATCAGCCCCGCTGGCCAGGAGGCCTCCACCATCAGCCCCGCTGGCCAGGAGGCCACCGCCATCAGACCCGCTGGGCCAGACAGGACCGCCAGCACCAGCCCCGCTGGGCCAGACAGGACCACCAGCACCAGCCCCGCTGTGCCAGACAGGACTGCCAGCAGCAGCCCGGCTTGCCCAGACAGGACCGCCAGCACCAGCCCCGCTGGGCCAGACTGGACCGCCAGCAGCTAAGTCGCTGCCAAGGACCCCACCGCAACAAGCACTGCTGAACAGGACACCTCCGCCACAGGCACCGCTGCCAAGGACACCTCCGCCACAAGCACCGCTGGCCCATGAGCACCAAGGGCACTGACGCTACTGAGTCCGCCACAAGTAGAATGAAGCAATCTGGGCACAAAGCCTCCTCCAGAATCAGTGGAGTATCACATCCACTCACACAGTCCTTGGCAGGATGAAGCACTCTGGGCACAAAGCCCCCTCCAGAACCAGTGGAGTATCACATCCACTCACACAGTCCTTGGCAGGATGAAGCACTCTGGGCACAAAGCCCCCTCCAGAACCAGTGGAGAAACGCATCCACTCACACAGTCCTTGGCAGGATGAAGCACTCTGGGCACAAAGCCCCCTCCAGAACCAGTGGAGAAAGGCATCCACTCACACAGTCCTTGGCAGGATGAAGCACTCTGGGCACCAAGCCCCCTCCAGAGCCAGTAGAGAAAGGCATCCACTCACACAGTCCTTGGCAGGATGAAGCAGTCTGGGCACAACGCCCCCTCCAGAACCAGTGGAGTATCACATCCACTCACACAGTCCTTGGCAGGATGAAGCACTCTGGGCACAAAGCCCCCTTCACAACAAGTGGAGACTGTTATCCACTTGTGAGACTGTGGCGTTGCACTCCCCAGGACTGAACAGTGGGCAACCCACCCACTGTAGAGACTTGAGAGACTGTGGCTTTGCACTCCCCAAGATTGAACAGTTGGCAAACCACCCACTGTAGAGACGAGAGAGACTGTGGCTTTGCACTCCCCAGGATTGAACAGTGGGCAAACCACCCACTGTAGAGACTTGAGAGACTGTGGCTTTGCACTCCCCAGGATTGAACAGTGGGCATGTGGCCCCCTCATGGATTTGGCGTTGTGCACTCAACCGGCTGAGGTGCCGCCCCTTTCCTTTCCCCCTGAGGTGCCTGTTTTATTGCTATCTGATGCCCCTGCAGTGTTCTCTCCGTCATGTTCGGGTATTGAGTGTGGGCCTCGCCCATGCAGTGTGGGCCCAGTGTTCCACGGACTTCAATGGAGCAATAGCTGGACTACTATTCTTGGTGTATATATTTGTTAATAGTGTATATATATTTTTGCGTACTGTATTTTAATATATTACAATGGTTACACTAATTTCCTTTTGTCTTTGCATTCTTCCGGGGGGTTTGGGGGTGTAACTGTAATGGATCATGCTGTATTAGTGTGTGTGTTGTCGTGGGTGAGGGTGGAGGTGGGGGTGTTGCGTGTGTGTGTCCCTGGTTTTTCCCTCCCCCCTCCCCTGTGTCGTAGGTGCAGCACTCACCGTGGTCTTCGCCGCCGGCGTTCGTGCAAGAAGATAAGGGCAGGGAAAATGTGAAGCTCTGGTTCCATGGCGTCCTGGTTCCTCGTGGGGTATGTAGAGGTGAGCGTTTTCCATTCGAAGTCCTGTTTCCGCCGTGTTTTTGTTCGCGGTTAATCCACCCTGGAAAAGGTGGCGGATTGGTAGATTGTGATAGGGTGGGCGGTACATTGTCCTCCGCCTGTCTGTTGGCGGTGACCGCTGCGCTGTTTGTTTGTACCGCCTTGGCTGTCGGAGTGTTAAAGTGGCTGTCTTTGTTGGCGGTTTCCGCCACGTTCGTGATTCCATTTTTTTTCCGCCGGCCTGTTGGCGGTCTTACCGCCGCTTTAACACCGACCGCCAGGGTTGTAATGACCACCTCTGTCTCCTAAGTTAAGCCTTGTCGCTCGTTGCCAAGCTACCAAGGGTTGAGCTGGGTTTCATTTACTGAGACCTAACTGGACCTAAGTGGAGGTTAGTGGCCTATTGCTAAGTGTAGGTACTTACCTGCTCTTACCAATAACCCATTTTCCAACATTTTTTTGGTGCGTAGTGGTGGGGTCCTATCCTTGTGTTCAGTATCACATTACAGTTTTAAGTTAAACAAATTAAAAATCCTTTAAATTGTCCAAGTGCAAAAAAAAAAAAAGAAATTAATTTGGATTAATTTCAATTATTGATTTTTTGTGATTTTTCTAAATTCTTGTTTCCAATTTTTGCAAAACGTTTTTGTTGACACAAAACTAGGGAACCATGGAGCTCATCTGGCTAGCCTACCCACACTGACAGTAGTCCAGCTTAGGGGGTTGTATACTGCAAGGGGGTTGCCTGCAACCACCGACCTCAGGAAGCATGTCCTGATTAAATCCCTGACAGCATGGGCTGAGGTCCAAGAAGTAGGCCCAGAGGAAGCTCCAGAGGAGGAAGAAGCAGGGGAGGATGCTTGCTCCAACCACTCAGGGGAGGGAGGGCATCTGAGCCTAAGAGAGGAGGAGGAAGACCGGTCCTCACTACACACAGTAACTAGGGGCATACCCAAAGCTAGTTGGGGGAAGGGGTCCCTTCAGGTGGAGAGAACCTGTCCCTCAGGGAAAGAGAGCTGGGGGCCCAGCTAGCATTCATAGCTTTGGAGGCAGAGAAACTGGCCCAAGAAAAGAAAAAGTGGGCAAGGGAAGAGAAAAGAGATGGTGACAGCAACAGAGAAGCTGAGGTGTCCATGGGTGTTTTTTTTCCCCCAGATTACCCAAGGGTCTGGTGGAAAGATTTAATAAGACCCTGAAGGGCATGATCATGGGTTTGTCTGACAAACTCAGGAGGAGATGGCATGTTCTCCTCCCATGCCTGCTGTTTGCCTACAGAGAGATGCCACAGAAGGGGGTTGGATTCAGCCCCTTTGAGTTACTGTTTGGGCACCCTGTAAGAGGCCCATTGTACTTGGTGAGAGAGTCTTGGGAGAAGCCTCTCAAAGAGTCCAAGGAGAATGTGCTGGATTTTGTGCTGGGCCTGCGGTCACGAATGGCTGAGTACATGAAGAAGGCAAGCAGAAACCTGGAGGCCAGCCAAGAGCTCATGATGCTCTGGCATGACCAGAAGGCTACCATGCCTGAGTATCACACAGGACAGCTGGTGTGGGTTTTGGAGCCCATGGCTTCAGGCCAAATGGACTGGGCCCTATCCAATTGTGGTGAAAAAGGGTGAGGTCACCTACTTGGTGGACCTTGTCACCCCCAGGAATCCTCTTAGGATCCTGCATGTCAACAGGTTGATACCCCACCAGGACAGGGCAGACATGACCATGCTGATGGTCACTGATGAAGGGAAGGAGCAGGAGAGTGAACCTCTGCCAGACCTCCTGTCCTCAAATGAACAAGATGGGTCAGTGGAGGGAGTGATACTCTCTCTCAAGTTGACAGACCAGCAACAAAAAGACTGCAGACAAGTTTTGGAGCAATTTGCTAGTCTGTTCTCCCTGACCCCTGGACTCACCAATTGGTGTGTCCATGACACTGGTGACAGCTTACCTGTCAAAAACAAGCTGTACAGGCTGTCTGACCAGGTCAAGGCCAACATCAAAGCTGAAGTGGCTAAGATGTTGGAGCTCAAGTTAATTGAGCCCTCTGACAGTCCTTGGTCCAGTCCAGTGGTACTGGTGCCCAAACCTAATCCCCAAGGTGGGAAGAAGGAATTGAGATTCTGTGTGGACTACAGAGGTCTAAATGCAGTCACTAGGACTGATGCTCATCCCATACCTAGAGCTGATGAGCTCATTGATAGGTTGGGGGCTGCCAAATTCTTGAGCACATTTGATCTGACCTCAGGATACTGGCAGATTGCCTTAAGTCCTGGACCTAAGGAGAGGTCAGCATTTTCCACACCAGAGGGCCACTTTTAGTTCACGGTGATACCCTTTGGCCTGTAAAACGCTCCTGCCACCTTCCAACGGTTGGTGAATAGAGTCCTGTCTGGGTTGGAATCTTTCAGTGCAGCTTATCTGGATGATATAGCTGTATTCAGTGCCACCTGGGAGGACCACCTGGTCCACCTGAAAGAAGTGCTTCAGGCCCTTCTTCAAGCAGGCCTGACTATCAAGGCAAGCAAGTGCCAGATAGGGCAAAGCTCAGTTGTGTACCTGGGCCACCTTGTTGGTGGAGGCCATGTACAACCACTCCAGCCCAAGATCCAGACTATCCTGGATTGGGAGGATCCTAAAACCCAGACTCAGGTCAGGGCCTTTCTTGGCCTGACCGGGTACTACAGGAGGTTTGTTCAGAATTATGGGACCATAGTGGCCCCTCTGACTGAGCTTACCTCCAAGAAACAGCCCAAGAAGGTCATTTGGACCCCAGAGTGCCAGAAAGCTTTTGACACCCTAAAACAGGCTATGTGTTCAGCACCAGTGTTACTGGCCCCTGACTATAGTAAGGAGTTTATAGTGCAAACATATGCTTCAGAGGAAGGGATTGGGACAGTGTTAGCACAAGTTAATGAAGAGGGCCAAGATCAACCAGGTGTCTTCATCAGCAGGCGACTACTCCCCAGAGAGAAAAGATGGAGTGCTATTTAGAGGGAGGCCTTTGCTGTGGTTTGGTCCCTGAAGAAGTTGAGGCCATACTTGTTTGGCACTCACTTCCGTGTTCAAACTGATCACAGACCTCTCAGATGGTTGATGCAAATGAGGGGGAAGAACCCAAAGCTGTTAAGGTGGTCCATTTCCCTACAGGGGATGGACTTCACAGTGGAGCACATACCTGGGACTGCCCATGCCAATGCAGATGACCTTTCCAGGTTTTTCCACTTAGCTGATGAGGACTACCAGGGTGTAGGTTAATAAACAACATCTTTCATCTGGGTGGGGGGGGCAGTGTAGGAAAGTCTTCCTTTTTGCCCTGGTCACCCCCACACGTTTTGGACAGGTACTGGTGGTTACTGACTCTTGGCTGTGCCCTGGGTACTGCTTACCAGTCCCAGGGCCAGTGCTCTGTGTAAAGTGGATATGCAAATTAGGCTAATTATAATTGGCAAAGTTAACCTACCTATAAGACCCTAGTATATGGTAGGACATGGAGGTTTAGGGACCCCAGCATAGGTAGTGCCCCCATAGGTGTACTGCTGAGGTGCCCAGTGTCATTTTAAAGGCAGGCCTGCCTTGCTGGCTGCTTTTAAATGAAGGTTACATGCAAATTCGACTTTGGAATTAAAAGTAGTTCCAAAGTCTTAAACTACCTTATTTTTACATATAAGTCACCCCTAAGGTGTGCCCTATGTGCCCCTAGGGCTGGGTGCCATGTAACTATAAGCATGGACCTTATAAAAATAGTTTTATAAGCCCTGGTGAGATAAAACAGCCAAATTTGTTTTTCCCTCATTGAAGTGAATGGCCTCCATAGGCTAGAATGGGGAGACTTTATTTTAATTTTCAAAGTCCCCTTTAATGACAGATACAAAGAGTTTGGTATCAAAATAATTGTTATAATAAATCCCACAACTTCCAGTTGTTGGATTTAATATAATTTGTTCAGGTAAAGAGTTTTAAACTTTACCTAAAAAGTTGCCAACTTCAGCCCTGCAGTGTTTTTGCTGCTGTGCTCTGATTGGCCGGCCTCTGGCAGCCTGGCCAGGCTGCCTTGATGAGGTGTGAAGTGGCCTGGCTTCACAGAAAGAGATGTGCCTGTGGGAGGAGATCTCCCCTCAGCCGATGGTGAGGCAGGAAGGGGGAGGGCTACCAAACTGGTCTTCAAAGGCAGTGAACGACATTTGGAGCAACCCAGCAACACCCCCACATCCTGCAAACCAGACAGTTAGGTGCCCCCTTGAGTAGATTAGGAGAGGGCAGGAGAGGGGTGTGTTTAGGATTTGTAACCACACCTTAGTGCCTGAATTACAGTTTGGTGGATGGGTTACTCTATAGGCTATTATAGGATCATAATATGGCAGACAGAATATCTGTCAGATTTGTAACGGATTAACTATGTCCGCCAAACTAAATCAGGTCCTAAGTCAGAAGGTTAATATCTTTACTAGGATCAACCTGGTTGGTGTATCGTACCTGTGCTCCATCGCTGTCAGCATAAAGTCATGCCTAGGTCACTGTATACAGACATTGGTGCTTTGTGCTTTTTCAAATTATTTCTACTCACATCCCCAGTTCCCTTTATTGGATTTGTGTTGTTTTGGTGTCATTTGTAGGAAGCTGGCCTGGTGTATGGTGAGCACCTATGGTGTTATCACCTTATACCTGGTATCCCCTATTGTGTCAAGAAGCCAGGGCGCTCTAGAGGTATCTGTGGATGAGCATCCAAGACTTATCTAGGAGAAAAGCAAAATGTATGCACTACTACTGCAGTCACACACATGAAAGAACCACACAGTGTTACAAAAATAAAGGTACTTTATTGTGGTAACACAAATACTAGAATACTGTATAGCCAATACTCCACAGGGGGTGAGTAAACACACTATTATAAACACATTAGAGGTCAGTGATTGCCAGCGAAAGTAATAGCAAACAGTAAAACAATAGAAAATATTGAAGGCCTTAAGGGGATACCAAACCATATACCAAGTAAGTGGAATGTGAAAGACAGTTCCCCCACCCAAGGAAGTGTAATCCATAGAGGGGAGCTGGAGGAACTAGGAACCCCAAAGGGTGAGTACCAGGGTGCCCCCCAGTGGCCAGGAGAGAAGAGGTAAGTACTGGGTTTTTCCCCAACCACAGGAGAAATTTGGAAAAGGACTGTGCAAGACCTGGACAAGACTGGAAGAAACAGAGGTGGATCCTGACTGAAGAGGGAGGCCAAGTCCATTTCAAGTTGGAGTGTCCGGTTGTGGCAGGAGCCACTACCCACCCTTCTGGAGATGCCGGACTAGGTTTATGATGAAGACAAGGAGTCAGCTGTGCAGCACCGGAGCAGGAGAAGAGTTCCAGAAGTGATGAAGGTGATGTCTAATGACAGAAGAAGAGTTGCAGTCAGTCAGTGGTGTTAGAAAACCACTAACTGGCCTTGGCAAAGGCAAAAGTCGCAAATGAAGATTGTCGGGGACCAGCAAGGTCCGGGAAGACTCACCCCAAGGAGTGGAGTCCCAGATGACCCTCAGCAGGGAGGAGAACCAGAAGACGAATATGCAACCCCCACTGGCAACTCACAAGCAGCAGGCACAGAAGTAGCAGTAAATCCTACTCTGCGCACCTAGAGAGGAGTCCCACATTGCTGGTGCAGCAGGCAGGAGACTGTGCTTTGTAGGGAAAAGTGCTGGAGGCTGCAGCTACATGGAGGCTGAAGTTATCTTGGAGGAGGAACAACAAGCCTTGGTAACTGCATGAGTCGCTGGGCACAGGGGTACTGTCCTTCAAGAAGAGGCAAGGGTCTCCCAAGTTTGACAGCTGGTAGAGAGGACCAAGGAGACCGCTCCAGACTACCACCTGTGATGCAGAATCCATGCAGTTTTGAAGGAGAGGGGATCCATGCAGCCAGCCATTGTTGCACTTAGTGCCTGCGGATGCAGGGGAGTGACTCCTTTATTCCAAGGGAGATTCCTTCTTGCTTCTTGTGCAGGCTGAAGACTCGTCACCCTCAGAGGATGCACAGCCAGGGAAATGTTGCAGTTGCTGGAAGGAGCGAAAGAAACAGTATTGCAGAGTGGAGTCATCGCAGGAGTTGCAAATTATCGGTTCCTGGAGGGTCCAGTTGCAGTCCGGGTGGCCAGAAGTTGAAGTAAATGATGCATAGGAGTCCTGCTGGAATCTTGCATGTCGAATCCGAATACCCACCGTGGAGGGAGACCCTAAAAAGCACAGGAAGGGGGATTGGCCACCTAGCGGGTGACCACCTATGAGGTGGGCACTGTGATGTCATCTGCCTGACTTGGCCAGTCCGATGCCCCCAGGGGTCTGTGCCCACCTTGGATTCAAGATGGCAGAAACAAGTGGCCACCTGGAGGAGCTCTGGGCACCACCCCTGGTATGGTAATAGGCAGGGGAGTGGTTACTCCCCTTTCCATTGTCCAGTTTCGTGCCAGAGTAGGGACTGGGGGTCCCTGGACTGGTGCAAACCGGTTTATGCAAGGAGAGCACCAACTGTGCCCTTCAAAGCATATCAGTGGCTTGGGGAGGCTATCCCTCTCAAGCCATGCAACGCCCATTTTCAAAGGGAGATGGTGTTGCCTCCCTCTCCCAAAGGAAACCCTTTGTTCGGCCTTCCTCTGCTTGAGCTGGCTAAGCAGCAGGAGGGCAAAAACCTGTCTGTGGGGTGGCAGCGGTGAGGGCTGCCCGGAAAAGCCCAGAAGACTGGTAGGAGCAATGCTGGGGGTCCTTTAAAGAGTCCCCAGAGTGCATGGAATCATACAACTAATAATGGCAACAGTATTGGCGTATGATTCCAACATGTTTGATTCCAAACATGCCCAGGTTCAGAGTTACCATTATGTAGCTGGACACAGTGTCCAGTACATGGGTAAAATGGCTTCCCCGCACTTATGAAGTCCAGGGAAATGGAGCTGGAGTTTGTAGGGGCACCTCTGCACACATACTTTCTCCCTGTCCTCTGGGCAGGCCTACAAACACATTTTGCATGGTCTTCTATGTGTGGCACAATACATGCTGTAACCCATGGGGAACCCCTGGTGCCCCAATGCCCTGGATACCTAATTACCAAATACTAGGGCTCACATAGGGGCACTAGAATGCCAAATGTGGGATGTGCTAAATTCTAAGCATCTAAATTTAGAGTGAGAGAGCACAGTCACTGGGGTCCTGGTTAGCAGGATCCCAGTGAACACAGTCAAAACACACTGACAGCAGGTAAAACGTGGAGGTAACCATGCCAAAAAAAGGGTACTTTCCTACATCATTGTTGCTTATTAAACTTTACTGTATGTTTCTAATTCAATTTGGAGTTTTCATTATCTGGTGTTTTTAATTAATTTCTGCTTTGGTACTACATAAATGCTCTACACATTGTCCTATGTCAAGCCTGTCTGCTCTGTGCCATAGCTATCAAGGTTTGAGCTCAACTTGATGTAGTGACTGAGGATTCACTGGCAAGAATATTATGATTATTCCTTGAGATGGGCATGTGTGCACCCCAAATATTAATCCACTTTCTTACACTTAGTACTGACCACATTGTTTTACTAGATAATAAGAGGAAAATAAACACTGTGGGCCCCATTACGAGTCTGGAGGTCACTAGACTGTCAGACTAGGGGATGTTGGTTGGACCACCGCATTGACAGTGGTCTGAGCACCATATTTTAACCATGGCGGTCAGGCCACAGTGGGCCTCCAGCTCTGCCATGATCCGGGATCCCGGCGGTCTGCCGAGAGGTGGTGGTCCTAATCCGCCAGGGCAGCGCTGCAAGCATCGCTGCCTTGCGGATTTAGACTTCTTTCTCTGCCAGCCATTTAATGGCGGTAGCACCTCCATGAAGATGCTGGTGGAGAACTGGTGCAGGGGGCCCCAGAGGGGCCCCTGCACTGCCCATGCATTTGGCATGGACAGTGCAGGGGTTTTCCCTGGCCAGCACCCTCGCAATGTTCACTGTCTGCCTTACAGACAGTGAACATTGCACGGGTTCTGGTACACCCTGCATCCTACAGCATCGGCGCTGGCTCGATGACAAGCTAGAGACAATGTTGTAGCCTGTTTCCTGACGACCTAGCCGGAAACTCCTAATGGGTCCGGTGGGGAGGTAGCCACTATGTTGGCAGGCTCCCCGGCTGAAGTTTGGCAGACGGTTTACTCGTAATGAGGCCCAGTGTGACATCCGAGAGAAAATTCTAATTCCACTATCTACTGGGCTTCAGTACGAAGTGTGAAATCACTTGAGTGAAAGAGAAAAACACACCCATTCACGTACTGTTCCACTCATGAGCATTATACAATTTAAAGAAAAGTGTAATGAGAATAAAAACAGAACATGCACAACATATTTTGCAAAAATATCTCTTTCTTTAAATGATGCAGAAAAACAAGTCAAGTTAAAAAACCAAATATATTCAGAAGTACATTACTATAAAATGAAAGGTTTAAAATCTATCAATAAACCATGTAATAAAAGAAAATACATAACAGATAATCATTTAGGCCCTCATTACAACCCTGGCAGTCGGTGTTAAAGCGGCGGTAAAACCGCCAACAGGCCAGCGGTAAAAAAAATGGAATCACGACCGTGGCGGAAACCGCCAACATAGACAGCCACTTTAACACTCCGACCGCCACAGCGGTACAAACAAACAGCGCTGCGGTCACTGCCAACAGACAGGCGGAAGACAATGTACCGCCCACAGTATCATGAGAGGCCAATCCGCCACCTTTTCCGGGGCGGGTTCACTGCAAACAAAAACACGGCGGAAACAGGACTTGGAAGGGAAAACGCTCACCTCTACAAACCCCACGAGGAACCAGGACGCCATGGAGCCGGAACACCAAATTCTACCTGCCATTCTCTTCCTGCTCCTCTACCAGGAGCACGAAGGCCAGCGGCGACGGCCACGTGAGTACTGAACCTACGACACAGGGGAGGGGGGAGAGAAAATAGAGTGACACACACACGCAACACGCAAAACCCGCACCCCCACCCTCTCCCACTACAATACACACACAAATACTTGTTGACACATTACATTTACACCCCCACCTGGAAGAACGCAAGGGCAAAAGGAAATGAGTTGAACGATTGTAATGAGTAAAAATCCATTATTCAAAAATATATATACACTATTTACAAATATATACACCAAGAATTCAAGTCCATGTGCTGCATCTACATAGTCCATGGACCACTGGGCCCAAAATGCATGGGCGAGGCCCACACAAGATACCCGATCAAAACGGAGAGAACACTGCAGGGGCATCAGATCGAAATAAAACAGGCACCTCAGGGGGAAGGGAAGGGGAGCACCTCAGCCGGATGAGTGCACAACGCCAGCTCCACGAAGGGGCACCATGCCCATTGATGTATCCTGGGGAGTGCAAAGCCACAGTCTCACAAGTCTCTCCAGTGGGTGGTTTGCCCACTGCTTTATCTTTGGGAGTGCAAAGCCACAGTCTCTCAAGTCTCTCCAGTGGGTGGGTTGCCCACTGCGTTATCCTGGGGAGTGCAAAGCCAGAGTCTCACAAGTCTCTCCAGTGGGTGGTTTGCCCACTGCTTTATCCTGGGGAGTGCAAAGCCACAGTCTCACAAGTCTCTCCAAAGGGTGGTTTGCCCACTGCTTTATCCTGGGGAGTGCAAAGCCACAGTCTCTCAAGTGGATAACAGTTCTTCGCTGGTTCTGGATGGGTTTTTGTGCCCAGAGTGCTTCATCCTGCCAAGGACAGAGGTAGTGGATGTGATACTCCACTGGTTCTGGAGGGGGCTTTGTGCCCAGAGTGCTTCATCCTGCCAAGGACTGAGATATTGAATGCCTTACTCCACTGGTTCTGGAGGGGGCTTTGTGCCCAGAGTGCTTCATCCTGCCAAGGATTGGGTGAGTGGATGCCTTTCTCCACTGGTTCTGGATGGGGCTTTGTGCCCGGAGTGCTTCATCCTGCCAAGGACAGAGGTAGTGAATGCCTTTCTCCACTGGTTCTGGAGGGGGCTTTGTGCCCAGTGTGCTTCATCCTGCCAAGGACAGAGGTAGTGGATGCCTTTCTCCACTGGTTCTGGAGGGGGCTTTGTGCCCAGAGTGCTTCATCCTGCCAAGGATTGGGTGACTGGGTGCCTTTCTCCACTGGTTCTGGAGGGGGCTTTGTGCCCGGAGTGCTTCATCCTGCCAAGGACAGAGGTAGTGGATGTAATACTCCACTGGTTCTGGAGGGGGCTTTGTGCCCAGAGTGCTTCATCCTGCCAAGGACAGAGGTAGTGGGTGTGACACTGCACTGACGGTGGGCCTACATGGAAGCTGTCCAGGCCCCTGGAACTGACCACCAGCTTCGTACGACTGACCACTGGGGATGGCAGCCATGTCTGCGGTGGTGCCACTGGCGCTGGAGGTGCTTACAGCGGCCTCAGTAGTGGCGGTGCTTGCAGCAGCCTCAGTAGCGACGGTGCTTGCGGCGCTCATTGGCCAGCGGTGCTGGTGGGTGGCTCAGTGAGCGTGCTGCTGGCGGTGGTGTCCTGGGCAGCGGTGCTGGTGGCGGCATTGTCCTGTCCAGCGGTGCTGGTGGTGGCGGTGTCCTGGGCAGGGGTGCTGGTGGCTGCGGTGTCCTGGGCAGCAGTGCTGGTAGCGGCGGTGTCCTGGAAAGCGGTACTGGTGGGGGCGGTGTCCTGTAAAGCGGTGCTGGTGGCGGCGGTGTCCTGGGAAGCGGTGCTGGTGGCTGCGGTGCATGTGGCGGTGCTGGTGGCGGTCTTGTCCGCCGTTCAGGTTGGCGGCGACTTCCCTTTCTTTCTCTGCCCCTTCCCCACCTTGGATGGTGGTGCATCTGTCTTGCCACTCCCAACTGTAGTCCTGGTAGAGCCCTTGGTGGCAGGTGTTTTGCCCTTCTCCCTCTGGGCTGTGGCCAACTTCTAATGTTTCTGAGGTGGGGGACTGTGCTTGGCCTGGCTCCTTGGCACACTGGCTGCCCTGCTGCTTGGCGCACTCCAGAAGCCGGTTACTGCTGGCACCACTGTTCCCGGTGATGTGGTGGCTGAGGTGCTGGGTTGGGACCTGGAAAGGCGGGCCCTAGGGGACGGAAGGTGTGGGGGAGGTGAAGGGAAGAGGTCAAGGTTCGACAGGAAAAGTTTTTTAGACACACTGGGACGGGTAGATGGAGGGGGTCTGGGAGTGGAGGAAGAGGTAGTGGTTGTAGGAGGTGTTCGTTTGCTGACTTTGGGTGAAGGTGCATGGGCTGGAGGCTGTCGTGAGGTGGATGGCTGTTGGGTGGGTGTGTGACTGCGTTTGTGTAGTTTGTGAGGTGGGCTCTCAGACACGCTGGGAGAGGACACAGGGGACGTGAGAATGGTAGTGGGGGTGGTGAGTGCACATGAGCGGTGTGTGGTGATGGGCGTGCTGGTGATGGACATAGTGGCTGAAGATGTAGTGCATGCAGGTGTGAGTGGAGACGTGACAGGGAGGAAGGAGGGAGACAAGGAGGAGGGGGACACAGTGGAGGCAGTGGATGTTGGTATGTGTGCATGGGTATGATGCTTGTGTGAGTGCCTGTGGGATGTGTGGTGCTTATGTTTGCCGGAGCTACCCTTGTGTGTTGAGGTGTGTGCATGCTGGTCTGATGGTGTGCTTGGGATAGGCTGAGGTACTGGGGATTGGGTCTGGGTGGAGGAAGTTGGAGGGGGGAGGCTGGACACAGGGACAATGGCTGCCATCAGGTACTGAGGCCAGAGTCTGAAAAGCTCACTGTTGGGCTGCCTGACCAGAATGAATGCCCTCCAGGTATGCATTCGTATGTTGCAACTGCCTCTCTACACCCTGGCTGGATGCCATTCAGAATGGTAGACTGCCCAACAGTGAGGGATCTGAGGAGGTTAATGGCCTCCTCACTGAGGGCAGCAGGGCTGACAGGGGCATGGGCTGAGGCTGAGGTGCCTTGGGCAAAGGAGATGCCCACCCTCCTGGGTGAGCGGCCACGGGACACACGCTGAGGGGCTTCTGGGAGGGCAGTGCTGGTAGGGGGGGTGGCAGATGTACCTGTAGATGAGGTGGGCACAGAGGGGCCCGCCACCTCAAGGGAGCTCCCATCAGAGGAGGAGTCGGTGTCACTGGTCTCAGCTTCTGTCTGTGCCGTGGAGCTCCCCTCGCCCTCCATCCCACTGGTGAATTCGGAGTCCGTAGTCTCGCCCTCCAGGGCCATGTGGGATGCAGCTCCCTCCTGCTCCGGTGGCACTGCTCCTCCGCGTGATGATGCTAATGCACACAAGAACAGGGAGAACACAAAAAGGGGGGGAAGAAAGTAGAAAGACATGTTCACTGCATGCAATACCGCTACCGTTGGCGGACACTACAGACACAGCAGCCCTCTGCACTACGCCATGCACTTACAGTTCCCTAATTAATCACAGGGCCAGGGGGTACAAGGCCTATGCCCGATTGCTGCACACATGGAAATCACAGGTGCCTGACTAGGGGTAGATGGCTCTTAACACTGGTGGGGTGGGGTGCCACATGACCTGCCTTACGAAGGGACCTTGCCTACAAAACTCGCCCTGGCCTAGGGGTACCCACAGCCCACCTCCCCCACCCAGACACCTCTAATGCGTGCTGAATCAGATTAATGTGACTGTACTCACCCCCTTGTGGCTGCTGTGTTGCCCTCAAGCGCCCATCCAACTCCGGATACGCCACCGCCAGGATCTGAAACATCAGGGGGGTCATGGCGCGACAGGCACCCCTCGCCATCTTCTTGCTCCAGCGGTGAATGTCCTCCCATCTTTTCTGGCAGTGGGTGCTCCGTCTGTGGTGGACCCCCAGGGTCCGGACTCCCTTGACGATGGCATGCCAAATATCCTTCTTCTGGTGGGCGCTGGCCTAGCGGAATAGTACAGGGGAAAAGGAGAAGATATAACCATCCGGACCATCACAGTCATTGGCCACGTTCCTACCCTTGCCATGACGCACACACACTCACCGTCGTATCATGCACGCTTCATTCCCCACCCCAATCTCCCATCCACACCACTCCAAACAGGCATTGTCCATACAGCATGCTCACAGTGTACACACCTGTTTGTCTGGAGGACCGTAGAGTAGCGTGTACTGGGGGAGGACCCCATCCACCAGTTTGTCCAACTCCTCCGAAGTGAAGGCAAGGGCCCTTTCCCCAGACACTTGAGCCATTGTTGCTTCCAGACTGAGGTCACAGCAGCACTTGCAGTGTTGGTCCTCTCCTGATGAAGATCAGGTATCAAGTGAGTGTACAGTGAGAAAATGGTGGTCACGTCCGTGGCGGTGCGTACTGTCACCGCCGGCGTACATCGTCATTGGCTCCTGGAACCCATAGGGCCCAATGTTAACCAATGCAGGATTGCGCCGCGGTCTTCGACAGTCTACCGCGACGTGTACAACGCCAGCGCTGTTACCTCATATCCCCTTGTCCCATCTTAAGGGTCAGGCAGCCGCCATTTCAGGGGGCCACATGGCATTAATTGTAAATGCATCACACATATCTAGGCCTTGCATACACACTAAGACAGGCACATGGCGGATTGACAAATGTGTGCAATAAATATTCTATTTAATACCTCAGTGTTGGCTGACTCTGTGCTCGCTGTTCTCGTCCATAGGGCACGTCCGCTGGGGTTGGTGAGGAGATTGCGGCATCCTACGGTGTAAAGACCGCTGGTGGACCTGTCGACAATGGAAGAGAGACATGTAATTGTCACCTACAGACTTGATCGTGCCACAATCCAGGAACTGTGTGCCCAGTTGGAGCCAGACCTGATGTCAGCAATCCGCCATCCCACAGGTTATCCCCCCTCTAGTGCAGGTCCTGTCAGTACTCCATTTCCTGGCAAGTGGGTCTTTTCAAACAACAGTGGCCATAGCATCAGGGTTGTCCCAGAATATGTTCTCCAACGTGTTGTCCAGAGTGTTGTCTGCCCTGCTGAAACACATGCACAGCTACATCGTTTTCCCTCAATTGGAGGATTTGCCTACAGTAAAAGGTGACTTTTATGCCCTGGGACATAACCCCAACATCATAGGTGCCATTGATGGGACACATGTGGCCTTGGCACCCCCCGCAGGAGTGAAAAGGTGTACAGAAACCAGTAGAGTTACCATTCCATGAATGTGCAGATGCTGACCAATACATCTCCCATTTGAACACCAAGTTTCCTGGCTCAGTGCATGACACTTACATTCTAAGGACTAGCAGCATCCCTTATGTGATGGGCCAACTCCAGAGGCACCGTCTGTGGCTATTAGGTGAGGACAAGGACCCTAGACCATGTGAATAGTTGTCTGGGTCTGGGGTTGTCCCTAAGGGTTAGTGTGTGTCTAACAGTTGTCCCTCGACATTTGCAGGTGACTCTGGCTACCCCAACCTGTCATGGCTACTGACCCCAGTGAGGAATCCCAGGACAAGGGCAGAGGAACGCTACAATGAGGCACATGGGCGAACTAGGAGGGTTATAGAGAGGACCTTCGGCCTCCCGAAGGCCAGGTTCCGGTGCCTCCATATGACAGGTGGTTCCCTGCACTTCTCACCAAATAAGGTGTGCCAGATCATTGTGGCCTGCTGTATGCTGCACAACTTGGCTTTGCGACAACAGGTGCCTTTTCTGCAGGAGGATGGTCCAGATGGAGGTGTTGTGGCAGCTATGGAGCCTGTGGACAGTGAAGAAGAGGACATAGACAACAGAAACACTGTGATCCATCAATACTTCCAGTGAGACCCAGGTAAGAAGACATCACTGCCTCCTACATCTGATACAATTGTTCTACCTCTCATCTGTCTGTCACTTTCACCCAGTGTATGGACCCTGATTTGTCACTTTCCCTTTCGATTTCACAGATGTGCCTCCCACTGTGTGACCTCTGCTATGTAACCTCATGGACTAGAGCTGTGTGACATAGGTATGTTGACAATAGAATGTACATTGCTATTTCCCTCAGTTAATGCAAATACACATTTGTGAAAGCAAAGACTGACTCCAGATTGTTTTGTGATTTAAGGGTGTTTATTTAAGTGCTATATATTGGAGGGGGTTATAAAATGGTCAGCGGTGATAGTGGAGGAATGTCCATGGCAGAGTCCAGTCTCTTAGTCTCACAGGTGCATTGTCCAAAGGGGCATAGGAAGTGGAGCTGGGGCAGTTTAAGGATGGACAGGGTGACAAAGTGGGACAGAAGGAAGACAATCAGGGTGGTCTCATTTCTTGGCAGTGGTCTTGGCATTGTTCTCTGTCATTGTCCTGGATCTCAGGGACCGCTTGCGGGGTGGTTCTCCATCTGCAGGGAGTGGGGTGCTGGTGTTGTGGTCCTGTGGCAGTGCCTCTTGTCCACTAGCGCCGGCGGAGGTGGTGGGCAGTTCATCGTCCAGGCTGGTGTCAGGTGCCCCTTGTTGTGCCACAGTGTCCCTCCTGGTGGTCACGAGTTCCTTCAGCACCCCTACACTGGTACCCAGGGTGGTATTGATGGATTTGAGTTCCTCCCTGAACCCCAAATACTATTCCTCCTGCAGCCGCTGGGTCTCCTGGAACTTGGCCAGTACCGTTGCCATCGTCTCCTGGGAATGATGGTACGCTCCCATGATGTTGGAGAGGGCCTCGTGGAGAGTGGGTTCCCTGGGCCTGTCCTTCGCCTGTCGCACAGCAGCCCTCCCAGTTCCCCTGTGTTTCTGGGCCTCTGTCCCCTGAACCGTGTGCCCACTACCACTGCCCCCAGGTCCCAGCTGTTCTTGGTTTGGTGGGTTAGCCTGGGTTCCCTGTAGTGGTGGACACACTGCTGGTTGACGTGTCCTGGGGACAGAGGTATGGGTCCGCTGGGTGGGTGCTGTGCTGGTGTTTCCAGAGGGGGGAGGCTCTGTGGTGGCCTGTGACTGTGTGAGGGGAACCAACTGTCCTGAGGTCCCAGATGGGTCGGGCTGGTCATCTAGATCCAGTTGGACAGAGCTGCTGTCATCACTGTGGGCCTCTTCTGTGGGTGGAGTGGACATGTCTGGAACCTCCTGTCTGGTGACGTTGGGTAGGGGACCTGCAGGGGTGTAAAGGTATGATTATTGCATCTGTGTGTGCCATGGTGTGCAATGGGTGGGTGACCCTGTACCCCAGTGCTTGCATTCCTGTGTAGGACCTTGTGTGCTAATTGTTTAGGGGTCTGTGTGGGTATGTGTAGTGACCATGCATTGGTGATGGGTGTCCATGCTTTGTTGTTGCATGCAGGGCTTGGTGTTGGGATGTGTGGGTTGTGATAGTGGGACATATGTGATGAGGTGGAGTGATGGGTGTGAGGGTGAGGGTGGGGGTATGTGATAGCATGCAGGTAGGGTGGGGGATGTAATAGTTAAGATTTGACTTACCAGAGTCCATTCCTCCAGCTACTCCTGCGAGGCCCTCAGGATGCAGTATAGCCAAGACCTGCTCCTCCCATGTTGTTAGTTGTGGGGAAGGAGGTGGGGGTCCGCCGCCAGTCTCTGAACCACGATGTGGTGTCTTGAGACCACGGAACGCACCTTCCCCCGTAGGTCGTTCTGATGTCATCCCGTGTTCTTGGGTGCTGTCCCACTGCGTTGACCCTGTCCACGATTCTGCGCCATAGCTCCATCTTCCTAGCTATGTTGGTGTGCCGCACCTGTGATCCGAATAGCTGTGGCTCTACCCGGATGATTTCCTCCACCTTGACCCTGAGCTCCTCCTCAGAAAACCTGGGGTGTCTTTGCGGTGCCATGGGGTGGTGTGGGTGATGTGTGAGGTAGTGTGTGTTGTGATGTGTGGGGTGATGTTTAGGGGTGTGTGGTGTTTTGTGCGTGGATGTGTATGTGTGATGGTGTTTTGTGCCTCTGTATGCTGGTGTTCTCTTTGCTGTGCTGTCTCTCTGGCCTTCGTCTACATTTTTGGTAGTAAGGGTTTGTGGGTGATGTGGGTGGGTGTTTTATATTGTATTGGGTGTGTGTGAGTGATGTGTGTATGTGTATCAGGTGTGTGTATTTGGAATTGTCCAATGTGGTAGTGTTTTGTAGATGTGTGTGTATTTTGAGCACAGCGGTGTGTACCGCCAATGGAATACCGCGGTTGAAAGACCACTGCATGGATTCGTGGGATGTGATAGTGTTGATGTATTTCTGTTGGCGTCACAGTGGAGGTTTTGTTATCGCCAGTTTATCACTGACCTTTGGTGTGGCGGACTTGTGTGGGTGTCTAGAATTGGGTGGATTCCGAGCTGTGGGTCGTAATAGCTGTGGCGGAATTCCACGGCGGTTTGTTGGCGGTCTTCTGCACGGCGGTAAGCGGCATTTACCACCAATGTTGTAATGAGGGCCTTAATATAGAAGTAAATTGCCATTCCAGGTTTCTGGTGAACAGTCACTGAGCCTTCTGCTTCTTTACTTACAATGTCATTAGAACCTCTCATTTGCACTAAAATAAATATTGTCAAAGCAGAACCCTGTCAGCAAAAAGATACCCTGTCCTACAGTGAAATGTTTTATGGATGTCATGTTAAACCATCTCCATAGTGTCAGTGTAGTATAAAAGAACAGTCCATTTTAGAGTACATGATTCTAATTTCCTTACAATGAACTTTGCATTAAAAATAAAACATATCATTGTGTAAATCACATTTTAAATATAAGAATGTGATTCCCAACAAATTTCACATTCCTTAAAACTGTAACATAAATATCTCAAGTCTCAGGATAAAAGCAAATGTTAACTTTCTTATGTGTATGAATACATTCTTAGACTATTCAGCCTTAGGGTGGTCTTCCCCCAAACATTTTGCCTGTTTCCCTCCATTTTTATTGCTGAAATTCATTTTTGTTTGCCTTAGAGCTTAGGACTCTGTGCACTTTACCACTACTAGCCAGTGCTAGAGTTCTTGTGCTCACTCCCTAAAACATTGCAAAATTAGCTTACACCCAATTGCATATTAAATGTACTTATAAGTCCCTTGTAGAGTGCTATACCATACACCCAGGGTCTGTATAGTAAATGCTGCTAGTGGGCCTGCATCACTTATGAAGCACCATAAAACATGCCCCAGGCTTGCCAGTGAGGCCTGAATGCATTTTAAACTGCCAATTCCAATTGGCAATGTAACCTCTTTGCCAAACCTTAAACTCAACTTTTATTGCAATAGGTCACTCCTAAGGTAAGCCCTTGGTAGCCCATAGGGCAGGATGCATTGTAAATAAAAGGTTGGATATGTAATTTTAGGTTTTACATGTCCTGGTAATAAAAACTCCTAAATTTGTTTTTCACTACTGTGAGGCTCCAGCAGATCGTGCCGGGGACACAGAGCAGCCGAAACGCCCTACACGGATCGGAGGGCTGAAGCTGTCCGGAGAGGTGCAAGCACCCGTGGATGCTCCAGGATTGCCCTGGCCATCACGGAGCGACACTGAGGTGAGAAGCTGCTGCTTGGGAGCAACATGGGTGGTGTGGCCCAAAGACCCGGCTGGAATAAAGGGATAGTCGAGGAGGCCAGGAGGTGGCAGAAGTGGGGCGGAGGCAGGAAGACATGCGATACGGTGCGGCTCGCCCAGAAGTAAAGGAGGCCTGGTGGGCAGTCCGGGCCCAAGTGTGCAAAGCAGTGAGAAGACGGCCTCTTCAGCTGATAGAGGGGTTTGCGGTGCCCACCGGGGGGACGGGCGAGCGCAGTGGCTGCTACCCCAATAATTGGATCTCAGACAATCGCTACGCATGCTATTTTCGGCTAAGATCAGAGAGGGTCCACGCACACTGCTACCACCACCTAGTGGGCACAGCAACCCCTGACT
Source organism: Pleurodeles waltl (assembly GCF_031143425.1). NCBI lineage: Eukaryota > Metazoa > Chordata > Amphibia > Caudata > Salamandridae > Pleurodeles > Pleurodeles waltl. Next base: position 775,088,154 of record NC_090445.1, on the reverse strand, counting down.
CCAACCTGGGCTGATCGGGGGAGTGGGAACAAGTCTCTTCGGGCACTAACGGACGATATTAGCCTGCCGTGATGGCTTCCGAACTGCGAGACTGGCATCGCTGCTCGTAGCACAGACAACCTCGCTAATTATGGTCAAGGAAAAACCGCAGCTCATGGTGGACGCCGAGGGACTGAACCCTGCAGGCCTAGCGGGAGCACAAGCCGATGCACTGCAACAAATAAATCAGACACTGCAAGCGCACTCAGCGCAGTTCGACAAACTAATACTAGACACGAAGACCACATTGGAGGCGAAAATAGACTCTGCATTAATCGAAGTAAACTTGCTCAGAGCAGACCATCGCAAATTAGTAGACAGGGTCAGGGACACTGAATGTGCACTAGCGGTAACTCAACATGATGTCAAAGAGTTGAGCGATCAGCTACAGCATCTGGAAACAGAGATCGGTCAACTGCAGAAGAGAGCAGAGGATGCAGAAGGACGCTCGAGAAGAAACAACATCAGATTCATAGGATTTCCGGAGCGAACAGTGTCCCCAAGCGCTGAACAATTCTTGGAAGGGTGGCTTTTGAATAAAGTCCTGACACACATGTCATCACCAAGGTTCGTAGTAGAAGAGCGCTATGTGAATACGGCCAGCAGACAATGCTGCCAGTCCCTCTCGGGGCCTGCTGCCAAGAAGCCGAGGCCACACGAGAAGGCAGGGCTCTTGCCTTTCCCAACCAGCTGCCGGACAGGGTATAGCAGCAGCCTCCTGTCCTGGCCTCGTGTAACACAATCTGTGGCAGTCAGCGTGGAGAGCAAGATATCACAGATACCGCCATTAAAGCGCCTACACACACCATGGGTTCAGGGAGTGTTGTGATGGGCTGTACATGTGACCTATAGTAGGGTGGCTCTTTGTTATTTCTAGATATGCCCCTCCCAGGTCAGAGTTTACAAGGTTAGCGCCATTTAATTGAAACACGCCTTGTACCACAAGCCCCAAATTAAACACATTTATGTCTACTGTACAAAATACTATACTTGTGAAAGGGCGGTCACCATTCACATTAAAAAAAACTATGTAACAGGGTCGATGTCATGCAACGCGCTCGACTTCTGCCAAGTGAGATCGCGCTGCGAACAAAGATAAAAAGTAGTCCACAAACCGGACAAAAAACAGCGAGCCTCGCATGTTTTCAGTACTTGCTCGCTGCGCTCGAGGAGGAGTAACCACCAGAAAAGGCATGACGTATGCGTGCCTTCCACTAATAAAAGCAAGCCGATTTTAGCAGGCAAGCCCACAAACCAATGAAATACACTGACATGACGTGGACGGGGCTCTGAGCCCTTTTCTAACTCCTAAAGTGTCTCGCAAGCGAAACGCATGCACAAGCGCATGCGACGCAGGCTCGACCCTAAAAAACCTTGTGCACAAGATAAATAGCTCAGAATGCAACGTGTTGGGTTGGGAATCATCAGAATGTGTGTAGTATTTTCTGTGCACTTCTCGTCTAAGAGGGCAGTAGTGTCACTTCGCACCTTTTGAAGATTGGAAATACTTTTGTCTGGTAGGTCTTTAAGGATTTTACAACAGTAATGAATTCTGGAGATTAACATTTGTCTGGACAAAGATGAGCCTCGGAGGCAGAAGTAGCAGGAAGATAAGTCGGTAGACAAAGCATTTTAGGTATTCACCTGCGGGATTTGAAATATATTTTGGGAAAGAGGTAGGGGAATACCCACACAAGTCAACACTTACATGTGAGTGCTATGTAGGCCAGGACCTCAGTAGAGGAAGAATTCGAAAACATTCAGCTCTTTTCTAATAAACTTTGAACATGTGGTAGAAGTTTTAGTTAAGCTCACATTTTCGAGGATTTTTGTGTCCGATTGTGTTGCTGAGGTGTCTTTCTGTTTTGTGTTGTGTTATGATTTTGTATTCTTTTGTTATGTCATTGTATTGTGTAATCGTATTTCCTTGGTATCATGTTATGTTTTAGTTGGTTACTTTAGCATTGTTATTGATTTGTATGGTGTTGATGTTCAAAATATGGTCTTTGGTTGGCAGTCGGGTTACCCCCTGTCCAAGCAAGGACCCTCACTTGAGCCAGGGTAAAAGAGAATCACCTTCCGTTAACCCCCACTCACCCCCTTGGTATCTTGGCATGAGCAGATAGGCTTAACTTCAGAAGCAAGGTGTAAAGTATTTGTACCAAAATACACAGTAGCTCAGTGAAAACACTACAAAATGACACAACACAGGTTTAGAAAAAAAGATAATATTTATCTAAATAAATCAAGGACAAAATGACAAAAATCCAACATTCACACATCAAGTTCTGAATTTGAAAAGCAAAAGAGTCCTAAATCCTTTAGAAAACAGAGAGAACGTTATTAGCGTACAGAAGTACCTGGGTAACATCTAAATAACACTGCACGGGCAAGTGTGCTTCGGAAAAGGCTAGCGATGCATTGATTTCTCACTCACAAGCGAGACGTGCATCGTTCCTCCTCCAGTCGCATCGGCGTGCATCGTTTTTCGTCTCCCGCAAGAGAGCGATGCGTTGATCCGGACAGGCACTTTGAGGACTGGGCAGGCTTTGCGTTGTTTGTATTTGGAGGACCATCTGATCAAGGGGGGGCAGAAACCCTGCAAGTGTCAAGGATTTTTTTACATTATGTTTGAGTGCGGCCCGTTGTGGAAGGGCCACCCCTATAGGATATACATCTTTTCAAAATTACTTTTGGCCATTTCTGCCCCCTCTGGGGGCATGTTGGCCCAATTTGGAGGCCCATCTGCTCGCAGAAGGGGCAGAAAACACACTAGTGCCAGGGATTAATTTCTATTATGTTAGGGGGTGGTCCTTTGGTCAAAGGTCACCTCTATGGGGATAATAATATTTATAATAACTTTTGGCTGTTTTCTGCACCCCCCAGGGCAGATCATCCCTATCTGAAGGCCTATCTGCCTCCGGGGGAGTCAGAAAACTCATTAGCACCCACGATGTCTTTATATTATGTTTGGGGGTGCTCCCTTGGGCCAGGGTCACCCCTATTGGGGATATTAATGTTTGAAATTGCTTTTGGCCGTTTTCAGATCACCCCTATTTGGAAGCCCATCTGCCTACAGGGGAGGCATCAGGGATTTCTTCATGTTATTTATGGTGATGCCCCCTTGGGCAAGGATTGTCCCCATTGGGGAATAACGTTTAGAAAAAGTTTTGTCTATTTTCTGCCTTCCCGTGGGGGCAGTTCAGCCTTATTTAGAGGCCCATCTGCCACCAGGGGACAGAAAACCCACTAGCACCAGGGATTGTTTTATATTATGTTTGGGGATGGCCCCTCGAGTAAGAGTTGTTTCAATTGGGGGGTATGTGTTTTAATTTACTTTTGCCCTTTTTTCTGTCCCGCTTGGTGGTAGATTGGCTATAGTTTTAGGCCAATCTGCCCCCAAGAGGGGGGCAGCAAACCATTAGAGACCAGGAAAAGTTTTTGTGCGTGTCTAGACTTTGGGTGGCGATGTTTGTGAACTAGCGCTTGGCTAGCAGAGTGTGTGGACTGGCATTTGGATAGTGACATAGCGTTTTATATTGTTAACTCTTTTATTTCTTGTCATTTGCAATTGTGATTGTAATTTTGTATTTCTCCTTTTTATCATAGTGCAAAGCTTTTGATTGTATTTGCTGTGATTCCTGCTTGTGTCACTGATGAATCTACAGCTTGTGCAGTTGCATGTGTCAAGTAAGAAAATATTTTTTTACTATTTACTCTAAATGAGTATCTTTTCCCTGCGTGAATGTGTTTTTTTAGTTAATGGCGTAATAAAAGCAGCATGTTTAGCTTCTGTTTTATTGTGTGTGAAATTCTCCTTGCATTAGTGCACAATGTGTATTTTGTAGTCTTGTGAGTATTTATTTTCCTTTCTAGTTGGGTATCGTTGGTGCTTGCTGTGTCTGTGCAGAGTAGGTGCTGGTGAGTCTAGCTGTCTCTGGCAAGTGAGTGGCATTGTTTTTGAGTATACAGGCATTTGTGATTATGCCTCACTATTTATACTACTTATTTTACACAGTGTTGGTTGTGGTTGACCTATTTGTTAAGTTACTATTATTAGTAAGGATTATGGCTAGCCGCAAGATGACTGCTCAGCAGATTGTTGGTATGCTCTTTGAATCTTCCTCTGACCATGATCATGGGACTGACTCTGCATCTGATGCAGAGGAGGAAGTTCAAGACTCTGACAGTGAATTTTCTGTCCAAGAGGAATCATCTGATGATAAGTAACTCTCAGCACAGAGGAAGTGCCTCTTTTAGAGGACACTGATGTGCCAATAGTGCAGCAAGAGGCATCTAGATTGCAGCGAACGCGGTCGCAAAGCAATCGCAGTTACCACCAGTGTCACACTGGTGGTAACCCATTTGCAAAAGGGATGGGGTCCCCATGGGACCCCTTCCCCTTTGCGAATGGCCTTGAAAACATTTTTTCAGAGCCGGCAGTGGTCCTATGGACTACTGCCTGCTCTGTAAAAATGAAACTGACACGTTTCATTTTTTCGTTTGTAATGCATCTCGTTTTCCTTTATGGAAAATGGGCTGCATTACAAAAAGAAAAAAACTGCTTTATTTAAAAGCAGTCACAGACATGGAGGTCTGCTGTCTTCAGCAGGCCACCATCCCTGTGAGTGCTGCGACTCGCAAGGGGGTCGCAAATTGCAACCCACCTCATTAATATTAATGAGGTGGGCCTTTGCGACCCCCTTGCGACTCGCAGATGGTGTCAGGGACACCATCCTGCATCTGGCATTGCGACTCGCAAATTGCGACTCGCAATGCCGGAGTTTCCTACATCTGGCCCTAAGACACTTTATATCACTTTTAAAGTGATATCTATACATATACATATTGCATTTTAATTGTTTTGAACTACATCTTACCAGATAAATATTATATATTTTTCTAAACGCTGTGTGGTGTATTTTTTTTGATGTTGTACTGAGTTATTGCATGATTTATTGCACAAATACTTTACACATTGCCTTCTAAGTTAAGCCTGACTGCTCAGTGCCAAGCTACCAGAGAGTGGGAACAGGATAGTTTGGATTGTGTGTGACTTACCCTGACTAGAGTGAGGGTCCTTGCTTGGACAGGGTGTAACCTGACTGCCAACCAAAGAACTCATTTCTGACAGTTACTTACAGTTGGTGTTTTATTTTTTGTTAAAAAAATGTGATGGCTGTGTGTGTAGACTGGAGCTTGGCTGGCGGTGTGCATGGGCTGGTACTTGTCTTGCTGTGTGTCTGAACTGGGGTGTGGCTGTCAGGTTGTGAGTAGTGTCTTGCTGCTGTACACTACACACACTGCTAGTCAAATGCCAGTCCACACACTCCGACAGCCAGTGTGATTGCTGTGTCAGGCATGTGGGTATTGGAAAGTTATGGACCCTTGAATGGCGCTGTCTGTTAATGTAAGTGTGGTAATGTGCTGGGTTCATGACTGGCGGCATGAATGGTCTTGTGTGTGTCATGTATTAAAGGTGTGTGAATGGACTGTAAAGCAGTTGGTGCCTTCACAAGCCTTTACAACTCATGAGCTGTGAGTCATTGGTTCAGTTTTTTGACATTTTGATTATTAATAGTGCCTTTCATTTTTTAAAATCTTTTGTTAATAAAATGTTATATATTGAACTATCACTCACCTTCGTACCAAATCTAACAAGTATGTGCATGTTATGAGAGCGGTGAGCTGCCTCAAGATGTATTTATTGCACTTCTGCTCTCTGTTGGCAATTCATCTCACAGAAAAACCTGTACCATTGTAATCAGGTGTTGAAGCACCCACCTGTCATGGTAGATGTCTCAGGTGGGACCCCAAGGATGAAGCATGCCACCAACTAGGTTGGTGGGTGAGGGATCTTTTTTAACAAAACCTGAGGGTGCTTTTTCACAATTTGAGTTTTTGGGACATCGCAGAAGTAAGAGACTTGGTAGAGTGCTCACTTCTTATCTAGGAAAAACCTACCAACTCTAGATGTGTTTGAAAACTGGACACCCAGGACAGTACCAGGTAGTGTGCCTCTTGTGGATCCCCACAACCTTTCTTACACACAATGGCCTGCAAACCTCAAAATGTGACTAGATCACACATATTCTTGCATTTCTGTGTGATATTCTTACAGAAACAAACCTTAAATTGCCTTTCACCCAGCTTTCTCCCGAAACAAATGCTACCACACATGCGTGGGAGGGCCAAGTGCCCCCACCAGGAAAAGGCCCAAAACGTGTTGTGGTAACATCAAAATTATCTATCACAAAACGATCTGTTTTTGCAAGAGGAGCACCTGCATTTTTGGTCCCGGACTCGGTGGCCATCCTGAGACCAAATGAATTGCTGTATACTCTATACACAATGAAAAACCAATGCAAGGTGCAGCTCAGTTATTAGCTCTGGGTTGTGAACGTTCTTGGAGAACCTACAAGCCCTATATCTCCCTGCAACAAGAAGTGTCCAGTAGACATGAAGCTGTATTGCTTTTCAAAATCTGCTGTAGTTAAAAGACGTTATAGAAGAAAACTTAGACACAAATGACAGTTTTTTCACCTCAATTTCAATATTTTTTTATTTCAACTGTTACTTTCTACAGGAAAATCTTGAATGATCCACACAAATGACCCCTTGCTGAATCTGGAATGTTGTCCACTTTCCGAAAATGTACAGGTTTCTGATATCGACTATTTGTTTCACACTTATTTATGACATTAACTGGAAGACGGTTGAAAGCACAAAAATAAGGAAAAATAGGGTATGTCCCAGTAAAACGTCAAAATTGTGTTGAAAAATGTGGTTTTCTGATTGTAGTCTGCATGTTCCTGAAAGCTGGGAAGTAGATGATTTTAGCACCACAATCTCTTTGTTGATGTAATTTTCAGGACAAAAAACAGATGCTGTCTTGTGCAGCACCTTTTCTCATTCCCCCCCCCCAAAAAAAAAAATTATGTGGCTGTATTGAGGCTAATTCTCTGTCCCCTCCAGGGGAATCCACAAACCCTGGGTATCTTTAGAATCCCCAGAATGTTGGAAAAAAGGACACCAATTTGGCATGGATAGCTTATGTGGACAAATGTTGTGGGGGGCCTATTCCAAATAGCCAAAAAAAAAGCTTAGCACTGGAGTTGGAAATGGCTTAGCAGTGAAGGGGTTACATTAATGTATTATTAGATTGGATTGCTACACTGCATTGTTGATTTCTTTCCATAGCAACACAGATTGATTATGTAGCACTTACAGCCAAATCCATGATGTACTCCATGAAGAAACTCAAATTCTTTCTTCTTTCATGGACTGTCTTCCTTGTTGTTCAGGCACTTGTATTCAGACCTCTCTGTAGAAATACTGTCTTGATGGTACCCAGGGTTACTCAGTTGTCCCTTAAAACCATGATTCATTCCACTGCTAGGCTTGAGTGTCCAAAAAATATGATCACCTTTCTTCTGTACACAGAGTACTGCAGAGGCTACCTCATGAATCCAGGGCTAGGTTTAAAGTAGTCTGTATAACTTATACTTCTCCATATCTGCTGCCATCTGGATAACTTCAAGCCTCCCAATAGTAATCTGGGACAAAAGACATATAAGAAGTGTGAAAAACCTAACCTTGCACCTTGCACCCAACAAATATAGAAGCCAAAAATGTAGCCTAGCAGTAGCAGTCTGAAATGTACATCCATCAAACTCAAAATGTGCAGAATCATGAATCTAGATTTGAAAAAAACCCTGAAAAAATACTTCTTCTAGAGTCAACCAACACCCAGTTCCCTGGCTATATCTCTCTTCCCACACCTCTGATCTTCTGCCTCCAATGTTCTTGCTCAGCTTTTTTGTCTTCGCTTCCCATTCTGCACATTTTACTAAAGTTTTAGACCCCACCATTTTTGGGCCACACAATTGTTTTAAAATGCCAGCTGTGCTTTCTCAAGTGCAGTCCCCAGATGAACGGTCTCCAACATTTTCTGCAGCAAGAGCTACTTCTTATCAGTGAAAATCACTGTAAGCTACTGAAGACTAAGCAACTTGTGCACTGTTACCAGACACCCTCACACCCATCATTCTTGAGTTTATATCTAATGTCTGTAGAGTTAGAAACTATGGTTTGAACAAAATACTTTAAATACTTTGACATGGGACACCCTGTGACAGTATTGCAGTGTTGCCATGTGTGTCTGTGAGAGCGGGGCCTTTGGGGATATATGAACATGTGTGTGAATTATATATATGTGCATATATATATATACATATATATATATATATATATATATATATATATATATATATATATACATATATATATATATATATACATATATATATATATATATATATATATATATATATATATATATATATATATATATATATATATATAATAATCCAAGAACAGTGAAGAACCCCCCTCAGAAACAGGAATGATCTTACTGCGGTAAGGCGATGTGTATCTCACTTCAAGATAACCTGGCGTGGTGCTGCGTTTAACTCCAATCCATACATTCTCCGGTTCATGTTCATCATGCACACTCTGAACAGCGTGCTAGCCGTACTGCGTACCAGAAAGCCGTGGAAACATGTAATCCAAGAACGATGAAAAACTGCTCAGCGAACGGCTGCGACTTCAGGCTGAGAGAAACAGGATTCCAAAGATATCACTCATCTGCTTTTTTATTTTTCTCAATAGTGATTAAGATAACGCTTTCCCAACCAAATGTCTGCGCGTTTCGGCTAACGCCTTCCACTGGACATTGGCAGCCATCTTAAACACACCTATAAATATAAAAATAACCCCTCTTTTGTTTTGGTGACACACAATGCCTGTCTAAACGGCGGCCCTCTTTAAACATAGAAGCATCTATATGTAACCATTCAGGGAAAATGCCATCGGACTGGTTATGTTAGTGCTATTAGTTACCAACAGTTATTCTTGAATGAATTGAACATTGAATAATAAAGTGCAAAGTGGCCAGATAACTTATATAAATACAAATACAATTATTCCAATTATTTAGCCCTAACCATAGCACACAGATCTATTTTATATTCAATTAGCTAAAATACATAGCACATGTTGACAAAGACACAATGGTGTAGACAAACTAAGATCATAAATATAAAATACAAAAATGAAAAAATTCCAACCATGATTGCTATGTATGAAATATAAAAAAGATCAGAGATTGATGATACAAGTGTGTCTATCACTATATATGCAGTCCAATAATAGTTTTTATCCATTAAATTACAGGTACAATCGACCTAATGTGTATAAAGATGTTATAAAAAAAACGCCAATTCTAATAAAGTGCCTAGTGCAAAAATGCAACCATACCTGAACATGTAATATCACGAAACAGTGTGTAAAAGACAAAAATATTCAAATGTAATTCTGGCTATTGTATTTCCAGCACCCTTGTATACAAGATACCAAGTTTAAGAAGATCATCAGCATAATAATATATCTATGAAGACTTATAAGGACCAATTCTAATTGACAATCATGATGAAGAAAAATATATAAAAAGATAAATACATAGCCAAACCCTAAGAGATCATTATTTCTATACATGTCAAAGATCAACTGCATCATGAGGGGTATCACAGATGGACATATAGTTCAGCATCAAAATTGTGTCCCCAAGGGCTCTCTGAACTGAGCAATAATATCATTTTAGATTCCATCTGTCTTAACTCTGCCATTCTATCTCCTCCCCGCAAATTTATTTTAATGGTTTTGATTCAATAAAATATCAACGAACTATAGTCACCTGCATGAACATCCCAGAAGTGTTTGGCTAAAGGATAGGATCTGTCATGATTTTTTATCGCTCTGAGATTTTGTAAGAATATAACCTTAAGCTTGTGAATGGTGCTGCCTATATATTTGTTTTGGCAGCCACATTCAATCACATAAATAACATACTCTGTATCATATGTTATGCGATCCATGATTTCACAATTTTTGCCCTCAAATGTGCTGTAATTGTGTGTATTCCAAGCAAACTTGCATGCTTTACATCGACCACATTTCCAAAAGCCTATGCTTATCTTGGATAACCACAATATATTTTCTTTGGATGAAAAAAAGCTGTTGGTTAGATGGTCTCCTAAGGAGTATGACTTCCGATAAGTGATTTGTGGGTGTTGTCCAATGCTATCTTTAATATGGGGATCTTGTTGTAAAACATGCAATTTTTTTGTATGATATTACTAAGTTCTGCATGTTGTTGGTTAAATTAAAAAAATTATCTCGGTGGGGCTGCAGTTTTAAAGAGTAGTTCTTCTCGAGATAGATTGATCACTCAATTCTGAGCATCAGTCAAGATCTTCAAAGGATACCCTCTGTTTAAGAACCTTTAAGTCATGGTAGCGATTTCAGTTCTAAACCCTGTATCATATGAACATAATCTGCGAGCCTGCAGGAATTGACTGTATGGTATGCTCCATTTCAAAGCCTTAGGGTGACCACTATTACCATGCAGTATAGAATTGCATGCAATTGGTTTATGATATATTGTGGTCATTTTTAGCTAACAGCAGAACATCTAAAAAATTCAATAGTCTGCTGTAATTCAAATCTAGATGAATATTGAACTTGTTGTTATTAAGTGCACTAATGTATTCCAAAAGGGACTGTTCATGACCATCCCATATGAGGAATAGGTCATCAATATATCGCACCCTTGATATAACTTTGTCCATTTAACTTTTGTTTGTCTCAGACCAAGCTATTAACAAACTGAAAAAAACGAAGGTTACAGGAATATTCTAGTTACAAAAGAGAATTTTTAAAAAACATAGAAATTGTAAAAACAAAGGTTATAGGGAAGTTATAGTTTGGCTCACATTGTAAATGTACAAAACCATAGAAATTCACCAGTTTTATTTAGAGTTACCTGAAGTAACTATAACTCGTGCCCTTTGGTAACTTTAACTAGAAACGAGGTTGTAATTATAACTACCTAGTGGTGACCACCACTACGTAATATATACAGGTGACTGACAGCTTGTGTAGCATGTACTTGTGGCACAGGACATCTCCCACAAAAAAATAATGGCAGCATTTTTTAGTTATAAATATGCCACCATGTCTATAAACCACTGGGAATAAGATCCCTGCTATGTGTAAAGGCAAGACCTTGAAGTAGGAACAAATGAAACTGAAGGGTTACTTTATGTTGGTATGGATTCTATAAAACTCATCATTTACATTTTTTCCAATTTTTAAATGTCACATTTACAAACAGCAGGCATCTTGCTCCTAGTGGCCTGTAGGCATGATGACATGTTTTAAATACAGCCATTTATTTAAACAGAAGGACTTTAAAGTTAAGAAACATGCTTGATAAAACATTAGGATATAATTGGCCTAATTGAAAGTGGACCAAAACTTTAAGACTTAGTGGGTCATTACTAGTTTGGCGGTCGGAAGCATCCAACCACCAAACTCCAGACGAGGAAACTGCCACGGTGCTGGTGGTCTCCCCAGTGGGCCCATTTACCATTTCCACTGGGCTTCGTTCCTGTCCCCTCAACCCAGTTGGAAAGGTGCAGCAGCATTGCTCCCAGCTCATAACTGAGCTGGCGGAAATGCTACCACACGTAGGGTGCACCAGCACCCTTGAAATATGAACTGTCTGCACAGAAGACAGTGCGCATTTCAAAGGTGCTGGAGTGGGGAACCCCTGCACTGCCCATGCCAAGGGCCACGGTCAGTGCAGGGGCTCCCCTGTGGCTGCCTACACTTGTTGTCTGTTAGCGTTTTCATGGCCGACATAAGAAGGGTGGTGGAGTATAAGGATGTAATCAGTAGGGCGGCGCTGACTTCAGTGCTGCCTTGGCTGATCACAACCAAGCCATTCTGTCAGGATCAGAGATCCTGGCAGAGATGGCGATCCCTTGGCGTTTGGACCACCAGGATCATAATGTGGTGGTCAGACTGCTACAGCTGCGACGGTCTTACCATCACTGCGAGTCTGATGGTCTTGAAACCTCCAGACTCGTAATCATGCCCTCGATGTTTCGTAGAAATATTTTACTTCACTTTACATTCTTCCCATTTAAAAAAACCTGTATATTTCAGTTATAAATATAGCATAGTACCTACTGGTCACTGGGAACAAGAAGCCTGCTGCTTGTATAAGTAACACTTTGAAAAATGAGAAAATTAAAATGAAGAGTTAAGCTAATCACTAAGGTAACATTTAATTTTCTCTAGTTTAAAAGCATCCAGAAACATAATTTTATTCTAATGCAACAATATTGAGTTGACGTGGATTTTTTTAAGAGTTAAATACCTCAGTGCTTCAGTTGTTCCACTCTGTTCCATAGCCTGGGTCATAAATCTGAATGAGCTCTGCTTAATATCAGGCCCAGTTAACTGCAGCCTTCCAGTAACTTTAAAATAAAAATGGGACTCTGTGCTTATTTAAAAATGAACTAAAGACTGGGAGCTAATCTGAAGGTATCTTCCAGCTACTGGTTGGAGACATTTGCCCCAGATACACTGACTGGTATACCAATACTGGCAATCAAAACAAAAATACTCATGCTTATTTCAAATATAAACCATAATTCTTTTCTTTATTGATAGTTATTCTCCATGATGAATATGCATTATTTGTTTATTGTGGAGTTTCACATGACTTGTGATGACACTAATTGATTTTCATCAGTTTATGTCCACAGAATGAATTAACTTCCAATTTCTGTGTTCTTATGTATTTGGATCCAGATCCCAGTGCATTGCGGACATAGTAAAGGTGTCACAGGCTTCTTCCACAGCCTCAAAATCCTCCTGACTGGCCAAAAAGTCCCTGAAGTGTCCGAGTAGAGCAAGTGTGGGCCACAACCCAATTCGCTGTATGCACCTAGCTGATAGGCTGTGGAGCTCTATATCTGTCACGGTAAAAGTAACAGTCAACATGTTATTGAAGGTGAACTGAAGCATTCCTAATGGATGGGGGATGCCCTTCCAGATACTGTGGGCAAAGAAGGACAAATCCTTTGCCTATGATTTTATTTTTGCACATCTATATCTCCAGTAGGATAGCATCCTAGCTGCAGTGTACCAAGACCCACAACAGATAGCGAGGTTCTCAGCCAGACAGTCAGGGGTGCAGGTCATGATGGCTTTGTATATGATGTAGTTAGTTTTGGAGATGGTGCAGGCAGGCTAGGGGAGCCCGTGAAGCTCCATCAGGGTGGAAGTGATATGGTGTTACGTACTGCACTGGACTTCTCACCTCTGGATACCGGGTTGGCGAATGCACCAAGTCTTCTACAGGTTCTGGATACTCCCAGATAAGAGCGACCCCTTCTAGTAGCCACAGTGTCATTTGACAAAGCAGACCGTACCTTCCAGAAGGAGTCCCAGAGGGAAAAACCCCAACACTGGGGAAAAAACCTCAAACAGGAACTCCTGAAGAAAAACAAGAAAAAACAGGGCAGGACAACAGGAAACAAAAATAGGCAAAATCTCCCAAGGCAAAAAGCAGGAACAAAGAACAGGCACAAATCTCCCAAGGCAAAAAGCAGGAACAAGGAACAGGAGCGAACAGCACAACCAGAAGGAAGTGTTTGCAACGCAAGGTGGAACAAGACTGACTGACTTATATACTGAGAAAAGGGAAGTGACATCACAGGAAAAGGAAAGAACACCATCTTCAATTGGGAAGATCCCATAGATCGGTATAGGAAAAAGAAAGTAGTATAAAAGAAAAACAAAGCATGCAGGGACAAAAACACAAAGAAGACAAGATGGACACAACATGGATAGAAACAGGAAAAAAGACCAGACAAACCAACCACCGACAACAAAAAGAAGAAAAAAGGGCTACAGGTAAGAGTAGCGTGACCGGGAGCGAAATATATGCTTCCCAGAATGTTTAGTCAAAAAACGCAGGGAACGGCGCTCCGAGTATCGGTGGTGCATTCCATCCGCGAGGACAGAAAGAGACGCTGCGTCTTAGCGCGGCGTTACATATGGTCATATTTCATAACGCCTGTTAGGAAGTATCCTGCAGCATTTATGAGGCTCTTAAAGGGGTGCTAATGAGAAACAAGGCATTGGCATTCTCCAGATGCAGAGATACAAATGCTTCAAAGGTTGCTCCAAAATAGTTTTTTGGGAAAAATGGTTTCACTTCCTGTAGCAGAGAACACAGGTATCGGGCAGTCATCTATCAAGATAAACCTGAGCTACATGGGTAATGATGGGATTCTAATCCATCAAAAATCATGTCACTGAGGCAGGTTTGGACAAGTTGTTGCTAGTTGTTCTAGTTAATAATAAAAATTCAGGTTGGGGTTTGAGCTTCAGGCATGTGGTGGTCATCCAGCTCTGAGTTAGTTTGAATCATTGGGGAAAGGAGGAGAACGGACATTCAAGTAGAGTTGTGTGGAGTGTGTTGCATAGCCTGGGAGGCTAGCAACACAGTATCACAGTGAAATGACCACAGGACACTGCTAGTAGCTGGTTACTGCCTGTGATGCAAAAACCCCAGGCCTCTTTATTTCCTCGCCCCTTACGTCAGGGGCGTACCACCACTCAAGCTGGAGCTGGGAAGAACCAACCATCAAAGGGAAAGAAAACGCCTGGGCAACATAACATTCCTCCCTTACCCATGAACAAATGAAATGGAGAAAATAAAAACAAAACAAAAAAAATCAAGAACCAAGGCAATGTCACTTACGAACCTAGAACCATTTCTAGACATTCCTTCATTAATTTTTTTGACTACCCATAGCAATACACAATGTACTTCATGTAGTATTTTATCATAGCAATACAAAGTCTTGCGGCTTACTGGACTGCAGCGGTCGAGGCCTGAGATGGTATCTCCCAGAACCGTCCCTCAGAGGGACACTCACCCCACCTCTTCAGAGTCATTTCGTCTGGGGTTTCCACGCTGGTTATCTCTCTCCCTTCCATCAGATGAAGTCCCAGGAAGGACTAGGTTCTCCTCTTAGTGATTACCTTGGATTGTCATATCCCCAGACCCCACGGTGCAGACAAAAACATCAACAGTTTCCACACCATCAGAGTCACTGAGTGGGGGTGTAGCACAATCCTCCACAGGAACGTTCTCTGAGTAATAGCTCTTGAAAAATGAAATATTCTGAGTCACTAACTCCTGTCCATTCATTGCAGTTACCATAGTGCCTCAGACCCTCACAACAGTCCACAGCACCAGCTCGAATGGGAGTTTAAACTTCCCAACTGGGCAGCGGTTCTGGACCTATACCTGGTCACTCACTTGGAGAGGCGAAACACAAATCACATTTCTTTTTTGACATGCAGTCATTGGCAGATCCACGCTGACGCAACCTCTTACTTGCCTGCTCCTACAGTGCGGTGGGGATGTCACAATGTGGGATTGTATCTCCCATCTGTTGGTTCATTCACAAAGAACTCGTGGGTACTTTTGTAGTAGTGTGGGGTGTGAGCATATACTCCCTCAAGAAAGCATAAAGCACAGTCAATATTGCGTGACTTGGCCACCGCAATCCTCAGGACTTTATTCTATGTCCGCATGAAATGGTCAACTTCACCATTGGGTTGTGGCCAACAGAGTGTGATTTTTCAATGAGCAATGCCATGGACTGCCAGATATTCCGCAAAGTCCTGACTGGAGATTGGCGGGCTATTGTCCGTTCTCAGCTCCTGAATGATGCCAGGAGTAGCCATTATTTTCTAGAAGTGAGGAATGATCTATTCAGCCGTGGTTGTGTCCAGCATTTCCACCTCTGGATATTTAGAAAAGTCATCAGTGACCACCAGCATGTGCCTTCCATCGGGTGAAGGACCCAAATCAGCACTGGCCCTGTTCTACAGACTTGATGGGACTGATTCCGTGATTAGGGGTGCTGGAGGCTCAGAGGGGCCCATGGCCTGACGGAGGTGACAGTGTTGCACCACTCACTCCACATGATGATCCAGCCCCTGTAACCACACTTTGCATTGCAGTCTCACTTTTGTTTTGACCACGACTTGGTGTGCTGTGTGTGCCAGATCCACTATGCATGATTGTAGTGACCGGGGAACTACCAATCACTAACCACTGAGAAAAGATCCCTTCGAGGACACCAATAGGTCATGTCGGACATGATGAAAAGCAGCTAACGTGTGGCCAGCCTCCTCAGTACTTTCTGACAGATTATGTACCATCTCATGCCACCTTCCTGTAAAGGCTCCGGCTATGGCTAGTTGAATAAATTTGCCTTCTTTAGAGGAGATCTTGAATTCTTGCATAGACACAGGTAATGGTTGAGATCGATCAACTACCAAACACACATAAACCTCCACATCTTCTGTTTCCACTTCTTCAAACCTTGCCGGTCTGGCGTGCCATGACAGATAATCCGCTGGATATTTGGACCCTAGTCTATAAATCACAGTGAATTGATATTCCTGCAATTGTAGAATCCACTTCTCTATCCTGGGGGGAAGAGGTGGATGTGGACTGGTTGAAAAGAGCAATGAGGGGCTTGTGGTCCATCACCACCGTGAAAGGCAGGCCATACAGATAGAGGTGAAAATGACGACAACCCCAGTGAACGGCAATGGCCTCTTTTTCGATGTGGGAGTAATGCTGTTCAGTTTCCGTCAGGGCTCAACTGGCATAGGCCATGGGCGAACATTCCCTTTTGTCGCTACGCTTATACAGAATAGCACCTAGGCTCACCCAGCTCACATCAACTGACAGCTCAGATACTTTTGATGGATCAAAATACCTCAGCATGGTGTGAGCAGGCAGCGCACCCTTGCTGGTGTGGAAGGCTTCTTCGTGAACGAGTCCTGACTCCCAAAGAGCATTGGTCTTTGTCAGTTCTCTGAGGGGAGCAGTGAGGGATGGCAGGTTCTGAATGAACCTCCCACAGTACGTCACCATACCCAGAAAATTGCAGACACCTGCAACAGAGGTGGGGTCGGGTGCCGTCTGAATGTCTTGGACCTTCTTAGCAACTGGCATGACTCCTTGGTCAGAGAAGTGATACCCAAAAAAAGCAACATGAGTTTGTAGAAAGGCACACTTTTCTCTGTACAGCATGAGTCCATGCTCTTGCAGTGGCTTAAATGTGGTGCAAAGTCTTTCAAGGTGTTCCTCCACCGTGGGGGCATGTTCCAGGATATCATCACTCACGTTGATGACTCCCTCAAGCCCCACCAACACTCCCATTATGGTGTCCTGAAACACCTCAGTGGCTTTTAAAATCCCAAAGCTGGGGCGTTTGTACCTCCTGAGCCCTACATGGGTGGAAAACGTGGTAATGGCTCTTGCTTCAGGGTCATGCATGACTTGATGGTAGCCTGCCCTCCGGTCCATCTTTGAGAACCACCTGGATCTGCTCGCTTTCACCACCATATCGTCTACAGTAGTGGTTAGGTGCCATTTGCAACAGATGGCTGCATCAGGCAACCTCCTAGCTACACAGATCCTCACCTTCTGCGTAACAACAATCAGAGAGACCCAAGGCTTGGGTCCCTCGACTTGCTCAATAATGTCTGCCACTTCCTGCTTTCGCAACTCCTCCTCCACCTTAGGACACAGAAGAAAAGCCACTCGGTGATGTTTCAAGGCTACTGGCTGAATGGGTTGGTCAATGTAGAGGTGTATAAACATCCCTTGTAGGCACCCTATTCCAGTGACCATAGTGGAGTGTTCCGTCATCACCCCCTCAACACTCTCCTGATGTAGACTAAACTTAAATTATATGAGACTCTCAGCCTTCAGGCAGCTCAGCAGCATACGGGAACCAGTCTTCATGACGTAGACTTTGGTGCCAACTGTATTGACCTTGTGTGTGAAGTCTGTTCTGAATATTGCCAGGGGGAGTGGAGTGGATGACCCAAAGGCAAATACTTTGGTGGTGGTGGGGCGAAGCACTGGTTGAAATTGGAGGGCCTTTAGTACCTGGAGAGCCATGATATTGATTGATGCCCCGTGTCTATGAGTGCCACCACTGGCGTGCACTCCACTCGTATGTTGCATTTTGGGATGCGCTTCCTGGGGCAGCCTCCCGGCTGCATGGCATGGACCACGTGGTTGGCACCCTCAAGGTCATCATCATCAATGTCTCCATCTCCTTCGTCTGGTGTGTGCTGCATGAACCGTCTTGGTTAGGGTGGGCTTCTCAGATGAAGCAGATCAGCAGACCTTGGCAAAGTGATTGGGTTTGTTGGAGTTCGTGCACCTTTTCCCTTGGGCAGGGCACTGACCTTAATGAGGGTAAACCCCTCTGCACATATAGGAGGCTCAAGCTTCTGTGCTTGGATTCGGGTGTGACTTTTTTTGGTCTTAGTTGGCTGCGGTGACAGCATTCACCAGTTCCATTTTTACTGGCCTCTGAAGGGCTGCCTCCATATGTGCCATATGTTCCATTAAAAGCTCTTTGGATCTCCCCAAGGTGAGCATGTTTGCCATTGACATCCCCAGTACTTGCAGAATGTTCTCCCTCAGCTTCACTGAGTGACAGCCCTGGATCAATGGTGCTTGAATCTCATCCTCCACATCAGGCAGAGTGCACATGCTTGCCAACTCCCGGAGTCTCACATAGAAGGTGTCCACCAACTCCTCTGAGAGCTGTCTGGCCTGGCGGAGAAGGAATCTTTCATAATCCGGGTTGGCTAACAGCTCAAAATGGGCTCTGAGAGCACTTTATATTGATTGATACGCAAATGGTGGCCCTTCCTCTATGTGTGATTTGCTAATCTTGTGGTCACCCCCCCCAGATGTAAGAGCATGGGACGTTGTTGGTCATTATCTAGGGGTACAGCTGCAAAATATGTTTCCAGTCTCTCAACCCAGTCTTTCCACCTGGTTGCCTGTGCTGATAGTGGGCCGTGGATTATGAAGGGTTCCACCGCAGGTATAGATGACATGGCTTGTCACGGCTAATGTGGTGCACTTCCCAGTGATCTGTCAAGTGACAAAGGCAGGAAAACTTCAAATGGTAAGGTGTTTATTTATTTAATTCTTTAATTTAATATATATATATATATATATATTCTAGCAGGCCCTTCCCCAGTCTTTGTTTTGTGGGGGTGTGGTGTTTATGTTGCCTGGGGCCCCCTGGTCTCATTAGGTCTCTTTAGTGCTCTATGTGGGCCAGGCCTCCCACCCTGAGTGAGCTGAAAAAGATGCCTCTCCCTGCTGTTGTGTTGATGCACCAGAGGCACGTGGCTGCGCCTTGGTGATTTTAGTATTCTTTCTTGCTGATACCTGGAAGGGATTGATGACCTCCCAGCTTGAAGAACTGCAGGGTCTCAGCAGCATTAATCAGCAAGGCTTGGACGTGCCTGCATACTGCCCTTCAGCTCTCGTTCCCCAGGCAGACTACGATCGGAGGGTGGGGGCAGGGCCACTTTCACCTTCAGAAACTCACTTGTCACGTTTCCTCAGCAGGGAGCGCTGCCCGGGGCCGCAGACACACAGGAGACAAACTCTGCTGGCCGCTGGGCACTGGAATGCCAGGAGCGCAATGCTTTGCCGTCAGACGGGTCACTGCCGGTCCAATTGCCGCCACGTGGTGATTGTCCACTCGGCAAAATGATGCAGTGTGCGGTGAGGAAGGAGATGCCCACCCATCGTCGCCAGTTAGTTACATAGCCCAGGTGGCTAGCAACACAGTCGCGCAGTAAAAACGACCACAGGACACTGCTAGTAGCTCGTTACTGACTGTGGCGTGAAAATCCCAGACCTCTTTATTTCCTCGCCCCTTAAATCAGGGGCGTACCACCAGTCCGGCTGAAGCAGGGGAGAACCAACCATCGAAGGGAAAGAAAACCCCTAGGCAACATAAAACAGTGGATGAATGGGCGAATTTATATACTGTTATCAGTTAGTGTAGTCCCAAACCAATCATCTGCTTCTTCCTTCACTGACAACCACTGTCAACTCTGAGCAGAAATTATGGTTCGGCAAATCTGACGTGACAAAAGGCAATAGGAGGATCTGAGGAAGCAGACAGTGCCACTGGCTAATAACCACCTTTCCTCCCACGAGCAAATCCTTCTCTCATTCACAAACATGTCTTGCATGGTAGCATCCTGTAACAGTCGACTACACCTACTTAGAAACAGCTCTATTGATTTTTGGTGTATCATTATCAGGAATAATCTTACATACAAAAAAAATACATTTGGAGCTTGACCTCACATTACTCTGCTTTCAATTTCTGACTTGTTAGGCATCAGTAAGGGGGCTTGGAGATTTGCCTTGGCATCGGTATAACCAGACAGTTGCATGCATAATGCTTCGGTTTTTTTTTCCTCGAGGATAGTATGTGAGTTGTGTCAAAGCAATAGGGTTTAATTGGAAAAAAGATTTTGCTTCTAACCTTTGCTTAATTGTTGGATAATGGTTATAACTGGAACTGTTTTTACACTCATATATTTTTCCTAGTCTTCAGTATGCTATGTGAACGAGCTCTAAAATCTACACTCCTTTTCAAAAGGTTTCCTTCTGTGGATTGCCTGGGAAACATGATTGCCAAGATCTGCAGTTAAAAGGCATTTTGAAGGGGCTGCAGTTGTTTCAGCATATCATCAGAGCTTTGAGAACGAGCTGTTTAGAAAAGGGGTCTTGGGCGCGATTAATTTCAAAAGTATAACAGTGCCACAAGGTTCAACACTGCTGCAATTTTCGTTCAGAAAAATAAAAAAAACTCACGTATTTTAAATATACACAAATTAATGAATTCAGGAGCTTTAAAATATCGAATTCCCAGTGAACATTGCACATGCTCTTTGGGCTTGGTAATGGACGTCATTTAGGGGTCGCCAGGGTTCGGAGCTGCGACCCCTGGCACTGCATTTTCGACCCGTAGCCTCAGAGGTGGCAAAATCAGTGCCAGGAACACAGAGAAAGATCGTCCTTATGGACATTGGTTGGGGCTCCAATCTCCTAGTCTTTTATTACACTAATAGTAAATAATAATATTCACTATTAGTATAATAAATGAAATTGAGTACAGTTAGCTGGAATGAGACCCACCCTGGCAACTGAGGTGCGTAACAAATGCTTTTAAATGTATGTTGTGTACTTGTGTGCAGATGGGAGTGTGTGTGTGTGAGAGAGAGAGAGTGCCTGTGTAAGTACGTGTGTTTGAGTGAACGTAACGGTCAAATGACGTGTGATGTCACTTGTACTACCCCTAGCCTTTGGGTGAATTGGCGTTCATGGGCGTGGTTCCAGCAACATCTTTAATGCGATGACATATGACAAAGTGACATTGCGAAGTGCATTCCTTTAATTACTTGTGTACGTTGATATATTTTACACTTGTTTTACACGAACACATTCTACAGGTAAGTAATTCGACATTCAAACCAATTATCCATTATTTGCATGTGGGCTTTGTTGTGTCCATCTACTTCATGGACTGCTGCCGTGCATGTGCTGAGGCTAAATACTGAATGTCTTCAATAATGACCCCTCGGATTTGTTGGTATCTGCACGTTCATTTCTCAGAAATATGCATGTATTCTATTCAGCCAGGCACTCATCTCTTTGAGGGATGCTTGTATGCTGTGCTGAGCTTTTCATTGTGTGGCATTGATATTCATCATCTGATCTTGCAATCGATTTTCTAAGCCTACACTCAACTGCGTCTTACTTTTATTTCTGTCTGTGCTTATCCACTTGGGACTCGTGGTTACTGTCTTCATTGTAATCCACGAGCACATTCTGGGTTCACTGATGTTTTCCACTTTGTGGAATATTCTCTGTTTCCAGAAAAAAATGGATACAAAGAAAACCAATGTTAGTAATAATGAATCCCAACATATACACATTTTGTTATCTACAAATAACTAATATTTAATGCACACATATACAATTAAAGATTATTGCTATGACTAAACCGAATCAAACCCCAAGTTTGCTCTAACAGCTCAACCTAGTGAACACATGACTGCGCCATTTTAAGGATTTGTGGGACCCTAGTTGAGATATATTTTAGGTTCCTCTGGTTGGAATAAGTTTAAATGTATTATCCATTTTCAGCATGTCCAAGCCCTCATAATGCCGAACAATAATAATTCATATGTTAAACCTTCAGAACGAGGCGAATGCAAAAACAGCAGCAAGCTCAAGCTGGTCGATATTTATCAGCGAAATAGTGACAAACGAAAGCTTGAACCAGCATTGATGAAGCCTTTTCTGTTTAAATCTGGATCTATATTTTTGTACTTGCAACCACATTTCAGAGCGCACATCCAACTCGCTACTTCAATTGCTAACGGGTGACTTGGAAGATGCTTAGTTGAATGGTATATGATACTAACATAAAATATGAGCATACCACTTGAAATTGTAGCTTTAGTGGCCTGGTTTTATTCAAATATATCCCCCTTCACTACCGAAGATCGTACTGCAACAGTGAAACTTAGACTGTTTTTCTTAGCATTGTCACCATTCATTTGTTAAAATCTCATACTTTCCTCCTAGTTTCTCTTTCTCTGCTTTGCCCTTCTTTTCCTCCTTGTGTCATTGCACCTTTATGGAGAGACAGTTAGCTTTGACCCGGATGAATAAGAGAATTGGAACAGGGCCTGAGACAAGCACAGAGACATAAAGAGAACAGTATAGTGAGGGACATGAGATGATGTGGAAGAAAGGGAGAAACTTGTGGAATTCAGAAAAAAAGATAAAGAGGGATAGAAAAATTATTTATATGAGTACTGTTATTAAAATTGTCTAGTGCATCAATCATATTACCATGGGATGCCCTCGAAGGTGATACTTCCATAGGAGCACTTGTAAAACACTATATTAATAACCAGAACTCTTCAACGCCCTGCCATAGCTTAATACTCTTGGAACCTCTGAGAGAAAAAATAAAACCCAGAGGTCTTGAGGTAACTCATATGTGCTCAAACCAGAGCAGACAGTATCAGAAAGGAAAAAGTAAGCCTGAGAAAAAACAAAGGCTGCCAATGCTAATTATGCAGGGACCAGAGCCTGGTTGAATTGAAAGTCTTCTGGCCCTGTACCTGTTTTCTTTAAGGTAGGGAATATGCTACACTCTAGCTACAATGCCTGCACACAATTAGACCAACATGTGGAGGGCCAGACTTTGCAATAATGGGTTGCTGATCTGAAGGAAAAAGACTTCTGGCATTAAAAAAAACATGGATGAAAAGATGCTGGATTAAAGATGGAGGAGGAGAAGCTGAAGAACAGCATCAGGCTAGAAAGCACTGGACAACAGAGAGGAAACTGGGCTGAAAAGTATCCAAGGACCCAGAGAAAATTGCAAAGGGCAAAAATAAGCCTGGAGGAGAAACAATTGCACTGAAAAAACTATGGGGCTTGTTTACAAGCCCCTTGTGTGGCTGGTGCATCACTTTTTCCCATAGAAAAATGGACGCACTGACAACACAAGGGCCTTGAACATAAGCCCCTATGGGTCATTACAACACCACTTGGTGGAACAAAAGCACTTCTTATGGAAGCAGAGATAGGAACAGAAGGTCCTAAAGAATCACATGCCACAGCCTTCTTGGACTGGGAAGGCTAATAAATATATCAGTGGTGCCAGCTATATCAGTAAGAGTCTTGCCAGCAACTAACCTAAGCCCAGTAGCTTGTAAATAAAAGCCTTTGGAAAATGTGCCTCAGATGCCTCAATTAGGAATCACCAAAAACAAGGATGTGATTAGTCTATCCCCAAGGACCAGTGGAATGCACTGATAATGCCCCCAGTGAGCATGGATATGCCCTAACAGCCATGTGAGACTGGAATCGAATTGCCATTGTATATCCCACTGCAGAAGATGGCAACTTGACAGGCACCCTGCTACACAACCAGGAAAATACCTGTGAGGAGTGTGACTACACAGGAGAGTACAGTAGCTTAGGGTCTCTTCCCTATCTATTTTAGGGAGAAATGTATCCTTGCATCTTCACATCAATTTTTGGAGCAAGGATGTATTTAAACAAGACCATTGTGAACAACAGCCACTCGCATTTTCATGCCACTGTGCAGTCACAGTAAATTTTCACCACAGATTGTGAGCAGCACATGAATGAGCATAATGTCATATATTTTTATTAAATTTATTTATTGCTTTTATATGTTAACATGACATATTGCAGAGTAATAGTACCTATGACCTATCTGGTCACAATCAATATCAAGTCAAACATCAATCATAGGTGGGGCAATGCTGGTAACACGAATCTTAGCACCCACATTTCGAATTCAGTAAAATTGCGGTACAGCTCATAAGCACTCTGCACACCACCCCCACACATCTATTCCATGCAGCTGATAACCAACTTAGAATCCCCACATCTAAAGCGTGTGTGTACCTGCTTTAGTCACTTAAACAGTTCTGCAGCACGCTGAATTGAGTATGGATGCTGCCAACTCTCCATCACTGATATCCGGGGAATCAAAGTGAAGTAAGAGCCGGCGTCAGCGGCGTGCATGGGTCTGTTAATATTAGCTCCCACTGTGCCGCAAGGGGATACTTTCACAGCCCCAATGCTTCCTCGTGCTGAAGAGCTGTGCATTCCGCTCTCGCCCAGATAGACACTGAACATACCCATGCTTCATAGGCTGGTGGCTCAGAAGATTGCCATAGACGAGTTATAATGTGTTTGGCCATTAACATCCCCATATCCAAAAGACAGGACGTTGCTTTCAATTTTTTACCCCTAGGAAACAATCCCAGGACACGCCTCCCACGTCAATAGCAAAGGCCGAACCACACAGTGCATCAATCGTGCATGGATTGAGGTCCAATAGTGACTGAGGGTGGGACATGACCACTTCATGTGTAGAAAGTCTGTTCCCAAGCACTGACATCGCTGCCAAGCGGCGTCTACACAGTTAAAATATGTATTGATCTTATCAGGGGTAAAGTATGCTCTTTTGGTGACATAATATTGAATGAGTCGAAAACGCATATTGCGAGGTACATATATGGGGGTTTCGAGTAGTGTCACCCATTCCCTGTCTGTGAAAGGTTCCCCCCTGTATATCTCCCACTTCCTTTGGAGGGACACAAGCGGGCTAGTCATATGGAGGTGCAGTGAGCCTGCTATCCAGTGTATTAAATGCCCCCCTTCCCCAAAGACATGTAGGTACTGTAGCGTATAGTGCATACGCAGTTCTTCTGTAAGGTCACCCCACACTTGTTGTAGGGAATGTCTAAGGGAGTTGTACAACATGAACGTACCTAGATGCAGTCCAGTGGCCTCCATCAATGCGCCATGAGTACTGAGATTGTATCAGTGTATAGGTCCTCTAGTGTAAATATTCCCACCACATGCCAAGCTGCCAGCTCTGCAGCCGACATGTCACATGTGCCACGTGGCATCCCCAATAGTGGTATGGCTGGTACATAGGGCATGGTGTCCCTAGTGAGGTGACAGCATCTGCGGAAACAATGGTATGCTAGATTCAGTAATATGGGAGCCGCGCTGCGGATTTAGCACAGGGATGAAATAAGCGTAGCAACTTACTCCTTGGCCACGCTGGAAGGTCCATGGTTGTGTCTGCCAACTGCTTCGAGGAGAGCCAACGGGCCACCCATTGCAACTGCGTAGCTATATAGTAGTGTTCTAGATTCTGCAGCGCTAAACCACCCTGTTTCAATGGGCGATAAAGTTTAGAGAGGCCCACTCTGCAGCGGGACATGTTCCAGATCAAATTACGCACTTCTCGTTCCAAGGATCGGAAAAGAGAGGCTGGAATATAGAGAGGTAGTTTGACAAAGTAATACAATAGTCGACATAGCACTATCATTTTAACAAGGGCCACCTTGCCCATGACCGTCAATGGCAATATTTTCCAGAATGCCATCTGACGAAGCAGGCTTGATATGGCACACATCAAGTTCCCGCCGAATATATCTGAATCTGTATGATATACTTGTATGCCTAGGTATCTGAATGTGCCAGACTGCCACGCTAGATTAGAAGGTATAGATATTTGGTTTAGAGACGTCAGAGGCGACAATGGGAAAATACAGGACTTGGTCCAATTAACTCGCAGACCGGAGACCTTTGCATGCGCGTTGAGCAAAGGCATTATGTCACCAGGAAAATTCGTTAGGTCTCTAATATACACCAGGAGGCCATCGGCATACAGAGAGACTGCATGTGTCCCATCTCCCAGTGGTATTCCCCAATTGCGTCCTGCCTCGCGGAGTGCAGCCGCCAGTGGTTCCACTGCAAGAGCAAAAAGGAAGGGGGACAGAGGGCATCCCTGCCGTGTGCCTCTCATAACATGTATAGGGGATGACACCAAACATCCCATTCTGTTATGGGCCAACGGATATGTGTACAATAGTCTCACCAATTGTATAAAGCGAGGGCCAAACCCATATTTTGTTAGGACTGCAAAAAGGTAAGTACACTCCAGCGTGTCAAACGCCTATTCCAGGTCAATCACCAAACAGCCCGCCCGTGGCCAATGGCAGGGGGCATACTGTAGTATGTGAAAGAATCTATGTAGCTTAAGAGATGCTGTGTGACCCGGCACAAAGCCATTCTGATCCTAATGGACCAAGGAGGGCACCAGCAGGGCCAGGCGCGTTGCAATCACCTTATGCAATATTTTGTAATCTGTGTTTAAAAGTGCCAACTGTCTACAGGAGTGCAGATCAGTCGGGTCCATATGCGGATTAAGAAGGGAGACTAACATGACCTCTCTTAACGTAGTAAGTAAGCACGCCAGCTCCAAGCACTCCTCGTACAGAGCAAGCAGCTTAGGGGCCAGCAGGGTTGCTTAGGCTTTATAAAATTCAGCTGGTATCCCATCCGGGCCAGAAGCCTTGCCATTTGCAAGTGAATGAATGGCCTACTGTATCTTCAACAGTAAAAAAGGATCATCTAATTCCAGACACCGCTCAGCTGTGATCCGGGGCAGAGATACTCCCATGAGGAACCCCCAACATCCTGTAGGGGAGGAGGCGAGATAGAACTATTTAGATATTCATAATGAGTATGAAATGCTGCATGTATCTAATCCTGTGTGTATAATAAATCACCGGACAGCGTCCGAATAGATAGCACTCCACTAGGGGTATTCTCCTGTCGTATTTAGCGGGCAAGCAGAGCGCCAGCTCTATCCGCCCATGCATGTACATTTACAGAGTGCGGCACATAATTGATGCATCGCAATCGTTCAAGGAGCTCTAAATGGTTTTTGCGCATGGCTAGTAATTGAGATAGGACACTGGGATTCTGTATGACTTCCAACTCCTGCCGCAATAGCTGTCGCGCTATCACGGACACCTCCCGGTCTAGTTCTCTGCGTGCTCCAATACCAAACCCTATACAGTGGCCCGCAACACAGGCTTAAATGCGTCCCATTCGATCGAACGGGAGGATGCTGTTAGCATTGAGCTCAAAGTAGTTAATTATCTGCTGGCCAGTCGACTCGTGGAATGCCGAGTCCTCCAACACAATTGGTTGCATTCTCCACGTAGAAACAGGGCACTGCGCAGTCCCACCCCAGTCGAGTTGAAGGTATTGGGGATTGTGGTCCGAGTGAGTACAGTCCAAGTAATCAGTCTCCACAACCAATTGAAGCAGAGCGGCTGTGCAGAGTAATCTATAGAGTCGGACATGCAAACCATGCGGGCTGAGTAGAAGAAGTACAATCTGGCATCTGCATTGTAATGTCGCCAAACGTCCCTCAATTACCAGTGGTGCAACCAGGTTGCAAGAGAGCGGGCATTGGATATGGCAGTGGTGCGTGCTAATGGCGGGAAGGATCTGTCTAAGTACGTATCCAACACACAATTGAAATCTCCTCCAATCAGGCAGGGAATGTCACCCCAGGGCGACAGTAGCCGAGTTTGTTCAGAAAGATTGTCTGATCTACATTGGGAGCGTATATGTTGCCAAGGAGAACTTGACGGCAGCTCAGTTGACCATGGACAAACACATATCAGCCATCAGTGTCCGCGACCTGTTCTAACAAATGGAATGGAATCCCCCGGCCCGATCATATCAGTACTCCCCACGCATAGGACGAATAATTTGTGGAATATACTTGGCCACGCCATTTTCTTCTAAGTGTGTCTACTTCCGAACTTGTGAGATGAGATTTTTGTAACAGAGAAATATGGACACTATATCGCTTCAAATAGGAGTATACAGCGTATCTGTGTGCAGGAGTGTGCATGCCACTACTTTAATGCATGCCATTGTGCACATGACTACTAAACGATAGTGCAGAACATAGTTGGCACACATCCGACAGTGGCCATGCGATGTGCAAAGGAACTGAACAATGTATGGCAAGTGCCTTCATGTGTCGCCTAGCACAGAACAGGGATGTGAGCAAATAACAACAGTCAACATATTGAAACCATGACATAATGAATACCAAAAGAGCAGTACACCAGAACCCGTGACCGGCCAAACTGGGTGTTAACAACTAAATTAATGGAAAGGTATCCTTACGGTAGGGACAACCAGCTGAGGGTCTACAAAACACAGTAGCAAAGGGAGTCTAACATATGCCACCTTTTAAATAGTACAGTGCGTTCGGCTACAGAAGAAGCATTATACATTAATAACAATTGTGTTTGTATGGAGAGATAGGAGATAGACTGACTGACAGATGAACTCAAAGGAGAATGTCTGACATCTGCAGAGTGACATCTGGTGGCTTATGCAAGCTCAGCAGTGACGGCCACGTAACAGCAGAACGTTCTCCATTTGAGAAGTGGGAGCCCTGTCCTTCCAGGCTAGTGTACAGCTCTATGTTCGAAAGTACGGCCGCCTGCTGTAGTGCATTGTGCCGTTCCTGTATTCTCTGTTCTAGATCAGGAACTGCAGGTAGGTTCCCCACTTTTTGCGCTCTTATCCTGCGTTGCCCTCTGCGACGCCATGCAGCACTGCCTCCTGGCAGCTCCAACCGCAGTGAAGAAGTGGCACCGCCATCGGAGGTCTCAATCCAGTGCCATGCCTCCTCAGTGGTAGCAAAAAAGTGCGTGGTGTCAGCAGTCACTACACTGAGCTTAGCTGGGAAAAGGAGAGAATAAGTGAATTCCATCTCACAAAGGTCCTGCTTCACTGCCAGGAAGCTATTACGTTGCTTCTGCACAGCAACTGTGTAGTCAGGAAAGAACATCACTTTGGCGCTAACCACCGTATCTCTGTCATTGATCGGGTCTCCTTCAATACTACGTATCTATCTCGGTGGTGAAGAAATCTCACCACCAGCGGCCACGGATTAGGGCCCACTGGAGGTTGCTTGGTCGGCACCCTGTGTGCTCGCTCAATGGAGAAAAAGCAGGAGAGTGCGCCCAACGGGAGTGCAGTTCATAATCAGTTCTCCATATACAGCACAGGATCATGCCCCTCAGTGCCCTCTGGCAGACCCACCAGTCGGACATTGTTTCTGCAGGTTCTGCCCCATGCATCCTCCGCACACTGCTCCAGTACTCACAGTCTGTCTGTTAGTGCCTTCAGAGAGGTTTCCAGGCTATGTGACCTGTGCGGTGATATCTGGGCATCTTGTTCCATCAATGTCACTCTATCTGCCAACTTCCTATGGTCCGCATGCAGGAGACTCAGATCAGAGGATATCGTGTCTATTTTAGACTCCAAAGAGGTCGGCGTGTTATCAATGGCCGGCAGTACAGCATCGAATTTGTCCTCTAAGGCGCAGGGGCGCTCTGTAGTATCCATGGTGGCTGTTGACTGCAGCACAGGCGGCACCCCCCCAGTTCGCTGGTGGCCCATGGCTGGCTATGTGAAGTCATCCGTGAGGCAACGGGACCTCTCTGCGCACCTTGCGTTTGCCTCCCGCAGTGAGCACTCCCCACAGGGAACCAGTTGCAAAAGGGTCAGGGCAAAGTCTGCGTAGCAGGAGTGTAATACCTTTAATAAGGACCGGCCAAGGACACCTCGCAATATCTAGTGCTTCCAGCGCAATACATCCGCTGCTATAGAGTGTTCCGCAGCCTGGGATTAACAGTAGTCAGGAGTAGTAGCTGTTCAGTATAGCCCATCTTACTGTCCCATCGTGGCACCTGGCGCCAGATCCCCTCACTTAGGCGATAGTGCATCTGTTCAGCAATGGGCCCAGGCAGCACCAGCAGCATCCAATCTCAACATCACAGTCTCTGCACACGTGGGGCCCGCACCGCAGGTCTGTCTGCCTGCTTAAGAGCTGTCGCAGCAGGTCCAGCCACAATTGTAGCCGCCCCTCTTCCAGCTAGTGCAATCTCAGGGACCCTGGTACCATCATGGGGTCCCCGCTTCCAGTCCTCACAACAGTGGCCGCACCCCTGCTCCAGTGCACTCCGAGTAGCCATGGCCTTCACCCCTGGTGGGCACCACCCACCTCACCTGTGGATAGCTGGGTAGGTCAAGCTTCATCTGGCCCTCACAGCCCAGCTTCCAGCACTCTGCACCACCGCCGACATCCCTCGCACCGCTACGGACAGCCGCTCAGTCTCAAAGCTGCCTCAGGCACACCGCTGCCTGATCCACTCCTCCGCTTGCCATTTTGTTTTTTAGGTTGTGCCGCTGCCACGGAACTTCTCGGCCACCTGCGGGTTCCAAGGAGGATGTAGGCATTTGCACTCAATGCCACCACTCCACAGGGACCCCACCGCATTTCTGCCGGACCAACTCTCCCTGCACTGCAGCTGTTTTAGTCAGGAGAAGTGGGTGGCATGGCGGAGCTCCGCTAACAATCATCCGCCATGCTGGCTACTCAAGCCACGCCCCCATGAGCATAATGGCATAATGTCAGGAATTTTCAAAGAAGTTTCCAGGCTATGTGTTCTTTGTGGTAATATCTGAGCATCTTGTTCCATCAATGTCACTCTATCTGCCAACTTCCCATGGTTCGCGTGCAGGAGACTCAGATCAGATGATACCATGTCTATTTTAGACTCCAAAGAGGTCGGCGTGTTATCAGTGGCCAGCAGTACAGCATCTAACTTGTCCTCTAAGGCGCAGGGGCGCTCTGTAGTATCCATGGTGGTCGTCGACTGCAGCACAGACGGCAGCCCCCCTATTCGCTGGTGGCCCATGGCCTGCCACGTGAAGTCATCTGTGAGGCATCGGGACCTCTCTGCGCACCTTGCGTTTGCCTCCCGCAGTAAGCACCCCCCCACAGGGAACCAGCCGCACAAGGGTCAGGTCAGAGTCTGCGTGGCAGGAGTGTAATACCTTTAATATGGGCCGGCCAAGGACACCTCGCAATATCTAGTGCCTCCAGCGCAATACATCCGCTGCCATAGAGTGTTCCACAGCCTGGGATTAACAGTAGTCAGGAGAAGTATCTGTTCAGTATAGCTCATCTTACTGTCCCATCTTGGCACCTGGCGCCAGATCCCCTCACTTAGGCAATAGTGCTTCTGTTCAGCAATGGGCCCAGGCAGCACCAGCAGCATCCAATATCGGCATCACAGTCTCTGCACACATGGGGCCCGCACCGCAGGTCTGTCTGCCTGATTAAGAGCTGTTGCAGCAGGTCCAGCCACGATTGTAGCTGCCCCTCTTCCAGCCTGTGCAATCCCCGGGACCCTGGTACCGTCAAGGGGTCCCCGCTTCCAGTCCTCACAACAGTGGCCACAGCCCTGTTCCAGTGCACTCCGAGGAGCCATGACCTTCACTCCTGGCGGGCGCCGCCCACCTCACCAGAGGATAGCCGTGTAGGTCAAGCTTCATCCAGCCCTCACAGCCCAGCTGCCAGCACTCTGCACCACCGCCAGCATTCCTCGCACCGCTACGGACAGCCGCTCAGTCTCAAAGCTGCTTCGGGCACACCTCTGCCCGATCCGCTCCTCTGCGTGCCATTTTGTTTTTTAGGCTGTGCCACTACCACAGAACTTCTCGGCCACCTGCAGGTTCCAAGGAGGATGTAGGCGTCTGCACTCAATGCCACCACTCCACAGGGACCGCGCCGCATTTCCACCGGACTAACTCTCCCTGCACTGCAGCTGTTTTAGTCAGGAGAAGTGGGTGGCATAGCGGAGCTCTGCTAACAATCATCCGCCATGCTGGCTCCTCAAGCCACGCCCCCATGAGCATAATGGCATAATGTCAGGAATTTTGTGTAACAAGCGACACACAAAATTTCTGAATTTACACTAGCAAACTTTAAATTACACCCAGAGCTAGTGGCAGTCCCACATATAGAAATATTTTACAACCCCAAACCCTTGGAAATTAGTGATACATATAAAACAATAATAATAACTTTGCTTTTACAGTTGCTTCAGAAAGCACCTTTTCGTTGTCCTTATACTTTCACTCACAGATGGTGGCAGCATCTTCCTCTGTGGCATCACAGACTCCAAGTAACCCACCACAGCACAGCCAGGGCCTGAAGACATGTGTCAACCTTGCTCTAGTGGTGTGCAACATATATATGTATATATGTAATTGTAGTAGTGGCCATGTGTCCAACCTCCATGACCATAACCACCCATCCCATTGTTGTGCACGGCCTTCGGCCATGCACAGTGGTAATTGATCTCAAGTCTGCCTGGCACCATCCCTGGCAGATTTTGGCCCAGGAAACGATTTCCCCCCGAGCCTGAACTTGTAAAAAAATGTTTGGGGGGAGGGGTGCTGTGTGGTTCCCCTCTCCAAGGTGATATTGCCCCCAAATAATCCATCTCCAGTAGCCTGACCTAAATATTTCTTTAAGGTGGAGGGGGCTGCCCGGCCCCCCCACTCTAGGCCAATCTTAGCCCATGGACCCCAGAGGCCAGGCCTAAATATTTAATTTTCTTTTTGGGAGGGGCTACATTGCTGCCCTCACTAGGCTGATCTCAGCCCTGGGGACCATATCCCCTGGCCTAAACATTTAATTGTTTTTTTGGAGAAGGGGGCCATGAAGCCCCCTCCCCAGGCCAGTCTCAGTCCTGGGTGCCCCCATCCCAAAAGGCCCCCCTCCCCCACACCAATCTTGGCCCCGGAGACTCCTTCCTCTGGGGTCCAGCCTTGGTATGTGAATTATTTTGGTGGGGGCTGAATGGCCCCACTCCCCATGGCCAATATCTGCCCCAGGGACCCCATCCCTAGGGCCCAACCATGTGACCTGGTAGGGACTGTGGGGGAAGTCTGAAGACCCTGCAGTTCCAGCCAGCTCACCACCTCCTGTGGGAGTTGCCATTACTGTCACAGAGAGGGAGCTGCTAAAGCTGCTCCCTCTCTGTGAAAGCAATGTGTCCTCTCTCTCCCTGCCGGCATCTCACTGGCCGGGGACCAGAGGAAACCTTCCCTTGCAGTGAGGGAGAGTGAGGGAGAGCTGTTTGACCCTGGGGTTGAACTAGTTTTCATTCTGTGTTCTCGTTGATTGTCTTTCAGTGTTTTTTAGTTTATTTATAATAGCCACACAATAAATATAAAAATAAAACTATTGTTTTGTAGCAGTCATTTCGATATTTCTGGTTTCTTTTATTATTCTGGAAAGTGGAGTTGATCCTGAAATTCAGGAAGGGAATCGGGAGGAGGATCACTCCACACACTTTAACGTCCTTCATTTATGGTTAAGTCTTCTGTTGCCTTATAATTTTGGGGTATAAAATGTATATTCATTTAATCAGCAATAGTCTTTTCACAGTTTGAGGAGAGAAACTGGTCCTTCTGACCATGACAGTTGTCTCAGTTGTATTGAACATATGTTCTGAACATACAAAGGCTAAAAGATGTGTTACATATTTTATAGCAAGCCTGCTGTGTTCTGACCACTGTTAATTCTTCCAATACGAATAGGTCAATGTGTCTTGATTCTGATAGATGTCTGCTGAGTCATCCGATTTGTTATATAAATTAATCTCCAGTGTCATTGTTGTTTCTGCCCTGCCTGCGCAGTTGATTTACATTTTGTCATATTCATAAGCTAACCTATTGCACGTATTGGAAGTGAACATTTTGGTGATGTTAGGGTTAGTAAAGGCAGACTACGTTACCGCTGATGGGTGCTGCTGCTGCAGTTGCAACATACTTATCAATTCTAGGCCAGCACCTCACTCTCTGGAGATGAAAGGCATCAATTCAATTCAGTTCTGCTGTGGCCTTAAAATTGAAGTTGTTCATATTCTAGGTCATCTGCTTTACTGACGATCCAGTTCTAAATTAAGACATCCACTGTTGAAAAAGAAATTAAAGTAGGCAGTGCTTTTCTGTACCATTGGCCAGTATTGTGGAACGGACATACATTTCTATGGACATAATTTGTTTTTCAGCCTTTGATTTGAGTTCACATGAAAGATTAAGCTGTTGACGACTTCAGCTGCTTCTTCATTGATAATAGAAACTATTTGTTTCATTTTTTGCAAATATTTCTGCAGCATGAGCAACATCGTCTCCTTGCTCTGTCCTCCATGTTGACTGACCAAGTCAACTTCTCAATAGGCATTAACCTTTGGATCAGGTACTCCACTAGACCTGATTTATCCCCAGATGAAATTCCTTTCCTTAATAATACGTAATCATTGATATGTCTATACTGCTCAAACAAGTGTTACAGCATGAAGACGGTCGAGTTCCAGTGGGTTGACACCTCATGTAGGAGGGCTTTTACAGGGACAGCTTTTACAGGGACGCTATTAGCATGCTGAATGATCCTCAGCTGCTTCTCAGATTTGAAAGAACGGCTGAAATGAGTGCAAATCCTGTGTCAAATTTCCCATATGTTGTTGACTGCTTCTTTTTGAGAAAGTCTTGAACAATAGATTGATGTAATACACTAACCAGAAGACTGAAGTATCTTCCATCAGTTATGTCTTTGACAATATTACTGCCATTATCAGTTGCAACAAAACCAATACTGAAAGCTCTGGTTTGAAGTTATTTGCAGACTTTTGGAATTAAATTTAAGTTGTGGGAGCTGTATCTGATTTCTCCTTGGAGAACACTGCAATTAGTACCACTTGAAAGAGAGCCATTGTGCAGGGATGCAGATGTAGTCAGTTGCTTCTATGCCAATGGTATACCTAATGACAACTCAGCACTATTCACCATTCTCTCCCTGCATGTGAAATCAGCCCACTTCTCCCCACGTGGCCCCAAGGAACAATTGCCTCCACTGATAAATAGTTGACAGGGCTGAAATGATTAGCTCTTCTCATCCAATCACATTCTAAGTGCAGATTGTATGGGTGTCATTTATGGGTTACCAACAGTTGAGGGTGTCACCTTTGGCTTTCCCCTTGTGACGCCAAGCACTGCCTTTGGGGCCAATTACCTCAGAGATGGCAAAGCTAATGCCAATAAGGCAAGTGAGAGCGTGTTTTCCAGTGAGAGTGTGTGCTAGAATGAGTGAGTCAGCGTGAGAATGAGTGTTAGAGAAAGTGTGACTGTGAGTGAGGATGATTAAGAATAAATAACATAAGTGTGAGGCATTATTAAAGAGAATGAGAGGAACACTAAATGAGTGTAACTGTGAATGAGAACTGGAGAAAAAGTGAGAATGAATGGGGCAAAAAGTGAGCAAACATGAATGTGAGTAGGCATGAGTACATTCAGATTAGGAGTGAATGAAAATGTAAAGAATAAATGAGTGAAAGTAAGAGTGAGTGAGCGAAAATCTATGAGTACAAGTGAAAGTGGGTGAGCGAGACTGAGTAAGAATGAGCTTGAGTAGGCAAATGACTAAGTGAGAATGTTTTGTTATGCTGATGAGTCTGCTGTTGAACATGGCATGCTCAAGTTAATTCTTTGCATTATACTGGCACCTGCTGTTGCAGGGATTCCGGAGGAAATTCTTAGCATAGTTGGCACCCATGGCAAAATGCTACAAATGGCACATTGGAAGAAATACCTGGCATTAGGCAAGACAACTCTGCCATATGGGTGGGTGCATGCATAACAAAATTCTATCTTTGACATGTTAGAGTAAACTTTTGAAATCAGGATCACCCATAGTATATGAATGCAATAATGAAAACAGTCTTGCACTGATATGTTGCATGTAATGTTTGGGCTAATGGGATATCCATGACAAAAAACTAGCCTTGCAAATGGAAGCACTTTTCAACATATGGGCAACCATAGGAGATTTAACATAGTATGGGATCAATTCATAAGGCCATCAGGTTTTTGTTTTTTCCCACTTGACACCGTGAAAGTAATATATGGGTGTCATTTCTAAGCCTACAGATTTTTATCAATTTTATTTCAAATTTGTACTTTAACATGCATTATTGGAACCCTTTTTTTCCAAATTTTCAAAAGAGGAAAAAACCTTCCCCACCTGACCCCTCCCCAAAAGAAATTGAACTCACACTCTTTGCTTGCTTGCTAAAATTTAAGTAAATTTTTCCCTTTGGCATATCACATGAGCACTTTATTATAGGTGTTATCTAAAATAGACGTTTGTGTGTTATGTTAATCAAGTATTTATAAGGGAACTTCAGGGATGTTAATTATTGTGAAACCATCAGGGTTAAGATCAAGTGACTTCTTTTCCTGGGCAAATTGAAGGTCAAAGATAATGTAATGGCTCTTCCTGTGATGTCCTTATGGTCATAGTGAGGTGATGTCTGCTACTCCTGGCATTTTTTGCGAATTAACGTCCCTCGCAGATTGAAATGTTTGTGAAATGATTGAAAAGCACATCTATCCATTTATCTCAAATTTCAACAACTTCAGTAGGGATTGGCACCAATCAACAGCCCTCTATTTTTAAAAACTTTATCTAACCGGGAGCTATATTGCAAGTCTATTGAGCTGCTGTTGAAACTCCCCCATACTTTCTAATCATACAATTCAAAATCATTTATGTGTCCCTTTTATGTACTGTGGCTAGCTCTACCTAATTCATTTTCAAATTTCAAATGAAAGAATTGCATTAGGAAAGACGTGTTTAAAAGATATTTAAAGACATCGCAATGTCGTTAGGAAAAACTGTAAGCAGATCTTGTGCTTACGATGTGCCACAAATGCACATTGTTGGAGAATGGGTTATTGATAAGGGCACATAAGTAGCTAAACTTAGCAATAGGCCACTAACCACCACCAGTCTCAGTTAGGTCTCAATAAATTAACCCCATCTCAACCCTTGGTAGCTTGGCAACAAGAGACAAGGCTTAACTTAGGAGACAAAGCGCAAAACATTCAACTATCATAAAACACAGGAAACAGTTTAAAAATCAAAAACCAATTCATACAAATAAGGAATAATTTTAGCTTTGAAATGACACCAAAGCAAATAAAATCAGATAAAGGAAACAGGAGAGATGATTTTTTTAAGAATTCATGCTTTTTAGCGCATAGTAACGAAAAGCGCCAATCTGGTCACACCTCGACCAGGAAAAAGTCATAGTTTAAGGCCGACCGCAATAGAGCCCTGCTCAGCTACAGCAAGCGGGATGCCTAGGTCAAACGTTTACTTTCAAACTTAGTCGTTTTCTTGAAGATTTTCCTCAGCAGGACCAAGTCACCAATCCAGTCCAACCTCCTGGAGTCCTTCCTCGGATACGCGACGCAGGAGCCCTCAGTGGACATTTCTATGTGCGGACTTAGACAATTTTTCGAGATGAAAAACCTTCGACCGGGGCAAACCTGAATCTTGATCCGACATCCCTAGAGCCCTCTTCTGATATACTGCCTGGGAAGTTCCGGTTAACTTTCTACGTTCAGACTTAGTTACTTTTTCGGAGATTTTCTTCACTGGGCTGAACCTGCAAGTCAGGCCAGGTCGCTGTTGAGGCAAGCTGGCTAGAGTTGCCACAGTGGGTCAGTCCCTTTATGGAGCTTTTTTCCTAAAGTTCTCCAAAGTTCCCCAAACTTCTGGATTTTCTTCTAGAAGGCCTTTTAAGGTTCTTTTGGTGTCCACAGCTCACCCCAAGGTTCCAGAAGCTCTGAGTTGCTCCTTGAGGGGTGCAGACTACAACTCCCAGAATGCACCTGGCACAAAATCCAAATTTGCCACTGGACAGTGGTCAGCTGGGCAGTTTATTCAGGAGTTGGTGCGGGGGACTCAATTGTGCACCTGTAGCATACAGGGAGTCCCTCCTTGAACCAGTTGAAGTCAGGCAAAGTCCTTCTTGTGGTGAAACCCAAGTGTGAAGCTGGTGCAGTCCTCCAGAGTTCAGTGTCCAGGTGCAGGTCAGGGGACAAGAAGGGCAGTCCTTCTTCTTCTGTTGTTCTTTCTTGTAGGGGTATGAGGTGTGGGTGCAGCTCTGCCAGTTTTATCCTTGCTCCTGGGTGAAAAACAGGGGGGTCCTGGTTCTCTAATCAGGTTCAGGGTCCTTCCCCTGTGATGACCACTTCCTGGGAAGTGTGGCAAAAATCTATTCCAGGGAGAAACATTTCTCAAAAATCCATCATGGCTGAAACTGATTTTTTGAGGTTACATCTGGCTAAGCCCACCCACTGGTGTGGCTAAAAATCCTAAACACCCCCCTTTCCTGCCCTCTCCTAATCTAATCAAGGGGGCACCTAATTGTTTGGGTTTGCAGGATGTGAGGGAGGTGCTGGGTTGCTCCAAATTTCCTTTTCTGCCTTTGAAGACCAGTTTGGCAGCCCTCCCTCCCTCCTGCTTCTCCATCTGTTGAGGGAAGTTCTCCTCCCCCAGGCACATCTCTTTGTGTTCATCCAAGGCCACTTCACACCTCATCAAGGCAGCCTGGCCAGGCTGCAGGAGGCTGGCCAATCAGAGAACCTGGAAAGGCCATCTCCATTGGCATGGACAGTCCCAAGTCTATGTTCTACTGTGAAGTCCATCCCCTGTAGGGAAATGGACCACCTTAACAGTTTTGGGTTCTGGCCCTTCATTTGCATCAGCCATCTGAGAGGTCTGTGGTCAGTTTGTAAAAGGAAGTGAGTGCCCAACTGGTATGGCCTCAATGTCTTCAGTGACCAGACCGCAGCAAAGGCCTCCCTCTCAATGGAACTCTATCTTTTCTCTCTGGGAAGTAGTTGCCTGCTAATGAAGGCGACTGGCTGATCTTGGCCC
Source organism: Pleurodeles waltl (assembly GCF_031143425.1). Taxonomy (NCBI): domain Eukaryota; kingdom Metazoa; phylum Chordata; class Amphibia; order Caudata; family Salamandridae; genus Pleurodeles; species Pleurodeles waltl. The sequence goes on along the minus strand of NC_090445.1, from coordinate 775,049,230 downwards.
TCTTCATTAACTTGTGCTAACACTGTCCCAATCCCTTCTTCAGGCTGCCAGAGGCTGGCCAATCAGAGAAGGGCTCTACAGGGCTGAAGTTGGCAACTTTTTAGGTAGAGTTAAAAACTCTTTACCCGAACAAGTTATATTAAATCCAACAATTGTAAGTTGTGGGATTTAATATAACAATTAATTTGATACCAAACATGTATCTGAAACTTCTGGGGACTTTATACATTAAAATAAAGTCTTCCCATTCTAACCTATGGAGGCCATTAACTACAATGAGGGAAAAACAAATGTGGCTTATAAAACTATTTTTATATGGTCCCTGCTTATAGTTCCATGGCACCCAACCCTAGGGGCACATAGGGCACACCTTAGGGGTGACACATGTACAAATAAGGTAGTTTAAGACTTTGGAATTACTTTTAATTCCAAAGTCAAATTTGCATATAACTTTAGTTTAAAAGCAGCCACCACGGCAGGTCTGCATTTCAAATAACACTGGGCACCTCAGCAGTGCACCTATGGGTGCACTACCTATGCGGGGGTCCCTAAATCTACATGCCCTACCATATACTAGGGACTTATAGGTAGGTTAATATTGCCAACTATAATTAGCCTAATTTGCATATCCACTTTATACAGAGCACTGGCCCTGGGACTGGTAAGCAGTACCCAGGGCACAAACAAGAGTCAGTAACCACCAGTATCTGTCCAAAAAGTTTGGAGTGACCAGGCATAAAGGAAGACTTTCCTACACTCCTACATGGTCATTAATTTACGAATACATTCTGTTCTATTGCAATGTTATATAAACCTGCAAATCCAACAGATACTGGGTTTACTTCTTGATGCAATACAAAGTTAACTTTCAAATTCGGTGGAATTAAAACAGGACATAAAAACCCCTGTGGAAATGGACATTTCGGGCATTTCCTGGCAAAAAGGCAAGCACCGGTACAGCAGTGAAGTATGATGAGATGATTTCCTCCTCCCACTGGGGTTTATGCACAGAAACACTGGATTTAAGCTCATGGACAAGCCATTCTCATCTATGCTTTATTCATGTTTAGCCGTGGATGCCATGGCTTGACCTTACTTACTGTAATTGCACAGTTGACAGCGTATATAACACCTGATCATTTTCAAAGTTGTTTAGAATCAGTTGCGCCAAAGCTAAATGCCGTCCAGAAAATGCAGTAACACTGTTCATAAAGTTAAAATGTTTATTATATATTTTTTGGGCCGTCTGTGTTCTTAATTATTCCTTATTTATTTGATGACTATTGACTTCTATGAAATGGATCATTCTTCACCGTTTATCATTCTTTATCGCGTTATCCTTTCGTCCACGCCTTGTCAGCATTCCAAAAAAGAATTAGCAGCATGTGCGTTTAAGTACGGGTTCCTTTTCCCAGCAAGTAAATAACACATGTATTTAGTTCAACGCTCTACAGGGAGTGCAGAATTATTAGGCAAGTTGTATTTTTGAGGATTAATTTTATTATTGAACAACAACCATGTTCTCAATGAACCCAAAAAACTCATTAATATCAAAGCTGAATATTTTTGGAAGTAGTTTTTAGTTTGTTTTTAGTTTTAGCTATGTTAGGGGGATATCTGTGTGTGCAGGTGACTATTACTGTGCATAATTATTAGGCAACTTAACAAACAACAAATATATACCCATTTCAATTATTTATTATTACCAGTGAAACCAATACAACATCTCATCATTCACAAATATACATTTCTGACATTCAAAAACAAAACAAAAACAAATCAGTGACCAATATAGCCACCTTTCTTTGCAAGGACACTCAAAAGCCTGCCATCCATGGATTCTGTCAGTGTTTTGATCTGTTCACCATCAACATTGCGTGCAGCAGCAACCACAGCCTCCCAGACACTGTTCAGAGAGGTGTACTGTTTTCCCTCCTTGTAAATCTCACATTTGATGATGGACCACAGGTTCTCAATGGGGTTCAGATCAGGTGAACAAGGAGGCCATGTCATTAGATTTCCTTCTTTTATACCCTTTCTTGCCAGCCACGCTGTGGAGTACTTGGACGCGTGTGATGGAGCATTGCCCTGCATGAAAATCATGTTTTTCTTGAAGGATGCAGGCTTCTTCCTGTACCACTGCTTGAAGAAGGTGTCTTCCAGGAACTGGCAGTAGGACTGGGAGTTGAGCTTGACTCCATCCTCAACCCGAAAAGGCCCCACAAGCTCATCTTTGATGATACCAGCCCAAACCAGTACTCCACCTCCACCTTGCTGGCGTCTGAGTCGGACTGGAGCTCTCTGCCCTTTACCAATCCAGCCACGGGCCCATCAAGACTCACTCTCATTTCATCAGTCCATAAAACCTTAGAAAAATCAGTCTTGAGATATTTCTTGGCTCAGTCTTGACGTTTCAGCTTGTGTGTCTTGTTCAGTGGTGGTCGTCTTTCAGCCTTTCTTACCTTGGCCATGTCTCTGAGTATTGCACACCTTGTGCTTTTGGGCACTCCAGTGATGTTGCAGCTCTGAAATATGGCCAAACTGGTGGCAAGTGGCATCGTGGCAGCTGCACGCTTGACTTTTCTCAGTTCATGGGCAGTTATTTGGCTTTCCATTTTTTTCTCAGAAGTAGTCCTAACTGGTTGCCACTCAATTTTACCGGACCTTTACACCCCCTGAGCACATCTATCCATCTGTATCTGCCTAGGTTAGGGCACATACAAAATATATTAACTGCTCTGCGATCCTTTTTGCTCTCAGAATCGAAAAACATAAGGAAAGCAGGTTCATTTGGCAACTCAACTAACTACTGATTTCAATATTTGTCATTTCAAATCATTTAAACTAAAGATTATATGCATAGGAAAATTTCCAATTAAAAAAAGTTAAACGAGTTCCAAATGTTAAGCGTGAAATGCCAGTCACTCATAACATTAACTTAAGCTCTGGTTAGACAGGTTACGTGAACTGCACATTTGCCCCACCACTGGGTGTGGAAAGCACTATTGCCATAAATACTTACAGAAGAATCAAAGCTGCCAGAGCAGAAGGATGGGTAAGAAACGTGAACTGTTGTGTGACCAACACCTATACACAAACAGGATTGTGATTAAAATGTGCACTCTGCAGTCCAGTAGCATTGCTTTCTTTAGTAATGTGGTCACTTTGGGCCTGATGTAGATTTCGGCAGATTGGCTACTCTGTCACAAAAGTTACAGATATCCTGTCCACCGAAATATAAATCCCCTTATTTCCCCATTGTATTTATATTTCTGCAAATGGGATATCTGTCACCATTGTGAAGAGTAACCCATCTGCTGAAATCTAAATCAGGCCCGTTGTTTAATGCCAGTGATGTCACTTGGTGATGACATCTATGATATCATTACTAGTGGCAATTGTAACGTAATTTCTCTTTGTCTCTTTGAGGACTGTTGGAAATGCCCCCCATTGCAGGCCACTCCCAATTTTTTTGCCGTTTACCCTCCACATTTTGATGAATTCGTTTTTTTGGCCTTAGAACATGTGCCCTTCACCACTCCTAATCAGTGCTAAAATACCTGTGCTCTCCCTGAAACATGGTACAATTGGCATATACCTAACTGGCATTTTTAATTTGCGTGTAGGTCCCTTGTTGAGTGGTATACCATACATTCAGGGCCTATAAATTAAATTCTATCAGTGGGCCTGCAGCACCTATTGTGCTGGCCACTTAAGTAGCTCTCCTAAACATGTCCCAGGCCCACCACTGCAGCCTTAATGCAGTGTCACACTGCCATGTCCATGTGGCATTTAAACCCTCTTGCCAAGCAATGAATTCCCGTTTTGATACATATGTCACCCCTAAGGGGGGGCCTAGGTAACCCAGAGGGTGGTGTGCTATGTAATTATAAAGTTAGACATGTACTTTTAAGTTGTACATGTCCGGATAGTGGAAAACCTCAAAATGTGTTTTTTGCTAGTGTGAGGCCAACCCCTTCAATAGGATAACATTGGGGATTCCTTGCTACCTTTGATAAACTGTAATTCCTAATTGAGAGGGGGCAGATATGTCATGTTTGGTACCTATCAAATTGTAATGATAAACTCCCTTTAATGACCTTGCAAGATTGCTCATAATAATTGAAAATGACACACTTAGGAAGTTGGCATTTTCCTGCCCTTAGCCCAGCCTGTCTTAAGTCACATGACTCGGTGTAGCTGATGGTTAGACTTTGTGAATTTCTCCCAGACAGTCCCCAAATAGTGGGATTAGGAGTACTTCAATGGCCATTAATGGGCTTGATGGGGGTAGAGCTGAGCACAGCCCCACTTGCATCTGAATAGGCTGTGCCCCTGTATTGTCACTTCAACCAGCTTGAAGCCAGGGCAGTGGAGTCAGGAAATTTCAAGAACTCCAGAAAACCTTTCCAGAACATCTTCCACATTCTAGTAGAAGGGCCCTAGAGTATACAGATAGAACCTTCAGATCAACTCTTCAGTTCACTACTGGACCTGCAGAACGACTCTCAGAGAACTGCCTGCTGATGAGACCTGCTGTGCACTCTGCCAAACTGCTGCTGTACTTGGAAGGACTTCTTTGCTACCCTAAAACCTTGAACCCTGAGAGGCCATTCCCGCTGTTAAGCACTGCATTTACATTTGCAATCCAGACTGCCAGAAGTGACTCCAAGGGCTAGTTTGCTGACCTCCTGTTCAGAGTCACAGGGATAGAACAGGCTCCCACCATCTTGAACCAGCACTTAGACCCAGTCATTATGAGTCATGAACCCCCAAGAGGTCTCCAAATACCACTGGACCCTGGGTTGTGGTGCTAAGGGATACCAGATGTCATCTTACAGGCTATCCTTTAGGTGCTAATTTTAACCATAAACTTTAAAAATGTATAACTCCAGTTCCACTGATTGGGGTTTTATCATGTTGGTGTCAAATAATGTTTTTTTAAATGTACTCTATTGTTCTAAATTGGTGTTGGATTTTTTCTTGTGTTGTTTTTTCACTTTATCATACTTTGTATGCAGCATAAATACTGTACACATTGCCTCTAAATTAAACCTGACTGCTTTGTGTGCCAAGCTGGGGCCACATTTCTACAGTATTGGTCTTTTATATTACAAATGTGGAAAAAAAGAATAGATAGTTTTAAACTATGGTAATTAAAAAAGGAAAAGTAATAGAAAGTGGAAGACGGTGATGCTGCAGGACTCAATTCACAAAGATCCATATAGTAAAGTTAGAATTTCCGTCTAACTTTACAATTTTAGTCTAAACTTAGACCAAAAGTCTAAACTTAGCCCAAAGGTCTAACTTTACTCTGGACTTTTGGTCTAAACTTACTTAGCTTTTGTTCAAAGGTTACCTTTGTAAATCGGGGCCAAGGTATGTAAGGAAAGGGAAAAAAACACTCTAAGCAACAAAAAAGAGGAAAAATTAAAGGAATAATATAAGTGCAGAGAAGACTACTGAGGAAGAAGTCAGGATAAGGGTACAAATTTAAAAAAGAAAAGATAAAGAGGTTTGTTAAAAGAAAAAGTAACTATTAATATTTTAAATATAACTAACTTATAATTATTTTTCTAATGTTCAGGATCAATGGATCCACTGTTTTGCCTGGAAAACTTCAACAGCTGTGCGCTATGGTTTTCGCTTAAATCACGTGATCAGGAGGGATCCACGGATGCCGCAATTTTTTTTATGTGGTTACTTTTAGTATATACGGGCATCTGTCTTTCATATTGGAATCAGTGTGCTCTTACATGCAAGTATATATAAGTTACCCTATAATTATTTTAGTTTCAAATATGTGATTTTAGGTGTATTCCGGATCCGCGGATCCACAAAGAGAACCACAGACTAGGACAATGTTACAAGAAAATTCTGCTTCTTGATTGGTTAGTTTTGGACCACACCTACGTTTGAGTAGGACCACTTCCTAAAACAGTTAATATTTCTGTGGCTGTTGTGCGACTAAGTTGATTTTTGGAGATCATCTTCAAAAATTGTTTATGATGGCTAAAGGCAGTGCTGTACAACCACCTGCAGAAGGTTTACATGGTGAACATGAAGAGGAAGAACACACACGTTCAAATTCACAAAAGTAGAACAAGGTATGGCAATTCTTTTACTATACCTAGTGGAGAGAAGAAATGTATGGCCTGATTTGTTAAATGAAACATGTGTTGTTATTAATTGTCTTGTGGCACATTAAAAAAGTACAGCCATGTCACATCTAGCATGTGGAAGCCTGTATGCACAGTACACTGTTGGACATTTATCCGAATGATGAGGCAGAGAGAAGGAGGAGATTTAATTGCTGAACCTGGCTCATCTTCATCTGGCCATGTCCCATCTGCAACCAGCACTATGGAAGCCACATGCACTAAATTAGGTCAAATGATAACATCATGCCCCATCTTCCACAATCTTGTTATCATAAAATTTAAAGATGTTTTTCCCCAGGTGAAGAAGCACTGTTGCTGATTTTTTTCACAGTTTGTTTTAAGCAACTTTCTACAGCACAGCTGTGCTTTCAAAATGCAAATGTTTGGCATTTAGGTTTTTCCTAAGTGTTTTCATATTTTTTGAAAATAATTAAAAAACAGTTTTTCAACAAAAAATTAAAAAATGGTTCTTTTTAGCACCACCATTGGATCAAAGAGCTATGTTTTATTATTCTTTTAAATTTTGGTGTATATGGTGTTTGTTGTGTAAAAAAGCTCTGTTAGTGTATGTGTTAATGTGTATCAGGGTGTGGTAGTGTATATATGAGTGACTGTGTGAGTGAGTTAGTGACAGCATCACAGTGTACGTATCCAAGTGTACCTGGGTGAGTTAGTGGCTGCATCAGAGTATCCCTGGGTGTATCACTGTATGCATTAGAGTGTGCCTGGGTGTGTCACTGTATGCGTGAGAATGTACCTGGGTGTGTCAGTATATAGATCACTGTGTACCTGTGCAAGAGTGTATGCATAGGTGTGTATCTAGGTATGTCAGTGTATTTATAGGTGTTTGTGTGTGGGTGTGTAAGTGTATGTATCACAGTATGTCTGAGTGTATCAGTCTGTGCATCAGTGTCTATCTAGGTGTGCCTGTGTATGCATTAGTGTATGCATGGGTGTGTCAGCGTATGCATTAGTATACTTCAGTGTGTCAGTATATCCAACAGTGTGTAGTTGTGTGTGTCAATGTATGCATAGGTATGTGCCTGGGTGTGTCAGTACACATAAGTGTGTCCCTGGGTGTGTTAATGTATGCATAAGAGCATACCTGGGTGTCTCACAATATGAATTTGTGTGTGTTTGTGTGTGTCAGTATACGCATATGTCTACACCTGCGTGTGTCAGTGTATGCATCAATGTATGCCTGGGTGTGTCAGTGTATGAATTACAGTGTGTCTGGGTATGTTAGTGAATGCATCAGTCTTTGCCTCTGTGTGTTAGTGTATGCATCAGAGTGTATCTGTGTATGTCAGTGTTTACATCAGTGTGTGTCAATGTGTGTCAGTGTATGCATGAGAGGGTAGCTAGGTGTGTTAGTATATAGATCAGTATGTGCCTGTGTGAGAGTGCATGCATAGATTTGTGCCTGGGTGTGTCAGCGTATTCATAACTGGGTGTGTAAGTATATTCATGAGAGTATGTCTGGGTGTGTTAGTGTGTGCATCAGTGCCTATCTAGGTGTGTCAGCGTATGTATTAGTGTCTGCATGGGTGCATCAGTGTTAGCATAAGAGCGTACTTTGGTGTGTCAGTATATCCATCAGTGTGTTTTTTTGTGTGTCAGTGTATGCATAGGTTTGTGGCTGGGTGCGTCAGTGTATATATCAGTGTGTCCCTGGGCATGTCAGTGCATGCATGAAAATGTGCCTGGATGTGTCAGTGTACAAATAATTGTGTTCCTGGGTGTGTCAGTGTATGCATGAGTGTACCTGGGTGTGTCAAAATATATATTGTGTTTGTCTTTGTGTCAGTGTATACATATGTTTGTGCCTGTGTATGTCACTGTATGCATCAGTGTGTGCCTGGTGTGTCAATCTATGCATCTGAGTGTACCTGTGTATGTCAGTATATGCATCTGTGTGTTCCTGGGTGTATCAGTGTACAGATCAGCGTGTGCCTTGCTGTTCAGTGTATGCAGGAGAGTGTACCTTGTTGTGTCAATGTACATGTAAGTGTGTGCATGGGTGTGTCAGTGTATGCATGAAAGTTTACCTGTGTGTCAGTATATACATCTGTGTTGCCTGTGTGTGTCAGCGTATCCATAGGTGTGTGCCTGGGTGTGTCAGTAAATGCATAAGTGTGTTCCTAAATGTGTTGCAGTATATATTAATGTGTGCATCAGTGTTGCCTTAGTGTGTTACAGCTTGCATCAGGGATTGACTGGTTGTGTTAATAAATGGATATGCATGTCCCTGGGTGTGTCACTGTATATATCTATGCTCCCCTGGGTGTATTAGTGTTTGTCTGGATGTGTTAGTGTGTATATTACTCTTTGCTTATGTATGTCAGTATATACATCAGTGTTTGTTTGGGTATCTCAGTGTGTGGATTAGTATGTGCCTGCATTTTATCAGTGTATACATGAGCAAGTCCCTGGATATGCCAGGGTATACACCAGTGTGTGCCTGGGTGTGTCAGTGTATGCATTAGTGTCTGCGTCAGTGTGTTCATCTGTACATCATTGTGTGCTCAGGTGTATGAGTGTGTGGATGAGTGTGTACTGGGCAGTGTCAGGGTTTGTATCATTGTTTGTCTGGGTGTGTCAGTGTGTATATTCGTGTCTATCTGAGTGTATCAGTGTCTCAACTAGTATGCACCTGCATGTATACATGAGCGAGTCTCTTGGTGTGTCATGGTATATCTCAGTGTGAGCTTGGGTGTGTCTGTCTGAGTGTCACACTGTATGTGTCAGTGTTTCCCTGAGTGTGTTTAGTGTATGCATTAATGTATCCCTGGGTGTGTTAATGTGTATGTCAGTGTGTGCTTGTCTGTATGAGTGTATGGATGAGTATGTGCCTGGCTATGTTAGTGTATGCATTATTGTGTGCCTCGGTGTGTCAGTGTATGGATTACTGTCTACCTGGGTGTGTCAGTGTCCCGATTAGTATGTTCCTGCATGGACTAGTGTATATATGAGTGACTCCCTGGGTGTGTCAGGCTATATAAGGTTATACCTAGTATGTTGTCGGTGTATGCATACGTGTTTCCATGGGTATGTTAGTGTATGTATTAGTGTCTATCTGGGTGTGTCAGTGTCAGTGTCAGGATTAGTACATGCCTCCTTGTATCAGTGTATAGATGAGTGAGTCCCTGGATGTGCCAGGGTACATACCAGTGTGTGGCTGGGTGTGTCAGTGTTTGCATTAGTGTCTACTTGTATGTAGTCATCTTTATGTCAGTGTGTGCTTGGGTGTATAAGTGTATGGATGCGTATATATCTGTGTACGTTAGTGTATGCATCAGTGTTTGTCCTGATGCCTCAGGGTACGCATTATTGTCTATTTATATGTGTCAGTGTATGGATTATTACGTGCCTAGATGTCTCTTTGTATACTTAAGTGAGTCCCTGGGTATATTAGGATCTATACCAGTGTGTACCTGGCTATGTTAGTGTATGCACCAGTGTTTCTCTGGGTTTGTTAGTGTATGAATCTGTGTGAATTTGGGTGTGTTATTGTCTGTATTAGTATGTGTATGCATGTATCAGTATATAGATCAGTGTGTTCCTAGTTGTCAGTGTTTGTATGAGTGCCTTCTGGCTGTGTTAGAATATGTATCCGTGTTTGCTTTGGTATGTCAGTATATGCATTACTGTTTGCCTAGGTGTATAAGGTCATACATGAGTGTTTCATGGGTGTGTTAGTGTATGCATATGTATATGCAAAGGTGTTTCCATTAGTGTGCATTGGTGTATCAGTATAATTAATTATTTCTGGCCTATGAATGAACAAAGATGTAATTAGTAACCTACATTACCCCAAAAAATAGGTCCTTTAATCTGTGTAAAAACAGAGAAAAGTAAAATAGAAGTTACATTTTAATATTAATATTAATAACAAAAAAACCTTCACAATCTGTAATAATTAAAAGGTATTGTTAATGACAAGAGGCAAAGAACATATATCAATGTATAGCAATTACAAATAGTATTTAAGTATGTCATGTTGCCTTGTCCACTCTTCTCAACTTCTACACTTTTGCACTATAAATGAAGTGTGTATAGATTCTCATCCTTAAAGAGTGGGGAGGGGGCAGTCATATGGACTGTAAACAATACCCATAAGTACATAGCACGTTATTTCAAATTAACATTACCATGTATCACACTTAAAAATATTTAGCGAATTATTTCACCTATACTTGTTAAATAATATAAAGTATATTAAAGTTTTATAATATATTTAATGTATATGAATCACAGTGGTAGGTGAAAAGACTTCTAAGGAAATCATCCTTTGTAGGCCGCATGATGTCATAAAATCTGATAATCAGTTCAACAGGAGTAGAGTATATCAGTGGTGTTATTTTTTTTTTTAATGGAAATCCAGCTGTTCTTCAAACAGAAGTTTAGCAGTATTCCTTTTTCTCTTCAGTAGATCTTTGTCCTGGTTTATACTTTGTAATCTATCATTGCAATTTAGTGGTATGTCTGTTTCTTTCAAGAGTAAGTAGATTTTGAGATTTCAAATCCATTATAAAGACACCACCCCTGGTAGGCTGTATGATGTCTTAACTTATTGTATTAGAAGTCTTATAATTGTAGTATTATATTTTTCCAGGAGTAATCCTCTTTAGAGATGTGGTTCAAGAAAGAGAAGGTAAGAATTTGGCAGTTTATACAGAAATTTCTAATTGAATGTAATGTTGCTATTATTACACTATGTCCAGCCAGTTTTATTTTATAAGTAGATGGTGTAGTGTCCAGATATAACATTCACTCCTTCATGAAAAATAATGGCTATAAGGGTATATTATTTCAACAAATAGAGATTTCTCCAGTTTTAAAATTAGTAATTTGAGTTTCTAATTTAGGGGGTATATTTACAAGTCCTTGCACCTCCTTGCACCTCCCTAGCATAATTTGGTTTATAAGAAGGAGGCCAAATTTACAAAGTGGTCTCTGTATGCATTGCGCCAGATCTGATGTATGCATGGGGGGCACTCCCACACAGGGAGGCACAAAAAATGGTGCAGTGTAATTTACAAGATTTTACTGTGCCATTTTTTCCTGTCATTTTTAACTCCTGCTTATGGCAGGCATTAAAGTGATGGTCCCATAATAACCTAATTCTCTGTGCTCTGCTGGACTAGCACCATAATTTATGGTGCTAACGCAGCAAAGCGCCACAATAGCATCATAAATTATGACACCATTGTGCTAATGTGTGCAATAGTGCGCTGTATAGTAAATACAGCGCTACCATGGTGACATTAGGGGGCACAGGGCGACACAAGAAAAGTGACACATCAGAGCTGATGCACCACTCACTTGTAAATATGTCCTTTAGGGCCATATGTACGAACACTTTTTCCCATAGACACAGAATGGGTAAAAACCTTTGCTACATCTGGCCCCTAGTTCCATCTGCATTGCAACGCTGTAGCATTAATATGATATACTTGCCAGTTTTTTTATGATCAAAGTTGATAGCAGATCTTGCTTGCATTTTGTGCAAGTGTTGTTCTGTGGCACATGTTTAAACGCTCACAGCAGAATCTTTATAACAAGGAAAAGAGTGCAGAACAGAACCTGTTATCCTTTTTTGTTTAATTTCATGAACCAGAGTTGGTAAGGAGAATAGTGCATCTAGAATTACATTGGCATATCAGTTGACTCTGGAGATGTTTGAGAACTGGTAACCTACAAAGTCACCTTCATTTTAACTGTTGTTTTTGACCTTCACTATGATACTTTTAAATATTTTGCTTTGATTAGATTGTAGGCTTTTTGTAAACTGGGTATTGCCCTAGATGAGGAGCATACAGGCTTCTCAAACAGTTATACTCCACTACACAACTGGGATCAGTGTTTACTCTAGTGTCATCAAACTTCTAAAGTTTTTCTAACCCATGACAAAGCTACATCAGACATACCTTTTTCTAATACAGTGCTACCAATATTAGAAATGCTGCTTCTGCACTTAGGGCCTCATTATGAGTGTGGCGGTATACCACTGCACTCCGGGTGGTCCAACCACCCAATTATGACCCTGGAAGGTGGACCCTTCAGTGGACCACCAACCCCACTGGGAATATTGTTCCTGACAGGCTGACAGCGGTCTTGGTTGTTGTCAAGCACTAACCTGTCTGTCCCACAGAAACACAATGTTGACCAAGCTGCTTGGTCCCAATTGCACCTAAATGTTGCAAGCCTCCACTTGAATACACATGATCACTGTCCTAGGGGAAAGAGGATGGATGAGAGAAGGAGAGAGAGGCTGGAGTCACAGGGCTTGATCTGGATTTCAGTGATGGTTCTTGAAAAGCTGGTCTTTCCTATGATAAATAACACATCAGTCAAATAACTAATATCTCATAATCCACGTATAATCTACTGTTAAACTATGATGTGAAATCTAGATGTAGCTGTTGGGGTCCCCTTTCACGCTTTCGATGGATCTCCCTCTCTCAAGGAATTTTTGGAAACAACGTGGATCACCTGTAATTAAAAAAGAGCCATGAATCTCCTGTACAATCTATAGCTATTCTCACTGTGTTCCCAGATTAGTCCCTTGTCACCGCAATTAAGCCTACCTAGATGTTCCAAGATGTTCATTGGATATCTTGCGTGTTTCACATTGAAGAGATTTCTCAAGATGCTGACTCACTTGACTAATAGACATTTGCATAGGCAACAATAATAACAACAAACTCTCAGGGAATTAAATTCTCCAGATATTCGTGGATTAATTGCTGTGCTGTGCTAGTATTGTGAGGAACCCAATTCGCTGTTTAAATCACGCTGAAAACATGGGTTAATATCAAGCATTAAGGTTCACATTGTATTACAGTAAAAACATAGGGTTAATCAATAGCGCTCAACTTCATGAATAACCAGCTTATCACTATTCCATCACAGTGTAATTTTGAACATGGCAAAGATAAGCTTCAACTTCGTTTAAGCGCCAAATAGGGAAAGTTCTGCGTCACCAGCAACAATTTGAAATAATGCAATTGCCACTTTGAACTCAGTGATAATAAACATATCCACAGTATATCGTTTTCATAATAATTGTTCAATAGAAACTCCTGTCTGTGGTATAATGTAAACAACTACCATAAGCGTCATAGCATGACAAGCAGCGAACATCCCAATGACCTTAAAAGCCAAATATGTGCCCTTTTAGGCGCATCACATCCTGGAACATTTGCTTATCAAGTTTCAAGTCTGCAAGTATAAAGATTTAGCAATAAATGTTCTTAAATCGCATGCAGCGCATTACTGCCTTTTTAAGGATTAATTCCCTTGGTTTCCTCTTCAGCGGCCTCCAAGATGCTGAACAGAATATAATGTGAAGATCAAAAGCGGAGGAACAGAGATTCCTTCTCTGCAGCCGGTGACCTTTACAACAAGCAATCCACTTAGGCCAGGTGTGGTTTAAATACCTGCTGCAGACACTCATAGGGAACCACACCCAGTCCGAGTCATAGGGATGCTGGAGGCTTGTGCAACATGTGTTCCCAAACAAGCATTGAACTATAACATGCATTAGTTCTAACAAGCATTGATCTCTGCAAATAAGCATTGGTGTCTGTTAACATGCATTGGCCCCTGCAAAGGCAAATGATCAACTCAGAAGTTTTTTACTGGGGAATATCCGGGTTTGCAGACCCAACAGTTGTAGTCAGCCAGGGCAGCACTGAACTAAGTGCAACCTGGCTGATTACAACCTTGTGCTCCACCAGCCTTTTAATGGTGGTTTCCTCACAATGAAAAGGCTAGTGGAGAACAAGTGCAGGGGGCCACGGGAGGCCCTTGCACTGCCCATGCCCATGTCCCTCTTGCTTAGCAACATCAGAATGCTTATTGCCTGCTTTGCAGACAGGGTGTATTCCAAGGGTGCTGAACGGCCCCCTCTGTGCTAGGATATAGCACTCGACTCCCTTCAGGGACCCAAGTGCTACATCATAACACTGTTCCCGCCAGATTGAACAACAGGAATACATATTGCTATGTTCCCACTAATAAGCACATCGGGAAAATTATAATACACTCAGGGTGGCATCCTCCCGGCGAGTGTGGTGGGCCCGTGGTAAGACCGCCAAACTAGTACTGAGGGGCTTAGGCCTTGAGACTTATATATTGTTACAGCACATGCTAGAGATCTAGAGATATTGGAAATTGCTTTCTGCAAACAAATAATTCTTTTACAAGCAAGAAATGTGTACCAGACCTTGCTATCTGTTTTACACCTTCAAGATCATTGAAGTTTAATTTCTAGGCAAAATCATCCTACAGTTCCTACAAACACGCAAACACTTTGCTACTCCTACAGTTTTGGAAAAAGACTTTTGACTGTAGCTTTTACTGTATTGTCACTCCTTGGTGTTCCATTTTATCAATTGACATCAATTCCAATATTTGTACTTTCTCAAGTTGCAGTAATTCTTCATTAAAAAAGTTATATTCTTGGTGAGTAGGTATTAGACACACAATAGAATGTTGTTGTTGAATACATTCAAACATTATCTGTGCTGCAGATCTTTTGGAAGTAAATATGTTCTTTATGAGTCAGGTTTCCAAGCAGAGCTTTTCTTCTGTTGACAGTATTTCTACTCTAATATCCTTCAGAATATTTCCATATTGCTTATCAAATGCTTGATGCATGTTTCTAATTAGTTCTTTATACTGGAATTTCAACCAAATGTTCACATGTCCAATACTTTCTAAAGAAACTATGAATTTCTTTGTGCAAGAGGCTCCTAAACATAGGCTATCCAGGGGTAAGTTGTGAGAAATCACCAAAACAATAAGATGCCTTCCTCCAAAAAGCACATCATACTCTGTGTTCAGTATCTGTTGCATTCTTAAATGTACAAAGGCGAGCATTACGTTTGAGACCATGCACACCTCATCAATGATTAAAAGTTTTAATTTCTTGAATACTCTTGAAAATTAATGACAAGCTTCCCCAGATATCTTTAGGTACTTCAGTTTATTATTGTGTTCAAAAGGGAGCATAGGTAGACAATGTAAGTCAATTCCTTTGATGTTGTGTGCTACCAAACCAATAGGGGCTATTACTAAACACGATAGTGTTTTGTTTTTCTTATGTGGGATGGTGCATGTAACCCACTGTCTATGAAAAACAGTACAAACTCACCCTTTCACCCTCAGTTTCAAAGTTTGGTGCATTCTTTATCCGTAGGAGCATGTGTAAATAAGGAACACCACTTGCCTGATATTCTTTTCTCTAATCCCTACATACATTAGCAGGATCCATAAAGCAAAGTTCTCCTGCTGTCTTCAAATGAATATCCTTTATGTTAGAATTTGCTTGTCTTAGAAATTCTAGTAAATAATCCTGTGCATATTCTGCGTAACAAGGCATAACAAACCAAGTAGGAGGACCTAAGTTTCGGGGCATGCATTTAAGTTCTCCATGATGACGCTACCAATATTCATTAGTCCCACGTTGACGTGCCATCAACTTAACTAATTTGTCCTCCAGATTTTCATCCTTACCTTGCATCTTATCAACCAACTCCCTTGCATAAAGATTTTGTAGATTGACTCCTGTTTTAAGAATATGGTGCACAGCATAAGAGAGTCCTGACGAGTCACTTTCAAATAACAACTGGAATATATAGGGAATACATTGTCGAAGCCTAAGGTCTTCTGAATATTATCTTGTTGACCTGTAGTCAGCTGCTGGTATTTGTAAAGGTCACTCATCATAGTGGCCACCTACTCCTGTGAGAAATAACTGTGGAAAACAGCGAGCCACTAAATTGTTTTCCCCAGACATTCATTGGAGCTTCTCTAGCTTGTTTCATTTGAAACAGATCACTTGTAGCCCCAATAAGTTATTTTAAATGAACTGGATGAATACTATAGTGCTCCTATATTTCTTCTGACTTCTGTTTATCCAATTTTTCTGTTTGTTCACTTGTTTGTAGTAGTTCATCATTAATACAACTTACATTTCCAATAATGTCAACATTTTTGTAAATAAAACATTATTTTCTTTTAAGTATAATGTGGAATTTTTTTACATTATTCACACCAACTAAAAGTAGCCAGATTTGTTTACTTTTCATAGGCACTTCATACACTAGAATAATGAGTGGGTGATCTACATCTTTATCAACAACCACAAGCAGTAGCAACATTTTATTTTAATCTAATGGTGCATATACAATTATTTATTTAAGCTATTTCTGTAGTTCTGTTGTGACAGTTTCCCTGTCTTTGGCTCCATTTGAATGAGCGCTTAAAATGAAAGAACATTACTAGAATTGATTCATACACATTGAATTGGTCAAGTTCTTGTGACATTGGTAGCAATGATAATCTATTATGAATTGCTTTAGCTGGCACTTTGTTTTCTTCTAATTTGTCATTACAATACTTAGATATCCCTACCTTTGTGTTGAAATGAAAATATTCTTCAGCAAATAGATATGCACCCAATTCTTGCCACTCATCATTTCTTGTTCAGTTTTAGAAAAGACAACTACATTGGTTTCTTTAGTAAGTGTGGCGACAACAAATACAAACATGCTCAGGTTTCTCAGAACACACTGTTTCAGACTTTCATATCTCCTTAAGACATTTTCACTACTAATCTCTGTATCCACTTCCTCTACACCTGTTCTCACTGCCTCCTCATTTTCTCTATTATATTTTTCATGTGCAAAGAAATGGATCCGAATGTCTTCAGAAACTTTCTCAACTTCTGCTAAATTATCACGTAACAGAGCTCTATTCAAATCTCCTACACATAAAGCTGGGGTTTTTGCATAATAAAGTCTCCTAACAAAATTGTGCATTTTTGAATGATGCACAGCTAACATTCTAAAGTGATGAAAACTCCTTCTACACACTTTCTTTGACAGACCTGCCAATGAATGACCTTGTAAGTTAGTGAATTTTCTAACATTGCATGGATCTAATTCTTGAAGCATTTAAATTTTCTGTTTGAGACTTCTCCAGAAATATTTCCTTAGGAAATTTTTTGAATTTATCAATTGATGCCTGATAGATACTCCAAATACTGCTACACTTCCATTGGCACACAGGAGTTTGTTTACCCCTTCCTTGTACTTCTTCAGTGATCACATGTTTTACATTCCTAGGAACTATCTGTTGGAAAGTGGATTATTGGTAAGGACAGGTAAGTACCTTCCCTTAGCAATAGGCCAATAACCCCCAATAGGTTCAGTTAGGTCTTAATAAATGAACCCCAGCACAACCCTGGGTAGCTTGGCAATGAGCAACAAAGCTTAACTTAGGAGACAAAGGCTCTCATTATGAGTCTGGTGGTCTCATGAAGACTGACACATTATGAGTGTGGCGGGTTGGCCTCTGTCAACCCGCCACATTCCCGCCTGTACCACCACAGTGGTTGGACCTGCCGGGCTGGAGATTAGCATCTCCGACGAGGCGGTATAATGAAGACCGCAGGCGGTATTAGGAGTTAGGTTTCTACTTGCGTTTTCGCGGCCATAGCACTGCTACAAAACCCTGGGGGAAAGGTTACTGATGACAGGAAATGTATTTCCTGTCACTGGCAGACGACTCCCCCACCCCAACAAGCCCAATGCCCCACCATCCCTCCGTCCCAGAACCCCCCACCCATCCTACCAGGAGAGCGCCCCCCCTAAAACAGCCCCCTCCTAGTACACCACTCCCCCACCCCCTAGTACAGCCCCCCTCACCCCACTCCCCGCATACACGCACACAGACAGCCACACGCACCCTGCATACACTCCATCACCAACACTGACATGCACGCGTTCACTCACAAGCGCCCATACTCACATTCACTTCAACATTCATACACGCATTCACTTCAACATTCATACATGCACTCACTTCAACATTCATACACACATTCAACCAAGCATACACACATGCATACACACATGCATGCACACACGCATACACACACGCATTCACACCCATACACACACACATAAAAACACCCATACACACTTACATTCACACACGCAGACAACACACACTCACATACGCACACACTGCAAACCCCCGTCCCCTGTTGGACCCCCGACTTACCTTGTCCGGCGAGGAGGTCGTTCGGCAGGGAACAGGCGCTTTCACCGCTTGCAGCGCCCTGCAATCAGGACACCGCCAGGCTGTATTACAGGTTATAATATGGCTGGTAGAGTCTTTTTGATGGGGCAGGGCCGGTGGTGGAATCGCCCATGTGCTTCTGACCACGAGCACCAATACTGTAGGATTTCCACCCAAAATGTGGCAGACATCCTGCAGTACTCGTAATACGGTGGTCAGCTCTGGCGGTAATGTTTCTAGTACTTAGAAACTAAAAACGTCACTTAGGATATCTGGTTGCACTTTGAGCAGGGCAAAGTCAAAGTTTCAGGCTGACTATGATGGAGTCCTGCTCGGCTAAAGCAAGTGGAAGGCCTCAGTCAAAAGTTCATCATCAGATTTAAGAACCTGGCTGTCTTTTGACCGCCAGAATTAATGTGGCGGTATAACCCCCAACAGGCCGGCGGTGTATACCGCCACATTATGAGTGTGGTGGGTTGGACGCTGCCAACCTGCCACATCTCCAATCATACCGCCATGGCAGTATGAACCACATAGCCAGAGATGTACATCTCCGACCCAGCAGTCCACAGAAGACCACTGGCGGTATTATGCGCCGGCCTACAGCCATGGTTTCTGCGGTAGTAGGGCTGCCAGTGACAGGGAATTCCTTCCCTGTCACTGTTAAACATGGCAGGGCCATGCACCTGATACCCCCACCTCCCTACACACATTGCGCCCCCACCCCTCCTGCACTCACAGCATCCCCTACCCCCTACAGTCACAGCACCCCCACCCTCCTACAGTCACAGCATCCCCTACCCCCTACAGTTCCAGCACACCCTACTTACATGATGTCCCCTACCCCCTCCCCACATAAATGCACACATACACCCACACACTCCAATCATACACCCATTCACTTACACTTCCAGACACACATCCACTCAAACACTCATCCATCCATGGATTCACTCACACACACTCACACTCATTCAGACACTCATACACACAAACATCCAAACACGCATGCTCACACGCATACACACTGACATGCAGACATGCACTCACTTCAACATACATACACGCCTTTACTCACATGCATACAACCACGCAAACACCACAACACTTTCAGTTGCACTCACAAATGCACACACACATTCATACACACACGAAGAAACCACACCCTCACACACAATACCCCTCACCCTCACCCTCCCACCCCCCTCCCCTGTGGGATGCCCAACTTGCCTTGTCTGACAAGGAGGTTGTCCGGCAGGGAAGAGGAAGGGGCCCTGCTACCACCGGCAGCGCCCCACCAGCAGGACACCGCCAGGCCATATTAATGGTCCTAATACGGCTGGCGACATTCTTCTGGCGGGGAGGTGCAGGTAGTAGCAACACCAATGCGCCGCTGTCCGCCAGCATGGTTACTGCTGGATTGCTACCCTAAGTGTGGCGGAAATCCCGCAGTAACCATAATATGCGGTCTTCTGGTGCCCATGGCTTCAGCGGTCTCACTTAGAGACGGCCAAAGTCATAATGAGCGCCTTTTCTCTTTTTCTTGAAGATTTTCTTAAGCAGGACAAAGTCACCAATCCGATCTGACCTTCCTGGAGCCCTCTTTGGAATTGCGTCAGAGGAGACCTCAGTCAAGAATTCTACCTTCAGACACAGATAATTTATCAGGACAGAAATGTTTGTCCAGGCCAATGCTGAATCTTGATCTAATGTCTCTGGAGCCCTTCTTGGACACGCTGCGTGGGAAGTACCCGTCAACTTTTATACATTTAGACTTTGTCACTTTTTACAGCTTTTTCTCCCTGATGTCGGGCGACTCTCCATAGCAAGCCAATTTCGAATCAACGTCATCGGATTGCCTTTCCAGGCCCCCCCCCGGTGAAATCCTGGAAGTCTGGGGCTCCAGAGCTTTTCAGCGGGACAAACCTGCTGGTCAGGCTGGGTCGTGGTCTACGTAAGCCGGGTTGACTCTCGACGGCGGGTCGGTCTGTTTATGGAGCTTTTTATCAAAAGTTCTCCTATCTTCTCCAAACTTCTGGATTTTCTTCCAGAAGGTCTTAGAAGGTCCTTGAGCAGTACAGAGCTCATCCCATGGTTCCAGAAGCTCTGGGCTGCTCCTTGAGCCTTAGGACTCCAAATCCCAGAATGCACCTCTCTTAAACTTCAAAATAACCAACAGACAGTGGTCAGCTGGTCAGTTTCTTCAGGATTTGATATAGGGGACTCTGGTTAGCTATTTTTTCACATTTAGCAAGCAGAGAGTCCCTTCTCAAACCCGTTGAAGCCAGGCAAAGTCCTATTTGTGGTGAAGCCCAAGAGTGCATCTGGCGTAGTCTTTCAGAGTGCAGTGTCTAGGTGCAGGTCTGGGGTCCATCAGGGAAATCCTTCTTCTTCTGCTGTTGTTCCTTGTAGGTATCTGAGGTGTGGGTGCAGCTCTGCCAAACTTATCCTTGCTTCTGTGGTGAAAAGCAGGGACGGGGGCAACTGTCCAATCACAGGCAGACCATGACCCTCTTGGACTACTACTTGCTGGGAAGTGTGGCAAAAATCTATCCGAGGAAGCAGCATTCCTTAAAAATCCAAAATGGCAGAAACTGTATTTTGAAGATTAGGTCTCACTGAGCCCACCTGTTGTGACCTCTCTCCTACTATCTCCTAATCTAATTAAGAGGGCATCTGGTTGTCAGGGTTTGCAGGAAATGGGGGAGGTCCTGAGCTGCTCCAAATGTCCTTCCCTCCTTTGAAGACCAGTTTGGCTGCTCTCCCCCATCCTATTTCACCATCAACTGAGGCAGACCTCCCCCCTTGCACTTCCTTCATGTTCAGCCAAGGCTATCTCACACCTCATCAAGGCAATCTGGTCAGGCTCTCAGAGGCTGGCTAATCAGAGAAGGACACTACAGAGCTGAAACTGTAACTTTTAGGAAGAGTTCTAAAACTCTTGCCCTGAACTAGTTATGTTAAATTGAACAATGCATTTATTATAACAATCAGTTTGAGAACAAACTTGCCCCATTTAGCTCCTTTGGAGACTTTATTAATTAAAATAATGTCTCTCCATTTTAGCCTATTGAGCCTATTCAGTACAATGAGGGAAACAACAATTTTGCTATTTTCCTCACCAGGGCTCATACAACATCTTTTATAAGGTCCCTGCTTCTAGATACACTGCACCCAACCCCTGGGGCACCTAGGGCACACCTTAGCGGTGACATATGTAAAGATAAGGGTGCACCACCTATTCTGAAGTCCCTAAACCTACATGCCCTACCATATACTAGGGTCTTATAGGTAGGTTGACATAGCCAATTATAATTAGTCTAATTTGCATACTCATTTTACACAGAGCACAGGCCCTGGGACTAGTTAGCAGTACGCAGGTCACCATCAGTCAGGAAAACACCAGCAAAAAGTGAAAAAATGGGGCAAAAGGTTGGGGGGCTTCTGCAATCAGCTTCTTCTAAAGGAGTACCATCCTTCACTTTATAGCAACAGCCACTTCTGTCAACTTCATGCAGTAATGTGTTCTCTACCCAGTATCTCTCTTCACTAAAAAATGGTACTGTGCACTTTTAAAAACTTTACAAAAACGACTTAAACCTTTTCCTTAAAGCTCTTTTCCTCATGCATAGTACTGTGTTGTCTAGGGTCTTCATTCTGTTCAATATTAGGAAAAAAGTGCCCTTTTCTAAACAAATGTTTTGTCCCCATACCCTCAATACATTGCTTCTGCTTAGTTATAGCACTTCTCTTTTTATACTTCTTTATCTTTTTCGACAAATTTTGTATTACTCTAGTTAGAAACATTTTTACTCATCTCTTAAACTGTTTTAGTCTCCTGTCAACTCCTTTTTTTTGTTATTACATTTTCTAATTTACTAGCATGTAGACCTCCCTCTTTAACATTTGATTTACAACTCCTCTTTTCATTGAACACATTTTTTTCAGTTTGCAATTTCAACATACTTTTTT
The DNA here is from genome assembly GCF_031143425.1 of Pleurodeles waltl. Classification (NCBI taxonomy): domain Eukaryota; kingdom Metazoa; phylum Chordata; class Amphibia; order Caudata; family Salamandridae; genus Pleurodeles; species Pleurodeles waltl. The sequence goes on along the minus strand of NC_090445.1, from coordinate 775,027,004 downwards.
TAAAAAGCCCTTAGTGCTCTTACCAACTGTTTTTTTTTCTTGTCCACATTTACCACTTTATCTATCTTTATCAGGCAAGTGGATGTCTGTAAAACAAATACAAATGCATTTAGCTCTACCGCAAATAGTATTATATTGCATATTAGAATTAATTAAGTTTGTCAGTGTGTGCACTACCAACTACATATGTGTCAGTGATTATCTAGGTGAGGGGTGAATTGTTAGTAATAAAAGTAGACTTTAAGGTTTAGGAAATTGATTTTTAATGGCAACTCTAGCTAGCACCACAACAGCACTACTTGTCTGGGTGGGATTGTAGATTGTGTCAGTACTTGGCTACATATCTGACAGAGTGTATCAGTACTTCTTTGAGTGTCCCACCATACGTTTAAGTAAATATAGTAAATACAGGGATATGTAGCTATGTGTACAGCTGTCTTGAATAATGCAGGAAACATAAGTGTTGTGTGGGTGTGTGTATGAATGTATAAAGATCTCTTTTACTGTCTGACTTGATGTGTGATTAGCTCTATCCTTTTGTTAATGGGTATATCAGTTGCAGTATCGGTAAGACATTGTGTATATATCTGAGCATAAGAGTCTGCAAGTGCATGTCTAACTCGCTGATACTTAGAAGGAGATTTTTCATATTTTAGCCACAAAGCACCATGCTCTATGGCCTAGGTACAGCCTAGCTGAGTACTCAACTTTCTGTAGTACAATAACAGCTTAACGATTGACAAGCAGCTTTTCTAATGGCAAGTCGAGCTGACAGTAAAGATGTACAGTTACAGTCTGCAGTAGTAGGCCTGAGCCATGTTTAAAGGATTAGTTATTTGTGTGTGAGTAGGCTGTGACAGTACCTGGCTACATAGCTGAGTGACTGTATGGGTCCCTTTAGGGGTACGCCACCAGATGTTTAAATGTGCATGTGCATACATGTAGGAGCAGCTCTCTCAGTGTAGACTAGATATGCCAGTGGCTCTACTCTTTTGATATTAGCTATATGAGTTTAAAGTATGAGTTAGACACTGTATATGTAAGTGAGCAGAAGACTCTGTAACTGTATATCTAACTCCATGAAACTTAGAAGGATATGTTTCATCTGTTAAATATAAATCTGCCTGGTCTATGCCCTACCTGCAGCCTACCTGAGAAGTGAACTTTCACCACTAAAATGACAATTTAAGGTCTGAGAAGCAGCTTTTCTATTAGCAAGTCCAGCTGACAATAAAAGTGGATACTCATGGCCTACAGTGGTAGGCCTGAACCATGTTTCAATAGTACTTTGTGGGAAAGGTGAGTAGGTTGTGTTGGTGTTTGGTACATATGTCACTAAGTGTATCAGCGCCTCTATGACTATCCTACCAGATATGTAAGTATATAGGGTGAGTAAAGGGTTGTGTAGCTGTGTGTGCAACTGCTGCCAATACTGTTGGATACATAACTAGTTTCTCTGTGTATGCATGAATGTATAAGTGCCACTCTAACCATATGACTGTCTGTCTGTCACTAGTTCTCTAAATGAAGGGTGAGTTATTTGTACTAAAAGTATACTTTAAAGCTTGACAAGTGGATTTTTAATGTCAACTCGAGGTAGCAGTAAACTTGCACACTCAGGCGCTGCAGTAGTAGGCTAAAGCCATCTTTAAAGGAGTACTCATCTGTATGGGTCTCTAGTTTCTGTCAGTACCTCACCACATACGTGAGTGTATGACTCCATCTATGTCACAGGATCACTTACGAGGTCTATGGGTCTGTAAATCTGCCTGTAAATGTCTCTATGAATAGCTAACTGACTGGGTTGGTGACTGCAGTATGTAACTGTATGTGCATCTGGCTGTGATAGTGTAAGATACATACCTACTGCATGAGTATATGCATGAGTTTATAAGCGGGCATCTCACTCTCAGACAGGCTGTGTCAGTGGTTCTATCATTTTATTATTAGGTATATGAGTTGCACTGTGACTTGGACACTCCATATATAAGAGATCATAGAAGTCTGTAAGTGCATGTCCAACTCAGTGAAAGCTAAAAGGACGTTTTACCTTTTAACTACAAAGTTCCCTACTGTATGGAATGCCTACAGCCTACCTGAGTATTGACATTTCAGCAGTAAAACAACAGTTTAAGGATTAACAAGCAGCCTTTTTAACGCCAAGTTCTTAGGCAAGGGTCGCTTCCTGGGGGACAAATTTATTTAAGGCCATTTCTACCCCCCTTTGGGGTAGAAACCACTTAGGTACTAGGGATTGCTGTGTGTGTGTGTGTTTTGTTTAGGGGGCAGCCCCCTGGTCAAGGGTTGCTCCCCATGGGGGCACATTATTGTTGGCCATTTCTGCCCCCTTAGGGAGATATTAGCCTATTTCTATAAGACTCTTCTTCCCCCGGGTGGGGCAGAAAGCCCACCAGACACCAGGGAATATTTTTTCAAAAAAAGAGGGTTTTGAGTATGGCCATACCCCCATCCCAAATAAATGGGGACAAAGTTGTTTAGCCCATTGGTGGGCAGGTGGGGCAATTACCCCTGATCCACTCCGCGGGGTCAGAAAGCCTATTAGATGCCAGGGAATAAAAAAAATTAATAGTGGGCTGGTGGCTACCAACCAGTATGGGCATGGTTATGCCCCATCCCATCTGAAGGGGATAACAGTCTTTCAGTTCTCCCCTGCAAATTAAAAGAACTTATCCCAATGGCAAGCAAGAGGACATTTGATTATTTTGGGCCATGAGAGCTTGGCTAACTCTCAAAATCGTCCCAATTCGAATGGTGAGGGCTGCACTTTTTGGACTCTGGGACACTGCTGTGTAGAAAAATCTATGAGACCTAGACACATCTGAAAACTAAACATCAGGGTGAGTCCAGACTGGTGTGCTTCACATGCACCCCAAGCCATTTTCTTACCCACAATGCCCTGCAGACTCCTACATTGTTTTAAATCACACATTTTTCCCACTTTTTTGTGATGGAACCTTTTAGAATCTGCAGGAATCCACAAAATTCCTACCACCCAGCATTGTTGGATGTATACTGATAAAAATTCTGCCCAACTTGTTAGCCTAAAAATTTTTTTTTTCCAAACTTCCCTTTTGGACCTGCTTTGGTTCCCCCTCAGTTTCAACATGTTTTAGGCTCTTCCCTGTCACAGGCACTTGGCCCACCTACACAAGTGAGGTTCCTTTCTTATTGGGAGACTGACAGGAACGTTGGGTGGAAGGAAATTTGTTCCAGTGCAGTGATCCCACACAGAAATATGGGAAAAGTGTGATTTTTAAAAAGTAAATTTGAGGTTTGCTGAGGATTCTGGATAAGAAAACACTGGGGGATCCACGCAAGTCACACCTCCCTGGACTCCCTCTGGTGTCCAGTTTTTAGAAATTTCTGGGTGTTGCAGGGCCTTTGGCCCTGCCATAACACACAATGGTGCGGGCCGATAAGATCGTGCCCCTGGGGTACAATTGAAAGAAGCCTGTATTGATATCAGCACGTCTCCAGCGCAGACCCGGAAATGAAGGAACCGGAGGATGCGGAGAAGACGCCGAAGGAGCCTGAGGATGTGGAGAAGACGCCAAAGGAGCCAGAGTATGCAGAGAAGATGCTGAAGGAGCCGGAGGAGGCGGAGAAGAGGCTGGAAGAGCCAGAACATCTGGAGGGAGCAGGAGACGCAAGTCACAGAGAAAGGGAAGCAGACCAAAGAAACAACGAGCCGGAACAGCGAGATGACAAGAAGATCGAGGGAGAGCAGAGCACTGACAAGATTGACAAAACCCCGTTTTGGAACAACGCAGCCCACCATGTCCCAGGAGAGACGTGGCTAACACAGGTATGTACCTGTATTCGTGAACTTGTAACTACTCTATTTGGGAACAAGGAAAGCAACCACAATAGGAGAGGTTTTGTCCTAAAAGAAAAGAGGAACAAGTGGGGAGTGAATTCAGTGTTCTAAAGGAAGCATGACTATTTTGTTTAGCACATTCACTATTTCACTATGAGCACAAACTGAAGTGAATATTTCACAGATTGAACACACTTGGCACTAGACACTCACTTTCCCTCCCCGTTATAGAGACCATAAATATACTTACCCCCAGAATAGTAGACCTACCTTTCTTTTCCACTCTTTCCTCTGTTTTGTCCCCATGCTCTTCTCTGGCGAAGGTCCTGCCATGAGATCCATCTAAGAAACAAAAAAAAGGAGAACAATGAGAAAAAAGATCCACAAAAGGAAAAGAGGACTACTAAAAAGACTGCTGTAACGGAGAGTGAAAAAAAGGAAGGGAAAAGCAACACACAAATAGGAATACGTTTTCCTTTTTTGTGAAAAAACTCATGTGAGTTTGTCTATTTTGTGGGATTCCCAGACCTAAGGAAGAGACCTCCATGGTGGTGTTATGGACCTCCGTGAACAACACATAGCACTGGGTTTTGGTAGGTTTCCCTAGATGGCCGCTGAGCACAGGAGCAAAAACGCAGCCCCCTGCACAAAAACAGGTAGTTTTGTGTTTGATAAATTTGATGTGTCTGAGTAGTGTTTTGAGGCATTCCTGTCGCGGGCACTAGGTCTACCAACACAAGTGAGGTACCATTTTTATCGGGAGATGTGGGAGAATACTGGTTAGAAGGAAACTTTCTGTCACTGAAATGTGAGGAAAAAGTGTTTTTTTGCCATATTCTGAGGTTTACTAAAGATTCTGGGTAACATAACCTGGTGAGAGCGCCACAAGTTACCCCATCATGGGTTCCCCTTAGTGTCTAGTTTTCAGAAATGGCCAGGTTTGCTAGGTTTTCCTAGGTACTAAGGCCCGTATTTATACTTTTTGACGCTAAACTGCGCTAACGCAGTTTAGCGTCAAAAAAATTTGCGCCGGCTAACGCCATTCTGAAGCACCATGCGGGCGCCGTATTTATTGAATGGCGTTAGCCGGCGCAAGCAGACCGCCGCTGCCTGGTGTGCGTGGAAAAAAAACACGTACACCAGGCAGCGCCGGCGTAGGGAAAAATGGCGTTAGGGCGTCTTAAAAATGGCGCAAGTCAGGTTGACGAAAAAAAAACGTCTTAACCCGATTTGCGCCATTTTAAACGACACCCAGACGCCATTTACATGACTCCTGTCTTAGTAAAGACAGGAGTCATGCCCCCTTGCCCAATGGCCATGCCCAGGGGACTTCTGTCCCCTGGGCATGGTCATTGGGCATTGTGGCATGTAGGGGGGCAAAAATCAGGCCCCCCTATGCCAAAAAAAAATAAAAAAAAATAAAAAATGTATACTTACCTGAACTTACCTGAATGTCCCTGGGATGGGTCCCTCCATCCTTGGTTGTCCTCCTGGGGTGGGCAAGGGTGGCAGGGGGGTCCCTGGGGGCATGGGAGGGCAGCTGTGGGCTCATTTTGAGCCCACAGGTCCCTTAACGCCTGCCCTGACCCAGGCGTTAAAAAGTGGCGCAAATGCAGGGTTTTCTGCCCCGCCAACTCCCGGGCGTGATTTTTGCCCGGGAGTATAAATACGACGCATTTGCGTCGCAGTCATTTTTTTGGACGGGAACGCCTACCTTGCATCTCATTAACGCAAGGAAGGCGTTCACGCTAAAAAATGACGCTCTTTACTCATACTTTGGCACTAGACGCGTCTAGCACCAAAGTATAAATATGGCGTTAGTTTTGCGCCGAATTTGCGTCGAAAAAAACGACGCTAATTTGGCGCAAACGGAGTATAAATATGCCCCTAGATGAGCTAGAGGCCAAAATCTAGAGCAAGGCACTATGCAAAAAACAGGTCAGTTTCCTTTGGGAAAATGTGTTGTGTCCATGTTGTGTTTTGGGGCATTTCCTGTCATGGGCACTAGGCCTACCCACACAAATGAGGTACCATTCTTATCAGGAGACTTGGGGGAATGCTGGGTGGAAGGAAATTTGTGGCTCCTTTCAGATTCCAGCACTTTCTATCACCAAAATGTGAAGAAAAAGTGTTTTTTGCCACATTTTGAGGTTTGCAAAAGATTCTGGGTAACAGAACCTGGTGAAAGCTCCACAGGTCACCCCATCCTGGATTCCCCTAGGTATCCAGTTTTAAAAAATGCACAGGTTTGGTATGTTTCCCTGGGTGCCGGCTGAGCTAGAGGCCAAAATCCACAGCTAGGCACTTTCGAAAAAACACGTCTGATTTTAATGTAAAAATTACATGTATTCATGTTGCATTAGGCCTACCCACACAAGTGAGGTACCATTTTTATTAGGGGACGTGGGGGAACACAGAATAGCAGAACAAGTGTTATTGCCCCTTATCTTTCTCTACATGTTTTCCTTTCAAATATAAGACAGTGTGTAAAAAAGACATCTATTTGAGAAATGCAAGTTAATTCACATGCTAGTATGGGGACCCCAGAACTCAGAGATGTGCAAATAACCACTGCTTCTCAACACCTTATCTTCTGTCCATTTTGGAAAAACAAAGGTTTCCTTGATACCTATTTTTCTCTCTTTACATTTCATCAAATTAATTGCTGTATACCCAATATACAGTGAAAAACCATTGCAAGGTGCAGCTCCTTTATTGGCTTTGGGTGTCTAGGAATCTTGATGAACCTACAAGCCCTATATATCCTCGGAACCAGCAGAGTCCAGCAGACATAACAGTATATTGCTTTAAAAAATCTGCCTTAGCTAGAAAACGTTACAGAAGAAGATGTGGAAAGAAATGGCTCTTTTTTTAACCTCAATTTTTGATTTTAGCTGTTACTTTCTGTAGGAAAACCTTGAAGCTACACAGGAATCTTCCAGAAATGTTTAGCTGTATGGGATCCAGCATTGGTTTCACACTCATTTCTGTCACCAACTGGAAGGAGGCTGAAAGCACAAAAAATAGTAAAAATGGGGTACGTCCCAGTAAAATGCCAAATTTTGTTGAAAGTCTGCCTGTTCCTGAAAGCTGGGAAGATGGTGATTTTAGCACTGCAATCCTTTGTTGATGCCATTTTCAGCTGAAAAAAACACAAGGTTTCTTCTGCAGCCCTTTTTCCCCCATTAAAAAGAAAAAAAAACTAAATTTTTGCTGTATTTTGGCTCATTTTGTGGTCTCCTCCAAGGCAACCCTCAAATCCCTAGGTTTTTTTTAAAAAAAGGACGCAAATTTGGTGTGGGTAACTCTGTGGACAAAAAGTTATAAGGGCCTAAGTGCAAACTGCCCCAAATAGTCAAAAAAAGGCCTGGCACCTGAGGGAGAAAAGGCCTGGCAGCGAAGGGGTTAATAACAAATTACCCTGCTCTATGAACTACCTATGGCCTACCTAAGGGTTGACTCTTGTGTGGTAAAGAGGAACTGTTCTCTTTATTTCCTGATTATTATACCTTTCTTCACTGTTATCAAATAGCTATTATTTATATAGCATGTTAGTACTTATGAACATAAAACTCACTCTCATTCATTGTATATACAATTATCCCTGTATTAACACATTGTAATTTAAAATATACTACACATACCTGGTAAGTATATTTCTTGCTCTGTATATTTGTCTCTCACTTTTAGCTACACTTTCTTCTCACTTAAAATATGCAAAAACTAAGCAGATGAATGCTACACCACTCTCAAGCTAGTGAACTATTAATGGCAACCTTTTCATCTTTTCTTTCAAGATTACTCATTCACAAAGCCAATCAGAATCTCTCTTTCACATTTAAGTTATGCTATACATCTTCTGATTTTATATCATAGTTAACCCTTTCCAACACTCCTCAAAAGCTAGTCCAATTCCATACCAGTTTTCGTCAGATCCCCTGCAACACTAAGCGCAGTCCTCTGTGTAACTCTGCATGTGGCTCCACGGATCCACGCAGGAGGATAACATTTATTTTTAGTATATATGTTAAAATACTGCAATCAATATTGCTCCTCAAATAAACAAATGTATTGTCACCTAAACATACTTTTAAACACTTTTTCCCAGTGGAACTGTAAATACTAAGTCACAGACTTGTCTTTTTTATACCCTTCCCACCTGCTCCTCTGGCTGTGCTACCAAAGTAATGTAGTTTGTAACATTCTCTTGCAACAGTAGGTCACATATCCATAACAGTTTCTACAAGTACCATGCTTACTTTTAAATGAAAAGTCGCTGGTGTGGTTGACTTTTTCAAATAATACACATATCACAGACAGCAATACTTTTCTGCATTCTCGAAAGGCAATCCCACATCTTTTTTCTTTTCTCATAATGTCACCACCTACCTTTATACACCAACATATTTAGAACAACCAATACAAACTGTTGTTTTAAGTTTTAACTAGTACCCTACATGTTCAACTACATTTCTGCATTTCATTTAAAAACTGCCTCATTCAGATGTACCTTGTCTTTTGTGATACTCTAGCTTTCCTCCAGAATGCCCAGAGAGTGGATTGTGGGACACTGCTATGTGTGTTGGGCTAGAGAGAGTGGAAGAAAGAGTGACATTGACGGAGACCTGAGTTTATCTAATATGGGTATTGTTTGGATTGGCCAGAGAGGGTTAAAGTGGCATCGGTTGTTCTCTTTGATTGAAAGCACTGTATATTGGCAACATCTAGACCTTATGATTGTGCACTGAGGTGGCAGCAACCTGGGCACTGTTATAGGGGTAGGATTGGAAATCCTAATGAAGTATACCTTTGCAAATTAAAGGCAATTTCCCCACACACTGCCTTGTTTTTTCTAACATTTGCAGAAGGCAGAAGTGGAAGTGTTCAAGTGGATTCTGCCCACAAATAGATCCTGGAAATCTGTTAATAAAACAGTTTCTGCATTCCTTGGAGAGTATAACATGGGATCTATAGACCTCAATAATTTATGGTTTGATATGATATTGATGGTATTTATAGAAATGATGGAGTTCACCTGACGTATAAAGTCAACAGGGTGTTCCTGCTGAACTTGACAGACTGCATCCTGTTTTATGTGTAGTGATCACCTATACAGATAAAAACAAAGGCTCTTTTCAGTGCCAAAAAAAATTGGCATTCTCTTTCCTACTATTCCTAATGTGCCACGTTTATCTCAACACCTCTGGCCAGGGAACTACTACCCTGTCCCCTTAATAAGTTTTACTGCCCACATTTTTGCCCAGGAACCCTTTCCTGTTTCAATAAAATGGCACCCACAATTCTGCATCTCATGTCACGGCCATCCTACTCTGTATGAGCATCTCTTTGAGAGTGAGAGAGTACATGAGAGTGTCTGACTTGATATCAGAGTGGCTGTACAAGTATCCATCTGGGTATGTGAGTGGGTGTAAGAGTATTTCTCCAAGTATAGGAGTTTATGTACGAATATCTGTGTGACTGTGAGAGTGTGTGTAAGAGGGTGTCTCTGAGTGTGAGCATGTGGAAGACTGTCTTTGTGTGTGTCAGAGTGTGTGTGAGAGGCTGCCCCTGAGTCAGTGAGAGTGTGAGACTTTCTGGATGTGACAGTGAATATGAGAGAATCTATCTGAGAGAGTGAGTGTGAAAGGGTGTCTTAGGTTGTGAGAGTGGGTGTGAGAGTGTATGTCTGGGTGTCAGAGACTGTGTCTGAGTGTGAGAGTGGGTGTGACAGGTTGAGTCTGAGCATATGACTGAGTGTGAGAGTGTCTCTCTGGGTCTGAGATTGGGTGTGAGACTTTCTTTATGGGTGTAAGAATGGGGTGAAAGTGTCTGTCTTGGTGTGAAAGTGGGTGTCACAGTGTCTGGACAAATATGAGTGGGTGTGAGAGTATTTGTATGGATGTGAGAGTGGGTGTGAAAGGGTATCTCTTGGTGTGAGAGTGGGTGTGAGAGTGTTTATCTGGTTGCGAGAATGGGTGTGTTCGTGCCTTTCTATGTCTGAGAGTGAGTGTGAGAGTGTGTGACTGGGTGTTAGAATGGGTTTGAAAGTGTCTGTTTTGGTGTGAGAATGGGTGTAAGAATGTCTGTATGGCTCTCAGTCTGGGTATAACAGCGCCTATCTGGCTGTGAGAGTGGGTCTGAGAGTGTCTGTCTGGATGTGAAAGTGGGTGTGAGAGTGTCTGGTTTGGTGTGAAAGAGGGTGTGAGAGTGTGTGCCAGAGTAGGAGTTTGTGTGAGAGTGTCTGGATATGAGAGATGATGTGGGAGGGTATGTCTTGCAGTGAGAGTGAGTGTAAGAGTATCCCTGTTGGTGTGAAATATGAGAGGAAGTGTGAGAGTGTCTGTATGGAAATGAGAGCGGGTGTGAGAGGGTATGTTTTGGTGTGACAGTGGGTATGAGAGTGTCTTTCTGGGTATGAGAGTAGGTTTGATAGTGCCTGCCTGGGTGTGAGAGTGGGTATGAGTCTCTTTGGGTGTGAGAATGGGTGTGAAAGTTTCTGTCTTGGTGTGAGAGTGGGTGAGAGAGTGTCTATCTGGGTGTGAGAATGGGTGTGACAATGTGTTTCTGGGTATGAGAGTGTCTATCTGGGTGTGAGAATGGGTGTGATCGTGTCTTACTATGTCTGAGGGTGAGTGTGAGAGTGTCTGTCTGGGTGTTAGAATGGGTGTGAAAGTGTCTGTTGTGGTGTGAGTTTGGGTGAGAGTGTCTGTATAGATATCAGTCTGGGTGTAACAGTCTATCCAGGTGTGAAAGTGTGTGTGAGAGTGTGTGGATGTGACATTGGGTGTGAGAGTGTCTGTTTTTGTATGGGAGAGGGAGTGAGAGTGTCTGTGTGTAAGAGCGAGTGTGAGAGTGTCTTTCTGAGTATGAGAGATGATGTGAGAGGGTATGTCTTGCTGTGAAAGTGGGTGTGAGAGTATCTCTATTGGTGTGAAAGTGGATGTGAGGTAACTGTGCCTTAAGGTAACTATAACTGACACCGTCGCCATGCACAGTTTTTCATCAACATTTTTACTGCAAATATTACATTTATATTATCAATGATGGAATCAAAGATGTGCCATAATTTGTGGGCAACTGCCAGTGCATGGCAAGGGCACATATAGGTAGTTACCTTAAGGCACAAGTTATAGTTACTTGAGATAACTCTAACTGTAACTGGAAAATTTCTAAGGTTCTGTACATTTAAAATGTGAGCCTAACTACAATGTCCCTGTAACCTTTGTTTTTTTCAGTTAATTTCTATGTTTTTTAAAAATTCTGCCTCCTAAGTATAACATCCTTGTAACTTTCTTTTTTTTCAGTGAATATATATTTACACACACACACATATATATATATATATATATAGGTGGGACCTCATTTCCATACTCACACACCCACTCATACACCCATGTGTACAGACCCATATTGCCACTCACACACCCACTTACTGACCCATAGAGCCACTCACACACCCACTAACACACCCAGAAAACCACTCATAGACCCATACAGTCACTCACACACCAACCAGGCACATACAGGCAGTCCCACTCATACAGCCTCAAAACCACTCAAATACCTGCTCATAGATCCCTACAGCCACTCACACACCCACTCATGGACCCATACAGCAACTCACACACCCACTCACTGACCCACTTAGCCACTCACACACCCACTCAGACACATATTCAGAGACATAAACAGCCACTCACACACCCACTCACATACCCACACAGCCACTAAAACACCCACTCACATACCCAGCCACACACACACCTTTTCATACAACCACAAAAATACTCACATGCCCACATACAGACCTATATAGTCACTCACACACCCACTGTTGGAAAGTGGATTATTGGTAAGGGCAGGTACCTACAATTAGCTATAGGCCACTAACCCATACTAGGTTCAGTTAGGTCTCAATAAATTGACCCCAGCTCAACCCTTGGTAGCTAGGCAATAAGCGACAAGGCTTAACGAGAGAAAAAGTGCAAAGCATTCATGTATCACAAAAGACTAATTAAATAAAACACAGGAAACAGTTTAAAAATCCAAAACCAATTTATAAAAATAGGAAATATTTTTTAGCTTCAAAATGACACAGAGATGAATAAAATCATATAAGGAGAACCGGGGATATAAAATTTTAAATAATTTGTGTTTTTTAGCGCACAGAAACAACTAGGGCCAATCTGTTCATCTGGTCGCACCTCGACCGGGGCAGAGTCAAAGTTTAAGGCCGACAGCAATAAAGCCCTGCTCGGCTACAGCAAGCAGGAGGCCTCGGTCAAAAGTTTACCTTCGGACTTATTCGCTTTCTTGAAGATTTTCTTCAGAGGGATGAAGCTGCCAGTCCCATCCTACCTCCCTGGAGCCCTTCCTAGGATACTCATTGCGGGAGACCTTGGTAAAGATTTCTACATTTGGACTTAAATGATTTTTTGAGATGAACATCCTTTGGCCGGGTCGAACCTGAATCTTGACCCGGCATCCCTGGAGCCCTCTTCGGATACACTACACAGGATGTCCCGGTCAACTTTCTACATTCTGACTTAGTCTCATTTTCAGAGATTTTCTTCAGCGGGACGACCCTGCAAGTCAGGCTGGGTCGCGGTTGAGGCAAGCCAGATACAGTCGCCGTGGAAGGTCGATCCCACTATGGAGCTTTTCCCAAACAGTTCTCCAAACATTTCCAAACTTATGGATCTCGTTCCAGAAGGCCTTTTAAGGTCTTTTAGGAGTCAACAGCTCACCCCAAGACTCCAGAATCTCTGAGGTGCTTCTTGAAGGTGCGAACTATAACTCCCAGAATGCACCTGGCTCCAACTCCAAATTGGCCACTGGAAAGTGGTCATCTGGTCAGTTTCTTCAGGATCTGAGACAGGGGACTCTGGTTAGCAATTTTTCACCTGTAGCAAACAGGGAGACACTCCTTGAAGCAGTTTAAGCCAGGCAAAGTCCTTCATGTGGTGAAGTGCAAGTGTGCAGCTGGTGCAGTCCTTCAAAGTGCAGTGTCCAGGTGCAGGTCAGGGGTCCTTCTTCTCCTGATGGTCTTCCTTGTAGGGATCTGAGGTGTGGGTGCAACTCTGCCATATTTATCCTTACTCCTGGGTGAAAAACAGGGGGTCTAGGGACTCCAATCAGAGGCAGGGTCCTTACCCCTGTGATGACCACTTCCTGGGAAGTGTGACAAAAGTCAATCCCAGGGAGCAACACTCTTCAAAAGTCTATAATGGCTAAAAATGTTTTTGGGAGGTTAGATCTGGCTGAGCCCACCCACCATTGTGGCTAAAAATCCTAAACACTCTCATTTCCTGCCCTCCTCTAATCTCATCAAGAGGGTACCTATTTGTCTGGGGTGGCAGGATGTGAGGGAGGTGCTGGGTTGCTCCAAATGTCCTTCCCTGCCTTTGAAGACCAGTTTGGCAGCCCTCCCCCTTCCTGCTTCCCCATATGCTGGGGCAGATCTCCTCCCCCAGTCACATCCTTTGTGTTCAACCCAATCTACTTCATACCTCATCAAGGTAGCCTGGCCAGGCTACCAGTAGCTGGCCAATCAGAGAAGGGCACTACAGAGCTGACGTTGGCAACTTTTCATGTAGAGTTTAAAACTCTTTACCTGAACTAGTTTATTAAATCCAGCAATTGTAAGTTGTGGGATTTATTATAACAATTAATTTGATACCAAACTCAAGGAATCTGACACGTAAGGGGACTTTGTTAATTTAAATACAGTCGCCCCTTTTTAGCCTATAGAGGTCATTCACTACAGTGAGGGAAAACGAATTTGGCCATTTTACCTCATCAGGGCTTATAAAACATTTTTTATAGTGTCCCTACTTAACGTTACATGGCACTCAACCCTATGGGCACATAGGGCATACCTTAGGGGTGACCTCTATGTAAGAATAAGGTAGTTTAAGACTTTGGAAGTACTTTTAATTCCAAAGTTGAATTTGCATATAACTTTAGTTTAAAAGCAGCCTGCAAGGCAGGCCTGCCTCTAAAATGACACTGGGCACCTCAGCAGTGCACTACCTATGTTTGGGTCCCTAAACCTCCACGCCCTACTACATATACAAGGGACTTAAAGTCATGTTAATACTGCCAATTATAATTAGCGTAATTTGAATAGCCACTTTACACAGGGCACTGGCACTGGGACTGGTAAGTAGTACCCAGGGCACAGCCAAGAGTCAGTAACCAACCAGTATCTGTCCAAACATTTGGGGGGGACCAGGGCAAAAAGGAAGACTTTCCTATACCCATTCACCGACTTATACAGCCACTCACACTCCCACTGATTGACCAATGTTCCCACTCATACCTCACTCACAGGCTAATACAGCCTCTCACGCACCCATTTACATACCCAAAACACTCACAGACCTACATAGCCACTCCTCCTCTCACACTCTAAAAAACACTCCCACTCATAGACCCATATAGCCACTCACACACCCACTCCCTGACCCATATACACACCCACACAGCCACTTATATATCCATTCACTGACCCACACAACTGCTCACAAACCCACTCACAGACACATACAGCAACTCATACACCTGCAAAGTCCCTCACATACCGACTCACAGACCCATACAGCCATCTACACACACAGACCCACACAGCCACTCACTGACCCACAATATGATTTACATACAGTCACAGTTCCATACAGCCACTCACATACCAACTCAGAAACCCATACAGCCATTCACACACATGGTCACACACCCGTTCAGCTACTCATACACTCACTCACTCACCTACACAGGCACTCACACCCCCCACTCACAGACCCACATGAACACTCACACACCCACTCACACACCCAGACAACCACGCACAGACCCACACACTCACTTGCACACCCATATAGACACTCACACAATGTATAATAAACCAATGCAGCCACTCACATGCCCACTTTTAAATGTGTTGTTGCTTTGAATGAGTTCTTTTATTTGGTAGGTGATCTGCAGATCCGTTGTGGAGCCAACACGCTTTGCTGTTTTCTTCTGAATCTGTGTATTTGTTTTGGGAATCATGACCCGAATGAGAAACTAAAAAAACAAATTTGAAAACAAAATGAACCAGTGTTTGAAAAAGGGTGGGCTCTGAAAAGATCCTCTGTATTTATGGTGTATAGATGAATATCACAATAGAGTAGGAAGCATTCTTTCAAGGTGTTGAAGAACACCCTCTTGCCTCTGTATAGTAAAATGATCTCCATCATTTCAATATATTCCATCCATATAGAATGATAAGATGTTGTGGTATGTTGTGGTCTCTGAGGAATGCAGAAACAGTTTTATTGTTAAGTTTCCTGGAATTCTCTGTCTGTGGACAAAATTCAGTTGGCTACTGCCACTTCTGCCTGCCCAAATGTTGGAGAACACCAAGGCATAATGAGGGAAAAGTGTCATTAATTTACCAAAGGTGTCTTTTATTAGGATTTCCAGTCCTACCCGAATAATTGTGCCTAGTTCATTCCCACCACAGTGTACAATCATGAAGTCTGGATACTGCCAATCCACAATGCTTTCATCCAAAGGTAGCAATTGATGCCATTTTACCCCTCTCTGTCTAACCCAAGTAATGTCTACATTAGGTAAACTTAGGTCCCTGTCAATGCCACTATTTCCAGCACTTTCTCTGGCCCAAAACTATGCCCCCATCAATCCCCACTCTGACCATTTTGGAGGCAAACAGGAGTAGCAAACAAGAGAAGGCTACAGCTGAATGAGGCAGTTTTGAAAGTGAAATGCAGTTCAAATGGAGGACAGCACCTAAAATATAATAGAACATATTTGATTGGATGGTGGAGATGTGAAAGAATTGAATTTAGGTTGTGACTCTAAGAAAAAAGTAAATGATTTGCTTTGGAAAAAACATTTTTATGGTGTTTGGGATATGCTTAGAATTGAAAACAGTCAACCACACCTGCTACAGTTGAATTTGAATCTACTATGCTGCTCACAGAAAGTCTTGTAAACTTTTGCCCTTCTTCTAGCAGAGAGTATTCCAAATATGGTTACTGTGGAAACTGAGCTAAAAGAGTGTGTGGGCGGGGAGGGAACCAAGGAGACTGCAGTGTGAAAGTCAACCGCAGAATGGTGAACAAACATTGCTTATTGAGGAGTGTTTGGCTTGTAATTAAGTAGTGTTTTATAGAGTACAATATAAATGCAAAGCATTAACGGCAGATTGTTAAATGCTTATAAGAGATACCATATGGATCCACAGATCTGCTACACACTTCGATGGGGGCCGCACTAAGCGCCACAATGGATCTGCATATCCACCGAAAATGCTACCAAATTGGGCTTCTTTACAGGAGACTTAGAAAGGGTTAAAAACTACTGACTATTTAGAAGTGATATACCAAAAATATTACATGCACGGAAACTTGTGATTTGCTAAGTATAGGAGTATCAGTGAAAGGAGAGTGGGAAAGGTAGCCATTATGGGTACTTTTGCACTGAGAGTGGAAGAGCCTTGCTATATTTCTGTTTTAGATTTGCACTAAAGAGACAGTAACTGATATTCAGAGAAGAGTTGGAGAACAGTTATTAGAGAACAGCAAAGAGATTTTATGGTATGTGAACTAAGATGTGCAGTAAAAAACGATGTGTAAAACATTATAATTGCATATAAGCTGAGAGACAATGTGTCCTCTACAATGAAAGGGAAAATAGAAAAGAGGTTACATATGAGAGGTTAACAATTTATGATGCTTGTATTGTACTTTTATGGTATGTTTTTACTTACCGAAATAAAGTTAAATGATGATGATGAAAAGAGGTTAGATGATGGCATTTAATCAAACATTCTGACCAGGAAACAAGAAAGAGGAATTGGTAGACTGAAAGTATAGTTATTTTATAAAGCACATATGAATAAGCATGTTTGAAATTAGAAATGGGTGGTTGATTATAGTATGCAATTTAATAGTATGTAATTTGCACTCACTGACACAGTGATGCATCTACTCATACACCCAGTTACACTCTCAGTAAAGCACTTGTGTACCCACCACTGGTATAGCTAGACAGTGAATAACATACTCAGAAAGACACCAATAAAAGTATTCACACATGAATTTACTTACCTATAGATCCACTTACATAGACATTTAAAGATCTATACAGGCAATGTTACTCCCACTCACACACTTATACAGCCATTCATATACCCAGCACCAAGACAGTTAGGTAAATAGACACTTGCACACAGATTTACCCAGTCACCTACACATATAAGCGCTCAAATACCTATTTACAAAACCAAACAGTCACTCATCGACAGAGGCGATTACACATCCATTCACACACCCAGATAGCAGTTATGTATGCACCACTGACACAGTCAGTAGTACACATAGGTACAAATCCACACACTGGCTAACACAACCAGTTACCAATCCATATACGCATTTACATACCCATTTATGTGCCCATAGAGTCAATAACAAAGCCACTGATATACCCAAACAGCTACTTACACATCTAGAGACACACACACAAGGCACTGATACACTTACTGAGATATCCACCGAAATTGTGATACATCTAGACATCCACCTGCAGAGCAACTTATATATACAGTTGTACACATGTAGTAAGACACTTATAGCCAAATTCACAAAAGTAATCTTAGATACTCGGTTTAAACTTACACCAAAGTTTATATCTTTGTGAATTCACAAATAACATTTAGGACTACTATCTTTTTTTCTGTACTTGGGGTAGATTCCCTTTGTGAATTGGGTCCTCTGACAGCCTGTTGCAAACTAAAATAAACATTTATATAGCTACTGATGTGCTCACAGTATATAATGAAGTTGTATAAGATATAAAGTTAAACGTACTATATATTTGCTTTTGAGATGTTCACTTGTTTTTTTATAAAGGAGGATTTTTAATGATGAGAGCGAAAGAAAAGAGGAAAAACTGTTGAAAAGTACTATCTGCCTGAAACTGAGAGTAAAAAAGCACATGATGTGGAGAATATACAGGGGAAAAAAGAGCTGCTAATAGGAGAACTAAGGAATTTCTCAAAACAGTATGTGGATGAACAGCTAAAATGCACTCAAAATGGAGAAGGAGTAAGTGACATTGAAATTCAGAAATGTTATAAAGAAACAATCTACTTTGGCAAGGAGATAGAAGCTATTTAAATAAATATGAATGACAATGTTTAGAAGTAGAAAAATAAAGAATTTGGGACCATATTTATACTTTTATATCGCCGCATGTGCATCATTTTTTGTCGCAAAAGCGGTGCAAACTTACAAAATATAATAGTATTTTGTAAGTTTGCGCCGCTTTTGCGTCAAAAAATGACGCAAATGCAGCGCTAAAAAAGTATAAATACGGTTCTTGGTTCGCAACATGAAGCAGCGTAAAAGGACAAGGGCAGCATTGAAGCAAAAAAAACATTTTGAGAATGTGGTTGATCAAGCATTTGCCTTGACGCTCAAACTGTTTGTCTTGATACTAAACAGAATGAGAACACTGGATAGAACATTGTTGTCTATGAAGAAAAGAAGCCAAAAAAGGCTTATCAATAGCAGTCATTTTTGCAAACTTTTTAATGGCAAATGGAAGCGTACCTCTATTATTGTGTCTTTCTTTAACCCCTTCACTGCCAGGCCTTTCCCCCTCAGGTGCCAGGCCTTTTTGTTTTACTATTTGGGGCTGTTCGCATTTAGGCCCTCATGACTTTTTGTCTACATAAGCTACCCACGCCAAATTTGTGTCCTTTTTTTCCAACATCCTAGGGATTCTAGAGATACCCAGAGTGTGTGGGTTGCCCTGGAGGAGACCAAGAAATTAGCCAAAATACAGCAAATGTTCATTAAAAAAATAATAGGAAAGAAGGCTTGTGGTTTTTTTCCCCGAAAATGGCATCAACAAAGGGTTTATGGTGCTAAAATGACCATCTTCCCAGCTTTCAGGAACAGGCAGACTTGAATCAGAAAACCACATTTTTCAACACAATTTTGTCAGTTTACTGGGCCATACCCCATTTTTACTATATTTTGTGCTTTTAGCCTCCTTCAAGTTAGTGACAGAAATAGGTGTGAAACCAATGTTGGATCCTGGAAAGCTAAACATTTCTGAAAAGTAGACAAAATTCTGAATTCAGCAAAGGGTACTTTGTGTAATTCCTAAAAGGTTTCCTGCAGAAAATAACAGCTGAAATTAACAAACTTGAAATTGAGGTAAAAAAACGTAATTTTTTCTCCATGTTTTACTCTGTAACTTTTTCCTGCAATGTCAGATTTTTGAAAGCAATATACCATTATGTTTGCTGGACTCTTCTGGTTGCCGGGATATATAGGGCTTGTAGGTTCATCAAGAACCCTACGCACCCAGAACCAATAAATGAGCTGCATCTTGCAATTAGTTTTCATTGTATACAGGGTATACAGCAATTTATTTGCTGAAATATATAGAGAGAAATAGGTATCAAGGAAACCTTTGTATTTCCAAAATGGGCACAAGATAAGGTGTTGAGAAGAAGTGGTTATTTGAACATCTCTAAATTCCGGGGTCCCCATACTAGCATGTAAATTACAGTGCATTTCTCAAATAGGTATCTTTTTTACACATTGTCTTACATTTGGAAGAAATAAATGTAGAGAAAGACAAGGGACAGTAACACTTGTTCTATTCTGTGTTCCCCAAAGTCTTCCCATAAAAATAGTACCTCACTTGTGTGGGTAGGCCTAGTGCCTGCGACAGGAAACACAACATGAACACATCACATTTTTACATTGCTTTTTTTAAAGTGACTAGCTTTGGATGTTGGCCTCTAGCTCAGCCAGCACCTAGGGAAACCTACCAAACCTACCAAACCTAAACACAGAGGAGAATCCAGGATGGTGTAATTTGTGGGGCTCTCACCAGGTTCTGTTACCCAGAATCCCCTGCAAACCTCAAAAGTTGCCCAAAAAACCACATTTCCTCACATTTCGGTAACAGAAAGTTCTGGAATCTGAGAGCCACAAATTTCCTTCCACCCAGTGTTCCCCCAAGTCTTCCAATAAACATGGTACCTCACTTGTGTGGGTAGGCATAGTGCCCGCCACAGGAAATGCCCCAAAACACAACGTGGACACATCACATTTTCCCAAAGAAAACAGAGCTGTTTTTTGCATAGTGCCTAGCTGTAGATTTTGGCCTCTAGCTCAGCAGGGACCTAAGGAAACCTACCAAACCTGTGCATTTTTTAATAAGACTACTAGGGAAATTCAAGATGGAGTGACTTGTGGGGCTCTCACCAAGTTCTGTTACCCAAAATCCTTTGCAAACTTCAACATTTGGCCAAAAAAACACATTTCGGTGTCAGAAAGTTCTGAAATCTGAGAGGAGCCACAAATTTTCTTTCCACGCATCGTACTCCCACGTCTCCTGATAAAAATGGTATCTCACTTGTGTGGGTAGACCTAGTGCCCGTGAAAGGAAATTCCCCAAAATGCTATGTGGACATATCAAAATTATCAAATACAAAACTACCTGTTTGTGGGCTCAGAAGCCACATTAGGAAACCTACCAAACCCAAACATTTCTGAAAACTAAACACCTGAGGGAGTCTAGGAAGGTGTGACTTATGTGGATTCTCCAGTTTTTTCTTACCCAGAATCCTCAGCAAACCTCAAATTTAGCTAAAGAAATCATATTTTTTACACATTTCTGTGTGAGATCACCGCACCAGGACAACTTTCTTACCACCCAACATTGCCCTCAGTCTCCTAGTAACAATGATACCTCACTTGTATAGGTGGGCCAAGTGCTTGTGATAGGGAAGAGCCAAAAACATGTTGAAATTGAGGGGGAACCAAAGCGGGTCAAAAAGATCCGTTCGAAAAAATACATTTTTAGGCTGACAAGTGAGACAGAATTTTTATCATTATAAATGCTACAATGCTCGGTGGTAGATATTTTGTGGATTCCTGCAGATTCTGGAGGGTTCCATCACAAAAAAGTGGGAAAAATGTGGGATTTCCAGCAAAGTTGGAGGTTTGAATGGTATTGTGGGAAAGAAAATGATGCAGGGTGCATGTGAAGCACACCACCCTGGACTCACCAAGATGTTTAGTTTTCAGATGTGTCTAGGTCTTGTGGATTTTTCTACATGGCAGCGTCCCGAGGTCCAAAAAGACTTAGACATGCTCTCATGGCCCAAATGTAAAACCAAAACCCAAAATATTAAAATGTCCTCTTGCTTGCTGTGGGAAAAGATGTTTTAGTGTGTAGGGGAGAGCTGAAAGACTGTTACCCCCTTTAGTTGGGGTGGGGGCATAACCATGCCCATACTGGTTGGTAGCCACCACCTCACTATTTTTTGTTTAATTGCCTGGCATCCAGTAGGCTTTCTGAGTGAATCGGGGGTAATTGCTGCATCTGCCCACCGGTGGGCAGAACAAATTTGGCCCTGTTTATTTGGGGAGGGGGTGCCCCACCCTCTTTTATTGAAAAAATAAATCATCCCTGGTCTCTGGTGGGCTTTCTGTCCCCCTTGGGGGCGGATAGGCCTTCCAAAAATAGGCTGATCTGCCCCCAAAGGGGGCAGGAATAGCCAACAGTAATGTGCCCCCAATGGGGAGCGACCCTTACCCAAGGGGCTGACTCACAAAATAAAGCACACACATACACACACAGCAATCCCTGGTGCCTAAGTGGTTTCCGACCCCAGGGGCAGATCAGCCAAATAAAAATAAGCCGATCTGCCCCCAAGGGGGGCAGAAATGGCCTCAAATAAATTTGCCCTCTACCCCGGAGGAACGACCCTTGCCTAAGGGGCCACTCCCCTTGCGTGAACTTGCCTAAAAAATAAAAAAATCCCTGGTGTTTAGTGGTTTCTGCCACCCCTTGGGAGCAGATTGGCCTAAAAAAATAGGCCTATCTGCCCCCAGTGGGGTATAAATTGCCTAAAATAAAATTGGCCACCAGGGGAGCAACCCTTGCCTAGTGGGTCACTCCCCACATCTAAAAAAGTAAAACAAAAACCAAAATGATTCCTGTTCCCTAGAGGTTTCTGCCCCCCCCCCCCCAGGCAGAGCAGCCTAATTTCAATAGGCCAATCTGCCCCCAATGGGGCCAGAAATGGCCTAAAACAAATTTGCCCCCCCAGGGGAGCAACATTTGCTTAAGGGGTCCCTCCCCTTGCATGAAATTGATAACAAAATAAATCCATGGTGTCTTCGGGGCAGAACGGCCTAGTAAAATAATGGCCTAAAGACATTTTGCACCCATGGGGAGCTACCCTTGCCCAAGGGGCCGATCCCCTTATGCATATAATAAAAAAAAAACTCCCTGGTGTCTAGTGGGCATTTCTGCTGCTCGATCGCATCGCAATTAAGCGGCAGAAATGCTGAGGGAGACATCAAAGGAAAGGAAAGACCTTTCACTTCCTTTGATGTCTCTCTCGCCCCTTCCGATCCCTTCCAATCCGCTCTGGAAGCTGAACTTCCAGCGCGGTGGGGGCAGCCTCTGGTGAGGTCAGCGTGCGATAGAGTGCTGGTGTCATCAGACATCACAAGGTGGAAGGTGAAGCGATTCCCCTCCCATCCCTACCGAGAGGAGGGGGGTGCCAGTCCTTCAGGGAGAGGGCTAGCACTCCCCCGAGGACCCATAGCAGGACGAGCTGGACTCATCCTCGGCACACGGCAACCATGGTCGAGACCAGCTTGTCCAGAGCACCCGAGGGATTAATGAACAAAGCTACTTTCAATAGAAAACATTATTGCATGCAGTTTAAATGATTGGCTTTCACCCTGTACAGGACTGAATGTGTGTCAGCACGAGTGGAACACATGTGCATGACTGTGTTGGCATGCTTGGTCTGTTATTGGAGTGGCATGTGTGAGTGAAGGCATGGCATATAATGACATGGCATTAGTGTATGTTGTAGTGACTTGTGTGTGGCTGTTGTGTTGGCATTGACCAATTGCTTCCTGTCTCTCTCTCTCCTACCCAGTCTCTCACTGTCCCACCCTCCCTCCCTCTCCTCCTCTGTCTTTGTGTGCATCAGCATCATCTGGCGAAGGAGAAGGGGCACTGGCTAGTTGGGTAGCTGCATCCCACGGGACACAGGAGGCTGATACCAGTGAAACTGAGGGGACCAGTGGGATGGAGGGTGAGAGGAGCACCACAGGGGAGACAGGAACAATACACCATCATCAGATTTTTCCTCCGATGGTAACTTCTGAGTGATGGCAGAACCTTCAGGCCCTATGCCTGCACCATCTTGTCTGCCACCCCCTTACCAGCACCACCCTCCCTGTAGCCTCCCCACTCAGTTGTTTGTGCCTGCTCACCCAGGAGAGTGGGCATCTCCTTCGCCCCATGCACCTCTGCCCCTGCCCCAGTCAGCCCTGCTGCCCTCAATGAGGAGGCTATTGACCTCCTGAGGTCCATCTCTGTTGGGCAGACAACCATTGTGATTGCCGTCCGAAGGCATTCACGGTGCCCTGTCTGCCTTTCGGGGATCGTTTCAGGCTTTGGCCTCCTCATTGACGGCAGCCAGTGTTCCTTCTCCTTCCATCCCCCCTCCAACTACCTGCTCCTGCTCCCACAGCCCGCTCCCATTTCCCATTCAAAGCACACTTTCATACCAGCATGCATCCCCTTCAACAGACTCAGAGCGCAATGACAATCATATGCATCACAAACGCCACCACCACCACACCCGCCATTCATACGCACACACAACAACATCCACTCACTACACTGACTCTCCCACCTCCTCCCCCATCACAGTCACATCACCACTCACACCTGCAGACACCACATCATCAGTCCCAGGTTCAGCCACATGTGCTGTCACTGCCACTGTCACCACAACAGCAGACCCCATATACATGTACCCCGCATGCACCACAACAGTCAACACTACCACATGCAGCACATCCACCCTAACTGCACACACCACCCCAAAATTCACTCACACATCCCCCTGCCATCTCCCTGTGTCTCCTCCACTCCTCCACCAGTACACCTATACACCCACACTCATCCACCCAACACACACCAACACACACGTCATACACCCACGCACCAGCACACCATATCCACGTACACACCTGTCAACCATCCCCTCTCCCTCCACTCCCAAAAGCCTTACCCATGACCTACCTGCTGCCCAGAAAAAAATATTCCTACATGAATTTTCCCTATTCCCGTCCCCTGGTCCAGTCCCTGTCCCCCCCATACGCCCTGCTGCCCTTCCCAGACCCCTGCCTTCCACCTCCCTGTCCTCCTCTGGGCTTAGCCATGCCCCGCAGACAGCAGTTTGCAGTGCTGCTACGACAAGTAGACCTGCCCCTCACACCTCCAGGCCTGGTACCACTCCATTTGGGTCCCCTGCTGTCGTGGCCTCCATCGCCATCCCTCCAAAGAAGGCAGGAAAGAGGGGCAAGGCTAAGGTATTCCCTAGAAAGCAGGACAGTAAGGAGGGGAAGCCTGGAAAGAAGACGAGGGACCTCCCATAAACCCCCCCCTACAAACCCTGAGCACCCTGCCACACCTCCAATCCCTGAGGTATCTGCATACCCCATTGATGCACCTGCCCTGTGGAGGTCTGTACATTGCAGTCAGGAGTCAAGTTGGGCACTCCTCAAATTCCCAGTGTACCCGGGACATTTGGACATTCATGCACTGGCCCTTGTGCATTATGTGAATAGTTGTTTTCATTATGGTGTTTATATATCTAATTATATTTATCAACAACGGCACAGTTGGTGTTGATGCTACATAGCTTGTCCTGGCTTTCCTTGTGCATATATGTGTGGTGAATGTGCATTTGTGCGTGTGTGTGTGTACTAATATCTTTCCCTCCAGTGTTTGCTAGGCTGGGGTACTTACGGCTGGTGTCTATGTCGGCGTCGCTGGTGCTGGATGTCAATGGCCAGCAGGAGCATTGGAAATACTTGCAATTCATTTGTCATGGCACCTATGGATGTGCCTTTGTTCCAGAAGGTGGGTACCTCCTTTTATGTTGTTTGTTTCTGCGACGGTTAGACCACCCCGGAAGTCCTGGAGGTGTGCAACCTTGTAATAAGGTGGGTGGAAACTGTGTGACCGCCGGCCTGAAGAGGCCTTCCGCCGGCAACAGCAGTATGTCCAAAATGGTGGTCCGGGCGGAAACTTGACTATGTTCTGTAGGTGCCTTCCCAGTACTCGTAATATGGCGATCTGCACCACCAGGCTCGCAGCGGTGCGACCTCCATCTCCACCGTAGCGGTCCACTGACCGCCAAAACTCGTAATGAGGGCTATAGTGTCATTGGTTGAAAATCTTTGTGAAGATATTAATTCATGTTTCTTTGGTCCAGAAGGGGAGTCTGGGCAAAATGAGGAATTTGGTTGTTCAGGTGGAGGGAAAAAAATGCAGATCTCAGTACTGATAACTTTGCATGGGAAATAGCAAAGTTTAATGCAGATTCTATTGAGAAACCAAACTAGGACCTGATTTAGTTCTCGGCTGGTGGAATACTCCATCACAAACAAGACTGATATCCCATCCACCGTATTATGATCTCCATAGAATATAATGATTGTAATACAGCCGACTGGATATCTGTCACGTTTGTGACGGAGGATTCCCCACTGTCAAGATCTAAATCAAGCCCTATGTTTGTGTTTGCTGTCAGCATATTCACTGCAAAGGCCAAATAGGAACTGTTGATGTGTTCTTGAAAATGGAAAAAGAAAGCAGACAAAAGGGGCTAGAATTTGCAGTGTATTTATTTGTGGAGGATCGTTTTGAGTTGTCAACACACCAGATCATGTGTAAGTATTGATATGATAAATTAAAGGACAACAAAATGCCTGTCACAGCAATATATACTAAGTTAAAGGTGAGTGAAATTCCTGAGGAACTTTGACATCTGAATGTTTATGAAGGAATACTCAAACAATGTATACATCCTTTTCAAGCAATAGTTTGTATGGAACCAAAGACTAGGAAACTGCCATCCACTGAGCTCAGGCACCTTAAAGGTATAGTTGTATATTTACCTTTAGATTTTAAATGCAGTATCGAAACAGTGGGAGTACAGAGAGAGGTGGGTGAAACTCTTGTTGTTCTAGTCAATAGTGTGCCCACAAACAACAAATATTTATGGCAGAAACTAGTGGATGTGAATAAGATGAAGAAAGCTACATTCAATCTTAAACAGATTAATGTGTTTGATAAAAATGTAGATGTTGCCACATACAGAATATGCATGGAGGGAGAAATCTTGTCTTCAAATAGACAGTTTGAAAAAGTAGATAGAAGTAGATCTGAAGAACTATGTGAGCACAACTGTAGACATCCGCTGCATTCAAAAGAGTTTATGGGGATACTGTTGAAATGCATCAGATGAAACAATCTAAAGGAGCTCCAATAAGTGTGGGGTACAAAACGTTAGGAGCTCGATGTTTTCCTCAACTATTTCCAACTGGTGTAGTTGGACAGTATGATGACCACCCTAAGCAAATACCTGTAGCTGAGTATAGTCAACATGACTATATTCCAAAGACCATTGATTTCAACAACGTATTTCATGTGTATTCCATCTCTGTTCTGCTTTCCCACTTATCTCATAACCGACCTTACAGAACCTCTCTGGAATGCACTTCTGAGTTTAAAGAAGACATTTATTGTTATTAATTCCCCACCCACAAGTTCCTGAGAGACGAAATTAGTAGATTGGAAGCACGCGTTCAAAAGTAGTTGCAGCAATGAAATCAAAATATATCAAAGTACTTCTCAGTTGCAATGTACACAACAAATACAGGTGATTACATTTATATCATAACTTCAAAGCAAAGCATAATAGTCAAAATTCATCACCGTATGGGCAAGTAGGGCCTATACTCACCTTCATCTTTCTGGGGTCTGCAAGTTGATGACTCCGGTCAACTGCGAGAAAGAGATTCTCTACCCAAACGGGAGACTTGCAACTGACGTCTAGTTCCAGTCTGAAGTCAAGCAGATTCAAATCTAACTCACTGTAGCCCAAGAGTCATCCTTAAAAGAAAACTCAGTGTGAGAGCTGATAAACCTTGGAGAGGGGCCAGTTCTCCTGAGCAAATTCGCTCTCAGACTGGATTGCGAGATAAACACAAAATCTACGTGCTCTTATCAGCTAAGGTCTGGTGTGAAGAAAACAGCTTGGTCCATCTTGTGGAAAAACACAGCTTGGAAAAACACATACATCTGTAATGTCTCAACTGCAATGTCTAACTCCACGTTAAAGCCAATAGGTAGCTAACCTAAATATCAAATGTAATGTCTAATGTCATGTCAAAGCCAATAGGCAGCTAAACTGAATACAGAATGTAATGGCTAATGCCATGTCAAAGCCAAAAGGCAGCTAACCTAAATATCAAATGTAATGTTTAATATCATGTCAAAGCCAATAGGCAGCTAAACTGAATACCAAATGTAATGCCTAATATCATGTCAAAGCCAATAGGCAGCTAAACTGAATACAAAATGTAATGGCTAATGCCATGTCAAAGCCAATAGGCGAATGGCTAACTCCATGTTAAAGCCAATAGGCAGGTAAACTGAACAAAACATATAGGGCCTCATTCTGAGGCTGGTGGGCGGCGGTAGCCGCCCGCCTGGCGGGAACCGCCATATGGCCGCTCCGTGGTCGAAAGACCGCGGAGGCCATTCTGGCTTTCCCGCTGGGCTGGCGGGCGACCGCCAGAAGGCCGCCCGCCAGCCCAGCGGGAAACCCCTTCCCACGAGGAAGCCGGCTCCGAATGGAGCCGGCGGAGTGGGAAGGTGCGACGGGTGCAGTTGCACCCGTCGCGAATTTCAGTGTCTGCTAAGCAGATACTGAAATTCTTTGTGGGGCCCTCTTACGGGGGCCCCTGCAGTGCCCATGCCATTGGCATGGGCACTGCAGGGGCCCCCAGGGGCCCCACGACACCCCATACCGCCATCCTGTTCCTGGCGGGCGAACCGCCAGGAACAGGATGGCGGTATGGGGTGTCGGAATCCCCATGGCGGCGCAGCAAGCTGCGCCGCCATGGAGGATCCCTGAGGGCAGCGGAAAACCGGCGGGAGACTGCCGGTTTTCCTGTTCTGACCGCGGCCAAACCGCCATGGTCAGAATGCCCTGCGGGGCACCGCCAGCCTGTTGGCGGTGCTCCCGCTGACCCCAGACCACCGGGGTCGGAATGACCCCCATAATGTGCTACTGGTGAACATTGAGCAACTAATATGCGCAGTGGTGAAACACAAGGTCATTGGTCAAACACAATTAATAGCATCACAATCTGTTAATAGAAAGTGATATGTCTGGTCTGGTATACGCTGTTAACCATATTCTTTAAACAGGAGTTAATGTGCAAAATATGTCTACAAAAGACTTTGTGGGAAAAGATCCTGGCAAAAATGAGAAGCTTGAGTACAATTTGATAAAATTCATGGCATGCCAATGTCGCACCAATGAATACTGGTTTTGTCATCGTGGTGAGCTCAAGTGTATGTTGCAAAATTTAGATGCACAACTTGATTTGGAACACTGAGTTATACAGAGCATGCATTAGATTATTTATATGAGTTTTTGAGAGAAGCAAACTCTAACATTAAAGGTATTGCACTGAAAACACCAAGAGAACTTTGCTCTTTGAATCCAACACATTTTGCAGGTAACTTAACCACAGATTTGAAGCTCTGGAGTCCTTCATCTGCAACGAAAAAAATCCACCTCTTGGAGACGTTACTGATTTGTTTTGGCAAAAAAGTGCAAAGCAGGATGCCATCCGCCTATTCATATGCTTTTGTGGATAAAATATGTATCTAAATTTGGAACAAACACAGATGAATATGTGCTTTCTTTCATAGAACAGTATGTTAGATGTAGCCATGTAGCATCCCAAAAGACACTGAGGAAAAATGCCTAAAGAATCAAGACCTGCATTTACAATCAAATAGATGTGGGGAGTACTGTCAGCAGAAATGCAGAACAAAAGGACAATTTTGCACAAAATGTAGTTTTGGATTTCCAAGATGTTATTTCAAAAGGAAATGGGAGAACATTTTTTGTCTCCAATGAAACACAACATACAACCTGAGGAAACCAAAGGCTTCTAAATATATTAAAGAATGTAATCCTGCCATTTTGAAAATGTAGAATGCCAGTGTGAATATTCCGTTTTTAACAGACAACTGTAAAGTTGTTGTTCATTATGTGACTTCATACATTACAAAATGTGAGAAGACAGATATGAAAGCTCTGTGGAAAGAGCTCTCTGATGAAAACTCTCTAGGAATGAAATTGTACAACTTCAGTTTGAAGATGCTTTCACAGAGGGATATTGAATCCTGTGAATGCTGTGATTGATTGAAGTCAGCATGTTTATTCAAAGTTGAGAGGAATTGTTTGGGTTAGTCTAGACCTGGCATCAACAGGAGACAAAGGCGGTCATTCTGACCGCGGCGGTCGGCGGTCGCCGCCCGCCAAGCGGTTCCCGCCGAAAGACCGCACCGCAGTCAAAAGACCACGGCGGCCATTCCGGCTTTCCCGCTGGGCCGGCGGCCGACCGCCAGAAGACCGCCGGCCGGCCCAGCGGGACAGCCCCTTCAACAATGAAGCCGGCTCGGAATGGAGCCGGCGTAGTTGAAGGGGTGCGACGGGTGCAGTGGCACCCGTTGCGATTTTCACTGTCTGCTAAGCAGACAGTGAAAGTCTTTGTGGAGCCCTGTTAGGGGGCCCCACGGCACCTGTTCCCGCCATCCTGGTTCTGGCGGTGGACACCGCCAGAAACAGGCTGGCGGGAAGGGGGTCAGAATCCCCATGGCGGTGCTGCAAACAGCGCCGCCATGGCGGGTTCCCTGGGCCAGCGGAAAACCGGCGGGAAACCGGCGGGAAACCAGCGGGAAACCGCCAGCTCCCCTTTTCCGACCGCAGCTTTACCGCCACGGTCAGAATCGCCCAGGAAGCACCGCCAGCCTGTTGGCGGTGCTTCCGCCGCACTCCGCCATGGCGGTCATGGACCGCCAAGGTCAGAATGACCCCCAGAGTTTTGAAATCTTTTCCAGAGATTCAATATCTTGCCAAATTATGAGCCAGACAGTACTGATATTGTAAAAACATGTTGGACATTTAGGGCATGATGACACGTTTGGAGATCACTAGACAGCCTGACTTGCAATGGCGGTCAGGACCGCCACTGCTGTAGTGGTCCAACTGCCTCATTATGGCCCTGTCAGTCAGACCACCAGGGTACCGCTGTCTCCACTGGTATCAGTGATCTCGACAGGTTTCCACCCATCAGACATCATAATGGGCCTGGCGGATATGTAGTCAGTATGGCGGCAACCTCCCTGTCAGAAGTTCAGCGGATGGGTGATCCCATCCTCCAAACTCATAATCAGGCCCTTTCTGTCCAAAAAGGAGTGCACTCTTTGAAACTCTTTGAAACTGTTTGTCTCTATGAAGTACTCCAGTACCACACATGTTGAAACAATGTGACAGAACATGTAAATTAAGGTACATTTGCAGTAGTTGTTTGCAATGGGTATCTGTGCGACATAGGAAGGGCACTCTCATAAGCCATAAAAAAAATGATATGTTAGACTGCTGAAAAAGAGAATATTTCATTTGGCACTTTTGCAGCTGTTTTTGGTGTTCAGAATCAGAATTACTAGGAGAACTTCATAGCTATGAAGATTCTTTCAATGCTGCTGAGGATGATATTCATGCTCAATATTTCCTAAATATTTGAAAATGTTAAATGATGAGATTGAACAAGAAGATACAATTGCTGCTGAGGTAGCTCAGGAGAGTTTACTAAGGAGCTAAAGTACAGGTCCACAAAGTCAGGACGGACTTGGACAACCTGTAATTGAAGATCTACAAATGAGGGTGGTATTGCGATGAATGAAGCTGAGACTGCAATGGAGAAAGTGAGATAAGAAACAATTGATTTGTCAGATTTAGGTGGATAACTAAACATTAAGCAAATTAAAATACAGGTGGAAGTGAAAGCCACAATTGAGCATGGATTGCTTCATGAGAACAAATAGTGCAGATGCCCAACATTTAGGCCTATACTGCTGTATGTTAGCTGTCAAGCTGGTACTTGTAAACGTTTCTTAATGCAAGTTCTTACCGCTTTCCTACAAAAGACCACAGACTGCATTTTATCATGTAAACAGAATCTACTGGATTAGCTGCACACAATATCAGAGCTATTACTGGACATTGTTTTTGATGCTGCCTGTGACAAGAGAATATGATACCACAGTTATCTGGTGAAGCTATGAAGTGTTGAGGGTGTTAAAGAAGTTAAAGCTTTCAATTATTGATGAAGTGAGCATGGTCTCAAACGCATTGTTTGCCTTTTGTACATTTGAGGATGTAAGAGGTTCTGAGAATAGATTAAAATGCACCATTTGGAGGAAAACATTTGATTGTTTTTGGAGATCTGCTGCAACTCACAACTGTGTAAGGACAACCTGTATTCAAAACAGTGCTCCATTGTGAAACTGAGTTCTTTGGGTGGCTTTGTAAATGTGAATATTTGATTACATTTTCAATACAAAGAATTAATTAAGAATACGTGGCAAGCATAGGACATGGAATATAGAAATATTTTGAAAGAGAGTTAGAGTAGGTGTCCTTTCAAAAGAGTATGTTCTACAAGGTTGTCTTCTCAAAAAACTGTTTCCAACAACCAACACAGCAGCAGAACTAATGTTCTCTTTGATAAAAGAAGGTGAACATATTGTGTGTCTAATGCCTATATTGGAGGAG
Source organism: Pleurodeles waltl (assembly GCF_031143425.1). Lineage (NCBI taxonomy): Eukaryota > Metazoa > Chordata > Amphibia > Caudata > Salamandridae > Pleurodeles > Pleurodeles waltl. The sequence continues at coordinate 774,995,394 of NC_090445.1, read as the reverse complement.
TGTGCCTCTTTCAACAAAGAATTGCTGGAATTATAGATAGAAGACAACTGAAGGCAATAGATCCAATGGAAAACCAGAATGTCACTGTATTGCTAAACGAAAAGCTGTAAGCCAAACTGGACTCATTAGAAAAATTTGTTTCACAAACTGCAGGGATTGAGAAATATTTAAATCCATGCATAATCTGTAGGATGAGTTTGTGTTAAAATGTACATTTTGAGGAAGGTTTGGTTAATAGTGTTGCTGATTTTATTAATTTTCCCCTAGGAATGAGGTGGCATACCTTGTAATTAAACTTGATCAGAATGACAACGCAAAGCAGATTAGGTGTATTGCACATTTTAGCCTATGTTGTTACTATTCATAAATCACAAGGTTTAAGTTTAGATGCAGCACTTATTAATATTCGTAGTGCTGATTTAAGGAAGGTATGTCATATGTACCTTTGTATTGAGTTAGGACATTGTCTAGTTTGCATCTGGTTGCATTTGATGATAGCAGAGTAAACACAGTCTCCAGTTGTGTTATAGAATACAACTAATTATGAAGTATTTATGCTCCTCATTTAGGACTGTACCCAGTTTATGACAAACGCTAGGTCTTTCCAAAATGGTGTAGTGGTGATGTTGCAAAGAAGGAAATGAAAGTGAAGAAGGAAATTGTTAAGAAATAAAAATTGAAAATGATGGATATATTGTAGGTTATCAACTGTCAAACCCCTCTGGTGTAAACAGCTATGTTAAAGTGGTAAACATTTTGCTTGCATTACCTTGTGTTGTAGATATAATTCAAGACAAACACCAGACGGTATTGTGTTCCACAGTATATAGTTTGTTGAATCATCTGTGTACTTCGAGATTGAAAAAAGAAAAATCTGCATCAGTATTTCCAGACACTGTAGATATATGTAGTGAGTTTGTGCAGGTCACTCAAAATACTCAAGAATATGCATAGGAATTTTTAATAGTGATAGTTGGTGTCTTAGAAGAAGAAAACATAACTGTTAATGACATGTTTGGACTTAGTTACTCGTAGCACTATGAATGTGAAGATTGCTCATACACATCAATTACAGAAATAGAATTGGATCGTTTTATTTACTTAACATTACCAGATTGCAAAAGTGTAAGTTTTGAAATAATAATGAAAAATATTCAAAACAATGCATGTTCAAATTTTCACGTACATCTTTTGTCAATTTTACATGTAGCAAGAAGTTAAAAGTTTGTTATTTTAATGCTACAAGGATGCTGAGCAGATGGCAGTAAATTACACAGTGAGATTACTAGCTTTAAAGGAGGACAAATATCTATCTATAGTAAACATAGACTACTGTTACTATGAGTTTTCATGAAGAGGTTACTATTTGATCTGGTCATTACTCTGACTATCTAAAAGGTACCAGGAGATGGACAGAATGTAACAATAGGAACCTTAAATTTAAGGACAGATTGCATTGGAAGTTAGCCAACTCTTATCTTGAGTTTCTGGAACCAAAGTTCTAAGGAGGATTACAATGTAAAAGTGTAATAGTCTAGTTCTTGAAAATGCATTATCAGAATTTATGACATCATGCAGCTTACTAAGGATGATGGCTTTATAAGGCTTTGCTTCTGCGGTTGAGCTAATGATGAACTTCTCATTTTCAGCACGCTCCTTTAGAAAAGTACAGCAAATATAGGTAAAATGATCATTTAAAAATTGCAGTGAGTGCAATGCAGTGTTGCTTATTTTCAGTGGCATACTGTGAATTTTTGTAATTTATACAGTCTATGCAATAGTTTTTTCCCACTGTTCAAGGATGATTCTTTGTACAATACATCATTTATCTTGTATAAGTATAAAAACTGAGAACAGTAAAAAGTGAAAATGAAATGCTAATTCTTATTGAAACATTGGATTGCAGGACAGAAAAATATTTAGTGAGTTGTTCCTGTACTGAAGTTATCTGTTGTTGAAAAGTCTAAGTTTATTTTAGTATTTAGCAAATTCTAATGCTAATTCATATTTGTTTTTTCTCTTTTAACACAGATGAATGTCACTGTTTGTTTGGAGACATGTGGTTTACAAATGTGTTTTCCCATGTTGTATTACTTATATTGTGAGGGTTTCCAGAGTACAAAAAAAAAACATTCACCCACAGTTACGCCTGGTATCCTTGGTGTGATCTCCCTTAACTTTTTGCCTCTAATTCCTAGGTTTTTGCTATGGGCTGGACTCTGTTCTTGCTGTTTTTGTTACTCTTGGCACTTTACTACAGCTGACCAGTGCTAAAGTGCTCCCTACGTAACATTGTGTGTGTAATTGGCATTTCCATAATTGGCATATTTGATTTACTAGAAAGTGCCTAGTAAAGTGCACTAGAGGTGTCTAGGATCTGTAAATCAAATGCTACTTGTGAGCCTGCAGCACCAATTGTGCCACCCACATGAATAGCCCTGTAAACATGGCTCAGACCTGCCACTACAGTGTCAGTCTGTATAGTTTTACCACTGCCAATTGGACCTGGCTAGTCTACCCTCTTGCCTGGCTAAAACCTTCCCTTTGTGTACATGTGAGGCACCCCTAAGGGAGGCCTTAGGTGGCCCCATTGGAAGGGTGCAGTGTATGTTAAAGGTAGGACATGTACTTGTGTGGCTTTACATGTGAAACACTGCCAAATTTGGTATTCACTGTTGCAAGGCCTATCCCTATGATAGGTTAACATGAGGGTTGCCTTTAAATATCCTTAAAGTGCAGTTTTCCTTTGAGAGCAGGGGTCTCTGAACTCACAATTTAAAAATATATCTGTTAGTGCAGTTTAGTTTGTTTTTAGATTGTTAGTTTGAAAATGCCACTTTTAGAAAGTGGGCATTTTCTTGCTTAAACCATTCTGTGACTCTGCTTGTTTGTGGATTCCCTGTCTGGGTTAAACTGACAGTTTTGGCTGTTTGTAAATCTTCTCTAGACAGTGACACAAAGGGAGCTGGGGTATGGCCTGCATATCCTGATGAGCCATCTGGGCTGGAGTGGAGGGAGGAGTGCTCACTTAAATTGGCTGTGCCTTCCCTTGCACAATGCAGTATCTAACCCCCTGGTGTGTGTCTGGAGCCTGGCCTGGGCAAGGAAGGATCCTGTAAACAACAGACTTTTCCTTGAAATTTGCCTACTTCAAAGGCAGAAAGGGGTATAGGTATTGGACCCAAACCCCTAGATTTTTAGATCAATTCTGGAACCAAGAGGAATCTCTGCCAAGGAGAACAGCTGAAGAGCTGGAGCTGGAGTACTGCCCCTTTGCTTGTGACTGTGCTTTGCTGGGTTGGCCTGCAGTTGCTGCTTCTGCGTGGAAGAGGACAAAGACTGGACTTTGTGGTATACTCCTGCTTGTTAAGAATCTACAAGGGCTTCAGCTGAGCTCGCCTCCTGTTTTGAAGTCTCAGAGCTATCAAAGACTTCCTCTGCCAGCACCCGGATTCTCTGCTGAGACTCCTTCAATGCCAAGTGGTGACCTATCCTGTCCCTCGGCCCTTGAAAGGTGAAGCTGGTAGAAAAAGGACAGAAATCCATGCACAGGTAGCCATGCTGGGAAAATGTTGATGCACCATTTGCAACGTGGCTGAAATCGATGCTCCACCTGCATCACAGCTGGGAGTTTGATGCACCGTGGCTGGAGAAACGACGTAACACCCGCTTGCAGCTGCTGATAATGATGCAAACCCCATGCAGCGCAGTTTTCTAACACTGTGTGACCGGATTCCTCATGCATCGTCCCTGGGTGTTAAAGTACTTGTGAACCTGTGTGGATCTGAGGTGCCCTGTCTGGAAATAGACGCATCGCTCTTTTGTGGGGGAGAAAAATGACGCATCACCTACCCGACCGGAAAAGAAACAACGCACGGCCTCACTTGTGAGTAACGAATTGACGCATCGCTGACTTTTCCAAAGCACGCTCACCCATGCAGCTTTATTTTTGATGCTAACCAGTTACTTTGTGTAGAATTAATGTTTCCATTGTTTTCTATGGAGTAAGGCTCTTTTTACTTTGAAAATGTCATAATAAATTCATATCTTGACTTGTGTAAGTTGGATTTTGCTTGATTTGGTATTGTCTGATTTAAAAATTTAAATAAATATTACGTATTTTTCTAAACTTGTGTGGTGTCCATTTTGTAGTGTTTTCAATGTATTACTGTGTGTGTTGGTACAAAGCTACCAAGGGGGTGAGCAGGGGTTGTCTTAAGAGTGTAACTCTCTTACCCTGACTAGAGTGAGGGTCCCTGCTTGGACAGAGTGCAGACTGACTGCCAACCAGAGCCCCCATTTCTTGCACCCACTTAAACAGTTAGAGAGCTACTTACACTTCCAGGGAGCCACTCATACACTCACTCACACTTACACAGACGCTCACATACCTAGTCAAACAGTCATTAACCCAATTACACACCCACACAGAAATTTACATTTGCTATAACATGCCCATACTTTACTTACAAAAGTACGAACGCACCCACAAAGACACTCAAACATCCAGTCACACTCCCACATATCCATACAATAAAACACACACCTACAGAGCCATCCACAGAACTATTAACTCACACAGCCATACAGTCTCACAGACACAGATCCACACTACCAGTCACACACTCAGTCAAATATACAGCGACTCATCCACTTACACACCCTCACTGACATTACAACCTCCACCAACAGATCCATTTACTCACAGAGGTACTGACATAGCCACACAGACAGTTGCACAGCAATTCACACTTCTATACAGTCACTCCAGACCCATTGACAAATACAGACACCTAATCACGTAGGGCCTCATTATGAGCTGGGTGATCTTATGACCGTCAAACCTGCAGTGGTGGTTGGACCACTGCACTCCTGGAGGTCCAACCACCAGATTACAACCCTGGCTGTTGGACCACCAGGGGGCTTCCACCACTGCTGGGATCACGGATCCAGATAGGTGGAAGCAGTCGGAGTCATGGTCAGCCACAGTGGTGCCCATGGCAGCACTTCCATGCTGATCACAAGTCCACTTTGTACCAGTTTTTCCATGGTGGTTTAAGAGCCATGAAAAGCTGACAGATAGCCTATGCTGGGGGCCACAGGGCAGTGCAGGGACCCCCCCTGCCAGCACCCTCAGATTACGGAGAAATCAGAGGATGCTGTTGTACAATGGCAGTGGCCTCTGCACCCTTAAGGGAGCAGAGGCCAATGCCGTAGCACTGTTTCTGCCAGGCTAACCAGCGGAAATGTCATAATAGGATGTTTCCGTAGGTCAGCACGGTGGAATCATTGTAATATGACTGGGGGTGAGGCCGCCAAAATGACAATACTCATAATTCCATGCAGACATTTACACACTCAGTCACACATCCACACAGACACTTACACACACCCAAATAGACGCATAAAGCTTCTTACATACTCAGACAGCCACTCGCATTAGCAGTGATGCACTTGTAGAGCCATTGGCATTCCAACTCATTTACCCATTCACTCACTTTTACACCCATTTCTATTTTAGTATTCCAGATTACAGTGCAAAACATTTGCAAGTGTATTCTTTAATACTGTATAGGTTTATTCTCAATGATGAATATTAAAGTAGTCACATGTACAGGGTGTGATACATATATACAGTTAAAAACAATTGCACAAAAACATAATACATGTAGGCAGCTCATTCTTTGGCCAGATGAGTTGGTTCTAATACGAACTGTTTGTTTTTTTAGTAGTTCTTTTTTCTTTTTTTTAGGAACAAAAGTAACCAGGGTTGTAAAACGACTAAAGGAAGGGAACTTGGAGGAGACAACTGGCTTCGGTATTTGAAAAAAATGAAAGATCAAACAGGGAGAGTGTTAGACCTGACAGCCTTAGGGTAGTCACCCCTAACTTTTTGCCTGCCTCCCTCCACTTTGTGGATACTGTTTTTGCTGGTTTTTAGACTCTGCGCACTTTACCACTGCTAACCAGTGCTAAAGTGCATATGCTCTCTCTCTGTAAACATGGTAACTTTGGATCATACCTGATTGAACTATTTAATCTACTTATAAGTCCCCAGTAATGTGCACTCCAGGTGCCTAGGGCCTATAGATTAAATGCTACTAGTGGACCTGCAGCACGGATTGTGCCACCCACTTAAGTAGCCCCTTTTCCTTGTCTCAGGCCTACCATTGCTAGGCCTGTGTGGGCTGTTTCACTGCCACCTCGACTTGGCATTTAAAAGTACCTGCCAAGCATAGAGCTCCCCTTTTTCTACATATAAGTCACCCTTAATGTGTGCCCTGGGTATCCCCTAGAGCAGGGTGCTGTGTAGGTAAAAGGCAGGACATGTACCTGTGTAGTTATATGTCCTGGTAGTGTAAAAAAAAACCAATTCGTTTTTGCACTGCTGTGAGACCTGCTCCCTTCATAGGCTAACATTGGGGCTGCCCTCATACACTATTGAAGTGGCAGCTGCTGATCTGAAAGGAGCAGGGAGGTCATATTTAGTATGGCCAGAATGGTAATACAAAATCCTACTGACTGGTGAAGTCGGATTTAATATTACTATTCTAGAAATGCCACTTTTAGAAAGTGAGCATTTCTTTGCACTTAAATCCTTCTGTGCCTTACAATCCACGTCTGACTAGGTTTAGTTGACAGCTCCTTGTGCATTCACTCAGACACACCCCAAACACAGGGTACTCAGCCTCACTTGCATACATCTGCATTTTGAATGGGTCTTCCTGGGCTGGGAGGGTGGAGGGCCTACCCTCACACAAAGGACTGCCACACCCCCTACTGGGACCCTGGCAGACAGGATTGAACTGAAAGGGGACCTGGTGCACTTCTTAGCCACTCTTTGAAGTCTCCCCCACTTCAAAGGCACATTTGGGTATAAAACAGGGCCTCTGCCCTACCTCATCAGACACTTGCTGGAGAAGAAACCGGAACCAGAAACTACATCCTGCCAAGAAGAACTGCCTGGCTGCTCAAAGGACTCACCTGTCTGCTTTCTACAAAGGACTGCTGTCTTGCTGTTGCCCTGCTGCCTTGCTGAACTCTTGTCTGGCTGTGAAAGTGCTCTCCAAGGGCTTGGATAGAGCTTGCCTCCTGTTCCTTGAAGTCTCAGGACCAAAAAGACTTCTTCCTTTCACTTGGACGCTCCGTGCGCCGAAAATTTCGACGCACAGCTTGTTTCGCGGCGAGAAAAACGCCGCACACCGACGCTGATCGACGCGACGCCCTCGGGACGATCGAGACTTCGACGCACAACCTCGCAAGGACAAAGCCGCCCGACTTTCCCGGAGAAATCGACGCGACGCCTACCGTGAGTGCGAAACTTTGACGCACGGCCTCGCAAGGACAACGCCGCCCGACTTCCAAGGAGAAATCGACGCGACGCCTGCCGTGAGACCAAACTTTCGACGCACGGCCTCGCAAGGACAACGCCGCCCGACTTCCAAGGAGAAATCGACGCAACGCCTACCGTGAGATCGAAACTTCGACGCGCAGCCCCGCAGAACGACGCGCAGCCGGAAAACAAGCAGGAGAATCCACGCACAGACCCGGGACATCTGGTAATCCCCGCGATCCACAAAAAGAGACTGTCTGCGCGCCGGAAAACGACGCCCAACTTCCCCGCGTGGAAAAGAACGACGCAAGTCTTTGTGTGCTGAGGAGAAATCGACGCACACACCCTTTTTCCACGCATTCCTTTTCCTGTGGCCCTCTGAGGAGATTTTCCACCAGAAACCAGGTACTTTGTGCTTGAAAGACACTGTATTGCATTCTAAAGACTTAAGACACTTTATATCACTTTCCTGTGATAGTTCTACAATTTTCCATTGCATCTTTATTCTTTTTGACCTACAATTATCCTGATAAATATTATATATTTTTCTAAACACTGTGTGGTGTATTTTTGTGGTGTTATATGGTGGTATTGTATGACTTATTGCACAAATACTTTACACATTGCCTTCTAAGTTAAGCCTGACTGCTCGTGCCAAGCTACCAGAGGGTGGGCACAGGATAATCTTGGATAGTGTGTGACTTACCCTGACTAGAGTGAGGGCTTTTGCTTGGACAGAGGGTAACCTGACTGCCAACCAAAAACCCAATTTCTAACATTGGTGATCAGCGGTGAGGATAGGACTTGTATTTGTGCAGTGACATACAGTAGCTAAGTATTTCACTACCTACCCACAGTTGAAGGTCAACTTGGTTTTTATCTCTTTTTGAAAATCCGTTTTTTCCTGACAATTTTCAAAAACTAAATCCTCACTCAACATGTCTCTGACTGGGTCTCAGACAGGGGACTTTGACCTAGTCCAGTTGGATACATACACGGTCAAACAACTAAGAGGATTCTGCAGGGCATTAAGGGTACCCACCCAAGGGGCCTCCAGAAAGGAGGACTTTCAAGTGGCGCTGAGGGCCTGGGCAGAAGCCCATTTAGAGGATGATGAGGAAGAGGAGCCAGAAAATGGCCCCTCAGAAGGATTTTCACTATCTATGGATGGTGTTACCACTGCAATTGTGCACCCTTCCAGACCAGTGAGCAGTGTCTCCATGCAAAGCCTGACCGCAGAGGAAAGGAGAGAGGAAAGGGAGTTCCAATTGCAAATGGCAAAACTGAAAATTGAGGCACAACAGGAGGAGAGGAGGGCAGAAAGAGAAGCCAAACAAGCTGAGGCTGAAATAGCAGCCAAACAGATTGAAGCTGAAAGGACAGCCAAACAGATTCAAGCAGAAGCTGAAAGGGCAGCCAAACAAGCAGAAGCTGAAAGAGCAGCCAAACAAGTGGAAGCTGAAAGAGCTTTGGCTGAAAAGAAACTATTGTTAGCTCATGAACTGAGTCTCAAGGAGCTGGAGATCAAGGCAAGACAGTCTGAATCCAGCAATAATGGTGGCAGCATACAGACAGGACCTGCTGGAGAAAAGAAGGTTCGTATACCCAAAAATGTGGTGCCCAGTTTTGTGGTGGGAGATGACATAGATAAATGGTTAGCTGCTTATGAAGTTGCTCTAAGGGCTCATGAGGTTCCTGAAGGGCAATGGGGGGTAGCTATGTGGGGTTATGTGCCGCCATTGGGGAGGGACACACTTCTCACATTGGATCCACCGGATCAAAACACATACCCACTCCAGAAAGCCACTTTACTTGCCAAGTTTGGGCTGACCCCTGAGGGATACCGTCAGAGGTTCAGGGACAGCACCAAACAAACCACACAAACATGGGTAGATTTCTTTGATTTCTCTAGTAAGGCACTGAATGGATGGGTGCGGGGCAACAAAGTAGCAGATTATAAAGGTTTATATGACTTGATCCTGAGAGAGCATATGCTTAATGTTACTTATACAGATTTGCGCCAGCACCTAGTGGATAGTAAGCTGACTGATCCCAGGAAGCTTGCTGAGGAGGCGGACCTCTGGGTTAGCACCAGAGTGTCCAAAAAGGTACCTGGGGGGGACTCCCACAAAGGTGGTCAGGGTTCCCAACAGAAGAAAGAGGGGGGAGATAAACTTACAGATAAGGAACTCTCTAAAGGCCCCCAAAAGAATTCCCAGGGAGGGGGTGGCAACCCTTCCTTTTCCAAATTTGGGAAAAAGCCAGGGACATTTGACAGGTCAGGAAAGTCTAGCCCCAAATGCATGGAGTGTTACCAATATGGTCACTACAAAGGCGATCCACAGTGCCCCAAGAGGGCACCGTCCACTACCGGACAGGCACCTGGGTTGACTAGTGTAGCACTCGGGGGGGAGATGGACCCAACTAGCTTTGGGGAGCAGGTAGAGATTTCCCTAGTGTCCCTGGGAGAAGGAGAAATGGTGCCCAAGGCCCACATGCCCAGAAATACTTCCAAGTACCGGCAGTGGGTCACCATTGATGGGCAGAGGGTGGAGGCTCTGCGTGACACAGGAGCCAGTATGACTACTATCAAGAGTCAGCTGGTGTCAGCAGAGCAGATAGTACCTAATGCATTCCACCAGGTCAGAGTCGCTGACAATCGCGAGAGTCACCTACCGGTGGCTCTGGTTCCCTTTGAGTGGGGGGGGGGTCTCTGGTACTCTGAAAGTAGCTGTGAGTCCTGCCATGCCTGTAGATTGTCTGTTAGGCAATGACCTTGAGCACACTGCCTGGAAAGAAGTAGAGCTCAGGTCTCACCTGGAGATGTTAGGGTTACCTGAGTGGGTCTGCATGACCACACGGTCCATGGCTGACCGAGAGGGCAGTCAAGGGCATCTGGAGCCTGGAACGATGGCCCAGAGAGCTGCCAGGAGGAGGGACCAGGGGTGCGGGAAACCGGCCCCCGCTGTTCCCACAGTGGCTGATGGGGCTCCTGAGGAGGAGGCTTCCGAGCCAACTGGGGAAGACATCGCCGCCCTAGGTGACTTACCTGAGCTTGCTGGCTGGCAAGTTGAGGGTGGACCCACCAGGGAGGAATTCTGCAAGGCGCAGAAAGAATGTCCCACTCTAGAAGGTTTGAGGAAACAAGCCTCAAACCAGGCAGCCGGCGACGCCTCTGGCGATCACCACCTATATTGGGAGAATGATCTCCTCTACAGTGAGCCTAAGGTTCCGGGCTTTGGGGCAGCACGTATGCTGGTGGTCCCCCAATGTTACCGAACCTTCCTACTGGGTCTGGCTCACGACATTCCCCTGGCAGGACATTTGGGGCAGGGCAAGACCTTTAACAGGCTTGTCACCCACTTTTATTGGCCCAAAATGAGGACACACTCAGACAAATTCTGCAGATCCTGTCCTACCTGCCAGGCCAGTGGTAAAGCAGGAAAAAGGGTTAAAACCCCCCTGATTCCACTTCCTGTCGTTGGCACCCCCTTTGAAAGGGTGGGCATCGACATTGTTGGTCCCTTGGACCCCAAAACTGCCTTAGGCAACAGGTTCATCCTGGTTTTGGTGGACCATGCCACCCGTTACCCAGAGGCAATCCCTCTAAGGACAGTAACTGCACTGGTGGTGGCCAGAACCCTGATGGGGATATTTACCCATGTGGGATTCCCCAAGGAAATAGTGTCTGATAGAGGCACTAACTTCATGTCTGCATACATGAAGTCTCTGTGGGATGCGTGTGGGGTAACTTACAAGTTCACCACACCCTATCACCCCCAGACGAACGGTCTTGTGGAGAGATTCAACAAGACCCTGAAAGGCATGATTGGTGGCCTTCCTGAGGCCATGAGGCGTAAGTGGGACGTCCTCTTACCATGCCTTCTCTTTGCTTACAGAGAGGTCCCCCAGAGAGGTGTAGGGTTCAGTCCCTTTGAACTTCTCTATGGGTACCCTGTCAGGGGACCCTTAAGCATTGTCCAGGAGGGGTTGGAGAAAGCTCCAAAGACACCCCCGCAGGATGTGGTCAGCTATATGTTGGCCCTCCGCAACCAGATGACCCGCTTCTGGAAAGAAGCCCAAGATAACCTTGAGGCCAGTCAAGAGGTGATGAAACAATGGTATGACCAGAAGGCCACCCTGGTAGAGTTTCAACCTGGAGACAAAGTGTGGGTAATGGAGCCAGTAAAGCCCAGAGCTCTCCAGGACCGCTGGTCTGGCCCATTTGAAATAAAGGAGCGGAAAGGGGAGGCCACTTACCTAGTGGACCTCAAAACCCCTAGGAATCCCCTAAGGGTGCTCCATGTGAACCGACTAAAAGCTCATTGTGAGAGGTCGGAGATCAACATGCTTCTGGTCACAGATGAAGGAACGGAAGAGGAGAGTGAACCTCTCCCCGACCTCCTCTCTGCCCAAGAAGGTGATGGGTCAGTAAGTGGGGTCATTCTGTCTGACTCCCTGACTCTAAATCAGAAAGGAGACTGTTATGAGCTGTTGGAGCAGTTCTCCCCCCTGTTCTCCCTTACTCCTGGGCTGACCCACCTCTGTGTTCATGATATTGACACCGGTGACAGTCTCCCTGTGAAAAACAAAATTTACAGGTTGTCGGATAAGGTGAAGGCCAGCATCAAGGAGGAGGTCTCCAAGATGTTGACTCTAGGGGTCATTGAGAAATCCAGTAGTCCCTGGGCCAGCCCAGTGGTATTGGTCCCTAAGGCTACTACCCCAGGTGCGAAGCCAGAACTCCGGTTCTGTGTGGACTACCGGGGTCTCAACTCAGTCACACGGACTGATGCTCACCCCATCCCCCGAGCTGATGAGCTCGTGGACAGGCTAGGCGCTGCCAAGTTCCTGAGTACGTTTGATCTTACTTCAGGGTACTGGCAGATCGGCCTAACTGAGGGGGCCAAGGAAAGATCCGCATTTTCAACCCCGGATGGCCATTACCAGTTCTGGGTGATGCCGTTTGGGTTGAAAAATGCCCCCGCTACCTTCCAACGGTTGGTTAACGGGGTCCTAGCTGGCAAGGATGCCTTCTGTGCAGCCTACCTGGATGACATAGCTGTCTACAGTTCCAGCTGGGAGGAACACCTGCTTCACCTCAAGGAGGTGCTTCAGGCCCTGCAACAGGCAGGCCTGACCATCAAGGCCAGTAAGTGCCAGATTGGGCAGGGTTCCGTGGTGTACTTAGGACACCTAGTGGGTGGTGGCAAGGTGCAGCCACTCCAGGCCAAGATTGAAACTATCAAGGCCTGGCAACCACCCCGAACACAGACGGAGGTGAGAGCCTTTCTAGGCCTCACAGGATACTACCGCCGATTTGTCAAGGGCTATGGTACCATTGCAACACCCTTGACAGAACTCACTTCCAAGAAGCAACCTAGGTTGGTGAATTGGACAGAGGCTTGTCAGAAAGCCTTTGACGCCCTGAAGGAAGCCATGTGTACGGCCCCCGTGCTCAAGGCCCCTGACTACTCCCAGGAATTTATCGTGCAGACAGACGCTTCAGAGCATGGCATAGGGGCAGTTCTAGCACAGCTAAATGAGGAGGGCAGAGATCAACCGGTAGTCTTTATTAGCAGAAGACTATTACCACAGGAACAGAGGTGGAGTGCTATTGAAAGAGAAGCTTTTGCTGTGGTCTGGGCACTGAAGAAGCTGAGACCCTACCTGTTTGGGACTCACTTCCTAGTTCAGACAGACCACAGGCCCCTCAGATGGCTCATGCAGATGAGGGGTGAGAATCCAAAACTCTTGAGGTGGTCCATTTCCCTACAGGGGATGGACTTTACGGTGGAACATCGCCCAGGGGTTGACCACGCCAATGCTGATGGTCTCTCCAGGTACTTCCGCCTTAGCGATGAGAGCTCCCAAGAGGTCGGGTAGCTCTCCCCACTTTCAGCTGGGGGGGACACATGTTAGACCTGACAGCCTTAGGGTAGTCACCCCTAACTTTTTGCCTGCCTCCCTCCACTTTGTGGATACTGTTTTTGCTGGTTTTTAGACTCTGCGCACTTTACCACTGCTAACCAGTGCTAAAGTGCATATGCTCTCTCTCTGTAAACATGGTAACTTTGGATCATACCTGATTGAACTATTTAATCTACTTATAAGTCCCCAGTAATGTGCACTCCAGGTGCCTAGGGCCTATAGATTAAATGCTACTAGTGGACCTGCAGTACGGATTGTGCCACCCACTTAAGTAGCCCCTTTTCCTTGTCTCAGGCCTACCATTGCTAGGCCTGTGTGGGCAGTTTCACTGCCACCTCGACTTGGCATTTAAAAGTACCTGCCAAGCATAGAGCTCCCCTTTTTCTACATATAAGTCACCCTTAATGTGTGCCCTGGGTATCCCCTAGAGCAGGGTGCTGTGTAGGTAAAAGGCAGGACATGTACCTGTGTAGTTATATGTCCTGGTAGTGTAAAAAAACCCCAATTCGTTTTTGCACTGCTGTGAGACCTGCTCCCTTCATAGGCTAACATTGGGGCTGCCCTCATACACTATTGAAGTGGCAGCTGCTGATCTGAAAGGAGCAGGGAGGTCATATTTAGTATGGCCAGAATGGTAATACAAAATCCTACTGACTGGTGAAGTCGGATTTAATATTACTATTCTAGAAATGCCACTTTTAGAAAGTGAGCATTTCTTTGCACTTAAATCCTTCTGTGCCTTACAATCCACGTCTGACTAGGTTTAGTTGACAGCTCCTTGTGCATTCACTCAGACACACCCCAAACACAGGGTACTCAGCCTCACTTGCATACATCTGCATTTTGAATGGGTCTTCCTGGGCTGGGAGGGTGGAGGGCCTACCCTCACACAAAGGACTGCCACACACCCTACTGGGACCCTGGCAGACAGGATTGAACTGAAAGGGGACCTGGTGCACTTCTTAGCCACTCTTTGAAGTCTCCCCCACTTCAAAGGCACATTTGGGTATAAAACAGGGCCTCTGCCCTACCTCATCAGACACTTGCTGGAGAAGAAACCGGAACCAGAAACTACATCCTGCCAAGAAGAACTGCCTGGCTGCTCAAAGGACTCACCTGTCTGCTTTCTACAAAGGACTGCTGTCTTGCTGTTGCCCTGCTGCCTTGCTGAACTCTTGTCTGGCTGTGAAAGTGCTCTCCAAGGGCTTGGATAGAGCTTGCCTCCTGTTCCTTGAAGTCTCAGGACCAAAAAGACTTCTTCCTTTCACTTGGACGCTCCGTGCGCCGAAAATTTCGACGCACAGCTTATTTCGCGGCGAGAAAAACGCCGCACACCGACGCTGATCGACGCGACGCCCTCGGGACGATCGAGACTTCGACGCACAACCTCGCAAGGACAAAGCCGCCCGACTTTCCCGGAGAAATCGACGCGACGCCTACCGTGAGTGCGAAACTTTGACGCACGGCCTCGCAAGGACAACGCCGCCCGACTTCCAAGGAGAAATCGACGCGACGCCTGCCGTGAGACCAAACTTTCGACGCACGGCCTCGCAAGGACAACGCCGCCCGACTTCCAAGGAGAAATCGACTCGACGCCTACCGTGAGATCGAAACTTCGACGCGCAGCCCCGCAGAACGACGCGCAGCCGGAAAACAAGCAGGAGAATCCACGCACAGACCCGGGACATCTGGTAATCCCCGCGATCCACAAAAAGAGACTGTCTGCGTGCCGGAAAACGACGCCCGACTTCCCCGCGTGGAAAAGAACGACGCAAGTCTTTGTGTGCTGAGGAGAAATCGACGCACACACCCTGTTTCCACGCATCCCTTTTCCTGTGGCCCTCTGAGGAGATTTTCCACCAGAAACCAGGTACTTTGTGCTTGAAAGACACTGTATTGCATTCTAAAGACTTAAGACACTTTATATCACTTTCCTGTGATAGTTCTACAATTTTCCATTGCATCTTTATTCTTTTTGACCTACAATTATCCTGATAAATATTATATATTTTTCTAAACACTGTGTGGTGTATTTTTGTGGTGTTATATGGTGGTATTGTATGACTTATTGCACAAATACTTTACACATTGCCTTCTAAGTTAAGCCTGACTGCTCGTGCCAAGTTACCAGAGGGTGGGCACAGGATAATCTTGGATAGTGTGTGACTTACCCTGACTAGAGTGAGGGCTTTTGCTTGGACAGAGGGTAACCTGACTGCCAACCAAAAACCCCATTTCTAACAGAGAGCAACAAAAAAAAATAACACTTGTGGTTATTGACTTCTACCATAGAGGCTGCCACGGAAGACATGTTCAAACCAACAGGCATATGGCATTTCATCTGGCACAGTGAGTCTACCATGGTGGAACATTTTTCAGAATAACTGGGAATGGTGATTAATTGTTGTGGGATTGATGCTTTTGCAGATGTTCCTGCTGATGCTGATAGGGAACCAGCTGCTTTCTCACTCATCATGTGATTGTATGTTCTCACATGGATTGTTCTCAATTGTTTCCACATGGAAAAAGTTACATGTGAATATTTCATTCCTATTCCATGTGACAACTTCTTTGAAACAGATGTTGCACTGAACAATCTTCGCCACCACCTTCTTCTCGCCAGATGGCATTCAGAAGTGCTTCCAGGCATCTGATTGTTTTGTGGGTGGTGGCTTATCCTCTTCATCTTCTCTCACAGCTTCAGGAGCTACTCGTTCCTTTGTAGAAGACATGTCTTCACTCAAAATAATGACTTTTGCAGAAATGCAAAAAAACAAAGTACAACACTGATTTTCAGTATTCTCTGCAGAGATCTGAAAGCCAAATGAGTAAGGTAGGATGTGATTTGTAATTTTCATGGGTGGCGACTTACTGTAGTCAAACAGAAGTTGAGATTTAGATGTGTTCCAGACATCACAGTGGATCTGCAGACCCAGCCCAAGGATTTGCCAAACTTGTAAATTAAAAAACTATGTTTTAAAAGACACTTAGGCTTCCAAATATTTATGTATGTACTCACTTTCAACTGTTTTGTGGCCCTTAGGATGGGGTCCTTGGGGTCAAAATAGACTCAGGGAGGGGACACACATGGCCACTCTCCCCTTTTGAAAATGATCTGGGGCCGAATTGGTCTCTGGGAGGAGTGCAGAGTGCCCAATTAGGCACCAGGGACAGGAAATGTGTGTACCCTTCCCTTTTTTATTGCCTTTGGTCCCAGGGGACAGGAACCACACTCTCCCTCCCCTAACAATTCAGCATTGGGGGATGAGGTCCCCAGGGCCCATTAGTGCCACACAGCCCCTTCCCTTTTTGGTTGAACTTGGCCCTGGCGATGGGGACCCATGGCCTATTAATGGTTGTGTAGGGGGGCTGTTTGTCCCCTTCGCTTTAATATATATGTTTTAGCCCCAGGGGATGGTGTCCCTAGGGTACAAAGGCCAACCCTTTGCTGCATTGCCAAATGCTGTTCACAGCTTTGATTTGGCTGACCATGGTGTATTGGCCAAAGGACCAGGCAAGGCCCCACTTGAAGACTCCCTCACACTGAGCATGGCCTGCAGCAAACCCCACACTGTGCACGGCCTTCGGCCACACATGGTGAGGAGTTGGCTACAGGGCATGTGGACAGCCCTCTCCCAGGCACTGCTGAAGGACCTACACAGTGTGGGGTTGGCTGTCTTCTCTTTTTTCTGTGAATTTCTAGGTTTTTTAACGTAAAGTAATATTTTATTACCATATGTATATCTAACCCCCTGCTGCATACGGCCTTTGCCCATGCATGGTGGGATGTTGACTGCAGGACCTGGCATGTTTACAGGCCCTTTGGCCAACACCCCAACATGCCCAGTGTGGGGTTGGTCATTGTGGGGTTGGCTGCATTTGACCAACCCCACAACCATGCATGGCAGGAGGCAGTGCACTTCATGGGATTGGCTGCATGTGGAAGGTTGGCTGCAGAGCCTGGCTGCAGTCTTTGGCTATGTATGGCGGTGGTTGGATTGGCATTTATGGAAATAAAATATTGCTTTACGATAAAAGATTCTAAAAAATTCAATGAGAAGAACAAAGGTTTGAGTAACAATAGTTAGGTGAAATGTTCTGCAATAACATATTATTTTAAACTAAAAATAATGACAGAAACTCACCAGTTATGCTATCTCAAGCAAATATAACTCATGCCCTAAGATAACTATCATTCCCACCCTTTGTATGGACTCCTAAGTATCTCACATATTATGGCATCGTCTAGGACTTCAATATTAAACACACTGGATTAATTAAATGTTTAGGCTTTGAATAAATAAATAGATTAAATGAATTTGATATAAAAACATTTGATTAATAAGAACACATTAATAAACTCTTATTAAGGGTGGTGGTTTTTCAATTTTAATTAAAAATAATATTTAGAAAATACATTAATGCATTTTTATTATTTAAATATTGATTAAACATTTAATATTCTGGCTTAAGGTGCTATACCATTTTATCGTATTAGGTCTAGGATAATAATAATCATTTTTCAAATTTGTTTTACATTAAAATAAATGTTTTTGTTTGTATTAAAAAATACTACACTCTATTGCTTTTTCCTCAATTTTACCAATAGGGAGAACCCTGCACCAGTGGAAAAGATCTCCTCTCTAGTGGTGGTGAGGTCCAGCCACCTGGTGGTGGGGACATCTGTCCCAATGATGAAGATCTCTGATTCATCTGTGCTCAGGAAAGAATGCTTAACTATAATCAAGGTCCGGGGCTTCTGCTGTCCTAGGTAAGGGCAGCAACGCCCATAAGCTACAGTGCCACCACACACTGAAAGATGTGTAGGCAAATGTCCTCAAGAAGCTGCCACCTTCTTAGGAGGAAAAGACTCTTTGCTTAAAAAGCCTTCATTATGACATTGGCGGTAAGTACCGTTTACCGCCATGCTGGCTGCCGCCAACATTCCGCCACCGCAGTGCATCACCGTAACCCATATTATGACACACACATAGCAATCCGTCACTATACAGCCACACACACAATTCCGCCAGCCCAAAAGTCGGTGATAAACTGGCAGTATCCAAACCCACACCATTAAGCCAACAGAACTACGCCCACAACATTATGACCCACGAATCACCACAGCGGACATTAAATGGCGGTAAACCATTGGCGGTACATACCGCTGCGCTCAAAATATAAACACACATACAAAACAACACCACATTGAACAATTCAAACCATACACACCTGACACCCATTAACACACCACACCCACACACCGATACCACTATAAAACACACACCCACATTACCCACAACCCTTTACGAATACAAACAAGTGTCAGAAGAGATATAGCAAGGCAACAGCCACACCCCACTATACACCACCCACGGACCTTACATTACACACCCCAACACATCACCCAACCCACGCTCACCCACACCACTCACTCTACACCCATTGTACCACAACGACACCCCAGGTTCTCAGAGGAGCAGCTAAGGGTCATGGTAGAGGAAATCATCCAGGCAGAGTCAAAGCTATTCGGATAACGGGTGCAGCAGACATCCATTGCTAGGAAGATGGGGCTATGGCGGAGAATCGTGGACAGGTCAACGCCGTGGGACAGCATCCCAGAACAAGGGAAGACATCAGGAAGAGGTGGAACGACCTACGGGGAAGGTGCATTTCGTGGCAGCAAGACACCAACTAGCTGTACAGAGCACTGGGGGTGTACCCCCACATCCTCCCCCACAACCAACAACATGGGAGGAACAAGTCTTGGCAATCATGCATCCTGAGGGCCTGGCTATAGTAGGAGGAGGACTGGACTCTGGTAAGTGAAATCTCTATTACTATCACCCCTCCTACCTGCATGCCATCACATACCCCTACCTTTACCATCACTCCCAACACTCCACCACCTCCCACACACCCCACCATCAGAACACACCCATCCCAATAGCAAGCCCTGCATGCAACACCAAAGCATGGACACCCATGGCAGACCTGCATGGACACCTATTACTACAGCATGCACACTGGAGGGAAACAGATAGTCCACCAAATAACAACTCACACAAGACAAAGCTGCCAGGGCAAAAACAACCTTAGAGGGCAACACACCCAGGCAGATGATGTCCCACGCATTTAAATCTCCACAGGTCCCCC
This sequence comes from Pleurodeles waltl, assembly GCF_031143425.1. Lineage (NCBI taxonomy): Eukaryota > Metazoa > Chordata > Amphibia > Caudata > Salamandridae > Pleurodeles > Pleurodeles waltl. Next base: position 774,975,974 of record NC_090445.1, on the reverse strand, counting down.
ACCCAACGTCACAGGAGAGGAGGTGATAGCAACATCCAGTCCCCCCCCCCAGAAGAGGCCCACAGTGATGACAGCAGCTCTGGAGGCCTGGATTTGGATGACCAACCTGGCCCATCAGGGATCTCCGGACAGTCAGTTACCCAGGCAAAGTCCCATACCACCACAGAGCCTCCCCCCTCAAACACCAGCACAGTACCCACCCAGCGCGCCCATACCTCTGTCCCCAGGACAGGTCAATCAGCAGTGTGTCAACCACTACAGGGACCCCAGGCCACCCCACAAACACAGGATGATCAGGGACCTGGGGTCAGTGGCATTGGGCACACGGTTCAGGGGACAGAGGCACAGTACAACAGGGAAGATGGGAGGACTACTGTGCGACAGGGGGAGGACAGGCCCAGGGAACCGACTCTCCAGGAGGCACTCACCGCGATCCTGGGAGCATACCACCAGGAGACAATGGGCCAAATACTGGACAAAATGCAGAAGAACCAACGGCTGCAGGAGGGACAGTACCTGGGGATCAGGGAGGTCTTGAAGGACATAAACACCACCCTGGTCTCCATTGCAGGGGTGCTGGAAGACATGGCCATCACTATAAGGGAGGCAGTGGCACACCACTGGGCCCCTACCACTAGCCAAACTGATGAACAGCCCTCCACCTCCGCTGCCGCTAGTGGACAGGAGGCCCCGCCACAGTACCAACAGGCCACCAGCACCACCCCCCTGCAGAAGGAGAACCACCCCGGAAACGTTCCCTGGGATCCAGGCAGAAGCCAGAGAGACTATTGCCAAGACCCCCGCCAGGAAATAAGACTCTCCTGAATGTCACCCTTGTGTCCTACCCTGTCACCCTGTCCACCTTGAACTGCCATTGCTCCCCTTCCTATGCCCCCCTGGACAATGCACCTGTGCTCCACATAGACTGGACTCTATCCTGGACTTTACTCCACCATCAACCCAGCCCATTGCACATCCCCCTCTACTTATTAGCACTTAAATAAACACCCTTTAAAAAAAATACAAGTATGGAGTATGTCAAATGATTTAACTATATTTTAGTTTAACAAGGTATAAACACTGCAATACAACTGTACAGTACTGTAAACATAGGAATGACCTGTAGTTGGCTGCAGTCAACACACCAGGAGGGATAGTGGGGCACAAATTTCTGCAAATAGAGATGCCAAAGGGTACAGTGAGTGGCCATAGAAGAGGGAAAATCAGCCTGCCAGTGACAATATCACACAGAAAACTAGCAATTAAAAGTGGAGTTACACTGTCATACCTGTGTGTCATTGGAAGTATTGATGGATTATTGCACTTCTGTTGTCCTCATCCTCATCCTCTGCCTCCTCACCCTCACTGTCCACAGGGTCCACTGCTGCTACACGCCCATCTCCAGCCTCCTCCTCCTGCAGAAAAGGCACCTGGCGACGTAAGGCTAGGTTGTTCAACATACAGCATGCCACGATGATCTGGCACACCTTCTTGGGTGAGTAGTACAGGGATCCACCTGTTAGATGGACAACGAAACCTGGCCTTCAGGAGGCCGAATGTCCTTTCTATTATTCTTCTTGTTCGACCATGTGCCTCATTGTAACGTTCCTCTGCCCTTGTCCTGGGATTCCTCACAGGGGTCAGTAGCCATGAGAGGTTGGGGTAACCAGTTACCTGCAAATATCGAGGGACAACTGTTAGACACATACTAACCCTGAGGCCCCACACCATAACCATACACCAACATTCACTGGGTGGGAACCAGGGCTCACCTATTTGCCACACCCGTTGCCTCTGGAGTTGAGCCATCACATATGGAATGCTTCTATTCCTCAGGATAAAGGCATTATGCACACACCCAGGATACTTTGCATTGACATGGGAGATGGACTGGTCCGCCAGGGACACTATCTGCACATTCATTAAGTGAAAGCTCTTTCGATTTCTGAACACCTGTTCATTTCTCCAGGGGGGGACAAATGCAATATGTGTACCATCAATTGCCCCAATATTGTTGGGGATATGTCCCATTGCATAAAAATCAGCTTTCACTGTGGCCAAATCCTCCACCTGGGGGAAAACGATATAGCTGCACATGGCAGACAGCACTCTGGTCAATACTATTGAGAACATTGCCTGTGACATTCCTGGTACCAAGCCCACTGTCACTTGAAAGAAGCCAGTTGCCAGGAAATGGAGCACTGATAGCATTTGCACAAGAGGGGGGATCCCGGTGGGGTAACAGATAGCAGATATCAGGTCAGGCTCCAATTGGGAACACAGCTCTGTGATTGTGGTCCTGTCCAGTCTATAGGTGAGGATAATGTGCCTGTCCTCCATTGTTGCCAAGTCCCCCAGGGGTCTGTACACGGGGAGATGTCTCCATCTCCTATTCATCCACAGCGGTTGCAATCTATGGGGCAAAACGGTGAGCAGCTGGCCAGTATCTCATATTTCCAAACACTACACTTTATTGCATGTTGTGATTGTAACAGTATATTGTTGGATAGGTCCAAATGGTGCTTATGTGTACTGTGACGCAGTTAGGTGCCACTGCCTGCCCCCTGAAAATGGCATCTGCTTGTCCTGTCTGGAGGGATATGTGGAAATGAGGTAATTCCACTGACGTTGTGCGCCGTGTGCCGAGGCAGTTGAGAACCGCCGTGCAACTCCTCATTGGTTGTCATTGGGCCCTATGGGTTACAGTGGCCAATGGTGATGTACGCAGGAGGTGACGGTATGCACCGCCGCAGACGTGACTGCCATTTTCTATCTGTTCACTCACTTGTTACCTGACCTTTAACAGGAGAGGACCTACACTGCATGTGCTGCTGTGACCTGTGTCTGGAATCGACCATGGCTCGTGTCACTAGGGAACGGGCTCCTGCCTTCACCTCGGCAGAGTTGGAGAGACTGGTAGATGGGGTCCTACCCTAGTACCGAATGCTGTATGGGCCTCCAGACCAACAGGTGAGTACACTGTGAGCACGATGCATGGGGCATGAATGCCTGGAGTGCTGTGTGTGAAGGCCTCGTGTAGGGGGACTGGGGGACTTGGCAAGGGCCCTGGGCAGCGTACTGCATGTATGATTGGCCACGTCTGTGCATAAGGGGATGTGAAGGGCTAAGGTAGGCCATGAGTGTAACAGGCAGGATGGTCTGACTGATACCTTTACCTATGTGTATTTCTCTGCAGGTCAGTGCCCATCAGAAAAAGGGTATATGGCGTGCCGTCACCAAGGATGTGCGTACCCTGGGGGTCTACGGCAGGCAGAGCACCCACTGTCAAAAATTGTGGGAGGACCTGCGACACTGGGCACGGAAGATGGCGGAGGCCCAGCTGGGGATAGCCTTCCAACGAGGAACGGGTGCCCATCGAACCCTGATCGCCCTGATGGCCCGAATACTGGCGGTGGCCTATCCGGAGCTGGATGGGCACTTGGAGGCATTACAGCAGCCACAAGGGGGTGAGTACAGTGCCCCAATATACTACTTGAGTGTGGTGGTATCCGGATGGGGGATGTGGGCCTGTGGGTGCCCCTAGGCCAGGCCGGACATTGCAGGGTAGGTCCCATGTTGGGCAGTGTCTGATGTAAACTTCCTCCAACCAAGCTAGTAGGCATCCACTACTGGGGAGGGGGCTGTGGGTCTCAGGTATGCTGCAATTGGCGTTAGGTGTCCATGTCCATGGGCTAGTGACTAGCAATGTGACTGGTAGTATATTACCTAGTGCGTAGGACTGTTTCCTGTGTGTGTGTGGTGTATGCCAACGGTGGTGTTGTTGCCGCCATTGACCAAGTGTATCCTTTGTCTCTTCCTCCCCCTTTTTGTCTTGTCACCCTGTCCTTATGGTCATTAGCATCATCTGACAGAGGAGCAGAGACACCAGCAACGGAGGGAGCTGCATCCCACAGGGCCCAGCAGGCCGAATCGACCTACAGTGAGGGCACCAGTTTGACAGAGGCCGAGGGAAGCACCAGGGCAGAGAATGGAGTGGACAGTTTGGACTGTGATACCTCCTCCGATGGAAGCTCCCTGGTGGTGGCAGACACCTCTGTGCCTACCACAACTACAGGTACAGCAGCCACCCCCGTACCAGCACCGCCCTCCCAGCAGCCCCTCGGCGTGTTTCCTGTGCCCGCTCTCCCAGGAGGGTGGGCATCTCCTTCCCCCCAGGCACCTCAGGCCCTGCCCCAGTTAGCCCTCCTGCCCTGTGTGTGGAGGCTATTGACCTCCTGTGATCCATATCGGTTGGGCAGTCAACCATTGTGAATGCCATCCAGGGGCTGACAGTCCAAATGCAATAGACCAATGCATTCCTGGAGGGCATTCACTCTGGCATGGCAGCCCTACAGAAATCAATCTAGGCTCTGGCCTCCTCTCTGATGGCAGCCATTGTCTCTGTTTCTAGCCTCCCCCCTCCAACTTCCTCTACCCAATCCCATTCCCCTCAGCCCCAACCTATCCCAAGCACACAGGCAGACCAGCATGCACACAAGACAACACACAGGAGTGGTTCAGGCAAACACAAGCGCCACACATCATCCCACAGGCACTCACACAAACACCATCCAGATGCAGACATACCAACATCTACTGCCTCCACTGTGTCCCCCTACTCCTCGTCACCCACCTCCCTCCCAGTTGCATCTACACTTGCACCTGCATGCACTACATCCTCACCCACTCCCACCATCACGCCCCTCATTGGCAATCACCACCCCCACATCCATGCACACGTCCCATATGTCCTCTCGCACTGTGTCTGTGCCCCCTAATCCCAAAGTACACAAGCACTCAGACACCCAGCAGCCATACACCTCACAACAGCATCCAGCCCATGCACCTGCGCCCAAAATCAGCAGACAGACACCTCCTACATCCACTTCCTCTTCCTCCACTCCGAAACCTTCACCCTCTTCTCACCCCAATGTCCCTAAGAAGCTTTTCCTCTCTATCATTGAGCTCTTCCCTACCAAACTCCCCCCCGTCCTTCACGTCGGCCCAGGGTGGTCAGAACCCAGGCGAGCACCTAAGCCACCCAGTCCACGGCCACACTAATGTCGACAGCTACTCTGGGTGGGAGAGGATACCGGGCACCAGGCAGCCACACTGAAAGGGTGCCTGCACCAGGTGCTGCAATGAAGGCTAAGGAGGCACCACTAGCTGCTTCAAGGAAGGTCAAGGAAGCACCCCCAGCTGCTACAGGGTATGGCAAGGAGCAATCCTTAGCTGCTGACAGGAAGGGCAGGAGGCCTGGTGCTGTGACTCATTCAGAGCCCCCACCACCAACCATGGTGGTTCAGCCATCCGAGGCTGCAGGGCTGGAACCTCCCCCCACCAATGCCAGCACCGCCACCAGCACCACTCCCAGAAGCAGCAGCCCCAGTGCAGTGCTTCCTGCAGGGGAAGGGCTGGAGCCTCCCCACACCACTTCCAGCACCGCCACCAGCACCACTGGCACCACTGAGCAGCCGTCACTGCCAGCGGACAGTGGGTTGTCCTGCATCCATGGGCTGTTGGGCGGCCTGGCCCCTGCAAATCCTGTGGGTCTGACACCCAGGTGAGAGACTGTGACCTTGCACTCCCCAAGATCTGCATCACAGGGCACAATGCCCCCTCCAGAACCAGTGGAGAAGCCATCCACTCACCCCATCCTTCCCAGGATGAAGCTCACTGGGCACAATGCCCCCTACAGAACCAATGGAATAAGCCATCCACTCACCCCATCCTCCACAGGATGAAACTCACTGGGCACAATCCCCCTACAGAACCAGTGGAAGAAGCCAACCACTCACTTGAGAGACTGTGGCCTTGCACACCCCAGGACTAAGCAGAGGGCAAACCACCCACTTGAGAGACTCTGGCCTTGCATTCCCCAGGACAGTACACAGGGCATGTTGCCCCCTCCAGGACCAGTGGTGTTGTACCATCTTCCGGCTGAGGTGCCCCCCCATTCCCCGTCCCCCTGAGGTGCCTGTCTATTTTCGACCTGATGCCCCTGCAGTGTTCTCTCCATGTTGTTGCAGGAGTGAGGTGGGGCCCTGTCCTATGTGTTGTGGCCCTGTGCCCCACGGACATTGAGGACTGGGCAGTCTCCCTATATTTGTAAATATGTATATACGTTTGGATTTTGATGCACTTATTCATAGTATTTTATTATATTACACTCACTTTCTTCAAATCATTTTGGCCTTGCATTATTCCTGAGAGGTACGGGGTAGATACGTTATGTTGCTGCTTCTGGTTGTGTGTATGGTGTTGGGGGTGGGGGACTGTGTGTTGCATGTGTGTGTCACTCTCTTTTTCTTACCCCCTCCCATTTGTGCTAGGTGGAAGTACTCCATGTGGTCGTCTTCGCTGGCATTGGTGTTCATAATGAAGCAGAAGGTAGACGAGCATGGGGAAAACTTGCAGCTCGCGCTCCATGACATTGTGGTTGTTCCCTGAGTCTCCTCAGGTGAGTCCTTTGACTTCTGAGATCTGTTTCTGCCAGGCTTTTGATGTCATTGGTACCGCCCCGGAAAAGGTGGTGGATAGGCCGGTCATAATAGAGTGGGCGGTACATTGTCATCCGCCTGGCTGTTGGTGGTTACCGCCGTGGTGCTTGTTGATTCCGCCATGGCGGTCAGTGTGTTAAACTGGCTGTCTGTCTTGAGCGGTTTCCACCGTGGTCATGATTCAATTTTTGTTACCACCGGCCTGTTGGCGGTATTACCGCCGCTTTGTCACCGACCACCAGGGTTGTAATGAGTGCCAAAGTCTTTCCATAGTTGGAGAAAACTAGGAGTCTAGAACATAGGCGAGGAAGTCCCAAGAGCGACAAGTCAGGATCAGGAAGCCGAAGGAGCGAAGAACACCCGAAGGAAAATGGCTTTGTTGCGATGCACCCTTCAATTAGACTGAGGCCTTTAATTGGTAAAGGAACAGGAAAGGAAATGACATTAAAACACTACATGACAGGAAATATAGTGGATTTGGGAGGTCATAATGGAATGGGCATGAATGAAAAGAAAAATAAAAGAGAACGAAAAACCTGAAGTAGACTAGCTACAGAGGTGCCTTAAAAGACAACTGCAAACTCTCAGTCAAGTGATTGCCATTTAGGAGTAGAAGAGAAAAAAACAGCAGCCTGAAGCCCAGAAGCATGAAAGAAAATAAGCATGGGTGAGTCACTGCTATGAATTTTGTATGGTGCCTTCTGATCACCGGGAACGGTAGTACCCCAGGAAGTAACACATTTCTGGGACATTTAGGCAGGGGGGGAGCTGTGGATTCAACAGTATGAAAACTCAGTAGCAGTAATATTATACTTGTAAGTTCTGTGTTAAATGGCTACAACCCATGTCTGGATACAGTGAAGACAGATAAGTCTACACTTAAGTGTACATCAACTCTTGGAAAGAGTGAAGAAAAAGGTGATGATTTACACCTGGGTCCAAAAGTAAATTTACGTGTGAGTGGATCTGCACATGTAAATACACCTTTCTTAACAGTGACTTTGGTTATACCTCCTACCTCAAGATCAGGGGCAAAAACCTGAGTATATTCAGGGAGTAGAGATGACCGTACTACATTTAGATTTATAATGTAAAAAATGGACAGGGATGAATCAGAATGCATAGAATACAAAATACAGTCCTCTAAGTAAAGATATCTCCTCCCTGAATGCAGTTTCCCTATGGCGATGTATAAGGTAAAATAAAAAATGTTAACTTGAAAAAAAGTGTCTCAAAATATTTATCTGTTGATTTTTATTGGAAAATAATTTTGTACATTCATTTAAAATGTAGAACAAAATAAAAATGCTACAACACTATTTCCTTTAGTTTACATTAATTATTTAATAAACTTAATATTAAACTAAATAAATATTTTTCTGAAATATAAATTGAATAATAAATGTCCCATAAAGGAAAAAGGAAAAAAACAATTTTAGTGTGCTTTAATAGCTTTTAAAAGCTTTTTATAGAATCAATTATCAGTCATGTAATTGTACTTTTAAAATGTTACAATACTTTTTACATTCGGAAATGGTTAACCTATTTTAAAATAAAAAGATGAATATGTACTACTTGTATATTTTTAAACAATATATTACATTTATATAGATGCTAAACTAATTAAAATATTTTAATCAAACATTAATTTATATGGAGTAGGAAGCGAAATAAAATTAAATGCAAAAGGAAATGAAAATATTTAAAATAGTTAAAAATATAGATAAACTAAATATAATTTAATGGTAAAAAATCTATAAAAATAGTACATAATAATTATGTATGTGTTAAGTATAAACTATTTTTAATACCCTATTTTGAACTTTCCATAAATTTTAATGCATTAGAAAAATACATTTCTTTAAATATTTTTTTAATTAAATTTTCCTTTTTATACTTGTAACTATTTAAAAAATAATGTAATTTATCATTATTGAACATTATTTCCTTTGAGGTTTTACATTATTGAACGATCATTTGGGTAGTGACCATTTTGAAGTTGCATGCGAAAATTAAGAAATTTATATCCTTAAGGTGTATCATGGGTCTGAATTCCCCAGATGCTTTTGGACACGAAAAAAGATGCTGTGCTTCTCTGAAGGGAGTTACACAAATTCAGCTTTCTTGATAAAGTCCTCGAGCCCTTGTCGAATTACTTTCCGGCGAAGGAGGAATTGAAGGATTGGAGTCCTGCTGAAGACATCTGGTAGAAAGATCACACAGAATTTTGTAACCATACTGAATGGTTTATAAGACCCAGGAAAATTGTGTTTTGCCAAGCTAGTAGAAAATATTGCAGAAGACTTCCCACAGGCCAGTTTTCTAAAGATCCTGAGTGAAATAGTCAGGATTTTCAGGCATGTTTAGACGTTGTAGGGATGTTGGGGGACAGGGATTTTTCAGGGACAGGGTTTTGGCCCTTCCTAGAAAGGATTAGCTCTGATTTCTATTGGAAGTAAAAAAGCCCCTCTGAATCCAAATCCTCATTCTTTAAAAGAAGGTCATAAAAGAGTCATCAATTTCCGATATTTGGCTGACATCTCTTCCAATTGAGATACAAAGCGTTTCATATCAGTTAATATGTGAATGGGAAGAGATTTCTGGGAGATATCCATATTTCAAGGATATATCCAGAGGTGTCTTCTGGTCTAATGAGTTGTAAGATATGTCAGACAGAAATACTTGCTGTATAACTTGCTGTTGAATATGAGACAAGATAGGCATTGTACCAGCAAGACTGCGTAATATCAGCCTGTGGTTTGAAAGTCTCTAAGAAGTGACTGCACCAGATAAAATGCACACGTTTGAATGTTTAAAAAAATTGAGGCCACATAAGACTGCTTTAAGGCAATTTCTACTTTTTAATTGATGGTCACAGATACACCTTCAGAAATTATAGCTTAATGTAAAGTTAAGCACCCAAGCACAAAGCTAGAGTTTATACTCTACCTTTACTATAGGTAGAAATTCATTCAAAAATCCCTGAAGAGTATATACGCTAGAAATAAATCCAGGGAAATTCAATTTCTTGACTTCTTTCCTCTCTTTTAACAGAATCCTCTAATGCAACATAAACTGCTCTGATTCTTTTTTTTCATTTTGAAGGAAACCATTTTAATCATTCCCAGGCCCATCACAGTAAGTCTCAGATTATTTTTAACATGTTGCATGTCTTCATCCAACTTTGCTTCCTGGACATATAGGGCCTGATTCTAACTTTGGAGGACGGTGTTAAACCGTCCCAAAAGTGGCGGATATACCACTTACCGTATTACGAGTTCCATAGGATATAATGGACTCGTAATACGGTAGGTGGTATATCCGCCACTTTTGGGACGGTTTAACACCGTCCTCCAAAGTTAGAATCAGGCCCATAGTCCTCTGATGTTTTGCTCGTCATCTTGAATGTCAGGATCTCCATCAGTCATCTGTTTAGGCTGCTTAGGTAGAGAGCGTTCTCTGGCATGTACAACTTATCAGTCTTTGCTTGGTATCTGCATAGGTGCATCTAATGCATTCTCCTCAGCATCCTGTATAGTAGACGTAGCATGAGCCATAATAGGATTTTTACTTCTGAAAGTGCACCTATTAGTGTCCCTTCTACTTAGCTAAATAACTGCACTCAACACCTATTCAATAATGACAGCAAGAAAGGAAGATACTTTAGTTCTTTAGCAACAAATTTTTGCACCTGTCATTATTGAGTGAACTCAACTGGGGCAGATAATGTTCTTTTCACCTGGCAGTCACCCTCGAAGAGAATGCCACTGCCATCAATGAAGACTGCCTTGCCACACTGCTGAAGCATGCCCGAGATTAGGAGATTCTCAGGTAAGTGTACTGACAGGTTATAAAGAAAGTGCTCCATTTTCAATGTGAAAAGTTGGTAGGTCACTCTCAGGAGCTGGAGCTTCTTTCGTAAATACACTATGGTGTGTCAGAATGAGAGGTTTGCTTTAATAGAGTAAACATTTACACCCAGCTGCTGGTGGAAGCCTTGGGATGAAACTGTCAGACAGTAGATGTTGTGCTGGATATAGCACCTATTTAAATAAAAAACAATTACATGTATTCTTACATCAGGAAATGGGCTGTACACTGTATTCCACAGTACCAAGACAGAAGAATCAAAAAGAAGTTCTGTCAACCAGTCCCTTTCTTAAGGAAATAGTGTAAGTAGGATAGGTACATTGGATTGATAGTTAGAAAAGACTGCTTATGTTTGAGATAGCAGTCTGTATGATGCTAAGTTGGGACATACACTGTAATAACTGTAATGAGGAGAAGAGATGAGGCAGGAATAACAGGTTAAAAGTGTTGAGTAGTTGTCAGATAATTTATTAGTAAAGCAATTCTATTGCTGGGCTTATCTACTCACACATGTTCTGTATGAAATAGAGACTTTGGTCACTGTGGTAGCCATCAGCAACATTTACAATATTATGCAATCAAGAAAATAATAGCTCTGCAGTATAAAAAACAGTTTCCAAACCTGGTCCTGAAAACGCCAGAAAACAATAGCTGGGAACCTTTCATTGACCAGGTGTATGCAGGACTGATTAGCTCAAAGGGCATTCAGAGGTTTGCATGATGACTTACCAACAATACCCTGACAAATGTCTACACCTACACCTACCACTCATGCCAGGAACCTCATAATCATCATCAACAGCAAACTAGACATGAACGTACAAGTCAACGCTCTCACTACATCCTTCTTCCATACCCTAAAGATGCTGAGTAAGATCTTCAAATGGATCCCAAGCAACACCAGAGACACCATCACTGATACAGGGGAAACAGCCCGAACAACGAGTCGTGAACCATGAAGTTGTGGAAAATGAAAACGAAACAACGCTTTCGTTTTCCACGACTTCCTTGTTTTAGGGCCTTAACCATGCATGTGCGAACCACGAACATGCATGGTTAAGGCACAGAAGAAGGGAGTTGGCGCAATCAAGGAGGAGGTAAGTTGGACTGGGACTGGGGCTTTTTTTTGGGGGGTGGGGTGGGGGGCTTGGGTGAGTAAGGTTTCGGGTTGGGGGATCAGGGTTTAGGTTTTAGGGGTGGGGTGGGGGTTTGGGGTGCTTTAGGTTTTAGGGGCGGGAGTGGAGACTCAGGATATTTTTTGTCTGTGGGGGTGGGGTGGGGGGCTCAGGTGATTAGGGTTTAGGGGCGGGGGGTCAGGGTTTAGGTTTTAGGGGTGGGCTGGGGATTGGGGTGCTTTAGGTTTTAGTGGAGGGGGTTGGGGTTGTGGTAATTTTGGGGGTGGGGGTTGGGGTGGTTGTGGGGGTGGGGGGTCTCAGTAATTTTTAGGGGTGGGGGGCCATGGGGGACGCATGCTGGAACCATGCATGCTGATCACTAATGCCTTTACCAGGAATGCCTTTACAATGAAAAATCATTGTTAAGGCATTCATGGTAAAGGCATTAGTGATAACAACGAGGTCGTTGTTCTGACCTCATTGTTCAGGCATGGGTGGTTAAAGCACTCGTTGTTTCAACATATAACCCTTATTCAGTATTCACCTGGAAGTTGGACCATAGGAACACCATGCAACTAGCCAGAAGACTACAAACCATCCAGAAGTTGACAGCCAGACTCATCCACAACCTCCTACGCAGAACTGGAATCACACCACACCTCAGGGAGCTCCACTGGCTCCCTATACACAAATATATTGATCTCAGACTCCTTACACACACATTCAAGGCACTACATAACTTAGCACCCCCATCTGAGCAGTCATATCTTCATCCACCAACCACCTAGACACCTCCGCTCTGCAGGACTCTTTCTTGCACACACCCCATGCATACACACAATCAGGACAAGACTAGCTACAGAGTGTTTCGGTGGGCTGCCAGGATGGGGCTAATTGTAGTGTCTTGGGAGCTGTTTTTGTTGCTTGGGACCCGCTGACCACATTCCTACTTGTAGCACTTTCAAATAAACAACACAAACTTTACAGCCATTTGCTCCAGAAGCTGAACACCTGGCCTTTCAATTAACCAACCTACTTTAAATATGGCTAGGCACACACACACGGTCACAACCAAGATTCGCTCACAGATGATAGTGTGCTTTACAAAACCGCATAATAACGTAACATAATATAGCATAACATAACATAGCATACATACAGAACTTCATCAATATTCTGTGATTGGGCATAGAAGTCACATGAAAGAAACAAAATGAAACATCCCTAAGCACAGGCTGTCCCAATAAGTTGGCACAGTAACCCTAAAAGTACTTCCAGCATGTGCCTCTGGCTCCTTATAAATGATAGCTTTCATGGCCATACCAATTTAGAGGATGACCTATTTGTTTTATGATGGAGGAAATACTCAAATCCAGAGCCATCAGAAAAGAATACAGATAAATGTATTTAATGCAAAACATCCTTAAAAAAGATCCTACAGCAAACACAAGCGCGTGAGATGAACTAAAAAGGAACCCCTCCTTACTAATTTGTAATCAAGATTATTTTAGCGTGAAAAACCAAAAGTGGCAAAATAATAATCATAGAACATTAAACAATATAATCAGTCTCAACGGAAATCTACTTTAATGAAAGCTTCACATTTTCAAGTCAGATGAGAAGTGTTTAGCAGTAGCTTTCAGCCCGAGTCTACTTGTTTTAGAAGTCTTCCCTCTCTGGTCTACATTTTGATCATAACCTATTTTATGTCTCTAATCATGTGCAGTTAGGTGGCCTTTTAAAATAGATGATGTATAGGTGTTACACTGTACTGTTGTAAGAGGATATTAAATTTATGTTGCGTGATTGCATGCAATGGACCTGTGAATGAGTAATTTTGCACTGCTGACCCACCAAGTTTGTACTGGCATTAGCCAGCTACAAGACAAGAATGGCATTTGACACTAGAAGAATGCAGAATTCCAAGCAGAACTCAGCCCAGTGTGTTGGCATGTCCTTTTTTTAAACCTGCTCCCTATATGCAACTATTAACGCAGCTACTGCTGGGATCTGATGTGTAACCGGCAAGACATGTTTTCAGTTCAAAGCTTGCACTTTTTCTGCAGGTTCTATAACTGCAGTGTGAGGGAAACATGCACTGCCATGTCCTGTGAAGTATGTGCTCTTGGTGAGAGAAGCTTGCATTGCTTTTACATATGCTGCGTATGTTCTACTTGTATGAAAGAACCTGTATTGCCGCATGTGCTGGACTTGCTCTGTTAAAAGAAGTTTGCATTGTCACTGCATGTGATGTGCTGGCTCTGTTTGATGGATGGTTGTGCCACCTCAATCCATGCCACCACAGACAATGTTTCCAAACCTAACCATCAGTGTTGGTGTTATTGTAGTTTGTTAAATCAAAGTCAACTAAGACGCCAACATCCAGAATTCACATGTTCTGACATAAAGGCCCAGGGTTTAAATCGGTGTTTTGATGCTATTGAGTGAAGCGGCCACTCTATTTCAGAATCACCTCAGTCTCACCTTCCCGGCACATATAAAAAGGAAATTGATGACCATCCGATTTGGCCGACTCTGGCTGACCACCATCTTAGAAATACAGTGGTGATGATTCACGTAGACTTTAGGGTTATAAGAAAGAGGATTTTTCACATCTGATATGCACATGTCTTTATCTGTATATAGCTTGTGTTAGTGTGTTAAAAAAAGGCTTCAAGGTAGGAGGTATTCTCACATGTAGGGAAGCAATAATAAAAAGTCTTGGTCCAGCTAATCCCCAATTAAACACTAAACTGATTAAATATTTATTGTTAAATGAACAAGCATTTATCAATCATTGAAAGGGGAAAGCAATACTGTGCCAGTTGTAGTATAGTGGTCCGTTGATTACCCTCTGCAGTCTTTCAGCTGGTCGCTATGTTGACTTCAATTTATTTACTTCCAGCTGGCAGCCATATTGATTGACTTCACTTCGTTTTACTTCCATCTGGTTACCATGTTGACTTCACCCTGATTTACTTCCATCAATGGCTATCTTTGTTAGGAAGGTTAGTACGCAAAAATTAATGGGAAGTGAAGGAATTAGTATATTTTAGCGATTTTAGAATATTTGAATGATTTTATTATTATTATCGGTATGAATTTGTATTGATGGTCTTACCGCACAATATTTTTATATAATGTGTCCCATGGACATTAATATTCGTATGTCATGAGTGATATTGTTACACTTTTAATTAACTAAACAATGAAGTTTTGGTTTGGATATTTCAAGTCAATAAGAACGTTGTAATGCTTCCTAATGTCACCTCATTAAAATGTGCATGCATTTCATTTTCATGTTCAGATCCAACCGATGATAAAAGCAGAATGTAGTACTATGAAAATAAGCTTTTGGGCAGTTGAAATTGAGTAATGATAGAGAATATTATTTAGATTGCTTGTCATGCATGTTTAGGTCTTACGCATCTGTATATGTTAACAAGGTTATTGCCTTATGGGTTCCATTAAATGACACCACATTAAAAGAAAACAACTGCAATTTTCGTATGGAATGTGAAGTGTGTCAGCATCAAAACATCATTCTTTTGCCAAGAGCAATTAATATAGGGGCGGCTTCTCCATAAGGGCGGAGGAGCGTCACCCCCGCCAGCAGTGGCAGCTGCAAACCTTTTCCCCAAATACGATAATAAACTTTGTTTCTTATTGTTTTGGGGGAAAAGGGGTGGGGCCACGTAAGTGGCGAGAAATGATGGGAGCACTCCCCCTCAGAGCGCATGTGTGTTTGGCCGGCCTCCTCGGTCCGGCCAAACACACATGCGCACAGGGCTCTCTCCAGCCCAGCAACATATTTGCTGGGCTGGAGAGAGCCTGCACTGGCTCCCAGTCTGCCTGGGAGTGCACCCAGCCAATTCTGATGCTGCTCTGAGCAGATTCAAGATTGGTGCAGGGCAGGCTGGGAGCTTGTGCCTGCAGCAGAGCGGATGGAGCGGCGCGCAGCGGAGGAGGTACGTGTTTTTTAAATTATTTTATTATTTTTAATCTAATCCTTCCCTCCCTCTCCCTATGCACTGCTGCAACCCCCTCTGCATCACGTGAGCCAAAACTGAATGAACATATTTGTATTGCTCCTTTGTTTATAATCTGGGCTTTCTCATTAATGATCATCTCAAATAGTTGTGGCCATAGAGAACGTTCTTTGGAATTAAATAGCCAGATTATTTTAGAAAGTAGTTGGCAAGAACAGTCATTACTAATGATACCTGTCAGTTAAAAAAAAAAAAAATCCTAATTCTTTAGTACTATTATAGATTCAAAATATGTTCCTCCTCTCAGTTTGTCAAGAGGTCTATCCTTTATCCATGCTGAACCTTCTCGCGTTTGTCCGATAGGCAAGGTTGTTGCACAGATTTCCTAGTTTGTAGCTGTTTTGGTGCTGCATTAGGACTGGTGCATAAATGCCAGTGTTTTCATTTACTTATTTTAGGACACCCTTAAACGTAGATTGATATGTACTGATATGTACATGAATATACTCAAGGTTCTTTTTACCTTCTTCTGTAGGCAGCATGTTGTTTTTTTAATCACACTCTGCATATTCATTGCTGGCCTTTACAATAACTAAGATTGGAAAGAGTTTGACATGGTTTAACGACAATCTATGCGTGCCTGCTAGTAGAGATAGATTAGTGGTACACATCTGCTGTAACCATATTAGAAAGTAAGGTAATGAGAAAGGATGACAAAATATACATTCTGGTTTCATTGGGAAAGCTGCAGGGTCGGTCTGTCCTACAGGGCAATCAGGCAGTGCTCAATGAGCTGGTCTAACAAGTCAGTGTGTGGGCTGTCTTTTTAGCAGTTTTTTGGACTGTTTTATTGTCTGCTGTGCCAGGTTTTACTGTTTATTTCCCTAATAATAAAATAAATATTTCCTGCAGCAAGCTCAAATGTATGCACTCCTCTATACCTTGCAAAATACTTCCACAGTGCATCTTTATTAGTTCATAACTGCCCCCATTTGCAAACATAGGCCAACTTTTTAGCTATCTAATTAACCAGAGGGGCCACTTTAATTTTGGGTCCAGGGCCTATTTGCTGTCCCAATCTGTCATTGGAAAGCTGTGTTGGAAGGTAAAATGGGGCAGCCGAACAGCAGTTGCAGTATGGCAAGCAAGATCATTGAAGAGACCCAGGAATGTGGGCAGCAAATCAGTGGTGTTGCTGAAAATGAGGAGGCCGAAGGATATTTGAAAATGTTCCCTAAAGCATGAGAGACTAATGGTACAAGAAAAGTAAAAGCATTGTACTTCGACTTCCCAAGCATGTATCAGATAATCCCAGAGTTAATATCATGCCTAGTCCCATATTTAGTATGGATGTACTGTTTGGCATGAGCTAATGTTAAATTCTGGTGGTGACAATTACAAATTATTTACAGATTTTCAAAAAAGAATACATTGTGTTACTAATGAGTTGTAAAGGTTGTTTGATCATTATTTATATCTAAGGACACTAAAAACCTTTTATTAGCTGTCAATTTATATGCATGTTTTAAAATGTTTATCATTATTGTTATCATTTTGGTTTTAACCGTTGACGCATTCTATCAGCATAAATATAATTTACATAGCCCATGAAACAAAATCCCCACAAACTGTTGAAGTTGAAACTGAACTATAGATTCCACTTTCTACTATGCCATGACAAATACTTTTAGTATGTCTGTGTTTTTTAAACTTAATATTTAGCGGATCGACTCTAAAGTTTACCTATAAAAACACCCCATTTGAACCACCTGAACAACAGGAACATTTTCTAACGTTTGCTGCCATCTATAGTACATTCTCTTGCATATTCTTCAATAATGCTCTAGGAGATATAAAGCCCCTTTTTTCCCGGAAATGTGTATTCTATCAGCCTGGAATTGTTAAAAATGAACAACTGTCTTAATTAGAGCTTTCATTCTACTGTTTTGCCAAATGTTTAGTGCGCACGTATGAGCCTTTCATTACATTCGAAACAACTCTTGATTATACTGACTAAGCACCAGAAAGTTTGCTATAATCCACCTCTCCCGCCCGCCCCCCGGAGAAATACAGAGACAATGCTGGCTACACCTCTGACTCTTCATATCCAGCAGTAAAAGTAAATAGAAGAGCAAAATGATTGCTGTTCTTGGAGAGTGCAGATTTGATCCAGGAAATGTTCGTTGTGTGTTATGTAAAGTAAACTTTTCTACGTCAAACCAAATTAATGTTGGTAAAGTTAGTCACCGACATGGAGCTGTCAACACTATTTGGTAATTTTGACTCAAACGCCAGAGGAGAAAAATGGCAAATGTAATTTGTACCAGTTTTAACATTATTACGGATGACAAGGTGAACGCATGTTGCGTTCATTCCTTTGCTTGCACGGAACGTTTAGACCAAGTCCTACCTGGTTGCAATTAGTCTTGCAAACTTGCGGGTAAACAGTAATAGTGCATGTCAAATGAGTGAAATTACATTTTGTGCGTGTTATTCCCTATCACTCACACATGGGTGTGAAACAAGTGCAAGCAACACCTCCAGCCCCACACATATATTAGCTCTGGAGGAATTTCTTGCGCACTCTGTAAAAAAAAAAAAAAACACCGAGAACTACTATACAATAACTGCATCGTTGTCATAATGTAAGGTTTAGTTATATATTGGAACCCCACATGGGTGATCAGACATTTTATACTACCTATAGGAACAGCTACAGATAGGCCGTACAGATAATTAGACCATTAAGGGGGTTGTTAACCATTTTCAAACAAAGCGAATATATTCCATAACTTCCTCGTTGTTACATAAATTCCACTGATTACCGTAATCAGACGTGCCCGCTCTAGTAACAACTACAAATTCTGTCAAGAAAGGGGTTATAAAAATGTCTCTCACAATATATCACTTAAAGTACAAATCTAGCCATGTTTTATTTTTCGGTCAGTGCGAGCGTGGTTTTTTCTATATAAGTGAGGAGGGAAATAATGGCGCACAGATGCTATCTGTTTCGCTTGAATTTGCATCACAAACAGACTAAAACAACGGTATGGGCAATACAGGACGAACAAAACACATATATTCACCTCACCGCGCAAGTTAAGTAATGGTCTTGCAGATGTCTTTTGTCCACCAATTGTGTCCAATCAGAGGGAGGAAAAAGGGCTGATTCCAAATCGAATAGATGTAAAACTGAAAACAGAACATAGTCATGCTGCGAGGATCAATTAGTCCAGTGGTTTTGCTCAGGCTGGCAAAACAATTTTAAAGAAAAAAATCAAGAAACTTTTTTCCATGGTTTCTTTTATCTTTGAAATTGCATATTTTCTTTGATCGTAGGCATTCGGTTAAAACGTCCTCGTTGCAATCATCAAAGCTAATAGCCGTATTGCCTTAAGGTGGTGTGCAATATCTGAGGCTCAAAAGTTTTAGACTGGTGGGTGGATCGTGACTGTTCAAAACTTTTAAATTTGAAGTACCAGAGTTATTAATTAATTCCATTGTTTGGCTTGTGGGAATTTCAACATACACTCATTTTTGAGTGAGCTAATTATTTATCTCTTTTATAATCCCTGAAGATTGAAATAGGCGGCGGCTTTGCCAAACTGAATGTTGGTTCTATTGCCATAATGAGGTCTGAGGAAGTCCGTCACCAGGTAGAAGTAAGAAAAAGGGCAAAGTCTTGTGGAACTATGCATACTTTATTTCCTTAATATAAATTTGGCATGGATCTTACAAGTTTTTGTTCTTTTTACAGTATTGCTGAATTGCGTTAACGTGGCGCTCTCCGCTAGACAGTAAGAAACCCATGATTTTATGTGGTTTTGTGTTTACCTTAAGAGCAGTCGCATTCAGCCTGTAGAGGGGTTTGTATGAAGGGATGCCCAAGGGGGTCTGGCCAAAATGCACCATTAGTCCGACTTGTGGGCTAGTGACAAAGGGGCATATTTATGAGTCCCTTGTGCAGCAGTTGAGTCATTTTTTGTGACGCAGCGGTGGCACAAACCTTCAACTCATATCTATGAGGCCACGCAAAACCACTTTGTGTGACTTTGAATGGCCTCAGAAGTATGGAGTAAGGCTAGGCAGCACAAATTGCTGCTTTGACTTACTCTGCGCAAGGAAGGCATTCCATGGGCTTTGTGGTGGGTGTTCCCACACAATAACCATGGATTTTGGATTGAAAGAGGAAAAGGCCTCCAGGATTAATTTTGTGCAGGAAAGTGTCCTTTCCAGCACAAAAAAAATCCTGCATGCAATGCAGGCATCCTTGCACCAAGTTGAAGAGTTCCTGCTTTGGCTCTAGGCTGCCAAAACTGTGCCAGTGCAGTGGGAAAGGACAGAAACGCGCTGTATGCCATGGATATGGTGCGTTCCTGCCATTTCTCTATAACGTGGGGTGACACAGGTTACTTGTGTGATGGGCTGCGCTGTCCTGTATCAAAAGCCCATAAATAGGGAGCATAATGTCTGCTTCCAAGCATATGTATGATTTAGTGAAAGAAAAAAACAAGAAAATCAATGTTGCCTTTTGTCAGAAGTGTTGTGGTTGAGGGTAGGTTGAGATGGCATAAGGGTCCACAGTTAGGCACTTTCAGGCACCTAGCACTACTAAGGAATATTAGTCACTATTGATTCATATTTACATAGTACACAGCAGTTTCGACAGAACAGTTTTGCGAGTTGGGAGGCTGGACTTCAGTGTCACCTCATGAAGACCATAACAGTTGACAATAACCCAAGTGCTACTTTAAGAGTGAGTGTACCATATATGCCAAACTTAGGATCAGGAGTGTCTGGGGTATAGTGGTGTCCAGTGGTGCATTTTTCACAGATTATTGCTAAAACCTGGCGTGGAATACATTGTGATTTATAGAGATCTCATTCATGAGCATAATTACCTCTTCTTGCAATGAAACCACCAGAAACAACTACTAACTGTTTAAGAAATTGGGTTGTTAGTTGACTTCAGTGTGAGCCCTGGTCAAGTAGAAACCACAATCCTTCTCAGGGTGAGACACAGCCAACCTTAAATTAACCTGTCCTGGTAGCTTGGCACAGAGCAGTCAGGCTTAACTTATAGGCAATGTGTAAAGTATTTGTGTAACACATCAAACAGTAATAAAGTGAAAAACATGACACAAAAAGTAAGTGACACCAAGTTAGAAATATAGAGACCAAAACAACAAAAATGCAACCAGTAGAATCAGAGATATGCAGCTTTAAAGATCTCTGTGAATGTAGGGCCAAAAAGCACAAAGAGCCAATTGTGGATATCTGGTCGTACAGGACTGGGACAAAGTCACAAGTTCAAGCCAACTGTGATGGAGCATGGGCCAGCTACAGAGACCGAAATAGGCCCACTCCACAAAATGTCTTAAATCCTGATTTGAGTAGTGTTACGAGGATCTGTGCCGAAGATGTGATGCACAGCCAAAGTTATGCATCAGTTGCAAGGTTGGAAGATGCAGTGAGGCTGCATTGCGAGGTCCTGCAACATCGTTGAGGATCCCATTGACAAGGGCTTGCAATACAAAGTCTGGTATCAAGGATGTGTCATGCAGTCAGGGCGATGTGTCGGTTCTATGGAGCTGTGAGGCTGCGATGCAGAATCCTGTGTCATCGTCAAGGCTACCATCGATAAGGGATGTGAGGGCCTGTGCTGAGGATAGGTTGTACAGTGGCAGTTCCAATGAGGGAGCAAGCTGTGATGCGGTGATAATGATCCACAAAGAAGCAGTTCCTGCTGGGGTTTTTGCCGCACAACAGAGGAGATGCTTTGGTGCCACTGGATCCACAGAGGCTGGCAGACTAACTTACGCCCACTTCCAAGGGTCTAGGACTGGGGTCGCACCGCTTGGAAGGGTAGTCTCACCGATGACAGAGGCCAGGTGCTGGGTCATTGGGTGTTGGAGCCTTCTGCCCCAGATGCTGAAGTCAGGAGGCCAGCCTACTAGCCCTTGGGGTCACTCTGGGGCCCTGGGTCAACGGACGCAGGTCCAATCCTTCTCACACATGCAAGAGGGCACCAGGCAACAGGTCAGCACAGCAGGGAAGCAGTTCCATCAGAACAGCAGTCCGGCAGAGTGACAATCCTTTCCTGGCACAGTATCCACAGATCCAGAAGCGTACTGAAGAGTTGGTGTCAGAGGTCCAATATTTATACCCAGTTATGCCCTTGAAGTGGGCAGAAGCTTCTAGAGGCATGCCTTTCAAGTGCTCTGTCTTCCATGTCCTGGTTTCAGACTAACTACAGGGGGTTGCAGCCCTTGTATGGAGACAGAAGACATCGTATTCAAGTGTAAGTGGTGCTGTGCCCAGGTCCTTCCTCCCATCCCACCAGTGATGGCCCATTCAGGCACACCTAAGCTCCCTATTGTTTGCAGCTGTCTGGGAGGAATACACAATGTCCAACTGTCAACTATACCCAGTCATTTAACACAGAGACAGGCTGCAGGCAGCACATGGCAAAAGGCAAAAACATAACAGCTTTCTAAAAATGGCATTTTCAAAATTGTACTTTAAAATCTGACTTCACGTTGTGTTAGGATTTTTCATTGCAATTCCAAAGTCAACAAACATGTACTGGTTACTTGTTCCCATTTGGAAATTACTGCTTATTAATTGTAATAAGGTAACTCCAATGTTATCCTTTGAGAGAGGTAGGTCTTGCAGTAGTGAAATATGTATTTAAGAGACCAGGACAAGTACAACTGAAAAGTACATGTTACACTTTTTAAATATATTGTACCCTGCCCTCTGGGCTATCCAGGCACTACTGTAGAGGTGACTTACATGTATTAAAAAGGAAGGTTTGGGCCTGGTAAAAGGTTTATTTTGCCAGGGTTACATGGCATTTTAAAACTGCACACACAGGCTGTGATGGCAGGCCTGGGACATGTTTAAAGTGCTACTTAAGTGGGTGGCATGATTAGTGCTGCAGGTCAAATAGTAGCATATAATTTGCAGGCCCTGGGCATCGGTACTACCACTTGACTAGGGATTTACAGGTAAACTAAATATGCCAATTGGGTATAAGCCAATTGTACCATAATTTAGGAAGAGAGCATAAGCACTTAGCACATTTTTGTAGTGGGAAAGTGTGCAGCATCCTAAAGCTTTCAAAAACACAGTCAGCAAATACGAATGTTGAAGGCAAAAAGTTATGGGTTAAACCACATCAAGGATGCCAGGTGTAACAGACAGTCAACTCAGATTTGATTGAGAAAGAGCAAGGTCTTAACCATTTTACATACATTACAATGGCCTGTATTGATGACAGACATGAGAAACTCTGGTGCCTGAACAAAAGTTGGAACTATGCCGTGGAGCCCTCCAGCTCCAAGTAAACTGAGTTTCTCCAAACCTCTGCCAGTCATTGATCCACATACATCTCTCTCTCTCTCTCTCTCCCTCTCTTTCTGCTGATATCACCAAGAATAATCTGAATGAAATGCATACTTTGATTTGTGGTAGTGTAAACATCCTCAGTGGGGGCTAATCAGTCCAACCCCTGTCTGCACTCAAAATCCCCCATAAACATGAAACAGATATTGACCCTAAAACACATCACATATTTTACAAATAATCTTCCCAGCCCTTCCACAGTAAGTCACATCTTTTATGACTGATTGTGCAATTTCCTTGTTTGAAACATTGAACTACATCATACGTAATGAACATGCCAAGTACTGTGCTAGGAATAGTAAAGCCATCTAGAATACAGTGTTTTTCAAATAACAATAAATCACAATAAGTCCTAATGAGTCATATGTGTGCACAGGAGAAATAAATATATGGTAATGCTGCTCTGAAATTACATGAACCTCCCAGTAGTGTACAATAAAACTGACCTTCTTGAAAGTGTAAGAAAGAAAAAGCATGCAAATTACTATGCTAGAAACCAGAGCCCAGTAGTCAGCTTTGTCCTACGTCATGCCATGCTCTCTAACCACGGTTTCCACAATGTTGGCAGGATACAAGAATCTCATTCCTTTCTGTTAGACTTTTCATCCTTGGTGTAGTCTCCCTTAACTTTTTGCCTCTGTTTCCCAGGTTGTTGATGTGTGTTAGACTCTAATTTTGCTGTTTGTGTTACTCTGGAGACTTGACCACTGCTAACCAGTGCTAAAGTGCAAGTACTCCTATACAAAATATGTATGTAATTGGCTTATCCATGATTGCCATATTTCATTTATTTGTAAGTCCCTAGTACAGTGCAGTAGAGGGGCCCAGGGCCTGTAAATCAAATGCTACTAGTGGGCCTGCATCACTGGTTGCGCCACCCACATAAGTAGCCCTGTAATCATGTCTCAGACCTGCCACTGCAGTGTCTGTATCTGCAGTTTAAACTGTAAGTTCAACTTGGCAAGTGTACCCACTTGCCAGGCCTAAACCTTCCATTTTCTTACATGTAAGACACCCCTAAGGTGGGCCTTAGGTAGCCCCAAGGGCAGGGTGCAGTGTATGGTTAAGGTAGAACATATAGTAATGGGTTATATATGTCCTGACAGTGAAATATTGCTAAGTTTGTTTTTCACTGTTGCAAGGCCTGTCCCTCTCATAGGTTAACATGGGGGGCTACCTTTAAATATGATTAAAGTGTAGATTCCCTTTGGGAGCGGATGGGCATGTGGAGTTTTGGGTCTCTGAGCTCCCAATTTAAAAATACATCTTTTAGTAAAGTTGATTTTAAGATTGTGTGTTTGAAAATGCCACTTTTAGAAAATTAGCATTTTCTTGCTTATACCATTTCTGTAACTCTGCCTGTTTGTGGATTCCCTGTCTGGGTCAGTTTGACAGTTGGGCTGGTTGCACCTCACACTAGACAGTGACACAAAGGGACCTGCGGTGTAGTCTGCATTTCCTGATGAGCCATCTGTGCTAGGAGGGAGGGGAGGAGTGGTCACTCACACCTGAAAGTGCTGTGCCTGTCCTCATACAGTGCAGTCTCCAACCCCCTGGTGAGTGTCTGGGGCCTGGCCTGGGCAAGGCAGGATTTCACATTCAAGAGAGACTTTGCTTTGAAGTAGGCCTACTTCAAAGGAGAAATTGGGTATAAGAAGAGCACCCAAAACCACAGACTTTAGAACACTTCTGGAAACCAAGAGGAACCTCTGCCTGGAGAAGAGCTGAAGAGCTGAGGAAGAAGAGCTGCCTTGCCTGTGACTGTGCTTTGTGGAGCTATCCTGCAGTTGCTGCTTCTGCCAGAGTAAGAGGGTGAAGACTGGGCTACGTGTGCCTTCCTGCTTGTGAAGATCTCCAAGGGCTTGATTTAGAGCTTGCCTCCTGTTGTTTGAAGTCTCAGTGACAGCAAAGACTTCTCTCTTCTAGCACCTGGAGTCTATGGAGAGACTCCTACTCTGCCCTGTGGTGCCCATCCAGTTCCTGGGACCCTGAAAGGAGAAGCTGGAAGGCTAAGAGGAAGAAATACTAGCACAGAGCGCCGTGCAGGGAAAAGGTTGACGCAACTCCGATCTGCGGCTGAAAAATCAACGGGTCACCGGCTTCGCGGCTGAAAATCGACGCTCGCATGCAACGTGACCAAAGAATCAATGCACGGAGCTGGAGAAATGACGCGCAGCATCGCTGACAGAAGCTGGGAGATAGCAACCCGCGCTGCGTGGTTTTCCGATCATCGTGCGGCTGGATTTCTGACGTAAACACCGCCAGGCATGTAAAAACAACGCAAAGCCTGCCCAGACCCGAGAGTGCTGACCTGATCGACGCATTGCTCTCCTGCAGAGAGAAGAAATGATGCACCCTGACCTGACGAAAGGAGAAACAACGCAAGGTCTCGCTTGTGAGTAAAATCAACGCATCGCAAGATATTTTGACGCACATTCGCCTGTGCTGGGTTATTTTTGACGCGCCCAAGGTACATTTTCACGCTAACAGTGCTACTGTGTGTTTAAAACTACATGAAGACTCTTTTTGCTTTTTAATTGACAACTTGACTTGTGTATTGTGGATTTTTGTCGTTTTGGTCTTGTTTTGTTTAGATAAATATTCTCCATTTTTCTAGACCTGTGTTGTGTCATTTTGTAGTGTTTTCATTAAGTTACTGTGTGTGTTGGTACAAATACTTTACACCTAGCACTCTGAAGTTAAGCTTACTGCTCATGCCAAGCTACCAAGGGGGTAAGCAGGGGTTAACTGAGGGTGATTCTCTTTTGCCCTGACTAGAGTGAGGGTCCTTGCTTGGACAGGGGGTAACTTGACTGCCAACCAAAGACCCCATTTCTAACACTTTCTTTCAGAAATCCTTGGCTAATTTGTAAGCCAAGGAAGAATGTGACTCCCAGAAATCACCGATTTGGTAACTTGGTTCCAGGACATGAATAATGACATCCTGCTGACATGAAATTACCTGATAACCCTATCATTAACACGACAAATCACAGGAGAAGTTGTCACCAGTCAGATCCTTAGTAACACAGAGCACATACTGAGCAGCATAGTGTCCTAACTGTCTCAAATGCACCCTAGTCAGGCTTAGTATCTAAACGTGTGAGGCTGAGGATCAAGGTTGGTGCAGACTCATGACATCAGAAGGTGAACTTGACCAAATTTGCCACCTACCAACTCACAAAGCTATGCCCTCCTAAGTGACTTGTGATACATGGAGATTAATAAGTTAATGGAACTGTGTATTTGTTTTGGAAATTTTACTGCTAATTTATTTGTTTATTAAAATTGGGAACATGGGGTCAACTAACAATTGCTGTGTGATTTAACTGTGTAGTACGAGTATAATTAAAAAAAACTATTTTGTTAATGCAACCTAAGTAATTTGTTTAGTTTGTTTAACAGTCCTATTGCTAAACACCGAGGCCCAGTTCACAAAGGTAAAGTTGGACTTTTGATCGAAACTTAGACCGAAAGCCTAAGTTTATGAATTTGGGAATTCACAAATGACATTTACGAGTAGTATCACTACGCCTGCGCTCAGGGCAGCTTCTCCACACTTGGGGCGGATTCTCTGCTTTCCGGGTGGTATCACCGCACTCAAGCCGGAAAGCAAAATCTCAAGATGTACAACCAAAATAGCATATAATACACCAATGACAATAAGAATTAACTACATGTAGGCACTGGGCAATTACATATGTGAATCTGTAGGGTGTGTATTGCAGTGGTAAATGTTCTATTAAAAATATACAATACTACAACACTACAAGATTGTTGTAAGAACACATGATTGCACTTAAACATCTTCTCCACAGTATCATATGTAATCCACAATCATGGGTCAGGTAAAGTCTTTAACAAACAGTCAAATTGTGAAGGTAA
Organism: Pleurodeles waltl; assembly: GCF_031143425.1. NCBI lineage: Eukaryota > Metazoa > Chordata > Amphibia > Caudata > Salamandridae > Pleurodeles > Pleurodeles waltl. The sequence goes on along the minus strand of NC_090445.1, from coordinate 774,949,208 downwards.
TATGCCACTCCGAACAAATATCTGAATCCTAGGTTTCTCCCAAACACCTCACACACACCTGTGTCAGTATTTACCATCCCCCCACCCAGCTCCAGCTGAAAGTCGTTAGCCAATCATGGCCTGGCTGCAGACATAAAAGCTGAACTGCCACACACAAACCCTTTCAGACCTTTCAACATGCTCCTCAATCTCTTTGTTAGTTTGCCCCTGGTCATGCGACAGAATGATGTAAGGAGAAGGAGGATGAGAACAGAGAGGATATTCAGCCAAAGGATTAATCTTTTCGGGATGTCTGGCCCAGATGTCAGGGCAGAATTCAGGTTTCCCCCTTATGTCATCTTGGAGATGGTTTCTGAGTGGGACCTCTTCAACTTTTCACCTACTAAAGACCATATCCATGAGCCCCTTGTGCTACTGTAGCATCTCTTTCTGTGGCACAATGGTGGTGCAGATGCACCATTTATGTTTTCTCTTCAGCTAAACTGATCAGGGTATTTGGGTTTTCGGAAGTCTCATATGCTTACAATACCCAAATCATGATATCCGTGACCAGCAATCCAGCAGATACAGCCATTCGTTTTCATGACTGTCTCCTTCAGGTCAGAAAATGGATGTCCCTGAACTGCTTAAAACTTAACTCCAGCAAAACGAGGTTCTACTTTTTGGAAACAACACCTCTTTTTGGTCATTGGCATGGTGGTCACAGGATCTCGATTCCCTCCCAAACCCTATTAATAAGGTTAAAAACTTAGGGGTAGTTTTTGACGTAAACATTGTTTTGAGGTACACATCAATACCATCAACTCAGCCACCTTCTATACTATGAAACTCCTCAGGAAGATCTTCCCTTTCATCCCATCTAACCTGAAGAAAACCTTGGTTTTAGCTAAAGATGACTATTGCAAAGCCCTATTTGTCAACATTCAGAAAACATTTCCCAATAAAATCCAGAGCCTACAAAATGTGGCTGCACTCCTACTCTTGGGCATTCCTAAATTTGAGTCTGTTTCCTCCGTGTTCAATTTTCTTTATCGTCTTCCTGTCAATAAGCACATTGATTTTAAAGCCCTCTGCATTGTCTCCCACCGAACTGAAAAAATTAGATCTGCAAGCCTTTAGAAAAGCACGCAACCCCTGGCTTTTCACCCAACAGATCTTATGCAGTATTGTTTCTTCTTTTCATTTGGCTACTGTTCTCTGAGAGCTTGCACCTAGACACCCCCAGGTATCAGAGTGCATTATAAATCACATTTTCATTTCATTACAGACTTTTCAACCATATCACTTTGCATGGTTTGGAATGGACCCATAGATATGTAGTGAGGCAACACTGCACAAATTGCTGCATTGTCTCTCTCTTCACAAAGGAAGCATTCTATGTTCCCATCCAAAACCCATGGATTTAGATGCCTACCCAGATTCACAACAACACAATCTTTTGTCATCAGTGGAATTGTGCTGGATTGTGCTGTACACATAGCGAGATAAATATGTCTCCCAGGATTGCTTTTGTGCTGGAAGGTGCCCCTTACTACAAAAAACACTCCTGCATGTAACACAGACACCATGGTGCATGGGTTCCTTGTTTGGCGCTAGACCAGTGCTGGTTGAAGGTCAGAAATACACAGCATGCTGTAAACATATGCTGCTTTTCTACCATTTCACTAGAATACAGGTCAGTGCGGCCAGCTGAATAGCTACACAGAAGCATGTCAAAACCACAACAATCTGAACCCATGTGTCACAATTATTAATACCTATGCATGAAGTCATTTACATTTTACACTGTGTCCAAGATGGAAAAGTTAGAACTGCAATTGAAAAGGGTACAATTAAATGTCAGTCTTTGAGATTTTGAAAAAACAACACTTCAAACAAGCACACCTTTTTCGTTGTTTAGAGAGGATTGGCTGTGTCAGACTGTATGGTGGAGAAAGACTAATACACAAGTGACATGGCGGTGTCAGGCCGTGTAATGATCTTGGAGGCAAACATATTATTAGACGGTGCAGTGCTGCGCTGCTAGCCAACTTGCTACCCTTTACTGTGTAATTTTGAAAGTTCAGGCATGGGCCATATCTGAGGCAAATAGTGCATTCATGCCCTGTACACCTAAGCTGGGGCTGAATAGTGTGCCTAGTGCTTGGTGCAAGGGTGCCTGTGTTACAAGCATGATTGTATTTGTGCAAGAAGAGGTACCTTTCTGCACATAGACTAACCTGAGTTGCTTTAGCCTGTTTATCTGTATGCTGCATGGGAGAAGTAGTGATTTGACAGACCATTGTTCCTCATCTGAGGTGTCGTATTGCATTTTTTCCATGGTCATATAGCCTTATTAATTTGTGGATGTGTCCAAATCTTTTTGTTTTGTGTGTAAATAACCACTTCAAGCCAGGGCACAGTAGTGAAATGCAGCAATTTGTGCAGCATTCCACTACATCTGATTTATGAGGCCACCATCAGGCAATCAAAATTGCTTGGTTTTGCTTCTTATATCTGACATAGAGCATTGTATCATGCAGATACCACTTTGTGTGGTTCATGTGTGATGCAATGCAATCATACATATGTCTGATCCAGTTTGGCCAGCTTAAGTCACCTGTAGGAGTGTTTTGCTCTAATGTATGTGTCGAGGAAGGCTCAGAAAAACATTAAATTGGCTGTGCCATGGTAGGTACTTTTTTCCTGCCTTTTAATTGACCGTGTATCATTTTCTCGATTATATCACAGTTTTGTTGGTGAAATGCAGATTCTCAGCCCGAGTGTGGAGTACTCATCCAAGTGCGTACACACCACACACAGAGAGGAGACTCTGTACATGGGGCAGAGACTCCGCAATTGAGCCAGGACTCAACATTTTCATACAGGAAATAACACACAGGAAGAAAACAGTAAGACGTTCATAACAGGAAGCTCCCTGCAGTCATTTAATCATTCTGAGCCATCCTCACCTGCAGGCAAGATTTTCAGCCATACTGCTGCTCTATGTACCTGACTTGTCCACAAAATGGCTGCAGGACTTGATGACAAGGCATCCCCTTTCAATGAGACAAAATTAAACATTGTGGCGGGGGAGTGCTTTATAAGTACCCTCAGTATTGAAGCGGGCTCACATTTCTGTGAAGACATTGCTGTGTGCTGCATTGCAGTGGATATTTTTCATTGGCGGGTCCAAATGTGCAAGAAGCAATGGGAGGACATGCAACACTAGGCCAATGTCAAGGCCCAGGTACTCTTGGGCCTGTCCTCTCAGCCATGTGTCCATAGGCCCATCCTCAGCCCACTGTACCGGAGGGTCCTGAGAACAACCTGGCCGACCCTCCATGCTCAGCTCAAGGAGCTTGAGCAGTAGAGACCTGGCAAGCTCATGAACTGTTTTATGCCTGGTAGTATGATTTGAATTGATATGATGTTACTACATATTTATTTGTCTGCAGACACTCTATGTTTGGAAGATTACAGTATTTATGAGTTCAAGATCTCCTTGGAGCATTTTTAAGGATTCTTTATGAGGCCATTCTGGGGCTTGCAGTGTAGTAACTCAGTGATATTAGCATAGCTGCATTTTCAAGAAAAAAGCACTTACGAAAGCAGAACTAGGCTCCAAAGGACCTTATAAGTGGTGTATTCAATGGGGAAGGAAGGGCTTGTGCTTTGGGGCTTCGATGCTATCTCATGCGTGCTTTTTGGGTGTGTCTTTTGTCTGCTTTCAGCCTATGTGCTAAACGCTTACAGTATTTATGAGGTCACGGTCTCCTTGGAGCAATTTAAAGGATGCTTTATGAGGGCATTCTGGGACTTATAGTGTAGTAAACACAACTAGGGTAATATTACCATCTAGCTGCATTTTCAAGAAAAATGCACTTATGAAAACAGAACTAGGCTCCAAAGGACCTCATAAGTGTATTATTCGATGGAGAAGGAAGGGCTTGTGGTTTGGGGCTTGGATGCTATCTTAGCATGCCTTTTTGTGTCAAATTGTTCATACGTTGAATGACATATTTAGGGGCATATCTAAGAGCTCATAGCATCACCAGAGCGTCAATTTTTGTGACACTCCAATGGTGCAATGCCCTGCACCGTATTTACAAGATAGCATTAAGCCACTTTTTGTGGCTTATGTCACCTTATAAATACAGCCCCTTCACATGAAGCCCTTTGTGTGGGCTTGCAATGGGTGTTCCTGTGGGCATGTCACAGCAACACCCATTGTGTTTTGACGTTGCCTCGGACTTACTAGTTTTCGTAAACCTGAGGCAATGCCAAAATCTAATGCCACCCCAGGGGTAGCATGAGCAAGTCCCAACGAGGAAGAATACTTTAATCCTCCCCATTTTTTGCTTTTTCTTTGTGTGCTACATTTTTCAGCACACATAGAAAGAGCAAAATGCCAGAAATTATTGTTTATGTGCAGGAAGGTGTACCTTCCCACACATAAACAATCATTTCAAAAAGACGCTTTGGCACATCAGCACACACAGAAGTGCCAAATCGTCATCAGTGATTGTTTATGTGCAGGAAGGAACACCTTCCCGCACATAAACAATCAAACCCCTCAACACAGACATCCTTGCATGATGGTGCAAGGATGCCTGCGTTGGAGCTAGGCAGCTGAATTTAGCACCTGCACAGGGGGAAACGCAGGGGTGTGCTGTATTCTAATAAATACAGTGCATCCCTTTGTTTCTAAGATGATGCAGCACGGTGCTGCAAATCTTGGCGCAGCAGCACGCTGCGCCACTTTTAGTAAATCTGGCACTTAGGCCCTCATTACATCCCTGGCAGTCGGTGATAAAGTAGCAGTAATACCGACAACAGGCTAGCGGTAATTACTGCCAAATAATGACCATGGTATTGAGAACTCCCATAGACATCCACTTTACCACACCGACCGCCAGGGTGAAAACAACAGGCACCACGGCGGGGGCCGCCTACAGCCAGGCTGAAGCTGATGTTACACCCACCTTATTAAGACCCCGGAAACCGCCACCTTTTCCGGTGCGGTACCAACGTCATCAAAAGCCTGGTGGAAATAGAACACAGAAAGGAAAGGACTCACCTTTGGAACCACGCCGCCATGAAGCCTGAAATTCAGATCTTCCCAATGGTATTTTACATCCTGCTCCACCACGAACACCAACAACAGTGAAGACGACCATGGTGAGTACAGCCGCCTAGCACACAGGGGAGGGGGAAGAGAGTGACACACACACGCAACACACCCACCCCCAACACCATACACACAATCAATGAAGTAAGAAAACATATTTACCACCTACCCCTCTGGAATAATGCAAAGACTACAGGAATAGATGAAAGTGAGTGTAATAATATAAGTACAATTGAAAATCGAAAATGCAATCCAATGGTATGCACATATGTACAGTTCAACGGACACTGCCCAGTCCTCAATGTGCGTGGGACACAGGTCCACATGACAAAGTCCAAGGCCCCACTTGTCTCCTGCAGCAACACGGAGAGAACACTGCAGGGGCATCAGTTGGAAAATAGGCAGGCATCTCAGGGGGATGGGGAATGGGGGGCACCTCAGCTGGCAGGTGGAACAACACCGCTGGTCCTGGTGGGGGCAACATGCCCTGTGCTTGGTCCTGGGGAGTGCAAGGCCACAGCCTCTCAAGTGTGTGACTTGCCCACTGGCTCTGGAGGGAGCAACATGCCCTTTGTTTGGTCCTGGGGAGTGCAAGGCTACAGTCTCTCAAGTGGGTGACTTGCCCACATGCTCTGGAGGGGGCAACATGCCCTGTGCTTGGTCCTGGGAAGTGCAAGGCCACAGTCTTGGCTGTGGAGGGGGCAACATGCCCTGTGCTTGGTCTTGGGGGGTGCAAGGCCACAGTCTCTCAAGTGGGTGACTTGCCCCCTGGCTCTGGATGGGGCAACATGCCCTGTGCTTGGTCCTGGGGAGTGCAAGACCACAGTCTCTCAAGTGGGTGACTTGTCCACATGCTCTGGAGGGGGCACCATGCCCTGTGCTTGGTCCTGGGGAGTGCAAGGCCACAGTCTCTCAAGTGGGTGAATTGCCCACTGGCTCTGGAGAGGCCAACATGCCCTGTGCTCTTGTTCCTGGGGAGGATGGGGTGAGTGGGTGCCATACTCACTGGTTGTGGAGGGGGCATTGTGCCCTGTCCTTCAGATCCTGGGGAAGATGGGATGAGTGTGTGCCATACCCACTGGTTCTGGAGGGGGCATCGTACCCTGTGCTCTTGTTCCTGGGGAGGATGGGGTGAGTGGGTGCCATACTCACTGGTTGTGGAGGGGGCATTGTGCCCTGTCCTTCAGATCCTGGGGAAGATGGGATGAGTGTGTGCCATACCCACTGGTTCTGGGGGGGGCATCATGCCCTGTGCTTCAGATCAAGGGGAGGATGGGGTGAGAGGGTGCCATAACCACTGGTTCTGGAGGGGCATTGTGCCCTGTGCTTCAGATCCTGGGGAGTGCACAGTCACAGTCTCTCAGCTGGGTGTCATTTCCACAGGATTTGCATGGGGCAAGCCACATAACAGCCCATGGAGGCAGGACTACAGACCGTCTGCCGGCGATGACGGCTGCTCAGTGGTGGTGCTGCTGATGCTTGTGGGGGGAGGCTCCAGCCCATCCCCTGCAGCCTTGGACAGCTGCCCACAGGTGGTGGAGTGCTGCTGGTGGGGGGAGGCTCCAGCCCATCCCCTGCAGCTTTGGACTGCTGCCCACTGGTGGTGGTGGTGTTGCTGGTGGGGGGAGGCTCCAGTCCATCCCCTGCCGCCTCGGATGGATGCCAACTGGTGGTGGTGGTGGTGCTGGTGAGGGGAGGGTCCAGCCCATCCCCTGCAGCCTCAGACGGCTCCCCACTGGTGGTGGTTTTACGGCTGCTGCTGCTGGTGGGGGGGCTCCAGCCCATCCCCTGCAGCATCGGATGGCTGCCCACTGGTGGTGGTGGTGCTGCTGGATGAGGGAGGCTCCAGCCCATCTCCTTCAGCCTCGGATGGCTGCCTACTGGTGGTAGTGGTACTGCTGTTGCTTCTGGTGGGGGGAGGCGCCAGCCCATCTCCTGCAGCCTTGGACGGCTGCCCACTGGTGGTTGTATTCCTGCTGGTGGGGGGAGTCTCCAGGCCATCCCCAGCAGCCACGGATGGCTGCCCACTGGTGGTGGTGGTGGTGCTGCTTCTAGTTGATGGAGGCTCCAGTCCATCCCCTACAGCCTCAGACAGCTGGCCACTGCTGGTGGTTCTGCTGCTGCTACTGGTGGGGGGAGGCTCCAGCCCATCCTCTGCAGCCTCGGACGGCTGCCCACTGGTGGTGGTGGTGCTGCTGGTGGGGGGAGGCTCCAGCCCATCCCCTGCAGCCCCGGACTGCTGCCCACTGGTGGTGGTGTTGCTGGTGGGGGGAGGCTCCAGTCCATCCCCTGCAGCCTCGGATGGGTGCCAACTGGTGGTGGTGGTGCTGCTGCTGGTTGATGGAGGCTCCAGTCCATCCCCTACAGCCTCAGACAGCTGGCCACTGCTGGTGGTTGTGCTGCTGCTGGTGGGGGGAGGCTCCAGCCCATCCTCTGCAGCCTCGGACGGCTGCCCTCTGGTGGTGGTGGTGCTGTTGGTGGGGGGAGGCTCCATCCCATCCACTGCAGCCCCGGACGGCTGCCCACTGGTGGTGGTGTTGCTGCTGGTGGAGGGGGCTCCAGCCCATCCCCTGCAGCATCGGATGGCTGCCCACTGGTGGTGGTGGTGGTGCTGGATGGGGAGGCTCCAGCCCATCTCCTGCAGCCTCGGACGGCTGCCCACTGGTGGTAGTGGTACTGCTGTTGCTTCTGGTGGGGGGAGGCGCCAGCCCATCCCCTGCAGCCTTGGACGGCTGCCCACTTGTGGTTGTATTCCTGCTGATGGGGGGAGGCTCCAGGCCATCCCCAGCAGCCACGGATGGCTGCCCACTGGTGGTGGTGGTGCTGCTGCTGGTTGATGGAGGCTCCAGTCCATCCCCTACAGCCTCAGACAGCCGGCCACTGCTGGTGGTTGTGCTGCTGCTGCTGGTGGGGGGAGGCTCCAGCCCATCCTCTGCAGCTTCGGACTGTTGCCCTCTGCTGGTAGTGGTGCTGTTAGTGGGGGAAGCTCCATCCCATCCCCTGCAGCCCCGGACGGCTGCCCACTGGTGGTGGTGTTGCTGCTGCTGCTGCTGGTGGGGGGAGGCTCCAGCCCATCCCCTGCAGCCTCGGATGGCTGCACAACCATGGTTGGTGGTAGGTGCTCTGACTGAGTCCCTGCACCAGGCCCCTTGTCCTTACTGCCTGCTCGTGCAGGCCCCTTGCCCTTCCTGGCAGCAGCTGGGGATGGCTCCTTGCTCTTCTTGGCAGCAGCTGGGGATGGCACTTTGCTCTTCTTGCTAGCAGCTGGGAAGGCTCCTTGCTCTTCTTGCCAGCAGCTTGTGATGGCTCCTTGTTCTTCTTGCCGATAGCTGGGGATGGCTCCTTGCCCTTCAGGGCAGCACTAGGGGCAGGCTCCTTGCCCTTCCTGGCAGCACTTGGGGCAGGCACCCTTTCCTTGAGGCTGCCTGGTGCCCTGGATCCTTTCCCACCACGAGTGGGTGTGGGGACTACTGGGCCCATGGACTGTGTGGCTGAGGTGCTTGCCTGGGTGTTTGCCACCCTGGCTAGATGTGAAGGACGGGGGGGAGGGTAGGGAAGAGGTCAATGGTGGAGAGGGAAAACTGCTTAGGGATGTTGGGGGGAGATGGAGAATGTTTGGGAGTGAAGGAAGAGGGAGTGGTTATGGGAGGTGTCAGTCTGCTGTGTTTGGGTTCAGGTTCATGGGCTGGATGCTGTTGTGAGGTGCATAGCTGTTGGGTGTCTGAGTGCTTGCGTTTGTGTACCTTGGGAGGGGGGGACAGACAAAGTGAGAGAGGACATAGGGGACGTGTGCATGGCTGTTGTGGTGGTGTCCGCCAGTGAGGTGTGTACTCTGCCAGGTGTGCTGGTGATGCTGGCAGTGGATGATGGTGTAGTGCATGCAGGTGTGAGTGTAGGCACAACTGGAAGGGAGGTGGAGGTGGGAGACACAGTGGAGGCAGTGGATGTTGGTATTTCTGCATCTGGATGGTGTTTGTGTGAGTGCCTGAGTGGGATGATGTGTGGTGCTTGTGTTTGCCTGTGCCACTCTTGTGTGTTGTCCTGTGTGCATGCTCGTCTTCCTGTGTGCTTGGGATAGGTTGAGGGAAATAGGATTGGGAAGAGGAAGTTGGAGGGGGGATGTGGGAAACAGGGACAATGGCTGCCATCAGAGAGGAGGCCAGAGCCTGGTTTGATCTCTGTTGGGCTGCCAAGCCAGTGTGAATGCCCTCTAGGAATGCATTGGTCTGTTGCATTTGGGCTGCCAGCCCCTGGATGGCATTCACAATGGTTGACTGCCCTACACAGATAGATCGCAGGAGGTCAATAGCCTCCTTACTCAGGGCATCAGGGCTGACTGGGGTAGGGCCTGAGGTGCCTGGGGCAAAGGAGATGCCCACCCTCCTGGGTAAGCGGGCACGGGCAACTCCATGGGGGGCTGCTGGGAGGGCGGTGCTGGTACGGGGGATCGCGGCTGTACCTGTAACTGGGGTAGTCACAGAAGTGTCTGCCACCACCAGGGAGCTCCCATCGGAGGAGGTATCTCTGTCCGAACTGTCCCCTCCAGTCTCCGCCGTGGTGCTCCCCTCACCCTCTATCCCACTGGTGCCCTCACTGTCAGTGGACTCTGCCTCCTGGTTCCTGAAGGATGCAGCTCCCTCCATCGCCGGTGCCTCTGCTCCTCCCCCAGATGATGCTAATGCACATAAGGACAGGGTGACAAAACAAGAAAGGGGGATAGAGTCAAAGGATACACTGGGTCAATGGCTGCACCACCGTTGGTGTACACACCACCCTCACACACAGGAACAGCTCTACGCACTATGCAATGCACTACCAGTAATACTGCTGGCCACCAGGGCATGAGGAGGGGCACATACCGCAAACTGCAGCACACCTGGGACCCACACAGCCATGCCCAGTAGTGGATACCTACAAGCTAGGTAGCAGGAATATTACTTCAGAACCCTGCCCAACATGGGACCTACTCTGCAATGTCAGGCCTGGCCCTGGGGCACACACCGACACACATCCCCCATTTAGGTACCCCCCTACCATGCATAAGTTGTAATGATTGGCACGGTACTCACCCCTTTGTGGCTGATTCCCTCAAGCACCCATCCAGCTCCGGATAGGCTACTGCCAGTATGCGGGCCATCGGGGGGTCAGGGCTTGACGGGCACCCCTTGCTCGTTGGGAGGCCATCCCCAGGTGGGCCTCCGCCATCTTCCATGCCCAGTGTCTTAGGTCCTCCAACCGTTTCCGACAGTGGGTGCTCCACCTGCCATAGACCCCTAGGATCCGCACTTCCTTGGCGATGGCACGCCATATACCCTTTTTTGATGGGCGCTGACCTGCAGAGAAATACACACAGGGAAAGGTATAAGTTAGACCGTCCTGCTTGTTACACTCATGGTCCACCATAGCCCTTCACATCGCCATTTGCACACACAGGGCCCAGCACACAAGCTGCCCACAACCAGGGGCCATCCACAAACCCCCCCACACAAGGCCTTCACACACACTTCTCCATGCATTCATGCCACATGCATCGTGCTCACAGTGTACTCACCTGTTCGTCTGGAGGCCCATACAGCAGTCGGTACTGGGGTAGGACCCCATCCACCATTCTCTCCAACTCCGCCAAGGTGAAGGCAGAGGCCCTTTCCCCAGTCACACGAGCCAAGGTATGTTCCAGACACAGGTCACAGCAGCACATGCAGTGTAGGTCCTTTCCTGTTGAAGGTCAGGTAGCAAGTGAGGAATTAGATAGAAAATGACAGTCACGTCCACGGCGGTGCGTACCGTCACCGTCGCCGTACATCACCATTACCCACTGTACCAAATAGGGGACATTATTATCCAATGAGGCGTTGCATGGCGGATCCCGACTGCCTCCTGCAACAGCGCACAACGTCAGTGGAATTACCTCACTTCCACCTGTCCCTCCACACAGGACAGGCGGACGCCATTTCATGGGGGCACAGGCCCTGGATTATAACTGCATCACAGTTCACAATTGAACATACATGGCAATTGCCACTAACACATTAAAAATTAACATCATGCATTGTACTGTTGTGGCTACGATGTACAGTTTGTGACCGGCTCCTCACTCTTTTGATCCATAGATTGCTACCGCTGTGGATGAATAGGAGATGGAGACATACCCCCGAGTACAGACCCCTGGTGGACTTGGCAACAATGGAAGACAGGCACATTATCCTCACCTATAGACTTGACAAGACCACAATCACAGAGCTGTGTACCCAATTGGAGCCTGACCTAATATCTGCTATCTGTCACCCCACTTGGATACCCCCTCTTGTGCAAGTCCTATCTGTGCTCCATTTCTTGGCAACTGTCAACACCAGGACACTGCGCGCTCTACGGGCATCTAGAATGCAAAAAACCAACACTCTCAAGATAATGTAATTTATGCATTGTGATGATATGTTATTGTTTAACCTTTTTGCATTGCAGAATTCCATCCAAAAGATTCATTGTTAAGGTGCTAATAAATACTGTACATTTGCAATGTATTGCTGCAGACATTCAGAGTGAGTTAGGGTGTGGTCCCTTTCCAGGGCCTTCTAGAGACTTTCCCTGCAACATGCCTGGGCGTGGTTCTAGGCTGGGCCAAGGCTCTATAAAAGAGAGTCAGCCCAACTTCCAGTGCTCACTATTCAGAGGTCCCGGTGCAGAGCAGCAGCTTCTTCCTGAGCTCCTGTCCCAGTGGCCTATTTGTATTTTCCAGTCTTCTGCACTCATCGTTCATTGGTGATCACTGTTTCCAGGCGGTAAGACGGTGTTTGGACATTTTCCAACACCGTAATTGAGAATTTTCATATTCTTGATTTTAATTCTTAAATGAATAACAGATTACTTGTGCGCTGCCATTTTTTGACATTTGTATGGTGGTTTGCAAATAGGGAGGACGCGCAATTTATTCCATAAAGATTTGGCTTCGTTATTACATTGTTGTTCATTGCGCGCTGATATTTCTTGACATTTACATGATTTTTACGAGTTGGCGAAACGTGCAACTCGTTTCATGAGCATTTAATTTTGTTGTTCATTGCGCGCTACCTTTTCTTGACATTTACATGGTGGCTCACTTCTCGTGTGTAATTCATGCTGTTCATTGTGCGCTACCATTTTCTGGCATTTACATGGTGGCATTCGAATCGGCAGCATGCGCGATTCTTTCCTTGAGGGTTTTTTCATGTTATTCATTCTGCGATACCATTTCTTGGCATTTGCATGGTGGCATTTGAATCGACAAGACGCGCGATTTTTTTTTTCCTGAGTGCTTTTCATGTTGTTCATTGTGCACTACCATTTCTTGGCATTTGTATGGTGGCATTTGAATCAGCAAGACGCGCAATTCTTTCCTCGTGTATAAATCATGTAAATTACTGTGCGCTACCATTCTAAGACATTTTCTTGGTAGCATTTAAAGTTGACACGTCGCGTGATTTATTCCTTGAATCTACGGTGTGTGATTTCATGGTGCACAATCCTTTACGGTGTTTAATACTCATATAAAAATCTGCAATGTGCGCAACTCACTTTCCAATGTTTTTTCTGAGATGAACACAACAATACCAGAGTTCTAGATTTAATGCTGTGTGTTCCTGATATGTATTCTTAAAAGGAGATTCATATGGTTGTTTAGAAATTGCTCAGAGTGTTTCCTGATTCTCATGCTAAAGAAAGTACTTGAATCTGAAAGTCCTATTTAACTTTTCCTGTTTCCGCCTCAGGTATTCGGTCATCTAAAGCCTAGTCAGTTTTAGGACTATTCTAGGGTTGTTCATGTTTTTTCGGAAAAGACGAAGCTTAGAGTTGTAGCATGGTACTGATTTCATGAGATGTAATTTTGATGTTGTGTTTTAACCTTTTGCTTCCTACAGGTCTCCTTCCCAGCTGTTCCCGTCCTAATCCCCTTTTCCCCACTTGGACTCTCTTAGACTGTGTGATAAATCTAATCAGAGTATTGGAGCTGTCTTGTGGTGGAAGTGTTGGGAACGTGCACAGACCCTGAGGATCTGGTGACTCTGACAGCAACTGGTTCTTTCCAAGTGACAAAGGGCTTGGCAGCAGGAATGTCACAGCCAATGTTCTCAATAGTGCTGACAAGAGTGTTGTCTGCCCTGATTAATCACATGTGCAGCTACATTGTTTTCCCCCAGGTGGAGGATTTGGCCACTGTGAAGGTTGACTTCTATGCAATGGGACATATCCCCAACATCATTGGGGCAATTGATGAAACACATATTGCATTTGTTCCCCCCCGGCAAAATGAACAGGTGTTCAGAAATCGAAAGAGTTTTCACTTCATGAATGTGCAGATGGTGTGCCTGACGGACCAGTACATCTCCCAGGTAAATGCTAAGTATCCTGGGTCGGTGCATGATGCCTTTATCCTGAGGAATAGCAGCATCCCAAATGTGATGGCCCAACTACAGAGGCACAGGGTGTGGCTAATAGGTGAGCCCTGGTCTCCAACCAGTATACGTTTGTGTATGGGTATGGTGTGGGCCATATGGGATAGTGTGTGGCTAAATGTTGTCTCTCAATATTTGCAGGTGACTCTGGTTACCCAAACCTATCATGACCACTGACCTCTGTGAGGAATCCCAGGACAAGGGCAGAAGAATGTTACAATGAGGCACATAGGTGCACCAGAAGGATAATAGAAAGGACATTCAGCTTCCTGAAGGCCAGGTTTCAGTGCCTCCATCTAACAGGTGGATCCCTGTGCTAGTCACCCAAGAAGGTCTACCAGATAATCGTGGCATGCTGCATATTGCACAACCTTGCCTTGAGACTCCATGTGCCTTATCTGCAGGAGGAGGAGGCTGGAGATGGCCGTGTGGCAGCAGTGGACCCTGGGGACAGTGAGGATGAGGAGGCAGAGTATGAGGATGAGGACAACAGAACTGCAGTGATTTGACAATACTTCCAATGACACACAGGTAAGACAGTGTTACTTCATAGTTCATTGACATTTTTTGTGTTTATCTTTGTCACTGGCATGCTGTGATTTCCCACTTCTATGCCCACTCACTGTACCCTTTGGTGACTCATTTTGCAGATGTTGGTGCCCCTCTATCGCTCCTGATGTGATCAATGCAGTCAAATGCAGGTTTTTTTAATGTGAACATTACTGTACAGTTTAATTGCAATGTTTGAACCTGCTTAAACGAATACATACTTAAATCATTTGACATACTCCATACTTGTGAGAAGGAGGAGTGGGGCAAGTGCATTGGGATGGGGTGATGATGGAGGAAAGTCCAGGGTATAGTTTCAGTCTATTTGATGCACAGATGCATTGTACATGGGGGCATAGGAAGGGGAGCTATCGCAGTTCAAGGTGGACAGGGTGACTAAGTGGGACACAAGGGTGACAATCAGGAGAGTCTAATTTCCTGGCGGGGGTCTTGGCAATAGTCTTTGGCTTCTGCCTGGATAGCAGGGAACGTTTGCAGGGTGGTTCTCCTTCTGCATGGGGAGGGGTGCTGGTGGCCTGTTGGTCCTGTGGCGGGCCTCCTGCCTACTAGCAGCAGCGGAGGTGGAAGGTAGTTCAGAGGTCGGTCTAGTGGCAGGGGCCCGGTGGTGTGAGGCTGCCTCCCTCATAATGTTGGCCATGCCTGCCAGCACCCCTGCTATGGAGACCAGGGTGGAGTTAATGGCATGCAAGTCCTCCCTGATCCCCTGGTACCAGGATCTCAGTGAGTGCCTCCTGGAGAGTCGGTTCCCTGGGCCTGTCCTCCACCTGGCGCACAGCAGTCCTCCCAGTGTCCCTGTTGTCCTGTGCCTTGGTCCCCAGAACCATGTGCCCACTGCCACTGACCCCAGGCCCCTGATTGCCTTGGGGGCGAGGTGTGCCCTGGGGTCCCTGTAGTGGGGGACACACTGGGTGGGTGCTGTGGTGGTGTTTCCCGAGGGTGGATGCTCTGTGGTGATGTGTGACTCTGCATGGGTAATCGACTGTCCAGAGGTCCCAGATGGACCAGGCTGGTCATCCCGATCCAGGCGACCAGATTCCCTGCCATCACTGTGGGCCTCTTCTGTTGGGGGGCTGGATAGTGCTGGCACCTCTTCTCCGCTGACATTGGCTGGGGTACCTGTGGGGATGTAAATGCAGTGTTATTGTTTCTGTGTGTGACATATTGTACATCAGTGGGTTACACTCTTCGTTTGTATTCACCCTGGCAGCTTTCACTTGTGTACGTTGGTGTATAGTGGGATATATAGTTCTCTCTAGTGTGCATACTTTGGTGATAGGTGTCCATTCATTGGTGGTGCATGCAGGGCGTGGCATCGGGATGGGTGATATGTGATGGTGGGGTGTGTGGGAGGTGGTGGAGTGATGGGAGTGAGGGTGGGGGTATGTGATGGCATGCAGGTAGGGGGGGTGACAGTAATAGAGAGTTGACTTACCAGAGTCCAGTCCTCCTGCTACTCCTGCCAGGCCCTCATGATGCATGATTGCCAAGACCTGCTCCTCCCATGTTGTTAGATGTGGGGGAGGAGGTGGGGGTCCACCGCCAGTCCTCTGTACATCGAGTTTGTGTATTGCTGCAATGGAACGTACCTTCCCCCTTAGGTCGTTCCACCTCTTCCTGATGTCATCCCTAGTTCTTGTGTGCTGTCCCACAGCATTTACCCTGTCCACGATTCTCTGCCATAGCTCCATCTTCCTAGCAATGGATATCTGCTGCACCTGCGCTCCATATAGCTGTGGCTCTACCCTCATGATTTCCTCCACCATGACCCTTAGCTCCTCTTCTGAGAATCTGGGGTATCTTTGTGGTGCCATGGGTGTTGTGTGAGTTGTGTGGGTGAGGGTGTGTAGGGTGATGTGTTGGGTTGTGTGATGTAAGGTGCATGGATGGTGTATAGGTGATAGTGGTGTGTGGCTCTGGTCTTGTCTGTGGTCGTGGTGTCTGTCTCGTGCCAATGGTTTGTAGTCGTAAATGGTTGTGGGTACTGTGGGTGTGTATTTTATAGTGGTGTGGGTGTGGTGTGTGCACGTGTGTCAGGTGTGTGTAGTTTGAATTGTCCAATGCGGTGTTGTTTTGTTTGAGTGTGTGTTTTTGTACGCAGCGGTATTTACCGCCAATGGTTTACTGCCATAGAATGTCCACCGTGGTGATTCGTGGGTCATAATGTGATGGGCATAGTTCTGTTGGCGTAACGGTGTGGGTTTGGATACCGCCAGTTTATCACTGACCTTTGGTGTGACGGAATTGTGTGTGTGGCTGAATACTGACGGATACTGACGGATTGGTGTGTGTGTATCATAATATGTTGAACGGATATCCGCTGCCGCCGCAGTATGTTGGTGGTAGTCACTGTGGCGGTAAGTGGGATTTACCGTCAATGTCATAATGAGGGCCTTAGTGTTAATGAAGTAAGGCCTGACTTAGTGATACTTGTGGCAATCAAAATAAGAAGAAGATGTCTATAACGGTGTGCACATATCTTCAATGCAGTGGCACATATGTCATTTCTATATTCCTGATCAAAGTCCTACCTATGCACATGTGCCTAGCAGTATACAGCATAGACGAATCTGTCTATGCATGGTAAATGAGGCTCTTGGCCTGTACACTGTCCAGTGTTCTTTAGGTCTATTCAAATATTTTGACCCACTTCTTTGACAAGGTCATATTCAAGGCCTTGTTCTCATCTGTACACCCTATTTTGCAGGTATGTAGTGCTTCCGTATGCTACACAATCAATGACATTGCTAGAAAGCTTATAACTGTTGACATTGGCCATTCCCAGATATTTCTAAATCCATTTTTTAGGTTTGGCTAAATCCATCATGACTTTGTCCTATCCCACTTATGAACTTTAAGATAGGAAGTTAGGTGTTTCAGTGCCCAGAAACTCGCCTCACACCAATGCTGAAGGTGAGGCTTAGTAGGTATTGAAGCGAATGCAGAGCAACCTTGAGACAGATGTTATTGTGTGTCTAATATCAGGACTTTAATGTGAGTATACACCTAATTTTGGCCTTCCAAAACATTACATTACCCAGTGAGGACAAAGGGTTTCAAAGTCAGCCCTTTCTTAATGTTGTTGTGAGGTTTTTGTTTGTTTGCACACCAACTACATAATTGTTTGCCTTCTATTTCAGTGCACCCAGCTGGCCAAGGAACATCAACCCAGGACCAGTGGCAAGGAAATGAAACCTCAGCTCGAAGGTGAGACTGACCTCCAGATACCACCAGCGAGAAGAAGGAGGAGGAAGATGAAGACCAAGGCAGGGGAAGTGCACCCACCCAGACAAAAGATATTCCAGCAACTTCATCAGCCCGGGTAGAGGCTGTGGACATTGAAAGGGGGACGTTGAGGGTTCAAGACCAGCTGGGGGGAGACTATGGATTCCCCCTGGCCCAGAAGTCCAGGACTTTGTTGTGGTGTCCCAAGGCAGGACCCATTGCCATCTGAGCCTGTCCCCAACCACTCCCTAACTCCTGAGGTCTCCAGCTGCACTCCCTGCCACCAATCCACCCCTACGTGCCCACTCATATGAGCTAAGGAAGGCATCTGCTTCTGACACCCCACATCCCTCTTGCTTGACCCAGACCACTCCATGTACTGCGATTCCTTGGGCTGCCTCACAGAAACTGGTGCTGGTACCTGAGATTGAGGGGAAAGGGTCCTCTCAGATCTTACAGGTGATCCACGATGAACTCTGTAATTTCCGAGGAGCACAATCCTGAGATACGGCTCACGCCAGTGTCTCCTGCTACCCTTCATACCCCTTATGCTGTCTGCTCCCTTGGGGTGTCTGGTTAGCCCCAGCCATTGATTAACAGTCACAGAAGCAGGTGATTTGACCATCATTGTGAAAGATGAGTGAGGATGGCCAGTGACTGGAAATTGTTTAGAAAATGGACTATCTTTTGGTTTCCTCCTTGTACAAAGACTAGTATCCCTGTTGCTTCCTGACATGTTATATTTGTTTTGCCCAAATACACTTCAAGTCCCCTTGCCCAATCCGCTTTAAGAAACTATTTTATTTCCTTTATCCCTTTCCAATGGACTGGTTTTAAATTTTTCAGGTAATTTCATGAAATACTATGAAAAATCTACATTTCTGTGTAGTATCGTTCATTATATTTACTGTATTTCAAATACTGAAGTCACATTGTTATGTGGTTAGTTATGCTTTGTACACAGATGGTTCGACTTATACATGTTTTACACACATTTTATGTTGTGGCCTACAACCAGATTTACCAATTGACCCACTTCAACTGTTACTCAACTCATTTAAATTATGAAAGAGTATAACAAATACATATTTGACATTGATCATGGGGGATCCCTCTTGCGGCTTTGCAATTGTCTCAGTGAGGACCTCTGTGAGTAAGTGTGTTTAATGCATAGGTGCTGATATGTGGGTGGGTGTGGTGCCTGAGCCTGCACCGGGGAGAGTGTAGCTATATAGGGGGTGATAGTGACTGCACAGGGATGGGACGTTCCTATATAGAGGGTGATGGTGCCTGTACTGGTTGAATACGTGCCTTTACAGGGAGTGATGTTAACTAAACAGGGGGAACATGCCTGTACAGGGACTGATGGTGGCTGTACAGGTGGGGGACATGCCTGTACAGGGACTGATGGTGACTGTACAGGGACTGATGGTGGGTATACAGGTGGGGGGCGTGACTGTACAGGGACTGATGGTGGCTGAACAGGTGGGGGACATGCCTGGACAGGGGCTGATGGTGGCTGTACAGGTGGGGGATGTGACTGTGCAGTGGTGGGGGCTTGTGCGAGCAGAGAGGTGTCTTTGAAGATTGGGGATACCTGTGCAGGTTTTGGTACCAGGGCCTGGGTGTGACACAGTGCAGGTAGATATGATCGCTCCCATTCATGTGTTAACTGTGAAGGCTGACTTGGTATCATCGTCAGTATGCCCTCTATCATCTTCATAGCCAAGATATGTTGTCTTGCACACCCTTTCCTATGCATGTCTTTTATCTTATTTACCATGTCTTGCCAACATTTGTCCATCCTGTCCAAAACCTGGGTCAATCTGTTGATCATCTGAGGGAAAGTGTGCATGTCCTGTAATGAGTCTGAAATGTCAGAAAGAGTACACCCTATGCCAGCCATGAATGTCCTGCTTCATCTCAGCCTGCTGTTGGAAAAAATCCTCCTCCCACTGGTCACCATGACCATCTGCCATCCCAGTCATCATGGGATGCCCTGAAATACTACCATCAGGTCCAGGAGCAGGCATGGGGTGGCAGGTGGGGGATTGTGGACTGGAGATTGGTGCCTAAGGGATACCTGCTCCTCACCAGGGGTGGTAGGTACCTCAGATGGTGGAAAGAAAGCCTGGGTTGCACTGTCATGGGAGGAGTGTGTAGGAAAACTAACACGTCTGATCTGGATGTGAGAGCTGTGAGGGTTTAATGTTTGTGTTGGGGTATGTAAACGCTGTGTCTGGTTGGCTGACTGATAGGAATGGGCAGTCCTCAGGGGTGGAGTGGGAGGCATTATGCTGGCCCGAGCTAGTGTGGGCTTGGATTGTTTGCACAATGCGCCAACAATGGTGGGCAGGAGATCAGCCTCATCATTCTCTTGAAACAGCGAAAGATATTCTTTATCCTCCTCTGCTTCATCCTCCTCCTCTTCTTCTTCCTCATCCAGTTCAGGACATTACTGGCAGCTGACAAGGCTATTTGGAAAAGGAGTGGGTTCTCCCCTTAGATTGCCCATCGCCCGCCTCTGGTGGATGATAGCTCTCCCTGAAATGGCTCATCTTCCTAAGCACCTGGAAGACAGAGGTTGCAACAAAATAAAGATTGGCCTTAGAATAACTTGTGGTGCAATGCAAGGGTTGATTAAAATTATCTGTACATCATCGAATGACCAACATGTGATCAAGTTTGTCTACACCTACATGTGGCATCTCATACTGACATTAAGGTGTTCAATGCAGATGTACAAGGCAAAAGCAGACTTACCTGCTCTAACCACAGCTCTTTGTTGTATTGAGACCCCCCTTTCTGTCAGCTGCTGAACCTGACTCCTTAAATGTAAAGTAGAAGATGTTTTCCTCAATCCTGGAGCTTGAGACAGAAGTGACAGCATCTTAATGTGCTGCGTGACTAATATGTTAGCATGCAGACTTGACACACACATCACTGATTATCTTGGCAACATTTTACACACCAACTTCAGATGCCATGCAAACGTGGCTAGATCTACTAATGTAATTCTACAAGTATTTGGTTATTGTGAATGAATTGTGATTCGATAGATTACAACACTGTAAGGCACCCTTACCTGATGGACGGATGGTAGTGGCTTTTACTGCTGCAGCCAGGATGTCTCCCAAACCCCTGGATGGTGTCTTTTGGAACATTTGAGGGTGTCCTGACAGCAGCTGTAATGTTACATACATGTCCATATTTAAGTGCATGAGATGATGGTAATTATACTACATGTCTAAGTCAAAGATAAAAAACAGTGATAGGAAATTTACAGGTGGTGAGTCGCATGTGGCCCTCCTGACATTCACATGTGGACCAACGATCAACAGCAACACAGGGCAGCTGTTGACTCAACACAACACTGACACCAACCAGATTTCACATTAACAGGCAAATGTGTATAATAAAATTACTGATAGTCAAAGGAAGGAATTTACCAGGGTGTCCTGCCCCACCCACTTTGGATACCCTTCAGGGACACGATGCATCATAAGTATGATGTGGTCTCTTCAAAGTTCTGATTGAGAGTACATCAACATATATACCTGTTTCACCTTAACACATCAGCTATTGTCAGTGCTTTGATGCCAAGCAATCATAGATATCATAGGTCAGCCATATTTGGAAAACATTTATTCTCCCCCATCTCTGGGATATCAATGCCCATAGGGGGTTGGGTGATCTACCTCTTTTCCTTCCCTGTTTTGCCCTCATACATGAACAACATCATAGTCTATTTTACATGACACTGGTTATGGATTTGGACAGCACACATCCCGAAGTCATGTATTTCAAGCTTCACTTATAAGTAATTATGACAGCAAAGGGGGCAAAGTGAAAATCACCATTTGGCTTGGATCAGACATTTTGATCAAGTGGAGAAGCTGGGATGATCCACACTTTTACTCTTTTCACATTGTGCAGTTCCACCACCATGATAATATGTTTCACTTCCTTTACACCTACCTTACAAGCCACAACCCCTCTCCCTAAATGCAACCCTGCTGGCATCAGCACAACATTCATACACAACAATCAGCATACATTTTGGGCTCTACAATTTTGTTAGCAAGTAACCACGGAATGGTCTTTCAAATAATGTTTTCAACTCCTGTTTATAAGAGACAATGTGAGCAAATGGGTATGCACTTTGTTAACATACTGTCCATTTTGAGACATCCTATCATTAGGCAACATGTTATGAAGTGGTATACTATTATGAGCCATATGTTAATATAAGGAGATGTGAGACAACAGTGAGATTAGCCACACACCACATTTAGCTGACATTTTGGCCACTTTTTAAGAGCATGAATATTTTGTAAAGTCATTACTATTCATACATACCAGCGCCCCACATCCACCCAGTGTTTGGTGCCTGACCACACATCCGTATGTATACGAGAGATCGATGTGGTATTCTGGACAACGTCATTGGCCATACAATGATATCTGTGGTTTCAGTTTACATTTTAGTTGAAAACCTGTGATGCACAAGATAACCTAGTTCATTTCATAGGTTTGAAGTGTTGATGGATTCTATGACTATATCTATGGGTTGTCTGACCACAATGTAGGATTTTGGGGCCCTCTCATGGCCATATTTCATACCAGTTTGTGCTGGTGGTACGGGTTGATAATCCCCATGATGTTCCTATGGACCTCGACTGCAGTGGGTGACCTTACTCTGGCTATATGTTGCAATAAAAGAGAAAAGTCAGCAGACCTAGCCCAAACATGTTGCATATGTGCAACTTGTTACATATCACACACTTGCATCTACATGCCATCATTAATGGTGAGTGAAGGAGGCACATCATCTATTATCATTTACCAATGTAATAGCCCAGCAGTGACAGGCCACTATTTTGGACTGAGGAGTCTCAAATTGCCATTTCCACCACAAAGGATCCTGGGACTTGTATTGCAAGGGTCTAAATGAGAGTCTGACTCACCATGAAATGTACATATTTTGGTACAAAATCTATAGTCACATGTGTAGTGTATCACAGTTGTTTATCATTAGGTGTCACTGTTAGATTCATTACACATTACCTGGCACCACATTGAGGTCATCACTCACAGGCAGCCCCTGGAGCAGTTGGTGGTTCATGGTGGAGAGGATGTCCCTCTCAAGTGGGGTGAGATGGAGGTGGGGCACAGTTGGGCCAGAAGGGAGCGCTCTGGCCACCTCTATCCTACGGCACTTCTCCTTCACCCTCCTCTTCTCATCCTGCCACTTCTTCTTTAGGTCTTTATACCCCAGTGCACTGACTGTCGTGGCCAAATGCTGCCATAGGGCTGCCTTCAGTGTGGTACTCCTGCTGTATGGTGGGAGACTATGCAGTCTTTTGTAATACCTCACTATGAACTTAATTTCATGGTGGTCTCCTCCTCGCTTTAATTTTTCTTCTTCCTTAGGGGTAGCATGTCTTCAGTTTTTCCAAACACAGAGCAGGCAGTCCCAGTGTTGGTGTGGAAAGACCAGAGCCTTGAATGTCTGCTGCTTTTATGTGGTTTTTGTTGCAGCGTTGCAGGTGGTATTGATAGTCTGCAGGTGTGTGCAATTACACTCTGCCAAAGTGTCTATTTTCCACTCCGAGAGCAGAGAATCCACTCCAAAAGTAGAGTCTCCTCCCTGAATGCGGAGAATCTGCCCCAAGGGCAGACATAAAGACACTATTCGTAAATGCCCTTTGTAAATTCTCAAAGCCACAAACTTAGACTTTTGGTCTAAGTTTAGACCAGAAGTCTAAGTTTACCTCTGTGAATTGGGTCCTGGGTTTCATAAGCACAAAATTCATGATAGCCTAATTAGCAAAAAGAATTGAAGCTGGCCAAGAGGTGACTCTTAGGCAGCAGGAAAAGGTTAATTAATGATAAAGTAGCACTGTCAGTTAGTGCATAGTGCGTCTGCAGCGCACATGGTACAGTATTAGGAACATACTGAAAGGTGAAGGAGTACCTTAGATGGTAAAAAATATTATATAAAAAAGAATACACTGAAAAAAATAAACTACATGGAATGGCCAGGATCCCATGCTAAACAGAGTGGTAACAACCAGTTGTGGAATCAACTGTTCATCTGTAAAATAACATCATGATTTTATATTCTTATTAGATATAATTGAGAAACAACTTGTTGTTCCACTGTTACAAGTAATTTGGCACACTTACATCAGTGCATTTAGGCCCATTATTTTGCTGGTAGTAAGTAGCATGTATTTTGATTACTGTGATGCAATGTTACAGGCTATTGGAAACTGCATTACAAAAACAAGTTTGCAGCTAAACATAGGTTAAATTATGGGATTTTAAAGAACACTTTCCAAACCCCTTCCAGGATAACTCATGCAAACAGTGATGGGGAATACTACTAAAAATGGAGAAAATGAGGGCGACATAAGGCAGGCCTGATAGTGGAGTAAGGCAAGCTTTTGGGAAGGACAAACAAAAACAATCACCCACCCACAAAAGACTAAGGCTATTGCTATTTATGAACTGAACTTTTAAAGTTACTACTACCAAAAACAACCAAAAACAATTGTAAATGTACACCAGCCCAGCCTTGGAGTAAGAGCAGCACCACACATGGTGACTCACAGCTACTGCAACACACTCCAATAGAAAATATAGGAGGTATGATCTTAAAAGTACACCCTACATGAAATAATGATAAATAAATTCCAATAATCCTTTATTTCAACATCCAGTGCAATAAAAGTCACATAACACCACAATAAATATTAAAGCCATAAAATATTACATTAAAAATAATTAAAAACATGACACCGGAGACAATACAGTGCAAAATACAGTTCCAATTTATAGTATAGGAGCTGGAAAGTGCAAATGCAACTATGTGGAAAATTTTAAACTAAGAAGTCTTGGCCAACTTCCTTCTAATGCGCCACATACCTGAGAGGAATTTGGCAACTTTAGGAGCAATAGGAAGGCTAGGGTCTGATTTTAGAATCCTCATAGCTACAGGTTGATCTCGAGTCCCAAACTGTTTGCAGGTTCCAACAAGCCATTTCCTATGTGGGGAAATGTAGAAGGGACATACAAAGAAAACATGGGCAATAGACTCTTGAAACAAATGACAACAGGAACAGAGCGAGTTAATGGAAGCCCTATTCTGCCATTTGTTGACAAACGTTTTGAGAGGAAGGGAGCCAAATCTAAATTGCATGTAGAGCTTCCTGTCATTCAGATCTAAAATACCATCCAGGTATGGTTCCAACAGCCAGGTAGATTTGAAATCCAAAAACTCACTAGTTAATCACCCTACATTAAGTGAGGGAGACAAGGACTGAGCTACCCACTCCCAGTAACAGAACTTCAGTGTTTCTTTGGTGGGTAAAGGGCCGGTGGGCAGGCAATTCTATGAATCTCCTGTCCCAATGGCGATCAAAGTTGATTTAGTTGAATTGATCCACTTGATCTTTTTGGAGGTGTCCAGCAAACAAACTTCCCTGAAAGCAGTGGCATAGGAGGACAGTTCAGGTGTATCCATGATTCTCCTCCAAAACAGCAGCCGTCTAAGACTAACCAGAGCAGCTAATGGTTTGCGAGCCATGTCCAGATGCAGCGGAAGGAGCGGAGTACTTGGTGGCAGGGAAGTAAGATTTCTCAGGAACATGTTTTCTATATGGGTAAGCTCCTTTACGTCCTCAAAGCCCCAGAGTTCTGCCTCATAAAGTGCTACACTAACGGGCTTCATGTTATAAATTTGGAGAGGTGCAGCTATTGGTCGGGTAGTGGATGTCTGTTGCTCCCTCATAAGAGCTCCCACCAGCTGGCTGAATTTTAGCGATGTAGAATAAAATGGGTTTTCCAGGACATTGAGTCTGATAGGTTAATCCCAAGATGTTCAAAATTATTAACTTGTTCTAGTTTCGACCCACCTAGGGAAAGGTTCCCCATGTAGGATCTATATGGGTTAATGACCATGAACTTGGTTTTAGAAGTATTTATTTCTAAACCTCTCTGAGAACAAATGTCTTCAGATTGATTCAGCAGAAGTTGGAGACCCATCAAGGTGTTAGACACTATCAGGATGTTGTCAGCAAACAGGAGTGTCAAGATGTATTCCCTGCCTAGGGCTGGTGCATCAGAGGGGTAAGGTGCTGGACAACCTAATTTATGTATAAAGTGTAAAGGGTTGGAGCCCCTGGCTACCTTAATTGGACTGGTAAGGTCACCTTGCTTCCCCCAACATATTCTTGCAAAATTAGCTTCCTGAAGTTGAACAATTACGGCCAAGAGCTTAGGAGGTGTTCCCATCTCACTGAGGACCTCCCAGAGTTTACCTCTGGGGACCAGGTCGAAAGCAGATTTAAGGTCTATGAGGGCTACGTAAAGACTCCCCCTCCCTATCACCACAACCTTCCAATACAAAATCAGAAAGAGAAAAAAATGGCCCATGGTGTTCGTTTTAGACCTGAAGCCAGCCTGGAATGGTGACAAGATGTTGTTATCGGTGATCCAGCTGTGAACTTTAGATAATAGAGCATGACAAAATAACTTTTGGATTGTATACATAAGGTTTATGGGCCTAAAATCACCAGGTAGAGACCTGTTGCCTTTCTTGTAAATGGGTATTATCTCAGCACCCCTCCATGACTTTTGAATAGAAGCTCCACTAGAAATTGCATTGGATAAAAGGAGAATGTAGTCAGCCCACTTATCAATGTTGTGTAAAAAAGATCACTAGGGATACCATCGGGGCCAGCAGCTTTAAACGTGCTATGTTATTAATTGCATTGCGTATATCTCCCAGGTTAAACAGATCATCCTGGTGGCTAGTAACCAACTGTAGAGAGTGAGGAAGCAGGGTGGTCGGAAGTTGGCTTTCAGCATTATATAGGGAATTGAAATGATGAGACCAGTCCAAGGGCTGAATGTTATTACCAGATGCAGGAGCTCCCCTATGGTCGCTTTTGCTTACCATAAATCAGAAGGATTTGGAGTCCTTGTGTTCACAAGCGTCCTTCATAAGCCTCCATCTCTCCTCCTCCCAGTCCTTCCTGGCCTTACTCTGCATCTACTTGTACTGCTTCCGCAGAATCCTAACACGCGCAACATCTTTTTGCTTGATTGCACTAATTAGGTTTGCCTGGGACAGCCGAAAATCGTGATGAAACCAATCGTCTCCCTCACAGGGTAAGGAACTATAAGGGATATGGGAAGCTAGCACAGTAAATAACTTTTCCAATCTTTTGAAAAACCCAGTGTGAATGTCTAGAAGGGAGGAGCAATTTCCCACTTGCTCATCCATCAAAGATATCAATGCTACACACTGTTTCAGATCTTGGCTGATGGTGCTGAGGATATGATCTTGGAGGACGACCTTGCTCCATCTTAGACGGCGTCTGTTGTTTGTGGGCTGCACCACCCTAGTTACTTGAGAGGGGGTTGGCACAATGTGCGCCTAACCCCATAGGGGCTCTAGACTAAGACAGAGTGGGTTATGGTCACTGTCTATTTTGTTCTGAACTGCCATATCAGTTACTAAGGCCCTCGTTACAACCCTGGCGGTCACTCATAAAGCGGCCGGTGGTAAAAAAAAAAGGAAATATGACCATGGCAGAAACTGCTCAGACAGACAGCCACTTTAAGACTCCGGCCGCCACGGCGGTAGCAACAAGTACCACAGCAGTAACCGCCACCAACCAGACGGAAGACAATGTACCGCCCACTGTTTTAAGACAGGCCTATCCGCCACCTTTTCCAGGGCTGTACCAACGGCATCAAAAGTATGGGGGAAACAGAACACAGAAGTCAAAGGACTCACCTCTGGACACTTAGGGAACAACTAGGACGCCATGGAGCCCAAGTTGCACATTTTACCCATGCTCATCAACCTCTTCCTGCATTACGAACATCAAGGTCGGCGAAGACGACCACAGTGAGTACTGCCGCCTAGCACACAATGGAGGGGGGAGGAAAACACACGCAACACGCAACACCCCCACCCCCAACACCATGCACACAACCAGATGCAGTAACATTACATTTTCACCCTCTATCCCTCAGGAATAATGCAAGGATAAAAAGATTGGAAGAAAGTGAGTGTAATAGGATAAAATAACATGAGTAAGTGCATCAAAATACAAATGTATATACATATTTACAAATGGAGGGACACTGCTCAGTCTTTAATGTCCGTAGGCCACAGGGCCACAACACATAGGCCAAGGCCCCACCTCACTCCTGCAACAACACGGACAGAACTGCAGCAGAATCAGGTCGAAAATACACAGGCACCTCTGGGGACGGGGAATGGAGGTACACCTCAGCTGGAAGATGGTACAACATCACTGGTCCTGGAGGGGGCCACATGCCCCTGTCCTGGGGAGTGCAAGGCCACAGTCTCTACGGTGAGAGATTTGCCCACTGCTTGGTCCTGGGGAGTGCAAGGCCACAGTCTCAAGAGGGTGGATTGCCCACTGCTTGTTCCTGGGGAGTGCAAGGCAAAAGTCTCTCAAGTGGGTGCTTTGCCCACTGCTTGGTCCTGGAAGTGCATTGCCACAGTCTCTCAAGTGGGTGGATTGCCCACTGCTTGGTCCTGGGGAGTGCAAGGCCACAGTCTCTCCAGTGGGTGTTTTGCCCACTGCTTGGTCCTGGGGAGTGTAAGGCCAAAGTCTCCTAAGTGGGTGCTTTGCCCAATGCTTGGTCCTGGGGAGTGCAAGGCCACAGTCTCTCAAGTGGGTGGATTGCTCATTGCTTGGTCCTGGGGAGTGCAAGGCCAAAGTCTCTCTAGTGGATGGCTTCTTCACTGGTTCTGGAGGGGGCCTTGTGCCCAGTGTGCTTCATCCTGGGAAGGATGGGTGAGTGGATGACTTCTTCCACTGGTTCTGGAGGGAGCCTTGTGCCCAGTGTGCTTCATCCTGGGAAGGATGGAGTGAGTAGATGGCTTCTTCCACAGGTTCTGGAGGGGGAATTGTGCCCTGTGATGCAGATCTTGGGGAGTGCAAGATCAGAGTCTCTCACCTGGGTGTCACACCTACAGAATTAGCAGGGACCAGGACGCACTACAGCCCATGGAGGCAGGACTACACACTGCCTGCCGGCGGTGATGGCTGCTCAGTGGTGGCAGTGACGGGTCTGGTGTTGGGGCTGGCAGTGGTGCTGGTGGCAGTGCTGGCAGTGGTGGGGGGAGGCTCCAGCCCATCCCCTGCGCCTCTGACGGCTGCCCACTTGGGCTGCTGCTGATGCCAGTGGTGCTGGTGGCGGTGCTGGTGGCGGGGCTGGCAGTGGGGGTGGAGGCTCCAGCCCTTCCTCTGCAGCCTTGGATGGCTGAACCGCCATGGTTGGTGGTGGTGGTGGGGGCTCTGAACTTTTGCAGCTGGTGGTGCCTCCTTTCCCTTCCATTTCACAGATGGTGGTGCCTCCTTGCTCTTCCCTTTCACAACTGTTGGTGCCTCCTTGCTCTTCCTTGATGCACCTGGTGCATTCACACTTTCAGCACTGCTGGGTGGTTCCTGGGATCCTCTCCCACCTGCAGTAGCTGTCGACACTACTGTGGCCGTGGACAAAGTGGCTGAGGTGCTCGCCTGGGTTCTGACCACCCTGGACCGACGTGAAGGATTGGGGGAGGGGGAGGGAAGAGGTCAAAGGTGGAGAGGAAAAGCTTCTTAGGGACATTGGGGTGGGAAGAGGGTGAAGGTTTGGGAGTGGAGGGAGAGAAAGTGGTTGTAGGAGGTGTCAGTCTGCTGTGTTTGGGTGCAGGTGTATGGGCTGGATGCTGTTGTGAGGTGGATGGCTGTTGGGTGTCTGAGAACTTGTGTTTGTGTACATTGGGAGGAGGGGGCACAGACACAGTGAGAGAGGACACAGGGGACATGTGCATGGATGTGGGGTGGTGACTCCAAGTGAGGGGAGTGTAGTGATAGGCGTGCTGGTGATGGAGGTAGTGGATGAGGGTGTAGTGCATGCATGTGTGTGTGTAGATGCTACTGGGAGGGAGGTGAACGACGAGGAGGAGGGGACACAGTGGGGCAGTGGATGTTGGTATGTCTACATCTGGATGGTGTTTGTGTGACTGCCTGTGGGATGATGTGTGGTGTTTGTGTTTGCCTGAACCTCTCCTTTGTGTTGTCCTGGGTGCATGCTGGTCTGCCTGTGTGCTTGGGATAGGTTGGGGGAAATGGGACTGGGTAGAGGAAGTTGGAGGGGGGAGCCTAGAAACAGGGCCAATGGCTGCTATCAGAGAGGATGCCAGAGCCTGGATTGATCTCTGTTGGGCTGCCATGCCAGAGTGAATGCCCTCCATGAATGTATTTGTTTGTTGAAAATGGGCTGCCAGCCCCTGCATGGCGTTCACAATAGTTGACTGCGCAACAGAGATGGATCTCAGGAGGTCAATAGCCTCCTCACTCAGGGCAACAGGGCTAACTGGGGCAGGGCCTGAGATGCCTGGGGCGAAGGAGATGCCCACCCTCCTGGGTGAGCGGGCACAGGAAACTCACTGAGGGGCTGCTGGGAGGACGGTGCTGGTACAGGGGTGGCGGTTGTACCTGTAGTTAGGGTGGGCACAGAGGTGTCTGCCACCACCAGGGAACTTCATTTGGAGGAGGTATCACTGTCCGAACAGTCCACTTCTGTATCCGCCGAGGTGCTCCCCTCACCCTCCACCCCACTGGTGCCTTCACCGTCGGTGGATTCGGCCTCCTGAGCCCTGTGGGATGCAGCTCCCTCCGTCGCCGGTGCCTCAGCTCCTCAGCCAGATTACACTAATGCACAGAAGGACGGGGTGAGAAACAAAAAGGGGGGGGGGAGAGACACAGGATACACTTGGTCAATGGCTGCTACAACACCACAGCTGGCTACACAATACACATACATACAGGGAACAGCCCTACGCATTAGGCAATGCACTACTAGTCACAATGCTAGTCACCAGCCCATGGACAGTAATGCCTAACACCACTAACAGCATAGCTGAGACCCACAGACCCCTGCCCGGTAGTGGATGCCTACTAGCTTGGTTGAAGGTGGTTCACATCATACCCTGCCCAACATGGTACCTACCCTGCAATGTCAGGCCTGGCCTAGGGGCACCCACAGGCCCACATCCCCCACCCAGAGACCACCCCACCACGTGCAAGTAGTATATTTGGAAACTGTACTCACCCCCTTGTGGCTGCTGTGATGCCCTCAAGCGCTCATTCAGCTCCGGATAGGCCACCGCCAGTATACAGGCCATCAGGGGGGTCAGGGTTCGACGGGCACCCCTTCCTCGTTGGGAGGCCATCCCAGCTGGGCCTCCGCAGTCTTCCTTGCCCAGCGTTCTGACAGTGGGTGCTCTGCCTGCCATAGACCCCCAGTGTCCACACGTCCTTGGCTATGGCACGCCATATACCCTTTTGCTGATGGGCGCTGACCTGCAGAAAAATACACATAGAAAAAAGGTATCAGTCAGACCGTCCGGCCTGTTACACTCATGTCCCACCACAGACCTCCAATCTCGTGATGCGCAGACATTGCCCACCAGACATGCAGCACACTGCCCAGGACCCTTGCACCAACCCCCCCTTACACGAGGCCCTCAGACACAGCACTCAATGCATTCATGGCCCATGCATCGTGCTCACAGTGTACTCACCTATTGGTCTGGAGAATCATACAGTTTTCGGTACTAGGGTAGGACCACATCCACCAGTCTCTCCAACTCCACAGCAGTGAAGGTAGGGGCCCTTTCCCCAGTCACACGAGCCATGGTCGGTTCCAGACACAGGTCACAGCAGCGCTTGCAGTGTAGGTCCTCTCCTGTTGAAGGTCAGGTAGCAAGTGGATGAACAGATAGAAAATGTCGGTCACGTCCACGGCAGTGCGTACCATCACCGCTGACGTACATCACCATTGGCCACTGTAACCAATAGGGCCCAATGAGGAGTTGCACAGCGGGTTTTGACCGCCTCCCGCAATGGCGCACAACATCAGCAGAAGTACCTCATTTCCACATGTCCCTCCATACAGGACAGGTGGACGTCATGTCAGGGGGGAGGGCAGGCCATGGCACCTAACTGCTTCGCAGTACACACATGCACCATTTGGGCCTATACAACAATCTTGTGTTACAGTCACAACATGCAATGCAGTGTAGTGTTTTGAAATATGGGATACTGACCAGCTACTCACTGTTTGCCCTCTAGATTGCAACCGCTGCGGATGAATCAGAGATGGAGACATCCCCCCATGTACAGGCCCCTGTTGGACTTGGCAACAATGGAGGACAGGTACATTATCCTCACCTGTAGACTGTACAGGGCCACAATCACAGAGCTGTGTGCCTAATTGGAACCTGACCTGATCTCTGCTATCCCTCAGCTCACCGGGATCACCCCTCTTGTGCAAGTCCTATCTGTGCTCCATTTCCTGGCAAGTGGCTCCTTCCAAGTGACAGTGGGCCTGGCAGCCAATGTTCTCAATAGTGTTGACCAGAGTGTTGTCTGCCCTGATTAAACACTTGCACAGCTACATGGTTTTCCCCCAGGTGGAGGATTTGGCCACAGTGAAAGCTGATTTCTATGCAATGGGACATAGCCCCAATATTATTGGGGCTATAGTATTATACATATTGTATTTGTCTCCCTCCTGGAGAAATAAACAGGTGTTCAGAAATCAAAAGATCTTTCACTCTAAGAATGTGCAGATAGTGTGCCTGGACCAGTACATCTCCCATGTCAATGCAAAGTATCCTGGGTCTGTACATGATGCCTTTATCCTGAGGAATAGCAGCATCCCATATGTGATGGCTCAACTCCAGAGGCACCGGGTGTGGCTAATAGGTGAACCCTGGTTCCCACCCAGTGGATGTTGGTGTATGGGTATAGTGTGGGCCTTAAGGGTTAGTGTGTGTCTAACAGTTGTCTCTCGATATTTGCAGGCAACTCTGGTTACCCCAACCTCTCATGGCTACTGAACCCAGTGAGGAATCCCAGGACAAGGGCAGAGGGACGTTACAATGAGGCACATGGGCGAACAAGAAGAATAATAGAAATGACATTTGGCCTCCTGAAGCCAGGTTTCGTTGCCTCCATCTAACAGTTCTACTCACCCAAGAAGGTGTGCCAGATCATCGTGGCATGCTGTATGTTGCACAACCTTGCCTTACGTCACCAGGTGCCTTTTCTGCTGTAGGAGGAGGCTGGAGATGGCCATGTGGCAGCAGTGGACCCTGTGGACAGTGAAGATGAAGAGGCTGAGGATGAGGATGAAGACAACAGAATTGCTATTATAAGACAGTACTTCCAATGACACACAGGTAAGACACTGTAATTGCAGTTTACATTGACAGTTTTGTATTTGACATTGTCACTGGCAGGCTGATTTTCCAGATTCTATGCCCACTTACTGTACCCTTTGGCATCTCTATTTTCAGATATTTGTGTCCCACTATCGCTCCTGGTGTGTTGACTGCAGCCAACTACAGGTCATTCACGTGTATACAATACTGTACAGTTATATTGCAGTGTTTAAAGCTTGTTAAATGAATACATGGCTAAATGATTTGACAGACTCCATACATGTATTTTTTCAAATGGTGTTTATTTAAGTGCTAATGATTAGAGGGGGATGTGCAATGGGCTGGGGTGATGATTGAGGAAAGTCCAGGTTGTAGTCCAGTCTATTTGTATCACAGGTGCATTGTCCAAGGGGGCACAGGAAGGGGAGCAATGGCAGTTCAAGGTGAACATGGTAGAGTGGGACACAAGGGTGACATTCAGGAGAGTCTTTTTTCCTGGCGGGGTCTTGGCAATGTTCTCTGGCTTCTGCCTGGATCACATGGACTGTTTGCGGGGTGGTTCTCCTTCTGCAGGGGGTGGGGTGCTGGTGGCCTGTTGGTCCTGTGGCAGGCCTCCTGTCCACTAGCGGCAGCGGAGGTGGAAGGCTGTTCATCGGTTTGGCTAGTGTCAGGGGCCCAATGGTGTGCCACTGCCTCCCTCATGGTGTTGGCCAGGTCTGCCAGCACCCCTGCAATGGTGACCAGCGTGGTGTTTATGGACTTTAGCTCCTCCTTGATCCCCAGGTACTGTCCCTCCTGCTATGCTTCCAGGATGTTGGTAAGTGCCTCCTGGAGAGTCGGTTCCCTGGGCCTGTCCTTTCCCTGTCGCACAGCAGTCCTCCCAGCTTCCCTCTTGTCCTGTGCCTCTGTCCCCTGAACCGTGTGCCCACTGACCCCAGGTCCCTGATTGTTCTGTGTTTGTGGGGTGGCCTGGGGTCCCTGTAGTGGTGGACACGCTGCTGATTGGCGTGTCCTGGGGACAGAGATATGGGCCTGCTGGGTGGGTACTGGGCTGGTGTTTCCTGAGGGGGAAGGCTCCGTGGTGGTATGGACTGTGTCTGGGTTACCGACTGTCTGGAGATCCCTGATGGGCCAGGTTGGTCATCCAGATCCAGGCGTCCAAAGCTGCTGTCATCACTGTGGGCCTCTTCTGGGGGTGGACTGGAAGTTGCTGGCACCTCCTCTCCAGTGATGTTGGGTGGGGGACCTGTGGGGATGTAAATGCAGTGCTATTGTTTCTGTGTGTGTCATCTTGTGCATGGGTGTTGCCCTCTATGGTTGTTATTTGTCTGGCAGCTTTGCCTTGTGTGAAGAGCAATTTTGTGGGCTAGGTGATTCTCTCTAATGTGCATGCTTTAGTAATG
This sequence comes from Pleurodeles waltl, assembly GCF_031143425.1. Taxonomy (NCBI): domain Eukaryota; kingdom Metazoa; phylum Chordata; class Amphibia; order Caudata; family Salamandridae; genus Pleurodeles; species Pleurodeles waltl. The sequence goes on along the minus strand of NC_090445.1, from coordinate 774,915,209 downwards.
GGTGTTCATGCAGGAGGGGTGTCAATGCATTGGTGTTGCATGCAGGTCTTGGTATTGGGATGAGTGTGTTGTGATGGTGGGGTATGTGGGAGGTGGTGAAGTGATGGGAGTGAGGGTAGGGGTGGGGGTCGGTGATGACATGCAGGTAGGAGGGGTGATAGTAATAGAGATTTGACTTACCAGAGTCCAGTCCTCCTCCTACTCCTGCCAGGCTCTCAGGATGCATGATCGCCAAGACTTGCTCCTCCCATGTTGTTAGTTGTGGGAGAGGAGGTGGGGGTCCACCACCAGTCCTCTGTACAGATATTTGGTGTCTTGCTGCTGTTGAACGTGCCTTCCCCCGTAGGTCGTTCGACCTCTTCCTGATGTAATCCCTTGTTCTGGGGTGCTATACTACGGCGTTGACCCTGTCCACGATCCTCCGCCATAGCTCCATTTTCCTTGAAATAGACGTCTGCTGCACCTGTGATGCAAAGAGCTGTGGCTCTACCCAGATGAACCTGGGGCGTCGTTGCAGTGCCATGGGTGTAGTGTGAGTGGTGTGGGTGAGGGTATGTGGGGTGCTGTGTTGGTGTGTGTGATGTGGGGTGCGTGGATAGAGTATAGTTGATGGGTGTGTGTCTGTGGTCTTGTCTTTGGTCTTGCTATCTCTCTTGTGGCACTTGTTTGTAACGGTAAAGGGTTGTGGGTAATGTGTGTGTGTGTTTTATAGTGGTGTGGGTGTGTGGGTGTGGTGTGTGTATGTGTGTCAGGTGTGTGTTATTCAAATTGTCCAATGTGGTGCTGTTTTGTTTGAGTGTGTGTATTTTGAGCGCAGCGGTATGTAGCGCCTATGGTTTAGCGCCATTGAATGTCCTCTGCTGTGATTGGTGGGTCATAATGCTGTGGGCGTAGTTCTGTTGGCGTAATGGTGTGGGTTTTAATACTGCCAGTTTATCACTGACCTTTGGGCTGGCGGACTTGGGTGCGTGGCTGTATAGTGACGGATTGCTATGTGTGGTTCATAATATGGGTGATGGTAATCCGCTGCGGTGGTGGTATGTTGGCGGCAGTCAGCATGGCGGTAAGTGGGATTTACCGCCAAGGTCATAATAAGGGCCTAAATGCCAATGTCTAAGGTCCATCAAAATATAATTGATACAACTCTTCACCTGTGAACGATTAAACGTGAAGGCAGCATGCTTATCAGAATCTGTTCTTCCATTAACTGCCCTCAAACTTAGGCCGAGAGTCAAGGTCTTTAACTGCAGAGCGGCCTGGTGCCACTTCTTAATAAGCGAGAGCTGGAGCCTGGGTATGTGACATAGATGATCTTCTTCTAGGAAATCACCCACATTGTCCAAACCAAGGGGTTCGGACATAACATTGAAGTCCCCGCTACAATAAGGGTGTGATTGGAAGGTCTCTGACCTAAATTAAATTATTTAAAACTTTACATCACACGCACACACAGAGATACACACACTATTATAAACACACACAAAATTATAAATACATCTACTTAACTTTTAAACTTGGGATACAAATTTAAATAAAATTGATTAATTGATTAATGAATTGAATATGTTACTCATGTAACATAATAAATAATAATTAGATACAAACATATTAGTGAGGATGGGATTTTGTAAAAAATATTTTAACTGATAAATTAAATGAATATATTGTGTTGTTTGTTTGATTTATTAATAATTAAAAGCTGTATTTGATGACACCAAGTGCTGCACTGTTTTGCTCTTTGAGTGTTCAGTCAATAATACATTTTTAATGTAAATTTGCATTAACATATATATCTTTTTAATAATTCATAAACTTTGTTATATTTCCATATATTGTACCACGGGAGATCTCCAACCCAGTGGTGGGGACCGCGGCCTACATGTGAAAAGTTACTAGTAGTAGCTTTACAATTGTAAATTCTCTTGTTCCCCAGTTTTGAGTGGATGAAGACATGTAAGTTTGTACATTTCCACTCAGCAATAGTGAATGGCAAAAGCATGTATTGTTACCGTTAGGTACAGTGGTAAATTTATATATGAGTAAAACTACAGGTGTAAATTTATCTTTGTGAATAGGCCCCAGTGTTTATACTGAGTAAACATGTGTTTCTGATTTGCACACTCAACATTTAGTACAGTAGAGAAAATAGGGTTCCTATGAAGTGTGAGAGTATTAGAATATTTCAGGATTTCTGTTCTCTAACTGCCTCTAATACCTTTGGCTTGTTAACCTAATTATTTGGAATATAATGCTATAGAAATGCACCACTTCACTCATTTTACTAGCACACCATTGGGAATATAACACCTCTTAATGGCCCTCAAATTTTCCATTTCCACAAATCTGTTAAAAAAGTGTCCTTGCTGAAAATGTGTTGAGGTCCCTGCAATATCTTCTTGACAAAATAGTTGGGTTGTGGTTAAAAGGGAAAAATTAACATCACACAAAGTTCTCAATATTAATCATAGCCACAATGTGCATCATGATCTATGTGACATCCTCTGACAGTTCTATAGAACACGAACAATAAAGTTAATGTTCCTTACTTTTATAGACCAGATTGTTGATTTTGAAATATATTAAACAGTTTTTATAGAGTTTTTAAAATAAAGTTCCACTGTACCACATAGTTTACTTGTGAGAGAGTTTGCAGTTTTATACGGCATGAACTTGGCCCAATGGCATTACAGTGGTTTACATGACCAGCAAATTATACTACGCAATTTGTTTTTATTTTGAGGCACAGGGAGATTAAACAATTTGTCTAGAATGGCAGTTGCTTGATTCAGGGCTAGGGCATGAACCTCTTTACTTATTTTCCCAACGTGTTTAGGCCACATTTCCTCCTGTTTACTCTTTTTTGTTATAGTGATAAATTATTCTAAATTTGTAACACTAGGAAAGGTGCTGATCAGAGAGCAGAAGATGTCTGTTCTGTTACATATATCATTATTGGTCATCGTTTTTTGGAATGATAGGCCGTCCATGCTTGATTTATAATAGTATGTTTATTTAGCTCCTTAGTAAGCATTTCCAACCCCTGTCAGGCTTCACCTCCATCTGAGGTTCTGTTGAGATTCTGGAATGTCCAGCCTCAGCATAGAATCCTGCCAGCCAATACACATCAAAACACTCCATATCATTGTACATTAGGAAAAGTGGTGTTTTGCCAGTGGCTGAATGTGGTGTGTTTCTATAACTCCATAACATACTACTCACTGCCCTTTTTAAGTACAAATCACTCTTAGCTATACACGTTCCGTCAGAACCCGATTAATTCTCTCTACAAGACTATTTTCTCAGGGATGATAGACAGCAGTTCTGTGATGTTTCAACCCCCTCTTTTTCCAGGAATTTCTGGAATTCCTCCACAGCAAACATTGGACTGTTATTGGATACAGCCCAACCTGGACATGCTTCTTTTCTAATGCTTTCTTCAAACAAATTACTATGCCAGAAGCGTTCACCTCTTTTAATGAAAGCCACATCAGGCCACATGGGGAAGTAGCCCACCAAAACCACAGCATACTTGCCTACATATCCCCTATAATTAAATGGCCTGCCAAGATTAATTGCCACTCTTTACCAAAAAATTTTCAGGAAGTTTGGTTGATGCAGTGGGGGTATCAATGATGATTTAGTATTTGCCACTACACATGCATGCAACACAATTGCGCACAAATCTCTCAATTTCTCTGTCCATGTCCTGCCACCAAAAATCTTCTTGAGCCCTTCTTTTCTTGGCTGGCATTCCACCATGACCCTCAGTCAACAACTCCAACAGTCTGGTGTGTACCCCAGAGGACACTACCAACCTTCCATCTCTTCTTAGAATTCCATTCACCACAGGCAATTCAGACCACACCACTTTAATATCTGCAGAACTCCTCTCTTCCATTGTCCGTTTGTCCAGTGGTTTGAAACATTTGAAACAGACATGAGATAAATTTAGCAACATCTCATCCATCTTTAGCACTTGTTTCCACTCATCTTCAGAAACAGCAATGCTACACAATTCACCAACACTCCCCCAATTCTCGTCATCATTATTGTCATTCCCATTTAGAACAGTTAAGGGAAACCAAGACAACCAGTCTGCATTCATGTTCCTTTCTCCTGGAATGTAGTTAAACTCAAAATTGTATTCTTGTGGGTGATACAGTCACTTGGTGATTCTGGGTGTCGCTTTCCCACACCCTTTGTGGAAAATAGATTAAATAAGGGTATGTGATCTGTGAGTAAGTCAAAGTTGGTTCCCCATACATATGTTTGAAAGTACTACACACCCCACCAACTTGCCAATGTTTCCTTCTTGATCACCAAATATTTACTTTCAGCTTGTTTAAACGACCTTGCTGTCAACACAACTACCCACTCCTGGTTATTTTTCTCTGCATCAAAACAGGCCTAAGATCAAACGCACTGGCATCTACCATAATTGTAGTCTTGTCCTGAGGGACAAACAGTTCCAAGACAAGAGCTTGGACAATATCCTGTTTGATACTTTCAAATGCTGACTGACATTTATTTGTCCATTCGCATTGCACTCCTTTTTTCATGAGCAACTGCAACACATGCACCTCGTCTGCAAAGTGTTGCAAAAACTTCAAGTAGTGCTCAGCTAAACCAAGAAAAGAACTCTTTGTTGCTTGGATGAGGGGCATTTTCAATAGCCTCTACTAACTTTATTGTTTTGTTTTATACCCTCCACTGACAACCTGTGCCCTAGATATTCCACCTCTGACACTCTGAATCTGCATTTATCAATACTCAGAATCCCACGTCTTCTAACATTTTTAACACCACATTTAAAGGCAGTTATGCTTTTCCATGTCTGTACCCCACACTCAAATATCATCTTGAAAATATAGTACATTTGAGAGGCCTTTCAAAATGCCTTTTATAGACCTCTGAATAACTACAAATGCAGACATCAATCCAAATGGTAAGAGCACAAACTGGATGGCACCTTCAGGTGTCATGAATGACATCAAATGTTTTGATTCTGGATGTAATTGTATGTGGTGATATAGCACTGGAAATGTAAAGAGATGAAAATTACTTTGCCCTTTTTATGCTTCTGATCATTATGTTTAAATATGGAAGGGGATGGTGACCAATTCGTATGCATTCATTGAGGTCCCTCGAATCCACAAACATCTGTAACTTCCCATTGGATTAACGTGCCAACACAATTTGACAAAGGCATTTTGATGACTCTGTAGGTTCAATCACGCCAGCACTGCACAATCAAACCGTTCTTCCTTAATTTGCTCCGGTAAAGCTAAAGAAACATTTTTCATTTTATGCACTTTAGGGCAACAACCTGTCTTAAGTATAATGCGGTGTTCAAATTTCCCAAAGCACCTTAACTGCTCTGCAAATAACTTGTATACTTGCTACTCCACTTTACCATATCAGCATGTTCCATGTGTAGAACTTGATCAGATGTTTGGAATTCAGTATTATGCCTAAAGCCTTCCATCCCAATAACGCTTTGCCTTTCTCACCCTTATACACCATCCCTATATCCAACCTGTTTGTGTACGTAAGCCTGCCTTCAAAATATCCTACAACTGGTAGTTTCACTCCCCAGTAACCATCAGGTTCTATTTCAGGAAGATATATTTTACAACTACCTAATATCCGCTATATTGCCTTGTCTAGTACAATGTACAGCAAACATGAGTAACCTCATAAGGAATTGTCATCGTTATTAAGCTAGTGAAAGGTTCACCTTCTTAATACTCAATAGGAACATCCCTTAACGCACTGACACTCTGCTTGCTCCCATTCCGTTCTTCTAACTTGCACACTTTGGAGAAATGTCCTAGTTTCTTACATTTTAAATGCCTTGCTTTAGTAGCAGAATATGTGTTACATTCAACTGTATGTACTGTACTCTCACACATGTAGCACATACTTTTTTACTTCATAAATTATTTTTTGGAAAATAATTTTGACCCAGACCCTTTTTGTGTTTCATGAACAGCATTCACATTGTCAACATCATTTTTTTCTTTTTGCTGGCCGGCATTCAGTTCTTTTTTATACATATAGTTTTGTCTAAGGAAGGATGTTTTAATTCCAGTGATTCCTCCTGAATTCTTACATTGTTAGTTCTATTATTTAATTGGCCTCCTAGGATTTCCTCATGCAAATCTCTAAGTGAGCATGTTGCAGCCAACGTCCTCAGAACTGAAACATATTGTTCTCTGCTTTTTCCTAGGCAATTGAGCATGAGAAAATATTGTGTCTCTCTACTACTCAAATAGCGCGCTACTCACCCGTGCGGGTCTCAAGGCGCTAGGGGAAAAAGGGGGGGTTATCACTGCTCGAACAGCCAGGTCTTAAGGAGTCTCCGGAAAGCGGAGTGGTCCTGGGTGGTCCTGAGGCTGGTGGGGAGGGAGTTCCAGGTCTTGGCCGCCAGGAAGGAGAAAGATCTCCCACCCGCCGTGGAGCGGCGGATGCGAAGGACAGCAGCGAGTGCGAGGCCAGAGGAGCGGAGGAGGCGGGTGGGGACGTAGAAGCTGAGGCGTCTGTTGAGGTATTCCGGTCCCTTGTCGTGGAGGGCTTTGTGTACTACTGTGCTCATTTTCTTGTCAAAATTCCCTTCCAGACCATTTATGGCATCTAAATACTAATCCTCATGCACCTCATCTGAATCTGACACATCATCTCTATTACCATCACAGGTATTGCAATAGGTAATGTTTTCAATACTTTTCTCCCTTCAACTCCCAAATTATGCTTTCACATTGCTAGCTTACACTTTGCTAAAAACACATCCCCACCCACAGCTCCAAGTTAGGTTTCAAATGATTCACTCTAATCTTCCCAAGTTATAATTGGGAGACCTGAATTCTGCAAACCTTTGGGAGGAGCTGTAATACATGATACATCCATGAGACCTATTTTGAAAGTAACAAACTAAATTATCAACTCATCCTGTTTTTATTTCCATAGCAGGACTTAGTCAGTGCACTATGCTCTAAAAATCCAGTTGGCTTTTTGTCGCTAACTCAGACTCCATCCATGGCTTGGACAGCACCCACAGACCACTCCTTTGACTGTCTGCGATGTCATCAGGCAACAATGCAGGTTTAAGTTTCTCTGCGACCCTAATGTGCTGCATGCTGCCACAGTTCTGAAAACTCACGGCTACTCTGATGAGCCACACACCGCTAAGGGCACCGACAGCTCAAGCAACCCTGATATGTGGCACACCGACACAAGCTCTAATTTAGGTCATGGGGAGGATGTCATTTGGCCTAAATTTACACACCTCGATGGACTCCACAATATTGATTACACTTACAGACAATTAAATTGTAAATGCAGACAATGGCATAGCTCACTGCACTGGTTCACCTTGTAGAAACTGACACTAACACAGTTCTTTGCACTGGCTCATCTCACGGTTAGAAACCTGGCCTCAAAACACATGTTCTTCAAAACCTGAACCCGACACAATATATGATAAGCAGGGGTTAACCACTTCCGTAAAGCTTAGTCCCTAAAGATGTAGAAGTTCACAGTAACTGACTGTTGAATGAATTCCTGCCACCAGGGACTGTTATCTAAATACACGCTTTGTATTCCATGGTAACTCCAGGGGTCAGAACATCAAACTTGCTGGGTCCTGTTCAGCAGAAACTGATCCCATCCTTGTCACCAATTTTGGAATGATAGGCTGTCCATGCTTGATGTATGTCAGAATGTTTATTAAGTTCCTTGGCAAGCACTTCCAACTCATGTCAAGCTTCACCTCAGTCTCCTCAAACCCTGCCTGCACATCATCCAGTGCCTACCCAAATCCCATTGCAACCAAGACAGAGATTCTGTTATTTGTGAAGAACAAGAAACAGTACAAACCTGGCCCAATGACACATACCTTGCTAACATCTATCTCCAGCTTTCACCCAGCACTAAGTCACTTGGATTCACCCTAGACACCAACCTCATCACCAAGGAACTGTGGAAGTTTTGCACCTTTGAACTATATATGTGCTATCATATTAGTTGTTGCATTTAAATTCACACATGTGCATTAACATGAGCTATTGCAACTGAAAACAAATCATTATGATGTGTTTAGTGTGTTATTCTGGCTTAGGCTAACTTGGCCTCAGATAGGCCTCATCTTAATTTTTGTTAAAATGGTGCCAAATCATGATGTTCGTTCTGTGTTTATATTCCTCTCTTGACACTACATACAACAAGATGTGCATCTTTTATTTTGTATGGCATATTATTAATGAACTCACTGGAGGAAGCCTTTTGTTATGTTGTATGGCTCTTTCTCCTAGCACACTATATTGCATTCTTTCACAACTGTTTCTGTTGTTTATGTAACTAGTTTGTTCTAACGTCTCCAGATGACATCAGGTCAAAAGGGGTGAACCAATATTCACATAGTGGGTTAGTAGTAAGATGGTGAATTAAGTGATGTTTCAGACATTTTTAAAAATGATTTGATGTGGAAATCCTCATACCATACTGACTTCACAGCTTCTTTGATTTCCTATGCTGAAAATGGCTATGCAAACCCTGGACTTTGGGGTGTTCCAGATCTTTTGGGTCTCTACTAGCAATTTTCTATTCATTTGCAGCACTTTAAACTTATTCTATTTCCTGATTTTTGTGTTCATTATCGCACTATCATGTATTTGAGAGCCTTTATGGCAAATAATTTCTATGTATGTAATACGATTACTGCTGCCTTTGCATTTGCCAAATTTCCGTACTGTGCTTTTCTTTTGAACTCATAATAAACATTCCTGGTTTTCTCCAAGGTTTCTCAAACTCCCTTATTGAGTCAGTCCTTTCTTTTTCACTGTATTTTTAAAATGCTGTTTAAATCTTTGTCTCCAGGGACATTTAGAGCTACATGTATCAAACTCTGGATTTACGACTCACAAATTGCGAGTCAGAGCGACTCGAAATTTGCGGGTTGCAAATCAGGATGCAATTAAGTAGTGCAATTCCAATTTGCCATTCGCTGCGGAGTCGCATCTCAATTTGTGAAATTGCAAATTGCGATTTCACAAATTGCACAAGGGTGTGGCCCGGACTCTCAAATTGCGACTAAGTCGCAACTTGTGAGAGGGTGCCAAAAAAAACAGAAGAAAACACAGTTCCTGGTTCAGAGTGATGACATCAGAACCAGAAAGTACCCCTCATGGAACTGGAAGGAGTCTTCCCAGCACAGACAGCAGAGGCACACCCAGCTCAGAGGAGCAACTGCAGCCATGGCAGTCCAGACCAAGGAGACACCCACTGCAGGGAGGAAGAGGAAACTGAAGTTTTCTGATAAGGAGCTGGAGGTCCTGACTGAGGAGTGCTTCCTGCACCATGAGTTCCTGTTTGGCAAGGCAGCGATGAGTGTCCCTGCCACACAGAAAAAAAGATCTGGCTGGACATTCAGAACAAGATAAATGCGATTGGAGTCAGCCATCGCACAATCGATGAGGTCCGCAAAGGGTGGTACGACCTCAGGTCCAGGACCAAAGAAAGGGTGGCAGAGGGGATGAGGGAAGTGAACTGAACTGGTGGAGGACCATCCACAGTACCACCTCCTACAGCCATTGAGAGCATGGTGGAGAGCACTCTGGAGCCGGAGGCTGTCATTGGAATTGGGGACCTGGACAGTTTTGCACCATCAAAAAGTAAGTAGCAAATCTTACTTATTTACCCCATTCAATGCACCATGTACACATCCACAGTACACAAAAGCATGCATAATCCAAATTTGTTCCATGCCTATATTGCAACCTAAAGAACAATGCATTATGGGCTATGTAGTACAGTAGTCCAACTTATTAGTAATATTTATTTTGATACACCACACATATGAGAGGCACTTACAGTGTATCCCCTGTTTCCCACAGGTCTCCCACAAGTACCCACTGATGACCCTACTGCGCAGGGAGATGAATCTGCCACCTTCACTGCAGATGAAGCAGCCAGTGTATCAGTGGGGGAGTGCATAGCCACACCACTTGTCCACCATGCATGTGATACCACCGAGGAGACAGATGTGGACACTGAGACAGGCAACCTGACACCGGGGCCACAGATTAGTGTGAGTCAGCCACATAGGTCAGCTGGGTCTGAGCGGAGACGGCAACATTAAGCAAAGTCAGCAGGTGAGGAGGATGTCACAGGGGAACAGTTCCTAGGACTGGAGGCATCCTTACTGAGCAGTCACCGACTGCAAAATAAACATATGCGGTTAATGAACAGGAACTTGCACAGACTGCAACAGACCCTCTCACAGGGTTTTGCCAATGTTGACTCATATTTCACCACCATGAACAACAACATGGCAAACCTCACCAACGCCATCAATGACCTGTGCAGAGAAATGGTGGCAGATAGGGCCCATGCAAGGTGCAGAGAGTGCAACACTGCTGCCCGTTTGGACCGGCTGAGTCAGTCAATTGGCTGCCTTGCAACCACTACTACCTGCCTGTCCAGGTGCACTGTAACGCTACAGGTGGAACTTGGGCATTTTGCTGGTGATGTAGCAAGGGGACTAGGGTGCATCAGTCATGCAGTGGACCTAATACAGACCACCCAGGCAGCAAGGGGCATTGGCGATACCCCTCAGGATAGTGAGGACATCTCCAGTGTTAGCAGTGTTTCTACCTCAGATGCACGCATTCTGCGGAGTAACAGTGCCCGCCAAACATCAGGTGACCAACCAGGATCGGGCCATGATGGCCGTAGTCACAGGAGGGTGTGAATTTGTTAATCTGGGAATTGCCTGAGGCACATGATGTAAATGTGTCAGACATCATAACATATTACGTTTTTATTGCTGCTTAGACGTCAACAGTTCATCATTACACTCCTGACACTAAGGGGAATTTTTGTGCTTGCACAACCTGGCTATGTGTGTCTTACCTTTGTGAGTGCCGTATCAGTTGCCACGTACATGCCAAAGTAGTGAGTTGCAATGTGGTCCCGTCTCTGTCTGCCCTCCATTACGATGCTACCATCCCCAGGCTGTCGATGTGGTGGCTCTTGCTCCTCATCCTCCGAATCTGTGTCATCTAGGATGAGACGTAGCCCACGTCTGGTTGCTATGTTGTGCAAGATGGAACATGTTGCCACAATCTTGCATGCAGTCTCTGGGGCAGTGCCCCTCCACTTTTGTGCAGACATCTAAAACATGACTTCAACATGCCAAATGTCCTCTCAATGACGGTTCTGGTTTGCTGATGTCCAATGTTGTAGCACCTCGCATTCTGATTGGCAGGTGTTAGGTATGCGGTGAGTATCCATCACCTCAGAGCATGTGCACTGTCACCTGTGTAACAAAACAGCAGATATGATCATGGCTTCACGTGGTTCTGCAATGACATGTATGTAAGACATCAGTGTGTACTACACTGTACCTAATAAATATCCTTCACCAAACTCCCCATGTTCTAGGCGTTGGTGTATCCCACTGTGCCTGAATATGTATGCATTATGTGTACTTGATGGAAATTTTGCCACTATGTCATTTATTACATTATGGGCATCACATACCACCTGGATGTTGAGTGAGTGAATACATTTCCTATTGCGGAAAACACATTCCAGATTTGCAGGTGGGTAAATGGGTATATATGTCCTGTCCACACACCCTATTACATGGGGAAAGTTGGCAATTCTGTAGAAGTCCAACTTGGTGTTGTGAATTTCCTCCTCATTCCTGGGAAGGTATATGTATCTGGACATGTGTGCAAGTATGGCATCTAAGAACCGTCTAAAGAATTGTGACACGGCACTTTGGGACACTCCACCAGCAAAAGCAATCACCCCCTGGTAGCTACCCGAGGCCAAAAGGTGCAGTGAGCAGAGCACTTGCACATGTGTGGGGATAGAGCAGCTACGCAAAGTCTGGCGGTCTAGTTGCGGTTTCAGCAGTTCAATAATCTCTAAAATTACTGCGCTGCTCAGTCTGTATTTGTCATGTATTTCCTCCTCAGTCTGTTGAAATATGGTCTGCATGGTTCTGTATATCCTCTCCTATCTCCCCCTCCTCCTCCTCTGCTGGGCAGCCTGGACTCGCCTCCTCCATGCAATCACGTAGAGTGCAGCCATTTTGAGAAACCCAGATGCCTTCTGGGTCTGCTTTTATACTTTGGTTCTGGTTACCACCTGTTTGGAATCAATGCTAATCTGGGTGTGCAAAACGGGCTTTTTGCGACTATTCACTATTTGTGATTACCTTGAGCATGCGGTTTGCAACTCGCAAATTGCGATTTTGTATTTGTGAGTTGCAATCTCAAGTTGTAAATTTTGCGAGTCAGTAATTGGTTGCATCGCTATTTGGGACATCGAAATGGCATTGGAACAGTACATTTTACTTTTTGCACGGTTTAGCGCTGCGACCAATTACCGACTCGCAAAACGTGCGTGCATGTGGCCCTTAGTCTCATAGACTTTGAGGTTAGCATGGTCCCTGGCCCTTCAAACTGGGCATACCCCTGGAATGCAGCTAACATAAGAGATAGCTTGCCCACAGAAGACCCTCCAAAAATCAAACCTGGTGTCAAGAGAAAGTGAAGCCATTTCTTGCAGAAGGTGACTTTAGAACTTTTGTCCAATCCCTCTTATTCTCACATCTGGATGGTGGTGATGCCCTGGTTCATAGCCTCTGAGCTTCCACACTGGTACACATTCATGGCATCCTACATGGCATAGAACACCTTATCCAGGGCCATAAGAAATCCTCAAGAAGCACTATTGGCTCCCTTTGCCAGCTGCCACCAACTTCAAAACCAACTGCATCATTGACAAAGCCATTGTGATCAGCACCTCCACTTATCTTACAGACAGGCTCAGCATCCATACGAGTTCACAGCACACACAGAGCCAGGACACATAAGACTGCACACTGAATGTAAAATAAGATAATAAAGGCACCAGGCTTTTTCCATTGATGCACCCAGGGTGTGGATCTGCTAACGATCAGACCACTGCATCACAATGCATTAACCGTACACAATCTGGATACCTCGCCAATCACTTTTTATTTTATGCTTGTCTTTGACCATGTACTGTGCTCTACTACCGTTTGGGTAAGATTGTGCTGTACAAATACTACAGACATTCACATATATTACACACAGAACAGCTGCATTATTACTTCATAGACTTCGATGATTTAGGCCTAATGTGAATGATACTAGCTTTCGAGCAGATATTTCACTACTGGGCCTGTCGTCTTCTTTCCCGGCACTGGCTTACAGGATGTGGGGTGCAGATAATAATGATGACCAAAGTACTGGAATGCATGACGAGAATCCACACCCATGACATAGCTAAGGTTACAAACAAGAGGCAAGCAGGATGTCTGCAGCATTCAACGGTGTAGCCTTCCTCAATCTGTGTGGAGGGTATCTTGCTGTAGCTAGATATTTTGGATAAGCCTCTAAGCCCAAGGGCCTTAGTCAGACCAGTTCAGACTGTATCTTGGTGAAATTTGAATTGGACTCAAACGTAGTTTGCCATTTATTCCAGTTGTGACAAGAGAATGTGACAACAAAGGAAATGTGCCAAGCCTACACAAGTTGAAAGGAATGGCTTCATGACCTCCTCTACCCAAAAAGTGCACAGGTTTCAGGTGCAAAAGACAGGGAACCCATGTTTGTGATTTTACTACTGAATATTGACAACAATGATATGGTGTCATGCTAATATCGAGGGACAAAATATCGAGAGTTAAGAGAGAGAAGTGCAAATGTACTATTCCTAACTTGAAATCTTCACATTTTGAGGATATATGTACCACCTAGGTACATATTTGTGAAGTTAGGTATGGAAAATCTAGACTTACCTGTCAATATTTTGTTTTGGATATTTATCCCTTGATGTTCTGTCCCAAAGATATTATTGATTCGACATTTAGGGGGCACACCCATCTTTGTGAGTTTTGATACACTAGATGGACACGGCCCTAATCAACCACCATTGTGCAACTCACACAGGATTCAAACTCTGCCATTCCACACACTCACAAATATATAACGATCTTAACACGTCTCTGACATGATGGGACCACAGTTATGAGACTGGACACATCTTTCAAAGGGGAGAGCTTGTAGGCAGCCTCTGACATAAGTGCAGGGAAAAAGTATTGTGCCCCTGAATGAGAACCATGCTGCCCCTGCCACAAGTCGTTATGTAACCTGGGTTAAGGGGTCATTACCATATCCGCTCAGAAGGATGGTCTACTTTGTGGGTTCCTTGTCAGCAGAGTTCTGTTGTCAAACATAACCCAAAAACAAGAAGCACCTCAAGCATATTGGAGGAAATGATACGAGGATATTCAAATCCCTTTATAGTAAAGAATAGCACAGACTGCACCTACATATGCTGAGGCACTTAGATCAGGGTACAAATCGGTACTTCCAAAAAGAAAACAAACCCAACTATGTGATTTTATTAATTTTATATTATTTAGTACAGGTTTCCTAAGAAATACCTTGTTATCAAACAGAACACTAAGCATACACTATACTATGGCTACAGAGTGAATTAAATGCTGAACCATCTGAATGAGGGTCACAGATAGTCATCACTGACCAGGAGGGAATCTGTTGAACTAGCTAAAACATGGCGGTATCAAACAATCAAAAAATGAATTTAGTGACTTTTCATTTGTGACTTAAGGTGACTTCAGTTCCACAGTACTGGCAGTGTATGAATACTTAAGTAACTGTAATTGTGAGTAAAGACTACTTTGTACTATATCGGTCACTAACTAGTGATAGCCCCGCCTGCTCTCATTAGGCTTCGTAAGTTACTGCAAGCAAACACCTACAGATATCGGATTTAGGAGGTAAAAAGGATACAGAGTGAAAGACAATGTAATTATTTTCTCATTTGTGACATGTCTTATTTCAAAAGAATACCTCCTAAAAGAATGCAAACATATTTCCCTCTATTGACGTTCTATGCCATCAAACAGACCATTAAGCAAATAGAGGTCAATGGAATAATCAGGCATCAAGCCTTCAATTTTCAGAGTGAAACTGTACGACATCAGTACTCCACTGACAGCAAGTTAAAGGGGAGTCAGAAGTTGTTTTCTCAGCCGTGGTGTGCTTTTTTTCTAAAGGAATACCTCCTGAAAGAATGCAAAAAAAATACGGATTTTGCGTTTCCTATAGATATCCTTGAAATATCTAGTGATGAAACACACTTTTAAATAAAAGCAGGAACATGTACTCGTGGTAACTGGAACCCTTAACGTTCAAACCAAGAAATAAGGGAAATGAAACACTACACCAAAAGTCACCTCATTTGAGGCGCGTGACAACATAGTAACGAAATGCAGCCCAAAACGAAATTCAAGGAGAATTCATAGGTGGCTGCAAATATACACCTACGTGCATTTAAAATGAAATATAAGAAGGAGAAAGAAAGATAATTATTTTCATATTTGAGTCATGGTATATTTCAAATAAATTCTTCTAGAAGGTTTCCAAAACGAGATTCCGTCTACTGATCTCTCACCTAATAGAGAAGCTTTTGAAAAACGTAATGATCAAACTGAGGTCATGCAGAAACAGGCTCATGGTGATATCAACTCTCGAACTTCAGAAAGGGAGGCTGAGCCTTAACATTCAGCTGTTTAGGCAGAAGGACTACTGTTAGACCTGACAGCCTTAGGGTGGTCACCCCTAACTTTTTGACTGCCTCCCTCCACTTGTTGGACACTGTTTTTGCTGGTTTTTAGACTCTGCACACTTTACCACTGCTAACCAGTGCTAAAGTGCACATGCTCTCTCCCTTTAAACATGGTAACATTGGATCATACCCAATTGGACTATTTAATTTACTTATAAGTCCCTAGTACTGTGCACTATTTGTGCCCAGGGCCTATAGATTAAATGCTACTAGTGGGCCTGCAGCACTGGTTGTGACACCCACTTGTGTAGCCCCTTAACCTTGTCTCAGGCCTGCCATTGCAAGGCCTGCGTGTGCAGTTTCACTGCCAATTCGACTTGGCATTTAAAAGTACTTGCCAAGCCTAAAACTCCCCTTTTTCTACATATAATACACCCCTAGGGTAAACCCTAGGTAACCCATAGATGAGGGTGCTGTGTAGGCAAAAGGCAGGACATGTACCTATGTATTTTACATGTCCTGGTAGTGTAAAACTCCCAAATTCATTTTTACACTGCTGTGAGGCCTGCTCCCTTCATAGGCTAACATTGGGCCTCATATATTGTTTGAGTGGTAGCTGCTGATCTGAAAGGAGTAGAAAGGTCATATTTAGTATGGCCAGAATGGTGATATAAAATCCTGCTGACTGGTGAAGTTGGATTTAATATTACTATTTTAGAAATGTCACTTTTAGAAAGTGAACATTTCTCTGCAAATAAGACTTTCTTTGCCTTACAATCCACGTCTGGCCGGGTTTAGTTGACAGCTCCTTGTGCATTCACTCAGACACACCCAAACACAGGATACTCAGCCTCACTTGCATACATCTGCAGTTTGAATGGGTCTTCCTGGGCTGGGAGGGTGGAGGCCTTCTCTCACACATAGGACTGCCACACCCCCTACTGGCACCCTGGCAGACAGGAATGAACTGAAAGGGGACCTGGTGCACTTCTAAACCACTCTTTGAATTCTCTCCCACTTCAAAGGCACATTTGGGTATATAAACAGGGCCTCTGCCCCTTCCAACTCAGTCACTTCCTGGAGAAGAAACTTGTAACCAGAACCTGCATCCTGCCAAGAAGAACTGCCTGGCTGCCCAAAGGACTCACCTGACTGCTTTCTGGGAAGGACTGTTGCCTTGCTGTTGCCCTGCTGCCAAGCTGCTACCTGGCTGTGGTGAAGAAGTGCTCTCCAAGGGCTTGGATAGATCTTGCGTCCTGTTCCCTGAAGTCTCAGGATCAAAAAGACGTCTCTCTTGCAACTGGACTACTTGTGCGGCCAAAATTTGACGCACAGATTGCTAAAACCGACGCACAGCCGAACTGGACACCGAACCGGAACGATGCAGCACTTGTAACCTCGCTCCACAAGCCCAGGATTCCACGCACAGACCTCGGGGCATCTGAAAACCCCACAGCCCGAAGAGGATCCACGACCGAGCGCCGGAAATAATCGCACAGCCGTCCCTGCGTGGAAACTAAACGATGCATCATCGTGTGCGGCCTGAGAAATCGACACACACCTCCTTTGTTTCCACGCTTCTCCTCCTCTGTGGCCCATTGCGGAGATTTTTCACACAAACCAGGTACTTTGTGCTTAAAAGAGACTTTGTTTGCTTTAAAAAAGACTTAAGACACCTTATATCACTTTTCAGTGATAGCTCTACATTTACTTATTGCATCTTTGATCGTTTTGACCTGCAAATACCCAGATAAATATTATATATTTTTCTAAACACTGTGTGGTGTATTTTTGTGGTGTTATATTGTGTTATTGTATGATTTATTGCACAAATACTTTACACATTGCCTTCTAAGTTAAGCCTGACTGCTCAGTACCAAGCTACCAGAGGGTGGGCACGGGATAATTTGGATTGTGTGTGACTTACCCTGACTAGAGTGAGGGTCCTTGCTTGGACAGGGAGTAACCTGACTGCCAACCAAAGACCCCATTTCTAACAACTACTGCACCAACAAAGTGACTAGAAAGCTTAACCTTTAGACTGAGAGTCATAGACATGCACCAATAAAGCCTAATCACCTTATGTGCGGAGCAGTGTGCCCAAGGGGGATACCGATCCACCCATTAATGATAGTTCTAGTGTCCCTGTTTACTGAAGCTTCAATTTCACCAGTTGTGAATTTGCACGTGATAAAGTCACAAATGAGTTGCAAGAAGGGTCATAGCTATAGGGAGGGCATAAGGCTATAGTAGGTGCTGCACCGCAGAAGCAGCCACCTCTATTCACTTGCATCCTATGCTGGATTAGGCTGGTTTAGTCCATTTACCTACTGTCAAGCAGATCCTGACCACTTGTCCTCTCCTTGAGGTCTGTAGAAGCTCAAGGAATTGTAAACAAAAATTGCCAAAAACTGGGGTTACATTTAAGGATATAAACGTGCTCTGTTAAAATGTCAGGCCTGGTTAGAGATGGCTATAGCTGTTCGCTAGAATTTACTTTGTTAATAAGAAAAAATAAAGATTGAGGGGGTAATGGATTTATTTCCTTTTTACCATCTTCCAGTCATGTCAATATGGCTTAAGATGCCCGAGTTTGCATAGGAACGGTTTGAAACTGCAATGAATGGGCTGTGATGCATTGTTTTGCTGCAATGAACATGAATTGAATCACATTCGTCTGATTACCAAGTCTGAGACAGGTGCAGTCTGCAGCACAGCCATTCCCAAGTGTAGGGCTAGCCCCTCCTTCTGTAGTCTCCTCAGAGCTCAGATGAACACAGGCAGAATGGAGGAGTTTCTGCCCCCTCACCCTAGTGGCATTTTTGTGAGAAACTTGTTCTTTACTTGGGACTGCAACACTCAACTGTGGGAGTGGCATCACAGAGCCACAAAAGTAGGTGCCAATGTGAGCACCTTTGTGCAGACCGACTTTCATGACCAGATAGTCTCACCTTGACGTGTCTTTTCTACTCTGCTCAGCTCTCCTCTTCTCTCCTCCTTCCATGTCTGATGCAATGAACTGAACAGTTTGAGGAACTGCTGAATGACAGCATTTGTCTGATGCATGGTACCCTCTACTGAGCGAGTAAGATTTATAAGACTTAAATGTCAATAAGACACAATGACATGAAGGTATCTCTAGTGTAAGTAATTCTATTGACAACCTTTCTATCACTATTGCATGTATGATAGAAACCATTAAAGAATTACTTGGTAAAGGTTCATCAGAAGGAGGTCTAGAAGAGGATTTTAGCTCTATGAGTAAGATCAACAAAGTCATTGCACATAAGTGTGGGATGAATTATTTTAAGAACTATTGAGGCATATTGGTTTTCGAAGAGATTTCAACAGATGATGGTACCATCTGATATAAGAACCAGGTCTGCTGCCATGATCCTAGATATGAAAAGTTACCAATAATGTGTCAAAAGATCTGAAAGGAGGAGTGGGTGGAACCTAGAAGTATTGAAACAGAATGTTGATGAGTCTGGCTCAGACTGAGAGTAGAAAGTTATAACTTATGGCCTGATGGCCACAGAAATGTAAACGTAATATATGTTTGCTCTTGATCAGTTTGATCATTAATAAAAACCTACATTTCTGCATTTTTTATTATTTCTAAGAATGTGCTTGCTGCATTAGCCTCGAAGTACTATCTGAGGAATTCTAGAAGTGAAGTTAGGTGGTGAACAAGATTCTTTTGCAAGAAAATCAGTTATTACTGTGCAATTTTATGTTATATGAAGGGGCAAACAATATGCTTCAAGGGGAATTACTATGGGATCGCTTTCCCCTCCAAGATCCTACCCCTTATTTCCCTAAATAAAGCATGTAGATAATCCAGGAGCTATTTTACCCCTCAAGCTGCTGCAGCTCCACCTTTACCCGGATACTTCGGACTTATTCACAGAGGTAAACTTGCACTGTTGTGTAAGTTAACTTTGTTTGGTATACACAAACTATGAGTTAATAGTATGTTTACAACTGCAAAGACTCCGCAGTTGTGGTGGAGAAATCTGCACACAAAAAGATAGGCCTCCACCCTTCAAACATTCATATTCACCAAAATCTGCAATCTCTTTGACTCAATCTAATTTGCCAATATCCACTTAGCATCAGAGAAAGTCAGAATAAGTCTTAATTTCAGTCATCCATAATATTTTCTCCTTTAACACTTCTTCCCAGAAGAGAGGCACAGATCCATTATCTGAACTGAGAGTATCTGTTTTCACATCCGCCCTCATGGAGACCTCCCCTTCAGGCCAAGTCTCAATCCCAGTGTCCACTAAGAATCAAAGTCTCACTTAGAGATTTACCTTAAATGCTAGTGAACTTACAAGATTTGATCTCCATGAACTGACTGCAAGCGCAGAAGAGCCTCCTCTGTTGCTGGCTTGAGCTTCTGCTCCCTTTGACTAGCAGTTGCAGTCTGGATCGAGCTTCCTTTCATAGAAGGTCACTGCCTGAGTTCAAGTGAGATTGCATGAAAGACACGATCCTAGATAGCCACCACAACTTCAGAACTGCAGAGACCTACAGAACGTGCCCTACTTTGCTATTCTAATGAATGAGGCCACACCACCCAATGGTAAACACCCCATGACATCTAGTAGGCTCCAAAACAGTAAAGAATGGCACCTGTACATTCAATGCGATCGGTGCAATCCTGCGAGGACAACCTTCTAGTGTTGACACTGGGTGCAAACGACTCTGATACAGAAGAGTTGAATATCCCAGGTTTCTGGAGACTGTGGGGGAAGCCCTAACATGTCCCTATGTTTCCTAATGCCTCGTGAGGGTTTTCTGTTGCCATTTCACCTCCTAAACGGCATGACTGCAAAATCACTGCCAAATTGAAGGTGATCTTCAGCATGTTCATGGCTTCCCTTCCTCTCCTGACTAATGGTGTGTGAAATTCACAAAATTACTGTTAGTGTAATTATGCAAAATAAACCATAAATATGCTTCATTATGTGAAATGCACTCCCAGCCACTTTTCCAAAAAGATGTGTTGAAAACAGTTTGCGTTAGAAAAATGACAAGGACATGGGATTGAATAAAAGGCACACATGTGGCTATTTTCAACAGAAAGTGCAACTTAGTCTAGCCTTCACTTGGTTCTTCCCTAGCTGTTTTCCATATCCAACCCCATCCATCACAATGTTGCTCATCTTTATCATTTTTTTCCATTTTCTAGTCCCCCTTTTCTCCTTTCCCTGTGTTTTTAGTTGTTATTTGCTATCCCGACCAATTGTTTTGCTTTCTTTTTTCGTTGGTACCTGCACCCACAGGAATGGAGTACTTACCCCCGCAATATTCTTTTGGAGGGAAAGTGCAGTACCTCCTCTATGTCATGCTGGCGGTAGATCGGGCAAGTGTTACTTCTTGCATAAGAGGAAGGAGTGCTTGAAGAGGAAGGAGGGCTGGAGGCAAGAGCAGCACTGGATGCGGCACCTTACCTATGTGCCAGGCCGATGTCATGAACCGCAAGCAGGATCTGCTGGATGTGCTCCTGATTGAGGTGGCAGAGCCTACAAGAAATAGATTTTAAAAAATGGTTAATGACATTAATAATTGTATTACTTTGCCGGAAGCAGTAGTGGTTACTTCTATTTATCTATCTATCCATCTATCTATCTATCTATCTATCTATCTATCTATCTATCTATCTATCTATCTATCTATCTATCTATCTATCTATCTATCTATCTATCTATCTAACTTCATTAAAAAAAAAACAGAGATTACAGGGGCGTTATAGTAAGATTCTGAATTTACTCGCACAAAAACATAGAAACTCGCACCCTAAGGTAACTATAACTCACACCTTTGCTATGCACAGTTTTTCATCAATGATGTTACTGCAAATATTACAGTAATATTATCAATGATGTTATAAAAGATGTCATGAGAGATGTAATATCTGGGCTAATTAGCAGTGTATGGCGAGGGTGCAAGTTATAGTTACCTCAGGGCACAAGTTATAGTTACTTGAGCTAATCATAACTATACCTGCTGAAAAACTATGGTTTTGTGCAAGTGCATTTAAAATCTAACTACCACATCCCTGCAACCTTTGTTTTTTTTAGTGAATTTCTATGTTTTTTAAATTTAATTTCCTAACTATAACGTCAATGTAACTGTTGTTTTTTTCAGTGAATTTCTATGGTGTTTAGGTTTTCTGCCTGTATTATTCTGAAGCCCTTATTTTATTCATCATTAATGATAAACGTTGAAATGCCTGCACTGAAAGAGACTACTGACACAAGACATGCATGAGCCAGAGTGAATGGATGAGCGAGTGAATGCACGAGCCATGCTTTGGACCGTCACTTTTAGTTTGTGGTGCAGATGTCTTATGCCTTTGTGGAGGTTCACTGTGAGGTTGTGGGCCGGTGTGTAATTGGGTATAGCAGTGTGAGAGTCACTGTGAAGTTCTGGTGCTGTGTGTGTGTTTGGGGTGTTGGCTACAGTCCTGTTATGGCCATCCAGTGCACTGGTCTTGCTTTGAGATTGTAGAGCTAGTGTGTGTTCTGTGAGGAGAAGTTTTGAGTGAGTTGGGAAAGTGAGTGGAACAGGTCAGTGTGAGGTGCAAGTGATTCCTTGATTCTAAGTATGAGGTTGCAGCAGGCAGAAGTGTTACTCTGATGTGCGGTGCTAAGGGTACAAGTGTATATGTGTGAGGTGGTAGTTCCAGGGTCTCCCTGTGATGCCATGATCCTGTGCAGCACTGGTCTGACTATGAGGTTGTACTGTGTGTGTGCACATTTTTTAATGAGATTGTGGTGAAAAGGGTGCTGGTGTCTCCCTCTGAGTTGTAGTGCCAGGGTCTCTCTGTGAGGTGTAGTGTCTCCCTGTGTGGTATAATGCTGGGGTCTCCTTGTGAAGTTTGGTGCAGGCGTCTTCCTGTGAGATGTAGTGCCAGGGTCTCTCTGTAAGGTGTAGTGCCAGGGTCTCTCTATAAGGTGTTGTGCGAGGGTCTCCTTGTGAAGTGTAGTGCTGTGGGTTCTCCCTGTGAAGTCTAGTGCTGGGTCCTCTCCCCATGAGGTGTAGCGCAGGGGTCTCCCTGTGAGGTGCAGTGTCGGGGTCTCACTTTGATGTGTCAATGTCAAGGTATGCTACAGCTCCCCCACACATTGTGTCTCCATGCATTGTGGAGGGCAAACCCCTACCGCAGGGCTGATCTCAGGCATGGTACCTGCTAACAGCACAAAGCCTCTAATACACTTATAGCCGGAGGTGAGGCCCAAGGTGTCAGCACAGGTCGCAATGCGCACCATATACAATCGCGCAAGCCATATGGAGCTATTAATCATAAAACTACCGCCCTCATTGCACCCATGGCCCACATTCACTGGAAGTCTTCTTATGGAAATCTGCATCTTCTAACTCTAACGTGTTTAGTTGACCGCAGGATCCTCCTTATATTTATTTTCCTTATTTCCCCAAAGAGGTGGTGGTCCCCGGGGCTTGTAAGAACCCTAGAAGGGTGGCCATGTGTGCTGTTTCCTTTTCTTAACCCCATAATGCCCCCGGGACCTGGCCCACATGGAGGCCAATGCATTTTTAAACATGGAAGACCATGTTTTATTTTTGTTACTGCAAATATTCACACATTTGTGCAGTGAATTTCAAAAAAAGGCTTTTCTGCTTTTGTTGGGCACCAGGGGTGCCAGTGCACCAAGGCTGTGGGGTTAAATAAACATACCCTGCCCCCTTTTCTTTTTTTTTCATTTATTTTTTCTAGACTTGGCTCAAAATAGCTGCCAACACTTTCTGCTCGAGATCGGGAGTATTTGCAAAGTATTTACTCCTCCAGATATACATTTTTTTTTTTTAATATCTCAAAAACTACTGAACAGGTTTACACGAAACAAACAGCACTCTTTCGGGGCCAAGAGCTATCTTTGTTGTATTCCATCCAACAGTTTGGGCTGTAGTGGAGTCCAAAATTCCCTATGGGAATTGAAATGGGAAAGGCAGTTTTCTGACCCTCTGTTTCTCAGCCCCACTGACCAGATCAGCCCGAAACTTACAGTGCACAACAAAATTCTCTGGGACACTTTTTTGGGAAAATATAGTAAAGATTTGTCAAATAGTGCAAAGATATGGGCAAGTGAAATAATGCTTTTTCTGTGGAAACTAGGTCCTAATATATATATATATATATATATATATATATATTACCTCCACTGGCAGTCACCGGTAGCTAGTTATAGTTAGGACCATGTTTCCACAGGGAAAGAGTCTTTTTACTTGCCTATATCTTTGGTTCTATTTGACGGATCTTCACAAAATTTCCCCCAAAGAAGTGTGCCAATAGTTCTTGTTACGCATGGAAAGTTTCAGGGTGATCTGGCAAATGGGGGCCAAGGAAAAGGAGGGGGTGTTTACCATGTTAATTCCCAAAAGCGTTTTGAACACGACTACGGCCCGAACCACTGGACGGAATTACACCAAATGTGGCAGAAAGCTAGATTTTGTTCTGCAGAATGTGCTTTTGTTATTTGGTGTAAATCCGTTTAGTAGTTGTTGAGAAATTTAAGGAAATACAAATTTGTATATCAAGGGCTGCAAATCCTCCCGGAAGACTTCTCAAAGAATAACAAGTTTGTGCAGGGAAATGCAAAGATCTGATTGGCTCCCAAAACTACAAACCGAAAGTGTTGGCAGCCATCTTGGAACTCATCTTTGACCGAGTCCCACAACAAAAAGTGACAAAAAGGTGGCAGGGGAGGAATACCCTGGCCCCCAAGCCTTCTTCTTGCAGTCCCAGAGGAGCATCAACAGGGCAAAAAACATTGTGTATTTGTGGCAAAAAAACAACAAAAAAACAAGTGCGATCTGTTGCAAGCCAGGTTCTGGGTGCATTCCTCGTTTATTAAATTAAAGAAGGGGGTGCATATGGCCCTCCTCCATGAGCATTTGTATGCCTTTGGGGACCACCACCTGCCCGGTGCTTATGATAAAATGATGGTGGGTGACTGTACTTATACTTCTGGGCTATAAACAAGGGGGGCTGTGAAGACCTGCCTGAGCCTCAAGAACCACCTCCTCCTCAGGCTACAATTAACATCAAATAGGGGGTCAGTGTGGACCCACGGCCTGAGGAATGATCACCTCCCCGGGGCTATAATTAATATTAAAGAGGGGGGCTGCGGGGCTCCATTCCTGGAGCCATTAATGGCCCTAGGGACCCCCAGGACCGGCACCTGCTATGTCCTGGGGTGCCCACTCTGGCACATAGCTGTGTATTCTAACTTGGCTGGAGCTTTGACAGCTCACGTCGTCAGAGCAAACACAAATTCTGCTCCCAGGAAGTGAGAGCTGTCAAAGGGCTCTTATTTGCTTGGAGCAGAGTTTTTGAATGTTTCCCTGCCCGCAGAGATGCAGGTAGGGAAACAGATAAAACAATTCCTAGCACACACATGGAGCTGCATGTTTAGCAGCTCCCTTTGTGTGAGAACAATGCCAGCTCCCACAGGAGGCGGGGAGCCAGCTGGGACCATGGGGGCATTCGTGCTCCCCCTGCAGATCTCAACGCTGCTGACTGAGCACCCTGGGGCACCATGGAGACATGACCAGGCCCTGGGGATGTGGAACCCAAGGCCGAGATCAGGCCGGGGAGCTGTGCCTTGTGGCCCCCCTTCCTCTTTTTCAATGAAGGCCAGGCCCTCGGGGATGGGGTCTCCAAGGCCACGTTCGGCAGGGGAGTTGGGCTCCTAAAATGTATGTCAGTCCCCAGGGATGTGGTCGCCGGGGCAAGATCTGCCTGTGACGGTGGAGCACTCTGCCCCTCTTCCCCATTCAGCTGTGGCCAGGCCCAGGGATCAGGCCTCCGGGGCTGTTTTGGACATGATGCTCATTTAACTTATATCAAACCTCACCAGGAAGTACTTACAAATATAAACATAGCAGATGCCCCAGTTGGAGCTTCACGTCTGGAAAGGACAAATGATCCTAACGCCTGGGCTTAGCTAAGGCAAAGCAAGTCTTATTGATTCCATATTGATAAACAATCTGAAAGCCTTGTGGAGAGCAATGAATCGTTGATCCATTGGAGTGCAATCTGTATCTGACTGTGATTAGTGGTTTCTTTCCTGTCCTCTTCTGGTTAGAGCAGAGTCAGTTGTGCTCCCTTCAAATTGCTACAAGTACGCAAATGTGCATAGTACTTGGAAGCTCTGCCCACTTGGCCACCCTCCGTCCACCTTAGTAGTATGCAAAAGTCTTCCCCCTTTTGTCAGGATGATCGAAAACTTACCAAAGCACCCCCCTGCATTTTCAACTGATTTTGGTGGTGCGTTCTTAAATCCAAGGAATATGATGACATCTCCACAAAACAAAGAAGCACTTACATCATGTAGACAACAAGAAGGACCCTGTCTTGGTGGAGATTTACAGCCTTGTAGTTTTGTTGGCCTCGCTATAGGAGTATTCATGTTATCACATATTTCTGGATAAAGCTGCACCAGGGACAATCATATTGCCAAAATGCACACAAGGTCACTGGTACCATTCTCTTGTACTCCATTATGCAGTTGAAGTGTAGTATACATACTGGAGATTTACCCAAGGAGACAGAAATAACTTTACTTGAGAAGTTATTTTGTGAAATACTATGGACTCTTGTTGGATAAAAGGGCAGGTGAGGTTCCTTTGTGGCTGAGCCACTCACACATGTACTGACATACCCACAGAGACACTCACACACCCACTCACAGATGCACTCAGACACTAACTCAGACACTCATTCACCCACTCACAGACACACTCAATCAAGCCACCACTCCCAGACACTCCCAGACATTCATGCACCCACTCACAGACCCACTAAGGCTCATGTTCCTGCTCACTGACCCACTTAGAGACTCATGAACTCACTCACAGTCTCACTTAAACACCTATGCATCCATTAACAGACCCACTCAGACACTCACACACATACTCACAGACCCACTCACACATGACTCACTCACAAATTCATGCATCCACTGACAGACACACTCAGGCTCACAAAACCCACTCACAGACCCACTCAGACACTCACAGACCGACTCACAGACAGAGTTAGACACTCATACACCCAGTCACTGACCCACTCAGAGACTAACGCACCCACTCACAGACCTACGCACACAAACTCACACTGACAGATCCACTCAGACACTTTCACACCCACTCACAGACCTATTAAGACACTTATGCACACAGTCACACACTTACAGTCAAACGATAGTGGTTACAGTTAGGAAATACAACTTAAAACACCTTAGAAATTCAGTAAATAAGCAAAGGTTACAGAGACCTTATAGTTAGGAAACAACATTAAAAAAAACACAACCTTAGACATTCACTGAAGAAAACACAAAGGTTACAGAGACCTTATAGTTAGGAAATAGAACTAAAAAACCTTAGAAATTCACTGAAAAAACAAAGGTTACAGGTATGTTATAGTGAGGCTCACATTTTACTTGTACAAAATCAGTGAAATTGAGCTAACTATAACTTACAACACCCGCAATGCACTGTTTATGATCTCACATATTACATCACTCATGACATGGTTATAGTTACTTTCATTGACTATAACTGTTGAATTTCAGTGTTTAAAACATTATGGCCCTCATTACGACCCTGGCGGTCGGTGGTAAAGTGTTGGTAATTCCTCAACTACTGCCAAATGATGACCATGGTGGAAAGATCTCCGAAAGACAGCCAATGTACCACACTGACCGCCAGGGTGGAAACAACAGGTACCACAGCTGTAGCTGCCCACAGCCTGACGGAAGTCATGGTTCTGCCCACCATCTTAAGACCAACTTTTCCGGGGCGGTACCAACGACATCAAAAGTCTGGTGGAAACAGATCTCAGAAGGGAAAGGACTCACCACTGGAGACACAGGGAACAACCATGCCACCATGGAACATCAACTGCATGTCTTCCCCATGATTTTCACCTTGAACACCAATGCTGGCGAAGACGACGACGGTGAGTACAGCCGCCTAGCACACAAGAGAAGGGGGAGGAAAACAAGAGTGACTCACAGACGCACAACACACACCCCACACACACAAACAGATGCAGTACAAAAACAATTTTACCCCGTCACTCAGCTGAATAATGCAAGGACAAAACGATTTTGCAAAAATGAATGTAATGAGATCAACACAGTATGAAAAATAGGTTAGGTAAGATAATAGATATATACATATGTACAGCAAAAGGGACACAGCCCAGCCCAAAATCCAAAACCTACATCACGGAGAGAACATTGCAGGGGCATCAGTTGGTAAATAGGAAGGCACCTCAGGGGGATGGGGACATGGGGTCATCTCAGCTGAGAGATGGAACAAGACCACTGGTTCTGGAGGGGGCAACGTGCCCTGTGCTTGATCCTGGGGTGTGATGGGCAAGTGTGTGTCATACCCACTGCTTCTGGAGGGGGCAATGTGCCCTGTGCTTGATCCTGGGGTGTGACGGGCAAGTGGGGGTCATACCCACTAGTTCAGGAGGGGGGCAACGTGCCCTGTGCTTGATCCTGGGGAGTGATGGGCCACAGTCTCTCAGGTGGGTGCCATACCCACTGGCTTTGGAGGGGGTAGTCCGCACAGCAGCCCATGGAGGCAGGATTATATACCATCCACCAGTGGTGACCGCTGCACAGTGGTGGTGGTGCTGCTGGTGGTGGGAGGCTCCTGCTCATCCCCTGCAACCTCAGACTGTTGCACAGTGGTGGTGGTGCTGATGGTGGAGGGAGGCTACTGCCCATCCCCTGCAACCTAGGATGGTTGCACAGTGGTGGTGGTGCTGTGGGTGGGCTCCTGCCCATCCCCTGCAACCTCGGACGGCTGCACAGTGGTGGTGGTGCTGATGCTGGGGGGTGGCTCCTGCCCATCCCCTGCAACCTCGGACGGCTGTACAACCATGGTTGGTGGTGGGGGCTCCGTCACAGTTCCTGCCCCAGGCCCCTTGGTCTTCCTGCCTGCTGGTGCAGGCTCCTTGGTGTTCCCGGCAGCAGGGGTAGGCTCCTTTCCCTTCCTGCCTGCTGGTGCAGGCTCCTTGGGCTTCCTGGAAGCAGGGGTAGGGTCCTTTCTCTTCTTGCCTGCTGGTGCAGGGTCCTTGGACTTCCTGGCATCAGGGGCAGGCTCCTTCCCCTTCTTGCCTGCTGGTGCAGGCTCCGTGGTCTTCCTGACAGCTGGGGCAGGCTCCTTTCCCTTGAGGCTGCCTGGTGTAGGCTCTTTCACCTTCAGGACATGTGGCCTGGATCCCTTTCCACCACGAGTGGGTTTGGTGACGACTGGGCCCGTGGATCGTGTGGCTGAGGTGCATGGCTGGTTTCTTCCCACCCTGCTCATACGTGCTGGACAGTTGGGGAGGGGTAGGGAAGAGGTCAATGGGGGATAAGAAAAGTGTTTTAGGGACATTGGGGCGGGAAGAGGGTGAAGGAATCGGAGTGGAGGATGAGGAAGTGGTTGTTGGAGGTGTCTGTCTGCTGCTTTTGGGTGCAGGTGCATGGGCTGAATGCTGTTGTGAGGTGGATGGCTGTTGGGTGTCTGAGTGCTTGCGTTTGTGTACTTTAGGAGGGGGGACAGACACAGTGGGAAAGGACACAAGGGACGTGTGCATGGCTGTTGTGGAGGTGTCTGCCAGTGAGTTGTGTGTTCTGCTTGGTGTGGTGATGCTGGTAGTGGATGATGATGTAGTGCATGCAGGTGTGAGTGTGGTTGGAACTGGGTGGGAGGTGGAGGCGTAGGAGTAGGAGGAAGGGGACACAGTGGAAATAGTGGATGTTGGTGTGTCTGCAACTGGATGGTGTTTGTGTGAGTGCCTGTGGAATGAATTGTGGTGCTTGTGTTTGCCTGTGACACTTTTGGCTGTTGTCTTGTGTGCATGCTCATCTGCCTGTATGCTTGGGATGGGTTGGGGTTGAGGGGACTGGGCAGTGGCAGTTGGAGGAGGGAGGGTAGAAACAGGGACAATGGCTGCCATCAGAGAGGAGGCCAGAGCCTGAATCGATCTCTGTTGGGCCATCAAGCCAGTGTGAATACCCTCCAGGAATGCATTGGATTGTTGCATCTGGGCTGCCAGCCCCTGGATGGCATTCACAGTGGTTGACTGCCCTACAGAGATGGTTCTCAGGAGGTCAATAGCCTCCTCACTCAGGGCAGCAGGGCTAACTAGGGTAGTGCCTGAGGTGCCTGGGGCGAAGGAGATGCCCACCCTCCTGGGTGAGCGAGCACGGGCAACCCAAATAGGGGCTGCTGGGAGGGTGGTGCTGGTACGGGGGTGGCGTCTGTACCTGTAGCTGGGGTGGCCACAGAAGTGTCCGCCACCACCAGGGAGCTTCCATCAGAGGAGGTATCTGAGTCAAAACTATCCCCTCTAGTCTCCGCCGTGGTGTTCCCCTCGCCCTCCGTCCCACTCGTGCCCTCAGCATCGGTGGACACTGCCTCCTGGGTCCTGTGGGATGCAGCTCCCTCCGTCACCCATGCCTCTGCTCCTCCACCAGATGATGCTAATGCACATAAGGACAGGATGACAAAACAAAAAGGGGGGGAAGAGACAAAGGAAACACTTGGTCAATGGCCGCACCAACACCACCGTCGGCGTACACAGCACACAGGGAACAGGCCTACACAATCTGCCATAGCACTACCAGAGAAATAGTTAGCGGGCAAGGCATGGGGAGGGGCACACACCGCCAAATGAAGCACACCTGGGACCCATGCAGCCCTGACCAGTAGTGGATGCCTACGAGCTAGGTAGAAAGAATTTCCCTCCTGAACCCTAGCCACCAGGGGACCTAGACTGCAATGTCAGGCCTGGCCTAGGGGCACCCACAGACCCACACCCCCCACCCGGATACCACCCTCCCGTGCGTAAATTGTAATGATGGGCACTCTACTCACCCCCTTGTGGCTGCTGTGATGCCCTCAAGCACCCATCCAGCTCTGGATAGGCCACCGACAGTATGCGGGCCATCAGGGGGTCAGGGTTCGATAGGCACCCTTTCCTCATTGGGAGTCCATCCCCAGCTGGGCTTCCGCGGTCTTCCATGCCCAGCGTCTCAGGTCCTCCCACCGTTTGCGACAGTGGGTGCTCCACCTGCCTTCGACCCCCAGGGTCCGCACTTCCTTGGTGATGACACGCCATATACCCTTCTTTTGATGGGCGCTGACCTGCAGAGGCAATACACACAGGAAAATAGATTTAGAGAAACAGTCCTGCCTGTTACACATATGGCCCACCGTACCACTTTCCATCACCATTTACACACACATGGCCCAGCACACAACCTGTACGCAGCCAAGAGGACATCCACCCATCCCCCTTACACGAAGCCTTCACACACACACACCTCCATGCATTGTGCCCACAGTGTACTCACCTGTTGGTCTGGAGGCCCATACAGCCAAACATTCGGCTCGGGCCGCGGCGCGTGGCACAGAGACTTGCCGTGCCCCCAGTCTATCATGCAGCATACGAGGCCCCAAATTGGGCATGGGGCCTCATTGCTTCATAGCGCGGCATGCATTCGGGCATGTCCAACTCTACCCCACTAACCTGCTACTGTTGTTCTTTTTCTTTCGGTCTCCCCCATTTGTGCCTCCCCTTATGTTTTTCCTTCTTTCCCATTATTCCCCTCTCTTCCCAGCATGCTTTGGTTCCCTTCTTTCTATGGCTCCTTGTCCATTACTTTCTATGTGTTTTTCCCTATCTAATATGGTGTCCTTGTACTTCCTGTTGGTCGCTTCCTGTTTTTGGGTATTTAAGGGCTGTGATTCTTTCACTCCTTGCGCTGCAACACTTTCTGTTTGGATGGTGTCTTTGCTCCTTCTTCTTTGTGTCAGATACTGGTTCACATCAGTTCCAGTGTTTTTCCTGTTCTTTTTAAATCTTGTATTTACTTATTGATTTTTGCTCCTGTTTCAGGACATTTCCTTTTTGGAGGTTTTTTCCCCTACTTAGTTTTTTTTTCCCCTCTGGCACTATTTCTGAAGGACACGGCCTTCCCCTGGCGTTCCTATCGCCTCCAGCACCGTGGCTACCAGAAAGAGTCACCCCTACCTGGGCCAAGGCCGAACATTCAGGAACAAGAACCTCGCCACTCGTTCAGCGGACTCCAGGTTAAAGCAGCGCATAAGTCGTAACACATACAGCAGTACATATGGGGGTAGGACCCCATCCACTAGTCTCTCCACCTCCTCCGATGTGAAGGCTGGGGCCCTTTCCCCAGTCACACGAGCCATGATAGGTTCCAGACACAGGTCACAGCAGCACATGCAGTGTAGGTCCTCTCCTGTGGAAAGTCAGGTAGCAAGTGAGGAATCAGCTAGAAAATAGCAGTCACGTCCGCGGCGGTGCATACCGTCACTGCCGGCGTAGATCACCATTGGCCACTGTAACCCATAGGGCCCAATTCTAACCAATGAGGAGTAGCACAGCAGTTCCCGACCGCCTCCCGCAACGGCGCACAATGTCAGCGGAATTGCCTCACTTCCACCTGTCAACCCACACAGGACAGGTGGCTGCCATTTCAGGGGGGGGCAGGCCCTTGAAAATTGCTGCGTCATTGATGATATTAGGACATACTGGACATATTACACTGACCCATTACAAGTTGACAGGATGAAAAGTTCTGTTGTAGCTCCATTGTTCAGTTTATGACCGGCTCCTCACTCTTTTGTCCCTTAGGTTCCTAATGCTGCGGATGAATAGGAGATGGAGACATACCCCCATGTAGAGACCCCTGGCGGACTTGGCTACACTGGAGGACAGGCACATTATCCTCACCTATAAACTGGACAGGGCCACAATCACAGAGCTGTGTGCCCAATTATAGCCTGACCTGATATCCGCTATCCATACCCCACTGGGATCCCCCTCTTGTGCAAGTGCTAGCAGTTCTCCATTTCCTGTCAACTGGTACTTTCCAAGTGACTGTGGGCTTGGCAGCAGGAATGTCACAACCAATGTTCTCAATTGTGCTGACCAGAGTGTTGTCGGCCCTGATTAAACACATGTGCAGCTACATTGTTTTCCCCCAGGTTGAAGATTTGTCCACAGTGAAGGCCGACTTCTATGCAATGGGACATATCCGCAACATAATTGGGGCAATTGATGGAACACATTTAGCATTTATCCCCCTGCCAGAACGAACAGGTATTCAGAAATCGTAAGAGTTCCCACTTTATGAATGCACAGATGATGTGCCTGGCGGATAAGTACATCTCCCAATGCTAAGTATCTGTGGTCAGTGCATGACGCCTTTGTCCTGAGGAATAGCAGCATCCCAAATGTGATGGCCCATTTACAGAAGCACAGGGTGTGGCTAACAGGTGAGACACAAATTGGTGAATTTCTGAGTTAAAAAAATAATATATATAAAGTAAGATATTATTACCAGACCAAACTATAATGTCACCTCAGCCTTTGTTTTTTTCAGTGAATTTCTGAGTTTTTTAATGAAAGTTGCAATGTAAATAGTAGGCCTGGGCAAAGTGACCAAAAGGCTCTGCTGTGCCATTCAGAGTTCTGTGAAGTGGTGGAGTGTGTTAGGTTGCGACATTTGTGCTGATTTCTAGTTCTGGGTGTTTGACCTGCGCTGTAACATCAGCGTAAATGGCACCACATGCAGTGTAAGAGGGCGCTGCTTTTTTTCTGCCACTGAAGTAGATTTTCTACTCAAGCGGCAGCTTCTCAACACAAACAAAAGGTTTCTCAAAGCAGGCAACAGCAACCATCCATGACGGCCACGTTGAGAAATCTCGCTGGGAGGTGGTCTGGAGTAAGATTTTCTTTGCTCAAAAACTTAACATTGGTGAGTGCAAGCGAGGAAAAAACTCAGCTACGCAGTGCAGAGCGGAGTGGGAAAAACTCTGCAAACTCCATGAGCGGAGCACAGTTCACGGCCCACTCCTAATAAATAGTTGTAATTTTAATTAAGGGAGACCTACTGGCTTTGCCAAAGACTCACAAAACCAAAATATAAATGGCTGGCTTAGGGACGTTAGCAAGGGGTCAGCCCATTAACCTATACAAAGCAAACCTTTTTGCTTTGCCAAAAAGTCACCACAACAATTTATCAAGAACAATTTTCCAAAGTAATCTATATATACACAACTCAATGTATTATTATCCTAAACATATTTAAAATAACTCATTTTTATTTCAAACAACTCTAAATATGTACTTGAGTCTTTCTTCCCAAATGTATAAACTCTTCAGGCAAAAAAATGCAGCTATAGAACCAACCACTAGAGGTCCCTACTTTCCAGCTGAAGAGCATACTGTGCAACCCAAAAAGAGAGTTTAAAAATGATGGTAAGCTCTCCTGGGATCATGCATTCTATGAAACTGGAAACTTACATTTTTTATAAAAAAAGATTGATGGGGCTGCTGTTCTCCTTGCAGTCCCCCACAACATCCTTCTAAATTGTTGCTGCACCCCTATCTCTAATTGGGGCACCACAACACCTACAATGTATTAAAATTAAACTTGTGCAGGGCACTATGGGGCATTCTTGAGAGAAATCGTTGTGGGAGGTTGGGCCACACTATCCTGTTTATAATAATTTCTACATGGCCTTAGGCCCCAGGGGTTGGGGTCACTGAGGCCACATACTGGCTCAGGGATGGGCATGCACATTCCCTATATTTTTGTTTTTTAAATACTTAAATACAGAGGCCCAAGAGTATAGTGTCCCTGTAGCCATTCAATGTCTCAGGGAGAAGGGCTGCATGTCCCCCTCCCCTTAATTATTAGTTGTGATGATACTATGAGAATTTAGGTTGTTGGTCAAGGGGGATTTGAAACCCTTCTCAAGCAATAGCTACAATCCTTTCCACAATAAACAGCAAAAGTCACTTATTAACCTGTACTTCACCCTTTGGTAGCTTGGCCCAAAAGTAGTCAGGCTTAACACTGAGGCAATGTGTAAAGTATTTATGCAGAACCTATAGATTTTTAAAGATAAAACACAATACAATAAAACCCCCTTACTAATTTAGAAAATAGAATAAAATGTACTACATTTGTAGACTTCAAACTGACAAAAATCCAATCAGAAGAACCAGGGATATGCTTTTTCAAAGGTTTTGGTAAGTCTAGTGCCTAAAAGCACAAAGTACTACTTGTAGGAATTTCCTATCTTCCTGCTCTGGTTCTAGGATGTCTGAAGTCACAAATCCTATGTGATGTTATTTGGGAGGACTACACACAGGTTAACTTCCAACTACACCTAGTCATGTGACCCAGGATACAGGCTACAGGAAACTAATGGTTGGGGCAAGAAAAGGACAACTTTCTAAAAGTGGCATTTTAAGAATTGTGACTTAAATTCTGATTTTACCATATTAGAGGGTTTTAAATTATAATTACTTAGACACCAAACATGATATTCCCCACTGGTTCGCTTACAAAAGTTATCACTTATTATATATAATAAGGTAACCTAATGTATCCTATGGGAGGGACAGGTCTCACAGTAGTGAAAAATGAATTTGTGAGTTTTTCACTACAAGGACATGTAAAAATTAAAAGTACATGACCAAGTTTTTAAATACATTGCATCCTCCCGCATGGCATGGCCCCAGGGACTAACATATGTGGGACATATATATTGAAAAGAAACATTTAGGCCTGGCAAAAGTTGTATTTTCCCAGGTGTAAATGGTAGTTTAAAACTGTGCAGAGGTTGTGGTGGCAGGCTGGAGATGTATTTTTGAAGGGCGACTCAAGTGGTTGGCACAATAAGTGCTGTAGGGCCACTAGTAGCATTTAATTTACAGGTCTTTGGGTACATATAGTGACATTTTACTTGGGGCTTACAAGTAAACTAAATGTGCCAATTGAGTGTAAGCCCATTTTAATGAGTTTAAAGAAGAGAGAGCAAGCACTTTAGCACAGGTTAGTAGTAGAAAAGTACAGAGTCCCAAAAGCCAACAGAAAACAGAAGGGATGAAGATAAAAAGCTTGGCTGTGAAATTTTACCTAACTATAAGGTTATTTGAACCTTTGTTTTTTTCAGTGAATTTTGAGGGTTGTTTTTCAATATAAGCCCTATTTTTTTACCATAAATAAAGCCAAGCCCTGCGTCCAGCCCCCCGCAGGCAGCCAACCCCACACTGTGCACAACCTGTGGCCAGGCTCTGTTTCGAACCTATCTGGACACAGTTATCCCCACATTGCAGGCAACTATTGGCGATACGAAGTGAGAGTTTGAGAACAAGGATTGAACCCCATGCTGCGCATTGGTTGACCATAAGGCTTCGCCTATATCCAGACTCTGAGGTCAACCCACCTGAAGGTAGCAAACCACCTCACAGGCTGCCAGCCCAACTCTGCAAACAACCTTCTTTTTGTGTGTGGCATAGGGTTTGCCTTCGGTCCTCGGAAGCCAATTCCCCTAGAGCAACAATATAAATATAAAGGATAGGTGGTCATGTAGCCCACCTCCCCAAGCCTTCATAGTTTCCTGGTATCTCATCCTCCATTGAAAAATTCCATCAAAAACAGGAACGGGCCATGTGCCCCCCTCCCTGAGTCTGTTGTCGACCATGGGGCCTCTTTGACCAATGGGTGTGTGCCCGATGCTCATCTGGAGCACCCAGCAAGCACTACATATTGATGGGAGGGGGATCTCAGTCGCCTTTCCAAGCCTCATTAGCCTCTGGGATCCTATCCCCAACCCCAAATTCAATTCCCCATCAGCAAGCCTTTTTAGGGCCTAGAGATTCCATGGCCTGCGCCAAACTGAACTAAAAACAATTATGGTTTTGTATGGATAAAACATCAACCTAATTATAAGGTCTATGTAAGGTTTGTTTTATTCTGTGAATTCCTATGTTTTTTAATGCACACATTTCTGTCAGGTTGTGGTTAGCAAATCAGACTTTGCTTTTCCCCTTGATTCAGGATGCAAGGATCTGCAGATTGGCCAAAAACTAAATAGGCATATTTTGCCCACAAGTTGTTATTAAGGGACCACTCCATGTGTCCTATAGGGTCAGTATACCTGTATCCTGACTTCTTATAGGTTTTTATACTGTTTTTTTCCCAACCCCCCAGCTAATGCGAGAAACAAAATGGCGGCTGCAACCTCTCTGTCAGGTTGCAGCCAGCCAATCAGGGTCTTGCTTTTCTTACCAGTCTAAGGAGAATTCAAGGAGGATCCGAAGAGGATCTGTGCCTCAGATATGCACATTTATTTTTCCTTTAATAACTCTGAAACTACTGAATATATTTACACCATATACCAAAAAGTGTGATTTCCAGATCAAAAGCCTCTTTCTGCCAAATTTGGTGTAATTCCCTTCAACGGTTCAAGCCTTAGTCGTGTTCACAATCCCTATGGAAATTAAAATGGTAAATGCACTTTTTTTTACCCTCCCTTTTTCTCGGCCTCACCT
Source organism: Pleurodeles waltl (assembly GCF_031143425.1). NCBI lineage: Eukaryota > Metazoa > Chordata > Amphibia > Caudata > Salamandridae > Pleurodeles > Pleurodeles waltl. Next base: position 774,878,164 of record NC_090445.1, on the reverse strand, counting down.
GACGGATCGCCCCAAAACTTTCCATTTATATATGGCCAACTTCCCATCTTATTTGAAATAGACATGTTTGAGTGTGACCTCCTAGGTTTTCATGTTGATCCTTGAGAATGTATATTTCATTTTCATTCCATATTCATATTCATAACTAATTTGTGTTCCAGATCTCATTTATTGTAGCATAAATAGTTCATTTGATGCAAGCAAGTTGTGTCTCATCATATCATGGGGTCAAGCACTTCAACAAAACTCCTCCCATCACCATATAGTTCCCATCTCGCCCCCAAGTGGGCCTTTAAGTGAGTACAATTAAAATGCATGCTGGTAAGAGCAGTTCTTATACCCAAATAAGGCTCATATTTTAAACCTACAAAACCATATAAAGTCACCAGTTATAGTTTTAGTTATTTCAAGTATCTATAACTTGTGAACCCGCAATGCACAATTTTCTCTTCAAAAGTTTTTATTCCACAAATATTATATTGATATTATCAATGATATGATCAAATATGTGGGATAATTAACAGTGAATGGCAAGAGCACAAGTTATAGTTACCTTAGGACATGAGTTATAGTTACTTAAAATAACTCTAACTATAACAGGTGAATTTGTCTGGTTTTGTACATTTTAAATATGAGCCTAACTATAACGTCCCTGTAACATTTGGTTTGTCTAAGTGAATTTCTATGTTCTTTTTAATTCTATTTCCTAACTGTAATGTCACTGTAACCTTTGTTTCTTCAGTGATTTTCTATGGCTTTTTAATGTAAAGTAATTTTAATTAGTATACGTTTATTCAACCACTGCCACACACGGCCGAAGGCAAGGGTTGGTCACAGGCGTTACGACCAACTTCCTATAACCACTCAGCCATGCACCACGCACAGCTTTTGGTCAATGCAGCTGGGGTTGCCCGCAGGGCCTCGCCTGTGGCTTGGCTCTTTAGCCATCTCCTACATCAACCCAACCCCATGCCGTGCCCCGGCCTGCGACCAGGCCCTGCAGCCAGATCCCTATAACCACCCATCTCTGCATCACGCATGCCCTTTGGCTGTGCCCGGTGGGGGTTGTTTCTCAGAAGCAGTTGACAAGAAAAAACCCACTCTTCACAGTCAGTACAGGAGATATTGTGCTAAAAAAATAAAGGATGCAAACACCTTCCTCAAGGTTTACAGATAACTGTTCAAGGTGAAAATGCTGAGAAAAACCACTTCCCTTACCTTGACCAAGTGCCCGAAATTTGGATGATTATTGCTTTACAGAAGTAGAGCTTCAACTTGACCACCTGCTTTGTTTAAATCTGTAAGTGCTTCCAATTGAGGTTTAATTTCAGTGATGTGTGCATCATGCCAGAGTGAATTCTGCCCTGCACATTTATCCAACAAGAGCCACCATTATTTGCAAAATGTCTACTCAACTGGAATACTTCCTACTGGCTAATTAGTAACTGCTACCTTTTTGGATAACAGTATAGTGCATCTCCTACACTGCAGGTGCCTAAAGGACACTGAGGAAATGTCTTTAGTAACCTTGTGTGTTTGTAACTTTGTCAAAGTGATTGCTCCTTGAGCATCAATTTCATGCAACTTAACAAGGTGGAACTGCAGATAGAACACAGTTGGATGATTTGTACTTGACAGAGGTTAGTCCTTATGGGACTGTGGGGGGAGCCTCAGGGCCCCTGCAGTCCCACTGGCTCCTGTTTCCTGCCGGAACTGGCATTTCTCCTCCAAGCAAGGAGCTGCTTTACATAGCAGGAGCAATGTTTTTATCTCTTTCCCTGCATGCATGTCTGCTTTCAGCCAAGCAAAAGCAAAAAGCTTCTTTCTGAGGGTGGGCAACTTTGGAGGTAGCAGGAGCGGGCCCTGGGGGATGGGGGTCCCCAGGACCATGTATGGCTCGATGAGGGGGGCTGTGTGGCCCCTTCCCTTTCTTTAAAAATTGGGCCCAGGGAGGTGGTGGTCCCCGGGGGTCTGCAAAAGTCCTCCTTCTGTAAATATATTTGAAATTCCAGGGAGGTGATGATCCCCGGGACCAGGAGCCCACTAGTTAATTGACAATTTGCCCTGGGGAGGTGGTGGGTGCTACACATAGCCACCTTGCATATTTTATAAAAATAGCCCCGGGCAGGTGAGGGTTCACGGGGCTGGGGGATTGACAGGAAACCCCCTACTAATTACATTATACATTGCCCCAGGGAGGTGGTGGTCCCTGGGGTGCGGGGGTGTGCGCCCCATGTAGAATACATTTAAGGTGGACATTGCCATGAGGAGGCGGCAGTACCCGGTTTGGGGGGGTCATGCTGCCCCCCCCATACAATACACGTAAGGAGGACATTGCCCTGGGGAGATGGCGGTCCCAGAGCTATGGGGGGACTGTGTGGCCCCTCAGCATAAATACACTTAAGGAGGACATTGCCCCTAGAGGTGGTGGTCTCAGGGGTTGATGGGGTCTGCAGCTCCTCCACAGAGTTTACAACAAATGTGCTTTGGGGAGATGGTGGTTCTTGGGGTCCCTGAAAGCCATAGGAGGGGGGCCCGTTTGATAACTCCTTTTTTTACACCCTAAGGCCCCAGGACATGGCCTACCCAGCGGCCAATAAAATTACAGCCCGGGAACCCATGTTTTTTTTTTTTTAATCACAGAAAAACCTGCAGATTTGTCGGAGATTTTTAAAAAAACAATGCTTTTTAAACCAGTTGGGGTGCCTAGGGGACCCCTGCACCAAGGCAAGGGGCTCAGGGTATCCTTAACCTGGCTCCTTTTCTATTTTTATTTTTTTTAGTTTTGGGGGACTCGGCTGAAGCCAAGTCCCAAAATGGCTGGCAACACTTCCATGTAAGAGTGTTGCCAGCTACTCTGATATCCACGCCGAGACAGTTTGATTCCTGGATCCACCGCATCCCTAGATATCTATATTTTTAACCTTTAATATCTCAGAAACTACTGAATGGACTTACATCAAATTATGAAAAGCACAATATGCGCACCACGGTCTAACTTCCAGCCAAATTTGGTGCAATTCCATTCAGCTGATCTTTTTGAGAATTTGTTTTTGAAAAAAAAAGTTGAAAGTTTGTTATATGGATCAGGATGTTGCATAGGGGTGGGAATAACTTCTGTAAATCTGTGTAGTGTAATCACATGGAATTACCTACAAATTGGCAAAATGCAGAATTCCATGAGGAGTGTGATTATGTATTTAAAACTATTTTCTTTGCACAAAATGCACCATTTCATTCAAAACGGTCATGGGGATACATTTTGTGGTACAAAATAGAGCTAAATGCAGCTGAAAATAAATTGCAAGCGTGAACAGCCATGCACACTCACTAAAGGTATACTGGTGGTAAGATTTTCCTCTAACTTACTCTTGGCATTTAGTGCTAGTTTTCTAAAAGTGGATGCAAGGATGCATCTTGCACTAATAAAATGTCATTAAATGCACCAGAACATAAGCAGCAGTTGGAGCCACTACTCACGCTCACTTAAACCACTTTCATGGTAGTATTTTATTGCCCCAATTACTCTGAACTATGCAAACAGGAGCAATCACATTATTCTGCATTAAAGAGAAACACAGAATTACTGAAAATGCTCTGGTTACTACAGCATCACTAAAAGTACTCCTAGATCTAATGTTGACATATCTGTCCATCAAGCTTTCAATGCATTTAGAGGAACTGCCTTGAAGGCGGTCATGACAATGGTTTGTGGAAATGCAAGAGCTGTCTGCTTGGCCCATTGGGCAGGAGGAGTCTAAATCAGGTTGTCAGTCTTTAGCAACCAACAGGCTCCCACATTAGATACTGTTATCTTGGCTCAAGTCCAACATGGAAACAATACAAACACTTTAAAAACCTATATATTAAAAACTAAGCAAAATGAATCAGTATAGAAATGGTGCAACTGCATTTTTCTGGCACTGTCTGTCTAGAGATCAGAGGTTACCTTCAGAGTGGGAGTCCCATTGATATTCAACTTATTTGCAGAAGATAAGCTCTGTAAATTGAGGAAAGCAAATTTGATATTTTAGAGTCAAAGCAGGTGTGCAAGGAGGAGTAAGGGTATAGAGCATAAACTGGCATACAATTAGCTAAGGGACAATCTATGATAACCAATCCCAGACAACTTGCTGCAAGTATTGATCACCCATATAATAGAAAGTATAACTGTGTCCACCACAAGGTAACAAACCCTTAAGATTTGCCATCGAGCCACTAGTCTGCATTATTTCAAATAACAACTCACTCCTTTCCAATTCCAATCCACAGTGATAGGTGGCTTTGAGTCCCCTTGTTTCTAACAGAAATAGATGGGTTTTCTTTCTTCTTCTGCATATTGTTATTGAGACTTACATATTGTATTCTGAAAGCTCTGTTGAACAAGAAATGTTAGTCTTCGTCTAGTTAAAGAGAGAAGTTTCAAAGGAATTAAGATATGCTAGCACTTAAATTGCTAAATAGCCAAACAAGTAACACTCCAAGTGCTCGTACCAACTCAAATGAACACCCAAGTGTGAAATACCAACTTTACTTAAGCAAAGGCCTTCACATCCATCACATGAATTGCCATTTTGCATTAATTGACAACATATAAAAGGTGTGCAGCACAGCCCTTGTAATCTTCAGTTACAGCTGTACATGGGAATGCAAGGCTAAGCATGCGGGCAGGCATTCTGTTTTTTTTTAGAAAATGGTCTGGAGGCATCCATTGCTGAGTTAAATATCATTGATTGTTCACTACACCATACAGTTGACTTTTAGATTGAATTTGTTCTCTTTCTTTGTCACCATTCACCAGTTAATGGCTGATTCCATCAAGATTGCTTATTTGTGTAGCGCACACATGTTCATTTAAGTTTATTTACATTAGCCACACACCAAATGTTAAACTATTGTTTTCCTTTTTTACTCTTTTTTTCCTCATAGTAGGCATTTCTGTTGCGTTATTCATTTTTTAACACTTCTTTGGACTATCTTCTGTACTTATATAGGGATGGCGCTCACAAGAACTACACCATTAATTAGTTGTTAGGCAATCAATAATTATCACAGTGCTCCTGGAAGGACGATCCTCCCAACACCTCCAAAATTCTCCAAGGAGAATGACATAGAACATATAGAAAATCCAAGGCACTACGTGTAAGTAAAGAGAGTGTTAGTGTCCGTGTCTCAAGTATCCAAACATCTTTTTCTTATAGCAAAAAACAAATAGTCAATAACCGACAGCTTGAGTCCAATTTCTTATTTATTGTCTCTGAAATGTTCCCGTTGACCGAAGTCCAAAGCACCAGCCTCCAAACCACAGCCAACACCTGTTTCGTCAAGCGAAGAATATTCGCATCAACTTCTTCAGGGCTTGTAACTTAATTCCTTGAAAATCTCTTATAGTTCAATACTTTAAAAGTATCTATATGGACATGTGAAAAGCTGCTTAGAACCGCTTTAAACGAATGCCGAAAGCACCAATCATGCTTAACCAATATCGTCAAACTAAACAAGATTTATAGTTCGGGAGTTCAACTCCCACTCCGTCCTGCGGCATGTACACTACAATTAGTTAGCCTCTATATGTCCTAAAAATGAAACTACCCCGACCACTCACTCCCCAGAAACAAAAGTACTCTGACCCCCACCCCAAAAACCTAATTACCCCAATCCCCCAAAACCCAAACAACCCTGATCCTCCCACTCCCCACCCCAGAAACCAAACTACCCCGACCCACCCCACCACCAAAAACCTAACTACCCCGATCCCACCACCTCTACCCCCAAAAACCTAACTACCTCCATCCCCCACCCCAAAAAACATACACCCTTGATGCCCCCGTGCCAAACACCAAACTACCCCAATCCTCCAACCCCAAAAAACAAACGTATCATGACCCCCACCCCTGCTCCTTTAAACAGAATTACCCTGACCCTCCACCCCTGCCCCTAAAAACAGAACTACCCCAATCCCCCACCCCCAAAAATCAGAGCTACCCCAATCTCCCACCCCACCCCTAAAAAACAAGCTACCCCGACCCCCCCACCCTGCCCTAAGCCCTTAATCCACCCATACCCCTAAAAACTATCCCCCAACCCTGCCCCACCCCACTTACCTGACCGCATCCTCTCCCGATCTACTCTGCCTTTTTCTCTGTCTTAACTGCGCATATGCATTGTTCAGCACATGCGTGGTTAAGGAAGAGAAAAAGGCAGTTGTTGTTCCAGTACGCATGGTTACGCTTGCGTTGCTCCCTTAATTATTGTTCCGGAGTCGTTGTTCCAGACGTTTCCCTAAATAATCATCATCAGGAGCAAAACAGTATAATAAACGATCAATTACATTAATAAAGAAAAACCTGTTGTTTCTCCAGGGTCCATGGAACCCCTATGAGACGCCGGCAATAATTGAATAAATAAATGAATAAATTGTAGGTGACCCTCCAGGGAAAATTGTGCCCCTATGGAAGGCAGAAGGGCATGAAAAAAATGAATAAATTAAGTAATAAATAATTGATGTCCCTCTAGGGCTCATGGGGCTCCAATGGGAGACAGGGGAAACAGGCACAAATCCAATACATTAAGAAAAAATGTCATGGGAAGTACGGAGAAAATCGCTGCAATACCCTGGCTAGAGTCCCTTCCTTACACTCTTTCAAAAACACTTGCAGGATTGCAGGGAAAGGATTGACACCAAAAATAGGACTGACTCTATACTCATGGCTTAAGTATGCCACCAGTAAAGTAGGAACAATGATGAAAAAGAAAATCTAGCAGCACACTAAAGGGAAACTGAAAAAAGTTTAAAATAAACTGTAAAAATGTCCCAAACACAAATAGCACAAGGTAGCAATTACCCCTGCCTCATACTTTTAAATGTTTTTCATCACACATCTCACACAAACACACACACACACCAACACACACCACACATACACACACACAAACACACAGTGAGAAAACACATGGTGAAAAACAATGGAAAATATCTTGATACATAGAGCTAGACTCATGGAACCACTCCGTTCCTACCCCCTCAAGGGGCACATGCATGCAAAAAAAAAAACTAAATTGGGCATGAACATGAGGACATATACAAGCCCCTGGAATAATAAAAACAAAATGTCTATCATGCAAGCAGTGAGAATGTGAAAAAATACATTAAAAATACTTTGAAGGCTTACAGCAGTCTAGGCCCCAAAAAGTAAAATGCACCAACGTATGAAGACACATCTTGAAAAGATTCACAAAAACAAAATAAAAAAAACACAAAGAAAATGATGAAATGTTTTTAACTCTCATCCTCCACCTCCAAAAATGTACTTTATCCATGAATTTCACAATGGGTTGCCTGCGCTTTCTGTAACATAATCTCTAGGCAATCAGCAACAATCAAATAAAATAAATAAAGAAACTAGAAAGGAATAAAAATAGTGGTACTTGCCAAGACAAACATTTTGCAAAGAAATGTACCCAGAATACTTGATTTTCCCCAAAAATACAGATTCCAACTTCCAGGGGTGGATGATGCAGCAGAGATTGCGATTGCTGACAAATGAAGAGTACTGCTTTCTGTAAGATGCGGCATCTTTGGTGTGGTCTCCCCTAACTTTTTGCCTCTGCTTCCCAGGTTTATGATCTGTGCTGGACTCTGTTTTTGCAGTTGTTTTTGATACTCGGGGCACTTTACCACCGCTAACCAGTGCTAAAGTGCAAGTTCTCCTACGTAAAATGTAAATGTGATTTACTAATAAGCCCCTAGTAAAGTGTACCAGAGGTGCCCAGGGCCTGTAAATCAAATGCTACTAGTGGGCCTGCAGCACTGGTTGTGCCACTCACATTAGTAGCCCTGTAAACATGGCTCAGACCTGCCAGTGCACTGTTTGTGTGTGCAGTTTTAAACTGCCAATTCGACTTGGCAAAGCCTAAACCATCCCTTTTGATACATGTAAGGCACTCCTAAGGTAGGCCCTAGAGGATTCTCTGCCAAGGAGAAGAGCTGAGGAGAAGTGCTGCCGCTGCCTGTGACTACTTTTTTGGGCTACCCTGCAGGTGCTGCTTCTGACTGTGACTGGACTCCAAGTGCCTGAGTTGAGCTTGCCTCCTGTTTTGAAGTCTCAGGGCCATAAAAGACTTCCTTTGCTAACATCTGGACTCTCTGCTGAGACTCCTGACCTGCCAAGTGGTGTCCTATCAAGTCTCTGGGTCCTTGAAAGGTGACGTTGGCAGACAACAGCTGAAAATCCATGCACAGAATGCCGTGCAGGGAAAGTTTTGACACACCATCTGCACGCGGCTGATAAACGGCACACTGCCAACCTTGCAGCTAAAATCAATGCTCCACCTGCATTGTGGCTGGGAGATCAACACATTGTGGCTGGAGAAACAACGTACAACACCTGCTTGCGTCTGCTGATAACAACACAAACCCTTGCAGCACGGATCGTCCCTGGGCGTCAAAGCCAACCCGACTATGCGTGGATCGGAGGTGCCCCGTCCAGAAATCGACACATCGCTCTCTTGCGAGGGAGAAAAACAAAGCATTGACGACCTGACTGGTGAAGAAACAATGCACAGCCTCCCTTGCGAGGAAGGAATCGACGCATCGCTGTGTTGTAATGTGTAGCTTAGTCATATTAGAATGTTTGTAGGTTGTTATGGGAACCGAACTTGACATTCCACCCGGGGACGGTTATTGGAAGCTGGCCGAGGTGGAGGTCACACTCATTACAACATAAATTTGGTGATGAGTTGGAGCTGGCTAATACGGCCAAGGAGTGGTGTGACCTCTACTCTCAGGGCATAAGCGGACTAGCGTGCAGTGATCACTGGGACTTCAAGGAGGAAAAAGAAAGGACTTTGTCGGTTCTTCACTTCGTTGTGATATAGTGTAGGTACTGTGTGTGAGTCTTAGCACAGTCGTGGATGGTATCTTAAGTTACCGTCTGTTGGATTACCAACGGTAATTACAGACTGCGCGCGTGCTGCGTGCAGCGCGGCAGCACCTGATATCTCCTGGTGGAGCGCGTGAGACTGGCTACGTGGAGCGCAGTGGTGCCTGTGTTGCAGTGAAATACGTAGAGCACGGTGGGGAGCGCGGTATAATCTGGTGTTCGCGCTTCTTCTGGCTACATATTGACGGCAAGTGGAAGTGTGAGAGAGCATTTCCGGCGCTACGGCATTGGAGGAAAGGACCTTTAGTTCCAGCATATGGACATTAGAAGAAAGGACTTAGGAAACGCGGTGGAGAGTACATTGTTGCCGAATTGATTGTTTGCAGCACAGTGGGAAAGATACTGCTGTCAATTTGACATTAACTCAAGGCTTTAAATCTCCAGTTTGACTTGTGGAACGCATATTAAGTGCATATTTTTATGTACATATTGTACTCATGTTGGTCAATTTTTTTTTTTTATATATTTTTTTTGTTTGTCTGTGTAATTGCAGGGTACAACGTACAGTATGGGGTTGATTAATTTATTCTAGGGTCAGTATCAACATGGATTTGCATGCCATTGCACCACCACCGTCATTTTTATCCCAACCAGGTGAGCCATCGCTTGAGTGGGAAGAATGGATAGATGTTTTTGATAACTATTTAGAAGCAATTGATGGGCGTAACTTTTGTCTTGGGAGGAAAAAGGCTATTCTATTAAATGCTTTGGGCAAGGAAGGGCAACACATCTTTAAGTATCTACCGGCATTACCTATTCAAGAAGATCAACCTGATGTAGATGTTTATTCTGATGCACGCAAACGTTTAGAAATTAGATTTGCAAAGGGTAGAAATATTGTGATTAGACGCCACAAATTTTATACTCAGCCACAACGTCCCGGTGAGTCGATCGATGACTTTGTTACCAGATTAAGAGAGTTATCGTTAAAATGTCAGTTTGGCCCAAAGACTGATGAGATGATATGTGATCAACTTATAGTACAGTGCAACATTCGCAAGATACAAGACAGGTTGTGGGCTGCTAAGAATCCTACTCTTAAAGATGCCATAGAAATAGCTAAAGTAATAGAAGAATCTGAGTACTGCATGAGGGTAATGGATAAGAGGGAGGAAAAAAATTGTGTGTCAGTCATTGGCCAACATACAGACAGTGAAGTTTTTAGTAGCAAAAGTGGTGCAAGTGCGTACAAAATCAGTAAAGGTGGTCAAAGCGCAAAAGTAACTGGGAAAGCATGCAATAACTGTGGTAGTTACAATCACAGTACTGGAGCTAGAAATTGTTTCGCGAAGGTAAAGGACTGTAGGAAGTGTAACCAAAAAGGACACTTTGCCAGGATGTGTCAAAGTACTGCAAAGATGAGAGTAGCAGTGTTATCAGAAGGATCTGATGATAGTTTGAATGGATGCCCGGATAGAGTATTAATAGTTGAGGATGAATGCAATAGGAAACAGAGACCCACAGCTGAATTCCTTATAAAGGGACAGGCTATTCATTTAATGGTTGACTCTGGGTCTCTATATACCATTATACCAAAGGGTTTATTCAGGTCCAAGTGGCCAGACACTAAGCTATTGCCGAAAGATATCAACCCTGGTGGGTATCAGGGAGAAAAAATCGATATCATGGGCTATATGTTAGCTGATATCACCTTTGGTGAAAGGATTATTCAAGGGAAAGTGTATGTTGCAGAAGCTGGTCCGCCGATTCTCGGGAGGGCTCATCAATACGATTTACACATCACTATAAATCCACGTGCGGAGAATCCCATCATGGTTGTTCAGGAGGTGGCATTGGAAGACATTATGAGGGGTGCAGACAGTGTGTTTCGTGAGGAAATGGGTGAACTTAAGGGGTACGTGCATAGAATTAAATTGAAACATGGCGCGATTCCAGTCCAACATAAAGTTAGAAGAGTACCTGTTTTGGTAAGAGAGGTAGTAAACAAATTAATAAGTGACATGTTAAAAAGAGGAATAATTGAGCCAGTGGAGACATCAGAGTGGATTTCTCCAGTGGTTATTACACACAAAGCTGACGGAAAATTGAGATTTTATGTTGATTTGAGGAGTCTGAATCAATGTGTTGTTGCAGACAATTTTCCACTCCCAAATATCAACGAACTTTTGACTCTACTGAAGGGTGGAAAATTCTTCACGAAACTAGATCTGAAGCATGCATATCATCAGATCAAGTTGCACAATGACTCTAAGGGGGTCATTCCGAAACTGGCGGTCCAAGACCGCCAGGGCCGGGGACCACGGAAGCACCGCCAACAGGCTGGCGGTGCTTCCCAGCCCATTCTGACCGCGGCGATAAAGCCGCGGTCAGAAAAGGGGATCCGTCGGTTTCCCGCCGGATTTCCCCTGCACGGGCTGAATCTCCATGGCGGCGGTGCAAGCAGCGCCGCCATGGAGATTCCGACCCCCTTCCCGCCATCCTGTTTCTGGCGGTTTTTACCGCCAGGAACAGGATGGCGGGAACGGGTGTTGTGGGGCCCCTGGGGGCGCCTGCACTGCCCATGCCACTGGCATGGGCAGTGCAGGGGCCCCCTAACAGGGCCCCATAAAGATAAGCAGACAGTGAAAATCGCGACGGGTGCAACTGCACCCGTCGCACCCCTGCAACTCCGCCGGCTCCATTCGGAGCCGGCTTCCTTGTTTCAGGGCCTTTCCCGCTGGGCCGGCGGGCGCTCTTTTGGCGGTCGCCCGCCGGCCCAGCGGGAAAGCCAGAATGGCATCCGCGGTCTTTTGACCGCGGAGCGGCCATTTGGCGGTTCCCGCCAGGCGGGCGGCTCCCGCTGCCCGCCAGGGTCAGAATGACCCTCTAAGTCTTAAACTTCTTTCATAATCATGGAAGGCACGTTCCGATTTACACGAATGCCTTTTGGGTTATGTTCGGCGGCCAGTGTGTTTTAAAGAGTGATGACTGATGTATTCCATGATTTAGAAAATGTACTATATTTCCAGGATGATATCTTAATTTTTGGAGACACTGTGGAGAGTCATAATTCCACTTTGAAACAGGTTCTGGACAGAATCTCTAATGCTGGACTGACTTTGAGGAAGGAGAAATGTGTGTTTTTGGTCAGGGAGATAGAAGATCTTGGGCATACACTTTCGGGGGAAGGTATCAAGCCTAAGAACAACCTACTGGATTCTATTAAATTGGTTCCACCACCTCAGGACAAAGATCAATTGAGGTCCTTTTTAGGAATGATAGAATATTACTCGAAATTCGTGAAGAACTTTGCCTCTAAGACTGAGATTTTGAGAGCGTTGTTGAGGAAAGGGACAAGGTTTTTGTGGTCCAGCGTACAACAAGAGTGTTTTGAGGCCACCAAAGAGGAGGTGTGCTCCGCTGGCATATTGACTCCTTTTGACACTGGCAAAAAATCCCTAATCACGGTGGATGCGATTGCATGTGGTATAGGAGCTGTGTTAGCGCAAATACCCCCAACAGGTGAAAAAACTGTTGCGTTTGCTTCACGTTCTCTAATGGATTCAGAGAGTAATTACTCCGTTATTGAGAGAGAAGCTTTGGTCGCAGCTTGGGGCATGGAGTACTTTAGAGTCTATGCATGGGGAACGTGTGTGACTCTATGTTCCGTCCACAAACCTTTGTTGAAGATTCTGGTGGTCATTCTGACCGCGGCGGGCGGCGGTCGCCGCCCGCCGCCCGCCATGTGGTTACCGCCGAATGACCGCTCCGCGGTCAGGAGACCGCGGCGGCCATTCTGGCTTTCCCGCTGGGCCGGCGGGCGACTGCCAAAAGGCCGCCCGCCGGCCCAGCGGGAAAGCCCCTGCAACGAGGATGCCGGCTCCGAATGGAGCCGGCGGAGTTGCAGGGGTGCAACGGGTGCAGTGGCACCCGTCGCGATTTTCACTGTCTGCCAAGCAGACAGTGAAAATCTGTATGGGGCCCTGTTAGGGGGCCCCACGACACCCGTTCCCGCCATCCTGGTTCTGGCGGTGAAAACCGCCAGAAACAGGCTGGCGGGAAGGGGGTCGGAATCCCCATGGCGGCGCTGCAAGCAGCGCCGCCATGGAGGATTCCCTGGGCCAGGGGAAAACCGGCTGGAAACCGCTGGTTCCCCTTTTCTGACCGCGGCTTTACCGCCGCGGTCAGAATAGCCCTGGAAGCACCGCCAGCCTGTTGTCGGTGCTTCCGCGGTCCCCGGCCCTGGCGGTCATGGACCGCCAGGGTCGGAATGACCCCCTCTGTCTTCTGGTGGGGCCGGGAAGTGTTCTGCAAGACTGGCTCGACTAGCAGCAAGGTTACAGGAATATATGTACGCCCTACAATACATACCAGGGTAGAAGAACGTGCAGGCAGACTGCTGGTCACACTTACCTTTAGATTGGAAGGTAGTTGATGGAGAAGGTGTGTTGAAGCATGAGAGTGAAGGTGCAGTAGCGAGTGTCTGTGATGTAGCTCAGTGGACCCTGGGGGCAGTGAGTGAGGAAGAGTGGGAGCAAAGTTTAACACAGGATGAGGTGTTGAAGGGAGATGTCAAAATGATAGTGGAAGGAGGAAGGAGAGAAAGTACCTTACCCCCAGCTCTTAGGCCATATGGTAAAGTCTTGGACGAGTTGTCTATTTTGGGAAATGGAGTTTTGGTACGGGGAGAAAGGTTGATACCTCCGGTAGGTGTCAGGAAAAGGTTATTTGATATAGCCCATGAAGGTCATTTAGGACAAACGATGTCAAAAAAACGCCTCAGGGCTGAGTTTTGGTGGCCAGGTATGGACGATGATGTGGTAAACTGGGTGGAAAGGTGTTCTGAATGCATAGAGAGCGAGAAAAGGTTGAAGGTGGGCAGACAAACTGTGTGTGGCACCATGCAGGATCCAGGCATAGCTTGGCATATGGTTTGTGGTGATTTTATTGGTCCAATGGCAGGTGTGAGTTACAGTCAGAGGTTTGCGTTTGTCTTGGTTGATTTGAATACCAAATGGTTAGTTGTTAAGTTTATGGCGGAGGTGACAACAGTCTCTACAATAAGGATTTTATCTGAAATTTTCAGTGAGGAAGGTTTTCCTGATTGTCTCGTCACTGATAATGGTACTCAACTTACATCAGATCGTATGAAGCAGTTCTTAAATGAGTGTGGTGTAAAGCATGCACGCACGTCTCTCTATAATCCTCAGGGAAATGGCACTGTAGAAAGAGCTAATAGACTGGTTAAGGGTGCCATTCAACTAGCTTTGGCAAATAGACTGAGTGTAGGAAAAGTTGTGAGTGATTTGGTGTGGGTTTATCGGACTACGGCAAATAACACTTCGGTTTCTTCGCCTTTTAAGTTGATGCGGGGCAGAACGCCTAGTACCAAGCTAACTCCGTTTTGGATTAAAGCTCTTTTGGAAGGAAATGGAGTTGAGCGGGAATGTCAGGAGAGTGAAAGGAAACATAGTAAAAAAATAGTTCCTGGTGATTGGGTGAAAATAAAATCGGGACGGTGTGTCAGAGGATTAAACACATTTTGTGTGTCATTTCAAGTTAAGCATATCGGCAGATGGCATGTCATGTTAGAAAATGGTTAAAAGTGGAATTTTAGGAGGGTAGCTAGGTTTGGTGCGCAAGACTCAAGGTTTGGTACACAGAGGAGTGTTTGTGAGGAGTCAGTGTTGGGTGAGAGTGAAGGAGTAATTTCAGAATGCCCGAGTTCTACTAAAGAGGTTGGGTCAAACCCTTTAACATTTAATGTTGAGGTGGATGGATCCAGGGGAGAAGCTTCACAGGATATAGTGAAGGGTGCTACATTTTCCTCAAGGGTTTTTGTAGAGGACAGTGTATCTTCTTCCCAAACATCAGGGATTGAATCTCCTGGCATTATTTCAGGTGGTGAACAATGTCCTGAATCTTCCAGAGTTGTCCCAAGGTGTGTACAAAGTCCTGGGGAGGAATGTTTGCCTACAAGAGAGCAGAGACAAAGACGCCCTCCTTTGTATTTGCAAGATTATGTAAGATAATCATTTTTAAAGTGGTACATATTGTAAGTGATATTATTTCAAACTATGTTTTTTTTTTTTTGGGGGGGTTATGTGTAGTATGTGCATTTACTATTGTTATAAATCAAAAGGGAGTAGGATGTTATTATGTAAAGGGGGAGGATGTTGTAATGTGTAGCTTAGTAATATTAGAATGTTTGTAGGTTGGTATGGGAACGGAACTTGACATGCCACCCGGGGACAGTTATTGGAAGCTGGCCGAGGTGGAGGTCACACTTGTATCGTGTTACTTCAATAAACGTCTAATGAAGACATCTTCCTGTTGGAGTCCTCTGTTACAACACGCTGCTTTTTCCGATGCACGGTCACCTGTGCGGCTTTATTTTTTACACTAACCAGGTACTTTGTGCCAAATCATCATTTCCATTGTTCTCTATAGAGTAAGACTCTCAGGCCCTCATTACAACATTGGTGGTAAATCCCGCTTACCGCCGTGCAGAAGAACGCCAACACACTGCCGCGGCCGTGGAATCCCACCACAACTATTACAGCCCACAGCTCAGAATCCGCCAAAATCTAGACACCCACACAAGTCCGCCACACCAAAGGTCAGTGATAAACTGGTGATAACAAAACCTCCACCGTCACGCCAACAGGAATACTCCCACACTATCATGACCCACGAATCCACGCGGCGGTCTTTCAACCGCGTTATTCCATTGGCGGTACACACTGCCGCGCTCAAAATACACACACATTTACAAAACACAACCACATTGGACAATTCCAAATACACATACCTGATACACATACACCCACCACTCCCACACACCCAATACAATATAAAACACACACACACATTACCCACAAACCATTACAATGAACAATTTGGAAGAAGCAGAGAGACAGCAAAGCAAAGACCATACCAGCATACAGAGGCACACAACACCATCACTCATACACATCCACGCACAAAACAACACACACCCCTAAACATCACCCCACACATCACAACACACACACCCTCACACATCACTCATACCACCCCATGGCGTCGCAAAGACACCCCAGGTTTTCTCAGTAGGAGCTCAGGGTCATGGTGGAGGAAATCATCCGGGTAGAGCCACAGCTATTCGGATCACAGGTGCAGCACACCTCCATAGCTAGGAAGATGGAGCTATGGCGCAGAATTGTGGACAGGGTCAACGCAGTGGGACAGCACCCAAGAACACGGGATGACATCAGGAAGGGGTGGAACGACCTACAGAGGAAGGTGCATTCCGTTGTCTCAAGACACCACATTGTGGTTCAGAGGATTGGCGGCGGACCCCCACCTCCTCCCTCACAACTAACAACATGGGAGGAGCAGGTATTGGCTATACTGCATCCTGAGGGCCTCGCAGGAGTAGCTGGAGGAATGGACTCTGGTAAGTCAAATCTTTCACTACTTCATCCCCCACCCTACCTGCATGCTATCACATACCCCCACCCTCGCACTCACCCCCATCACTCAAACTCCTCACATATGTCCCACTATCACAAACCACACATCCCAACACCAAGCCCTGCATGCAACAACAAAGCATGGACAACCATCACCAATGCATGTCCACTACACATACCCACACAGAACCCCAAACAATTATTACACAAAGTCCTACACAGGAATGGAAGCACTAGGGTACAGGATCACCCACCCATTGCACACCATGGCACACACAGATGCAATAATCATGCCTTTACACCCCTGCAGGACCCCTTCCCAACGTCACCAGACAGGAGGGTCCCGACATGTCCACTCCACCCACAGAAGAGACCCACAGTGATGACAGCAGCTCTGTCCAACTGGATCTAGATGGCCAGCCCGGCCCATCTGGGACCTCGGGACAGTCAGTTCCCCTGACACAGTCACAGGCCACTCCAGAGCCTCCCCTCTCAGGAAACACCAGCA
The DNA here is from genome assembly GCF_031143425.1 of Pleurodeles waltl. Lineage (NCBI taxonomy): Eukaryota > Metazoa > Chordata > Amphibia > Caudata > Salamandridae > Pleurodeles > Pleurodeles waltl. The sequence continues at coordinate 774,861,320 of NC_090445.1, read as the reverse complement.
CAGCACCCACCCAGCAGGCCCATATCTCTGTCCCCAGGACACGTCAAGCAGCAGTGTATCCACCACTGCAGGGAACCCAGGCTAACCCACCACCCCAAGAACAGCAGGGACCTCGGGGCAGTGGGCACACGGTTCAGGGGACAGAGGCCCAGGAAAACCGGGTTAACTGAGAGGTCTGCTGTGCGACAGGGGGAGGACAGGCCAAGGGAACCCACTCTCCACGAGGCCTTCTCCAACATCATGGGAGCGTACCATCATTCCCAGGAGACAATGGCAACGGTACTGGCCAAGTTTCAGGAGACGCAGCGGCTGCAGGAGGAACAGTATTTGGGGTTCAGAGAGGAACTCAAGTCCATCAACACTACCCAGGGCACCATTGTAGGGGTGCTGAAGGACCTCGTGAACACCAGGAGGGACACTGTGGCACACCAAGGGGCACCTGACAATAGCCTGGACGATGAACTGCCCATCACCTCTGCCGGTGCTAGTGGACAGGAGACACTTGCACAGGACCACGGCACCAGCACCCCACCCCCTGCAGATGGAGAACCACCCCGCAAGCGGTCCCTGAGATCCAGGACAAAGACAGAGAACAATGCCAAGACCCCGCCAAGAAATGAGACCACCCTGAATGTCATCCTTCTGTCCCACTTTGTCACCCTGTCCATCCTTAAACTGCCCTAGCTCCACTTCCTATGCCCCTTTGAACAATGCACCTGGGAGACAAATAACTGGACTCTGCCATGGACATTCCTCCACCATCACCCCTTCCCATTTCACAACCCCTTCCACTATTTAGCACTTAAATAAACACCCTTGAATCACAAAACAATCTGGAGTCAGTCTGTGCTTTCACAAATATGTATTTGCAATAACTGAGGGAAATAACAATGTCCATTGTATTGTCAACATACCTATGTCACATAGCTCTAGTCCATGAGGTAACATAGCAGAGGTCACACAGTGGGACCCACATCTGTGAAATCGAAAGGGAAAGTGACAAATTAGGGTCCATACACTGGGTGAATGTGACAGACAGATAATAGGTCGAACAATTTTATCAGATGTAGGAGGCAGTGATGTCTTCTTAGCTGTGTCTCACTGGAAGTATTGCTGGATCACGGTGTTTCTGTTGTGTATGTCCTCTTCTTCTGCCTCCTCTTCTTCACTGTCCACAGGCTCCACAGCTGCCACAAGAGCTCCTTCTGGACCATCGTTCTGCAGAAAAGGCACCTGTCATCGCAAAGCCAAGTTGTGCAGCATACAGCAGGCCACGATGATCTGGCACACCTTCTTTGGTGAGTAGTACAGAGAACCACCTGTCATATGGAGGCACCAGAACCCGGCCTTCAGGAGGCCGAAGGTCCTCTCTATAACCTTCCTGGTTCGCCCATGTGCCTCATTGTAGCGTTCCTCTGCCCTTGTCCTGGGATTCCTCACTGGGGTCAGTAGCCATGACAGGTTGGGGTAGCCAGAGTCACCTGCAAATGTCGAGGGACAACTTTTAGACACACACTAACCATTAGGGACAACCTCAGACCCAGACAACTATTCACACTGTATAGGGTCCTTGTCCTCACCTAGTAGCCACACACGGTGCCTCTGGAGTTGCCCCATCACGTAAGGGATGCTGCTATTCCTCAGAATGTAAGTGTCATGCACTGAGCCAGGAAATTTGGCATTCACATGGGAGATGTACTGGTCGGCCAAACACACCATCTGCACATTCATCGAATGGTAGCTCTTCCGGTTTCTGTACACCTGTTCACTCCTGCGGGGGGTACCAAGGCCACATGTGTCCCATCTATGGAACCTATGATGTTGGGGATATATCCCAGGGCATAGAAGTCACCTTTCACTGTAGGCAAATCCTCCACCTGAGGGAAAACGATGTAGCTGCGCATGTGTTTCAGCAGGGCAGACAACACTCTGGACAACACGTTTGAGTGCATAGGCTGGGACATCCCTGATGCTATGGTCACTGTTGTTTGAAAAGACCCACTTGCCAGGAAATGGAGTACTGACAGGACCTGCACTAGAGGGGGGATTCCTGTGGGATGCAGACAGCTGACATTAGGTCTGGCTCCAACTGGGCACACAGTTCCTGGATTGTGGCACGATCAAGTCTGTAGGTGACAATCACATGTCGCTCTTCCATTGTCGACAGGTCCACCAGCGGTCTTTACACCGGAGGATGCCGCCATCTCATCACCTGCCCCAGCGGACGTGCTCTATGGATGAGAACAGCGAGCAGAGGGTCAGCCAACACTGAGGTACTAAAACAACAACTTTATTGCACACATTTGTCAATCCGCTATGTGCCTGTCTTAGTGTGTATGCAAGGCCTAGATATGTGTGACGCATTTAAAAATAATGCCATGTGGCCCCCTGAAATGGCGGCTGCCTGACCTGTAATGTGGGACAAGGGGATATGAGGTAACTGCACTGGCGTTGTACACCGTCGCGGTAGGCGGTCGAAGACCTTGGCGCAATCCTGCATTGGTTAACATTGGACCCTATAGGTCCCAGGATCCAATGACGATGTGCGCCGGCGGTGACGGTACGCACCGCCGCGGACGTGACCGCCATTTTCTCTCTGTTCAATCACTTGATACCTGATCTTCAACAGGAGAGGACCTACACTGCAAGTGCTGCTGTGACCTCAGTCTGGAAGCGACGATGGCTCATGTGTCTGGGGAAAGGGCCCCTGCCTTCACCACAGAGGAGTTGGATAAACTAGTGGATGGGGTCCTCCCCCAGTACACGCTACTCTACGGTCCTCCAAACAAACAGGTGAGTACACTGTGAGCATGCTGTATGGGCAATGCCTGTTTGGAGTGGTGTGGATGGGAGATAGGGGGGGGGATGAGGCATTCATGATCCAACGGTGAGTGTATGAACGGTTGTACGACGGAATGCCGACTTACAAAACAACGGGTGCCTAAACAACGAGGTCGGAACACCGACCTCGTTGTTACTACTAATGCCTTTACCACGAATGCCTTAACAACAATATTTTGTTGTAAAGGCATTCCTGGTAAAGTCATTAGTAACAGGCACCCATTGATCCTGCATGCCTCACCCCACCCCCCCAACCCCAACCCAAAACCTAAAACCCCCAACCCCCCACCCAATCCCCAAAACCAAAAACGCCCCACCCCCAACCCAAAACCTAAAACCCCGACCCCCTCCCCAAAACCAAAAACGCCCCACCCCCCCAACCCCACCCCAAAACCTAAAACCCCGACCCCCACCCCCTCCCCAAAACCAAAAACGCCCCACCCCCCCAAACCCACCCCAAAACATAAAACCCCCGACCCCCCACCCCCTCCCCAAAACCAAAAACACCCCACCCCCCCAACCCCACCCCAAAACCAAAAACCCCGACCCCCCACCCCCTCCCCAAAACCAAAAACGCCCCACCCCCCAACCCCACCCCAAAACCTAAAACCCCCGACCCCCTACCCCCTCCCCAAAACCTAACACCCCCCACTTACCTGAGTCGTCGCCTCATCTGCATCATCCTCCTCAGCCGACTCCCTTGTTTGTACCTTAACCATGCATGTTCGTTGTTCAGGACATGCATGGTTAAGGCACAAAATAATGAAGTTGTGGTTAAAGAAAGCGTTGTTCCGCTTTCGTTAACCAGGACTTCGTTATAAAAAAGTCGGCATAAAGGATGTTTCCCTGTATGAACATCAGGGCAAGGGTGGGAACGTGGGCCAATGACTGTGACGGTCCAGACGATTAATGTTGTACCTTTTTCCCCTGTACTTTTCCTGTAGGTCAGCGCCCACCAGAAGAAAGATATTTGGCGTGCCATCGCCAAGGACATCCGGGCCCTGGGGGTCCACCACAGACGGAGCACCCACTGCCGTAAAAGATGGGAGGACAATTGCCGCTGGAGCAAGAAGACGGCAGAGGCCCATCTGGGGATGGCCTCCCAACGTGGGAGGGGTGCCCGCCGCACCATGACCCCCTGACGTTCCGGATCCTGGCGGTGGCGTATCCGGAGTTGGGTGGGCGCTTGAAGGCATCACAGCAGCCACAAGGGGGTGAGTACAATCACATCCCTCTGACTCTGCGTGCATTGGAGGTGTCTGGGTGGGGGAGGTGGGTTCCCCTAGGCTAGGGCGAGCCTTGTAGGCAAGGACCCTTTGTGAGGCAGGCTAAGTGGCACCCCAACCCCACCAATAGTAAGAGCCATCTACACCTAGTCAGGCTCCTGTGACTTCCATGTGTGCAGCAATCGGGCATAGGCCATGTACCCCATGTCCCTGTGAGGAATTAGGGAACTCTAAGTGCATGGCGTTGTGCAGAGGGCTGCTGTGTCTGTAGTGTTCAACGGTGGCGGTATTGCATGTACTGAACATGTCTTTCTACTTTCTCCCCCCCCCCTTTTTGTGGTCTCCCTGTTCTTGTGTGCATCAGCATCATCAGGCGGAGGAGCTGTGCCACTGGAGCAGGAGGGCGCTGCATCCCACATGGCCCTGGAGGCCGACACTACGGAGTCAGAATTCACCAGTGGGACGGAGGGCGAGGGGAGCTCCACGGCGGGGACTGGAGCAGAGACCAGTGACACCGACTCCTCCTCTGATGGGAGCTCCCTAGCGGTGGCGGGCCCCTCTGTGCCCCCCCACATCTACAGGTACAGCTGCCACCCCCCTACCAGCACCGCCCTCCCAGCAGCACCTCAGCGTGTGCCCCGTGGCCACTCACCCAGGAGGGTGGGCTTCTCCTTCGCCCCAGACACCTCAGCCCCTACCCCCGTCAGCCCTGCTGCCCTCAGTGAGGAGGCCATTGACCTCCTGAGATCCCTCACTGTTGGGCAGTCTACCATTCTGAATGCCATCAAGGGTGTAGAGCGGCAGTTGCAACAGACAAATGCATACCTGGAGGGCATTCATTCTGGCGAGGCAGCCCAACAGCGAGCATTTCAGACTCTGGCCTCAGCACTGATGGCAGCCATTGTCCCTGTGTCCAACTGCCCCCCTCCAATTTCCTCCACCCAGAGCCAATCCCCAGTACCTCAGCCTATCCCAAGCACACCATCACACCAGCATGCACACACCTCAACACACAAGGCTAGCTCTGGCAAACATAAGCACCACACATCCCACAGGCACTCACACAAGCATCATACCCATGCACACATACCAACATCCACTGCCTCCACTGTGTCCCCCTCCTCCACGTCTCCCTCCTCCCTCTCTGTCATGTCTCCACTCACACCTGCATGCACTACATCCTCAGCCACTACCTCCATCACCAGCACGCCCATCACCACACACCGCTCACGTGCATTCACCACCCCACTACCATTCACACATCCCCTGTGTCCTCTACCAGTGTGTCTGTGAGCCCTCCTCCCAAAGTACACAAACGCAGTCACACACCCACCCAACATCCATCCACCTCATGACAGCCTCCAGCCCATGCACCTTCACCCAAAGTCAGCAAACGAACACCTCCTACAACCACTACCTCTTCCTCCACTCCCAAACCCCCTCCATCTACCCATCCCAGTGTGTCTAGAAAACTTTTCCTGTCAAACCTTGACCTCTTCCCTTCACCTCCCCCACCCCTTCCATCCCCTAGGGCCCGCCTTTCCAGGTCCCAACCCAGCACCTCAGCCACCACATCAAGGGGCACAGTGGTGCCAGCAGTAACCGGTTTCTGGAGTGCGCCAAGCAGCAGGGCTGCCAGTGTCCCAAGGAGCGAGGCCAAAGACATTCACCCACCTCCAAAACAGAAGAAGATGCCCACATCCTGGAGGGAGAAGGCCAAAACACCAAGGGCTCAGCCAGGACAACAGTTGGGAGTGGGAAGACAGCTGCGCCACCATCCAAGGTGGGGAAGGGCCTGAGAAAGAAAGGCAAGTCAACGTCGCTGCCAACCTGCATGGCGGACAAGACCGCCACCGGCACCGCCACATGCGCTGCTGCCACGGGCACCGCCGCCAACACCCAAGATACTGAGCCCTTCACTTGCACAGTAGACACTGTGCCCTTCAGCAGCACCAAGGTCAGTGAGCCCGCCACCAGCACCACCGCTCATGACACCACTGCCAGCACCAAGGTCAGTGAGCCCCCCACCAGCACCGCCGCTCAGGACACCGCCGCCAGCACCAAGGTCAGTGAGCCCCCCACCAGCACCGCCGCTCATGACACAGCTGCCAGCACGGAGGTCAATGAGCCCCCCACCAGCACTGCTGCCCAATGAGTGCCGCAAGCATCGCCGCTACTGAGCCTGACGCCAGCACCGCCAGCGTCCACGCCACATCCTGAGCCAGTGGTACCACCGCAGACATGGCTGCCATCCCCAGTGGTCATTCGTACGAGGCTGGTGGTCAGTTCCAGGGGCCTGGCCACCTTGCATGTTGCACCACCGTCAGTGGAGTGTCACATCCACTACCTCAGTCCTTTGCAGGATGAAGCACTCTGTGCAAAAAGCCCCCTCCAGAACCAGTGGAGAAAGCCATCCACTACCTCTGTCCTTGGCAGGATGAAGCACTCTGGGCACAAAGCCCCCTCCAGAGCCAGTGGAGTATCAGATCCACTACCTCTGTCCTTGGCAGGATGAAGCACTCTGGGCACAAAGCCCCCTCCAGAACCAGTGGAGAAAGGCATCCACTACCTCTGTCCTTGGCAGGATGAAGCACTCTGGGCACAAAGCCCCCTCCGGAACCAGTGGGGTATCACATCCACTACCTCTGTCCTTGGCAGGATGAAGCGCTATGGGCACAAAGCCCCCTCCAGAACCAGTGGAGACTGTCATCCACTTGACAGACTGTGGCTTTGCACTCCCCAGGATAAAGCAGTGGGCAAACCATCCACTGGAGAGACTTGAGAGACTGTGGCTTTGCACTCCCCAGGATAAAGCAGTGGGCAACCCACCCACTGGAGAGACATGAGAGACTGTGGCTTTGCACTCCCCAGGATAAAACAGTGGGAAAACCACCCACTGGAAAGACTTGAGAGACTGTGGCTTTGCATTCCCCAGGATAAAGCAGTGGGCAAACCACCCACTGGAGAGACTTGAGAGACTGTGGCTTTGCACTCCCCAGGATAAAGCAGTGGGCAAACCACCCACTGGAGAGACTTGAGAGACTGTGGCTTTGCACTCCCCAGGATAAAGCAGTGGGCAAACCACCTACTGGAGAGACATGAGAGACTGTGGCTTTGCACTCCCCAGGATAAAGCAGTGGGCAAACCACCCACTGGAGAGACTTGAGAGACTGTGGCTATGCACTCCCCAGGATACATCAATGGGCATGGAGCCCCCTCGTGGGGCTGGCGTCGTGCACTCATCCGGCTGAGGTACCTCCCTTCCCTTCTCCCTGAGGTGCCTGTGTTTTTTTCGATCTGATGCCCCTGCAGTGTTCTCTCCGTTTTGATCGGGTATCTTGTGTGGGCCTCGCCCATGCATTTTGGGCCCACTGGTCCACGGACTATATTGGTGCAGCACCTGGACTTTAATTCTTGGTGTACATATTTGTTAATAGTGTATATAAATTTTGAATTAATGTATTTTACATGATTACAATCGTTCAACTCATTTCCTTTTGTCCGTGCGTTCTTCCAAGGTGGGTTAGGGGTTGTAAATGTAATGTTTCAGCATATATTGGTGTGTGTGTTGTTGTGGGTGAGGGTGGGGGTGTTGCATGTTGCGTGTGTGTGTCACTCTCTTTTCCCTCCCCCCTCCCCTGTGTTGTAGGTGCAGTACTCACCTTGGTCGTCGCCGCCGTCGGTCGTGCTCCTTGTAGAGGAGCAGGAAGACAATCGCAGGGAGTATTTGGAGTTCAGGCTCCATGGTGTCCTGGTTCCTCATGGAATGTTTAGAGGTGAGTGTTTCCCCTTCCAAGTCCTGTTTCCGCTGTGTTTTTGTTCGCGTTGAATCCGCCCCGGAAAAGTTGGCGGATTGGCCTGTCATAATAGTGTGGGCTGTACATTGCCTCCCGCCTGTCTGTTGGCGGTGACCGCCATGCTGTTTGTTTGTACCGCCATAGCGGTCGGAGTGTCAAAGTGGCTGTCTATGTTGGTGGTTTCCACCACGGTCATAATTCAATTTTTTTTACCGCCGGCCTGTTGGCGGTTTTACCGCCGCTTTACCACCGACCGCCAGGTTTGTAATGAGGGCCTTATTCTTTTGAAGTTTCATATTTTAACTTGTGTAGTTTGGAATTGTGTAATTTTGCTCTTGTTTGATTTAGATAAATATTACCTATTTTTCTAAACTGGTGTGGTGTCCATTTTGTGGTGTTTTCACTGTATTACTGTGTGTGTTGTCACAAGTAATTTACACATTGCTTCTGAGATAAGCTTAACTGCTTGTGCTAAGCGACCAAGGGGGTGAGTGGGCAGTTATCCAAGTGTTTTTCTCCATTACCCTGACTACATTGAGGGTCCTTGCTTAGACAGGGGTTAACCTGACTGGCATGCAAAGATCCCATTTCTAATACTTTCCATCCAAAATCCAAATCCAAAATGACCGAGCATTTTTGGTTGAGGCTCAGGGAGGAACCTACCATCTGTACATTAGCCTCACTTTGCCCTCTGCTCAAGAAAGAGGATGTTTTCCTGAATATACATCTCATATATGAAGGCATAATCCTGGGTATTACACATAATTTTCACAAAGCACAATTCCTGACACTATGCCAAATGTAAATGTTGATTTAGGAGTAGTAGGTCTAAACATCCGTCTGTGCACTTGCCTGTGAATATTTTTCTCATTGATATTTTAACTTTAATATTAAAGTATCCTGTCCTGAAACCATTTTCTAGTTACTAAAAACAATGCCCCAAAGATCACCAACTTGATCAAATGATGAAAAATGAGATAAAAGCTCAGATCATCTGGTTGGTTAGCTAGTGGCTTAGCCAATGCTACACTGCTCTTGTAAGATAAAATACAAATTACATACAAACTATATACAGTGAGGAAATTAACAACATTATAAGGGGGAAACACAATTGAGAAGTGCCCTCTAAATTTCAGCCATCCAACTTAGATTTTGGCCCGTACTGAGTGGTTCTAAACGTATATTGCTCTCTACGTTACCATCACGCGCACTCTCCCTTCAATGAGAAAAATGAATGAGCCAATTAAAAAAATGGCTCTTTGGGATTGGGTACCAGGGCTTAATAAGGCTCAGGTGGGGACCACTAGGTCCCCCTCACCTTTAAAAAAAAACATAAGGCCCAGTGGGATTTGGGCCCCAGGGCCTAATGAGGTTTGGGGAGGGAAGGCACTTGGTCCCCTCCCCATTAAAAAAACATAAGGTATTGTGGGAGGAGTTGCTGCAGGCATTGTGGCCAACTTGAGAACAATTTTTATGGGAAAGGGAGCCAATGCCCCCCGGCCCTCATTAGGCCCTGGGGGCACTATTTCTCAGAGTCTTTCGTATTTTCAAGAGGAGGGGGCTATATGCCTCCCTCGCCAGGCCTTATTAGGCCATCTTGACCCTGTCCCACAAGGTTTATTTTTAAAGGGGGGTGCAGGTCCCACTTCCTAGAGCCTTAGTAGACCCTGGGGACTCCATTCCCAGGCCACTATTTAAAATAAAGGTTTGGGGAGTCACAACCCCTCTCGGGACTTTTCTGGCCCCAGGGACCCCATCCTCTGGGGCCTGCCTTAGTAAAGGTGGGTGCCCTAGTTTTCATCCACTGCACCCTCCATACACTGACTTCTTAGAGGCTGTGGTGGGAGCCCTAGGGCCCCAGAGGCCACAGCTGGCTCCCCGGATGCAGGGAGAGCCAGCATTGCTTCCACCATCAGGGAGTCGCTACTTATGCAGCTTCCTCTGGGTAGGAGCAATATATTGATCTGTTTCCATGGCCGCATCAATGCAGACAGAGAAACAGGTCAAAAGTCTGCTACCAGCTGCCTGGAGCATTTTTAAAACTCCTGCCTGCTGGGAGCGGACTTTGGGCCTGATTTAGATCTCAAGGGTAACAGTCCCGCCATCACTTTTCCATCTAAAAACCCACCCGCCGCCATGACAATCGGTTCACCCTATTTAGATGTTAGCAGGAGCATAGGTGAAATACTGCTGATGGTCCTTTAACCACCGAGCCAATCACGATGTGCATTTCCGCTGACACAACTTTGGTGGCTAAACCTCCATACCTGAGTGTGTAAATTGGGAGGGATAAAAGGACTAAACTCACCTTTTTCCACTTTTGTCACTTACGACCGCCATGAACCTGATCATACCAGTCCTATTATTGCTGCGGCTCCTGGACCAAGAAGAAAATCAACCCCGTAGTCGCTGGAACTGAAGTTAAGTCACTGTTATATCTGTCATTCTCTCAATTGTTGCGGGACTCGTGCATGTGTAAGAATTACAATTTTCATTTCAGGTATCACTTTGTTCATCTTCATTGCTTTCCCATCTGGACATAATTAAGGACACTTACAAGTCATTTGGGCTATGTGTAACTCTGTTCCCAATGTGTACACATTCCTGTCTGTTTCAAACAATACATTCTGGCATGAAAAGTCATGTTGGCTGACACACACTGGCACACATGCATATTTGGAAAGGACTAAGGGTTCATGGTAAACTGTTATTGTCTACATGGAATAAACTGATTCTTGCTATTGAAGCATTTCTCAAGCAGTATTCAGATAAAGAATCATGCCATTCTACGCATGTTTCCAGTCCTTTTGGTGCAATTGCTCATGAACATATTTCCATTGTACCAAGTTACCAATGAAAAGTCTGAAACTGCAACTGTCTCACAAGTAGTTACTATGCCATGTCACCAGTGATAGGGCCTACATTACCTACTGACAACTGTGATAAAGCAGAACACCTGACCCAATCCTCAAATGGGGTATGTTAGGTACAAATATCCCTCTTAACATGTAGAAAATGCAGGTGCCCCTTTCTTTGCATGCTGCCACGTGATTGCTCTAGATAGTACTTGGCTTGTGATGAGAGATCTTGTCACAAACTTTGGCACAAAAATACATTCCAAACACAGCATCAGACAGCATCGAAAAAACTGACACCTCCAGAAATCCTCTTCTGCGTTGGATGTGTTTCAACTGCCATGTTGATGCCAAGCTACATGGCTGTAAATTGAAAAGGTTAATCAACAAGAATAGCTGCACGCAATAACTCATGCTCTTTATGGGGGCCACTGGGGGGGTCTGCCTGTGGCACATACGCTTACCTCATTGGGAGGCCTGACCGAACTGGACTTGCACTGGCTTCCTGGCCCAGAGTCAGAGGTCCTCCCACCTCCACCCACAACGTAGGCCGCACCTCTTGAATTCCCCCAGGGTCTACACCTTCTTCGACATGGCCTTCTAGATGTCCAGCTTTTGATGGGTGTTGACCTGTATGGATGACAATAAATTACAGCAAAAGAGGTTTTGATTGTATTTTGGTTATCTGTAGTGCAGTCACACTATTTACCAGCAGTTCTCACATGCATTCCCAGAATACAGAGAATAGATTATCTACAAATATTCAAACGTTCCTTATAAACACTAATTTGCGGTGATATGTAGAGTAGCCTCAACATTTTTTTCTTTCCTCATGTTACCAATATAGGACACAAACACAATCTAGGGCAGGAATAGGGAACTTGTCATGTAATGAGACCCACTACATATTAGTCCAACTCATTGTGAGCTACTAAAGACTAAACAACCTGCACATTATGAGCACATAACCACATGCACACCTACATTGGCTTCATGCCTAACCTTATGAGTCAGATACTATGGTTTGCACCACATAGAGTGACTAAGGGCAGTATGGGAGTGCTGCCATGTGTCAGTGACAGCATGGTTTTGAGTGATATATGAACAAGTGTGTGCAGTAATGGGACATAATTGTAAGGCTGATTATGAGCCTGTAGTATTTAGACTGGCAGTACAGAGACTACCTTTCAACATATATGGCACAATGACATGTTTAAAACAAAACATTATTCAAATTTCCAATTATGACCTGTACATTCACTTGACAGAATAGTATCAGACAACTCCAGAACTCTGAACATCTACTTCGATGTCAGATTTCTACTATTTTGACCTAAGCTGTCTTTTCCCACTTAAACCTGGAATTGTGAGCAACATGCACTGACAACTCAGCTAATTCTCACAGGTGACTTTTCATTTCAATCCACAGACATTTCTAATATTCTCAAACAACACCCTTTGCCTAGCTAAATCATTCAGTTCACTACCCTCCAATCACAACATAACAGTCATGAACAAAAAGGAACCAAATAGCCTGTGAACGAAGATGGAACAGTTTACTTTGGAAAACATTTCACACTCAAACATATTCCTGTTCCTCTGGGGCCCCATACAGCTGGCTATACAGGGACAGGACCTCCATGTCCTCAGTGAACAAGGCAGGGGCCCTGTCACCTGATTTGCCCAGCATCCTGGCTCCTAGAGGTCAGTAATAGCAGCAAAGAAATGAGGAGGTCCTGTTGGCTGTAGTGTTAGGGGTCAAGAGGACTTTTTTTCAATACATCATGTACAAGTACACAGCAGATGCATTACATGATGGAGACTGGAACAGCCATTGGATATTGTGCATAGTTGTCACACATGTTAGCCTCTGGTAGGGTCCATCATGGAATGTTCCACCTACTATGCTGTAAACATCTGCAAACGGCCATCTGGTAGCCAATGTCCTGACAGCAAATTCAGGCAGCCACCATTTTAGGGTGTGAAGCTGTGTATTTTTCAATTGTTTGTGCATGACCAGCCCTCAGAATGCAGGGTAGTGTCCATACATATGTCAGATATGAACAACACTGTTTGTGGGATGATATGGCACATTAAAAAGTGAACTGTGACCGTGTTTGATATCATTACTGCCATGGGGGAAATAATACCTCCAATGGCGGTATTTAAAAAAATAATTAAAATATTATATGCAAACGTTAAAATGTATTATTTGCACATAATTAAAAAATAAGCATTAAAAAGAGTTTTGAAGATTAAAAATGTTTAGAACAATGTGTGCACATGTAACACACAATGACATTGCTAACGTTACCAAGACTTAAGATGTGTTTTGTTCATCAAAGTATGCTGTGACCATTTAAGCAGATATTTTCTTTCCCATTGTTGGACCTGGCCATTGTTTTGCAGGGTCATCCACAAATGTTTTGCCTCCTTCCTCCTATTTTTTCTGACCTCTTGCTGTTGGCTCCAGGACTCTGAGCACTTCATCACTGCCGTTCAGTGATAAAGTGCAGGTCCTCTCCCTTCTAAAGTTGGTATGATTGGCTTACACCTAATTGTCACAATTAATTTACCTTTAAGTCCCTTGTACAGTGGTATCTACTTAGGGCTTGTAAATTAAATGCTACTAGTGGGCCTTCAACGCAGCTTGCACCACCCACAGAAGTAGCCTTGCAAACCTGTCTCATGCCTGCTAGAGCAGGGCGTGTGTGTGCAGTTTACTGCCACATGGACCTGGCATCTAAATTTACTTGCCAGGTCTGGAACTCCCCTCTTACTACATGTAAGTCACCCCTAAGATAGGGCCTAGCTAGCCCTAAGGACAGAGTGCTGTGCATTGAAAGGCAGGACGTGCCTGGTTGCGTGGCTTGCCTTGCTCATTGGATTGCATTGGAAATGCCCTGCCTTATGTCTAGTGGGTATTGCCTGATCTATGAGGGATAGCATAGGCATTTTTGGTACGGTCGTAATGGGAGTGAGATATGCTGCTTACTGGTGTAGGTGTTTTTTTATTACCATTATAGAAATGCCACTTTTAGAAAGTGACAATTTCTCTGTGCTTTTGACTCTGGTGTTTTGCAGCTTGACTCAAATCCACATTGGGGGAAGAGTGACAGCTCTGCTTTGTGCATACTTTTCACACAGGGAGGGTGGAGGTGTCACAGAGGTGCCTCTGCAAATTGAATGGTCTTCTTGGGCTGAGAGCACGAGAGGCGGACAAACCTGCATTTGTAAAGGCTGTGACCTGGCCTCACACAAAGGGCTTTGTTTACCCCCAACAGATGTCTGGAGTCTGCTGGAGGAGAGAGGGGACACTCCTAGAATCAGTTGCCTCTTCTCCCCCTCTTTGTGAAAGCTTGTGCAAAACTAAGTATAGGTACAGGGGGTTTTCCCAATGTTGAAAAATGCACTTTTGAACTTGGACATAGAATGTGCTGGAAGGACTCACCAGGAACCACCTTGAACTGCTGCTGTTGTGCTGACCTGTGACCTGCTAAGTCACTAGGAGGAACTGCCTCTGCTTCAACCCTTTGCGCTGGCCTGTTTGCCTGGGCCCTGCTGCCCTGTGCTCCTTTTCATCGAACCCAGGGGCTGGGTGGTGTGCTCCAAAATGTTGCCCTGTGTTGAGCTGGTGGCAGAGGAGCGTTTAATTATAGAAGAGGAAAGCACAACCTGAGCACTTCCCTGGATGTAGATAGTGCATTTCGAGTGCTTTATGCAGGAATATTTATAGTGTGGCCTGATTGCTTTGACTCTGGGCCTCGGAGCGTGCCAGGAGGTGCTCCGCTGCTTTGTGGGTGAAAATTCACAGCCGTAACGTGAATTTGTCTAGCGTGTCAGAAAGCGCTTTATGATGTGACCCTGGGGGACTGAAGCACTTAAATGAGTGACCCAGGGCACAGGCAGGAACCAACTATTGTCAAGAATTCAATATATAACTAGGGGGGTCATTCTGACCCTGGCGGCCGGTGGCCGCCAGGGCCACCGACCACGGGAGCACCGCCAACAGGCTGGCGGTGCTCCCACGAGCATTCTGACCGCGGCGGTTCAGCCGCGGTCAGAAGCGGAAAGTCGGCGGTCTCCCGCCAACTTCCCGCTGCTCGGGGGAATCCTCCATGGCGGCGGAGCGCGCTCCGCCGCCATGGGGATTCTCGCCAGGAACAGGATGGCGGTAGGGGGTGCCGCGGGGCCCCTGGGGGCCCCTGCAGTGCCCATGCCAATGGCATGGGCACTGCAGGGGCCCCCGTAAGAGGGCCCCACTGTGTATTTCAGTGTCTGCAATGCAGACACTGAAATACACGACGGGTGCAAACTGCACCCGTCGCACCCCTGCAACTACGCCGGCTCAATTCTGAGCCGGCGTCCTCGTTGCAGGGGCATTTCCTCTGGGCCGGCGGGCGCTCTTTTGGAGAGCGCCCGCCGGCCCAGAGGAAATGTCTGAATGGCCCGCCGGGCTCAGAATGAGCCCCTTGGTGTTCTGTTGCCTCCGGGTTAGGCCTGACTGCTCATGCCAAGCTACCGAGGGAGTGAGAATGGGTTATCCTGGGTGTGTAATTCTCTCACCCTGACTATAGTGGGTGGGTTCTGCGTGACTTAGGGCCCTAGCCACCCAGAAACCCCTTTTCTAACACCCAGACATGCAGATCTTTGAACCAATGCATGGGCAGGAGGCAATGGTCTCAGCTCTCCAGGCCATTCCCAGACCTTGGTACCATGGAAATAAGGGATGCCCTCAAAATGCTTTAGATAAATAGGCAAACTATCCTGAATTTTTTGCCACCAGCTGGAACCTGATATCCTGCCTCACAATATGAATACAACAGCAATAACACTAATAGCGAAACTCATGGCATCACTTCATTGTGTGGCCCTTGCCTCTTTCCAAAACACAGTGACAATATCAGGGGGCATATCCCAACCAACCTTCAGTGGTGTGCTATAAGAAGTCCTTTCTTCAATGCTGAAACAACAGCTACATCCACTTCCCATGACATTAGGATTTGGCCAATGTGGAGAGAGGATTTTATGATTTGGGTGAACTGCCACATGTCTTTGGAGCAATAGATGGCAAGTATATTGCATGGGTGCCACCACACGCAAGGGGACAGATCTACAGCAATTGGAAGGACTTCTATTCCATCAATGCTCAAGTGGTCTGCTCAGGGAATTTGTACATCTCAAGTGTGTGTGCCTGATTTTCTGGATCAACACATGATTTATTGGTGCTATGGAAGAGCACCATACCCCTGCACATGTCACAAAAAGGACCTGAGAGGGCCTGGCCTGTTGGTAAGTACAATATGACATGAGGATCATTTGCTTGAATCCTAGTTTAGGAAGGTACAAAGGATTGATATGGTATTAATCTACTGATATGTTGCTTCCATGTTGGAGAATCCGCTCATCCTAACAGACCATGGTTGTTTACACCGCAAAAAAATTCAACAACGCCAGGGAAAGTCAGCTTCAATGAGGTCCATGGAAGAAAATGGAGGCCAGTGGACTGGGTTTTTGGGCTCCTCAAGGCCAAGTTCGGGTGCTTGGACAACTCTGGTGGAGCCTTCATCTACTCACCTGATGAGCCAAATCACGGTACCCTGGTACATGCTCCACAACATCACCCTGTGACAGAACATCCCAATAATCACAAAGGATGGAGACCATGAAGAGCCACTGGGTGAGGATGTTGATATGCCTAATGAAGATGACAGTGGTGAAGAAGAAGGAGTTGACCTGTGTCAAAATGTTATAGACCACTTCTTCACCTGAGTGTAAGTTTACCTTTAAATATTGTAACTTCCAAAGTCAGACCAACATGTGACATAGGGAACATATCAGTCTGCAATGTTCATTTGATAGGAATAGTCAATTGAGGAAAGTCAAAGGCAAAAATGTTAGTGGATCAGAGTTTCCCTCCATTGATTACTGTGTTTATTGACATAGATTAACTTTGCTTGTGCTAACTTGTCATTTGAGTCACATTTATTGTGTAAAATCATTAAGTATCCCTTGTAATTCTGTTTCAGGGTCCTTCACCATGCCATCTTCATTTATACATTTCAAAGTTGTGATATTTGTAGTGAGATGCTGCTATTGGAAAGTACAAAGTGAACATGTGATGATCCTGGGACAGGCACCCATTTGGGATTGACAGATCTGACAGAGACAACTTGCACTCTGATTGAATAGAAATTCAGGACATTGTATCATACCTGTTTTGTGTGTAATGTTGCCATCAAGGCAATATGTATCATGCAACTACATGTGCGTGTCAAACCATACCATACTGTTCTTCCTTCACATTGGATAAATCTTCAATTTGTGTTCAGAGGGGGAAGTGGTTGATTTGTCTCCTCTTAGTTGATAATTTTTTTAGCACGCCACTGAATGGTGGTTGTGACATTGTACCAGGTACTGCCACAGTGTCCTGTAATGACTATGTGGCCTGAAATTGTTTTATTGTCATGATGTAGACTATTGGGGTTATGGATGTAGGATTCTTATTGTGAGGCAGGATGTATGACTCCAGCTGAGGCCATGCATCAATGATAGTTTGCCAAGTTAAAAGTGAATATGAGTCCATGTAACATTCCCTTTCTTCCATGGTGCCAAGGTTGTGGAGTGTCCACCTCTAAATGGTACAGACTATTAGGGTTGTGCATACTTTGTGAAACTCAGCTTTGATTTCATCTGAGACTTGTTACCTATATATGTATGTTACCAATAGATCCGGATTTTGATTTGTTTTGTTTGAATGAAATGGGTAACACATTACCTCTTTGTCATTTTTCATTTTTCTTTCTTTGCAAATAAATGCTCAAATTATTTGACAAAATGATGGTGGAAGGCAGAAATGACACATGAAATGCTACAATATTTGCAACAACAATCTTGTGGTTTGGGCCAATATCATTTATTTGCATGACACAAAGGAACAGAAATGTGTTTCAAACAATGAGAAAAGGAACTAAAAAAAAGTCTATCATGGTGGATGATAGTATAGTAGTAGAGTCAAAAACTGTTTGGAGTCCAATGTACAAAATACAACTGTCTTTAAAAAAGGTGAATTTTTACTGAAATAGTCCACAGAGTGAGTGGTAGACACACAGGGAGGAAATTAGGATCTGCGTCTCTTGGAGGTGGCAGTGGAGGTCCAGCCATCCTCTCCTTATGGTCTGGATGGCTGCCTCCTCCTCTGAGGAAGGGGGGACACAGGTGCAGGGAATGGGATGGAAGGAGAAAGCTTCTCATGTGGCAGGGACTCCCTGTCTTTGGCAAGGCAGTGGTGTACCTGCTCCAGATGTCGATGGACCACAGACAGGGGCAGATGGTATGAGAAAAGCCCAGTATATGTGGTGATTAATGTGGAAAAGCACCTCCAGTCAGGAAGCTAATTTTGTCATTGTAGTAGCATATGTCCAACATGAGCTCCCTCTGTACCTCCTTGATCTCTGGAGCTCAGTTACGACCTGGCCTATCAATTCTTGGGACTGTTTCACTGCTCCCAAGACTCGATCAATGGTGGCCTGGCTGACAAAGACGTCAGTGTTCTCACTTTGCTGGCCCCCAGATTACCTCCCACGACCCCTATCCGGACTACCCTGTGTCCTTGAGCACTATGCCCCATCCAACTGGGCCTTGGCTCAACTGGTGGCGGTGTTGGTGTAATAGCAGCCAGGACTTGGGGGAAGATTGGTGTGTATTTCCTCTGTACACAGGAAGTGGAGGTATCATGATGTTGAGATGTGGTTGCAGGTGTAGATGTTGGCCAAGTGCAACTCACTGGAGCTGTCTGGCCAGACAGACCAGATGAACCACTCTGCTCCCAGTCATCTGGACGTACAGGGGTAGTGTCCTCACTGAAGGCTTGATCTTGGTCAGGAGTGAAGGTGTTATGAGTGGCAGACGGTGCTACACTGGACCAGGGGTTTGGACCTGAGAAGAAAGCAGACAATATGAAATTAAAACCTGGTTTGAACCTCATATGCGTCTTTAGCTACAAATGGGGCAATCTAAAAAAGTACAATTAGACGTTTAGGTGATTTTCATTGTTTTACGCATGCAGGTTGATTTGCACATATGCAAACTCAAGTGACGATGTTGTAGAGATGTCCTGAAATGCAAACTGTTATTTCTGAATTGTATATTACATGTACTAGATGTTCAATCTAAAACAGTGGTGAGTAGATTAGAGTACTGGACCATTCCAAGGTCTAAAAAACACTTTACTCCATATTTATATTGAGGAGGTTACATCATTTTTGCGATGTGTGAAACCAGTTAGATGCACGGTAGACATTCACGTCCAAAAAATGACTCTAAGCACTTAGCACCATATTTATCCCCAATGACGCACGGGTGGGGGCGGACCCAAAAAATGACGTTAACCGCATTTTGCGTCAAATTTTTATGCCTGGGGCTGACCAGGCATTACAATGAGGCCCATGCACCACTGTATAAGGAACATTCACAGAAGGAACATTTTCTACCTTCAGGACAACATAGGAGTCATACTGCTCTAGCTAGGCACACAGCACAGACGTCCGCAACAACAGCTGCTCCCTCCACCTTCACAACAGCAACCCAAATACCACAATGGCACCCACAAAGGCAATGCAGGAGGCAGGAGAGGAACATCATCAGGAACTACCGTCTCTACCGGGAGTCCATTATCCGCCTCCTGAACCAGATTGCACCAGACATTACAGCAAGGCTGAAAACTCCCTACCACTTACCACCCATCACAAAGTTCCTCACTGTTCTGCATATGCTGGCTTCTGGATCATTTCAGACAACAGGGGCACTAGTGGCTGGTGCCTCTCAGCCATCAATATCTGTTTACCCGCCTAAGGTCCTAGATGCCGTCATCCGTCTCACACCCCACCACATCTGCTTCCCAAACACCCAGTAACTGCAGCAGGAGACCAAGCAATGATTCTATCTGATTGCTGGGTTTCCGCATGTGCTAGGTGCAATGGACTGCACCCATGTACGACTGGTGCCACCTGCAGCTAAGGAACACCTATACAGGAACCGCAAGCACATATATTCCATAAATGTGCAGGCCATTGTGGATCACCGTAGGCTCTTCACCAACATCTCAGCCAAGTACCCTGGCAGCGTCCATGATGCTTACATATTCCAGCACTCCACCATCAATGATCGGTTCCAGAATGGCAGTGGCCTACTTGTCAGTAAGTCAACCAACCAATCAGTACACACACAACACACCAACCCTGTAGGACAAACAACATATACACCACAACAAAGATGCATGGGCATGGGACCACAGATGTACTGCAACAACACGTATGCAACATGCCGCAGTACACCACAATGACTGGACATCATAAGCGCAGACAACCACATGTACCTAACACAGCTGCAATCTAAGAACCACATCACGTGAAGGACAGGAAGAGCTATGTTCTCTTTGCATACAGAATAAGACCACAAATTGCTACAAGTGTCCACTGATTGACAACTAAGTATTTTTCACACACATTAGACCAAACCAACAATAGCTCTGCCATCTCAATGGCCTATGGCATAAGCACACAAAGAAAGTCACACTTAGGCACATCCCCACCTCATTCATAGTGTGCAAGACTCAGGCACAATCCACATCAAGGTGGTCATTATGAACATGGTGGGAAAGATCGCACTGCCTGCGGTGGCGGTAACTACCACCAACTGGATGGCGGTCTGGACCGCCAAATAATGAAGCACATGAGAAACAGCCAGCATGAAAAACACTGACCACCAGCACAGGAGTGCCGACATTAATGAAAGAGGACACCCACAGGCCTTTGGAAAGGCCCCACCCCCCAAACAAATAATGAAACACAAGACCGCCGTCAGTTCCGGGGCGGGAACCACTGCCAGAATAGAATAGAACAGTATAAAAGGAAACACTCACCGTAGGCACACACAATACGCCGAAGCGGGCATGGAGAGAGAGTTGAAAATCATGCCAGTGCTGTTCCTTGCCATATACATCCACGACCGTGACCGCTGACGAAGACGGTCATGGTAAGTACTGCAACCTACTAAACAAAAGAATAAAGGGCACAGTTACACACCCGGCAATGCACCCCCAACCACTCACACTATCACAAGCCATACACACCAGAACAAGAGGTACTTACCCGACACAAGGCCAATACAACCTGCCCAAAATACACACATGTGCACACCACACTACCACAATGAAACACTGAACCACGTTTCCAGATTGTGCCAACAGAAACACTGAGCACTCAAACTTGAATAAATATTGAAAAATGTAATGTCCAAATAAGGCCACTGGCCAGTCCATGTAAAACAGGCTGAAGGGCCCAAATGGCCCAAACTTGACTCCCACATGTGCACATGGTACTCAACCATAAAGGGACATCAATGGTGCAGCCAGGCACCTCAAGGTACAGGGGCAGGCGGTGGCGGGGTGGGGACTTAAGTCGGGGTGGCTTGGGCTTACTTTTGGGAGGTGGAGGGGGCTTGGGTTTGCACTTGGAAGGTGGGGGAGCGGGCTTGGAAAGGGGGGTGGCAGATGGACCTGGGCCAGCACGGGGCTTCTTGGTCACTGGGGAAGGGGCACGTCAATGGGAAGGGCGGACTGGGGCAGACTTCGACATGGAAGGAGTGGCTAGAACCAGGAGGTGGGCACGTTTAGGGATGAGATGGGGTGGGCCAGTGGGTTCGAACAGGTCAACACGGGACAGGAAAGGTTTTTTAGGGGCAGTTGGGGTGGACATGGAGAAAGGTGTGGGAGTGGAGGTAGAGGGAGTGATTGTAACTGGTGTAGGTGTGCTGGACGTGGATGCAGGTTCCTGTACAGTATGCTGAGGTGTGGTGGGTGTGTGTTGGGTGGGTGTCTGGGCACGTTTGAGTGTTTTGGGAGGAGGGGGGTAGACACAGTGGGACAAGACAGACTGCCAATGTACATGGATGCTGTCTGGGTGTCTGCAGGTCCGGTGAGTGTGCTGCATGTGTCAGTCAATGTCGTTGTGGTGAGTGCAGGTGTGGTGTCTGGGGTGAATGACTGGAGGTCTTATATTGTGGTGACTGCAAGAATGGGGCCAGCAGCAGTGACTGAGGGTGTAGTGCTTGTGGGTGTGCATGTTGAGGTGACAGACAGGGAGGCAGGAGAGGTGGACACACTGGGGGAAGTGGATGTGTGTGCTTTTGTATGTTGGCTGTGTGTATGCCTATGGTGGGAAGTGTGATGCTTGTGTTTGTCTTTGTGCTTCTTGTGTGTTGAGGTGTGTGCATGGCTGTCTGAACGTGTGCTTGGAATGGGTGAAGGGAGTGGGGTACTGGAAGGGGAAGAGATGATTGGAGGAGGGACAGAAAGACCAGGGACACTGGCTGCCGTCAAATAGGAGGCCAGAGCTTGAAAAGAGCTCTGTAGGCTAGACATGACACCGTGAATGCCTTCCAGGTAGGCATTGCTGCATCTGGGATGCTAGCCCCTGGATGGCATGCACAATGGATGTCTGTCCTACAGAGATGGTCCTCAGGAGGTCAATAGCCTCTTCCGTGAGGGCAGCAGGGCTGAATGGGACAGGGGAGGAGGTGCCTGGGGGAAAGGAGATGCCCACCCTTCTGGGTGAGCAGTCATGGGCAACTGGGTGGGGAGCAATTGGGAGGGTGGTGATGGAATGGGTGTGGTGGAAGATGACACAGAATGGGTGGGCCCACTATGGTCCGCCACCACCAGGGAGCTCCTATTGGAGGAGGTATCAGAGTCACTACCGCCAGTGGTAGTAGCCTCCCCTGTGGTACTCTCCTCGCCCTCCAACCCTATGGTACCCTTGGCATTGGTAGACTCTGCCTCCTTGGAACCGTGAGCCACTGCATCCCCACTCGCCGGTGCCACTGGTCCCTCGCCAGATGATGCTGATGTACACAGACAACACAAGAGTACAGGGTGGGGAGACAAAACATGAGAGATCTCTGTAAATACCTGAATGGATGTACATATTTGGTGCACACACACTCCCACCCAGCTTACACACCAACACACAGCACCTACAACTATAGTTATGCCTATGCCCCTGACTAGTAGCCACAACCCTAGCATACAACTCATCTCCCACATGACACAAGCACCTGTTGAAATACAGACCTGCCCCTAACCATCTCAGTGCCCATGGGGGCAGGACTGCTGGCAGACACCTGGCAGAGTACCTGGCACTAGACAGCATACATACTACAGCACCCAAACACATCCATCAAAGAGGCATGAAATGGTGTTGGTAATCACCCCTTGTGGCTGCTGTGCAGCGTTCAAGCGCCCATGCAAATCTGGATATGCCGCCCCAGAATGCGGCACATGAGGGGGATCAGGGACCGACGGGCACCCGTTCCTCGTTGGGAGGACTTCCCTAGCTGGGCCTCGCAGGTCTTCCTGGTCCAGCGCTGCAGATCCTCCCACCGCTTTCTGCAGTGGGTGCTCTGCTGGTTGTAGACCCCCAGGGTCTGCACCTCCCTGGCGATGGCCTGCCAGAGTGCCCTTTTCTGATGGGCGCTGAAATGTATGGGACCCACAGAAAAGAAAAACAGAGTTCAGGAAATGGCCATTTGATACCGCTGACTATACATCCCCTATGGGACGGACACTTCACAAGATCATTTCACCACCTCACTCACGGTACTTGCCACACAATCTATGCTTGTGCAGGTACATACCGACCACACATGCATACAGGCAACCACCACCATCACGCACATCCATGGACGTCATCCGCCTACTCACCTGCACCTCTGGTCGCCCATATAACTTGGCATACAGGGGGAGGACCCCGTCCACCAGCTTCTCCAGCTCCTCCGTAGTGAAGGCCGGGGCCCTTTCCCCTGTGACACGTGCCATTTGAGTAACCAGAGTCAGGACACAGCAGCACAGTCAGTGGAGTACTTCCATGCACGGGATCTGGGAGTCAAGTGAACTTGAGGTGACGATATGGCGTACGCTCCCCGGTGGTGTGCACTGTCACCACCGGCAGCAATCATGATAGGCCCAGCTTCCCCATTAACAACCATGTTAACCAATGAATGGGCAACAAAGCAAACACAACAAGTGATGGACGGAATGCTGAACATTGTCAAACATTCACCCCCAGTACAGTGATCTGGGCCTAAATCCATCGTTTTTTTGCTGCCCATGCCATTCCAGTTTGGACCCAGCCATATGCAAATCAGTCTTGACCCTGTTCCCCATGGGAACAGTCCAGCACGAACTGCTAGGCCAGGTCTTCCCTGGACTGGAAACAAGCATCCTGGGACCGGTTTCGGGGTTTCACACCTCATCAGCCAGGCTAGCTTGAATCCAGTGGCATGGAAAGCACGGGACCCACGTCTGGGCATACCCTTCCCACTTAGGGAGGCAAAGCAAACACAACAAGTGATGGACGGAATGCTGAACATTGTCAAACATTCACCCCCAGTACAGTGATCTGGGCCTAAATCCATTGTTTTTTTGCTGCCCATGCCATTCCAGTTTGGACCCAGCCATATGCAAATCAGTCTTTACCCTGTTCCTCATGGGAACATTCCAGCCCAAACTGCTAGGCCAGGTCTTCCCTGGACTGGAAACAAGAATCCTGGGACCCGATTTACACTAAGCAATGCTCTACATTCATGTCTTACAGATGGACCTGCCCCTTACACCATCGGAGAGGTGGCGAGATTTGAAGACCCTTATGCATCCAGAAAGTGCCATATTGTGGCTCCTGTTAGCTACTCCAAGATTTGGTGTAAGTCAGTTAGAAGAATGGAATGCAAAGACTGATGTAGTTTTTGGGACCAATGATAAGAAATCAGAGGAGGTTGGATGGTGACATCATGGGGCATGTGTAAGAGTCCCAAGCATCACTGGAGCTTCTATATTTGAGAGGCTCCGGGGACACTATGCCCTGCACCATGTACACATGGTGGGCTTAATACACATTTTTTGGCTTCACATTAACTTGTCAATACGCCCCCTTCACATGCAGTACTTTGCATGGAAGGAGCGTGCAATGGGTGTTGCAGTGGCTGTGCCATAGCAACACCCATACCAATTAGACACATTTACTTACACTAGAGGCTGTAGTAAATCCTGAAAGCACACCAAGGTGTGGCTTTAGCAGGCCACAACCAGCTAACATATATGTTGCTGCACCTTCCATACTTTGCTCTTTCAATGGTTGCTGCATTTGGCAGCACACATTGAAATGTAAAGTCCCTTTGTAGATCTTGTTTGTGTATGAAGTTGCCCCTCCATGCACAATGACTATCTCCCCCTCAACGCAGCCAGCTAAGCACTATAGAGTAAGGGTGGCTGGGTTGAGTACTGGAAGCAAGATTAGGGCCGCCGTAGGTGACAACACAGTGATGTGTCCTCTTCTATTCAATACGGCACATCCCTGCGTTGTGAATTTGTTGTAGTGCTGTGGTGCCAATTGTCCGTCAGCATGGTGCTCCGTCAAATTCTCATCATATATTGTGAGGTTGTGCAATGAGATTGGCTTGCATGGCATGGAATTGTTTGTAAAAGGATTAGTAATGACGAACCACATATTTATGGATAAAATTAAAACAGTGCTCACAAGGAAGAGATCCATAGGAAAAGGGTGCTCACAGAAAGTCCATATAGTAATAGTGAAGAATATTAGTGGCACGGTGCACCTGGCAAGAGGATCTTCCTTAGTCCTCCAATGTTTCAAGGGAAACTAACAGTGACAAAACAAATGTCAGGGCACTCATGAATCCATACTTATAAGTTAGTAATGTATCCAATCTTCATTGTATGATGACAACAATCTTGAGTAGGTCTTATAATGTATAATGCAAGTAAATCCCAGGAACGGAGAATTAAGTCGAATTTTTCAACTTAATTCTCCGTTACTGGGAACGCTGCGGATGGATTGGACCGCGGTGGGGTTCCCCATATAGATTTAAATAACCATGATTTGATAGGTACGCGTGATGATGACTTCAAATCGTTATAGATTGTGAATGAGTATAGTATATTAAGGTCATTCATTTATTATTAGAGGATTACTTGCATTATACATTATAAATTGAAGTTAAGCCCTGATGAAGTCCCTAAGAGAACATATTCTCATAGGATGAAACACGTGTTGGCTGTGGCTGTGGTGGCTATTAGAATATTGGCCATGTCTACTACACAATGCTTTAATTTTAAGGACGATCTGTGTTTTTAACTCTATACGTTATAATTAAATGTGGATTTTGAGACCTACTCAAGATTGTTGTCATCATACAATGAAGATTGGATACATTACTAACTTATAAGTATGGATTCATGAGTGCCCTGACATTTGTTTTGTCACATATTTATGGATGTCTGCCATTGTAAGTCACAGGCCAGCTGTATATGTACATAGCATGCCTGTTGTTAACAACCTTGTCACAGCACCATGATCCGCAATGTGTGCCACACATAGCTCACACTTGATAACAAGATGGCACAGATGCTGGGTTCCAACTGGATTACTCTCTAGGGTGATTCTGTGGGAGACATACACACACCACAGGTGCCACAGTACCCTCCAGAGATGATGAGGTAGTGGTACAGCAAGGAGCCGTAATGTTCTGAACTGCAGTAATTGGTGTACACAATGTGTGGACAACTCCACTTACCATGTTTCAGGTCAAAGTCTATAAATCTCCTAACACCAGTTGTCAGCAGTGTGACCATAATGGTGCAGCCACCATGTAAATTGTGACTGATGTATTTGACATCACAGATGCATAAGAAGTCAATGCTATTTGTGTAGCTGGTGCTATGAGGATATCTGACATGATTCTGCTGATGATGTGAGACACTCCTAGATACAGTTGTAGTGCACAAACCTTTGACACAATTGCTGTGGCCTTCAGGGCATCCATACAGCCACCATGTGCATGCAATTGAACACATGTAGCACTATATGGCAGCACTACATGACACAGGGTAGGGGACTCCAGTGCTGTAATGTCTTGACAATAGTGATTGTGGAGGTCAGGATTTGCCCAACCTTTCTCATACAAGGCAGCATCAGTTGTAAATGTGGCCACAGCATGGGAAATGCAACTGGATCCCAGTTATGTAGGCTTATGCCAGGTTTTAAACCTGGACACATGAATGTAGATGTAATATAACATAGAATACTAGCTTCATAGTTGACAGCCCCCTAACAATCGGCTTACCCCTACACTCCATGATGAGTGCTCAGGCATTGGGGCATCACAAGGGGTGATGAGCTAATGGATTGCATGCCTAAACCCCCTTCAGCTCAGGGAGACAGGAAATCTAAATTTGTTGAGACACTTGATGCTCAAAGTGTAGATAAGAGTGATGTTGAGGGTCCATTGTTAGTTCTTATCAGCTGTGGCCCCTCTTGATTTATAATGGAAAAACCAGAAAGAGAGCACCCTGCCTCACACTCCAGCATGCAGTCAGTCCCAGTGTATCATGTGTATCATGGTAAATGCAGTACAAGTTTGTTTTTCACCTATCTGCTGACGAAGGGATTACCCAGAAACACATGTCCAGAGATTTACAACACTTGCTGCACCTACTAAGGTGAAAAACTTTAGTTTACTTTATGGATTAAAAACAAACTTGTACTGCATTTACCATGATTCACTGGGGCTGACTGTATGCTGAAATGTGAGCAAGGTGCTCCCTTTCTGGTTTTTCTGTTTAAGAAGGCTCCCTTGAGCCAACGAGCTGACGAGCTCTGGTTAAAGCACCTGCGTGCCAGTGAGTGGTACACAACCCTGAGAGAACTTTTGGCAGCATTTCCAGCAACCCCACAGACAAAGCTGCTCTCTGCTGATGAAGGGATTACCCAGAAACACGTGTCCAGAGACTTACAGCACTTGCTGCACCTGCTAAGGTGAAAAGCTTTAGTTTACTTTATGGATTAAAAACAAACTGGTACTGCATTTACCATGATGCACTGGGGCTGACTGTATCCTGGAGTGTGAGCAGGGTGCTCCCTTTCTGTTATTTTTTTATTTATAATGGATTGACATCATCCACTTGACATGTACAAGATACTGGTGATGTATAGTTGGATATAGAAGCAGATGAAGAGCAATACAATTTATTTGAGGCATGTGTATAGGACTGTATGTATAATCAGCTGTAGCAGTGCAAGTTACAAATCTGGACATACTCCACCCAATGCTGATACAGATGGTTGGTTGTCCTCATTTTGCAGCTGCCAACATGACCAATGAGGAAAGGCGTCAGTTCAACCGGAGGTCAGAACTCAACCAACACATCCTGGAGGTGCACGCAGGTTACTGCTGCATGGCACGCTGTTTCCGTTCCAAGAAAGCATATGGGGAATAGTGTATATTCCCGCACAGGGGACCCACTCACCCACCCAAGACAAAGGATGGAGCAGGAACATCTACAATGCAGGGGCTCCCAGCTGCACCCACCCCATCCACATCAGCAGCACCAGTCGCCACCCCCGCACTAGCTTTGCCACCATAATCTTCTGGGCCATCACAATTGGAACAGGACATACGTCAGGACATCAACCTCATATTACAGAGTTTGGACATGTTGGTGGAGGCACTGGCAGAGGACTGCAAACTCCTCAAGTATATTAAAAAGAAGGTCAAAAGTCACACAAATGAACTTAGCCTATGATGGACTACCTCCCAGTTACCTCCCCTCCCTTTTAATGTTGTCACTTATTTTAGTTTGGATTTTATGTAGTTAGTGGTACGTTAGTGTAGTGTAGCCATTAGTTAGGATAAGTGTAGTTGGGGGGTGGGTTTCTATTCATAGGTTTTTATTGGTGGGTTGTTGGGTGGGGGTTCATGCTAGGGGGGTTTATATGCATTCTTATGAAAAATAAAAAAATAATACAATTTAAATAAATTACAGAAATATATACATTTGTTTAGGCCATAGGATTAGTTAGTGCATGTGCAGTATTAGTAATTGCTGTCCTACTTGTATCTTGTTTCTTAAAAGGGTTGGGTGGGCAATGTTTAGAGTGTGGTGTTTTATGTGTGAGTTAAGTTTAGCATAGGCTAGTTAGATTTAGTTGTATGATAAGTATATTTAGTGTAGGTTAGTTTAGGACAGGGTAGGTTTTAGTTGTTTTTGAGTAGATCATTTCTAAAATAAACATCCTGTTATTAATGCAAACAGTTTGTGTAACTAGTGTGAGTCTCAGGATTCTCCCCATGTATGCACTGGCCAAATTGGGGAAATTACCTATTAAATTTGTCCTGCCTACAAACCCCTCATTTACCATGCGTTATTCCTATTGACAATGGAGCTTTCACATTGACTGCAACATCACATCTACTAGTCCATGCATCTGCCATCCAGTGTACCTACCACTCACGGCGAGTATGTATACTTTGTATTGGACAGGTAGATCTGGTACTTCAGCTGTCAGTGCTGGGGTCCTGTAGTAGGAATGTTGGTAACTGTGGGGCATCTGACAACAGCCACAATTGGAACTCTGTCCTGCAAAACTGACCAGTGCCATCACTAATGAGGTTAGATACCTCTGTACCACACCGTTGAGTTCTTCTGGTACTCCCAGCTGACGATATTACCCTAAACTTGCTTTTCAGCCATACCTGCCGTATATGGTGAGAGAACCATGTATGTGTTATTCATTTGTGACATATTCAGTGAATTGCTTGCTTTGGTATAACATATGGCATCACTGCAGCAAGAAGGAACTGCAGATTTTTCAGGACAGCAGCAACATCCCAGTGGTAGGCAGCCGTGTCTGCCCTGAGGGAGGCCACTTCACGCTGAATGGAGTCCAGTTTGTTCTCTATCATGCTGCTGCCAGCTTGGGAGGGCAGTTGTTGTAGCATCTCCCTCATGGAAGCAGCTATGTCCTTCAGACACTGGTGGGCTCCACACAGTGGGGAGTGTGTGCCTTGGTTGGCAGCTGTGTGTTCATTACCAGTCACAAGGCATTTGCGCATTTCCTCTAGTCTGGCTGCCATAGTCTCCATCCCCACCCGTACCTGCTTGGCCAGCTCCCGCTGGACTCCTACCACTGTCCTCTGGAAGCTTGTCCCTTGGTCCTCGAAGTACTGAGCTGTGTGGGTTCTCACAGGTTGTACATTTTGGGTGTTGGGTGAGTCATCTGAGATGGCTGCCACATTGGTTGTCCTCCTTGCAACTGGATATGGTGTCTAGCGGGATACCAAGACATCCTAGAGAGTATCTTGGCTGATGGTTGTCATCTGGTCATCCAGGTCATCGGAGAACTCTAAGACAGGCAGATCAGCAGGAGAGCCATCATCCTCTGCAATGAGATGGTGTAAAATCAATCTTTCTATGTTGTGGCAGTAGACATGTCATGTCATTGAATTGCTATTGGAGGCTCAGTGACAACTGATAGCCCAGACATTGTTCTTATACATTATGGGTGAATTTATCAGCTCTTTCCCCCACCTGAGTGCCATAAAGGGAAGCTCAGGTGGTGCAATAGGCTGCATCATATTTACAAGGTATGATGTATTTCCTTTTGGTGGCTTGACGTCATCCTGTTATTGTGGACCCTTCCCATGCATCCATTTGCATGGTAGGGCCTTGCAATGGCTGTTGCAGTGGTCAAGCCACAGCAATTTGCCCCGTCCCGGTTTCATGTGTTTTTCATTCACCAGGGATTCACCAAACCTTACATCACCTCAGGGATGGCATTAGCAAGGCACAATATTGTTTCCTTTGATTGTTCCTCATGTTGATGTATGTGTATGTGTGCTGCATTGCACAGCACACTTGGACCTAGCAGACTGCCATTTCAATTTCTGGTTGTAGTGGAAGGTGCTTCTTCCTACACAACTATGATCTCCCTCTCAATGCAGCCATCCTTGTAATATGGTGTAAGAGATGCAGCATGGTGGCAGAACAGCTAATTTGACACTGGCCCAGGGGTGGACCCAGGGCTGGCCAGCATGGGTATCATTTGATGATGTGAATATCATTTTCTACATGACAGTGCCTGATGCCACAAAATAATGGACATAGCCAGTTATCTAATGTTGAACTTAGATCAGGGCCTCGAGCTAGTTTGAAGGAGATTTTGCAGGTAGTTGTACTGGTATATACATGGACCCTTATTACAAGTCTGGCAGTCCTATGACCTCCAAACTGCCATTGGCAATATGACCACCGCCAACAGCCCAGGTGGAAGAGGCACATGTTGTCCATGCGGAATGCCCCATGGGCCAATGGCTTGGCACTGGCAGGTTGCCGGCAGCTTACAGACTGACAATGCCACCTGTCATGTGACACCAGACCAGTATTACAATCAACGCTACCCTCCAGGTATGTTTTTCCGCGAGCCTTTGCATGGTGGTGATAATGTGGTGTGGTGTGCCCCTGGGTCCCCCTGCACCACCCATGCACCTGGCATGGGCAGTGCAGGGAGCCCCATGCCCAGGCCCTTTGCGCTTTCCACTGCCTTATTTGCAGTGATAAGTGCAGTGTGAGCTGTCACACCCGATGCACCCCAGGTTTGGCACTGGATCTATTTGATCCTACAACAATGTTGTGGTAACTGCCCCACAGAGCTAACATGAGGAGACAGATTTCCACCTGCCATCCCAGCGTGTTACTCATACTGCCAACCACGGACAGTAAACTGCACTCGCTGTCTTACCAACGCCAGACTTGCCCATGCACCATCCCTGCCAGTCAATGTGAAATTGTGCACCATTATATTCACAGATATACACCATATTTTGTGTTTGTATGATTGTTTCCCCATCCCTATGTGGCTCACAAGGTTGTGTCAGAACTGTTGAGGGCTTAGCCTGTTTGTTTTGTGACCCACAGACTGCAATGTGTATGTGCATTATTTCTCTAGTGGCACAGTTCTGTTCAGCGTCAATATGTGTGGCTTCACACTGCACCATGTTAGTTATACTGGGTAGTGCCATGTTTCCTGTGATACAGGACCACCCTGCAATTTCCCCAGCATCTGCACAGATTACTGCACCCAGACAGGCATCCTTACTGCATGATGGAGAAGTGGCTGCTTTAAGAGGATGTGTTGTTTCTGTGTGGGGTGGTGGTGCTTCCTGCACATGTCTGAGTAATGTTAGCTAAGGTGCCATTTTAACGTGTGCTGTAAGATGCAACACATATGTGTTTTGGCAACGGGACAAGGCAGTTGTGAAGTGTTTCTGCAAGAGACACCGCCATGACATGACTCTAGAAACAGTATTGACTGACTTCTTAGTCTCTGATGTCTTAGTTGTGTTGGTAGAGTATGTTTATCTATATGCAAGGGATTTTTCGATGCCACAACCACAGGCACAGTAATTAGACATGCCTTCCGTCCTATGTGCTGCACATGTAGTTGTTGATATGTAGACCTAATGATTAACATATGTCCAGGTTGTGTATGTGTTGTGGTGCATGGCACAACCAAAGCGTGTTTACATTTGTTGCTTATGTTTGAATGGTTCTACTTGATTCATGGGCAATTTGTTCCACTGCACTCATTTCGCATGCATTGAGTGTGTCCTATGTGCATCCCCCTTCTTGCATATGTTAAATTTGCATTTATTTAGCCCATGCAACTTACCCTGCCTTTGTGTTGGTTGTTTTAGTTCTGTGCTGTCCTGTCCTGCGTTTCCAGTGACAAGTTCCTCCGGGATGACTGTGGCAACCATCTCATCCATCTCATCCAGGCCCTCCTGTGGTGCTGGACTTCCAACTCCAGTTTGCAGTGCTGACTTTCTGATCCTTGCCGTTTTCTCCTTTGTTCTTCGCTTACAATCATGCAAGTGTTTCTTGCACTAGTGACAGTTCTCCTCACCTCTGACACACTGTTAATTTTGTCCACTTTTGCTGCCACATTGCCTTTGTCCTGCAAATTGGCAATTTGGAGGTGGTGAATAGCTGATGTTGGTGCTACGTCACCTCTCTCACAAGGATTTCATGCTCCTCTGCACTAAATCAACACTTTCTCTTTTTCTTCTCCTTCCCTTGGGACTTCTATGTGTCCTCCTGGCTGGTTCCTGGGTATCTGGGCCTCCCTGGGGTCTCTCCTGGCCTGCTGCTTCAATCTTCCTTCTGCTTTGCAAACTTTCTTGCATTAGCATCTAAAGTTGACATAAATGAAGGTTAAAATGGCGCATATCCATTTGCAACGTGTTTATGTGCTGAAAACGGGTTCTAGTCAATTTTGCAGCATTAATGTCAGTTTGCCTTACGACAGGACGTAAGGGTTAATATCAACACTTTTTACTCCAACCATTTCTTAGTGCCATCCTGTATCATAGTATAAATTTGATGCCCGGGTGGCGCTAAAAAATGGCGCAAGCCAGGTCTAAATGTTTTGATGCAATACTACGTTTGTGTAGTTTCATGTCAAAAAGAATAAATATACCCCCATATCTTCGTGTGCGAATGAAAGGAGTTTTCAACCTGTTTTGGGAGAACAACAAAGTATATTGATAGAAAGCAAGGGACTGAGGAATTGCAAGGGATGATACATGGGGAACAACAAACAGTCTTACTAAACATATTGCACATTGTTAAAAAAGAGAGCTACAACAATGATGCTTATAATTAGTATGAAACAAGATATTTTGTGGAGTCAAGTTTAGATATAACTGTTTTGATAACTGAACTGTTTTAAATATCTAACTTAAGGGAAGGTCTCCACTTGTGATTGTTAAGATACTGCCAAATGCAACTTACCAGTCTGTAGTGTGGTTAGTTTTACGTATTCATTGCGCTTTAGCTTCAGGCTTTAGGCCTTTGTGCACTTTGCCCTGAATATATTTTATTCATTTGCTGACAGCTTAGAGCCTCTGTGCACTTTGCTCTACATGCTTTTTATTAGGCTTCGTACTGTTATTTTTCAAATAGCCAGTTCTACTGTGTTTTTTTTTTATTCATATCACACTGTTTTGCCTACTTCAGCACTGGAGTTCTCCATAACATATTTACTCTGTGCTTCAGTCAAGGATAAAGTCTGGTACATTGCCGATAGACGTGGTAAGAGTTTAGACTTGGCATTCCTGCGTAGGGACATTTTGTGATCACTATGACATGTTAGTTATAAAATCACTTCCTTGTCCCAATACACGCAAGAGGGAGATTCCGACCAGGGAACCACAACTAGACGCTGACTGCCTCGTTGCAGATGCTGAACCAAGATCACAGGTCTTTACTCAGGTATGAGGGCTGATGTCTCCACAGTGATTCTAATAGGCAAGCTAGAAGCTTAACAAGCTGTGCTCTAGATAAAACACGCAGAGGGAGAGTAGAAACTGTTTGACAATATGATAGCTTTGTTCTTATGTTTTACTCTCCTGGTAACTATTTCAATCCTACTGTGTTGTATCGTTCTGGTTATTGCGGCTCACGCCTTAATATCTAAAATACAGTCGTTTTATTAAAACATTATATAAAACTTATACTGTCTTTGTCATTTGTATATGAGATCATATTGGAAATAAGAGAGTTGGTTTGGATCTGAGCAACCACGACTTCCCTGAGAAGTTCCAAAGATGTCATGCGCTCGGCTGCCAAATCATTCCTTCCACATGGGAGAAATGAGGCACTGCTAGTTAGCCGGAGCAAAAACCGGATTTAGGGTGACAGAGTTCTTTACACGTGGGTCAGACTCAGTCCCCCACACCGTTATAGATCCTGCTACCTAGAAATCCAGTAGTCTCATTTAGAATAATGAGAGCCCATGCAACAAGTCTCCACTCCAACCTGGAGTCTAGTCAGGACTTCAGATTGTAGTATCTGTAAGACCTTTTTTCCCCCAGGAAAAGAGCTGTAATTAGTGGCTTGGAGAACCAGCACCAGTCCTCTGGGCCTCCAGGTAATACTTGGAGGCCAGAGAATGCACTCTCCCCTACAGGTCATTCCACCTCTTCCTAATCTCCTCCTGTGTGTGCAGGTTGTTTGCTACAGCATTCATTCTGTCAACTATTCTGGTCCAAATCTGCCTTTTCTGAGATATGATTGTTTTTTGTACTTGTGCTCCAAACAATTGTGGTTCTACTCTAATAATTTCATCCACCATTACAGACAACTATCCCTCTGTGAAACGGGGATTTCTCCTCCCTGCCATTATGATTTTTTGTGAAACAAAATAGTGCCCGAAAAGATGTAGGATAATCAAAAAATATAATATTAACACCGAGGGAAAGAAATGCAGAAAAAACCTGTCTCTTTTGTGGCACGTTCTGCTGAGAAAATGGTCTGCTGCATTGTGATGGCAAAGGGTCATAGTTTGAAATGGAGTGTGATTTATAGTGTGTTTTGTCGGTGTTCAAAATTGACCAATATACAACGGGTGTGGGGTGATAGCATACAACCAATAGCCACAGCCATAGTACTATACTGTGCGGGTTCTGCAACAGATTCCCACTGTCATGGGTCGGCCACTGATACACTGCCAGCATGACTGTGATGTCTAAATAGACTCAAGATAGCAATTATGGGCTACTCGTAAGCACTGGAGTCTATTTCGTCAGCTGTGGGATGCAGCTGGGGCGACAGAGTACACTCCATCATTGTGGCTCAGCCGCAGTACATCTAAATACAGTGGGTGGGACCCCATCGACTTCATAGTCTTTTAGGGTCCATTGCCGATGTGGCTTGGTGCTAACACCATCAAGATCTAAATTAGACCCTTTGTGCTTATGCCAATATGACAGGAGATTCAAAAAATCTTCGGCCGAGCAGGAGCGAGCACAGGGAAACTGCTCTGTCATGGGGTGGCCTCTCCAGGACATAGCTAGTGGGCAGGCCCCTAGAGCCACTAATGCTTCAAGGAGGGTGGTCAGGGCAGGGTGGCTCCACCATTAGGGAGGAGGAGCGCTGTGCCCCCTGCCAACTGCGGCAGCTTCAAAACCTTTCAAAGAAAACAATAATACACTATGGGCCTGATTCTAACTTTGGAGGATGGTGTTAAACCGTCCCAAAAGTGGCGGATATACCACCTACCGTATTACGAGTTCCATAGGATATAATGGACTCGTAATACGGTAGGTGGTATATCCGCCACTTTTGGGACGGTTTAACACCGTCCTCCAAAGTTAGAATCAGGCCCTATGTTTATTATTGTTTTCTTTGAAAGGGGGGCATGGGAGTGACGTGCATGGGGTGACGTGCACTGAGGGGGAGTGCTCAGCACTCCCCTTCAGAGGGCATGTGTGTTTGGCCGGCCGTCTTGGGCCGGCCAAACACACATGTGTACAGGGCTCTCTCCAGCCCAGCAACACAGCTGTAGGGATTGATAGAGCCTGCACAGGCTCCCAGTCTGCCTGGGAGCACCGTGGCTGGGCACTCCCAACCAATCCTGACACTGCTCTGAGCAGCAACAGGATTGGCCGCAGGGCAGGCTAGGAGCCTGTGCCTGCAGCAAGAAGACTGAGGAGCCAACCATTCAGATATCTATATTTTTCTTGATCCTCAATTTCTCAAAACTACTTAACGAATTTACAATAAAACACAAAAAAGCACCTTCTGTGGACCAAGATCTAGTTTCCTGTGAATTTCGGTGTAATTCCTTTCAGCAGTTTTTGCCCTAGCCTTTCTGAAAGAAGTCTATGGAAAATGCATGAGGTTTTTGAGTTTTTTGACCCCCTTTTTGCACAGTCCCTGCTTGATGGATCACCCTGAAACTTTCCTTCCACAAAGTAGTCAAAACGTAGCACCTTTTTTAAATGTTTGTGAAGCGTCGTCAAAGGGTGTCAAAGATATTAGAAATACAAAAAACACTTTTCCTATGGAACAGCTGACCTAACTACAACTTCTCAGTGGTGACCACCACTGGGTAATATATTTATATAGTGTAAGTAAAATAGTACAAATCTTTATTTTCCATTATTTCATTATATCATAGATAGATAGATAGATAGATAGATAGATGGATAGATAGATTGATATTTTTTTTAAAGCTTTATTTATTGTTTTATTAACAAATCAACAAGGCAGTCATCACGTACACAATCGGGCATTGGTTATCAAGGCATCCATAAATCATCAATGCATTATTAAACGGGGAACACAATATAATCCAGGTCTAAACCTTGTAGAGTAACCATTTGGTCCCTTATGGAACTACACCTATCTGCTCATTGTTAGATAGAGGTGGTTCCCCCCATGTCTCCCTGTGTCCCAGGTTCCCGAAGTGTTGGAGTCATCACAACATTCCAAGTCTGTAGTCGTTTCTTGGTCAGGGCCCAATAATCTATCACACAAAGCTTTCCATGTGGCAAGAGCTTCTTGGAACCTATCATCCTGTCTACTCAGTCTGATAGATGTTTCCTTGGCCAGAGACAACTCAGCTACCTCTCTGCGCCATTCCTCTATTACCGGGGATCGTTGTGACATCCATGTAATGGCGACTCTACGTCGTGCTAGTACCATAGCTAGTTGTCCAAATTTATGGGTCACGTTTCTGCTTTTGGGGTGTTTGAAGTTGCCCAACAAGCAGCACTGCAGCGTGAGAGTTATTGGTAGGTGTGTAGCGAGTACCATCTCATTTACTATCAATTCCCAATGTGTGTGTATCGCTTTACATGTCCATGCCATGAGTACCATTGAGTTGGGTAACAATAAACATCTGTTATTCAGCGCCAAGATGCCTGCGGGTGAACGTGCGCTTTACAAATACACATGTTATGTTATGTTATGTTATATGTAAGAAATCTGCTCCCTTAGTGCTACATCTGGGGCAGGCATCAGATCTTGTTTTTGTCAATTGGTTCAGTGTCCTGGGGGTAATGTAAGTCCTATGTAGGAAATTGTAATGTATGAGACAAAAGCGGATGTTACTGGAAACTGTTTGTGTCAGTTCACAGATGCGTCCTCTATAAGTGTCTCCAGATCGTATTCTCATGCGTCATGTCTACCCTCATGGCTCTATAAAGGAGTGTGTTCATGTGTCTATTAGATCACGCCATTGGCAATACCCCAATCGTGTGTGATGATGGGGGGGGCGCTGAATAGCTTGGCCATATCTGAAAACTCATATCCACCAAATCTGTGTGCTGCAGTAACTGCCTCAGCCCCATATTAAAGTCTACACAAGCTTTTTGAAAGGAGATAAACAATTCACTGGGGTATAAACTGCCCAGCTGCTCACACCCACCATCCCTCCATGTCCTGAAGGGCATGTCCGCCATCATCTGTCTAACAGGCTTTAGGATTAATATGAGTAGTTCCCTATAAAAATGGTGCTCGTTTTACAGCTGTGCCATATCCCCGCTGTTTGCCTCACTATATATGGACCATCTTTTGCTATACCTGTCCCCTCTATCAACAGTTCTGGGAACCTGTTCACCTTTATCAATCCCGTCAGCAGCCACATCTCCTAGCTGGGGACAGTGTCCAGCCATCTGTCTGCATGTTGTAAATGTGTTGCATTGTAATATAACTCCAAACGTGGGACCTCCAAACCCCCCCTATTCATATGTCCTAGTTAATGTGGAAAGGGCCGCCCTACTCTGTTTATTTGTTCACAGTAAGGAGATCAATAAGGAGTTCAATCGCTTAAATTTGAGCGCAGCAATGGGATTCATCAAGTTCTGGACAACATACAGAGAGTACCACCATCTTTGAAATAGCAATTCTGCCCATTAAGGACAGCGGAAGTCAATTCCAGAATGCTATTGAGCATTCAAGCGAGGACATTACTCTTCCCATGTTAAGACAGAATTGTTGAGTTGGGGTATAGGCCACATGAATCCCCATGTACCGGAAGGAGTCCAGTTCCCAGCATAGGTCCAAATCTGGGAGGTGCCACTCTGGGACTCCATGCAGACGAGCCATTGGGAACAACAGGGACTTATTATTATTGATCCTGAGCCCTGAGATGTCCCCAAATTTGTCTAGTATCTGCAGAAGCGCAGATACCAACACCCTTAGGGTCGTTATATAAAACAATGCATCGTCAATGTATAGGGAGACAACTTTGCGCGTCCCCCCCACCTGCATGCCCCAGGTCCTTAAATCCCTTCTGACCCTAATCGCTAATGGCTCTATCACCAAGGCAAAGAGGAGCGGGGATAGGGGACATCCCTGTCACGTCCCCTACCCCAGCTCTCACACTCCTGATCGGGTCTGACCAACTCGCACCCTGACCATAGGAGCCGTGTATGTTCCTTTTTAAGGAATATAATATTACTAATCGGGACCAAGCGCTGAGGCTACTTATTGATATGAGATTTTTAAATGTAACCTCTGCACTGGCCCTATTTTTAAACGACTTAAGAAGGGAAATATTCAGATTTATAGGGGTTGATAGAAGGTAGGGTATAATGCGGAATGTAGAGTTTTAAATAAATGTTATAATTGATTACTATTATATTGGTTGATGGTATTTTAGGAAATTTTCTATGCTAGGAGAAGGCAAGAAATAATATGGAGAGCACTTTTTATTGAAAAAATGCACTTTATGATAAAGTAAGGATGGAACTCCTTCAGAGCTGTATTGGGGATAAATTGGTTGGCATGTTGCACTTTATGAACCTATAAGAACTTGAATTATGGAGGAAGTAAAAGGAAAGAAGAGCTTGTTTATTCTAAAATTATATTGGTTGATGGTATTTTAGATAACCTCGCTACCATAACAAGGCAAGAAATAAAATGTGGAGCATTCCAAAATGGGAAATTGCACTTAGGAGATGGCAAGGACCAGAGTCTAATCAGAACTGTATGTGGTATAATTTAAGTTGGCACGCTGCACTTTCAGGAACTGTAAGAACTTGATTTTTATTCAAATAAATTATGCAACTAGAGTAGGTTAATAAGAATTAGAATGATCTAAGAACTCTGTGTGTTAATGTAATATGTAATTATAAATCTTATTGTTTTTATACTTTTAAGGCTTATGCCAAATACAATAATTTTTTTGACTGACCTATGAGTCTAGTTGCATTGCTCAGGATCGCCTATGGCCAGTTGGCAGCGAGACATCTCAGTCATTAAAATATCAGCTCCGTTAGCCGTGCGATGCATCACAGGCTGAGAATCGGATGCTAATGCGCAGATACACTGTACAAAAACATCAAATACTTAATTAAATGTGTTCTGTTTAGGGCCTCATCTGGCTCAGAGCACCTGCTTAATATCAGAACATTTCCTATACACAATTGAAATACCTGTGCTGGAACACGTGCTTTAGTAGGAGACACTTATAAGCTCAAATATGAGAAAAAATGTGAACTTTTAACCTTTATTTGCTGCCATAAATCTTATTTCCTAATTTATTTTAAAAGCTATTGACTTAGAACGAATAGAAGTTAACACCGAGTAAATAAGTTATTAATAAACGCAATAACAATAAAAATGCAGATGTTAAACATGGACTTCATCAAATAAATCTCATCTATTTAATCTTTTCACAAAAAACACCTTAAGGCACATTATCCAGATACCTCCATGACGATACTACAAACCACTATACGAGCTTTGCTCGCTGGAGCATCTCTCATGACAATGTTCCAATCAGGTGCATTCCTTTTGTTGAAAAGATGTTTCCATAAATTATTACACTGCATAAGTGTTTAAATGTTTTATAGTGTTGCAGAGGCGCACTGTTGCAGAGGCGCACTTGTATGACTCTTGGAGATAAAAGAACAGAGGATGCTCTTCTTCAGTTCTGCGATTGCTTTCTATTTCATCCGTGTTTTGCCACTTTTCACTTGGATCATTTCAAGGACATCCTCCACAGAATTCATTGGCGTTTGTTTCATTATGCAAAGAAAGCTCCATTCAAATCACAAACTACTCAACAGAATCCATCAAACTACATACAATGTTGAAGAAACAACTTCAAATGAGAGGGGAGCAGCAGCCAATTAG
Source organism: Pleurodeles waltl (assembly GCF_031143425.1). NCBI lineage: Eukaryota > Metazoa > Chordata > Amphibia > Caudata > Salamandridae > Pleurodeles > Pleurodeles waltl. The sequence goes on along the minus strand of NC_090445.1, from coordinate 774,820,765 downwards.
CATTTCAAGCTCCTGGGTCTCCATAAGTGACAACACAATGTCATATTGTATAAAACGCACTCCATAGAAATGCCACTGTGAGGGCTTGATGTGGTAAAAGCCTTACAATTATCTATTTGCACTCATAAAATGGAATGCAAAGTTGATGCACATATGGGATATACATTTCTAAGGTTGTTCTATACATTACTGTGTGGTTTTTATTAGCGTGCTCCTTTTTGTAAAATACTTGGGCCCATATTAATACTTTTTTAGCGCCGCATTTGCGCCGCTTTTTGACGCAAAAAGCAGCGCAAATTTACAAAATACAATTGGGCCATATTTATACTCCGTTTGCGCCAAATTTGCGTCGTTTTTTTCGACGCAAATTCGGCGCAAAACTAACGCCATATTTATACTTTGGCGTTAGACGCGTCTAGAGCCAAAGTAGGAGGAAAGAGCGTCATTTTTTTGCGTGAACGCCTTCCTTGCGTTAATGAGATGCAAGGTAGGCGTTCCCGTCCAAAAAATGACTGCGCCGCAAATGCGTCGTATTTATACTCCCGGGCAAAAATCACGCCCGGGAGTGGGCGGGTCAAAAAAACCCGCATTTGCGCCGCTTTTTAACGCCTGGGTCAGGGCAGGCGTTAAGGGACCTGTGGGCTCAAAATGAGCCCACAGCTGCCCTCCCATGCCCCCAGGGACCCCCCTGCCACCCTTGCCCACCCCAGGAGGACACCCAAGGATGGAGGGACCCATCCCAGGGACATTCAGGTAAGTTCAGGTAAGTATAATTTTTTTTTTTTGTATAATTTTTTTTGGCATAGGGGGGCCTGATTTGTGCCCCCCTACATGCCACAATGCCCAATGACCATGCCCAGGGGACATAAGTCCCCTGGGCATGGCCATTGGGCAAGGGGGCATGACTTCTGTCTTTACTAAGACAGGAGTCATGTAAATGGCGTCTGGGCGTCGTTAAAAATGGCGCAAATCGGGTGGAGGCGATTTTTTAGCGTTAACCTGACTTGCACCATTTTTAAGACGCCCTAACGCCATTTTTCCCTACGCCGGCGCTGCCTGGTGTACGTGGTTTTTTTCCACGCACACCAGGCAGCGCAGGTCTGCTTGCTCCGGCTAACGCCATTCAATAAATACGGCGCCCGCCTGGTGCTTCAGAATGGCGTTAGCCGGCGCAGAATTTTTTGACGCTAAACTGCGTTAGCGCAGTTTAGCGTCAAAAAGTATAAATACGGGCCAATTGTATTTTGTAAGTTTGCGCCGCTTTTGCGTCAAAAAATGACGCAAATGCGGTGCAAAAAAGTATAAATATGGGCCTTGTTTTTTTTAAATAACTATAGTAGCCCAGGAGTGTTGACTACGTTTTGAGTCTGGCTCCTTCTAAAAATGGCCTACCACGGCTGGAATTATTTTAAGGCTTTCAATTAACTAACAATATCCATTTCGACCCAAGTCGTCTTGCTTTGGGAATAGCAGTGTTCTGACTACATCTACAGGTCTGGAGTAGAAGTATAAACGACAATAATGTTTTATGTCATGTCCCTTTTTGGCTGCAACATGTTTATTTTCAGACAGGAAGTTCCAACGTGGACAGTGAAGTCCCAGCTTCCAGTGCAGGATCACTGAACAAAGTGAGCCAGATTCACAAAAAGTGGTGCAGACGTAGGTGTGACTGACTCTTATAGAATTTCTGACTTACTCCTGGGATTTAGGAGTAAGCAATCAGTAAATAACTTCAAAATCCTAATCGGTCCAATGTACTGTAAAATAGTTGCTCAGAGAGGACTACAATCGAATTGCTGGGTCCATCTTACAAAAAGGATGCATGTTATTCGATTCTCCCAGTAGACCCACAGTGAGTGACCCAAGGCTAGCCTGGCACATGTCCTCTAGTACTAAGAATAAAAACACTCAGGCCCATATTTATACATTTTTAGTGCCGCATTTGCTACATTTTTTGATGCAAAAGCGGCACAAACTTGCAAAATACAATTGTATTTTGCAGGTTTGTGCTGTTTTTGCATCAAAAAGCGGCGCAAATACGGTGCTAAAAAAGTATAAACATGGGCCTCAGTCCTTAAGATAAGAAGCTCCATTAATTCTTGAACTAGAATTATAGCCATGGTAAACATTTACTTAAGATCTGTACCACCTACCAGTTTCTCCCCCACAGTGGACCAACTATTGAATATGTTAAACAAGCTGCATTGGAATTCACTAAAAATAATAGCAGGGGGTTGTAATAACCAGATAACTCCTGAAATGGAAAAGGAAGGAAGGGAGACTTATTTGCCTGCCAAAGGGAAAAAAGGCATCTAATGTAGCTCTACAAATGGCTGACCTGATTTTGGCCCATGGCCTGAGAGTAGCTCATGGCAACACAAAATCTGACATTTTCCAGTGTTCAACCTTCAAAAGGGACTTGATAACCAGCAATATAGATTATATTTTTATAGATCATCTCTAATGGCCATCTCTATTAGATATGGAACATGTTCCAAGAATGGATAGTGATCACTTTGCTTTATGTGTTAAGTTGGAATTCAGTACCTTCAGGAATCTAAATTTGAATCCAGTAATTAATGCTGACATACTCCAGAACTCCAACAATAGGAGGAATGTAAAGTGGTCAGTTGTAATTAATGATAGTATGGCCCTAACTCAAATATATAACCTTTTTGAGGAAGTGCTATCTAAAGCAACTAATGAGAGGGAAAGGATGAAAAACTTTCCCATTCTCCATACTCATCTGATGGAACAGCTAAGTAAATCTTTTGTGAAAAAAGTGAACAGAGTAACTAATAAGGAAAAACATCCACCTGTCTGGTTCACTGGGGAATGTAGGTTTGCCAAAGGCAGCTAGGAAGCACTACAAAGCTGTTTTGGCAAAGGCAAAAAAAGAATGGGCATGGTGCACTGGGTGGAACTAGCGAAAGCCAAACTGTAAGGGGAAGCAAAAGCTTTTTTGAAGCTCATATCCTTAAGATCGCGCACCATTGATGACCACCTGGAGCCAACTATCCCTCCTGAGAAATGGGTAGCCTACTTTGAGGGTCTCTGTATAGAAAAGGCAAGGTGACTAAGGGTAATTCCCTAGATTTATGAAAAAGGCTCAGGTAAGAAGAGTGACAACCTTGACCAACATGATGGTATACTGGAGAGTATAGACAAAGGGGTAGCAAGGTTTACTCTGCTTGAAACACACAATACTATAAAGCAAGTCAAGAGAGAAAAGGCACCCGGGCTAAATGATATTCCTGGTGATCTCTATCTCTCCCAGCCTGACGTTTGGGTACCATATATCAATACCTTGATTAATGCTATTTTGATGAGAGAGGGTACCCTTCTTCCTTGCAAGGAGCAGTCATAATCCCCATATATAAAAAGGAGTATAGCGAAGAACCAGCTAATTATAGGCCCATAAGCCTTATAGACACAAGCCAGAAACTATTCCGCAGACAGGTTCTGGCGAGAGTCCAGACTTGGGTAAGTGACAATTCAATACTCAAAGATGGATAGGAGGGCTTTAGGGCAAATGTCAGTACATGAGACCAGGTTTTCCGATTTATGATCTTATGATGGTAATATATCACTCTCACGCGGGATCATTTACATAGAGACTTCCTAGATCTTCGAGTGGCTTTTAATGTGGTCCCAAGAGACAAACTATGGGGGGTCTTGGAAGCCTGTGGGATCCCTAGTGACCTAGTATGGCTATTGACAACATTACATAAGGATACTTATGCTAGGGTAAGATGGAATAGGGGAGAGGGCCTTACAACCAAGATCCCCATCAAACTGGGAGTCAGACAAGGATGTGTCCTTGCGCCTACATTGTTTAGTCTTTATATAAATGGACCAGTAAAATGGCTATTCAAATGTGGGCATGATGCACCTAAACTTGAGGGATCACCAGTTCCACTCCTTGTGTTTGCGGACAACACTCTCCTGATATTGAGACCGCTAATGGGCCTGCAATAAGAGCTGGACTCCTTCTATGACTTCTGTTTTGAAAGGGGATTAGAACTCAACCCAACAAAGTCAACGTTTATAGCTATAAACCCACATCGATCCTTTAGAGGCAGCATGAAAATTGATGGGGTTGTACTCAAACAAAACTTTTACTATTTGGGGGTAGGGCTGTCTGAAAAAATGAAATGGGGGGCCCAACTGGAGAAAAGTAAGACCAATCTCTAATGTAGATCAATGGCCATAGTAAGAAGGTACAAGGCATTAGATGGGGATCATTGTCACCAGCTCTAAAAGTATACAGAGCTGCAGCTGTGACAGCCTCCGCATATGGGACTGAAATTTGGGGCTATGCAACTGCAAATGTATTGCAGCATGGCAAAGAATAAGTTTATCGCAGCCCTTTTTAATCTCCCCAAAGTGCTCCCCTTCTACTGCTGAGATATGATTTAGCTCTCAATAGCTTCCACACAGTGACTTCTTTGAAACCTTTACTGCACTGAATCTGAGTATGGATGTCTGGGCAATCCTCCCAATATAGGGATTCACTCATAGAACTAACAGCCTTAGATCCTCAAGTACGAATGCCTTGGTTAAAGCATGTTAAAAATGTAAGCAAACTAGTCAATCTGAGCAAATTGTGGAATGATTCTGGGTCAATCAAAAAGGACGACAGCCAGAAACTGAAAAAGAGGATATTAGGAGTACATGCTCTTAAGGTCTTGGAACAACCAGAAGGAAGGGAGCATATCTACCAGTTTTTAAGGCATAAATGTATTCCACAGTTGAGTCTTATCTTGACAGAATATTGCCCTTCCAGGCAAAGGGTCTCTACCTCTTGTTCAGATGTTGGGTTTTGCCACTTAGATCAAATGGGACAAAGGCACACATTTATCTGCAAATGTCCCCACTGCTCCTCTAAGAGTTAGACCGAAGCACACTTCTTCTTCTTCAGTCCCATGCATGAGTAACCCCGTAATAAATGGGTTATACCATTATGTAAAACTATGGATGTGAGGCATTATTGGGCAGCTTTGAGGATCATGAAAATTGTTAAGCAAGGAACTATCATATTTGCAATCTCTAGGTTTTGCAATGGGCTTGGAAGTTTAGATCAAGAATGGGTACCCAAAAGTCTTACAATTAAATGAGTCCAGCTTGGTCTAAAAGTACAGAATAGCAAGCAAGCCTAGGCTCGCTTTGCATAGAGGACATATGGAAACACAAGTTGCTGATATTTATTGATTTAATTGTAATTGTAGGAAACTGTATAAATTGTATTGATTTTTATTGATTTTATTGTATTTTATGAAGTACTGCTTTTATGGCTTTTAGCCTAAATAAAGTATTTTGACACAATGCGACACTCAGGGTATATTTTCACACCCTATACACTGCCAGTGTGTCACTTTTTCTGATGCTCTAGTGGGGCAATATGCAGACCCATTTGTATGAGGCCACGCAAAGCCACTTTGAATGGCTTTTCATGGTCGCATATATATGGTGTAAGGCAACCCAGCACAAGTCATTGCATTGCCTTACACTGCATCAGTAAGGCATACCATGGGCATTGCAGTGGATGTTCCCATTCAACACTCATGGGTTTTGATGCATTCCCAGATTTACAAGAATCTGTAAACCTGGGAATGCATCAAAACTGTACACCTCCCCTCCTCTGCATTCTGCAGCACATGTAGAAAGAGGTAAATGCCTCTCTGGATTGTTTTTGTGTGGGAAGGTGTCCCTTCCTGCACAAAAATTCCATGGTGCAAGGGTGCCTGCATTGGCACTAGGCAGCAATTTGTGGAAAGGACAGAAATGCACCGTACCTTCAAAATACGGTGCATACCTGCCCTTTCGAATTGGCGTAGGGCAGCGCCGAATGAATATTTGAAGCGCTGCCCTAGGCCAATTCAATGAAAATATGCTCCACTGTGTGCAGTGGATTGCATCATATCTACCAGTCAACATAGGTTTTGCAAGGCAGTGGAAAACAAAACCCAGAGCAGCCGCTCTGTGCTGCACTCTTTGTAAGTTGAGCTCTAACCCATTAGAGGTCTACTAAGACCCACAACAGAGGGGCAAAATGAAAAAAACCCTTTGCCAGGCCTAAACCTAGACCCTAGGTAGCCCCAAGGGCAGGGTGCAGTGTATGGTTAAGGTAGGACATATAGGTGGTCATTTCAACCTCGGCGGTCTTTTCACAAGACCGCCGTGGGACCGCCGTGCTGAAGGCCGCCAGTGCTGTCGGTTTTCCGCTCGGCAAATTATGACTGCTGGCAGCCCTCTGTCCTTTTCCGGACGGAGAGCTGCCAGCAGCCATAGTGGCGGTCGGCGGGGAAGTAGAGGTTGCTCCACCTCCACCGCCCCGTCAACAGAACACAGCCCACCGAATCACGCTACGTGATTCGGCGTGGCAGTGTTCTGTTGACGGGGTGCTGGCGGCGGAGCAGCCCCCATGGATCCCGTCCCCTCCCGGAGGATCAACGGACCAGGTAAGTTGACCGTCCGTTGGGGGGGGGGTGGGGGGCTGTTGTGTGTTGTGTGCGTGCATGGGGGTGTGCGTGTGAGTACGAAGAGGGAGTGTGTGAGTGCGTGTATGCATGCGGGGGTGTTGTGTGTCTGGAAAGTGTGCATGCCTGTCTCTATGTATGTCTGTATGGATGTGTGCGTGTATGCCTGAATGTGGGTGTGCGTGTATGACTGTGTGTGTGGCTGTAGGCATGTTTCTTGGTGTGTGTGCGGGTATGTGTGTTGGTGGTGTCTGCGTGCGTGTCGGGTGTGAGTATGTATAGTGATGTTGGTGGTGGGGGTGGGGAGGGGGGTCCTGCCACCTTTGGGGGGTGGCAGGGGGCTGGGGGGTGTCGGGGAAGGACTCGGGTGGGGGTGGGGGGTGGGGAAGACGCCTATCAGTGCCAGGGAAGGAATTCCCTGGTACTGATAGTGCTTACCGCCATGGATTTCATGGCGGTTCCCAACCCCAATGAAATCCATGGCGGTAAGCTGGGTCATGATACCGCCAGCGGTCTTGTGACGGCTGCTGGGCTGGAGACCCAAGTCTCCAGCCCAGCGGTCGTATCCGCCCTGGCGGTCGGTTCGGAGAAGGGGCGGATGAACATGGCGGTAACCGCCATGGTCATGATTCAGTTTTTTTTACCGCCAGCCTGTTGGCGGTAAGACCGCCGCTTCTCCGCCAACCGCCAGGGTTGTAATGATGGCCATAGTAATGTGTTTTATATGTCCTGACAGTGACATACTGCTAAATATTTTTTTTCCTGTTGCAAGGCCTGTCCCTCTCATAGGTTAACATGGGGACCACCTTTAAATATGATTAAAGTGTAGATTCCCTTTGGGAGTGGATAGACATGTGGAGTTTGGGGTCTCTGAGCTCACAATTCTAAAAATATATTTTATTAAAGTTGATTTTGAGATTGTGTGTTTGAAAATGCCACTTTTAGAAAGTGAGCATTTTCTTGCTTAAACCATTTCTGTGACTCTGCCTGGTTGTGGATTCCCTGTCTGGCTCAGTTTGAAGTTGGCCGGTTGCACCTCACACGGTCGCATAGGCTCTCATTATCTTAATGAGACTACTGGATTTTTGGGTGGCAAGATCGTTCACAGTGTGGGGGACTCAGTCTAACCCACGGCAAAGGATCCTTGTCACCCCAAATCCGGGTTGAGCTCCGGCTAACTAGCAGTGCCTTATCTCTCCCAAAGGGAAGAGACAATTGGGCAGCCGAGCGCATGACATCTTAGTGCTTCCCAGGGAAGTCGTGGTCACTCAGGTCCCAACCAGTTTTCTCATACACAGTGTTTTCTCATATATAAATGACAAAGGCAGTTTAAGTTTTAAAGATTGGTTTAATAAAACAACTGCATTTTAGATAACAAGGCGTGAGCCGCAATAACCAGAACCATACAACACAGTAGGATTGAAATAGTAACGAGGAGAGTGAAACATAAGAATAACACTATCATGGTGCAACTAGATTACGTTCCCTCCTCTAAGTTCTATCTTGAGCACAGCATGTTAAGCTCTATGCCTGTCTTTCAGGTTCCCCCGGGAGGACATCAACCCTCATACCTGAGCAAAGGCCTGTGATCGGGATCAGCATCTGCAACAGGGCAATCAGCATCTAGTTGTGGGTTCCTGGTCGTAATCTCCCTCTTACGTGTACCAGGACTAGGAAGTGTTTTTATAACTAACACGCCGGTGTTCTAAGAAACGTCCCTAAGTAAGAATGTGTACTTTCTACGAACCCTAAAGACTAAACTTCTACCACGTCTATCGGCAATGTACCAGACTGTATCCTTGACTGAAGCACAGAGCGAGCAAGAATGTATTGTTTGAGAACTTCAGTGCTGAAGTAAGCTAAACAGTGTGATAGAAGAAAATAAAACAAGACCGTGAAACTGGCTATTGTTAAATAACAGTGCGAGGCTAAATAAAATGCATCTAGGGCAAAGTGCACAGAGGCCTAATACTTTGAGCAAACGAGCAGAAAGCTACATTAAAAATGGCTACACTACACCCTACCCTTGTCGGTAGAAAGTGGTTTAAGCTAAAACTAAAAATGCCCCACATTGGGCGCCATGTCACTTAGGCTCTCATTATCCTAATGCGACTACTGGATTTTTGGGTGGCAAGATCGTTCACAGTGTGGGGGACTAAGTCTAACCCACGGCAAAGGACCCTTGTCACCCCAAATCCGGGTTGAGCTCCGGCTAACTAGCAGTGCCTTATCTCTCCCAAAGGGAAGAGACAATTGGGAAGCCGAGCGCATGACATCTTAGTGCTTCCCAGGGAAGTTGTGGTCACTCAGGTCCCAACCAGTTCTCTCATACACAGTGTGGTCTCATATATAAATGACAAAGGCAGTTTAAGTTTTAAAGATTGGTTTAATAAAACGACTGCATTTTAGATAACAAGGCGTGAGCCGCAATAACCAGAACCATACAACACAGTAGGATTGAAATAGTAACGAGGAGAGTGAAACATAAGAATAACGCTATCATGGTGCAACTAGATTACGTTCCCTCCTCTAAGTTCTATCTTGAGCACAGCATGTGAAGCTCTAAGCCTGTCTTTCAGGTTCCTCCGGGAGGACATCAACCCTCATACCTGAGCAAAGGCCTGTGATCGGGATCAGCATCTGCAACAGGGCAATCAGCATCTAGTTGTGGGTTCCTGGTCGGAATCTCCCTCTTACGTGTACCAGGACTAGGAAGTGTTTTTATAACTAACACGCCGGTGTTCTAAGAAACATCCCTACGTAAGAATGTGTACTTTCTACGAACCCTAAAGACTAAACTTCTACCACATCTATCGGCAATGTACCAGACTGTATCCTTGACTGAAGCACAGAGCGAGCAAGAATGTATTGTTTGAGAACTTCAGTGCTGAAGTAAGCTAAACAGTGTGATAGAAGAAAATAAAACAAGACAGTGAAACTGGCTATTGTAAAATAACAGTGCGAGGCTAAATAAAATGCATCTAGGGCAAAGTGCACAGAGGCCTAATACTTTAAGCAAACGTGCAGAAAGCTACATTAAAAATGGCTACACTACAACACTAGACAGTGACACAAAGGGAGCTGTGGTGTAGTCTGCATTTCCTGATGAGCCATCTGTGCTAGGAGGGAGGAGAAGAGTGGTTACTCACACCTGAAAGGGCTGTGCCTGCCCTCACACAATGCAGTCTACAACCCCCTGGTGTGTGTCTGAGGCCTGGTCTGGGCAAGGCAGGATCTCACAAACTAGAATGACTTTCCTTTAAAGTAAGCCTACTTCAAAGGCCAAAATGGGTATAAGAAGAGCATCCAAACCCCTGAAAGTAGATCACTTCTGGACATCAAGAGAAACCTCTGCCAAGGAGAAGAGCTGAGAGCTGAGGGGAAGTGCTGTCCTGCCTGTGATTGTGCTTTGTGAAGCTATCCTGCAATTGCTGCTTCTGCCTGTGAGGCAGAGGGGAGGAATGGCCACTTACACCTGAAAGGGCTGTGCCAGCCCTCACACAATGCAGTGCCCAACCCCCTAGTGTGTGTCTGGGGCCTGTCCTGGGCAAAGCAGGATCTTGAAAACAAGAGACTTCTCTTTGAAGTAGGCCTACTTCAAAGGCAGAAATGGGTATAAGAAGAGCACTCAAACCCCTGGAAACTAGATTACTTCTGAAACCAAGAGGGACCTCTGCCACGGAGAAGAGCTGGAGAAGCTGGAGGAGGAGTACTGCCCCTTTGCCTGTGATTGTGCTTTGCTGGGTTGGCCTGCAGTAGCTGCTTCTACGTGAGAGAGGACAAAGACTGATTTTTGTGTGACTTCCCCCTGGTGAAGAATCTCCAAGGGCTTGAAACTGAGTTTGCCTCCTGCTGTTGAAGTCTCAAGGACAGCAAAGACTTCTTTCTGCCAGCACTTGGGCTTTCTGCTGAGAGTCCTGCCTGCCAAGTGGACCCTAACCTGTTTCTGGGCCCTTGAAAGGTGCAGCTGGTGGAAAAGGACAGAAATCCATGCAAAGACCGCCGTGCGGGGAAACCTTCAATGTACCACCCACTTTGTGGCTGAAAAACAACACTCGGCTGGCCTCACAGCTAAAATCAATGCTCCACCTGCATCGCAGCTGGGAGATCGACGCAACGTGGTTAGGGAAACTACACGCAACTCCCGCATCAGCTGCTGTTAGCAACGCAAGCCACAGGCAGCGTGGTATCTTAACACTGTGTGACCGGATTTTGACGTAACATCACTGGGCGCGGAAAATCAATGCAGAGCCTGCCTGGACCCGTGGTGCCTGTCCGGATCGACACGTCGCTCTCTTGCGGGGAGGAAAAACAACACACGCGGACCCAACCAGAGGAGAAATGATGCACGGTCTCGCTTGCAAGTGAAAAATGGACGCATCACTGGACTTTTCTGACGCACACACGCCTGTGCAGTGTTATTTTGACGCAACCCAGGTACTTTTTCACGCTAACAGTTTTCTCACTGTTTTCTAAAGGATTTAAGACTCTTATTCTTTAAAAATTCATAACTTGACATGTGTATGTTAGAGTTTTGTTGTTTTGGTCTTGTTTTGGTTAGATAAATATTACCTATTTTTATAAACCTGTGTTGTGTCATTTTGTAGTGTTTTCACTGAGTTACTGTGTGTGTTGATACAAATACTTTACACATTGCTTCAGAAGTTAAGCCTGCCTGCTCGTGCCAAGCTACCAAGGGGGAAAGCGGGGGTTAACTGAGGGGGATTCTCCTTACTCTGACTAGAGTAAGGGTCCTTGCTTGGGCAGGGGGTAACCTGACTGCCAACCAAAGATCCCATTTCTAACATACGCTCACCCTCTTGAGCAACGGCGGCGGCCACAAATCACAAGGGGAGGGGTGGGGGAGAACACATAGACGGGGGAAAATAAAACATAAAATAAAATAAACATACATTACTGCTGTCTGCGTTTCCTGCCGCCTCGCGCTCCTCTTGCTCCATGTGGGGTCCCAGCATTCACTTAGACACCAGTACAGGCTCCTTAGCAATCTTGGTGCTGCTTTCATGCCAAACATAGTTTAAAAGCAGAGTCAGGATTGGTCTGAGTGGCAGTCGCTGCTGCTCAGACAGTGCCCTGGGGTCTGTGCAGTTTCTCCATCTTGGCTGTTAAAACAGCAGAGATAGAGAGACCTAAGTGTGCATGTGTGTTTGGCTGGCCTGAGATGGGCAACCAAACACACATGAGCACTCAGGTGCACACGCTCTCCTCCTCCCACCTCCCATTGCCCTGCCCCGTCCCTCCCTGTACTTCTGGCTGAGAGGGCAGATGAAAAATAAAATGATAGTGCAACTATTGTTTTATTTTTCATCTCCTGGCTCTTGGCCAGGGGGGTGACGCTCATTCGTCTTAGCGAAGGAGCCACCCTTGCTCTTGAGGGCCTTCACATCTCCACCATGGGCCAGGAAAAGCTGCACCTGCACAGACACTGAAAGCACAGTTCCTTCTGCAATGCTGCACGGAAGTGTTGACAGGGGCTTTTCCTGCGAGGGCTCCTATAGTGCTACTTGACAGTGATGTCTCCCTTGCATGTGTTTTAAAAACTATACACAGATAATGTTTAGCAAGCACAAGCTGCATATTAGAGGTGGTTAAGTTACTAAGAGCTTGAGCATGGCTTAAGGCAGATGTCTGCCTCTGCCCGTGGGTGTCTAGCTGTCTTGGGCAAGAACAATCGGTGCTTGTTTGCAGTCGTGGATCACTGTGCGGTAAAGGGGCAGGGCGCGGCGGGGGTGACAAAAGCATTTAATTTAAAAAATTAAATAAAAATAAAAACTTACCTGCTCTGCCACCGCACCGCTCTTCTTTCCTGGTGACAGCAGGCAGGCACAGACTCCCAGTCTACCCTGCGGCCAATCCTGATACTGCTCAGAGCAGCATTGGGATTGGCTGGAGCACCCAGCCAAGGCACTCTCAGGCAGACTGGGGGCCTGTGCCTGCTCTCTCCAGTCCGGCAACACAGTGCTGGATTGGAGAGAGCACAGTGCGCATGTGTGTTTGGCCGGCCCAAAATGGCCGGCTAAACACACGTGCACACTGAGGGGAGTGTACAGTGCACCCCCCCTTGTCCTTGTCCTTGTCATCCCCCATGGCCCGCCCTTTTAACAATGAAACGATAAACACAGTTTATCAGCGTTTTGTTGTTTACAATTGTGTTCCCCCAAAAAATATATTGTATGCTTGCCCCTCCTTTGCTGCACCCAGTGAGGAGTCCCTAAAGCCTTTGGCTTCTTGCAACACTTGGATGGCCATGTCAAACACAGAATCAAGTAGTTTAGGGCCTGAACTGCTCCTCCTGTGTTGGACTCAGCCAATCCAGTGTTGCCCTTCTAATGTTTCTCTAGACTACATAACAATGTTTTTAACCTTTCATGCCACAGTTTTTCCAGGGTTTTGCAAGAAGTGGGATTGAGAAAGGACCTGAGAAAGGGAAAATGAAATAGTAATAAGAGAGAGTAGGAGAAAAAAAGAAGGAAAGAAAAATGGCGAGAGAGAGACTCAGAACATGAAAGATAAAGCGTGGGAGATCTAGAGACGCAGAATCAGAAAGAAGGGATATAGTAGAAAAAAAAGGGAGAGAGAACGAGCAACGGCAAAAGACTGAAATGGAGCGTGAGAGTGTGTGTGCACCTTTGTGTGTGCAAGCTTGTTGGTGAGGTAATAGAAGTAAATGGGTGGGGTGTGACTAAAATGCAGAACTGGCACAATTTAAGGACATGGCCACTGACCTTAGAAATGCTATCTAAAAATTGTTTGCTTTTTTTGGATGGCTTGGGCTCTTTGGTCTCTTAGAATCAAGCCACACCCTATCTCAGCTCTGTCTCAGCTAGGATTGGCTCATAATCTCTTCAATTCCTAAAAGACCACTCCATTGATGTATGCAACACTTTATAAATTAGAATGCCACAGTGAAATGTTGTTTACACTGGTGTGATATCATATAATTTCCGACATTTCTCATTCTGTTCAATATGCAAAATGCTGACATTTGCTCATTGTGACACATTGTGTAATAATGTGCAACTTTCCATACTTTGTTTGTGCTTTTTGTGTGATTTCTACAAAGACAATTATAAAAATTTAGTATTGAGAATGTGTGATCAGAAAACTTACATTAACTTATGTAATTTGTGTTTCAGTCATGAAGTGAGGTTGACCAATGAACCCTAGAAGTATATCTACGGTACCAAACTTTTTCCAGATATAAAAAACTTGTGAGATGATATATGTTACTTTATAGACCTCAGCCAAAGCTCTCTGAACAGCCTCTATTAGATGGGCAAACGGAATTTATTTGAGAAACAAGCATTGCAAAAACATAGCTCTATCCGTAAAGTATCACTTCATGTAAAAACAGGCATTCATACGTAGTGTGTAGATCTTTGCATACACAAATGCTGTTCATCAGATTAAAGCCTGCCCTATTGGATTTACCAATGACAGAAAAAGTAGCAAGAAAAGAATTGCTTTCTGTATGTAATGTAAACGGGAGATGAATATATGAATGTCACAAACAGTGACCTGATTGAGTGTACCCTGAGTGTACTTTTCAAATGTAAAATAGTCCCTCATGGTTTCCCATGAAGCACTTTCTGGAAGGAGGAATCATACACCAGATAGCCAATAGCTTTCAGCATATGAATGATGTTCTTTGTGTGGTGCCAGAGCCTAATCGACGTATATTTTAAAGACTTGACAATACGTCTAGAGAGTACTGCACTATCAAGCAAGACCTATTAAGGACATAGAATGTACTCCCATATTAACGTTCGAATGCTAAAACTTAACTGTCACTGTAGCGAAGTGAAAATACTTTATTCACAGCCCTAAACTTCCCTAATAGCAATTCTCTGCAATCCCCACTTTGTTGACAGTTCCCACAACCTAAAACCAGCCATTGAGAACGTGCCAACAAATAAGCGACAAGGTCTACTTCTACACATGCTTCACACACCAGAACTGCCAGAGAAAATTAAATGAAAGCCGCTATTGCACACGGTTTAACGTATTAGCTGCAAAATATTTGACACTAAATAACTATTCCATATTTAACGGAGTCTTGATAAAAATATGAAACATGGCACTTACACCAAATATACTCTCCAAACTTTCTGTCAAATAACCGGAACCTTGTTTCTGCGAGGCGGAGAAAAGGCACATTTAAAATCAAAACAGTTGTGATTCAAGCTGCTTAAGTATTCCGAGCACATATTCCCTTTATCCTTTCTAAAATAATTTTGTTTGCAAAGTTCTGATGAGAGTCATTCTTGCTGACAGGGGTTACTATGAAAGCGGATTATCGCATGCCTAGTGAAGCGCGAGGAAGCTTGGCGTTATCCACACTTCAAAGGTTGCACAATTTTCTGCACAATATCCCTGATAATCCCCCTGCTCTTCCTGCCCCAATGAGTTCGGGCATTTTGTAGGCAGACAAACTTCTGAGTATGCCTGAGGGAGTCACTGGAGGTAGCAAGGGAGCTTTGCATTGCTGGTAGATGTTTACACTCACATCATGATGCACTGAAGCTGTCTCCAGCTCCCCGGGAGGAGGAACGGACTGCCATGTAATTAAAGGCTCTCTTCAACTCAAGGGTGTCTACAGAAGAAATCAGCGAATCTCCAAGTTTCAATGGATTCTGGTAGCAGAACCCAAGAGAGCACAGAAGGCACATTTATTTTGTATTTTTTGTTTTAATTGTTTTTTACAGCGCAGATGCAAGTACAAACAGCATCACAGTATTTTGTACTTAGTTGAGGGTCGGAGTCCAGGAGAAAAGGAAAGAGGAGTAAACAGTTGCATAATGTAACAGGTATATTCAGTGGCCTTCTTTCTACTATATTTGTCTTCGTTGACAAGGCGGATTTGATAAATATCTGAATGTGAGAAAACAGCTTGATGATTGAGTGTAGTGAGAGCAGACTTTAGATCTGTTTCCATGCCTGCAGTGATGTAGGCAGGTAAACAGATCTATATATTGCTACGGTGTAACTAGTGCGTCTCTCCAACTTTCCTAAATTAAAGTATATATATTTCTTGTCTAAATTCATATCGGATCATGTAATATATTCTGGGAACTGAAAAAAACTCTTAGAATACTCAGATAGTAAATTAAGATATATAAATTTATTATACAAACATTTACAAAAACAATATTCTTATTTAAATGCTTTCTCTTAAAACAAACATTCACTCACTATCATTCATACAAGACAGTGTACAGAATATGCATCCCAATATAAACAAAACATAAATAAACAATGACAATAGACATACTCACAATAATTGTTAACAAAAAGTACAACATATGCCTAGGTATTGAATGCAGATTACCAACATCACATCCACTTCATTTTGATAATCACTGAAAAATTCATGTTGAAAATACTTTTTTTCATGCAGAAACCTTTTATAGATCTTGATGTCTATTAAAGCTCTTCTTTATCTATACCATAAGATCTACATTACATCGTCCGATGCCTAATTGCAGTCCTCTACTTATCATTCCTTGCCAAAGTGACAATCTTTTGCTGCTGGCAGTGTCGTGCCTATTCACAATCCTTTACCACAAACTGTTACTTCGTGATTTTGTGCCACAATGATTCTTTATCACATCTTGTTGCCACTCTGATGGTTTGACAAGATAAAAAAGCAGAGCCAATTAAGCTCCTTTTTGAATAGTTGGAGATATCGACGCTTATGAGGGTATGGCATGGTTTCTTCAATGGCGTGGAGAATCCGCAACCAGATTCGGTGTGTCTAGTAGTAAAGTTGCTACTAGATTAAAAAAAATATACTAGAATGATGCAGTGAAATCTAGTAGATTTCACTGCGCCATTCCTGTGGGTCTCCAAGCGGGCAATCGCCTCCCTTGCATACATTATACCTGGCACAGGTATAATGTGGCGCAAGGGTTTACAAGCTCGTGCAATGGTACCATTTCATGAGTTTGTAAATATAGCACTGTGTGGGGGACTGTTCTGCGGCACTGTAGTATAAAAAAATGCAGCTAAGTAGGAGCAAGGGGCTTGCAAATGAGCCCCTTAACTCAGACAGGTGAACCAGCCATCGGTGGGGAAAACACGACTCTAGTGAGATTTCAGCCATCGCTGGAGATGGGGAATATGACACACCAAGTTTGAGTCGCTGCTCGCCAAGGTTACAGGGGGTGGGGTGGCATACGCAGGGGGGATGGGGAGGAATTTTAATATACTTTTTAAAAAAACTACCTCCGTTCCTTGCCGCTCTGTCTTGCAGTGCCCTGAAGCCAATCCTAACGCTGCTCAAAGCAGCGTCAGGATTGGCTGGGAGCGCCCAGCCAGGGAACTCCCAGGCAGACTGGGAGCCTGTGCCTGCTCTCTCCAGCCCGAGAGAGCCTACTGCACATGTGTGTTTGGCTGGCCCAAGACAGCTGGCCAAACACACATGCGCACTAAGAGGAGTTCACAGTGCACTCCCCTCAGTGCTCCTCATCCCACATGACCCGCCCCTTTTATAACAAAGGGATACTAAACATAGTTTATTATCCCTTCGTTGTGAAAGGTTTGCAGCTTCTGCTGCTGGTAGGGGGACAACACTCCTCTACCCTAAAAGAGGAGACACCACTGCCAAGTTTCACCTGAGCATGCACCAGCACATCCAAGGCAAGTATCCCCTAGTGTCAACGCAGCCACCATCACTGGACAAGAGACACAAAAGCCCAAAGGAGTATGAAGCACATGAGACAAAAATGGTACAAACCACCCCCAGCCAAGCAGGTGCAGGTGACATCACGGGTTCTGGGCAGCAGCATCCTTAAGAAGTTGCACAGCATCATCTGGTGTCATTTCGAAGGATGTTATCAGAAATTCACTCTCAGGGGCCCAGGAACTGGACTGGCATCCTCTGAAAAGCTAGAGTCTACAGAATGCAGACTCAGAGACTGGTTGGTGAAGCCTTTGCTGTCCCTGAGGCTTCAAAACAGGAGGCAAGCTCAGTCCAAGCAGGAATATACCACAAAGTACAGTCTTTGTCCCCTTTCACAGGCAGAAGTAGCAAGTGCAGGTTAGCCCAACAAAGCACAATCACAGGCAGGGACAGCACTTCTCCTCAGCTGTTCATCTCTGCTCCTCGGCAGAGGTTCCTCTTGGTTCCAGAAGCAAATCTTGAAGAAATCTTAAATCTGGGTCCAGTACTTATACCCCTTTCTGCCATTGAAGTTTCTTAGCTTCAAAGAAAAGTCTCTGTTGTTTACAGGATCCTGCTTTGCCGAAGCCAGGCCCCAGACAAACACCAGGTGTTTGGAGACTACAATGTGTAAGGGCAGGCACAGCCCATTCAGGCATAAGTGACCACTCCTCCCTCCACTCTACCTCAGATGGCTCATCAGGATATGCAGGCTACACTCCAGCTCCCTTTGAGTTACTGTCTAGAGGTGATTCACAAACATCCAACTGTCAGTCTGACCCAGACAGGGAATCCACAAACAGGCACAGTCACAGAATGGTTTAAGCAAGAAAATGCCTGCTTTCTAAAAGTGCCATTTTCAAACTAAAAATCTAAAGACCAACTTCACTAAAAGATGTTTTTTTAAATTGTGAGTTCAGAGACCTCAAACTCCTCATCTCTATTTGCTCTCAAAGGGAAAATGCACTTTAAGAATAGTTAAAGGCAGTCTGCATGTTAACCTATGAGAGAGATAGGGCTTTCAACAGTGAAAAATGAATTTGACAGTATTTCACTGTTAGGACATGTAAAACACATTAGTGCATGTCCAACCTTTAACAAACACTGAACCCTGCCCACTGGGCTACCTAGGGCCTACCTTAAGGGTGCCTTACATCTATAAAAAGGGAAGGTTTGGGCTTGGGAAGTGGGTACACCTGCAAAGTTGAATCAACAGTTTGAAAACTGCACACACAGACACTGCAGTGGCTGGTCTGAGCCATGTTTACAGAGCAACTCATGTGGGTGGCACAATCAGACCTGCAGGTCCACTAGTAGCATTTGATTTCTAGTGCACTTTGCTAGGGATTTACTAGTAAATCAAATATGCCAATTACACATACAATTTCACATAGGGAGCACTTGAACTTTGTTGGATTTTGCCCTTTTGCAGGGTCATCCCCAGTCTTTTTGCCTCCTTTCTCCTATTTTTCCTGACCTGTTTTTGTTGACTGCTAACCAGTGCTAAAGTGCATATGTTCTATCTGTAAAGTGTGTTGTTGATTGGTTTCTCTATGATAGGCATATTTGTTTTACTGGTAAGTCCCTAGTACAGTGCACTAGAGGTGCCCAGGGCCTGTAAATCAAATGCTACTAGTGGGCCTGCAGCACTGGTTGTGCAACTCACATTAGTAGCCTTGTTATCATGTCTCAGACCTGCCACTGCAGTGTCTGTGTGTGCAGTTTTAAACTGTAAATTCGACTTGGCACATGTACCCACTTTCCAGGCCTAAACCTTCCCTTTCCTTACATATAAGACACCCCTAAGGTAGGCCCTATGTAGCCCCAAGGGCAGGATGCAGTGTATGGTTAAGGTAGGACATATAGTAATGTGTTTTATATGTCCTGACAGTGAAATACTGCTAAATTCGTTTTTCACTGTTGCAAGGCCTGTCCCTCTCATAGGTTAACATGGGGGTACCTTTAAATTTGATTAAAGTGTAGATTCCCTTTGGTAGCGGATTGACATGTGGAGTTTGGGGTCTCTGAGCTCACAATTTAAAAATACATCTTTTAGTAAAGTTGATTTTAACATTGTGTGTTTGAAAATACCACTTTTAGAAAGTGAGCATTTTCTTGCTTAAACCATTTCTGTGACTCTGCCGGTTTGTGGATTCCCTGTCTGGGTCAGTTTGACAGTTGGGCTGGTTGCACCTCACACTAGACAGTGACACAAAGGGAGCTGCGGTGTAGTCTGCATTTCCTGATGAGCCATCTGTGCTAGGAGGGAGGGGAGGAATGGTCACTCACACCTGAAAGGGCTGTGCCTGCCCTCACACAATGCAGTCTCCAACTCCCTGGTGAGTGTCTGGGGCCTGGCCTGGGCAAGGCAAGATTTCACAATCAAGAGAGACTTTGCTTTGAAGTAGGCCTACTTCAAAGGAGAAAATGGGTATAAGAAGGACACCCAAAAGCACAGACTATAGAACACTTCTGGAAACCAAGAGGAACCTCTGCCTGGGGAAGAGCTGAAGAGCTGAGGAAGAAGAGCTGCCCTGCCTGTGTCTGTGCTTTGTGGAGATATCCTACAGTTGCTGCTTCTGCCAGAGTAAGAGGGCTAAGACTGGACTTTGTGTGCCTTCCATCTTGTGACGACCTTCAAGGGCTTGATTTTGAGCTTGCCTCCTGTTGTTTGAAGTCTCAGAGACAGCAAAGACTTCCCTTTGCCAGCACCTGGAGTCTCTCGAGAGACTCCTATTCTGCCAAGTGGTGCCCATCCAGTTCCTGGGACCCTGAAAGGAGAAGCTGGCAGCCTAAAAGGAAGAAATCCACACATAGAATGCCGTGCGGGGAAAAGATTGACTCGACTCTGATCTGCTGCTGGAAAATCGTCGTGCCCCCGGCTTCGCGGCTGAAAATCAACGCTCACCTGCAATGCGATCGAAGAATGGATGCACGGAGCTAGAGAAACGATGCGTAGCATTGCTGACCGAGGCTGGTGGGATCGCAACCCGCGATGCGTGGTTTTCGGATCATCGTGCGTCTGGATTTCCGACGAAAGTACAGTTAAGCGTGTAAAAACAATGCAAGGCCTGCCCGGACCCGACAGTGCTGACCGGATCGACGCATCGCTCTGCTGCGGAGAGAAGAAACGACGTGCCCCAACCCGACGAAAGGAGAAACGACGAAAGGTCTTGCTCGTGAGTGAAATCGACGCATCGCAAGCCCTTTTTGACGCACACTCGCCCGTGCGGAGTTATTTTTGATCCACTCAAGGTACATTTCACACTGACAGTGTTAGTGTGTGTTTAAAACTACATGAAGACTCTTTTTGCTTTTTAATTGATAACTTGACTTGTGTACTGTGGATTTTTGTCATTTTGGTCTTGTTTTGTTTAGATAAATATTTCCTGCTTTTCTAAACCTGTGTTGTGTTAATTTTGTAGTGTTTTCATTAAGTTACTGTGTGTGTTGGTACAAATACTTCACACCTAGCACTCTGAAGTTAAGCCTACTGCTCGTGCCAAGCTACCAAGGGGGTAAGCAGGGGTTAGCTGAGGGTGATTCTCTTTTACCGTGACTAGAGTGCGGGTCGTTGCTTGGGCAGGATATAACCTGCCTGCCAACCAAAGAACCCATTTCTAACACACTTTAGCACTGTTCAGAAGTGGTAAAGTGCCCACAGCAACAAAAACAGCACAAACAGCAAAAACAGAGTTCAGCACACAGCAACAACCTGGGAAGTAGAGGCAAAATGTTAGGGGAGACCACACCATGAATGCTAGGTCCAACAGGGATGGTATCTAATTCAAAAGGCACTTTCACCCCTTACATGGACAATATGAAATCCAAAGCCACCTTCTCAACCTCAGGCTTTCACATTCTCTCAAGATCTTTTCAAGGCCTTACTTTAGGACCACTTCAGAAGGCCGTATCGACAACATTGCTCCTGTCCATAAGATATGGTTGTGAAATAATGGCAGGACAGAAGATGGGAAGACTGTTGGACCTGCTGATTGCAAAAGCCTGTCGGACCATCAATAGGCTTCCAAAATACACATTGCAGGCACAACTGCACCTAGAGCTAGGTTTAATAAAACAATCACTTGCCATAAAATGCTCTTTTCTGAAAATGTGCCATAGATTCTGATTAGCAGAGGACAACAAGATGCATGTGTCTGGCTTCAAATAAGTACGCTGAATTCAAAATCAATGTTGAGAAGCTGTTTTCACAGTTCTCTGCAAGCCTCTGACCTATGGGTCACTAGTTTCTCAATTGCTGAGTTTAAAAACATTCTCAATAAATCCACCAGTCACCTTTCCATGCAAGAAGATAAAGTGACCTTGGCAGTGCTTAATTTGGCAATTAAATATGCGAGCACTGACTACTGAGGCAATGTAATCCTGAAACCATCTCGGGCCTCTTCAATCAATTTAAAGCCACTCCTGTCCCTCCAGCTTACCCTTGCAGCTTTCTGCTTTCTCTCATTGTGCCGCTTTTTCGTTTTTCTCTTCCCCTGTCCTTTTCTTTTGTGTCTTTTGCTCGCAGCAAATGCTTGAGGTAATAAGTGCCGGCCCTCAAAAATAAGTGCAGGTGCTCCGCACCGGAAACAACATGCACAAATTAAGCACTGGACCTTGGAAAAGTCAGCACATGCTTGGCAAATCATCCATTCTTACAAGTCTTTAAAACTACAGCCATAATTTGACCTTTGTTTCCCATGCCACATCAAACTTAAATTCATGTATTTTCAACCTAGGAATCCAACCAACTTTGGACCAATTACTCATCTGGGTAAAACCTGCCAAGACATATTGCAGACTTTGTGGTGTGAAAAAAGAGACTTTAAACAGGTCCTCTGCATCACCCGGCTACCTTATCAGACTGCAGAAGGGTGTTGCATGGTGCTTTTAATCAGGCAGTTATAACTGCACTTAACCCAGAATATACACATGTAAACAAAGTTTAATTTGGTAAAGTTCTTTGAGAGATTTGAAGCAAGAACAAAGGTCATTGTGGGAAAATGAAGGCTCCTCGTGGCTCCAGCATGCAGTCATGACAATGGGGGCTATCAAAATCAAAGGCACTTTAGCAAAATTTGCACAGCAGCTGCCACACCTCACCCTTATGTCACCTGGAGATTGATGGAGATGTGGCAGCCACAAAGGATATTGTAGCCAAGCATCACCTCTTGAACCATTTGATGGCAGGAGGATGATAACAGAGTCAAGATCAGCAAGGTTTGCTATGGCAGAAGACTCTCACTTAAACAAATCATTTTGCATTGTTATTGTTAGACCTGGCATCCTTAGGGTAGTCTTACTTCAGACTTTTTGCCTTTTATCTCCCACTCCTATGCTGTATCTTTTTGTTGTTCATAGGACTTTGAGCATTTTAGCACTGCTAACTAGTGTAAAAATGCACTGTGTTTCTCCCCCAGACATGGTAACATTGGTGTATCCACAATTGGCACATTTAGTTTACAAGTAAGTTCCTTGTAAAGTGATATACCATATACCTAGGCCCCGTAAATTAAATGCTACTAGTAGGCCTTCAGCACTGATCGAGATCCATAATTAAATTGCCCAATAAACATGTCTCAGGCATGCCACTGCAGAGCCTGTGTGTGCAGTCTCACTGCCATCCTGACTTGACATTTTAAACCCCTTGCCAAGCCTTAAACTGCCCTTTTCTCACATATACATTACCCCTAAAGTAGGCCCTAGGAAGCTTATAGTTCGAGTGCCAAGTAAGCAAAAGGCAGGACATGTTTTCGTGTCCTTCCAAAGTCATTTTTCATTACTGTGAGGCCTGCCCCTCTCATAGGCTAGCATTGGGAGTTGCTTAAAATACCTTTAAGCTGTGATTCCTTGTCTGAGAGGAGTAGCTGCATCATGTTTTGTATCACTGGAGTGGTAACGATAAATCGTATTTACTGATAAATTTGGATTTATTATCACTATTGCAGAAATGCAACTTTACGAAAGTGGGCATTTCTCGGTTCTCACGGCCCTGTGTGTCTAAAGCCTATCTTCAATACATGACTGATCTGGGCTAGGTGACAGCTACACTTATGCATTCCCTCCAGACACCCACAACTCAGGTTACTCAACTGCAACTGTCACTCATCTGCATATTGATGGGTCTTCCTGGGGCAGAGGCTGGGAAGGGCTCACACGTACACTTCAAAGGATAGAGACCAGGATCCACACAAAGGGGCTGATTACCTCCCACTGATAGTCTTGTGGTAGTAATTGACTTAGCCTGACTTGGATTGTGGTCCCTACTTGGAGAGAGTGCATGCCTCTGCCAACTAGAGACCCAATATCTAACAGTTATGCAGATGGTTCAGCCCTGTCACATACTACCAAATATAGCCACTCCAACAAAGCCTGCTCAGTTATATCCGTGACCTAGCATTGCCACTTTAACATTCTTGCACAGCCAAGCCCATTGCATACCGTTTAATGTGCATATGAAACATTTTAAATTGCATTTTATGGCTGTTTATTTCAATTGAATGAGTAATTATTATGCACTTGATTATGGTTATTCTGCATATATACAATGGTATTACTGTATCTCCATAATGTTACCATTTTTCCAAACATTTATGGAAAATGTAATATTACACTAGTGTTAACTAAGACTATTAAAAATAAACTTGAACTTTATTCAACTTTTGCCTCAGTATTCTTTATTCGCTTCACTGATCATGCCATAAAAGAAATCACTTTGTGGTCTAAAAACATTGTAACACTTTCTTGAGAATGAGACTGAGCATCATTTGGGTCACAGTATACAGTATCTTTGATAAAGACTTAAGTCCCTGGATTCATGGAGCAGCTGTCATCTTGGGTGTAGATCTCAGTGTAGAAGGACACCACACCGAGAGGTACAAGCTCAGCTTTGATTGAACCAGCAGTGCTGAGGACAGATTGAGCAGTCTGCTGGACAGTATGAATTTTCCTGGTTGGAGAATGAGCCCGCATTGTGACCCTGAGAGACGAGACGGAGGTGACCCACAACATGGGTCAGAGCACTTTAGTCCATATGCTTCAACAATTGTGCATTTAAAGTAAAGTCAAACTTGGAAAGTCTTTTTTCTGGAACCTTCTTGAAGTATAAGAAAGTCTTAATCTTTAGAAAAGACACATCAGCTGAGACTGATGAAAACAGTAGTTACATCTTAAAAGACAAATGTCAGTTAACAAGTCAAGAATTGTTTTAACTCTGTCAGGAGATTAAACGCAGTGCTTCTGAATCTATGAAGTAATAGGATAGAAAATGTCTCTAGATTGTCCATGCAGTCTCATCACATGTGCAGTGTTGAATAATGAACTCAAGTGTCCTTCTGTTGTCACCCACCTGAAGCAAAATATCTATATTGTTTGGAAAAGCAGAAACAAAGGCATAAGATGTGTTCATTTTCTTTTACTGGAAAAACACATAAACTCATGCAGTGATTGTGAGCAATTGGGTTACTGGTTGAAGCGAGGAACCCTATTCAAGCAGCAACTGCAATCCTTGTCAAAGTGAGGCACATGCAAATCCCAAGTTAATCTGTGCTCAACCCTCTGGTAGCTTAGCACAGGGCAGTCAGGCTTAACTTGGAGGCAATGTGTAAAGTATTAATGCAGCATTTCAAATAGTAATAAATTAATAACAAAACACAAGAACAATTTCACACCAATGTAGAAAACTAGAGTAAAATGTAATAAATAAAGCAAGACCGAGGTAATAAAAATCCAATCAGTAGAACCAGAGATATGCTATTTTAAATATTTAAGTGAAATTGGCCCCGAAAAGCCCAACGCACCACTTGTAGCTATCTGGTCATGTGAGACTGAAATTCACAAGTTCAGGTGACCCCATGGAGAATGGGTCTGATACAGGGACCAGGTTAATCTAGTTGAAAAGTTACCTTCTCAGTCCAGCGCTAAGAGTCTTGTTTGCGGTGGAGGGGGCCATGAGGAGCAGAGAAGCATTGCAGTTTATCATTAATGTAGCGCGAAGGGCAGGCCTGGCGTTGCGGATGGTCAATGCTGTGAAGATCCTGTTGTTGTCACAAGCAGGTGGGTTGGAGCTTCACGTGGTGCTCCCCATGAGCGCTCGATGCTCTAGCGTGAAGATTCAGGTTGACAGAACTTCACACTGGTGCGTTGTTTGAGCGACAATGGATTGGCACCAACAGGCCTGTTTGTGGTCTTGAAGAGCCCAAAAACTTCAATTTGGCCTCTCAGAGGTGACACCATGGGCCCAGGACCTGAGGGCACCACTTGGGGACCAGAAGCTTGCTTTAGGTGTATCTAAGTGCTGGTCCAGGTGATTGTGAGCATGTTATATCCCGGTGGCTTTCAACAGAAGGCCAGCAGACAAGCCATTGGAGTCACTCTGGGAGTACTGGGTTCAGGTGCAGATTCAATCCTACTGACTCAAGCAGGAGTACAGCATGTCAGCAATCAGCAAGGCAGCAATCCAGCAAGGCAGTAGTCCTGAAGGGTAGGAGAGTTTCCACAGTTCCAGAAGTGTATAAACGAGTTTGTATCTGAGGTTCAAGATTTATACCATGGGCCTCTTTTGAAATGGGAGAAGCTGCTAGAGGTTTCCCTTTGAAATGCACAGGTTTCCTGCATCCTTTACCCTAGCTCCAGATTACCAACAGGGGGTGTGCATCCCTTTGTGTGGAGGCAGGACACAGCCCATTCAAGTATAACTAGGGCTGTGCTCATCTTCATCCTTTCATCCTGCCAGTGATAACCCATCAAGGCACACATAACCTCTCAATTTAGTATGACTGTTTAAGAGGAATACAAAAATACCAACTGTCAGCTACACCCAGTCATCTGGCCCAGAGACAGAGTGCAGGCCTGAAATGGCTATGGCAGGAAAATGTACATTTTCTAAAATTGTTATTTTCAAAATTGTAAATTAAAATCCAACTTTAACATAAAAAAGGATTTTTATTACAAAGACAAAGACGCAAACGTGAATTGGTAACCTGTTCCCATCTGGGAGTTCAATAGTGCTCAATCCCAAAATTGTCTAGTGCAAAATATCCATAATCCATGGTATGATATGGATGCATGTCATTCTTCACTTACAGTTAAATCTGTACCTAACAAGTGGATAGATATGTATTACTCCAGCAGATATTGTAGAAATTATATGGGAGAAAAGGTATTGGTCATTTCTACTCATTGGGCTGCTCATATGTATTAGCTCAGTATTCATAGGATATGGAAGTAATATCTTCTTTTGTTTTTCCAAGTCTTTTCCCCTGCTGTTCCCATTCCCCCAAGCCTCATGCCTTCATCTTTCCACATCAATCCTCTACTTTTGTAGATTACGAGAGTTGGTGATACCAGAAGTTGGGCCTTATTGAGCATTGAGTCACTTCTAAGGATCATCTGCAGACATGACTACTTGAGACTTGATTAGGAACATATTACTAGTCTTAGCCTAATTTAACTGACCACAACCAGACATTAAGAACAAAGCTTTATAGTTCACCTGTTATGGTAGAGATCTGGCATTATATTGATTAGTAGTTGCCACATCCTAAGAACACTAACTAGGCATAACAGTGTCATACCTGGCACCTACACCTCAGCACACATTTATTTCTGAAGAGTGAACTGAAGGACTGCCCTACTGTTTCCTGGACCCAGCACAGAGAGTCTGAATCAAGACAGAAGTGCACCTAATGCTCCTTGGGCTAACAAAGAGAGGACTGTGGTGCCCTGATTGCGGAAGAATCGTCCCTAAGCCTCAGACAGAAGGAATGACTCCAAGAGTTAGTTGGCTGACTTCCTGTTCGTGCTAGATGGCCAAAAAAGCTGACAAAGCCAACCTTTGCAAAGTTTGACCACAAGAGTGGTCCATTACAAAGTTTTATTGGATTAAATGAAAAGGCGGTGGTTTATTACTCCTTTAAAAATTCATAGCTTGTAAACCCTTCAGTAGACTTTTGTCTCTGAAGCTGTCATTTTGAAGATAAAAATACAACTTTGTTTTCATAAATTGGTGTTGGGCTTTTATTGAAACTTGTTTCTTTCTCATTTGACAGTTCTGCTTCTTTTTAAGGCATTACTGATGCTCCTTTGATAGAGCTTGACTGCTCAGAGCCACAGCTATCTGGGGTTGAGGTACGTTTTTTTAAACAAATCTGACAACACCATACAGGGAGTGAGTTTATTACATGGTGAGGTCACACAACCACACCATGATATAAACCAGTGTATTCACAATTACGTTGTTTTTGCCATCTGTGGTGAGGTTATTAACTCCTCAAATTCAATTAGTTGGTGACAGTTCAGACGCCTAAGTAGGATTCTGCGATTTGGAGTGTATTTTGTCATAAACAGGTTACAGTTCTACGTACACTTGAGCCAATCACAAGCACAAATGGCATAATTATGTTCAAAAGAGAGTATTAAGTGCAGTTGTTAAACACAGAATAATACCTCATTACTTTGAAAATGCTTCCAAAAATGAGGGCATATACTTTTTTGTCTCATGTTACTTAATAACTTGATGGCAGCTTCACATCTTTAATAAATATTTCACTGAGCTATCATTGAGATCAATAACCAAGCTACATGTGATGTCTTAGAACGAGATGGCCACAGCACACAGAGTATAAAGTTCAATGGTGTGACAGGGAAAATCTTCCTGAAAGTATATTTGTTGAAATGTAAAGTAGACTGGAGTCCAAGTTCTTGTTTTACAGATGTAGCCTTTAATTGTAGATATCAAAGATCATTGTGTCATCAACGAGATACAGCCAACACGTGTTTCGTCACACAAGTGACTTCCTCAAGGCTGCAAAACAGTAATGAAATACAAAAAAGGAAAAGTTCTAATGTTATGGCATACATAAGTGTGTGAGGTTACACATGGGCTCATAAGTGAGCACATGAAACAGACTCCAAATCGTTGAATGTCAAAAACACTCAGTAATTTATATGTGAACTCAGTGTAGTGTGGTGAGTAGGTAAGTGTAGAAAACACACATCAGAACTTGGTGCGTGATAGGGACCCTAGACGTAGTGCATAAAACAGCAAAACAGTGAATTACCGTGGAAATTTTTTTTCAAAGTTTAAAATTGGACAAGTGCAACCATGGTCTGGAGTGGAATCCATGTGCCTATGAAGTGAAGTGTATCAGGTGAAAGAAAAAAGAAGGGCTGAGAGACAGATCCGAACCGCGGATGAGTAAGAGTACTAAAGTTAATCAGGTGCCTTGACTGATGAGAGAAGTGGCGGTAACTAAATGCGTAGATCATACCTGGGCCAGCAGGCCAAAGTGGAAAGTAACAAAGGTAAGTGGAGCGGGAGCCTCGTGTTCAGTTAGCTGGGCTCCAGAGGTCAATTGTAGCTGGTACGAGAGAAACAGGACTATAAGTATGCAAAGAAACAGTACAGAGTAAAGAAGAAAGGATAAGAAATAGAATCAGAGAGTAAGTAAAAGGGAGAAGAGAAGAGGTATAGATGAGTGGTGTGTAAATGAAGAGAGAAAGGTAAAGAGAAATAGGTCATCCAATACATACCTTCTATGAGTCGATCTGTCACTAGTGTACCTGGGTAGGTAGTGAATAAGTAAGAGGAGGACAATGGTAGTAATGGACCCTGATAAGTCCCTGGTCAAAGAAACCTAGGAAAATGGCGTAAAAAAGGGGGAACAAAGTGCGAATGAGCCAATGAAGCCTGGACAAAGAGAACATGAACGTAAGTAATTGGTATGCATGCAGGTGGTGTTAAGGCAATGGGGAGTGCGTAGTTTAAATAGAGAACAATAGTAAGTGAGGCACTGGAATGGAAGGTCAAGTATTAATGGCCGCAACGATTTTGTACTAGAGAACAGTGGTACATGCAGAATGAGCTGAAGGTGGTAGGGGTGACGGCTAAGCGCGGTAAGTCCATCTGGGAAATGTAAACAGGTAACACTGAGAAAATCCAGAAACGTAAACTGGTATGGTGGTAGTGGAGTAGGTAGAAACTAAGCGGGCCCCAGAAAATAGGGCTACTTAATTAACATGGGGCAAGTAATCATAAACACGAACAGACTAAGGGAAGAGGCAGGAAGTATATACGCGTTTAAGATCAATCGGACAAAAAGAAATTGGGCAGTGGATACAATTGCGAATGAGCCAACACACGAAAAAGGGGCGAACCACTAAAATGAAAGAGGAGTCGATCGGTCATGGCGTGAGGTGATGAGGTAAGGACGTGCTAAGTTGTAGAACAGGAAGCCGTAGGGAAGTGTGGCAAACCAGCAGCACGGTTAGAAGAGCACTAAACACACTAAGCCGGTAAATGGCGCAAGAACGCACATAAGGAAGTCGTCAAAGGAGAGTGGGCTAGGTGCAGGATGAGAATTAACACTAGAACATTACGTCAGAGAAACGATGCGGTTTAGAGGAAGTAGACGGAAGCGGGAGTAATAGACGGCATACCTGAAGTTCGAGGAACGTGGCACGAAGTAAGCGGAACGTAGTAATGGGCCGAGAGAGCTACCGGTCTCATTTTAAAGCTCTCGGAAGGGAGAATAGTAGAAATCGAAGATGGACTAGTATAGTGAAAGACTAGTCAGTGCGGCGGCCATAATGGATATGAAAATAAAACGCAAGGTCGCCTAGAGTAGAAGACGACCGCGTATGCAAAATGAAATCTGGAGGAGGCGGCCATCTTTAAAGAGAGGAGAAATAGAAGGTTGAAAATAGGCGTTTCTTGAAAGAATAATGTAGACAGAGAGTGTGCATGCATAAAACGAAATGCAGGTTGGCAGAGAAAAGTGTAAGTGCGCTGTTGAAGTAAGGTGCGAACGGTTACAATGGTACAAATGGTTGGTTATGGTGGTAAAGAGAAGCACTATAAACAAAATAAGCAGCAAGAACACAGAATCACACAGAGGTCATGAAGCATGGTACATATGATAGTTGCAGTCTACCAAAAACAATCGAGCATATACGGCCAAAGGTCATGGAGCATGATAATTTTACACATACAATGGTGATGCATGGGCATGAATAGGCAGTGCAGCATACATAAATACAATGCAAGATGATATAAACAGGGATGTCATGACCCGTAAAGAGTATAGTGTAAAAGCAAAAGTAATCATGTATATTAGCCACGGAAGGGCCCAATTAGCAAATGGAAGGCAACATGGGAGTCGGTCTTCAGAATTTACGAAAGAAAATAATGAAGCTCACGGTCAGGGTTTAAGCCTGATTCAACTGAACGAAGTTTTAAGATCCACTTTGCCTCGCATCTACGCAAGTCCCTTGTTCTGTCCCCCCCTCTTGGGGAGTTGGGAACATGCATCATGCCATGGAATCTAATGTTCAAGAGATCTTTTTCCCCATGCAGGGTGTTGAAGTGAACAGCCAATCTGTACATGGGCCAATTTGAGAAAATCCACCTATGGTCTAACTGCCCGACACACATCACGGAACATATCTTGTACTGGGGGAGATATATTGATGACATTTTGGTCATCTGGACTGGCAACATCCCTGACCTCAATGGACTCATACAACACCTCAACATCAATGAGTTCAACATAGTGTTCACTCACAAGGTGGACACTACTCAAATAGAGTTTCTAGACCTTCTGTTGTACATCACCGATAGTAAGATCATGTCTAGACTCTACAGAAAACCCACGGCCTGCAATTCGATCCTACATGCCCAGAGCGCCCATCCCCTTACTCAGATCAGGGCCATTCCATATGGTGAGATGGTTAGGATTAGACGTAACTGTACGGACACGAACATCTTCAGGCAAGAACTAAAAAGCCTATCACATCGCTTCCGGGCTAGGGGATACACTGATAAACTCATCTCGGGTGCCAGCAAACGCATATCTAGCAAGAACCAACACGCCTTATTGCTCAAAACCCCTAAAAAATCTGACGCCAGCGGCTCTCCCAACAGGAGACCGGTCGCTTTCATCACCCAATACAGCCCTGTGAGTAAGACGGTTCTGCGCATCCTGAAGAAACATTGGCACTTGCTAATGTTGGACACCTGCCTCAAAAACTCAGTAGGGTTGTCACCTACCATTGTGCACACCAGAGGTCGCACGCTCAGAAACATCCTGTGTCCCAGCTTTCTTGGCCCCTCCCCCTCAACTCGTACAGTGGGTTGGTTGCCAGAAAAACCTAACGGTTTTTACAAATGTGGCTGTTGCATATCTTGCCAATTGGCCCTCAACAAGAAAGTAACATTTTCCTACAATACCGGGATCACGTACCAAATCAAGACCTTCATGAACTGCAACACAAAGTTCACTGTGTATTGCTTAATATGTGTATGCGGCTTAATTTACATTGGTAGCTCCATACGTCCACTTAAGGAACGAATACAAGAGCATGTCAGAGCCATTAGAAATGTCAACACCAACTATCCTCTTGCTGTTCACTTCAACACCCTGCATGGGGAAAAAGATCTCTTGAACATTAGATTCCATGGCATGATGCATGTTCCCAACTCCCCAAGAGGGGGGGACAGAACAAGGGACTTGCGTAGATGCGAGGCAAAGTGGATCTTAAAACTTCGTTCAGTTGAATCAGGCTTAAACACTGACCGTGAGCTTCATTATTTTCTTTCGTAAATTCTGAAGACCGACTCCCATGTTGCCTTCCATTTGCTAATTGGGCCCTTCCGTGGCTAATATACATGATTACTTTTGCTTTTACACTATACTCTTTACGGGTCATGACATCCCTGTTTATATCATATTGCATTGTATTTATGTATGCTGCACTACCTATTCATGCCCATGCATCACCATTGTATGTGTAAAATTATCATGCTCCATGACCTTTGGCCGTATATGCTCGATTGTTTTTGGTAGACTGCAACTATCATATGTACCATGCTTCATGACCTCTGTGTGATTCTGTGTTCTTGCTGCTTATTTTGTTTATAGTGCTTCTCTTTACCACCATAACCAACCATTTGTACCATTGTAACCGTTCGCACCTTACTTCAACAGCGCACTTACACTTTTCTCTGCCAACCTGTATTTCGTTTTATGCATGCACACTCTCTGTCTACATTATTCTTTCAAGAAACGCCTATTTTCAACCTTCTATTTCTCCTCTCTTTAAAGATGGCCGCCTCCTCCAGATTTCATTTTGCATACGCGGTCGTCTTCTACTCTAGGCGACCTTGCGTTTTATTTTCATATCCATTATGGCCGCCGCGCTGACTAGTCTTTCACTATACTAGTCCATCTTCGACTTCTACTATTCTCCCTTCCGAGAGCTTTAAAATGAGACCGGTAGCTCTCTCGGCCCATTACTACGTTCCGCTTACTTCGTGCCACGTTCCTCGAACTTCAGGTATGCCGTCTATTACTCCCGCTTCCGTCTACTTCCTCTAAACCGCATCGTTTCTCTGACGTAATGTTCTAGTGTTAATTCTCATCCTGCACCTAGCCCACTCTCCTTTGACGACTTCCTTATGTGCGTTCTTGCGCCATTTACCGGCTTAGTGTGTTAAGTGCTCTTCTAACCGTGCTGCTGGTTTGCCACACTTCCCTACGGCTTCCTGTTCTACAACTTAGCACGTCCTTACCTCATCACCTCACGCCATGACCGATCGACTCCTCTTTCATTTTAGTGGTTCGCCCCTTTTTCGTGTGTTGGCTCATTCGCAATTGTATCCACTGCCCAATTTCTTTTTGTCCGATTGATCTTAAACGCGTATATACTTCCTGCCTCTTCCCTTAGTCTGTTCGTGTTTATGATTACTTGCCCCACGTTAATTAAGTAGCCCTATTTTCTGGGGCCCCGCTTAGTTTCTACCTACTCCACTACCACCATACCAGTTTACGTTTCTGGATTTTCTCAGTGTTACCAGTTTACATTTCCCAGATGGACTTACCGCGCTTAGCCGTCACCCCTACCACCTTCAGCTCATTCTGCATGTACCACTGTTCTCTAGTACAAAATCGTTGCGGCCATTAATACTTGACCTTCCATTCCAGTGCCTCACTTACTATTGTTCTCTATTTAAACTACGCACTCCCCATCGCCTTAACACCACCTGCATACATACCAATTACTTACGTTCATGTTCTCTTTGTCCAGGCTTCATTGGCTCATTCGCACTTTGTTCCCCCTTTTTTACGCCATTTTCCTAGGTTTCTTTGACCAGGGACTTATCAGGATCCATTACTACCATTGTCCTCCTCTTACTTATTCACTACCTACCCAGGTACACTAGTGACAGATCGACTCATAGAAGGTATGTATTGGATGACCTATTTCTCTTTACCTTTCTCTCTTCATTTACACACCACTCATCTATACCTCTTCTCTTCTCCCTTTTACTTACTCTCTGATTCTATTTCTTATCCTTTCTTCTTTACTCTGTACTGTTTCTTTGCGTACTTATAGTCCTGTTTCTCTCGTACCAGCTACAATTGACCTCTGGAGCCCAGCTAACTGAACACGAGGCTCCCGCTCCACTTACCTTTGTTACTTTCCACTTTGGCCTGCTGGCCCAGGTATGATCTATGCATTTAGTTACCGCCACTTCTCTCATCAGTCAAGGCACCTGATTAACTTTAGTACTCTTACTCATCCGCGGTTCGGATCTGTCTCTAAGCCCTTCTTTTTTCTTTCACCTGATACACTTCACTTCATAGGCACATGGATTCCACTCCAGACCATGGTTGCACTTGTCCAATTTTAAACTTTGAAAAAAAAATTTCCACGGTAATTCACTGTTTTGCTGTTTTATGCACTACGTCTAGGGTCCCTATCACGCACCAAGTTCTGATGTGTGTTTTCTACACTTACCTACTCACCACACTAGTTCCACTGAGTTCACATATAAATTACTGAGTGTTTTTGACATTCAACGATTTGGAGTCTGTTTCATGTGCTCACTTATGAGCCCATGTGTAACCTCACACACTTATGTATGCCATAACATTAGAACTTTTCCTTTTTTGTATTTCATTACTGTTTTGCAGCCTTGAGGAAGTCACTTATGTGACGAAACACGTGTTGGCTGTATCTCGTTGATGACACAATGATCTTTGATATCTACAATTAAAGGCTACATCTGTAAAACAAGAACTTGGACTCCAGTCTACTTTACATTTCAACAAATATACTTTCAGGAAGATTTTCCCTGTCACACCATTGAACTTTATACTCTGTGTGCTGTGGCCATCTCGTTCTAATTTGTCTATGGGTATTTTGTTACCCTTCTTTGTGCCTACCGGGTAGTAAGGCACTGGGCCAGGCTGCACCAGACCCTGCTTTCACTTTGACTACTTGTCTCGGTACAACTGTTTTATTGCTCAGATGTGCGGCGCCTTTCACCCTTACTACCCATCTGTGTATTCTCTATGATTATGTTCTGTCTGAATTAGGGTGAGCCGCACTCTGGTAACATCTACTGTTTTTACTATTATATTTGAGTATTTTCTGTACAAACAAGATTACCTTCTCCCCAGACCTCACAACATGGCTTCATTTGACGACAACAGGGACACCTTAGCTGCTGAGCTTTTTTCGAGAAAACCGCAAGCACCACGTACCTCAGACCATACACCCACTAAAGAAGGACTGAGACAAAAATTCATAAAACTAGAAAGACTCAGGAAACAAGAGTTAGCTCGCTGGTGGGACATCACCACTCTTAAACGCTATTTGGAACTCAAACAAATACCTAGGGGACTGCGCGTGATAATATTCCCATCCTTTGAAGACCTGGACCCTGACTTGCTTGGGGAATGGGAACACCTTATTTCAGCCACATCTTTCGGCATGATTAACATTTTGATCAAACATGCGGATAGAAAACGTGACAAATTACTTCAGGACATCACATCTCTGGAGGAAGAGATTAAGAATCTCAACCTCACAGAGGCAACTGACAAAAACTACACGATTATGAGAGAGATACTGACTGGTTACCAATTGTACATCAAGGATAAGAAAATGCGCAAACTTATCAGAGATGATAATGACTACACTAATGGCAGGAGTTATACATTTGCACGAAGGTTTGATCAAGTTAACAAGGAATCTAGCAACAGAACCACCTGTACCACTACCCCTTCGGGATCAATTGCAGGCAGTCTATCTGACATTTCCAATCTATCCAGCGACTGTTCGGACCCACCTAGGGATAGGTCCGCCGTCAGTACACTTCCACCTAACACAACACAACAACCAAATTCTTTTTTAGAGGAACTTGGCCGATACAGAAAGGGACTACGACAGAATTACAACAGATCAGGTTCAAACACAAACCCACCCGGCGGGGGGGTAGGAAACACCTTAGCAAACACCAGGGAGGGCGTGACAACTCGCTCTACCACAAAAACCCAAAAGACCTGAGTGATCCCCATCCAGAACAAAACCTCTCCACCTCAGAAGAAACTGTACAAGTTATGAATCTTTCCAAATTGAAATTTTCTGTACATGAAATAAATATATTAAAGAAGGGTTTGGGTTTTTGTCCTACTTCCACACCTGACTACACTACTTTACACTTAGATCTGTTCAAGTTTGTACGTAATCTCAAACTGAAAAAGTTTTTCCAGAACAAACCAGACGCTATCGAGTCTGCCAGCATTTCACCACCAACTTGCAATCAATCCATCAAGGACCTACAAGATGTCCACACTATTCTCTCCATTGACAACACCACGTCACCACCCCTCAGTTTTGATGAACTACTGACCCAACTAGACATTACACCCAACCTAGACATCAATAGTGGGCTCAAACCTAGATCCACCTTTGTCCCCATCCTACCACCAGACAATCACATCGATGTCTTCTACAAAGCCGTCAGTACGGAGTTGCACAACTTAGAGGACAAAAACAACACTTGCACCCGTAGACCATACACAAATCTCAACCCCCCTGAACTCAGGGCACTACGCAAACTCTCGAAATGCACGGACATAGTCATCAGGGAGGCAGACAAAGGGGGCAACGTTGTCATTATGAATAAAACTGACTACATTGCAGAAATCAACAGACAACTTAATGACACACAGGCCTACTCTGCGCTACAATCTAATCCTCTTCCTGACATCACTAGTCTCATCCAAAAGAAACTAACGTCCTGGAGGAACCTCTGTCTCTTAACCGATATTGAATACAGATTTCTGTATACGGAGGCGCCTCGTGCTCCCTGCATTTACATCTTACCCAAAGTCCACAAATCGGGTGACTTTCCCCCAGGGAGACCCATCATCTCAGGGATAGGTTCTCCCACGGAACACATTTCCGAGTACATTGATTCTTTTCTCCAACCTTTGGTACACAACTTACCCTCGTACATACAGGATACTAGGGACTTGCTGTGTCAACTTGAGGACATCGAATGGACGGAGGGGTGTGTGTTTGTTTGCCTTGACGTTAGTTCTCTCTATACCTCCATTCCCCTGGAAAAGGGTCTAGAAATGCTCCAATTAACGCTCAATGCCCGTGACGCTACTCTCTATGAACACACACGCATGCTTCTTGACCTCACCCGATTGGTGCTAGAAAACAATGTTTTTTTACATGATGGTAGGTGGTTTCGCCAATGTCAGGGTGTAGCCATGGGAGCGAAGTTCTCTCCATCATATGCCAATCTGTACATGGGCCAATTTGAGAAAATCCACCTATGGTCTAACTGCCCGACACACATCATGGAACATATCTTGTACTGGGGGAGATATATTGATGACATTCTGGTCATCTGGACTGGCAACTTCCCTGACCTCAATGGACTCATACAACACCTCAACATCAATGAGTTCAACCTAGTGTTCACTCACAAGGTGGACACTACTCAAATAGAGTTTCTAGACCTTCTGTTGTACATCACCGATAGTAAGATCATGTCTAGACTCTACAGAAAACCCACGGCCTGCAATTCGATCCTACATGCCTAGAGCGCCCATCCCCTTACTCAGATCAGGGCCATTCCATATGGAGAGATGGTTAGGATTAGACGTAACTGTACGGACACGAACATCTTCAGGCAAGAACTAAAAAGCCTATCACATCGCTTCCGGGCTAGGGGATACACTGATAAACTCATCTCGGGTGCCAGCAAACGCATATCTAGCAAGAACCAACACGCCTTATTGCTCAAAACCCCTAAAAAATCTGACGCCAGCGGCTCTCCCAACAGGAGACCTGTCGCTTTCATCACCCAATACAGCCCTGTGAGTAAGACGGTTCTGCGCATTCTGAAGAAACATTGGCACTTGCTAATGTTGGACACCTGCCTCAAAAACTCAGTAGGGTTGTCACCTACCATTGTGCACACCAGAGGTCGCACGCTCAGAAACATCCTGTGTCCCAGCTTTCTTGGCCCCTCCCCCTCAACTCGTACAGTGGGTTGGTTGCCAGAAAAACCTAACGGTTTTTACAAATGTGGCTGTTGCATATCTTGCCAATTGGCCCTCAACAAGAAAGTAACATTTTCCTACAATACCGGGATCACGTACCAAATCAAGACCTTCATGAACTGCAACACAAAGTTCACTGTGTATTGCTTAATATGTGTATGCGGCTTAATTTACATTGGTAGCTCCATACGTCCACTTAAGGAACGAATACAAGAGCATGTCAGAGCCATTAGAAATGTCAACACCAACTATCCTCTTGCTGTTCACTTCAACACCCTGCATGGGGAAAAAGATCTCTTGAACATTAGATTCCATGGCATGATGCATGTTCCCAACTCCCCAAGAGGGGGGGACAGAACAAGGGACTTGCGTAGATGCGAGGCAAAGTGGATCTTAAAACTTCGTTCAGTTGAATCAGGCTTAAACACTGACCGTGAGCTTCATTATTTTCTTTCGTAAATTCTGAAGACCGACTCCCATGTTGCCTTCCATTTGCTAATTGGGCCCTTCCGTGGCTAATATACATGATTACTTTTGCTTTTACACTATACTCTTTACGGATCATGACATCCCTGTTTATATCATATTGCATTGTATTTATGTATGCTGCACTACCTATTCATGCCCATGCATCACCATTGTATGTGTAAAATTATCATGCTCCATGACCTTTGGCCGTATATGCTCGATTGTTTTTGGTAGACTGCAACTATCATATGTACCATGCTTCATGACCTCTGTGTGATTCTGTGTTCTTGCTGCTTATTTTGTTTATAGTGCTTCTCTTTACCACCATAACCAACCATTTGTACCATTGTAACCGTTCGCACCTTACTTCAACAGCGCACTTACACTTTTCTCTGCCAACCTGTATTTCGTTTTATGCATGCACACTCTCTGTCTACATTATTCTTTCAAGAAACGCCTATTTTCAACCTTCTATTTCTCCTCTCTTTAAAGATGGCCGCCTCCTCCAGATTTCATTTTGCATACGCGGTCGTCTTCTACTCTAGGCGACCTTGCGTTTTATTTTCATATCCATTATGGCCGCCGCGCTGACTAGTCTTTCACTATACTAGTCCATCTTTAATTTCTACTATTCTCCCTTCCGAGAGCTTTAAAATGAGACCGGTAGCTCTCTCGGCCCATTACTACGTTCCGCTTACTTCGTGCCACGTTCCTCGAACTTCAGGTATGCCGTCTATTACTCCCGCTTCCGTCTACTTCCTCTAAACCGCATCGTTTCTCTGACGTAATGTTCTAGTGTTAATTCTCATCCTGCACCTAGCCCACTCTCCTTTGACGACTTCCTTATGTGCGTTCTTGCGCCATTTACCGGCTTAGTGTGTTTAGTGCTCTTCTAACCGTGCTGCTGGTTTGCCACACTTCCCTACGGCTTCCTGTTCTACAACTTAGCACGTCCTTACCTCATCACCTCACGCCATGACCGATCGACTCCTCTTTCATTTTAGTGGTTCGCCCCTTTTTCGTGTGTTGGCTCATTCGCAATTGTATCCACTGCCCAATTTCTTTTTGTCCGATTGATCTTAAACGCGTATATACTTCCTGCCTCTTCCCTTAGTCTGTTCGTGTTTATGATTACTTGCCCCACGTTAATTAAGTAGCCCTATTTTCTGGGGCCCCGCTTAGTTTCTACCTACTCCACTACCACCATACCAGTTTACGTTTCTGGATTTTCTCAGTATTACCAGTTTACATTTCCCAGATGGACTTACCGCGCTTAGCCGTCACCCCTACCACCTTCAGCTCATTCTGCATGTACCACTGTTCTCTAGTACAAAATCGTTGCGGCCATTAATACTTGACCTTCCATTCCAGTGCCTCACTTACTATTGTTCTCTATTAAAACTACGCACTCCCCATCGCCTTAACACCACCTGCATACATACCAATTACTTACGTTCATGTTCTCTTTGTCCAGGCTTCATTGGCTCATTCGCACTTTGTTCCCCCTTTTTTACGCCATTTTCCTAGGTTTCTTTGACCAGGGACTTATCAGGGTCCATTACTACCATTGTCCTCCTCTTACTTATTCACTACCTACCCAGGTACACTAGTGACAGATCGACTCATAGAAGGTATGTATTGGATGACCTATTTCTCTTTACCTTTCTCTCTTCATTTACACACCACTCATCTATACCTCTTCTCTTCTCCCTTTTACTTACTCTCTGATTCTATTTCTTATCCTTTCTTCTTTACTCTGTACTGTTTCTTTGCGTACTTATAGTCCTGTTTCTCTCGTACCAGCTACAATTGACCTCTGGAGCCCAGCTAACTGAACGCGAGGCTCCCGCTCCACTTACCTTTGTTACTTTCCACTTTGGCCTGCTGGCCCAGGTATGATCTACGCATTTAGTTACCGCCACTTCTCTCATCAGTCAAGGCACCTGATTAACTTTAGTACTCTTACTCATCCGCGGTTCGGATCTGTCTCTTAGCCCTTCTTTTTTCTTTCACCTGATACACTTCGCTTCATAGGCACATGGATTCCACTCCAGACCATGGTTGCACTTGTCCAATTTTAAACTTTGAAAAAAAAAATTCCACGGTAATTCACTCTTTTGCTGTTTTATGCACTACGTCTAGGGTCCCTATCACGCACCAAGTTCTGATGTGTGTTTTCTACACTTACCTACTCACCACACTAGTTCCACTGAGTTCACATATAAATTACTGAGTGTTTTTGACATTCAACGATTTGGAGTCTGTTTCATGTGCTCACTTATGAGCCCATGTGTAACCTCACACACTTATGTATGCCATAACATTAGAACTTTTCCTTTTTTGTATTTCATTACTGTTTTGCAGCCTTGAGGAAGTCACTTATGTGACGAAACACGTGTTGGCTGTATCTCGTTGATGACACAATGATCTTTGATATCTACAATTAAAGGCTACATCTGTAAAACAAGAACTTGGACTCCAGTCTACTTTACATTTCAACAAATATACTTTCAGGAAGATTTTCCCTGTCACACCATTGAACTTTATACTCTGTGTGCTGTGGCCATCTCGTTCTAATTTGTCTATGGGTATTTTGTTACCCTTCTTTGTGCCTACCGGGTAGTAAGGCACTGGGCCAGGCTGCACCAGACCCTGCTTTCACTTTGACTACTTGTCTCGGTACAACTGTTTTATTGCTCAGATGTGCGGCGCCTTTCACCCTTACTACCCATCTGTGTATTCTCTATGATTATGTTCTGTCTGAATTAGGGTGAGCCGCACTCTGGTAACATCTACTGTTTTTACTATTATATTTGAGTATTTTCTGTACAAACAAGATTACCTTCTCCCCAGACCTCACAACATGGCTTCATTTGACGACAACAGGGACACCTTAGCTGCTGAGCTTTTTTCGAGAAAACCGCAAGCACCACGTACCTCAGACCAAACACCCACTAAAGAAGGACTGAGACAAAAATTCATAAAACTAGAAAGACTCAGGAAACAAGAGTTAGCTCGCTGGTGGGACATCACCACTCTTAAACGCTATTTGGAACTCAAACAAATACCTAGGGGACTGCGCGTGATAATATTCCCATCCTTTGAAGACCTGGACCCTGACTTGCTTGGGGAATGGGAACACCTTATTTCAGCCACATCTTTCGGCATGATTAACATTTTGATCAAACATGCGGATAGAAAACGTGACAAATTACTTCAGGACATCACATCTCTGGAGGAAGAGATTAAGAATCTCAACCTCACAGAGGCAACTGACAAAAACTACACGATTATGAGAGAGATACTGACTGGTTACCAATTGTACATCAAGGATAAGAAAATGCGCAAACTTATCAGAGATGATAATGACTACACTAATGGCAGGAGTTATACATTTGCACGAAGGTTTGATCAAGTTAACAAGGAATCTAGCAACAGAACCACCTGTACCACTACCCCTTCGGGATCAATTGCAGGCAGTCTATCTGACATTTCCAATCTATCCAGCGACTGTTCGGACCCACCTAGGGATAGGTCCGCCGTCAGTACACTTCCACCTAACACAACACAACAACCAAATTCTTTTTTAGAGGAACTTGGCCGATACAGAAAGGGACTACGACAGAATTACAACAGATCAGGTTCAAACACAAACCCACCCGGCGGGGGGGTAGGAAACACCTTAGCAAACACCAGGGAGGGCGTGACAACTCGCTCTACCACAAAAACCCAAAAGACCTGAGTGATCCCCATCCAGAACAAAACCTCTCCACCTCAGAAGAAACTGTACAAGTTATGAATCTTTCCAAATTGAAATTTTCTGTACATGAAATAAATATATTAAAGAAGGGTTTGGGTTTTTGTCCTACTTCCACACCTGACTACACTACTTTACACATAGATCTGTTCAAGTTTGTACGTAATCTCAAACTGAAAAAGTTTTTCCAGAACAAACCAGACGCTATCGAGTCTGCCAGCATTTCACCACCAACTTGCAATCAATCCATCAAGGACCTACAAGATGTCCACACTATTCTCTCCATTGACAACACCACGTCACCACCCCTCAGTTTTGATGAACTACTGACCCAACTAGACATTACACCCAACCTAGACATCAATAGTGGGCTCAAACCTAGATCCACCTTTGTCCCCATCCTACCACCAGACAATCACATCGATGTCTTCTACAAAGCTGTCAGTACGGAGTTGCACAACTTAGAGGACAAAAACAACACTTGCACCCGTAGACCATACACAAATCTCAACCCCCCTGAACTCAGGGCACTACGCAAACTCTCGAAATGCACGGACATAGTCATCAGGGAGGCAGACAAAGGGGGCAACGTTGTCATTATGAATAAAACTGACTACATTGCAGAAATCAACAGACAACTTAATGACACACAGGCCTACTCTGCGCTACAATCTAATCCTCTTCCTGACATCACTAGTCTCATCCAAAAGAAACTAACGTCCTGGAGGAACCTCTGTCTCTTAACCGATATTGAATACAGATTTCTGTATACGGAGGCGCCTCGTGCTCCCTGCATTTACATCTTACCCAAAGTCCACAAATCGGGTGACTTTCCCCCAGGGAGACCCATCATCTCAGGGATAGGTTCTCCCACGGAACACATTTCCGAGTACATTGATTCTTTTCTCCAATCTTTGGTACACAACTTACCCTCGTACATACAGGATACTAGGGACTTGCTGTGTCAACTTGAGGACATCGAATGGACGGAGGGGTGTGTGTTTGTTTGCCTTGACGTTAGATCTCTCTATACCTCCATTCCCCTGGAAAAGGGTCTAGAAATGCTCCAATTAACGCTCAATGCCCGTGACGCTACTCTCTATGAACACACGCGCATGCTTCTTGACCTCACCCGATTGGTGCTAGAAAACAATGTTTTTTTACAGGATGGTAGGTGGTTTCGCCAATGTCAGGGTGTAGCCATGGGAGCGAAGTTCTCTCCATCATATGCCAATCTGTACATGGGCCAATTTGAGAAAATCCACCTATGGTCTAACTGCCCGACACACATCACGGAACATATCTTGTACTGGGGGAGATATATTGATGACATTCTGGTCATCTGGACTGGCAACTTCCCTGACCTCAATGGACTCATACAACACCTCAACATCAATGAGTTCAACCTAGTGTTCACTCACAAGGTGGACACTACTCAAATAGAGTTTCTAGACCTTCTGTTGTACATCACCGATAGTAAGATCATGTCTAGACTCTACAGAAAACCCACGGCCTGCAATTCGATCCTACATGCCTAGAGCGCCCATCCCCTTACTCAGATCAGGGCCATTCCATATGGAGAGATGGTTAGGATTAGACGTAACTGTACGGACACGAACATCTTCAGGCAAGAACTAAAAAGCCTATCACATCGCTTCCGGGCTAGGGGATACACTGATAAACTCATCTCGGGTGCCAGCAAACGCATATCTAGCAAGAACGAACACGCCTTATTGCTCAAAACCCCTAAAAAATCTGACGCCAGCGGCTCTCCCAACAGGAGACCGGTCGCTTTCATCACCCAATACAGCCCTGTGAGTAGGACGGTTCTGCGCATCCTGAAGAAACATTGGCACTTGCTAATGTTGGACACCTGCCTCAAAAACTCAGTAGGGTTGTCACCTACCATTGTGCACACCAGAGGTCGCACGCTCAGAAACATCCTGTGTCCCAGCTTTCTTGGCCCCTCCCCCTCAACTCGTACAGTGGGTTGGTTGCCAGAAAAACCTAACGGTTTTTACAAATGTGGCTGTTGCATATCTTGCCAATTGGCCCTCAACAAGAAAGTAACATTTTCCTACAATACCGGGATCACGTACCAAATCAAGACCTTCATGAACTGCAACACAAAGTTCACTGTGTATTGCTTAATATGTGTATGCGGCTTAATTTACATTGGTAGCTCCATACGTCCACTTAAGGAACGAATACAAGAGCATGTCAGAGCCATTAGAAATGTCAACACCAACTATCCTCTTGCTGTTCACTTCAACACCCTGCATGGGGAAAAAGATCTCTTGAACATTAGATTCCATGGCATGATGCATGTTCCCAACTCCCCAAGAGGGGGGGACAGAACAAGGGACTTGCGTAGATGCGAGGCAAAGTGGATCTTAAAACTTCGTTCAGTTGAATCAGGCTTAAACACTGACCGTGAGCTTCATTATTTTCTTTCGTAAATTCTGAAGACCGACTCCCATGTTGCCTTCCATTTGCTAATTGGGCCCTTCCGTGGCTAATATACATGATTACTTTTGCTTTTACACTATACTCTTTACGGATCATGACATCCCTGTTTATATCATATTGCATTGTATTTATGTATGCTGCACTACCTATTCATGCCCATGCATCACCATTGTATGTGTAAAATTATCATGCTCCATGACCTTTGGCCGTATATGCTCGATTGTTTTTGGTAGACTGCAACTATCATATGTACCATGCTTCATGACCTCTGTGTGATTCTGTGTTCTTGCTGCTTATTTTGTTTATAGTGCTTCTCTTTACCACCATAACCAACCATTTGTACCATTGTAACCGTTCGCACCTTACTTCAACAGCGCACTTACACTTTTCTCTGCCAACCTGTATTTCGTTTTATGCATGCACACTCTCTGTCTACATTATTCTTTCAAGAAACGCCTATTTTCAACCTTCTATTTCTCCTCTCTT
The DNA here is from genome assembly GCF_031143425.1 of Pleurodeles waltl. Taxonomy (NCBI): domain Eukaryota; kingdom Metazoa; phylum Chordata; class Amphibia; order Caudata; family Salamandridae; genus Pleurodeles; species Pleurodeles waltl. Next base: position 774,776,059 of record NC_090445.1, on the reverse strand, counting down.
TAAAGATGGCCGCCTCCTCCAGATTTCATTTTGCATACGCGGTCGTCTTCTACTCTAGGCGACCTTGCGTTTTATTTTCATATCCATTATGGCCGCCGCGCTGACTAGGCTTTCACTATACTAGTCCATCTTTAATTTCTACTATTCTCCCTTCCGAGAGCTTTAAAATGAGACCGGTAGCTCTCTCGGCCCATTACTACATTCCGCTTACTTCGTGCCACGTTCCTCGAACTTCAGGTATGCCGTCTATTACTCCCGCTTCCGTCTACTTCCTCTAAACCGCATCGTTTCTCTGACGTAATGTTCTAGTGTTAATTCTCATCCTGCACCTAGCCCACTCTCCTTTGACGACTTCCTTATGTGCGTTCTTGCGCCATTTACCGGCTTAGTGTGTTTAGTGCTCTTCTAACCGTGCTGCTGGTTTGCCACACTTCCCTACGGCTTCCTGTTCTACAACTTAGCACGTCCTTACCTCATCACCTCACGCCATGACCGATCGACTCCTCTTTCATTTTAGTGGTTCGCCCCTTTTTCGTGTGTTGGCTCATTCGCAATTGTATCCACTGCCCAATTTCTTTTTGTCCGATTGATCTTAAACGCGTATATACTTCCTGCCTCTTCCCTTAGTCTGTTCGTGTTTATGATTACTTGCCCCACGTTAATTAAGTAGCCCTATTTTCTGGGGCCCCGCTTAGTTTCTACCTACTCCACTACCACCATACCAGTTTACGTTTCTGGATTTTCTCAGTATTACCAGTTTACATTTCCCAGATGGACTTACCGCGCTTAGCCGTCACCCCTACCACCTTCAGCTCATTCTGCATGTACCACTGTTCTCTAGTACAAAATCGTTGCGGCCATTAATACTTGACCTTCCATTCCAGTGCCTCACTTACTATTGTTCTCTATTTAAACTACGCACTCCCCATCGCCTTAACACCACCTGCATACATACCAATTACTTACGTTCATGTTCTCTTTGTCCAGGCTTCATTGGCTCATTCGCACTTTGTTCCCCCTTTTTTACGCCATTTTCCTAGGTTTCTTTGACCAGGGACTTATCAGGGTCCATTACTACCATTGTCCTCCTCTTACTTATTCACTACCTACCCAGGTACACTAGTGACAGATCGACTCATAGAAGGTATGTATTGGATGACCTATTTCTCTTTACCTTTCTCTCTTCATTTACACACCACTCATCTATACCTCTTCTCTTCTCCCTTTTACTTACTCTCTGATTCTATTTCTTATCCTTTCTTCTTTACTCTGTACTGTTTCTTTGCGTACTTATAGTCCTGTTTCTCTCGTACCAGCTACAATTGACCTCTGGAGCCCAGCTAACTGAACACGAGGCTCCCGCTCCACTTACCTTTGTTACTTTCCACTTTGGCCTGCTGGCCCAGGTATGATCTACGCATTTAGTTACCGCCACTTCTCTCATCAGTCAAGGCACCTGATTAACTTTAGTACTCTTACTCATCCGCGGTTCGGATCTGTCTCTTAGCCCTTCTTTTTTCTTTCACCTGATACACTTCACTTCATAGGCACATGGATTCCACTCCAGACCATGGTTGCACTTGTCCAATTTTAAACTTTGAAAAAAAAATGTCCACGGTAATTCACTGTTTTGCTGTTTTATGCACTACGTCTAGGGTCCCTATCACGCACCAAGTTCTGATGTGTGTTTTCTACACTTACCTACTCACCACACTAGTTCCACTGAGTTCACATATAAATTACTGAGTGTTTTTGACATTTAACGATTTGGAGTCTGTTTCATGTGCTCACTTATGAGCCCATGTGTAACCTCACACACTTATGTATGCCATAACATTAGAACTTTTCCTTTTTTGTATTTCATTACTGTTTTGCAGCCTTGAGGAAGTCACTTATGTGACGAAACACGTGTTGGCTGTATCTCATTGATGACACAATGATCTTTGATATCTACAATTAAAGGCTACATCTGTAAAACAAGAACTTGGACTCCAGTCTACTTTACATTTCAACAAATATACTTTCAGGAAGATTTTCCCTGTCACACCATTGAACTTTATACTCTGTGTGCTGTGGCCATCTCGTTCTAGTTTGTCTATGGGTATTTTGTTACCCTTCTTTGTGCCTACCGGGTAGTAAGGCACTGGGCCAGGCTGCACCAGACCCTGCTTTCACTTTGACTACTTGTCTCGGTACAACTGTTTTATTGCTCAGATGTGCGGCGCCTTTCACCCTTACTACCCATCTGTGTATTCTCTATGATTATGTTCTGTCTGAATTAGGGTGAGCCGCACTCTGGTAACATCTACTGTTTTTACTATTATATTTGAGTATTTTCTGTACAAACAAGATTACCTTCTCCCCAGACCTCACAACATGGCTTCATTTGACGACAACAGGGACACCTTAGCTGCTGAGCTTTTTTCGAGAAAACCGCAAGCACCACGTACCTCAGACCATACACCCACTAAAGAAGGACTGAGACAAAAATTCATAAAACTAGAAAGACTCAGGAAACAAGAGTTAGCTCGCTGGTGGGACATCACCACTCTTAAACGCTATTTGGAACTCAAACAAATACCTAGGGGACTGCGCGTGATAATATTCCCATCCTTTGAAGACCTGGACCCTGACTTGCTTGGGGAATGGGAACACCTTATTTCAGCCACATCTTTCGGCATGATTAACATTTTGATCAAACATGCGGATAGAAAACGTGACAAATTACTTCAGGACATCACATCTCTGGAGGAAGAGATTAAGAATCTCAACCTCACAGAGGCAACTGACAAAAACTACACGATTATGAGAGAGATACTGACTGGTTACCAATTGTACATCAAGGATAAGAAAATGCGCAAACTTATCAGAGATGATAATGACTACACTAATGGCAGGAGTTATACATTTGCACGAAGGTTTGATCAAGTTAACAAGGAATCTAGCAACAGAACCACCTGTACCACTACCCCTTCGGGATCAATTGCAGGCAGTCTATCTGACATTTCCAATCTATCCAGCGACTGTTCGGACCCACCTAGGGATAGGTCCGCCGTCAGTACACTTCCACCTAACACAACACAACAACCAAATTCTTTTTTAGAGGAACTTGGCCGATACAGAAAGGGACTACGACAGAATTACAACAGATCAGGTTCAAACACAAACCCACCCGGCGGGGGGGTAGGAAACACCTTAGCAAACACCAGGGAGGGCGTGACAACTCGCTCTACCACAAAAACCCAAAAGACCTGAGTGATCCCCATCCAGAACAAAACCTCTCCACCTCAGAAGAAACTGTACAAGTTATGAATCTTTCCAAATTGAAATTTTCTGTACATGAAATAAATATATTAAAGAAGGGTTTGGGTTTTTGTCCTACTTCCACACCTGACTACACTACTTTACACTTAGATCTGTTCAAGTTTGTACGTAATCTCAAACTGAAAAAGTTTTTCCAGAACAAACCAGACGCTATCGAGTCTGCCAGCATTTCACCACCAACTTGCAATCAATCCATCAAGGACCTACAAGATGTCCACACTATTCTCTCCATTGACAACACCACGTCACCACCCCTCAGTTTTGATGAACTACTGACCCAACTAGACATTACACCCAACCTAGACATCAATAGTGGGCTCAAACCTAGATCCACCTTTGTCCCCATCCTACCACCAGACAATCACATCGATGTCTTCTACAAAGCCGTCAGTACGGAGTTGCACAACTTAGAGGACAAAAACAACACTTGCACCCGTAGACCATACACAAATCTCAACCCCCCTGAACTCAGGGCACTACGCAAACTCTCGAAATGCACGGACATAGTCATCAGGGAGGCAGACAAAGGGGGCAACGTTGTCATTATGAATAAAACTGACTACATTGCAGAAATCAACAGACAACTTAATGACACACAGGCCTACTCTGCGCTACAATCTAATCCTCTTCCTGACATCACTAGTCTCATCCAAAAGAAACTAACGTCCTGGAGGAACCTCTGTCTCTTAACCGATATTGAATACAGATTTCTGTATACGGAGGCGCCTCGTGCTCCCTGCATTTACATCTTACCCAAAGTCCACAAATCGGGTGACTTTCCCCCAGGGAGACCCATCATCTCAGGGATAGGTTCTCCCACGGAACACATTTCCGAGTACATTGATTCTTTTCTCCAACCTTTGGTACACAACTTACCCTCGTACATACAGGATACTAGGGACTTGCTGTGTCAACTTGAGGACATCGAATGGACGGAGGGGTGTGTGTTTGTTTGCCTTGACGTTAGTTCTCTCTATACCTCCATTCCCCTGGAAAAGGGTCTAGAAATGCTCCAATTAACGCTCAATGCCCGTGACGCTACTCTCTATGAACACACGCGCATGCTTCTTGACCTCACCCGATTGGTGCTAGAAAACAATGTTTTTTTACATGATGGTAGGTGGTTTCGCCAATGTCAGGGTGTAGCCATGGGAGCGAAGTTCTCTCCATCATATGCCAATCTGTACATGGGCCAATTTGAGAAAATCCACCTATGGTCTAACTGCCCGACACACATCACGGAACATATCTTGTACTGGGGGAGATATATTGATGACATTCTGGTCATCTGGACTGGCAACTTCCCTGACCTCAATGGACTCATACAACACCTCAACATCAATGAGTTCAACCTAGTGTTCACTCACAAGGTGGACACTACTCAAATAGAGTTTCTAGACCTTCTGTTGTACATCACCGATAGTAAGATCATGTCTAGACTCTACAGAAAACCCACGGCCTGCAATTCGATCCTACATGCCTAGAGCGCCCATCCCCTTACTCAGATCAGGGCCATTCCATATGGAGAGATGGTTAGGATTAGACGTAACTGTACGGACACGAACATCTTCAGGCAAGAACTAAAAAGCCTATCACATCGCTTCCGGGCTAGGGGATACACTGATAAACTCATCTCGGGTGCCAGCAAACGCATATCTAGCAAGAACCAACACGCCTTATTGCTCAAAACCCCTAAAAAATCTGACGCCAGCGGCTCTCCCAACAGGAGACCGGTCGCTTTCATCACCCAATACAGCCCTGTGAGTAAGACGGTTCTGCGCATCCTGAAGAAACATTGGCACTTGCTAATGTTGGACACCTGCCTCAAAAACTCAGTAGGGTTGTCACCTACCATTGTGCACACCAGAGGTCGCACGCTCAGAAACATCCTGTGTCCCAGCTTTCTTGGCCCCTCCCCCTCAACTCGTACAGTGGGTTGGTTGCCAGAAAAACCTAACGGTTTTTACAAATGTGGCTGTTGCATATCTTGCCAATTGGCCCTCAACAAGAAAGTAACATTTTCCTACAATACCGGGATCACGTACCAAATCAAGACCTTCATGAACTGCAACACAAAGTTCACTGTGTATTGCTTAATATGTGTATGCGGCTTAATTTACATTGGTAGCTCCATACGTCCACTTAAGGAACGAATACAAGAGCATGTCAGAGCCATTAGAAATGTCAACACCAACTATCCTCTTGCTGTTCACTTCAACACCCTGCATGGGGAAAAAGATCTCTTGAACATTAGATTCCATGGCATGATGCATGTTCCCAACTCCCCAAGAGGGGGGGACAGAACAAGGGACTTGCGTAGATGCGAGGCAAAGTGGATCTTAAAACTTCGTTCAGTTGAATCAGGCTTAAACACTGACCGTGAGCTTCATTATTTTCTTTCGTAAATTCTGAAGACCGACTCCCATGTTGCCTTCCATTTGCTAATTGGGCCCTTCCGTGGCTAATATACATGATTACTTTTGCTTTTACACTATACTCTTTACGGGTCATGACATCCCTGTTTATATCATATTGCATTGTATTTATGTATGCTGCACTACCTATTCATGCCCATGCATCACCATTGTATGTGTAAAATTATCATGCTCCATGACCTTTGGCCGTATATGCTCGATTGTTTTTGGTAGACTGCAACTATCATATGTACCATGCTTCATGACCTCTGTGTGATTCTGTGTTCTTGCTGCTTATTTTGTTTATAGTGCTTCTCTTTACCACCATAACCAACCATTTGTACCATTGTAACCGTTCGCACCTTACTTCAACAGCGCACTTACACTTTTCTCTGCCAACCTGTATTTCGTTTTATGCATGCACACTCTCTGTCTACATTATTCTTTCAAGAAACGCCTATTTTCAACCTTCTATTTCTCCTCTCTTTAAAGATGGCCGCCTCCTCCAGATTTCATTTTGCATACGCGGTCGTCTTCTACTCTAGGCGACCTTGCGTTTTATTTTCATATCCATTATGGCCGCCGCGCTGACTAGTCTTTCACTATACTAGTCCATCTTCAATTTCTACTATTCTCCCTTCCGAGAGCTTTAAAATGAGACTGGTAGCTCTCTCGGCCCATTACTACGTTCCGCTTACTTCGTGCCACGTTCCTCGAACTTCAGGTATGCCGTCTATTACTCCCGCTTCCGTCTACTTCCTCTAAACCGCATCGTTTCTCTGACGTAATGTTCTAGTGTTAATTCTCATCCTGCACCTAGCCCACTCTCCTTTGACGACTTCTTTATGTGCGTTCTTGCGCCATTTACCGGCTTAGTGTGTTTAGTGCTCTTCTAACCGTGCTGCTGGTTTGCCACACTTCCCTACGGCTTCCTGTTCTACAACTTAGCACGTCCTTACCTCATCACCTCACGCCATGACCGATCGACTCCTCTTTCATTTTAGTGGTTCGCCCCTTTTTCGTGTGTTGGCTCATTCGCAATTGTATCCACTGCCCAATTTCTTTTTGTCCGATTGATCTTAAACGCGTATATACTTCCTGCCTCTTCCCTTAGTCTGTTCGTGTTTATGATTACTTGCCCCACGTTAATTAAGTAGCCCTATTTTCTGGGGCCCCGCTTAGTTTCTACCTACTCCACTATCACCATACCAGTTTACGTTTCTGGATTTTCTCAGTGTTACCAGTTTACATTTCCCAGATGGACTTACCGCGCTTAGCCGTCACCCCTACCACCTTCAGCTCATTCTGCATGTACCACTGTTCTCTAGTACAAAATCGTTGCGGCCATTAATACTTGACCTTCCATTCCAGTGCCTCACTTACTATTGTTCTCTATTTAAACTACGCACTCCCCATCGCCTTAACACCACCTGCATACATACCAATTACTTACGTTCATGTTCTCTTTGTCCAGGCTTCATTGGCTCATTTGCACTTTGTTCCCCCTTTTTTACGCCATTTTCCTAGGTTTCTTTGACCAGGGACTTATCAGGGTCCATTACTACCATTGTCCTCCTCTTACTTATTCACTACCTACCCAGGTACACTAGTGACAGATCGACTCATAGAAGGTATGTATTGGATGACCTATTTCTCTTTACCTTTCTCTCTTCATTTACACACCACTCATCTATACCTCTTCTCTTCTCCCTTTTACTTACTCTCTGATTCTATTTCTTATCCTTTCTTCTTTACTCTGTACTGTTTCTTTGCGCACTTATAGTCCTGTTTCTCTCGTACCAGCTACAATTGACCTCTGGAGCCCAGCTAACTGAACACAAGGCTCCCGCTCCACTTACCTTTGTTACTTTCCACTTTGGCCTGCTGGCCCAGGTATGATCTACGCATTTAGTTACCGCCACTTCTCTCATCAGTCAAGGCACCTGATTAACTTTAGTACTCTTACTCATCCGCGGTTCGGATCTGTCTCTCAGCCCTTCTTTTTTCTTTCACCTGATACACTTCACTTCATAGGCACATGGATTCCACTCCAGACCATGGTTGCACTTGTCCAATTTTAAACTTTGAAAAAAAATTTCCACGGTAATTCACTGTTTTGCTGTTTTATGCACTACGTCTAGGGTCCCTATCACGCACCAAGTTCTGATGTGTGTTTTCTACACTTACCTACTCACCACACTAGTTCCACTGAGTTCACATATAAATTACTGAGTGTTTTTGACATTCAACGATTTGGAGTCTGTTTCATGTGCTCACTTATGAGCCCATGTGTAACCTCACACACTTATGTATGCCATAACATTAGAACTTTTCCTTTTTTGTATTTCATTACTGTTTTGCAGCCTTGAGGAAGTCACTTGTGTGACGAAACACGTGTTGGCTGTATCTCGTTGATGACACAATGATCTTTGATATCTACAATTAAAGGCTACATCTGTAAAACAAGAACTTGGACTCCAGTCTACTTTACATTTCAACAAATATACTTTCAGGAAGATTTTCCCTGTCACACCATTGAACTTTATACTCTGTGTGCTGTGGCCATCTCGTTCTAATTTGTCTATGGGTATTTTGTTACCCTTCTTTGTGCCTACCGGGTAGTAAGGCACTGGTCCAGGCTGCACCAGACCCTGCTTTCACTTTGACTACTTGTCTCGGTACAACTGTTTTATTGCTCAGATGTGCGGCGCCTTTCACCCTTACTACCCATCTGTGTATTCTCTATGATTATGTTCTGTCTGAATTAGGGTGAGCCGCACTCTGGTAACATCTACTGTTTTTACTATTATATTTGAGTATTTTCTGTACAAACAAGATTATCTTCTCCCCAGACCTCACAACATGGCTTCATTTGACGACAACAGGGACACCTTAGCTGCTGAGCTTTTTTCGAGAAAACCGCAAGCACCACGTACCTCAGACCATACACCCACTAAAGAAGGACTGAGACAAAAATTCATAAAACTAGAAAGACTCAGGAAACAAGAGTTAGCTCGCTGGTGGGACATCACCACTCTTAAACGCTATTTGGAACTCAAACAAATACCTAGGGGACTGCGTGTGATAATATTCCCATCCTTTGAAGACCTGGACCCTGACTTGCTTGGGGAATGGGAACACCTTATTTCAGCCACATCTTTTGGCATGATTAACATTTTGATCAAACATGCGGATAGAAAACGTGACAAATTACTTCAGGACATCACATCTCTGGAGGAAGAGATTAAGAATCTCAACCTCACAGAGGCAACTGACAAAAACTACACGATTATGAGAGAGATACTGACTGGTTACCAATTGTACATCAAGGATAAGAAAATGCGCAAACTTATCAGAGATGATAATGACTACACTAATGGCAGGATTTATACATTTGCACGAAGGTTTGATCAAGTTAACAAGGAATCTAGCAACAGAACCACCTGCACCACTACCCCTTCGGGATCAATTGCAGGCAGTCTATCTGACATTTCCAATCTATCCAGCGACTGTTCGGACCCACCTAGGGATAGGTCCGCCGTCAGTACACTTCCACCTAACACAACACAACAACCAAATTCTTTTTTAGAGGAACTTGGCCGATACAGAAAGGGACTACGACAGAATTACAACAGATCAGGTTCAAACACAAACCCACCCGGCGGGGGGGTAGGAAACACCTTAGCAAACACCAGGGAGGGCGTGACAACTCGCTCTACCACAAAAACCCAAAAGACCTGAGTGATCCCCATCCAGAACAAAACCTCTCCACCTCAGAAGAAACTGTACAAGTGATGAATCTTTCCAAATTGAAATTTTCTGTACATGAAATAAATATATTAAAGAAGGGTTTGGGTTTTTGTCCTACTTCCACACCTGACTACACTACTTTACACATAGATCTGTTCAAGTTTGTACGTAATCTCAAACTGAAAAAGTTTTTCCAGAACAAACCAGACGCTATCGAGTCTGCCAGCATTTCACCACCAACTTGCAATCAATCCATCAAGGACCTACAAGATGTCCACACTATTCTCTCCCTTGACAACACCACGTCACCACCCCTCAGTTTTGATGAACTACTGACCCAACTAGACATTACACCCAACCTAGACATCAATAGTGGGCTCAAACCTAGATCCACCTTTGTCCCCATCCTACCACCAGACAATCACATCGATGTCTTCTACAAAGCCGTCAGTACGGAGTTGCACAACTTAGAGGACAAAAACAACACTTGCACCCGTAGACCATACACAAATCTCAACCCCCCTGAACTCAGGGCACTACGCAAACTCTCGAAATGCACGGACATAGTCATCAGGGAGGCAGACAAAGGGGGCAACGTTGTCATTATGAATAAAACTGACTACATTGCAGAAATCAACAGACAACTTAATGACACACAGGCCTACTCTGCGCTACAATCTAATCCTCTTCCTGACATCACTAGTCTCATCCAAAAGAAACTAACGTCCTGGAGGAACCTCTGTCTCTTAACCGATATTGAATACAGATTTCTGTATACGGAGGCGCCTCGTGCTCCCTGCATTTACATCTTACCCAAAGTCCACAAATCGGGTGACTTTCCCCCAGGGAGACCCATCATCTCAGGGATAGGTTCTCCCACGGAACACATTTCCGAGTACTTTGATTCTTTTCTCCAACCTTTGGTACACAACTTACCCTCGTACATACAGGATACTAGGGACTTGCTGTGTCAACTTGAGGACATCGAATGGACGGAGGGGTGTGTGTTTGTTTGCCTTGACGTTAGTTCTCTCTATACCTCCATTCCCCTGGAAAAGGGTCTAGAAATGCTCCAGTTAACGCTCAATGCCCGTGACGCTACTCTCTATGAACACACGCGCATGCTTCTTGACCTCACCCGATTGGTGCTAGAAAACAATGTTTTTTTACATGATGGTAGGTGGTTTCGCCAATGTCAGGGTGTAGCCATGGGAGCGAAGTTCTCTCCATCATATGCCAATCTGTACATGGGCCAATTTGAGAAAATCCACCTATGGTCTAACTGCCCGACACACATCACAGAACATATCTTGTACTGGGGGAGATATATTGATGACATTCTGGTCATCTGGACTGGCAACATCCCTGACCTCAATGGACTCATACAACACCTCAACATCAATGAGTTCAACCTAGTGTTCACTCACAAGGTGGACACTACTCAAATAGAGTTTCTAGACCTTCTGTTGTACATCACCGATAGTAAGATCATGTCTAGACTCTACAGAAAACCCACGGCCTGCAATTCGATCCTACATGCCCAGAGCGCCCATCCCCTTACTCAGATCAGGGCCATTCCATATGGAGAGATTGTTAGGATTAGACGTAACTGTACGGACACGAACATCTTCAGGCAAGAACTAAAAAGCCTATCACATCGCTTCCGGGCTAGGGGATACACTGATAAACTCATCTCGGGTGCCAGCAAACGCATATCTAGCAACACGCCTTATTGCTCAAAACCCCTAAAAAATCTGACGCCAGCGGCTCTCCCAACAGGAGACCGGTCGCTTTCATCACCCAATACAGCCCTGTGAGTAAGACGGTTCTGCGCATCCTGAAGAAACATTGGCACTTGCTAATGTTGGACACCTGCCTCAAAAACTCAGTAGAGTTGTCACCTACCATTGTGCACACCAGAGGTCGCACGCTCAGAAACATCCTGTGTCCCAGCTTTCTTGGCCCCTCCCCCTCAACTCGTACAGTGGGTTGGTTGCCAGAAAAACCTAACGGTTTTTACAAATGTGGCTGTTGCATATCTTGCCAATTGGCCCTCAACAAGAAAGTAACATTTTCCTACAATACCGGGATCACGTACCAAATCAAGACCTTCATGAACTGCAACACAAAGTTCACTGTGTATTGCTTAATATGTGTATGCGGCTTAATTTACATTGGTAGCTCCATACGTCCACTTAAGGAACGAATACAAGAGCATGTCAGAGCCATTAGAAATGTCAACACCAACTATCCTCTTGCTGTTCACTTCAACACCCTGCATGGGGAAAAAGATCTCTTGAACAAGATTCCATGGCATGATGCATGTTCCCAACTCCCCAAGAGGGGGGGACAGAACAAGGGACTTGCGTAGATGCGAGGCAAAGTGGATCTTAAAACTTCGTTCAGTTGAATCAGGCTTAAACACTGACCGTGAGCTTCATTATTTTCTTTCGTAAATTCTGAAGACCGACTCCCATGTTGCCTTCCATTTGCTAATTGGGCCCTTCCGTGGCTAATATACATGATTACTTTTGCTTTTACACTATACTCTTTACGGGTCATGACATCCCTGTTTATATCATATTGCATTGTATTTATGTATGCTGCACTACCTATTCATGCCCATGCATCACCATTGTATGTGTAAAATTATCATGCTCCATGACCTTTGGCCGTATATGCTCGATTGTTTTTGGTAGACTGCAACTATCATATGTACCATGCTTCATGACCTCTGTGTGATTCTGTGTTCTTGCTGCTTATTTTGTTTATAGTGCTTCTCTTTACCACCATAACCAACCATTTGTACCATTGTAACCGTTCGCACCTTACTTCAACAGCGCACTTACACTTTTCTCTGCCAACCTGTATTTCGTTTTATGCATGCACACTCTCTGTCTACATTATTCTTTCAAGAAACGCCTATTTTCAACCTTCTATTTCTCCTCTCTTTAAAGATGGCCGCCTCCTCCAGATTTCATTTTGCATACGCGGTCGTCTTCTACTCTAGGCGACCATGCGTTTTATTTTCATATCCATTATGGCCGCCGCGCTGACTAGTCTTTCACTATACTAGTCCATCTTCGATTTCTACTATTCTCCCTTCCGAGAGCTTTAAAATGAGACCGGTAGCTCTCTCGGCCCATTACTACGTTCCGCTTACTTCGTGCCACGTTCCTTGAACTTCAGGTATGCCGTCTATTACTCCCGCTTCCGTCTACTTCCTCTAAACCGCATCGTTTCTCTGACGTAATGTTCTAGTGTTAATTCTCATCCTGCACCTAGCCCACTCTCCTTTGACGACTTCCTTATGTGCGTTCTTGCGCCATTTACCGGCTTAGTGTGTTTAGTGCTCTTCTAACCGTGCTGGTGGTTTGCCACACTTCCCTACGGCTTCCTGTTCTACAACTTAGCACGTCCTTACCTCATCACCTCACGCCATGACCGATCGACTCCTCTTTCATTTTAGTGGTTCGCCCCTTTTTCGTGTGTTGGCTCATTCGCAATTGTATCCACTGCCCAATTTCTTTTTGTCCGATTGATCTTAAACGCGTATATACTTCCTGCCTCTTCCCTTAGTCTGTTCGTGTTTATGATTACTTGCCCCACGTTAATTAAGTAGCCCTATTTTCTGGGGCCCCGCTTAGTTTCTACCTACTCCACTACCACCATACCAGTTTACGTTTCTGGATTTTCTCAGTGTTTCCAGTTTACATTTCCCAGATGGACTTACCGCGCTTAGCCGTCACCCCTACCACCTTCAGCTCATTCTGCATGTACCACTGTTCTCTAGTACAAAATCGTTGCGGCCATTAATACTTGACCTTCCATTCCAGTGCCTCACTTACTATTGTTCTCTATTTAAACTACGCACTCCCCATCGCCTTAACACCACCTGCATACATACCAATTACTTACGTTCATGTTCTCTTTGTCCAGGCTTCATTGGCTCATTCGCACTTTGTTCCCCCTTTTTTACGCCATTTTCCTAGGTTTCTTTGACCAGGGACTTATGAGGGTCCATTACTACCATTGTCCTTCTCTTACTTATTCACTACCTACCCAGGTACACTAGTGACAGATCGGCTCATAGAAGGTATGTATTGGATGACCTATTTCTCTTTACCTTTCTCTCTTCATTTACACACCACTCATCTATACCTCTTTTCTTCTCCCTTTTACTTACTCTCTGATTCTATTTCTTATCCTTTCTTCTTTACTCTGTACTGTTTCTTTGCGTACTTATAGTCCTGTTTCTCTCGTACCAGCTACAATTGACCTCTGGAGCCCAGCTAACTGAACACGAGGCTCACGCTCCACTTACCTTTGTTACTTTCCACTTTGGCCTGCTGGCCCAGGTATGATCTACGCATTTAGTTACCGCCACTTCTCTCATCAGTCAAGGCACCTGATTAACTTTAGTACTCTTACTCATCCGCGGTTCGGATCTGTCTCTCAGCCCTTCTTTTTTCTTTCACCTGATACACTTCACTTCATAGGCACATGGATTCCACTCCAGACCATGGTTGCACTTGTCCAATTTTAAACTTTGAATTTTTTTTTCCACGGTAATTCACTGTTTTGCTGTTTTATGCACTACGTCTAGGGTCCCTATCACGCACCAAGTTCTGATGTGTGTTTTCTACACTTACCTACTCACCACACTAGTTCCACTGAGTTCACATATAAATTACTGAGTGTTTTTGACATTCAACGATTTGGAGTCTGTTTCATGTGCTCACTTATGAGCCCATGTGTAACCTCACACACTTATGTATGCCATAACATTAGAACTTTTCCTTTTTTGTATTTCATTACTGTTTTGCAGCCTTCAGGAAGTCACTTGTGTGACGAAACACGTGTTGGCTGTATCTCGTTGATGACACAATGATCTTTGATATCTACAATTAAAGGCTACATCTGTAAAACAAGAACTTGGACTCCAGTCTACTTTACATTTCAACAAATATACTTTCAGGAAGATTTTCCCTGTCACACCATTGAACTTTATACTCTGTGTGCTGTGGCCATCTCGTTCTAATTTGTCTATGGGTATTTTGTTACCCTTCTTTGTGCCTACCGGGTAGTAAGGCACTGGGCCAGGCTGCACCAGACCCTGCTTTCACTTTGACTACTTGTCTCGGTACAACTGTTTTATTGCTCAGATGTGCGGCGCCTTTCACCCTTACTACCCATCTGTGTATTCTACATGTGATGTCAATGAGGAGCCAAAAGATTGTTTTATATCACTTCGGTTTACCCAAACTATTTGGATGACACTGCATGATGTGAGAGGAAGCTCTGGTAGATTTTGACTGACGATCAATGGATTGTAGGGTCCCGTGGAGAGCATGCACGGTCTTGTCTCTCCCTGGGAGCATTCGGGAAGGGGGGAAGTGACACTTCAGGACAGGGATTGGCTGGGGTCTAGGTTGGGGAGAAGCGGCTGCTGCCTGTGACGCGCTTCACGCTGACGGTGAGGCCGGCCGGCCAGATCTGCTCAGGCCCGGTGGTGGGACCGGGCCTGGGTGGGTAGGGCACGCCCTGGGCACACTGAGCAGCACGGCGCTACGTCGGCTGTGGCCACGTGCCAGCCTTAGTATAAGTGTGGCAAACAGACAGCTGCGTGTGGAGCAGGGTGGGAGGGCTGGGTTTCTTGTGGAAGGGCTAGCAGAGTAGGACATGTCACCACCTGCTGAGCAGGGCCCAGATGAGGGGCAGTGGTGGGAGGGGGGCGGGGGCCAAGTCCAGCCCCTGAGTTGCCGGGCGGTGCAGGGGTCCGATAGTGTAGGAGGCTGGCAGGGCGCTTGGCAGGCAAGGGAGCAGAAGTATGGCGGCGGCTCGGGGCCAGGTTTACTCAGGAGTCCCCAGGGTGCAGCAGAGGGGGCATATTAGGGTGAGCAAGTTGATGGCCAGGGGAGGGGCCATGGGGGAGACAGCAGCAACTATTGGTGGTTTGGTCTTGCCTGTAGTGGTTAGAGGCCATGATCAAGGAGCTAGTAGAGATATGTCGGAGACTGAAGGGAGGTGGGCCCAGCTACGCGGGGTGGGAGGAGGGGAGGGTGAGGGAATAGGCAACTGCAAGGGAGGACAGGGGTGCTGAGGCTCTGGTCAGGGAGGAACCCGGGACTAGCCAGAGCGGTGGTGTGGGGGCGACATAAGGGGATCACAGGAAGGGGCAGGAGACTGGAGCAGACAAAGGGGCAGGCAGCACGTGGGGCACACGTGGCACACATGGCCATGCAAATCGAGGCGAGTCGATGTCAGCGGTGGAAGCTGGCAGAAAGGTGGTGAAGCCAATGGGGTGCAACACGGCCCCTGGACGTTGGCCCGAAGGACTAGAGGGGTCTCCTGCAGCCTTCTCTATAATGCAGGAACGTGGTTACCACACATATGGCACACGCCATGAGGGGTAAGGAGCTGGGTAGTTGCGTGAAGTGACATATGCTGAGGGTGTGGAGGATACGTGTGTACTTAAAGAGGAGGATGTGTGGCACTCGATTATGAGGTGGTTTTGGAGATTGGGAGTAAGGGGAGAGCCACGAGCACGTGGTGACTTTAGAAGCGGGAAGGTGAAGGGGCGCAAGAGCAGCACAACACCCCCTTCAGTTAATGTTTTGCAGATTTTCAAGATGGGCACATGGAATTTATTGCAGAAAGAGAATGGCGTTCGCAAGTCAGTGGTGGACGCAGGAGCACGGGCACAGGTGGTGTGAGGTAAGGATGAAAAGTGGTCAGTTGGATTTTGCTGAGTAGTCACTGTGCACTGAATGGCAAATCCTGGGTGATGACTCCATACACGGAGTGCCTGGTACAGGTGTGGCACAGGTGGAGCGCAAGGAGGGGGTAGAGGGCAAGGAGTCAAAGGGCCTGGGAGGGAGAGACAATATCAGAAGAGGAGACTGAGGGTGAGGATAAGGAGACCGGGACACAAGATGAGGCTCCCATGCATGGGTTGGGCAAGGCCTCTTGGTTTCTCACATTGCAGAGAAAACTAAGACGAGGATTTGGGAAGCCGGAAGGCGTCGACATTTCAGGCTGCTACATAGGGACTCAAGTTTTTTCAGCCTTGTCCTGCCCAAAAGGGGGGGGGGGGCGGTATGGTCTCATCAACAACCTCAGGTGCCTGGTATGGGAGCCTGCTGGAACTTTAACAAGGGTTTTTTGTCCCACGCATCAGTACACTTTCGATCTTGATTGTTCAAACTGTGGGGGAAAACACCCGATCACAGGTAAGATGGGTATACTCAATGCGTTCTCCCTCGGCAGCAGTGCTGAACAGCGGAGGGCCAGAGGGTACATAGGGGGATGGGGAATGGCTGGGCTTCGGAGCTCCTACGCCAATTAGGGGAAAAACAAAATTGCTACCATGGCTGCGCATGTATCTGGGTACGGTCATGGTGCGCAAGCTTAGGTGGGGGTTTTCAAAGTTGGTTTCAGTGTGGGACACCAAGGGCCATGTATGTGGCCTTGGACTGACAATTTGCGGTCCACACCAGACATGGCAGGAGTAGTGGTGACTGAGTGCACAAAGAAGTGGCAGGGGGCAAAAATGGTGGGGACATTCTATGAGTGGAGGTGGAGTTTTTGATGATTCCACCTATGAGTGGGATGCCTTTTTAAAAAAAAAAATAAAAAAAAAAGCAAATGGTATTCAGCCTCATACCTCACTTGTCATGGACAGGGGGAGTCGGTGAATGACTTCATCGTGCCGGCAGATACGCAAGTGGTGTGTGCGTTGGGGGATGATGCTATTGGGCTCATTCGAGAGAGTGGGAGAGGTGCTGAATTGGCCAAAGGTGACAGTTGAAGCAGCATTTCGATTTGACTACATGGAGGAACTTTTACATTGCTGAGAATTGGGGGGGGCAATATATGTGGACGGCGTGCTGCCCATGTGGTGTGCGATATCTTGTGGTTTGTTCCAGGACTTCAGGACATTTCTGCACTGGGATTTTTCATGAAGGGAGTGGGCACTGGACGGTGCCCCACTAGCTAGAAAAAAAGTTTTTTGAGGGAAATAATGGTTTCAGGGTAGTGGGGTAAAGCTTTGCGGTTTTTCGATCAGATTGCAGGGGGTTTTGGAGTTTCAGTTAGCTCCTGTACAGACAGAGGGTACCAGCGGTGTGTTGACAATTTAAGAATTGAGCTAGACACGATGGCCTTCATGGCAAGACTGCCATGAGGCAAGGTAGAAGAGATTTCTGACCTTCATGCGGTGGAGCGATTTGCTGCGATCATTTGAATAGCCCATGGCATACAGGCTATTGGTTTTCCTCACACATTTGCATGCTGGGTGGTGCGAGGGGGCAGGACATTTTGTAGGCATGGGTGGATTTGCGATGCCGGGTGCATACTTTTCTTATCACAGGGGGCCTGAGGGAGGACATACGAATGTGGGACATATTTCTAATATGGTTTTAAATGGGGTGTCAATGGCTTTTCGGGACAGAGGATACTGTATGGCAGGTACTGATGTTGTCGGATGAGACAGGGGCCACAGGTTTTGGCCTTTTTGGGTATGAATAGTGGAGCACGGCAGCCTGGCTGGAGCCATGGTTGACACAAGGTGGGAGTATTGTGTTACAGGAATTTTTCCACTGTTCGTGGTTCGGATAGTGTGGGGAGATGGGTTAGCAACTCGAACCATAAGTTTTTACATGTGGACAATCTGACAGTAATGGACTTAGTGAACAGACAGAGGGCAGGGGACCTTAGGGTACTGCGGCTGCTGCAGAATTTCATGCTTCGGTGCTTAACTCCATGAAAAATAATTTTATGGCAGCACACATTGGGGGTGAACTATTCAGTTGCAGATTCCCTGTATTGTTTGCAGGGGCAAGGCTTTTTTGCAGCTGGGCCCAAGATACGGATGGGCGCAAGACAGTGGTCCTGACATGCTTGGAGTTCCAGAATTTTGTAAGATATGATGGGACAATTTGGTTGCTGGAAAGTCGTAATATGGGGACACGAGGGTTGATTTGGTTTGTCTTGATTTGGAAAGGTTTCTCTCGTGCCAAGATTGTGGGTAAGTGGGTAGGTGTGTTTTTCTACGGGCAGTTGTTTTGTTGCGATCCGGCTAAGGATGATATTGTGGAAGGGATGATGGGTTGGGGGAAAGTGGAGACTGGGGAAGGGCACAGCGGCAAGAGGGGCTATTACATTTGTGTGGCTGCTTGAGATGTTGCACGTATTGCCAGTCTGCTGGGTGTATGCACATGAAGTGGCAGGGTTCAGGTTCTGCATGGAATGTATGTTTTGGGGCTCTCTGGGTGTCATGAGTTGCCGGGTGGTGGGAATTCTGTTGGCGTGCAGGGAGGGGTGGTCAGCTTGTGTGTGGTCAGCGTCGAATATGGCTTTGGCGGTCAAAAACAGATCCATGGGATGAGGCGAGATGGGCATGTTTGAGCAGAGGGGGCGTTGCAGCAGCTTATCCGGTATGTGCATGGGACAGTTTTGGGACACATGGGGTGGCGAGATGGGAGGGCGCTTTTTGTCACGCGAAGGCGAAATAAGTTACTGGGTTCCAATTGATGTCGGTCTTGAGGGTAACATTGCTTAGGCCAATTAATTGCCTAAAAGAAGAAGAAACAGGTGAAGGATGACAGAGTGGGGGATGCCCAAGACAGGCATGGGACGGAAGGAAAAGAGGGATTTGCGGGGGAATGTATGTAGATACTGGAACAGAGGCAAGATTGGAAGAATGAAGTAAAAAGGAAGAATGGGACGGTGTTCAAATGGGGGGGTTGAAGGGTCGATAAGTTGAAGTTACAGTGAATATCAATGTTACCTTATGTTTGCAATCCTGTCCTAATAAATGACCTTTTACACTAATAAGTGAGTGTCGATCACCGTTTCACGTGTTTTACAAACTACACCTACAAGTGAATTTTAATCCTCTCTGGCCAACGAGCTGTTTGGCTTAGCATGAGCTGTTTCTGTGTAATCAACCCTCAGGCCACTGTTCTATCCCATTGTTCCATGCCGATGGCCTACAGTCGAGCAGCCTAATATTGCATCAGTGTTTACAATGCTCATGTAGAATACGTTTTTCATGGAGCAGAATACAAGTAAACAAGATGTGCTCGTCGATAAGGTTTCACCTGGTTGATGTTAAAGTTAGTTCAGACCATCAAGCCAGGCTAAACTGAAATATAGTACGACGTTTATTCATGTGGGAAAGGCTGTTTCGTTTACTCAGTGAGATAGAATTTGAACTATCATAACCGACGCTTCCTTTGTTGAAATACAGCTTGTGGCAAAAGTGGGAAGGCAGACTGTTAGTGCCATTCTGAAATATCTAAAGCTTTATGATGGTTATATTAGCCCCGACACGGCACAAAAATCAGTCTGCCTTAATTACCTTGTATTGATGCCCCGCTAATTGCTCTGATGCTTTCTTAGAGGCCTGCCAGATGCCATAAACAGAGCATGATTTATAATTGATTGGTAGTGTTATAAACATTCTTACTTAGTTCCTCTTAGTGCCCCTCACGGTTATTTCGATCCTACTAAAAGCCTTTATGGCTGCGCCTATGAGCTTCAGCAGTGCTGCATAGGAAGATTGGGGACGATATCTCAGTGGGTCAGTGTGCAGGCTGGCACGAACTCTTTTGAATTTCGGATTCTCGGACTTCCGACCGAGCCTTACGCCATCCCTGCAGAGAAACTTTAATACATACAATTGTGTGGCTTCGAAAGGTTAGTTTTTATTTACTGAAATATACCATAAGACGTTTTGTCGCAACGCTGTCAAATATTCCCAACACTGCCCGTGGCATTACTTTTCATTAAATAGGAGAGACGGTGGAATTAGTTTAGCAAAAACTCGACCACCAAATTAAGCCATCTGACGCACAAATTGCTATTTAGCACCAGTATAGAGTGATTTTCTAATCTAATTTTTCATATTTGTAGGAATGTTCAGAACTTCCCTATACATACATTCACAACGTTGATATTAGTCAGCATTGGGCGAAGCCAGACGTTTGTCAGTGCTCGAGTGCAGCATTTTATCACACCTGGCCGGTGGCGCACCAACAGATCTATCAGCGGTAAGGCAAGGAAGAAGGCTGCCTCCACAGCCTCCTTTGACACTACAAACCAACTATAATTTGGGTGCCGTGGTCTGTCGCCCCCAAAGACCCTTGTTCATCATTGTTACTACACGTGATGCAATACTGAAGCTTACGCACCTGCCCAAGACAAACAGGCTTAGAAAATAGCAATGTGATCTAGGTAAAAGGTATGGACTGCTGGGTTGAAGCATGTGGAGAGCATCTATACCATACACCCTTGGGCCCACTAGACCTCGTTGTACTTGCTTAATGCCACCGGGAGAAAAAAGCTGCCTGGCCTTGCCTGCCTGTCATAGCCTATTACTGCACCTAACATGTGCTAGTGCTGCAGATGATTTTGTACCCCATTGAAGGAGAGTTGGAGCGCTATGGTGACAAACAATATAAGTCTCCCTGGATACCAGGTGAGTAAGATTGGAGGATAGGGTAGAAGGTTAGAGCAAGATGTTTTCTGGGGCAAGGGCTTTTGTACATGGGTGTGTGTGGGGGCATTTGTGTGCATGCGTTCATGCGTGAGTGTGTGGTATGGGTTTGTGTTACTAACCTTGTGGGGATTTGGGTGCGATAACACACTCACACTGAGGGGACTTGAATCCTCTGTGAGGACCTGAATCCAAGTCCCTGCAAGGTATGTCTTTTAAATGATAAACAAATGTCTTAATAAACAAGTGTAACAATTTATACAACTTTTTAAAAATTGGGCTTGTTGGGACCTGTGTTTCGTTATGTGTGTTTATATTTTTTTCCTCAGCTCTGCCCCCATGGACAGGAGCTGGTACTGCAACCTTAAACACACAAAAGCAATTTTAATACACTTTATGCTATAAGCAGACTAAAGAACCATTTCCATGGAAAAGTAGCATGCCTATCAGTATATTTTATATTGAAAAATGTGGTTGTTTCAATATCATTAGATTCTTTCTCTGTTTTAAAAAAAACTATTAGCTGTGTGAGCATACTGCTGTCTTTGTGTTTTGATTTGATTCGATGTTTTTATTAATTACCAATACTTGACAGAATTTGTATTTGAAATTACAAAGCACTTAAGAATATCATGCCTCCCAAGAATGGCATGTGGTCATACTGAAGTCCTCACAGGAATAGTGTATTAAAGTTTTAAAGTCCCTAAACAGATGATGTGTGATCATATAGTGATTGTCACATGTGTATTGCATGATTATATTGAAGTCCTCAAAGGGAAGATGTGTGACCATATTGAAGATGGTGTGTGACGAGAAAAAGATGCATGTGTGATCTTTTTGAGGTATTCACTGTGATGTTGTGTGATATAAGTGAAGTCTTTACAGGGATGTTGCACTATTGTAATAAAGTCCTCAAAGTGATGGTGTGTGATCATAGTGTAGTTTTCACAAGATTTTATGTTATCATTTTGATGATGTGTGATCATATTGACAGCCTCACAGGCGTAGTGTATGATTATACTAAAACTGTCACATGGATGTGGTGTCATCATACTAAAAGCTTCACAGGGATGGTGTGTGATCGGATTGAAGTCCTCAGGTTTATGGTATGCAAATATACTGGTGTATCCACATGGATGCAGGGCTGCTGTGTGATAATACTGAAGCAATCAGAAGCATTGTGACCGGTCATACTGAAGTGCTCATGGGTTTCTATGTTATCATCTTGAAATCCCCATTACATTAAGATCCAAACATGGATGAAGTGTAAATACATTGACATTGTCACTAGCAGTGGGCCTAGTCTGTGTACCTTGCTGTAGCGTAATTAGGTGGCATTACCACACAATTATGTGAGATTCTGTGTAATTGTGCAATAACACTAATCCAGCATTTTGCACTATTTTCTTAGGGCAAACAGGCCCCCTTGTGACCGAAATGGACCCAAGGGTGCATTTCACACTAGGAAATAGTACTAAATGCAACAGAACACAAATAGCAGTGACATTTTTCCCCAGCATACTTCTGGAACTATATTCTTAGTGCAAAAGGCATCCTTGTGTCCAAAATGAACACGAGCATGCATTTTGCAGTAAGAAAATAGTGCTAAATGCAAATAAACATGAATAATAGGGCAAGCAGCTGCTAACGCTTGCTAAATTAGTTGCTTCTGTGCTTATTTTCACTCCAAATGTTACTCCTAATTCTGCAATTGCGGTTTTTTTTGGGTCAAAGAGCAACACAGAATTACTGAAATTAATCTCATTGCTCAGACAGAATTAAAAATGTTCCAAGGCTTCATGGTCGCTGGATTGTTGTGTGATCCTAATGAAGTCCTCAAGGCATGGTGTGTTATTCGATTGAAGCCTGCACAGGGGTGGTGTGCCATAGTGAAGACACTATAAGAATGATGGGTGGTCATATTGAAGCTCTCACAGGCATGGTAAATGAATAACCTGAGATCCTCTCAGAGTTCTGTGTTATCATCTTGAAGTCGCCCATAGAGATGGTGTCCTATCATATTGAAGTGCCTATGCAGGCTCAGATAAATGATCGGAAGTCAGTGGCAAGGCTACTTGCTTCCAAGTGTGAGGAAAGTTACAGAATGACACATATTTCAAATGCGTCCGCAGCATCGGATAGGCTTGAGCTAGGATGGCAGTTGCAGATGTCAATAAGATCCACTAAAGGATTCCTTACTCTAAGGGTGATTCTTGAGGGGATTGAGGAATGGATTGGCTACCAAGGGAGGTGTTGATTATCTTGGTGATGGGAAGAAAGAGCACAGTTTGAACACAAATTCACCACTTTTACATTACAGACATCCAGTGAGGGTGAGAATTATTGACGAATCTTAGTATCTCTCTTAGTGACTGGATCGAACTAAAGAAATAAGGTATAACAGGCAGATTTTTGTGGAACAGGGACTTCCGACCCTAGTGCTGCAGAGGAGATCTTCTCACCAGGCAGTCATTTTGAAAATGAAGAAGAAGAGGAGGTGATTATCATTTTAAAAGCATTAAGAGGCCTATCATTTGCACTTCACAACACAGAATAATGTCTTTGTCACAGACATGCTCAAAAGGCAAAACTGCAACTACATTTGAGTCATCCTTTCTGTCAAGATTGTTCTGTGTAAAGCAGGATGGCCTAGTAGTGCTAATTACTACAGACTCCATGGAACGAAAAATGGAAGATTCCTTTCTACTATGTTTGTTTTATTTTTATTAACATGACTAATGCCAAACCACAGCTAAAATAACATGGCAATCTAAAACACACTGTTAGCTAGTTTCATGATTTACAACCTTAGTTTTCTAGTCACTAAACCTTTCACATACACAAGTTGCAGCAAGCATAGAGGTCTTACTTCTGAATCGGATTCAGTATCTGAGTGTGCAGGTGAGACACCACAACTCATAGCACCCACTCTAGGGGTCGATTGGATCTTTGGACTCAGTGAATATTGGTTATTCAGATTCATTGAATACAAATCAATAACATGAGAAATCTAAATAATTTAAACACCATGACCAATTTGGCAACGGAAAGCTTTATTACAGCCACAGAGCCAATGTAATATATATGGTACGTAAAAACAAAATTATAAACATACATGAAAACTGTAGGCTGACTGAAACACCAAAAGAGATTAAGCCTACGAAACATCAATATGATTAAACCCTCCAGTAGAATAACACAAATCAACAATACTGTAATATACACATCAAACACTGATTTCAAAGCACATGATGGTGACATCAGTACATCATCAAAATTCAATTAGTAGCAATCAGTTTTTTGTGCTGGGCCATACTTATCCCGATTAGGAATTTGGACTTGCATGTGTGTGTGGGGGGGCTAACACATGCTGACAAAACAAAACAAGAGACAAAAATAATTTGGAAAATCATCTAACTAGGGTAACTCTCTATGAAAAGACACTAGTGTAATATTCTAAACTGAAAAAGAAACAAGAAGAACCACATTGCAGATTATATCCCTCTCCTCAGAAGACAGCAGACAGGAAAGATTCATCAGTCCAGACAGGAAAGAATAATCAGTCCTCAGTAAACAACAGCATCAGGCACAGTACAGAACACAAGCTGCACATCGGGCAGGACAGCAGTTCAGAATTTGCTGGGCATATTAGTACTGAAAAGCACATGTAAATGGGGCATGAAAGACTAAAGGGAAATTCATAACATGAAAGACCAGAAATGGTAGATGGCTTGAAGAGGAACAAAAGGTGAAAGCTAGAACGCTCAAGCGAGAAAGACTCCCCCGATTCAAAAAGTCTCTCCCTAACTAGAAAGGTCCATGGAGTTCTGATTGGTCCTCAGAGTGGATCAATCTTGCACAAATGGATCATTAGCCAATGAAAATTATAGATCAGATTTGCAACTGTTCCAGATTTTCTCAGGGAAGGTATGAAGTCATCACAGTTCTGCCATAATATAACTTTTAGAGAATTTTGAAACACTGGGTGCCTTTCCAGGTTTTTACAAGATGATTCTAACAGTTCTCATGGTATTTTCAATTATGTTTTCTGTCTTGCTTGCCAGCTAGAACAAATACTGATACATTTGTTATTAGTAAAATAATGGTTTCTGTCTTCAATACAATAGGACATTCTCTAACACATCAGCAACCTAGGAAATAATTCAGATCAAAGGTAATAGAATGAATCAGCACTTCTCATTATTGCAGGAAAATGAATTTTCAGGCCCAGTCTGGCTAAGTAAGCCCAAATGCATTGTTCTAATTGTTAAACACTTTTGCTAATGTGTACCATTTATTTAACATATGCAAACAGAATTAATTTAACACATTGTTCGCCATAACTCAAACATGCACATTTTTACATTTCATGTTAATTTCTCTGTTAGGCTTTCAAATGAAGATTTATAAGTCGCCATATACTAACTTCTATGCCACTAATGTATTAGTGAAATTTGATCTCTATAACAGATTCTAGAGAGTTAGCACATTTTCCGTCACTTCTAATGCACCTGCAAATTGTGCAGAATGTGGAGTCCAGAATGGTCTGCCATCTTCCCCCTAGGATTACAGTGAGTCTCTTTTTGAATTCCCTTAATTGGTTGTCCATTAAAAGCAATGTACTTTCAAATTGCTCTGATAAACTCATAGAGCTCTGTGTGGTGGGGAACCCTGCTATATTTTTGCAATGGTTAGGCTGGATCAACTTGGCAGAGAGTTGAGATCATCAGAATGGCCCTGGTAGCTCCACACCAGAATCATACAGCCAGTAGTGGCAGCCACTTTATTTCATACCTTGCTCCATATCACTGGAATAAGCTGCCACTAATCAATTAAGATTGTAGGAATCTGACAATTAAAAAAACTGCCTAAAACCTGGTTATTCTAGGAATCCTGTAATTCATTCCCATTGCATAAATATAGAAAAAAAATAATGACTTATGAATCATTTCTCTTATACAGTCAGGGTTTTAAGAAATCCAAAATCATGATCCATGAATAGCATGTTCTTTTGAAAGAAGTGTACAAAAAAAATGTAGTACAAACCCTAAGATTCCATAAAAGCATTCTACCTGGTGTAAATCACTGCAATACCTCTTAATGGGTCTCACGTGGTATGTAAACAGAATTACAATACAATATATAAACCACACTAATACTAATACCATATCACTCAGCGATTGGGTAGTCAATTGTAGTTCATACAGACTGCAAAATAATTTCCTTATATTGCTTGAGAAGCTCACACTCACATAACACAAAACTGCTATGAGTCATGTCCATCTCCCGGTAGTGTCCTGGCCCATAACAATAAACCAACCTCTACCAACTCAAAAGGCATGGAATAACTGAAGAGATCTGCCATGTGCTGCTTGTCAATGGAGGACCTTAATTTAGTCCACCACTGTTCATTTCAACTGGTTGCATACTAGGACAGTTTTTGACATTTGCCATTGATAATCAGATGTTGGATGATAGCAGTGCTTAATGTGAGCTGGTGGTTGCATGCGGGGACCACCAGCACTGATTTTTGGGGACCAGCACTTATTTTTCCTCATCAGACTTTGACCCAGGGCATGAGAGAGAAAATCAGTGCAGAAAAGGGGGAGAGAAAGACAGAAAACATGACAGAGATAAAGCTGGGACTTGTAAGTGTGATATAAAGTGACAGGGTGTGTCTAGTGTTGGATTAAAGATGCACAAGGTGGAATAAAGATTAAGCAGCCTCAGTATTCAGGCCCAGACCTTCCATGGTATTGGCAGTGGGCTTTTGGGTCCCGACACCTAGGGGAAGATTTATCAGAGTGTTGTGTTGCCCCTGCATCATGAAAGGTATGCAAGGCCAACTCAACACTAAAATCAGATTTACCAAGCACTGCAAGGCCACCTTGTGTGGCCCTTTGATGCTTGGTAAATCTGGAGTGACTTGTGTTATTCTGCCATTCGAAGGCGTTCCATGTGTGGAGCATGGATGTTTCCACATATCAACCCATTGATTATGACACATTCCCAGAATTACCAGTAGTGGTAGACCTGTGAATGTGTCAAAATTGTACACTTCCCAGAGGAGGTATAACAATCAGAAATATATTTATTTCTCCCTGTTGCTTCCTCTTTCTATGTGTGCTGAAAAATGCAGCACACATAGAAGGAGGAAAATGCTTCAGAGGACTGTTTTTGCTCAAGGAGGTCCCCCTTCCTGCACAAAAATATCCTGTCTACAATGCAGGCACCCTTGTACCACAGTGCATGGGTGATTGCTTTGGTGCAAGGCAGCACGCTGTGCGCCAGTGCAAGGAGAGGACAGGAATGCATGATATAGTGTTAAACATGGCGCATTCTGGCCTTTTCCTTTTCACCAGCGCAGCAAGGTGCCTTGCTGCATTGTGTTGCATGAAAGTTTGATAAATCTGTCTCTTATTCTTTTACAAATTAAGCACTGGAAGATGGTAAAAAAAAGTCCATCCCAGCAGATCTCAGATTTATGTCTTCCTCCAACCTATGCCAGCTTACAACCATGAACTTTAAACTAAATAAGTCAGAATGGACAACACAGTGCAGTTACCAGCTAAGTAGACTATGAAAATAAGAAATACCCAATGGGACCTGCACTGCTGCTCAAAGCTGCAAGCTTACACTTCAGAGTATTAAGTGCTATATAAATGTTGCAATGCAATACATTACACATCTTAACTATTTGTTCTTACAATAAGAACATAGAAAACATTTAGTTGCCTCAAAAGTAGTCATTTTTTTGTTATTTCTTTTTTTGTTATTGATAGTAAATGAAATCAGTTTACTCTTGTTCTCATTCTGTGATTTCTGGATGAAAATAACACATTTAGGACATATTTACAAGCCCCTAGCACTACTTTGCACCTTGTAAACCCTTGTGCTACATTATGCCTGTACCAGGCATAATGTATGCAAAAGGGGTGTTCCGACGCAGGGAGGCCAGAAAAAATGGCGCAGTGTAATTTACAACATTTCACTGTGCCATTTTTTCTTTAATTTTTAACGCCTGCTCAGAGCAAGCATTAAAATGACATACCCGTTTTAATCAATGGGCCTCCCAGTGCTGTGCTGCACTAGTGTCAAAGGTTTTGACGCTATTGCAGCAAAGCACCAAAATAGCATATAAATGTCTTAACGACAGCTATGGTGCACCGTTTTGTAAATACAGCGCAATCATGTTGTTGTTAGGTGGGGCAGGGACGACGCAAGAAAAGTGGCCCATCACGAACAATTCACCACTTTCTTGTAAATATGCCTCTTAGTTTGAGAAAACTATCAAATCACAGTATAAGAAAACTACTTCAAATATTGTTCTCAAATTCATCAGTTCCATATCAACAAGTTCACCAAATATTGCATTCTTTTTTCAACAGATGAATATGCCTCACAGATTTTCACTAAAGTAAGGTCTTTAGATATGTTAATTATTCTAAGCACATCTTGGATGGCGCTCAGAGCAGTTGTGTCTTGTTTCTGGTCGTCTACTGTAGACTTTCTGTAGGAGTGTTCAAGTTTATAATTTTGACTGTGCCTAATTGAAATGCATAAGCCAACTTAGTCTAACTCTCTCTTTTTGGAAGGAAATGGCGCTTAATTCTTAAAAAATACACATTCTTCTACAAAACAAAAGTTGTTGGTCTTTCCTAAAAACTACACACCAAATGGTATTGCTACATTATTTTTCCAAAGGTAAAACTTAATTTCATCAGGGCACAGTATAGGTCACTTTAGACCCTGCAAATTCAGTCTGTTCTGTTGGAAAAGTGCAGCAAGCCCTGTGAGACGAGCAGACGGATCATCAGCATGTACAAAACTGTGATAAATATTGTATTTGTAGAACCCCCCGTCATGTTTGATTTTATTTGCTTCCATTTACTTTTTAATGTGCAATCTCGCCTATATTGATTTGTCCGGGACCCCTTTCCCTTTGTTACATCAGCTACAGGGTTGAAAATCCAAGGAAACGCAGGACGAACTGTTTAGCCCTGCATGACAATATCATGGACACTTCAATCAAAGGTAGCATAGTGCAGAACTGAGTGTATGGGAACGGGTGGCAAGAACGGATGAAGATCTTTTCAGAAAGTGGAATTGCCAGATGTCTAAAACCTGCAGTCACAGTTTCTGATAACAGTGAGACTTCTCAGAGATTTACCACACCTGCTGGGCGACTGTTTAAGAAATCGATATGTAACCTACTGCCCAGGTTTTAATCCTGGCATGCCGGGCTGGTCTATGACAAAAAGCAGCCCTGGAAAAATATTCAATCCAGCTCAGTTCCCTTGACCTTCTTTTATCTCTGTGTCTCTCCTCATTTCTTAATCTCTCTCCTGCTAAATCTTGTTTGTTGTAATTAACCAGGGGAAGCTGGTGAAAGTGGCAGAGGAACCAGCAGCGGCCCTACTATCTCAAAAAAGGTCCACCAATGGCCAGGGGAATGATGGGATACATTGACTATCCAGCCCTCCTGTATTGGCCAATTCAACTTTCACCTTAATACCAGCAATACATCTGTAAAAAAAGTAGGTGTCAGGCCAAAGTTTTTGCTAAGAAGCTCGTGGCCCATGCTATTGAATGTCAGGCTGTGTAATCTTGATCCCGTACTCCACCACCAGACGCTCATTGTCCCTATATCTCACTTCTACAAACTACCTTTTCATCTCTGATTTACCATTTGTCTCATCCTCTTTCTTTCCCCCTTTTGTATGTTTCATTCTATTTCTTGGGGTCCAAGTCTGATGAGGGAAAATAAGTGAGGGCCCTCTTGCAACCACCAGCCCAAATAAGCACTGGTTAATATTTAGTACTGTTGTGCTTTGTGTAATAGGCCAATTATTTACAGTGCTTTGAAGCATTAACATAGTTTCTAGCAGCCACTGTCTAAAGCACAAGTTAGATGTCAGATAAAATCTTGTCATTCTTTACAAAAATATAAAGAATGAGTACAAATTTATAATGTGTGACAGACACCTAAGTAGAGCGTTTTTGTGCAATTGAGAAAAGATAATTAAGCAGTGGGGTTCAGAGTTAATTTGCAACGGGTGTTTGCTCTAGAACTTGGATGAAAAAGAAGAGAAAGCCTATCGTCCTATACAGGCCTTTTTAATTCTGTGTGGAGAGATCCAATGGCTGGAGTCGTAATGGAGTCCTGTAGAACAAAACAGAATATTGTGCTTCTAAATGGCAGGAAGATCCTTGCCATCTAAGAACTGACAAATACATAAAGCATTGAAAATTGAATAGTTCTGGCCAGGGAGCCAGTGTAAGGCCTGGATGTGTCAAAAAAGGAACTGCTGGATAGAAGGGCAAGCAGGAGTCTGACTGGACTATTCAGAATTTTTTAAAGTCTATTGACTAAGGTTTTAGGAAGACATATAAAAGTAATTACAATAGTCTCTCCCTTCCAGGGCCAGTAGAGCAGCGCTCCCATTAAGGGGAATATACCTCTCCAGGCCAGTTCCCCAATCCTCCTCAGGGATCCTACTCTCTGTCAGTGCCCTCTCATACCTCTGCAGCCACTGACATATGTCACCCCCCTCCTTGAATCTAGGTACCAAGTCTGTGAGTATATGGGTGTTGTTCCTGGCACTAGTCTCCAAATCGCTGTCACCACTGGACTCCAGCTGCAATGCTGGTGAGTCCAGAACTGTAACACTATATACAAGGGTCAGCTTCCTTTCCTCAAAGGCAGGTTTTTCCCTGGTGAAGGCCTTTCCAGCCTCCACCATCCTCTCCTGATTTAGGGCCTTTTGTCCTCCATAGCCATCTGCACCAACTGCAACCTCAAGTCCCTCTCAGCCTGGCTATCTCTGAACTCCTCAAGGGACAGGAAATTTGGGAGATGACACTGCTCCTGGCACTGGACCCAGCAAGAGACTCCCTATCTATGGGGTCCTAATCCATTACTGGTGTCTCTGCCTGGTCATTTGCTCCCGCCTCTTCATTTGCCCTCTGGGGATGAGGATGAGGAACCCTCCAACCCAGAGTCCTCACTAATCTCAGGGTCCTCCTCAGGGTTTCCCTCCAAACCATTACCCTCCTGGCTGGGGACTAGGAACCCTTCCACCCGGATTCCTCGCTAGTTTCAGGGTCCACCCCAGAACCACCACCCTCCTGGTCTTCTCTCTCAGATGCTTTCCCACGGCCCCTCTCAAAATATTACAGGACTTCCACAAGATTCCTCATTCACAGGTAGGCCTCTTTCCCTGCAGAAAGCCTTTAACTCTGCAGACCCTAATAATACCGATCATCCTGGTCAAAGGTTAGCCCCATTTTGTTCATGCACAAAACACAGGTGTAAGGAACAAGTGTGAAGAAATGAGGTAGGACTAAAAAATAAAATGCTCAATACAAGAGAACAGGAGAAAATCAACAACACATAATGGTCTAAGTGCAGAGATTTGTAGTGCAAAAATGAATCACTGTGGTATTGCGCAAATGCGATTCATATGCTCACTGCTGATCACCAATCCTATAAATGGGGTTTCTGGTTGGCTAGCATATGCACCTCAGCCAGGCACAAACCACCACTCTTGTCAGACCAGTCAGTTACACCACAAAGATAATCTGTGCTGACCCCGTGGTAGCTTGGCAGAGAGCATTCAGGCTTATCCTTAAGACATCATGTGTAAAGTGTTTTCAAAACACACACACTCCAGTGACACAATAAATACACCCCAAAAGACACTCCACACAATGCTATATAAAAATATACTGTATTGTATAGAAATCATAGACCAAACATGACATGAATCATGAAAAACATCCATAATATACCAATACTGAAATAGTACCCATTATCCAGGTAAGGCAAGAAGCAACACAACATGCTTCATAACATCAATAAATCCTTAGGGCATGAAATGCATCAGGTTATGAAAAACAAAGGTATATAGATCACCACCTTTGTGCGAGTAATAAAACCAGGGTTGGAGACCAGTTACACAAGATATTACATGTCAGCATAAATGTATGAATCACCAACTATCTCCAAAAGAATGTAAGGTGCCAGGCATCTGCCCATCTATTATATGCTATACTGTAATTCTGGGTTCCCCATAGTATCTGCACACCTAGTAGGCATCATACGGTAATGGGGGACCTCGTAATGCTTCCTCAAAGTGCAAATTCCTGTGGGCAGAGATCAAGATCAGGCCTCCCAAACGTAGGTGAACCTGGCGCTGTCCATGGCCCCGAGTCTCGTTTCCTTGATTGGAGGAAATAGCGTCACCCGAGGCTCATAGAAACTGAAATGTCCCCCCAGATCCATACCCACAGGGGGAACACACATGATGTAAGCAGGGAGACCTCACCGGGTCCCCACGAGTCAAATGAACAAAGAAGCATCTTCCCGCAAACATTCAGGGGAGCAGTTCCCAGCAATCATGGGCACTTGGACCTTCCTCAAGTCGGGCCCCCACAAGGGACAGCACAGCCATGTCTCCTATGTAGCTCTCCCTGGATGTGCTCCGAGTGGTCCTCACATCCCTAGGTAACCTCTCTTGCAGCCAACAGTAGAGAGACGCAAATTCCGGGACAGAGAGCCACTCACATGCACCCTCAGCAGGGCATGTTCTCCTCTGAGCAGTGGCTTACCAGTAAAAAGGGCCTTGCAAGGGGGTTTCCATTGAGCCTGCATCGTGGGAGCCAATATGCTGCTCTTCTCAGGGAGAACCAAATAAAAAGCACTCAACGCACACAGTTGATCGGGCTCTGACCTCAGAACTTCCTGCAATTGCTGCTATAAGTGCAGGTGGCAAACACACCTTCCACTCTCCTTGTCTCATAAGAGGTGCTCCACAAGTGCTGAGTTTTGAAGGCCAGAATTGCTAGGTGTAGGGCCCAAAGCAAGTGGGCAGACAGGTCAACACAACAAGACAAAGATGGTGGTTCCTCCTGGCAGTACCACAGCAGGGTCCAAATTAGACCAGAATCAGGGAGTATCTGGCAATAGGGCAAAAGACAGAAGAGTCCTTCAGTGGGTACTTTAGGCTACCCAGTAATTCAGGCAGCAGTGCAACAACAGAAAAGCAGTCCTGACGAGTCCCTCAGTGTAGCATCCCCTCTGGTAGACATTCGTCCCCCGCCCAAAAGTGCTCTAGAAACATGGAGGTACAGCCTCTCTATTTATCCTGAAAATGCCTAGATTCTAGAAGGTGGGAGAAGGTTCTAACCAGATCTGACCAATTCTAGGAATGTCCCTTCTTCTCTACTCTACCTCTGGACTTCAGTAGGGGTAAACAAGCTCTTTGTGGGAGAGCAAGACACAGCCTATACTATTGTAAAGTGTGCCCCCTCTCAACCAAGGAAACCATCAGAATGCAGATGTAACCCTGTCACACCTAACCGTCCCTGGTGGATGGCTGTCTGGGGAGTATGCACACAGTGAAGCTGTCACTCTGCCCTAGACATGTATTGGAGTCAAGCTGGAAAGTTCCGTAGCTATAAGCACAGAGAAATGCCCACCTTCTAAAAGTGGCATTTCTAAAATAGTAGTGCAAAATACACTCACACCAGTAAGCAGAATTTCTCATAAACATTCCAAATATGCCAAACGAGC
Organism: Pleurodeles waltl; assembly: GCF_031143425.1. Classification (NCBI taxonomy): domain Eukaryota; kingdom Metazoa; phylum Chordata; class Amphibia; order Caudata; family Salamandridae; genus Pleurodeles; species Pleurodeles waltl. Next base: position 774,742,497 of record NC_090445.1, on the reverse strand, counting down.
CCCCACTACTCCTTTCAGATCAGAAATTACCATATAGACATATATAAGAGAATTCCGAATGGAAACCCATGAGAGGATCAGCACTCACAGCAGTGAAAAATTAAACAGGCTGTTTCTCAATACTTTGACATCTAACACATAAAAATATATGTCCTGCCTTTTACATACACAGCACCCTGCCCATAGGGCTATCTGGGGCCTCCCTTAGGTATGACTAAGGTGTAGTAAAAAGGGAGTTTAGGCCTTGGAAATAAGTTTGACTTGCCAGGTCAATGTGACAGCAAACTGTGCCTGCAGGCACTGCAGTGGCAGGCATGAGACAAGTTGAAAGGCTACATCTGTGGGTGGTGCAAACTGCAATGCAGGCCCATTAGTAGCATTTGATTTACAGGCAAGGGGTATATGTTGTATCACTTTGCAAGCGACTTACAGGCAAATTAAAAAAGCCAAACAGGTGTAAACCAATCTACCAAGTTTGAGGGGAGGGAGCACATGCACTTTAGCAGTGATTATCAGTGATAAAGTGCCTAGAGTTCTAAAGCCAATAAAAAGAGGATCAGAAAAATAGGAGGAGAAAAGCAAAAAGTTTGGGAAAACACTTCAGAAAGGGACATTTCTAACACTCAGACAGGAAGTGTCCTCTTACCAGAGATTAATAGCTACTAACATCATAAACGTAAATTGATTAAACACATTAGGAGCAAAGAAATCTGCAAGTTAGGAACCAAAACGAGTAGGGTCTGGGTGGCCGCAAAGGAGAGCACCCTCTAAAGTGTTTACTCAGGGTAACAATGTAAAGGAGTGGCTCTCCTGCGGGGAAAGAATTATCTGACATGATGGAAAGTGCCAATATACCCCTGAAAATAATAAGGCCACCACCCTTGTTGTGTAGTCAATCGTGCTGAAAAATATTATTGCCGGGGGAATAGGAATGCCAAGTTCAGGATTATATGGTTAATGGGGCCACATTTCAAGAACACATTGTATAATCACTGAGTTTAAGAAGATAAATAGTGCAAGTTTCATTTGGTGAACTGAAAGGAGTAAGCAATAAGGATAAAGCATATAATAGCACTGGCAAAAGAATGCTGGAGGGCAGTAGCAATACATGCTATATGACCCGAGTTGATCAATAAATTCAGAATATGTATATTCCGTGTGTGTGTGTGTGTGTGTTTTTGGTAGAACTATTGGAACACCTGTTCACATTGCAGATGCACGCTTTGTAGTTTTCTACATTGTATTGTATCACACTGTCACATTTCGATAGCACTTTCCACCTCTTATTGAGGCCCCAAGACCATGTCCTTCTCAGTTTCTTTGCAATTTCTCCAATGATCTATATCCCATCTCTTTAGTGCAGGTGAGGTCCTTGATCTTTACACTAGCCAATAACTACCTGAAGAGGTAAGAGACTGGGTTTTTATCATGGTCACTCACTAAGACCAAATGCCACACCGGGTAATAGCAGAAGCTCTCAGATATCAGAAGGCCAAACTCAACTCAAAGTTCCTCAAATGCTCTGATTGCTGTACTTTTGTTTAAATCCCATATTATTAGACATCCTTTCTGTCTCTAGCCAATAAGTAGAAGTCAAGATATTAATTTTTAAAGATTAAATCGCACTATAGTGTTTAAAAGGATAAAGACCCTCATTCTGAAATCGGCTGGCTTTCCCGCTGGGCCGGCAAAGGAGCGCCCTCCAGCCCAGCGGGAAAGGCCCTGCAACAATGAAGCCGGCTCCGAATGGAGCCGGCGGAGTTGCAGGGGTGCGACGGGTGCAGTTGCACCCGTTGCGATTTTCACTGTCTTCAGTGCAGACAGTGAAAATCTTTATGGGGCCCTGTTAGGAGGCCCCTGCACTGCCCATGCCAGTGGCATGGGCAGTGCAGGGCCCCCCAGGGGCCCCACGACACCCGTTCCCGCCATCCTGTTCCTGGCGGTAAAAACCGACAGGAACAGGATGGCGGGAAGGGGGTCGGAATCTCCATGGCGGCGCTGCTTGCAGCGCCGCCATGGAGATTCAGCCCAAGCAGGGGAAATCCGGCAGGAAACCGCCGGATTCCCTTTGCTGACCGCGGCTTTAATGCCGCGGTCAGAATGGGCATTGAAGCCCAGCCAGCCTGTTGGCGGTGCTTCCGTGGTCGTCGACCCTGGAGGTCGATGACCGCCAGGGTCAGAATGACCCCCAAAGTGCCTACAGGGGCTAACTCGTTCCCTAGACAGGGTGAAATCCAAATCTTCCAGTCAAGGACGACGGAGCATAGGTCGGGTACAGTCCCAGACAAGTCAGGCTGAAGTTTTACCTTCTCATAGTGAGCCAAGAGTCCCGTTTGTGGGGAAGAAGTTGACAGGGAGCAAGGAGAGCATCACTCACTGTGGTCTGTGCTGAAGAGAGTAGACCAGGCATCGTAGACTGTTGGACTGGAGCCTCACAGTCGCAAACGACAATACTTGCTTTGTGAAGAGATTAATTTGCTGCGGCTCACACTGATCCTTCATGGAAGCAGCATGGTTCCGGTGCAAGCGGGGCCACTCGTGGTGACGAAGACCCCAAAATCTTAATTTCAGGAGCAACAAAACCACTTTCAAGGGCTCAGGAATGAAGCGGCACCCTTTGGGGGCCAGGAGCTGGTTAAAGACGGGTCCAGGAGCTGTAGCAGATGTATTTGAAATCTTTTGTGTGCCTGAAATGTCAGAACAACAGGAGGCAAGACAACAAGCCCTTGGAGTCACTCTGGTTTTAGGCTGAAGAGATTCAGGTCAAGTTCTTCTCACTACCAGGCAAGAAGGGTAGCAAGCAACCGGTCAGCAGAGTCAAGCAAAGTCCAGAAGAATAACAGTTATTTCAGCAGCACAGTAGTCCTTCTTCCTAGCAGAGTATTTACAGGTCGAGAGGTGTACTGAGTTGGTGGGGTCAAAAGTATAATTCTTATACCCAGTGGGGCATTTGAAGTGGGAGAGACTTCAAAGGCCCCTGTGGGACTTTTGAAGTGCACAGAGTCCCTGCCCTTCCTGCCCTGGCTCCAGACTCATTACAGGGGTTTATGAAGCCCTTTGTGTGGGATCAGGACACAGCCCATTCAGGAGTAAGTGTCAGCTCCTACCTCCCATCCTGCCTAGGACGGGCTGTCAGGATGAGGATGGCCGATCAGTCACACCTAAGCTCCCCTTGTATGTGGCACAGAGCGCAGCTGTCACCCACCCAGATGTGTAGTCAGAGACAGGCAGAACGCACTAGACTGTTATAGTATAAAAACTTTCTAAACGTGTCATTTTCAGGATCACAATTTAAAATCTGACTTCAACATAAGTTGTGATTTTACGAAAGTTGGGGGTACCAACTCTTCCCAGTTGGAAATTACACTTATAACAGGTAATAAGGCAATCCCAATGTTATCCTATGAGCGAGATAGGCCTTGCATTAGTGAAAAACGAACTTCAGAGTTTTTCACTACTAGGACATGTCAAACTTAAAAGCACATGTCTTACTTTTTAAGTATACTGCACCCTGCCCATGGGCTGCCTGGGGCCTACCTTAGTGGTGAATTATATGTATTAAAAAGGAAGGTTTGGGCCTGGCAAGAGAGTTAACTTGCCAGGTTGACATGACAGTTTAAAGTTGCACATACAGGCTCTGCTGTAGCAGGCCTGAGACATGATTAAAGGGCTACCAAAGTGGGTGGCACAATCAGTGCTGTAGGCCCATCAATAGCATTTCATTTACAAGCCCTGGGCACATGTAGTGCACTTTACTAGTGTTTTTACAAGTAAATTAAATATGCCAATTGGGGATAAGCCAATACTACTATGTTTTAGGAAGCGATCACATGTACTTTAGCACAAGAGGCGGTAGTTAGGGCTAGCGTCAACATTTTCTATGCTAGTTCAGCATTTTGCAGGACTAGCACCAGAAATTTTTAAGCTAATCATGCAAAACAATGGTGTGCCTCCTTTTAACATCTGCTCTGAACAGGCTGTAAAAGTGCAAAAAAAAATGATGCAAAGAAATCTCTTAGATTTCTTTGTGCCATTTTTTTCGACCCCCCCTAATGAGTGAATGCCCCCTCTGCATACATTATGTCTGGCACAGGCATGATGTAGCGCAAGGGTTATAAAGTGGCACAATTTGTGCATCTGGTGTGGAAATTTTGGCCTTGTTGGGCCACATTAGTGTAAAAACAAAATTACGCTAATATGGCACCAGGAGGAGCTTGGGGTTCTTAAACCTGTCTCTGGGAAGTTCTTGCCACTGCTCTTGGTAGCAATGTATCACTAAGAGCAAGGCTACATTTCACTGATTAAAACCCTATAGTCTTAAACTAGTGAACCTGCAAAGGGATTTGTTGTCAATATCTGAAAAACTTTGACAAAGTATCTGCATGTTTGCACGGAAACATTACACTCCCTGCTCTATCCTTCAGCCAAATAATAAGTGTATGGTGTATAGTACTATAATCACATGAACTAACATGATCCCTAGAGATGGACAAACAATCATGGTTTGTCCATTTTGGAGCAATTGTGTGAGTGATTACTCCTGGTGGACAAGAGATCGAAAATTGTAGCTTGCTTATATTTGAGAACTATACCAGTTTAGATCCTTCTTGTTAAAAAAAGATAAACACCATATATTTTTAAAAAGTAATTAAATCCACCCCTATTCAAATAAGTGGTGTGAGAAATTTGCTTAATTTGGTTTCACATAATTATGCAAAATATAAGTAACACTATACAAAATTACATGTAATTATGTGCAATTATGCAAAATGCAAACCCATCATTTAGAGCTAGGTTTTAGTCCAAATTGCATCCTTGTATCAATATCTGATGTAAGGACACATTTCACAGTAAAACAAATCGGGGCATATTTAAGTGCCACTACCACCACCTTAGCACCACCATGGTGTCATTTTTTTATGCTAAGGTGGGGCTAAAGTGGCCTTTTCACTGTCCCATATTTACAAAGTGGCCCAAAGCGTGCATTGCTCCACTTTGTAAACCCTTGCACCACATGATGCCTGCACCAGACATAGGCCCTCATTCTGACCTTGGCGGTCTTTTCGCAAGACCGCTGAGTTACCGCCGCGGTGAAGACCGCCGACCGCGGCGGTGTGCCGCTGTGCGCATTCTGACCGCTGGGAGCGTTCCGCCGGAAAACCGCCAGCAGCCACACTGGCGGTCGGCGGGAAAGTGGAGACTGGTCAACCTCCACCGCCACGCCAGCAGAACACCGCCCACAGAATTACGACCCACATTTCTGTGTGGCGGTCTTCTGTTGGCGGTCTTCTGTTGGCGGTCACGTCCCTATGGCTCCCGTCGCCTCCCGGAGGACCAACGCACAAGGTAAGTTGATCGTCCGTGAGGGGAGGGGGTGGGGGGGTGTTGTGTGATGTGTGCGTGCATGGGGTGTGCGTGTGAGTGTGCAGAGGGGGTGTGTGAGTGCGTGTATGCGGGCGGGGGGTGCTGCTGTGTCTATGGGTAATGTGTGCTGTTCGGCAGGTGCGCATGTCGGCATGTATATGTGCGGGTATGTGTCCCCGTTGTGTATGTGTGTGTAGGGGGTGTGTATATGTGCATGTTGGGGGTGTGTGCATGTCGGGGTACATGTATGTGCATGTCGGGGTGGGGGTGGGGAGGGGGTTCGTACCACCTCTGGGGGGTGGCAGGGGGGTGGAGGGTGTGGGGGGAGGACTCGGGTGGGTAGTGGGGGGTGGGGGAGACCCCTATCAGTGCCAGGGAAGGAATTCCCTGACCCCGATAGTGCTTACCGCCATGGTTCGCACGGCGGTTCCCGCCCGCAAGAAACCGCGGCGGTAGGCAGGGTCATAATACCCTTGGCGGTCTTGGGACGACCGCCGGGCCGGAGTGCGCAAACTCCAGCCCCGCGGTCATGACCGCCGTGGCGGTCGGAGTGGAGAAGTAGCGGTCGGTCGCGGCGGGGACCGCCGCGGTCAGAATGCCATTTTTAATACCGCCGGTCTGTTCGCGGTCCGACCGCCGTCTCTCCGCCGACCGCCAGGGTCAGAATGAGGGCCATAATGTATGCAAGGGGGTTGATCCCCTGTTATGGGGGGGTGAAAATATGGTGCGACGAAATCTAAGAGATTTCCTTTTGCCTTTTTTTCAGCACTTTTAACGCCTGCTCAGAGCAGGCGTAAAAAGGGGGTTTAATACTATTTATAATGGGCCCCTATGTACTCCTGCAGAGTACATCAATAGCATAAAAAGAATGACGCTTTTGCCTCCTACCCTGCGCCATGGTGCGCCATATTTTAAATACGGCACACACATGGTGGTGGTAGAGGGGTGCTAAGGGGCGCAAGAAAAGTGGCGCTGCACTGGGTGCAGCCCCACTTTCCTCAATTCTGACCCATAGTGTTAAAAATACAAGAGGTGCAAGAAATAGCTGCTTATCCTGTGGCCATTAATGTTGTTCCTGCATGCTCACAGTAAAATTTTACTTCTAATGTTGCATAATAGCATGAGTGGCATAATGGTGACAGTTTGAAATTTTCACATAACATTTGTAATGAAAGATTCCTGAAAATAAAATGAATCATGCCAATATATTTGCACCAGTCTGAAAGACGGAATGGAATAAGGATGAAAGGGAAATCGCGTCTGTGAAGGAGTTATTGGCTCTGAGTTGCGCCCATCTCAGACCTTTCTCTTCCCACGCATACAGGAAATACAGGAAGAAGGCCTTGGAGGCTAAAAAAGGACCCCGTGAAGCCGCGTTCAAGGGTTGGCAGTATGCCTTGGCAGTCAATGGAACACATTAACAGCTCGGTGCGGGAGGTGTTCAAGGTGAGAGCAACTCTAGGTCCCGGTGGGCACTTCTCTCTGTCAGGTAATGTACTTTTATTTTATGAAAATAAGGGCAGGTTAAACAAGAATCGATTCTGCAAATGTATTTGTCTCTGATCGACGATATTTTAGTTTATAATTACCTTCTGAACCAACACTCTAGCGATCTACTCCATGTGAGCCAATAACCGCAATGAACTGTAAATCTGTTACATTGTCTCTGTAGAGGTGCGGGCTTCCTTCATTGTTAAGGCAGAGTGCGGCCTTGGAAATTAGCATCTGTGCTTTCACTTCCCTAAGTGCAATGGGGCCATCTAACAGATGCAATTTGCTTCTCAGTTTTATATTAGCTGCACATACAGAGCCTGATTGAAGAAAAGTGGCCCTGCATCCACTGCAGCGCCACTTTTCTTGCGCCCCTTAGCGCCTCCCCTAACGCCACCAAAGTTGCACCTTATTTGATATAGGGCACACCATGGCAGTAGTTGTGTAACTAGCATCAAAATCATTGACACTAGTTTGGTGCTTTGCAGGATTAGCGTAAAAAATGTTGATGCTAATCCTGCAAAGCACATTGAGGCCCATTATAAATAATGGTGGGCATTGGTTGCACCTCATTAATACCAGTTTGCCACCACAACATAGCAATGAATAACAGAAACATGACCAGTTAACCTTTGTAAAGGGCTTTCCACTGCGAGGCAACACGAGTTCTTGTGGTTTTTTTAGCAACTTTTCAACTATTTGAGGTAGAAACGATTTTTTTTATATGATCTGCAGATTATGCAGCAGATTATGGATTATGGGGCAAATATGGTGAATCAATAATGATACGAAATGATACGAAATAAGTTGCATCAGCATAATTGCATAATACCAGTGGCCATGAATATAGCAACAGAGACCTGAACAAAATGGTTTTACTGCCTTGCAGATTGCAGGTAACAATTAATAATCTATTGCCTCTAAACCTGGGCTTCCAAATTAGTGTGCTACTTGCCTCAAAATGCATCAACACCTCGTCAGGGGTAGTTAGCGTTACATAAATAAAATTTAAAATTACATGAAAAAATAATACAGCAATAAATACATGTGCAGATGTGAAAAGTACATTATGATATTTTAGGCCATGCTTAAGGGAGGGGGATCATGGCATTTAGTGCAGTCGTGTACAGTGGAGTGGTGTAAAGTGAAATAGCATACATTGGAGTGGTGTGGAACATAATAAAATTTACTGTAGTAGTGTACAGTGGAGTAGCATAGAGTGTAGTGGCATAGAATGGAGTATGGTACAGTGCAGTAGTGTTCAGTGGAGTAACATTGAGTTTAGCGGTATTAAATTGAGTGACGTACAGTGGAATGCATTTAGTGGCATAGAGTGGAATGGCATTCAGTGTAGCAGTGTAAAGTCCAATAGTCTACTGTGGAGTGGTATACAATAGAGTGGCATACAGCAGAACAGCCTACATTGGAGTGGTGTAGAGTGTAATAGCATATAGTGCAGTGCGTACAGTGGAATAGCATAGAGTATAGTGGCATAGAGTTGAGTAATGTATAGTGGAGTAGTATCCAGTGGAACAACATTGAGTTTAGTGGTTTTAAGGCTAGTAAAGTTCATTGGAGTGGCATAGATTGGAGTAGCATAAAGTACAATGTTGTACAGTGGAATAGGGTTAACTGTAGAAGCATAGAGTATAGTGGTGTACAGTGGATTGGTGTTTAGTGGAGTGGCGTACAATGTAGTGTTGTAAAGTGTAGCATACAGTGGATTGTGGTAGAATGCTGTGACTTATATAGCAGTTAAGTACACTATAGGGCCACATAGTTGAGGTGCGTACAGTGGAACAGTGTAGAGTTGAGTTACATACAGTGAAATAGTGTACAGTGGATTGGTGTGCAGTGGAGTGCCGTACAGTGAAGTGGCATACATTCGAGTGGTGTAGAGTGGGCATGTGCAGAGTGGAGTAAGGTGTAGTGTACTGCTGTAATGCATAATAATGTAGAGTGGAATGGAGTAAAGTGGAGTGTAAGAGAGTGGAGTGGCATATAGCAGAGTTTTATACAGTGGAGTAGGTTGATTAGCTTTGTTCATAATTAGTGACATCATATAATTTCCTGTATCCTTCCTCTTATCCCATGGCCAAATGACCATGTTCCCAACTTTGTCTGATCTTTTTATAACTATGTGCCTGATTATGAGTTTGGCAGTCGGACTGCCAGACTGCCTTATTGGCAGTCTAACAAAGACCGCTGCACTGGCAGTCCCTAGCCTGCCTTATTTTGATGGGAACAGGCAGAACTGCCATCTGCCAAGCAAAAAGACAGACTGCCAGTGGCATGGAGGTCTTGTATTTGGGTGATCTGGCCTCAAGCGCCATCAATGCCGCAGCTAACCACCAAGCCTATTACAAACATACAGTCACCATGGCGGTCTCCTTGCAGCAGTTAGCAAAGTAACAGACAAGTTCACATTGGATGAATTTAAAAACAACACAGCTGACACACATTGGTCTGGTGGACACACCTGCACTTCCTATTGCATATCCCCTGTTAAATAAGTCCCTGTCGTTATCCACCATGCTGCGTCCCAAAAATTCCCATTTCCCAAAAAATGAATTGAGAGTCATGGTGGATGAAACCATATAAGCAGAGCCACAATTGTTTGGAGCTTAAGTCCAACATATTCCTCTCAGTAGGAAAATGCAACTGTGGCAAAGGATCGTCAACAGAGTGAATGCTGCAGGCACCACCCTGCGCACAAAGGAGGACATTAACAAGAGGTGGTTTGATCTGAGAGGAAAGGTGCATTTCCTGGCTTCCTGGCAACAGATGGAGACCAACAAGACTGGTGGTGGCCCTCCCAATGCCCCATTAAGAGTATTTTGTTTTGAGGAGAAGGACGTGGCCATCCTGAATCCTGAGGGCTTGACAGGAATACGTGGGGAAGTGTCTGGCAAGTTACCACACAAAAACTGTCACTGTCAAAATGCAATGTCCAGCATGCTCACAGACCAGCGTTTGCCATTGTTTTGTTCATGTACTTCACCAACATTCAATACCCAGAGTATCTAAGATGTAACGTTGTCAGTGTGTACTGTTGGACCTAACAGCACAGCTACCAAGGCCCATCACAATCCAAGTCAAAATGGTGCTTGTAAGTCTTTCCATATCACAAAATCACCCAGGGAATCATAGTATGTAGTATAGTAGTATATAGTAGTAACCTCGCCCTTGCAACCATCCCCCGCATCCACTGGACCACAACTGGCGGCAGATCCTTCTCCCACCTCGCTGCCAAAACCTGGAACTCCCTCCCTGTCAACCTACATCTGACCCAGGACCTCCTGACATTCAGGAAGCGCCTCAAGACCTGGCTCTTCGAGCAATAACACCCCTCTTCCCCCACCCAGCGCCTTGAAACCCTTCCGGGTGAGTAGCGCGCTTAACAAATTACTGATTGATTGACTGAGTATGTTCCAACATGTAAATGTGTGCACAAACCTAAATGCAGTCTGCCTACAGATATGTAAATCCCAATATTTGTCAAGTGTAGGGAAGTAGAGGGAGTGATCTGACTGTAAAGCTCAACAAGCCATGTGTCTATAATTCCAACCACTAGCCCAGTGTTCACTTGCCACTATATCCCTGTTTGTTAACTCTCAAATTAAGTTTACTCCCCTGGGGGGATACCATTTATCAAGTGTTGCGAAGTAAAGGGAGTGACCTGACTGCAACTCCCAGGAGGCCCTGTGTCTGTAATTCTAACCACCAGCCCAGTGTTCACTTGCCCATATACCCCTGTTTGTTAACACTCATAAAGTTTGCTCACCTGGGAGTATATCATTTGTCAATTGTTGGGAAGTAGAGGTAGTGACATGACAGCAAAGCACAATATGCCCTATGTCTCTAATTCCAACCATCAGACCACTGTTCACTTGTTCATATACCCCTTTTTGTTAACTCTCAATTGATGTGTACTCACCTAGGAATGAGCAATATACAGACCATGCACAACTCAGGGACGTATCTCTCTACCTAGCTCCATCTTGACCTGCTATCCCAAGATAAAACTATTGAGGACAGGAATGACAGCTTACTAAGTGTGTACACCAAGTATTCCTAAGGTCTCAAGCTGCATCACCAGATTGGTATCGGCTGCAAACACATTGACACAGCACTGCACACGTGATGACTGCAGTTACATATACAACAAAGTTCTGGGTTTGCCTGTATCTCAATCTACTATGCTTCCAAATGGTCAAAGGCATATGTTGCCTCTCCAATGTGTTGACTTCACTGTTGGTAAGCTGTGACTGTCATTCCATCATCCAAAGTGCAACTGATCTGCACATCTCCTCAGCTGCTTGAGTCAAATAGTTTAGACAAGCTTCACACATGTCATGTCAAATATTCCAGTACCAGGGTATGATGGCACAATAGGCTACCCTGCAGCTTAAGAATGTCTGATGTATCTGCTTACTATATCACAAAACCTTTGGAGGTAGATGTCACACTTCAACCAGTAACAATATACTTCCTTCATCAACAGGTCAAGCTGTCACTGGGCACACCAAGACCACAGAACAGACAACCACTACCCCCCGGCTGAAGTCTTCAGTGATTATGATGTTTCTGGACTTGTTGATGTGGAGGACGATCCTGGCCCATCCAGGCTACCTGGTCAGACGGCAACAGTGAGTCTCACTGTGGCCACAACGTCAACTCCCAGCCCTGTTGTATCAACATCCCAGGCAATGATACACCCCGCAACCTGTGTACCGAGCACTGTTTCTACCATCTTGTGCCCCCCCAGTCCTGGATCCTGAGGTGCAACTTGACACTCCTATTACTGAGGGTGCAGGACCCAGTTGGAGAGGGCACAGACTCATGGGCATAGGGTGCAAGGAAGGGATGCTGTGGGCCAGCAGGGTGAGACCACTGGGGCTTCTGTCGGCTATGGCACCGTCAGCAATGTATGTGGGGTCAGTTGGGAGTCCCAAGGCATGATGGGCCAGTTGTTGACTGATAGCCGGGAAATGAAGCAGCTTCAAAGGGTCATGATTGAAAAAATGCATGCCCATAACAATTAAATGGGCACCCTAACAGGGGTGTTGAGAGAAATCAACACAACCCTGAGCACAGCTTTTATCCCAACATTTTGTCCTTCCTGTGTGGCAACTACACCATGCCAAATACATCTGCAGCAAACACGGGAAGGGAGGACCTGGCAGAGGCACAAATACCCACAGACACCCCTGCCTCTGCAGCAACTGATCCCCCCCTTGCATGTGGAGACATCCAGCAAAGAATCCAGGAGGTGCAGATGGCAAGACAGCCACCCCTGCCATCAACCAACCTCTTTCTTAATGTCCTCCTTTGTGTGACACACATAAAATCTGTGGTCTGATACTGAACCATATTCTATTTCCAATCAGAGGAATACACTGGACTTTGTATTTCCAGTGATGTAGCATCTACTTCAATGATTTCATTCAGCATGACTGACCCCTTCACATTACAATTTTTGTTAATTTATTTCACAAATATTTTCTGTTAGCAGTAGCATTGCAATAAATTCACAAAATCATTGTCTGCTCTCTTAAATTTTGCATTTTGTTATGTAGATATGTCAGACAATGTGAACCATACAGTGATGATCCAAGGTACCTGTGCAAGATACGATATTTTGCATGTACACAGTGTCCAGCTCAGGATTACAACCATTCCACACAAACACATACATACAAGTGTCTTGTCAAAAAACTAAATGTTATTACAATGTTCAATGCATAGGCTGTCAATATGCTTAACATAGCAAATCAAACATGATTGAATCAGACTGTGTAAATGATAAAGTCACAGGTACAGCCCTCCAGACCATGAAAGGAAGGGGTTTGTCTGATATTGTCCTGTGGAACAGGCAAACATTAAAGTGGTTGACGTTGTCAGCTGGAGCCAAATCTCCTACCACACAAAAGTAATTCAACATCATATAATGCAAGACTCAGACAGATGGCAGTATAGCAGTTTCTGATCACAGGGTCATTACAATCCAGTGCTTATGCATCTGGTGGTATGACACAAACAGATGTCAGTGATGTGGCACAGGCACTTTGGCCGGACAATGATGAAACACAGCAACAGCTAAAGGTCATACAAAAAGATTGTTTAGCAAATGTGAAGGGAAACTAACATTAATTTGGCCTACAACTACATACTTGCCTACCACATGACGACATACATGATACATGACAAGGAACAAGTCAAATGGAGTTTTCTAAACTTCCATACTATCAGTGTGCAAGCTGTCTTCACACATGTCTCCTACACCCAAAGTCTGTGACCTACATTCCCTGGAACAATCCATGTCCACTTCAAATGTCAGAACAACATCACCTTCCTGCTGATGTCAAACCTCTGAAATGCTCACATGAAGATGTCATGGTAAAGGTACCTGAACAAAGAACAAAACAAGGAGTATAGGTATGAAGCCATACATATGACACTAGTCACATAGCAAGCATCTGGAAAAAAAAGTACATTATAATAAATCTCACACAAACAAAGCAACATCATCAAGGTGTGGATGTGTCAAAAGCTATCTTATCAAACAGTCTTTGGTTGATTTTGCCTGAGCAACTATTCTCAAAAAATCACTACACACATTATCACAACTACAGTTCATTGCACAGTCCAAGTGATGACATCACATGACAAACTTACATTCATGAGAAGAAGCTGTCAATGAGATCTTGTTGCAAGTCAGCTTCTTCCTCTTCACCACTATCATCTTCATTTGACATTTCAGAATTCTCACCTGGTAGCTCTGCAGGCTCCCCTCCTCTGGGATGTTAGGGATATTCCTCCACAGGGCGTTATCATGGAGCATGCAGCAGGCCAAAGTGATCTGACACACTTTCCCGGGTGAGTAAAGGAGAGCTCTACCAATCCGCTCTACCAATCCTGTCCATACAGCAAAATGTGGTCCTCCCGAGCCCAAAAAGCTTCTCCACTGGCCACCATGTTCTTCCATGGATGTCATTGAAGTGGACTTCCCCTGGCATAGTTGGATTCCTCAGCGACGTCAATAACTAAGGACGGTTTGGATATGATGAGTCTCTTGTTTAGGAATGAAACATAAGTGCAACAATAGGTCACTCACTTCATGATTGTAGCACCTGACATTGCTTACACAAAATCAGGACAGATGTGATCTACAAACCAGTGAAGCCCTCTCTGGTTTCAGTTGTGACATCAGCTGGGGTATGGTGCTGTTCTGAATTACAAAAGAATCATTGGCTGAACCAGAGAACCAGGCACAGATGTTTGAGGTGTAGAGATCTGACAAGCAGACAACTCGCATGTTGATTGAATGGATGTTTTTCCTGTTGCAATAGACTTGTTCACTGGCCTCCGGTGGCACCAAGACAACACGTGTGCCATCAATGACTCCCACCACATGTGGGAGGTGAGCAAAATCATAGAAGCCACCCTTTACATTGGCTACATCCTGATGTTGGGGGAACCTGACATAGGAGGCAATGTGTTTCATCATTGCTGATAGGACATCTCTCAACACAATTGAACATAGGTTAAGACATACTGCCAGATATGTTTACAGTATTTTGGAAGGACTCTTTTGGCAGGAAGTGCAATACTGCCATGAGTTGAACAATGGGTAGTATGTAGCTTGGATTACTGTTTGCAGGTATCAGATCTGGCTCTAACTGATGACAGAAATCCACTATTGTTTGCCTATTCAGACAGTACTGTTTTATGATTTAATGTTCTTCTATGGTTTGAAGGTGTGGCAATGGATGGTACACTTGAGGTTGTCGCCTTCTCCCACTCCAAGGGTACCTATGTGTGAAAATACATGAGTTGGAGCAGTAGTCACCGTACACACCAACATACATAATGTATAACAGCAAAACCATGTACCAAAGCAATTCAGATTAGAAATACAATACACCAAGTACACATCACAGCTGTCAACTACACAAGGGTCAAATGTGACCCCCATGGTTGTCAACAGATGTCCACAACATGGATTTGGGCAACACCCAACTATCACCTCCTTATTGCCCCTTGAAATCTAACAGTCTGTTCCTACCACCAAAAATACCATCAGGGGCATTGGAGAGCGCACCGCCATCATTTGCCATCTGTGCCCAGCAACACACTGCAGTGGTGATTGTGTCATACAACCTACACATCAAGACTGCTTTAGGATATTTGTGATGATCCAACACATATATTGGTGTTGTGATACATTCAACAGGGGGCAATACTGTGTTTTCATTTGCCCATATGGTGGATGCCTGACCTACTTCATTTGACATTAGGAACCACCTGCAACTGCCTGAGGTCATCTGTGTGGTGGGCAGTATGACCGGCAGCGGACACAGCCATAGGCTAACATTGTTGCCTATGGCAGCTGCAGGCCAATGGCTCTGTCTGTCGACAGTGATGACCGTATACGTGGCGTACGTGTACGCTGCTTTTTGCAAAATAAGTTACTTGACTCCTGACACTTTTGCCATCAACACCTCCACCACTTCAGCTGCTGTGTGCCTCCACAGGGAACAATAATGCCACAGCCAGCAGGTGAAAGGCCTACTGTCTTCTCTCCAGAGGGGCTGGAGAAGCTCATGGACGAGGTCCTTCCCTAGGAAGGTCAGTTCTATGGCTCACCAGAGGGACAGGTAAGAACCTCATAGGCACATTTGACTCTGTTCAACACCATCCTTTCCCTCCTCACATGCTACAATGTGCCCCTGTGTGCCAGGTAGATGTCTTGTGTGCCTGTTGTCTCATTTTGTTTGGTAGAAAGGGGATGTACATGGTGAAGTTATTGGAGAAAAGTACTCTATGTAATGCACATTCACATTGTGCTGTGTGATGTATTTTGAGGCCTAAATTCTCCTTGTGTTGCATTCATATATCTAGACAAGGAGACTTTACAGCCACACAATGACACATCAATGGATATGATGATTGTAAATGTCAAACAACACGTATGTGCATGAGAGTATGAGCTATGTATGCACACTGTTTGAGTCATTTGAGGATCACGTAAGCAATGTGTAATGTGCCACAGACCATTCAGCTCACATCTGGCCATGCCAAACTGTTTTATGAGAGGCATATGATGACTCAGTGTGCCCTTCAGAGACCCACAGAAGCCACATTGATGATCGTCACATGATGTACTGTCATGCATGGAAGTGATGGAAATGTGAGTGTTGTGTGGGTTCTGTATGCTCAGCCTGTAGAGACCAGGGCCTGTCAAATGTATCTCCCAGTATGGGACTTAGTTGAGGCTGAGGTAGAGTTACTGTGGCTATGGCACTGTGGCCACTCCATGTAGACCTGCATATCCTGGCATATGGCCAATATGAGGGTCTAGTGGCAAGACTTGGCCTGAATGCCTTAGTCCATTAAGTAGATTATGAATGGCTACTGAGGTAAATTCCTCAACTAGTACATATGTGTAATTTGCATCATTGTCAACGTGTGTCATTGACTTATGTCAGGTCTCTTACTGTCAGGATACTTCATTTCGATTTCCTCAGAAGCAGAAGATAACTCCTCAGTCCCGACCCGAGCTACTCACAACAAATTTTAATCCTTCGTGCTGAGCACCCCGGAGGGGGAAAGGGGAATGGGATTGTAGAGAGACTGCCACAGAGATGATGAACGTCAGTACTTAGTCTGCCTCTTCATGTCTAATATTGGATGCAGCACCTGCAAGAGTCACAGTCGCAATTACTAGGGACATACACTACACTTTCTACTCTTAACACTTAATTCTCTTTAATTCTATTATTTCTTCACTCACCCTGAGTTCTCTGTAGCCTTGCTTCTCTCTATGAATGATAAGCTCTTCTTAAAAATGCTTATTACTGATTCTGGAAGAACTTCTCAACCTTTTTTAGAGATTGGTTTTATGTTGCTATATATATATATATAGTTGGTGATAATGCGTTCTCCAAATCAGCTGATGTTAGTTGGTTTCTACTTTACATTAGAGAGTTCAATTACGTTTATTGCATTGGTAATTCTTGCTTGTGAAAGTTTGTTTCTCCTGTCTTATTTTGACTTCGGTCAATACTTGTATTTGTAAATGCTTGTTTATTAAAGTTCGCTTCTTCTTTCTTACTTCGACATGTGTTGATAACTTGTATTTGTAAATGCTTGTTTATTAAAGTTAGTTTCTCCTTTCTTACTTCGACATCTGTCGATAACTTGTATTTGTAAATGCTTGTTTATTAAAGTTCGTTTCTCTTTTAAAGTCTACTTTGGTTTATTACCGTTGCATTTGTAAATGCTTACTTGTTAACATTCATTTCTCCGTTAAACTCAGCCTTCGTCTATAACCTTTGTATTTGTAAATACTTGCTTGTTAAAGTTCGTTTTTCTTTTGACTTTGGTATCTTAAACAGGAACCTTGTAAACATAAGGTTTATTCATACATTAAACTCTGTAGCCTTGCCAAACCTCCACTGGAACGGTCTACTATCAAACTCCTCAAATAAACCTTGACAATATTTATCACGTTTTCTGTAAAATAGTCTTCAAGTGTAATTTTACCTCACAGGAGTTTCTGCTCTGAAGCGCGCTCTCTCTCCACACAGCTGATTCCTGTCAGACCTCAGTTGAAGTGCCAAGCTTCCAGATGGTGAGCTCGTAACCTAGCAACCAACCGATTGCAAGACTAGAACTGTAACTAACCTTCAGGACTCACGACGGCCATCTTGAAGCTTCTCTTCTTGATTCTTCCTTTGAAATAAGCGCAAGATTACTCTGCAAACCTTCTTCCAGTTTGGGCTTTGCTGTCTCCACTGAGGATATCTCTTGGCTTTTCTCAAGCATTTCTTTGATTTGATTTGGCAAGTTTGTGTGGTCATGACACTTACTCCCACAGCTCTATTGTCATCTTTACATTAGTCATATTTGTCAAGTACAGGCGTATTGCACAAGTGACAAGCCCATAGTGCATACACTTGTACATTCCTGGGAGGCCGTGTCATGTGACTCAGCAGCTTGGTTACATGCCAAAAAGTAGATCAAATATACCTTTGTATGTTGGATGCTATCTCTGTAGGTTTGAAACATACGGTCAAAAGTGTGTTCTGTGGTACAAGTACATAGCGCACAAACCCACTCTGAACTTGCATGAGTCTACATTGGGTAGGCCACATGTCCACATGAGCACAGGGGAGAGACTTTCCATGCCCCCCACAGCAGCCCTTTCATTGTCTCTCAAAATATTAAGGTGAAGTCTGTACTACGGTAGTTGCCTGTGGGATTGATTGCACTTAGTCAATGTTGCAGAGTGTAAATTTGTCTGTCCAGTCAGGCCCATGAAGTTTACCCTTCGCAAGGCTGCAGTGGTGTTCTGTGTGTCATTGTGGCTCACATCACAGTACATGTTGCTTGAGCATGGGCTGCCTGATGTCAGTAGGCTTTCTTAGTCAGTGTAGGCGACGAGCAGGGCAGTGGGTTAGTCAGTATATGAATACAAAAGCCTGTAGTCATGTCCCTGTGCTTATCAGCATGTGTGCTTTACACATGTGGTGTGTTGACAAGTTAAACATATGGGGTCCGATTCACAAACGTAAATGTAGATGTTTGGTCTAAACTTGGACCAAACATCTATGTATACGACTTTGGGAATTCACAAAGGGCATTTATGAGTACTACCTTTGGTTCCACACTCCGGACAGAAAGCTATCTGTTGGTATGCAGATTGTGCTTTTTGTTAATTGGTGTCAATCCATTTGATAGATCTTTAGAAACATAAGGAAAATCAAATTTGTATATCTCTGACAGCAAAGTATTTATGAACAAAGGCAAGCTTGTGCAGGGAAATTCACAACTCTGACTGGCCGCCAACACTTCAAACCAGGAAGTGTTGGCAGCCACCTTGGGACTCGGCTTGAGCGGGGTCCCAGAATTTATTTTTTTTTTAAATGAAAAGGGGCCAGGGTAGAGACACCCTGGCCCCGTAGCACTGGTGGTACCCCCCAGAGCAAAAAAACATAATTTTTAATTATTTTTTTGCTGTGAGTTTGCGAGATTCGCAAATATGAGGCAAAAAACAAAGTGTGCAGGCTTCTGTGCTTGCTTTTTATAGGCCCCAGGTGGGCCGGATCCCGGGGAGATTATTCAATTTGTGTGGGGGGACCTCCTGGCCTACCTACAGCTCCAGAGACCACCACGTCCCTGGAGCATTCATTTTTTTATATTCGTGGGGCCTGTCGCCCCTCTCTACCCTGGGGGCCGCAACCTCCCCACGGCTTTCTTTTTGATGGGAGGGGGCATGCAGCTTCTATTAAACTACATGCGGGGCTGCCCATGGCCCCCTGCACCCTAGAGAGCATCACCCCCCGGGCTTTCTAAAAAATATATGCTTTGGGCCCGACACACCGGGGCTATCTCCACATTGTAGGGAGGCCGCCGTCATGGAGCCACATATGTCCCTGGGGAAAGCCAGCCCCCAGGGCCAGCTCCTGAAATAACTTATAGTTACAGTTAAAAAACTATAACTCGTGTCCTGAGGTAACTATAACTTGCGCCCTTGCCATGTTATAGTTCTTAAGTTAACCATAACTATAACTGCAGAATTTCTATGGCTTTGTGCGAGTAAGTTCAGAGCCTAACGATAACGTCACTGCAACCTTTGATTTTTTAAAGTGAATTTCCATGTTTTTTAAAATTGTATTTCCTAACTATAACGTCCCTGTGTCCTTTGGTTTTTTCAGGGAATTACAATTGTTTTTTAATGTAAAGTGATTTTAATTTTTATACATTAAACCAACCACAGCTGTTAAACCAACTACTGCAGCCAACCTCCTATTACCACCTAACCTCACACCATGCACAGCATTTGTGACAAACTAAAAAAAAAGGGGGCTTGGTTAATGAACCCTAAAACCTTGGAAATGGTCCTGGGGTCCCTCCTTGTACCGTGCCAGGGCCAAAAAGTTTTATTTTTTTAGTTTTCTGCAAAATCCGTGGATTTTGCCTAAACTTTTTAAAAAAGGTCAGTCTTCTGTGCTTCTTATTAATTTTTCCCCCGGGTGGTCCACGTCACAGGGGCATAGCCAATATCATTGATAAGAAAGGGTGCATACAGGGCCCCCCTTCTAGGCCTTTTAAAAGGCCTGGGGATCACCACCTCCCAGTGCAATATTTTAAAAATGCACAAGGGGCCAAACGAACCCCAAGATCCCGGAGCCCACCATTATACCTGGGCTACATAATTTCAAAGAATAGGGGGCCCACGAGGACCCCTCTGTGCCCTTGAGACCAACACCTCCTCGGGTCTACATTATTAAAAAAGTTAGGGGAGTTGCACAGACCTCCCCTGGTCCTGCGGACCACCACCTCCCTGGAACATTAAAAAAATATATGGGGTGTGTATGGACTCCCCAGGCCCTGTGTACCACCACCTCAGCAGGGCTATATTTAAAAAATATGCGGGCTGTGTGGACCCCCCATGCCACATGGATCACAATCTCCCTGTGGCTACATTTTAGGAATATGTATAGGGGAACTGCAAAGACTACTCTGTGCCCCAGGCACCACCACCTCCCCAGGGCCAACATTTTGTTTAGAAAAGGAGAGGGACTATGTGGCCCCCCAGTAAATTTTGGCCCAGAGCCACCATCTCCTGGGGCTCGACCATATGTTTGTGGGTGCCCTGCCCCCCACCCAGAGCACCCAGTATTGCTTTATGGGACCGTGGAGCATGCTGGCTCCCATCTCATGCAGGAGCCAGCATTGCTCCTGCATGCAGGAAGCTGCTGCAAATAGCAGCTCCCTGCAGTCAGGAGAAATACAATAATCTCTCAGAGAATAAATTTCCGCTTCCAGCATGCAAGAGCATTTTTAAAGCTCCCGCTTGCTGGAAGTGGAATGTTTGTTTTTGCTTGGCGGGAGCTGACACAGGTCCCACCAAGGAAAAGCAAGGAAAAGGAAACAGCTACCTCCCAAAGGTGGGCACCCCTGGAAGTAGCAGGAGCTGGCCTCCAGGGGGTGGCAGTCCCCAGGGCCATATATGGCTCCAGGAGAAGGGCCGTGCATTGGTGGTTCCTGGGATGGGAGAGTCTACACAGCACCCCATTTTTTGTTATCAATTAAGCCCTGGGGAGGTAGTGGTCCCTGGCATCCAGGGAGGTCTATGCAGCCCCCAATATTGTTAAAAAATAAGTTGCCTTGGGAATCTCAAAATGGCTGCCAATACTTCCTGGTCGGAGTGTTTGCATTCAGACAGATCTCTGCACAAGATTGGGAGAAATTATGAACTGTTTGCCCTCTAGGTAAACACATTTGAGTGTCTTTTAATATTTCAAAAACTACTGAGCAGCTTCACACAAAATAACAAACAGCACACTTTTTGAACTAAGAACTAGCTGTCTGCCAAGTTTGGTGTAATTCCATCCAGTTGTTCGTGCTGCAGTCATGTTCAAAATCCCTATGGGCATTAACATGAGACACACAATTTTTTCGACCTCCCCTTTTGTGTCAGCACCTCACTTGACAGTTCACTTTGTTAAGATTCATAAAATTTTGTGAAAGATATAGCCAAGCAAAAAAACGCTTTTTCAATGAAAACCAAGTCCTACCTATAACTGCCTACTAACAGCTGCCAGTAGGTAATATCCGTAATATTTAACCTTATATATATATATATATGAATTTTTAAAAACGGTGCGTAGTATTACAACACCAAATGGCTGCACAATATCCAGGAGATCGTGAAAAGTAGATAATGAAAAAACAGTTCAAAATTAATTAGTATGAAGAATCGTCGGCTCCATTTATTGAAAAAGAAATTCATAGAGGCAAATCTGAATACATTTCAAAATGCCACTCAAAAATGTATATAGTAAATAAAATAATGCCAGAAAACAACAAACACACGCTGTCCCGGCCAAATGTCATATATATATATATATATATATATATATATATATATATACACACACAAAGGTTCCAGGGACTTTGTAGTTCGGATCTGCATTTGCTCCCACAAAACCATTGACATTCAGCTGTTATAGTTCACTCAAGTAACTATAACTCGCACCCTAAGGTAACTATAACTCGCACCCCCACCATGTACAGTTTTCTCATTGATAATTTTATTGCAAATGTTGCAGCAATAATATCAATGATGTCTTAAGGTGTTATCAATGATGCAATATGTCAACTAATTAGCTATGCATGGCAGAGCCATGAGTTATACCTTATAGCACAAGTAATATTTATTATAACTATAACTGCTAAATTTCGGAGGTTTTATCAGAGTAAATTCAGAACCTAAGTATAATGTCCCCGTAACCTTTGGTGAATTTCTATGTTTTTTTAGCACACACACACACATAAATATAACTGAAGATGCCATGCCCGGCAGCCAATCCTTCTGCATGCACCCAAACCCAAGTTATGCACAGCCTTTGGCCGTGCACAACATAAGGTTGGATGCAGTGGGTGTTTTTTTTTCAATTTTTCTTTGGAACCATAAATTCACTTGTGGATCCGCAAATCCACAGATGGGGCAAAAAAAAAAAAATTGGACAATTTTTTCCCCACAAGGGACCTCTTTGTGTCCTACTGATTGAGGATACCTGTATCCTGACCCTTTTTGCAATCTTCCTTTCCCACTGGCCAGCTGATGCAACAAACAAAATGGCGGCCACAACTTTTCTATCAGGTATGGCCAGCCAATCAGGGTCTTGCTTTTCCCCCCGGATCTGAGCCCAGATCCGCAGATCTGCAAAGGATCTGCATCATTAGATATCTATATTTTTTAACCTTAAATAACTCTGAATCTAATTGATGGATTTATACCAAATTACAAAAAGCACAATTTGCATAGCAAGATCTAGCTTCCTGCCATATTTGGTGTCATTCCGTTCAGTGGTTCAGGCTGTAGGTGTGTCTAGAGACCATATGGAAAAATGAAACATATCTTTATAATTTCTGCTAACATTTCCGAATGTTTTAGAAAATGAATATTTCTCCGTTGTAAAAAGTTATAAAAAGTATTTCACCGCTTTCATACCCAAATCGTGAGATATTGATAAATGATATAGATATGTATGCACAACAATGCATTTATCTTTACCAATGACATTTACCAACAAATTTGTGGGACAGCTATGGGAATTTCATTCTCTCCAAGCTATGTGAATTTAACCATGGGATGGTGGGAGAAGTCCATAGTTGGGGGGAAGAAAACGAACACTATATGGATAAAGTTCTTGTCTGGTTATGGTATATAGATGACCTATTCATAATTTGGAATGGTCCTGAAGATATGTATGTGGAGTTCTTTAACAAATTAAATAATAATAACATAGCACTCCAATTTACATACAAAATGAGTAACGTCTCTATAGAGTTTTTAGATGTCAAGGTGTACATTGAAGACAATACACTGCAAACGACTTTGTACCGCAAATCAACAGCCACGAACAGTCTCCTACATGGCTCAAGCCTTCATCCCAGATCACTCCTCAAAAGTATTCCATATGGGGAGTTTATTAGGATAAAGAGAAATTGTTCCAAAGTAGATGATATGGAGATGAAGTTTGAAGAAATGGAACGAAGGTTCTTAGCAAGAGGATATAAGATCAGAGGCATAAAACAAGGAAAACAAAAAGCAAGAAAAAAAACTAGAAAACGGACTTTGCTGCCAGTGGTAGATCAAAGAACAGTGGAGCAAGATGATAAGATACGTTTGATCTTGGACTATAGTAAGGAAAATGCCCAAATTCTGAATGTCCTAAATAGATACTGGCATCTGATTAAAAAAGATATGGACGTTGGTCTAAGAGTGGGAGAACGTCCCTATGTAACATATAGTAAAGTACCATCTTTGAAAGATAAGCTAGTGAAAAGTCATTTCGAGTCACCATCTGTGTCCAATTGATTAACAACTTCACAAAGGGGTTTCTTCTGTTGTAACAAGTGCAAAGCATACATAAATGGGAGCAACAGAAAGAAAATTGAGGACCCTCATGGCAGAGACTTTATAATTGGTGAAAGGATCACATGTGATACTATGTTTGTAGTGTATGGAATAGAATGTCTCTGTGGTATGAGATACGTGGGCAGTACTATTTGCCCCTTAAAAAAACAAATTCTAGAACACATAAGGGCAGTACAAAATGGTGATGGTAACTATACAATTTGAAAAACCATGTGGGAGCTGATTGACTACATATGAGATTTTTTGGTATAGCAGTGGTAAAAAAACACGAAAGAGGAGGTGATAGAGTACAACAGCTGAGATGCCTAGAATCAAGGCTTATAATCAGATTAAAAACTAAGACCCCATATGGGATCAATGGGGATGAAGGACTATATTGCCAACTCTAATTTCTCTTAGAAACTAGAAAACAAATCCTGAACATTCATATCTGGCCCTTGGTCATTGTGATGGGACTTTTTGATTTGTATAATAGTGTGTGAGATCATCACACTCTCTCTCTCTCTCTCTATATATACATATATATATATATATATATATATATATATATATATATATATATAAAACATGTCCAACATCACAGTGAATGTGAAGAAAGTTTAGTCTTAAGAGAAGGAATAGGTTAATAAGTAGAAATCCCTCTGTAAGTCTCTTGCCATTAGTCTATTCGACTCATCCATCTTGGACATAATCTTAAAATGAAAAATCTCAAAACATTAAAATGAGAATAGTCGTCCTTCTTTCCATCCGTCTATCATTATCTCTCCATTGTCTCCTCCTCCTTATCCGTACTATCGTTCTCTCCTGCCTCCTCTTTCACCTAAATTATAGGTGTCTGAGTTTCTAAAAGAATTTGAAATTGATGTGTGTAAATAAGAGAAGGTAAAAAAAAATGGTTTTAATATTTGTTAATAATACATATTTAGTTGTGGTTAATCATAGTGGTTTGTGGGGTTTGAAATAAGTTGTAATTTGTTTTCACTTTGTAGTGTTATGTAATGAGAAAGTTGGTGTACTACATATCCCATAATGCCCCATAATGGCATGTAATAGGAGAAACTATAAATTAAGCAGTAAATGAATCACTTACCCACTGTGATCAAGACCCTGGTGGTTGAAACGCGTTGGTGGTGTTTGGGTTACTCGTTTCTGCTGTAAGAATAAACATCAAACACAAGGAATCCTGTGTGTGTCGTGTATGACTTTGTGTCATTTGGTGGAGAATATATAGGGCGTAATCTTCATGATATGTTGAGATCAAATGATGTTACTTCTATTTCGCAAATAAAGGAACACAATTTACAGGGATTTTTTCCATGTGGCCATTGTAAAGCTTACTGCAATAGTATGATTAGGAAAGAGTACCCCAAGAATAAACCAGGGATGAAGAGACAAATCAAGCAGTTTTTGACATGTAGTACTCCATTTACCATTTATGTATTGGAATGTCCCTGTCACCTTTGGTATGTGGGTAGTACAAAACATGCAGTGAAGAAACGTATTCTTGAACATATGCGTGCTATTACATCAAAGGATCCACATTATCCTGTAGCTAGACATTTTCAGGATTTTCATAATTCTGATATTACTTTGTTATCCTATTTTGGTATTGAACATGTGCCATTACACCATACAGGTGGTAATAGAGAGTTGACTTTACGCAAAAAAGAATCTAAATATATCGTGGATTTAGAAACCAGACACCGAGAGGATTGAATATTGGTGAAGAGCTTAATACCCACTTGTTTGATGACTAATATAATGAATTCAGGAAAATATAAGGAATTATAGTTGTTACATTTTATACTATAGTATGTATTTTATAGCACAAGTAGTAATATCGTATATTGTGAGCAGCAGTGATTTTTTAATTCATTTGTTTTGATTATGTCTTTCAGAATGGAGGGGTCCGGATGGATTCCTGATTCCTGATTTCACTAGTGCTTATTCTTTCACATGGTGTTATGGTTATTGGCTACACAAAAACAGTGACAAGTTTCTTCCTATAGCTTTGCTATGATTTTGAATGGAGAATGTTTTTATAATTTTCCACGAAAAAGAAGAAAAAATATTGGTATTGATCAGTAATTTGGGGGTATAGATTTATATGTAAAAAAAATATATATATATGTGAATTTTACTGCTTTAAGTAGAAGAGAATGAAATTTAAATTTAAATATTGGCTCTGTTTACATTTAAAAAATAATATTCCTTTTATTATATGGAGATATCTGAGCCGTACTTATATTTATATTTATATTGATATGCATAATCTATTATCATATTTATATATATTTATAGTGCTTTTATCATCCAGCATTCTTGTGGTAATCTAGTTAAATAATAATTCACCAATGAGATATATGGTTGTATATATATATAGATATATTTATTTAATTGAACCAGTCTTTTTTTATTACCCATTTTATATTACCTATATTACCCATTTTACTTTGATATTTGTATGTATAAAAGAAGAAATTACCTAGTCCTGTTTCTATGTCTGTGTCTGGAGGGTATTTAAAGTGGTGTATACTGTTTGAACTATACACGTGATCAAGGCTGCTTGTCAGCCGAAACACGTTGTGTGTTAAATAAACACTTAAGCTTTTAAATTCCTGAGCGTGCGTCTTTTCTTTGGAAACTCTGGATTTATGCATATATATATATATATATATATATATATATATATATATATATATATTGAAACCAAAAAACAATATTTATTGCAACTATATTAATGTAAAGTATATTAAATACAGCAATATGCTTCATATCAATGCTATATACACAAATAAACAATATTCTTATATTCTTACCTTCAATGCTCTGTCCCATGATATTTTTGTAGTGACAATATCTGTAACGCAATATTTATGTCACACCATATTTGGGAATCTATATTTGTGTCACCATTGTCCACCATGTTTAATATGTACCCATTTTCTCAATGTAACTTTTCCCATGAAAAATGTAGTTGTACCGCAGTCAGTTACCGTTTCTTTTCTAGCACATAGGGGCCACCATCACCAATTCAAACAATAGATTTTAATACACTATGTACAAAAAATGTCTACTGCTGAAAATGTGTTTTTCAACCAATTAAAGGACTGTCTTTAATAGGGGCACATTTTAATGTTTATTTTCTCACAAAAATGGCTGATTGCCTTTCTTTGTTCCTGAGAAGAAGATTCACTAGCCCCTTTGAGAAAGCCTATTTGTATACCCATCATACACTGATGTACAGCATTTGTGATCCTCAAAAGTGTTTATGCTCAGTTAACATAGTGAAAGGCTTCTATAATTAAAGGGGCACATTCTGAGGTGTTTATTTACATGAAAAAGACAGCTGTACATCAACCAAAGTGACATCATGTACTATTACATGATAAGCATACCAGCTCAGTTTAGTAACTCAATTTGTATGACTTATCTTTACTCTGTTAAAGACTCTTGTAGTTAACATTGGCAATGCTGGGAATGTGCTTTTTTCCATGAAGAAGAGGCAGTGTTTAAGAACTCCTGTATTACACCCCATACTTAAAACGTGGCTCCCAAATAAAAAAAAAAAACTTTATTAAAGTCTCCTGTGTTTGACATGGGCCCATTTTGAGAGTGTCTTTTTCCCATTAAAATGTTGTTGCACCACACTACTTCCAATGTGTTTTTTCTACTCTTGCACAAAGCAACCACTAGCCTCACTTTGGAAATCCAACTGTATGTTCCAATTCCAGAATTTGTGGTCCAAAAGACACCATATGTTTTGACTTCATTAAACAAGGTTTATGTATGTGCATACAATAATTATGGAATGCGAGCCAAGGTAGATTGAAGGAACCCCAAGCTCAGGTACAATGAACAATATGAGGTAAGTAAGAGCTTTGGGAGGAAAGCCTGATTATATTCTCGAATTCAAGAGACAAAAATAACAAAGATGTGCCGTTACATAAATTTATTTCTCCAATGTATAAAGTCACAGTGTCAGAAAGAATCAGTGTGGTAAGTTTATTACAATCAGAATATAGTTTTCTCCTCCATACAGAGGCTAGTTCTTAAGGCAGTGGGTAGAAAATTGAATGAGAGCTGAGATATTTAGATTTCTAGGGAACTGTGGACCTTCATGTACAAACACAGTTTAAATCAGTTATTACTGCATTTTGGGTGGGAATATTAGATCAGTGGGACAATTCCAGTCTAGTTCCTGCAGGTGTTTGAATTCCACTATTATCACATCATCTCATGGGTATTTATAAAGTTCATGTTCACACATGGGGGGATCTTGGTGCTGAATAACAATTGTTTTTTGTTACTTTGGTAAATAGTACAAATTTGATCACCCGTGGAAGGATGAAAGTCTGAGTGGAAGCACCAGGATTTAAACATGTAATTGGAAGGTCAAACACAGATCCCTCAAGTGGATACATTAGTTTACTAAGCCACCAGACTCATAATCTTGGTTCGTGTCTTCAAAATAACTATAATAACACACTTCACTGCGGATCTCTGAGTAGGACTATAAACACACACTATCACTCTGGGGACTTGAAAATCACTATACTTACATACAATCTCTGTGGGGACATGAACGTGACTATAATAAGGCACTTTCTCTGTGGGGACTTGAACAAGATTATAATCACACACTATTTCTGTGGTGTCCTGGGTATCAATGTAATCAGTCAAACACTATCTTTGCAGGAAACTGAATACGACTATTGTCACACACATGACTATAACCACATACTAACTCTTTGGGGACTTAAAGAAGGTTATAATCACACAATATCTCTTTGGGATCATGGGCATCAATAAAATCAATCAAACTCTATCTTTGTGAGAATTTTTACAGGACTATCTTTGCACACTATTTCTGCAGGGACTGTGGTAACACTGTGATCACACACCAACTCTGTGGAGACCTGGAAAGGTCTATAATTACTCACTATCTCTGTGGGGCCCTGTGCATCCATTTAATCACACATTATCTCTGTAGGGCCCTGTACATCAATGTAATCAATCACATGCTATGTTTATGATGAACTGAACATGACTATCATCACACATATCTCTGTGAGGACCTGCACATATCCATAATGACACACTATCTGTATGGCTACCTGGGCATCAATAAACATTAATGTTGTGGGGAGATGAATATGACTATAATCACATACTATCTCTGCATGACCATCAACATGTCTATCATAAAGGACTGTCTATAGAGGGACTAGAAGTTGACAGTTGTCACACATGTTATATACAGGTCTCTAATAACTATCTCTGTGGGTATGTGGCCATCCCTATTATCATACACCATCACTTTGGGGACCTAGGCTACGCTAGAATCACACAGTAACTCTGCATCACTTAAGCATGTCTGTTAAACTACAATATTTGTGCAGGTGCCTGGGCATCACTATGACCACATACTACCTCTGCAGGGACCTGAGCATGACTATTAAAATACACCATCTCTCCAGGAAATCCTGCATTACTATTATATCAAACGTAATGTGGAAACTTGAACATTATTGTAATCACACGCTATTTCTGTGGAGATGTGAACATAACAATAACCACACACCGCCTCAGAGGGGACTTGTACATGAATATCATCACACACTATCTATGGGGACTTGAGAGTGACTATAATTAAATGCTATCTCTGTGGTGATCTTGGCATTACTGTAAGGAGACACTATGGCGGTCACTCTGACCGCGGCGGGCGGCAGTCGCCGCCCGCCATGCAGTTACTGCCGAATGACCGCACCGCGGTCAAAAGACCACGGCGGTCATTCCAACTTTCCCGCTGGGCCGGCGGGTGACCGCCAAAAGGCCGCCCGCCGGCCCAGCGGGAAAGCCCCTGCAACGAGGAAGCCGGCTCCAAATGGAGCCGGCGGAGTTGCAGGGGTGCGACGGGTGCAGGGGTGCGACGGGTGCAGTGGCACCCGTCGCGATTTTCACTGTCTGCAAAGCAGACAGTGAAAATCTTTGTGGGGCCCTGTTAGGGGGCCCCTGCACTGCCCATGCCAGTGGCATGGGCAGTGCAGGGGCCCCCAGGGGCCCCACAGCACCCGTTCCCGCCATCCTGGTTCTGGCGGTGGACACCGCCAGAAACAGGCTGGCGGGAAGGGGGTCGGAATCCCCATGGCGGTGCTGCAAGCAGCGCCGCCATGGCGGATTCCCTGGGCCAGGGGCAAACCGGCGGAAAACCGCCGGTTCCCCTTTTCTGACCGCGGCTTTACCGCCGCGGTCAGAATAGCCCAGGAAGCACCACCAGCCTGTTGGCGGTGCTTCCGCCGCCCTCCGCCATGGCGGTCATGGACCGCCAGGGTCAGAATGACCCCCTATGTCTGAGAGACAGTCAGCATGACTATCATCGTAATCTATCTGCACAAGGATTTGAACATTACTATCATAATACACTTCATGTGGGGACTTGAATATGATTATAATCACATACTATCTCTGTGGGGACTTGAATATGACTATAATCACAGACTATCTCTGTGGATACCTGGGATTCCTTACAACCACACACTATCTCTGTGAGGACTTGGGCATTCCTATCTTCACACACTATCTCAGTGGGGACCTGTGCATCCCAATAATCACACACTATCTCTGTGAGGACCTGGGCATCCCTACAATAACACACTATGTCAGTGGGGATCTGGGCATCAATATAATCAATCAAACGCTATTTATTGGGGAGTTGAACATAACTATAATCACTCACTAGCTCTGTGGGACCTGTTATATTACTGTAATATTACTGTAATAGTGTTATTTCTGCATGAATTACAGCATAACTATCATTGTACACCAAACTCGAACACAATATCTGTGGGGACCTGGGCATGACTATAATCAGACACCATCTTTTGGAGAATTTGAACAAGACAATAACCACACACTATCTGTATAACAAGCTGGGCATCCCTCTAGTGACGCACTATAACCTGTGATTTCAACAGAACAATTGTCAAACACTATCTCTGTGGGGACTTGAACATAAATATACTCACACAGTATGTTTATGGTGACTTGAAAGCAACTATAATTAAATTATATATCTGTGGGGACCTGGACATCAAAATAATCATGTGCTGTCTTCATGGGGGCTTGAAAATGACACACTTTTTCTGTCAGCTCTAGAACATTACTATTATCTCATACCGTATCTGTAGGGACCACTAATGCACATTAATGATGCCAAGTGGTGAAGTTGATGTAAAAGAAGTAGATTGTCAGATGGCAACTTGGCTTTGCCATTAGACCACATTGCAGGATCTTTCGGGATCTAACTTAATTTACCTGTGTGTTGTTTTCATAGCCCTTAAAGTTTGTGAGCGCTCGGAAATAGGCTAGATATCTGTGAATCCCTTACCATGCACTTGATATGCTATTGTTTTTTCAGGGAAATGCATTATCATCAAAATTTCTATGTGCTTCTATGGCAAAATGAGGTATTCATATTTGACTAAACTATCATGTAATCTAAGTATGGCTCTGAAAAATAACATTCAGCCATTTGATTATGAATGTATTCAATCATAAATTATAATTATTAAGTCCCCGCAAGGATGGTAACACACGTCCGATTCCACACAATAAGAGTGCTGTGCGCGTGACTAAGTAAATAAAAAAAGCAGAATTGAAGCAGTATCCTGTATTATGATATTTTTCTTAATATTTCTACTTAAAAGGTATATTTTTAAAAACATTAGGAAGGGTTGGTCCCCGCAAGGCAGGTGTCCACACATAGCCCCTCCCCATAATGATGTAACACGTGTATGTGTGTGTGTTATCATCATATGCTTGGGTACTAACACTGAAATGTAAGACTGCCAGGGCCATTTTCAAGTGAGATTTTGAAAATGGCATATGAAGGTGGAAACATGACTGGAATTTGTCTGAATTCAAAGTAGAGAGAGACCAATAGGCACTGCATGCTTATCTGGGGCAAATTGAATCTGTCTGGCAAATTAGAAACTGACAGAATAGTGTGGAAACATCAATAGTAACAAAAGATATCGTTAACATGATCTAGAAATGTGAAAAATGTAATTATATTGGGGTAATATAAAATGCAAATGAGAGCATGTGCTTAAATAGGACAAATGGGAAATCAGGCATGTCAATGGGTAAATTGGCATGCTGTGTTTCTGGGTGCCATGTAAATATGGTACAATAATATGAAAACTGACAATGTTTTTCATGGCAAGATAGACATGATAAACTGAGCCAATGAAGAGAGGCATGGATACAAGAAAACTGCAATTACAATTACAAAAATAGTACTGTCATATGTAAACTGGAATGTGAGTTTTTGCCCAGAAACCTAATTTGCAAATTTTAATGTGGACCTAGAGATTCTGACAATACAATAGGGCCTCTACTTAAAAGTCTGCCTGCACAGGCTAAGAAGGAGCCAAAAGGAAACCCAAGGAAATATATCTAAATATCACTCAGAAGCAAGCAAGCATGATTTTCCTGTTTGCTCCATTAAAGCGTTCCAAGTACACTAACAACCAGTACAGTTCAGTATTAGAGACATCACAAAATTTCTCCTTGGCTAAGAAAAGCCATTTTTTCTTTCGGTGGAATGTAAGCAAAACTGATGATGATCGCTGTTATTTGTAGTTAAGATGTCGGATTGTTACTTTTGGAACATGATGGCAATTCCATAATAAAACAAAGCTTGTAGCTGCAAATGAAGTTACAAGGTTTCTTTGTCAATACTGTAACCACAACTGACCATCCTTAAAAATGTTTTGCACCCCTAATTTGATAGCTTCCTGGTATGTGCATCTCTGAGTCTATCTAGCAAAATAAAACAACTAAGTATTTTTAATGTAGGATTTCAAAAACAACTGAAAATGTTCCTTTTAAAATTCCCATTTTGTATCTGAAAAAGTTAATTGCATGTGGCTTTATTAAAGAAGAGTTTAAATCATCTTTACTGTCATAACCACTTTCGGAGGGCTACAGGGCAAGCATGGGTTAGCTGGCCTACAGTTGGGTTTAGTCCTTTTAACCTGATGTCCAGGGCCCAACCTACTATGGAGTCTGAGCAACTGTGCCAGGTACCCATTCTGCACTTGAATGTAGGGGCCTGATTACGTGTTTAGGTGATACTTAATGTACGTGTTAAATAACAGTACCACGGGGTACATTATTTATCAGGTGTGCTAAATAACCGCTTTTAACACCTATTATGAGTTTGTGGGTAATAACATGGGGATGCTGGTGTCTAACATATGAAAAATTTGCATAGTGCAGTAAATACTTTATGATTTAATCTGCCGAAATGTAATGACAGTGGAGGTATTTAAACAGGTGCAATAATTACCCGATACATTAAACACATTCAAACTCATAATTCCGACCCACAAATAAATAGGGGTTTAAACATGGGTCAAAATATAATAAGCAAATCACAGTCAGTGTAGTCCAAGACTTCCTCAGGGGGAGGTGGGGATACAGGAGAGTGAACACTGGCTCATAACTCAAAATGCTCAAAGAAGCAGCAATAAATCATTGCCCAGCCAACTACTCAGTTTTTATGAAAAAAGAGAAGTATTTTATTCTCTACCAACATAAAGGAAAATTACAACATTCACAAACAACTACACAATCCTCTGAGGTCAGGACTCTAGTGTTTTCTTGGCAGTTCCTTGCCCCACTTAAACCTCACTTTAGCTATAAATTTTTTTTAAGGCTGTTAATTCTACTGCATACAGGAAATACCGCCAGGGTCAGATATACTATGAGAAATGATTATACGGCAGAAATTCCAATCGAGCGAGGTGTAAAACAAGGCTGTGTTCTGGCCCCAACCTTATTCAATTGTTATATAAATGAAGTAAGCCAAGACCTGAGGGAATTAAATCTGGACGTTCCAAAGTAGCCAATGAAAGTACACCTATCCTGCTCTTTGCTGATGACGCTGTACTACTGGCAAGAACGGAGATAGCAATGCATCGACTATTCAGGGGTTTCGAATCATTCTGCACCTCAAGGAGTATGGTAATCAACGAGGTGAAAACAAAGTTTATGATTCTTAACCAAAAACAGACGATGCAATCAACCTTTAGGGTAAATAACAAGCCTTTGACCCGAGTGGCTACTTATGATTACCTGGGTTGCAGATTAGACGAAAAACAGACATGGAAACCACAAATTTATAAAAGTAGTATCTCCCTGGCCCAACAAGCTGGAGCAGTACTCAGATTTGCAAAAGCTACAGGCAACCATTCTGTGAGTTCTGCACTGCTCGCATACAAAACAAAAGCAAGAGCCGCAGCACTTTTCAGTGCAGAGATTTGGGGATTCAGAAAGACTCCATCAATACAAGTAACCGAGAATAAATTTCTACGCCGATTACTTTGTCTAGGCAACGCCACACCAATGAACGCAATAAGAACCGATCTACAAATGAGAAAGGTTGAGGACTACATTGCTCTGGCTCCAATAAGATACTGGATCCGTATTTGGTCAAAAGAGGAACTTAAACCATATAGAGATGTACTTAAGGACATCATGAAGCTACAAAGCCATCTGAAATTGCCCTGGTTCAAACACATCTCAACTACCCTGGCTGCTATCGGCCAGGAAGACCTCTGGTTCCATCCAGAGAAAATCAGAAGGCCTAGTTTAGCTGTCATAAAAAAGGCATACTGGGAGAAAAAGACTGAGAGTATGTGTGAGACACTTAGCCCCTTATTCAAGCGCTATATCCTGTTTAACCAAGAGCTTAAACCAGCAATATTTATAGACAGTATTTATCCGGAGGAAAAAAGGCTTCTCTATTTTAAATTCCGCATGGGCACACTACCTGTGATGGCGGTGACCAACAGATGGCAACCCGTCCCTCTGGATAGATTAGAATGTTGCCCATGTCTTCACGGTGGCTTAGAAACACTTTCCCACTTCCTTTTATTATGTCACTTCACGCTTAAACTCCGCAAATTGTATTTACGTCCACTTTTTAGATCTTACGGTGTCAGGAAGTGCAACGAGGCGGAAGTGTTATGTATGCGATCAGACGAGAAACACATTGTGACAAAAGTTTCAACTTACATACTGGAAGCATGGAAGCTACGCTCAATAATGCACCCACAATTGACTCAAACATAACCATATGTGTTAGCCCATAGCCCATGGCCATCTAGTCTGGGAAATTGGTGCAGGGTGCTACAAAACTGGGTTAGGCATCGGGCTTTTATTAGACGGTTGGCAGCCACCGTAAGGTTAAGCTTTATGCAAATTACGGTTACGTATTTAGTTTTTCGATGATGTAGGGCAAATCGGATACACTTCGGCACATGTTAAATCAAAAATTCAAGCATAATTTTCTTTTATTGAGATGTTTTTATTTAATGTGATTTATTTATTGTATTTTTTATTTTTCTCGAGTGTGATGGACTGATACTTATTGTGTGATATTGTTATGGCCGGATAGGCTAACAACAATTAAATAAAAGCGAAAGCGAATTACATTACACTTTAGCTATAGTGGTTATTTACCATTCACCACTGCAACATCCATGGTATGCCATACTAGTAGTTCAAATCTCAAGAGTTCACAGTGACTCTAGTTCTAAAGTCAACAGTGTTTGAGCATCGCAGCTCTAACAAGCAGCAATTTCTTCTGGGGCTGACTGGCCTAAAATCCATTTTACCTACACTTTTCAGGATCAGAGAGACCAGAGCTCCTGAATGCACCTTTTTTACAGAAACTGGAGCAGAAGCTGTCGATTCTGGTGAGTTTGCTGCATGTCTCCCAAATAAGTTTCACTCAACCGTGGGAGATTCTTCACATGTAGTAATGCCTTGGTGGTGACTGAAGGTTCCCGATGTCTACTGAGCATAGTGTGTTTGCTTTCTCCTGCAATGGGAGTGGATAGGTTGATACCTAGTTCCTGGAGTGAATCATTCACCCCAGGCAGGTGTACAGGCTCCACAACAGCCTCACTCCCATTTGTGATGATTCCAAACAGGTCACACAAATTGCTAATTCATGTGGTCCCTCTGGGTTACTGGGTAACCCTATCCTCACAGTACATAGGCTTTGGCTCAATTGAAACAGTGAAATCCTCTGTGGTAGCCCCTCCTGGCATACGGGGTTGTGGCCCTCTACCACACATGGATTCCGGCCCTTACTGCACAGCAGTCTTCTCATGGTAGCCCCTCCTGGCACATGAGGTCACTGCTCTCCCACTGTGCATAAGCTCTGGCCTTATGGGAGCAGCGATGTACCTGTCTCAATTCACAGCAGCCCTCCTCTGGCAGAAGAGGGTCAACGACTTACATCTACACACAAGCAATGACCTGATCGGTGCAGCAGCCATATCCTCATACCTCGAAAAGGGAGTTGACTCTATAGCGTTCCCCACTGGATCTCACTTCCTCCAATGCTCTCCTCTTCTTCACAGGGCATATTGGTTTTAGCAAGCAAGGAGGCACTTGTGCCACAGGCTCCAGGGCAGGTGGCCTTAGATTCCCTGGGTGATGTCCCCTCACCCAGCAAAGAGAATAGTAGACCTTTGCCCCCCAGTCCTGGCCACAGGCAGAAGTCTTGAAGAGCTTCCTCTCCTCATACAGCCTGTCTGGCTGTTTCACAGATGACAATTTTGGGGGTCTCAAGCTCCCCTTCTTATAGTTCATTTTCAGATACCAAATGTAGTATAGAGTTTACGTTTTAGAAGTTTATGTTGGGGAACTGCTTCTTTTGAAGTACCCACGTCTCTGCCCTCTTCTTCCTCTTGAAAGCAGTCTTCACAGCAAGAGTGACTCTGAAACTGGTATCTCTACAACACAGGACATGGGAGTGAGTAGAGTTCACACCTCGATGTCAGTCACAGTGATATGTATACCAAAAGGTTAGTCCAGGGCCCCAA
Organism: Pleurodeles waltl; assembly: GCF_031143425.1. Lineage (NCBI taxonomy): Eukaryota > Metazoa > Chordata > Amphibia > Caudata > Salamandridae > Pleurodeles > Pleurodeles waltl. The sequence goes on along the minus strand of NC_090445.1, from coordinate 774,705,780 downwards.
CAATAATATTTTTGATTCTCTTATCAACCCCATGTTCTTTCTGAGGTGTGTCCAGGCCCCTCCCTTGTGATATCTCGCTGAACCAAAGAGTAAACCTTTGAAATGTCTCCTCTCTCCAGTATGTGGCCCACCCAGCTTTCAGGAATTCTGTAATACACATATCTGCCTAAGGGATTTATCGTCCTCCTATTCATGTTTCACAATGCAGGCCTGTTTCTCTCACAATGTAGCTCCTAGGCACACATACACCCAGCACAGGCACTAACCATGCTTGCATTACTCAGTACTGCATTACCCTATATTGTACCCTTCCCAGGTGCTCATACAATTGGTGCAGATACATTACTCCTACGCAGCACTTCACAACATACCAATGTAAGTCCAAGGGTGAGTAAAGCACACAGCAGCAGAACTTTAAACCGGTAGGTCTCACTCCAGTGACACAGGCTAAAAAATACCTTTTTACTCCTACTGATCATAACACAGTGATGCAGCTACCACCCCTTGAGCTGCTTCACTCTTGGTGAAGGCAGTAACCTTCCACAACTATGACAGTGGCACTTTGGGCTCCCCTCCTGGTCTAAGAAGATTACATTCTGTGAAACAGGCCTATGTCCTGGTGCACACCCATGATCCATGTTTGACCATGACAAGAAACATTTGCATTAGGGATCCAGACATCAGTACAGTGGGGCACTCATTACAGGGGTGCATGCCCATTACCACTCAGAGGACTTCTTCCGTCCAACAGAAACACATCCTAAAAAGAAACATATCAAGTGGTCAACAACTACCTGATGTAGCATGAAATGAAATTTGTCCTCATGCAAGACAGCTCCACAAAATGTTTTGGTGAAATAGTGGTGGTTCTGAAAACTGCTGCACTTGGTTCTGCCCCTGCAGTACACCCGTAATTTTTGCTTTTCTGAACACCCAGTTTTGGACTTTTTACTGTGGGTGAGCCTCACTACCGGTTTCTCACCCACAGTAATCCCATAGTAAACGGACTGTGCATGTTTACCACCAGTGTCTGCCTTTTAAGATAAGGCCAATGTGATACAGCTCGGGTAAGGGGCACATGGCTGGTTACACATGAATATGTGTGCACACCAGTGTGCATAAGCGTGCGGGCTGCACGTGTGAGACTACTGTTGTGCACAGCTCGATATCAGTGCACAGATATCCTAGCACCACGGAGACTCTGCAGGATTAGGTATATACCTGTGATAGGCCTCATGTGGTTATTGTACACTATTAGGGAAAGTCAGTGTCCTTTAGAACCTTTCTCTCTCCTTTAAAAACTCTTGCACAGGGGGAAGACTCCCTCTTGCCTGCACATGTACTACCTGTTTTACTGCTGGATCCTGGGACAGTCATGGAGAACTGGAAGGAGGAACCCAAGACTCTGTCCATTTGACCCCAGGACTAGTGGATCTCCCTGAGAGCCAGTGAGGCTGGTCCTTTTCTCCCCCTGACGACCAGTTGGGGGAAGCCCTGGACTCTTCTGTGCCCATCAACAAATCATCATCAAAGGAGAACTGGCGCAAGGAGCCAAGAGGACCAACTTTTGGAAGACTGCACAACTCTGGAGGTAATGAGAGTTGTTACAACAGATCCTGGTGGATAGAGCTCACCACAACGAGTAAAATGAGCCCAGGATTGTCCATGTCAGCCCAACGGGGCCTGTGTTGTGGCATTTTAATTTTGGCGACTTTTGACCTTTTATCAGCAAAAGCGCGTGGGTCACTGGGACAGTGACTCCTACTTTGACTGAGTCTCGCCCAGCAAATCTGCTAGTGTGTAAGGAAAGGGTAGGCTCTTGCTGTGGGTTTTGTCAGTTTTCCTGTGATTACTCTTGCTACTATGAAGGCCTTTGTGTGCCACCTTTTAATTGTTACCTATATATCTTTCGCTAATAGTGCTATGAAATATCTTGCCTGCCCATGGGGCAGAGGTCATAGATCACGCTATGGTCTTATTTCCAGAGCAGCTAGTCAACTATAGAGGGCAGAGCCTGTTAATATTGTCTCATTGCAAATGCCACTACCCTGGGGCAGTGCTCCAGTAATGAAAGAAGTAATTTTTACTGATGATTACAAAGGAGTTAATATTAACATAGTAGTGTATAATTGTCTTAAGAAGGAAACCAGATTACAAAGTTCTCATTGTACTAAAGTGAAGGCAACAGCGATTGAAAGTAGAAATACAAGTTAATCAATGACTAATAGCTTTTGTTTATTAAACTAGTTGTCTGAAACCGCTGAAGGCTTCCAGTAAAATGTAAGGTGACTATGGGGGCTTTACAAAAGAGAATGGAACAAGTTACACGTGCAATCAACATCCTTAAGTGAGGAGTCTTATCGCCAATCATTGTTTTAATTGGGAAGCTTGTGCTCCCCTTGCACTGCCAAGCCATCTGAAGAATCAGGTTTGTTAATGTGCCACTTTATGGCGTCAAACTAATTGAGATCTATTTATTCAGCGTATAAACACTAGAGAGTTTATCAGACTTGGGCTATTCCAGTACATAGTAATGTCTGACTACTCAGATAGAAGTTGTTTTTATAAATACAGATAGTATCAGCGAACGTCTATGCTTCCCATACATAATCAGAAAATCCTGGTGTTCGAGAAAAAAATAAAATTAACTGTTCAAGTTGTTAGCATTGTAAGCTTATGTATACAGTAATGCAAGTTGTTTAAAGGCTGTGGCAAACATCACATTCCACTGACTTGTCTGATTCTGAAACATTTAAAAAAAGATTTTACATATAAAACACATAAATCTCCATATTTCATTTTAATCACCTTTTATGAAAATATATGTTAGAATGTTGGGAAAGGTTTAAAGACAAGGTAAAAAAGCATTACAGTGTAGCAATAGCATACTGAAGTTTGAGGTGGAAGGGATTAAATGTTGCATAAAATAATAGAAAGACTTTGATGTAGATGTTTTTTGGATCAAATTGTAAGACTCCTTTTTAGAGTAGGTGAACAATATCAGAAGTGTAAAAATGTTGTGGAAGGTGACGTCATCTGCGATGGGTCTAATGAAGACAAGGCACTTGGCTGGCCTGTGTGTGACCCTCCCTAATCCCTGGATGGCAAGTCAATTTTAGAGGGTCTGAAGCGACTCAACATGTAATCCTACAGTATCACTGACTCTCACCTGACTTCTTCATCTCTAGTTCTTAAACTTGAGTAAGGGTCTTCATTCAAGGATAGATTAAGCTAGCTTCTCCATAAAGTATTCCCTGTATGTTTGTACTTCTACTCCTCTTCTATGGATAAATCTTCTCTCCGCTCATTTTTCATACAGTTTTTTTTTCCTGTACAAAGCTCAATGGATTGGGTGTAGCAGTTCTCTCTGGGGGGAAAAAAGGAAGTTTTAATCACTCTGCTATATGTAAGAAATTTGAATGTATGTCGGAACAACGCATGCTTGAACCATGCATGCCTGAACAATGCAGTCGGAACAACGACCGCATTGTTACCACTAATGCCTTTCCCACAAATGCCTTAACAACGATTTTTTGTTGAAAAGGCATTCCTGGTAAAGGCATTTGTGAACGGCATGCATGGTTCCAGCATGTGACCCCCCCTGAACCCTCCACCCCTCCCCTAAAAATGATTGCAACCCCCCTACCCGGCCCCTAAAACCTAAAACCACCCCTGCCCTAAAACTACCCTAATCCTGCCCCTAAAATTACTGCACCCCCCACCCGCCCCTAAAACCTAAAACCACCACCACCACCCACCCCACCCCTAAATTACTGCGACTTCCCACCCCTGCCCCTAAAACATAGACTATGCCAACACCCCACCGCGCCCCTAAAACCTAAAACCACCCCAACCCCCCACTCCAGCCCCTAAAATTACTGCAACCCCCACCCCTAAAACCTAAAACCACCCCAAGCCCCCACCCCACCCCTAAAATTACCACGACCTCACCCCTAAAACCACTCCAACCCCCACCCCCAAAACCTAAACTACCCCAACTCCCCTCCCCCAAAAAAGTAAAATTACCCCGGAGCCCCGCCCCCACCCATAGAACTAAAAATACCCTGATCCCCCCACCCCGCCCTTAAAACTAAAAATGCCCTGACCCCCCTCCCTTCCCCGACCCTAAACCTAAACCACCCAGACCCCCACCCCCAAAAACTAAAAATACCCCAACCCCTCACCCCGCCACTAAAACTTAAAAATGCCTCAACCTCCATCCCCCTCCCCTAAACCACCCTGACTCCCCACCCCCAAACACTAAAAAAACCCGACCCCTCACCCCCACCCCTAAAACTTTAAAATGCCCCGACCTCCTCTCCCCGCCCATAAACCACCGACCCCCTAAAACTAAAAATGCTCCAAACACCCCACCCCGCCCCTAAAACAGTCCCACTTACCTCCTCCTTCATCGCGTCCTCCTCCTCAGCCGACTCCCTTCTTCTGTGCCTTAACCACGCATGTGCATGGTTCAGCACATGCGTGGTTAAGGCCCCGAACAAGGAAGTCGTGGTTAACGAAAGCATTGTTTCGCTTTCGTTTTCCACGACTTTCTTGTTCGGGAGTCGTGCTTCAGGCTGCTTCCCAATAAATTTAAATGGAAAGGTATTATGGGTGAGGTGATCTCCGATTGTTGAGCTATACCCAATGTGAGGCTTGGTTAGCACTTGGTCACAATTGTCAGCAGCAAAAGAGCCCCACATTTTTATACTTATTGGGTAAAATAGTTGGGCACTGCAAGCCTTGGTTTAGATCAGGTAAGTACACAACACACTCATGAATCTATTGTCATAGTAATATGGGAAGCAGAAAACAGAATAAATGTTTAAAGGACTGCTTCTGATTTCCTAATTTGCTGAGTCGATTCCTTGAGATAATGGCGATATTGGGGTAATGTGCTGAAAAGTTCAGACTTACAGAAGAAACTTAGATGTTCCCAAAGACAATGGAGGCATGGTAAATATGCTGAAAACTTTATGAAAAGTGTACACATGCGAAAGAACCTTAACAATAGCAGGAGACAGATTAGACAACTGTCATGGCCCCAGGGGTTCAGCAGACATTCATTAATGATGCAGCTAAGCAGGCATTGAGACAACAGGCTGGAAGCGAGTCTACTATTTTTTAAGACGCCAATAATGATCCACAAGAAAGATATTTTCAAGAAGTAGAACTTTGGTAAAACTTTGAGTACTTAGACTTTGTTTAAATATATAGGTGAGAACTTAAATTCTCCAGCCCCTAAATTGATAGAGAAGGAAGATTTCTTTTTGCCAGATTCAGGTCATAGAATTTCAATTCTTTGACAGTACATAAAGCGATTCAAAATCACACAGGACAATCACTTGAAAGATACTGAAAGACAAACATATCCTAGACATCAGGCAAAAAGTATAGAATGGACAAATTTGAGAGTGAAGTCCTTCCATTAATGAACATTGATTCATTATTGGCCACAGGGGCATCACAATCATCTTTAGCTTTTGAGCACACCTTACCCTTTGAGAATATGGATAAAATATTTGTATGGCCTTAAAGGGGGCTTACACCACATGCAATTTTAGGATAAGAGCAGAGGTCTCTGCCATTTACACAATGCAGTCACTATTGAATGTTTTTCAGAGTCAATCTGAAATAATGTAGAATTGAGACGATCTAGTAACTGGTCATGTCGACTATATGAAGGAGAGTATAAATGCTCCAGTGGTAGTTTCTTTTTTTATGGATCACCAGAATAGATCAGTGACAGAGAAGTGCTTACTACTGATTATGCAGCCAGGCTATGTTCTGAAATTCAAGAAAATGTCACAGATAATTTCAAGAAAGAGAATGCCTTGACCTGTGAAGGCTGTAAAAGCGGAAGCAAATTAATGGAGGACTACTCTCTTTATTAGAGAAGGGAGCATTAATGATGGTTCCAGAAGTAGAAAAAGAAGAAGTATTTTATTCAACTGTTTTCTTAGCTGTGAAGCCAAATGGATACTCCAGTCTGGTTTTGAATCTAAAAAATGAACAAATTTCTGTTGCACTGACCAGTCTAAATGACAATATCAAATACATTCATTCCATTAATCAAGGAAAGAGATGTTTTGGTAAAGCTCAATATTGAAAATGCACATTCCAATACCTCTCAAACATCAGAACTTCCTATATTCATTGTGGGAGAGCAACATTACCAATTCCAAGTACGTCCTTTTAGGTTAACAGGATTCAACTTTCATAGGAGGCCGTATTGAAACTGAGCTGGGAAAAGTTTCACTTCTTCAGGAAGGAGTGGAAAAAATTCAGACAGTGGCCATTTGTTTACTGAAGCAACAATATGAGTTAGGTTACGTTAAGACAGCAGGGTGTTATGCATTTCATCCCTTTTGTCATATGATGAGCTTAGTTCCATTTGAAAGAGTTGGTGACCCTTCTATTGAACAGAAGTGATCTTTTGCTCTTGAACTACAATGTGTAAATGAACGCGAATCTGTCACTCAGAAACTCTCTAAAATGGGGTTGAGCAAAGACAATCTTATGAAAGGGTTTTCATTTAAAACACTGACTCTGATGGTGTTTACATCAAATGCAAGCCCAAAGGGATCGGGAGAGATTCTGGATCAGTACTTGGCACAGGATCATTGTTCACAAGAGGAGGCTCATCAAGCCTTAGACTGGAAGGTGTGAGCAGCTATCCCAAAGGCTTTTATGATTTTTTCTCTGAAGTTAGTATGAACATCAGTGTTTGTAAAAATGGATGATCAAGTAGCCATAGCACACATACCCCAGAAGGGAGGGACAAGATCACACTACCTAAAATTGTTGGTGCAGAAAATGTTCCCTTTGGCATGGGCTCGTCTCCCTTCTCCGGTAACCTGGGGCTTGCAGACCCTCTCGTTGCCAGTTGCCATTATCAGTCTACATTCAGCCTAATTACAAATACTTTTCTAAGCTGTGGAACCCTAACTATTGACCTTTTCACATCACCATAAAGCAATTTCCTCCCTCAATTTTGCTCCCTGATTTTATCAATGAAAGCATGGGCAGGAGATGCACTGGTATTAAAATGGCTAAGCAATATGTGATATGCATCTCCTCTGATCCCAATCATGACAAAGGTACAGAGGGAAAAAGCCAATGTTATTCTGATAGCTTCAATCTGGCCTAGAAGTGTTTGCTTTCTGCTGCTTCTATGTATGATTGAAGTTTGTATTAGTGCCCTCACCACTTCCAGTAGAGCCTATGAAAATCTGTGCCAGCAGCTCTGGAGAATGAGCAGGGCAATTTGCAAAGATTAGGGTGTTCAAAAGAAGTAACCTTTGAGTTGCAACAAAATAAGCATCCTTCCACCTTAAAATGATATCAACTTCATTGGAGGAATTTTCGTTTGTGGTGTTCTGAAAAAGTTTTGATCCAAAAAGGTATGATGCATTTTAGATTCTAGAGTTTTTAATGGATCCTACATTGAGAACACTTTAGCCCTAAGAACATTTAGAATGGACAAGGATTTGTTAAGTGATATACCCCTAGTAGCTAGACTGGGACATAGTTTTCAAAAGCGTAGGCCGATTATACAGGGTAAGGTTCCTTGCTCAGACTTACTTTTAGTTATGAGTGTCGTAAACAAATATTTGTGAACCTCTAATGCAGCACACGTATTGTTTTCAGAGCCATAACATCAGGTAGGCGAGTGGGTGAGCTTGGAGCTCTGTTTTGCCATGAACCTTATATGTACAGTGATGAGAATGTAGCCTTTCAGGCAAAGATGTAGTCAGGTTTTTGTTTGTCACAGGAACTACATGTTTCTGTGCTAAAAGATACACTTCAAGATTCAGGTTTGTGTATGTTAGCACTACAAATTGTCCTATAGAGGATGGTTTATTTTAGGAAAACATGCTTTTTTAAGTTTGGTTCCCCAGGGAAAGGTGGCAGGGACACTAAGAAGAAGGATATGGCTATATTACTCACAAACAATCTTCATTATATTGAAACTGCACTTCTGCCTGTCTGTCTTTAGGACCCACCCTTCAAGGGCTTCGTCACCCTTTTTTTTGCTTGATATTATGCAATTTACTTTGAGAGGAGGGAAGCCTTACCATGAGAGGGGTGAAGTAAAATTATTAGCATTAATCAAATATTTCCCATCACTCTTGTAAGGGCAGACAAGGAAGTTTAGTTTTGAAATAATGACGATTATCAGTACCCTAGTGATCTCTTAGTGAGAGTCCTGAAAAGGGTCTTCTGAAACTCGGGTAGTCAGAAGTCTTCGACAAACTACTGGGCATATTTATAATCCATTCGCCAAATTTACGTAATTTTGTTTACGCAAACTCGGCACAAAGCTAACTCCATAGTTATATTTTGATGTTAGACAAGTCAAATGTCAAAATATTAGAGTTTGCACCATTTTTTAGATGCGTGGACCTACCTTGCGTCAATGAGATGCAAGGTAAGAGTATCCATCTAAAAAATGGTGCTAACCTCATAGCCCCATATTTATCCCCTGTGCTAAAATGACGCACAGGTGGGAGGAGTGGCTAGGTCAGACCAGGCGTTAGGGGACCTGTGGAATGGGTCCACAGGTGCCCTCCTCAAGCCCCAGGAACACCCCCACCCACACCAGAGGGACACCGGAGGATGGGTGACCCCATCCTAGGTTATGTATAGGTAAGTATATTTTTCAAAAACATTAAAGTGCCATCTGGAGGCCAACTTGGGGCCACGTGCATGGCACACGGTGCAATGGCCATGGCCAAGGGACACTGGTCCCCTTTACTGGCCATTGCAGTGGTGGACATGACTCCTGTCTTTTGTTAGATAGGAGCCATGAGGTATGGATGGTTTTGTGTCAGAAAATGACACTAGGCTGGTTAGAGGCATTTTATTTTACCTATAACCAGCCTAATGCCATTTTTTGGTGCAAAACCCCCTTCTATACCACCACCAATCCACCCAATGTCACTTTGTTTTACACTAGCCCACCCTTTGCTGGCACTCAGGAATGGCGCAATTTCTGCAGGTGAACAAAAATTTCCTCTAATGAAACAGGCAGCCTCCATCAGGGTCGGACCGGCCTGTAGGGCAATCAGGGAGTGCCTGGTGGGCTGATCTGAAAAATCACTCTGTGGGCCAGTTTTTTAGCAGTTTGTGGGTGTGCTCTATGGCAAGGTGGGACGATTTTTGCTGTTGATTTTCCTGATATTGCCATAAACATTGCCAGCAGCAAACACAAATGCGCACACAAATGCGCACAGTCTCTAGTTCCTTGCAAAAAATACAAAAACATACAGTGTGTATTTACAAGTTCAATATTGATTTGCAAATGTGTGGCACTATTTTAGCTATCTGGTTCGCTGCTATGATGACTGGGCCTAATTTTTGTCCCAGGCCGATCCTGACCTCCATAAACATTTTTATGACTAAAATTGATGAGGCTTTCTAGAGGCCAGATTTTTGATAGAAACATTGTTAAAAATTAGCAGATGATTGTTGTGGACTAGGAACATGGGATCAGGAAATAATGCATTTTTCCTTTTGGAATCAAGATTACAAAGAGCTGCAATTAGTTATTACCAAACACATTGGACTGGAAAAGCTACCTTAAGATGTATCTTAAAAAATGTAAAAAGGAATAAGTATCAACGGTTCCAGATTATCTGTTGTAGACTTTGATACATATCTTTAAATTGATACCATGGACTGGCATTTCTGAATCCTAATATATGAGCAATAATTTAGGTAGCACAATTTTACTTCCTCTTTACGTTTTTGGGTGATCATAAAAGGATTTTCAAAAAGGTCCTTTTTACCTATTATGGTGAATGTCTTCCCCATCTATTACCAGACAATCCAGAATACAAAAGCTGACCAACTCTGCCTCTAGATTTCGCCAAGACTTGATCCACAATAACTGCGAGGCTAACCCCTACATTGCCTCTAGATAAGGGAGACTTACTTCTTCATGGCAAATCAATGTTGTAGAGGCCAGGGGAACCAACAATAGACTTCGTAAAAAACAATTCCCAACTTTCTGAAGGATTTCCACATTTGTATGCCCCACAGGAACGTGCCAAATGCACCTACATTTCTTTAATGGGACCCACCTTTTTAGCAAATCTATAAATTGCATTTATATTGATTTTAAGGCTCTGTGCCCTGGCAGTTAAGAGCACTTTCCACTGAGAGGAGAAGCTAAATAAACCACCCAAGTAATTAAACTACTTTCTCCAGGGTAGAATACCCCATGACATAAGTTTTAGTTTTAGTAGTACATGGCCCGCAAATCATAACATAGGATTTAGACTGATTCCTCCTGATATCCAAGTTACCCATAAAATTAGAAAATGCGTCCAATAGAATTTGCAACCCATTTGCCAGAGACACAATTAACATTGCGTTGTCAGTGTAGAATAAAATTGTTATTTTTTTCCCCTCCTATACAAGGAATGTCCTTCATTACCTCATCCAAACGTTTGGGAATTCCATTTATATGTAACAATAAAAAAAAAGGAGCAAGGATGCATCCCTGTCTTATGCTACACATGGATAACTTATGGGGGCTTGTTTCATCCTGCTGGCCATATTGAACTTGAAACATCAGATTCTGGTGAAGACATTTAATTAATAATAAAAGCTCAGGTTCATCACCCATAGATTCCATCGTTGACCACAATTTACCAGGACAGAGGCACTTGAAAGATAAATAAATGCTAGGTGAAGCAATACCTTGTCTGCCTGAACATGTTTCCCTAGTATAAAGCAGAGATTTAGACATTTATCTTAAGTGCCCAGTTCTGGCCTATACCTGAACTGGATGTTTGACAAAATTTCATTTTCAGTACCCCACGATTCCAGCCATTTAGAAAGGACCGTGCCAAGTATTTTCATGTTGGAATGTATTGATATGGGTCGATAACAGTATGGAGAATGATAAATATAGAACGTTCCCAAAAGTTCGGGATTTGTTCTATACACATTAGTTAGAAGAGGAGCCCACAGGTACATGTTAGATTTAAAAATATCTGCAGGCACCCCGTCCGGACCTAGAGCTTTCCCTGTGTCACATTTATTAATGGCATTAATTACTTATTGTACTTCAATGTTAGCCAGAGGGTCCTGGGAACTTCAGCCAGACAGATCTAAGTCCTGGTTTGGAGTGGTACTAAGGAAATAAAGTAGTGTCAGATTGAAAAATAGCTGAAAAATGAGCCACTCATAGTTCCACAGGGATCACTACCTTACTCTTTGGAGTATCCCTAATTGAAAAGAAAGGCAAGTTATTTGTATCTCAAAATAATTTGTTATCTCCAACTGAAGCTGCTAATTGAAGTTCTTCCCATGTCCTCTCCTCTATCCTTGATTTATAATGATTTCTTTAATCTCCCCCACCAGGCAATAATTCATTTTTAGAAGGGCCTTCAGGCTTCTATGAGCTAAAGAACATTCTCGATTAAACTGTCTATGCAGGGGCTTTTCCCATAAGGGCTTATCTGTAATTAAGTTGTCTGAGATAGCTTTATGCAAGTTCTCAAAGCATTCTCGTACAACTTACGCTGGTGTATATGCTGATAAACAAGTTGATATTAAGGCCAAGTTCTGCCAACAATCTGCCTGGTAAAATGTTCTATCTTTACCATTTCCCACTTTATTATCAGTCCCTTCTTATTTGGATACAACATACTACTGTACTTGGGTGCGTTAAGATCCCTTTGCTGGTGATTCAAAAATAGGAGCAGAGGACTGTGATTGTTGATGGTGTTTATAACAACTATGAAGTCCACAGTGGAACATGCCAATTTAGAAGACTATACAATGAATCAATGCAGCCCCCCCTAACCCATTCTGTGAAGGTCCGATGTCTGCTCACCTTCCTTTCTACCAAGTCATTTTCTAGAACTAAGTTGCACTTTAAAATAAGGCAATTCAAAGTTATCCCATAAGGCAAGTTTTTAAAATGTGTCAGGTTTTCCCTTAGTTCATTCATAGAACCACAAACCGATTCCCCACCATGCTCACAAAGACTGATTTTAAAAACATCAACCCTGCATTCCATGGCCCTACGCTTGACTGTCAGGAGGAACAAGGCCACAAAATTGTCAAAAGGGACAATTTCCTCCGGTGTCAATTGACTAAAATTATTATGATAGCAATTCACTAACCTAATATCATATTCCTTTAGTCTGGAATGTAAAAAAAAGAAAGGAGAAGACCACATTTTTGCCACGTGGGATGAGAGGATTTGAACAGTTACAAAGGTTGCTAAACCTCTCTTGGCTCTTCCTGCGGGTGACGGATGAGTAGACTCCCGAAAGGCATGACAGACATTTAGATAAAACTCTCCTGTCATCCATGTTTCCTGTAGACATGCAATATCTCTGAAGCTTATGAATTCAATCCAGTCTGGATATTCAAGTTTTGAATGAACCCCAGCCCACCACAGCTGGGGTCGAACTCCGGACAACTTCATTAGACTGTGCATGTAAAGAAGGATGAGGATCAAGACGTGGTGCCACAGTGAGGAGTCAGTCTGTTTGGTCCAGATTTGAAATCGGCTTATATCTATTTAATGTAGACACTGAGAAAAGTGCAGAGTTTGACGATAAGGGAGGGGGAGGAGAAAGTTTAGAGGGCAGAGTACTTTTACCCTAAGCCCCTAGCCCTGGTGCAGGTAAAAAAAAGCACATTTTTTTTAAATTCACAGTGACATTTGTGAATCGTCATTTAAAAATGCTTTGGCCCCCGGGTGTGCCAGGTCCTCGGGCAGTGTGGTTTCATAATAGGAGGGAGGTACATTGGGTCACCTCCTAAAGCTTTTAAAAGCCCCGGTGACCACCACCTCCCTGGGGCTCTTCTTATTAAATATGCGGAATATAAATATGGACCCCCCCCCCGGACCACAACCTCCTGGGTTTATATTTGTATTGAACTAATGGGCGTCAAGCCCCCCTCCTCTCCTGGGGACCACCACCTCTCTGGGGCTACTTTTAGAAAGTATGCAAGGGGGCATGCACCCCCACCTCCCTTGGGCAACCTACAAAGTAAATATAAGGGGGAGTCCTGCAGAACCCCCCAGGCCCTGGGGGCCACCACCTTCCCAGTGCTATTTTCAGAAAGTATGTGGGTGCTGCATGACCTCCCCATGCCCTAGGGGCCACTACCTCCCTGGGGCAATATGCAAAAGATATATAAGTGGGGGACCTGTGCCCCCGTGCTAGTGGAGCCACCTCCCTGGGGCTACAAAATGAGTTACATAGGTGCTTTGCTGTAGACCCCTGGCCTTGGGGACCACCACCTCCCCAAGGGCAAAAATCAATTCATGAAGAGGAGGCTCACAGCCCTCCTCTTGGAGCCATACATGGCCCTGGACACGGCTACTCCCTATGGCCAGCCCCTGCTATCTCCCAAGGTGCTACCCTTGGGAGGTAGCTGTTTGCTTAAAGCAAACATTCTGCTTTCAGCAAGCTGGAGCTGTCAAAATGCTCCTGCTTGCTGAAAGTGGAGTTTTCATCTCTTTCATTGCCTGCTAACATACGGGCAGGTAAAGAAATAAAAACATTGCTCCACACGCAGGGAGCTGCAATTTGTAGTTACTACAATTCATGCTGTAAGGTAATTATAACTAACGTCCTCACCGTGCACTGCTAATTACCCCAGATATTACAGCACTCATGACATATTTTATGACATCATTGATAACATCACTTTAAATTTTCTTGTAAAGTATTTATCAAAAAACTGGGCATAGCGAGGGTGCAAGTTATAGTTACCTTAGTCAAGAGTTATGGTTACTTCAGATAACTGTAACTATAACTGCTGAATTTCTATAGTTTTGTGCGAGTAAATTCAGAATCTAACTATAACGTCCCTGTAACCCAGAGGTCTTAAAACTAGGGGGTGCCCCCCCCTAGGGGGGCCTCAAGTGATTCCTGGGGGGCGCCAGGCTCTGGTTAAAAGAAGCATTATACAGATAAGGGCTTTGTTTCAAGCAGAAGCATGCTACTTCATTTTTAAAAAAGTAAAAATTCTTAACTGCAATGTTTAAATAGGTCTAGACATATTTAAACATTTCCATCTTTATAAAATAATTGTGAAAAATTCTGAGGGGGGCCCAATGATTTTTAGTTTTCAACTGGGGGAGTGCGGCATTAAAAAGTTTGGTGAACACTGCTGTAACCTTTAGAAGTGAATTTCAATGTTTTTTTAATTCTACTTTCTTACCATGACGTCCCTATAACCTCTGTTTTTTCAGTGAATCAATCTATCTATCTATCTATCTATCTATCTATCTATCTATCTATCTATCTATCTATCTATCTATCTATCTATCTATCTATCTGTCTGTCTGTCTATCTATCTATCTATCTAGAAATAAATATACTGTATATACATAAATAGTTGTGGTCACCACTAGGTAGTTATAGGACCATGATTCTTTAGAAAAAATGTTTTTTGACTTGCCTATATCATTGGCACAGTTTGACAAATATTCCCAAAACTTAAAAAAAAATATGCTGATGATTCTGGTTGTGAATGGAAAATTTCAGGGTGATCCGTTGGGGCCAAGAAAAGGGGGGGGGGTCAAAAAAGTCCAATAAGGCCTTTAGACACAACTACAGCCCAAACCATTAGACAGAATTACACCAACTTTGGCAGAAAGTTAGCTTTCGGTGTGCAGATTACGCTTTCACATGTTTGATGTAAATCCATTCAGTAGTTTTCGAGATATTAAAGGGAAAATAAATGTGTATATCTAGGGACGCGGATCCTTCACAATGTATTTACAAATAATGACAAGCTTAAACTTTAAACCAGGAAATGTTGGCAGCCATCTTGGGACTCAGCTTCAGCCCAGTCCCACAAAATAGAAGAAAAAAAAGACAAGGGGCCAGGGTAGAGTCACCCTGACCCCTTAGCTCTGGTGGTGGGGTCCCAGAGGTACCCCTTTAACCGCACTAAAATGCATTTTAAAACAGAATGCTGTAAATTCACAAATTTCCTGCAAATAATTAAAAATAAACAAGCATGGGCTCCCACGCTTGTTTCTGTTAGGCCCCTAGGTGGGCCAGGTCCTGGGGACGTTTACATTTTTAATGCAGTGGGCCTCTGCCGCCCCAGGGACCAATAACTCCATGGGGCTTTTAGAAAATGAAATGAGGGGTCCACCCTGCTCCCCCACAACCACAGGGACCACCACTTCCCCAGAGCTTCACACAATTGCAACAGGGGGGCCCCTTGAGCCCCAGGGGCCACCAACACCCCAGGGCTTCAAGCAATTGTAATGGGGGTCTCCTGACGACCCCTCCAAGCCCCAAGGGACCTTCACCTTATTGGGGCTTCAAATGAATATAACACAGGGGCACCTGCCCCTCCCTGCAGCCCCAGGGTCTGCCACTTACCTGGGGCAGGGATGAATTTGTGTGCGGGCTGTGTGCCCACCCCCATAGCCCTAGGGAGTGCTACCTCCATGGGACATTGCTCAAATTGTGTGTGGGGGGCCACGTGTCCCCCTCAACCCCGAGAACGACCACCTTCCTGGGGCATTGCTGAAATTGCATGCAGGAGGCCACACAACCACCCACCAACTCCAGGACCACCACCTCCCCAGGGCTTTCCTGCAATTAAGAGCAGGTGGACACTCAGCCCCCCCAGCTCACTGGGGACCACCACCTCCCCAGGGCAAATGTAAAAATAGAAAAGGGTTCCATTTTGGACCCCCCAGCCCAGGGACCTCCACCTCCAGGGGCTATACTGATTAGAGGAAACGCCCCCTAGAGGAGACACTGATGGCCCTGGGGACCGCCACTCTCCACGACCGGCTCCTGCTATGTCTCAGGATGCCCACTGCCAGACATAGCTTTTCACTGTGGCTTGGGGGCAACTTTTACAGCTGCTACCAAGTCACAGCAAACATTCTGCTTGCAGTGAGGGAGAGCTGTCAAAAAGCTGTCCCTCACTGCGAGCAGAGGTTTCCTTAGTCTCCCTGCTCATGGAGAAACAGGCAGATACAGAGGAAATATTTATCTCACAGGGAGGGAGCTGTTTTAGCAGATCCCTCTCTGTGACAGCAATGCTGGCTCCCACAGGAGGTAGGGAGCCAGCTGGGACTGTGGAAGCCTTTAGGCTCCCCCCGGGTCCTCAACATTGTGACTGGGTGCCCTGGGTGGGGGGTTGTGTGGGGTTGAGTGTGCTGAAGCCTCTGTGCAGCACAGGGTTGGGAGGTTTTAGATGTTGGCCACAGGGCCTGGCCAGTGGCCACGCCCTGCAGCCAACCCCCACTGTGCATACCCAAAGGCCATCCACAGGGTGGGGTTGGGTTGTTATAGGGTTGCCCACAGCGCCTTGCCGAAGCCCACATGAGGTGATGGTTGGATTAACGTATAGTAATGAAAATTACTTTACATAACAAAAAAACTTAGAAATTCACTGAAAAAAAACAAAGATTGCAGGGACGTTATAGTTAGCAAATAGAATTAAAAAAATCTTTGGAATTCACTGAAAAAAACAAAGGTTACAGGGATATTATACTTAGGTTCTGAATTTACTCATACAAAACCATAGAAAGTAAGCAGTTACAGTTAGAGTTCTTTCTTGTAACTATAACTTGTGCACTGCTGATCACCCCAGATATTACAGCAGTCATGAGAACTTCTATAATGTCCTTAAAAGTATAAATGTAACATTAGCAGTCAAATTTGTGAAGAAAAACCTGTACTATATATATATATTAGTGCAGAATATCAACTAACAGTATGGGGGTCATTCCAACCCTGGTGGTCGGTGTTAAAGCGGCGGCCAAACCGCCAACAGGCAGGCGGTAAAAAAAAAGGAATTCTGACCCTGGCGGAAACCTCCAACAGAGACCGCCACTTTAACACTCCGACCGCCACGGCGGGACAAACAAACAGCGCGGCGGTCACCGCCAACAGACAGGCGGGAGACAATGTACCGCCCACCCTATCACAACCCACCAATCCGCCACCTTTTTCGGGGCGGTAGCCCCGCCGATAAAAACACGGCGGAAACAGCCATTACGAATGGAAAACGCTCACCTCTACACACTCCACGAGGAATCTGGACAGCATGGAACCCGAACTACACATCCTACCAGCTATTGTCTTCCTGCTCCTCTACCAGGAGCACGAACGCCGGCGCAGAAGACAACGGTGAGTACTGCACCTACGACACAGGGGAGGGGGGAGGCAAAAAATTATGGGGACACACATACGCGACACACCCACCCACACCCACAACTACATACACATCAATGCAGAGCAACAACTCAGAGTGACACCCCCAAACCCCCCGGAAGAATGCAAAGACAAAATAAAATGATCATGAAATTTGAAGTATATTGTACGGCTAAGTAAAAAAATATATCATACATCTATAACTATATATACAGATGTAAATTATCCTGTCCAAATTGGGTATCAGCCATTGTTTGTGGGCCAATGGGCCTAAACACATGGGCAAAGCCCACACAGGATACCCGACTCCAATGGAGAGAACACTGCAGGGGCATCAGATAGCAAAACTACTGGCACCTCAGGGGGAAGGGAAGGGGGGGCACCTCAGCCAGATGAGTCCACCACGCCAGATCCATGAGGGGCCTCCATGGCCACTGTTCAATCCTGGGGAGTGCAAAGCCACAGTCTCACAAGTCTCTACAGTGGGTGGATTGCCCACTGTGCCATCCTGGGGAGTGCAAAGCCACAGTCTCACAAGTCTCTACAGTGGGTGGATTGCCCACTGTGCCAACCTGGGGAGTGCAAAGCCACAGTCTCACAAGTCTCTACAGTGGGTGGATTGCCCACTGTGCCATCCTGGGGAGTGCAAAGCCACAGTCTCACAAGTGGATTACAGAATCCACTGTTTCTGGAGGAGGCATGGTACCCAGAGTGCTTCGTGCAGCCCTGCCCGACACAGATGCGGGCCTGCCCCTTCTGCCAATTGGCCAGCGGTGCTTGAGACGGCGGTGCCCAGCGGAGCGGTGCAGAGACGGCGGTGCCCAGCGGAGCGGTGCTTGAGTTGAATGGCCCAGCGGAGCGGTGCTTGAGATGAAGGGCCCAGCGGAGCGGTGCAGAGACGGCGGTGCCCAGCGGAGCGGTGCTTGAGTTGAAGGGCCCAGCGGAGCGGTGCTTGAGATGAAGGGCCCAGCAGAGCGGTACTTGAGATGAAGGGCCCAGCAGAGCGGTGCAGAGACGGCGGTGCCCAGCGGAGCGGTGCTTGAGTTGAAGGGCCCAGAAGAGCGGTGCATAGACGGCGGTGCCCAGAGGAGCGGTACTTGAGATGAAGGGCCCAGCGGAGCGGTGCTTGAGATGAAGGGCCCAGCGGAGCGGTGCTTGAGATGAAGGGCCCAGCGGAGCGGTGCTTGAGATGAATGGCCCAGCGGAGCGGTGCTTGAGATGAAAGGCCCAGCGGAGCGGTGCTTGAGATGAAGGGCCCAGCGGAGCGGTGCAGAGACGGCAGTGCCCAGCGGAGCGGTGCTTGAGTTGAAGGGCCCAGCGGAGCGGTGCAGAGACGGCGGTGCCCAGCAGAGCGGCGCTTGAGTTGAAGGGCCCAGCGGAGCGGTGCAGAGACGGCGGTGCCCAGCGGAGCGGTGCTTGAGATGAAGGGCCCAGCGGAGTGGTGCAGAGACGGCGGTGCCCAGAGGAGCGGTGCTTGAGTTGAAGGGCCTAGCGGAGCGGTGCTTGAGATGAAGGGCCCAGCGGAGCGGTGCTTGAGATGAAGGGCCCAGCGGAGCGGTGCAGAGACGGCGGTGCCCAGCGGAGAGGTGCTTGAGTTGAAGGGCCCAGCGGAGCGGTGCTTGAGATGAAGGGCCCAGCGGAGCGGTGCTTGAGATGAAGGGCCCAGCGGAGTGGTGCTTGAGATGAAGGGCCCAGCGGAGCGGTGCAGAGACGGCGGTGCCCAACGGTGCGGTGCTTGAGTTGAAGGGCCTAGCGGAGCGGTGCTTGAGATGAAAGGCCCTGTTCAGCGGTTCTTGAGACGGCGGTGCCCTGTTCAGCGGTTCTTGACTTGAAGGGCCCTGTTCAGCGGTGCTTGAATTGAAAGGCCCTGTTCAGTGGTGCTTGACTTGAAGGGCCCTGTTCAGCGGTTCTTGAGACGGCGGTGCCCTGTTCAGCGGTTCTTGACTTGAAGGGCCCTGTTCAGCGGTGCTTGACTTGAAGGGCCCTGTTCAGCGGTTCTTGAGACGGCGGTGCCCTCTTCAGCGGTTCTTGACTTGAAGGGCCCTGTTCAGCGGTGCTTGACTTGAAGGGCCCTGTTCAGCGGTTCTTGAGACGGCGGTGCCCTGTTCAGCGGTTCTTGACTTGAAGGGCCCTGTTCAGCGGTGCTTGACTTGAAGGGCCCTGTTCAGCGGTGCTTAACTTGAAGGGCCCTGTTCAGAGGTTCTTGAGACGGCGGTGCCCTGTTCAGCGGTTCTTGACTTGAAGTGCCCTTTTCAGCGGTGCTTGACTTGAAGGGCCCTGTTCAGCGGTTCTTGAGACGGTGGTGCCCTGTTCAGCGGTTCTTGACTTGATGGGCCCTGTTCAGCTGTGCTTGACTTGAAGGGCCCTGTTCAGCGGTTCTTGAGACGGCGGTGCCCTGTTCAGCGGTTCTTGACTTGAAGGGCCCTGTTCAGCGGTGCTTGACTTGAAGGGCCCGGTTCAGCGGTTCTTGAGACGGCGGTGCCCTGTTCAGCGGTGCTTGGCTTGAAGGGCCCTGTTCAGCGGTTCTTGAGACGGCGGTGCCCTGTTCAGCGGTTCTTGACTTGAAGGGCCCTGTTCAGCGGTTCTTGAGACGGCGGTGCCCTGTTCAGCGGTGCTTGGCTTGAAGGGTCCTGTTCAGCGGTGCTTGACTTGAAGGGCCCTGTTCAGCAGTGCTTGGCTTGAAGGGCCCTGTTCAGCGGTGCTTGACATGTGTGTCTAGGTCACCAGATCCGGCCATTACATGGATTTCACTCGCCACCTGACATGTGGCTGCTGGGCCCTTCATGCACATCTGTCTTCTTGCTTGCGGGGCCCTCCTGTGCTGCTGTCCCGGGCCCGTGGGTGTCCTCCTGCACACCTGGAATGGGGCTGGTGGGGCCCTCCTGGGCAGCTCACCTGCTGTCGGACTTGTCGGGCGTGCTGCCCTTGCCACCCTTCCCTGCTCGTCTGTGGCTCTTTCCTCCCTTTGGCGGTGTGCCAGGTGGCACCCACTCCCTGACGGTGCCAGGGTAGTGCGTTTGGAGCCTGCTGTCTTTGGCCTCTCGCACCGGGCACTGGCTTTCTTGGCTTTTTTTTCAGGGGGTGGGCTGGCCGTCTCTTTACTCCTAGCCGAAGTAGCTGGCCTTGAAGGTGGTGGACTCCAAAATCCTTGGACTATTGTCTTTGTAGGTCCAGGTTTTGTGGTGGCTGAGGTGCTGATTGGAGTCTTATGAGATGGAGGGGGTGGGTCAGTTGTTGGAAAGAGGTCAAGGTTGGAAAGGAAAATCAATTTAGAAAGACAGGGACGGGTAGTTGTAGTGGGTATGGGAGTGGAGGAAGAGGATGTGGTTGTAGGAGAGTGAAGTCTGGTGTCTTTGGGTGCAGGTGCTTGTGCTGGAGGCTGTCGTGAGGTGGATGGCTGTTGGGTGGGTGGCTGCCTGCGTTTGTGTGGTTTGGAAGAGGGGGTGACAGACACACTGGGAGAGGACACAGGGGACGTGCAAATGGTAGTGGGGGTGGTGACTGCACGTGTGCGGAGTGTTCTGGTGGGTGTGCTGGTGATGGGCGTAGTGGCTGAAGATGTTGTGCATGCAAGTGTGAGTGGAGACGTCACAGGGAGGGAGGAGGGAGACGAAGAGGAGGGGGACACAGAGGAGGCAGTGGCTGTTGGCATGTCTGCATGTGGATGTTGCTTGGGTGAATGCTTGTGTGATGTGTGGTGCTTATGTCTGGATGAGCTTCCCTTGGGTGTTGAGGTGTGTGCAGGCTGGTCTGTAGGTGTGTCTGGGATAGGCAGAGGTACATGGGAGTGGGACTGGGTTGAGGAAGTTGGAGGAGGGAGGCAGGAGACAGGGACAATGGCTGCCGTCAGTGCTGAGGCCAGAGCGTTGAACGATCGCTGATGGGCAGCCTGACCCGAATGAATACCCTCCAGGTATGCATTGCTCCGGTGCACCTCCCTTTCTACACCCTGGATGGCATTCAAAAGGGTTGACTGCCCAACAATGAGTGTCCTCAGGAGGTCAATGACCTCCTCACTGAGGGCAGCAGGGGTAACTGGGGCAGGGCCTGAGGTGCCTGGGGCGAAGGAGATGCCCACCTTCCTGGGTGAGCGGGCACGGGGCGAACGCTGAGGGGCTGCTGGGAGGGCAGAGCTGGTGGGCTGGGTGGCGGCTGTACCTGTTGTTGTGGTGGGCACGGATGTTGCTGCCATCACAAGGGAGCTCCCTTCCGAGGACGTGTCTGTGTCGCTGGTGTCACCACGTGTCCCCGCTGTGGAGCTCCCCTCGCCCTCCGTCTCACTGGTGAAATCCGAGTCAGTTGCATGGCCCTCCATGGCCATTTGAGATGCAGCTCCTTCGTGCTCCGATGCCACTTCTCCTCCGCCTGATGATGCTAATGCACACATGAACAGGAAGACCACCAAAAAAGGGGGAGGGGGTGGAGAAACAAAGACATGTTGAGTGCATGCATTGGCGACACCGTTGGCAGAGAGGACAGACACAGAAGCCCCCTGCACTACGACGCGCACGTGGGGTACACTACTCAATCCGTGGGACATGGCCTACAAGCCTATGGACGACAACTCCACACATAGGTGACACAGGGCCATGAATAGCTGTACTAGGCAACCTACAGAGGTGGGGGGCGGGGGCACAGGGGCCTTGCCTAACGGAGGGGCCTAGCCTACAGAAATCGCCCTGGCCTAGGGATACCCACAGCCCTCCTCCCCCACCCAGAAACCTCCAATGTGCGCAAAATCAGCAGAATGTGCTTGTACTCACCCCCTTGTGTCTGCTGTGATGTCCTCACGTGCCCATCCAAATCGGGGTAGGCCACCGCCAGGATCCGGGACATCAGGGGGGTCAAGGTACGACTGGCACCCCTCCTACGTTGGGAGGCCATCCCCAGCAGAGCCTCTGCGGTCTTCCTGCTCATGCGGCGGATGTCCTCCCACCTCTTCCGGCAGTGGGTGCCCCGTCTGTTGTGGACCCCCAGGGTCCGGACGTCCTTGGCGATGGCACGCCAAATGTCGATTTTCTGATGGGCGCTGACCTATGTGACATGTACAGGGGGAGAAAATAAAAAATCATCACCTTCTGCAGGCTCGATGTGAGTGGCCCCCCATCCCCACCCTTGCCATGTGGCACATGCTCTCATCTGTCATTTGATGCATGCCTCATTCGCTCCCCTCCCCACCATCTTTCATTCACCCCACTCAACCCAGGCATTGGCCACAAAGCATGGTCCCAGTGTACTTACCTGTTGGTCTGGAGGACCCTAGAGTAGCGCATACTGGGGGAGGACCCCATCCACGAGTTTCTCCAATTCTTCAGAAGTGAAGGTAGGGGCCCTTTCCCCAGTCGCAGCAGCCATTGTCTCTTCCAGACCGAGGTCACAGCAGCACTTGCAGTATAGGTCCTCTCCTGTGGATGATCAGGTATTGAGTGATTAAGCAGATAGAAAATGGCGGTCACGCCCGCGGCGGTGCGTACCGCGACCACCGGCGCACATCGTCATTGGCTCCTGAAACCCATAGGGTTCAATGTTAACCAATGCGGCTTTGCGCCGCGGTCTTTGACTGCCTACCGCCACGGTGTGCCACGCCAGCGCATTGACCTCACATCCCACTGTTGCACTTCACAGGTCAGGCAGCCGCCATTTCAAGGACCCCCATATCTTAATTTCTACTGCGTCACACATGCCTAGGCCTTGCATCAACACTCATAAAAGCCATTCAATGCATTGAGAATTGTGTACTGTGCAAGCTGTGGGAACGTACCTGTGGGTTGTTTGACTCTGTGCTCCATGTTGTCCTTCCTAGGCACCGTCCACTGGGACTTGCGAGGAGATGGAGGAATCTTCCCGTGTACAGACCGCTGGTGGACCTGTCGACAATGGAAGAAAGACATGTCATACTGACATACAGGCTTGACAGAGCCACTATACAGGAACTGTGTGCCTAGCTGGAGCCAGACCTGATGTCACCCATCCGCCAACCCACAGGGATCCCCCCTCTAGTGCAGGTTCTGTCAGTACTCCATTTTTTGGCAAGTGGGCCATTTCAAACAACAGTGGCCATTTCATCAGGGATGTCTCAGCCTATGTTTTCCAAGGTGGTGTCCAGAGTGTTGTCTGCCCTGCTGAAATACATGCGGAGCTACATTGTTTTCCCTGAGGTGGGCGATTTGGCTACAGTGAAGGGTGATTTCTATGCGCTTGGACATATTCCCAACATTATTGGTGCAATTGATGGGACACATGTTGCTTTGGTCCCCCCCAGCACGAGTGAACAGGTGTACAGGAACAGAAAAAGTTATCATTCCATGAATGTCCAGGTGGTCTGTTTGGCTGACCAGTACATCTCCCATGTAAATGCCAAGTTCCCTGGGTCAGTGCATGACGTGTACATCATGCGAAATAGCAGCATCCCTTACATGATGGAACTACTTCAGAGACACCGTGTGTGGCTAATTGGTGACTCTGGTTACCCCAACCTGTCATGGCTACTGACCCCAGTGAGGAATCCCAGGACAAGGGCAGAGGAACGGTACAATGAGGCCCATGGGCGTACTAGGAGGGTGATCGAGCGGACCTTCGGCCTCCTGAAGGCCAGGTTTAGGTGCCTCCATATGACAGGTGGATCCCTAATGTACTCACCAAAGAATGTGTGCCATATCATCGTGGTCTGCTGTATGCTTCACAACCTGGCTTTGCGACGCCAGGTGCCTTTCCTGCAGGAGGATGGTCTAGATGGTGGTGTTGTGGCAGCTGTGGAGCCTGCGGAGAGTGAAGAGGAGGAAGACGAAGAGGACGACACAGACAACAGGGACACAGTAATACAGCAGTATTTTCAATGACATACAGGTAAGAATCAACACCGGCATTTTACATTTACTTAAAGTCTCCTGCCTCTCTACTGTCTGAGTTCCCCCCCAGTGTATGTTAACTGAGTTGTGACTTTCCCTTCCAATTTCAAAGATGTGGGCCCCACTCCGTGACCTCTGCTTTGTTTCCCCATGGACTACAGCTGTGAGACAGTGGTATGGTGTCATCACAATGTAACTGGACATTTTGGCACGGTTCTGTGTAATACATTTGTTCAAAAATACAGGCAGACTCCAGATTATTTTTGGTGCAATAAGTGTGTTTATTAAAGTGCTCAATTTTGGGTAATGGTTGCAATTCGGTGATGGGTGATGGTGGAGGAATGTTCATGGCAGATTCCAGATTTTCAGTCTCACTGGTGCATTGTCCATATGCCTGTGGAAGGTGGAGCAGGGGCAGTTTAAGGTTGGACAGGGTGACAATGTGGGACAGTGGGATGACAATCAGGGGGTATCCTTTCCTGGCGGGGGTCTTGGCATCTTACTCTGTCTTCTTCCTAGATCTCAGGCCCCGCTTGCGGGGTGGTTCTCCTTCTGCAGGGGGTGGGGTTCTGGTGGCCTGTTGTTCTTGTGTCGGGGCCTCCTGTCCACTAGCGCCGGTGGAGGTGGTAGCCTGTTCTTGGTCCATGCTAGTGACAGGGGCCCTTTGTGGTGCCACATGGTCCCGCAATGTGCTGACAATCTGATTGAGAGCCACAACGATGGTGCCCATTGCGGAACTGATGTTTCTGAGTTCTTCCCTGAACCCCATAAACTGTTCCTCCTGCAGTACCTGGATCTCCTGGAACCTGGCCAGGACCGTAGCCATCGTCTCCTGGGAGTGGTGGTATGCTCCCATGATGGAGGATAGGGCCTCGTGGAGAGTGGGTTCCCTGGGCCTGACCCCCCCTCTGTCGCACAGTAGCCCTCCCAGTTCCCCTGTTTCCCTGGGCCTCTGTCCCCTAGACCGTGTGCCCACTATGCCCACTACCACTGCCCCCAGGTCCCTGTTGTTGTTGGGGTGGTGGGTTAACCTGGGTGCCCTGTAGTGGTGGACACACCGCTGCTTGACGTGTCCTGGAGACAGAGGCATGGGCCCGCTGGGTGGGTGCTGTGCTGGTGTTCCCAGAGGGGGGTAGGTCTGCTGTAGCCTGTGGCTGTCTGAGGGGAACCGACTGTCCCGAGGTCCCCGATGGGCCGGGCTGGTCATCTGGGTCCAGGGAGACAGAGCTGCTGTCATCACTGTGGGCCTCTTCTGGGGGTGGAATGGACATTTCTGGACCCTCCTGGGCAGTGTTGTGGCGTTCGGGTCCTGCAGGGATATAAGAGTATGGTTATTACTTCTGTGTGTGCCATAGCATGCAATGGGTGGGTGCCCGTGTACCCCAGTGCTGGCATTCCCTTGTGGGGGCTGTTGTGACGGTGGTTTGGGGGGATGGGTATGTGCAGTGGGCATGCTTAGGTGATGGGTGTCCATGGTTTGTGGTCGCATGCAGGGCTTGGTGTTGGGATGGGTGGGTTGTGATGGTGAGATAGTAGCAAGGAGGATGTGTGATGGGGGTGGAGGGGGAGTGTGGGGGTATGATTTGGCATGCCAGTGGGTGGGGGGGATGAAGTAGTTGAGATTAGACTTACCAGAGTCCATTCCTCCGCCTACTCCTGCGAGGCCCTCAGGATGGAGGATCCCCAAGACCTGTTCCTCCCATGTTGTAAATTCTGGGGGTTGAGGTGGGGGTCTGCCGCCAGTCTTCTGCACTGCGATGTTGTGTCTGGATACCATGGAACGCACCTTCCCCCGTAGGTCGTTCCACCGATTCCTGATGTCGTCCCAATTTCGTGGATGCTGACCCACAGCGTTGACCCTGTCCACTATTCTTTGCCATAGCTCCATCTTCCTGGCAATGGTGGTGTTCTGCACCTGTGTCCCGAAGAGCTGGGGCTCTACCCGAACTATTTCTTCCACCATGACCCTGAGTTCAGCGTCTGAAAACCTGGGGTGTCTTTGGGGTGCCATGGGGTGGTGTGGATGATGTGTGGGGTGGTGTTTGTGGCGATGAGTGGTGTTTTGTGCGTGGATGTTGTGTGAGTGATGGTGTTATGTGCCTGTGAATGCTCTGTACTAGCTGGTGGTGTCTCTCTCTGGTCTTAGTCAATAAATGGTGGTTGTAGGGGTTTGTGGGTGACGTGGGTGTGTGTTTTATATTGTGTTGGGTGTGTGGGAGTGGTGTTTGTATGTGTATCAGGTTTGTGTATTTCAAAATGTCCAATGTGGCAGTGTTTTGGAGCTGTGTGTGTATTTTGACCGCGGCGGTGTGTACCGCCAATGGAATACCGCGGTTGAAAGACCGCCGCGTGGATTCGTGGGTCGGAATGGAATGGGCGTATTTCTGTTGGCGTGACGGTGGAGGTTTGGTCATCGCCAGTTTTTCGCTGGCCGTTGGTGTGGCGGACTTTTTTGGATGTCGGGTTTTTGGCGGTTTGCCTGTTGCAGGTCAGAATGACCGTGGCGGTTTCCCGCGCCCGCGGCGGTGTTGTGGCGGTCTTCTGACCCCCTATATCCTTAGAAGCAATATAGATATATATATATATATATATACACGTATATATATATATATATATATATATATATATATATATATATATATTTATGTTATAGTGTTAGTTGATATTCTGCACTCCATATTCTTGCATTTCAATGGTTTTCACCTTGAGAGTGTGACACGTATTCATGGTGAACTGCATGTTGGATCGTGGTACAGCTGTCATTACCTCTCTAAAGTCTGGGAAAACTTTAGAGCAGTTAAAAGGCAACGTGTAAAATCCCACAAAGAAAAACATTGCTATTTACTATTAGATCTCTCTATATTGTTGTTTTCTAATGTCCCTATGTGCCATGTATGAAGACCTTTAGGCTTTGGAGAAACATGAACTTCTGGTAATTTGAAGACAACAAGCACTGATCTTTTTTCTACTCCAAATAGGACCATTCTGAAACAGTTGATCTATATTACATTCATTTGATGCTTTCCTAAAAAGGCCTGGGTGAAAAACTCTGCTCCGCTGTCAGCGTCTGTGGAATTCGGCAACTGTGCATTTGGTGGATTTACCAATAGACTCAGCATTCCACAATGAGTTTTTTTCTGTTTTTCACCATTTGTTGCGAGTTTTCTGTCTTTTCAGACATGTGAGAAATGAGATGAGAGACTTCCAGTCTCTCGTTTACCTGCTCACGCGAGTTATCGCTGCACCACCAACTTCCAGTGCAACTTTTTTGATGTAGGTAAGCGCGAGTGAGCGGGATCGACTTCTGCTGCAACCTGGTGAAGTCGAAGCAGTTAAAATATACAACTTAAAGTAAAAAATCTTCTCGAATTGACGAATTGATTTTGTTGTGCGAGGAGTCCTTTTTTTTTTTTTTTTTTGAAGAATCACTTTTTTTGTCTCCTGGATATGTAATTGGATTTGGGTTCTTTGTTATATTTGAGATTTAACAAGTACGTTAAAACATTTGCTTAAGGGTGTTTTACAACTTGTTAGTTTGATAGGAGGCATGCACCAGGATTTATCTGTACTTTCATTTGATTTTTTACATTTATTGTGGTGGGTGGGCTACATTTGGGGCCTAATCATAGTTTTACTTGTAATTTTTGTTCTAAAAAGGAAAACTGTTTTTTTTAGTTCACTACATTTTCTCCACGTTTTGTTTTGTAAATTTGCAATATTCTTTAAATTGAATGTTAATGTTAAGTGGCCTAGCCTGTTAATGGAATAGGCCTTCCAGCTGTAGGCCCAGTACTCTTCATGGGGGCAGGATGAAAAAACAACTGTTTGTGTTGTCTGTGGAATTGAAACACCATGAAAGGCATTGGATTAAAGATAACAAAATGTTGTTTGACAGTATTTCACACTTTTTTCCTGCAAACAGTTCACGGTGGGGTTATAGTATTTGATCCCTTTGTATGGTGTGTGCTGTTGCTGTAAAAATTTTAGCCCCTTTAACTTTAGTTTCTGGAATTACTGACAATGTGATTTTTTCTCCTGTACCAATGCCTTCTTTGTCTGGCCAGAGTGTGAGAGTGCTTGTCGCAGGCCCCCATTTGTCTTTGTTCCCCATGGCATGTGGCCAGGGGCCCTTTTTGTATTGTCAATTAAAGTCTTATACCTCTAAGGTTTTATTTTGCATCCTGCTTGTTGTTTGACCATATGGCTGGTGGCCATTTAGTTTAGGTATTCTGTAGTCCTGCATGTGCTCTTCTTTGTTTTGGTGGTCATGCATCCTTGCTGATTGTTGTTTGACAATGTGGCTTGTGGCCATTTTGTGTAGGCATCCAGTGTGTTTTAGGCCCGCATGTGTTCTTCTTTGTTATGGTGCCTATGCCTCTTTGCCTGCTGTTGTTTGACCATGTGCCTGGTGGCAATTTTGTGTAGACAGCCAGTGTGCTTTAGGGTTCCATGTGTTCTTCTTTGTTGTGGTGTCCATACTTCCTTGCTAGTTGTTGTTTGACCATGTGGCTGGCAGTAATTTTGTGTGTTATTCAGGCCTATTAGGTCAATGCGTGTCACCAAAGGTACAAGGTTTTATATTTGTTATATACTTCTCCCAAATTCCTGTAGTTTTTCATGCTAGTCCCCTTCCCTTAGTACATCAGCAATTGAAATCTATTTTAAAAAGTATGTCAGCCTTTTTTCTAAATTTCACAACCTTTATTTTATTTAAATTTATAATAACATCCCAATAATAATTCTGATAATAATAATAATAATAATAATAATAATAATAATAACAATAACAACAATAATAATAATAATAATAATAATAATAATAATAATAATAATAATAATAATAATAATAATACTATTTAAGTATTCTTTTATCTTTTTTTCTTGCTTTTCAATTTTCTAAAAAATAAATTACAATTTTTTTGTTGATATTTTTTTCCTATTTCCCCATTAGCCCCATGTCTGCTCTAGGTGTACAGTTGCGCTACGTTACATTATTCAAATATTATTGTTCCATTTGTCACAAGCACCTCCCTGAGTGCCACATGCCAATTTGATGCAGACAGATAAAGCTAACAGTTACATTTGGTATGTTGTAGTTGTTGCTCTTTCTTATCCTTCATGACTGTACATGATAATGAAAGTCAATGTTGGTGTGTTGTTTTTACCAATGGATACACTGTATTTCATAATTATTTATAAGTTTATTTAAGTAATTATACAATTATATTATTTGTTTCTACTAGTAATGCAACTGCAACAGCAATACCATGTCTTTCTTGCATGTTTGCTTTTAGGTGCACACTGAGAAAGAGACATCCCCACAGTACTGCCAGACAGAAGGCCTGTGCACAACGTGATGCATGACCACACTCATGACCACACTGACATCTCTTCAGCTTTTGAAGCTAAGTACCACTGCCAACTGATAGCTTCAAGACAGTCCCAAAGAAAGCTGCTCCCAAGAAAGCATCCAGTGATAAGAAGTAGCTTCCCACCATTGGTATGTTGCCCCAGACCTTTTTTGGGCAAAGACATGTGCTTACCATACCAGCTTCTGGGGAGCAAGCTGGGAGCACCACTCCCGCATCAGCTGCCCCATTCCAAAACAGGCCCAAGCCCATGTCTGGGACAGAGAAAGCCTCTCTAATCACAGGAACGCTGACGAGCAGTGACGTTTAATTGGACTTATCTTTTTCTCAAAGTAGTACCCAATCATTGCCGGAAGCTCGGGTAAGTGTGCAACAACAGCAACAGCTAGCAATTACAGTTCCTCCTGAAGTAGGAGCACATCAGGATGTTGAGCTTCATGCAGAGGAAGCCAAAGAAGCTCATCCTTCACAAGTTCCACTGTCTTCCAGATCTCTACCATCTTCTTCCTCAAGTCCCACTTCTGATGATCAAGACTCCACATGGATGCCACCTCAGTCTGAGACATGCCATGAGAGGCAAGGAGTGAAAAGGGAAAGTTCCTGAAAACCTTAGGGTTATGGATGAAGAAAAGGAGGATGATGAGTCTGATGACGAGCCAGTCCTCATGGATGTTAGCCCATCCCCAGTGGAGTCAAACATAACTTCATCTTCTCAACCTGCTCCAAGGGATGTCGCACTGATACCACCACCTCTACCAGCTTCTATATTTACATGGCCCTGGGTGCGAACTACATCCACAGCCACCTCAGTAGAAGAGGGCACTGCAGAGAGGCAAATGTCATCAAAACAACATCCACCTATCGACATTTCTTCAGACATTTGCAATGGCACCAGTGTTAGAAAGTTGACCTCCCGAGTTTGGGACTTCTTTATGGTTAGTGAAAAGGAGCCAAACATTGCCATATGCTTCATTTGCCAAGCAAGTGTTAGTTGGGGTTAGCTTGGTACGAACTATGGAACCGGAGGTCAAACAACCGATTTGAAAAAACACCACTGGGAGGTGCACCATAACAGCCAAAAGTTAAAGCCTGCAAGTGGTGTTTGTTGAAAGCAGGGAATCTGATCTGATCATGTTGGAAGGTGAAGGTGAAGAAGAGGGTGCCATTTTTGTTACACAAATCAGCCCTGTCCCCAGCAGTGCAGTAGTATCGACACATCAGCAACATCACAATGGCACAGGAAGACTCAGAGTCAGGTGGAAACACCAAGGCCAGAACCTACAGTGTGCAGAGATGCACATTGAGCTTACCACCACCTTCTGAGTCGCCTGCATTAGTGGCACCTGCAAAGAAAAAAATCCAGGCTGCTATTTCTGCCATGTTTAGGCAGGAGGGGCAGTACCTATGTAACCACCCAATGGCACGTTTGTACAATGGGAAGCTGAATAAATTGTTAGCGTTGCACCTTCTCTCTTTTCATTTTGTGGAGGAGGGGGTTTTCTAGAATTTGTGGTGGCTATCAGCCTGAAATGAAAAGTTCCAAGCCGGACCTATTTTGCCAAAGTTGCTGTTCCAGGGCTACATCATGATGTGCTGGAATTGGTTGGACAGGCTTTGCAGCAGAGTCCTGTGCACATAATCCACCTGACGACAGACATGTAGACCAGTTGCCAAGCCACTAATTACATGTACTTCACTGTACACTGGATCTCTTTTGTGGGGGTTAGAGAAATTATATCTGCAGGTAGTGACACAGCTGGAATGATTAATGGTGCTTGGAAGCATGCAACAGTAGCTATGTTCACCATGTAGAAATTCCATACCGCTGCAAACATCTTGAATGACTATAACAACGAGTTCTTTGAATGGCTGCGCCCCAGACGGCTTAACATTGGATTTTGTTGACACGAACAATGGCAGTAATATAGTTAAGGACATGTCAGATGGTGGCTATTTCAGGGTGCTGTGTTTGGCACACTGTATAAACATCATTGTACAGGACTTCCTCCAAAGAGAACTGTCCACATTTGTGAAGAAAAGCATGTACAATATATATATATATATATATATATATATACATATATATATATATATATATATATATATATATATATATATATGTAATAGAAAAATCTGTACTCATTTTAGCCATACTTTTAGAGCCCACAAGCTGTTGAGGATTCTCCAGCGTGATAATAGCATGCCAACTAAAGCCCTCATACAGGAAGTGGCAACAAGTTGGAATTCTACTTATTACATGTTGGAACGTATGTTTGAGCAGTACAGACCGATCAATGAATACAGTATGTAATACAAAGAGGCAATGGAACTGTGAAAGGCAGGATCATTGAGATGGAAAAAGGGGGCTTGGAAAATGCCTGACAGAGATGCTGCTTCCTTTTGAAATTATTACATGGGAAGTCAGCAAGGAGGACTGTACCATGGGCCAAGCTATCCCTTTGGTGCATATGTTGCAGAAACATCTAAAGGAGGTGTCTGAATCGTACGCAGGTGTGGATGAAAAAACAGATGTGCAGGAGTTGGCGGACAGCTTAATCCCTCGCTAATCTGTTAATACAAGGCTTAAAAGAGACATTGTGTAATCCAAACATTACATCTGTGCCACAATTCTTGCACCACAGTACAAACAATTACTGGCCACTTTCATTCCTTTTTCAGATGGGAATGTTTCAAACTACAAGAAATTAATTGCTGAGCAAGCCAGAGACTTAGAAACAAAATGGCTGGTGCAGCCTACAACTTCCATAGAGCCTGCGGGCAGTACTGTTGGCTGGCAGCAGCCAAAATCAACACCAACAACAACAGGAACGATAGCAGCAGACCCAAAATCTGCATTTGATTGGTTTCTAAAGGCAGGGCTTAAATCCACTGCAGAGGCAAAGGCAAAGAGTTCGAGCAAGGTGGAGCACCAATGACTCTTGAGAGGATGGTCCAGACCTACCTGGATAACCCAAGGGAGGTCTGTCTGTAGCAAAACCCATTGGTGTATTGGTATTGAAAGAGTTGCCAATGACCAGTGCTCAGCAGGCTGGCAATGAAGTATCTGGCTTGCCCTGTAGCCAGTGTGTCTGCTGAGTGTATGTTCAGTGCAGCTGGTACAGTTGTGACAGTGAAAAGGACCAGCCTCTTGCACCAAAACATCAAGAGATTGACCATGATATAAATGAATCAGCACTTTACACCACCAAATTACAGCATATCTGAAATACAACAGGAAGCACAGATGAAGATGATGATTGGTCAGACTCAGGTCAAGGTGGTGTGTTAGATGATCAACTTCTGGGTGAACCACCTGAGTTTGAAGACACACTCTACTTCCCTGACTAGACCTGGGGCACCATAGAACTTTCTACTTTCTACTGTGAACTGCTTTGACAAATACATAGCTAGCTGGGGGAACCCTATTATTTTATATTGTTTGTTTCTGTCTAACTGACTAATGAACCACAACTGTTTAGGCACATGTATGGCTAAATTGCAGTTGGACCACTGTGAATTGAAGAAGCCCACAAAATCGCTAAAATCACTTCAAGGAGATTTGAGAGATAATGCCTTCCTCCATTCTGTGTCTATCCTTTCTTTTGTCCCCTAGCAGGACTGCTCCAGATATTTGATTTACAATTTACTGGCCAATTTGTGTTTTGTTTCCTGAATCGAAGATGATCCACAATGTGCCACTATGCTTGATTGTAACAGGTAAGTAGTAATGCTGTATGCCTCAAAGATTGATATGAGGGATACTTGTTTCAATGTTGAGATGGTTCGTGTGACTCATCTCTACTGGTGGCAGATAGTGAGAGTATGTATATTGCTTACCTATATTATTTCGCTGGCTTGTGTTTGTGTCGTGATCGATTTACAATGTTGGTGGCATAATAAGAAAGTGTGATCATTTTTTTCCTGAAGGTGTTTTTTTCCCTTCTCCTTTGACACGTAGCAAAATTTGTTTGCCGGCGTTTTCACACTCCTTTGTTTTCTGTTGCTTTGTTTTCTGGTTCACATTTCTCAAAGAAGACCTAATCAGTCCATTTAGCGAACAAACAACATTCTAGTCCAGAAAAAAAAATACTCAATATTTCTCTTGTTGTTAAACACAGCTATGTGCTACAGATACCCTTTCATCCATCCTTCACCCACTCATCTATCCTATCATCCTCCTCATCACCAACCTATATGATTATTATGCGCCCTTTCATCCACACACACATCCTTTCACTGACATTATATAGAACCAATCTATTCTACTTCCATCCTTCTTTCAATTTTCCAAAACACATCATAGTTCAAGTTCATTTTATGAACCTTAGTCTGCTGAATGGCAGAAAAATAGGCATTTAATACTTATTTAACTTCAGCTACATTTGCTAAACCAGGGTGTTGACATGTGAGTCAACAACAACACCAGTACACACTTGTAGTGCCTTTATTGTTAATTGTCGATAAGCAAGTAATGGGACTTACCACCGCCCCCACCTCTGCCATTGCAGAGACTCCCCCCTCATCCGCTCCTGCAAATGCGTCTACACTGGTGCTGTTCCTGTTGGCCCCAGCATTGGTGGTCGGTGAGGCTAAAAAAAACATTACACATTTTAGATGCCAGATACTCCTCCTCCCATTGTTTTTTTGTAACAGCAAAATACAACTGCAATACATCACTATATTTCGGTTACAGAATTCTCTTGTATCAATCTATCAGGTGGTCATTTTGTTGGTTGGCAATATTTTAAAAGCCAGGTAATGAAGTAAAAAAAATGACAATGGAGGGACAGAACTAGCTATTGATCAAACTGACTTTTTCAAGAGAAATAAAAGGATGCACAAATTGGTCAATGAAGGACATATGGTCTTGGTTGGCTAATGCAGTGGGGCCCTCCTCATAATACTTCCAACCATTGTTCACGGTCATCAACTGCTAATATACTAATAATACATACACAACATTGGTGGGTACAAACAATTACATGACTGTGTTCAAAAACACTTGTTTTTCCTTCTTTTAACGATTGAGCTGCAACAAGACAAAGAAAACCTTCTCACAAGACAACTGCCCCGGCACGTGTGGAGGGGCCACCTTCAGCTGCCTGGCTGGCCTTGTCACCACCAGCCCTCTTCCTGCCCCTGGATGCTGGATGATGTAGGAAAAAAATAGAAAAGGTTAGTGGTATTAATAAATAATCTCTCCAAGAATATTATTTTTTTTAAAGGAAAAGGCAAATACGGTAACATTTCTACATCAGAGGTTTCATAATAATAATACTAGTATCTTGGACCATCTTATTCCAAATTTCCTAACCCTATTCCAAATTTTGTAAAATACATTTTGGAATTACTTATAAATTGCAATGAATGATTTCCGCAGTTCTCATCGCCTTCTGAATCTCTCAAAGCATAGATTGGATGCATGCAAAACTACTCCACATCACTGGAAAATTTCTTTATGCCGCCGCTGCCCACAGTTGGGGGCCTGGCCATGGTGCTGGGGACTTAAGGGGGAGAGATAAGGAAGGATTATGAAGAAGGAAGAGAAAATAAAGCAAAAAAAATGAAAAATAAGAAAGTTGCAAAAAACACACAAAAATTAGGAGAAAAGTTAAACTATAACAAGAGAAAAGGTAACAAAATGAAAAGAAACTAGGGGAAACAGGTTTTAAAAGTGGGGGATAAGAGAGATATAGAGAGGATATAACTAGGTCCCAGCACCATAACAAGCAAAAAAAACAATATGACCACAACCATGCGAACGGCATAGTGCCATTTGTATGAGAATTTGCACGCAAGGACATACTTCGCATTGCCAGTGATGTTAAACGTCATGAGAACGAGCGTGGCAAGGATCTCCGCCCACCAGCGGAACTCCATGTAGCACGACAGAGTTGTTTTGCGACATTGCGTAGTTCAGCGTAGGCCGATAACTCAGCCCAGACCTGCTCCTAAACACTAATTTCTCTTTTTACAGGATCATGTTTTATTATGACATTTCATCCAAAATAGTGGTTTATTGATTGCAAAGCCTTGAAAATTAAACTTCATGAGGGACTAGCAGAACAGTGATAGAAGAACATGTAATGGTTGCTTTTCAGTCTAGTTGTCAAAGACTTTCTTCCTTCATTCCTTTCTTTCATTTCCCTCCCTCCTGCCTTCCTTCCTTCTTTCTTCCATTCCTTCCTTCCCTCCTTCCTGCCTTCTGATAAAATGTGTCTCATAAAATCACAATATCATGTTTATTTTAGCTGACCTATATATGAACATGGATAAATTTACCAAGGGAACAGAGACATGTCATGTTAGCAGAGCACATCTGGACAAGACCTGTTTATCTAGGATTATTCCAATTGATTGAATCAGAATATGTGGGGAAAATGTTGTGGAAGTGTTGTTGATAAGCTCCGGGGATAGAAGTCACATGTATGATGGATGTGAGAAGTCAATGAGCTCCTACAAACCCAAAACAATTTGACACTAGCCTCCTGACTCACAAAATGGACTTTGTTGTACATTTTGTATTATTATGAAACTTACAACATTATGCTATTCACAAATCTATATGTGGAGTTTCCACTTCTGCCTCTCCTATCTTTTTCTGTGAGGAGATCTCCATCCCGACTGCAGAGTCTGCACACACGATTATACGTTTTAGAAGAAATTCTTGGAGGAACAGGGAGGAGTGGCTGGAACAATGGGGATTCTTACTTCTAAAAGTAAGGGGATTACGGTAAAACATGGAATAGTTCAAGGAGGTGTTTAGAGGAATGGCACCCACCCCCAAAAGAGTAAGCCCATTGCTGTTCTAAAATTGCACTTCTGAAGTTACAACTGGCCAATAGTAGGTCAAGTACTACAGGTGGCTAAACACTGGTATTACAGCACCTTTCCCTTTTGAAAGGAGACAGAGATTTAAAAAATACACATGAGCTAATGTTAAATTAGATTTATATTGCAAAATATTTGGAAATGAAATGACTTGTAAATTGATGCATGTAATAACATATACCACTAGAATATTTTAATAAATAAGTCAAGCATCTAAATAGTGATAACATATCATGTAATTTTAAAAATAAGTAGAATAAAAATATGTTTTAATTTAAAAATATGTTTAAAATGTACTTTCTGGAAAAGTATAGTTCCAAATTCTGGAGGTATGGATTATAATGATTTCAACACTTGCAGCACACTTGGTAAAGAAATGAGTAATCGGTCTCAACTCTACCACCCATCCCTCACACACTCATTACAACAACAACCATTCACAGCTAGGCTGATCACATGTAAGAGACACCCTCACACCAAAACTCTTTTGCTGCTTTCTCTATGGTGGTGGACGTGTGGGTTTGCCCCTTTTTTATAGAGAAAAAATGTGGGGAGGCAAGAGAGAGTTACAAGCAAAGGATCAACAGCTTCGATATGTCCATGGAAGCTGTTATATCAGATACCGTTTCCCACCTGGAAATGGTTGCCGGCTGGGAACAAGAGCTGCTTTCCCCGATATGCCATTCCCCGGCTATTCCAGCCTATCTAAAAATACTGCCAGCTCTCCATTTTATGGCCAGTGGATCTTTCCAGATGGTCTCCTCTAACAATGTTGGCATCCCACAGTCAAACCAGTCCTGATATTTGCATCAGGTGCTGAAAAGCATCAAAAGAAGAATGCACCATTTTATTGCCGTGCCACAGTCACTGGTGAGAAGGCAAAGGCTGGCAAGGGAATTTTATGCCGTTGCCCACTTCTCTTGTGTACTAGGTGGCATTGACTGCACCCATGTGGCACTTTAACCACCTCATCACAGAGCACATCTTCGCTGCAAATGACACCGCTGGCACTCCATCAATGCGTGG
The DNA here is from genome assembly GCF_031143425.1 of Pleurodeles waltl. Lineage (NCBI taxonomy): Eukaryota > Metazoa > Chordata > Amphibia > Caudata > Salamandridae > Pleurodeles > Pleurodeles waltl. The sequence continues at coordinate 774,668,538 of NC_090445.1, read as the reverse complement.
GCTGCCTGGGATGGCAGTGCTGCTTCACATGTGTATACTGCCAATCCTCCAATCACATATGTCAACTTCATTTTTTGGCAGGTAAGCTTTGAATGTTGTTTGTTTGTTGGGGATTGTGATGACATGTGGTTTATTGATAAGTAACAGCACCCCACACGGGCCAGAATTTGTATCAAGAGTGCCATCTCAACACTGCTGTTGAATTCTGGTCTGCTGGCAGAGTTTGCAGAGTTTAGCCCACTTCTGTCTCGGTGCAGAGTTCTGAAAAACTCTTTGGAGCAGGCAGAGTGGAGTTTTTTCTCTCTTGTGGCTTGCCAATGTAAGGTTGACGAGAACGAGCGAGTTAAATTACACACTAGACCACCTCCTGGCCAGACTTCTCAATGCTGTGGTCAGGGTAGTTTGCTACCCCTGCGTTTAGAAAGCTGCTGCTCGCATTGAGAAAGCTGCTGCTTGAGTACAAAATCTACTTCAGCGGCAGAAAGAATGTTGTCCCATTTATGCTGATTTTACAGTGTGGGACAAACTCCCTGCACTAAAAATCAGTGTAGGCAGCATGACTTACTGCACTCTGCTGCTCACAGAACTCCGCGGAGTGCAACGCAGCTTTTTCAACGCTTCATGAAGTTCCACATAGCAGAACTCTGCGAAGTCCACCCAGGCCTAATGCATACGCATAATGTAGTAAAATTAGAATAGAGGGCCTTTGTAAACATTTTTTTCAGGTATGCTCTCATTCCTGATCTCCTCACACCCTACAGTCCTCCAACCACTGTATCTCACTGGAGGTACACTAGAGAACATATGTATACATAGGGCGTTATAAAAAGCATTTTAGGGCTCCTGTTGTGATTCAGATTTCTTGATTGTAAAGGGAATAGTGGAATATTTCTCAGAAGTTGTGTGCAAGATTGTTGTAGGTTATTGTCTGTTGCACAGCAATGGCAAGTATTAGGGCTTACATTTAGACCTTGACCCTGAGCAATGCCCCCATCCAGGTCACCTGCATGGAATACAGAACAGAGATCAGAATATGCAGGTGCAGAATCATCTGGTCAACTGATGTCTCTCTTGAACAACTAGTCTGATTACTGCTTTCACATGATTGGACAGCCTTTTGTCACTGAAGAAAGTAGCTGCAGTGGCTGTGGAATAGAGGTAAGTCACACACACGTACACCGTACCTTAACCATATGTATCCCCTTGCATCACACATGCCACAACACACCACATACACTCCATTAGCCATTGCCATTACACCACAACACAACATGTACATACCGTGCACACACATTGATGTACATCCATGACACATCATACGCACACTATTTACTCTGCACCTTCATATGACACAACCACAACTCATCAACAAAAACACACTCCCACAACATCACAGCAACACATATTACATTAATGACCTCCACACAACAACACTCACCTGAATGTTGCATGCAGTAACACAATACAACCCTACCTACCCAACAACATCAATGCCATATGCAAGTGGCACAAATACTGATACAACCACATCACCTCCCTTCACCTCACCTAGCCAATTGCATCACACATACACATACACAGTCTGACTCACACACACAGCTCGAAGCACAACAAGTCAGGTACAGATCCCCTGGCAATGTGCACACATTTGACAGGTGTGATTGTACCATTATTGGTGTGCCAGCATTCATTTGGCAATGAATACTGATGCCATAATGACAGTTGTGTATGTGTGTGATCTGTGTTGTGTACCAGTGTGTCACCATCTGTGTCTGACCCACTTGGGTCCCCGACATGTGCATCACAACCAATGCCGGTTCCCTCCCTTCATGTTCAGCGACGGGGGCTTGTGTTTTCTTATTGGTCAAGTGGCAGCAGCGACTGATGGTTTTGTCTAGTCGTGTCCAGCTGGAAACAGAAGTGGAATTGGGAAAAGGTGAGTTTTTACCCCAATCTACCAACTCAACTGTGGAGGTCAGGCCACTACATTTTGCTTGGCAATAAGGCACATCCAAATCTGCTGCGCTGTAAGTGTGGCTGGAGTTCTACCACCAGCCACTCTTTCTTATGGTGCTGTGGCGGTGGCTGGGAATCCAAGGTGTAGGCAGCGGGACTCAGGCGGGTTATCATCTATGGGACCGTCAACATCCAAATTGGTCAAGCTAATTACCTAGTAAATAGACCTTCCTTTTGGTTGAGGTAAACTTTAAGGAAATGCCATAAAGCTGAACTCAAATAGAGCCTAGGGTTTACCCATTTGCAAATTGCTTGTAACACCCAATGAGACATAGGATGTGCGTGACTCAGATTGGGGTCTTAGGAAACTCCCAAGCCAGGGTTTTGACTGGAGAGGCTGTTGATGGTTCATGCCAACATGGTGACCAATGCCTTATGAAGATCTTTGACCCACCTGACACTTACTGGCCTTTAAAATTAGGATGATATGCCACAGAACCTTATGTGCTTCCTGTAGCTTTACCAGGCAGTCCTTGCAGCTGTAATGGTAGACAGAATGTCATTAAGTCCACAAACATAGGTCACAGACTCAGGGGCTTATTTACCAGCCCCTTATGCCACCTGAGCATCACATTTTGCTACGGTGGCCCTGTGCCCTGCTCCATATTTACAAGGCGGAGCTAAGCCAATGTTCATGGCTTAATGCAGCCTTGTAAATATGGGCCACCCAACGGCTTTTCTGTGGCAAATAGGCATGCAATTGGTGTTGCTGTGGGCATAACCATGCAACATCTATTGCTGTTTGACACTGCCCCAGATTTATGAGGAAAAGTAAATCTGAGGCAGTGTCAAAAACTGACACCTCCCCAGGGGTGGCTTTAGAGTGGCACCATGAGGAGAAATACTTTTATTTCTCCTCATTGTTTGATCGCCATTAATGATGGTTTTTGTGCAGGAAGGTGTCCCTTCCTGCACAAAAACAACCACCTCCACAATGTAGGCATCCTTTCACCATAGTGAAAGGGTGCCTGTTTTGGTGCTAGGCAGCTGATTTAGTGCCAGCATAGGAGAAAACACAGGGATGCACCATATTCTGGCAAATATGGCACATGCCTGCATTTTGGAAATGATGCAGCTCAGCGCAGCAGAATTGCTTGCAGAACAGTTTTGTGACATTTCCTCATAAATGAGGCCTTCATTAGTATGATTGTAAAAATGTTGAGGCCAATTCTGCCCTCTCCCCTTGAATTAGATCAAGGATGGTGAAAAAGATAAAGGCTAAGGGGAAAATCGAATGAGGAAACAGAAAGAGTGAGAAAGACAGGCAGTCCTTCTGGCTGGCAGTTGGAGGTTCTGAACTGAATTCCTCAGGCACAATGTCTTCAGTTTGAAATTCTCAAGGTTTAGGTCATTTCCACCTGTAATGTGAGAGAACACCAATTATTAAGGTGCCATGCTGCAGGAGTGAAGTAAGACGTATGAGCACAACAGATTACAGTTTACCTGGTGCCAACAGATAGCACACTATAACTGGGCCCCGGTATACCACTAAACCAACACAGAAAAACAGAAGATGAATCCCACTGCATCCCAGGGAATGTGGAAGATAGAATGGGATATAAAATCCAAACAAAAGTGTGAGGAGCAAGATAGCAGTTCACAATAGAAAGGAAAATGAGCAAGCGAAAAAGAACAAAGGAAAAAGCAAGGAGTCACAACAACCGTTATTGCCAGACAATAGGCTCAGTGTGAGTCAGGCCTAAATACTCTGAGCCTAATTTAGAGTTAGGTGGATGGAGTTCCACTGTCACAAACATGACGGATATCCCATCTGCCATATTACGATTCTATTATATCATATGGAAATCGCAATACAACAGACAGAATATCTGTCACATTTGTGATAGAGTAACCTGTCTGCCAAACCCTAAATCAGGCCCTCTGTCTGCCACTATTGACCTGGAAGTGTGTCTCTAGTGGCTGGGCTGCAACTCTAACTCTGGAAGTAGTTTTGCATGTCAAATAGGGTAATTCTGATTGTCCTGGACGCCATCACTTCCATATTTACCTTCTTATGTGCCTCACTGTGTCTCATAATCTGAGAACATAGTAGTGATTGGTTACATTCCTGGTTAAATGGAGGAGAGAGCAATGTTTCAGTTCATGAAGCTTTTCACTATTACGGCACCGTGGCGTGCAGTGGCTGCTGTTCTTTTTGGGTGAGTAAGGAACATTTGGGGCAAGATGTAGGTAACAGTTTGCAGGTCGCAAACATCGATTTTCGCTGTTTGCGACATGCAAACTGCACTATGCAATGCACAAAACCCGTTTTGCGTTTCGGTAACCTGTTTACCGAATCGCAAAACAGGTTTGCGAGTCGCAAATAGGAAGGGGAGTCCCCTTCCTAATTGCAAGTTGCAGTGAAATGGCAGATTGCTTTGTGACCGCGGTCGCAAACCAATCGCAGTTTGTACCTATTCGAAATGGGTGGTAACCCATTTGCAAAAGGGAAGGGGTCCCCACGGGACCCCTCCCCCTTTGTGAATGGAACTGCAAACATTTTGTAACAGCAGGCAGTGGTGCTTGCTCTGTAAAAATGAAACAAAAATGTTTCATTTTTCGTTTTTGTAATGCATCTCGTTTTCCTTTAAGGAAAACGGGCTGCATTACAAAAAAAAAACTGCTTTATTAAAAAGAAGTCACAGACATGGTGGTCTGCTGTCCGCAGCAGGCCACCATCCCTGTGAATGCCGCCACTCGCAAGGGGGTCGCAAATTGCGACCCACCTCATTAGTATTATTGAGGTGGGCATTTGCAACCCTCTTGTGAGTCTCAGATGGTGTCAGGGACACCATCCTACATTCCAATTTGCAAGTCGCTCTGACTCGCAATTTGCAAGTCGCAAATTGGAATCTTCCTACATCTGGCCCTTGGTGTTGTATCTTTTGATTAAGGCAAGATGTAGCTCATGAGGGTGTATTTTTGTTGGGCTTAGGTATTATTATTTTTATGTCCCTGGACATAGTAATGACATCTTGAGCATTAGGAATGTTTGGTTCTTGTTGAAGGGATGATACTCTTGACTTTAGATTGAAATGCTATGTTGAGAATCGGCTTATGGTCTCTCTATATGATTGTGCTCAGATCCCACTGGGAAGTTGTATGATCTTTCCGGACCAGTAGTTCAAGGGAATGTTGAGAACCTGCTCATAGTTGAAATGCTAAATGCTGGAAGTTAGTTTTTTACTGTTTATGATATACATTGTGTGGTATAATTTCTGTATATTTTTTGGTAAATAGGGATATAGGATGTTTACACAATTTGTATTCAGTGTGTGATTCCTTATTAGATTAACTTACTTTGAAGGGATGTGATTGTGAAATATATTGTTTAAAACTTCAACTAATTTTTGCAATCTTTCTGGGAAGATGTGTACTCAGTTTGAGACATAGGCAGTCATTATGAACATGGCGGTGTGGTCCACCACGCCGGTGGTGGTAGTCATGACTGCCAACGGCATAGTGGTCCAGATCGCCATATCCTGAACACAATAGTGAACTGGCTGCTTGGCAGCCAGTTCACTACAACCCACCGCCAGGCCTGTATCGACCGCCGGGCCGACTGTAGGCGCATTCGACCCGGCGGTGGAGGCCAGACTGGCGGTGGGGTAATGATCCCATTTCCACTATGGATTTCCTGGCGGGATACCCCACAAGGTAATCCCTGGCAGAAAGCATACAGGTGACAGGAATACTCATTCCTGTCACCTGTATGTGACAAGCCAGGCCCCCCTTGCACTACTCCCCCCAATCCCCTAGATCTGCCCCACCCCCTGAACCCTGAAAACCGACCCCAAGCCGCCACCCCCAAAACCCCATGTAGGCCCCCCAGCTCAACAATCACCATCCCCTACCCCAAACCCTACATACAGGTCCCACCAAACCCCAACCTGCACATCCACATGCACTCATTCACCACCATGCACACACGCACTCAGACACACATCACCCCACACATACACTCATGCACACCCCCATGCACTCGCACACTCAAACACAAACACCCTTCCCCCCTTTTTCCTCTCGGACAGGATTCACCTCTTCCGTCATGCTGCTCTGGGAGGGAACGGGCTCCCTGGATGCTGCTCCACTGCCATTGCTGCCTCTTCATACACCACCACACCTATGAATGCATTATAGGCGTGGGAGGGTATGAACTGACGTGGTGGTGAGGGTGGAGCAGCATCCACCCCGCCACCAATCACCAGCATGGCGCATGGCGGCCCTCACTGCCATCAATGGCAGTCAGGCTCCATGCGGCATTATTTGGCGGGATGCTGGCCGCCACCACTGGCGGTCTTCGATTGACTACCGCTGCGGTTGGCGCGGGGCATCCCACCAAAAACAAAATGACCACCAAAGTATGTTCTAATGATTTATGTGTAAGAAAATTGGACTTGCTTTTATCTAAAGCTCTGATAATATAAGAAATGTGGTTTCTCTTTTTCTCCTTCTTTTCTTGTTTTGAGAGAGTCATTAGGTATTATGTATATATTCTCTTTGGGCTAATGTTTGGCTTGATGCTATTGTATTGTAAAAAAATTAATTGAATGAAGAAATTCCTCGAGTTAAGGGCCAACTAACATTATTAGTGGAGGGAGGTGTAGAGAATAGAGGAATACTATATTATACATTAATGCATAATAAGGCCTTGCTTAATTTGCTCTTTTAGGATCACAATTCCTGTTTATTGTGGATATATATTTGTAAGCTCTGGTTTTCAGTGGGGAAAAAGAGAAGTTTGGGTTAGAATTCATGATTGTGCCTTAAATAATTTTTTGGAATTGACATCCGAGAGATTTGAAGGAGTGACAGTGCTAATTAGATTTCCAGACTGACTGATGCTTAGGAGGCTGCAAACCCATTCAGGTCCTTAGCGGACATCCTGTGTTGACCCTGAGTCTTCATTTGTGTGTTTTCTTTCCTCCAATTCCTCTTTCCCCGTGATGTGTTGGGACTTGGAGAGTGTATCTTCTTCCAGTGATAGCAGGGCTTGGGAGGCACAGGAATTTGATTTCTGGACACTCTTCTGTCTCCTACAAGATTTAGCATTATCACTAGTTACTGGTAGCATTACCCAAGACAGAACCACACCACTTGGCCACTCTTGATGGGTGCTCTTTGGCACCAGAAGCACTAGACTGCACCAAGAACAACTAGAGGGCTCAGTTACCCCCACCATTAGAATATTTGATATCACTTCCTTGATATCAGCACTCTCCTTTCCTGACAGCCTGTAGATGTTACTCTTGACAACCACTCTGTCACCCACATTGATGTACTGGCCTGGTATGTCAATATGTCAAGATGAACAAATCAGAGTAACAAGCAGTAGTCTTGCTGTTGCCTATCGGTCAGACTATAAGATGTACTTCCTCCACTAAATCATTCTATTCATTGTAGTAGAAGAGATCAGGAGGGAGTGGTCAACTTTAGTTTTCCTCTCTTTCAGCTGTCACTCAGAGCATCACCATATCAACCATATGAGTTTAATGTCAGTTGGCGTAATAAACTAAGTGGCTGTCCTCATTAGCCAACAGATTTCTACTGACATTTTACATGTAATGGGGTATCTTGAACCTAAGGTCTACATCATAGTCCACACATTCTCCTTTAGGTTTCTCAGGGGACCTCTCACAGGGTAACAAAGGGAGTTTACGATTAAGTGTGAAAAAATAAAGAACAATCATAAATGTGAACAAATGTTTGCTAAATACTATGGCTAAGATTAAAGCAGCTTATTTAATACATGGATCAACTGAATGCATACTATAAATCTAATGACTCTACTGAGTGTGTCACACTGTATTGCCCACTGATACGGTTTTTGCTTTTGGATTTTTAATAACAAAGATTTGTTAATTCAAGGTTTTTACTTTTCATCCTTGTCATACATTGCAGAACGAATGATATAGTTTACTCTTGCAAGCCACCTTTCTACTGCATAACCTAATTTTGTGTAAATGTGCAAGTTGTAAGCAAAACATTGCAATCTGAGTAAAAATATGGGGCCATATTTATACTTTTTGATGCAAAACTGCACCAACGCAGGTTTGCGTACATTTTTTTACCAGCGGCTAACGCCATTTATTTGCACCACTCGGGCGTCAAATTTATACTTTGACGCATGGAGGCGCAAACCACAGGTGTGAGTCTTTTTTTTTTTACTCACACCAATGCATCACGTCGTAAAGAAAAACAACATTAACGCGGCGAAAATGACTGTGAGCTGGTTTACAACGTCGCAAACCGGATACGCGCCTTTTATTTTACGCAATAGCATCAAAAAGCAGCGCAAACACAGCAAAATGTGCTAAGGAGAGCCAAAATGGATCCCAGATACTTTGACAGACACCAGGAATATGACAACAGACCAGGAACCAGCCAGGAGGACCCACACAAGACCCAGTAGAGGAAGAAGAAGAAAAGAAAGTGTCGCTTCAGTGCAGAGGAGCAGGAATTTTTTGTGAAAGAGGTGACGGAACACCAGCACCAACTTTTTGTCACCTCAAAGTTGCCAATTAGTAGGAGAGAGGCAATATGGCATCAAGTTGTTAACAAGATAAACAGTGCAGCAGAAGTACGGAGAACAGTCATCGAGTGCAAGAAACTCTTGTATGACTGCAAGCGCAGGCCCAAGGTAAAGATGGCTTGGAACAGGAAGGCAGTACTGCAGAATGGAGGTGGGAGTCCAGCACCGCAGGAGGCCATGGACCACATGGAGGAGATGGTGGCAGCTGTCATCCCTGAGGAGATCATCACAGGGATTCAAGGACAGGACAGCACAGACTACCAGGAGACAACACAGATGCAGGGTAAGTCGCATGGGGAATTAAAATGCACAAATGTTATCTGCAAACAGGGGGGGACATACCTACTACACAATGCATGTAAGTCATGATATTCAGGGAGTGGCATGGGTAAAGGGGCACGGAACGGGGGCATGGGCTGTTCAGAGGAATCCTGGGGCACAGTAGTACACTACACAAATAACCTTTGCATGGGGGTATGCTGCTATGCCAAGGATGTTGGAAAGGTAAAGCCTGTCCAGGAGAGTAGGGTACAACGTAAAACTGGCCTCCTGTCACATGACAGCTGGTATTCTCCCTACATGAACTGGGGCTCAATTAACAGTCTCAGGCCATATCCGCAAGTAGAATTTAACATTGACAACAGTTGCCACTACCACCTCTGCTGTATGTGCAGGTCAAGTAGCTAATGGCAGTAACGTCCCCATGGATCAAACACAACCAAATTAGAGGGTTCAGGGTGACAACGTTATCAATCCCCTGTAATCAATAAAAATGTTCTAATCCTGTCAAATGTGTCCATAATTGCTACAAACATTAGCCATTGTCATAAACATTATGAAGTACACAGCACTAATGTCATACCCATGCTGCATATGTCAGGGTCCAACTTGTGCCTGGGTCACAATAGCTCCAATGACACCATGCAACATCCCAAATGTCATACTGCTCGGACAACAGCATTGAAGGGGAGGACATATGTCATCAGCTAGTGAAATTCACCCTCACAGTCAGAAGAGGAAATGGAACACTGCTAGGACCATCAGTGCAATTCAATGTAGCACACATTCCCCAACATAACCATTGCACACTACCAATGCGGACATATGTAGTGTGCCATGCCAATTCTATACATAGTTATGCTAGGTCTCAGCAACATATAGCTGGATGTGAAATATCTGAGACTTGCTCATTTCCAGATTGTTAAGTGTGGTGCAAGTCCCATCAGAACACCCACAGCCAGTGCAAGGCCTCACCATGAGAATGGAAGTAGACGGAGGGTTGAGTAGGACAAGAAGGTGGCAATATACAATTTGGCCAGAACCAACAACTAGAGGATGTGATGCAGACAAGTCCCCAAACTGACCACACTACATGTGACATGCAGGTGGGGCATAGGCCAGGGAGAATGCTAATATTATAGACAGGAACAATGAACAGGAACCAAGATCACAATGTGCAACAAATAGGAAGGCAGGCACGTCACATTACAAATCCAACAACACAGACACACTAATTGTACAATATCTCATTGCAGAGGATGATGACCCTCCTGGGGATATGCCTGTCCTGGACTTCTCTGATGACGTGGATGACGAGCTGACAAACATCAGCCAGCAGACCCTCCAAGATGTCTTTGGAACCCTCCAGACCCTACCTTCAGTTGCAAGGAGAAGCACAGATACAGCAGCCATCACAAAGGACCCACCCACCACCCCAATTGTACGACCTGTCAGCTCCAACCCAGCTGAGGACTCTGATGACACTGGCACCAGCTTTGAGAGAACTGTAGTTGGAGTACAGCAGGAGCTGGCCAAGGAGGTGTGGGTGGGGATGGAAAATATGGCAGCCAGCCTAGAGAGAGTGCATTTGTGCATGATGTCAACAGCAGAACAGGCAGCAGCCATGCAAGGGCGAACATCAATCTTGCAAGAACTTGAAAAAAGTGTGAAGGAAATCAGCACAGCTGTAAGAGATTTTACACAACACCTCCAACAACAAACTTTTCAACGTGTGCACGAATGCAATATTGACCCCCTCAGGGCCAACCTGTCTGCCTACCACAGTGATGTGGCTGCTATTCTTAAGAACCAGCAGCTCCTCCTTGTTGTAGTACTGCCCTTAATAGCCCCACAGTTGGCAGCTACAGGGATGTCTGACTCCATGTCTTCAAACACTGAGGTGTGTGTTGCCCCTTCACAACCACCACCACCAAGGGCAGAGGAGACAACACACACATCAGAAGATTAAGACATGGAACAGATCACCTTCACCCTTAAGGATACCCGCTAGCACTAGTCTCTGTCACCTGGCCACTTATGACCAAGGTCCTGTGCTTTGTAACATGCTAGTGTTGCAACAGCTGCTCTCAAGCACTGTTCTCCAGCCCACTGTTTATCTTGTCACTCTGCCCGTGATTGTCTCTCACTCATTGGCAAATCCTGTCCCTCTGCACTCGCTGACACTTCACCCTAGCATGTTCAATGACATGTCCTTTTACACTTGTGTAGGATCACATTGGAAGGTGTCACACTAATGGACTCACAATCATGGACAATGTAAATATAGCACTACAGCACTTTATAATAAATAGTACTTACACAACCACTTTGTCTCTGTGTAATGTGACACATCAACCATGAGGGAGATCAGTGATGTTTGCCTCATGTCAATGATTATAGAATGTCAATACAGCTGCCCTGAAAGAATGTGGGCTGATAACTATGCACTGTGGTCTGGATTTTATGATCATCTGCACTTTCTGAGGGTTAATTCTGAGGTAAATAGAAACTATACAGATTAATGCTGTGTTGGACAGAACAAGTCTTCCTCAAGGAATATCTAAGGCAAAAATGGTTGTCTTCAAATTTTTCTTCAAAACAATCTTTATTTATGTGCCATTTGACTCAAAATTTTCCTCACATACACCATACAGCAGGAATGGATGTGTATGAGTGTACGTACAAATAAGTAACCTGGCTGAACAATGTAACAAATTATAGTTGTGAGTTATGTATACCATACTACATGAGATCATACCACCATTCACCTTATAAAGCTTCACTTGAACATCAAGCTGCAGGCAGATGTAACACAGTGTCCTCAATACCAAATCTGGTCTCAATGTATGTGAGATTGAAAACATACATCAACATTTAACAACACATTGGAATCCATAGTAACCTTTCGTGGTGGGTGCAATGGACGGCAGAATCTTAGCAAAGTAGCTCTGGTGTAGCTGCCAATGTAACAGCTCAATTGGGAATTGGTTGCAGGATGGGACACAAATGCAAATACTAAAGAGACACTGTTCAGCCATGCCAAGGCCCTGATCCCCAAGCATTTGACACATACTGAAAAGGAGTACCTAAATATGTATTTAACTGTAAAAAAGGAAGATGAAACCTGGGGAAACACCTTAGCTAATCTAACCAATTCTAACTACACATTACCCCCAACAGGCCCTAGCTAAACTAAGCTAAACTTACTTATCACATTTAACTAAACACTCTAAACATCAACCACCCACCCCCCTTATAAGATGGGACACATGGAGGACAAAATACCCTAACCTAAACACATACTATCTTATACTAAACAAATATATTTTTTTTTGTATTTTTATATTTTTTTAAAACACAAAAACCCCAACATCCTCCACCACCCACCCACCCACACACATAATAAAAAAACATTTCAAATTATCATACCCCGAACCCACTACTACTAACTAAACTAAGAAGCCTATTCTAACCTAACACTAAGCCCCCTAAACCCACTAATTAAAAGAACAAGGAAAGAGGAGGGAGGGGAGGGATTCATGGCTGAGGGTATAATTGTTGCAAGTTTGCCCTCCGCAGGGTCCTCTTGATGGCACACACCCTCTTATTAATTTGTGACACCTCCTGCTGCAGCCTGTTCATTCTCTGCAACATACGTTACATGTCACATTGCATCCTTTGGAAATCTGCAGGGTCAATGACTGCAGCAGGGGTGGTCTGAGTGCCAGTTGTAGATGTTTGTCTGGTTGGTGGTGCCATGCTTGTAGGGGGAGGTGCAGGTGGTGCTGTCATTGGTCCGGGAGCAGTGGAGGTCAATGGTCCTGCAGTGGTGTCTGATATGCTTGGTGCCACCTGGGTGGTAGTGGTGGTGCTGGTGGTGGTGGCTGTTGTGGACACCGAAGGGCCCCCCTGGGCAAATGCCCTCCACACTCCTGAGGCTCTTTCATGGTGAAAACGGTATGCCATGTGGTGGAGCCCAGACTCCACATCCAGAATGTGGCGGTAACGCATCACCCGGCTCTGAAACTCATGAATCTGGATGGCATTCATATTGGCTGTTGTTAAAAAAGATAAAGCCAAACATTAGATACTTGTGTGATATAGCTACTGATGAAAATCAGACAATACATCTAATGTAGCTGAAACAGGCCATATCACCATACAGATCACAGATTCTCCATGAGGAAGTACATGCCAACACAGCCTACACATGACCTGTCTAACAGCACAGCAATGCTCTAAAAGATGTGTAGCAATTTAAATGACCTATGCATCATTGTTGAGCCATTTGTCCCATACAAAATGCTGCAAGTCCTCCACATGTGACAGGCCAACTAATGGCTATCTTCTGGATGACAATAAAGGGCCACGAGTTATGTGATTTGTAAATGGAATTGCCAGGATGAGTGGGTACCCTAGGTTTGGACAAGTGATTTACAGATTTACATGTCTGTGTAGTAAACTCGGATCATCACACCTAGGTACACATTTGATAACCCTAAGCCTGTGCTTCGGGGGGGGTGGAGAAGCAACAAATACTTTCAAACATCTAGGACACCAGGAAGATTTGGACAGCTGTACATGGGTTTGGGCAGTCCACCACAGGTAAGGAGGATGTCCAACTAGGATACACCCAAACCTTGGACAATCCCATCCACATTTATGTTTGGAAATGCAGACAATTGTCAACATCATTTAATACCACTAATACCTGTCTTACAACAAGCAGATAGATGCAAGCACACATCTGGCCATGAGCTGCATGCACACCAATGACATTGTACTCAAGAGCCACATACACGTAGCACAACATGTGGAGCTACATGCTGCTAGGAAGTCAAACATACAGTTGAACATGTTCATTAGTGAACAGGGAGGCTCAAGTCTGTGGGTAAGACTTTGGCATCCCTATTCTGTGAGATTCAGGGTCTGACTAGCCGACTAAATCATGAATATGGGCCTCTGCAAGTTTTTCCTTATTAAAATTTCAAATACAAATGTCACCCTCTTCACATGGCCATGTCTACAAGGCTGTGCTACAATCCCAAAATATGACTATACGCTACTGATTGTCCACCTCAAAGATGGGAAAAAAGTGATACTCCACTCAAGTAACATATCCGATCATTTACCAGCACATCATACCTTGCTATCTGTCCAACACACAGGAGTCAATCACACAACAGCTGCACACACAACACAGAACTGAAATATCAACACTTACTGAATGTGTCTGGGTCCGCAAATCGAGCCACCTTTCCGATTGTGTAGGGGGCAGGTCCACCTGTAAAGCATGCAAGGGAGAAATGTGCTCAATTTCTGTGCACTGTACAACACTTCCAAATAAAATTACTGTGTGTAACATTAAATCTGAAAGTCCATCCTTTCAGGCATGATGATACTGCAACAGACATACCACTGCAAACATGTACAGACCCGGTCACTCCAGTGAGTGATACACACATATCTGCACACATGCAGTGGCCCTAATTATCATGTGGTGACAAACATGCTCCATCAATTGTTTGCAGACTCATTTATGAAGTGTACTCCTCTCATCATTTGTAGTAATGAGAGACATGCAAAGCTACTTTCCTGGAGCACTGCAGTACCAGTCACTCGGGTATTGTGGCTTGTGCACCAAGGGACAATCATTTACTGTGTGACACACCTGTTGGTTGGTTTAAGCTCATGATTTATCATGCTTTCTATGGTCCCTTACATATGGGCCTGTGTTGTGTGTAGGTTACATATGCTGCATTAACAGTGTACCCTGAGCCACATATGCCCCCTATGACACCATAATGGCAAGGATCATGTGCATTAATTGGTGACAGTTTGAGGCTAGCTATGGATTGACCAGTTTTAATATTTGGATACAACAAGGAGATATATGTTGACAGTGTATATTGTAGTCATCCTTGACAGACTGCATGGGCACAGGTGTAGTCATTGCACCTGAAATCTGTCACTCATTGCCCTGTGTACCCATTATGGGTTTTGGAAATCACAGTGAGCCACATTCATCATCTTACATTTGCCAAATATTATTAACACATGGTTTAGCAAATGTACCACTGTGTCAATCATGATAATGTAGGTTTCAATTTGTATGTACCTTTGGAATGGCAGCAGTCACAGGAATGCTGGTCTTCTGATCTTAGCATACACCCATGTCTGTGATAGCCTCCATACTGGGAAGTTAGTTATTAAACATATGCTGCACTAGATCAGAAGGGGTGTGCAAAAATAAACTAGCAAGTATTAGGGAACTTTATATGTATGATGGAATTGGTCTGGGGTCCCTTCCACAACATCATACACGTAATACATTGTGATGATGTATTCCCCGTCAGGTATCCCATGATGATCCCATAACTTATGAGAAGTTCATGGCTATAGAGGAACACAGATGGCAAATGCATTACCTCTTTTCCAGCTAGTGTGTCCAAGACCAATGTAAAACACACAGGTAAAATGAACAGAGGGCCATGGATAGTTGTTATCCGTCAATTTATATCATTTGCTTCATTTTATGTGCCACATCTATGGAAAGTAGCACCAAACATTTAGATATGAACCTGTGTGCATTACTTTTGGTATCCATCCCTAATTTAATTGCGGCACAACCAAGTCAGACTATCAGCCTAAGATGTTACCTGAGGTTAGAAATAACTTGGTACGTATGTGTCAGAATCCAGTTCAGACATGTATCATAAATAATTGGGGGACACATTAAATCTAGAAATTATCTGGATTAAAAACATGTCTTTCCTGGTACACTCACAGACCATGCCTAAAACATATGTTAGAGCCACATTTGCATCATCTATTGACGTGAAGGCAGTACTGATTTACAGGCTCCAGTTGTGTTTTGTATCTCAGTGCAGCTGTTGCGTCAACAAATGACGGTAATGTGTAGCACTTATTGTGTAACTCAAGGCCACTATATGTTTAACTTGCATTCCACATGTCCAAAAACATTGCCTGCAGCATATGAACAAATCTGCTACTGTCACTACAGAGCATTTAAATGTGCACATTACTCTGAATTGTACTCACCAACAGGGCCACCAATCACAATCCCCAGGTGGTCCAGCAGGTCTTGCTCCCTGGCAACTAGGTCAGCCCAACAGTGCTTAAGCTGGAAGTCATTGCGCGGTGTGTTGTATACGCGTTGCAGATGGTACAGGACCTTTGACCACCGGAGCCTCCTTGCCTCTGTGTGATACCCCTGTATCACCCTGCTACCTGCTTCTGTCATCAATGGGAGGAAGTGGCACACCAGCCAAATGAAGCCCCCCAGCCCCTCCTCACCCAATCTACCAAGACGTGGCCTATCCAACATGCTTGAAATAATAAAGGAAATAAGGGGTACAGAGGATAATGAAGGGAAAGGATGAGAGGCAAATGAAAAGTAAATAATCCTAAAACAGCCCAACTATCCCCAAACTAACACTACCCACAACAGACTCCCAACGGTACAAAGGCAAAATTAGACACCAGAAATGACAAAAATACACTTACACAGGATACCACAGACACTTAGAAAACACCAAAAGACAATAAAAAGAGCACACAGGAGACACATTCACAATATTCACAAAGAGACAAGTTCAAACACAGCCACACAGTCAACAAAAATCACAGACTGCAAAGTGAAAGTGAAAGTACACCCACTGTACCAATTCTGTAAACAGGATACCCGATTACATCACTTCCTGCCTCAAATGCGGTGCGTTTTTATTATGATGCGTCAAAATATTATAACACTTACAGTCTGTTCGTCATTTTTTTTTATGCACATGCTTAGAATTACCCCGCATCCATATTTTCAAATATTTTTCATTGTTAACCAATTTCATGGGGTACAGTGTGGGAATTATCGCTGAGGGCCAATAGATGTATCATGGCAGTGAGCATCATTTTTCTATGCATATGCAGCGTTTTTTGAAGCATGTGCGTCTTTTTTGATGCATATGCTTCAAAATGTATGTCTTTTACTGGGTTTGGGTCATTTCTCAAATTTTAATGGTACATGACAGCTGTACTATACAGAGATAGGCTGTTTGCACCTACATTGTGCATTCCAGTGTATGGGCACATGTGGTAGATCACACTACTGCGGACCATGATCCTCTAGTTGTTGTACTGGATTTGCACTCTTCACTGACGCAATAGATCCCCAAACATTTGGAATACAAATTGGTATTACCAAGTTTGAGCAGGTTCTGCGTCAATAGAGGATAGCAAGGCTACACATCTCAATACAGTAACTCATTGCCTGTCTGTCAATGTGTGTGAATTGGCTTTTACAATTTTAGTTGTCCCACTGTGTAACCATCACAAGACGTGTTTTCATAAATGTGCTTGTATGCATGTGTTGTCAATGTGGACAACCATCAGATGCTATTCAGTGTGGAAATGGGTAAGGAAATGTGTTTGTCCTACATGTAGCAACAAATGCTGTGTGAACTTTGCAGATTTTGGGGACAAAAGCATCTCCCATGACAAACCATGCTCAGGATAGATAGAGGACGGTTGATCATGGCAATGTTCCAAGACTAAGCCATCACATGTCCTGGAATGTTGGATACCACTTCCTGGTCACTTGTTTCGATACTACCCATGAGTCAGGCATTTGAAAAAGCTATGTGGGTACGGCGTTTGTGACACCGAGTCCCAAAACCAATCCACAAATGCAAGGTTACTCCACAGTTTGAGTCATATAAATGACCTATGTTTCTCCTGTGGCAGTGGAGGAACAGCAGACCAAGCAGCATGTGTTCACATATTTCCAGTGATTAATTGCACAAAGGTGTCCAGTTCAAGTGTGTGGGCCCATGTGTAGCCTGTGTCATTATTGGGGTCCATGTTGTCTCAGTTACGTGCAGATCTAGTCATGAGTCTGTGGAACCATTCCCTGCATTAACAAAGTATCCTTCACAGCTGAATTGAAAGAAAGCCAAAGAGGAATTGAGAACACACATGGGGATAGTCCAGCTATAGCACTGCAGACGTTTTATGAGACTGACAACAGGGCAACCTTGGTGTGCTCACAAAGTTAATGGATCAAGACTTTTAAACCTGCAGGTTTCATCACAACATTTGGCCTCTAAAATTCCCATTACAGCCGGGAACATCAGTGCCTCAGTGATGATTAATCTCACAGCTATTCACCATGCAAGCCCCATCAGTATGTTGGGGCCCATGTGAATCAGTGTGTGGACTGTCAGGGTACAAACAAGTGTTGACTTTTCATGCACATTATCTAACATTGTTTGTTGTGCTGGAGGCACCCTACCCAATCCATGCATACAGCCATGGTACACTGTCACTATTTGGCACTCATGCATACATGAAACCCAGACAAGGGATGGGCCATGATTAGGCTATTTGAAGACATGTCCGACCCCGTGATACGATAAATAAACTGATTAAACTATACAATGTATTTGAGTATTCATTGTAGACCTACCTGATACAATACCCCAGGAGGGCAGTGAGGGCATGGAAAGCAACTATGAGGTAAATGTAGCCATAGGGAACCTTTATGGTAACACAAAGACAGGAACCAATCAGGCTTACAGGATGCAGGGTCAATCAGGAACAAAAATGAACAAGGCAAATACAAAGTGAGCATACTTGTCAAAGCTGGAACAACACTGTGGAGAATGTAAACTGTATTTGTCCTGTGTGCTGCAACGTTACACAATAACCCAAGGCCTGTGTTACACAAGTGATTTATATGGCAATGCATAACAGTGATATACATATAATGGCAGTTTCTATGCTGTTCCAGGCAGCTGCAAGGGCAGTGCATGTTCAAATGGCTGGTCTGCATGGAGGTACTCACAGGTGTGTGCAGCTTCAGTCTCTCACAAGTCCTGTAGGTGAGAATCAAGTTCAAAAGGCCAACAGTCCTTTCACATGGGAAGCAATAGACAGGTGATTACAGGTCCTACAAACTACCAGGCAGTGCATTATCCGACCAGACGTCCATGCAGGAAGATGAACAATGACTATGTCATACCATACTAAAGAGGGAAGCACACTGGAGTCAGAATGTGAGTCTGGGTGTGTGTAGATGAGGGATTATCTGGGTATAAATAGTCCATTTAGAGGGCCCCCTAGGGTGGGGAGAGGCAGAAAACATGGCAGTGGCAGCACTTATGACCTGGGATGGCATGTGCAGGGGATATCTTGTGAGCAATGCTAGTCATACCTGGGGCACTCGTGCTATCCATTCGCTGCTTACATGGATTTCTTGTCACACTTACTCCTTGCAAAAAGAGCTGATGTCACACTTACTGCTGTCAAGGGTCTGGTCATACATTCCTGTTACCAATGGAATAGCACATCCACTGCCTCATTTATGAAGCATGTTTTTCCTTATTGAATGATGGTGTCTTTGTTGTGTGCCATATGCTGCAATGAACCATGTTGCCAACATGTATGTGTGAAATAGCTGTAGACCTCTGATATTGCCCTTCAAAAGTGAAATGGACAGGATATATGTCATTTACAATGTGTGTGAAGTTGGGTGCACATTCATACCCATCAAATGTGATGTGGATTTTTCAGTATCCTAATATGTATCTCTGCAATGCTCCATGAGGCTACACTCAGATTATGAATCTTAGGGATAATGTGATGCAAAAATGATTACCCAGACCATGATATAGTGATTAGAATAGGTGTTTAATGACATATGGTAAGACCGTGGTGATGGTGACTATAGTTAAAAGAAGTTTTGGACAATGTGTTGTCTCTGATGCAATCCTGCAGCTGTGTTTGGATGGTCCCCCTCATGTTGATGGACAACGTCCTCCTCTTCCTCCTCTTCAGCCATTTTTGGGTCTGGTTCATAGAGGGGAATGTTCATCCTTACACAAATGTTGTGCAGGATGGCCTAGGTCAAAATGATGTTGCAGACCACTTCTGGTGAGTATAGGAGACTGCCTCCAGTGATGTTCTGGCACCTGAATCTTGACTTCAGGATGCAAAAAGTCCTCTCGACTATGGTGCGTGTCCTCTGATGTGCCTCATTATAAGCATGTTCTGCTACAGTGCTTGGGTTTGCAAATGGGGTCATGATCCATGGCGGATCCCATACCCCTGATCAGCTGAAAGAGAATATTAGTGGGAACATTTTGATGTTGCTTGCACCATGATTATCACTTTGCATGGCAGTTGTTCTCTTGTGTAGTCATATGTATGCCTCTCCTAACCTTTTCTGCATAATATTTATGTAATTTAGGGCTAGATGTATCAAACAGTTTTGCAATCGTAAACAGTGCGAATCGCAAAATTCCACCGTTTGCAAATGCAAAAATGCATTTCAGAATGTATGAAAGGCATTTTCAGTGTAATTTCAAGGAATCTCTAAAATAAGGATTCCCTGAAATTGCGACTCCATTTAGGGAATCGCAAATTACGGTTCCCTAAATAGGTAATCACAAATAGGGAATACCTATTTGCGATTACCAGTGCACATGTTTCATACATTTCCTAAAATTGAGTTTGGCATTTAGGAAATGCAATTACCACAAATTCAAGTTTGGTGGTAAGCATGTACAATTGTTAAAAATGCATTTTTAAAAATGACAAGTAGCACACACATGCCCATAGGGCATGTGTGCGCTTTACATGTCCACAAATCTTTGTTTTCAGGTGCATCAAAGGGGGCCTTAGGCTCCTACCACCATGGGATTTGCATTACCTAATTTGCGAATTCCTAACAGGAATTCGCAAATTCGGAAATGCAAAACCATTTGCATGGGCCTACAGGCCCATAGGGATGAATGGAGTCCCATTCCCCTATTGCGATTCGCTAATAGCGATTGCAATTTTTAAGAAATCACTATTACAGAATCCCAATTTTCATACATCCCATGTTGCATTTCTTAAACAGTGTATTTCTTAAAATTCACTGTTTAAGAAATGCAAACCGGGAGCTTGATACATCTAGCCCTAAGCCAGCTAAATGACAAAATGCTGTGAGTGAAGTTCAGTATGTAGGAGATTGGTTGTTGTTTTTATCCTTCTTTCTGTCAACTACCTGTTATCAGTCAGTGATTAACTTGTTGCTAAAACTCATCAAGTTCCTTGCCTTCAATTAGCCATTTGTGCCTCTCTTTTTCTTCACTCGTGTGAATGCTCACCATTCACTGCACTTCACTTCCTGACATTCTGCAGTTTGGTGAAGAGCTCTGCAGGGTTCTTGCTTCAACCATCTCCTTGACTGATTTGTCTATGGTTGGCGCTTCCTTGGCTCAATGAGGGAGCATGGGTCACCATCCCTAGGACTAGGAACAATGCTCAGTCCGTAGTCAGAAGTCAAAAAAACATACTTCTCAGTAATTCAGACACTGGAACATTTTGGCACCCATATGATAAATACCAAAAGAGAAGATGGAAGCACACTGCCTCATATCCCAGCATTCCGTTTGCCCCAATGCATTATGGTAAATGCAGTGCATGATAACATTTACTCTGTGATGTTCTTTAATTTTTCCACCCTTGTTGATGTAGATAGTGTTATGTATCTCTAGACATGTGTTTCAGGATAGTAATCCTTCTTTAGTAGAGAGCAACACATTATTGTGGGGCCAGTAGAAATGCTGGGCAGTTTTCTGAGGCAATTTGCTCCCAGCCTCGTTGTTTGAAAAGGCTCCCTTGAGCTAATGAGCTTATGAGCTCTGGTTGATACTCCTGGACCCAGTGAGTAGTACAGACACCTTAGAAGAGATTGGGTGACATTTTTCAGATGTGAGATGCATTTTTTGCAAAAAAAATAAATGTGTGATATGAACAACAGCTGCTCACTTTCTCTCCATTTGCATTGTATCCTGTGATCCTTACATAAGATTTTTACCTGAATGAAATTTCAATTACATGACTCGTGTAATGGAGTAATCTCAGACATGTGGCCTAACAAGCATAATGCAGAATGGTGAAAGTTATTCAAGCTTGTCCCAGCATGAATTACATTTTATCAGGGCCTAGTCAGCACCCCCATTGCTCCTGGTATGATTGTGTTTTTTTATTTTTATTTTACTTTTATTGAGGTTTTTGTCAAGCACTGCATATCTTCTCAGAGCAGATTCTGGGGGTCATTCCGACCCCGGCGGCCCAGCGGGAAAGCCACAACAATGATGAAGCTGGCTCCGAAGGGAGCCGGCGGAGTTGCTGGTGTGCGACGGGGGCAGTGGCACCTGTCGCGATTTTCAGTGTCTGCGTTGCAGACACTGAAAATCATTATGGGGCCCTGTGAGGGGGCCCCTGCACTGCCCATGCCAGTGGCCCCACGACACCCGTTCCCGCCATCCTGTTCCTGGCGGTATTTACCGACAGGACCAGGATGGCGGGAAGGGGGTCGGAATCCGGATGGCGGTGCTGCAAGCGGATTCCTTGGGCCAGGGGTAAACCGGCGGGAAACCGCTGGTTGCCCTTTTCTGACCGCGGCTTTACCGCCGCGGTCAGAATGGCCCAGGAAGCACCGCCAGCCTATTGGCGGTGCTTCCGCGGTCCTTGGCCCTGGCGGTCATGGACTGCCTGGGTCGGAATGACCCCCTCTGTGTATTAATGTGGTGGTAAAACATGTTCTAGGAATTAGGTGATTGATGTGGTGGTAAGCAGGGTCATTTTGAGTCTTCTATTGGAAGAATTAGACACATCTTTGATTGGGCCGAGTTTTGTCTAGGGCTAAATATATGTAATATGCTGCTTTTGGGAAGAAAAATTCCTCTGCATGGTGATGGATGTTTACGTCTGGCCTGAGTACCCAAATGTACTGTACTGTTATCTGGATCCCTAATGCAGATTTTATTATCATAGGCAAAATCAAATCATGCATGTGTGACATGACATAGACCTGTCTCACAGATTGTGGCACACCATGGCACAATACAGAAAGGCAGTGCATGCAGAGTGAATGTATGTGTGCCTGAGGTGGTACAATAGATGGAGGTACCAGTGCCGTACAGTGTATGTGCTGTGTACAGACACTTAATGCAAGTGTGCCTGTAATGGTACATTACATGGACGACCCTTTGCTCCATTTTGGGAAGCCCAGGACTGCCTGGTGAAGACATTAGGAATTTGAGGAATCCTATCTAAGAGATTTGTGTATTGCTGAAATGGGTGAGTTACACTGGAGAAAGGAGAAAGACTCCCCCTGCACGTTACAAGAGGTGTTTTTAATTCAGTGAGAGATCACAAATAAGGGGTCTGGACACATCTCAGGAAGGTGATGAGGGTGATAAGTCATAAGGGAAAATAATGAGTAGGGTTGGGAGCCCAGGATTAACATTTTGATGTACATATCATTGTGGCTGATCCAGGTATGAACTCTAGTCACTCACATGGCTTGTGCTGTGGGTCTATCAGCTTTGGAGCCTCTCCTGCTGTGACATATGGATGTTCAAGGACAGCTGGAGAGCAGAAGTGCTCACTTCAAAAGAAGCAGAACTCCAAGAGAAAACTTCAAAGACCCAGACCATAAATCACATTTGATGTCTGGAAATGGACTATAAGACGGGGAAGTTGAGACCCCAAACATTTGTCATCTGCCAAGCAGCCAGACAAGCTGTGTGAGGAGCAGAAGTTCTGCATGACATCTGCCTGTAACTAGGACATGGGGCAAAGCCTGTTAATCTCCCTGCTAGGTGAGGGGATTAGACACATGTAAAAACAAGACCACCTGCTCTGGAGCCTGGAACACTAGTGTCTGCCTGCTTCCCAAGACCAATGTCTCCTAAGAGGAGAGTGTTGGAGGGAGAGAGACCAGTGGGATTCCTGTTGAGTGGCCTGCCAATGCAAGGTATGAGGAGATGACTGCTGCACTAATCCAGTCATTACCTGTGTGCAGATTTGAGTCAACTACTCCCATTGAAATAGCCACTGTGAAGATAGCCTTGAGCAGAGTTCTGTACAGGGATTGGAAGCCTTTGCTGCCTTTTTGCGGCAACCCTGTATGTCAGGAGGGGATGCTGTGGAAGATACTGGCAGATAATGAGGTCTGAAGCCTGCATGAAACCTTATCAGTGATGGGTCACCATGGTACGGACCACCATTGGGTGTGAGCCAAGACCTTGGTTGGTAGTGTTGCGGAAATGCCTTATGCAAAGTGAGGCTGTTGCTATGAAGAGTGCTGTGAAGGTTGGGCTGTCAGCTGTACACTGTTAAGTCATGTGGGCACAAGGAACCATTGGTGATTGCACCTGACTTCCCCAGTGAACTGAGAAGGGTGCCATGTGTACATCACCACAACACTGATACTCCTATTGGGAGCAGTGAAAACCAACCCCCTCTCCTATGTTGAGGAGATCAGACCTTAATGTGCAGAAGGCGCACAAGAGCAACGCCAATTGTTGCTGGAGCCAATTGTGTAAACTCACAGGAGAGCCTGCACCTGCTGGGTGCAGCCACGCCTCCTGCGTGCAGCCGACTCTCTTAACAGGACTGGAGCCTTGCGAGTGCGGTGGTATCTATCTGCTCTTCAGATACCAGGTGACTTCTCACAGTAGTGACACTGGCTCCTGTGCCTCTCAGAGCCTTCACCTTCTGTCCATTGATGGTCACCCATTGCCTGTACGTTTTAGTGTTCTCAGGCATAAGGGTCCTGTGGACCATCTCACTGTCCCCTAGTGAGACAAGGGTCATCTTAGCTGGCTCCCACCCACCGGGAACCACGTCTCTGCAAGCACTACATTGGCCAAACCCTTTACTCAGCACCAGTGAGTGCCGGTGTCCACTTGCTACATTTGGGGTCCTCCCTCACATGACCCACCTGGTCGATTGCATAATACTTACAGGGACCCCCCTCTGCAGGTTTCCCTTCAGAAAACCATGTCTTCTTCTCAGTGAGGTGCTGGAAATCCTCACCCTGGGAACCAGGTTGTGCCCCTTTAGAGAACTCCCCCATTTACCCTTACCCTCCTATTCTTCTGAGAGGGACCCTGCTTACCCTTGGCATGGTCTCCCCCTACCTCCTTTGGACCCTGGTGCTTTCCCAATGGTCCACCTCCCGTGCAAGCTTCCTGGGGTCAGTCAGCTTGCTGTCAATGAGGTGCTGGTGCAGCTCTGGAAAACAAAAACTATACAAGTGCTCTCAAGCAATTAATTTGTAAAGCCCCTCATAAGTTCACCCAACCATCCAGTGACCTGCAAAAAGAGTCAACACATTCTAGCCAAGTTTGGGATTCTTTCTTCTTGTAGGACCTAAACTTTAGTCTTTAGGATCACCTAAAGATGTGAAGGTGTCCCTCCCTTCTACCTCGAAGTGCTTCCACAGACCTGCCCCCCAATGTTTTTCAGGGACCATGTGGAGAGCAGACTCACACCCATTAAACCACAATTAGATATCCTCCTCCCTCTTATAATCCTTCACCAGGTCATTAGTAATGTGCATCATCTTCTCGGACTGAACTGTGGTACTGCTGTCACCATCTCTACTAGACTGGCTCCTCTGATCTAGTTGCCTCAAACTAAGCTCATGTGTTCTCTAATTCAAACAGGTGCACCCTCTCTGCCTTTCTGTCCTGCAACTCTTCAGGAGTGTGAGAAAACAAGGCTGATTGCAGAAGCCCCCTAACTTTTTGCCCCCATTTTCCACTTTTTGCTGGTGTTTTCCTGACTCTGATGGCACCCTGGGTACTGCTAACCAGTCCCAGTGCCTGTGCTCTGTGTAAAATCAATATGCAAATTATGCTAATTATAATTGACTAAGTTAACCTACCTATAAGTTCCTTGTATATGGTAGGGCATGTAGGTTTAGGGACCACAGCATAGGTAGTGCACCCATGCACTGCTGAGGTGCCCAGTGTAATTTTAAAGGCAAGCCTGCCTTGCTGGCTGCTTTCAAATTAAAGTTATATTCAAAGTCTTAAACTACCTTATTTCTACATATAAGTCACCCCTAAGGTGTGCCCTATGTGCCCCAAGGGCTGTGTACCATGAAACTATAAGCAGGGACCTTATAAAAGTAGTTTTATAAGCCCTGGTGAGGTAAAAACAGCCACATTTGTTTTCCCCTCATTGTAGTGAATGGCCTCATAGGCTAGAATGGGGAGACTTTATTTTAATTTGTAAAGTCCCCTTAAGTAATGGATACAAGAGTTTGGTATCAAATTAATTGTTATAATAAATCCCACAACTTCCAGTTGTTGGATTTAATATAACTGGTTCAGTTAAAGAGTTTTAAACTTTACCTGAAAAGTTGCCAATTTCAGCCCTGCATTGTTTTTACTGCTGTGCTCTGATTGGCCAGCCTCTGGAAGCCTGGCCAGGCTGACTTGATGAGGTGTGAAGTGGCCTGGCTTCACACAAAGAGATGTGCCTGTGGGAGGTAATTTCCCCTCAGCAGATGGTGAGGCAGGAAGGGGGAGGGCTGCCAAACTGGTCTTCAAAGGCAGAGGACATTTGGAGCAACCCAGCAACACCCCACATCCTGCAACCCCAGACAACTAGGTGCCCCCTTGATTAGATTAGGAGAGGGCAGGAGATGGGTGTGTTTCTGATTCTTAGCCACACCAGTGGGTGGACTCAGCCAGATGTAACCTCCAAAAATCAGATTCAGCCATCATGGATTTTTGAAGAATGTTGCCTCCTGGGATTGATTTTTGCCACACTTCCCAGGAAGTGGTCATCACAGGCGGGAGGACCCTGCACCTGATTGGAGACTCAGGACCCCCTGTTGTTCACCCAGGAGCAAGGATACAACTGGCAGACCTGCACCCACACCTCAGTTCCCTACCAGATCCCCATCAAATTCCAACAAGGAAGAACCAAAGGAGAAGAAGGACTGCCCTGTTGGACCCCTGGCCTGCACCTTGAACCTGCACTCAGAAGGACTGCACCAGCTGCACACTTGGGCTTCACCACAAGAAGGACTTTGCCTGGCTTCAGCTGGTTCAAGGAGGGACTCCCTGTTTGCTACAGGTGAAAAATTGCTAACTAGAGTCTCCTGCACCAACTCCTGAAGAAACCGACCAGCTGACCACTGTCCAGTGGCCATAAAAGAGTTTGCGCCAGGTGCCTTCTAGGAGTTGTAGTCCGCACTTCCAAGGATCATCTCAGAGCTTCTGGACCCTTGGGGTGAGCTGTGGACCCCAAAAGAACCTTAAAAGAACATATGGGAGAAACCCCAGACGTTTGGAGAAGTTTGGCAAACTTTTGAAAAAAAGCTCCATAGAGGGACCGACCCGCCGTGGCAACTCTAGCCGGCTTGCCTCAACCGTGACCCGGCCTGATTTGCTTGCTCGTCCCGGTGAAGAAATCTCCAAAAAAGAGACTAAGGTGGTCGTTACAACCCTGGCGGTCGGTGTTAAAGCGGCGGTAAAACCGCCAACAGGCCAGTGGAAAAAAAAATGGAATCACGACCATGGCGGAAACCGCCAACAAAGACAGCCACTTTAACACTCCGACCACCACAGCGGTACAAACATACACCGCGGCGGTAACCGCCAACAGACAGGCGGAGGACAAAGTACCGCCCACTGTATTACAACAGGCCAATCCGCCACCTTTTCCGGATCGGATTCACTGAGAACAAAAACATGGCGGAAACAGGAGAGAACACTGCAGGGGTATCAGATAGAAATACAACAGGCACCTCAGGGGGAAGGGAAGGGGGGGCACCTCAGCCGGATGAGTGCACGACGCCAGATCCACGAGGGAGCTCCATGCCCACTGCTGTATCCTGGGGAGTGTAAAGCCACAGTCTCTCAAGTAGATAACAGTCTTCACTGGTTCTGGAGGGGGCTGTGTGCCCAGAGTGCTTCATCCTGCCAAGGAAAGAGGTAGTGGATGTGAATCTCCACTAGTTCTGGAGGGGGCTTTGTGCCCAGAGTGCTTCATCCTGCCAAGAACAGAGGAAGTGGATGTCTTTCTCCACTGGTTCTGGAGGGGGCTTTGTGCCCAGAGTGCTTCATCCTTCCAAGGACAGAGGAAGTGGATGTGAATCTCCACTGGTTCTGGAGGGGGCTTTGTGCCCAGAGTGCTTCATCCTGCTTGTGGTGGCCTCAGTAGTGGCGGTGCTTGCCGCGCTCATGGACCTGTGGTGCTGGTGGGTGGCTCAGTGAGCGTGCTGCTGGCTGCGGTGTCCTTGGCAGCGGTGCTGGTGGTGGCGGTGTCCTGGCTAGCGGTGTCCTGGCTAGCGGTGCTGCTGGCGGCGGTGTCCTTGGCAGCGGTGCTGGTAGCGGCGGTGTCCTGGACAGCGGTGCTGGTAGCGGTCTTTTCCGTCGTGCAGGTTGGCGCCAACTTGCCTTTCTTTCTGTGCCCCTTCCCCACCTTCGATGGTGGTGTAGCTTTCTTCCCACTCCCAACTGTAGTCCTGGGAGGGCCCTTGGTGGCAGGTGTTTTACCCTTCTCCCTCCGGGCAGTGGCCAACTTATTATGCTTCTGAGGTGGGGGACTGTCCGTGGTCTGGCTCCTTGGCACACTGGCTACCCTGCTGCTTGGCGCACTCCAGAAGCCGGTTACTGCTGGCACCACTGTTCCTGCTGATGTGGTGGCTGAGGTGCTGGTTTGGGACCTGGAACGGCGTGCCCTAGGGGACTGAAGGGACGGGGAGGTGAGGGGAAGAGGTCAAGGTTGGACAGGAAAAGTTTTTTAGACACACTGGGATGGGTAGATGGAGGGGGTTTGGGAGTGGAGGAAGAGGTAGTGGTTGTAGGAGGTGTACGTTTGCTGACTTTGGGTGAAGGTGCATGGGCTGGAGGCTGTAGTAGGGTGGATGGCTGTTGGGTGGGTGTGTGGCTGCGTTTGTGTACCTTGGGAGGTGGGCTCACAGACACACTTGGAGAGGACACAGGGGATGTGTGAATGGTAGTGGGGGTGGTGAGTGCATGTGAGCGGGGTGTGGTGATGGGCTTGCTGGTGATGGAGGCAGTGGCTGAGGATGTAGTGCATGCAGGTGTGAGTGGAGATGAGACAGGGAGAGAGGAGGAGGTCGTGGAGGAGGGGGACACAGTGGAGGCAGTGGATGTTGGTATGTCTACATGGGTATGATGCTTGTGTGAGTGCCTGTGGGATGTGTGGTGCTTCTGTTTGCCAGAGCTTCTTTTGTGTGTTGAGGTGTGTGCATGCTGGTCTGATGGTGTGCTTGGGATAGGCTGGGGTACAGGGGTTTGGGTCTGGATGAAGGAAGTTGGAAGGGGGAGGCTGGACACAGGGACAATGGCTGCCATCAGTTCTGAGGCCAGAGTCTGAAAAGCTAGCTGTTGGGCTGCCTGCCCAGAATGAATGCCCTCCAGGTATACATTGGTCTGTTGCAACTGCCTCTCTACACCCTGGATGGCATTCAGAATGGTAGACTGCCCAACGGTGAGGGATCTGAGGAGGTCAATGGCCTCCTCACTGAGAGCAGCAGGGCTGACTGGGGCAGGGGCTGAGGTGCCTGGGGCGAAGGAGATGCCCACCCTCCTGGGTGAGCGACCACGGGGCACACGCTGAGGGGCTGCTGGAGGGCGGTGCTGGTAGGGGGGGTGGTAGCTGTACATGTAGATGTGGGAGGCACAGAGGGGCCCGCCACCGCAGGGAGCTCACATCAGAGGAGGAGTCCGTGTTGCTGGTCTCAGCTCCTGTCCCTGTCGTGGAGCTCCCCTCGCCCTCTGTCTGACTGGTGGCTTCAGACTCCGTTGGCTCGCCCTCCAGGGCCG
Organism: Pleurodeles waltl; assembly: GCF_031143425.1. Classification (NCBI taxonomy): domain Eukaryota; kingdom Metazoa; phylum Chordata; class Amphibia; order Caudata; family Salamandridae; genus Pleurodeles; species Pleurodeles waltl. Next base: position 774,639,048 of record NC_090445.1, on the reverse strand, counting down.
TGTGGGATGCAGCTCCCTCCTGCTCCGGTGCCACTGTTCCTATGCCTGATGATGCTATTGCACACAAGAACAGGGAGACCAAAAAAGGGGGAGGAAAGACATGTTGATTGCATGCAATACCGCTACCGTTGACGGACACTACAGACACAGAAGACCTCTGCACTACGCCATGCACTTAGAGTTCCCTAATTATTCACTGGGACATGTGGTACAAGGCCTATGCCCGATTGATGCACACATGGATGTCACACGAGCCTCACTAGCTGTAGTTGCCTCTGTACACTAGTGGGGTGGGGTGCCACATGGCCTGCCTTACGAAGGGACTGTGCCTACTAAACTCGCCCTGGCCTAGGGGAACCCACAGCCCACCTCCCCCACCCAGACACCTCGTAATATGCGCAGATTCATCTGAATGAGAGTGTACTCACCCCCTTGTGGCTGCTGTGATGCTCTCAGACGCCCATCCAACTACGGATACGCTACCACCAGGATCCAGAACATCAGGGGGGTCATGGTGCGACAGGCACCCCTCCCACATTGGGAGGCCATCCCCAGCTGGGCCTCCGCCGTCTTCTTGCTCCAGCGGCGAATGTCCTCCCATCTTTTCTGGCTGTGGGTGCTCCGTCTGTGGTGGACCCCCAGGGTCCGGACTTTCTTGGCGATGGCACGCCAAATATCCTTCTTCTGGTGGGCGCTGGCCTACAGGAATGGTACAGGGGAAAGGGAGGAGATGTAACTGTCTAGACCATCACAGTCATTTGGCCCACGTTCCCACCCTTGCCCTGACGCACATGCACTCACTGTCGTTTCATGCACGCCTCATTCTGCCCCCCTCTCTTCCATCCACACCACTCCACACAGGCATTGCCCATACAGCATGCTCACAGTTTACTTACCTGTTTGTCTGGAGGACCGTAGAGTACCGTGTACTGGGGGAGGACCCCATCCACTAGTTTCTCCAACTGCTCTGTGGTGAAGGCAGGTGCCCTTTCCCCAGACACATGAGCCATTGTCCTTCCAGACTGAGGGCACAGCAGCACTTGCAGTGTAGGTCCTCTCCTGTCGAAGATCAGGTATCAAGTGAGTGAACAGACAGAAAATGGCGGTTATGTCCGTGGCGGTGCGTACCGTCACCACCGGCGTACATCGTCATTGGCTCCTAGGACCCATAGGGTCCAATGTTAACCAATGCAGGCTTATGCCGCGGTCTTCGACCGCCTACCGCGACAGTTTACAGTGCCAGCGCAGTTACCTCATATCCCCTTGTCCCACATTACAGGTCAGGCAGCCGCTATTTCAGGGGGCCACATGGCATTAATTATAAATGTGTCACACATATCTAGGCCTTGCATACACATTACGACAGGAACATAGTGGATTGAAAAATGTGTGCAATAAAGTTGTGTTTTCGTACCTCAGTGTTGGCATGTCCGCTGGGGCAGGTGAGGAGATGGCGGCAGACTCCGGTGTACAGACCGCTGGTGGACCTGTCGACAATGGAAGAGCGACATGTAATTGTCACCTACAGACTGGACCGTGCCACAATCCGGGAACTGTGTGCCCAGTTGGAGACAGATCTGATGTCAGCTATCTGCCATCCAACAGGAATCCCCCCTCTAGTGCTGTCAGTACTCCATTTCCTGGCAAGTGGATAACCCACCACCCCAACAACAACAGGGACCTGGGGGCAGTGGTAGTGGGCACACGGTCCAGGGGACGGAGGCCCAGGAACACAGGGGAACTGGGAGGGCTGCTGTGCGACAGGGGGCGGACAGGCCAAGGGAACCCACTCTCCACGAGGCCCTCTCCTCCATCATGGGAGCCTACCACCACTCCCAGGAGACGATGGCAACGGTACTGGCCGAGTTTCAGGAGACCCAGCGCATGCAGGAGGAACAGTATTTGGGCTTCAGGGAGGAACTTAGAACCATCAGCTCCACCCTGGGCACCATCGTAGGGGTGCTGAAGGAAATACTCAACACCAGGAAGGACACTGTGGCACTACAAGGGGCCCCTGACACTAGCATGGACGATGAACTGCCCACCATCTCCTCCTGCGCTAGTGGACAGGACGCCCCGCCACAGGACCACCACACCAGCACCCCACCCCCTGCAGAGGGAGAACCACCCGCAAACGGTCCCTGAGATCCAGGACAAAGACAGAGCACGATGCCAAGACCCCCGCCAAGAAATGAGACCACCCTGATTGTCATCCTACTGTCCCACTTTGTCACCCTGTCCATCCTTAAACTGCCCCAGCTCCACTTCCAATGCCCATATTGGCAATGCACCTGTGAGACTAATAGACTGGACTCTGCCATGGACATTCCTCCGCCATCACCCCTCACCATTTCCCTACCCCCTCCAATATTGAGCACTAAAATAAACACACTTAAAGCACAAAACAATCTGGAGTCTGTCTGTGATTTCGAAATAGTGTATTATCAATTGCAGTGACAAAATGCTCTTTCAATTATAATGTCAACATACCTATGTCACACAGCTGTAGTCCATGAGGAATCTAAGCAGGTGTCACACAGTGGGACCCACATCTGTGAAATCGTAAGGGAAAGTGACAACTCAGTGACCATACACTGGGTGAAAACGACAGACAGTACAGAGGTAGCAATGTTAAAGCACATGTAGAAGGCAGGTCTGTACTCTTACCTGTGTCTCACTGGAAATTTTGCTGGATCACTGAGTCCCAGTTCATGTCTTCTTCCTCTGCTTCCTCGTCTTCACTGTCCACAGGCTCCACAGCTGCAACAACACCACCATCTGGATCATCCTCCTGCAGAAAAGGCACCTGTTGTCGCAAAGCCAAGTTGTGAAGCATACAGCATGCCACGATGATCTGGCACACCTTCTTTGGTGAGTAGAATAGGGATCCACCTGTCATATGGAGGCACCTGAACCTGGCCTTCAGGAGGCCGAAGGTCTGCTCGATCACCCTCCTAGTTCGCCTATGGGCCTCATTGTAGCGTTCCTCTGCCCTTGTCCTGGGATTCCTCACTGGGGTCAGTAGCCATGACATGTTGGGGTAACCAGAGTCACCTGCAAATGGTGAGGGACAACTGTTAGACACGCACTAACCTGGAGGGATATCCCCAGACCCAGACAACCATTCCCACTGACTTGCCTCCAGGTGCTCACCTAATAGCCACACACTGTGCCTCTGGAGTTGACCCATCACATAAGGGATGCTGCTATTCCGCAGGATGTAGGCGTCATGCACTGAGTCAGGGAACTTGGCATTCACATGGGAGATGTACTGGTCTGCCAAACACACCATCTGTACATTCATAGAATGATAACTCTTCCGGTTTCTGTACACCTGTTCACTTATGTGGGGGGGGGGACCAAAGCCACATGGGTCCCATCAATGGCACCGATGATGTTGGGGATGTGTCCCAGGGCATAGAAATCACCTTTCACTGTAGGCAAATCCTCCACCTGAGGGAAAACGATGTAGCTCTGCATGTGTTTCAGAAGGGCAGACAACGCTCTGGACAATACGTTGGAAAACATAGGCTGGGACATCCCTGATGCTATGGCCACTGTTGTTTGAAATGACCCACTTGCAAGGAAATGGAGCACTGACAGCACCTGCACTTGAGGGGGGATTCCTGTGGGATGGCGGATTGCTGACAACAGGTCTGGCTCCAACTGGGTACACAGTTCCTGGATTGTGGCACGGTCAAGCCTGTATGTGATAATCACATGTCGCTCCTCGATTGTCAACAGGTCCACCAACAGTCGGTACACCGGAGGATGCTGCCATCTCCTCACATGTCCCAGCGGATGGTGCCTATGAAGGACAACAGCGAGCACAGAGTCAAACAACTCAGAAGTACGTACCCACAGTTTACCCAGAACACCAATCATACACAAAAGGTGGCCTGTATGTGTGTTGAGTCTAGGCCTAGGTATGTGTGTCGCAGTTGGAAATGAAGACATGTGGGCCCCTGAAATGGCGGCTGCCTGACCTGTAAAGTGGGACAATGGGATCTGAGGTAACTGCGCTGGCATTCTACACCGTCACGGTAGGCGGTCGAAGACCACAGCGCAATGCTGCATTGGTTAACATTGGACCCTATGGGTCCCAGGAGCCAATGACGATGTACGCCGGCAGTGACGGTACGCACCGCTGCGGACGTGACCGCTATTTTCTATCTGTTCAATCACTCGATACCTGATCTTCGACAGGAGAGGACCTACACTGGAAGTACTGCTGTGACCTCGGTCTGGAAGAGACAATGGCTCGAGTGTCTGGGGAATGGGCCCCTGCCTTCACATTGGAGGAGTTGGAGAAGCTCGTGGATGGGGTCCTCCCCCAGTACACGCTACTCTACGGTCCTCCAGACAAACAGGTAAGTACACAGGGAGCATGTTGTATGGGCTATGCCTGTGTGAAGAGGACTGGATGTAAGAAGGAAGGGGGAGAGTGCTGCATGCATGAAACGACGGTGAATGCGTGTGCCACATGGCAAGGGTAGGGATGGGGGCCAATCACTTTGACGGTGCAGCTGGTAATAACTTCTCTTTTTCCCCTGTACATTTCATGTAGGTCAGCGCCCACCAGAAAAAAGATATTTGGCATGCCATCGCCAAGGACGTCCGGACCCTGGGGGTCCACCACAGACGGAGCACCCACTGGTGGAAAAGATGGGAGGACATTCGCCGCTGGAGCAAGAAGACGGCAGAGGCTCAGCTGGGGATGGCCTCCCAAAGTGTGAGGGGTGCCCGTCGCACCATGACCCCCCTAATGTTCAGGATCCTGGCGGTGGCCTACCCGGAGTTGGATGGGCTCTTGAGGGCATCACAGCAGCCACAAGGGGATGAGTTTACTCTCATTCTGGTGACTTTGCGCGCAGTGGAGGTGTCTGGGTAGGGGAGGTGGGCTGTGGGTTTCCCTAGGCCAGGGCGAGTTCCGTAGGCAAGGCCCCTCCATAAGGTAGGCCATGTGGCACCCCAGCCCACCTCTGTAGAGTGCCAAGTACACCTAGTCATACCCCTGTCTCATCTATGTGTGCAGATGACATCCATAGCCTTGTAGGCCATTTCCCAGGAATTGAACAGTGGAGCCCAAGAGCGCGGCGTAGTGCAGGGGGCTTCTGTGTCTGTCGTGTCCGCCAACGGTAGCGGTAATGCATGAACTCAACATGTCTTTCTTCTGTCTTCCCCCCCCTTTTTGTCGTCTCCCTGTTCTTGTGTGCATTAGCATCATCAGGCGGAGGAGCAGTGGCACCGGAGCACGAGGGAGCTGCATCCCACATGGCTTGGAGGGCGAGACTACGGACTTAGAGTTCACCAGTGGGACGGAGGGCTACTGGAGCTCCACGGCGGGGACAGGAGCTGACACCAGCGACACGGACTCGTCCTCTGATGGGAGCATGCACTCAAACCTGCATGCACTACCTCTACAGCCACTACGTCCCTCTCCAGCACACCCACCACCACACCCCGCTCACATGCAGTCACCACCCCCACTACCATTCACACGTCCCCTGTATCCTCTCCCAGTGTGTCTGTGACGCCCCCTCCCAAGATACACAAACGCAGGCACACACCCACCCAACAGCCATCCACCTCACGACAGCCTCCAGCGCATGCACCTTCACCCAAAGTCACCAAACGTACACCTCCTACAACCACCACCTCTTCCTCCACTCCCAAACCCCCTCCAGCTACCCATCACAGTGTGTCCCAAAAACTTTTCCTGTCCAACCTTGACCTCTTTCCCACACCTCCCCCACCCCATCCGTCTCATAGGTCCCGAACTAGCACCTCAGCCACAACATCTCTGGGACCAGTGGTGCCTATAGTCACCGGAATCTGGAGTGCACCGGCCACCAGGGCAGCCAGTGTGGCACGGAGCCACAGCACAGACAGTCCCCCACAAGTGAAGCATCAGAAGTTGGCCAGTGCCCGGCGGGAGAGGGGGAAGACTCCAGCCATCAAAGCCGCTCCCTGGGGTCCCGGTGGGAGTGTGGAGTCAGCTGTGACACCTTCCAAGGTGGGTAAGGGCCACAAGAAACCCGGCAAGTCTGGGAAGAGCAGCACGGCGGAGAAGACCGCCATCATCCCCGATGCCCAGGAGCTCACCTCCAGCACAATCCCAGCTGCCCAGGACAGGACCGCCAGCACTAGCCCAGCTGCCCAGGAGGCCACCGCCAGCACCAGGCCAGCTGCCCAGGAGGCCACTGCCAGCCAGCACCAGCCCAGCTGCCCAGGAGGCCACCGCCAGCACCAGCCCAGCTGCCCAGGAGGGCCCCGCCAGCACTAGCCCAGCTGCCCAGGAGGCCACCGCCAGCACCAGCCCAGCTGCCCAGGAGGCCACCGCCAGCACCAGCCAAGCTGCCCAGGAGGCCCCCGCCAGCACTAGCCCCGCTGGGCCTTGAAGTATCACCAGCAAAAGCCCCGCTGGGCCATGAAGGACTGCCAGCAAAAGCCCTGCTGGGCCATGAAGGACCGCCAGCAGCTGAGACCCTGCAATGGAGACCGCCATCTCAAGCACCGCTGCACAGGGCACCGCCATCGCAAGCTCCGCTGCACAGGGTACCGCCATCTCAAGTACCGCTGAACAGGGCACCGCCATCTCAAGCACCGCTGCACAGGGCACCGCCATCTCAAGCACCGCTGCACAGGGCACCGCCATCTCAAGCAGCGCTGAACAGGGCACCGCCGTCTCAAGCACCGTTGGCCCATGAGCAGCAAGGGCACTGACGCAACTGAGTCCGTCACGGGGTGAATGATGCACTCTGGGCACCAAGCCCCCTACAGAACCAGTGGAGATAAGCATCCACTACCCCAATCCTTGGCAGGATGAAGCACTCTGGGCACCATGCCCCCTCCAGAACCAGTGGAGAAAAGCATCCACTACCCCAATCCTTGGCGGGATGAAGCACTCTGGGCACCATGCCCCCTCCAGAACCGGTGGAGAAAAGCATACACTACCCCAATCCTTGGCAGGATGAAGCACTCTGGGCACCAAGCCCCCTCTAGAAACGGTGGAGAAAAGCATCCACTACCCCAATCCTTTGCAGGATGAAGCACTCTGGGCACCATGCCCCCTCCAGAACCAGTGGAGAAAAGCATCCACTACCCCAATCCTTGGCAGGATGAAGCACTCTGGGCACCAAGCCCCCTCCAGAACCACTGGAGAAAAGCATCCACTACTCCAATCCTTTGCAGGATGAAGCACTCTGGGCACCATGCCCCCTCCAGAAACAGTGGAGAAAAGCATTCACTATCCCAATCCTAGGCAGGATGAAGCACTCTGGGCACCAAGCCCCCTCCAGAACCAGTGGAGAAAAGCATCCACTACCCCAATACTTTGCAGGATGAAGCAATCTGGGCACCATGCCCCATCCAGAACCAGTGGAGAAAAGCATCCACTACCCCAATCCTTGGCAGGATGAAGCACTCTGGGCACCATGCCCCCCCCAAACCCAGTGGAGACTGTCATCCAATTGTGAGACTGTGACTTTGCACTCCCCAGGATATGGCAGTGGGCAACCCACCCACTGTAGAGATTTGAGAGACTGTGGCTTTGCAATCCCCAGGATATGGCTGTGGGCGACCCACCCACTGTAGAGACTTGAGAGACTGTGGCTTTGCACTCCCCAGGATATGGCAGTGGGCAATCCACCCACTGTAGAGACTTGAGAGACTGTAGCTTTGCACTCCCCAGGATATGGCAGTGGGCAACCCACCCACTGTAGAGACTTGAGAGACTGTGGCTTTGCACTCCCCAGGATAAAGCAGTGGGCAGCCCACCCACTGTAGAGACTTGAGAGACTGTGGCTTTGGTCTCCCCAGGATAAAGCAGTGGGCAACCCACCCACTGTAGAGACTTGAGAGACTGTGGCTTTGCACTCCCCAGGATTGAACAGTGGGCATGTGGCCCCCTCGTGGATATGGCGTCGTGCATTCAAGCGGCTGAGGTGCTCCCCCTTTCCCTCCCCCTGAGGTGCCTGTTTAGTTGCACTCTGATGACCCTGCAGTGTTCGCTCCGTCATGGTCGGGGATCTTGTGTGGGCCTCGCCCATACTGTGTGGTCCCAGTGTTCCACGGACTTTCTTAGTGCACTACCTGGACTACTATGCTTGGTATATATTATGTACATGGTGTATATATATATATTTCTGCCTACTTGCTTTTAATATATTACAATGGTTACACTCATTTTCTATTGTCTTTGCATTCTTCCTGGGGGTTTGGGGGTGTAACTGTGATGTATTGATATGCATTACTGTGTGTGTTGTAGTGGGTGAGGGTGGGGGTGTTGCGTGTGTGTGTCCCTGTTTTTTGCCTCCCCCCTCCCCTGTGTCTTAGGTGCAGTACTCACTGTGTTCTTCGCCGCTGGCGTTCGGGCTCCTGGTAGAGGAGCAGGAAGAATATTGCAGGGAGGATTTGGAGTTCCAGGTCCATGGCGTCCTTGTGGGGTGTGTAGAGGTGAGAGTTTTCCCTTCGGGATTCCTGTTTCCGGCGTGTTTTTATCCGCTATGAATCCGCCCCGGAAAAGGTGGCGGATTAGCCTGTCATAATAGTGTGGGCGGTACATTGTCTCCCGCCTGTCTGTCGGCGGTGACGCCACGCTGTTTGTTTGTACCGACGTGGCGGTCGGAGTGTTAAAGTGGCTGTCTTTGTTGGCGGTTTCCGCCACGGTTGTAATTGCTAATTTTTTACCGCCGGCCTGTTGGCGGTCTTACCGCCGCTTTAACACCGACCGCCATGCTTGTAATGACCACCTAAGTCCGAAGGTAAACTGTTGATCGAGGCCTCCCGCAAGCTGTAGCCAAGCAGGGCTCCATCACGGTCGGCCTTAAACTTTTACTTTGCCCCGGTCGAGGTGCAACCAGATGACCCGATTAACGCTTTTTGTTTCTAGGCACTAAAAAAACTATAATTCTTTAAAAATTCATATCTCCGGTTCCCCTTATCCGATTTTATTCATTTTGGTGTAATTTTAAAGATAAAAATATAATGTATTTTTATAAATTGGTTTTGGATTTTTAAACTGTTTCCTGTGTTTTATTTAATTACTGTTTTGTGATATTTGAATGCTTTACACTCTGTCTCCTAAGTTAAGCCTTGTCGCTCATTGCCAAGCTACCACGGGTTGAGATGGGTTAAATTTACTGAGACTTAACTGGACCTAAGTGGAGGTTAGTGGCCTATTGCTAAGTGTAGGTACCTACCTGCCCTTACCAATTACTCATTTTCCAACAAGGAGTCAGAACCCTAGAGGACACACTGCTACCCTCTCTGGAGACCCTCCCCCCAAGCAGTACTGGTACCTCTACTACACCCTCATGACTGTCTTGCACTTCCTCACCCTCAATCTCCTCCTCTGTGTGCCCCCCCAACCTCCTTGGCTGTCACCCAGGCCCTCAGTGCCTTTTGCAGCTCCTCCTTCCTAGCAGAGCTCCTAATGGGACAGGCAAGATCCTTACTGGACAGTTTCAGTTGAGCAACTGTGTAACTCTGCAGCTTCTCTAACTGAAAAACAGCTCCGGCAGGTGCATCTCCAGATTGAGACATGCTGGCAAGTCAAAAGTGCAAAGTTCCAAGGCAGAAAACAGAGTCCCCAATGAAAAGTTCAAAAGTCAAAGAATGGAAGCAGATGAAGTCCAAAAAAATAGAAAAGGGAAAATCATAAAAACAAGTGGTATGTAGTTACGTAATGGTATGCATTGGAAATAGTAGTGTACACTTAATCACTGTATGTCAAGTATAAATACAAGTCCAATCCTGACCGCTGATCAGCAATGCTAGAAATGGGGTCTTTGGTTGGCAGTCAGATTGCTCCCTGTCCAAGCAAGGACCCTCACTCTAGTCAGGGCAAAGGAGAAACACACCCGGTTAACCCACGCTCACGCCCTTGGTAGCTTGGCACGAGCAGAAAGGCGTAACCCAGAGACAATGTGTAAAGTACTTGTACCACCAAACAAAGTGAAACAATGGAAAAGGACACCCTACTGGTTTAGAAAAATAGTAAATCTGTATCCAAGTAGAACAAGACCAAATACAATAAAAATCCACAATACACAATCAAAAATATGACTTTGGCAATTAAAAACACAAAAATAATGCCTAGAAGCACCAATGCTGCAATTTGATGTGAAGCGTCATTGTGATGGAGTTGCTTCCCACAATGCGACACCCCTGTGGCCATTTACGGAGTCACACGAACCCCCAGGCATAGTACCTTAGCAAAAGTGTAAAAAACAGGCCGGTGCATGGTGTCAGGGAGCGAGGCGTTGCTAGATCCTAGGCGGCTCCAGTTCCAGAGCTGCGAGGCAAAGCAGCGGAGGCATCACAAAGAGGCATCAGTCCTTGCTGTGAAGCAGTGGTGGTGAGGCAGCTCGGTTGCAAGGAGTCAGTCCCTGGGCACCTCCAGCAAAGTCGAAGTCTGGTGAGGTCACGATGCTGTGGGGCAACCTCAACGGGCAGCGGTCATGTCACAGAGTCACAGGCACTGCGACGGAAGTGGGTGTCACAAAGGTCAGTGCTTTGACACTCCAATCTTGCGAGTTCTTGGGACATCAGCAGTGTCGGTGCCGCAGGGCCTGCAATGTCGGTGGGGTTGTCGTGCATCTGCGAGGTCCACCGCTTCAGGGGCAGGAGGCGTCAGGGGTTCCGCGCAGGAGCATCCTTGTGAAGTCGCATGGAGTCGTTTCACAGGATTTAATCAGATATTCACTCTCAGGCACTCAAAAACTGGAATGGCACCCTATGACAAGCTAGAGTCCACAGCATACAGACTCAAAGACTCATCAGTGAAGTCTTCACTGTCCCTGAGGCTTCAAAAACAGGAGGCAAGCTCAGTCCAAGCCCTTGGAGATTCTTCTCAAGCGGGAATATACCCAAAAGTCCAGTCTTTGTCCTCTTTCTCAGGCAGAAGCAGGATGGCCCAACAAAGCACAGTCACAGGCAGGGGCAGCACTTCTCCTCAGCTCATCAGCTCTTCTCCTTGGCAAAAGTTCATCTTTGTTCCAGAAGCAAATCTTCAAGAAATCTAAACTCTGGGGTTTTGGGTCCAATACCTATACACCTTTGTGCCTTTGAGGTTGCCCAACTTCAAAGAAAAGTCTTTGTTGTTTACAGTACCCTGCCTTGCCCAGGCCAGGCCCAATAAACACACCATTGGGGACAGCATTATGTGAGACAGGGAACAGCCCATACAGGTATAAGTGACCACTCCTCCCTCCACTGTAGCCCAGATGGTTCATCAGGATATGGAAGCTACACCCCAGCTCCCTTTGCGTCACTGTCTAGAGGAGATTCACAAAGAGCCCAGCTGTCAGTAAGACCCAGACAGGGAATCCACAAACAGGCAGAATGGTTAACACAAGAAAATGCCTACATTCTAAAGTGGCATTTTCAAACTAACAATCTAAAAACAAACTTCACTAAAAGATATATTTTTAAATTGTGAGTTCAGGGACCCCCAAACTCGATATCTCTCTTTGCCCTCAAAGGGAAACTGCACTTTAGGAATATTTAAAAGCAGCCCACGTGTTAACCTATAAGAGAGATAGGCCTTGCAACAGTGAAAAACGAATTTGGCAGTATTTCACTGTTAGGACATGTAAAATTCATCAGTACATGTCCCACCATTAACATAAACTGCGCCCTGCCCATGGGGCTACCTAGGGCCTAACATAGGGGTACTTTACATGAACAAAAAGGGAAGGTTTGAGCCTGGCAAGTGGGTACACATGCCAGGTCGAGTTGGCTGTTTTCAACTGCACGCACAGACACTGCAGTGGCAGGTCAGAGTCATGCTTACAGGGCTACTCAAGTAGGTGGCACAATCAGTGCTGAAGGCAAACTAGTAGCATTTGATTTACAGGCCCTAGGCACCTCTAGTGCACTTTACTAGGGACTTACTAGTAAATCAAATATGCCAATCATGGAAAAGCCAATTACACATACAATTTCACATAGGGAGCACTTGCACTTTCGCACTAGTCAGCAGTAATAAATTGCCCAAAGTAACAAATACAGAAAAAACAGAGTCCAGCACAAAGCTGTAACTTGGGAAGTAAGCCAAAAAGTTAGGGGAGACCACGCCAAGGATGCCAGGTCTAACAGGTATATATTTAGTGCCTTCATAAGTATTGTTTTCATTCAAGCATGCTAATATTTATACATAAGTATTCATTTTTCATGAATCGTCTATAAAATACCAAGTACACTACTTGACTCAAGAAATGTTCTTAGCTAAATCGTGCATTACAGTTTGAATCTATCTGTTTACTTTTCTGCACCTAACACATGTATCAGACAATTTAATAGGCCACATTTATGATATCTGTTTTTCTTGTCTTCGAAGGATCATTTCTCCTTGAAATTTTTTTAGAGACTACTTTTAAAATCACTTGTTACTGTCTGATTGTAGCTGTAATAAATGGAACCGCATAACCTCTTAAATCGGCTCTTAATGCAAGTAAATCCTGCTTTGAGTTAAATTACATTTTCCTGACAGAATAGCTCTTTCACAGGGGCACAGCACCCTGTTTACATTATGGAAACCTTCTGAGTCTAATGGTGGGATATTTATAAATAAGCTTCCTTTTATCACAGCTTGAGTAATCCACAAATACGTGGCCCACAAATATTATTATTTGTTTTAAATGTGTAACTTCAACTTGAAAAGGGTATCAACAACATGGCAGTATTATATGACATTTAAATTTGTGTATGCATGGAAATTCAAACACAATTGTATTGTATGGGAGGCACTAGGAACGGCACGATAATAGGTGCATTAATTTTTTTCCAGCATTGTGAAAATGCTATTCATAATATGTTTTTTACAACAGATGGTTAGTGGAATATTCTCCGCATAGTTCAACATCCCCTAGGGCCTGCTCATGGTTGGCTCACAAGTATCAATATGGACACAAGCTCCTGCGTGCACCCGAACTGGCATTGCATGTAAACAGTAAGCAACAAAGGTTTTTGCCTGGCTACAGATAAAGGACACAACACACTGTTTTCAGACCTTAGAATGGGGAATAGCTCACACTGTTCATATGTTATTCCTAATTTCAGTGCAATTAACAATGGGTCACGAATTGTGCACCCAGTAATCACTGAACCCTACAAATTAGCATTTTCAGGGTGTGTAATTTGATCCCAGCAGACTGAGCAATTTACAGGCCTCCTGTGATGGAGGTCTACATTATAACATTAAACTCATGTGAAAGAACCACAAAACCAGGGATCACCACCCTGATATTACGAGATCAAAGGAAGCAGGAAAATATTTAACCACATTCCTTTTTCTAAAGGCTATGAACCTGCTACATATAGGTCGATTGATACTTACATGCATTTACTTCCATTTATAGTATTATGTAACATTAGCGACTAGTGCTGCAGCGCTACGAAATCCTAGCTATTACTTAGGCTGAATAGAGGATTTTGCGCAAGAGGTCAATGGATCGAAGCGACAATGGATTGAGAGGATGTCATCAATGAGCAATGCGGGTCGCAACATTAAATAACAAATTTGGAATACTGAACCTTAGACAATGACCACACCAATTTATGAAGAAGAATTATGAATTTATTTCCCTAGATTAACAATGCTAATGTCACATAAGTAACTCTCAAACACAAGTGATAAACATATAGAAGTAATAATGGCTGATTAGAACGTCTTATATCTGAGTTTAATCAAAACAATCAAACAAATAATCTCCAGAATATTAACACTGATTAACAACACCAGAATCGGTAATAATGACAAAGTATGCATTAGTACAAACAATCAAAGAGTGTCAATATAAATCTTGAGCATATGAAGTTAATACCCTCACTAACCATGAATTAGCATCAACATGTTGGGCTTCATGTAAAAGAATTTGGAAACACAAATTTAGGAAAAAAATTCTATCTCAGGTTATTGTAAGAAAACATTATTTATAGGCAGCAGTCAAATTATAAGTTGCATCTGGTATTATTATGATTTCATACATTACCCATGAAACATCAACATGCAGTCTACTTCCGCGAAGGGACACCATCAGATAAGTCTTCAGAGAATTGGGTCTAATAACAGTTAAACCCAAGCCGCTAGTATGTCTCGAACCATCAGGAACTTGAACTAAAGATCTCTCTAAAGTTTGACAGCATTCTATCCTAGAGTGCTATCATGGAGTCTGAAAATCTCATCTCTTTCTGTGACTACAGAAAATCCTACCCAGGTTGTTATATTTATCTTCAAAAAGCTTATGATTGGTGAGTACATGGGGTGGTTAAGTTTAAAAAAATAGTAGCTCTAATTGATAACCTAAAAAGCGGTAATGTCACATTCACCAGGACATATTCATAACAGTAACCTTTCCTCTTCCGTCTCGTCTGTAGCTCCATTGTTCCATCCCATCCAAATTTCCCTTCTCAGGAAGAAACTTCTTACAAAGTAACTCTTACTTCCATCCTTGAGGAAGAAATCATGGATTAGTGACAATTTCAGACAATAGAACATTCAACTTATGCACGAACTTCGTTGAACATGGCCTTGTTAGACATAACGCAACAACCCCCTATGGGTAGCTGTGTACACATCTATTAAACCATCTAGCACACTTTAATATAAGCATTGAACTATGGAAAATAACCACAACATTGTGTTAGAAATTTGCTCAGCTAAGTACAGAAATGAACTATGGCAACCATTTTCAAAAGTCACCCATTTGTGTACGTTAATTCACTATATAATAAATATACTAAAATTATTAATGAAGCATATTAGAAAATTCACTCTCTCACAATAGTTACAGCCTACCTTAGGGGCTTCTGCACTAGATGCAGGACAATAGATTAATTGTGTCCCCCTTATCGAAAGAATGTCTTCCTACCTCTGAAAACCACCATAGAACGGACATAAGAACATACCCTTGTGTAGTTGCAAAACGTGTGGTTTGGGAATGTGCCTCTAAACCCACAATCTGACTTTTGCAAGGGGCACGGCCCCCTTGATGATCTTTCTTTCTCTTCACCCACCTATGTCTTGGTACTAAGAGGTTGCATGCTGTACCTTGTGCCCCCTAAAAGTGCCCCACCATTGAGAAGAGAAAATTTGAGATTACTTCCAGGTTTGTAAACAATGGGACACATTTACTATTATTTCAGACAAAGTAGGACAGGTACGAAACTTGCTGCACCATGTTGTGTGAAATGGAGGCAGCAGAGAGTCTCCATATTTACAAAGATATGGAACATTTCTGCTCTTTCCTTGCGCTAGTGCACTATGTGCTGTCTAGTGCCAATGCAGGCATCCTTTCATCATAGTACAAGGGTGCCTAACTTATGGACAGGATTGTTTTTGTGCAGGAAGGGACACCTTCCGGCAAATAAATAATCCAAAAACAATCCTTATATGCTTATTCCTTTTACTATGTAGCGCATATGGAAAGAGTAAGTAAATAACCAGCTTTGTATAAGCTTTAGTCAAGCTGGTGAGAGAGTATGTCTAAGACATGTTGTCTATTCATGTGGCGATGTATATAACAGTCCTCCCTGTTTCCTGTTTTCATTTCCATTTACCCCTGAAGAAGGGACAGTTTGTTCCAAAATTCATTGGGTCCTACACATGCTCACAACCTGAAAAGAATTCAAGAATGTTCTACAATGTACCTTTGGAGTTCTAAGCAATTAGGTTATGAACTATTTTGCATTGTGAATATTACATTTGGCCCTTTGGACACAATCAAATGAGTTAAAACAAACACAAAACCTGTGTAAAGTTCTTTTGTTATGAATGATTTGCTGTGCGCACTGGCTCTGCGTCACTTGTGTGGCTCAGTTATTCGAATATTACGAGACGTGTAGTTGGCAGAACATATTCAAGTGCTGCACACCATAATTTGGTGTACAGTGTTTACCAGAGAAAAGGTTTATCTTGTTTCGTTTAGGGAGTGCATCATATATTCATTTGCAAAAAAAACCTGTTCCCTGGCTTAAACCTTCCTTTATAATATATATGTCACCCTTAAGGTAGGCTCTAGAAGTTCATATGTCAGGGTACATTATATCTAAAAAGTAGGACACATGTACCCAAGATTTACATGTCCTGGCAGAGAAAAACTCTAAAGTCGTTTTTTCACTGTTCTAAAGCCTATCTCCTAGTTTATTACATTTATTAAGTGATAACTTTGGATTGGGAGTAGATGTAAATATACTATTTACACTCAAATTTATTGTAATTAAAAATCCCTTTTAATGGTAAAGTTGGAATATAGGCCACAATCCTGAAAATACCACTTTAAAAAAATTGCCATTTCCTTGTCCTATCCATTTACACTTTCTGCCAGTGTCCTGGGTCATATGACTGTAAATGGTCTTGCTGTTGGGAATTGTGGATTGCTTCCGGACAGAAACACAAATGGGTTTAGGTGTGGAAAGGATGGGCCAACCTGACAGGGTGACTGGGAGGGGGTGTACACCACTCTACTTAAAATTTAAAGGGTTTTGCCTCATGCACACACAAAGGAATATGAAACTAGGCATGCCCTGTCTTTTGTCACCGCAGACAGTTTAGAGCTTCAGTAGAGGAACAGGAAGAACTACCTTCAAGGGCCAGATGTGAGGGTACTACAGGGAATCCCCCAAGCAAAGGCTGGAACAAAGTATACTTATTGAATTTCCCCAGCCACTCATCAGAATAATTCCAGACCTATGGAAGTTAAGGATAAGGACTGCCCTGCTGTCAGAAAACTGTTTTCTTGCTGAAGAACCGCCTTGCAGTCTGAGAAGGAAAATTGGACATGCTTACCTTCTTCCGAGGCTAATCAGAGTTGATCCAAGTGTCAATTGGCTGACCTCCTGCATGAGCTACTGGGATGCAACAAGCTTCAGAGGCCTCACTGCAACTGCGTAGCTGACCTGCTGCACTGGACCTGCTTTAGCCCTGCTACTGGCCTCTTCTAGAGTGAGCCCCTGATTTCCAAGAGATACCTTGCCAGATCTTGGACCCATGGCTGGCATCAGAATGTACTCTCACCTGCCTAACTGTGGGCTCCATCAAATGTGACACAGAGCAACGCAACTTGATGGTGGACCGCCCATAACAGTTTCTCACAGCTCCAGAGTGGCAGCCTCAGTGGAACCGACACAGCATGTCACAACTCAAAGTAGGACTTTGCATTACAGCCCCTCTCAGCTCCTGATCGGAGGCCTCATTGGAACCGATACCGCGTGACGCAGCTTAATGCAGGAACTCACATTGCTGCTCTCACAGCTCCTCATGCACTTTTGTGCTTAGCCCTGCCAAGGAATGTAGGTGTTGCCCGAGTCGGGCTTTCACCCCTCAACTAATCACCTAACTTCTTTACACTATACAAGAACATATTCCCCACTCACTTTCATGTTGTTCACAGCAAACTTATCACAAGAAAGTTGGGGGCTTCATATCTCATCTGGCTGATCTTTTTTAAACATATGTGAGTAATAGAAAAAAACCTGAGTGATCCAACCAAGCAAATTTGTCAAAATTACAACTAAAAGCTATCTGCACTACTGCCGTAGTGCACTCACACTGCAGTAGACACATTGACCTCACTAGGACAAAACACTACATAGGAGTGCAATGCCTGCTTTCCATCCACAAAGGTAGGTAAGCTGAACAAACAGGTGATTACAACCAATAGCTTGCAATTCTAAAAAAAAAGAGGGGTGGAGTGACCATTAAACTAACTTTGCAGACATGTAATGCCCGTGGTGCAGTTGATGTTACATGCTAACTCAGTGTGTACAGCCTAAGACCCTGCTGTTGTGCATACGGGCTTCTCTTTTCCATTTTTAACTGAGTCGTCTTAAAATGTGTCCTTCCATGTGCTATAACATTGACAAAACATTAATACGCGACTAATAAAATAAATGAACACTTAAAAGTGAGCCAACTGTCAGCTAAGGTGTGTCCTAAATAGTAAGTTTACGCTTGTGGTGTGGACAGTCAGAAATGTGATGAATCTGCAGATTGACTGCGGATCGTGAGGGTCAAACATTGACATCACTGCTGGCCGACAGAAACGAGTCCCATTCCTCTCAAAGACTGGTTTTAACAGTTGTCGTCGTGCTTCCTTCAAGGCCGGGCAAATACAAATCAGATGGACCATGTTTTCCTTGGAACCTTTACATAACCTACAGGAAGATTCTCCTCCATTCTTCCAAGATGGTTTGGTTCGCTCTGGATGGTAGAGAGCCTAGACGAAGAGCCAGCAAAAAACGCTTGATATGTAGTGCGAAAGTTGAAATCAGATATTGTGATGGCGACAATGCGGTATAAGTGTGCATAAGAAGCCAGGCGTGCGAGCGTTGTGCAAATTTAGATTTATCAGCTAGAAAGGACTGCAATCCCATTTCCTTTTTTAGCTCTCGACACAACAGTGGATATGAGATGTTGGAGTCCCACAGATGCATCATTTTTGTCTCTTGCAGAGAATTATACAGATACCTTTTATATACTGATTTTGGATTGTTGCTCACTGTATACCATAAAGTCATGACTAGGGGGCTGCTCATATTTTTTCTTATTTTGTACCAGGACTTTATTGTATGCGCTTTCCTGCCCAACTGCTGTTGTATTAGGCCAAATTCTAACCTGACCTGTGCGAGAGAAGCGGAGCCAGGAAGTTTAAAGACCTGCTTATACATTTTTATTTGTTGTTGGTCCAATAGCAGGGCGTCTTTCCCATATAAAGCTTCGCTTCCATATGTAGTGGCTGGGAGGAATTTGGCCAACATAACAGACAGTAACGGTTTATACGATGGGCCTTTTAATCTTTTTGCTAGGGTACAGAAAGCTAACGTTAAAGCTTTGCACTTCTGTGCAATGTACCGCTTCTGCGGCGCAAGATTGGCCTTGTTATCAATAATGATGCCAAGGTATTTATAGCAGCGAGTTGTTTCAAGGGTAATGCCATTCAACTTTATATTGTTAGCTAGATTCAGAGGACATCCCATGGACATGGTTTTGGTCTTTGAGGTGTTAACTTCTAATTTGTTTGTCTTTGCGTATTCACCTAAAGTAGTGACCAACCGCTGCAGCCCTATTTTCGTGTGGCTTAGCAGAACAATATCGTCAGCGTATGAAAGGTGTGATAAGGTCAAACTTCCCATCCTTGGAGAGTGTGAGTTGGTTGCATCCAGCTTCAAGGAGAGATCTGCTGTGAAAAGGTTGAAGAGGTGCGGGCCAAAACACAGCCCTGTTTTAGTCCTATATTTGTCGGTATCCTCCTAGAAATTTTGAGCCATCTGCTACCTTGACCTGTACCCAAGTTTTATCGTATAGCATTTCTATGCATCTGAGAGTACGCTCTTGCAGGCCCCACCTTCGCAATTTGCTCCAGAGAAGTGCCCTATCGACTCGGTCAAAAAATCGATTTTGAAGTCCACGAAACATAAATATAGTTTTTTCTTTAAGCATTTTGCTCGGTTGGCAATGTCTCCTAGTGTAAGAATGTTAATCACTGTACCATATCCCTTCCTAAAACCAGTTTGATTCAAAGGAATCAGGTTATTTGAGTTTGACCAATTGAGTAGGTCGGCCAGGACTAAGGTGGCGAAGTATTTAGCCTCTCTGTCAATTAACGCTATCAATCTGTAACTGGCTGGGTTTGCTCTACAACCCCCCTTGTATATTGGGTTAATGATAGATCCTCTCCAACTTTCTTGAAAGATTGTGTTACACTCAACTTCAGTATACAGGATTGACAGTGTTGTTGACCAATATTCAGGGTCAGCCTTGAAGACAGCTTGCAGAAGACCATTAGGACCAGGGGCCCCGTCCCTGCGACCCTTCCTGATGGCTAGGGCGACGTTCTTGGCGCTAAACCCTGTCCCACTCTGACTGACGTCTGTGAGTTTTATTGACTCCTTCAGAGGCTGATTTACTTCAGATGGGGGTGGTTTAAAGAAAATGTTGGCAAGGTATTCCACCCATTTTCCTTCTGGAACTGATGTAAAGTTTATTATTCTTACCTGCCGGCCGATTCTATTCACTGTTGTCCAAAAGGCCCTTGAATTAGCCTTCCTTGAATTCTGAAGTAATTTGAGCCAGAAGTCGTCCTCCTTTTTGGTTCGCATTTGCCATACCTGATTCTTGTAATTTTTCAGTAGGGTTTTTATTTGGGCGCAATGGGTTGCTGTGGGACAGCTATCTTTTATTAGTCTAAGGTTGCGCCTCAATTCCTTCCTTAGTTCTAAAATTTTTACTGGTAGGTTTGAAGACCTTGCCTGATTATTATGTGGCAATTGACGCCTGGCGAGGCCAACAGAGGGTACTGACTGAAGAAAAGTGGCCCACGCTTCCACTGTTGGTAGGTCCTGGCATATTGCCAAATGAAGCAAATGTTTTATGTTTTTACACAGCCTTGGTAATGAAGACTCCGACCAGATCAGGCGGTTTAGGTTGATAGATGTTATTGTCCCTAGTTCCTTTATAGCTGGAAGAAGGCACAGAGCATTCCAAACGAGTTCTTTGTGCTGAAATCAGTGGTCATTATGGAGAGTCTGTTTAATTTTAAATTTGCTAACATGAGCTAGCAAAGGAAGAGACATGGCTGTATACTCTATTATTGTCGCGTACTTTGCGCTATGATGAGTGAAGCTTGGCGGGATGTCATCGTTGATCCTGCCATTTAGTACCCTCCTACTCATGTGCTCTAGTGCCTCTACCAGTTGTTTACCCCTTGTGTCCAGTCTTTTCTGCGCTGGCGGCACTGACCATATGGCATTTTCAGCTGCCAGTTGCTCGTCTGGTTCTGGAGTGTGCATTAAGTTAGCATTGAAGTCGCCTGTCACTAATATGTCCCATGCTGGATTAGCACATCTTGGGCCAGATGTATGAAAACTGGGTTCTGCGAATCGCAAAATGCAATTATTAAGAAATCGCTATTTCCGAGTCGCAATTGACCATGTAACAAAATTGCGATTCGGAATTAGCGATTTCTTAAAATTCGCTATTTGTGGTTTGCGAGGCCCATATTCCGAATCGCAATTTGCATTGTCGCAATTTGCGATTTGTTTGCGATTCGGTAAAAAAACGCAAAATGCGAGAAATTCGAGAATGCACACCTGGAGGAGCCTGATGACATCACCAGCAGGAAATGAGTCATCCCAGGCATTTTCAGGTGCCACACCCAAACCAGCATCCTGAGTGAGAGCAGCCCAGCCACATTGAGCAGCATTCTGAAGGAGCAGCATCACCTGAGCCACAATGGAGCCCCAAGGTGCAGCACAGGAGAAGCAGGAGAGGAAGCGCAAACTCAAGTTCAGTGAACAGGAGCTGGAGGTGTTAACAGAAGAGGTGGTGAGGAGCCATGACCGCCTGTTTGGCAAATCATCCCTCTAGGTGCCTGAGAGTGAGAAGAGAAGACTCTGGCTTGAGATCCAAGGCAAAATCTACGCTATTGGAGTGGCACAGCGCTTCATTGATGAGATCAAGAAACGCTGGTATGACCTGCGGTCCCGGGCAAAGAAGAGGGCGGCAAGAAGACTTGCAGAGGCCAGGGGCACAGGAGGAGGACCACCAACCGAGCCACCTGCCACACCACTGGAGGACCTAGTGGAATCGACACTCCTACCGGAAGCAGTGACAGGGGTCACAGATATAGACACCTCCGCTCAACCAAGTACCAGCCAAGGTAAGTGCAATGTTGTCGTGTGAACCCAATATGTGCATGCATAAAAGCCCTTTAGGAATTAGCATGTAATGTGAAGTAGCGTGTGAAGTAGTCCAGTCCACATCTTAGTAGCAGCACAACAATGCATTATGGGAGTCGTGGTCCACAAACTAGTACAGACAGTAGCATGACAATGTAAGCAAGCATAGTGACACCCAAGGTAACACAACACACACTACACCATGTAGAGCAGTACCTATAGCTTTATTGCCATTTCTGGACAGATAATGTAACATACAGAACTGACATGCTGCATATTGTTGTTGCAGGTTGGCCTGGCCCAGCAGCCACAGAAACTCCGTGTGTAGGGGAGACGGACACACAGCAGCCCTCTGACACCAACACCAGTGGGTCCGTCAATGTCTCCACTGTGCGCCGCAGGCCCAGGCCATTGCCACTTCCAGACCTCAGTGGTGACTCCGATGTGCAGCAGGAGGGGCCAAGCACACCATCTGCACCCGATAGGCGCAGCCAGATACCAGAGGACAGGGGTCATTCAGCACATCGCAGAAGTGCCACAGTGTCCGAGCAGCAACCGCAGGAGGCAGCTGAGGGTACATCCTTGTTCGGTGGACTTGAGGCTGCTATGTTGCAGCAACAGCGCCTGCAAAACAGGAGAATTTTGAGTCTGGACAGGAACCTTAGAGTCCACAACAGACATATGATTGGCCTGCATCGGCGAATTGACAGCCTGAACAACAATATCACCCAGCTGCGTGAGGGACAGGTGCAGGCCTCTCAGGACACTAGGGAGCTAACCAGTGCAGTGCGTGACCTGTGTGAGGAGCTGCGCCACGAAAGGGTGAGTCGACGCAGACATGAACACCGTTTCAGAACCATGTTTGCGAATTACTGCAGGTCCTCATACAGGATGGCCAACTCCACCGCACTCATCGCCTGTCGTGCTGTGGCGGCCCAGGTTTAGGCTGCACACACCAGCAGGGATGTCGTCCAGGGCCTTGTCCAAATCACCAATGTGATTGAACTAGTCATGGGACAGAGGTCGGCCACTCTCAGTGAGGTTGCCTTGGGGGACTCGGAGGACAGTTCGAGCCTCAGTAGTGTGCAAGTACCTGCTTCAGACACCAGACGGCGCAGTGCCAGGCGCAGCACTGCCACTGAGGGTGACATTCAGGGTCCCAGTGGTGTGCGAGGGAGGAGGAAGTGACTCTTGCCGCATTGACACTGGTGTTCCCACTATGATGTGAAAGTGTGGGACTTAGTTCTTTTTTTTATTTTCGGTTTTCTTATTCACCTGTTTACTTCATTTT
Source organism: Pleurodeles waltl (assembly GCF_031143425.1). NCBI lineage: Eukaryota > Metazoa > Chordata > Amphibia > Caudata > Salamandridae > Pleurodeles > Pleurodeles waltl. The sequence continues at coordinate 774,616,076 of NC_090445.1, read as the reverse complement.
TCACAATTAATTACCTGACGTAAGGTAATAAATTCCTATCACTACAGGTACAGTTGTCAGTGTAGTTTTGTTATACATACTCACATCTGTTATGGTTGTGTGTGATGTCAGCACGCCTTTGCCTTCCCTCTGCTGCACTGGTCCTGTCTGCTGGTTGTAGAGGTGGTATGGGATCGTCATCCTCATCTGATTCAGTGTCACTGATTTCTATAGGTATGCCCCTGGTTGTAGCTATATTGTGCAAGATTGCACAAGTAGCCACTATTCTACATTTGGTCTCTGGACTGTACTGTAGTGCCCCTCCACTCTTGTGGAGGCAACGGAAGCGACTCTTCAGGAGGCTAAATGTGCGCTCCACCACGTTGTGGGTTGCCCTGTGTGCTGCATTGTATCTCCGTTCTGCCGGTGTTGTGGGATTGAGGTAGGGCGTCATCATGTAGGTGTGCACTGCGTAGGCACTGTCTCCTGGAGGGACAGGAAAGTGTGATGAGTACCTCAGCCATCTGACAAGGGTTTGTTATCTATGCGCCAGTGTAAAGAGTGACATTACCTAGTAGATATCCTTCACCAAACTCCCCAGCTAGCAGTCTTGTGTGAATGCCGCTGTGGCGAAATATGTACTAATCATGTGTGCTCCCTGAGTACCTGGCCACAAGATCAGTTATGATGTAGGAGGCATTGCATATCACCTGTATATTCATGGAATGTTGTTGTTTACGGTTTCGGTACACATACTCTGTGACAGATGGTGGACATATTGCCACATGTGTGCCATCTATGGCACCTAGGACGTGGGGGAACTGTGCTATCTGATAAAACTAAATTTTTGTCTGCTGTATTTCCTGTGGGGTGTGGGGGAATCTGATGTACTGTTGGAGTTTGCTTAGCATGGCGTTGATAAATGCATTGAAGAATCCGGAGAGGGTGCTCTGTGACACCCCCTCAGCCGCTGCTATGACCCCTTGATAGCTCCCTGAGGCGAGTAGGTGTAAGGAGAATAATACCTGCACATGGGTGGGGATGCTATGGGTCCTTAGTGTTCTGCGCTGCAGTATGGGTTGTAGCTCAGCTATCAGGTCAAGTATCATGGCTGAGTTCAACCTATACCTCTCAAATATTTCCTCCTCTGTCAGGTCAAATAGTGTAATGCGCACTCTGAAAATGCGCTCCTGTCTCCTCCTCCCTCTCCTCAAACCTGCCAGGATCCTCATCCTCCTCACCATGACGTAGAGTGCAGCCATTGTGGTAGAGAGTGTGAGGCATTCTGGGCCTCTTTATATAGGTTGCACCTGGTTACCACCTGCTTTCACTTAGTGGTATTTTGCATGTGCAAAATGCCATTCTGCGAAAAATCGCTATTTGCGATTTTTTGATGCATCTATTTGCGATTTGGATTTTGCGATTCGCATTTTGCACCTCGCAATTTCCTACTGGAAATACTGAATCACAAAATGCGACTCGCAAAACCAGGTCGCACTGCAAAAAATCGAAATTTTTGCGATTTCTTATATTTGGTCTGCGAATGCCTTTCACGCATCGCAGACCACGTTTTTGCACTCGCAAACGGCGGATTTTTGCGATTCGCACCGTTTGCGAGTACAAAAACCTTTTATACATCTGGCCCCATATCTCTTCCACCCTATTCAGTAATTCATCAAAGAGCAGTACTTTCCGATTTTTCCGCAGATGGGCATAGACTTTAAAAATGACTAGCGGGGCGTGCTGATTATTACTAAAGGTGATTTTAATGGCCTGCATGTCGGTGTTTGAGAAAGTCAACTGCTCTGTTGAAACAAGAAGTGCCGTTGAAATGTATGTGGCTAGACCACTGCTTGGCCTTCCTGATTTCTTTGATTTTTTGGCACTAATGTGGTGTAGCGAGTAGCCTCCTAATTCGATTGGGTCCTCCAGCCACATTTCTTGTAGTAGGATTATGGAATAATTGCAACTAGTCATTGCTGTGAACCCGTCTGCTATGATAGTTTTTGCACAGGCGATGTTCCAGGACATTATGGTGACAGCCAAACTTTGATCAATGTTTACTGTATTTAATGCGCTAGGTCAATTGTTTTCCTCGAATTTAAAGTGTGAGCCATCCATCTCCATTCATCTCGCTCTCCCTTCAGTACAGTTGGGGGGCCACTGTTGGTTTTTAAGTTTTGTACCTTCCGTTTAAACTGCCTTTGTTCCAGTTCCGCAGATTCCGGGCCCCCTACGAATTTGATGGCCGTTGGCAATTTTTCTCTAGAAATTAACAATAGGGGAAAGGGATAGCGTTGACTGGATGGTTCTGATAACCGTATGCCCCAAATTTTGAATTGCTGTTTGACTGCCATAATTAATGTAGCAATATCACTTGTTCTCCACATTGTTAGAATTTGCTCCAGCCCATTTTGAGCGCTGCCAGAGAGGAATTTCACCGATGTCAAGTCTGCGGATACGATTATCTTAGTTGATGGGAACTCGGCAAGAAGCCTCAGAATGTTACCCCTATTTAAGCTGTCTTGATGGCCTCGTGATTTATATTGCGGGGTAAAAAGAATCTGCCTTAATTCACGATCATTCTCTGTGGCCTGAGTGGATTGTAATTGGTGGGGGTTATCAGTGTTTCTCTGTGTCGATGGCCTTCTCAACTGGCCCCCCTCCGACTGACTACTATATGGTACCCTGTCTAACATGGGTGTTTGTTCGATTGAGGAAACTTCGTTTGAGAAATTGGTTGCTGAGGTTTGGCTATTATGAAACGTAACTTTAGTTTTAATAGCCCTTGATTGTTTGTAATTGTGACCACCCTAGAGGGGTTGCTGTGACTTGGGCTTGTTGTCTGGAGCTCTTCGCTGCTGATGTTCCTAATGCCGGATTGCAAGCCGTATGCTGAGAGTGAGAGTTTATGAGTCTGACTTATGGACTGTGCTTTTGCCTCATCAGTATTTTTCCTTGAAAGTAGTTTGTAGTTTGGTCGATTGCCCGACATTGTATCTGGGGAAATTTCTATGACTTGCGTGGCACCAGTTTGGGTGCAAGATCCTTTCCATGGGTCTAACTTGAGCATCGACATGATGCCTGCTGTGGTACCTGGGGAGGTTGCTGCGAATTGTGGGACACAAGTTGCTTCTTGTTCCTACCGAATAGGGTGGCGGCTGATGCCGCTGCATGTGGGATGTCCTTTGGTCTTAGTATTCCAGCTGTTATTGACCATGGTTGGTCCTTTCTCGATATTAGAGCGTCTGGTTGGTTTGGAGATTTTTTGCTACTCATGTGCGTTTTTTCCTTTGGACACCTCTGTTGGGGTGCCTGGTCCAGAACTTCCCTCACCCTCAACTCCAAGGCGTGTGGGTTAGACTGAAATTGTACTGTTGACTGAGACATTTTGTGTACAGCTGACTTTGGTGAAGCGGCAGTTGGTGACGGACCTAGGCCATTGACTGCCCCATCCCTTGTGACTTTCCCATAATTTGGGGCCTTCTGATTCCCTGGAGATCCAGAGTCTTGGGTTTGTGGTCTCTGGAACACCGAAAATATTGGGTAAAGATTATCATTAGCTGCTTTGGCACATGTTTGTTTCCTTGCCTTCCTGGCTCGCTTTTTTTGTCTCTTAGTTAGGGGTTTCGGTTTTCGAGATGAGCGCTCGATTGTACACTCAGAATTAGTGGGCACTATTTCTTTCAGCTGTGATGATTCATCCGTACTAATTGAGTATATACCCTGAGTATTTGCCTCTTCTTTTGTAGGACTACTTCCCGCCAAACCTGGTGTCTTTTGAAATCTGACTATATCACCTGAATCGTGGCTTGCAGTATTGAATGTTGCTTCATCGATATTGCTTGTTTTAACTTTCTGCAGTATCTCTGTTAAAATAGTTGGTAACGTGCTTAGTTTATCTATTACTGGGCCACAGTTGCAAAAGGCTTGCTGTTGACTAGATATTTGCTCCAATGGCCGAATGGCCAGCAGATCCAGCTTACGATTGATGTCGGCGATGTGTATTGCCATAACCTTCATTAGGTCAAGCTTATCCGATTGCATGTTCAGAGCCGTCGTTGAAGTGTGTAGAGCATTTAACAGTGAGGCATGTAATCAAGTGAGATCTTCCATTTGACTGCTCGGGTAACCTGCATGAGAGGAACTTTTGGAAACATTGTTTTACCTTCTCTATTGATTGTCTCCAGGGGGGAAACAGTCAGGATGCTTCTTGCAATTGCTGCGACGTCATGTTGTGGTTTTCTTATACCACTTGAAATTTCCATAATTGAGTTAGGCGGCCTTTCTTGTTGCGGTATAGAGGAAATGTTTTCGGTGCTACCCACCAGTAGCGGTTTGTTTAAATACTGATCTTTAGGATTCATTAGGTCAAGGGTTTTTAGGTCCAATGCTTCACCTGGGTGTTTGTTGTTTGTTATTGAGAGTGACTGCAACCAAGAGTCTTCCATTATTCCTGTAGCTACTTCAAAGCCCATATCCAATCTCTCATTGCTCCCCTGGGTATTAAGATTTGACCGTGAGATGGGGGTCGATTGTTGGCGCATTCCCTTATGCACGATGTCGTTGTGTACCTCTATCGAGATACCTGTGGAGAGTAAAAGCTCTGTGTTACTAGGATTAATAGATGCGCCCTGCTGTTGGTCACTTTGAGAAGATTCCCTCTCTTGAGCATGAACCTGAACCGTGGTCACAATACTGCCCGTCTGCAGATTTGAATGCACTGTTGGGCTGCTAGTGACCCTGGAGATGATTGGTCGTTCATGAGCTGGGCGGTCATTATGTACTTCGGGGGTCAGACGCTTTGAAGCTTCCTGGACGGGTAAATCGGCCTCTAATTGTTGAGTGGGGTTTGCTGGTACCTCGAGCCTCAACTGCCCAGTGGCCATTGGCTGTGGAACCAAAGGAGTTGGTAGGCGCACGTCGGTGTCAAGATTTGAAAAGAAGGCTGCGGCTGGATCTTTTAGAAAGGTAGACTTGTTGGAAAAACCTGTTTTCTTGAGGTAGACCTGCAAGGGAGTAAGGGGCAGTGCCTGCTGGTCCGACCTACTATTTTGCGGGCTCTGTGCGGAGCAGTTTTCCTTCCTTTGCAACCCCCTTTGAGGTCTTGAAGTTTTGACTTTACCCTTTGTTGGCAGCCTGAGGCATCCTGATCTCATGGCTGAGCTCTCTTAGCCCAGATTTCTGCAGGAAGAACTCAATTTACTTGAGACGGATGGACTAGCGTTGATGACCTGAGATGCTCGGTGAGCGGGGCACCCGGGACTCTCACAAGCCGCACCCGGACCTGGCAAAGCCGCTTCCGTGTGGCCCCGGTGCGTTCTCTCTGCTGCAGTTTACTAAGACTGCTGCGCTCACCCTGGCAGGAAGGAGATGGATGGATCCTCGGCCCAAAGTCTCCTGCCGAATGTTGGTAGGTAAGGTGATGCAGCAGCTAGCGACACCTGAAGAGTTGGACTCCTCAGGAACGAGGGGTTGTCAAGGGGTTGTCGATATTAGGTGCTATCGGTGAGCGGGGCACACAGGGCGCCCACAGGCTGCACCCAGACCTAGATGGGCCGCTTCCGTGCTGCCCTGGTGCACTCACTCCGCGGCCGCTGACTAACACGGCCACGCTCACCCGGCGCTCTCCTGGCCAGCAGTGCAGTTTGAAGGATTCTTGACGCAGGTTTCCTTTTTTTTTTTTTTTTTGATTGTTTGATTGCTGAAAAATGGTTTAGGATAGCGTAGAGTTGGCTGGATGGGCGTGAGCAGGTGAGAGGAGTGTGAGTGAGGGGAAGGTGGGGGGAGGGAAGGAGATTGGAGGACCCTTGAGGAGGACCCCTGAGGAGAGGGAGACGAGGCTAGAGGGAGAAGACCGCGAAACAATGGTGATGGGTCCCCAGGCAGGTGGTGTGGGGAGACCGGCGCTGGGAGTAGGGGCACACAGAGGCAGCGGGAACGCACAGGCCCTGCCAAACCCCACCACGCTTAGGGCGCGCTCCAGAACCCGGCGTCACCCCTCACCAACCGGCCACCAACCTCTGACCACCACCCCGCACGCCTCACCACTCCTCACCAAGCCCTACCCCCTCACAGGCCCCCTCCCCTCCACAACACCTCAACCCTCCTACCTCCTACCTCATTCACCATTGTGTGCCTGGGCCCATCAAGAGTCCCACGGGATACCGGTCCTGCTGGTCCACTGCCTGGCTCCTGAGTGGCCCAGGTGGCTTTGGGGTTCCCCCCTCCTGGATAAACTGGCTTGCCACTACCGGCGTGATGTGAGCCTCATGTGCCCCACGCTGCTGCGGGCAGCCGGAGGGAGCACCGGCCTCGACGGCTCCCTTCCCCCTCTGCTCCTGCACCCTCAGGAAAAATCGCTCTCTCCCGCTCTCTCTGCCACCTCCTCCTGCTGCCCTGGCCTGCCCTGGCCTCCCGCTGCTGGCGCTCCCGCTGCGCCAGCCCTGGCACTCGGACCGCGGTGCCTCAGGCTTCAGGGGAACAGGCGGGGCTTAGGCGCTTTCGGGAGGACAGACGCACTGGTACGCGACTCTTCCTCCTTCCTTCTCCTCTGCTTCCTCTTCCGGTTCAGCAATTGTAAGGTTTGTGGGTGTTCCGATAAGGCAAGGCAAACCACATGTGGAACATTTACTTTCCCACCCGATCTGGTGAATGGTCCAAGAGCCCTTGGGGGAGAATACAGGTCCTAGATGCCAGTCATATGTCCTGCTCTTGCGGATTCCTCTCCCAACCAATAGGATATCAGCTATGATTAAGGGAAGCACAGTGGCTCAACAACAATTGCTCATTTTTCCATATCTGTAACCATTAGGTACACAGGTTGGGGACCACCTTGTGCCAGTGATTGTTATATGTAAGTTTATGAAATAGCTTTCTTTGATCAGCCCAGCTTTTGGTCAGTTTGCTATGCCTGTGTGCACATTTATGTGACCCATCACAAAAACATAATCAATTGACATGTTCCAAGGGAATACTCGCAGAGGTAGAGCAGTTTACTGCCCCTCCTTTGTAATTGGAGCCTTCCCTTCTAATGCTGTCAAAGCGAAAGTGGTTTAATGAAAGGAGTGGAGGTAAGTCACTTGACAAATATACGTGGAATGTGTAAAGGGGTACATATTGGCTGAGCTGGAGGATTAATAGTTCTGTATTCTTGGCATCTGCTGCTTCACAGAGCGCATGACAAATTCACACAAATAAAATGGAAAAAGGAAATGCAGCAAAGGTAATTTGAGCATTCTGTATCAAAGGTTGTAAGACTATACAATGCATGCCTTTACCATGCATGACTACCAGACATTCTTCACAATGCATAAACCTTTACCACATAATTTTATTTTTTAAAAGAAAAAAATACAACTAAGGAACAATGTAAAATTATGTTTATATAGGAAATGCAATTTCAATGTCTCCTAATATATATTTCCCAACAATTTGCACATTTGTATGCACCAAAATGCAACACACCGCAACATATTGTAATAGTATGCAACATTTTCAACATCATTATATCAGCACAAGGCACAACGGAAAACATGGAAACACTATGCACATATTTACATCAATGCAACATATTAAAACACTGTGCAAATGTTTTCAACATCATTATATTGTAACACATAATACAAACTGTGACCTCTTGCATTATTACACAACCTAGGACTCTGTCCCCAACTAAGATGGTGGGCAAACAATCTGAGGAAGGTCAAAAATGTGACAAAAAAGCACTGACAAAATATTTATTGGTCAATTCACAGAAAAATACAGATTACAAATGTTATTTTACTGAAAATTTTGGTGACCTTAAAAAAGATAAAAACAGCATCCATTTGTGATCATCGATGCACTGCCTTCTGAAGTGACGGCACAGGCAAGAGAGAGAACTATTTCAGAGACACTCTTTGAAACACTGCCATCAATCTATCATAGTAAGTATAACTAGCAAGTTTAAGTGAGTCATTACTAGTTTGGTGGTCTTTTGGGAAGACCGACACAGTGGTGGTCGTCAAAAGACTGCCATGATGGTGGTAATACGACCGCCAAATTAAGAGTTACACTGTGAAGTCTGCCAATACCAGCCAAATATCCGAAACCTCCAGGACACTAGAGAACGGAAAAGAGGCAGTCCCACCATCAGCACCTCCAGCCCAACAAAAATCCTCCCATCATATTAGGATCCCCAAATCACAACAGCAGTTCTTTCATAACAGAAAACCATTGGCAGTGCGAACAGCGGTGATCTCAACTCACATCACACTAAAAACAACACCACATTGGATAGGTTGAATACCCACATCTGACACACATCCAAATACCCGACACACCTACTCACTGCACTATATAACAAACTCTAACACAACCAACAATGCTTTCAAACAAAACGCCATACACAGCCACAGACAACCTACATATTACACAGATACAAAAAGTTAGAATAGGCGCCCATAAACATTTCACTATGTACACATCAAACACCCGCACAACCGCACAACACACATTCTACTACAACATACAACCCACATCAACCATCATCCATTCACATCACAACACCTACACTTTACCATTTACCCACTTCGGCAGCCTTTCACTTTGAACACTAGCACACTGTCCTCACCACCACTACCATGTCCCCACAAAAACACCCACGTTTCACAGATGAGGAGATGAGGGTCATGGTGGATGACTTGGTCATGGTAGAGCCACACCTTCAGCAAACATCAGCTGCCAGGAAAATGGAGTTGTGGCAAAGAATAGTCAACAGGTTCAATTCTGTAGGCAGCTATCTATGCACAAGTGAGGACATCAGGAAGAGGTGGAATGACCTCCGGGGGAAGGTACGGTCCATGGCATTCAGGCACCAGCTGGGGGTAATGGAGACTGGCGGTGGACCCCCTACTTTCATACCTTGGGAGGAGAAGATGTTTGACATACTGCAGCCTGAGTGCCTGACATGAATATCTGGGGAGTGGAGTCTAGTAAGTCCAACAAAAAACCATGTCACTCAATTGTCATGTCCATCATGTTCCCTCACCACCTACCCCACCCCAATTAACATATCACCAACTACACCGCTGTCCAAATACCCGTCTCTGGCATGCCACATGTCCACTAAACTCACCTGGCTCCAAAGCCCTTGGAAATGGCACGTGAAGTACTGGCAACTCATAGCACTACAACTCCCAGAATGCAATATCCCAACAATATAAAACATGAACAGTGCAGCAAATGTGAGATGTCATGCATGTGAAACTAAATGCTAATCTAAGCCATCTTGAATGTTCAAGTGTGAAACAGTTAATGCCAATGACGGCAACACAATGGCCCACTCCCACTATCATCACAAACAAAACACAACTATAGCTGAGTGTCCAATCATAATGCTCTTAGAATAATGATCCCTAAGATTGTTATGTAATCACCTAGGGTGGAAATCTAGATGCCAAAGTGGATGCACATTCAGTACATCCAGATACAGGTCAATGTCCATTGCTTACTCTCATACTGTGTCCCTACAATGACACTAATGTCCATTGTAAAGCTCTTATTTGTGCCATCTAGTATGCCAGACAGTTCACTAGGTAACAAAGGTAAACACACATATCAATTATCAGACAACATCAGATGGCATCAGCAGTACAATCACTGCCAACATAGTTTATCAACTTAAAACAGGGAGTATGTAATTCAAGTCACAGAGTTTTATGTTGTACTAAGTTATTCTGTGCAGCTGCAGTCATTGTCATTGCTGGGGATCATTTTAAGGCACTGTCTGCATCTCACGCAATTGCAACAATACCCCCAAATTAACCCAAACTCTGTGTTTCACTTCTCCCACAGGTAACCTTGCCAGTGTCACTGTGTACAGAATACCAGAGACTGTCACCACCCCTCTGGATAAATGTCCCAGTGTGGACAGCACCACTGTGTGTCTAGACACTGACGAAGAACCTGGCCCATCTGGGACACCTGCTCACTCAATGTGAGAAAACAGGGCTGATTGCAGAGGCCCCCTATCTTTTTACCCCTATTTTCCACTTTTTGCTGGTGTTTTCCTGACTCTGATGGTGCCCTGGGTACTGCTAACCAGTCCCAGGGCCTGTGCTCTGTGTAAAATCAATATGCAAATTAGGCTAATTATAATTGGATATGTTAACCTACCTATAAGTCCCTAGTATATGGTTGGGCATGTAGGTTTAGGGACCACAGCATAGGTAGTGCACCCATAGGTGCACTGCTGAGGAGCCCAGTGTCATTTTAAAGGCAGGCCTGCCTTGCTGGCTGCTTTTAAATTAAAGTTATATGCAAATTCGACTTTGGAATTAAAAGTTGTTCCAAAGTCTTAAACTACCTTATTTTTACATATGTCACCCCTAAGGTGTGCCCAATGTGCCCCTAGGGCTAGGTGCCATGTGATTATAAGCAGGGACCTTATAAAAGTAGTTTTATAAGCCCTGGTGAAGTAAAAACAGCCACATTCTTGTTTCCCTCATTGTAGTGAATGGCCTTCATAGGCTAGAATAGGGAGACTTTATTTTCATTTTTTAAGTCCCCTTAAGTAATGGATACCAAGAGTTTGGTATCAAATTAATTGTTATAATAAATCTCACAACCTTCAGTTGTGGGATTTAATATAACTTGTTCAGGTAAAGAGTTTTAAACTTTACCTGAAAAGTTGCCAATTTCAGCCCTGCATTGTTTTTACTGCTGTGCTCTGATTGCCCAACCTCTGGCAGCCTGGCCAGGCAGAGAAGGACATTTGGAGCACCCCAGCAACACCCCCACATCCTGCAACCCCAGACAACTAGGAGCCCCCTTGATTAGATTAGGAGAATGCAGGAGAGGGGTGTGTTTATGATTTTTAGCCTCACCAGTGGGTGGGCTCAGCCAGATGTAACCTCCAAAAATCAGATTCAGCCATGATGGATTTTTGAAGAATGTTGCCTCCTGGGACTGATTTTTGCCACACTTCCCATGAAGTGGTCATCACAGGGGAAGGACCCTGCACCTGATTGGAGAACCAGGACCCCCCTGTTTTTCACCCAGGAGCAAGGATAAAACTGGCAGACCTGCACCCACACCTCAGTTCCCTACCACATCCCTACCAGGAAGAACTACAGAAGAAGAAGGACTGCACTGCTGGACCCCTGGCCTGCACCTGGAACCTGCACTCAGAAGGACTGCACCAGCTGCACACTTGGGCTTCACCACAAGAAGGACTTTGCCTGGCTTCAAGTGGTTCAAGGAGGGACTCCCTGTTTGCTACAGGTGAAAAATTGCTAACCAGAGTCCCCTGCACCAATTCCTGAAAAAATCAACCAGCTGACCACTGCCCAGTGGCCAAAAAGGAGTTTGCGCCAAGTGCATTCTGGGAGTTGTAGTCCGCACCCACAAGGATCATCTCAGAGCTTCTGGCCCCGTGGGGTGAGCTGTGGACCCCAAAAGAACATTAAAATAACATCTGGGATAAGCCCCAGAAGTTTGTAGAAGTTTGGAGTACTTTTGAAAAAAAGCCCCATAGAGGGACCGACCCGCCATGGCAACTCTAGCCGGCTTGCCTCAACCGCGACCCGGCCTGATTTGCCGGTTCGTCCCGGTAAAGAAAATGTCAGAAAAAGAGACTAAGTCCGAAGGTAAAAAGTTGACCGGGACCTCCCAGCCAGCGTATCCGATGAGGGCTCCAAGGATGTTAGATCAAGATCCAGGTTTACCCCAGTCGAAGGATTTTCACCTCAAAAAAACAACTAAGTCCGAAGGTAAAAATCTCCACTGAGGGCTCCTGCGATGCGTATCCGGAGAAGAGTTCCAGGAGGTCAGATTGGACTGGCAGGTTCGTCCCGCTGAAGAAAATGTTCCCAAAAGAGACTAAGGGGGTCATTCTGACTCCCCCCGGCCGCGGTAACCGCAGGGCCGGCAGGAGCCGCCAGAATACCGCTGCACGGTCAGAAGACCGCCGCGGTTATTCTGAGTTTCCCGCTGGGCGGGCGGGCGACCACCAGAAGGCCGCCCGCCCGCCCAGCGGGAAACCCCCTTCCACGAGGATGCCGGCTCCGAATGGAGCAGGCGGAGTGGAAAGGGTGCGACGGGTGCAGTTGCACCCGTCGCGATTTTCAGTGTCTGCCTGGCAGACACTTAAAATCTTGGTGTAGCCCTGTTACGGGGGCCCCTGCAGTGCCCATGCCATTGACATGGGCACTGCAGGGGCCCCCAGGGGCCCCACGACACTCCTTACCACCATCCTGTTCCTGGCGGCCAAAACCGCCAGGAACAGGATGGCGGTAAGGGGGTCAGAATCCCCATGGCGGCGCAGCAAGCCGCGCCGACATGGAGGATTCCTCAGGGCAGCGGGAAACCGGCGGGACACCGCCGGTTTTCCGTTTCTGACCACGGCTGTACCGCCGCGGTCAGAATGCCCCGGGATGCACCGCCAGCCTGTTGGCGGTGCATCCGCGGTCGTTGGCCCTGGCGGTAGTCTACCGCCAGGGTCAGAATGACCCCCTAAGTCCGAAGGTAAACTTTTGACCGAGGCCTCCCGCTAGCTGTAGCAGAGCAGGGCTCCATCGCGGTCGGCCTTAAACTTTGACTTTGCCCCGGTCGAGGTGCAACCAGATGACCCGATTGGCGCTTTTTGTTTCTAGGCACAAAAAAAAAACAATAATTCTTTAAAAATTCATATCTCCAGTTCCCCTTATCCGATTTTATTTGTTTTTGTGTAATTTTAAAGATAAACATATCATCTATTTTTATAAATTGGTTTTGGATTTTGAAACAGTTTCCTGTGTTTTATTTAAGTGCTGTTTTGTGATACTTGAATGCTTTACACTCTGTCTCCTAAGTTAAGTCTTGTTGCTCGTTGCCAAGCTACCAAGGGTTGAACTGGGATTAATTTACTGAGACCTAACTGGACCTAAGTGGAGGTTGGTGGCCTATTGCTAAGTGTAGGTACTTACCTGCCCTTACCAATAACCCATTTTCCAACACTCAACAACTGTCAGCCTCACCCTGTCCACATCCACTCCTTCCATTTTCCTATTTTGCAAGGACACTGGACTTGTTATTCCTAATAGCGTAGGAGCTACCCTCATGATTCCAGCCACCATGACTGAACCCTTCACTGTTAATTCTGAGTTACATTAAGTGACTAGTCACACATATTGTTTTAGTGTCCATAATAAATTTCACGTAAACACAGGTCCAGTGTATGTGTCATTTATCAACCATGTAATGCACACCAACACTAGTATAATTATGTCCCTCTCTATTGTACAACCTTTGTTATGGACATCACACATGGACTATTTCAACAGTAGACAATTTACATTAGGATTGTAACATGGACAGATTCCAAATAAGTTGGATACCAAATCTGCACACATTTATTGCTAAATATGCAAACAACACATAGAGCATAACTGAGAGTATCATCAGGATGTTTGCTAGGTTGTCACACAATGCTAAACCACAGAGTACAGAAGTTAGGTAATGTTAGTCTTCCTACAAAGCAGGAGGCACACAGTTTGGCCCTTTGTATCACCAGATAAAGCCTTATCACATACCGATATCTTAGCTTCCAAATTTTCAGATCCCATGATACAGAGAAAGATCAGTACTGATGTCTCCAGTCAAGGGATCTCTCACTTACATTGGTCAGATACCTGTAGGCTTATAACTCACCTATGTCAGTCCACAGTGACATGCACATCAGTCTGCAAAGTAGGAACACACTGTCAGCTAGTGTTAGACCTGACATCCTTAGGGTGGTCACCCCTAACTTTTTGCCTGCCTCCATCCACGTTTTGGACACTGTTTTTGCTGGTTTTTAGACTCTGCTCACTTTACCACTGTTAACCAGTGCCAAAGTGCAGATACTCTCTCCCTTTAAACATGATAACATTGCATCATACTCAATTGGACAATTTAATTTACTTATAAGTCCCTAGTAGTGTGCACTATATGTGCCTAGGGCCTGTAGATTAAGTGCTACTAGTGGGCCTGCAGCACTGGTTGTGCCACCCACTTAATTAGCCCCTTAACCTTGTCTCAGGCCTGCCATTGCAAGGCCTGTGTGTGCAGTTTCACTGCCAATTCGACTTGGCATTCAAAAGTACTTGCCAAGCCTAAAACTCCCCTTTTTCTACATATATGACACCCCTATGGTATGCCCTAGGTAACCCATAGGGCAGGGTGCTATTTAGGTAAAAGGCAGGACATACACCTATGTAGTTTACATGTCCTGGTAGTGTAAAACTCCCAAATTTGTTTTTACACTGCCTTGAGACCTGCTCCCTTCATAGGCTAACATTGGGGCTGCCCTCATACATTGTTTGAATGGTAGCTGCTGATCTGAAAGGAGTAGGAAGGTCATATCTAGTATGGCCAGAATGGTGATATAAAATCCTGCTGACTGGTGAAGTTGGATTTAATATTACTATTTTAGAAATGCCACTTTTAGAAAGTGAGCATTTTTCTGCACTTAAATCTTTCTGTGCCTTACAATCCATGTCTGGCTGGGTTTAGTTGACAGCTCCTTGTGCATTCACTCAGACACACCCCAAACACAGGATACTCAGCCTCACTTGCATACATCTACATTTTGAATGGGTCTTCCTGGGCTGGGAGGGTGGAGGGCCTGCTCTCACACAAAGGACTGCCACACCCCCTACTGGGACCCTGACAGACAGGATTGAACTAAAAAGGGGAGCTGGTGCACTTCTAAGCCACTCTTTAGAAGTCTCCTCCACTTCAAAGGCACTTTTGGTGATATAAACAGGACCTCTGCCCCTTCCAACTCAGACACTTCCTGGAGAAGATAACTGGAACCAGAACCTGCATCCTGCCAAGAAGAACTGCCTGGCTTCCCAAAGGACTAACCTGACTGATTTCTGTGAAGGACTGCTGCCTTGCTGTTGGCCTGCTGCTTTGCTGCTCTCTGGCTGTGGTGAAGAAGTGCTCTCCAAGGGCTTGGAAAGAGCTTGCCTCTTGTTCCCTGAATTCTCAGGACCAAAAATACTTCTCTCTTGCAATTCGAAGCACAGCTTGCTAAAACCGGTGCACAGCCTGCCCTGCGTTGAGAAATTCACCGCACACCAAACCGTAACGACACAGCTTGACTTCGCAAGGAGAAGATCGACGCGGCACCTGTGTTGCGACCGGAACTTCGATGCACGGCCCACCGGATCGACGCACAGCCGACCTGGGACGACGCAGCCCGACTCCCAGAGGGGAAATTGACATAGCGCCTGCCGTGCTGAAGAAAATTCCACGCAACGCCCACCAGATCAACGCAGCGCTTGTGACTTCGCTCTGCAAGCCCAGGATTCCACGGACACACCCCGGGGAGTCTGAAAACCCCACAACCCGAAGAGGATCCACGACAGAAAGCCAGATATCAACACACAGCCCTCCCTGGGTGGAAACTAAACAACGCATCGCCATGTGCAGCCCGAGAAATCGACGCACACCCCTTTGTTTCCAGGCTTCTCCTCCTCTTCGTCCCTTTGCGGAGATTTTTCACGCGAACCAGGTACTTTGTGTTTGAAAGAGACTTTGGCCCTCATTTTGACCTCGGCGGTCTTTTTGCCGAGGTCCCGCTGGACAGAAGACCGCCAGTGTTGGCGGTCTTCCGCCAACCAGATTATGACTAGTGGTGACCCTCTGCCATTAATTGGATGGAGAGCCGCCAGCAGCCATACTCGTGGTCGGCGGTGTAGTGGAGGCTGCTCCTCCGTCACCGCCACGTCATCAGAAAACCGCCCACCGAATTACGTACCAGTGTTCGGTGTTCTGGTGACGGGCTGCTGGCGGCAGAGCAGCCCCCATGGATCCCGTTCCCTCCCGGAGGACCACCGAAGCAGGTGATCGTCTGACAGGGGAGGGGGTTGATGGGTGTTGTATGGTGTGTGCGTCAATCGGGGTGTGAGTGTGAGTGTTTAGAGGGGGCGTGTGGGTGCGTGAATGTTTGCAGGGGGTGTAATGTGTGTAGTGGGGATGTAACGTGTATGTATGTGTGCATGTGTGCTTGTATGTGCGCGTGTATGTGTGTGAGTGGTGTGTGCGTGCGCGAGTGGGGGGTGGGGGTTGTTTAGGGTGGCCTATGGAGGTTGGGGGGAGTGGGTGGGGAGGGGGCCCCACCACCTTTAGGGAGTGGTGGGGGGGCGTGGGTGTTGGGGGTGGAATCAGGGGAGGGGGAGGTGGTAGGGGGAGACCCCAATCAGTGCCAGGGAACGAATTCCCTGGCACTGATAGTGCCTACCGCCATGGATTTTGTGGCGGTTCAAAATACACAAAATCCATGGCAGTATTCTGGGTCATGATCCCGCTGGTGGACTAGTGATGCCCGCCGGGCTGGAGACCGCTGTCTCCAGCCTGGTGGTCGTTACCGCAGTGGC
Source organism: Pleurodeles waltl (assembly GCF_031143425.1). Lineage (NCBI taxonomy): Eukaryota > Metazoa > Chordata > Amphibia > Caudata > Salamandridae > Pleurodeles > Pleurodeles waltl. Next base: position 774,599,712 of record NC_090445.1, on the reverse strand, counting down.
GGACGGTGTGGGAAATTGGTGGTTTGGCATGTGCCAAACCGCCAGTGTCATAATAGGGCAGTAATTACCGCCAGCCTGTTTGCGGTCCTACCACCAACATTGCACCGTCCGCCAGGGTTGTAATGAGGGCCTTTGTTTGCTTTAAAAAGACTTAAGACACTTTGGGGGTCATTCCGACCCTGGCAGTCCAAGACCGCCAGGGCCGGGGACCACGGAAGCACCGCCAACAGGCTGGCGGTGCTTCCCAGCCCATTCTGACCGCGGCAGTAAAGCCGCGGTCAGAAAAGGGGATCCGGCGGTTTCCCGCCGGATTTCCCGCCGGATTTCCCCAGCATGGGCTGAATCTCCATGGCGGCGCTGCAAGCAGCGCCGCCATGGAGATTCCGACCCCCTTACCGCCATCCAGTTGCTGGCGGTTTTTACCGCCAGGAACAGGATGGCGGGAACGGGTGTCGTGGGGCCCCCTAACAGGGCCCCATAAAGATTTTCACTGTCTGCTTAGCAGACAGTGAAAATGGCGACGGGTGCAACTGCACCCGTCGCACCCCTGCAACTCCGCCGGCTCCATTCGGAGCCGGCTTCCTTGTTGCAGGGCCTTTCCCGCTGGCCGGCGGGCGCTCTTTTGGCGGTCGCCCGCCGGCCCAGCGGGAAAGCCAGAATGGCCGCCGCAGTCTTTTGACTGCGGAGCGGCCATATGGCGGTAACCGCTTGGCGGGCGGCTACCGTCGCACGCCGTGGTCAGAATGACCGCCTTTATACCACTTTTCAGTGACATCTCTACATTTACGTATTGCATCTTTGATCGTTTTGACCTGCAAATATCCAGATAAATATTATATATTTTTCTAAACACTGTGTGGTGTATTTTTATGGTGCTATATGGTGTTATTGTATGATTTATTGCACAAATACTTTACACATTGCCTTCTAACTTAAGTCTGGCTGCTCAGTGCCAAGCTAACAGAGGGTGGGCACAGGATAATTTGGATTGTGTGTGACTTACCCTGACTACAGTGAGGGTCCTTGCTTGGACAGGGGGTAACCTGACTGCCAACGAAAGACCCCATTTCTAACAGCTAGGTTCAAGGAGGAATGCGTACAATAGAGATCTTTGTCATGGGAGAGGCTAAGGACTTATATTTAGACATGAGACAGACACATATAGATGCACAAATGACACAATTTTACCACTTCCTGTACCCTACAGATGAACTTGATGGGAAAAACCCATGTCCACCCCAGTGTCCTGACATTTTGCCAATGTTTTTTACACTTCACATAGTCATGACTCGTTTCAGCCTTGTCCACTTCTCATGTTTGCCTTCATTACGCAACTGCTTCTGACACTGTCTTTTACATGCCAAGGTTGATGAGCCAAGCAGGGACCCGGCACATCTGTGATTGACAGAGATAAGGGACTTAGCAGAAAATATTCCTCAAATCAGAGAAGTCGTGTTCCCAAGAGTGAGTTTGTATGTGATATAACAATACATGACACTGTAGACTACTCTGTTCAGTACGCAGTACAAATTTACAGTCTGCATGCACAACTCACTCATGGGCATTGGAGCTACCTACAACCCCATAGATGATGCAATAATGAAAGTGATATGCTACCCCGCAACTGTAGGTTACAAAATTAAATCACAACATTAAGTAAACATCACATACCTTTTAGTCAGTTGAAGTGCTGATTGATGAGATCTGCCTTGGAGTTTCCTGCTTCATCTTCCTCTGGCTCTTCATCACTTGGCAAATCTGCATTTCCACCCACAGGTTCTGCTGGCTCCCCCTCAGCTGGTAGGAATGGTATCTGATGTCTCAGGGCAAGATTGTGGAGCTTGCAATAGGCAACACTTATTTGATCTACCTTGTTGGGTAAGTAGAGGAATGCTACTCCTGAAATGTCCAAGCAACTAATCTTGCCTTCAGGAGCCCAAAATTCTGTTCTAATACATGCCTTGTCCTCCCATTGGGCTCACTGCGGCGGACTTCCCCTTGCGTGGTTGGGTACCTCACTGGTAGCAAAAACCGAGAGTCACCTATAAGCAAATTGGTACAACAACACAAACATATATGTGGAACATGCAACATTGTGATGAAAGGAGACATACTTTGTATACACACATTTTGAATCTAACTTACCAACCAGTTAGGTCCTCTCTGTGTTGTGTTCCGCATGATGAAGGAATCATGGACTGATCCTGGATACTTAGCACTGACTAGTGAAATGTACTAGTCTGCCAGACACACCACTTAAACGTTGATGGAGTGGCAGTTTTTCCTGTTCTTATACACCTGTTCGTTGCCACTGGGGGGAACCAAGGCTACATGGGTGCCATCTATGGCTCCAACCGCATGTGGAATGTGTCCCATAGCATAAAACTCTGCCTTCACATAGGCCAAATCCACATGTTGGGGAAACCTGATGTAGCTGCCCAGGTGTTTTAACAATCCACACAGTGCATCCTTCAAAACCAGACTGAACATGGGCTGAGACATCCTTGCAGTTAGGGCCACTGTACAGTATTCTGAAATGAGCCAGTGGTCAGGAAGTGTAGCACTTACATTACATGAATGATGGGAGGTATGCTATAGGGATTGCGAATGGAAGGCATCAGATCTGGCTCCAATAGATCACAAAGATCCATGATAGTATGCCGATTCAGCCGATATGTCTGGATAGTATGCCTTTCCTCCATGGTGTACAGTTGTACAAGTTGACGGAACACTGGTGGGTGTCTTCCTCTCCTCTTGACATGGTAACTATGTGGACACATGCACATATAGTATGTGACATGAAGCACGGACACATCATGTAAATGTCCATATACAAGTCACACATATCTGCTGTCGAGGTCAGTTAAAACCTCTGATATCTACAGTACAGCACATAGCTATGCATCCAATGACACTATGCTTTGTGCACATTCCCTCATTTACCTAATGTACTACACCTGCATATTCATCTGTGTCTGTCCATTTTTGTTAGTCCAACTGACTTTACATGTCTTGCACATATTGTTGCACATTAATTACATTTACAACGCACATAGGATCCTCAGAATAGGTGTACATGGCTATGACCATATATCCTTCATTTACACAGCCTTTACTGCTCACATGCACTAATAGACAACTATACATGAAGGCAGTACTTACAGATATACTGCACAATATAGGGATTAGTTTATGATGCAAAACGTTTCCGTACATGAAATGTGCTTACAATGGCAGCTGAATGACCTGCTGTACTGGACATGTGAAAGTAACCGGTGGGAATTGCTGCCTTTGTCGGACTTGGGTCAATGGCGATGTCTGCTGGCAGTGACTGTCCTGTATGTGGCGAAAGTGACCACCATCTTCTGCAGTGTTTCTCATTTGACTCCCGAAACTGCTGCCAGCAAGACCTCATTAGCTGAACTGCTGTGTACTGCCTCTGGGAGCTATGATGCCACGTCTTGCAGGTGATAGAGCACCAGTCTTCACCCCTGAAGAGCTTGACTGGCTTGTGGAGGAGGTCCTACCCCAGAATGAACAGCTATGTAGTGTACCAGAGGAGCAGGTGAGTCCAATGCAATACCAATGTTTGAAATGTGGGGTGTATGATGGTTCTTGAAATGTAAAGTAATGAAGATGTTGATGCATGCAGATGCTAATTTGTACATGAGTGTGAACTCACAATGGGAATGTTTGCCTACTTGCTGTCACTGAAGTGTTCTGTCCACTATTAGTGTTATGGTGCATGTGGACATGGCTTTTTCCTTTTGTCTGTGTCATCAATGCAGGTCAACGCCCATCAAGAAAAGGAAATTTGGCGTGCCATCGCCAAGCAAGTGCGGACCCTGGGGGTCCACAGCCGGCAGAGCACCCACTGTAGGAGGTGGCAGGAGGACCTGAGACGCTGGTCCCAGAAGACTGCAGAGGCCCAGCAGGGGATGTCGTCCAAGGAGGGAGGGGTGCCTGTTCGACCTTGACCCCTAATGGTCTGCATTTTGGCAGCGGCCTACCCTGAGGTGGGTGGGCATTTGAGGGCAGCACAGCAGCCACAAGGGGGTAAGTACTGACAAAACTCTTGTACATGCTGCTGCCAGTTAAGTGTATGATTTAAAAGTATTTCAGTTGTGACAATGTGGTAAGTGCTACAGGTAAAGAGTCTCCTAGGAAGACATAGTACAATAGTTGCCAACATTTAAACACAGATGTGGCCATTGTATTGTTTATAGGGACATGTTAATAACCTATGTGAACCAAAGAGAATGACGGCATATAATTGTAATTGAAATTGCGATTATAATTGTATTATACAGAACATACTACCCCTGTCTAGGAGATGAATAGCTTTTCAGCGAGTGGCACACTACTCTGGAACCCAAGAGGAGTTAGTGGTGGATTAATATAGGAAAATATGAGTACAGTTTTACTATTAGTATGAGTTAATTTGAGAAGAGGATTTGTGAGTTTGTTAGTTGGATTGACCAGAGTAATGGAGGGGTGAAGGAAGGAAGAATCCAGAAGTGTTAATTGGGAGTTTATAGTAATAGCATGAGGCTTGGAAAGAGTAAAGGAGAAATCGAGGAGGGAAGGGTCTGTGGAAAGGGGTTAGGGAGATTATAGTAGCAGAATGGGTTTTGGATGAGTTAAAAGCGAGATAAATGAGGGATAATTTAGTAGGGTTGTTTGGTAGATCATAGAAGTAAACTGAGGTTTTGGGTGAGCTAGATGTGGTAGAGGAGGAAAGAGCTTAGGCAGGGTTATTTTGGAGATCAAATTAGTAAAATGGAGTTTGAATGGGTTAGAGTGGGGATGGAAGTTAGATAGATAGATAGAGACACAGGGTGATAGGGGGAAAGAGTAAAGCTTATGAAAGTAAATTTTATTTTATTTCTTATCTATTTTTTATTTTTTTTATTTAATTATTTATTTATTTAATTTGATTGATTTATTTAATTGTATTTAACATTTTATTTTATTTTGTAATTTATTTCCTTGCATGATTAATTAAAATCTTAGCAAAATAGTCAGCTAATTACATAATTAATACAGCTAGACACTTAAAAAAATAAGAAGAAACTGCCCTTATGTTGCCGGCCTAACAATATATGGGGGATAGCAATATTTGATAAAGCTAAACACAGTTAAAATTCTTGAATTTATGCTAAAACAATGATAAGAGTAACTAAACAATTATTAAAAAGCACAAACTTTTCAATGTGCCTGATTCAACATTTTTTCAAGGTCATAAACTAAGGGGATCATTATGACCCCGGCGGACAGCTTTAATATGGGGGAAAGTACTGCCAACAGGCTGGCGGTACTTTTCTCCATATTAAGGCATTGTCAGTACCACACTGCCCGCCATAGTGGTAATGACTGCTGGGCTGGATACTTCAGTGTCCAACCCGGCAGCCATCACTTGTCCGCCTGTGTGATCATGACCCCACCTACCGCCATGGTTTACGTGGCTTCCTTACTTCCACGAAAACCATGGCAGTAGGCACTATGAGTGACAGGGAATCCCTTCCCGGTCAATGATAGGGGTCGTCCCACCCTCTCCCCACACCCCTCCACCCCCTCCTCCCCAGATCCCCCTACTACATACAAGTACCTTTATGCACACACAAACACACGCAAACACACTCATTCCCACATTCATCCACGCATGCATCCATCCATTCACACACACATCCACACACACTGACATACATACAAGCTCACACACATTCACACAACACAACATACATGCACTCACACATCCATCCATGCACACACATACTACACGCATCACACACCTGCATACATGCACGCACAGACATACACAAACCACCACACACACAACACCCCCTTCCCTGTCGGAGCACCCGACTTGCCTGATGTCAGGGGGTCCTCTGGCAGGAGACGGGACGGGCGCTGCTGCCAGCAGCAGCATCCTCCAGCAGAACACCGCCAGGCCGTATCATGGGTCATACGGTCTGCGGCGGTCTACTGGTGTGGCACTGCGGCTGGCAGCAGAACCACCTTGCTGCCATCCCCCGGCATGGCCACAGCCAGATTTCCATCATCCCTCTGGTGGAAATCCGGCTGTGGTCATAATTTGGCTGACGGCTGGTAGCCATGGTGACTGTCTTTTGGTGGCTGTCACCACGGAGGTAGGCGTTTTTTACCGCCAATATCATAATGAGGGCCTAAGTCTTTATGATGTATTAAAGGTCACAGGCCCGAGTTTAGGTATTTGGTTTGTACAGACAGAAATTTGACAAGTCTACAATTTATCTGCGGGTCAGTTGGATCGAACATTTTCATTGCTGCTGGCTGATAAGAGCGTATCCCATTTGTGCTAAAAACTGGTTTCAGCAGTTGGCAACGTGCTTCACTTAGGGCTGAGCAAATACTGATCCGATGGACCATGTCCTCCCTGGCAGCATTGCATAGCCTACATGATATATCTCCCCCAATCTTTCATAATGGTTGATACGCTCTTGATGGAAGGGATCCTAGCCGCATCACAAGCAGGTGGTGTTTGATGTTTACTGAAAATGTTGAGGTCAGATATTGTGATGGTGCCAGGGTAATGTAAGTATGCATGAGAAGCCAGGCATTCGAGTATCATGCAAATTTGCGTTTATCATCCATCAAAGATTGCAGACCTATTTCCTTTTTTAACACATGGCACAGAAGGGGATATGACATATTAGCGTCCCATAGGTATGTCATTTGTGTCTCTTGCAGTGAATACTGCAAGTACCTGTTGTATACTGACTTTGAGTCATTACTTACTGAATTCCATAAAGGGCTACTTGTATTGCCTCTTATTTTATCCCAGGTCTTTATTGTTTGTACTTTCCTGTCCAACTGTTCTTGTTTGTGGCCAAATTCAAGCCTAACTTTGGCAGGGGAAGCAGTACGGGGAAGATTGAAAACTTGTTTGTAGATTTGTATTTGTTGCTGATCCAGGAGCGAACTGTCTTTCCCGTATAGTGCTGTGCTTCCATGTGTAGTGGCTGGAAGGAATTAGGCCGACATGATGGACAGTAAAGGTTTGTACGAAGGCCCTTTTAACCTTTTGGTTAGGTCACAAAAAGCAAATGTCAGCGCTTTGCCTTTCTGAACGATGTACTGCTTTTGCAGTTCAAGGTTAGCCTTGTTGTCTATAGTAAAGCCCAAGTATTTATAGCAGCGAGTCTCTTCAAGGCTAATGCCGCCCAACTTAATTTTATTTACAGAGTTAGAGAAATATCCTATAGACATGGTTTTTGTCTTCGTAGAATTGATTTCTAATTTGTTTGACATTGCAAAATCAGTCACGGAGCTAACTAGCCGTTGTAGCTCAATGTTTGTATTGCTCAATAAAACAATGTCATCAGCATATGAGAGTTGTGATATGAGCAGGTTGCCCATCCTCTGAGAATGTGAGTTGGTCGTGTCTAACTTTAGGGAGAGGTCAGCAATAAAAAGGTTAAATAGGTGCAGGGCTAAAATGCATCCTATGGCCCTCATTACAACCTTGGGGGTAAATGCCGCCTACCACCGTGCTGACGGGCGGCAAGATACAGTGAGCGCAGTGATATATCGATACGGGTATTATGACCCACACAGAGAAATCGGCCACTATACAGACACCCACACAAGTCCGCCAGCCCAAAGGTCAGTGATAAATTGGCGGTACCAAAACCCCCACCGTTGAGCCAACAGGAATACGCCCACAGTATCAGGACCCACAAATCACCGCAGTGGTCTTTCAACCGCGGTAAACTATTGGCGGTACACACCGCAGCGCTCAAAATACCTACACATATACAAAAAACACCCACATCATTGGACAATTCAACCTACACACACCTGACACACATACATACAGCACACCCACACACTCACACCACTATAAAAACACACCCACATTACCCACAACCCTTTCTACAAAAAAATAAGATTGCGAACAGAGAGAGAGACAAGCCAGGAGCACCCACTCAATCTGAGCCACAGAACACCATCATCCAATCACCAATCACCATCAACACACCTCACAGCACACACCACAACACATCACCCCACACATCACCCCACACATACTCACACATATCACTCACACCGCATCCTTGGCACCCCAAAGACACCCAGGTTTTCAGAGGAGGAGCTAAGGGTCATGGTGGAGGAAATAATCCGGGTAGAGCCACAGCAATTCGGATCACAGGTACAGCAGACGTCCATTGCTAGAAAGATGGAGCTATGGGGGAGAATTGTGGACAGGGTCAACGCTGTGGGACAGCACCCAAGAACAAGGGATTACATCAGGAAGAGGTGGAACGACATATAGGGGAAGGTGCGTTCCGTGGTTCCATACACCAGGTAGCTGTACAGAGGACTGGCAGTGGACCCCCACCTCCTCCCCCACAACTAACAACATGGGAGGAGCAAGTCTTGGCAATAATGCATCCGGAGGGCCTCGCAGGAGTAGCTGGAGGACTCGACTCTGGTAAGTCATATCTTTACTACTATATCCCCCACCCTACCTGCATCCCATCACATACTCCTACCCCTTCCCTCACCCCATCACTCCACCACCTCACATATACCCCACTATCACAACCCACCCATCCCAAAACCAAGCCCTGCATGTAACACCAATCCATGGACCCCCATCACAGACCTGCATGGACATCCATCACCACAGCATGCCCATTAGAGAGAATCACCTAGTCCACAAAATCACCACGCACACAAGGCAAAGCTGACAGGGCAATCACAACCATACAGGGAAACACACCCTTGCACAAGATGGCACACGCAGATACAATAACATTTCATTTTCATCCCCACAGGACCCCTACTCAACGTCACCGGAGAGGAGTTGCCACCAACATCCAGGCCCCCCCAGAGGAGGCCCATAGTGATGACAGCAGCTCTGCATGCCTGTATCACGATGACCAACCTGCCCCATCAGGGACCTCTGGACAGTTGGTTACCCTGCCACAGTCCCAACCCACCACAGACCCTCCCCCCTCAGGAAACACCAGCACAGCACCCACCCAGTGGGTCCATGCCACTGTCCCCAGGACACGTCAATCAGCAGTATGTCCACCACTACAAGGACCCCAGGCAACCCCACAAACACAGGATGATCAGGGATCTGGGGTCAGTGGCAGTGGGCCCACGGTTCAGGGGACAGAGGTACAGGACAACAGCAAAGCTGGGAGGACTGTTGTGCGACAGGGGGAGAACCGGCCCAGGGAACCGACTCTCCAGGAGGCATTCACCAACATGCTGGGAGCATACCACCATTCTCAGGAGACCATTGGCCAGATACTGTACAAGTTGCAGGAGACCCAGCGGCTGCAGGAGGAACAGTACCTAGGGATCAGAGAGGACATACAAAACATCTAAATCATCCTGTTCACCATTGCAGGGGTGCTGGCTGACATGGGCAACACCATGAGGGAGGCAGTGGCACAACAAAGGACCCCTGACATTAGCCACACCGAAGAACAGCCCTCCACCTCTGCTGGCACTAGTGGACAGGACGCCCCGCCACAGGACCAACAGGGCACCATCACCCCACCCCCTGCAGAAGCAGAACCACCCCGCAAACGGTCCCTGTGACCCATGCAGAAGCCAGAGAACAATGCCAAGACCCCTGCTAGGAAAAAAGACTCTCCTGATTGTCACCCTTCTGTCCCACTCTGTCACCCTGTCCACCTTGAAATACCAGTGCTCCCCTTCCTATGCCCCATTGGACAATGAACCTGTTATACCAGGAGACTGGACTCTACCCTGGACTTTCCTCCACCATCAGCCCAGCCCATTGCACACCCCCCCTCTACTTATTAGCCCTTAAATAAACACCCTTGGAACAAACACAATTCTGGAGTGTGTCAATTGATTGAAATATGTATTAGTACAACATTCTGAAAACATTGCACATTTTATGTATACTAATTTATACATTGGCATGACCTGTAGTGGGCAGCAGTAAACATACCAGGAGGCTGAGTGGGCCACAGAGATCTGAAATTAGAGATGCCAAAGGATACAGTAAGTGGCCATAGACATAGGGAAATCAGGCTGTCATGTAAAATGTCCAACAGAAAACTTATAAGTAAAGTGAAGTTACATTGTCTTACCTGTGTGTCACTGGAAGTACTGCTGGATGATATTACTTCTGTTGTCCACATCTTCTTCCTCTGCCTCCTCTTCCTCACTGTCCACAGGCTACACAGCTGCCACAAGACCATCTCCAGGCTCAACCTCCTGCAGAAAAGGCACCTGGCGTCTCAAGGCCCGGTTGTGCAACATGCAACATGCAACAATGATCTGGCACACCTTCTTGGGTGAGTAGTACAGGGATCCACCTGTCAGGTGGAGGCACCAGAACCTGGCCTTCAGGAGGCCGAAGGTCCTCTCAATTCTCCTCCTACTTCGCCCATGTTCCTCATTGTAATATTCCTCTGCCCTCGTCCTGGAATTCCTCACTGGGGTCAGTAGCCATGAGAGGTTAGGGTAACCAGAGTCACCTGCAAATATCGAGGGACAACTGTCAGACACACACTAACCCTTAGGGACAATCCCATACCCACACACCAACATGTACTGGGTAGGGACCTTGGGCTCACCTATTAACCACACCTGGTGCCTCTGGAGTTGGCCCATCACATATGGCATGCTGTTATTCTTCGAGATAAAGGCGTCATCCACAGAGCAAGGATACTTGGCATTCACATGGGAGATGTACTGGTCCGCCAAACACACCATCTGCACATTCATAGAGTGATAGCTTTTTCTATTCCTGAACACTTGTTCATTTCTCCGGGGCGGGGGAACAAATGCTACATCTGTACCATCTATGGCACCAATGATGTTGGGATTATGTCCCAGGGCATAAAGGTCAGCTTTCACTGTGGCCAGATCCTCCACCTGGAGGAATACAATGTAGCTGCGCATGTGTTTAAGCAGGGCTGACAACACTCTGGTCAACACATTGGAAAACATAGGCTAAGACATCCCTGATGCCATGGCCACTGTTGTTTGGAAGGAACCACTTGCCAGGAAATGGAGCACTGACAGGACCTGCACTAGAGGGGGGAATACCTGTGGGCTGGCAGATAGCTGACATCAGGTCTGGCTCCAATTGGGCACAAAGTTCTTGGATTGTGTCCCGATCAAGTCTGTAGGTTAGGATAATGTGTCTGTCCTCCATTGTCACAAGGTCCACCCGGGGTCTGTACACAGGAGGATGTCTCCATCTCATATTCATCCTCAGTGGTTGAAGCCTATGGAGGAAAACGGTAAGCACAGGGTCATAATCACACATCTAGTGCAATAATGATGCATTTTTTCCCTTACAGGACCAATATGTGAATCTGAGAGTCAGTTGGTGTGCCAATGTCTGCTGTGACACAGTTAGGTGACATGGCCTGTGCCCCCTGAAATGGCGGCTGCCTGACCTGTGAGGAGGGACAGGTGGAAATGAGATAATTCCGCTGGCATTGTGAGCCGTTGCGGTAGGCAGTCGATGACCGCCGCGCAACTTCATACTGGTTATCATTGGGCCCTATGGGTTCCAGGAGGCAATGGCGATGTACGCCCGCAGTGATGGCACGTACTGCTGTGGACGTGACGGCCGTTTTCTATCTCTTCACTCACTTGCTACCTGACCTTCAACAGGAGAGGACCTACACTGCACGTGCTTCTGTGACCTGTGTCTGGAAGCGACAATGGCTCATGTGTCTGAGGAAAGGGGCCCTGCCTTCACTGCAAAGGAGTTGGAGAGACTGGTGGATGGGGTCCTACCCCAGTACACGTTACTCTATGGTCCGCCAGACAAACAGGTTAGTACTCTGTGAGCATGATGCGTGGGCCATGAATGTATAGAGTGCTGTCTATGTAAGCCACGTGTAGGAGGGGCTGAGGCGTCGTGGGCAGAGTGCTGCATGTATGGTGGTCAATGTATGTGCGTCAGGGGATGGGAGGGATATTGTGGGCCATTAGTGTGACGGTCCAGACAGTTAACTAATTCCATTTTCTGCTGTCTTTTTCCTGTAGGTCAGCGCCCAACAAATAAAGGGTATTTGGCGTGCCATTGACAAGGAGGTGTGGATCCTGGGGGTCTTTGACAGGCGGAGCACCCACTGCCGCAAACGGTGGGAGGACCTGCGCCGCTGGGCAAGGAGGATGGTAGAGGCCCAGCTGGGGCTGGCCTCCCAACGAGGAAGAGGTGCCCGTTGTACCATGACCGCCCTGATGTTCTGCATCCTGACGGTGGCCTATCCGGAGTTGGATGGGCGTTTGAGGGCATCACAGCAGCTACAAGGGGGTGAGTACAAAATCTGATTCAGTACTTTGCACATGTTCAGCTTTTACCTGGATGGGGATGGGGACTGTGGGTGCCCCTAGACCAGGGCGAACATGGCAGGGTAGGTCCCTTGTTGGGCAGGCTCTAAAGCACTCCAAACCCAATAGTGTCAGTGGGCATCTACTACTGGTCATGGCCCTGTCTGTTTCAGGTGTGCATCTGATGGCGTTAGGCATTGTACCCCATGGGCTGGTGACTGGCATTGTAACTGGTAGTGCATGGAATAGTGCATAGGGCTGTTCCCTGTGATTTGTGTGTGCCAACGGTAGTGTTGTTGCTGGCATTGACCCAGTGTATCCTCTGTCTCTCCCCCCACCTTTTTGTTTTGTCACCCTGTCCTTGTGTGTATTAGCATCATCTGGTGGAGGAGCAGAGGCACAGCAACGGAAAAAGCTGCATCCCAAATGGTCCTGGGGGCCGAATCCACCGACGGTGAGGGCACCAGCGGGACAGAGGGCGAGGGGAGCAGCACTACGGGAACAGGAGGGGACACCACAGACAGCGACTCCTCCTCCGATGGAAGCTCCCTAGCAGTGGCGGACACTTCTGTGCCCACCCCAACAACAGGTACAGCCGCCACCCCCCTACCAGCACCACCCTGCCAGCAGCCCCTCAGCGTGTTTCCCGTGCCCGCTCACCTAGGAGGGTCGGCATCTCCTTTGCCCCAGGCACCACAGGCCCTGTCCCAGTCAGCCCTGCTGCCCTCAGTGAGGAGGCTATTGACCTCCTGAGATCCCTCACTGTTGGGCAGTCAACCATTCTGAATGCCATCCAGGGTGTCAAGAGGCATTTGCAACAAACAAATGCATACTTGGAGGGCATTCACTCTGGCGTGGAGGCCCAAAAGAGATCATTTGAGGCTCTGGCCTCTGCACTGATGGCAGCCATTGTCCCTGTCTCCAGTGTCCCCCCTCCAACTTCCTCTACCCATTCCCAATCCCCTCAACCCCAACCAATCCCAAGCACACCTTCAGACCAGCATTCACCCAAACCAACACACAAAAGTGGCTCAGGCATACACAAGCACCACACTTCATCTCACAGGCACTCACGCAAGCACCATCCCCATGCAGACAAACCACCATCCACTGCCTCCACTGTGTCTCCCTCATCCTCCTCATCCATCTCCCTCCCAGTAGCATCTCAACTCACACCTGCATGCACTACATCCTCATCCACTACCTCCAGCACACCCATCACTATACACCCCTCACTGGCAGTCACCACTCCACATCCATGCACACGTCCCCTGTGTCCTCTCCCAGTTTGTCTCTGACCCCTCCTCCCAAAGTACACAAACACAAGCACCCTCCGTCCCAACAGCCATCCACCTCGCAACAACTTCCAGCCCATGCACCTATACCCAAACTCAGTAGACAGACACCTCCTACAACCACTCCCTCTTCCTCCACTCCCAGACCTTTTTCCTCTTCCCGCCCCATTGTCCCTAAGAAGATTTTCCTTGCAAACAATTACCTCTTCCCTACCCCTCCCCCCGTCCTTCCCCTCGGGGATCAGGGTGGCCAAAACCCAGCCCAGCACCTCAGCTACCAAGTCCAGATCCGCTGTGGTTCCTACAGCTGTCAGAGGATCAAATGAGGCACCCGTCCGCCAAGCCAGTGTGCATCCAACCGCTGCCAAGGCAAAATCCATTCCGCCACCTGGCAAGGTGAAGAAGGGAACATCATCTAGCAAGGAAAAGGAGCCACAACCACCCAGCAAGGCCACCTCAAAGACTCCAGCTTCCAGACCCAGGGTGACACCACCATCTGCCAAGGTGAGGAAGGGGCACAAAACACCAGGCAAGGCACTTCAGCCGTCCGAGGCTGCAGGTGAAGGGCTAGTGGCTACCAGCACAACCGCCAGCACCGCCACCAGCACCGGCAGAAGCACCACAGCTAGCACCGCTGCAAGCACCTCCACCTGCACCGCCACCTTCACCACCACCTGCATCGCCACCTGCACTGCCACCTGCACCGCCGCAAGCACCACTACTGTCAGCAGCAGCAGCCCCAGTGGGCAGCCTTCCGAGGCTGCAGGAGAAGGGCTGGAGCCTCCCCCAACCACTGGCAGCACCTGCACTGCAGCCAGCACCGTCACCTGCACCACCGCAAACACCGCCGAAAGCCCTGCCGCAAGCCCTGCTACCTTCACCACTGACAGTAGCACAACGGCCAGCAGTAGCAGCCCCAGTGGGCAGCCGTCTGAGGCTGCAGGAGAGGGTCTGGAGCCTCCCTCCACCACTGGCAGCACCCCTAGTGGCACCGTCACTAGCATCATAGTGCAGACGAAGGAGCCACCGGATGGACTCTAGCCCTGCCTCCATGGACTATCATGCATCCTGGTCACTGCAAATCTTGTGGTTCAGACACCCAGGTGAGGGACTGTGATCTGCCACACCCCAAGTGTTGCATCACTGGGCACCAAGCCCCCTCCAGAACCAGTGGAGAAAGGCATCCACTCACCCTATCCTTGGCAGGATGAAGCACATTCCTGCAGGCCCCAGCTTTGCAATTTGCGCTAAAGAATTGCTCTATCCACACGATCAAAGGTGCTTTTAAAGTCTATAAAGCATAGATGTAGCTCTTTCGTTAGCAATGTCACTTAGTGCTTAAATATTGATCATTGTGCCGTAACCGTTCCGGAAAGCCGGTTTGGTTCAGGTGGACAAGGTTGTTTGAATTGGACCAGTGAAGCAGATCATCCAAGATCAGCGAGGTGAAGTATTTGGCCTCACTGCCAATGAAAGCAGTCTGTAGTTGGCCAGATTTGTACTGTTACCCCCTTTAAATATCGGATTGATAATAGATCCTCTCCAACTATCAGGGATAATTCTGTTGCGCTCTACTTCAGTGTAAAGAATTGCCAGTGAAGTTGACCAGTACTCCAGATCAGCCCTAAATATTGCCTGTGGAAGGCCATTGGGGCTGGGCGCACCATCCCTATGCTCCCTCCTAATTACTAGGGAGACTGCCTTAGCGCTGTACCCTACGTCGATCTGACAGAGGTCCTTTGGACTTCCAGGCTCCTTCAGATGCGAGTTTGCTTCAGGTGAGTCTTGTTTAAAAAAGATGTTGGCCAGGTAGTCCGCCCATTTATTTTCGGGAATTGATAAAAAATGAATTACTCTTGACTGCTAGCAATTTAAATCAGAAGTTGTCCTCCATCTTGATGTGCTCATGCCATACCTGACTTTTATAGTTTTTACGAAGGCCTTTATTTGGACACATGTATATTCTGTGAAAGGACCTTTTTTAATTCCTCTGAGTTCATGCCTCAGTTCCTTTCGTCATTTAAAAATTTTCTCTGATAGACTTGAGGACACCAACCGATTTTGTGTTGGTGATGGCCGCATAGCAGAACTGAGCAAAGAAAACAAAGTTAGAAAGGTGGCCCACACTTCCACTTTATCTTTTCACACAGCCGCGGTAATGAAGACTCTGACGAAATCAGATGTTTTAAGTTGATAGATGCAAGACTTCCCAGGTCAGCGACGAGAGGCAAGAACTATGGGGCATTCAAGTCCAGTTCTATATGTTGGTATGAGTGATCGCTATGGAGAGTAGTTTTTATTTTAAATGTCCTCACGATGATAGCAGGGGAAGAGACACAGCCGTGTAGTCTATCATGGTTGCAGCCTTTGTGCTATATTGGGTGTAGCTAGATGGCATGTCATCCTTGGTCCTGCTATTTAAAACCCTCATACTCAAATGCTCTAATGCTTCAGCCATTTGCTTGCCCATGGCATCAGATCTCTTCCGTATTGATGGTAGTTGAGGCAGAACTGACCATAGAGTGTTTTCCGCTGCCAGTTGCTCATCAGGTTCAGGAGGGTGGATTAAGTGGGCATTAAAGTTACCCATCACTAGAATGTCCCATTTTGGGTGAGCACATCTTATCTCTTCTGCTTTATTTAGTAATTTCTCAAAAAGCAAGGTTTTCTGATGGTTCTGCAGATGAGCATAAACATAAAAAATTACAAAGGGAGTTGGTCGGTTGTCTCTGAAGATGAGTTTGACTGCCTGCAGGTGGTTTTTTGAGAATGCCAGTTGCTCTGTTGTAGCGTGTAGCACCGTGGATACATACGTGGCTAGACCTCCACTTGGCCTGCCCGATTTATTTAATTTTTCGGCACTGATGTGGTGTAGTGTGTAACCTCCTAGGAAGACCGGGTCTAATATCCATGTTTCTTGCAATGTGATTATAGTGTAGTTGTAACTGTTTACTATTGCAAATCAGTCTGCAATTATGGTTTTTGCTCTTGCGGTGTTCCAGGACAAGATGGTAACAGCACACCCCTTATCCATATTGTCTGCATCGTAATTTTTAGTTCAGTTGCTCCTTCTTGAGTTTAAGATGTGAGCCATCCACCTCTGTGGTCGTGGGGGTACCAGCATGTCGCTTCTAGTGATTGGGGAGCCATGCAAAGTTTTTTGGTTGACTTCCCCCATACTGTTCTGCTGCTTCCCCAACTCCCTTATGTTCATCTCCAGTGCATATACATTGGCCTTTCAGTCCGATTGATGATTTGATTTTTACAAAACAACTGGACAGCAGGGGCGAGGATGGCGTGGTCTGGACCATTCTAACAGCAATATCCCCATGCTTCAAATTGCTTTTTTTCATCCATAATCGATGTAACGATTTCCCTTGTTCCCCCCCTTTTGTGCACATATTATTTGTCAATTGAAACTTCATGCTTATTGTTATGTTGAAATCAGTTATTTTCCAGAATTACATTTGTTAATCTGAGGGTGTTTGGACAGTTCTAGTAATGGATTAGCTCATTTCCTACTAGCTTCGTAGTGTAGCAGTGGTTTCATTTGACATACACATGTTGGTGTAATGGGATATGTTGTCATTTAATTTGCTTGACTCTAGCTACATCGGTCATTCATGATTACATTAGTAGTTGGTTATGTAAGTCCTAGTTCAGTACTAAGGTGATAGGTTTCATATGTGTGGACAGTTGTTAGTGATGTAGGTGTTTACATGTAGTCATGTTGAGGTTTGTACTCAGCGTGTATAGAAGAATGGTATGTGGTTTTCATGCACATGTTTGGTGTCCATTGTATTGGAGGTGTTGGTATGCTCCCTGCGGTTGTTGGTGGTTGTAACCTGTGTGCTGAGTAGGCCCCTATTGCAGGACATAAATTGTTGTCTATGTGTCAATGAAGTAGATAATTGAGTCCAGATACTCTTTCTGAATTGGTTTATACTATTTTTAAAGATGCTTCAATGACATGCTATGTTATTTTGTGAGGCACACTATTTGGGTGTGCCATATGTAGTGTATTCATCTAAGGTATTTGACATTGTGAAAGATTGGACAGAGTCACAAGTTAGGTATGTGATTGCAAAGCAACCTGCTGTGTTGTTTTTGAAGTGAGATGAGTTTACTTTCATGGATTATGACTACTGGTGATGGACTGGGCAGGTGTGGATTAGGGGAAGGCATGATATTGTGTTGTCAGTTAACAGCATTTCCTAAGGGTGATTTGTTGATACACAGTGATGATCTGTATGGGGAAAGACTTTAGATGTAGCCAATTAATCTTGTACATGAATTGTTTGTGTTACAGCTGAATTGATGGGATGGTGATGTAGTGGTCAGATTGTTGGCTTACATTGTGAGTGAGGCTGCGGTCATTTAGGAATGTTGGAAGTATTTAGTTGTGATATGATGTAGCCTCAAAATGGTTCCTATCTGGGGCTTTATTAGAAATAGATGTGTTGTTACTGTTGTGTATGGTATACTGTCTGTATGTGTTAAGAATGTGATGACCCTCTCTTTCTCTCTCTCTCTTTCTATGCAAGAGCATCGGCAGGTGAGGGAGACGGGGCACAGATGAACAGGGAAGCTGCTGGCCAGGGTACCCGGAGTGCTGATACCACCAATACTGAGGGACCCAGTTTACCAGAGGGTGAGGGGAGTGCCACCGGGAGACTCGATCCACCTCATCCTCATCAGACCCCACTCCTGTGGATACTCCCTGGTGGTGTCGGACCCATCTGGGACCACCCCAGCACCATCTAAATCCACTACCCCCTTAGCACCACTGCCCTCCCTGTAGCTCCCCACCCAGCTGGCCGTACCCGCTCATCCAAGAGGGTGGCCTTCTCTTTTGCTGCAGGCATCTCGGCCCTGGCCCTGTCAGCTCTGCAGCCCTCAGTGAGGAGGCTATTTACCTACTGAAGTTGATCTCTGTGGGCCAGTCGACCATTGTGAATGTCATCCAAGGACTCGCAACTCAAGTTCAACAGAGTAATGCATTCCTGGGGGGGCATTCACGGTGTACTGGCTAGCCTACAGAGATCCTTTCAGGCTCTGGTCTCCTCATAGACACACCTACATGCAGCCGTACCCTCAGTCATCACTCCAAAAGACAGTCACACATCTACCACATCATCCCTCAGCACCTCCACCCCCCTCCTCCCAAGACACATAAATGTCCTCACTCACCCACCCAGCAGACACCCACCACCCACAAGCATACATCGGACCAACACCTCAGACAACCACTTCCTCTCCCTCCACACTCAAACCCTTTTGCTATGACCGTCCGTGTGTGTCTAAGAAGTCTTTCCTTGTAGCGTTTGCCCTTTTTCCCTACTTCTCTCCAAACCTTGTGATACCCCTAAATGTGCTGTGTTCCTCCCCAAGTCCGGCCCTTCCACCTCCAGGACCTCCCCTGCCCCCTTGCAAGTTCCCATTCTCCTACTACTGCCAAGACATTTAACCCCCCAACTAAAAGCCAACCCTCCCCTAAACCTAGGTCCAAGCCCAAACCCCCACTCCCAAGCCAGAAAGCACCCCCCTCCAAGACCTAAACCCAAAACCCCTCCTCTACCCCCCCAGATAACCTCTCAGATGCCTGCCTGCCCAACTGATGCCCCTTCCTGAGGAGGTTACATGGCAGTCAGGAGTCAAGTTTAGGACACACAATATGCACTGTGTGCATTGTTACATTGAACTTATGGACTGGCCTATGGCCTTTGGTTTTATTATTTATATCACAAAATAATTACTTGAACCAACCTGTTGGTGGTTTCCTGTTTACATCTTTGTCATGCATTTCTTTGACTAGTATGGAGTTGTTCCTGGCTGACATTAGTTGTGTGTGTGTGTTTTGCTTGGGCTACCTCTGTTGTTTATACACTATGTGAGGTTGTGTCCTGTGATTTTGTCTGACTGTGGTAGGGTGTGTGTTGTGTGATGGGCATTTGTGTGTTCAGGAAATTTGTTTGTGTTGGTATTGAGTGGTGTTTGAGTTGAAATGTGTTTGTTGGATTGTTGTGTGACTTTGTGTGCTTTGACTGTGTTTGTGTTTTGTGCATGGTATTTTAGGTACAGTGTTCAGTGTAAGTCCATCAGTAAGTAGTATGGTTGTGTAACTGTGTGTGTTTGTTCCCTGTTGGTGTTACATTGTGATGTATGTGTGCTATTTCCGTGGGTAGTGTGACCTGTGGGTCCCAGCCAAGTGACTGGAGATGGTGAAGCTGTGTTGTGGTTGTGACGTGTTGTGGTATAGTGTGGTAGTTTGTGAGTGTGGGCATGTGCAGTGTTTTCATGCGTACCTGTGTGTGTTTGTGATGTTTGTATGTGTGTGTGGTGACTGTGGCATCTTTGTTGAGTATATGCAAGTGTGTGTGTGGCCTTCTGTGAGTGTGCATGTTGGTGTGCAGTTACGTGTGAGTGTTGCCCTCACACCCCGTTCCTGAATGCATGTTGTGTGTGTGTACAAGCACAGAGGATTGCTGTTGTCGTGTTTGGCATTGATTCTAGAGTCTCTGGGTGAGCAGAAACAGAGGGAAGACGTGTTGTTGTGCTTCCATGGCAGCTCCGGGCGAATATGTCTTCCTGAAGGTGTGTCTCCTTTTGCAGCTGGTTTCCGTGGTGGTGGGACAGCGTCAGAGACCTTGGTGTGCAACCTCGTAATCTTTCCGGCAGAAACATGGTCTCTGCCGGCCAACAGGTGCCTACCATCATCCATAGTGGCCAGACTGCAGTGGCGGTGCAGGCGGTGCTTTGGCTGTATTCTGTTTTGAATCCTGCCATGATCATAATATGGCGGTCTTCTCTGCCAGTCTTTTGGCGGTACAATGCCACCACCAACATGGCGTCCTGGGACCACCAAACCGGTAATGAGGCCCTGTTAGAAATGGGGTATTTGGTTGACAGTCAGGTTACCCCCTGTCCAAGCAAGGACCCTCACTCTTGTCAGGGTAAAGGAGAACCACACTCAGTTAACCCCCACTCACCCCCTTGGTAGCTTGGCACAAGCAGGTAGGCTTAATTTCAGAGACAATGTATTAGGTATATGGACAAACACACACAGTAATACAGTAAACCACTACAAAATGACACAACACAGGTTTAGAAAAATAGTTATTATGTTATCTAAATAAACAAGACCAAATACAAAATCCACAAGCTACAGTTAAAAATATGAAATTAGCATTAAAAAGCATGAAAACAGTGCATTGAGGAACAATTACTGAAAGTTGGTAAAATGCAGCATCGTGACAGAGTCGGTTCCTACAATGCGACACAGATGGCGCCGTTTACGGAGTCGTTCGACCCCCAGGTACAGTACCTTAGCAAACAACGGTAGGAAACAGTATGGTGCACGTAGCCGTGGAGCAAGGCGTTGCTGGATCCGATGTGGCTGGGCGGAAGGGTTGAGACGTTGCGCAGCGGCATCAGATCCTTACTACAGGGCGGTGGAGGAGAAGCGCAACAGATGTGAAGTCGGTTCCTTGGTTCCAGCAAATACAAGGTCCAGCAAAGTTATTATGCTACGGTTCAACCTCACGGGGTCACGATGATATCATGGGGCGATGGTGTCGGATCATCACGGACGTTGGACTTACGACATTCCTGTGTCAGCGAAGTCGGGCGAGTTCGGCAACTGCAATGACATGAGGCTTACAGGGTCGTCAGACTTCTACGAGGTCCAATGCCTCGGACAGGCAGCATTGCAGTTCCTGGCATCAGCTCACAGGGTTGTCAGATGTGTTGCACTGAGCGAGGTCCACGGCCTCTGGCAAGCGGCGTCACGGTTTCGGGCATCGACATCCTTTGCGAAGTCGCACGGCATCCTTTACAAAGTCGCAGGGTGTCATCTGACATTGGTGGACTGTTTTTTCTCTAGGAATTAACTTCCAGGGGTCCAGGAACTGGAATGGCACCCTCCGGCAAGCTGCAGTCCACAGCAAGTAGACTCAGGTCTAGTTGGAGAAGCCTTTGCTGTCCCTGAGGCTTCAAAACAGGAGGCAAGCTCTGCTCCAAGCCCTTGGAGTCATTTCTCAAGCAGGAATGCAACAAAGTCCAGTCTCTGTCCCCAAGTGCAGGCAGAAGCAGAAACTGCAGGATAGCTCAACACAGCACAGTCACAGGCCAGGGCAGCACTTCTCCTCAGCTCTTCAGCTCTTCTCCAGGCAGAGGTTCCGCCCGAATCCTTGAATTAATCTAATTATCCGGGCTTTAGGTCCTCTTCTTATACTCCTTTCTGCCTTTGAAGTAGGCTTACTTCAAGGAAAAGTCTCTCTTGTTTGTTAGATCCTGCCTTGCCCAGACCAGGCCCCAGACTGCATTGTGTGAGGGCGGGCACACTTTCAGGTGTAAGTGACCACTCCTCCACTCCCTCCTAGCACAGATGGCTCATTAGGATATGCAGGCTACACCCCAGCTCCCTCTGTGTCACTGTTTAGAGAGAGGTGCAAACAGCCCAACTGTCAAACTGACCCAGACAGGGAATCCACTAACAGGCATAGTCACAGAATGGTTTAAGCAAGAAAGTGCCTACTTTCTCAAAGTTGCATTTTCAAACACACAATCGAAAAACCAACTTCATTAAAATGTGTATTTTTAAATTGTGAGTTCAGAGACCACAAACTCCATATGTCTATCTGCTCCCAAAGGGAATTTGTGCTTTAATAATATTTAAAGGCAGTCCCCATGTTAACCTAAGAGAGAGATAGGCCGAATTTGGCAGTATTTAACTGTCATGACATATAAAACACATTTGTATATATCCTACCTTAAACATACATTGCACCCTGTCCATGGGGCTACCTAGGGCCTACCTTAGGGGTGTCTTACATGTAAGAAAAGGGACACTTTAGGTCTGGCAAGTGGGTATAGTTAAAAACTGCACAAATAGACACTGATGTGGCAGGTCTGAGACATGATTACAGGACTACTAAAGTGGGTGTCACAACCAATTCTGCAGGCCCACTCTTAGCATTTGATTTGTAGGCCTTGGGCACCTCTAGTGCACTAGGGACTTACTAGTAAATCAAATATGCCAATCATGGATACTCCAATCAACAATACAATTTACACAGAGAACATATGCACTTTAGCACTTGTTAGCAGTGGTAAAGTGGCCAGAGTCCTAAAAGCCAACAACAACAGGTCATAAAAAATAGGAGGAAGGAGGCGAAAAGATTGGAGATGACTCCGCAAAAAGGAAAAAGTCCAACAGTCCCTAAATAATTACGTGTATAAATTACATACTGAAAAAACCCTAAAATTTAGTAGTAGTTTTTTGTACATTTCCAGACATTTAGGGCCTGATTCTGACCCTGGCGGCCGGTGACCGCCAGGGTCACCGGCCACGGGAGCACCGCCGACAGACCGGCGGTGCTCCGAAGGGCATTCTGACCGTGGCGGTTCAGCCGCGGTCAGAAAGGGTGAACCGGCGGTCACCCGCCGGTTTACCGCTGCCCTTCTGAATCCTCCATGGCGGCAGAGCGCGCTCCGCCGCCATGGGGATTCAGACACCCCCTACCGCCATCCTGTTCATGGCGGGAAACCCGCCATGAACAGGATGGCGGTAGAGGGTGCCGCGGGGCCCCTGGGGGCCCCTGCAGTGCCCATGCCAATGGCATGGGCACTGCAGGGGCCCCCATAAGAGGGCCCCGCAAAGTATTTCAGTGTCTGCTATGCAGACACTGAAATACGCGACGGGTGCCACTGCACCCGTCGCACCTTCCCACTACGCCAGCTCAATTCTGAGCCGGCGTCCTCGTGGGAAGGTTGATTTGCCCTGGGCTGGCGGGCGGCCTTTTGGCGGCCGCCGGACAGCCCAGGGCAAATCTCAGAATCACCGCAGCGGTCTTTCGACCGCGGTGCGGTGTTCTGACGGGGTTACTTTGGCGGGCGGCCTCCGCCGCCCGCCAAAGTAAGAATGACCCCCTTACTCTGCATAATATCATAATTCTCAAATCAATACCAATTTTCAACCCTTACAAATTTGATGAAAATGTTATTTATAATAAATACATAATTTTCATTTTAATATTAAATCCAAACTGTTACTGAACAGTAGCTAGGTTCTTATTTTATTTTTCTTAAACAGTGTCTAGTTAGTAAATGTGCTGGACCGGACTGGGGGCAGATATACTATTCTAATTTTACTAAATGCCAAAATGCCAAGTCGGGGAAGGTGCTGTACAGTAGGTGCATGGAAAAAGAAAAATGCAATTGAATCACATTGTTTATTAAAAACAGGAAACTAACATAGACATTTTGCTCTACAGTTCAAACAGAATTACATATTTTTCTAAGAAATATCTTTGCAATATGTTTTCTCTATGTAGGAAGAAGCCAAACAAAATGGTTATAAGGAGAGATTAATTGAGCCCAGAAGTCATTGGAGATGAGTTAAATATTTCTCATCCCATTTCAAAGGCAGAGCGGTTACTCTTGGTGATGCTGTGGAAAGAACCACTGAGTATTATCACTCCGCCTCTTTAATGGAGATTAGAGTAAGAGGAAATATTTAACAGATTAAGGGGGTCATTCTGACTTTGACGGGCGGCGGAGGCTGCCCGCCAAAGTCCCGCCGGCAGAATACCGCTGCGCAGTCAAAAGACCGCCGCAGTAATTCTGAGTTTCCCGCTGGGCTGGCGGGCGACCGCCAGAAGGCCGCCCGCCAGCCCAGCGGGAAACCCCCTTCCATGAGGATGCCGGCTCCGAATGGAGCCGGCGGAGTGGAAGGGGTGCGACGGGTGCAGTTGCACCCTCCGCGATTTTCAGTGTCTGCTTGGCAGACACTAATAATCTTGGTGGGGCCCTGTTAGGGGGCCCCACAACACCCGTTACCGCCAGCCAGGTTCTGGCGGTCAAAACCGCCAGAACCAGGCTGGCGGTAAGGGGGTCGGAATCCCCATGGCGGCGCTGCTTGCAGCGCCGCCATGGAGGATTCCCTTGGGCAGCGGTAAACCGGCGAGACACCGCCGGTTTCCCGTATCTGACCGCGGCTGAACCGCCGCGGTCAGAATGCCCATGGGAGCACCGCCAGCCTGTTGGCGGTGCTCCCGCGGTCGTTGGCCCTGGCGGTCCATGACCGCCAGGGTCAGAATGACCCCCTAAGACACTTTTGGCTACCTCCAATGAGCCCTGTGGCTCAGTTTTGAGGAAAGTAGCCCAGAACATTCCATGCATGTTGCTAGCAGTATGCCCACAAACACAAATTTAATTAGAATGATGCAACAGCAAACACAAGTGAGTAATCAACAAAAAGTAACTTTTCAAACCTGCTCTGATATTAACATACCCCCTAAACTAACTGCATATTGACATATTTTTTGTAAAAAAACCTTTGCTGAGGATTATGGCCCTCATTATGAACACAGCGGCAAACACCATCAACCGCCATGGCGAAGGCGAACAGAAGACCGCCATTGGCGCTGAACAGAAACCCGCCATATAATGATGAAAAAATCAGAAACCGACAAAAATCTCTCTGCCAACAGTCACCGCCAGGACCTTGTCGGTGGAAATGCTGGACCTCCCACTACCAAGCACACAAACACCCCACCCTCCAAATAAAGAAGCACAAATCACTGCGGCAGTCAGTGGAAGCCGAACGATCATTGGCGGTGCAGAACACCACGGGCGGCAAGTGGACCCAACAGCAAGAAATGCATACATTGGCAAGTTTGAAACCCACACACCTGACACACACCCACAACACTATAAAACATTCACAGACACACCCCACAATCCTTTGCAACAAAATTAGGCCAACCAATAAAGAGAACCCCAGAAGCAGACACCGAACGCCACAATATCCAATACATACACCCAACCACACAAGAGCACCCTCACCTAGATCCACACAAGACACCATTCACAACACTCAACATGGCAATCATGCTTCACAGAAAGGGAGCTAAGGACCATGGTGGCCGAGATCCTGAAAGTGGAGCCACAATTTTTCAGGGCACAGGTCCAGCACACACCCATCACCAGGAAGATGGAGCTACGGCAGACAATAGTCAATTAGTTAATGCAGAGGGACACCCTCCACACACCAGGGACGACATCCGCAAGAGAAGGAACGACCTGCGTGGGACGGTCAGGTCCATGGCATCCAGGCACCACATTGCAGTCCAGAAGACTGGGGGAGGACCTCCACCAACACCACCCGACTACACTGACTGAGAGGAAAAGGTACTGGCCATCCTGCACCCTGAGGGTCTCACTGGACTCACTGGAGGAATGGACTCGGGTAAGTCATCTACAATTACCCCATATCCATCACACCTGGAGTGCATGCACCATCTCACCCCTCCAACTACCACCAGGACCACAACCCCACCCAGGCCACAATCACTACATCCAGTCCCCCTGCATGCCCACAAACCCACTAACAGGCCCACATCCCTGCCCCTGTGCACAGCCATCCACCCCTGCAAGGAATCACAATGGCCCACAGCATCCACAATGCACCGCCACATCCTAAGCAAAAAGCAATGCTAACCTCATGAAAGCATCCTGCCTGGCCCCAACGTGTGAAAATCTGCACAAAACTGTCCAGTCCTGTGCATCCCATCTGATCATGCAATTGTAACAGACATGTCCATTTCCCCCAACAGGCACCACCACCCATGCCACCCTGACGGACAGCACAAGGAGTGGCAGTGCCCCACAGGGAGACAGAGGCACCTCCCAGGACACTGGGGGTGGAAACCTGGACATTGACGATCACCCTGTCCCCTCACACACTCCTGGACTGTCACCATCCAGCAGCCCCACACAGGATACCACTGACACCCGACCATCCAGCCAACAACATCAGCCCAGGTCAACTGTCCCCACACCTGTGTATCCAGGCCACAGACTGGTGGAACACATGGACAGAGGCCACAGTACTCCAAGAGGGGGATAACATTTCTGACAGCCACATTGTGCAGCATGCAGCAGGCCACAACTATTCTACACACTTTTTCAGGCCCTTAGGCCAGGGAACTGCCAGAGATATGTAGGCAACAAAATCTAGCCTTCAGGAGACCTATTGTGCGCTCTATCACCCTCCTAGTACGTTCCAGGATTCCTCACTGGTGTCAGGAGCCAATGCAATTTGGGATAACCAGAATCACCTAGAAAATGGTGCAAAACAGGACTGTCATTGACAACTCATAGAGTCAGACAGCCTGGCGGTCTGCTATGTGGCAATAAGTGTCAAAAACACCTACCTATGATCCATCCTCTGTCCTTTTGTTGTTGTTCCATCTTGTGTGGCACACTACTGTTCCTCAGCACAAAGGAATCATGGAATCATGGACTGATCCAGGGAACATGGCATTCACATGTGAGATGTACTGGTCTGCAGTACACACCAATTGAATGTGCATGGAATGAAAGTTCTTCCTGATTCTGTACACCTGTTCACTGACTCTTGGGGGGATGATAGCTTTGTGGGTGCCATCGATGGCACCTATCACATGGGGTGTGTTGGCAAAGGCATAGAAGTCTGACTTGATGGCAGGGAGGTCAGCACTTTGGGGAAACCTCACATAGGACTGCTGGTGTCGTACAAATGCATTCAGGAATCTGGACAGTATAATGCTAAACATTGGTAGTGAAAAACCTGCACCCATGCCCACTGTCAGTTGAAATGAGCGCGTAGCCAGGAAATGGAGTTCTGAGACCACCTGCACTTCAGTAGGGATGGCATTCTGGTTAAGGTTAGCCGGTCTCAGTGCTGGATTCAGTAATGCACAAAGTTAATCAATAGTAGCACGAGTGAGTCTGTAATTGATAATGATGTGACGCTTCACCATGGTCCGCAAATCAACAAGTGGTCTGTACACCGAAGGGGCCCTCCCTCGCCACAAGGGTCTGTACCTAGGAGGAATTGAAAACACATGTGAGGAAAACACATACATCTGCAGACATTGTTTCTCAGTCAGCACTGCTGGCATGATTGTCGACGACAGAAATGCTTAGTGGTGTTACATTACAGCAACATGACCACAATGTAATATCAGGATTGGTCCGGTTAGGTAATGCTTATTGTTTCATGCCTATGGGTGCTTAGGGGACAATAAGGCCTGTATTGTGCTTATGACGGTTTTACAACTGCGTAGTTAAGGCCAAAATGTCACCCCCTGTAATCCAGAAGTGTTGTGGTATAAGTGACCTCATACTGCTAGCGGTTGACGTAATACCGTAAGGCGGTGTTCACCGCCGTGCGCAAATTCATTAGTTAACATGGTTGTCAGTAGGCATTGTTAGCGTATCATGATCGCAGCCGGCAGTGATGGTGCACACCGCCGCAGTGCGCACGCAAACTCGCACCCCAACTTGACTTGACTCATTGATCTTGTGCATGCAGAAACTGCACTGAGTGTACTGCTGTGTCCTGCCTCTGGTCATGGAAAAGGCACGTGTTGCAGGGGAAAGGGCCCCGGCCTTCACCAACGAGGAATTGGAGAAGCTCATGGACGGGGTCCTGCCCCTGTACACCAAGCTCTACGGTCAGCCAGAGGTACAGGTGAGTAGGAGTATTGGGGTACATGGATGTGTGTAACGGTGGTTATTGGCTGCATACATGTGTGCACTTGTGACACTGTGTGGTCCAGGGTTCGTGACATGCTGCGTGTGTGTGTGTTGTTAGGCTGTTTTAAATGTCCGTCCCATAGTGGATGCATAGCCAGCTGTATATGATTGGCCATTGTCTGACTTCAGTGTTACTTTTCTGTGTGTTCCTTATAGGTAAGCAACCACCAGAAAATGGGACTTTGGCATGCCATCGCCAAGGAGGTGCGGACCCTTGGGTTTTCCACAACAGGCAGAGAACCCACTGCAGGAAGAGCTGGGAGGACCTGTGGCGCTGGGCGAGGAAGATCTGTGAGGCCCAGCTGGGGAAGTCCTACCAACGAGGAAAGGGTGCCCGTCGGGCACTGACCCCCCCTCATGCAACACATCCTGGCGGTGGCGTACCCAGACCTGGATGGGCGCTTGAAGGCTGCACAGCAGTCACAAGGGGGTGAGTACATATACCATATTTTGGCTCATTGATGGATGTGTGTGTGTGTGCGTTCATATTTATGTTGTCTATTGGCAGGGACTCTGAGTGATGTCCATCTACCTAATGGCTCCCGTGGGGAGTAGGGGTGTTTGGGTCAGGTCTGCAGTATGTCAGATCCTTAAATTTGTTGGGGAATGGCTGTAGAGCAGGGTTTTGGCCACTAGTCAGGGGCATAGCTATGTGTATAGCGGTAGGTGCTGCCTGGTGGAATATTTTCTGGGTGGGTGCATGTGTGAACCACTAATGTACCTCCATTCAGCTATTTACAAGTGTCTCTCCTGTTTTGTCTCCCCATCCCTGTTCTCTTGTGTTGTCTGTGTACATCAGCATCATATGGCGAGGGAGCTGAGGCACTGGCCAGTGGGGAGGCAGCGACCCACGGATCCTCGGAGGCAGAGTCGTCCGATGCCAAGGGGACCAGTGGGTTGGAGGGCGAGGGGAGTACCACGGGGAGGCAACTACCACTGGAGGTAGTGACTCCGATACCTCTTCCGATGTGAGCTCCCTGGCAGTGGCGGACCCTAGTGGGCCCACCCCTACTGTGTCATCTTCCACCACCCCTATACCATCACCTCTCTCCCAGGTGCTCCCCACCGAGTTGCCTGTGCCCCCTCACCCAGAAGAGTGGGTGTCTCCTTCACCCCAGGCACCTCCTCCCCTGCCCAGTCAGCCTGGCTGCCCTCACAGAGGAGGCTATTGACCTCCTGAGAACCATCTCTGTAGGGCAGACAACCATCATCAATGACATCCGGGGGCTAGCATCAGAGGTGCAGCAGACCAATGCCTATCTAGATGGCATTCACAGTGCTGTGTCTGGCCTACAGAGATCTTTTCAGGCTCTGGCCTACTCTTGGATGGCAGCCAGTGTCCCTGGTCATTCCGTCTCCCCTCCAACCACCTCTACCCCTTTCAGCACCCCACTCCCTTCACCCGTCCAAAGCACACATTCTGACACGCAGGCACACACCTCAAAACACAAGAAGCACACTTCAAAACACAAGCACCACACATCCCACCACAAGCATACACACAGCCAACATACACATGCACACACATCAACATCCACTTCCCCAGTGTGTCCACCTCTTCCGCCTCCCTATCTCTCCCCTGTACATGCACACCCACAAGCACTTCACCCTCATTCAATGTTGATGACCCTATTCCTGCAGTCATCACAATAGCACACACCCATTCATGCACCCCAGACACCACACCTGTCCACCCCCCCAAGACACTCAAACACACCAAAACACCCACCCACGACACATCCACAACACCTCAGCATACTGTCCAGTCACCTGCACCCACGTCACGCACACCTGCACCTGTCACGACCACACCTCTCTACCTCCACTCCCACGCCTTCCTCCAGGTCCACCCCAATTGCACCTTTTTCTATCCCGTGTTGACCTATTTGAACCCACGGGCCATTCTGTCTCGTCCCTAAACGTGCTCACCTCCTTGCCCTGTCCACTCCTCCCACGTCACAGTCCGCCCCTGTCCGCCCTTCCCATTCCTGTACTACCTTCTCTGTGAGGAAGAGATCCCGTGCTGGCCCAGGAACATCTGCTGCACCCCAGGCTAAGTCCGCTCCACCAGCTGCTGTGACAAAACCTAAGCCCCCTCCACCTTCCAAACAGAAATCTAACCCCCCCCCAGTCATGAATCCCCACCTCCACCATCCTATGCCCCTGTTAACTGAGGTGCCTGGATGCCCCATTGTTGCCCTATGAGGTGGAGCACCGTTGCACTTGTGGGAGTCAAGTTGGGGCCATTGTGGCCCATCTGACTTCTTTTACTGTGAACTGGCCATTGGCCTTCTATGCACTTCTGTTGCTCAGTTAGAAGAATAAAGGTTAATGTGTGGCCTGTGTTGTTTGAGGCGCACTCTGGATCTGTGGTCTTTCTTTTCGCTGTGAAGGGTTGTGGGAGCATTGCAGGGTGGGTGGGATGGCTGGGTATGTAACTGTGCCCTTTATTTCCTTGTTTAGTAGGTTGCAGTACTTACCGTCGTCATCTTCGTCTGCGGTCTCGGTCATGGAGGTATATGGCAAAGAGCAGGGCTGGCATGATCTGCAACTCTCTCTCCATGTCTGCTTCGGTGTGTTGTGTGAGCCTCCGGTGAGTGTTTCCTTATATTTGGTTTGTTTCTGCCAGGCTTTGCGTGGCGATGGTTCCCGCCCCGGAACTGACGGTGGTCTAGTGCTTCATTCTTTGATGGGCGGGTAGGGCCTTTCCGTTGGCCTGTGGGCGGGCTCTGCCGTCATTGTCGGCACTCCTCTGCTGGCAGTGAGTGGTTTTCAGGATGCCTGTGTTTCAGTTGGTTCATTATTTGACGGTTCGGACCGCACGTCTGTTGGCAGTTGTTCCTGCCACTGCCGGCAGTGCAGTGTTTACCACCGTGTTCATAATGAGGACCTATATGTCAAACAGTAAATTTCAATATGAACTAATAAAAAAACGTCAGTACTGTGTTTTGTACCTCCTGCATGTGTGGATGACTTATACACTTCAATTGTACTACTGGAATTTATGT
Organism: Pleurodeles waltl; assembly: GCF_031143425.1. Taxonomy (NCBI): domain Eukaryota; kingdom Metazoa; phylum Chordata; class Amphibia; order Caudata; family Salamandridae; genus Pleurodeles; species Pleurodeles waltl. Next base: position 774,568,502 of record NC_090445.1, on the reverse strand, counting down.
CACAAATTAAGGACAAATTGACCCCATGTCTAAATTACTTCGAAGATAAATGGATTGGCCATCTGACCAGGTCAGGTCACAGAAGAAAACCAAGGCTTCCTATTGAATGGTGGAACTGTTTCTCAGCCTGCTTAGAGGGAGGTGCAAAACCCAATATGGCCATTGAGGGTTGGCATAATTCTTTTAACTCTATTGAAAAATGTTACTCCAAACTCTAGTTCCTGAACTTTTAAAAAAAATAACAACATTTTCGTGAAATGATAATGGTGCAATCATTGTTAGATAGGCCCTCATTACAACACTGGCGGTCGGTGTTAAAGCGGCGGTAATACCGCCAACAGGCTGGCGGCAAAAAAAAATGGAATTATGACCATGGCGGAAACCGCCAACATAGACAGCCACTTTAACACTCAAACAAACAGCACGGTGGTAACTGCCAACAGACAGGTGGAAGACAATGTACCGCCCACCCTATCACAAGATGCCAATCTGCCACCTTTTCCAGGGCGGAACCAACGCGAACAAAAACACGGCAGAAACAGGACTTGGAAGCGAAAACACTCACCTCTCCACACCCCATGAGGAAACAGGACGCCATAGAGCCAGAACTCCCGATTCTCCCTGTGATGGTCTTCCTGCTCCTCTATCGGGAGCACCAAAGATGGCGGCGACGACCACGGTGAGTACTGCACCTACAACACAGGGGAGGTGGGAGGGAAAAGAGAGTGACGAGTGACACACACACGCAACACGCCACCCCCCCACCCTCACCCACAACAACATACAAATACATGCAGCAACATTACATATACACCCCCCGTAAGAACGCAAGGACCAAAGGAAATGAGTTGAACGATTGTAACCATGAAAAATCCAGTACTCAAAACTGGAAATACAGTATATACAATTATGTACCCCAACTACACAAGTCCGGATAGTGCACCACTTATTGTCCGTGGACCACTGGTCCCAAAATGCATGAGTGAGGCCCACACATGATATCAAACTTCAAACGGAGAGAACACTGCAGGAGCATCAGATCGAAATGAAACAGGCACCTCAGGGGGAGGGGGGACACCTCAGCCTGATAAATGCACAACGCCACTGCTCCACAAGGGGGGCTCCATGCCCACTGCTGTATCCTGGGGAGTGCAAAGCCACAGTCTCTCAAGTCTCTCCAGTGGGTGGGTTGCCCACTGCTGTATCCTGGGGAGTGCAAAGCCACGGTCTCTCAAGTCTCTCCAGTGGGTGGGTTGCCAACTGCTGTATCCTGGGGAGTGCAAAGCCACAGTCTCTCAAGTCTCTCCAGTGGGTGGGTTGCCCACTGCTGTATCCTGGGGAGTGCAAGGCCACAGTCTCTCAAGTGGATAACCATCACCACTGGTTCTGGAGGGGGCTTTGTGCCCAGAGTGCTTCATCCTGCTAAGGACTGATGTAGTGGATGTATCTCTCCACTGGTTCTGGAGGGGGCTTTGTGCCCAGAGTGCTTCATCCTGCCAAGGACTGAGGTAGTGGATGTAGCTCTCCACTGGTTCTGGAGGGGGCTTTGTGCCCAGAGTGCTTCATCCTGCCAAGGACTGAGGTAGTGGATACCTTCCTCCACTGAAAGTGGTACATCATGGAAGCTGCTCAGGCTCCTGGAACTGACCACATGCCTCCGACTACTGACCACTGGGGATGGCAGCCATGTCTGCGGTGGTGCCACTGGCTCAGGATGTCGCGGGGCCGCTGGCGGTGCTTGCGGAGGGGTCTGTGGCAGCGGTGCTGTTGGTGGCCTCTGTGGCAGCAGTGCTTGCGGCTGCCTCTGTGGCAGCGGTGCTTGCGGCTGCCTCTGTGGCAGCGGTGCTTGCAGCGGGCTCTGTGGTGGCAGTGCTGGTGGCGGGCTCTGTGGCGGTGGTGTTTGTGGTGGGCTCTGTGGCGGCGGTGCTGGTGGCGGGCTCTGAAGCGGCAGGGGTGGTGGGGGGCTCAGTGACTGCGGTGCTGGTAGCGGGCTCAGTGACTGCGGTGCTTGTGGCGGCCTCAATGACAGCGGTGCTGGTGGCGGTCTTCGCCGCCGTACAGGTTGGCGTCGACGTGGACAGAAGATGTGACACTGGTCCCATTGTCGGTTCCACCATGCCCTCTTCTGATCTGCCCTTTATTTTCTAGCCCTTCCCCACCTTTGATGGTGGCGCAGATGTCTTGGCACTATCCCCTTTCGTTTTCCCTGGCCCTGAGGTGTCAGGTGTTTTCTGCTCCTCCCTCCGGGATGTGGGCAACTTTTTAACTTTTGCAGGCGGCGGAATGTCCTTGCGCTCGCTCCGTGGCACACTGGCAGCCCTGTTGGTTGGGCACTCCAATAGCCTGCAGTAAATGGCACCACTGTGCCTAGTGATGTGGTGGCTGAGGTGCTGGGTTGGGACCTGGAAAGGACGGGGGGGGAAGGTTTAGGGAAGACGTCAATATTAGCCAGGAATTTCTTTTAGACACACTGGGACAGGTAGATGGAGGGGGTTTGGGAGTGGAAGAAGAGGTAGTGGTTGTAGGAGGTGTACATTTTCTAAATTGGGTAAAGATGCATGGGTTGGAGGCTGTTATAAGGTGGATGGCTATTGGGTGGGTGTGTGCCTGCGTTTGTGTACTTTGGGAAGAGGGCTCACAGACACACTGGGAGAGGACACAGGGGATGTGTGAATGGTGGTGGGGGTGGTGAGGGCACGTGAGCGGTGTGTGGTGATGGGCATGCTGGTGATGGAGGTAGTGGCTGAAGATGTAGTGCATGCAGGTGTGAGTGGAGATGAGACAGGGAGGGAGGAGGAGGACGTGGAGGAGGGGGACACAGTGGAGGCAGTGGATGTTGGTATGTCTGCATGGGTATAATGCTTGTGTGAGTGCCTGTGGGATGTGTGGTGCTTATGTTTGCCTGAGCCACCCTTGTGTGTTGAGGTGTATGCATGCTGGTCTGATGGTGTACTTGGGATAGGCTGAGGTACAGGGGATTGGGTATGGGTGGAGGAAGTTGGAGGGGGGAGGCTGGACACAGGGACAATGGCTGCCATCAGTGCTGAGGCCAGAGTCTGAAATGCTCTCCGTTGGGCTGCCTGGCCAGAATGAATGCCCTCCAGGTATGCATTTGTTTGTTGCAAATGCCTCTCAACACCCTGGATGGCATTGGCAATGGTAGATTGCCTAACAGTGAGAGATCTCAGGAGGTCAATAGCCTCCTCACTGAGGGCTGCAGGGCTGACTGGGGTAGGGCCTGAGGTGCCTGGGGCGAAGGAGATGCCCACCCTCCTGGGTGAGTGGCCACAGGACACACGCTGAGGGGCTGCTGGGAGGGCGGTGCTGGTAGGGGGGGTGGCGGCTGTATCTGTGGATGTGGGGGGCACAGAGGTCTCCGCCACCACAAGGGAGCGCCCATCAGAGGAGGAGTCACTGTCGCTGCTATCACCTCCTGTCCCCGCCGTGGAGCTCCCCTCACCCTCCGTCCTACTGGTGGTTTCAGACTCCATTGTCTCTCCCTCCAGGGCCAAGTGGGACGCAGCTCCCTCCTGCTCCGGTGCCACTGCTCCTCCGCCTGATGATGTTATTGCACACAAGAACAAGAGGGGGGGAGACAGAAGAAAGACATGTTCAGTGCATGCTATACCACTACCGTTGGCGGACACTACAGACACAGCAGCCCTCTGCACTATGCCATGTACTTATAGTTCCTAGATAATTCACAGGGCCATGGGGTACAAGGCCTGTGCCCGATTGCTGCACACATGGAAGTCACAGGAGCCTGACTAGGTGTAGATGGCTCTTACCACCGGTGGGGTTGGGGTGCCACATAGCCTGCTTCACAAAGGGACCTTGCCTACGAAGCTCGCCCTGGCCTAGGGGAACCCACTGCCCACCTCCCCCACCCGGATACCTCGTAATGCGTGCAGAGTCAGATGGATGTGATTATATTCACCCCCTTGTGGCTGCTGTGATGCCCTCAAGTGCCCATCCAACTCTGGATACGCCACCACCAGGATCCAGAACATCAGGGGGGTCATGGTGCGACGGGCACTCCTCCCACGTTGAGAGGCCATCCCCAGCTGGGCCTCCGCCGTCTTCTTGCTCCAGCGGCGAATGTCCTCCCATCTTTTCCGCAGTGGGTGCTCTGTCTGTGGTGGACCACCAGGGTCCGGACGTCCTTGGCGATGGCTCGCCAAATATCCTTTTTCTGGCGGGCGCTGACCTACAGGAATAGTACAGGGGAAAAGGAAAAACTTTAACTGTCTGGACCGTCACAGTCATTGGCCCACGTTCCCACCCTTGCCCTGAAGCACATACACTCACCATCTGCTCATGCAGGGCTCAGTCCCCCCCGTATCTTCCATCCACACCACTCCAAACAGGCATTGCCCATGCAGCATGCTCACATTGTATTCACCTGTTTGTCTGGAGGACTGTAGAGTAGCGTGTACTAGGGGAGGACCCCATCCACTAACTTCTCCAACTCCTCCGAAGTGAAGGCAGGGGCCCTTTCCCCAGACACATGAGCTACTGTTGCTTCCAGACTGAGGTCACAGCAGCACTTGCAGTGTAGGTCCTCTCCTGTTGAAGGTCAGGTATCAAGTGAGTGTACAGATAGAAAATGGCGCTCAGCTCGCTGTTCTCCTCCATAGGGCATGTCCGCTGGGGCAGGTGATGAGATGGCGGCATCCTCCGTTGTACAGACCGCTGGTGGACATGTCGATAATGGAAGAGAGACACGTAATAGTCAACTAAGACTTGATTGTGCAACAATCCATGAACTGTGTGCCCAGTTGGAGCCAGACCTGATGTCAGCAATCCGCCATCCCACAGGGATCCCCCTCTAGTGCAGGTCCTCTCAGAACTCCATTTCCTGGCAACTGGGTCTTTTCAAACAACAGTGGCCATTGCATCAGGGATGTCCCAGCCAATGTTCTCTAACCTGTTGTCCAGAGTGTTGTCTGCCCTTCTGAAACACATGCGCAGCTACATCGTTTTCCCTCAGGTGGAGGATTTGCCTACAGTGAAAGGTGACTTATATACCCTGGGACATATCCCCAACATCATAGGTCCCATTGATGGAACACATGTGGCCTTGGTACCCCCCGCAGGAGTGAACAGGTGTACAGAAACCGGAAGAGCTACCATTCTATGAATGTGCAGATGGTGTGTTTGGAAGACCAGTACATCTCCCATGTGAATGCCAAGTTTCCTGGCTCAGTGCATAACGCTTACATTCTGAGGAACAGCAGCATCCCTTATGTGATGGGGCAACTCCAGAGGCACCGCGTGTGGCTAATAGGTGAGGACAAGGACCCTATACCCTGTGAATAGTTGTCTGGGTCTGGGGTTGTCCATATGGGTTAGTGTGTGTCTAACAGTTGTCCCTCGACATTTGCAGGTGACTCTGGTTACCCCAACCTGTCATGGCTACTGACCTCAGTGAGAAATCCCAGGACAAGGGCAGTAGAACGCTACAATGAGGCACATGGGCGAACTGGGGGGATTATAGAAAAACCTTCGGCCTCCTGAAGGCCAGGTTCTGGTGCCTCCATATGACAGATGGTTCTCTCTACTACTCACCAAAGAAGGTGTGCCAGATCATCGTGGCCTGCTGTATGCTGCACAACCTGGCTTTGCGACAACAGGTGCCTTTTCTGCAGGAGGATGGTGCAGATGGAGGTCTTGTGGCAGCTGTGGAGCCTGTGGACAGTGAAGAAGAGGAGGCAGAAGAAGAGGATATCGACAACAGAAACACCGTTATCCAGCAATACTTCCAGTGAGACACCGGTAAGAAAATATCACTGCCTCACACATCTCATACAAGTGTTTGACCTATCATAAGTCTGTCATTTTCACTCAGTGTATGGACCCTGACTTGTCACTTTGCCTTTCCAATTTAACAGATGTGGGTCCCACTGTGTGACCTCTACTATATATTACCTAATGGACTAGAGTTGTGTTACATCGGTATGTTGACAATAAATTTGACATTGCTATATTCCATAGTTATTGCAAATACACTTTTGTGAAAGCACAGACTGACTCCAGATTGTTTTGTGATTCAAGGGTGTTTATTTCTGTGCAAATAAGTGGAGGGGGTTGTAAAATGGTCAGGGGTGATGGTGGAGGAATGCCCATGGCAGAGTCCAGTCTATTTGTTTCACAGGTGCATTGTCCAAAGGTGCATAGGAAGTGAAGCTAGGGCAGTTTAAGGATGGACAGGGTGACAAAGTGGACAGAAGGATGGCATTCAGGGGGGTCTCAATTCCTGGTGGGGATCTTGGCATTGTTCTCTGTCTTGTTCCTAGATCTCAGGGACCGTTTGCGGGGTGGTTCTCCATCTGCAGGGGGTGGGGTGCTGGTGTCGTGGTCCTGTGGCGGTGCCTCCTGTCCACTAGCGCTGCCGGAGGTGGAGGGCTGTTCATCATCCAGGCTAGTGTCAGGGGCCCCTTGTTGTGCCACAGTGTCCCTCCTGGTGTTGGCAAGGTCCTTCAGCACCCCTACAATGGTGACCAGGGTGGTGTTGATGGACTTGAGTTCCTCCCTGATCCCCAGATAGTGTTCCTCCTGCAGCCACTGGGTCTCCTGAAAGTTGGCCAGTGCCGTTGCCATCATCTCCTGTGAATGATGGTACGCTCCCATGATGTTGGAGAGGGCCTCGTGGGCCTGTCCTCCCTCTATCGCACAGCAGTCCTCCCAGTTCCCCTGTTTTCCTGTGCCTCAGTCCCCTGAACAGTGTGCCCACTGCCAATGCCCCCAGGTCCCTGATGTTCTTGGGGTGGTGGGTTAGCCTGGGTTCCCTGTAGTGGTGGACACACTGCTGCTTGACGTGTCCTGGGGACAGAGGGATGGGCCCGCTGGGTGGGTGCTGTGCTGGTGTTTCCTGAGGGGGGAGGCTCTGTGGTGGCATGCGCCAGTGTCAGGGGAACCGACTGTCCCCAGGTCATAGATGGGCCGGGCTGGTCATCTTGATTCAGTTGGACAGAGCTGCTGTCATCACTGTGGGCCTCTTCTGTGGGGGGAGTGGACATGTCTGGAACCTCCAGTCTGGTGACGTTAGGTAGGGGTCCTGCAGGGATGTAAAAGCATGATTATTGCATCTGTTTGTGCCATTGTGTGCAATGGGTGAGTGACCCTGTACTCCAGTGCTTGCATTCTTGTCTAGCACCTTGTGTGATAATTGGTTTGGGGTCTGTGTGGGTATCTGTTGTGGACACGCTTTGGTGATGGGTGTCCATGCTTTGGTGTTGCATGCAAGGCTTGGTGTTGGGATGGGTGGGACATTTGTGAGGTGTTGGAGTGATGGGGGTGAGGGTGTGGGTGTGTGATAGCATGCAGGTAGGGTGGGGGATGTAATAGTTAAGAGTTGACTTACCAGAGTCCATCCCTCCTGCTACTCCTGCGGGGCCCTCAGGATGCATTATAGCCAAGACTTGCTCCTCCCATGTTGTTAGTTGTGGGGGAGGAGGTGGGGGTCCGCCGCCAGTCCTCTGTACTGCAATCTGGTGTCTTGAGACCACGGAACGCACCTTTCCCCATAGGTCGTTCCACCTCTTCCTGATGTCATACCGTGTTCTTGGATGCTGTCCCACTGCGTTGACCCTGTCGACGATTCTGCACCATATCTCCATCTTCCTAGCAATGGAGGTGTGCTGCACCTGAGATCCGAATAGCTGTGGCTCTACCCAGATGATTTCCTCCACCATGACCCTGAGCTCCTCCTCAGAGAACCTGGGGTGTCGTTGAGGTGCCATGATGTGGTGTGGGTGATGTGTGAGGTGGTGTCGGTTGTGATGTGTGAGGGGATGTGTTTGTGTGTGTTGTCTGATGTGCGTGGATGGTGTGTGAGTGATGGTGTTATGTGCCTGTGGATGCTAGTATTGTTTCTGGTGGTGTCTCTCTCTGGCCTTCTTTCTCAGTTTTGGTAGTAACGGTTTGTGGGTGATGTGGGTGTGTGTTTTATATTGGATTGGGTGTGTGGGAGTGGTGTGTGTATGTGTATCAGGTGTGTGCTTTTCGATTTGTCCAATGTGGTTGTGTTTTGTAAATGTGTGTGTATTTTGAGCGTGGCAGTGTGTACAGCCAATGGAATACCGCGGTTGAAAGGCCGGAGGTTTTGTCATCGCCAGTTTATCATTGACCTTTGGTGTGGCGGACTTGTGTGGGTGTCTGGATTTTGTCGGATTCCGAGCTGTAGGTCGTCATAGCTGTAGCGGAATTCCGCCGCCGCAGTGGTGTGTTGGCGGTCTTCTGCACGGCAGTACGTGGGATTTACCGTCGATGTTGTAATGAGGGCCATAGTCTGAATGTGTTCTCTGTGTGGTGCCTAACTGTGTCACTGAGGCTCTGCTAATCAGAACCTCAGTGCTTATGCTCTCTCTGTCTTTAAAATTGTCACTGCAGGCTAGAGACCATTTTTACCATTTTTTATTGGCACACTGGAACACCCTTATAATTCCCTAGTATATGGTACCTAGGTACTCAGGGTATTGGGGTTCCAGGAGATCCCTATGGGTTGCAGCATTTCTTTTGCAACCCATAGGGAGCTCAGACAATTCTTACACAGGGTTGCCACTGCAGCCTGAGTGAAATAAGGTCCATGGTATTTCACAGCCACTTTACACTGCACTTAAGAACTGATAAGTCACCTATATGTTTAACCCTCACTTAGTGAAGGTTAGGTGCAAAGTTACTAAGTGTGAGGGCACCCTGGCAATAGTCAAGGTGCCCCCACATAGTTAAGGGCAATTTCCCCGGACTTTGTGAGTGTGGGGACACCATTACACGCATGCACTACATATAGGTAAATATCTATATGTAGCTTCACCATGGTAACTCTGAATATGACCATGTAACATGTCTAAGATAATGGAATTGTCCCCCCTGCCAAATCTGGTATTGGGTTGCCAATCCCATGCATCCCCGGGGCACCAGCATGGAGCCCGGGTACTGCCAAACTAGCTCTCTAGGGTTTTCACTGCAGCTACAGCTGCTGCAAACCCACAGATAGGCTTCTGCCCTCCTGGGGTCTGGGCACCCCAGTCCCAGGAAGAAAGAACAAAGAATTTCCTCTGAGAGAGGATGTTACACCATCTCCCTTTGGAAAAAGGTGTTAAGGGCTGGGGAGGAGTAGCCTCCTCCAGTCTCTGGAAATGCTTTGAAGGGCACATATGGTGCCCTCCTTGCATAAGCCAGTCTACACTGGTTCAGGGATCCCCCAGCCTCTGCTCTGGTTGGAAACTGGACAAAGGAAAGGGGAGTGACCGCTCCCCTGTCCATCACCACCCCAGGAGTGGTGCCCAGAGCTCCTCCAGTGTGTCCCAGACCTCTGCCATCTTCAATGTAGAGGAGTGAGGGCACAATGGAGGCATCTGAGTGGCCAGTGCCAGCAGGTGACGTCAGAGACCCCTCTTGATAGGTGCTTACCTGACTAGGTGGCCAATCCTCCTCTGAGGGCTATTTAACATCTCTGCTGTGGGCTTCTCTTCAGATAACAACTTGCAAGAATTCACCAGAGTTCCTCTGCACCTCTCTCTTTGACTTCTGCCAAGGATCGACCGCTGACTGCTCCAGGATGCCTGCAAAACTGCAACAAAGTAGCAAGAAGACTACCAGCGACATTGTAGCGCCTAATCCTGTCAGCTTTATCAACTGTTTCCTTGTGGTGCATGCTCTGGGGGCTGTCTGCCTTCACCCTGCACTGGAAGCCAAGAAGAAATCTCCCATGGGTCGACGGAATGTTCCCCCTGCTAACGCAGGCACCAAAGTTCTGCTTCACCGGTCCTCTGGGTCCCCTCTCATTGTGACGAGCTTGGTCCCTGGAATACAGGAGCTGGATCCAAGTGACCCCGACAGTCCAGTGGTCCATCTGTCAAAATTGGTGGAGGTAAGTCCTTGCCTCCCCACACCAGACAGTAATCCTGTGTACTGCTTGAACTGCAGCTGCTAGGGCTTATGTGAACTTTTGCAAGGAATCCTTCATGCACAGAACAGCCCAGGTCCCCAGCACTCTGTCCTGTACTGCTGAACTCACTGAGTTGACCACCGGCTTCGTGGGACCCTCCTTTGTTGTGTTGAGACAACTGCTGTGCTCAGTTTTCTTGAACCCATGTTTAAGTACTTCTGCAGGTGCTGCCTGCTTCTGCTTGGGATCTCTGTATTGCTGAGTGCCACCTCTGTCTCCTCTTCCAAGTGGCAAGTGGCAACTTCTTGGTCCTTCCTGGGCTCAGAGAGCACCCTTTTTCTTCAACCGTGACCTTTGCAGCTAGCAAGGCCTGTTTGTGGTCTTTATGCATGGAAACAACTCTGCATCCTCCAGCACGCCGTGAGACTTCTTCTGTGCAAAGGAGAAGTTCCTGGCATCTTCTGTTGTTGCAGAATCTTCAGCTTCTTCCACCCAGAGGCAGCCATTGTGCACCTTCATCCGGGGTTTAGTGCGCTCCTCCCCCCCTGGACACTTTCATGACTCTTGGACTTGGTCTCCTTCCTTTTCAGGTCCTCGGGTCCAGGAATCCGTCTTCAGTGCTTTGCAGTCAGTTGTGGTCTTTGCAGAATCTCCTATCAAGACTTTAGTGTGTTTCCGGGGAAGTAGGGTAACTTTACTCCTACTTTTCAGGGTCTTGGGGTGGGGTATCTTGGACACCCTTAGTGTTTTCTTACACTGCCAGCAACCCTCTACACACTACATGTGGTCTGGGGTCCCTAAGTGGTTCGCATTCCACTTTCTTAGTATATGGTTTGTGTTGCCCCAAGGCTTATTGCATCCTACAGTATTCTACAGTGTTTGCACTACTTTTCTAACTGTTTACTTACCTGATTTTGGTTTGTGTGTATATTTTGTGTATTTTACTTACCTTCTAAGGGAGTATATCCTCTGTGATATTTTTGGCACATTGTCACTAAAATAAAGTACCTTTATTTTTAGTAACTCTGAGTATTGTGATTCTTATCATATAGTGCTTTATGATATAAGTGGTATAGTAGGGGCTTTACATGTCAGCTAGTTCAGCCTAAGCGGCTCTGCTATAGCTACCTCCATCAGCCTAAGCTGCTAAAACACTACTAATCTACTAATAAGGGATAACTGGACCTGGCACAAGGTGTAAGTACCATCAGGTACCCACTATAAGCCAGGCCAGCCTAGTACACCAACTATTTTGACTCTTGGGAGCTTCAAACTACCTGAACAATACTGAGTACATTTTACACTACTAATACCTTGTAATATCATGTAAAATTACTCTACAGTTTTCATTCTATACCTAAATTCAATTGAAATGTTTGCAAATTTTTTTATATTTAATATTTTTTTTTACTTCCTACCTTCTTTCTTCAACTCTGAGTGATACTTTAAGAATCTCTCACCAAGAGAAACTGGTAATTCAAAAATCCATAAAATGTAATCATATCAAAACCGAGTTATAAAAATACAATTTAATTATATGTTGCCTTCTTCAAAATTCAAAAAACATGACAACACAATGACCATGTTGCCCAAAAAATATATATATTTTTTTAATTAAAAAAAAGAAATGTCAGCCAATTTAAAAGGAAAATCAAGAGATCCAGGATTTTATCTTCCAAGGCATTGACTTCTTCTTTCTGAGTTCGACAACATAAACAAACGTGACTCCAAAAATGATCATGTTCAAATAGGTTTAAAAACAAAAACAAACATTATTTTCTATTTCTTTTTTAAACATGTGTTGAAAAAAAAATTCTCCTGTCATGCTCATACAAATACAACCTGGATAGGGATGGGAATGAGGTTAAAACATAACATACACATCTTTAAAAAAAAAAAAAAATTATCTATCTCCCCCATCACTCCTTACAATAAATTGCTTTACCAATATGTTTCAAAAAAGTAAAGTGGATTGTTCATACCTGAGCAGAGGTCCTTCTTGCTTCTGATCATGACCATGGTGCTTTGCAGACTGTAAAAACAGACACTGAACTGTTAAACCCCTGCTAGGCCTTCCCCCGTGCTTAGTCTTTTTTGGCTATTTGTGGTAGTTCACGCTTAGGCCCTCATAGCTTTTTGTCCACATAGGGTATTCACACCAAATTTGCATCCTTTTTTTCCAGCATCCGGGGGACTTTAAGGTACTCAGGATTTGTAGATTCCCATGGGGGGCCAAGAAATTAGCCTAAATATAGTTAATTTTTGTTTTTGCTGCAGAAGAAAGCATCTGTTTTTTGACTGGCTAATGGCATCAAAAAAAAGTTTGTGGTGCTAAAATCACCATCTTCTCAGCTTTCAGGAACAGGCAGATTTGAATCAGAAAACCACATTTTTCAATACAGTTTTAGCATTTTACTGGGACATAGCCCTTGTTCCTATCTTTTGGGCTCTCAACCTTCTTCCAGTTAGTGGTAGAAATAGGTGTGAAACCTCTGGTGGATCCAAGAAAGCTATACATTTCTAAAATGAAGACAAAATTCTAAATTCAGCAGGGGTCCTTTCAAGGCTTTACTATAGAAAGTAACTGTGGAAATAAAAAAATATTGAAACCGAGATAAGAAAACAGCTAATTGTGTTTACCTTTTCCTCTGTAACTTCTATGGTAAATTTTCACAATCAATATTCTGTAACATCCACTGAACCCGTCTGTTTGTGGCGATATATAGGGCTTGTAGGTTCACCAAGAACCCTATATTCCCAAAGTGAATAACTGAGCTGCACCTTGCAATAATTTGTCACTGTGTACAGAATATGGGGGGTCATTTTGACCTTGGTGGTCTTTTGTCAAGACCGCCGACGGACCGCCATGCTGAAGACCGCCAGTGGTGGCGGTTTTCCGCTCGGCGTATTATGACTGTTGGCAGCTCTCTGTCCTTTTTCGGACAGAGAGCCACCAACAGCCATACCGGCGGTCGGCGGGGAAGTGGAGGTTGCTCCACCTCCATCGCAAAGTCAACAGAACACCGCCCCCGAATCACATCCTGTGATTCTGCATGGCGTTGTTCTGTTGACGGTGTGGTGTCGGCGGAGCAGCCCCCATAGATCCCGTCCCCTCCCGGAGGATCGACGGACCAGGTAAGTCGATTGTCCTTTAGGGGAGGTGGGTGGGGGGGTGTTGTGTGCGTGCATGGGGGTGTGCGTGTGTGTATGTAGAGGGTGTGTGTGAGTGCGTGTATGCTTGCGTCGTGTTGTGTGTTTGGGAATGAGTGCGTGTATGTCTGTAGGTATGTCTGTATGGATGTGTGCTTGTATGTTTGAATGTGAGTGTGCATGTCTGACTGTGTGTGTGGATGTTGGCATGTATGTCGGTGTGTATGCGTGTGTGTGTTGGTGGTGCCTGCGTGCGTGTCGTGTGTGTATGTGTAATGTAATGTTGGGGGTCGGGGTGGGGAGGGGTCCTGCCACCTTTGGGGGGTGGCAGGGGTGGTGGGGGTTGTAGGGGAGGGAGTTGGGGTGGGGGGTGGTTGAAGACCCCTATCAGTGCCAGGGAAGGAATTCCCTGGCACTGATAGTGCTTACCGCCATGGATTTCATGGTGGTTCCAAACCGCATGAAATCCATGGCGGTCAGCCGGGTCCACATACCGCCGGCGGTATAGTGACGACCGCCGGGCTGGAGACCCAGGTCTCCAGCCCAGCGGTCGTCACCGCCCTGGCGGGCGGAACGGAGAAGCGGCGGATGACCATGGCGGTAACCGCCATGGTCATAATTTAAAAAAATAGACCGCCATCCTGTTGGCGGTCTTACCACTGCTTCCCGCCGTCCGCCAGGGTCGTAATGACCCCCATAGTTATTTATTAATTTATAACATATAAAGAGTGAAAAATAGGTATCAAGGAAACATATGACTTTCTGAAATGGGCAGATGATATGGAGTTTAGAAGCAGGGTTATTTGCACAATTCTAAATTTAGGGATACCTATACTAGCAGGTGAATTGTTGGGTTTTCACAAAATGACTTATTTTTTACACACTTTCTTACATTTGGAAGCATAAATGGAGAGAAAGACAATTTATAGTACCAATGTGTTTTACTATTCTGTGTTCCCTTAAGCTTCCAGATACAAATGGCACCTTATTTGTGTAGGTAGGCCTAATGCCTACAACAGGTAACAGCCCAAAATGCAGCGTGGACAGAGCACATTTTTCCACTGAAATCTGACCCTTTTTTGCAATGTGCCTAGCTGTGGATTTTGGGCTCTGGCTCAGCTAGCACATGGGGAAACCCTGCAAACCTGTATATTTTTTAAGACAATACACCTCGGGGAATGGAGGTTGGGGTGACTTGTGGGGCTCTCACTAGCTCCTGTTACCCAGAATCTCTTGCATATCTTAAAATGTGTCTAAAATCACATTTTCCTCACAGTTTTGTGATGGAAAGTTTTGGAATCTGAGGGAAGCCACAAACTTCCTTCCACTCACCATTTCCCCAATTCTCCTGATAAAAATGGTGTCTCACTTGTGTGGGTAAGCCTAGTGCCCGCAACAGGAAATGGCCCAAAACACAACATGAACACATTACATTTTTCCACCCAAAATTGCCCTTTCTTGCAATGTGCCAAGGTGCGGATTTGAGATCCTTGCTCAGCCAGCATCTAAGTAAACCTAGCAAAGCAGTACTTTTTTTTTAAACTAGCCAGCCAGCAGACTCCAGGATAGCATGACTTTTGTGGCTCCCACTAGATTATATTACACACAATTTCTTGCAAACCTCAAAATTTGTCAAAAAACACATTTACCTCACATTTCTGTGATGGAAAGTTCTGGAATCTGAGGGAAGACACAAACTTCCTTCTACCAAATATTTGCCCAAGACTACTGATGAAAATGGTACCTAGCTTGTATGGGTAGGCCTAGTTCTCATGACAGGAAAATGCCCAAAATGCAACATGGAACCCTCACATTTTTCAACCAAAACTGACCCTTTTTTTGCAATGTGCCTAACTGTGGATTTTGGGTCCTGGATCAGCCGTCACCTAAGGAAACCTAGCAAACCTGTGCATTTTTTAAAACTAGTCAGCCAGGGGAATCCAGAATGGCATGACTTATGTAGCTCCCACCAGGCTCTATTACACAAAATCCTTTGCAAACCTCAAAATCTGTCAAAAAACTCATTTACCTCACATTTCTGTGATGGATAGTCCTGGAATCTGAGGGGAGCCACAAATTTCCTTCTACCAAGTATTTGCACAAGGCTACCGATAAAAATGGTACCTAACTTGTAAGGGTAGGCCTAGTTCTCACGACAGGAAAAGGCCCAAAACGCAACATGGGCACACCACATTTTTCTACCCAAAACTGACCCTTTTTTGCAATGTGCCTAGCTGTGGATTTTGGGTCCAAGCTCAGCCAGCACCTAAGGAAACCTAGTAAACCTTTCAATTTTGTAAAAATTGCCAGCCAGGAGAATCCAGGATGGCATGACTTTTTTGGCTCCCACTAGGTTCTATTACACAAAATCCCTTGCAAACCTCAAAATGTGTCAACAAAACACATTTACCTCACATTTCTGTGATGGAAAGTTCTGGAATCTGAGGGGAGCCACAATATTCCTTCTACCAAGCATTTGCCCAAGGCTACCAATAAAAAAGGTTCCTAACTTATATGGTTAGGCCTAGCTCTCACAACAGGAAAAGGCCCAAAATGCAACATGGACATCTCACATTTTTCCAACCAAAAATGACCCTTTTGTGCAGTGTGCCTAGCTGTGGATTTTGGGTGGTAGCTCAGCCGCCACCTAAGGAAACCTAGCAAACCTGTCCATTTTTTAAAAATAGCCGGCCAGGAAATCCAGCATGGCGTGACTTGTGTGTCTCTCACCAGGGTTTGTTTCCCTGAATTAGTTGCAAACCCCAAAATGTGTCTAAAGAAACACATCTGCCTCACATTTCTGTGATGGAACATTCTGGAATCTGAGGGGAGCCACAGATTTCCTACCATTCAGCGTTCCCTTAAGTCTTCAGATAAAAATGACACTTCTCTTGTGTTGGTAAGCCAAGTGCCTCTTACAAGGAAGGGTCAAAAACGTAGAAATTGAGGGGGAACCATAGATGCTCCAAAATGGTAATTTTCTTTTCACTAACTTTTAGGCTGACTCTGCTTTTGGCAACCACAAAGGTGGGGCAGTGTTTTTATCACTACAGATGGGCCAATGGTGGGTGATAGGATTTTTGCAGCTTCCTACAGATTCTGGAAGTTTCCATCACAGAAATGTAGGGAAAATGCATGATTTCATGCAAAGTTGGAGATTTGCAAGGCACTGTGAGTAAGAAGAGGGTGTGGGGTGCACGCCACCCTGGACTCACCCAGATGTTCAGGTTTCAGAAGTGTCTGATTCTGGTACTTTTTTCCAGGATGGCAGCATACCCAAGTTCAAAAAGTACAGCCGCCCACCAATGAAAGTGGGACGATATCGGGAGTTAGCCAAGCTCTGCTGGCTCATATGTAAAATCAACACCCAAAAGAGTCAAATGTCCTCTTGTGTGTCATCGGGAGGAGATGCTTTAGGCTGCAGGGGAGCAGAAAGACTGTTGTCCCCTTCAATTGGGGTAGGGGCATAACCATGACCACCCCTCAAATTGTTTTTATTCCCTGGTATCTTGTGAGCTGTCTCCCCACTGTGGGGGGCTGATCAGGGCATGTACCTCCATCTGCCCTCAGGGGAATGAGAAGAGTCTGTCCCTGGTTATTTGGGGTGGGAGTATGGCCATAGTGGCCAGCTCTCACCCCTTTTTTAAAAACAAATCGCTGGCATCTAGGGGCCTTTCTCCCCCCGGGGGAGGCACATCAGTGGTAATTACCTTATCTGCCTCCTGGGGGGCAGAAAGTCTTTGGTACCCATTTATGGTGGGCAGCCCCACCCCTCTTCTATAAAAAAATAATCCCTGGTGTCTAGTGGTGTTTCTGCCCCCCCCAGGGAGCAGAAAGACTGTGCCTATTTTTAAGAGCAATTGGGGCATTGCTGTGCCTGTTTTAGGCAGCCTGCACTCCCAGACCTTTCTAAAAAACAATCCTCGAAGTCTAGTGGGCTTTCTGCCCTTCCCCTTCCAACTGTACCTCTCCCATTGAAATCGATACATGGGGTGGCTAAGATATTCCCCTGAACACTGAAGAAACTTAAAGCAAAAGTATTGATGGGCTCGTTTTACTTTCCCCCGTAAAGATGTTGTGCATGCTGTGCCAATTGTCATTCTAGCCAGGGGATATTTTTAGACTTGGTTGCTGGCGAAGCTCTTTCTCAGCAACCAAGGTTAAAAATAGAGAAATAAAATCCCTCTGGTGCCCACACCAGAGAGATTTCATGTACCATGTGCGTGGACAGATGGGAGCCATCCAACGCACATGAGTACTGCGGCGTCAGACAGCTCCTAGCTGTCCAATGCATGCAAAGGGTTAAGTAAACAGGGAAAAGTAGAAATCTTAAAAAGCCAATTTCTACCATTGAATTTAAAGGCAAAATGTATCACAAATGTAAATTTGATTGTTGTATCTTATTCAAAATGTTTTGTTATTAAATAAACTTTATTACAATTCAATTTATTGTGCTTTTATAATACTTAGACTATTTATTATTTTTAAAAATGTATTACTGCACTTAGGATTTTTAAACACTATTTCTTTCATGGTATTTTTTTAAACCATAAGTTATGTTTTTTAAAGATGTATATATTCGTTTTTTTTAAAAATGGCCCAGTTGTATGGTTGTAACCAGATGTGACCTATAGAAAAGCACTCTCTTTGAGAGACCATCTAGTAAAAAGCCATTTTGAGATGACGATACCAGCGAAGTGGTTACAACAAAGGAATAAAGGATTTGTGCAGTGTAATAAGTGCAAGGCATGCCATATTGGCATCAACAAGAAGGAGTATATGGATTGTAAAGGAAGAAATATACCCATAGAGGACAAGGTAGCATGCAACACCTCATTTGTTGTATATGATTTTGAGTGCCTATGTGGGCTAAAGTATGGGGAAAGTACAATCTGTCCTCAAACAGACACTGGAACATATAAGGGCAGTATAAAATGGAGATAGGAATTATGCCTTAACCAAGCATCTACAATGTCATGATGGAGTGGATTGTCTACACATGCGCTACCATGGCATAGACTGGGTAAAGAAACATGAAAGAGGAGGTGACAGGATACTTGAACTAAGACGATTGGAGTAAAAAATGATTATTAGACTCAAGACTGAGATACCGTATGAATTGAATGAAGATGAGGAAATGCACAGTTATCAATAGAAACTGTACGAGTAGGCACTGACACAAGCGTCATGACTATAGATAGGGAGTAACTGCAATATCTAAGCCAAGAGACACTTATATTAAGATCAGCATACAGAACGATGATGGTGATTCATATACTTGCTATGGTGAGAGGTGACCGAGTGAACTGGTATTTGAATAGTAGGTACCAATGTCATGTCAAAATAGGAAAGGTGCTTGATTCTCTTAGGTGTACAATATTTATAGGTCCTGGCAAAGGGATTTTGGAAGTGGATAGGTGATAAGATTGGGACACTGGAGATGTTCCTGCAGTAGATTAGAATAATTGACACATTTCCAGAGGGCTTATGACCAGACAATACTGTAATGATGCCCTCAAGGGGGAGGTCTGGGATACTATGGCCCATATTTATACTCAGCTTGCGCTGAATTAGCATCTTTTTTTTTTAGCTAATTCAAAGCAAACCTAACTCCATATTTATACTTTATTATAAAGTTATGGATTTATGGAGTTAACATTGTTTTCTGAATGTGAAAACCTACCTTGTGTCAATGAAATGCAAGGTAGGCTTTCCCGTCCGGAAAAGGATGATATGGCCTTAGTGCCATATTTATCCCCCGTGCTAAAATCCAGCATGGGAGATGGGGGCCTTAAATAATGGCACTAAGCTTGCTTAGCACCATTATTTAACACCTGGTTATGGGCAGGCGTAAGGGGACCTGCAGGCAGATTTCCATGGTTAGACACCACGGAAAGAGCCCACAGGTGCCCTTCCCTGGCCCTAGGGACACCCCCACACCAGAGAGACACCACAGGATGGGGGACCCATCCTAGGTAAGTGCCAGTAAATATTGTATTTTTTTCATGCCTGGGGGCCCTGACGTGGGGCCCTCTGCATGGTGCTGGCCCCAGATGCCATGCCCAGGGGACATTTGTCACCTGGCCATGGCCACTGGGGTGGTCGGCATGGCTCCTGCCTTTACTAAGAAAGGAGCCATGTCCAGGGGGGTTGTGCTCCAGAAAATGGCACTATACTGCTTAGAGGCATTTTTTTTGCCTCTAAATAGTGTAGCACCATAATTCTGCACACAAGCTCCGGTTTCCCCTACGCCTCACCCACCCTGTTAGTGTCCTTTACAAGGACGCTAACAGGGCATTAGTGCCAGCTAGCGCCATTCCATAAATATGGTGCCCGGCCGGCGTCTTGGAATGGCGCTAACCAGCGCTATACTTTTTCATGCAAAACTGCTCTAGCACAGTTTTGCGTGAAAAAATATAAATCTGGGCCTATATCCCTTACTACAATAGATCATAGTAACATTTAATAGACAAAAAACAATGTTATCAGTGGTCGCAAATAAACTACAATGATCGTAGTTGTTAAACTTCGATACTCAGATCAATCCTTAGGACTGTGACCTCGGGCTCATGTACTGGTCTCATAGGGATCACCTAGGAGAAGAGAGAGTATATCCCATCACTATGTAAATATACGAGAGAGAGCCAGTATATATGCAGTAGGCCCAGTGAAGTAGGCATATTAGGAAACAGGACATAAAAGGGACAGGCTAGAAGCCAAGATAAAGTACACTTAGGCCAGTGAGAGGGATCCACCTACCCACCCTGGTACTAGAAATAGCTGAACACATGGACTTCAACATACTCATGGTGGATAGATCAAGTATAGGAGCTTGAAATAATAGCCATACTCATAGAGAGAGATGGTGTAGACATGTATTTGGAATACACATCGTTGCAATGTAAAAACAATGTATATCTAGTAGAAGTAGAGAAAGGGATCAGCAGTGTCAGTGATAATGTATTAGACATTTTGTTGGTAGTTTGTTAGGTGTGTTTTTAATTTGCACTGTGACTATGGTTGATTTGCACTACATCTCCCAGAATGCTGGATAATGGCAGATGATGGGAGCATGTATATAGCCAAAAGAAAAGATGCACTTACTTACCGTGATCAAGACTGCTATAGTCGAAACGTGTTGGTGTGTTGGTGGTGATGATGAGTGATTTTGGAATACATTAAAGAATTATACAAAGTCCTTTCGAGTGCTGTGCTTTGTTTTTGGAAGAAAATTAAATGCACGGAAATGTTCCATCAGTTACGCAAGCACAAGCTGCGGAGCGCGCCTAGATAGATAGATAGATTTCTGTAATGTCATTTCACGATTGCCTTCCGGTCTTCCCTGGGTAAACTCACAAAAATAACCATGGCACCACCAAATCGGAAGTATGGAGATTCCATTTATTTCATTGCATAAAGTATAAAGTGATAGGTGCTATTCAAGACAAATTACGACATGTTCCAGCCTGAAGCCTTCTACTGGCCATAGAGTTGCACCTTACCAGAGTGCATTTAACACATGTAACATCCCCCTCCCCCAATTAAAATGTAACTTCTACTAGACTGCTAACCGTTTCTCTGTGTGGATGCCCACCAGTCTCTCTCTAGTGTCGGTGAGACTGTTATTGTTGTCTCATTTTTAATACATGTCTGGACTCTGTTGTTGTATACTTTAAACATGATTTATCTTTATAAAGTTTGTTGAGAAATTACTTACTTTGCTGTTTTATAATATTCATGTGCAAAATTTAATATAAATCATCTGAATTTATATATATAAATATATATATTTATATATTATACCGACTGGTGGTAGCCGTAGGTAGTATTGACTTGCCTATATCTTTGGCATTGATTGATGAATCTTCACAAAATTGTTCCCAGGTGTGCTGGTGATTCTTGTTGAAAGCAGAAGGAACATTTGATGGACGGAATGCTGAACAATGCAAAATTCACCCCTAGTCACAAAGATCTGGGGTTAATCCATAAAATTTTTGTCTACCACGTCACCCCAGTTAAGACCCAGCCATATGCAAATCAGTCTAGACCATGTTCCCCCTGGATACAGTCCAGCCCAAACTGCCAGGCCAGTTCCTCACTGGACCGGAATCAAGCATCCTGGCACCGGTTTCGGCATATCATCCCTCATCAGCCAGGTTAGCATGATTTCAGTGGCACAGTGAGCACAGGACCCATGTCTGGGCATATACTTCCCACTTACGATGACAAAAGCAAAAGGAACAGATGATGGATGGAATGCTGAACAATGCAACCAATCACCCCTGTCACAAAGATCTGGGTTTAATCCATCGTTTATTTTTCCTACAATCCACCCTAGTTTGGACCCAGCCATATGTAAATCAGTCTTGACCCTGTTTCCGTTGGAACAGTGCAACCTGAACTACCAGGCTACATTTTCCCGGACTGGAATAAGGCATCTTGGGACCGGTGATGGGGTATCACCCTTCATTAGCAAGTCAAGCTTGATTCCAGTGGCACAGTCATCACAGGACACAAGTCTGGGCATAACCTTCCCACTTAGGGTGACAAAATCAAAAAGAACAGATGATGGATGGAATGCTGAACAATGCAAAGGTTCACCTCCAGTCACAAAGATCTGGGTTAATGTATTGTTTTTCTAAGCACCACGCCACCCCAGTTTGGACCCAGTCATATGAAAATCAGTCTTGACCCTGTTGCCCATGGGAACAGTCCAGCCCAAACTGCTAGGCCAGGTCCTCCCTGGGCCAGAATCAAGCATCCTGGAATAGATTTTGAGGTATAACCCCTTATCAGCCAGGTTAACTTGATTCCAGTGGCGCAGAGAGCACAGGACCCACGTCTGGACATACCCTTCCCAATTAGGGCAACAAAAGCAAAAAGAACAGATGGACGGAATGCTGAACAATGCAAACATTCAGCCATAGTCACAAAGATCTGGCTTTAATGAATCATTTTTTTTGCCCACCACGCCACCACAGCTTGGACCCAGACATATGCAAATCAGTCTTGACCCTCTTCGCCATTGGAAAAGTCCAGCCTGAACTGCCAGGCCAGGTCCTCCCTGGACCAAAATCAAGCATCCTCAGAATGGTTTCAGGATGTCACCCCTCATCAGCCAGGCTAGCTTGGATCCTGTGGTACAGTGAGTGCAGAACCCACGTCTAAACATACCCTTCCTATGGTGACAAAAGCCAAAAAAACAGATGATCGGAAAATGCTGAAAAATGCAAACATTCACCTCCAGTCACAAATATCTGGTTTATCCATCATTTTTTTTGTCTACCATGCCACCTTCGTTTAGACCTAGCCATAAAAAAAATCAGTCTTGACCCTGTTCCCCATGGGAACAGTCCATCCTGAAATGCCAGACCAGGTCCTCCCTGGACCAGAATCAAGTATCCTGCGACCAGTTTCAGGATATCACCCCTCATCAGCCAGACTAGCTTGAGTGGCCCTGTCAGCACAGGACCGACATCTGGACATACCCTTCCCAGTTAGGGTGACAAAAGCAAAAAGAACAGATGACGGGTAAAATGCTGAACAGTGTAGACTTTCAGCCCTAGTCACAAAGATCTGGGTTTAATCCATTGTTTTGTTGCCCACCAAACCACCCCAGTTTGGACCCAGCCATATGCAAATCAGTCTTGACCCTTTTCCCCATGAGAACAGTCCAGACCAGTCCGAAAATCCACGTGAGATCCTCCCTGGTCCAGAAACAAGCATCCTGTGACCGGTTTCAGGATATCACCCCTCATCAGCCAGACAAGCTTGATTCCAGGCAAAATTCAGAACAATACAGACATTCACCCCCAGTCACAAAGATCTGGGTTTAATCCATCATTTTGATGCCCACCACACCACCCCAGTTTGGACCCAGCCTCATGCAAATCAGACTTGATCCTTTTCCCCATGAGAATAGTCTAGTCTGAACTTCCACGCCAGGTCCTCCCTGGACAAGAATTAAGTATCCTGGGAACAGTTTCAGGTATCACCACCTCATCAGCCAGGTTAGCTTGATTTCAGTGGCACAGTGAGCATGGGACCCATGGGTGGGCATACCCTTCCTACTTAGGGTGACAAAAGAAAAAAGAACAGATGATGGACGGAATGCCATTCACCCCTAGTCACAAACATCTAGGTTAAATCCATCATTTTTTTGCCCGCTGCACCACCCCATTTAGGATCCAGCCATATGCAAATAAGCCTTGACCCTGTTCCCCATGGGAAAAATCTAGCCCGAACTGCCAGGCCAGGTCCTACCTTCTTGTCAGAAAATCTATTGCCAGAGTTGTTAAGTTCTTCCCTCAGCAAAAACCCCTTCCTTGTACCCACGTAAGTTGCAGAGGCGGTTCACTCCAGGTGGCTCTTGCGGAGGCTGTTCTTAGAACTAGCTTCTTCAGGTTTAATTGCCACTCAAGTTGGTGGCCGCAAATCCTTGTGAGGTCAGCGCTCTAGTGTTTTTACCTTAGTCTTGTGCTGAAGCTTCCCTCCAGCTATTTATCTCTGGGAGCCCTGCACTTCAACTGTCATCCGGAGGAGAATCAGTAGTATTCTTGAGATGCTTCTTTTCATAGAGAATTCTTCCAGTTTTTAGTAATTCATTATTTTTCTTGTTACGGTGTGCACACCAGCTAATTTTTCCCTTTTGAAGAAGCTGACTTTTTTCCTTCTTCCAACAACTGGCTATCAGCTTTCTGAGGAGAATTTGTTTTGACTTAACAGAACTTCAAGAAACTGCAGTAAGGAATCCTTTTGTATGATTTCCAGACTTGCCAATATACATATGTACATATATATTCAAGAACTCTTTGCTTTGCAGACTTGTCAGTCTTAGAGACAAACCTCAGTGCTCAGACTAATTCCTAGGGACTGTGATTGAGAAAACGGAACCTTGAGAAGGAGTTTTTGTTTCCTGTAAAAGAAATTAGTTGTTTGTATATTTGTGAACTTTTGAACTGTTCTCCAGAGAACCTTGGAAACCTCTGATTCCTGGAGAAAAGAAGATATTAAGTTAACATTGTTCTCTTGGAGAGAAGCTAGTCTCTCAAAAGATCCAGGTTAAGAGAATGATAGAATTGGGTGAATGTGAATGGCTGAACAGTTGAATGCACAGTAGGAATGTACTTATCTATGCTCTTATCACCCGGCTGCAGGTCCTTCCTTGAAAGAAAACCCAATAAGAAGAAAGGTGCAGGTTTTCAGAAACGCAGACTGAATATCCAATCTTTAAGTGGGAAACACAGGCTGGAACTGGATCTGAAGGTGGTCTCTCTTTTTCTATTCCCATTCCCCTTAGCGGATGCAGGTTCCAGAAAATCAGTTAACGTTTGAGCATGCATATGTTGGAGCGAGTTGGGTAAAAGGCATCAGCTCCTGATGAAGTTTGATTTAATGGGTAATCTCCTGACACTTATTGTTGAGCATGGAAACTTTCTGGGTTATCTGTCTAGCGTGGGCGAGAAAAAAGGATGGTAAAAAAAAGTGTGTTTCCCCTGTTATTTCCCTTAGGAGTTTTGAACATGACTACAGCCAGAACTGCTGGATGGAATTGTTCTGATGATTGTGGTTTTTGTTATTTGGTATAAATTTGTTAAGTAGTTTTCAGTATATTAAAGAGAAAACAAAAGTGTTTGTCTGGGCAGACTCTAAACACAGATCTCATGGTGAGATCTGATTGGCTGTCATAAACCATAAAATGATGCCAGCCATATTCTACTGCAACCTCCCAGAGTGTTCTAAAGAGCAACTAGAGAGCTAACAGTCTTACTTACTGCAAATATGCATACATCTTAACCCATCTTGATTGAATCAGAATGGTAAAACTTAAAACATTTAGGGGGTCCCTGGCGGTCGGTGGTAAAGCGGCGGTAAGACCGCAAACAAGCTGGCGAAAAAAAAAATGGAATTATGACCGCGGCGGTCATCCGCCACTTCACCATTCCGACCGCAATGGCGCTGAAGACCGCTGGGCTGGAGATTGCGGTCTCCAGCCCGGCGGTCATCACTAGACCGCCGACGATATCAGGACCCTGCATACCGCCATGGATCTCGGGTGGTTGGGAACCGCCATGTGATCCATGGTGGTAGGCACTATCAGTGTCAGGGAATTCCTTCCCTGGCACTGATAGGGGTTTCCCCCACCCCCGCTACCCCCCACAAATCCTCCCCCAACACCCCTCACCCCCCTGCCACCCCCCAAAGGTGGCACAACCCCCCTTCCCACCCCGACCCGAACATGCACATGTACACTCCCCTACACGCACACACACCCAACATGCACATATACACACCCCTACACGCACACATACACCCCGACAACACATACCTGCACACATACAAACAGACATGCACACTGTCCGACCCGCACACATTTCCCATACACACAGCACCCCCTGCACGCATACACTCACTCACTCACCCCCTCTACACTCTCACACGCACACCCCCATGCACGCACACAACACCCCCCCACCCCCTTCCCTAATGGACGATCAACTTACCTTGTCCGTTGATCCTCTGGGAGGGGACAGGATCCATGGGGGCAGCTCCGCCACCAGAACACCGTCACCAGAACACCACCACACCGAATCATGGGACGTGATTCAGTGGGCGGTGTTCTGTTGACGTGGTGGTGGAGGTTGAGCAACCTCCACTTTCCCGTGTCCGCCAGTATGGCTGCTGGCGGCTTTCCGTACAAAAAAGGACGGCGGCCTGTCAGCGGTCATAATACGCAGCGCGGAAGACCGCCACCACTGGCGGTCTTCAGCACGGCGGTACCTCGGCGGTCTTGCGAAAAGACCGCCGAGGTCGTAATGACCCCCTTAATTTTGTAAGAAAATTAGGGCTTTATTTTGTCATCGAAATAATGGTTAGTGCTGTAGAAAGA
Source organism: Pleurodeles waltl (assembly GCF_031143425.1). NCBI lineage: Eukaryota > Metazoa > Chordata > Amphibia > Caudata > Salamandridae > Pleurodeles > Pleurodeles waltl. The sequence continues at coordinate 774,542,571 of NC_090445.1, read as the reverse complement.
AAATTTAGGACATATTTTAAGAGAGTTCATAATATCTTCCTGTTCTACTTTCAAAAGAAGCAACCTGTCAGGTGTTTCCCTTGAGTTCTACTGCAGCCTCTCAAAGTGTTCTAAAGAACAACTAGAGCGCTAACAGTCTTATCTTTGACAAAAGTGTGCCACACCTAAAACCATCTTGATTGACTCAAACTGGTAAAACTTAAAAATATTTAATTTCAAAAGAAACAAAATGAGGGGGTTCATTTTGTCATAGAAATTATGGTAAGGTATGGAAATTATGGTATGGAAAGAAAAACTAGCACATGTTTAAGTTCTCAAATATCTGTCTCTTCTGTTTCATCCTAACATTCTGACATGCGAACTTACCCATGAACTTTCAACACCAGTGTTGGAGTGCAAGCATTAATAATAAAAATTGTGACATTAAAATATAGTGTGAAATAACATAAAATAGAAGATTATTAGAAAATTGTGCATTAATAAATAAAAATGGGCAGCTATTATGGGGGACACAATAAACAATGTATTTTATTATGAACAAAACTGTCTAAGGAAAATGTATTTTGTTTATTCATAAACACATTTACTGCAAAATGAATGTTAATATGTACTAAAAGGGTTAATAGTTGAAATATTATGAAATGTTATATTCTTCATGTTTTAGCCTTGTTTTATAAAGGCCTCACGTTTTAGTAATTTTCCGGAAGCAATGTTTAAAAATGTTAACATTGCAAAATAAGGTTTCTCTAAGCATCCTGTGTGACTTGCTCACTATGGAAAAGTTATGTTCTTATGTTATAACATTTGTCTGTCTTCCTTGGATGAGATAATGTGTACCCAGGAACAATAGTCTTCAGTGCTCATCTTTAACCTGCACAAATTGTATTCTACTGCAGAAACTGGTGACTGCAGTGAGAGAAGATTTGTGAATGCAGAAAATAGAGAAAAGATACTTTGGGTAAAGTGGAAGATAGTTAATTGGTTATGACCCAAACCAGCCTATAGACTGACCAATAGAGGCCTAGCTAGTTACTTTCTAGGACTTTAATATAACAAAATTAGGTGATGTAAGTTCAGTTGTTCTTTTACTCTGATAGTGAAATGATGTGTTCCTATTCTCTTAACTCTTTGACCATGATTCTGACAGATCAGATGCATTAAGGCCAAACATTACTGAAGTGTTCCCTATTATGCCATTGCCCAATGAAGAAGACCAGAAGATGCTTCACTGATGAAGACATCGCTGCTTGCTGATCCATTTAGGAGAGATGTAAGCAAATGTGCATTTGTCTTTCTTGCAGATTTTTATGTTTTCTTTCTTTAGAAAACCCAACCGCTATTTTTGGTTAGTGCCATAGTCATATGTTTTCCAAATTAATTGGTGTCTCCTTTTCTTTTTGCATGAAGTCCAAACATGCTTATTGATTTGGAGTAATAGATAAGGATGCCAAATTTGAACTTGGACTGTTTCACATAATTCAGTGTAAACAATTCATCTGCGATAATTAAATGTATTCTGTGTCTATCATTCATCTGTTATTATTGTTATTTTGCATGGTGTTCTTGAATGTTTATTGATAAATATTCTGCCTAGGTTAAGATTCGGACAGCCTGTGTTATTCTTGTACTTTTATCATCTGGTCTTGCATTTGATTTATCAGATCTTAGCATTGTTAATCTAAAGGGCAATAAATGTTTGAACTTTATCAAACTGCTGTGGTGATTCATGACCACATAGTTCATGGTGTGTATAAATTACTGACTCCAATATTGAAAGTGATGTTTATTGTTTTGAACGTATTGATGATGATTGTTAGGATGGTATCTCACTCCTATCTGAGTCCAGAGATTCGTGTCATCCTCTAAGGGTAATTGATGGTTACCCCATACATGTCACCTTATAAATAAATTATCAAACATAATATAAGGCTGGACATTCCCACACCAGCAGCAGGCTGCCACTCAACTCCTTGGTGACCAGCAGCTAACAGTATTCTAATGAGCAACTACAGTGCTAACATTATTATTTTATGCCAAAAGTGTGGCACATCTAAATGACGTTTTAATGGAATCAAAGTGGACAACTGAAAGCATTTTGTACTGAGGATACTGCAGAAAGTAAAGAAATTAGAGACCCAGGTCTTGCATCCAACCCCCCACCATGCACTGCGATGGGCATCTTACTAAGCACTTTAAAGAAATCCTAGAAGTTCACTTTAAAAACAAAAGGTTACAGGGAGTTTCTAGTTAGGAAATTGAATTTAAAAGACCATGATGCATAAAAAATATGACGCATTCCTGCACTTTCAAAATGACACATTGCAGTGCAGCAATCCAGCTTGCAGTGCCACCTGCATCATTTCCTAGTAAATGAGGCCCTAAGAGTAGTAGGAATAGCAGTGTAGTAGCAGCTGTGTAGCATTAGTGATAATAGCTGGAGAAGAAGTAGTTGTAGTAGGAGAAGTAGTTGTAGAAACTGAAGTTGTCATGCCACTAGTCATGTTAGCAACAAAAAAAAAATAGTATTATCAGTCGTAACAGCAGTCACAGTAGTAGCATTAGAGTTAGTAGAGATCCTATGTGCATGGAGCAGGTCACTTTCAGGATTGGAGCAACGTAGAGCATTTGGGCGCACAACAAATGACTTGCGTAAAAGGATGTAAGAATTAAGGGCCTTATTTATACTTTTTGGTTCAAAACTGCACTAACACAGTTTTCACCCAAAAGTTTTGCACCGACTTGCACCATTTTTTAGCACCAGCTGGGCACCATATTTATGGAATGGTGCAAGCCAGTGCAAAGGGTAGGCTAGAGTAAAAAAAATTATGTTAGGTAGGTTTTGAGTCAAAATAAAGGACTCTAACCAGACTAGCGTCATTTTTTGACGCTAAGGGGCATATTTATACTCTGTTTGCACTGAATAAGCGTCATTTTCTTTTTACTCTAATGCGGTGCAAAACGAACTCCAAATGTATACTTTGGTGCTAGACCTGTCTAGTGCCAAATTTATGGAGTTAAAGTCACTTTTTGGAAGTGGAAACCTACCTTGCCTTAATGAGATGCAAGGTAGGCGTTCCCGTGCAAAAAATGACTCTATGTCCTTAACGCCATATTTATACTCCCATGCAAAAATGGTGCAAGGGAGGCAGGAGGAGTTAACAAATGGGGCAAAGCTTGCTTTGCCCCATTTTTTAAAGCCTGGGTCAGGGGAGGCACTAGGGGACCTGTGGGCCTATTTCCATGGTGGAACACCATGGAATAAGCCCACAGGTGCCCTCCCCAGGCCCCAGGGGCACACCCACCCACACCAGAGGGACTGCGGAGGATGGGGGGCCCCATCCCAGGTAAGTACAGGTAAAATTGCATTTTATTTTTGGAAGTGCCATAGGGGGCCCTGAAATGGGCCCCCATACATGGCACAGGGTGCAGTGGCCATGCCCAGGGCACCCTTGTCCTCTGTGCTGGCCATTGGGGTGGTGGGCCTGACTCCTGCCTTTTCAGAGGCAGGAGTCATGTGGCATGGTAGCTTTAGCACCATAAAATGACGCTAATCTGGTTAGAGTCATTTTTTTTACTCTAACCTGCCTAAAGTCATTTTTTGGTGCTAAACCCTCTTCTTCTATACTGCCAGCCCCACCCGACCAAAGTCATTTTTTTTTTTACTCTAGCCTACCCTTTGCACCGGCTTGTACCATTCCATAAATATGGTGCCCGGCTGGTGCACAGAAATGGCGCAAGCCAATGCTAAACTTTTTGGTGCAAAACTGAATTAGTGCAGTTTTGCAGCAAAAAGTATAAATAAGGGGCAATATTTTGTAAGTTTGCGCCACTTTTGCGTCAAAAAATGACGTTAATGCGGCGGCAAAAAAATATAAATCAGGGCCTTGGTGCTAGCACCAAAGTATAAATATGGAGTTAGTTTTACACCGAATTAGAGTTAAAAAAATGACGCTAATTCGGTGCAAACAGGGTATAAATATGCCGCAGAGTATAAATATGCCCCTAAACATAGCGTTAAAGCCATAGAGTAATTTTTTGCACGGGAACGCCTACCTTGCATCTCATTAAGGCAAGGTAGGTCTCCACTTCCAAAAAATGACTTTAACTCCATAAATTTGGCGCTAGACGGGTCTAGCACCAAAGTATAAATATGGAGTTAGTTTTCCACTGAATTAGAGTTTTTAAAAAATGACGCTAATTGGGTGCAAACACAGTATAAATATGCCCCTAAACGTGCAGGTCACCTTGTTGTGACTTTATAGCAAATTTAGAATGATATAAAAGTATGATAAATATTAAACAGTTATACATTCGACAAATATGTTTCAAAGGGTCTTCATGCCACTGTGGTGAAACATCTGCTACAATCAGTGTCAGTTTTAAGTGATTTATTTGGAATTTTAAATCAGTATCTATTTCTTGAAAAGCCACAACAAGATTACAAACTCATTGTGTTCTCATGCGATTCTGAATAAATTGCATCCATTTTCATATTCAAAGTGGCAGAAAAGTAAATTAAAGTAGATAATGAAGAGTGCTGGTTAAAGACCATGACTTGTTTTTGAAACAGAAGTCCTCTAGCTCCAATGGAACGCTATGGAATTAATAGCTAAAATTATCTTTTTCTGTCCGACAAGGGATCCAGCACAGAAGTGGTGATGCAATTTTTACATATAGTGACATTACCAATGCTGACTGCTGACAGAAAACGTGATTCATAAAAGGAAACATTGATGCCGCTACGATTGTGGAAGGCCAATTGGCAATGACACACATTGCTGAAAACTGTGGGGCATATTTATACTCCGTTTGCGCCGAATTTGCGTCGTTTTTTTCGACACAAAACTAACTCCATATTTATACTTTGGCGTTAGATGCGTCTAGTGCCAAAGTTCATGGAGTTAGCGTCATTTTTTGGCGTGAACACCTTCCTTGCGTTAATGAGATGCAAGGTAGGCGTTCCCGTCTTAAAAAATGACTCCCAGGCATGTGCGTGGTATTTATACTCCTGGGCAAAAATGACGCCCGGGAGTGGGCGGGGCAAAAAACCCCGCATTTGCGCCTCTTTTTAACGCCTGGGTCAGGGCAGGCGTTAAGGGACCTGTGGGCTCAGAATGAGCCCAGAGGTGCCCTCCCCTGCCCCCAGGGACACCCCCTGCCACCCTAGCCCACCCCAGGAGGACACCCAAGGATGGAGGGACCCATCCCAGGGAAGAAAAGGTAAGTTGTGGTAAGTATTTTTTTTTAAAAAAATTGTGGCATAGGGGGGCCTGATTTGTGCCCCCCTACATGCCACTATGCCCAATGACCATGCCCAGGGGACATAAGTCACCTGGGCATGGCCATTGGGCAAGGGGGCATGACTCCTGTCTTTGCTAAGACAGGAGTCATGTTAATGGCGTCTGGGCGCCCCCAAAAAATGGCGCAAATCGGGTTAAGACGATTTTTTTGCCTCAGCCTGACTTGCCCCATTTTGGGACGCCCAAACGCCATTTTTCCCTAAGCCGGCGCTGCCTGGTGTACGTCATTTTTTTTCACGCACACCTGGCAGCGCCGGTCGGCTAACGCCATTCAATAAATACGGCGCCTGCATGGCGCTTCAGAATGGCGTTAGCCGGCGCTAATTTTTTTGGCGGAAAACTGCGTTAGCGCAATTTTGCGTCAAAAAGTATAAACATGGCCCTGTGTTTCTCTATACAACAAGATCCATGATGTCAAGGATAACACATCTGGAGGTAAAGTTTATGTGAATAGAACTGTGACCACCTTCTCATGCACAGATAATCTAATGCTACATCCTTCAAACCTCTTTGACAGTTGGATATATTATGCATCAAGTCAATATATGGCCATAGCCCAACTGCGTTTGATCTCGACATAAGTAAGGCCTCCATTGAACACAGAATCTACTTTTGACTTCTGACAAAATGCATGCTATTCAATTCCAGTTCTGAGAATCTACACTTGGCTTTTACAACATTCCCCACAGTAGGCACATAATCCTCCCCTTAACTGCCTGTTAATGAATTTCTGAGTGAGACTTTGTTAACCATGTTGATTTGAAAGCAACGCTGCTTGTTATTCCAGTGCTCGTCTTTCTATTACAATTCTGACGTGACATCCATTTATGCTTTGTTTAAATGCAGCTATTACATGGAATCCAAACTCAGGTCTGCCAGCAAAATTCCGTCCTGACAAGTTGTGTCAAACTCTTACTTTGGAACTAGCACTCCTCACATTTATCTAGCAACATACTTCAGTCATTGTCCCTGTCTCATTATGATAATGCCGAAGTACCATATCTAGCTTTACCAACTAACCATAAACCTGCACCCATGATTTTCATTGAACACCAAGAGCTAGATTGAAGAAAAGTGGTGCTATACCCAGTACAGCGCCACTTTTCTTGCGGCCCTTATGAAACCCCCTAATGCCACCATGTGTGCGCCGTATCTAAGATACGGCGCACCATAGCAGTAGTTAGGGAACTAGCTTCAGACATTTTCATGCTAGTTTGGAGCTTTGCAGGATTAGCATCCAAATGTTTGAATATAATCCTGCAAAGCCCACTGAGGTGCATTGTAAACAATGGTGTGCCTCCTTTTAATGCCTGCTCTGAGCAGGTGTTAATAGTGGCCCAAAAAATTATGCAAAGAAATCTCTTAGATTTCTTTGCGCCATTTTCCGTCCTCCCTAGTGGGTGAATGCCCCCTTTGCATACATAGGCCCTCATTACAACATTGGTGGTAAATCCCGCTTACCAACGTGCAGAAGACCGCCAACACACTGCTGCGGTGGCGGAAATCCGCTACAGCTATTACGACCCACAGCCAGGAATCCACCAAAATCCAGACACCCACACAGGTCCGCCACACCAAACGTCAGTGATAAACTGGCGATAACAAAACCTCCACCATCACGCCAACAGGAATAAGCCCACACTATCACGACCCACGAATCCACGTGGCAGTCTTTCAACCGCGGTATTCCATTGGCGGTAAACACCGCCGCGCTCAAAATACACACACATTTACATAACACAACCACATTGGACAAATTAAAATACACACACCTGACACACATACACACACCACCCCCACACACTCAATACAATATTAAACACACACCCACATCATCCACAAACCCCTACGACAAAAATTGAGAGAGAAGCCCAGAGAGAGACACCACCATCAACAACACATCACTCACACAACATCCACGCACCTCAGACAACACACACAAAGTCATCCACTCCCACATCACAACCGACACCACCTCACACATCACCCACACCACACCATGGCACTGCAAAGACACCCCAGGTTCTCTGAGGAGGAGCTCAGAGTCATGGTGGAGGTCATGGTGGAGGAAATCGTCCGGGTAGAGCCACAGCTATTCGGATCACAGGTGCAGCACACCACCATTGCTAGGAAGATGGAGCTATGGCGCAGAATCGTAGACAGGGTCAACGCAGTGGGACAGCATCCAAGAACACAGGATGACATCAGGAAGAGGTGGAACGACCTACGGGGGAAGGTGCGTTCCGTGGTCTTAAGACACCAGATTGCAGTTCAGAGGACTGGTGGCGGACCCCCACCTCGTCCCCCACAACTAACAACATGGGAAGAGCAGGTCTTGGCTATACTGCATCCTGAGGGCCTCGCAGGAGTAGCAGGAGGAATGGACTCTGGTAAAGCAAATCTTAACTATTACATCATCCACCTGCATGCTATCACATACCCCAGTCTCACCCTCACCCCCATCACTCCAACATCTCACAAATGTCCCACTATCACAACCCACACATCCCAACACCAAGCCCTGCATACAACACCAAAGCATGGACACCCATCACCAAAGCATGTCCACTACAGATACCCACACAGATCCCCAAACCAATTATCACACAAGGTCCTACACAAGAATGCAAGCACTGGAGGACAGGGTCACCCACCCATTGCACACGATGGCACACACAGATGCAATAATCATGCCTTTACACCTCTGCAGGACCACTACCCAACGTCACCGGACTGGAGGTTCCAGACATGTCCACTCCCCCCAGAGAAAAGGCCCACAGTGATGAAAGCAGCTCTGTCGAACTGGATCAAGATGACCAGCCCGGCCCATCTGGGACCTCGGGACAGTCAGTTCCCCTACCACTGGCACAAGCCACCACAGAGCCTCCCCCCTCAGGAAACACCAGCACAGCACCCACCCAGCGGGCCCATCCCTCTGTCCCCAGGACACGTCAAGCAGCAGTGTGTCCACCACTACAGGGAACCCAGGCAAACCCAACAACCCAAGAAAATCAGGGACCTGGGGGCAGTGGCAGTGGCAGTGGGCACACGGTTCAGGGGACAGAGGCACAGGAAAACAGGGGAACTGGGAGGAATGCTGTGCAACAGGGGGAGGACAGGCCCAGGGAACCCACTCTCCATGAGGCCCTCTCCAACATCATGGGAGCGTACCATCATTCCCAGGAGACAATGGCAATGGTACTGGCCAAGTTTCAGGAGACCCAGCGGCTGCAAGAGGAACAGTATCTGGGGATCAGGGAGGAACTTAAGTCCATCAACACCACCCTGGTCATCATTGTAGGGGTGCTGAAGGACCTTGTGAACACCAGGAGGGACACTGTGGCACAACAAGGGGCCCCTGACACTAGCCTGGATGATGAACAGCCCTCTACCTCCGCCAGCGCTAGTGGACAGGAGGCACCGCCACAGTACCACAACATCAGCACCCCATCCCCTGCAGATGGAGAACCACCCCACAAATGGTCCCTGAGATCCAGAGCTAAGACAGAGAACAATGCCAAGACCCCCGCCAGGAAATGAGACCCCCCTGAATGTCATCCTTCTGCCCCACTTGGTCACCCTGTCCATCCATCAACTGCCCTAGCTCCACTTTCTATGCCCCTTTGGACAATGCACCTGTGAAACAAATAGACTGGACTCTGCCATGGACAATCCTCCACCATCACCCCTGCCCATTTCACTACCCCCTCCACTATTTAGCACTGAAATAAACACCCTTGAATCACAAAACAAGCTGGAGTCAGTCTGTGCTTTCACAAATGTGTATTTGCAATTACTATGGAATATAGCAATGTCAATTGTATTGTCAACATACCGATGTAACACAGCTCTATACCATGAGGTAATATAGCAGAGGTCACACAGTGGGACCCACATCTGTGAAATGGAAAGGCAAAGTGACAAGTCAAGGTCCATACACTGGGTGAAAGTGACAGACATATGATGGGTCTAACAATTGTATGAGAGGTATGAGGCAGTGACATCGTCTTACCTGTGTCTCACTGGAAGTATTGCTGGATAACGTTGTTTCTGTTGTCAATATCCTCTACTCCTGCCTCCTCTTCTTCACTGTCCACAGGCTCCACAACTGCCACAGGACCCCCATCTGGACCATCCTCCTGCAGAAAAGGCACCTGTCTTCGCAAAGCCAGGTTGTGCAGCATACAGCAGGCCACGATGATCTGGCACACCTTCTTTGGTGAGTAGTAGAGAAAACACCTGTAATATGGAGGCACCGGAACCTGACCTTCAGGAGACCGAAGGTCCTTTCGTTCACTCTCCTAGTTCGCCCATGTGCCTCATTGTAGCGTTCCTCTGCCCTTGTCCTGGTATTTCTCACTGGAGGCAGTAGCCATGACAGGTTGGGGTACCCAGAGTCACCTGCAAATGTCGAGGGACATCTGTTAGACACACACTGACCATTAGGGACAACCCAAGACAACTATTTACAGGGTATAGGGTCCTTGCCCTCACCTATTAGCCACATACGGTTCCTCTGGAGTTGCCCCATCACATAAGGGATGCTGCTATTCCTCAGAATGTAAGCATCATGCAATGAGGCAGAAACTTGGCATTCACATGGGAGATGTACTGGTCGGCCAAACACACCATCTTCACATTCATTGAATGGTAGCTCTTCCGGTTTCTGTACACTTGTTCACTCCTGCGGGGGGTACCAAGGCCACATGTGTCCCATCAATGACACCTATGATGTTGGTGAGATGTCCCAGGGCATAAAAGTCACCTTTCACTGTAGGCAAAACCTCCACCTGAGGGAAAAGGATGTAGCTGTGCATGTTTTTAAGCAGGGCAGAAACACTCTGGACAACACGTTTGAGAACATAGGCTGGGACATCCCTGATGCAATGGCCACTGTTGTTGGAAAAGACCCACTTGCCAGGAAATGGAGTACTGACAGGACCTGCACTAGGGGGGGGATTCCAGTGAGATGGCGGATTGCTGACATCAGGTCTGGCTCCAACTGGGCACACAGTTCATGGATTGTTGCACGATCAAGTCTGTAGGTGATTATTACGTGTCTCTCTTCCATTGTCGACAGGTCCACCAGCAGTCAGTACACCGGATGATGCTGCCATCTCACCACCTTCCCCAGCGGACGTGCCCTATGGAGGAAAACACCGAGCAGAAAGTCAGCCAACACTGAGGTATTACTACATGTCATTAGCAAACATTTGTAAATCCGCAATGTGTCTGTTACTGTGTGTATGCAAGGCCTAGATAGGTGTGACGCAGTTAATGTATGTATGTGGTATTTGTAGAGCGCATTCCGACTCACCAGGAGCATCGAAGCGCAATATTAATGCCATGTGGCCCCCTGAAATGGCGGCTGCCTGACCTGTAAGGTAGGCCAAGGGGATATGAGGTAACTGCGCTGGCGTTCTACACAGTCGCGGTAGGCGGTCGAAGACCGCAGCGCAATCCTGCATTGGTTAACATTGGAGCCTGTGGGTCCAAGGAGCCAATGACGATGTACGCCGGCGGTGACGGTACGCATCGCCGCAGACGTGACCGCCATTTTCTGTCTGTTCACTCACTTGATACCTGACCTTCAACAGGAGAGGACCTACACTGCAAGTGCTGCTGTGACCTCAGTCTGGAAGCGACGATGGCTCATGTGTCTGGGGAAAGGGCCCCTGCCTTCACTTCGGAGGAGTTGGAGAAGTTAGTGGATGGGGTCCTCCCCCAGTACATACTACTATGCGGTCCTCCAGACAAACAGATGAGTACACTGTGAGCATGCTGCATGTGCAATGCCTGTTTGGAGTGGTGTGGATGGAAGATACATGGGGGGGGACTGAGGCCTGCATGTGTGGACGGTGAGTGTATGTGCGTCAGGGCAAGGGTGGGAACGTGGGCCAATGACTGTGACAGTCCGGACAGTTGAAGTTTTTAGTTTTCCCCTGTGCTATTCCTCTAGGTCAGCACCCACCAGAAGAGGATATTTGGCGTGCCATCGCCAAGGATGTCCGGACCCTTGGGGTCCACCATAGACGGAGCACCCACTGCCGTAAAAGATGGGAGGACATTCGCCGCTGGAGCAAGAAGACAGCGGAGGCCCAGCAGGGGATGGCCTCCCATCATGGGAGGAGTGCTCGTCGCACCATGGCCCCCCTGATGTTCCGGATCCTGGCGGTGGCGTATCCGGAGTTGGATGGGCACTTGAGGGCATCACAGCAGTCACAAGGGGGTGAGTACCGTCACATCCATCTGACTCTGCGCGCATTACGAGTTGTCTGGGTGGGGGAGATGGGCAGTGGGTTACCCTAGGCCAGGGCGTGCTTTGTATGCAAGGGCCCTTTGTAAGGCAGGCTATGTGGCACCCCAACCCCACCAGTGGTAAGAGCCATCTACACCTAGTCAGGCTCCTGTGACTTCCATGTGTGCAGCAATCGGGCATAGGCCTTGTACCCCATCGGCATGTGATTAATCTAGGAACTCTAAGTGCGTGGCGTAGTGCAGAGGGCTGCTGTGTCTGTAGTGTCCGCCAACGGTAGTGGTATTGAGTGCACTGAACATGTCTTTCTTCTGTCTCCCCCCCCCTTTTTGTGGTCTCCCTGTACTTGTGTGCAATAGCATCATCAGGCGAAGGAGCAGTGGTACCGGAGCAGGAGGGAGCTGCATCACACATGGCCCTGGAGGGCGAACAACGGAGTCTGAAGCCACCAGTGGGCTGGAGGGCGAGGGGAACTCCACGGCGGAGACAGGAGGTGACAGCGACAGCGACTCCTCCTCTGATGGGAGCTCCCTTGCGGTGGCGGGCCCCTTTGTAGCCCCCCCATCAACAGGTATAGACGCTACCCCCCCTACCAGCACCACCCTCCCAGCAGCCCCTCAGCGTGTGTCCCGTGGCCACTCACCCAGGAGGGTGGGCATCATCTTCGCCCCAAGCACCTCAGGCCCTGCCCCAGTCAGCCCTGCTGCCATCAGTGAGGAGGCTATTGACCTCCTGAGATCCCCCACTGTTGGGCAATCTACCATTGTGAATGCCATCCAGGGTTTCGAGAGGCATTTGCAACAAACAAATGCATACCTGGAGGGCATTCATTCTGGCCAGGCAGCCCAACAGAGAGCATATCAGGCTCTGGCCTCAGCACTGATGGCAGCCATTGTCCCTGTGTCCAGCCTCCCCCCTCCAACTTCCTCCACCCAGACCCAATCCCCTGTACCTTAGCCTATCCCAAGCACACCATCAGACCAGCATGCACACAGATCATCACACAAGGGTGGCTCTGGCAAACATAAGCACCACACATCCCACAGGCACTCACACAAGCATCATTCCCATGCAAACATACCAACATCCACTGCCTCCACTGTGTCCCCCTCCTCCACATCATCCTCCTCCCTCCTTGTCTCGTCTCCACTCACACCTGCATGCACAACATCTTCAGCCACTACCTCCATCACTAGCACGCCCATCACCACACCGCTCACGTGCACAACAGCCATCCACCTCACAACAGACTCCAGCCCATGCACCTTCACCCAAATTCAGCAATCGTACACCTCCTACAACCACTACCTCTTCCTTCACTCCCAAACCCACTCCATCTACCCGTCCCAGTGTGTGTAAAAAAAAAATCCTGGCTAACATTGACCTCTTCCCTACACCTCCCCCCCTGTCTGTCCCCTAGGGCCAGGCTTTCCAGGTCCCAACCCAGCACATCAGCCGCCACATCACCGGGCACAGTGGTCCCAGCAACAGCGGGCTTTTGGAGTGTGCCAGGCATCAGGGCAGCCAGTGTGCCACGGAGCGAGGGCAAGGACATTCCGCCACCTGCGAAAGTAAAAAAGTTGCCCACATCACGGAGGGAGAAGGCGAAAACTCTTGCCACCAAGGGGTCAGGGAAAACAAAAGGGGATAGTGGCGACAGCTGCGCCACCATCCAAAGTGGGGAAGAGCCAGAAAATCAATGGCAGGTCAGGAGAGGGCATGGTGGCAACAACTATGGGACCAGTGGCACACCTTCTGTCCACGTCGACGCCAACCGGTACGGTGGAGAACATCGCCACCTGCACCGTGACCTGCACTGCCACATGCACCGCCACCAGCACTGCAGTCCCTGAGCCCGCCACCAGCATCGCAGTCACTGAACCCGCCACCAGCATCGCCACCACTGAGCCCGCCACCAGCACCTCCACCACAGAGCCCGCCACCAGCACCGCCACCAGCACCACCGCCACAGAGTCCGCCACCAGCACCGCCACCACAGAGCCCACCGCCAGCACCGATGCCACAGAGGCTGCGGCCAGCACCTCTGCCACAGAGTCCGCCACCAGCACCGAAGCCAGAGAGGCCGCCGCAAGCACTGCTGCCATAGAGTCCGCCGCCAGCACCGATGCCACAGAGGCCGCCGCAAGCACCGCCACTACTGACACCGCCGCAAGCACCACCAGCGGCCCTGCGACGTCCTGAGCCAGTAAACTGTAAAACTGTAAACTTTGCACATGTATAGCGCACTACTCACCCGTTAGGGTCTCAAGGCACTGTACTCATACCACTATGGAACCCCTCCTGGCTTTTCCCTGTGAGGTGCCCACTCCTGGGCACCCCCAGGGTGAAGCCAGGCATCCAAGCGCTGTTGGGGCCGGTGTGGAGATTAAGCAAGCTATTGCCCAGAGTTGCAGAGTGGGACTCATTAGTTAGATTAGGCACCGAGGCGAGAATTATCTGGTCCAAGGGAATTGAGGCCAAGACCTGCCGAAGCGGGACTTGAACCCTGGTCTTGAGCCAGAACTCTGCTTCAGGGTCTGCCGCTCTAACCATTGTGCCACACTTCTCCACAGCCAGTGGCACCACCGCAGACATGGCTGCCATCCCCAGTGGTCAGTCGACCGAGCCTGGTGGTCAGTTCCAGGAGCCTAGGCAGCTTCCATGATGCAACACCTTCAGTGGAGAAAGACATCCACTACCTCTGTCCTTGGCAGGATGAAGCACTCTGGGCACAAAGCCCCCTCCAGAACCAGTGGAGAAAGGCATCCACTACCTCTGTCCTTGGCAGGATGAAGCACTATGGGCACAAAGCCCCCCCCCCAGAACCAGTGAAGTATCACATCCACTACCTTTGTCCTTGGGGGAATGAAGCACTCTGGGCACAAAGCCCCCTTCAGAACCAGTGGAGTATCACATCCACTAGCTCTGTCCTTGGCAGGATGAAGCACTCTTGGCACAAAGCCCCCTTCAGAGCCAGTGGAGAAAGGCATCCACTACCTCTGTCCTTGGCAGGATGAAGCACTCTGGGCAAAAAGCCCCCTCCAGAACCAGTGGAGTATATCATCCACTACCTCTGTCCTTGGCGGAATGAAGCACTCTGGGCACAAAGCCCCCTCCAGAACCAGTGGAGTATCACATCCACTACCTCTGTCCTTGGCAGGATGAAGCACTCTGGGCACAAAGCCCCCTCCAGAACCAGTGGAGAAAGGCATCCACTACCTTTGTCCTTGGCAGGATAAAGCACTCTGGGAACAAAGCCCCCTCCAGAACCAGTGGAGACTGTTATCCACTTGAGAGAATGTGGCTTTGCACTGCCAGGATAAAGCAGTGGGCAAACCACCCACTGGAGAGACTTGAGGGACTGTGGCTTTGCACTCCCCAGGATAAAGCAGTGGACAAACCACCCACTGGAGAGACTTCAGAGACTGTGGCTTTGCACTCCCCAGGATAATGCAGTGGGCAAACCACACACTGGAGAGACTTGAGAGACTGTGGCTTTCCACTCCTCAGGATAAAGCAGTGGGCAAACCACCCACTGGAGAGACTTGGGAGACTGCGGCTTTGCACTCCCCAGGATACAGCAGTGGGCATGGAGCCCCCTCGTGGAGCAGTGGCGCTGTGCACTCATCCGGCTGAGGTGCCCCCCTTCCCCCTGAGGTGCCTGTTTCATTTCGATCTGATGCCCCTGCAGTGTTTTCTCCGTTTGATGTCTGGTATCGAGTGTGGGCCTCGCCCATGCATTTTGGGCCCAGTGGTCCACGGACAATTATTGGTGCACTATCCAGACTTGTGTAGTTGGTGTACATAATTGTATATACTGTATTTCGAGTTTTGACTACTGGCTTTTTCATGATTACAATCGTTCAACTCATTTCCTTTTTTCCTTTCGTTCTTGAAAGGGGGGTGGGGGGTTGTTAATGTAATGTTGAAGCATGTATTTGTGTGTATGTTGTTGTGGGTGAGGGTGGGGGTGGGGGTGTTGCGTGTTGTGTGTGTGTGTGTCACTCTCTTTTCCCTCCCCCTTCCCCTGTGTTGTAGGTGCAGTGCTCAGTGTGGTCGTCGCCGCCGTATTTGTTGCTCCTGATAGAGGAGCAGGAATACCATTGCAGGGAGTATTTAGAGTTCTGGCTACATGGCGTCCTGGTTCCTCCTGGGGTGTGGAGAGGTGAGTGTTTTCCCTTCCAAGTCCTGTTTCCGCTTTGTTTTTGTTTGCATTGGTTCCGCCCCGGAAAAGGTGGTGGATTGGCCTCTCATAATGGTGTGGGGGATACATTGTCTTCCGCCTGTCTGTTGGCGGTGACCGCCGCGCTGTTTGTTTGTACCGCCATGGCAGTCGGAGTGTTAAAGTGGCTGTCTATGTTGGCGGTTTCCGCCACAGTGGTGATTCCATTTTTTATCTACCGGCCTGTTGGCGGTATTACCGCCGCTTTAACACCGACCGCCAGGGTTGTAATGAGGGCCATAATGCCTAGCGCAGGCACAAGGTAGCACAAAGGGTTTCAAAGGGGCACAAAAAATGTATTACACTACTTTGTAAATTTGGTGTGGCGATTATTGCTTGACTGGGCCACATTGGTGTACAAAGAAAAGTGGCACTAATGTGGCACAAGGAAGCGCTAGGGGTCTTAATCTGCCCCAAAGGCCCAGATTTAAGAGGGCCTAGTGCCTCCTTGCACCACATTAGCTCCATTTTTTTTAGCTAATATGGCCCACGAGGCCAAAATTGCCATGCAAGATCTACAAAATGACTTAATGCATGAATTGTGCCACTTTGTAACCCCTTGCACCACATTATGCCTGCGCCAAGCATAATGTATTCAAGGGGGTTGTTTCCCCGTTAGGGAAGCCGAAAAAATATCACTAAGAAATCTAAAAGATTTCTTTGTGCCATTTTTTGCAGCATTTTTAAAGCCTGCACAACGCAGGATTTAAAAGGGGGCACACCATTATTTACAATGGGCCTCAATGTGGTTTGCAAGATTAGCGTCAACATTTTTCATGCTAATCCTGCTAAGCGCCAAACTAGGGTAAAAAATGTTGATGCTAGTTCCCCAACTACAGCCATGGTGCGCCGTATCTTGAATATGGAGCACACATAGTGGCATTAGGGGAGTACTAAGGGGTTCACGAAAGGTGCCCCTAAACATCTAATACAGAATAAGCCTTGTATCACCCATGAAAGTATCATTTTGGCATTTCGATCGTAGCCATACCAACACAGCACAACTATGATTTAAACAATCATTGGCTTTACAAGTAGTACTGTGACTAAGAGCTTCTTGCAGTCTGTAAATGCATTAAAATCTGGCTCTTTATTAAAGCATACTCCAGTGCCTATCTCAGGCACACTCTACTAATAAATAGCATTATGTCCGGAAGGCTACATTTTTCGATTTAGGGCATCTTACTCACTTAAAGGTTTAATCTGCATTTGGTGCCTTTAACTAGGAAGAAGACTGTTTAGAACCACTAAAATGCCTGATGCATCAGGATATTTTACCCCCTGATTGTAAAATGTTCTATAGCATTACAACCAGCGGCCGAAGTCTGTACCGGTTGATAAAGAACATGAGTCAGAGTTGTTGCCTATGCCAAGGAAGACGGACTTTAATAACTGGTATAGCCTGCATCAAGATGGCTATAAGGCTATTAGAATAATCCACTCACAGAGGAAAGAATGATCTAAATTAAAAAGTGTGTAACAGAAAGACAAATATAGGAATGTTGGAGTAGAACATTTGCACTAGCCATTATTGGCCCGCAGCCAGCCTATTGTCTTCAATGGAGCACGCAGCTTTTCAATGTACTATAAAAAAAAAGTGGAAGGAACAATAACACAAACGTAAATGTTAGAACAGAAGAATTATATCAGCCTATATTGACCTTTTGTCTCTATTTCCAATAGAACGTATTTCAAACTATTTTCAAACATGTATTTCAGACCTTGCACTATGTAACAACATAGGGCACTCATCCCCTCCCTCAACAGTTTATTGAGATAGCTAAACTTAAATTTATTTCACTGTGCAAGATATACTTAAAGTTTATGTGAAAAAAAAAGTGACAGAGCGTGTCAGACGCAGCCAGCAAAAAATGTGAAAAATATAAATTAACTCAAATGCAACACGCAGAACCAGTTAATTTTCCAATTCTCATTTGTTAGTGGTTGCATCTCATTAAAAAAGAGTTACCATGTGGAGAAATCCATGCTTAATAAGTAATTTCACACGGTGTCACACCAGAGTGCAGTGAAGCACACAGCCACCTTCCACCCGCGCTCACACAAATGGCGCGGTTCAATACATATTTCAAACTAGCCTGCGGAGACTAGATTTAAAAAGATGGTTCCTACTGTCCTCATTGCTTAACGCTACAACAGGAAACACAGCATCCTTCGGAAGAATGCATTTGCCTCCTACACTGGAGTGCAAGAGTCATGAACAATATGTTAATTATGGTAGAATTCATATTGCCAGAAGGCAGAGCACAGCAATATAATTTCCATTAGGATTAATGTCTGTGCGGTGTCTGCAGTGTCAAAAGGCATTAATCAATACACCTGACGGCATAACAAATGCAGCTCAACTGTGTAAACCTTCCCGAGTTCTAAATCTATAATTGTGAGGGATTTCTTTTGTGTCCACCAGGAGTTTATGAAACAAAAATGAAATGCCTGAGTCTTGTACATTGAGCGTAAGATACACTCAAAGCGGTAAATCATTATTTTCTCAGTTTATCCTCCTAATAAAACAATTAGGGGAACTTGCTTTGGTACTCTTCATGCAGTGGCATTAATTATACCTGTCTGAATTAATTGGACAAGTTAGTACCCCCGACGGTAGGCCATGGCCACATCAAGATTATAATATTTTACTTATCCTTTATCATACTATAGTTCTATCCAGTTACAGATAAAGAGAAAATTGCAAGAGTAGAATATGGGGATACTTTTACTCATCAAACTCAAAAGTGACAGTTGTCCCACCCTGGATGTGACATCACATCCTTTACCGGTACTTCTGATCCCCTGAAAGCCCATCCCGGAACTGACATATGTGTAGGTGAGTCACGTGGGTTGTGACATCATATAATCATGTGTTAGTCACGTGCCATGGTCCTTGCCATAGTGTCTAGGTCTATGTGTTGTGTAAAATGGCATCTGTGCAGGTGTGCGCCAAGTTTCAGCACCTAAGAGGACAAGTCTGGGCAAGTTCAGACCATCATGGCCATGCGGCTGTAGTTTGACCCTTTAGAGGGAGGAACAGCTCACACCCACCATCCCCAAGCATTGCCTACCTACCCTGGAACTGGCATAGGTATAGTAGGGACAGAGGGATTGTGATATCAGCTGAACATGTTAATCACGTGCAGAGGTCCTTACACATGTTCGGGTTATGCATCAACCCTCAACGAAACAGAGTCCCTCTGGAGAACAATGTCAGTGATATGCTGTAAAGGAGTGTGCCCTTGTTGTCCGGTAGAATGCATATAAGAAGCCTCCTAAGTGACCTATGCCAAACTCAGAGCATCTAGCTGAAAGAGAGTATTCTGTCATTATGAAGAGATGGTGTATCTCGTCATCAAAATGCTGCCTCAGAGGGAGGATTGAACACTATTGACAGATATTATTGCACCCTAACACCTCCGGTATTCGATGAAAACACCCAGCAGGGCACTCCTATTGATTAGGGTCACAATGTTATGGGTTTTCAAGAGGACCTCTGCCATCGGCTTGAAAAGCTCAGCCTCAAGGATTTACCACAGCTGATATCCCCTATTAAGTGCAACAGCAGCGGCGGCAATGCATTGTGCGATGAAAAAAATGCTGGAAACATTTCGACCGACATGGGAGATGTTGAAGAATCTATAGCACCTCCTAATTCACCGGTCTAGGAAAATATGGGGTTTCTGGAGGAAACTGCACCTGAGGCAGTTGTCGTGCAGCAGCTGTGTCTAAACACCAATGCCTGTTATGCACCTGTTCGACTCCCAAGATTTCAGATCCACTGCCAGTGTCTAGAAGATGAAGAGGTTACTAAAATACATTATAGACACCTTACATATATACAGGTATATATATGTTACTTTAACTAATAGTTTGTCTTTGTTTCTTTTTTGTTTTTGTTTTGAACCGTAGAAAACATCAGCAAAAGAGTCATGAGAGAAGGGTCATAGTCAGAGGTTAACAACGTATATTTTTACAGCTTATGTTGTTCAAAACAGTCCAAAAGATCCACAAGACAAAACAAAGAGCCGCATAAGAAATGTGTTTGTTCTTATAATGGCAGCACTTTAACAAAGGAAATTCTGGGCATCCCATACAATGCCATATGGCTTGTTAAAGACTTTGCAGCAACTGTTGTGAACATATGTGTCCAACATGACTATAATAATCTTTGTTGCAGACATAAAATTAATGATCCACATCAGGAGGCTCACAAGTGTCTATACGAATCGTGCACACCATTAACAATTGGACATATTTGTAGCAGGCTAGACCTGTACAATGTATATAAAATGTTACGGGTGGTGGACGGGATGTCTGAGGAAAATATGTCTGAGGAAAAGAAATATGTACACCCGATATGGTTAAGGTCGTATCAGCAGCGCTCAAAGAGATACGATACTCAAATTAACCATGTTCAAAACTCAGGTGCATGCAAGGGCTGTGTACGTGTTTTGATAGAAAGATGATTGGAGGGGGTCATAGAAAGAAGTATGAGTGATATATAGAATAGAAGAATCCGTTCATTAGCCCCATGAAGACTGTTAAAAATGCTGAGTCCATGGTAGCGGTCATCACTGTGTTATTTAACGTACATGCGTTCTAACTTTTAGGACGTGTATCAGTATATTGCCAAACTGGTATATGTATATGTGTTGGTCAAAGAAAGAATAGCTGAAATATAACCTGTAACTCTGTGTTATTTGAAACTTTGTGAGCCACCCCCGCTGATGCAGTGCGGAAGTATGGGGTGTAACACCAAATGATGTATCAACGAATGGCTACCTACATCGGATGAATATTGGAGCGCATACAAAGGTCTGGGTTATGCAGCGCTTTGGAACTTCTGACTGAAGATTATTTCACAAATAAAGGTTTTGTATTGTCCGGCCTAGAACTGTACGAACTGTTGAATGCTCTCAGTATCCTGAATGTACAAAGTTATAGAAGGGATGAATGGGAAGTAGTGTCTAGAGCTATTGAGTGTATATCTATAAAAATGTCAAAGCTTGTGACGATGAGGCGAATTAAAAGGTCCGGCCCTGTGTAATGTATGTAACATGTGTCATACTATATACACGTAGTAAAAAGACAGCACGCTGTCCAACAATGATGATACCAATAAGAAGTGTACCATGAAACTGTAAAGTATACCTTGCTTATGTTGTGCTATGTTGTGCTAACAGTCTTTATTTTGTTTTAATAAAATGTCATTACACAAAACAGGCGTCTTTAATTTCATAGGCTTACTGCGTTACGGCTCATAACATGTCAACGAACGTGTTAAGGAAGCTTTATTACGATATAAGAGGGATTAGTAGCTTAGGGAGCACCGAAGCACTGTTTAGAAAGGCGGTAGTTGAAAACGAACCAGTAAACAGAGCGCTGATGAAGACCAGGTATTTTGGGGAAGAGGCATACCCACTCCACAAGCCTGATAGGAAGCGTTTTAAGGGGAGACCTACCATAGTTAATGTGCAAATAGATTATCAGTGACTGGCAGACATAATCAGCCTTCAAGATTTAACAAAGCATAAACAGTGTTCGATATATATTAACGGTCATAGATGTATTGTGCAAGTATGCCTATGCAGAAGCGATAAGCGATAAAAGCAGTACCAGTGTGACCGAAGCCTTTAAAGCCATCTCCAGGAAAGGTCAAACCCCTCAAAAACTACAAACAGTAGAAGGAACATAATGTTTAAGCAAAGTTTTTCAGAAATTACTAAGACAGCACAATGTTAAACATTTTGTAATGCACAGAGGTAAAAGAAGCTGTTATAAAGCGTTTTAACAGAACCTTAAAGTCTAAGATGTGGAAATATTTCACAGCCTATAACACCTACCAATATGTAGATGTTCTACAGGCTTTTATAAAAGTTTATAACGCCACTTACCACGGAACAATCAAAACGTCTCCCATAGAGGTAACGCCAGATAATTCATTAAAGGTGTGGAGAACGGTGTACGGGAACAGAATCACTGCAGGTACAAAGAAGCCTCTTTCGAAAGAAAGTGACCATGTAAGGGTTTCAAAATTGAAAGAGGTGTTTACGAAGGGCTACCAACAGACCTTTAGTGACAAGATATTTATAGTGGAAAGCGTGAAGCTTAAAGAGGATGTATATATTTACAGGCTAATAGACTACAGACTAAAGGACTTTTGACGGGGAAAAGGTGTTGGGCATCTTTTGTAAGGAGGATCTGCAAAAGGTACCTAATGATTCACACAGGGAGTACAGGGGTTGAAAAGATTCTGAAAAGGAAAGGTAGCCTGCACTAACCTAACCAACAGGTTTTTGCCAATTGGCGTGGGTGGCCCGAGAAGTTTAACAGTTGGGTGTTGGCCGGTTCCGGGCAGTTTGTGTGAGTACGGAGGCGTCTCATTAGAGACAACAAGATGGAGACAACACCATTTTATATCACTTTGCCATCCAAAGCCTCAAGGGACATGTCCATGGCAAGCACATTTCTAATTATACAGTGAAATTGTCCAAACCCATTGACCTGAAAGGGGATTGGGAGGTGACCCTAGTAGAAATCCAATATTCCAGAACTTGGAATACATTTTCAATGTACGACGCCATATTTACTATATGGCATGCTCAGGACCCTTTGAGCATCCACACCAGATATCCTCATGGTTATTAGCCATCCTTTGCTGCAGTGGTCGAGGCCATCAACAAATCCATAGGCAGCATTGAAACGTATATGAATGTTCAGCTAGTGTTAGATAACGTTAGAAGGAAGATATTTCCTAAAGCTCCGAATCGCAATAAAGTGTTTAGCTGTTGGGGTAAATTAAGAAGGGTTATAGGAACATTTCAACATATAAAAAGTCAAGTAAAACCAGACCCGACACGACGTCTTCTATACACTCTTTGTGTATAGCAACATCGTAGAGTTGCAGAGGATAGGGGATAGTTATTCAGCGTAGCTAAGATGGGTCCAGGTGAAGGGTGAAAATAGCACAGTGGTTAAAATACACAACATATCAATTTCTAAACACTATTTTGACACCATTGTGATCATGATCTACGATGCCAGGCTGAGCTGGTGTCCTTTAAATAAGGAAAGTTATTGTTCAGCTTCATTTAAGACTGCAACGTCATCATGGTGATTATGAAAACATACGGTGACCCCTCTATGTATCGGGATTATTGCAGAAACCAGGCTGGATATGGAGCCCCACAACCATATTTTCAAGGGGCCTTGGTAATGTATGGCACCGGCTTGGGAGGTTTCTTCCGTAGTTTGTTTAGAAGAGCCATTCTGTTATTTAGAAGAGGCTACAAAATTGAAAAGCCTCTCATCAAAGCGGCTGCTACGAACATTGCACAGGACGTGGTGGATTCCCTGACATCTGCGGTTGTCGAAAGTATGAATAAGCATCCTCAAGGAGGAGCAGGGCCAGTGTACAAGTCTTGCACACATGTTAAAAGGAAGTGTGGGGTTTCAAAGCATAGGGGGTTACTGGCCACTATAAAAAAAAGACGCTGATCTTCAAAAAGCGCTCACAAACAAAGATCCATAAGTTGGAAGAGAGCTCCGAAGAAGAAGAAGAGAACAAGTGCTAATATAAATATTTCTTTTAAGTGGAACAACCTGCAAACATGGCCTTCGTACAGTGCGCATCAGATGAATGCACTAAATCAGAGTTAGACCTGTTTTCTCTAAAACCCACGCAGAGTAGCATCGAAAACAATTTTTTCATGGAGGTATTGCCACTGGCTGATAGTGTTTTTTGTGTTAGGGTCCACGGATATGTATCTGGATCTCAACAATACGCTGCTGCACCTCATCTGTAAAATTGTAAAAGTGGATGGTTCCAACATAGCGAACAACACTAAAGTGGCGAAGGTCGCTTACCCCATCGCAACCTTGTTTAATCAGGTGGATATCACCCTTGGCGATGGCTTATCAAGCAAAGTGATAACATGTACGCGTACAGGGCATACATTGAGAGTACTCTTAATTACAGCAGTTATGCCCTGGACACTTTCAAGGAGACTCTTCTACACAGATACTTACGGCCATTTTGAAGACAGGGCATTGAATGGTCACAATCAGGGTTTTGTAAAAAGAGCAAGCTTCGCCGCAGGCTGTAGACAGATTGACCTCCTAGGCCGTATACATTCGGATCGTTTTCTACCAAGATAAACTACTTGTCAGTGGCATCAATCTTAAGATCAAACTAACCCGCAGCAACAAGGACTCGTTCTGTCTCATCAGTGGGGATGCAGAGCAGTATAAGCTTGTTATACTGTCTGCCAGTTGTTTGTAAAGAGAGTGAAAGTGTCACCAAGCGTCAGACTGGTGAACGCCAGTGCCTTACATCTATCGAACGCCAAGTACGCCATGCAAAGATTAGCTCTGAAGATACTCAGCATTCCAAATGGTACCAGATTAAACCAGCAGCAAAATGTATTTCTGGCACAGCTACCGAAACTTCTTATCATAGGGTTTGTGGACAATACAGCTTTTAGCAGCCTGTATACCTCAAACCCTTTCATTTTTAAACATTATGGCCTCAACTATGCGGCGATGGTACACTAGGGGGCTGTGATTCCTGCAAAGCCGTAAACACCGAGTTTTGGAACAGCTAATTTTATCAGGGCATATCTTGGGCTGGTGTCGATAATAGGGAAAAAATTTAGGGACTCAGGAGTCATCGTATCAAGAGAAGTATAAGTGGCTGGCTACACAATGTTTGCTTTCAATCTGACGCCTGACATGGAAAACGGCGACCACTATAATTTGATCAAATACGGAAATCTAAAAGTTGAAATATGTTTTAGTCAACCCCTGGCTACCAATGTGAACATGATTGTCTTCTCTGTGTTCGACTGTGTCATCCAGGTCAATCACGCTCACCAGATTATGTTTGAATATCTTTAAAATATTGTAAAATGGACACTGTACAGATATGTGAGTTCCTAAGCTGGCATAAATATGCTAAGAAATACTTTTTAGATGTTTTTCCAAGCAATGGGCTACCAGCAGTAATAAGAGTTGAAAGACCACACTCTCTAGTCTTTAACACAGATCCTCATTACAAGAGTGAAACACACTGGGTGGGAATGTTTTTGGATATCGACAAGGTTACAGTGTTTGACAGTTCAGCAGCATTTCCCGAGCATAGCATCTATACAAAACATGTATTCAAGTATATAAAAAAGCTTCCGCAAGGTTAGAATATGACAAGATGTCGGTGTAGGATTCTCTAGCTATCACTTGTGGGGAGCATTGTATATATTTTATTAGTAAAAAGTCTGAGGGTATGACATTTAGTAATTTTCTGAATCTATATTCGAGCAATCTAGAAAACAAGAACCGTATTGTTGCCAAATATGTAAAAGAAAACACCAAATCTACGGTGAACTCTGTTAAAACAGAATACGGTGTTTGTCCAAAATGTAAGGCAGTATAATGCATATATGCATTAAACAATAAATGTCTACAATAAAAGAATTTAATCTCAAAATCAGGCTTTATATTTTCATTCTTCTGCCAGGTCACACATTAAAAAAAAAAAAACTTTAACAGATGACAGAAACAGTTAAAAAGTGTTTATTACAAATAGTTTTACTACAAGCTTTAAGCAGCCAAACATACTAAAGAAAATAAATGATGAAAGAAATAAATTAGTACATTAACTGTTGTAAAACTATATACACAATCAATGTAAAACATATAAATAGGATCAAAAGTCAGAAGTATCACACATTTAACCATGTGTTCCTTTTGGATGATGTATTTTTAGTTTCCAAAATCAGAGTTGAGTTGTACCAAGAGGGGGATTGCTGGGGGGTAAACAGGGTAGCGGATATCCCAGAGGCGGGTTTCAAAACAACCGCTGATAAAGTAGTTGGTGGGCTGAAAGCCAAACTTTCAAGCAGCAGTCTGTGCTCAGCATTACCAATGATCGTAGAAGGAATGTTGAGTTCAGAAGCGGCCTGTAGAAACTGGTCCCAATCTCTAGGTAATTTCTGGAGAGATAGTGTTTTCAGGTGTGTGAGACCTTTAACAAACCGACTGCCCTTTGTAGAGGAATTCACCCTGTTTGTTCCAGAGGTTAGATTTTTAGAAGCTGCCATTTTACTCAGTACTATTTGCACCGTCCCTCAGTACCTCATACTTATATTTTTTAAAGGTTCTTCAAACAAAGACGTCTGAGGACGGTGGTATTGGAATCAACGGTTTTGTGGGAGCTGTTGATCTTGAGGCCCTACGTGGGCTGGTGGTGACGGACCACTGCCCGAATATTGTAAAAGGTTTTGAAGAGCTATGGAGAAAAGACCTGCTTTGTCATGAGGTTTTAAATCCGTATGGTTCAAAATGTCTTTAATCTCGGCATTTAGACATAGCGTTTCATTTTTCAGGCATACCAGGATACCAGGCATCCCACATAGATGGGCTCAACTGTTCCAGCTGCTGGTGCCACACCAGGTAAATTTTTTGAGTGTAATCCATCAGTTCCCAGTTAGGAGGTTTGTAAGTAAAGGTATCACTATGCCCAGTAGTGAACCTATAAAACCACTCAACTGTTTTACCAGTTTCTTCTTAGAAATGAGGAAAGCCCTTTTATTCCTAAGCTTTTTGACAAGGTGATGCTTCTTCTTTAGCACGCGGAACAGGCTCACTGTTATAGGAATTTTGCCTTTTAGGGTGTTTAGGTTGATTTCTGAAATAGCAGCTACTAAGTTCTCAGAAGCCGAGCACAAGATGGCCTTTCTTTGTTTGGGCTAACTGTGACCACCATTTTTATGAAGGCTAAATTACGATGTAGACACACAGATAGTGCTTCATTTGTATAATAATACATGCAGGTGCTCAAAGCTCTGCTCAGAAACCGGCATCTGCAACAGCGCACCGAGTACCACGCTGTTAAGTCTTAAATCCACCTCAGGACACTTTAATACACCGCCTGACAAAAGGGGACACAGAAACTGAAAGTGTTCTCAACACACCATGAAATGCAGACAATGCCTGTGGGTTGCAGAACAGTTATATGAAATGAAGGAGGAAAACAGGACAGCTAGGTACATATATGTTTAATAGTTACTGGGCCCATCGCACAGGGGAGAAAAATTTAATAGACCCGGCCCTTTTAAATAAGTGCTGGGGCTAAGCACCGGAAACCATCAGCTCAAATTAAGCACTTCATGCACACAAGGTCAACACCTTATATTATAAGGCATAGAGTGTAAATGTTACAAATGTCTTTTTAACAATTCTTTTATATGTTCTGTGACTGATTTTAGTTATGTAAGTGACGGGGAGGTTAGGAGGGAAAATATTGGCATGAAGTCTGTGGGCTTCTAGATTATTGGGCTTCAAGGCTACCAGCAGGTAGCCATGAGGTTTAGTGGCAGCGTCGTTAAAGGCTTCCAAGAAAATCTGGGTGTTTCTGGGGTACATCTGCTTAGCAATGATAGATATTTGGTGTTTGTCAGGAGGGGTTTCAAATAAGACAAGGTATGAGACGTTTAGAGTCATAAAATCACTGCCCTTACCCTTGTAAAACAAAGTTCTGCATGATGTAGCACATGCTTAGATTGCGATGGTGTGACTATTGGGTAAAAGCTTTTTTTATTACAGGGTGATCTCTGCCCTCATGCATAAGATCGTCTACATTCACCATGTTTACAAGGTGTGTAGGTAACCAGGGTTCGTTGTTGAGATTACTAGGTATGCCTTCTACAAATTTGATGTGGGGGAACCTCAGGGACAGTTCCGTATAAAGATCTTGCCAGCATGAATAAAGGCATACAATGTTGTTTGGCTCTGGGATAAAACCCCTTTCAGTGTTTTCTAACAGTTGCATTATAAAATAACTTTTACTGAAATTTGAGGGGCCTGCTAAAATGCAGGAGAATGGATGTTGCAAATTTGTGTCCATAGTCGTGGGGATTCATGACTCTAATGCACCTTTAATAACCATATGGTAGGGTTTTGTAGTCCTCAGCGAGGATCCTTTTATCAAATACTACACATACGTTTGTATGCAGCGGTTGGGTTGTAATTTCCTAACGCTTTTTAACTGTACTATGCTAGGCTGCTGTACAACAATTGTTTTATTATTTTCATGGACTTTTAATATAGTGTAGTCATTCACCAGATCTTTTAGACTGTCAAAATTAATTTTGTTGGTTTTGTTAACATTTAAGGTGATCCCTTTGACATTCATAAACATGGTATTGTTTGATGTTTTGTACGAATAGGTTTTGGGGTCCGATGAAGTGAACTCCACTATGTACTCATCCTTTTCTAATTTGCTGGTAAGATCTCCTAGATAATCACCTAGTAGAGGGTCTTCATCCCCTACCTTTCTCACAAAAATAACAGTCAGTATCATGATACAAACACCTGTTGTTTATCCAGTACCCTGTAAAGGTCCAAAAGTGTGTGAGTCATAGTGAAACAGGCAATGACGATGTTTATATTGTTACACATTGTGTGGTACCCCTTTGTGTATTTCCAACACAGTGCTGTGGTCTCATCATCCATAAACTTGAAATTGGACACATCATAACAAGTGGAAAAAAGGTACTTAAACAATTCATCAGGATTTGTTATTATGGTCATGATTGAGAAGTGTGTACGCTGTGCAAATTTTCACCATAAGGAGTTTAGGCAGAGCTTGGCTAACTGCTTCCTTGCGGGGTTGACCTTGATAAAGTTGGGTAACAATCATATCCCCTCTTGAGGTTAGTAATCATCAATGTACTTTTGCTTAGAGGCCTCATTAAAACACCATTCTAGAAACCCTGAAGCCTCTTGCTTGTCTCTCAAAAATAAATTGATATAGTCAGAAAAGAGTCGGGTTGTCGTCCTTTGAAAGTGCCATATTTCCACAATTTTACCAAGTTTGTATCCTTTCTCTACGGCCGTTTTGTACCTCAATGCTACACCAGGTACCAATCAGCATCCTCTGCTCGTCATTGTGTCTGCACTTGCTAGACTCTTTACTTTCAGTGCATGTTTGACATAGTGGGAACACCAGCTTACCATCAGCTTTGTATGGTAGCACTGGAAAGTAAAGCCACCGGGCAGGTAGACTTGGGATTTTATGAGCCCAAAGTATTCGCCTATGGGCTTAAAGTACCCATATATGGTGGTGGTGTGGCCTACAGGGTATAACTTCTGTTTGTTCACAAATTGATACAGACTTGTGAAGGCATGATAATGTATTTTCTCACCCACAGTCCTGTACAACTGTAGATCATTTGTACACCCTCCAAGTAAGACGTCAGAGGGTTTAGTAGGTTTGGGTAACTGCCAACTCTTAATTAAAGACAGGAGCTCAGCATCTGATGTTAGCATATCTATCCACTCATGCTTCCAAAGGCTTCTCATTACAAAGGCTCGGTTTTCAACATATTCAGCCTTCACCAGAGTACAGTGATGTAAGTGTTCAAACTTGACACCCAGCAGACTGTTGAACTCATGGGACTTGTAACAGCGAAGACACCCATTGTAAAAACAACTGTTGTACTCAAAAGCAGTTGGTACCCAGTTAATTACAGCATAGCCATCTAGATAATAAGGCTCCAATCTGATTGGTAATCACCACCCTGTAAGACGTGTTGAATGAAGATGTTTTCCTTGTTAATATGAGCCATTGGATAGAGGAGGTAGAACAACACTTGTGTTTGCCGTTATAGAGGTCGGGTGATACTAGAGCTATGCTGTTGGGCTTCAAAACATGTGTTTGTAGATAGACATACACATAAAAGCCAGTGTAATATTTTGGAAAGGGTCTATGGATTCTACAGTCTTTGTCATCTGGAGAGTGTTGTGCTTCGAAACCTTCACCCTTTTAGTCATCCCCATCACTGTGTCTCTGAAAAGGTTGCAGGCTTTTCATAAGATCATTACATCAGCCCGACAGTACGCTTTCAATTCTGTTTGAAAATGAAAGTTATTTTCCCGGTTTTCGCTTTATAATTGTAGAAAGCTTTCTTTCTCAGCATGGATCATATACTCGACACCGTAGCTTTCAGGCGGAGGCATGGGGCCCTCATGATTCTAATTTGCCCATGTGTTAAAAAAGTGGGTCAAATATCCTTCACACCCTGGAAAGCCAAAGTCTTTTGGCAGTTTGCTCAATTTTATGGGCAGAAAATTCAGGGTGTGGATGCACCTTATTTGTAAAGACACCGCCATTAACAGCATCTGGTTGAAGCCTTGGGTGATAAGTTCTACAGAAATCTTTTCACGAATCATGCTTTGCAACAGAAAGAACGAATCATATGCTTTCAAGTTATGAGCCATCATAGCATAACCTTTCAATTTGGGCTGAATTAAAGTGCTGAGGAAATCGTTTAAGCATGAGCGACCTTCAAACTTCCAGTTGTCACTGGAAATTAGATGATGAGCATAAATATAATTAGATTGATGTTACCTGTCTCTTGTGTATACTCTATATGAAACACTATGTAGTCTTCTGTTTTGGTTTGGGGCCGCCCTTTAACGATGTGACACTTTGGTTCTATCCCCTCCTGATAAGACAACTTACACCTGGGACATTTCATGTCTTTGCATATATGCTCATATGCTAAGTAGTGCCCACAGCCCCTACAGTCTGTTTTAAGGTGGCAGCAAACAAACATATTGTGTATGCTCAAGCAGTTTTGCAAGTGACAAAACAGATTACACACGTTACACTGCACATTCTACTCAACTACTACAATGCAACTGTCCCTCTGGCATATTTTACAGTGCATTTCACATTGGTCAGTTGCCTGTGTGTTGTAGATATGGTTGTAATGGGGGCATACGTACTTGGCTCCTAGGAAACCCTTCAGGTTCAAAATGCCATAAAAGTGATTTTCACGATGGAGAACACAAACGGTCATGTTGTTTCAATGTTCCCAGGATGTGAAGCACTTCCAGAAACCATTGTGGTAAAGAACTTTTACCATAACTGCTGAATAGCTCTAAAAAAGCCCTAGGTTCCCAAAACCAACAATTCTGTTGTGCAGTATTTCAAGCGCCCTTTGGGCTGCAGCCTCTCTAGACATAATATGAGCATCGGGGTGGTGCGATCCATCAGTAACCCCACAATGCTAGCCGCCAGATAATTTTGGACGCTCTGTTGTTAAAGTTGAGTAGCCAGCCCTTTTTCTTACCAATGATTTTTCCATACAAAATACTTTGGAAACACCACCCTCACAATCCTGAGCAACGAGGGCGATGACTCTGAAGGTCACATATGCTACTATTACTCCCTTACGCTATAACAGGGTAGAGATTTTTCTAGAAATTCCGCAGCTTCAAACACGACACAGTGCATTTGTCAGATGAAAAAGGGACTGTCAATGCCCTGCCCCTGGAAGCGCAGTTGGAAAAAAATCAGTAGGACCCACAACGTGTAACAACCTTTCTATGAGCGTCTGTATGGCTTGGTGAATAGCTAAAACACTGTGATCAGAGGAATCAATATGGTCTACGTTTAAAAATCTGAATTCCCCGTAGTGCTCTGTAGTGCTAAACCGTTCTACAGTATGACTGTGCCTACTAACACACTTTAAAAACACAGGTTCTGAATCCTGAACTTGAGGATCGCTGCTGGATGGTGTGCTCCTGGGGGTATAATTTTGGGGCGGTTGACTAAGGTTATGCGCTGGCGTACTTTTAAGCCTCCTTGTAACACACAAGGCCTAATTAAGGGTCACGGTGGCGGTCGGACTGCCACCAACGCGGTAGCCCAAGTGCTATATTGTGACTGCAGCGATAGCGCCGCAGTAGGACCACCAGCAATGCCAGATTATGTCTTAACATCATCCTGACGGTCCTAATCCACCAGCGGTTTCATGGAGGTAGCACCACCATTAAAAGGCTGGCAGAGACAGGGTGCAGGGGTCCCCAGAGGGGGCCCTGCACTGCCCATGAACTTGACATCGGCAGTGCAGGGGCTCCTCTGACTAGCCCCCTCGCAAGTTCACTGTCCACAGTGGACATTGCGACGAGTGCTGGTACACCCTATGCACTGCAGCATTACTGCCAGCTCTGTTACAAGCCTGAGACAATGCTGTAGGCTGTTTCGTGCTGGGGCAGCAGGAAACAACTGAGTTTCCATTAGCTGACCCAGCAAGAAACTTGCAATGGGCCCGGCAAGGAGCCTGTCACACTGACGGCAACCTACCTGCCAGGACTTCGGCAGACGGTCTTTTCCGTCCACCAAAGTCATAATAAGGCCCATAGTCTGGCTTTCCTTAACTTCCTAATTGAATGCCTGTGCTGCCAAGCGCTATTAGCCTACTTCTGTTTCTAACAGACCCACCTGTTTTTAGTCAGTCATCCGCAGCCTATTTGAACAATCGCTGCTCTATTTGGGAGCTGTTGACTCAGCTTTACCTACTACAGCCATGGCATAGGGCCCTTCAAGGTGTTTGGGGCATTCCAAACTCTGGAATCTACCCCTTGAGGTCCCAAAACACCCAATTTTTGTAATGTTGTCTTCTAACTTCTCTCCTAATTTTATGTTTTGAGGTCTGGTAAAGGTCGTTTTATATGTCACTGAGCGTTTTTTGGCGATTTTAAGCATTTGTTGGGAGTTCGAGTAGCTTTTTTTTTTAACGCACATAAGAACCGTAGAGCTTTATTAAGTATATCCTGGGTTGTCTTTTTATATTTAATAAATGCAGATCCGGCACTCCTTAGGGTGCGCTTCAGGCCTAGTCATGCCGGTATAATGCCTGTGTCTGCAGCGGCTGATTTACAAGATTGCACCACCTCCCTTGTGCTCCTTTCCTGCCTCTGAATTATCTCCCTCTGGGTGCCCCTGAAGGAATGGTTTCGCTCCCGGCCTTCTCCAGTTTTAAGGTTTAGGAGTTCACTTTGGATTTTAGCTTGCCTGTTGTATTTCTTTCATATATGTCTCTAGTACCAGGTTGTGGTCCAAAACATCATATATTGGGGCATTACTTGAGGAAACGAGGGAGGGGTGGATATTACCACTAGTTGTCCCTACTACAGTTCCCTGTTTAACATCAAGAACCCCTCTCTGAAGGGCATGACCAGGATGTGTAAAAAACAGAGTCCCAGGGCAAACACCCTGGTGCTTTGGAGGACTGTCCCTCGCTAGACAGGATTCAAAAATTCTGATTTTGTATCCCACTACCTCCTATACTACTGTTAAGCTATGTTGAGGTTGGGGATGACAGGTATACACTCAATAGGGGGCTGGTGGCATTGCATGCTCCTAGTGGTGTTATTGGTGAATTCGGATACGGGGAACTTAAATAGTGGTTGTAATAGCTTAGGGCCAAAGAGGTGTAGAACGTGCAGGGGCTGGGAACAGGTGATTGTTGAACAGGGCCTTGCTGTTCCTCTGGGTCTACACTAGAACGCCTGTTCTGTTTGGCAGCTGCGGTTGTTTCAGAATTCTCCACCAGTGCCCTGAGAAGCCCAATACATCCAAAATAAGGATCCTCTATGGGATGATCATTTTCAAACCGAGAGTCCAAATGATTTTGGAGAATAGTTTTGGGGCAGATCCTCTGGGAAGCATATCTACATTGGGCACCTCAGACATTAAACATTGAGTTCTTTGTGGCTCATGGGGTCCTGCCTGAGGCATAACTGTGTTTTTTAACTGAGAGATGTATAGGAACTGTTAGTAGCTCAGGGATCGCTTGCTTCTTCCTCTAATTCTTTAAGGAAAGACAATTTATTTTAGAGTTTTTGCACTGCTTGAGATCCCCTTCAGTGGTTTTACGTGCTCCCTGCTGATGTGTGCCTGCAGTTGTAAGTGCTGCACCACCAGTGTGTCCCAGCCCTTGCACAAATGGAGTTCCTGTAGAAGCACTCAGTGTACTGTTCGTAGGGTATATTTGTAAAGTGACGCAGTGGCTAAGGTCTGTACCTGGTCTATGACTGCAATCTGCAGAGCCACTGCGTGGTTTGTCCTGACACCCTGCGTTGATCTCTTTGGATGTTCAAGACTTTGTATTTTTAAGGGTCCCTGTGATGAACTTTAAAGGAGACGATGACTGCTTAGCCTTACAGCGGACGTTTGTGATGGATCTGCTATTGAAAGATAAAAAATACATATTAAGTTTCCCTATAACTGGTATAAACTAGAGGGAAGAGCTGCTTGAGAGAGAAAGAGGTTAGGATTATTTTGGCTCTACATTTTCTAAAACACACCTGGTGTGCTCCTTTGTGAGATTCCTTTCTTTATAGGGTCCTTTTTTAGGCACTGTGGACTTCCTTTTTTGGAACGCCTTTATAGCACACCCTTCTACCTTTTGTAGCGTAGACATGCGGACAGTGTGTGACCCCAGGGGTTCTGTAAGGGTAAAAAAAAAAAATCTTACATTTACAATGTAATACATTGACTATGAATGTTCTCTGATGCCCCCCAGCTATAGGGCATGTAAGGGGGATTTGGGTTGTCAAGGTTGATGCTTCCATTGCATTTACACACAGGCTAATTTTATATAACTGTAAGAGTTGTGTTCTGTTGCACTGTGGACTTTACTTCTTGAGCCTCTAGGATTTGCTGTAGAGCATTGACAGCCATCTGTACTTCGGCGCCATGTCTTGTTAAAAGTATACAAACATCAGTAAGCACCATTAGAAATAAGCAAAATAACAAATAAGACAAAGTTATTGAGGCTGGAGGTTGACAAGGTTCTCTGAACTATCAAACTCTACATAGCTGTACCTTGCTGAAAGGCAGCCATTTCCTGAGGGGTCAGCGTTAGCTCTTGGGCACTCTGCATACAGAAGAGATATAATTGGCTTGAAACCATTTTCATTTTGCGCCACATTTTATAAACATGCACCTACCTCTCGCTTTTTAATTAGGTAGTAGTCTTTCATAATATACTGTTAAAATCAGGACACCGTAAACTGAAAATCAGGCATTTCAGGAGACATTGCTGCTTAGTAAAATAGATGAAATATAAACTTAAAGGTCTCTAATTACCAGGGTGTATTTTACACTAACGATTGTTGAACTACAATTGTGTATTTTGCACCAGTGTTAGCATACAGACACCAATCCCCTCATGAAGTCTCTTCCAATGATGGTCTCAAGTTTATATCCTGTCTAATTTGGCACCATACTTACTTTTTCTGCTTAACGGATTCACTGTGCGCATTACAGACATAGTACCAAACACAGCAGATGTATAGAATAATACAACTCTAGGTTATTCTCCTTCACAACCGCCACGCCTGAGATTATTATACATAAAGAACAAAGCTCTGACAGTGCTACAAACAAAAACATCTTGCTCATGTTTCTCTAACCAGCATGCATTTGTTTATCAAAAGGCCACAGGATGGTGCCGTTGCGCATTTGTTGCATAATTGCTGCATTGTCACAATAATACAATGTAATAATTTAAAAGACTTGCATTTGTGTGTATAAATAAATATATGTATGGATAGATAGATAGATAGATAGATAGATAGATAGATAGATAGATAGATAGATAGATAGATAGATAGATAGATCAATCCTGGGATCCAGTCCTGTTTCCACTCTCTACCATGTGCTCCCCTTTGCTGGGGGAGGTGGAGCTCTCTCTAAGCCCCAGCCTAGAGGGTGGGAGCAGAGAGACAGAGCCTTGCTCCACGACAGACATGTGTATTTCTCATCCCCCTCCACAGCGATTGAACAACTGTAGGTTGAGGAGGGGGTATGGGGGTTGAAAAGCATCATGCTCAGCCCCCACCACTGACATCGGGACCACACCCCAAGGTGAGTGAATATGGGGTTGTGGGAGTCAAACCGGGTGCTCAGCATGCCCACAGATTAATGCAGTGTGGCTGGGAGAAGGGACTACAGGGCTGAGGACACGAGCCATGCGCTCTGTGTCCCCCGGCCCTCCCACTGAAGTGCTGTTTTTAAAAAAAAAGTAATATTTATTTATTTATTATTTTTTGTAAACACGGCTAGTGAGCCCGGGGACCTGAGCCATGTGCTGACCTGAAGTCTTGGTAATTCAGGTAGTAGTCTTTCATAATATACTGTTAAAATCAGGACACCGTAAACTGAAAATCAGGCATTTCAGGAGACATTGCTGCTTAGTAAAATAGATGAAATATAAACTTAAAGGTCTCTAATTACCAGGGTGTATTTTACACTAACGATTGTATAACTACAATTGTGTATTTTGCACCAGTGTTAGCATACAGACACCAATCCCCTCATGAAGTCTCTTCCAGTGATGGTCTCAAGTTTATATCCTGTCTAATTTGGCACCATACTTACTTTTTCTGCTTAACGGATTCACTGTGCGCATTACAGACATAGTACCAAACACAGCAGATGTATAGAATTATACAACTCTAGGTTATTCTCCTTCACAACCGCCACGCCTGAGATTATTATACATAAAGAACAAAGCTCTGACAGTGCTACAAACAAAAACGTCTTGCTCATGTTTCTCTAACCAGCATGCATTTGTTTATCAAAAGGCCACAGGATGGTGCCATCGCGCATCATAAGGTATGGGACTCCCAACATAGTGCAATATTTATATGGGTCCAGGGTCCTGATGGCATGATTTTACTTTTGCGGAAAAAAAGTGTCACTCATAATTGCTGCATTGTCACAATAATACAATGTAATAGTTTAAAAGACTTGCATTTGTGTGTATGAATAAATATATGTATGGATAGATAGCTAGATAGATAGATAGATCAATCCTGGGATCCAGTCCTGTTTCCACTCTCTACCATGTGCTCCCCTTTGCTGGGGGAGGTGGAGCTCTCTCTAAGCCCCAGCCTAGAGGGTGGGAGCAGAGAGACAGAGCTTTGCTCCACGACAGACATGTGTATTTGTCATCCCCCTCCACAGCGATTGAACAACTGTGGGTTGAGGAGGGGGCATGGGGGTTGAAAAGCATCGTGCTCAGGTCCCACCACTGACATCGGGACCACACCCCAAGGTGAATGAATATGGGGTTGTGGGAGTCAAACCGGGTGCTCAGCATGCCCACAGATTAATGCAGTGTGGCTGGGAGAGGAGACTACAGGGCTGAGGACACGAGCCATGCGCTCTGTGTCCCCTGCCCTCCCACTGAAGTGCTGTTTTTAAAAAAAAAGTATTATTTATTTATTTGTTATTTTTTGTAAACACGGCTAGTGAGCCCGGGGACCTGAGCCATGTGCTGACCTGAAGTCTTGGTAATTCAGGTAGTAGTCTTTCATAATATACTGTTAAAATCAGGACACCGTAAACTGAAAATCAGGCATTTCAGGAGACATTGCTGCTTAGTAAAATAGATGAAACATAAACTTAAAGGTCTCTAATTACCAGGGTGTATTTTACACTAACGATTGTTGAACTACAATTGTGTATTTTGCACCAGTGTTAGCATACAGACACCAATCCCCTCATGAAGTCTCTTCCAGTGATGGTCTCAAGTTTATATCCTGTCTAATTTGGCATCATACTTACTTTTTCTGCTTAACGGATTCACTGTGCGCATTACAGACATAGTACCAAACACAGCAGATGTATAGAATTATACAACTCTAGGTTATTCTCCTTCACAACCGCCACGCCTGAGATTATTATACATAAAGAACAAAGCTCTGACAGTGCTACAAACAAAAACGTCTTGCTCATGTTTCTCTAACCAGCATGCATTTGTTTATCAAAAGGCCACAGGATGGTGCCGTCGCGCATCATAAGGTATGGGACTCCCAACATAGTGCAATATTTATATGGGTCCAGGGTCCTGATGGCATGATTTTACTTTTGCGGAAAAAAAGTGTCACTCATAATTGCTGCATTGTCACAATAATACAATGTAATAGTTTAAAAGACTTGCATTTGTGTGTATGAATAAATATATGTATGGATAGATAGCTAGATAGATAGATAGATCAATCCTGGGATCCAGTCCTGTTTCCACTCTCTACCATGTGCTCCCCTTTGCTGGGGGAGGTGGAGCTCTCTCTAAGCCCCAGCCTAGAGGGTGGGAGCAGAGAGACAGAGCCTTGCTCCACGACAGACACGTGTATTTGTCATCCCCCTCTACAGCGATTGAACAACTGTGGGTTGAGGAGGGGGCATGGGGGTTGAAAAGCATCGTGCTCAGCTCCCACCACTGACATCGGGACCACACCCCAAGGTGAATGAATATGGGGTTGTGGGAGTCAAACCGGGTGCTCAGCATGCCCACAGATTAATGCAGTGTGGCTGGGAGAGGAGACTACAGGGCTGAGGACACGAGCCATGCGCTCTGTGTCCCCTGCCCTCCCACTGAAGTGCTGTTTTAAAAAAAAAAGTATTATTTATTTATTTGTTATTTTTTGTAAACACGGCTAGTGAGCCCGGGGACCTGAGCCATGTGCTGAACTGAAGTCTTGGTAATTCAGGTAGTAGTCTTTCATAATATACTGTTAAAATCAGGACACCGTAAACTGAAAATCAGGCATTTCAGGAGACATTGCTGATTAGTAAAATAGATGAAACATAAACTTAAAGGTCTCTAATTACCAGGGTGTATTTTACACTAACGATTGTTGAACTACAATTGTGTATTTTGCACCAGTGTTAGCATACAGACACCAATCCCCTCATGAAGTCTCTTCCAGTGATGGTCTCAAGTTTATATCCTGTCTAATTTGGCACCATACTTACTTTTTCTGCTTAACGGATTCACTGTGCGCATTACAGACATAGGGGGTGATTCTAATCTTGCGGGAACCGCCAGAAGACCGTACCGCGGTCAAAAGACCGAGGCGGTCATTCTGAGTTTCCCGCTGGGCTGGCGGGCGACCGCCAGAGGGCCGCCCGCCTGCCCAGCGGGAAAACCCCTTCCACGAGGATGCCGGCTGCGAATGGAGCCGGCGGAGTGGAAAGGGTGCGACGGGTGCAGTTGCACTTGTCGCGATTTTCAGTGTCTGCTATGCAGACACTGAAAATCTTTGTGGGGCCCTGGTAGGGAGCCCCTGCAGTGCCCATGCCATTGGCATGGGCACTGCAGGGGCCCCCAGGGGCCCCACGACACCCGTTCCCGCCAGCCAGGTTCTGGCGGTTAAAACCGCCAGAACCAGGCTGGCGGGAAGGGGGTCGGAATCCCCATGGCGGCGCTGCCTGCAGCGCCGCCATGGAGGATTCTTCAGGCCAGGGGAAAACCGGCGGGAAATCGGCGGTTTCCCTTTTCTGACCGCGGCTTTACCGCCGCGGTCAGAATTGGCCTGGATGCACCGCCAGCCTGTTGCAGGTGCATCCGCGGTCCCCGGCCCTGGCGGTCTATGACCGCCAGGGTCGGAATGACCCCCATAGTACCAAACACAGCAGATGTATAGAATAATACAACTCTAGGTTATTCTCCTTCACAACCGCCACGCCTGAGATTATTATACATAAAGAACAAAGCTCTGACAGTGCTACAAACAAAAACATCTTGCTCATGTTTCTCTAACCAGCATGCATTTGTTTATCAAAAGGCCACAGGATGGTGCCGTCGCGCATCATAAGGTATGGGACTCCCAACATAGTGCAATATTTATATGGGTCCAGGGTCCTGATGGCATGATTTTACTTTTGCGGAAAAAAAAGTGTCACTCATAATTGCTGCATTGTCTCAATAATACAATGTAATAGTTTAAAAGACTTGCATTTTTGTGTGTATAAATAAATATATGTATGGATAGATAGCTAGATAGATAGATAGATAGATGTTCACCGGAAGGCGCTGCACTGGCTGCTAGCCATACTTTGTTTCTCTAATTGACATCTACTATTGAGCTACGCAATAAATTAATTGGGAATACTGATGTTGGCTACTTTCATTAAGCCAGGCATACTGTTGTCAGGCTAGATTACATGCCGTACACCAGAGATTTTGTAATTTTGTGCAGGTTTCTGGAGAATTTAGCTGCAAAATTTGCACTGAACCACTAACGCAAGTTTGGCCCATATTTTCAAAAGCATCAAGCAATGCAGCACATCAGGCAAAAATGTGACATGGAGAGGGCACCAGAACTATGGCACTTACTTTCCCTCTCCCTAGAGCAGAATTTTCAGCTGAGCACCACACACACTTTTGCACCATAGTGCAAGGGGGCGTGTGTGAGTTTAGCATATGTTTTGTACTGAAAGGATTTCCTCCCAGAACAAAATACTACGCCTAGATGAGTTTTAAAAACTTTCCCTACTTTGTACTGTATGTGTGTTGTACTGTGCAGCACACATGCAAAGTTGGACAAGAAGGGAGAGATGAAAACATCTACTTTTAACACCCGCTTTCAAGTGGCATTAATTTTTAAAAGAAAGATCTGTCTACTATTGTTACTAGATAGGATTTTGCATGAAACAGCATGGGTAGTTGCATGGGAATGCCCATGTACCACCCTTGTAATGCCCCCCTTGACCCTAAGTACTGACAAGCAGTGTTTTGCACTGCTTACATTACTTTTAGGCAGCTTTCCAGCACAAAACAAGTTTTGCAATGGAGAATAAATAACAACAAAAAACACTCTGGGGGTCATTACAACCCTGGCGGTCCAAGACCGCCAGGGCTGTTGTGACGGAAGCACAGCCAACAGGCTGGCAGTGCATTTCGGGTCATTACGACCGTGGCGGAAGCGCCGCGGTCGCACCGCCAGGGTCGGCGGTTTTCCGCTACAATGGCCCCAGCAGTTCTAATCCACCAGGGCAGCGCTGCTAGCAGCGCTGCACAGGGGATTACGACTCCCCCTACCGCCATCCTTTTCCTGGCGGTTTGAACCACCAGGAAAAGGCTGGCGGTACGGGGAGTCGCGGAGCCCCTGGGGGCCCCTGCACTGCCCATGCCGCTGGCAGTGCAGGGGCCCCCAGGGGCCCCGCTGGCAGTGCAGTGCAGGGACCCCCTGACAGGGCCCCATGCAGCTTTACACTGTCTGCTATGCAACTGCAACTGCACCCGTTGCATGGCCGCAACACCGCCGGCTCCTGTGTTGCGGCTGAGATCCCTGCTGGGCCGACGGGCGGAAACCAGGTTTCCGCCCGCCGGCCCAGCGGGGATCTCAAAATGACCGCGGCGAGAGTGCGGCTGCATTGGCGGCCGTCCGGTGGTCAGATCTTGGCGGGCAGCTGAACAAAAGTGACGCAACCCCAGCCTAAAATGTTTGTTTATCTACCTGATAATCAGAGCAAACGTTTTTCTTGCACTACTTGGTTAGAAAATTTTATTTTGCGCTTACCGGTTGGTGAAAAGTCACTGGTCCGCTGCATATAGGGACAACAGTATGTAAATTATAAAAGTGGAGTCATTTTAAAGCTGGGCACAAAGAGCAGGTCAGCACCTTATTTCCTAGTTAGTAGTGATTTCTTTTTTGCTGTATTTTTTCCGTGGTTTTCAAATGTATTTTTTGTTGTTCATGTTTTGTATAATGTAGGCAAGATGCAATCAGACTTTCTTGCTCATGTGAAGCATCTGTGCACGCTTCTAGAAATATATTAGGAGTCTATGTTTTGGTATTAGCAAATTTGTCTTTAAACCTCTCCTTAACTTTCTCTAATCCTCTCCGATTTTGTAATAATTATTCCTCATTTTCAATCCACAGTTGCTCAGCACCACCTGGCATGCACAAACAATAATTTCTGTTGATTCAAATATAAAATCCAGTTCTCCAAAATGTTTTACTCTCTTGTTTGGTGTTTGCCTGACACCTCCAGGTCCACTATACCTGGCAGGCTATTGGTGGGTGGCGATAGTAGTGATTCAACATCTGCTCGAATTTGTGGTGGTTGTTCTGCTATTCCATGCTTTGATGCATCAAATTTAGCTGTGGGAGCTCACACTGTTATTTTTATGATCTTAATGTCCCATCATCAGTTCCGACTTGTTTTTGCCAGACAACTTGCTGTGTCTCAGTTGCTTTTTCAATGATATCTATTTGTTCTACCTTCAATGCCACTTTCAGAATCATCAATCATCCATATCAATAAAAATGAGAAGTCTAGATAACCTCAGAGTCAGCTAACTTCACGATAAGGCAGAACATTTCAGCACTCATTTAATTAAAAACCCATAGGCAATAAGGGCCACAAAGTATTTTCTTAGTTACTTGGTCCACATTTTTTATTGGAATTCGTAAAGAAAGAAGTGTTAACAGGACTCAAGAGATCCCTTATACATAAGCAAATTTCAAGTAGATTGAAAACCAATTTTGGAACGCTAAAAATTTCTTTGAAAAAACATATTGACAATCTATTAAAATTGTCACTGTTAAAAAAAAACCTTTTAAATAGCATCATTTGAACATCTCAAATATAAACCATGCACATTTCCTTCTCCCCGAATGTAATCAAACACATAGATAGTTGTTGAATCCATGATGCTCCTGAGCCTGAAGGCTGCCACATAGTACTGCAAGAGAACCTGGGACTTGGTCTTCTTTTGGAGCTGATATACAATTACCTTTTAGATGATCTTTTCTAGCAATTGTAAGTGTGTGATTGGATAGTTTTTGGTGAGGAAATCAGTATCCAGCTTAGGTTTGTTAGGATTGCTGCATCTGTACAATGTTTAGGGAACGCATTGAGCCGCCTTACATATGGGAACTTAAGAAGGAGTCTTAAGAAGTCTTGCCAGTAAATCTCCACTCATTTGCTTGCATATGGATAATAAGAATTTAATGGATTCTCAATAATTAGCCCTCAAAAACTATAGTAGTCTTCTTTGATGTCCTGTATAATGCTATACACTTCTTTGAATGGGCTGGTAGTTACTGATCTTGGTTAAATGCAGTTCTTCATTGACTTGAACACTGTTCTGATTTCGTTGGAAACTCTGCTGATGATGATCTTCTGCAATGAGCTGCCTGCTGGTATTATGAAATTGTTCAGGGTTGTGTAATCAACTAGAAGCATGTACATACACTTCTTTTACTGATATCTGATGGTTCATTTGCATAAAGTTACATCCTGGCTTGATCATACTGCAGATTGTGTGGCTTTAGTGAAGTAAAACGTTATTTATGTCTGTGGATGAATGTGTGTGCAGCAATGTAAGAGTGAAAGAGACTCATAGTGCCAGTGAATCTTGAAAAGGCCTTCAATACTGTGAGATGGGACTTCCTGGGGGCCACCGAGATGCAGATGGGACTGGGGCAATTGGGTCAAATTGCTATACACACACCCCACAGCAAGGGTTAAGATGGGACGGACGATCCCAAGTAGTTACGACATACACAGAGGTAACCATTAGGGGTGTCTGCTGTCACCGCTGCTGTTCACTATAGTCATTGAGCACTTGGCGACACAGCTCAGAAAAGTGGGCCAAGACTGGGGAATTTACTGGAATAGTCAGTACCACATAGTCTCCTTCTACGTGGATGACTTCCTTATATATCTTAGGGATGGGGAGACAATCCTACCACAGGTACTTGGTCTGCTGGACGACTTTGGTGCCTGCTCTGGACTCCCCCTGAACTGCAGGAAGATATCTGTTTTTCTGATGGTCTTTAGCATGTCGCACCCTGACTCCTGCCCAGA
Source organism: Pleurodeles waltl (assembly GCF_031143425.1). Taxonomy (NCBI): domain Eukaryota; kingdom Metazoa; phylum Chordata; class Amphibia; order Caudata; family Salamandridae; genus Pleurodeles; species Pleurodeles waltl. The sequence continues at coordinate 774,499,330 of NC_090445.1, read as the reverse complement.
CGATGTTACTTGGGCGCCTCACTCTGTCCGCTATCTTGGTATCAGATTTATCATGACCTCTGTGACCTACGGGACGGCAATCTGGGGAAAGCGCTTCAAGTGCTACAGTCTGCTGTCACCTTTTGGCGTTCCCTTCGCCTGTCCACCATGGCATGCATCTACCTCACTAAGATGGTGATGCTCCCTAGTCTACTCTATTATTTTGTTAATTTACCCATTTCGCTCCTAGCCTCATGGTTCCGGTTGTTTTATGTACTCCTTAGGGAGCTGCTAGGGATGGCGGACTTCAGTCCGTGGTCTTGGTCACTCTCTCCCTGTCTCCTGAGGTGGGGGGGCTTGTAATACCTCATTTTGAGCTCTATTTTCTGGTGGCCCAGCTTCAGTGGCCTGCACAGTGGCTCGGCTGGGTGGATCTCTCAGAGATTGCTCCTGACAAGGGCGATCTGAACCGAAACAGACTAGTAGCCAAAATACTTAAACTCAGCCTTCAGGGCACCAGGCCAGGTATATTACTATCGGTGGTCCTCACCAACTGGTGGAGAACACTTAGGAAAACAAAGACTACGGTCCCTTATGTTCTGGCAACCTCCCTGGTGGAAATACCCCATGGTGACTTATACTCCTGCTTCAAAATGGGACACCATTATCACTGGAAAAATTCAGGAGTACAAACATTAGGCAAGATGCACTGCCAGGGAATGTTGATCCTGTTCGGCAACCTGGTAGAACAAACCAGACTACCTCAGGGGCAATTCTTGACGTGCGAAGTGTTGGGGAGAGCCATACTGAACCTCTGGGGTGATAGTGTAGGGGAACCAACCACACATAGGGTCTTTGAGACCATTCTGTCTATTGGAGGGGGCTCTCACCTCTTCTGCTGGCTCTGCAGAGCATTGATCGAAATGGTACGTACACCACTGGATGTCCTCCAGGCCAAATGAGAGACACACCTGCATGAGACTCTTACAGGCACTGAATGGAGCAGGATTTTAGCATATACACCCAAAGTATCCTGAAATACATGACTACAATATATTCAATATAATTATACCCACAGAACTTACCTTACCCCACGTTGGCTTAGACTTATGTATGGCGGTGAGGTGTTGAGCAGTCCCCACTGCCTTGTGCAGGACACAGACTTCAGCCATATGACCTGGAGATGCCCTGGACTTCAGGAATTCTGAGATGAGGGTCATAATAAAAATCAATTGTGTGCTGCATAGATGACTTGAGAATTCAATAGCAACTTGCTTGCTAGGTTTGTTTTGCAGACCGTGCCCCCAAAAAATGAACAATAGTTTTGTGTACCTGGCCTTAGTATTAACTAAGTGGAGGGTAGGTTTGGCTTGGAAACAAAAAAAGGGACCCAGCTTAACCACATGGATGATGGATGTGACACAATGGGCCAGAGCAGAGGAGAGGGCCCTGAGGAGGGAGGAGAATAGAGGCATTAGGCGCAGGCTGATAGCCCCTTTGTGGACAGAAGTGGATGATAACTGGGAAGCTCTAGGCTCGGGGGACACAGGAATTGCCACAGGGAACGACAACAGAGTAACTCATGAACCACAGACAGGGATGCATCTTACGGACATAGGTGGCTGACCAGCTGTATACTCAGTGCCCCCCCATATCCTTTGACTTCCCCACGTTGGTTCCTATAACCGGTATTGCACAGTTGGTACACCATAACTACAGTACTGATTCCTTGATTGGATAGAAATGTCCACCTCAAGGGAGAGTTTACAGTTTCAAGCTTGTTGACTTCAATATACTTGGCACGAATAACTTGGATGCCATAGCAGTCTGTAACACTTTCCTGTATGACCACCAACCAGATCCTGACCATAGCTTCCACTGTACCAACCTGTAGGCACTATGCATAATCAAACTATTACCATTAGGAGGCACATTTAAGAACCACAGTCCTGTACTTGACAGAATCTAATTTATGACAAGTACACACCAGAGACATGAACCTATTCATAACTGTAATCATTCTTTAAGTCCAATGATTGTAGAATACAAGATGTGATTTAAATTTTTACTGGCAGCCTTAGGGTGGTCATCCCCCAACTTTTTGCCTGCCTCCGTCCACTTTTCTGGCACCGTTCTTGCTGGTTTTAGGACTCTGCACACTTTACCACTGCTAACCAGTGCTAAAGTGCATGTGATCTCTCCCTTAAACATGGCAGCATTGGTTAATTCCCAATTGGCATATTTGATTTACTTGTAAGTCCTTAGTAAATGGAACTACATGTGCCCAGGGCCTGTACATTGAATGCTACTAGTGAGACTGCAGCACTGGTTGTGCAACGCACATAAGTAGCCCCTTAACCATGTCTCAGGCCTGCCATTGCACGGCCTGTGTGTGCAGTCTCACTGCCACTTTGACTTGGCATTTAAAAGTACTCGCCAAGCCTTAAGCTCTCCTACTTCTACATCCAAGTCACCCCTAAGGTAGGCCCTAGGTAACCCATATGGCATGGTGTTATGTAGGTAAAAGGCAGGACAAGAACATGTGTGGTTTATATGTCCTCGTATTGAAATACTTTTAAATTTGTTTTCCACTACTGTGAGGCCTGCTCCTTTCATAGGCTAGCAATAGAGCTACCCTCATATATTGTGTGAGTGGTAGATTGTGATCAGAAAGGGGTAACCAGGTCAAATCTGATATGGCCAGAACGGTAATAGAAAATCCTCCTTATTGGTGAGGTTGGCTTTTATATACTATTTTAGAAATGCCACTTTTAGAAAGTGAGCATTTCTCTGTACATAAAATTCATCTGTGCCTTACAGCCTGTCTCCAAACCACGTCTGGGCTGGGCTGGTTGACAGCTCCCTTGTGCATTTCACCCAGACAACCACAAACACAGGATGCTCAGTCACACCTGCACTCATATGCATACTGAATGAGTCTTTCTGATTGGTAGGGTGGAGGGCCTGACACTTACATTTCAAAGGCTAGTGGCTCGCCCTCACACAATGGACTGCCTAACCCCCTTCTGGGACCCTGGCAGACAGACCTGTAGTGAAAGGGGACCTTGTGCACTTCAAAACCACTCTTTGAAGTCTCCCCACTTCAAAGGCAAAGGCATTTTTGGATATATAAACTGCCCCAACCAAATCAGACACTACTGGACCTGAACCTGTCAAGAGGAACTGCCTGGCTGCCCAAAGGACTCATCTGGACTGCTTTACTGAGAAGCACTGCTGCCCTGCTGTTGCTGCCCTCAGACTTAGCTGAAAAGTGTTCTCCAATGGCTTGAATTGAGCTTTCCTCCGCCTACCTGTTCGAAATGGGGACTTTGGTTGGCAGTCAGGTTACCCCCTGTCCAAGCAAGGACCCTCTCTCTAGTCAGGGTAAAAGAGAATCACGCTCAGCTAACCCCTGCTTACCCGCTTGGTATCTCGGCACGAGCAGCAGGCTTAACTTCAGAGTGCTAGGTGTAAAGTATTTGTGCCAACACACACAGTAAAATGACACAACACAGGTTTAGATTTCACTCACGAGTGAGACCTTGCAATGTTTCTCCTTTTGTCGGGTCGGGCGTGTTGTTTCTTCTCTCCGCAGCAGAGCGATGCGTTGATTGGGTCAGCACTCTCGGGTCCGGGCAGTCCTTGTGTCATTTGTACACACCTAGTAGTGTTTGCATTGGAAATCCAGCCGCAAGATGATCCAAAAACTACGCAGCACGGGTTGTGATCTCACCTGCCTCCATCAGTGATTCTCTGCATCGTTTCTCCAGCCCTGGGCATTGATCTTTGGGTCGTGTTGCAGGTGAGCATCGATTTTCAGCCGCGAAGTCGGTGGTGCATCAATTTTTCAGCTGCAGATCAGAGTCACACCGATCTTTTCCCCGCATGGCGTTCTGTGCATGAATTTCTTCCTCTTAGGCTGCCAGCTTCTCTTCTCAGGGTCCCAGGAACTGTATGGGCACCACTTAGCAGAGTAGGAGTCTCTCCAGAGACTCCAGGTGCTGGCAGAGAGAAGTCTTTGCTGTCCCTGAGACGTCAAACAACAGGAGGCAAACTCTAAATCAAGCCCTTGGAGATCTTCACAAGAAGAAAGGCAACAACACATTCCAGTCTTTGCCCTCTTACTCTGGCAGAAACAGAAACTGCAGGATAGCTCCACAAAGGACAGTCAAAGGCAGGGCAGCTCTTCTTCCTCAGCTCTTCAGCTCTTCTCCAGGCAGAGGTTCCTCTTGATTTCTAGAAGTGTTCTAAAGTCTGTGGTTTTGGGTGCCCTTCTTATAGCAATCTTCTCCTTTGAAGTAGGCCTACTTCAAAGCAAAGTCTCTCTTGATTGTGATATCCTGCTTTGCCCAGGCCAGGCCCCAGACACTCACCAAGGAGTTGGAGAGTGCATTGTGTGAGGGCAGGCACAGCCCTTTCAGGTGTAAGTGACCACTCCACCCCTCCCTCCTATCACAGATGGCTCATCGGGAAATGCAGACTACACCCCAGCTCACTTTGTGTCACTGTCTAGTGACAGGTGCAACCAGCCCAACTGTCAAACGGACCCAGACAGGGAATCCACAAACAGGCAGAGTCACAGAAATGATATAAGCAAGAAAATGCTCACTTTCTAAAAGTGGCATTTTTAAATACACAATCTTAAAATCAACTTTACTAACAGATATATTTTTTAAATTGTGAGCTCAGAGCCCCCAAACTCCACATGCCCATCCACTCCCAAAGGGAATCTACACTTTAATCATATTTAAAGGTAGCCCCCTTTTTAACCTATGAGAGGGACAGGTCTTGCAACAGTGAAAAATGAATTTAGCAGTATTTCACTGTCAGGACATATAAAACACATTACTATGGCCCTCATTACAACCCTGGTGGTCGGTGTTAAAGCAGCGGTAATACCGCCAACAGGCCGGCGGTAACAAAAATGGAATCATGACCACGGCGGAAACCGCCAACACATACAGCCACTTGAACACTCCGACCGCCATGGCATTAACAACAAACACCGTGGCGGTAACCACCAACAGCCAGGCAGCAAGCTCCATCAAAAGAACGGCAGAAACAGTACTTTGAAGGGAAACCACTCACCTCTCGACACTCAATGAAGAACCTGGACACCATAGAACCCGAACTACAGGTGTTGCCCACGCTGGTGTATGTTCTCATCTACCAGGAGTACCAACGGCGGCAGCGACGGCCACAATGAGTACTGCACCTAGCACACAAGGGAGTGGGGGAGGAAAAAGAGAGTGACACACACACACAACACCCCACCCTCACCCCATACACACAAACACACAAACACATACATATACACCCCGTAACCCTCTGGAATAATGTAAGGACAAAAGGAATGGAGTCAAATGAGTGTAATATTTGAAATTTAGAGAAAAACGTTCATAAATAAATAAACAGTATGTACAATATATACACTATATAGAAAATGAGGCACAATGTCCACACAAAAATAGTCCATGGCCCACTGGGCTACAACACATAGGCCAAGCCCACGCTTGACTCCTGCCTCAAAATGGAGAGAACACTGCAGGGGCATCAGGTTGAAAACACACAGGTACCTCAGGGGGAAGGGGAACTGGGGGCACCCTAGCCAGAAGATGGTACTACGCCACTACTCCTGGAGGGGGCTCCATGGCCACAGTTTGGTCCTGGGGAGTGCAAAGCCACAGTCTCACAAGTCTCTCAAGTGGGTAGTTGGCCCACTTTTTGGTCCAGGGGAGTGCAAAGTCACAGTCTCTCAAGTGGTTGGTTTGCCCACTGTTTGGTCCTGGGGAGTGTAAAGCCACAGTCTCTCAAGTCTCCCAGGTAGGTGGTTTGCCCACTGCTTGGTCCTGGGGAGTGCAAAGCCACAGTCTCTCAAGTCTCCCAAGTAGTTGGTTTGCCCACTGCTTGGTCCTGGGGAGTGCAAAACCACAGTCTCTCAAGTCTCCCAAGTGGGTGGTTTGCCCACTGTTTGTTCCTGGGGAGTACAAAGCCACAGTCTCTCAAGTGGGTGATTTGCCCACTGCTATGTCCTGGGGAGTGCAAAGCCACAGTCCCTCAAGTCTCCCAAGTTGGTGGTTTGCCCACTGTTTGGTCCTGGGAGTACAAAGCCACAGTCTCTCAAGTGGGTGGTTTGCCCACTGTTTGGTCCTGGGGAGTGCAAATCCACAGTCTCTCAAGTGGGTGGTTTGGCCACTTCTTGGTCCTGAGGAGTGCAAAGCCACAGTCTCTCAAGTCTCCCAAGTGGGTGGTTTGCCCACTGTTTGGTCCTGGGGAGTGCAAAGCCACAGTCTCTCAAGTCTCTCTAGTGGAAGGTTTGCCCACTGTGCTTCATCCTTCCAAGGATGGTGTGAGTGGATGCCTTTCTCCACTGGTTCTGGAGGGGTCTTGGTGCCCAGTGTGATTCATCCTGCCAAGGATAGAGTGAGTGGATGCTTTTCTCCACTGGTTCTGGAGGGGGCTTGGTGCCCAGTGTGCTTCATCTTGCCAAGGATAGGGTGAGTGGATGCCTTTCTCCACTCATTCTGCAGGGGGCTTGGTGCCCAGTGATGCTGCACATGGTGGGTGCCAGGTCAGAGTCACTCACCTGGGTGTCAGAGCCATGAGATTTGCAGTGGCCAGGATGCATGATAGTCCATGGAGGGAGGGCTACAGTCCATCCGCGGGTGGCAATGGCTGCATAGTGTTGGTAGAGCCAATGCTGGTGGTGGTGGTGGTGCTGCCAGTGTTGGGGGGAGGCTCCAGCCCTTCTCCTGCAGCCTCGGATGGCTGTCCACTGGGGCTGCTGCTGGCAGTGGTGCTACTGTCAGCGGTGCAGGTGGCGGTGCTTGCAGCGGGGCTTACGGCAGTGCAGGTGGCGGTGCTGGCCGCGGTACAGCTGCCGGTACTGCCAGTGGTGGGGGGAGGCTCCAGCCCTTCTCCTGCAGCCTTGGACGGCTTCCCACTGGGGCTGCTGCTGCTGACAGTAGTGGTGCAGGTAGCAGTGCTTGCGGCGGAGATTGCGGCAGGGCAGGTGGCGGTGCTGGCCATGCTGGCCACAGTGCAAGTGGCGGTACTGGCGGTTGTGCTGATAGCCACCAGGCCTTCAGCTGCAGACTCGAACGGCTGACGTGGCTTGGCTGGTGTTTTATGCCCCTTCCTGCCCTTGGCAGATGGTGGTGTCACCTTGGGTCTGGCAGCTGGATTCTTCGAGGTGGCCTTACTTGGTGGTTGTGGTTCCTTCCCCTTGCTGGATGCTGTCCCCTTCTTCCCCTTTGCCAGGTGCCGGAATGTTCTAGCCCTTGGCAGGTGTTGGTGGCACAATGGCTGGGCTGACGGGTGCCCCCTTTGAGCCTCTGACAGCTGCAGACACCACAGCGTACGTGGATTTGGTGGCTGAGGTGCTGGGCTGGGTTTTGGCCACCCTGGCCTGAGGTAAAGGACAGGGGGATGGTAGGGAAGAGGTCAATGTTTACTAGGAAGAGCTTCTTAGGGACATTGGGGCAGGAAGAGGGTTAAGGTGTGAGAGTGGAGGAAGAGGGAGTGTTGTAGGAGGTGTCAGTCTACTGTGTTTGGGTGCAGGTGCATGAGCTGGATGCTGTTGTGAGGTGGATGGCTGTTGGGTGGGTGTGTGTCTGGGTTTGTGTACTTTGGGAGGAGGGGTCACAGACACAGTGGGAGAGGACACAGGGGACATGTGCATGGATGAGGGGGTGGTGACTGCCAGTGAGGGGTGTGTAGTGATAGGCGTGCTGGTGGTGGAGGTAGTGGATGAGGATGTAGTGTATACAGGTGTGAGTGGAGAGGAAGGGAGGTGGACGAGGAGGGGGACACTATGGAGTCAGTGGATGTTGGTGTGTCTGCATAGAGATGGTGCTAGTGTGAGTGCCTGTGAGATGAAGTGTGGTACTTGTGTTTGCCTGAGCCACTTCTGTGTGTTGATTTGGGTGAATGCTGGTCTGAAGTTGTGCTTGGGATAGGCTGGGGTTGAGGGGATTGGGACTGGGTAGAGGAAGTTGGAGGGGAGGCTGGATACAGGGACAATGGCTGCCATCAGTGCTGAGGCCAGAGCCTGAAATGCTCTCTGTTGGGCTGCCACGCCAGAGTGAACGTCCTTCAGGTATGCATTTGTTTGTTACAAATGCCTCTCGATACCCTGGATGGCATTCAGTATGGTTGACTGCCTAACAATGAGGGATCTCAGGAGGTCAATAGCCTCCTCACTAAGGGCAGCAGGGCTGACTGGGGCAGGGCCTGAGGTGCCTGATGTTGGAAAATGGGTTATTGGTAAGGGCAGGTAAGTACCTACACTTAGCAATAGGACACTAACCTCCACTTAGGTCCAGTTAGGTGTCAGTAAATTAAACCTAGCTCAACCCTTGGTAGCTTGGCAACGAGCGACAAGGCTTAAGTTAGGAGACAGAGTGTAAAGCATTCAAATATCACAAAACAGTAATTAAATAAAACACAGGAAACAGTTTAAAAATCCAAAATCAATGTAAACAAATAGATTATATTGTTACCTTTAAAATGACACCAAAACGAATAAAATCAGATAAGGGGAACCGGAGATATGATTTTTTAAAGAATTAATGCTTTCTAGCTCATAGAACCAACTAGCACTCAAAGGGTTAAAGAAAAAAAGTGTCGTAGTTTGGACTCCTGCTCTAGGCAAGACTGCTGGTTAAAGGATGACAGTACTTTTGTTTGTCGGCGACTATGCCTATCCTACAACAAGACGCAACTGTTGTCCCAACCTTACCGGCTCACTAGCAGCACCTCACCATGAACACAATAGTAAAAGGTGATTTGTGGCAGCCTTTACGCATGGACTCGAGAATAAGACATCTCAGGGAGTGTTGTGGTTAAACGGAGATTACCCCTTTCTCACAGATATATCATGTCTCATACAAACACAGGCAATAACAAAGATGCAGTAAAGTTTCAATAGTTTTTATTTAAAATAACTGCAATTTGCGATAAGTTGCATGGGTTGCAATGAATAGGATAACGAATAATGCAAGGAACAAAATTGTGAAGACAAGAGTCATTATTACAAAGACCCCCACCATCTTGCAGTGCATGAGAAAGACATATGAGATGTAATATGCCCTAATACCCTAATATGAGAGGCCTAACCTCCTACCTAAAGAAAAGCTGGGTTTGCTAAACCTAATCTGCCAATGGCATTTCCATGAGAGGAGCCCCCAACCCTCGTTACCTTGGAATGAGGTCTCTATCTCAGACTCTGCAGGGACACGAAGACTGAGTCAGCGTCAAGACGACGTGCAGCATCGATATCAGCGATGGTGGCGATGCCCTCTGGTCGGAATCCCTCTGATTATCTGTCTAAAGTGCGATGTATTAATGCAGATCTACCAGGACCCCTGACGTAGGTGTGTTCAAAAACAATAGATAACAGACATGCTTGGGATGGCAATTAATATAAACAATCCCTCAAAAGTATAGAGAGGGAAAGTCCCGAAGTGTGAACACCTACTGTTTTTTTGGCTTTGTTGCTTGATCTTGACACCTTAGCGCGGTGACACTGATAATGCAAAACATAGCAAGTGGCCTAACTATACACAAGGCAGCCATCTTAGAATAATTAAATAATTAAATGGGCTAAGACAGAGCAAGCTAAGTAGGTTGAAAGTCACTAGGTGACGGGGGCACGAGTCTGCAAGCCAGAGGCTAAGCTACCTCCTGTTATCCCATTAAAATGACCTAGGACTCACTACACCCTCCCCATTGCCGTAACAGGTATGACAAAGGTACAGGAACCCAAACGCTAAAATTGCTCTGAACTAAAAAGCTAAAAGCATAAAAACCAGCTAAAAAAATCTTTAAAATGTGTTAAAAAAGGTAATAAAAACAGTTCTGCTAAAATACATCTAGAGATGTTAATGTCAACCATGACAAGCACAGCGTGCCAAAGCAAGTCAATTTTAAATGCATAACTTCAATCAGGAATGGCAAACCAATTCATTCAATTATTTGCTGTACACATGGTCGGGAAGAGTGTCATCGAAGTCACCAACCAAGGACCTAAAAAATTAGTCAACATTATCTGATGTTAAATCCAGTGCTGGGCGGACAAACGGATCCACAGAGCAGTAGTGAGCAGTACTTTCTGGTGTAACGTCATTCATTGTCCTGCCCTCGTCCATGGTAGATCTCAAAATGGAAGGCTCATAGGTGGCCTCGAGGAGCAACCTCAGTCTCAAGGGGCGTGACCATGTATGAACCCTCATCGGGGACATCAGCAGTTCGTGGTCCACAGGAGGTGTCGGTGCAATAGCAAGACAGACCAAAGGCAGATGTTCAAAGAGGCACCATATGAGCGGGAGACTGGTTGTACGCACCAGAGAAGGGGCCGAAATGGTAACGACCAGTCGTGCTCCAGTTCCACCAGCAAGGGTGCACCGAAAATCCGAACCATGCGTTCACAGCACAGTGGATTTGGTGGGAGTGGCTCAATTGCTTTACGTAGCTGGAAAGAAACAACCACTGCGAATCAGAAGAAATAGCAGTAGTAGTCCGCCAATCAAAGCCAAAATAATTGGAAAGCCACCAAACACGCTTGAGAAGAGCGAGTGGATGGCTAACGGGATGACTCCGAAGACAGTCTGGAAGATGGACACGAAACCAGACCCAACAGCCTTAAAGAAATGAACAATCCCAGTGGTGATGGAAGCATTGAATATTCTGGATACCAGTTCTCCAAAGTGCTTGGGGAAGTTGGTATTTAATAGGGATTGTATCTCGGCTGATGATCTCGCAATCTGGAGAGCATACGTCTCCTTTGCAGATGTCAAGGAGACCTGTTTTTGAAACAATATCGCCTTTAGCCTGCTCAGCTTGTCATAGTTCACATTAATAGTATCTATGTGGGGCTACATGTCAGATACTTTTATCTCTCGTGTGGGGGGGAACAAAACATGTCCACAACACGTAACGACCTTGGAGACCGAGATTGCGTAGGCAATTCCTGGTCGCATGCAGCAACAACTTTGATCGTTCAGTACCACACAACTTCCATTGGAAAGTAAATGAAATACCAGGCGAATCAAAGGGACGGGAGTACCCTTCAGCAAACAGGCCAAATTTGCGACCCCTGCTTTGCAAAGACTGTGAAGGGACACCTGCTTGCATATCATGGAATGACTAACATCAGTCTCACATTCGCTTCCGCTAAGAAAGACCTCTGTTTCGCCGTTCAGACATTTGTAATAAAAGGGCAACTCCCACTCTTCCTCAATATAGCTATCTCCTAGTTGCTCGTACCTTCCCACTGCAAGATGTTTCAGGCAGTTTGAGAAATGAAAGGTTGAAATGGGTAAATTAATTATGCCATGTAAGAGCCAGATAGTCGAAGGACTCTGCTACCGTGAAGGGCAATTTATCTATTTTTTCTATGTGAAGCATGGTGAAACTAGCCTCCCTTTTAGCCATTGTCTGTTGTTCTCCGGAAAAATTAAAAGCAGTGAAGAACTCACTCCTGTTAATATACTTCCATGGATTACGGCCATTTTTCAGTGTCTGTAAAGTCCAACCCAGCTGCATGATGGAATGTAGCTGTGTTTGCCCATGATATAACCGGGACAAGTCTGTCTGAGTGATATCAATAGCAGACAACACTATGGGGGTCATTCTGACCCTGGCGGCCGGTGGCCACCAGGGCCACCGACCACGGGAGCACCGCCAACAGGCTGGCGGTGCTCCCACGAGCATTCTGACCGCGGCGGTTCAGCCGCGGTCAGAAGCGGCAAGTCGGCGGGCTCCCGCCGACTTACCGCTGCTCGGGGGAATCGTTCATGGCGGCGGAGCGCGCTCCGCCGCCATGAGGATTCTGACAGCCCCTACCGCCATCCTGTTCATGGCGGGAAACCCGCCATGAACAGGATGGCGGTAGGGGGTGCCGCGGGGCCCCTGGGGGCCCCTGCCGTGCCCATGCCAATGGCATGGGCACGGCAGGGGCCCCCGTAAGAGGGCCCCGCAAAGTATTTCAGTGTCTGCCATGCAGACACTGAAATACGCGACGGGTGCAAACTGCACCCGTCGCACCCCTGCAACTACGCCGGCTCAATTCTGAGCCGGCGTCCTCGTTGCAGGGGCATTTCCTCTGGGCCGGCGGGCGCTCTTTTGGAGAGCGCCCGCCGGCCCAGAGGAAATGTTAGAATGGCCGCCGCGGTCTTGTGACCGCGGTGCGGTCATTTGGCGGCGGAACCTTGGCGGACGGCCTCCGCCGTCCGCCAAGGTTAAAATCAGGCCCTATATTTGATAGTGAATAAATCCTGTTGGACAGAGTATTCATGCCGTTGTCGACAACCACTAAAGATTTTTCTAAATTTTCCTTATCTAATTGCCTTAGACGCGCAGCAGCCTCAATCTGTGAAAGTTTCCAAATGTCATTGTACATAACATATAGAAACCTTTTTGAGCGCTGTTTTCTAGGACCCAGCAGAAAATCCTGCAAATCTACAGCTTCAGAAAGAGTGTTCAGATGTTTCCTAACTGCGGCTAATGTGTTGGTCTGTGCCCATTGCTGGCACAGCTTACCGACACTGTATGTTGTACCTATACCTGTATATTGACCTAATACAAAGCCAGGGTTGGGCCTGTTAATTGAAAAAAACCCTGAAGAGTTCAAAAAACGTGCTTGACACTCATTAGTGTCAGTGGGCCATATTAACCACCAGACGGGACTGGAAAGTGAAGAATTATAGGTACCAGCCTTAACCATTGCATCTAGCCTGTCCTCAGTGATATTAAGGAAGTATTGCCAATCTTTAAACCTTGCCGGAGTGGGGATTCTGGGCGTGTTCAAGTCTTTAATTTTTGCTAACCCCAGACAGGATGTCTGCTGAATAATGTCATTTGAGAAAATAATTTGCACAGGAATCAGGCATGCTCGAAAGAAAGTGTCCCTACCCTGTAGCTGCCAATCTGGTGTTACCCATACACTTTTCAAGTCAATAGTGCTCTTCCAGTGTTCATAACCTTCAACTGCGAGCCGGGAAACAAAGGGATCTGAATAAATCATTTTTGTGTCAGTTAGCAATATTTTCCTAATTTGTGCTGGAGGTATTTTAAAATAACACAACTCTGCTTTTTTTGTGTCATGCCCAGAGAAGTATGTAAATTTATCACTATAGTACTTTGGGCTCCCCACCGGTGATTGAGAACAGTGTTCCCACTGTGTGAGGTTTAATACTGGCCTGTATCTAGTGGCACGGTGTAGGTAGTAATGTCCCCAATTGTTTTAGCAGAACATTTTCCCATAATTCATTGCATGTTCATATACATCATCACTTTCAAAAGCGGAATAGTCCTTCATTTCAGTTAGCATGGAATCAACTGTTTGGACATCCCAATCATCAGATACAACATCAGGTGTAATTACATCTGGCATAGAAATTTTGAACACGTATGGTATTTGAATAATTTCTGTAGGCCCGTATATATCAAATGGAACTTTGTCCCACACAATCCCATCAGAAATCGGTATTGCTGTAACATTTACAGGGAACAAGTCTCGTCGGACCTTATGTGAGGAATGATATGGAGTTAAAACTTCATCAACAGGCTCCACAGAGGAGCGATCAGGAATATAGTGACCATTTATGAGCAAAAAGAAAACAGTCACAAAACCAATCCATAAAAACAATGCTAAAAATGTCAAACAGAACCATAAATAGTTCCATGGGTATATCAAATAGTTTTTTTTAAGCCATTGATACAGCTTACTTCTTTTTGAAACATTGTCAATCATAGTAGTGGATGAGTCTGAAGAAAAATCATCTGTGTCAATGAAATAGCCAGAGGCAGTCTCTGCAAACACGGGAGCCAGTGCACCATCCGTACTTTTGTCCACTTCACGTGGAGGCTCTTGGTAGACAGTGTCATTTGTCTGTGATGTGTTTGTATAAAAAACAGCTAAATCTTGGATCGGAGTGGTCACTGAAGTGGTGACAAGAACTAGCAAGAGTTCATTTTCCACCCTCCCCATGGTCGAGGTGGTGTCTGGAACAGCATTGGACATTGTTGCATAGTCCGTAGTAGTGTTGTTCATCCTACTGTGTAGATGTTTGTCCTGTTGGGTAGTGAGAGGGGATCAGGAACCACCCAAGGGACCTCTTGGTTTACTGTGAAGGATCGGCCAAATGGTGTAATTTGATGTCATCAATGGAAATTAATCTGTTCGTTCTAGAGCCAGACAGAGGTGGTAAGATAACAGTCCTGGTACCTTGAATTCCCAAGACTGGTACAGGTGCTCTGTATGATGGACCGAATTCCTTCTTCACAGCGATCTTTTCACGAACCCGATCCCCAACTTTAGGAATCCAGCAGTTCGAAGTTTTCGCTAAATCCCTTATTCCTAAAGTGTCAGCACTTGCAGATGATTTATCACAAAATTGCTGAAGCTCCAGTAAAACAGTGAGACGTTCATTTTGTTTCTGCTGCCACCATACCAGGGGCATCAAGATCTGGGACATACATAGGTATCCCAAAGAGAACCTCATATGGAGGGCATCCCCCCAAGGACCGTCTTGGCAGATTATTCAGTGCTCTCTGGACCCCATATAGGTGATGTAACCAGCTGCGGCCTGAACCTAATACTCGAGCTGTTAAGAACAGCTTTAGTTCACGATTCCACCTCTCCACGACCGAATTTCCCTCAGGATGGTATGGTGAGGAGTAATGGAGTTCAACACCCATCGTCCCCATGGTGTCCCTGAATGCCTTAGAGGCAAATGCAGGGCCCAGGTCCGAATGGAACGCTGCAACCGCATATGTACAGATAAAGATCAGCAAGTCTTTTATAACAGTCAGAGCATAAGCCGACCACTGTGGCCATACCCACAGGAATCTAGAACAAGAATCTACAGTGACTAGAATGTATTTGTATGCACCATCAAGCTGTAAGGGACCACAATGGTCCAGGTACACACACTGTAGTGGCCTGTTGGACACTAAGAGCGATGTATGCGGTGGACATTTGATATTAGAGCCCTTTATCTGCTGGCAAATGTCACAGCAAAGGACATACTTTTTTGTTTGTCTGCATAGACCAGGCCACCAGAAGTGTTTCTGTAGGAGTGTTATCGTGGCCGATATACCAGCATGTGCAGAAGCGATCTCCAACCCCAGGAATTTTTGTGTAGGCAACATTCTGCACACTGATATGGTAAGTATAGTTTGTATGGTATCCTTTCGGAAGCGGCTTGCCTGCAGCCAAAGCTTTAACGGCAGTCAGTATTTCATTATCCAATCTCATCTGTGAACAAGTCACGCAGCCACAGAAGCCGTAGCTACTGCTGCCTTGGCCGCTTCATCAGCCAATGGATTTCCGGTAACGTGTACTCCTACACTTTGGTGGCCCAATGTATGTACTACATGGACACACAGTAGCTTATCCTTACGGTCAGCCACCCTCCACCACAATATTTTGTGTTTAATGGTGTTCCCTTTAGAATCTCTAAACCCGTTCAGTTTCCAATGATTAAGATAATCATTGTAAGACTGAACATAACCCAAACGCTAAAATTGCTCTGAACTAAAAAGCTAAAAGCATAAAAACCAGCTAAAAAAATCTTTAAAATGTGTTAAAAAAGGTAATAAAAACAGTTCTGCTAAAATACATCCAGAGATGTTAATGTCAACCATGACAAGCACAGCGTGCCAAAGCAAGTCAATTTTAAATGCATAACTTCAATCGGGAATGGCAAACCAATTCATCAAATTATTTGCTGTTCACATGGTCGGGAAGAGTGTCATCGAAGTCACCAACCAAGGACCTAAAAAATTAGTCAACATCATCTGATGTTAAATCCAGTGCTGGGCGGACAAACGGATCCACAGAGCAGTAGTGAGCAGTACTTTCTGGTGTAACGTCATTCATTGTCCTGCCCTCGTCCATGGTAGATCTCAAAATGGAAGGCTCATAGGTGGCCTCGAGGAGCAACCTCAGTCTCAAGGGGCGTGACCATGTATGAACCCTCATCGGGGACATCAGCAGTTCGTGGTCCACAGGAGGTGTCGGTGCAATAGCAAGACAGACCAAAGGCAGATGTTCAAAGAGGCACCATATGAGCGGGAGACTGGTTGTACGCACCAGAGAAGGGGCCGAAATGGTAACGACCAGTCGTGCTCCAGTTCCACCAGCAAGGGTGCACCGAAAATCCGAACCATGCGTTCAACACTGTGTGAGGTTTAATACTGGCCTGTATCTAGTGGCACGGTGTAGGTAGTAATGTCCCCAATTGTTTTAGCAGAACATTTTCCCATAATTCATTGCATGTTCATATACATCATCACTTTCAAAAGCGGAATAGTCCTTCATTTCAGTTAGCATGGAATCAACTGTTTGGACATCCCAATCATCAGATACAACATCAGGTGTAATTACATCTGGCATAGAAATTTTGAACACGTATGGTATTTGAATAATTTCTGTAGGCCCGTATATATCAAATGGAACTTTGTCCCACAAAATCCCATCAGAAATCGGTATTGCTGTAACATTTACAGGGAACAAGTCTCGTCGGACCTTATGTGAGGAATGATATGGAGTTAAAACTTCATCAACAGGCTCCACAGAGGAGCGATCAGGAATATAGTGACCATTTATGAGCAAAAAGAAAACAGTCACAAAACCAATCCATAAAAACAATGCTAAAAATGTCAAACAGAACCATAAATAGTTCCATGGGTATATCAAATAGTTTTTTTTAAGCCATTGATACAGCTTACTTCTTTTTGAAACATTGTCAATCATAGTAGTGGATGAGTCTGAAGAAAAATCATCTGTGTCAATGAAATAGCCAGAGGCAGTCTCTGCAAACACGGGAGCCAGTGCACCATCCGTACTTTGGTCCACTTCACTTGGAGGCTCTTGGTAGACAGTGTCATTTGTCTGTGATGTGTTCGTGTAAAAAACAGCTAAATCTTGGATCGGAGTGGTCACTGAAGTGGTGACAAGAACTAGCAAGAGTTCATTTTCCACCCTCCCCATGGTCGAGGTGGTGTCTGGAACAGCATTGGACATTGTTGCATAGTCCGTAGTAGTGTTGTTCATCCTACTGTGTAGATGTTTGTCCTGTTGGGTAGTGAGAGGGGATCAGGAACCACCCAAGGGACCTCTTGGTTTACTGTGAAGGATCGGCCAAATGGTGTAATTTGATGTCATCAATGGAAATTAATCTGTTCGTTCTAGAGCCAGACAGAGGTGGTAAGATAACAGTCCTGGTACCTTGAATTCCCAAGACTGGTACAGGTGCTCTGTATGATGGACCGAATTCCTTCTTCACAGCGATCTTTTCACGAACCCGATCCCCAACTTTAGGAATCCAGCAGTTCGAAGTTTTCGCTAAATCCCTTATTCCTAAAGTGTCAGCACTTGCAGATGATTTATCCCGAAATTGCTGAAGCTCCAGTAAAACAGTGAGACGTTCATTTTGTTTCTGCTGCCACCATACCAGGGGCATCAAGATCTGGGACATACATAGGTATCCCAAAGAGAACCTCATATGGAGGGCATCCCCCCAAGGACCGTCTTGGCAGATTATTCAGTGCTCTCTGGACCCCATATAGGTGATGTAACCAGCTGCGGCCTGAACCTAATACTCGAGCTGTTAAGAACAGCTTTAGTTCACGATTCCACCTCTCCACGACCGAATTTCCCTCAGGATGGTATGGTGAGGAGTAATGGAGTTCAACACCCATCGTCCCCATGGTGTCCCTGAATGCCTTAGAGGCAAATGCAGGGCCCAGGTCCGAATGGAACGCTGCAACCGCATATGTACAGATAAAGATCAGCAAGTCTTTTATAACAGTCAGAGCATAAGCCGACCACTGTGGCCATGCCCACAGGAATCTAGAACAAGAATCTACAGTGACTAGAATGTATTTGTATGCACCATCAGGCTGTAAGGGACCACAATGGTCCAGGTACACACACTGTAGTGGCCTGTTGGACACTAAGAGCGATGTATGCGGTGGGCATTTGATATTAGAGCCCTTTATCTGCTGGCAAATGTCACAGCAAAGGACATACTTTTTTGTTCGTCTGCATAGACCAGGCCACCAGAAGTGTTTCTGTAGGAGTGTTATCGTGGCCGATATACCAGCATGTGCAGAAGCGATCTCCAACCCCAGGAATTTTTGTGTAGGCAACATTCTGCACACTGATATGGTAAGTATAGTTTGTATGGTATCCTTTCGGAAGCGGCTTGCCTGCAGCCAAAGCTTTAACGGCAGTCAGTATTTCATTATCCAATCTCATCTGTGAACAAGTCACGCAGCCACAGAAGCCGTAGCTACTGCTGCCTTGGCCGCTTCATCAGCCAATGGATTTCCGGTAACGTGTACTCCTACACTTTGGTGGCCCAATGTATGTACTACATGGACACACAGTAGCTTATCCTTACGGTCAGCCACCCTCCACCACAATATTTTGTGTTTAATGGTGTTCCCTTTAGAATCTCTAAACCCGTTCAGTTTCCAATGATTAAGATAATCATTGTAAGACTGAACATGGTAGTATGAGTTACAGACTCTTAAAGTCATGCTTCCTGGCTTGCTATGTTCGAGGGCTAGTATTAGAGCTGTAAGTTCAGCCAACTGGGCTGTGCGGTCCACTAAGGTCTGCGTGTAGGTATTGTGTGGGTGGAAGCCTCCATCTTTCATCACTCCGCTCACGGCTGCGCAAGCTACGGAGTATTGATGTTTAGTACCTCCAGCCGGTTATGCTGAACAGTCAGTGTATATGACAATATGGTATCTGTCCAGTGGCAAGATGTTTAGAGGAGTGGGGTACTCTTGTTCGTACTGGAGAAACTCGTGTGTCTGAAGTTTTGGATCAAAAATGTAATCGACATCAGTGGCGGTCAGAGGCGTTGCCCATTGAATCCAACGTGGGTGCAATGCTTTAGCATTGGGAATGCTTGCTTTGGTGACAGCCTCTCAGGCCGGCACCAGGGAGACAACAATAATATGTTTCCCCTGGGCAAGTGGCCTCTCTTTTATGACGGCCATCTGAACTGCCATCAAAATCTTTTCTGTAGGTGCAAAATGCTGTTCTGCATTAGAGTATAAATGTGATTTATATGCTATGGGTACTGTGTCACCCTCATTGAAGGTGAAATAAGTAAATCCAATGGCACCAGCAATTATTCTGATGATCAAATTTGTTCTATTATCACGTGTGTGTGAGTGTTTAGTTTCTAGCATGTCCTGTTGCATTTCCCTAAGGATGCGTGTGTTTTCAATTGTCCAGAGTCTGGTAGAAAAATTGGTCTGAACCAAGTCATAAAGTGGCTTGATACGTTGTGCATAATCTGGAATGTATGTTCTGCCAAAGTTAAAGAAACCTAGTAATGACTGTAATTTCTTAAGTGTGTTAGGAGGGTGCAGTTTAGCACATGTTTCTAGAAAGTGCGAGGCCAGGCTCTTTCCCTCGTTTGATACCTCATATCCCAGGAATAATACGCTGAGAATGGCGATCTTTCTTTTCTTAAAGTTCAATTTGTAACCGAGATCTGCAAATCCCAAAATGATCCAATCGACCCTTGCAAGATGAATGTCGAGGTCGTCGTCTGTGAGATATATGTCATCCATGTAGGATAACGCCTCGGAATCAATATCATGTAATATTGATGTTACACGGGCTGAAAATAACCCAAGGCTATTTTATAGCCTTGTGGTAAACGACAAAAGCGTTCTTGAGAGCCAATTGAGAATGCACTCAGGCCCCAACATTGATGTGCTAAGTTCTGGCAGAAAAAGCCATTATATATGTCTAATGTTGTTTTATATTTTTTACGCACTATATTGTTTATTAGTGCTGTGCTATGTGAATTTTGTATAGCATATGTGCGTGTATGATGATTTAAATGTCTATAATCAATGACTATTCTGTATGAATGGTCTGGCTTTGCAACAGAGAATAACGGATTATTCATTGCAGATGTACAGGGCTCAATTACTCCCTGGTATTCAAGTTGGGCGAGGATCTCCCTCACCGGAACTTTAGCTTCATGTTTGACAGGATATTGTGGCTGTGGTTGGGGTGTAGACCTAACGGGAATAAATTGACAATGAGACTTCTTATTCCCAACCTACATGATTGCGATATAACGCGGGGTGCCTGCGCTAAAGCCCATTCAGCAGCATAGGCTTCTTTTTCTGCTTCCGGAAGAAGAGTGGAGAAAGAAGGCAAAATTACATCTTCCCCATGCGGGAGCTTACGGACATGTTCAGGTGTCCAGTCTCTTTCAGCCAGTAGGATATCACTAGTAAGTTCATCCCAAAATATCACACTGATAGTGCGCTCCTCGTCTCCCTCTATCTGAATTTTTAAATCATAAACCCTGTTGGGGGGAGAACGCGGCCGTCCGATGTTCCAACTGCGATAAAATCGCTAGTTGCTTGCGCATCCAGATGATCTTTCAGACTCTGGCGACATATCGTGACCTCTGCTGTGCTGTCTAACAGAGTCAATGCCCACATCTTGTTCCTCAACAGTGTTCTCAAGTATACTGGCATTTTTAGCTGTCAGTCCTGCCACCTTTTTCTTTTTAAAGTGTGGCTTTTGCTGAGGAGTCTTTTTTTCTTTTTTAATGGTAGACTGCAGCGAGTCTTTCTTTTCTTTCACATATTCAGGACGTCGATCAGGACGGCCCCCTCTCTCGCTACATCTATCCGGTGAGTCCTGAAAGGAACGAGAGGGACGTGAATCAGTATATCTGTCTGGAGTTTTAATGTTCTCCCTATTTCTGAGATTGTGTCTCCTTTCGGAGTTCTCCGGATGTGGAGAATCAGCTCTCTTATTTCTTCTATCTTTGAAATCCTTTTGTTTGTCTCAGCGCTTCTTAGGGCCCTCTTGTGCCTGCTTTGTGCCTTCCTTATGGGTGGTACCCTGTAACTCCCAATTTCTTTGGTTTGGCTCCCAAACTATCCCGCCCTCTACTAGTATAGGTATCAGAAATAATTTTTGGTAGCTGTCTCTCTTGTTCCTGGTGTAGAGTTTCCCGGAGACGCTGGCGTATTGCCAGTGCTATCGCTTCCCCTTTAATATTACTTAGTATTATTGAGGAAACCGCGTCAAAGTTACGCATTAATTTCATCCTCAAATCCAAGGCTGGTGCAGCCCCATGCTCATTTTGTATTTGTTTTAACATTTCCAGTAAATTGACAAGTGTTGGGGTACCATGTGTAGTAGTATATATGGCAGCGAAGACTGTACCCCATGTGGCACAGTCATCCACCGAGGGAACCATACCAAAGGGCAAGCACATAGTGAGCAATCTATGTTTTTCCTGTGGTCCCGTATGGGGAAACACAGCTTCCAGCTGATTAGTTTTCAGGGCAATCCAGAAGGGTATTTTTTCCCGTTCTGCGGGTACTTTACCCATATTAGTATGCACTGTTTGTGGATTAATCCCAGTAGCCAATTGATAACCACCAGGTGCTGGCGGTGCTGGACGCGCTGGTGTTGTATTCAATGTTCGCATTACGAACTGAACTAATCGTCTATATAATGTCACTAGTTCATTATATAAATCTCGCAGATCTGCTATTGGCATATTTTGTATGCCTGAGTGAGGTGTATATGTGGCAAACATAGGCCATGTAGGTCCGTCATTACTTAAGGGACCTAGCCTCACTCTTTGTAATACATGTGGTATGGCGCCTTCAAACAAGTTCTGATGCTCTTGGTATGTGAGCGATATTTCATGATACTGATATTCTCGGTACCGTAAAGGCACATTTGCAATTTCATATGTGTGGAACGTATGTATTCTTTGGTCTACCTCAGGAAAGGTGACCCAACAGTAAAATGTTTCTGTTTGATATGCTTCATTAGCTTCTATTATAAGAGTAACATCCCCGCCCTCATCTGTAAGGCCATACGTTAATAAATATTGTGTTAGTGCATGTCTAGCATTTTCAGGAATGTCTATGGCAGCAGCCATTTTTGTTTAGAAAACGGAACACCAAAATGGGGAGTTCAAGTCCTTTTATGAGTTCGAGCTCGAACAACCTACAGCTTAATCAGGTGTTACCTTTTCAGCTGAGGAGGATTTTCCCAAAGACCACGGACGTCTCCGTATAATGGTACTTAGGGTACCTGTTGTCTGAAAGACAGTGATAGTCGGGGTATCCGTAAATTAGTGCCTAAACACCATCGTTGGTGGTGCCATGTTGTAGTTTGGACTCTTGCTCTAGGCAAGACTGCTGGTTAAAGGATGACAGTACTTTTGTTTGTAGGTGACTATGCCTATCCTACAACAAGACGCAACTGTTGTCCAAACCTTACCGGCTCACCAGAACCACAATAGTAAAAGGTGATTTGTGGCAGCCTTTACGCATGGACTCGAGAATAAGACATCTCAGGGAGTGTTGTGGTTAAACAGAGATTACCCCTTTCTCACAGATATATCATGTCTCATTCAAACACAGGCAATGAAAAAGATGCAGTAAAGTTTCAATAGTTTTTATTTAACATAACTGCAATTTGCGATAAGTTGCATGGGCTGCAATGATTAGGATAATGAATAATGCAAGGAACAGAACTGTGAAGACGAGAGTCATTATTACAAAGACCCCCACCATCTTGCAATGCATAAGAAAGACATACGAAATGTAATATGCCCTAATGCCCTAATGCCCTAATGTGAGAGGCCTAACCTCCTACCTAAAGGAGAGCTGGGTTTGCTAAACCTAATCTGCCAATGCCATGTCCATGAGAGGAGCCCCCAACCCTCGTTACCTTGGAATGAGGTCTCTAACTCAGACTCTGCAGGGACATGAAGACTGGGTCAGCGTCAAGACGACGTGCAGCATCGATATCAGCGATGGTGGCGATGCCCTCTGGTCGGAATCCCTCTGATTATCTGTCTAAAGTGCGATGTATTTATACAGATCTACCAGGACCCCTGACGTAGGTGTGTTCCCAAACAATAGATAACAGACATGCTTGCGACGGCAATTAATATAAACAATCCCTCAAAAGTATAGAGAGGGAAAGTCCTCACGTGTGAACACCTACTGGTGGTTTGTCTTTGTTGCTTGATCTTGACGCCTTAGCGCGGTGACAGTGATAATGCAAAACATAACAAGTGGCCTAACTATAAACAAGACAGCCATCTTAGAAAAATGTAATAATTAAATGGGCTAAGACAGAGCAAGCTAAGTAGAATAAAAGTCACTAGGTGACGGGAGCACGATTCTGCAAGCCAGAGGCTAAGCTAACTCTTGTTATCCCATTAAAACGAACTAGGATTCACTACAAAAGGTCACACTGGAAAGGAACAAAGTCCAGAATTCAGGCCACCCATGAGGTAACACTGTCACACTTACTTTCAGAAGTGTTTGATTCAGGAAAGTGGTCCACAGCAACAGCCAAGGGTTCAGAGGCTTTGGTGTGCCCCTTGGGGTCTGGGACTACAACTCCCACAATGCTCCTCTTCAACTTATGGAGTTGCTCCAAACATCTCCAAACTTCTGGATCTTCTCCCAGAGTTTCTTCTTGTGTCCTTGAAGTGTCCACAACTTGATCCAAGGTTCCAGAAGCTCTGAGTTGCTCCTTGGGAGTTGGGACTACAATTCCCAGAATGCACCTGGTCAAATGGCCACTAGACACTGGTCATCTGGGCTCTGCTTGCAGGACTTGATGCAGGGGACTCTGGGCAGCTCCTTTGTACCTGTAGCAAACAGGGAGTCCCTTCTTGAAGCAGTAGAAGACAGGTAAAGTCATTTTAGTGGTGAAGCCCCAGTGTGCAGCTGGTGCAGTCCTCCAGAGTGCAGAGTCCAGGTGCAGGCCAGGGTTCCAGCAGGGCAGTCCTTCTTCTCCTGTAGTTCTTCCTTATTGGAATCTGATAGGGATCTGAGGTGTGGGTTCAGGTCTTCCATTTTTATCGATGCTCCTGGGTGAAAAACAGGGGGGTCCTGGTTCTCCAATCAGGTGCAGGGTCCTTCCCCCTGTGATGACCACTTCCTGGAAAGTGTGGCAAAAATCAATCCCAGGGGGCAACTTTCCTAAAAAAATCCATCATGGCTGAAAGTGATTTTTGGAGGTTACATCTGGCTGAGCCCACCCACTGGTGTGGCTAAAAATCCTAAACACACCCTCTCCTGCCCTCTCCTAATCTAATCAAGGGGGCACCTAATTGTCTGGGTTTGCAGGGTGTGGGGGTGTTGCTGGGTTGCTCCAAATGTCCTTCTCTGCCTTTGAAGACCAGTTTGGCAGCCCTCCCCCTTCCTGCCTCACCATCTGCTGAGGGGAGATCTCCTCCCACAGGCACATCTCTTTGTGTGAAGCCAGGCCACTTCACACCTCATCAAGGCAGCCTGGCCAGGGTACCAGAGGCTGGCCAATCAGAGCACAGCAGCAAAAACACTGCAGGGCTGAAGTTGGCAACTTTTCAGGAAAAGTTTAAAACTCTTTACCTGAACAAGTTATATTAAATCCCACAACTGGAAGGTGTGGTATTTATTATAACAGTTAATTTGATACCACACTCTTGGTATCTATTACTTAAGGGTACTTTCAAAATTAAAATAATTAATTTCCATTCTAGCCTATGGAGGCTATTCACTACAATGAGGGAAAAACAAATTTGGCTGTTTTTACCTCATCTGCGCTCATAAAAATATGTTTTAAGGTCCCTGCTTATAGTTACATGGCACCTAGCCCTGGGGGCACACAGGGCACATCTTAGAGGTGACTTGTATGTAAAAATAAGGTAGTTTAAGGCTTTGGAACTACTTTTAATTCCAAAGTCGAATTTGCATGTAACTTTAATTTAAAAGCAGCCAGCAAAGCAGGCCTGCCTTTAAAATTACACTGGGCACCTCAGCAGTGCACTTATGGGGGCACTACCTATGCTGGGGTCAGCTAACCCTCATGTCCCACCATATACTAGGGACTTATAGGTAGGTTGACTTAGCCAATTATAATTAGCCTAATCTGCATACTGATTTTACACAGAGCACAGGCCCTGGGACTGGTTAGCAGTACCTAGGGCACCATCAGAGTCAGGAAAACACCAGTAAAAAGTGGAAAATGGAGGCAAAAAGTTAGGCGGCCTCTGCAATCAGTCCTGGTCTCTCACACCTGGGACGAAGGATATGCCCATCCTCCTGTGTGAGCGGGCACGGGAAACACGCTGAGGGGCTGTTGGGAGGGCGGTGCTGGTAGGAGGGGTGGCGGATGTACCTGTTGTTGGGGTGGGCACAGAGGTGTCCGCCACCGCCAGGGAGCTTCCATTGGAGGAGGAGTCGCTGTCTGTAGTGTCCCCTCCTGTCTCCGTCGTGGTGTTCCCCTCGCCCTGCATCCCACTGGTGCCCTTACCATCTGTGGATTCGGCCTCCAGGGCCCATGTAGGATGTAGCTCCCTCCGTCTCCGGTGCCTCTGCTCCTCCGCCAGATGATGCTGATGCACACAAGGACAGGGTGACAAAACAAAAAGGGGGGGAGACAGAGGATACACTTGGTCAATGCCAGCAACAGCACTACAGTTGGCATACACAAAACACAGGGAGCAGCCCTATGCACAAGGCCATGCACTACCTGTTACAAAGATAGTCACCAGACCATGGGGTACCTAGCATGACGCCATCAGCTGCACACCTGAAACAAACAGGGCCCTGACCAGTAGGAGATACCCACTAACACCATTGGGGATGGAGTACTTCAGAGCTTGCCCAAAAAGGGACATACCCTGCCATGTTCGCCCTCGCCTAGGGGCACCCAAAGTCCACATCCCCACCTAGGTAATACCATAACGCACATAAAATCATGATTCTGAATTTGTACTCACCCCCTTTTGGCTGCTGTGATGCCCTCAAGCACCCATCCAACTCTGGATAGGCCACCGTCAGGATGCGGAACATCAGGGGGGGCAGGGTATGACGGGCACCCCTTCCTCGTTGGGAAGCCAGCCCAAGCTGGGCATCCGCAGTCTTCCTTTGCCCAGCAGCGCAGGTCCTCCCACCGTTTGCGGCAGTGGGTGCTCTGCCTGTCAAAGACCCCCATGGTCCACACCTCCTTGGCAATGGCACGCCAAATACCCTTTTTCCTAACGGGCACTTACCTGCAGGAAAAAGACAGCAGAAAAGGTATTAGTCATACCGTCCGGAATGTCATACTCATGGCCCACCATATCCTTTCCATCCCCTTCCGCACATATATTGACCATCATATATGCAGCACTCTGCCCAGGACACCTCAGCCCCCCATACATGTGGCCTACACACACAGCATTCCATACATTCATGGCCCACTAATAATGCTCACAGTGTACTCACCTGTTTGTCTGTAGGACCATATAATAAAGTGTACTGGGATAGGACCCCATCTATCAGTCCCTCCAACTCCTCCGAAGTGAAGGCAGGGGCCCTTTCCCCAGACACATGAGCCATTGTCGCTTCCAGACACAGGTCACAGCAGCACTTGCAGTGTAGGTCCCCTCCTGCTGAAGGTCAGGTAGTAAGTGAGTGAACAGATAGAAAATAGCGGTCACGTCCGCGACGGTGCGTACCGTCACCGCCGGCATACATCACCATTTGCTCCTGGAACCCATGGGGCCTAATGTTATCCAATGCGAAGTTGCGCAGTGGCCATCGACCGCCGACCGCAACGGCGCACAACGCCAGCGGAATTACCTCATTTCCACTTATCCTTCCTCACAGGTCAGGCAGCCGCCATTTCAGGGGGGCACAGGCCATGGCACCTAACTGTGTCACAGCAGACATTGGTACATCAACTGACTCTCGGATTCACCTACTGGTTCTGTAAATGAAGATATGCATCATTATTTCGAAAGATGTGTTAATATGACCCTCTGCTCAACGTTTTCCTCCCTAGACTTCAACCACTGAGGATGAATATGAGATGGAGACATCCTCTAGTGTTCAGACCCCAGGTGGACCTGGCGACAATGGAGGACAGACACATTATCCAAACCTACAGACTTGATCGGGCCACAATCCAATAACTGTGTGCCCAATTGGAGCCAGACCTGATTTCAGCTATCCGCCAGCCCAAAGGTATCCCCCCTCTAGTGCAGGTCTTGTCAGTGCTTCACTTCCTGGCCAGTGGTTCCTTCCAAACAACAGTGGCCATGTCATCAGGGATGTCTCAGCCAATGTTCTCCAACGTGTTGACCAGAGTGTTGTCTGCCCTGCTGAAACACATGTGCAGCTACATCGTATTCCCCCAGGTGGAGGATTTGGCCACAGTGAAGGCTGACTTTTATGCCCTGGGACATATCCCCAACATCATTGGTGCTACTGATTGTACCCATGTAGCATTTGCCCTCCCCCCCGGAGAAAGTGTTTAGGAATAGAAAAAGCAATCACTCTATGAATGTGCAGATGGTGTATTTGGTGGACCAGTACATCTCCCATGTGAATGCCAAGAATCCTGGATCTGTGCAAGACGCCTTTATCTTGAGGAATAGCAGCATCCCATATGTGATGACTGAACTCCAGAGACACCGGGTGTGGGTAATAGGTGAGCCCAAGGTCCCCACCCAATATATATTGGTGTGTGGGTATGAGGTTGTCTCTAAGGGTGAGTGTGTGGCTAACAGGTGTCCCTCGATATTTGCAGGTGACTCAGGTTACCCCAACCTCTCAAGGCTACTGACCCAGTGAGGAATGCCAGGACAAGGGCAGAGGAATATTGCACTGAGGCACATGGGCGAACAAGGAGGATATTTGAAAGAACCTTCGGCCTCCTGAAGGCCAGGTTCAGGTGCCTCCATCCTACTGGTGGATCCATGTACTACTCACCCAAGAAGGTGTACCAGATCATCATTTCATGTTGCATGTTGCACAACCTGGTCTTGAGACGCCAGGTGCCTTTTCTGCAGGAGGATGAGCCTGGAAATGGTCTTGTGGCAGCGGTGGAGCCTGTGGACAGTGAGGAAGAGGAGGCAGAGGGTGAAGATGTGGACAACAGACGTTCTGTCATACAGCAGTACTTTCAGTGACACACAGGTAAGACACTGTAACTTCACTTTACATTGCAGTTTTGTGTTGCACATTGGACATGGCTGCATTATTTCCCTATGTCTATAGCCACTTACTGTACCCTTTGGCATCTCTATTTTCAGATCCCTGTGCCCCAATCTGGCTCCTGGTGTGTTTACTGCTGCCCACTACAGGTAATACCAATGTATATATAACTGTACATATGAATTGCAATGCTTACAGATTGTTGAACTGATACATATTTCAATCAATTGACAGACTCCAGACTTGTATTTGTTCCAAGGGTGTTTATTTCAGTGCTAATAGGTTGAGGGGAGATGCGCAATGGGCTTGGGTGATGGTGGAGGAATGTCCAGTTAGAGTCCGGTCTCTTTGTATCACAGGTGCATTGTCCAATGGGGCATAGGAAGGGGAGCAATGGCAGTTCAAGGTGGACAGGGTAAGAGAGTGGGACACAAGGGTGACAATCAGGAGAGTCTTATTTCCTGGCAGGGGTCTTGGCAATGTTCTCTGGCTTCTGCCTGGATCGCAGGGACCGTTTGCAGGGTGGTTCTCCTTCTGCAGGGGGTGGGGTGCTGGTGGACTGTTGTTCCAGTGGCGGGGCCTCCTGTCCACTAGCTCCAGTGGAGGTGGAGGGCTGTTCTTCGGTGTGGCTAGTGTCAGGGGCCTGTTGGTGTGCCACTGCCTCCCTCATGGTGTTGGCCATGTCAGACAGCACCCCTGCAATGGTGACCAGGGTGGTGTGGATGTCCTTCTGGTCCTCCCTGATCCCCAGTTACTGTACCTCCTGCAGCCACTGGGTCTCCTGCAATTTGGCCAGTATCTGGCCCAAGGTCTCCTGGAAATGTTGGTATGCTCCCAGAATCCCTGCAAGTTCCTCATGGAGAGTGGGTTCCCAGGGCCTGTCCTCCCCCTGTCACACAGCAGACCTCCCAGCTTACCTATTGTCCTGTGCCTCTGTCACCTGAACCGTGTGCCCACTGCCACTGATCACAGGTCCCTGATTGTCTTGGGTTTGTAGGGTTGCCTGGGGTCCCTGTAGTGGGGGACACAGTGCTGATTGATGTGTCCTGGGGACAGTGGTATGGGCCCGCTAAGTGGGTGCTGTGCTGGTGTTTCCTGAGGGGGGAGGGTCTGTGGTGGTATGGGACTGTGCGTGGGTACTCGACTGTCCAGAGGTCCCTGATGGGGCCAGGTTGGTCATCGTGATCCAGGCGTGCAGAGCTGCTGTCATCACTGTGAGCTTCTTCTGTGGGGGGACTGGATGTTGGTGGCACCTCCTCTCCGGTGACACTGAGTGGGGTTCCTGTGGGGTTGTAAATGCAGTGTTATTGTATCTGCATGTGCCATCTTGTGAATGGCTGTGTTTCCCTGTATGGTTGTGATAGCCCTGTCAGCTTTGCCTTGCGTGTGTGGTGATTTTGTGGGCTAGGTGATTCTCTCTAATGGGCATGCTTTAGTGATGGGTGTCCATGCAGGTCTGTGATGGGTGTCCATGCATAGGGGTTGCATGCAGTGCTTGGTATTGGGATGGGTGGGCTGTGATAGTGGGGTATTTGTGAGTTGGTGGAGTGATGGGGTGAGGGTAGGGGTAGGAGTTTGTGATGGCATGCAGGTAGGGGGGATATAGTAGTAAAGATATGACTTACCAAAGTCCAGTCCTCCTGCTACTCCTGCCAGGCCATCAGGATGCATTATTGCCAAGAATTGCTTCTCCCATGTTGTTAGCTGTGGAGGGTGAGGCGGGGGTCTTCTGCCAATCCTCTGTACGGCTACCTGGTGTCTGGATACCACAGAACGCACCTTCCCCCATAGGTCGTTCCACCTCTTCCTGAGGTCATCCCTTGTTCTTGGATGCTGTCCCACTGCGTTGGCCCTGTCCACTACTGTCCGCCATAGCTCCATCTTCCTTGCAATGGACGTCTGCTGCACCTGTGATCCGAATAGCTGTGGCTCTACCTGGATGATTTCCTCCACCATGACCCGTAGCTCCTCCTCAGAAAACCTGTGGTATCTTTGAGGTGCCATGATGTGGTGTGAGTGATGTGTGAGGTGATGGTTGATGTGATGTGTTGGGGTGTGTGGTGTTATGTGCGTGGATGGTGTATGAGTGATGGTGTTGTGTGCCTCTGAATGATGGTGTGGTCTTTGCTTTTCTGTCTCTCTGCTTCTTCCAAACTTTTCGGTGTAAGGGGTTGTGGGTAATGTGGGTGGGTGTTTTATAGTGGTGTGAGTGTGTGGGTGTGGTGTGTGTATGTGTGTCAGGTGTGTGTATTTTCAATTGTCCAATGTGGTTGTGTTTTATAAGTGTGTGTGTATTATGAGCGCGGTGGTGTATACTGCCAATGGATTACCGCGGTTGAATGACCGCTGCGTTGATTCGTGGGTCGTGATACTGTGGGTGTATTAATGTTGGCGTAACGGTGTGGGTTTTGGTATTGCCAGTTTATCACTGACCTTTGGTGTGGTGGACTTGTGTGGGTGTCTGTATGGTGGCGGAGTTCTCAGTGTGAGTCATAATACCCGTTGTGGATTTCTGCCACGGACACGGTATGTTAGCGGCCGTCGGCACGGCGGTCAGCGGGATTTACCGCCAGGGTTGTAATGAGGGCCTATGTTTCTTGCTGGGTCTCAAGGAGGAGCTGGAGACTTTGATCTAGCTAAGCTGGATACATGCACTGTCAGCCAGCTGAAAGGGTCCTGCGAGGGGATGGAAGTACCTCCAGGAAGGAACAGTAGCAAAAGGCACTGAGGGCCTGGGCAGAAGACAGTTCACAAGAGGATGTTGAGGTGGAGGGGACAGAGGATGGCTCCCCACAGGATTTGCTAATAGCAGTGGGGGTGACACCCCTGGATTTGTGCCCACTGCTAAACCAAGGAGCAGTGTCTCAAGTCACAGCCTAACCGCAGAGGAAGGGAGTGAGGAGAGAGAGTTTTAACTGCAATTGGCAAGGTTTTACATGGAGGCAGAGGAGAGGAAGGCTTAGAGGGCCTTGGCAGAAAAGAAACTACTTCTGGCTCATGAACTGAATTTAAAAGAACTGGACCTCAAGTCTAAGCAGTCTGACTCCAGCAGTGATGGTGGCAGCATACATACAGGACCTGCTGAAGAAAAAAAGCTTTGTATACCCAGAGATGTGGTGCCAAGTTATGTGGTGGGAGATGACATTGACAAATGGTTTGATGCCTATTAAATTGCAATAAGGGCTTATGGGGTTCTTGAGGGTTCTTGAAGAGCAATGGGGGATGGGCTTGTGGAAACATGTACCTATAGTTGGGAGGGACACACTTCTCACATTGGAACCAGAGGACCATAACACATACCCGCTCATGAAAACCATTTTAATGGCCAAGTTTGGACTGCCCCTGAGAAGTTCAGGAACAGTAACAGACTCTCCACACAGACTTGGGTAGACTTTTATGATTCTTCTAGCAAGGCACTGAATGAATGGGTGCAGGGCAAGAAAGTAGATGATTATAAGAGTTTATATGACTTGATCCTGAGAGAGCATATGCTCAGTATTTGCTTTAGAGAGTTGAGCCAGCACCTGATTGACAATAAGCTGATTGATCTCAGGAAGGTTGGTGAGGAGGCACATCTCTGGACTAGCACCAGCATGTCCAAAAAGGCATTTTGGATTGATACCCACAAAGGTGGTCAGGGTTCCCACCAGACGAAAGAGGGTGGAGAAAAACATAAAAATAAGGAGTTCTCAAAAGGCAACCAAAATAATTCCCAAGGGAATACTGGTAACCAGTCCCAGTCGGATTCTAAAAAGAAAGGGTTTGTGGAACATAAGACAGGGAGGTTTTTACCTCTTTGTGCAGAGTGCTCCATGTAGGGTTTGGCTAGTGTAGTGCTCTGGGAGGAGGTAGACCCTGTCAGCTTTGAGGAACAGATGGAGGCAACCCTAGTGTCCTTAGGGGATTCAGAGACGGTGTCAAAAGCCCACATGGCTTCCAATACTTCCAAGTATAGGCAGTTGGTCACCATCAATGGGCAACAGGTGGACACTCTGCATGACATGGGAGCCAGCATGACTACTGTCGGGGCTCAGCAAGTGTTAGCACAGCATATCCTTCTAAACACTTTCCACCAAGTCATAGTCACTGACAATAGTGAGAGCCACCAACCGGTAGCTCTGTTTCGCTTTGAGTGGGGGGGTCTGTGGTACTCTAAAAATAGCTGTGAGTACTGCCATGCCTGTAGACTGTCTGTTAGGCAATGACTTTGAGCACACTACATGGGAGGAGGTAGAGTTAAGGTCTCACCTGGAAATGTTGGGATTGCCTGAGTGGGTCTGCCTGACCACAAGGTCCATGGCTGCCCGGGAGGGGAGTCAAGGGCGTCTGGATCCTGGAGGAATGGACCACATAGTTGTCAAGGAGAGGGGCAAGGGGCACAGGAAACTGGTCCCAGAAGTTCCCGCAGTGGTTGACTGAGGTCCTGGGGAGGAGGCCCCTAAGCCAACGGGGGGAGGACATTGCTGCCCTAGGTGACCTGCCTGAACTTGCTGGCTGGCAAGTTGAGGGTGGGCCCACCAGGGTAGAATCCCGCAAAGTGCAGAAAGAGTGCCCCACTCTTGAAGGTTTGAGGCAACAGGCCTCAGCTCAAGCAGCAGGTGAAGCCTCTGGTGATCACCTTATAGATTGGGAGAATGATCTCATCTGCAGTGAGCCTAAGGTACCCGGAGGCTGGGGCAAGACGTGTGCTGGTGGTCCCCCAGTGTTACAGGGCCTTCCTACTGGGCCTGGCTCACAACATATCCCTGCCAGGAGATTAGGGCAAGCCAAGACCTTTTGCCAGGCTTGTCACCCACTTTTATTGGCCCCAAATGCAGGGCAGACTCAAATTCATTCTGTAGGTCCTGTCCTACCTGCCAGGCCAGTGGAAAGACAGGAAAAAGGCTCAAGCCTGCCCGATCCCACTCCCCGTCGTTGGCACCCCCTTTGAAAGTGTGGGCATTGATGTCATTGGTCCATTGGACCCCAAAACTGCCCTAGGCAACAGGTTCAATTGGTTTTGGTGGACCATGCCACCCGCTACCCAGAGGCAATCCCTCTGAGAACGGTGACTGCCCCGGTTGTGACCAGAACTCTGAAGGAGATATTTACGCGTGTGGGATTTCCAAAGGAGATTGTGTCTGCCAGAGGCACAGACTTCATGTCTGTATACATGAAGTCCATGTAGGATGCATGTAGGGTGACCTACTAGTTTACCACACCCTATCATCTTCAGTCCAATAGTCTTGAGGAGAGATTCAACGAGACCTTGAAGGTCATGATTACAGGCCTTCCTGAGGCCATGAGGCATAAGTGGGATGTCCGCTTGCCATACCTGCTCTTTGTTTACAGAGAGGTACCCCAGAAGGGGGTAGGGTTCAGCCCCTTTGAACTTCTCTATGGGTACCCTGTCTGGGTGACCCTTAAGCATTTATGAGAGGGCTGGGAGAAAGCTCCGAAAGCACCCCCCCCCAGGATGTGGTCAGCTACATGTTGGCCCTCCGCAACCAGATGCAACGCTTCTGAAAAAAGCCAAAAGCAACCTTGAGGCAAGTCAAGAGGTGATGAAACTCTGGTATGACCAGAAGTCCACCCTGGTGGAGTTTCAGCCTGGAGAAGAGGTTTGGGTAATGGAGCCAGTAGAGCCTAGACCTCTCCAGGACCACTGGACTCACCTATTTGAGATCAAGGAGCCTAAGGGGGAGGCCACTTACTTAGAAGATCACCTCCTGTGCCCTAGAAACCCCCTAAGGGTGCTCCATATAAACCAACTGAAGTGTCATTTTGAGAGAATTGAGGTCAGCATGCTTCTGGCGACAGATGAGGGGGTGGAGGAGGAGAGTGAACCTCTCCAGACCTCCTCTCTGCCAAGGAAGATGATGGGTCTGTGGAGGGTGTCAATCTCTCTGACTCCCTGACCCTGGATCAGCGAGGGTACTTCTACCAGTTACTGTAGAAGTACTCCTTCCTATTTTCCCTCACCGCAGGACTCACACACTTGTGTGTCCATGATATTGACACAGGAGACAGTTTGTCAACATCAGGGCAGTGAGCGCTCTACAGGCTACTGGAATGCAAAAACCCAGCACTTCCAAGATAACGTAATTCATGCATTATGCTGATGTGCTGTTGTTTAACCTTTTGCATTGCAGAGTTTAATCCTGAAGACTTATATTCAAGGTGCTTATAAATACTGTTCATTTGCAATGTATTGCTGCAGGCTTTCAGAGTGTGTCAGGGTGTGGTCCCTTTCCAGGGCCTTCTAGAAACTTCCTCTGCAGCATGACTGGGTGTGGTTTGTGGGCTGGGACAAGACTCTATATAAGGGAGCCAGCCCAGCTTCACGTGCTTACTATTCTGAGGTCCCGGTGCAGAGCAGCAGCAACATCCTGTGCTCCTGTTCTGGAGGCCTACTTTGATCTTCCAGGCCTTGCCCTTCACTGTGTTGGTGATCCTTGATCAGGGCGGTAAGATAGAGGTCGGGCTGGGCCCCCGATCCCGTTCTCGAAGGCTTTCGAGTTCTTGGGCCTAATTTTCATGATAAAAGATTTTAACTTGTGCGTGTGAATGTGCGCTTGGCTTTTTCTGGCATTTGCATGCTGATATTCGAATCGGCAAGACGCGCGATTAATTTCCTGTGTTTAACTCGTAGTATTCAGTGTGCGCTACCATTTCTTGGCATTCACATGGTGGCATTCGAATCGGCAAGAAGCGCGATTCATTTCTTCTGCTTAACTCGTGATATTCATTGTGCGCTACCATTTCTTGGCATTCACATGGTGGTTTTCGAATCAGCAAGACGCGCAATTGATTTCTTGTGCTTAACTCATGATATTCATGGGAGCATACCACCACTCCCAGGAGACGATGGCTACGGTCCTGGCCAAGTTTCAGGAGACCCAGCGCATGCAGGAGGAACAGTATTTGGGCTTCAGGGAGGAGCTCAGAACCATCAGCTCCGCCCTGGGCACCATTGTAGGAGTGCCTAAGGACATACAAAAGACTATGAGGGACACTGTGGCGCTCCAAGGGGCCCCTGACACTAGCCTGGACGATGAACTGCCCCCCACCTCTGCCGGCGCTAGTGGACAGGACGCCCCGCCACAGGACCACCACACCAGCACCCCACCCCCTGAAGACGGACAACCACCCCGCAAGCGGTCCCTGAGATCCGACTCTACCATCGCACCCCAACTTAGAAAGGTCATCAACTTATCCTTCAATACCGCGATCTTCCCGGACAGCTGGAAGCACGCGGAAATCCACGCCCTCCTCAAGAAACCCAAGGCAGACCCCAACGACCTCAAAAACTTCCGCCCGATCTCCCTCCTCCCCTTCCCGGCAAAGGTCATCGAGAAGATCGTCAAGACGCAGCTCACCCACCACCTCGAGGACAACTCCATCCTGGACCCCTCCCAATCCGGCTTCAGACGCAACCATAGCACTGAGACTGCTCTCCTCGCCGCCACAGATGACATCTGACAACAAATGGACAACAGAGAAACATCTGCCCTCATCCTCCTGGACCTCTCCGCAGCCTTTGACACAGTTTGCCACCGCACCCTACTTACACGCCTCCACAAAGCTGGAATACAAGACAAAGCCCTCAACTGGATCTCCTCTTTTCTCTCCGGCAGAACACAGAGAGTCCGACTCGCACCCTTCCGCTCCGAAGCCACCAACATCATCTGCGGCGTACCCCAAGGCTCCTCTCTAAGCCCGACGCTGTTCAACGTCTACATGGCCCCCCTCGCACAACTGGCCCGCCAGCACAACCTCAACATTCTCTCCTACGCTGATGACACCCAGCTCATCCTCTCCCTCACTAAAGACCCACTCACCGCCAAAACCAACCTCTACGAAGGTCTGAATTCCATCGCCGAATGGATGAGAAACAGCCGCCTGAAGCTGAATTCCGACAAGATGGAAGTCCTCATCCTCGGACGCACCCCCTCAGCCTGGGACGACTCCTGTTGGCCCACTGCACTGGGACCCGCTCCTAAGCCAGCCAACCACGCACGCAACCACGGCTTCATCGTCGACTCCGCCCTCACCATGTCCAAGCAGGTCAACGCAGTTTCCTCCTCCTGCTACAACACCCTCTGCATGCTCCGTAGAGTCTACAAATGGATCCCGACGGAAACCAGAAAAACGGTGACCTAGGCCCTCGTCAGCAGTAGACTAGACTACGGCAACGCACTCTACACGGGCATCCCAACAAAGGACATCCGACGACTTCAACGCATCCAAAACGCCTCCGCCCGACTGATCCTCGACGTACCCCGCCGATGCCACATCTCCCACCACCTGAAAGACCTCCACTGGATCCCCGTGGACAAGAGGATCACCTTCAAGCTCCTCATCCACGCTCACAATGCACTCTACAACGCCGGACCCGCCTACCTGAACAACAGAATCAACTTCTACGTCCCCTCCCGCCAACTCCACTCTGCCAACCTCTCCCTCGCCATCGTTCCCCACTTTCAGCGCAAGACCTCCGGCGGCAGATCCTTCTCCTACCTCGCAGCCAAGACCTGGAACACCCTCCCCACCCACCTGCGGCAGACCCAAGACCTTCTCACCTTCAGGAGACTACTCAAGACCTGGCTCTTCGACCAATAGCAGCTTCCCCCCGCCCCCCCCCCCCACCCCCCTCAGCGCCTTGAAACCCTAACGGGTACGTAGCGCGCTTTATAAATTTCATGATTGATTGATTGATTGATTGATTGAGATCCAGGAACAGGACTGAGCAAGATGGCTAGACCCCCGCCAGGAAATGAGACCACCCTGATTATCATCCCACTGTCCCACTTTGTCACCCTGTCCATGCTTAAACTGCTCCAGCTCCACTTCCTATGCCTATATGGCCAGTGCACCTGTGAGACTAATAGACTGGACTCTGGCATGGACATTCCTCCACCATCACCCATCACCATTTTGCCACCCCTCCAATAATTAGCACTTCAATAAACACCCTTGAACCACAAAACAATCTGGAGTCAGTCTGTGATTTTGAAAATGTGTATTAGCTATGACAGTGACAAAATGCGTTTTCAAATGTAATGCCAACATATCTATGTCACACATCACAAGTCCATGAAAGATGCAAGCGGATGACACATGTTGGTAACCACACCTGTGAAACCGTAATGGAAATGTACAACTCAGTTACCAAATACTGCTTCAAATTGACAGACAGGATAGAGGCAGAAGTGTGAAAGTGAATGTAATAGTAGAAAAATTGTTCTCACCTGTGTGTCACTGGAAATATTGCTGGATGACTGACTCCCTGTTGTCTATGTCTTCTTCCTCAGCTTCCTCCTCATCACTGTCCACAGGCTCCACAGCAGCCACAACACCGTCATCTGGACCATCCTCCTGCAGAAAAGGCACCTGGCGTCGCAAAGCAAGATTGTGAAGCATCGAGCAGGCGATGATGATCTGGCACACCTTCCTTGGTGAGTAGAATAGAGACCCACCTGTCATATGGAGGCACCTGAACCTGGCCTTCAGGAGGCCGAAGGTGCGTTCGATCACCCTCCTAGTCCGCCCATGGGCATCATTGTAGCGTTCCTCTGCCCTGGTCCTGGGATTCCTCACTGGGGTCAATAGCCATGACAGGTTGGGGTAACCAGAGTCCCCCAATATCCACACACGTTGCCTCTGGAGTTGACCCATCACATACGGGATGCTGCTATTCCGCAGGATGTAGGCGTCATGCACTGAACCAGGGAACATAGCATTTACCTGGGAGATGTACTGGTCTGCCAAACATACCATCTGTACATTCATGGAATGATAACTCTTCCGGTTCCTGTACACCTGTTCACTCCTGCTCGGGGGGACCAGAGCTACATGGGTGCCATCAATAGCACCTATGATGTTGGGGATATGTCCCAGGGCATAGAAGTCATCTTTAACTGTAGCCAAATCCTCCACCTGAGGGAAAACTATGTAGCTCCTCACGTGTTTCAGCAGGGCAGACAACACTCTGGACAACACGTTGGAAAACATAGGCTGGGACATCCCTGATGCCATGGCCACTGTTGTTTGAAATGATCCACTTGCAAGGAAATGGAGCAATGATAGCACCTGCACTTCAGGGGGTATTCCTGTGGGATGGCGGATTGGTGAGATCAGGTCTGGCTCCAACTGGGTACACAGTTCCTGGATTGTGGCACGGTCAAACCTGTAGGTGATGATCAAATGTTGCTCCTCCATTGTTAACAGGTCCACCAGCGGTCGGTACACCAGAGGATTCCGCCATCTCCTCAAATGTCCCAGCTGACGGTGCCTAAGAAGGACAACAGCGACCACAGATTCAACAAATTCTCAGGTATGTACCCACGGCTACACAGAACACGACACCAAATACAATACTCTTCCTGTATGTGTGTTGAGTGTAGGTCTAGGTATGTGTGACGCAGTAGTAAATGAAGCCATGTGGGCCCCTGTAATGGCGGCTGCCGGACCTCTAAACTGGGACAATGGGATGTGAGGTAACTGCGCTGGCGTTGTACACCGTCACGGTAGGCGGTCGTAGACCGCGGCGCAATGCTGCATTGGTTAACATTGGACCCTATGGGTCCCAGGAGCCAATGATGAATTGCGCCGGCAGTGATGATACGCACCGCCGCGGATGTCACCGCCGCAGACATCACCGCCATTTTCTATCTGTTCAATCACTCGATACCTGATCTTCGACAGGAGAGGACCTACACTGCAAGTGCTGCTGTGACCTCGGTCTGGAAGAGACAATGGCTGCTGAGTCTGGGGAAAGGGCCCCTGCCTTCACTGCTCAGGAGTTGGAGAAGCTCGTGGACGGGGTCCTCCCCCAGTACACGCTACTCTACGGTCCTCCAGACCAACAGGTGAGTACACTGTGAGCATGCTGTATGGGCAATGACTGTTTGGAGTGGTGTGGATGGAAGATATGGGGGGGGGAGATGAGGCCTGCATGATCGGACGGTGAGTGTATGTGCGTCAGGGCAAGGGTGGGAACGTGGGACAATGACTGTGACGGTCCGGACTGTACCTTCGCCGCTGGAGCAAGA
Organism: Pleurodeles waltl; assembly: GCF_031143425.1. Taxonomy (NCBI): domain Eukaryota; kingdom Metazoa; phylum Chordata; class Amphibia; order Caudata; family Salamandridae; genus Pleurodeles; species Pleurodeles waltl. The sequence goes on along the minus strand of NC_090445.1, from coordinate 774,460,313 downwards.
AAACGGCAGAGGCCCAGCTGGGGATGCCCTCCCAACATGGGAGGGGTGCCCGTCACACCATGACCCCCTGATGTTCCGGATCCTGGCAGTGCAGTATCCAGAGTTGGATGGGAGCTTGAGTGAATCACAGCAGCCACAAGGGGGTGAGTACACTCTCATTCAGCTGACTCTGCGTGCATTGGAGGTGTCTGGGTGGGGGAGGTGGGCAGTGGGTTCCCCTAGGCTAGGGCGAGCTTTGTAGGCAAGGACCCTTTGTGAGGCAGGCTAAGTGGCACCCCATTCCCACCAGTGGTAAGAGCCATCTGCACCTAGTCAGGCTCCTGTGACTTCCATGTGTGCAGCAATCGGGCATAGGCCATGTACCCATGTCCCTGTGATTAATTAGGGAACTCTAAGTGCATAGCGTAGTGCAGAGGGCTGCTGTGTCTGTGGTGTCCGCCGACGGTAGCGGTATTGTATGCACTGAACATGTCTTTCTTCTTTCTTCCCCCCCCCTTTTTGTGGTCTCCCTGTTATTGTATGCATTAGCATCATCAGGCAGAGGAGCTGTGCCACCGGAGCAGGAGGGAGCTGCATCCCACATGGCCCTGGAGGGCCAGACAACGGATTTTGAATTCACCAGTGGGACGGGGGGCGAGGGGAGCTCCACAGCGGGGACAGGAGCTGAGACCAGTGACACCGACTCCTCCTCTGATGGGAGATCCCTTGCGGTGGGGGGCCCCTCTGTGCCCACCGCATCTACAGGTAAAGCCGCCACCCCCCTACCAGCACCGCCCTCCCTGCAGCCCCTCAGTGTGTGTCCCGTGCCCGCTCACCCAGGAGGGTCGGCATCTCCTTCGCCCCAGGCACCTCAGGCCCTGGCCCAGTCAGCCCTGCTGCCCTCAGTGAGGAGGCTATTGACCTCCTGAGATCCCTCACTGTTGGGCAGTCTACCATTCTGAATGCCATCCAGGGTGTAGAGAGGCAGTTGCAACAGACAAATGCATACCTGGAGGGCATTCATTCTGGCCTGGCAGCCCAACAGTGAGTATTTCAGTCTCTGGCCTCTGCACTGATGGCAGCCATTGTCCCTGTGTCCAGGCTCCCCCCTCCAACTTCCTCCACCCAGACCCAATCCACAGCACCTCAGCGTATCCCAAGCACACCATCAGACCAGCAGGCACACACCTCAACACACAAGGGTGGCTCTGGCAAACATAAGCACCACACATCCCACAAGCACTCACACAAGCATTATACCCATGCACACATAGCAACATCCACTGCCTCCACTGTGTCCCCCTCCTCCACGTCTCCCTCCTCCCTCCCAGTCATGTCTCCACTCACATCTGCATGCACTACATCTTCAGCCACTACCTCCATCACCAGCACGCCCATCACCACACACCGCTCACGTGCACTCACCACCCCCACTACCATTCACACATCCCCTGTGTCCTCTAGCAGTGTGTCTGTGAGCCCTCCTCCCAAAGTACACAAACGCAGTCACACACCAACCCAACAGCCATCCACCTCACGACAGCTTCCAGCCTATGCACCGTCACCCAAAGACAGCAAACAAACAGCTCCCACAACCACTACCTCTTCCTCCACTCTCAAACCCCCTCCATCTACCCGTTCCAGTGTATCTAAAAAACCTTTCCTCTTAAATGTTGACCTCTTCCCTACATCTCCCACCGTCCGTCCCCTAGGGCCCGCCTTTCCTTGTCCCATCCCAGCACCTCAGCTACCACATCATTGGGCACAGTGGTGCCAGCAATACCTGAGCGAGACCAAGGACATTCCCTCACCTCCAAAACAGAAAACTTTGCCCACATCCCGGAGGGAGAAGGCCAAAACACCTGCCACCAAGGGCTCAGGCAAGACAATTGTGGGGAATGGCAAGACAGCTGCGCCACCATCCAAGGCGGGGAAGGGCCTGAAGAATAAAGGCAAGTCAACGTCACCGCCAACCTGCACGGCCCAGATACTGAGCCCTTCACCAGCACCGCAGACACTGTGCCCTTCAGCAGCACCGCATTCAGTGAGCCCGCCACCAGCACCTCCACTACTGACACCGCCGCCAGCACCGTGGTCAGTGATCCAGCCACGAGCACGGCAGTAAGTGAGCCAGCCACTAGCACGGCAGTCAGGGAGCCAGCCACCAGCATGGCAGTCAGTGAGCCAGCCACCAGCACTGCAGTCAGTGAGGCCGCCACCAGCACCGCCGCCACAATGACCGCCGAAAGCACTGCCGCTAATGACACCACCGCCAGCCCCGCCAGCGGACCCCCGACAACCTGAGCCAGTGGCACCACCGCAGACATGGCCGCCATCCCCAGTGGTCATTCAGACGTGGCTAGTGGTCAGTTCCAGGGGCCTGGGAAGCTTCCATGTTGCCCCACCTTCAGTGGACTGTCACATCCACTACCTCAGTCCTTGGCAGGATGAAGCACTCTGGGCACAAAGGCCCCTTCAGAACCAGTGGAGAATATCATCCACTTCATCAGTCTTTAGCAGGATGAAGCACTCTGGGCACAAAGCCCCCTCCAGAACCAGTGGAGAATCTCATCCACTACCTCAGTCCTTGGCAGGATGAAGCACTCTGGGCACAAAGCCCCCTCCAGAACCAGTGGAGAATCTTATCCACTACCTCAGTCCTTGGCAGGATGAAGCACTCTGGGCACAAAGACCCCTCCAGAACCAGTGGAGACTGTTTTCCACTTGAGAGGCTGTGGCTTTGCACTCCCCAGGATAAATCAGGGGGCAACCCACCCACTGAAGAGACTTAAGAGACTGTGGCTTTGCACTCTCCGGATAAAGCAGTGGGCAAACCACCCACTGGAGAGACCTGAGAGACTGTGGCATTGCACTCACCAGGATAAAGCAGTGGGCAAACCACCCACTGGAGAGACTTGAGAGACTGTGGCTTTGCACTCCCCAGGATACATCAATGGGCATGGAGCCCACTCGTGGAGCTGGCGTCGTGCACTCATCCAGCTGAGGTGTCCCCCTTCCCTTCCCCCTGAGGTGCCTGTTTTATTTTCATCTGATGCCCCTGCAGTGTTCTCCCCGTTTCGATCGGGTATCTTGTGTGGGCCTCGCCCATGCATTTTGGGCCCAGTGGTCCACGGACTATATAGGTGCAGTACCTGGACTTGAATTCTTGGTGTACATATTTGTTTATAGTGTATATAAATTTTGGACTAATGGATGTTTATTGATTACAACAGTTACAATCAATTCCTTTTGTCATTGCGTTCTTCCGGGGGGTCTGGGGGGTGTAAATGTAATGTTTCAGCATGTATTGGTGTGTGTTGTTGTGGGTGAGGTGGGGATGGGGGTTTTGCGTGTTGCATGTGTGTGTCACTCTCTTTTCCCTCCCCCCTCCCCTGTGTTGTAGGTGCAGTACTCACCGTGGTTGTCGCCGCCGTTGGTTGTGCTCCTGGTAGAGGAGCAGGAAGACTATCGCAGGGAGTATTTGGATTTCAGGGTCCATGGCATCCTGGTTCCTCCTGGGGTGTGTAGAGGTGAGTGTTTTCCCTTCCAAGTCCTGTTTCCGCCGTGTTTTTGTTCGCGTTGAATCTGCCCCGGAAAAGGTGGCGGATTGGCCTGTCATAATAGTGTGGGCGGTACATTGTCTTCCACCTGTCTGTTGGCGGTGACCGCCATGCTGTTTGTTTGTACCATCGTGGCGGTCTGAGTGTTAAAGTGGCTGTCTATGCTGGTGGTTTCCGCCATGGTCATAATTCCATTTTTTTTTACCGCCGCTTTACCACTGACCGCCAGGGTTGTAATGAGGGCCTTAATCTCTTGAGGAAACTCCTTGTGAGCCGAAAATTGATGCACAGCCGAACAGGAACGACACAGCCCGACTTCCTGACTGAAGATTCGATGCAGCACATGCCTTGCGGCTGAAAATGCGACAAACAGCCTACCAGATTGATGCACAGCCGAACCGGAACGACGCAGCCTGACTTCCTGAGTGAAGAATCAACGCAGCACCTGCCATGCATCAGAAAATTCTAGGCATCGCCTATCGGATCGACGCAATGCCTACAACTTCTTTCCGTGCACCCAAGATTTTCCCTGCATCGTCCTTGGGCGTCAAAAAGATCCCTGCATCTCAGTGAGGAACCAAGACTGCGTGCTGGAAAGCCCCTTGCAGCATGATAAAAAATCACAAATCGTCAGTGCCGTGCCGGAAATTCTGACGCACACCCTATTCTTTCATGCATCTTCTCCTATGCGGTCTTTGTGCATGTTATTTTTGACGCAAACCAGGTAGTTGGGTGATCAAGAGACAATTGTTGATTTCTAAGATTTAAGCCTCTTTTTAATCTTGCAAAAGTGATATCTCAACTTGTGGTCATTTAATCTTTATCATTTTGACCTTAATTTAACCAGATAAATATCAAATATTTTGTTAAACCTGTGCAGTGTATTTTTGTGGTGTCTTCACTGTGTTCCTGTATGATTTATTGCACAAATACTTCACATATTGCCTTCTAAGTTAAGCCTCACTGCTCAGTGCCAAGCTACCAGAGGGTGGACACAGGATAATTTGGATTATATGTGACTTACCCTGACTAGGATTGTGTTCCCTATTTTGACAAAGGTGAATACCTCTGCCAACTAGAGACCCCATTTCTAACACTAATACAATACAATTGTTAAAAAAGAGTGAAAAAGACTCCATAACACATTCTATAATACTCATACACCCAACTACAGTCCTAGGCACACATTAGATGACTTAGAGGTCAAAGTAGGTGTAATTGATGCTTATTCAAAAATTTAACAAACTATGTTTTTCAATAAATATTTTGCCGGAGGATGGGTAACCACAAACAGAGGACTGTGCTATGTAACCTTGGAGTAGTGACTCATGGCTGAAAGCTTTTTGGGGTGGTGGTTGCTGCCCTTGCCTACTTATGGTTGTCAGCATTTGTAGCTATACAATACTGGGCCCACATTGGGTTAATGTCCAGGTGGTGCTCTGCAAGCAGATGGGATGGTGGGAGAGTAGGTTGTATGTAAAGAGAACAGGTGAGTTTGTTAGGGTGTTGGTCCTGAAGGTAGTTGTTGACTCTCATCCCCCTAAAGCATGCAATATCACAGTGCATCCTCAACACTAGGACATTTCCTGGGTGAAACTTCACAATGTCTTGGAGGCTTTTGTCTATGCTCTCCAGGACACTTTCTCATTCACCCTTGGGAGGCCTTACAGGTGGCTGTAAGGGTGTCCTTAATTTCACAAATCTCACACTGCACAGAGGACTCTTGTTGAAAAAACAGACTCCTGACACCACAGCATTTGCAATTTCTGTTAGGAGTTTCACCTTGGTGGATGGATTGAAGAGGTGAGATAAGATAAATGCCTGCAATCGGAGGAGTGGTTAGAGAGGAGCCATGAGCAGCTCTAAAGAACATGAATGGCGTTTTAACTGGAACCTACTGATTTGAAATCCGGATGATTACCTTAGGAGAAGACTACTGGCAAGCAGTGAAAGTGAAAGTGTCATCTGGCAAACAGTCTTCTCTTCCTGTGCTGTAGTAGAGGTAACAGTATTATAGCGTGCAGAAGGATTGGGTTTCCTCCCAATATTACACGGTATCTCTGATCATACATGGGATCATCTGTAGACTGTTTGTACGCAGGACTTGCAAAGCAAGGGAAATGACACTTGCTGCTTTGACATTTGTAGGTGTGTTGAGACAACAACAGGGCATGTTGTGCTCTTAAAAGTGAAGATGACATTTTAGTAGAGACATATGGAATGTGACACTGATATGATCAACTATCAGTCTTTTGGTTTGGCCAATTGACATGCAAAAAGATAGTGTCCTACCTGGCAAAATCAAAGATGCTTGCTGCATGGAAAGACCTCTTGATATTAGTTGCATACTCACATTCCACATGGATGTGTGTGGACTAATATCCCTTGAAATAGCAGCTGCACAAAAGAGTAATAAAAAGCTCTAAAAATCTGAAAGTATGACTAAGGATGGCTGTGGTAGAGCAGTAACTAGGTGATACGTATGGCTCTAATTGTAGCAGATGGATATATCATATTCCTTTCACATGAGCAAAATGATGAATGGCCAGGCATTTGTTAGAAACGATAAAGGACTCAAGTAAATGCAAACAATATTTTACCTGATCAACATTTGGTGAGGTCTCAAATGCTAATTGCAGGATATCCTCTAATGTGTTGTGCAACATGCTGATTAAGGGGTCCTTACTGTTTTATAGAATTGCATTTTCACTAGCCACACAATTATACATAGATAAAGATGCCTTGGCTACTATCAATGAATATGGCTATTGACTTATTAAGTGAGCTTTGCAACTTTTCTCATGCCTGATCTCCGACCACTTAGTGCATCCAGCACTGTAAGAGAGGAGATGGTAGTATTTGGTTGAGTGACTACAATAAAGCACCTACAAAGGAGATAAAGGCATGCATGGGTTGAGAATCATCTAGCACTAATCGTGTACAACATATTATGAGTACATTGTTTGGCCATGGCCAGACAAGATACATTTATGAAGGAATGGTGCTATGACAATAAAAGATTGATGCTGCTCAAGGTGTGATTGTGACATTGATGCAGTGAGGCAAACCTGGCTGGATGGTAGTGGTTCCTAAAGGTACATGTCCTGGTTGTAGCAGGAGATTTTCTTGCTTCACTGTCTGGAGTAACATACCAAACATTGGGACTGTAAAAGGAAAGCTCTAAAGCCTCATTATTATTATTTTATTTATAAAATCTAAAGGAAAGGCTCGGTATGAGTGACAAGTGAATGAAATGTACATGAATGGAGGGTGGAGGTTTGTGCTGTTTGAGACATGAGTGAAGAGATAGAAACTAGTTGAACAATAGATATTGTTTTCTTACCTGACCTTATCTTGAGATTCCCTGGATCAGGCAAGATAAATAGTAGGTCTACAGTCAAGAGGATTCATTCAGTGATAGTATATATATATGCAGGACATGTAGTTCCCAGAAAGTTGCCTATAATTGTATGCGCCTATTATTAATGTTTGTCAGCTGTGTGTGAATCCACTTGTAGCTAATGTTAACTCTTCTTCATTTATAGTTGTGCATGTCATGGACAACAATATATGTTGCATGGAACTATATATTTAAATGTATATCTAAAATATGCCTGTAATAACTTAACTGTAGTAACTTTACTGTTGTAATTCTAGGAATATGTGTGTACTCCATGCCCCCCACTATTGAAATTTGAGAAATATGTGTGTACTCCATGCCCCCCACTTCTATAAGGAAATATGCAAGACATATTCATACTAATAGGCAATAAAATCCAACATGGTTTGGTGAAGTGCATCCTGTTGGACATTTCCACCGAGGTGCAGGTAGAAATCTATGTGTGTGGACATCTTCGCATGTAAATTTCCCTACAGGAACAGGCACTGTAATGAAAACGATTATTGAAATATGCACCTGTTTGTTATTTATGGCTCTCATTGAAAGAAATTAGCGTAAACATCAGATACTAACTTAGATTATTCACTGCAACTGTGTCACATCAGTGGTGAAACAAAAGTTGTAGCATCTCAAAGAGTTTAAGGCTGGGCTAACCAAGCTTTTAAAGAAACTGTCTCTCTTCTCCAATGGAGATCAAAAAGAACATTTAAAGTGGGGAAGGAGAGGCCAGCTTTAGGGGGTGATGTAGCAGGAAGCCAGAATGTGTGGATGTCAAGAAACCAGGTGCCTCATTCCCAAGCCCCTTGCTCTGCTGCTGTGTCATTTTATTTTTACACAGCACTGGCGCTAGCAGTGCACTACAATGGTCCATATTTACAAACTAATGCCTTGGGCTCAAGGGATTAGTTTGCAAAGCCCTGCGTCACATTATACCTGTTCCAGGTATAATGTATGCAAGGTATGCATTGCCACAGAAAAAGCCACATAGAACTGATACAGTGATAATTACATTTTTTTACTGAGTCACCCTATGACTTCACGGCATCAAAATGTTACCAGCTGCTCAGACCAGGCGTAAATGTGATGCAGGGCTTTTTCCAATGGGACTGGCTCAAGCAATCTGATGCATCGATGACCATTCACCAGTTTCTTGTAACTGAGGCCCCAGGTTTTCTAAACTTCCAATGCGAGTGGCAAGGAAGCGGCAGGTGGGTAATAATAACATATAAACTAGCATAATGCGACATAACATAGTATTGTGCAAGGGCGATGTGAATAACTGAACTGGTTTTTCACCTTGGAGTTCTGCCTGATATTAGAGTCAACAATTATTGTCTATTTGATGTCACTTAGAAACCATTGGTGAAAAATATCCCTATTAGTCACGGTTATCCATCTATAATTCTACTTATGAAAAAAATTGAAGAATTAAAGGAAACTGCACAAAGTCACGTAGCTTTTATTATGCTCACATATATTTGCAATTGTGGGCCCCTTGAAACAAGCGCCCCCTTTTAGTCCTATTCACGGGCAATCAACACCTATTGAAATACTCGAGAAGGGTTTGACGTCAAATCAGCTGTGTTGTGAACCTGCTAATACCTTTCTCTTTTCAAAGGTTCTGAGGACCTCACACATTTCAGTCGTTTTCAGTGATTGTAATCAGCAGCAATTGAACTATTAATCTCGAAGGCCAATTTGTATGTTGTTCACTGATGTCAAGTACTGTTTAGTGGTCTAATTTCAGTTCAACAAATCTTTGCTCAAGGGCTCTTCAGAGGACTTTTTCACTTCTATGTTTCAAATCTGCGATGGAGGGACTTTTAACAAATGAAATGGCGAAATAAGTAGTAGACAACAAGATACATTGTAAATAGTATAAGTAGCTTTGCTAGTTAAATACCTTTAGTATTCAATTTAGTCACTGCAATATACACGCATTGACGCGAAATAGAAAGATTAATGCAGAAAGCAGTGCGACAGAAACACTTCATTATTAGTTATCATGAGATGTCTTTCTAAATGTGACTTTGAAAGATACAAAAGTTGTCATGTCCATTCGCATATATTGTTGTTTTCTCAAACAACCAAGTAGGTATTTTATTGCGAAATACTGACTGAGGGTCACAAAGATCGTGCGCTCTGAAAAGAAGTCTGGCGCTTACAAATCTATTTAATTCATTATTATACTATACATTTTTCTACGGCACCATCTCACTATGGGGTATCAGTGCGCTTTAAAACGAAACAAACTGTTAAAATGGAGGACTTGGTTTGTAAAACAAACGATGGAGGTAGATGTATTGAAATTAACAACGAAACGTTAAGCATTTAGCATCATAACAAGGTGGAGGGGAGAAAGGGTGAGCGAAGACAAGATAGTGTTTGACGAGAAAATGAAAGGAAACAGTGACAAGGCATAGGCAGAGATAAAGCGAGGAGAAGATCAAAGTGGGAAAGGCGCTGTAGGAATTACAAAATGGAAAAAAGGTGGGAGATCGCAGTACTTTAATAGAAACATTTCCGTTTCTTAAAACATAAGTGGGTCTTTTTTATTTTTTTAATTTTATTGGACACACAACGGTATAAGATTTCATCACAAAAAAACATCATGATCAATACATAAATCTCAAATATCCGTTAGTAACATTTTTTATACACAGAGTAGAAAAATATTCATGTGAAAAAAGCGGGAAAATTCATTAGTAGCTTGGTTTTTTTACCAGTCCACTCTCAGGGCCCTGAAGCCATGAGCACAATGGTGCCCAAATTTTGGAACCTTTTTTCCTAGCTGCGACACCCTTTATACTATATAAACAGTATTCCAGATGATATGCAGATAAGAGAGGTGTAATCCATTGATTCCAAGACGGAGGATCAGATTCCCGCCAATCAGACGCAACACATCCACGTAATACAGACATTGCCAAGAACAAAAAATATCTTGATTGGTTCTTACAGACAAACTCATCAACCCCCAGCAACGCCAGTTGAGGTGTTAAATTAATATTCTGTTTCAAAACTTTCTTAAAAAATTCAGATATTTCATTAATAGGCCTTGACAATTTCCCGCAATTAATAAACATATGGCAAAGATCTGCCTCCAAGCTTCCACATCACAGACAGGTGTTGCCCACTCTTTTTCCCCAGCTAGCAATCTTGGCCGGTGTATAATATAAGTTATACAAAACCATGTAATGCTGGGCTTGTGGGCCGGCCGACAATAAGACATTCTGAGCCATGTCCATGGATTCAAAAACTGTAGACTCATTAGCGCCTACCCGCTATTCCCATTTCTTAACAAGCAGTGCCACATCATCCTGTACTAGATCTAGAAGGAGCGGGTACAAGTTCCTAATAGTACAGCCTCTGGGTTTACCCACAGCCTCCATCAGCTTGATCCTACCCCTGCATGGGCTGTGTTTAAAGGTAGATAATAAAAAAATCCTAATCTGCAAAAACTTTAAAAAGACTCTGCTGTCTAAGACAAACTCTGCATTTAAATCCTCAAATGTCTTTATATGACCTCCCTCGAAAAAAAGTCCCCCACTTTCTGAATCCCGCGACTAGCCCATTCTATACAATACCTATCTTTGAAGATCTCTGGAGACATAAGTGTGTTCCAGAGCGGTGTGTAGTAGCAAACCCGCCCTATCCCTATCTTGAGCTTGACCTGCACCCATACCTTAAACGCAGATCTGATCGTTTTGAATTTAACCTTCCTGTAGTAGCTAGGTTCTAAAATTCGTAGGAAGACTGCCTCCATACCCAAAATGAGTGTATAGATTGAGGGAAGAGTATCTTGCATGGTTCTATCCATAAAATATAGTGTCTGTGCATATAGTAATACAGCCGCCAGATAATTTGAAATCAGGGAGCGCCCATCCCCCCTCTCCCTTGGAAGCATTAAAAAGCGAAAAGCCCGGCGTGCTTTGGTGTAAGACCATATAAAATTACCAGTCAGCCCTTCCAATTGTTTAAACCATTCCTGCCCAATATCTAATGGTATAGTTCTAAAAAAGTATAGCACTTTAGGTAGAAGGTTCATTTTAATCACATTACAGCGTCCCATCAATGAGAGATGCAAATTATTGATACAGTACAGGTCCTTCTTGGCCTTTGCTAAAACCGGGGCCAGGTTTACAACTACTATCTCATCTCGGTTAGCCTTCAGCTTGGCTCCTAGGTATTGGACCTGAGTCTTTTTGCGCTCATCCTCAAAAACTGTCCAGCCATTAACTCATATTTGACATTTAGGGCCCTATTGATACTTTTTGGTGCAAAACTGCACTAATGCAGTTTTGCACCAAAAGGTTTTGCACCGGCTTGCACCATTTTTTAGCACCAGCTGGGCACCGTATTTATGGAATGGTGCAAGCCGGTGCAAAGGGAAGGCTAGCGTAAAAGAAAATGACGTTAGGCAGGTTAGAGTAAAAATAAATGACTCTAACCAGATTGGTGTCATTTTTTGACGCTAAGGGGCATATTTATACTCTGCTTGCACTGAATTAGCGTCATTTGTTTAACTCTAATTCAGTGCAAAACTAACTCCATATTTATACTTTGGTGCTAGACCCGCCTAGCACCAAATTTATGGAGTTAAAGTCATTTTTTGGAAGTGGAAACCTACCTTGCCTTAATGAGATGCAAAGTAGGCGTTCCCATGCACAAAATGACTCTATGGCCTTAACACCATATTTATACTCCCATGCAAAAATGGTGCAAGGGCGGGAGGAGGGGTCAAAAATTAAGCTTTGCGCCATTTTTTAAAGCCTAGGTCAGGGCAGGTGTTAGGGGACCTGTGGGCCTATTTCCATGGTGGAACACCATGGAAATAAGCCCACAGGTGCCCTCTCCAGGCCCCAGGGGCACCCCCACCCACCAGAGGGACTGCGGAGGATGGGGGACCCCATCCCAGGTAAGTACAGGTAAGATTGCATTTTATTTTTGAAAGTGCCATGGGGGGCCTGAAATGGGCCCCCATACATGGCACATGGTGCAATGGCCATGCCCAGGGAACCTTTGTCCTCTGTGCTGGCCATTGGGGTGGTGGGCATGACTCCTGCCTTTTCTAAGGCAGGAGTCAAGTGGCATGGTAGGTTTAGCACCATAAAATGACGCTAATCTGGTTAGAGTCATTTTTTTTTACTCCAACCTGCCTAAAGTCATTTTTGGGTGCTAAACCCTTTACTTCTATACTGCCAGCCCAACCCGACTAAAGTCATTTTCTTTTTACTCTAGCCTACCCTTTGCACTGGCTTGCACCATTCCATAAATATGGTGCCTGGCTGTTCCACAGAAATGGTGCAAGCTGGTGCTAAACTGTTTGGTGCAAAACTGAGTTAGTGCACTTTTGCAGCAAAAAGTGTTGTCTGTTTGACACCTGCAGATTATCATGTCTTTTTAGGATGCACTGTGACCTGTTTAACTGTACCATCATGCACTTGGGTTTCAGTTTTTTTTAATTGTTTCCAATTACCGTTTGCACCTGTCACCTGCAAGGCCTCTTTTCCATTGTATGGAACATGTGAATTTTCCCCAAGTTCATTGGAATATTCCATGTTTCCCTGTGGGACACATGCCTTTGGAAAACAATTTTCTTCCAGCATAAAAGCCCACTATGAACCTACATTGGCGCTTGGCCTTGTTCCAGTCCTGCACAAGCATCATCCCTGCAGTCACTTCCTGAGTTGCCCGGAACATCGAGGGGGGTGATTCCGACCCCGGCGGTCCTTGACCGCCAGGGCCGGGGTCGGCGGGAGCACCGCCAACAGGCTGGCGGTGCTCCTAAGGGCATTCTGACCGCGGCGGTATGGCCGCGGTCAGAAACGGAAAACCGGCGGTGTCCCGCCGGTTTTCCGCTGCCCTGAGGAATCCCCCACGGCGCCAGGAACAGGATGGCGGTGAGGGGTGTCGTGGGGCCCCTGGGGGCCCCTGCAGTGCCCATGCCAATGGCATCTGCACTGCAGGGGCCCTCATAAGAGGGCCCCACTTTGAATTTCAGTGTCTGCTTAGCAGACACTGAAATTCGCGACAGGTGCTACTGCACCCATCGCACACCTTCCACTCCGCCGGATCCATTCGGAGCCGGCTTCCTCGTAGAAGGGTGTTTCCCACTGGGATGGCGGGCGGCCTTTTGGCGGTCGCCCGCCAGCCCAGTGGGAAACCCAGAATGACCGCTGCGGTCTTTTGACCGGGGTACGGTCTTCTGGCGGTTCCCGCTTGGCGGGCGGCTCCCGCCGCCCGCCAAGCTTGGAATGACCCCCCTAGCACTCTTTTCTTCCAAGCCTTCCTTATGATCCTGTGTTCCTGGGTCCTGCAATGCTTCTAGTGTCTTCCTGCATGATCTATAATTCTGCCTTCTTTTGAGTTTCTTGCACCGTAGCCTCCTGTCGTTTTTGCATTTCTGTTAAAGTACTGGACAAGACTACGTACATTCCCCTCAGGTTAGTGCACACTAATCCATAGGCTAGCAGATAGTTCAAAGACTCATTCCTATGAAGGCATGAGCACGTCTTTGGACATTGTTTGAGTATTGACCTCCATAAGACCCAGAGTTCTGGACTCTTTCATTGCAGCACTTTGAACTTTATTGTACCCGACCTGAAAGTTTGCTACTGTTTTCTTGTCAACTTGTATCTAGTATTTTGAGAGAAATTTCTAGAGGTGAAGTTGTATCGGAGTTAGAATCTAAACCTTGTATGTTCCAGGGCACCAGAAAACTCCAGTTTATTCTTGAAATGGTTCCTGCTCTCTCAGGCAGTATTTTTAATGAAGTCTCTATGTATACCTTATCATGTAAACATTTGCCACAATATTTTTAATTGAGAACCGGTGGGTAACGTTGCTTCTTGTTGTTTCTAGTACTCTGCTCCTGCATAAGAGTAAGGAGGTCCAGGGAGTCCCAAACCTACTAGGCTGTGCGCAAGACAGCAGAGCAGTTCCCGGTAGTGACCCGTGTTAATGTTTGCTTGTTTATCCCTTTCGCCCCTTCCCCTTGGAGGCAGTAGGTGAATAAGGGTTGACCTTGCCCTTGCTCAGTGCCTGCATTGGGAGGGATTGGAGATTCAGCACCTTCTCCGCAGTTGGAACCAGGTGAGAACGTAAAAGACGGGATGATCCATCTTGGCAGGATGACTGGGAGGAGCTACACCCATCCCATTTATAATTCACAGAACTCTGCCTCACATGCACACAAAGGAATCTGACACCAACCCTGCCTTGTGTTTTTGTTATCCTGGACTTCTTGGAACCTTGACAGAGGAAGGGAATTACTTTCCAGAACCAGTTGTGAGGGTAGCATAGGGAATCACCACACTCAGAGGCTGGCACCACCTATAAATACTGGACCTCCCAAGACACATATGGGTACACGTCTGAACCTGTAGACTTTGCAGAAGAAGGACTGCTCTACCACCAGAGGACTGTCCTACTGCTACCAGCTGCTGCTTAAGGACTGCCTTGTTGTCTGAGAAGAAATACTGGACCTATTTACCCTAATCTCAGCTGAACATGAGCACTGCCAAGGTTGGTTTACTTACTTCCTGTTTGAGTTACAGGAACAACACAAGCTCCGAAGCTCAAACTTCTCACCTGCCCTGCAGTAACTGGAAATGCCTTGACCTGCCACTGGACCTACCTGAGCCCTGCTGCTCTCATCTGCTGGAGTGAGTCCACATCATCAAGAGGTGCCCCCCCAAGTCATTAACACTTGACTAACATCAGAGTGTACTCCTCCCTGCTTAACTCAAAAAATCGCTGCGTGATGCACCTTGACGAAGTACCTGGAATCGCATCCCTCACTGTTCCTCATTGGAACCAACAGAGCACAATGTGACGCCTCGTGTCAAGGGCAACGGTACAATTCTTAGCAAGACTGACTGGGTCCCTGTATGCGGCCCATGATTCATTGCATTTGGGCTGAACTTGTGACTTTGTCCTGGACCAGTGCAACCAGATGACCTCATTCGGCACTTGGGCGGTCATTCCAACCGCGCATGCGGTTACCGCCGAATGACCGCACCGCGTTCAAAAGACCGCAGCGGCCATTCTGGCTTTCCCGCTGGGCCGGCGGGCGACCGCCAAAAGGCCGCCCGCCGGCCCAGCGGGAAAGCCCCAGCAACGATGAAGCCGGCTCCGAATGGAGCCGGCGGAGTTGCTGGTGTGCGACGGGTGCAGTGGCACCCATCGCGATTTTCAGTGTCTGCTTTGCAGACACTGAAAATCATTATGGGGCCCTGTGAGGGGGCCCCTGCACTGCCCATGCCAGTGGCATGGGCAGTGCAGGGGCCTCACGACACCCGTTTCCGCCATCCTGTTCCTGGCGGTATTTACCGCCAGGACCAGGATGGCGGGAAGGGGGTCGGAATCCCCATGGCGGTGCTGCAAGCAGCGCCGCCATGGCGGATTCCTTGGGCCAGGGGTAAACCGGCGGGAAACCGCCGGCTGCCCTTTTCTGACAGCGGCTTTACCGCCGCGGTCAGAATGGCCCTGGAAGCACCGCCAGCCTGTTGGCGGTGCTTCCGCGGTCCCCGGCCCTGGCAGTCATGGACCGCCAGGGTCGGAATGACCCCCTTGGTGTTTCTAATAGCTCTTTTCACTTAAAACTTTGAAATTACATGCCTTTGTTTCTATTGATTGAATTTTGGTCGCTCTGGTATCATTTCATTTATTTGCATTTACTATATTTTTCTAAATTAATTTGGTGTTTTTCTTGTGTCATGTTTTCACCTTATTACTGATTGTGTGCTGCAAAAATACTTAACACATTGCCCTTAAGTTAAGCCTGATTGCTTTGTGCCAGGCACAGGTTAATTCAGTGACCTTTTGTGTTTCACCCTGTAAAGGCTTGTGGTTGTTTCCTGAGTGGGGCCTAAACCAATAACTAGTTTTCTTACAGTCCCTTGTAAGGATTAAACATGAGATGGGTAAGAGTCTGAGGTTTTTATTGAAAGCCTTGGTCTCAATTTCCCTTACCATAACCCTCAGGTAAGTAGATGTTTTGTTCCTACCACAAACCTCTATTGCCATCTCCCCGATGCTCAAACCACTCAGCATGCCTCTGACAGCTGCCTAGTATGGATTGCCTTGTTTATTCACACTCTTACGCATCAGAGTAGGAGGTGGTGTGCACACAGTTTTAACACTTTGTACTTTCCTTGCTCAGCCATGCTAAAATTAACATGAGGAAATCTAATATGGTGAGGCTTGGTTTAGCACCACAATCTTCCTAGAATAGGAAAACCAAAAGGTAAAACTGTGTCACACAGCCAAAACAAAACTCATCTCCTAATCCAAACGTCTCACCAGAAACCTGACCTAAGAGCCTGGTTTGGGGGAAAAACTTCAAGTAGCAACAAATCAGTAACCACGGGTAACACTGAGGCCCAAGGTACTTAGGACACCATATCTTAGCATAAGTTAAAATGTTATTGTGAACACATAGCGGGAACCAATCAAAATTTTACTAGTCAGTGGCAAAAATGAATCTCCACTTGGATGTTAAACACCCTACCCCCTTCCTTTCTATGGCCAATGTGTCAGGGGCAACAAGTTCAGAAAGCTTGCTCAGGACTTCTCTTGCTGACAAAACAGTAGACGTGAAGACTCCCATTCAAGAATTTTGTGTCAGTATCCCTTGCACAAACTCTTTCAGCTCAAGAGTGGACCTTGCTTTGAACATTTATGTGTGGGTGACACGTCAGAATAAGAGACTCTGCAAGAAGCCATCTGAAGGGTCTCCCCTCCATTCTCCTTGGTACTAAATAATTCCACCTAAATTAATACTTCAGTCAAATATTAGGAAGATTTCATGGCGACAGCTTTCTCACCCCACACCAAGAACAGAACTCCAATTGAATGAGCGGTTTATAATTAGCTACTTGACTGGAAGACATGTTGAGTGAACTTTATATAAACAAGAACATCACAAAGAGTTGAAATACGGGGTGCCATACCCACAGGAAAAAAAGGGTATTGAAAATGACTAATGTGTCATATGTTAAAATCAGAAGTCCTGATCTGTAGTCAAATAGCAGGTTGTGGGTGGATCAAGAATTTCATCTATAAGCACAAGATACACAAGGGCTCCGTGAGTGTCATATGAGTTAAAGTAAATGCTGTTCAAACATGTAGCAGGAGAGATTCCTTAGAACTTCATACCCCCTATGAACACGATCTCAGGAAAAAGTTTGTCGCTAATACCAGTACTGCAGTGTTCTTCTTGGTTAGGGCCCTCAAACCTCCCAGGTGCTTTAGAAGTGAAAATGAAAACTCATTGATTAATTAGTCATTTACTTCAACATAATCTTGAGAAACTTCTATCATTTTCCATCAACACTTGTTATGCAAAATGCCCGATTATAACACAACTACAAAATGCTGCATAATTGAGTCACCATTTGAGTAAAGATCCTGTTGCTGGAGAGCGAATGACTGGAACAAAAGCAGCTGTTGCTGGCATCATGTGCAATTATGTTCTATTTATATGGGAGGACTTTGGAGGCATTGCAGCTACGACGGGCCTGTGGCATCAGTTGTGGCCATTGCACTCAGTGGGGACCATGGCTCCGGTGAAGGCAGTGGCACAGAGTAGGACATGGGTTCCGAAGTCGCTCTGGAGTTGACAACTCACTCCCATGGCCCAGGAACTGAATTTGCAACCACATAGCAAGTCAGGACTCTCAGCAAGAGAGCTCAGATGCCCCTGAGACTTCTTAACAGAAGGCAAGCTTAGTCCAAGCCCTTGGAGAACCTTTGGAAGAAAGATGTAGAGGGCAACATCCAGCCCTTTTGCTCCCAGGACAGAAGCAGCAAGCAGCAGTCCAGCACAACAAAGCAACAAGCAGAGTGGCAGTCCCTCCTACAGCATCCAGTTCTTCTTCCTGGCAGAATGTCCTCTGTCCAAAAGTGTTCTAACTATGGGGAGGACCAGTACTTATAGCCATTTCTGTCTTTGACGTAGGCAAACCTCGAAGAGAAGTCTTTGTAGTGCACAAGACCCTGCTTTTCCATGCTGTGGCCCCAGACACACTCCTGGGGGTTGGAGATTGCTTTGTGTGAGGACAGACAACACCCTATTTAGGTGCAAGTGCCAGCTCCTCCCACCACTCTACCTCAGGAAGACCCAAAAGCCTGGTGATGGGTCATCAAGATATGCAAGGCACACTTCACCTCCCTTTGTGTGACTGTCTAGAGTGAATGTACAAATAGCCCAACTGTCATCCTGACCCAGACGTGTATTCCGCAGACAGGCAGAGGTAGAGAATAGTTAAGCAAGAAAATGCCCACTTTCTAAAAGTGGCATTCTCAAACTTACAATTCAAAAACCAACTTCACCAAAATATGTATTTTAAAATTGTGAGTTTAGAGACCCGAATCTCCATATTTCTATCTACTCCCAATGGGAAATGACACTTAAAGATATTTCAAGGCATTCCCCATGTTACCCTATCAGAGAGATAGGCATTGCAATAGTGATAAACTAAGTTAGTTGTATTTCACTATCAGTACATGTAAAACACACCAGTAAATGTTCTACCTTTAAAATGCACTGCATCCTGCCCATGGGGCTGCCTTGGGCCTATCTCAGAGGTCACTTGCATGTAGTAAAATGGAAGGTTTGGGCCTGGCAAGTAGGTGCACTTTCAAATTCGAAATGGTAGTCTAAAACTGCACACTGCAGAAAGAGACACTACAGTTGCAGGTCTGAGACAAATTTCCAGAGCTACTCATGTGGGTGGCACAATCAATGCTGCAGGCCCACTAGTAGCATTTTATTTTTAAGCCCTGGGCACACCTGATACACTATACTAGGGACTGGCTAGTAAATCAAATATGCCAGTCATGGAGAAACTAATCACTAATACATTTTAGACAGACAGCATATGTACTTAAGCACCCTCTAGCAGTAAAGTACCCAGAGTCCAAAAGCCAACAAAAAAGGTCAGAATATATAGGAGGAAGAAGGCAAAAGTTTGGGGATAGCCCTGCAAAAAGGGCCAAGTCCAACACACTGAGTAACCCTTTCTCGACGAAGAACAATACATTAAAAGTGGTATACGATTGCAAAACTGAGTTTTCAGTGTACATGCAATCATGTGCTTGTGCAAAGAGATATTCAGGGAGTACATAATTTGCAACATATAAAAGAATACTTTAACACATAGAAGCAATTAAAAACAGAGATAATAGCTATCCGTAGCAAGACATTTCTGGGAAGATAATGGAGGAGATGAGAAGGGTTTAAGATACAGCATTGTAGGTGCAGTTCTATTTAGTGCTAGACGTCAGACAGAGAGGGAACCCTCAGGAGATTAGTGGCAATATTCATAATAAGCTAAACACCATGGAACAAAAAGGTTTAAACATTAATGTAGGAAGCTGGCCTGGCTTGTAGTGGGTACCAGAGGTACTTACACCTTGTGCCAGGTCCAGTTATCCTTTATTAGTGTAGAAGAGGTGTTTCTAGCAGCTTAGGCTGATAGGAGGTAGCTATGGCAAAGCAGCTTAGGCTCAACTAGGAGACATGTAAAGCTCCTACTATACCACTGGTGTCATATGCACAATATCATAAAAAAACACAATACACAGAAGTACTAAAAATAAAGATACTTTATTTTTATGACAATATTCCAAAAGTATCTCAGTGAGTACCCTAAGTATAAGGATAAGTTATATACACAGGATATATGTACACAAACCAAAATTATGCAGGTTATAGCAAGAAAAGTAATGCAAGCAGTGTAAAGTTACAATAGATTGCAATAGGAGCACATAGGTATGGGGGCAACACAAACCATATACTCCAAAAGTGGAACGCGAACCACGAATGGACCCCAAACCTATGTGAGCTTGTAGAGGGTCGCTGGGACTGTAAGAAAACAGTGAGGGTTAGAAAAATAGCCCACCCCAAGACCCTGAAAGGTAGGTGTAAAGTGCACCTACTACCCCCAGAGAGCACAGAAGTCGTGATAGGGGGATTCTGCAGGAAGAACAAACACCAGCAATGCAACAACAGTGGATTTCCAGACCTGAGTACCTGTAAGACAAGGGGACCAAGTCCAAGAGTTGCAACAGTGTCGAGAGTGGGCAGGAGCCCAAGAAATGCCAGCTGAGGGTGCAAGGAAGCTGCCACCTGTTGGAAGAAGCTTGGTGTTCTACAAGAACGAAGAGGACTAAGAACTACCCGTTTGGAAGATGGATGTCCCATGTAGAGAGGAAGCTTGCAGAGGTGTTTTCACGCAGAAAGACCGCAAACAAGCCTTGCTAGCTGCAAGGGTCGCAGTTAGGGTTTTTGGATGCTGCTGTGGCCCAGGAGGGACCAGGATGTCGCCACTTAGATGAGGAGACAGAGGGGGTGCCCAGCAAGTCAGGGAGCCCTCACAAAAGCAGGCAGCACCCGCAGAAGTACCTGAACAGGCACTTGGAAGAAGAGTGAACCGGAGTCCACCCGAAGTCACAAAAGGGAGTCCCACGACACCGGAGAACAACTCAGAAGGTTGTGTACAGCATGTTAGAGTGTCGGGGACCCAGGCTTGGCTGTGCATGAAGGAAATCCTGGAAGAGTGCACAGGAGCCGGAGTAGCTGTAAATCATGCAGTACCCAGCAATGCAGTCTAGTGTGGGGAGGCAAGGACTTACCTCCACCAAACTTGGACTGAAGAGTCACTGGACTGTGGGAGTCACTTGGACAGTGTTGCTGAGTTCCAGGGACCATGTTCATCATGCTGAGAGGGGACCCAGAGGACTGGTGATGCAGTCTTTTGTTGCCTGCGGTTGCAGGGGGAAGATTCTGTCGACCCACGGGAGATTTTTTCAGAGATCCTGGTGCAGAAAGGAGGCAGGCTACCCCCAGAGCATGCACCACCTGGAAACAGTCGAGAAAGCCGGCAGGATAAAGCGATACAAGGTTGCTAGTAGTTGTCTTGCTACTTTGTTGCGTTTTTGCAGGCGTCCTGAGCAGTCAGCGGTCGATCCTTTGGCAAAAGGTGAAGAGGGAGATGCAGAGGAACTCTGGTGAGCTCTTGCATTCGTTATTTGGTGAGATTCCCAAAGCAGAGACCCTAAATAGCCAGAAAAGGAGGTTTGGCTACCTAGGAAGGAGGATTGGCTACCAAGAGAGGTAAGAACCTATCAGAAGGAGCCTCTGACGTCACCTGCTGGCACTGGCCACTCAGAGCAGTCCAGTGTGCCACAGACACCTCTGTTTCCAAGATGGCAGAGGTCTGGGACACACTGGAGGAGCTCTGGGCACCTCCCATGGGAGTGGTCACTTCCCTTTCCTTTGTCCAGTTTCGCACCAGAGCAGGGCTGGGGGATCCCTGAACCTGTGTAGACTGGCTTATGCAGAGATGGGCACCATCTGTGCCCATCAAAGCATTTCCAGAGGCTGGGGAGGCTGGGGAGGCTACTCCCCCCCAGCCTTCACACCTATTTCCAAAGGGAGAGGGTGTTACACCCTCTCTCAGAGGAAATCCTTTGTTCTGCCTTCCTGGCCCAGGGCTGCCTGGCCCGCTGGAGGGCAGAAACCTGTCTGAGGGGTTGGCAGCAGCAGCTGCAGTGGAGACACCAGGAAAGGCAGTTTGGCAGTACCCGGGTTCTGTGCTAGAGACCCGGGGGATCATGGAATTGTCCCCCCAATGCCAGATGGGGTGACAGTTCCATGATCTTAGACATGTTACATGGCCATGTTCGGAGTTACCATTGTGACTTTGTACATAGGTAGTGACCTGTGTACAGTGCACGCGTGTAATGGTGTCCCTGCACTCACAAAGTCTGGGGAATTTGCCCTGAACGATGTGGGGGCACCTTGGCTAGTGCCAGGGTGCCCATACACTAAGTAACTTTGCACCCAACCTTCACCAGGTGAAGGTTAGACATATAGGTGACTTATAAGTTACTTAAGTGCAGTGGTAAATGGCTGTGAAATAACGTGGACGTTGTTTCACTCAGGCTGCACTGGCAGGCCTGTGTAAGAATTGTCAGAGCTCCCTATGGGTGGCAAAAGAAATGCTGCAGCCCATAGGGATCTCCTGGAACCCCAATACCCTGGGTACCTCAGTACCATATACTAGGGAATTATATGGGTGTACCAGTATGCCAATGTGAATTGGTAAATTTAGTCACTAGCCTGTTAGTGACAAATTTGGAAAGCAGAGAGAGCATAACCACTGAGGTTCTGGTTAGCAGAGCCTCAGTGAGACAGGCATCACACAGGGAACACATACAGGGCACATATGTATGAGCACTGGAGCCCTGCCTGGCAGGGTCCCAGTGACACATAAACTAAAACAACATATATACAGTGAAATATGGGGTAACATGCCAGGCAAGATGGTGCTTTCCTACAATTAATGAAGAACTGTTTGTACATTTGTGAATAGATATGGAAATGAATTATGTATACATCAAGAAGTCAAATTAAAGTTGTTTTAAAAAAAAAAGTTTTTTCTTTTTGTTGGATTTCTGTTTGGTGATGAAGGAGAACTAATTTTGGAAAGGGATCGAATTGAGACAGGACAGTATAAAATGGCAAAAAAATATATATTTTGAACTAACCAGCATCAATGAGGTAGCCTACTTGGGTGGTATGAAAAAAAGAAAAATAGAAAAGAAAAACTGATGCTTTAATATGCTTAGAAAGAATTAAGTTACAGGAGAAACCAATCAGGTTTTAATAACAGCCCATAAGATCAAAAATATATGATTTTATTATTTGAAAAATAAAAATGTTTAAAATTTACATTTCAGATTAAGTAAGTGCAGAGATGAATGCGATTTCAGCAAATTCTACAAAAATAGGAGGCATAAAAAAAAAGTTCGGCGGTGACCCTGCAGAGAGGGCCAAGTCCAACAGCAATTAATTAGCAAATTAATTATTTTGTTGATTGTGTAATATATCTTTCGAACTCACCATGACATGAGGTAGCCAAAACACATCAGGTCCCAGAAATTATGTAATATAATAAATGGCACTTTATGCGGACAGCTCCCTGGAGGTGTGCCAGTGCCTTTTCGGATTAAAGGAGAGACTTAATGCAGTTTTTGGATTTGAGCGAAGTGGGCCTTGAAGATAAGCGAACACTGCCACCAATTAGAAGCAGGCTGACAAACCGCTGCTGGAGTTCACATACTGGTTTGCACAAATTATATTCTGTGGGACTCAAAATTTAACTTGAACATGGGACTTCCTTGTCACAAATTATGGGCTAAAATCATAAAAAGCTATATGTGTACAAAAATAACTCATGACGCATTCATACTATACCAGCTTCAACAGCACTCCAGCATGGTGGCTTGGATCAGCTACAGACAACATTGACCTTAAAGGACTAATATAGATTGAACTTCTGTGGTCGATTATCGATAGAATAAAGGTTTGACCTGATGGAAACGTTTCAGGTCAAAGTTTGTCCTGATGGAAAAAAGTAAACTATGGAAAAATCTGACCCCTCTCATCTAAGCAAAATCTGCCAAGCGGTGGGTTCTTTTTGCACTGTGTTTCGACTGCACTGATCCTATCGGAGCAGAGTCATAACTGATTTGGATATGGCTGGGTTCAAACTGAGGTGGCATAGAGTGCAAAATAACAATGGACTGGGATGCAGCTCGAGCATTTACCAGGGGCCGAGATCGATTCAAGAATTCCACCAATCACTTTCTTGTATACTTTGGAAAGATGAATCTGGTCCTCTGGACAAAAGTCACAATGCAGAGTACCACAGCGATTTCACTGGAGTGAGAAGATTTTACAATTTCATAAGGTGAGATTGTAGGCTATTGTCCATGTGACAGCAATATGACCATTGGCTTTCTGCAAGTTTGGTGGACTTTTCTGATGGTTAAGATTAACGACCAGTTAACATCCGAAAACACCTGACTTGATATTAATGGAATTAAGTGGTTAATTATCTCAGATCAGAATC
Organism: Pleurodeles waltl; assembly: GCF_031143425.1. Lineage (NCBI taxonomy): Eukaryota > Metazoa > Chordata > Amphibia > Caudata > Salamandridae > Pleurodeles > Pleurodeles waltl. Next base: position 774,436,449 of record NC_090445.1, on the reverse strand, counting down.
GTAGCTGAACATCTCTCCCAACACTGTGCAGCTCACCATTTCATAGGTTTTGACTCAGTAAGGGACGGTCCATGCTTGCTTCTTTGCCATAGTCATCGGTACTGATTTTTTAGCACAGCCCAGTCGTGCGATTTACTTATCACGTTCAAAACTGAATAAAGACTCGGTTGCGTAGTAGTCGGTGTTCTTTGCACACAGCTTGTCTGTGTGCATAACTGGTTTGCCCTTCATTTTGTGATTGGACTGCTATACTTATCATTCACAATGGAAAATGCGTATTTGCGGGAGACTGCAAACCTTCTGTATCATTCATTGTTATGAGTGAGGAAGCATTTTGCGACCCCCTACGAATGCTTGTGAATTCAAGTACGGAAGCCTACGGTGCGGGCCTGGTTTACGTTCCATAACTCGTGTGTAGTAAGTTGCACACATCGGGCCTTTACTAACGTACCACCATTTTACCAGCGACCCGAACTGCTCAAGTGGAGAACCAAATGCATCTGGGGCAATAAGAGTGCGACTCACCTGTAGAGCAACTGGCAGTGCCCGAAGGGCTGGTCTGACAGATACATGTGAGGAGCTATTTTGTGACTGTGGGCCTTTTTTGTCGCAGGGAGGGCCAATTTTCACTGTGTATTTCTCTGACATCACGACAAACATTGCCTGCGGCGAACACAAGTGCATACAATCTTCTATGCCGTGCAAAATCACTTACACCGTTTCCTTACAAGTTCAAAATGTCCCTGATTTATAAATGTTGGCCTCCTTTTTCGCTATCTGATTTGCTAATGACGGCCCAGCCCGATCCTGATCGTAATAGGAACATTGCCAAAATGTGGTGCTTCTTTGTCGACTGTGCGTCAATGGACATATTTTAGTCATGTTTACGAAAATGAAACCTTTGTTTCTAAAATCACTGCAGTGAACTCTATTTTGTTGCACGAACAAAGTACATTATTTTGTGGATTGCAGTCCTAAAGGATAGAAAATCTACAAATGAGAAAATAAACATTTCAGTAAGAGACCACAAATGTGAGAACAGTTGCCTTGCAGTCCATCTACTGCTATCTTGACTCTTATGAAAGGTAGGCTTACTTGCTCTGAGCTGTAATTTCGGACTCATGCTCCATATATGACTTTTGCTTCTGCTGCGGATTAAAAAAAATATTTATTCTGTCAGTTCCCAGCAGAAGGAATAGTACAGAATGTAATTGCCTACCAAAGGTGTATGTCATTTATTGAAAATCTAATGTCTTCAGGGCTTTTTAGTCTTCAGTTGTTTTGCAGTTTCCAAAGCAAAATTTCAAATATATTTTACAGTTGTTTTTCTTATTAAAAAAGTAAGTGGGTTATATCTGATGGGGAACGGAAAGATTGCACCATAATCTTGATATATTTTATGTGTTCCAACAGCATGAACTTGTGATCGTTTCTGTTTTCGGAAAGTCAATCTACTTTAAATGCAGATGAATCCTAAAGGGCGGTTCAGGAGGCTCACATGCACAATAAACAGGACAACAGACGTGGTCAACCATGACTTAAAGACCAATGGATTAATAGACACAGATGAACACACAAACAGGGACCTGTAAACACGGCCTTTGACAAACCCATGCACATACACAGATAAAACACCTGTAGGCACACACAGAAACATGCACACTGTCACACTACATAAATAAAGTCAAGGATCAAGGTGTTCTATTAGGTGTGGGTGGACTTAGTGGAAGGATGTGGATGCATAGATCAAAGAGTGTGAGCAGCTCAGTGAATTAATACTTTGCTTTACGTAGATTAGTTTATGCAACTGTGTAATTGTAGTTAGGACCAGGTTTCCATAGGAAGTTGATTTTTTGGTTTGCTAATAACTTTGATGCTGTTTGATGATTATTCTCAAAAAAAGGTTCATCCGTCTCAGCCTTCTTGGAAAGTTTTGGGGTGATCTGTGAAGCAGGACCCAAGGAAAGAAGTGGTGGGGGCTAAAACCCGTTTTCCCCATCCCATCCATTTTCCGATAGGAAATTTAGATACAGCCAAAATGTCTCAATGAAATTTCATCAAATTTGGATGAAAGATAGGTCTTTACAAATAAAGCATGCTTTTTGTGACTTGGTGTAAATACATTTAGTATCTTTTGAGAAATTAAGATTTACAATGCATAGATATCTAGAGATGCAGGAGTACAGCGGGACCAGCCGAACAAAAGATAAGATCTGATTGACTGTCTCATATCAACAAAGATGTTTGGCAGCCATTTTAGGACTCATGGATTCAGTCCGTGTTCTGAGAACAAACTGAAAAAAAACATATAGGGGGTTAGTGTAGAGATACCAGGACCCCCTAGACCATGTGGGGGCATCCCAAAAGGAGCTCCCCCTTGTGAAAAACAGAATTTTCCATTTTAATGGTAAAATAGGCCCCCAGCTTTTTCAATATAATTCCCCTCCGGGTGGCTCAGGATCCAGGATGGTCACTGCATTATGTTTTTATTATATATTAGGTGTGTGAGGTGCATGCCCCTCTCCCCAGTGCATGCCTCCAGAAACGCCATTCCCTAACAAAATGCCTAACAAAATGTTTTTTAAAGTAAATTGAGGGCGTGGGATTGTGTGTGTCCACCCTTCCCAAGCCACAGATTGGGACCATCAGCCTACCCGGGTGAGAGCCAATTAATCTCACGCCTCCGCTGGAACCACAAATGCTCTTGCTGGGTGGGAGCACAAAACAACACCTGTGCCCACAAGAGAGTGGACAGGAAGCAGGGGGAACAGAAATTGACATCCTGCTAGATGGAAACACATACACTGTTTCTGGGTCCCACCAGCATCCAGGATAGATGCTGTCTGCAGAGTGGGGGTTCGTGCCTTCTCCAGTTACCCCCAATCTGTTGTAAGGTTGTGGGTGCCATGGATGGGACAAGGCACCCACCAAAAAAGCTAAAATGGCAGGCAGCAAGGAATGAGGCTCCTGCCCTGCTACTTAAAAAAAACCAAAGGATAGGCTGTGGATGCCACAGGTGGTATCAGAGCACCCACTGGAAAAAAAACAAAAAACAACAACAAAATGGCAAGGCAGTGCTTGAGTGGGTTCACTGCGCTGCCATTTAAAGAAAGAGATAGGCTGTAGCTGCCTCTGGCGCAGGGACCTTTTAGTTCTAAAGTTGGGCACCCCTCTCTTAGCTTAATTTCACCGCTCGTGCCTTATTTTACATTTACATGTATTTTTATTTTTTCATTCTGATTTTAGCAAGCCTATCTTAGCATTTGCTTTTACATATTTTATCAGTTGCTCCTTATAAGAAGGCATAGTTCATACTCCACATTTTATCAGCCTTCTACTGCACTTAATCTGTACTCTTTGTCACAGGCTAAGACGCACAGGACATGATGTGCTAACTTGTATTTGCCAGCCCAGGTGTAAGCTTCTATCTCAGGGACAATGCATTATGTCAGAGCTGCTGCCCAAATGAGGCATGGGCCATTATGTAAACTACATTTAGGGCCTGATTACGAGTTTGGAGAAGGGGATTACTCCGTCACACATGTGACGGATATCCTGTCTGCTGTATTACAAGTTCCATAGGATAGAATGGCTTTGTAATATGGCAGGCGGGATATCAGTCACATATTTGACAAAGTAGTCCCCTCTGTCAAGGTCATAATTAGGCCTTTAGACTTAAAAGGGGTATATCGCATTCTGGTCATCACCATCCTGGGACGCTTTCCTTCTGACTGAAAGATTGGCTGATGTTGGCACTGATTTCCCACCCTCCTCAGGAAATTGCCATCTGCATCACAGTAGGACCCCTGCTATTCTATTCAGGTATGGGATTGGGGTGCATTTTTTTAGGTTGGGCCAGGCAGAGGGTTACAACCACTATGGTTTCAGATTTAGACACAGGGTTTTGGTAGGAACATCTAGGCTCTCTAGTAACATGCAATATGGTAGGGTTGTTTATTTTCTACACTCTTGCTGTCATGTTGGTTAACATGCTCTGTTTCATCTACCTAATTATTGCAGCACATGCTTTTATGCTTGAATGGGATTACGTCAATAAATGCATTGAAATCCATTCTGAATTTTGTGTTTCACCTTGTCATGCATGAGTCACTGAGCAAGAGAGGTACGATCTGTTTGTACGACTTCCCTGAGGAGTCTTAGTGTCATGCTGAGATTTCTCTAATCACCTATTGCCCTGACTGGTTTGGTGGTCAGGGTGAGTCACCGCAAGCTAGCTAGGAGTTAGTCCGACAGCTCCTAAGCAGTGTGGGGTGCACTCAGTCTCCCACGCTCAGTGGTGCTGCCGCACAACACGCAGTCCTATTACCAAAATGGGACCCGCATGACATGGCACCACCAAGTTGAAGGCCAGGTACTTATTTAAAGGATCTCCTGAGTAGCTCTCTCTCGTATGCCAAAAGTGCCTTAAACACTTTTCAATACGGAGACATCTGTGGGGTTAGGGAAATTCCTCCTCAGCTGTATAGGTAGCACCTATATCAGTCCATAGGTTGTTTAAGCTTCAACTTTAAAAGGATACCAGATTTGGTGTTTCTATGCCTGAGAACTCTGTTTAACAATGGCACAACCAGTAGTAATTCCAGTAGATTGTTGACATGCTGTCACACAACACTTAATAGCTAATGGGCCCCTAATGGGGGTGGAAATGTTATGTTCATGGTTGAGGCACAGGATGCGTTGAGAACTAAATAATTCCACTCATGTGTCAATTTTCCTTCAGTCGATGCTAACACAAATACATTTTACACATAGATGGTGACCAACCCACCAGCACAAAACAAAGCATACAATTATTTATAGATACCATTCACATACTAGAAACATCAAAATTGGTTCCAAAGACACCCTTCGACCTATAGTTGAACACGTTAGATTGGGTCCCCTCAGAAATGACGGGGACTCACGGCGAGTTTTGGCTACATAAACCCCTTATCCAAATATACACATTTTGCAAGCAACAGATTTATTGCCCATTATATAACAATTTAGTAAGAATATACAGATGCTTAATACAGTTCATAATGCAAACATTGAATACTGCCCTAGCAAGGGATGATTCAGCTGTTCAACACCAATTCGCTACACCTAAGATAAACCTGGTAACTATCAATCAATCATTCAAACAGCAATTTGTATAGCACTGCTTATCACCCATGGGATCTCAAGGCGGTGTCAGGTGTGTGCCAACTAGTCGAAGAGCCAGGTTTTGAGGTCCTTCTTGAACTGATTCAGTGCGGGGGCCTGCCTGAGGTGGACTGGTAGCGTATTCCAGGTCTGTGCTACGAGGTAGGAGAAGGACCTGTCTCCCACTGTGCTCTTCCTGAGTCTATGGGTGGGGGCGAGGGCAAGTTGAGAAGATCAGAGCTATCTGGCGGGGTGTAGAAGGATAGGTAGTGGTTGAGGTATGCCAGTCTGATAATCTGCAAGGCCTTGTAGGCATGAGTATCCTTCTTGCCTTGGTGGGGATCCACTTGCAGATCTTCCAGAGGAGGCAATTGTGGGTAAAGTTCCTGCCAGATGTGAAGAAATTCCATTCTGCATTGCACAAAAAACAAATGTTAGAAGCAGTGTTTTTCCATACACAACTCCATGATAAAAATGCTCACAACATGCTTCCCATTTGAGATGGTACCCTCCATTGATCATTGTGCTGCAGTTCATACCACAGCACAATGAACTCCATTTCTTTCGGTTCTTCCGGAGGTGTTAAACACATTCAAATGAGCACAGGGCTGCCCCATCTCTGGTATGGGAATTAAACTAACCGGCAATTTTGCCATATTCTCCTCAATTATTTTAGGAAATGTTAAAGGGTAAGCAGCAACACTGGCAGTACACCAACGGTTCACACAAATTTCACAAATAGACAAGGAACGCAAGCTACCAAAAATAATTTCCAAGACTTATACTGTATCGGGCAGGATCATTTGGGGACCAGAGTAAAACTACCACAATTAAAGAGGAACTCCAAAAATGATAGTACCAAGCAAGCACAGGAGTATAACACTGGGACAAACCAAAATCTAATAAAGATAAAGTAAATTAAGGGGGAGCCTCCACATTCGGAGATCTCGGAAAAAATATTTAATTTAAGAAATCGTGAAACTTGAAACAGCCTGACAGATATCAGTACACAGATCCACATCCTTCTAGCCTGACAGATATCAGCACACAGATACACATCCTTCTCGTTCCTTCCAGGACTCATTCAACAAACAAACTGAGCGAGGTGGATGGTCAGAACGTAGAAAAACAGAGTATGTGAAACCGATCAAGAACTTACAATGCTCATCTGACGTCACAATAAAAAACTAAGAGAAACTTCCCCAGTTTGAAAAGAAGAAGGTCGGGATTTCAGCTAATTTTTAGGCCTGGGCATAGAACGCCACCAACAGAGTTTGTGGAATTCAGGCACTTCACGCTACACAGAGTCGCGCGGAGTTCTCGAATTCCACAATCCGGCATGGAGCGGAGTTCGTTTGCACTTGTGAGATTGGGTTTTGCTGCTCTCTCACAAGCACCACGATACTCCTGGGCGCTAGAGAGAATGCAGGAGATTTCACGAGATCAAACTCATTTCTGGAGTAGATTTTCAACTCCAGATGCCACTAATTTTTTTCAGATTGAGAAGCCTTATTCTTACTTTCAAACAGGATGGGAGTGTGTCAGACAAACCAACTTCCTATTCCTGTCCAGCAGGCTCCTCCCAGTGATTTCTCTGTCTCCTGGTCAATTTTCACTTAGACTTCGAGGTGGAAGGATCACTCTCTTTGTCTCCTGAATATACATTTGGATTTAAGGTCTTTGTTTTTGTTGAATCATGCAAGTAAGTTCAAAATCTATTGTATAAGGGTGTTGTTTTCTTGGGCATGCAGCAGAAAGTAATTGTACTTTAATTAGATTTTTAAAATTTATAGTGGTTGTGGTCTGGAGTTTTAGTATAGGCCTAGTTATTATTTATTTAGCATTTCATTGATTTTTCACCTTTTATAAATAAAATTATTGCACAGGTCATTACCTTTTCTACATGTTTTTAACATTTTTTGTTGTTATTTTTATTTTTATTTAATTCTGCATTTTTCCTTGATCCCTCCATCCACATTCATCCATTCCTCCAGCCATCCATCTGTCCACCAAAGACGCACAGCTGCAGTGCAGCATTCGGTGTCTTTATAGGAACTTCCATTTCCTCCAGGGCTCTCTGGATGCAGGGAACTGCAGACAAATCAGCTGCATAATTAATTTTTGTAATAATTATTTCATTTCCCCTGGACCACCTTGCTGCCATAGGTTATTTAAAGGATTATTCCATTTACTCATGCACCTCTCTCTCTGACTACCCTAGGTGTCTTCTTTAAACAGATGGAGATAAAGCAAAGAGCTAGATCTTCGCGTTGTGCTGTATGATTTGAAATGTATGTTTTTTATGGTGTGGTTGTGGGATTTACCTTTACAATAAGATTGCATTTGTCTATACTATTTCGAACTGCAGCAATGCCACGTTTCACTAACTAGATGTTTTTCTTGCTCGGTTGTTTTTAGGTGCACTAGAGAAGAGACCCCACATCACATGCAGTAATGTTAAAGAGCACTGGATTGGATGCCTTGTTACATCAGTACTCCAAACTTTTTCGCTTGTGCATCTTAGTGCCACTACCAACCTAGAGCTTAAGATGGCCCCAAAGAAAGATGCTCCCAAGAATGCGGCAATTGAAAAGAAGCAACAGCTTTCTGCCAGTGGCATGCCAACCGCAACCTTTTTCAGGAGATGTGTGCCTGCCACACCCGTCTCCGGGGAGGAAGCTGGGAGGAGCACTCACACATCAACAGCACATTCCCAACTGAAGCCCAAGCCCATTACTGTCAGTGAGGTAGCCACTGCAATCTTGGCGACGCTGACGGGCAATGATGTTGAATTGGATTTGTCCCTTTCTCAAAGTAGTACCCAATCATTTCAGGAAAAACAGCAAAGAGGACCACAGCCATAGCCAGAAATAGCAGATCTTGCCAAAGTTTGAGCAGAAAAGGAAGTCAAGCTTGAGAAAGAACCTCCTCTTTTAGAATCAATAGTTCCAAGATCCCCTGCAGGAAAAAGGAGGAGTAGTACTCCACCATCTTCTCCAAGCACCACTTTTGATGAAGATGATAGGGACATGAAGTGGACCCCAGCAGAGTCTAGAGATGCTAGGAGAGGCAAGGGAAAAGAAAAGTTGAAAGCCTTAGAATCATGGAAAGCGATGATTATGAGGAGGATGATCAAGAAGAACCAGTCATTGTGAAATCTGGCACAGAGGAGTCTGACATTATCCAACCTGATCCGAGGGATGTGGAACAGGCAGCACCACCAACTCCCTTATTTGTGAGGCCCAAGCAGAGGCCTGCACCAACGTGTACCTTGGTAGAAGTATACACTGAAGAGAGGCAATAGACACACCCACCTACCTCCAGTTCTTCTTCAGGCATTGGCAGTAGTCCAATAAGAATGTATTACTTCCTAGTTTGGGATGTTTTTGTAATTAGCCAAACGGAGATGAACATTGCGATATGCTCCATTTGCCACACAAGTCTTTGTCAAGTAAAGCCTGGTTCACATTATAGTACTGGAGGCTGGACGACCCATATGAAAAAACATCACACAATCCGGTTGGAGGAGAACCTTTAAAAATGGCTGAATGTGGTGGCATTGGTGAAGGTGGGGAGAGCTGGGAAACATCAGTTAAACTGGTCAAATTATGGTGGAAAGTGAGGAAGTAGAGGGTGGCATCATCCTCATGTAAAGCAGCCCAGCCCCCAGTAGTGCACCAGAATCACCAAACTCAGCAACCTTACAATGGCACAAGAAGACTCTGAGTCAGATGGAGAGTGAGATACCAAGGCATATGGTAACTGCCCCACAACACACATTGAGTCTACCTCCAACTACTACTTCTCAACAGTTTCCTGCCTCAGTGGCCCCAGAAAAGTAGAAAACTCCCAGGCTACAATTATAGGCATGTTTAGGCAGGAGGGGCCCTATGACCACAATAACCCTATGGCACATTTGTACAATGAGAAGCTGGCAAAAATGTTAGCGTTGGACCTCCTCCCTTCTTCTTTTGTGGAAGGAGTAGGATTCTTACAGTTTGTGTAAGCCATCTGCCCAAAATGGAAGGTTCCAAGTCAGACCTATTTTGGCAAAGTTACTTTTCCAGCGCTGCATCATGATGTGCTGCAGTTGGTTGGACAAGCTTTGTATCAAAGTGTTGTCCACACTATCCACCTGACAACAGACGAGTGGACCGTATGTTAGGCAATTCGTTATATGTGCATCACTGCACACTGGATCTCTTTTGTGGAGGTATAACAAAAGCTATCCACAGGGCTTGGCCCTGAAGAAAGATTTAAGTGTGTTCCCGGGGATGCAGCAGTAACTAGGTCGACCATGGAGAAATCACACATGGTTGGAAGCATCTTGGACAAATAATTTGCTAGGTGTCTGAAAGGCTATGACCCAGAGGTTTTCAAATTGGATTTGTTGTCACAGACAATGGCAGTAACATAGTCAAGGCCATGGCAGATGGTGCCTATTTCAGGGTCCTCTGTTTGGTGCAGCACATCAACCTGGTTGTGCAAGACTTTCTTAAAAAAGAAGACATAGTCAGCAACATACTGACCACCTGCAGATGCATCTGCACTAATTTCAGCAATTCTTTTAAAGCCCGGAAACAGTTGCAGATTATTCACCGTGATAATAGAGCACATATTAAAGCCCTGATACAGGAGATGCCAACACATGGGGAATTCAACTACTATATGTTGCAATGTCTGTTTGAGCAGTAGAAACAGATCAATGACTATGTTGTTCAAAGAGGAGGGGATGATATGACCATAGATGCGGACAAATGAGGCCTAGTCAAATGTTTCACACAGATGCTGCTTCCTTTTGAGGTTTTCACACTGGAAGTTAGCAAGGAGGACATAACAATGGGGCAAGCTATCCCGATATTGCATCTGCTACAGGAGCAGCTAAAGAAGGTGACTGAAAGGTTTGCATTCGGGGGTGCGAACGAAAACCCAGAAGCGCATGCCTTGGTTGAGAGCTTAAGCTATCGCTTGACTTGTAATGCAAGGCTGCAGAATGATATGATCTCCTCCAAAGTGTACATCTGTGCCCCCACACTTGATGCACGCTACTAAAAATATCTTTCCACTTTCATTCCTTTTTCTGAAGGGGATGTTTCACAATACAAGAGGTGGATTATTTAGCAAGCAGGAGAACTGGAAGAAGAACGGCTGGAACTTAGAGTCCCACATCGCCATTCTGGGGTGCTGCCTTCAACTTCTAGAGAGGGCAGACTTGTCTCACCCACCAACAGGAAAACCAGTGACAACAGCAATAACAGAAGAATTGGACCCATCCACTGCATTGGATTGGTTTCAAGAGGCAGGTCTTAAGTCCAATGCAGAGGTAGAGGCAAAAGCGGTTGAGGAAGTGGCAGCACCAATGACCATTCAGGGGATGTTTTAGGAGTATCTGGATGCCTCAAAAGAGGTGTATGGGGATCGAAGCCCATTGGTGTATTGGTATGGTCAGATGCTCCAATGGCCAGAGCTCAGCAGGCTGGCAATGCGTTTTTTTGCTTGTTCTGTAGCCAACATGTCATCTGAATGTGAGTTTGGTGCAGTTGCTACAGTGGGAAAGACCAGTCTCTCACCTCAAAATGTGAAAAGATTAACCACGATCAAAATGAACCAGGATTTTATACCACCTGATTACACTGTTCCTGAAACACCACAGGAGGTCAGAATCAAGTGTGTTGGCTGACCAGCTTCAGGGCAAACCACCTGAGTTTGAGGACAACCTCTACTTTCTGAATTGAGTATGCCAGTGCCACCATAGAACTTTTTAATTATTTTTCATTGAACTTTTGTTTTGTTTCTTTCCAAAAAAAAAAAGAAAAAAAAAGCCATTTTATAGTCACATATAATTCCGTATTGGAGTTGGACCTGTGTGCAGTGAAGAAGACCCTCCATACCCTTCAGGACATTGGAGACGATGCCTGCCTTCCACACATGCCATTGTCTATCCTATTTTTTTTTATATCACCTAGCAGGGCTGCCCTAGAAGATAATTGATCAGAAGATTGCTATTGGCAATAACAAATTTCAATGTGTTGAGTTGATACCATCAAAGAAGAGATATTTTGCTCAAACACCATGCTTGGATTGCAAGAGGAAACTACTAATAGTACTAAGTAACTATTGTTATGTTAATGATGAGCGATATATTGAGTGATTGTGAATTTGTGAGTGTTGACTGATGTATCTGGTAGCTGACAGTGAGGGAGAAAGTTCAATACATTTGTAAACTTGTTTCCAATGATTTACAATTTTTGGGGGCTGATGGGTGATCATTTTCCTGAAAGTGAGTAGCCCTTCAATCTTAGTAAAATTTACCTGCAGGGTCCACTTCTTTTTTCTGGTTCCTCAAAACAGACCAACCACTTTAGTTCCCAACCACAAATCTATACAAAATACACCAGTTCTGTTTCTCTATTTGTTCTTCAACAGCAGTGCACTTAACAGGTTCACCTTGCTCGGTTTGGGACTGGGAAAGAGTTACTCAGAATCTGGAGGAGGAGGATGGAAGGACTCGGTGGGACTATCTCAACATCTAGAAGGAGAAAGATATCAGCTTTTAAAGAGAAACCATGATGATGGGGAAGGCTTTGAGACCTGTTACTTACTCAGCTCCATGAACTGGAAAGAGGTGCGCTGATTTGTAAATGCTGCTGTATGTGTTTAATTCACTGCTGGCTCAAATCTGAAACTCCTCTTATGTTCTTGCTCTGCATCTGAGTCTTCTTGGTACACTCCTGACTCCTCATGCTTCAATTTGCCCTTTTCCTTATCTCTATAATACATCTACTGTTTCTTTCAATATGCAGGCCTTCTCCTATTCCACTCCTCTCCTGCATGAACAAAACTTGGGGAAAGCTCAAGATTTCAGCTTACCTACCGGACAGGTTCAGACAGGCATCCAAGAGTGACGGGATTTACAAGAAGAATGGAGATGCAATGCCCAATTTGCCAATATACAGTATAATTTTCCTTTCAATAATCATAATTTTTAGAACTGAGTGGGTCAACTTCAATCTTCCATAATTTGCATTTTTCAAACCTAGAAGACATAGGGGGTCATTCCGACCTTGGCGGACGGCTACCGCCGCCTGCCAGGCGGAAACCGCCATGCGGCCGCCAATGCGGCCGCACTCACGCGGCCCCCATTCCGACATTCCTGCTGGGCCGGCGGGCGCAAACCAAGTTTGCGCCCGCCGGCCCAGCGGGAATGAGGCCGCAACACAGGAGCCGGCTCCTAATGGAGCCGCCGGTGTTGCGGCCGTGCGACGGGTGCAGTTGCACCCATCGCGCTTTTCACTGTCTGCTATGCAGACAGTGAAAAGCTGGCCGGGGCCCTGTTAGGGGGCCCCTGCACTGCCCATGCCAGTGGCATGGGCAGTGCAGGGGCCCCCAGGGGCCCCCAGGGGCCCCAGGACACCCCTTACCGCCAGCCTCTTCCTGGCGGTGCAAACCGCCAGAAACAGCCTGGCGGTAAGGGGGTCATAATCCCCAGGGCAGCGCTGCTTGTTGCGCTGCCCTGGAGGATTATCCCCGCCGGGGCATAAACGGCAGGAAACCGCCGGCCCCGGCGGTGCGACCGCGGCGGTACCGCCGCGGTCAGAATATGGAAAAAAGCTCCGCCAGCCTGTTGGCAGTGCTTTGGTAATTTTTTCCCTGGCGGTCCATGACCCCCATAATACTTAGGATATACTATCTGGGGTCTCTCTGGGGCAGAAAGACTGTTTGCAATGTGTTTAAATGAACTGTGTCATACTTATCCCTTTGCTTACTTCTACAACAGATTGATGATGGTGTGCTGCTCAGTGCCCCATGGAATATTGATGTGGTTTCTTTTGTGTAGTCTTTATCCTAATCACACCTTTCCCCAAAACCTCTTAACCATCCATTCATTGAGCCCCTAACCCTCTTCCCAATGGCTGTGTGATTTAATTTTACACCATAAATGAATCACACACGTGTTGGAGTAGATGTGGTGAAAGCGACACAAACTCACTGCATGACCTTCTAACTTTCTATTACCTGAGCAATATTCTTCACCAGCTCCATCAACGTCATCATTCATCTTTTGCATGCGTGTTCCGTAAAAGCTTAACCTGGTCCAACCACTCGAGCCTGAGACCACTTCTCCTGACTCCATAATTTATAGTTTCCCATCATTGCTCAGAAGAAATTGAGATTGCTAAATTGTATTATCATACCAGGTCTTCTTTGCTGAGTGTCAAATAGTCGTTGTGGTAGTCTGGTCTCAGCCTTCCTAAAGTTCTGATAACATGATCACCCACTTACTTTCTGTTTTCTTTCAATTGAGTTCACAGTGATAGATAATCTTTTCAATAATCCTGTAGAGTTCGCATAGGTGGGAGTGGCACCTTCTGTGAAGTTCTGTATTCCCTGTTAGCGGGATAGCCTACTACTGCTTCTACCTATCTACCACTCCCTTAAGATGCCATCTTGGGAAAAACCCTGCAGTAAGAAGACTCCCTTGCTTCATCTAGTCAGGTAAGATAAGAACTGTGGATTGAAGTTAACTTGTTTAGTTAGTTAATAACTAACTCCTACTAAGGAAGATGTTGTCTTACTTGTCTATGTGTATTTAGGTTTTTGTAGGCAAAATAGGCAATGACAATCATCCACTATTGGTCAATATAATTGCAGAGGGCAATAGAACAATGGTAAAAGGAAATTACACACACTTTTCTTAGAGGATTTAAAATATAGGCTACACTAAAAGACAGCAGTGCAAACTAAAACACCAAAATAAACAATTGAGGCATAAAATTAGTAAAATAAATTGTCCTCTTTATTTTAAATAAATACAGAACCCACCCTTTCCACCCACAACAGGGCTACCTCTCTCCCCAAACAAATTGCCCCATCCCCAAAAAGCCCAACAAAAAGTCCTATATGTAAAGTTCAAACTCCATCCCAACTCCGTCCCAACCCTCTCCACCCACAACAAGTGTCACTCCCATCAAAACAAAAAATTAAAAAAAGAGACAGCAGAGGGCGTCATTTACAGTCGGGTCTGCAGATCATTGAGGGTCACTTCTATGTGTGCCACCTAGAGGTCCAGGCGTGCAAGGTGTTGCAGAATGCAGAGTTAGAAGATTCAGTCCCGGAGTGAAGCAGGGCAGTAGTGGTGGAACTGGGACTGGCTGATTCCAGCTGCAATAGTGGTGCTGCTGAGAGGCTGGAGGCCATGGCAGCTGGTTGGAGGAGCTAGGGCTGGCAACCATGACTGCTGCCTCTGCCTCCTCCTCCTCCTCCTGAAGGGCTACCACTTCTGATAATCATTGCAGATGCCCTCCAACCTCTGCTGCCGGAGCCCAGCTGCTATCTCCTGGCGAGTTGGATGATGATATCTATCAGGAGTAGCTGTAGCAGGAAAGAAAAAGGAAAATAACAATTATAAACTGCCTTGTGCAAATTTTTGTGTGAAAAGTAGAGTGGTGCAATAGCAGTAAATTGCTAGACACTGAGGGCCATTGGAACTTGATGTGGTTGATGACGATGACTCATAAGGCCATTACCCACAAACGTCAAAAGGGTAACATTTGAACTAACATGAAATATTTAATTATACATAAATGTGGTGCATGCCAAAAGGTGTATTTAAATGTTTTTTGGGGTGGCTGGGACAGAACTTTGGAAAGAATAAAGGACTATAGTACTGGGAGGTGACAGAGTGGGCACTGAGGTGAAAAGGAACACGCCTTTTTAAGTTTGCAATGCATTGACAACTTTGTTAATGCTGCATTAACAGAAGCAGATACACACATTGCACAGAAAACACTATTGTACAGTGCCATGCTGCAGTTACATCATAGTTGCATTGATGACTAATGGGGAGGAAGGTATGATGATGGGTTGGAGGATACATATCTGCCTTGCTTCAACTAGAGTGAGTTGAGGGCAAAGACAGAAAATGAAAATACCCCTACTTTGAACCAAAACTTTGATAACCATGCAAGTGAATTAGGTAAACAGCAGACACGTCCCTCTCCACAACAACACCCTTATTTCCTGATCCAAGCAATTATACATTCACCCTTTCATTCATCTATTTTATTCACCCTTTGATAACCACCATTTGATTGAAGTTACCATCCATCCATGCATCACCTGAGCATCAGCTTTTACCCATCCATCCTTCACCCACTGAGGCATCCTTTCACCCTTTCCATCTATCTTTTCACCCACCCATATATCTCCTATCACTCATCTACACATCTTTTCCTTTAACCCACACAGATTTGTACTCATATAGTATTTTCTCCCATGCTTTCTTTTAGCCATCCTTCCTTTGTTTGCTTCTCCATCAAGCCATCATTTGTAGCGTCCATTCATTATGAGCTTTTGTCTGCTGATTTGCATAGAGAAGCTGCCATTAAGAACTCAATCCCCGCTGCAGCTGCTAAACCAGGAGCTTCACAAGCAACGCCCTTACAGTGAGTATTAGTAATTGTCAATGAGCAAGAGCAATATGACTTACCAGTGCCTGTCCCAGCTGCCGTCTGTTCTCCCCCTCCGACAGTTAGTCCACCTGGTTCTGCCACTGGCCCCGTCACTGGAGGTCAGTTCAGCTGGAAAAAACATTACACAATTTAGTTCCAACAAAAAAAATACAACTGCAATAAATTATTACAGTTCTATCTTCTTCTTTCATTCACTTTAGGAATTTTGTCAGTTGTTAGAAAATCAAAGTAGACAAATCAACCACAAAAGTTTCATAATAAATGAGTAGAGCTAAGTCACTGAAGCGCAATAAAGGGGTGGAATACTTTGTAAAACTACATCCTGACTACAACACCCCTGGGACGTTATTTTCTTTTAATTAATTATGTATAATTTTTTTAAGTATAGTAAACAAATACAATGATCATGCAATTGTGTGCGGTTTAGTTGTTGTTTCCTGCTTCCTGGGCCCATAAAAGAGCCCATGAAGTGGACACACAGCAGACCTGACTAGCAGGCATAGCTGCTTGATATCTTTAGTAGGTAAAGCTCTGCTTTTTTTTTATTAGCACGCTTGCATTTGCTCTTAAATTGTTTGTTTTTATAAATAATCTCTGCACTTTATAAAATCTTGTTTTTAAATATTCTGGACACGCATTTCTCTCAGAGGACCCGGTGCCCATGTCCAGGGAAGTCTATTTTTCAGCGTGTGCATTGTTAACTGCTTGCCTATTCCGGCGGCCATTTTCCAACCACTTCACTGTGTAAAACAGATTCACCATCTTTGTGTGCGGTCTAGTTGTTGTTTCCTGCTTCCTGGGCCCATAAAAGAACCCATGAAGCAGATGCGGCCCGTGGCCAGGAAAGGTTATAAGCTTAGTTCCTGAAAGACTAAGATATTCCAGGCAATCTCTTATGACCCTTAATAACAACACTGTGACTCCCGGTCAATACTGGCCTAACCCCCTTCCCCCTCTAACCCATTTGCCTTCAATTGGTGATTCTCATCAATTGAATCCTCAGTCTTTATTCCCTGCGAATATAAGACTGGAGAAAGAACAGACTATCAGACTATTGCTGCTTAACTGTCGCTCCTTACCCGCACACAAACTGTATATTCATTCATTGTTAAATGACTATGCCCCAGAGGCTCTGTTTTTTACAGAAACGTGGCTCTCTGAGGGCTCCACTCCTGATATAATTATGTCGCTTCCCTCAAATTACTCACTCCAGCACCTAGATAGACCTCAGAGAAGAGAGAGGAGGGATTGGAATAATTTATAAGAATTCTATTCATTGTTGTTCCCACCCCCTCTGTATCCCAGACTGTGAAAGCCTGGCCTTCTTTTTGACAATAGATACCACCTTCACTTTTTCTGGTATCTTACTGTCTTCTAGGCCCCCATGGTAGATTTTTGCAGGCTCTGCCTGATTGTGTGGCAGAGTTTGCTTGTGAATATTCAAATTGCACCAATTTAGGGGATTTTAATATTCAGTTAGAGGAACCTCACAATGCTCCCGCCAAAACCTTACTCACAGATTTAGCAGCCTTGGATTTAACACAGCTGACATCCGGCCCCACTCACCTTTATGGTCATACAATCGACCAAGCTTTTAGTCATATCCCTACACTATTAGCCCAGGCTTCTCTTCCTTTGGCTTGGTCGGACAATTTTTTAATGGTATTTACTCTCCCCACCCAACCTGCTGTAAATCATCAGCCTTGTGCAAAATTAAGGGGACGTCAGTGGTCAAAGCTGAAGACGTACGACTAGATGGACACATTAACAAACTAGTTTGCCACCTCCACTCTTCCCCAGCACTATACAGCTGAGGATTTTGACAAATGGATTCTGGAATCCCTAGATTTTATTCTACCCACTAAAACTATCGTTAAGATCTCTCAGAAAAAGAACTCATCTTGGTTTTCTCGCCATCTGCTGGACTTAAAAAAGGAATGTAAGCGGATGGAGAGAAAGTGGAGGGAATCATATGATCCTGGTCTCAAAAGAGACTATGGGAATATGATTCGGTCCTTCCACTTGGAAATTAAGGCGGTACAAGCCTCCCATTATACCTCCAGGATTGAACGATCCTCACACTCTCCTAGAGAGATGTTCTCTATCTTTGAGGAAATGAATAAGCTACCTCTGGTCAAGATCACAGTAGAGGGCTCTCAGGCATATAGTAATGACTTAGCCTGTTTCTTTAAAAAAAAATTGTTGACATCCAAGCAACTCTTTCTAGTAATTCTTGCACTGAGGATGAGTTTGTCCTTCATCCTGACGATCAGCCCCCTCGAACCTCACTCTCAGCTTTCCAGCCTTTGACTAAAGATCTAGTAGATAATTATCTGGGGTCCATAAAATTCAGATCTCCTCTGGACCAGTCCCCCCCTTCTATTTTAGCTCTAGGATCAGATGTTATATCATCAGTGCTAATGAACACTTTGAATGACTCCTTGTTACATGGGCATGTCCCACAACAATGGAAACATGTGGTAGTTAAGCCTCTATTAAAAAAATCAATCTTGACACTGCTTCACTATCTAACTATAGATCAATTGGTCTTCTTCCCATTGTGTCAAAAATAATCGAGAAACATATCAACTCTCAGGTCTCAGGTTTTCTAGAGGAACATAGGGGGTGATTCTAACCCTGGCGGTCGGTGATAAAGCGGCGGCCAACCCGCCAACAGGCCGGCGGTCCAAAAAATGGAATTCTGACCCTGGCGGCAACCGCCAACACAGCCCGCCACATTAACACTCCGACCGCCACGGCGGTACAGACAAACAGCGCGGTGGTCACTGCCAACAGACAGGCGGCAGACAATGTACCGCCCACAGTATTACAACTCACCAATCCGCCACCTTTTCCGGGGCGGGAGCCCCGCCGATAAAAACACGGCGGAAACAGACTACGGACGGGAAAACGCTCACCAAAACACACTCCACGAGTACGGAGGACAGCATGGAACCCGAATTAAACATCCTACCTGCTCTCGTCTACCTTCTCATCTACCACGAGTACGAACGCCGGCGCAGACGACAACGGTGAGTACTGCACCTACGACACACGGGAGGGGGGAGGAGGAAAGGTTACGGGCACACACATATGCGACCCCGACCCCCCCAAACTATGTACACACCAATGCAGAGCAACAATGCACAGTGACACCACCCAAACCCCCCTGAAAAATGCAAAGACATAATTAAATTGTGAAGAAAAATTTATATAAAAAATAGACTCTGATATGTATCGGTCAACTATGCAAAATATCCATAACAAAATAATACTATACACACTGCCATGGAGAACCGAGGCAATTAGTCCTCTACATCAAAGTTAAATCGAACAGTCCGTGGGCTACAGTGTAGCGACACAAGGGCAAAGCCCACACAGGAGACCTGAGTCCTTTGGAGAGAACACTGCAGGGGCATCTGATGAAAAAACTACAGGCACCTCAGGGGGAAGGGAAGGGGGGGGCACCACAGCCACATGAGTCCACGACGCCAGATCCACGAAGGGGCCACCATGCCCACTGTGCCATCCTGGGGAGTGCAAAGCCACAGTCTCTCAAGTCTCTACAGTGGGTGGGTTGCCCACTGTGCCATCCTGGGGAGTGCAAAGCCACAGTCTCTCAAGTCTCTACAGTGGGTGGGTTGCCCACTGTGCCATCCTGGGGAGTGCAAAGCCACAGTCTCTCAAGTCTCTACAGTGGGTGGGTTGCCCATTCTGCCATCCTGGGGAGTGCAAAGCCACAGTCCATCAGGTGGATGACAGTCTCCACTGGTCAAGGAGGTGGCATGGTGGGCACAGTGAACCATAAACAGTGCTTGACAGGAAGGGCCCAGCGGAGCGGTGCTTGACAGGAAGGGCCCAGCGGAGCGGTGCTTGAGACGGCGGGGCCCAGCGGAGCGGTGCTTGAGATGAAGGGCCCAGCGGAGCGGTGCTTGAGACGGCGAGGCCCAGCGGAGCGGTGCTTGACAGGAAGGGCCCAGCGGAGCGGTGCTTGACAGGAAGGGCCCAGCGGAGCGGTGCTTGAGACGGCGGGGCCCAGCGGAGCGGTGCTTGAGACGGCGAGGCCCAGCGGAGCGGTGCTTGACAGGAAGGGCCCAGCGGAGCGGTGCTTGAGACGGCGGGGCCCAGCGGAGCGGTGCTTGACAGGAAGGGCCTAGCGGAGCGGTGCTTGAGACGGCGGGGCCCAGCGGAGCGGTGCTTGAGACGGCGAGGCCCAGCGGAGCAGTGCTTTACAGGAAGGGCCCAGCGGAGCGGTGCTTGAGACGGCGAGGCCCAGCGGAGCGGTGCTTGACAGGAAGGGCCCAGCGGAGCGGTGCTTGAGACGGCGGGGCCCAGTGGAGCGGTGCTTGACAGGAAGGGCCCAGCGGAGCGATGCTTGAGACGGCGGGGCCCAGCGGAGCGGTGCTTGAGATGAAGGGCCCAGCGGAGCGGTGCTTGAGACAGCGAGGCCCAGCGGAGCGGTGCTTGACAGGAAGGGCCCAGCGGAGCGGTGCTTGACAGGAAGGGCCCAGCGGAGCGGTGCTTGAGACGGCGGGGCCCAGCGGAGCGGTGCTTGAGACGGCGGGGCCCAGCGGAGCGGTGCTTGAGACGGCGAGGCCCAGCGGAGCAGTGCTTGACAGGAAGGGCCCAGCGGAGCGGTGCTTGAGATGGCGAGGCCCAGCGGAGCGGTGCTTGACAGGAAGGGCCCAGTGGATCGGTGCTTGACAGGAAGGGCCCAGCGGAGCGGTGCTTGACAGGAAGGGCCCAGCGGAGCGGTGCTTGACAGGAAGGGCCCAGCGGAGCGGTGCTTGAGACGGCGGGGCCCAGCGGAGCGGTGCTTGAGATGAAGGGCCCAGCGGAGCGGTGCTTGAGACGGCGAGGCCCAGCGGAGCGGTGCTTGACAGGAAGGGCCCAGCGGAGCGGTGCTTGAGATGGCGGGGCCTAGCGGAGCGGTGCTTGAGACGGCGAGGCCCAGCGGAGCGGTGCTTGACAGGAAGGGCCCAGCGGAGCGGTGCTTGAGACGGCGGGGCCCAGCGGAGCGGTGCTTGACAGGAAGGGCCCAGCGGAGCGGTGCTTGAGACGGCGGGGCCCAGCAGAGCGGTGCTTGAGACGGCGAGGCCCAGCGGAGCAGTGCTTGACAGGAAGGGCCCAGCGGAGCGGTGCTTGAGACGGCGAGGCCCAGCGGAGCGGTGCTTGACAGGAAGGGCCCAGCGGAGCGGTGCTTGAGACGGCGGGGCCCAGCGGAGCGGTGCTTGACAGGAAGGGCCCAGCGGAGCGGTGCTTGAGACGGCGGGGCCCAGCGGAGCGGTGCTTGACAGGAAGGGCCCAGTGGAGCGGTGCTTGAGACGGCGGGGCCCAGCGGAGCGGTGCTTGATAGGAAGGGCCCAGCGGAGCGGTGCTTGACAGGAAGGGCCCAGCTGAGCGGTGCTTGAGACGGCGGGGCCCAGCGGAGCAGTGCTTGAGATGAAGGGCCCAGCGGAGCGGTGCTTGACAGGAAGGGCCCAGCGGAGCGGTGCTTGAGACGGCGAGGCCCAGCGGAGCGGTGCTTGACAGGAAGGGCCCAGCGGAGCGGTGCTTGAGACGGCGGGGCCCAGCGGAGCGGTGCTCATCTGCACGGCGGGCCCTGTTCAGCGGTGCTCTTCTGCACGGCGGGCCCTGTTCAGCGGTGCTCTTCTGCACAGCGGGCCCTGTTCAGCGGTGCTCTCCTGCACGGCGGGCCCTGTTCAGCGGTGCTCTTCTGCACGCCGGGCCCTGTTCAGCGGAGCTCTTCTGCACGGCGGGGCCCTGTTCAGCGGTGCTCTCCTGCACGGCGGGCCCTGTTCAGCGGTGCTCTTCTGCACGGCGGGCCCTGTTCAGCGGTGCTCTTCTGCACGGCGGGGCCCTGTTCAGCGGTGCCTATCTTCCCGGCGGGGCCCTGTTCAGCGGTGCTCTCCTGCACGGCGGGGCCCTGTTCAGCGGTGCTCTTCTGCACAGCGGGCCCTGTTCAGCGGTGCTCTTCTTCACGGCGGGGCCCTGTTCAGCGGTGCCTATCTTCACGGCGGGGCCCTGTTCAGCGGTGCCTATCTTCACGGCGGGCCCTGTTCAGCAGTGCTCTTCTGCACGGCGGGGCCCTGTTCAGCGGTGCTCTTCTGCACGGCGGGGCCCTGTTCAGCAGTGCTCTTCTGCACGGCTGGCCCTGTTCAGCAGTGCTCTTCTGCACGGCGGGCCCTGTTCAGCGGTGCTCTTCTGCACGGCGGGGCCCTGTTCAGCAGTGCTCTCCTGCACGGCGGGCCCTGTTCAGCGGTGCTCTTCTGCACGACGGGCCCTGTTCAGCGGTGCTCTTCTGCACGGCGGGGCCCTGTTCAGCGGTGCTCTCCTGCACGGCGGGCCCTGTTCAGCGGTGCTCTTCTGCACGGCGGGCCCTGTTCAGCGGTGCTCTTCTGCACGGCGGGGCCCTGTTCAGCGGTGCCTATCTTCACGGCGGGGCCCTGTTCAGCGGTGCCTATCTTCATGGCGGGCCCTGTTCAGCAGTGCTCTTCTGCATGGCAGGGCCCTGTTCAGCGGTGCCTATCTTCACGGCGGGGCCCTGTTCAGCGGTGCCTATCTTCACGTCGGGCCCTGTTCAGCGGTGCTCTTCTGCACGGCGGGCCCTGTTCAGCAGTGCACATCCAGTAGGTTCAAGGGAGCCAGACCTGGGCTGGACTCCCTGCTCAGTCGCCCTCCGACCGTGATGTTTCTGGACCCTTCGGTGACGGAGTCCTGGGCCCTTTGGTGTCCTCCTTTACAGCTGGGATGTGGCATGTGGGGCCCACCTGCTCCGCGCTCCTGCTGGCTGACTTCTCCGCCCTGCTGCCCTTACGCTCCTTAGATGGGGCTCTCGGGCCCTTGCCTCCCCTAGATGTTGTGGCTGGTGAAGTGGGCGAACTCTGCTCCTTGGGGGCAGCCGTGTCAGTCCTCGCACGGCGGCCCTTGTGTTTCCTGGTCCTCTTGCCGGGGGTGGGGCTGGATGTGTCCTTGCTGCTGATGGAGGTGTCACTGCTGGCAAAGGGTGGACTCCAGAACCCATGCACAACAGTGACACCCGAAGCTGGGCTGGTGGTGGCTGTGGTGCTCTTGGGACTCTTTGCAGATGGAGGGGGTAGGTCATCGGAGGGAAAGAGGTCAAGATTAGCCAGGAAAAGTTTTTTAGGGCCAAGGTAAAGGGTAGGAGAAGTGGTGATGGGAGTGGAGGAAGAGGATGTGGTTGTAGGAGAGTCAGGTGTGCTGTCATTGGGTGAAGGTGCTGGTGCTGTAGGCTGTCGTGAGGTGGATGTCTGTTGGGTGGGTGGCTGCCTGCGTTTGTGTGTCTTGGAAGAGGGGGTGACAGACACAGTGGGAGAGGACACAGGGGACGTGTAAATGGCAGTGGGGGTGGTGACTGCACGCGTGCGGACTGTACAGGAGGGTGTGGTGGTGATGGAAGCACTGGCTGATGTTGGTGTGCATGCAGGTGTGAGTGTAGACGTCACAGGGAGGGAAGAGGGAGACGAGGAAGAGGGGGACACAGGGGTGGTAGTGACTGTTGGAATGTCTTCATCTGGGTGTTGCTTGGGTGAGTGTTTGTGGGATCTGTGGTGCTTGTGTCTGGATGAGCTGCCCTTGGGTGTTGGGGTGTGTGCAGGCTGGTCAGATGGTGTGGATGGGATAGGCTGAGGAACAGGAGACAGAGACAGGGTGGAGGCAGTCAGAAGAGGGAGGCTGGAAACAGGGACAATGGCTGCCGTCAGTGCTGAGGCCAGAGCAGTGAACGATCGTTGATGGGCAGCCTGACCCGAATGAATGCCCTCCAGGTAGGCATTGCTCCGATGCACCTCCCTTTCTACCCCCTGGATGGCATTCAAAAGGGTAGTCTGCCCAACAATGAGCGTCCTCACAAGGTCAATGAGCTCTGCACTGAGGGCAGCAGGGGTGACAGGGGCAGGGGCAGAGGTGCATGGGGCGAAGGAGACGCCCGCCTTCCTGGGCGAGCGGGCACGGAGCGTAGGCTGAGGGGCTGCAGGGAGGGCGGGGCTGGTGCGCTGGGTGGTGGCTGTACCTGTAGAGGCGGGGGGCACGGATGTTGCCGCCACCGCTAGGGAGCTCCCATCCGAGGACGTGTCGCTATCACTGGTGTCACCACCGGTCCCCGTTGTGGTGCTCCCCTCGCACTCCGGCTCACTGGTGCCCTCGGTGTCTGTTCCTGGGCCCACCGGGGCCTTGTGGCTTGCAGCTCCCTCGTGCTCCGATGCCAAATCTCCTCCGCCTGATGATGCTAATGCACACATGCACAAGAAGATGAAGAAGAAGGGTGGGGGGAGAAAAAGAAGACCTGGTTGAGTGCATGCAATGTCAACACCGTTGGCGGAGAGGACAAACAAAGGAGCCGCATGCACTAAGCCGCGCATTTGGGGTACACTACTCAGTACTTCTGACTAGGACAACAGGTCAAGAGACGACAGACGCGCACATGTGTGAGGCTGGACCATCAATAGCTGTACTTGTCACCCTACAGAGGTGGGGGCCGGGAGCACAGGGCCATGCCTAAGGGAGAGGACTACACTACAGAAAGCGCCCTGGCCTAATGTCACCCACAACCCTCCTCCCCCACCCAGACGCCTCCACTGCGCAGAAAGATAGCAGAATGTGCTGATACTCACCCCCTTGTGTCTGCTGTGATGCTCTCAAGCGCCCATCCAAATCAGGGTAGGCCACCGCCAGGATCCGGGACATCTGGGGGGTCAGGGTACGACTGGAACCCCTCCTAGGTTGGGAGGCCATCCCCAGCAGTGACTCAGCGGTCTTCCTGGTTCCGCGGCGGATGTCCTCCCACCTCTTGTGGCAGTGGGTGCCCCGTCTGACGTGGACCCCCAGGGCCCGGACTTCCTTGGTGATGGCATGCCAAATCTCGACTTTCTGATGGGCGCTGACCTATGTGACATGTACAGGGTGGGAAGGAAACATTAATCAACTTACTGCATGTTAGATGTGATTGGCCCCCCCTCCCCAACCTTGCAATATAGCACATGCTCTCATCTGTCGTGCGTTGCACTCCTCATTCGCCCCCCACCCCACCAACTTACATCCACCCCACTCCACACAGGCATCGCCCATTCCATGTGCCCCCGGTGTACTCACCTGTTGGTCTGGAGGACCGTAGAGTAACGCATACTGGGGGAGGACCCCATCCACGAGCTTCTCCAACTCTTCAGACGTGAAGGCAGGGGCCCTTTCCCCAGTCGCAGCAGCCATTGTCTCTTCCAGACCGAGTTCACAGCAGCACTTGCAGTATAGGTCCTCTCCTGTGGATGATCAGGTCTCGAGTGATTAAGCAGATATAAAATGGCGTCACGCCCGCGGCGGTGCGTACCGCGGAGGTGCGTACCGCGACCGCCAGCGCACATCGTCATTGGCTCCTGAAACCCATAGGCTTCAATGTTATCCAATGCGGCTCCGTATAGCGGTCTTCGACCGCCTACCGCCACGGTGTGCTCCGCCAGCGCAGTGACCTCACATCCCATTGTCCCACTTCACAGGTCAGGCAGCCGCCATTTCAAGGGCCCACATGGCATAATTTCTACTGTGACACACAGGCCTAGGCCTTGCATTGCCACACATACACGCCTTTCAATACATAGATAACCGTGTGCTATGCAAGCTGTGGTGAACGTACCAGTGATTAGCTTGACTCTGTGCTCCATGTTGTCATTCCTAGGCACCGTCCGCTGGGACTTGCGAGGAGAAGGATGAATCCTCGCGTGTACCGACCGCTGGTGGACCTGTCGACAATGGAAGAACGCCACATCATACTACGATACCGACTTGACCGTGCCACTATCCACGAACTGTGTGCCCAGCTGGAGCCAGCCCTGATGTCCCCCATCCGCCAACCCACAGGAATTCCCCCTCTGGTGCAGGTGCTGTCAGTCCTCCATTTTCCTGCAAGTGGCTCATTCCAGACAACAGTGGCCATGTCATCTGGAATGTCTCAGCCAATGTTTTCAAAAGTTCTGTCTAGAGTGTTGTCTGCCCTGACGAAACACATGCGGACTTACATTTTATTCCCTGAGGAGGTTGATTTGCCCACTGTGAAGGGTGATTTTTATGCCCTTGGACATATTCCCAACATAATTGGTGCCATTGATGGGACCCATGTGGCTTTAGTACCCCCAAAAGACGATGAGCAGGTGTACAGAAACAGGAAAAGTTACCATTCTATGAACGTCCAGGTGGTCTGTTTGGCTGACCAGTACATCTCCCATGTGAATGCCATGTTCCCTGGTTCAGTGCATGACGCGTATGTGATGCGTAATAGCAGCATCCCTTATGTGATGGAACAGCTACAGAGACAACGTGTGTGGCTAATAGGTGACTCTGGTTACCCCAACCTGCCTTGGCTATTGACCCCAGTGAGGAATCCCCGGACCAGGGCTGAGGAACGGTACAATGAGGCCCATGGGTGAACTAGGAGGATCATAGAAAAGACCTTTGGCCTCCTGAAGGCCAGGTTTAGGTGCCTGCATATGACAGGGGGATCCCTGATGTACTCACCAAAGAAGGTGTGCCAGATCATCGTGGCCTGCTGTATGCTTCACAATCTGGCATTGCGACGTCAGGTGCCTTTCCTGCAGGAGGATGGTCCAGATGGTGGTGTTGAAGCAGCTGTGGAGCCTGTGGAGAGTGAAGAGGAGGAAGACTCAGAGGACGACACAGACAACAGGGACATAGTTATCCAACAGTATTTTCAGTAGCACACAGGTAAGAATCACACACGCCATTTTAATTTTCCTGAAAGCCTCCAGCTTCTCAACTTTGTCTATGACCCCCCAGTTCTTTAAAACTGATGTTTGATTTTCCCTTCCCTTTTCAGTGCTGTATGACCCACTGCGTGACTTCTGCTTGGTTAGCCCATGGACTAATGCTTATTGATCTCGGTATGTGTTCAGCACAAAGTTAACAGAACATAATTGATCGGTAATGTGTTATACATTTGTAAATAATACAGCCTGACTCCTGATTGATTTCAGTGCATTGAGTGATTTATTTTTGGTGCTAGATAATGGTACATGATATTAACACGGTGATGGGTGGGGGTGAAGTAATGTCCATGGCAGAGTCCAGTTCTCAGTCTCACAGGTGCATTGTCCATATGCCTGTGGAAGGATGAAGCAGGGGCAGTTCAAGGTTGGACAGGGTGGCAATGTGGGACAGTGGGATGACTTCAGGGGGTATCTCATGCTGGCGGGGGTCTTGACATCCTACTCTGTCTTTTTTTTGGATCTCAGGCTCCTCTTGCGGGGTGGTTGTTCTTCAGCAGGAGGTGGGGTTCTGGTGGCCTGTCGTTGTGGTGGGGCCTCCTGTCCACTAGCGCCGGCGGAGGTGGTAGGCTGTTCCTGGTCCGGGCTAGTGACAGGGGCCCTGTGTGGTGCCACATGGTCCCGCAACGTGTCTTCTATCCGGTTGACGGCCTGGACTATGCTCCCCATAGCGGTAGAGATGTTGGTGAGATGATTGGTGAACCCCATGTAGCGTTCCTCCTGCTGTGCCTGGATCTCCTGGAACCTGGCCAGTACCGTCGCCATCGTCTCTTGGGAGTGGTGGTAGGCTGCCATGATGGTGGTGAGGGCCTCTTGGAGAGTCGGTTCCCTGGGCTTCTCCTCCCCCCCCTGTCGCACAGCAGCCCTCCGATTTGCCCTGTTTCCCCCGGCCTCTGTCCCCTGGACGGTGTGCCCACTACCACTGCCCCCAGGTCCCTGTTGTTGGGGTGGTGGCTTAGCCTGGGTGCCCTGTAGTGGCAGACACATCGCTGATTGACCTGTCCTAGAGACAGAGGCATGGGCCCGCTGGGTGGGAGCTGTGCTGTTGTTCCCAGAGGGGGTTGGGTCTGCTGTGGCCTGTGTGTGGGGAACCGACTGTCCAGAGGTCCCCGATGGTCCGGGCTGGTCATCAGGTTCCAGGTCGACAGAGCTGCTGTCATCAATGGGGGCCTCTTCCGGGGGGGGGATGGACATTTCTGGACCCTCCTGGCCGGTGTGTTGGCGTTCGGGTCCTGCATGGGGTAAGAGAGTATGGTTATTGTTTCTGTGTGTGCTATTGTGTGCGATTTATGGGTGCCCTTGTCCCCCAGTGCTGTCATTCCCTTGGGGGAGATGTTGTGGGGGTGTTTGGGGGGGGGTATGTGCAGTGGTCATGCTTAGGTGATGGGTGTCCATAGTTTGTGTTGGCATGCAGGGGTTGGTGTTGGGTGGGTTGAGCTGGAGAGACATTCTCAGGGAGGAGAAGCACCGAAACAGCCTAGCTGGCTGTCACTGAAGACACTAGACGACGTGTGGGTGCTGGCGGATATGCAGCAATCATTTTATTAGATCTTAGCGCCGCTTTTGACACAGTAGATCATAAAGTTCTTCTTCTCAGAGCCTCTCAAATGGGAATTGAAAGTACCTGCCTCAATTAGCTGTCCTCATATCTGAGTCAAAGAACTTTTCAAGTTCTGGATCAATCCTATTATTCTGATTCTTTCCCGCTAACCTGTGGGATTCCACGGGGTTCCTCACTGAGCCATACGCTCTTCAATATTTATATGGCTCCACTGGCAAAGATCGTGGAACCCCATGGATTGTCTTTTGTGTCTTATGCAGATGACACTCAATAGTTTTTTTTCTTTTTCTACTGGGTCTGGCTCAGATTTTGCCACTCTCTCTTCATGCCTGTCCGATGTCGCTAAATGGATGGCAAACAGCAAACTCAAGCTAAATGAGGGAAAAACAGAGCTTATGTTGGTAGGAAATTATTCATGCTTGAAGCCCCCTGCCTTAGTCTCAGTTGGACTAAATGACCTTCCACTGCCCAAAGATAATATAAATAGTCTAGGTTTTTGGCTGGACTCTCGCCTCACAATGGAATGCCACTCGAAGAAACTGGTTGCTACTTGCTTTTACTTACTGAGGACATGTAGAAACATTTTTATATTCCTTCCCTTTTAAGCTAAAAGGCTCATTGTCCAGGCCATGATACTGTCTCGCCTAGACTATGGGAATGTTTTGTTCTTCATTTCTCCTTCCTATGTTCTAAAGGACTACAGTTGGTGCAGAATGCTGCTGCCCGCCTTCTAACGTGTACCCCGACACACCACTTGGCTAAATCTGCTCTGCGTTCCCTTCACTGGCTCCCTATTGAACAGCGCATTAACTTTAAAGCCACCTGTTAGGTGCATTGTGCACTCCACAATAGGAGTCCGGCCTTTCTTAGGCATTTTATAACTCCTTACTATCCCCAGAGATCACTTAGATCTTCTTCCGCATCTTTGATCAATACACTTCGGTTTGATAAAGTAAGATGGGGAGGCAAGTCATTTGCCTTCAAGGCGGGTCACCTGGGGAATACTTTACCACTGGAGCTTCGATCAGAAAACTAAAAAGCTCAAGACCTTTCTTTTTCCTTCATAGTCTGTCAGCTTTATCTGTTCCACAGTCCTGCTTTAGCGCTGGGAGTCCTCCGGGTAGCCATATGATCTACAAATTTCTAATAATAATAATAATTTCATTTTGTTTTAGGTGGCTATGTGTTTTTAAGTTTTGTTTTCTAAATATGACATTTATGCCACAATTGATATTTTTGAGTGAATTTGTATGTTTTTTTACATTCACTAGTTCAAAAAGATTATGTATATATATATATATATATATATATATATATATATATATAAGGCCTAAAGGAACTGCAGAAGAGGGCAGACTCCTGAGGGATCCACTCAGTGTAAGGGAGTGGAGCCTGCTGCCTCCACGAAGATCCCCGCCTGGGTCAGGGAAGTGAGAGGTTCCCATAGCTGCAAAGGGGCAGAAGAGGACGGAACCCTTCGGAACCACGCTGTACATTTGTGCCCTGAAGAGGGGTGAAGGCGCAATTGCAAAGGGCAGTTGGGGCTGGCCCGGACGAGGGGGAAACAACATCCAGATACCATTTTGCCCTGACAGTGCTCAGGGTACGGGGGAGTCGACCCCGGACCAGTCTGCACAGCCCCCCCAGCACAAGCTACTCTCCATAAGATATTGGAAGTGATTGAGGACTCCAAAAATGCCCTTAGACAAGAAATCGGGCAGCAGAGCTGGGCCACCTGTGGGCAGACCATTGAAAGCTAATGGACAGGGTGAAAACTATGGAGGAAGAGGTGATGATTCTGGGAACCCAACAGCGGTCACAGTAGATGCAGATAGACCACCTCACAGACAGAGTGCAGAGACCAGAATACCGAGCGGAGGATGTCGAGGGCCACAGCTGCCGCAACAACGTCCATATAGGGCTACCGGAAGGGGCCGAAGATACTGACATGGTGGTCTTTCTGGAACCCTGGATGAAGTCCAATATTGGCGAACAACAGTTTACCACCTTTTGTCGCATTGGAGAAAGCTCACAGGGTGCCTTCTAGCCCCCGGCACCAGGTAGGCCTCCCAGACCAGTTGTGGCAAAACTGCTACATTACAGAGACCAAGACATTCTGTTACAGACAGCAAGGGAGGCTGGGCCTTTTACTATGGAGATCGGTAAAGTCAATATGTTTGCCGATTACACACTCAAAGCGGGCTTCCTACTTATCAGTGAAGAAGGCATTGCAGGAGGAGGGGATCCGTCACGCGCTGCTCTTCCCCTCTAAGCTGAAGATAATGGGGGACGTCAAGATGCACTTTTGGCAAACACCCGAAGAAGCATGGGATTGGCTAGAGTCCAACAAAGACGGCAAACTTGATCGTGCCAAGGAGGCACATGAGGCACATTGCCATCGGCAGAAAATGGGCTGCTCTAAATACAGACCTACCACTGACTGCTTTAGGCTGATCACTCAACTTCAAGTAACCCAGGAACAACAAGTGGCAATTCAGACTGCGGCATCGCTGACGGAGTTGCCGGCCTCAGACAGGGGTAGGATCTATTATGTGACATTCGCAAAACGGAAGACACTTCTGACCTTGAATCTGTTGGCAGCGTGATTGATGACCTCCCACGGTTGATGCCTCAGATGGCAGAATATTTAATCTGATACTTTTTGAGGGGTATTCTTTCGGTCTGCTTACGCCCCCGGCTGGAGAGGCGGCAGTAACTGGATGGGGTCACTCCGATCCAGCTTGGAGGACTATAAAAGCATCCAGACATCTTCTCCCTTATTCACCCATGGGCTGCTCCAGAAGGGCGACAATGAGAGACTGTAGAAGTTTGGTTCCAACCGTTCAGGCGGTTGGCCGATACTGGACTGCTCTTGGGTCAGGGAGTTGGGAGTTTTATTTGGTTCCTTATTTCTTTTTCTTCCTCCTGTTATGGCCTAGATATACAATAGGTGTGGGGCTGAAGGTGAAGGTGTGGGGGGGAAGGTCCTGTGGACATTGCAGCTCACAAAACAAAATGCTGAACATTGATACACCTCTTTATGTCATGGAACATCTGAGGGATGGGGACCACACTAAAGCGGCACAACATACTGACCTACATGAAAAGGAGGGGGGCCCGGGTGGCACTCCTACAGGAGACCCATCTCACGTAGTCGGAAGCCGATAACCTCCGCAGGCGCAGGCGGCAGCTCTTTGCTACTACCTACTCAGCATATGCATGGGGTACCCTGGTGAGGGTGCAGGGCGGTGCCCTTTGAGCCCACCACACTAGGTGTGGACAAAGATGGGCATTATTCCCTTGTGGAGGGACACCTTATTACCTTATTGACAGACCCATAGTACTGGGGAGCGTATACGCTCCTAACCAAGACCAGAATAATTTCTGGCAGACCCTGACAGCCCGACTGCAACAATTCCCTGAGGGGCCCTACTTGCTGGGGGGGATTACAATAGTGTTGTTAATCCGGATAGGGACCACTCTTCTCCACCGCTATAACGCTTGGAACAATGGCTAGATCACTGGGACATGGCAGTGGCATGGAGGATGGAGGATCCAGCACCTCCACAGTAGCGAATACTCGCACTATTCTTCCCTCCACCAAGTACACACGAGGATAGACCACATGTTCTGCTCCATGATACTCATAAGCAATGTTCCACATACAGAGTATCTGGGGAGGACGTTTTCTGACCATAGCCCATTGCTACTAACACTTCAGATGCTGGGGGGTGCTCCCCAATCCCAGGGCCCTGTAGGATGAGGTCTTCCGTACTGCACTAACGGCTAAACTGTAGGACCATTTTTCCCTGAACAAGGGGACGGCCTCCTCTAGGGGAACAGAATGGGAACCTCTGAAGGTGATTATAAGAGGGTACTGCATTGGGCACACAGTGGGGATCAGGAAGGAGCTAGAATCAGACCTTACCCACTTAGAGACTGAGCTGCATAGGTGGGAGTTGAAGTTGGGGACGGACAAAGGGGCCGCATGACAACTAGCTGAGGCGCGCGAGGCCCACACTGAAACCTTAGAGCGCCTCTGTTTTCACGACTACAGGACTTACCTGGGCAGTCTGCACGCAGAAGAAGGCAGGGCTGGGAGGTTACTGGCATGGCTGATCAGACCAGAGTGCAGGGGCACGCCGATCACTCACATCTAGAACCAGGACTCCACTATACTCTCCGACAGATGTCAACAAAGAGTTTCAGTCTTACTACACAAGCCTGTATGGCACGCTAGAGGGGATGAATCATGACTTTCTCTGGACTTACCTGGCAGGCATGCATTTGGTGATGGTCTCAGAGCAGAACGGGGAGGGGCTGGGAGCACGGTTGGATGAACAGGAAGTGGGAATTGCCATTTCTGGGGAAAACTCCTGGTACTGATGGACTCCCACCGGAAATCTATCAGAGGTTTGCCAGGTTACTGATACCCCAGATGGTAGAGCTATACAAAGAGGCGTATGAAATGGGCGAATTACCACCATACCACTTCTCAAGGGTAAGTGGGTGGATATAACACTGGCTGATTACCGCCCCGTCTCTATGCTCAATACCGACATCAAGATGATGAGTAAGGCCCTTGCGACTAGGTTGGTTCCCCACATGCAGACCCTCATCCACATGAACCAGAATGTATTTATACCCACGCTTAGCACATCACATAACTTAGGGAGACTTTACTCTCTCCTTTATGAAGATCCACAGCACTTGGGGCTGATGGCTATGATAGGGTCGGTGGACCTGGAGAAGGCCCTCGACACTGTGTGATGGGACTATCTGGAGGCAGTGATGCTGATGATGGAGCTGGGACAACGATGGGTGCGCTAGGTTAATCTGCTGTATGCTCGGCCTACGTCGAGTGTGAAGAGGGGGCACACAATCTCAGGCAGCTATGAGATTTGCAGGGGAACCAGACAGGGCTGCCACCTCTCGCCCCTTTTATTTGCCCTCAAGATTGAGCCCCTTGCGGTGAGGTTCCAAGCGAAAGCCGGAGAATGAGGAGAGATCAAACAAGGAACACCGCACATCATCTCCCTCTATGCAGATGGCCTCCTCATTTATCTATGTGACTGGAACACGGTGTTCCAGAGGGTGCTGCAGAGGTTGGAGGATTTTAATTGCCTCTCGGGCCTGCGCCTTAACTGGAGCAAGATGTGTTTTCTCGATGGTGGCAGGGGCAACACACCTGATCCCCTGCCCTGAGGATGCCAAGTGGGCTCCCCATACTTTTAAATATTTGGGTAACCAGATCTATTATGAGTTGCGTGAGGGCAACTTGGGAGTAGCCTTCAGGGCCCTGAAGATGGCGCTAACCTTTTGGTAATCGCTAAAACTCACCATTGTGGCTCAGATAGCCCTGTCCAATATGGTGATGCTCCCCAGACTTTTTTACTACTTTGTCAACTTGCCATTGCTCATCCCTGCGGCCTGGTTCCTCACCCTGAATGGGCTTTTGCCGAAGCTAATATGTGACGGGGATGCCAGAGAGTGACACTGGCAACGCTCCGCTTGCCACCGGGAGGAGGGGAATCGGAAAGCCTGACTTTGAACTGTATCACGTGGTGACCCAGCTCCAGTGGCTGGCGAGATGGCTCCACGGGCGCGACTCATCAATGATCTACTTAGACGAAGCTCATACTCAAGAAGCAGTTATACTGGCTGACCTTCTACGGGGGAGACGCCTCCCCGCGATTGAACCTATTGGTGGGAGTGGCTCTGGTAGCCTGGCGCAGAGCCCTCCCACACATGACAAGTCCATATGCACCTGTCCTCCCACTGGTAGGCCTCCCATATGGTGACCCTTGCACTTCCTTTACTGCGCGACAGCTACTACACTGGACGGAGGCCAGGATAGTAACGGTGGGGACCTGTTCCAGGAGGGGATGTTGATCCCATTTGGTGACCGAACAGATAAGACGGACCTGCCTGACGGTAAATTCCTAAACTATAAGGCTATCATATGAGCCCTGAGAGATATCTGGGAGAGAGATATATGGGGGGAGAGAAGGGAAGAACCCGCAGCAACCACGACCTTACAGTCTATGATGACATTGGGAGGCGGTTCCCACCTGGTGACATGGTTCTACAGAGCTGAACGGGATGGTGGTCTCCTCTTTTGGAGGACTGAGGGGTAGATGGGACACAGACCTAGTCTGACAGACGCTGAGTGGCATCGGACCCTGGTTTATGCATACAAAATCTCTTGAAGTATAAACAGTATAATTACCTACATCGGACCTACCTTATCCTGCATAGAAACAACCAGATATATGGCACAACATCAGGGGCATGTCCCCGTTGTAGGCTGGACGACACTGACTTTTGCCATATGACTTGGGGATGCCCAGAATTGCAGCGCTTCTGGAGGGAGGTGATTGATTGCCTCAATAGCACGCTGGACAGGAAGATGGACTGTGGCCCGTCTGTCTGCTTACTGGGAATCTTTGATAGGCCTCTTCCAAAAAAGATGGGGAATAGATTTATTGACCTGGTCCTTGGACAGGCACGTAGGAGGGTGGCAATGGCCTGGAAGTCTACCACGGGGCCCAGACTGATTACTTCGATGGCAGATGTTACATGCTGGGTTAGGGCAGAGGAGTGGGCCCTCCAGAGGGAAGAGATAAGAGGTATGAGAAACATACCGATAGCCTCCCTATGGGCGGAAGTGGTGGAAACGTGGGAAACACTTGAGGCCACCCTGCACCACCCTGAAAATGGACTGCCTGACCAGGGAAGCTAAGATTGCGGTTGTGCCAGGTACCTGGGACCCCCAGATGAGGGTGCGAGTGGCCGCATCCTGCTGTACCGCCTGCCCCATGCCCCCCTCTCCGGCCGGACCCCACACGCTTGCAGACACACCTGCAGACCACATAGTCTGGGGACATCACTGGGCAAGTGGTATTGTTTACATTTGTTAAGACTGTTTACTTCAGCACTTGAATTAGTAGGTACTTGAGAGCTTTGAGACGATGTTGGTGTTGTATGGCCACTCTGTCTCCTGAACACACCGCATGAACCGGAGAACCATTGATAACTTGCACTATGCTTGTTTGTTCTATATGCAGAGCAAGACGAGGGTCTTGGTGTGGGGTGCATACTGAAGGACAACAGTGTATGATGGTTAAGTAATACCTGTCATGAACATGTGACCTATGAGCCTTTAACAGTAAAGATAATTCTGTAACTAAGATGATGTACCAACCGAAATACCAATAAATAAATATGTTAAAAAAGTGACTGTATGGTTGAGTGAGTGGGCATATCAGTGTCAGTGTGGGTGAGTAAATGAGTGCATTAGTGACTGTGTGGGTGAGTGACTAGGTGCCTCAGTGTCTGTATGGGTGAGTGAATAGCTGAATGAGTGACTGTATGAGTGAGTTATTTGGTACATATGGGGCTGTGTGGTATCATGAGTGGCTGTATGGGTCAATAAATGTGGAAATTAGTAATTGTATAGGTTAGTCACTGCATGTATCTCTTGGGGTATAGGAGAGTGACTAGATGCATGAGTGACTAGATGCATCAGAGGCTGTATGGGTGAGAAAATTGGTACATGAGTGGCTGTATTGGTAAGGAAATGAGTGTATGAGTAACTTTATAGGTGAGTGAGTATGTGTGTCAGTTTCTGTACGGGTGAGTGAATGGGCGCATGATTGACTATATTGGAGAGTGACTGGGGATTTCAGTGTCTGTTTGGGTGAATGAATGGCTGCATGAGTAACTGTATGGGTGAGTTCTCCAGTACATATGTGGCTGTATGGGTGACTGAATGGGTGTATGAGTGGGTTTATGGGTGAGTGAATGTGTGCATGAGTGACTGTACAGCTAAATAACTGGGTGCATCAGTGGCCATAATGGGTGAGTGAATGGCTGCATACGTGACTCTATGGGTGAGTGACTTGGTGCATAAGTAGCTGCATGACTGATTGAAAGGGTGCATGAGTGATTGTATAGGTGAGAGAATGAGTGCATTAGTGACTGTACAGTTGAGTGAGAGAGTGCTTCAGTGTCTGTATGGGTGAGTGAATGGGTGCATGAGTGACTCTGCGGGTGAGTGGCTGGATATGTCAGTGTCTGTATAGGAGAGTGAATGGCTGCATCAGTGGCTGTACTGGTGAGTGAATGGTTGCATGAGAGACTGTATGGTTGAATGACTGCATGCATCAGTGGCTGTACGGGTTTCTTAATGGGTATATTAGTGACTGCATGGGTGGGTTAGTGGGTGCATAAGATGTTGTGTGAGTGAGTGAATGAGTGCATAAGTGTCTATAAGAGCGAGTCGCTGGCTGCATTAGTATATGTATGGATTATCTATTAATGAAGCAACATTTAATTGCTTGCTTGCATTACTGCAAAAAATGCCCTTTGATCTGTATTGAAAATAAAAGAAAACAAACAATAAAGTTTAATAAAATTATTATATGTATTAAAAGTTGTTAATATGTGATATAACATGTATTATTAATAACACAACACAAGCAACTTTTGTTGTTTTATATGGCAAGTATACATATTATACAAACATGTTATATTTCCTTGTCCACTATTCTTAGCTGCTATACTTTTCCACTGTACAAGAAGTGTGTGTAGCTGCTCATCACTGAACAGTGGGGGAAAAACAGTCATATTGACATAGCACAGTACTTAAAATTAACATTACTATGCATCACAGTTGTATCTTCAGAGTATTGCCCCCTAAATAAGTGTCACTGTGAACTTCACTCACTAAAATGTATAATAAAACTTACTTAAGCACCATTACTTGACTAAAAAAGTACAGATGCTAACTACTTGTTGCTAATTATTATGCCTGGTACAAAACTATGAACAGATGTAATCCACCATTTTAGGTTTGATTTCCTTTTGTACTCATGATTCCCAGTAGGCCGACTATTGTCTTAAACGGTTACTATAAATCTACACTGAAGACTGTATAGGTATTTTTCCATAGAAATAGTATGAACATATTTATCCACAGCTCATTTTTCCATAGGTTTTGTTGACCTCACCCTTGATAGGCCGAATGATGTTTTAAGCAGTGATGATCGATGTACATAAAAATCTGTATACCTGTTTTTTCCTTAAAACTATTTAAATACATTTCATGCACATGACACTTTTTTGCCATCTTATTGGAGATATCACCCTTGTTAGACTGAATAATGTGTTCAGTAGTAATAAACAACAAGGAAAGAAGACTGACGCCAATATTTTGCCACACATCCACCTTAGAACTTTGGTTGAGGAAACAATAAATGAGAATTAGGAAGCTTGAAAGGTAGTTTTTGCTTGAATTGGAAACTGCCTTGGAGATTGTATTACAGTTCTGTTTCAAGATAACCACTGAAGGCATTTAAAAAAGTGCTGTACACAATGTGTTCAGTGGGTTTTTGTTGGATTGCATTTACTACATGTGGTAGATGTAAAAGAACATTTAGAACAACATTAACATAGCAGTTAACACCACTAGTATTATCCAACTGGTAACCAACAATATCTGCATCATTTCCAGTTTCCATTTCTTCTCACATTCTTCTTTAGCTTTGGTTTCTACCTTATATATATTACTTTTTGAATGTTTTGTCAGTTTCTGCTTAGGACATGTAGGAAAGTCATTCTTTTTGCCCTGGTCACCATCAAACGTTTTGCACAGATACTGGTTAAACTGGCTTTTGGCTGTACCCTGGGTACTGCTTACCAGTCCTAGGTCTAGTACTCTGTGTAGAGTGGATCTGTAAATTAGGCTAATTATAAATGGCAGTATCAACCTACCTATAAGTCCATTGTATATGGTAGGGCATGTAGGTTTAGGGACCACAGCACAGGCAGTGCACCCATTGTTGCACTGCTGAGGTGTCCAGTGTCATTTTAAAGATAGGCCTGCCTTGCTGGCTGTTTTTAAATTAAAGTTACATGCAAACTCGACTTTGGAATTGAAAGTTCTTACAAAGTCATAAACAACCTCATTTTTACATATGTCAGCCCTAAGTACCCCTAGGGCTGGGTACTAAATAACTATAAGCAGGGACCTTATAAAATGTGTTTTATAAAACCTGGTGAGGAAAATTAGCCAAATTTGTTTTTCTCTCACTGTGGTGAATGGGCTCCATAGGCTAAAATGGGGAGACTTTATTTTTATTAATAAAGTCCCAAAAACAGCTCAATATTTCAAATTTGGTATCAAACTGATATTTTAATCAATTCAACAACTTGAAAATTTGATATAACTAGTTCAAGGAAAGAGTTTTAGAACTGTGCCTGAAATTTGCTGACGTAAGCTCTGTAGTGTCCTTCTCTGATTGGCCAGCTTCTGGAAACCTGGTCAGGCTGCCCTGATGAGGTGTGAAGTTGCCAGGGATAAAGACAAAGACTGTGCCTGGGGGAGGAGATTTGCCTCAGCTGATTGTGAAAACAGGATGGGGGAGAGCAGCCAAACTGGTCTTCAAAGTAGGGTACGACATTTGGAGCAGCTCAGGACCTCTCCCATTTCCTGCAAACCCAGACAACCAGGTGCCCTCTTGATTAGATTAGGAGAGGGCAGGAAAGCGGTGTGTTAAGGATTTTTAGCCACACCAGTGGGTGGACTCAGCCAGACCTAAGCTTCAAAATTTAGTTTCTGCCATTTTTAGATTTTTTAAGAATGTTGCTCCCTGGGATTGATTTTTGCCACACTTCCCAGGAAGTGGTCATCCAAGAGGTTAGTAGCCTGCCTGTGTTTGGAAAATTGCCCCCCCCCCTGCTTTCCACCCCAGGAGCAAGGACAAATATGGCAGAGCTGCACCCACATCTCAGCTCCCTACAAGGAACAATGACAGAAGAAGGACTGCACTGCTGGACCCCTGACATGCACCTGGACACTGCAATCTGAAGGACTCCTTCAGCTGCACACTTGGGCTTCACCACAAAAAGGACATTGTCTGGCTTCACCTGGTTCAATAACGGACTCCCTGTTAGCTACATGTGAAAACCAGTGGTCCCGGCACCAAATACTAAAGAAACTGACCAACTGACCATTATCCAGTGGTCATTTTAAAGTTTGAGCCAGCTGCATTCTGGGTGTTGGAGTCCTAACCCTCAAGGAGCAGCTCAGAGCTTCTGGAACCTTGGGGGAGCTGTGTACTCCTAAAGGACCTTCTAAGACCTTTTGGAATAAGATCAAGAAGTTTGAAGAACTTTTGGAAAAAAGCTCCTTAAAGGAACCGAACTAACGTCATTAGTTAAGCCGGCTTAACTCAACCGCGACCCAGCTTAACTTGCAGGTTTGTCCAGCTGAAATGTTCCGGAGCCCTAGAATTCCAGGATTTCACCAGGGTTTACTGGAAAGGCAATCCGGCGACATTCACTCAAAATCGGCTTGCTGTGGAGTATCGTTCAATGTCGAAGAGAAAAAAGCTCCAAAAAAGTGACAAAGTCCCAACACAAAAGTTTACTGGGACTTCCCGCGCAGCGTATCCTAGGAGGGCTCCAGGGACATCAGATCCAGATTCAACTTTGACAGGGCGAAGATTTCTGTCCTGAAAAATCATCTAATCCTCTACCTGTCCAAAGGTACAATTTCACTGAGGCCTCCTGCGACGTGTATCCGAAGAGGGCTCCAGGGAGGTCGGATCTTCAAGAAAAAGACTAAGCCGAAGGTGAACTTTTGACCGAGGCCTCCTGCTTGCTGTAGCCAAGCAGGGCTTCATCGTGGTCAGCCTTAAACTTTGACATGGTCGAGGTGCAACTAGATATCCCGAGTGTCGCTTTTAGTTTCTATGCACCAAATACATTAATCCTTTAAAAATTCATATCTCCAGTATCCCTTATCCGATTTTATTCATTTTGTTGTCAAATTAAAGATAAAATGACTTTCCATTTTTTATATTGATTTTGAATTTTTAAACTGTATCCTGTGTTTTATTTTATTACTGTTTTGTGATCTCTGAATGCTTTCCACACTTTGGCCCTCATTACAACATTGGCGGTAAGTGCCGCTTACCGCCATGCTGACTGTCGCCAGCATACCGCAAACGCAGCGGTATACCGCTACCCGTATTATGACCCACACATACAAATTCACCACTGTACAGCCACACACACAAGTCCGCCAGCCCAAAGGTCAGTGATAAACTGGCGGTACTAAAACCCACACCGTTACGCCAACAGAAATACGCCCACAGCATCATGACCCACGAATCATTGCAACGGTCATTCAACCGCGGTAAACCATTGGCGGTACAGACCGCTGCGCTCAAATACACACACATACATACAAAACTACACCACATTGGACAATTCAAACTACACACACCTGACACACATACACACACCACACCCATACACCCACACCAATATAACACACGCACTACCCACAACCCTTTTTGACCCAAAGATTTTGGCAAGTGAGAGAGAGACAAGCCAGGAGCACCCACTGAATCTGAGCCACAAAATACCATCACCCATACACTACCCACGCACCTCACAGCACACATCCCAACACATCACCCCACACAACCTCACACACACCACTCACACACACCCATGGCACCATAAAGACACCCCAGGTTCTCAGAGGAGGACCTAAGGGTCATGGTGAAGGAAATCATCAGGGTAGAGCCACAGCTATTCGGATCACAGGTGCAGCAGACATCCATTGCAAGGAAGATGGAGCTATGGCAGAGAGTCGTGGACAGTGTCAACGCCGTGGGACAGCACCCAAGAACAAGGGATGACATCAGGAAGAGGTGAAATGACCTACAGGGGAAGGCACGTTCTGTGGTTGCAAGAAACCAGAAAGATGTACAGAGGACTGGCGGTGGACCCCCACCTCCTCCCCCACAACTAACAACATGGGAGGAGAAAGTCTTGGCAATACTGCATCCTGAGGGCCTGGCAGGTGTAGCAGGAGGACTGGACTCTGGTAAGTCAACTCTTCACTACTTTCACCCCCCTGCCTGCATGCCATCACAAACTCCCACCTATACCCTCACTCCCATCACTGCACCGCCTCCCACATACCCCACCATCACAACCCACCCATCCCAATACCAAGCCCTGCATGTAATACCAATGCATGGACACCATCACAGACCTGCATGGACACCCATCACTAAAGCATGAAAGCATGCACATTAGAGAGACTCACCTAGCCCACAAAATCACTGCTCACACAAGGCAAAGCTGACAGGGCAATCACAACCATACAGGGCAACACACCCATGCACAAGATGTCACACGAAGAAACTATAACACTACATCCCCACAGGTCCCCCACCCAACGTCACCGGAGAGGAGGTGCCAGCCACATCCAGTCCCCCCCCAGAAGAAGCCGACAGTGATGACAGCAACTCTGCACGCCTGGATCACAATGACCAACCTGGCCCATCAGGGACCTCTGGACAGTCGGTTACCCAGGCACAGTCCCAACCCACCACAGAGCCCCCCGCTCATGAAACACCACCAGAGCACCAACCCAGCGGGCCCATCCTTCTGTCCCCAGGACACACCAATCAGCAGTGTGTCCACCACTACAGGGAACCCAGGCAACCCCACAAACACAAGACAATCAGGGACCTGGGGTCAGTGGGCACACGGTTCAGGGGTCACAGGTGCAGGACAACAGGGAAGCTGGGTGGACTGCTGTGCGACAGGGGGAGGACAGGCCCAGGGAACCGACTCTCCACGAGGCACTCACCAACATCCTGAGAGCATACCACCATTCCCAGGAGACCATGGGCCAGATACTGACCAAGTTGCAGGAGC
Organism: Pleurodeles waltl; assembly: GCF_031143425.1. Classification (NCBI taxonomy): domain Eukaryota; kingdom Metazoa; phylum Chordata; class Amphibia; order Caudata; family Salamandridae; genus Pleurodeles; species Pleurodeles waltl. The sequence goes on along the minus strand of NC_090445.1, from coordinate 774,394,738 downwards.
CCCAGCGGCTGCAGGAGGGACAATACCTGGGGATCAGGGAGTACCTGAGGGACATCCACACCACCCTGGTCACCATTGAAGGGGTGCTGGCAGACATGGCCAACACCATGAGGGAGGCAGTGGCACACCAACGGGCCCCTGACACTAGCCACACCGGAAAACAGCCCTCCACCTCCGCCGACGCTAGTCAATAGGAGGCCCGCCACAGGAACAACAGACCACCAGCACCCCACCCCCTGCAGAAGGAGAACCACCCCGCAAACGGTCCATGCGATCCAGGCAGAAGCAAGAGATCATTGCCAAGACCCCCGCCAGGAAATAAGACTCCTGATTGTCGCCCTTGTGTGCCACTCTGTCACCATGTCCACCTTGAACTGCCGTTGCTCCCCTTCCTATGTCCCCTTGGACAATGCACTTGTGATACAAATAGACTGGACTCTACCCTGGACTTTCCTCCATCAGCAACGCAGCCCATTGAAATACCCCCTCCACTTATTAGCACCTAAATAAATACCCCTTGAACAAATTCAAGTATGGAGTCTGTCAATTGTTTGACATATGTATTAGTTTAACAAACTGTAAACATTGCAATTCAAATGTACTGTAATATTTACATAGGTATGACCTGTCGTGGGCAGCAGTAAACACATCAGGAGCCAGAGTGGGGCACAGAGATCTGAAAATAGAGATGCCTAAGGGTACAGTAAGTGGCCATAGAAATAGGAAAATCAGGCTGCCATGTCCAATGTCAAACACAAAACTGCAATGGAAGGTGAAGTTACAGTGGCTTACCTGTGTGTCACTGGAAGTACTGTTGAATTAGTGTAGTTCTGTTGTCCACATCCTCTTCCTCTGCCTCCTCTTCCTCACTGTCCACAGGCTCCACCGCTGCCACACGGCCATCCCCGTGCTCATCCTCCTGCAGAAAAGGCACCTGGCGTCTAAAGGCCAGGTCTTGCAACATGCAACAATGATCTGGCACACCTTCTTGGGTGAGTAGAACAGCGATCCACCTGTGAGATGGAGGCACCGGAATCTGGCCTTCAGGAGGCCAAAGGTTCGCTCAATGATCCTCCTTGTTCGCCCATGTGCCTCATTGCAACGTTCCTCTGCCCTTGTCCTGGCATTCCTCACTGAGGTCAGTAGCCATGAGTGGTTGGGGTAACCAGAGTCACCTTCAAATATCGAGTGATACCTGTTAGCCACACACTCACCCTTAGGGCCAAACCCACACGCATATACTTACATCAACTGGGTGGGGACCATGGCCTCACCTATTAGCCACACCCTGTGCCTCTGGAGTTGAGACATCACGTATGGGGTGCTGCTATTCCTCAAGATAAAGGCATCATGCACAGAGCCAGGATACTTTGCATTGACACGGGAAATGTACTGGTCCTCCAAACACACCATCTGCACATTCAGAGAGTGAAAGCATTTTCTATTTCTGAACACTTGTTCATTTCTCCGGGGAGGGGGGACAAATGCAATGGGTGTACCATCAATGGCACCAATGATGTTGGTGATATGTCACAGTGCATAGAAGTCGGCCTTCACTGTGGCCAAATCCTCCACATGGGGGAATACGATGTAGCTGTGCATGTGTTTCATCAGGGCAGACAACACTCTGGTCAGCACGTTTGAGAACATAGGCTGTGACATCCCTGATGCCATGGCCACTGTCACCTGGAAGGAACCACTTGCCAGGAAATGGAGCATGGACAGGACCTGCACTAGAGGGGAGATACCTGTGGGGTGCAGGATAGCTGATACCAGGTCTGGCTCCAATTGGGCACACAGTTCTTGGATTGTGGCCCTATCAAGTCTGTAGGTCAGGATAATGTGCTTGTCCCCCATTGTCGCCAGGTCCACCAGGGGTCTGTATACAGGGGGATGTCTCCATCTCCTATTCATCCTCAGCAGTTGAACTTTGGGTTGGAAAACGGTGAGCAGAAAGTCATATTCAAACATATTTCTACATTAATATGCTATTTTTGCTTTACAGAAACATTATGTGAACTCGTAACTCAGTTGTTGTGCCAAAGTCTGCTGTGACGCAGTTAGGTGCCATGGCCTTTGCCCACCTGAAATGGCGGATGCCTGACCTGTGAGAAGGGACAAGTGGAAATGACGTAATTCTGCTGGCGTTGTACGCCGTTGCGTCGGCTGTCGATGACCGCCGTCCAACAATGCATTAATTATCATTGGGGCCTATGGGTTCCAGGAGCCAATGGCGATGTACGCCGGCCGTGACGGCATGCACCGCCGCGGACGTGACCGCCATTTTCTATCTGTTCACTCACTTTCTACCTGACCTTCAAAAGGAGAGGACCTACACTGCAAGTGCTGCTGTGACCTGTGTCTGGAAGCGACAATGGCTCGAGTGTCTGGGGAAAGGGCCCCTGCCTTCACTTCGGAGGAGTTGGAGAGATTGGTGGGTGGGGTCCTACCCCAGTACCCTTTACTCTATGGTCCTCCAGACAAACAGGTGAGTACACTGTGAGCATGATGAGTGGGGCATGAATGTATGGATTATTGTGTGTGTAAGCCTCGTGTGGGGAGGTCTGAGGGGTCCTGGGCAGAGTGCTGCATGTATGGTGGTCAATGTATGTGCATGAGGGGATGGGGGATATGGTGGGCCATGAGTATAACAGTCCGGATGGTATGACTTTTCTGCAGGTCAGCGCCCATCAGAAAAAGGGTATTTGGCATGCCATCGCCAAGGAGGTACGGACCCTGGGGGTGTTTGACAGGCGGAGCACCCACTGCTGCAAATGGTGGGAGGACCTGCGCCGCTGGGCATGGAAGACAGCAGAGGTCCATCTGGGGCTGGCCTCCCAACGAGGAAGGTGTGCCCGTCGTACCCTGACCCCCCTGATGTTCCGCATCCTGGCGGTGGCCTATCTGGAGTTGGATGGGCACTTGAAGGCATCACAGCAGCCACAAGGGGGTGAGTACAGATTCTGAATCATGACTCCGCACGCGTTAAGGTATTTCCTGCGTGCGGGATATGGGCTGTGGGTGCCCCTAGGTCAGGGCGAACATGGCAGGGTATGTTCAATGATGGGCAAGCTCAGATGCACTCCAACCCCAATAATGTTAGTGGGCATCTACTTCTGGTTAGGGTCCTGTGGGTTTCAGGTGTGCAGCTAATGGCGTTAGGCATTGTACCCCATGGGCTAGTGACTAGCATTGTAACTAGTAGTGCATGCCTAGTGCATAGGGCTGTTCCCTGTGACTTGTGTACGCCAACGGTAGTGTTGTTGCTGGCATTGACCAAGTGTATCTTCTGTCTCTACCTCCCTTCTTGTTTTGTCACCCTGTCCTTCTGTGCATTAGCATCATCTGGCGGAGGAGCAGAGGCACCGGCGACGGAGGGAGCTGCATCCCACATGGGTCTGGAGGCCGAATACATCGACGGTGTGGGCACCAGTGGGAAGGAGGGCGACGGTAGCACCATGACGGAGACAGGAGGGGACAGTACCAACAGCGACACCTCCTCCGATGGAAGCTCTCTGGCAGTGGCGGACACCTCTGTGCCCACCCCAACAACAGGTACAACTGCCACCTCCGTACCAGCACCGCCCTCCCAGCAGCACCTCAGTATGATTCCTGTGCCCACTCTCCCAGGAGGGTGGCTATCTCCTTCGCCCCAGGCACCTCAGGCCCTGTCCCAGTCAGCCCTGCTGCCCTCAGTGAGGAGGCTATTGACCCCCTGAGATCCCTCTCTGTTGGGCAGTCAACCATACTGAATGCCATCCATGGTCTAGCAGGGCATTTGCAACACACAAATGCATACCTGGAGGGCATTCACTCTGGCATGGTGGCCCAACAGAGAGCATCCAAGGTTCTGGCCAACTCATTGATGACAGCCATTGTCCCTGTCTCCACCCTCCCCCTCCAACTTCCTCTACCCAGTCCCAATCCCCTCAACCCCAGCCTATCCCAAGCACACCTTCAGACCAGCAATCACCCAAATCAACACACAGAAGTGGCTCAGGCAAACACAAGCACCACACGTCATCTCACAGGCACTCACACAAGCACAATCCACATGCAGACACACCTACATCCACTGCCTCCACTGTGTCCCCCTCCTCCTCCTCGTCCACCTCCCTCCCAGTAGCATCTCCACTCACACCTGCATGCACTACATCCCCATCCACTACCTCCATCACCAGCACATCTATCACTACACACCCCTCACTGGCAGTCACCACCCCCACATCCATGCACATGTCTCCTGTGTCCTCTCCCACTGTGTCTGTGACCTCTCCTCCTAAAGTGCACAAATGCACTCAGACACCCAACAGCCATCCACCTCACAACAGCATTCAGCCCATGTACCTGCACCCACACACAGCAGACTGACACCTCCTAAAACCACTCCCTCTTCCTCCACACCCAACCTTCACCCTCTTCCTGCCCCAGTGTCCCTAAAAAGCTTTTCCTCACCAACATTAACTTATTCCCTACCCCTCCCCCCCATCCTTCACCTCACACCAGGGTGGCCAGAACCCAGCCCAGCACCTCAGCCACCCAGTCCACGGCCACAATGGTTTCTGCAGCAACTGCAGGTGTGAGAGGCTCCAAGGAGGCACCCGTCAGCCCAGCCAGTGTGCCAGCACCACCTGCCTAGGCCAAGAAGGGTCTGCCACCTAGCAAGGGCAAGAAGGGGACACCAGCCAGCAAGGGGAAGGAGGCACCACCAGCCAGCAAGGGCAAGAAAAAGACACCAGCTGGCAGAAGCAAGGAGGCACCACCATCTGCCAAGGGCAGGAAAGGGCACTTCAGCCGTCCGAGGCTGCAGGTGAAGGCCTGGAGGCTACCGCCACCACTGACAGCACCGCCACCTGCACCACGGCCAACACTACCACCTGCACCACTGCCAGCAGCAGCAGCCCCAGTGGGCAGCCGTCCGATGTTGCAGGTGAAGGCCTGGAGGCTACCACCACCACTGACAGCACCGCCACCTGCACCGTGGCCGGCACTACCACCTGCACCGCCACCAGCAGCACCACTGCCAGCAGCAGCAGCCCCTGTGGGCAGCCGTCCGAGGCTGCATTTGAAGGCCTGGAGGCTATCACCACCACTGACAGCACCGCCACCTGCAGCGCAACTGGCATCCACTGTGCAGCCGTCACTGCCGGCGAGCAGTGTGTAGTGGTGACTACATGGGCTGCAGTGTGTCCTGGCCCCTGCAGCACATGTCGGTGTGACACACAGGTGAGAGACTGTGACCTTGCCCCATCTAGGATGAAGCACACTGGGCACAAGGCCCTCTCCAGAACCAGTGGAAGAAGGCATCCACTCAGCCTCCCCTCGCCAGGTTGAAGCACACTGGGCACAAGACCCCCTCCAGAACCAGTGGAAGAAGGCATCCACTCAGCCCCTCCTTGCCAGGATGAGGCACACTAAGCACAAGGCCCCCTCCAGAACCAGTGCAAGAAGGCATCCACTTGAGAGACTACTGTGGCTTTGCATTCCCCAGGACCAAGCAGTGGGCAAACCACCCACTAGAGAGACTGTGGCCTTGCACTCCCCAGGACCAAGCAGTGGGCATGGAGCCCCCTCCAGGCCAGTGGCGTTGTACCATCTTGCGGCTGAGGTGCCCCCGATTCCCCATCCACCTAAGGTGCCTGTGATTCTTTGACCTGATGCCCCTGAAGTGTTCTCTCCGTATTGAGGCAGGAGTCAAGTGTGGCCTTGGCCTATGTGTTATGGCCCAGTGGGCCACGGACATTTTGGAGTGGGCATTGTCCTTCCTTTTGTATATATTGTACATACTGTTTATTGTTTAAGGACGTATATATCTAAAACTGTACTATTACACTCATTTTACTCCATTCCTTTAGTCCTTGCGTTATTCCTGAGGGTTACGGGGTGTATATGTGATGTTGTTGCATCTGTTTGTGTATATGGTGTGGTGGGTGTGGGGGTGTTACATGTTGCATGTGTGTGTCACTCTCTTTTTCCTCCCCCCTCCCTTGTGTGCTAGGTGCAGTACTCACTGTGGTCGTCTTCGCCGTATGTGTTGGCGGTTTCCGCCGTGGTCATGATTCAATTTTTTTTACAGCCAGCCTGTTGGTGGTGTTACTGCCACTTTATCACTGACCGCCAGGGTTGTAATGAGGGCATTTGTCTCCTAAATTAAGCCTTGTTGCTTATTGCCAAGCTATCAAGGGTTGAGCTGGGGTTAATTTATTGAGACCTAACTGGACCTAGTGGGGGTTAGTGGCCTATTGCTATGTGTAGGTACTTACTTGCCCTTACCCATAATCTACTTTCCAACAGAACATAGTATCTGTTTATCATAAAGAGGGTACTGTCCTAAATCAATAGCAAATTTACTTCTTAACATGTTGCACTCTCTCACTCAAAATCAATTTGAAACAAACCAGATACTGTTCTAACTCGAGACAATGCCACATATGACATTCGTTCTTTCAAAATTGTACTTCCAATATTAATAAATTCAGCATCAACACCTAAGCCCAGAGACTTGTGGATTGTTACAGCATATGCAAGCCAAAATGGAAACTGTTCTCATTGGACATTCAGATCTTTTCCAAGCAAAAAGTGTACAACACATCTCCCAATTTGCTTCACGCCATCAACCTAATCAAACTTTATAGCTAAGAATTCAATCTCATCATGGTTAGGAAAATGAATAAAATCAACACTTTAACCCCTGGCAGCATTTACCAATCCTTCTTCAACATTTAAATACATCTTAAAATTATTCTACAGTTATTGCAGACATGTAAAGACTTTTCTTGTCCAGCAGTACTAGAAACAAATGTCTCCAAAGAGTTCAACTTATCTTGTAATTTTTCACTGAGTAGTATAATTGCTCCTTGGAGTTCTATTTTGTCAACAGAAGTAATCTCCAAAGTTTGTTCATCCTCTACTTTTAATAATTCTTCATTAAAGGTGGCAGACTCTAGAAGTGTAGGCCTCAAAGAACTATGGGCCTGATTTAAAAGGCCTTAATCTTAGTGTTACCATAGCGTAATTTGTTTGATGCTAAGGCAGCACTTAAGTGGCTTTTTACACACGCCATATTTACAAAGTGGTGCAATTCATGCATTGCGCCACTTTGTAAACCATTGCCCCACATTATGCCTGCACTAGGGGCTGACAAATATGGCACTAGAAAATCTAAGAGGTTTCCTTGCACCATTTTTTTCAGCAGGTTTAACACTGCTCAGAGCAGGCGTTAAAAGGGGACATGCCATTGAATACAATGGGCCCCTATGTACTCTGCAGGAGTAGCACCAAAATGTTGACGTTACTCCTGCAGAGTACATCAATAGCATCAGGAATTCTGATGCTATTGCCCCCTACCCTGCTCCATGGTGCACCATATTGTAAATACGGCACACGCATGTTGGCGACAAGGAACGCTAAGGAGAGCAAGGAAAGTGGCGATGCACTGGGTGTAGCGCCACTTTTCGTAAATCAGCCCCTACATGTTTTCCGTCTTTACAAAAGTTATACATTAGCTGTTCTGCTGTCTTATTACAGGGAAACAGATTCTTAATAAGTTGACTTTCCAACACCATTTATCCCTCTTTTGTCAGAACTCCCTCTCTGATGTCCGTTAGAATGTTTCCATACTCCATGTCAGAAGCTTGATGCATATTTTTCACAACTTCCTTGTATTGAAAATATTGTCAAATGTTGACATTACCAATACTTCCTAGTGAGTTTTGAGTATCATCTTGGAAATGCCAAGGAGTGCCAGCGCCCCACCTGAAGACAGAGGCCCCACTCAGGAGAGTGCAGAGGGATGTCTGGAAATTGAGGAATACCCTGGCCCATCACACAGTCTTTGACTGTCACCCTCCAGCAGCCCCACACAGGATACCACTGACACCCCTACCACCCAGCCACCATCATCAGCTCTGGCCAAATGACCCCACACCAGTGTCTCCTGGCCACAGACGGGCAGCCCACATGTACAGAGGCCAGAGTCTCCACCCACCAACAGGCAGGATGACTAAGGGCCCAATGCAAGTGGGACTGCCAGACCTGTGCAGGGGGCACAGGCACAGGGGGCTACAGCCAGTGGGTGGGCATCAGTGGCCCAGGGGGTGGACAATGGATCGATGCAGCAGCCCAGGAAGTGATATCTGAGGTCCTGGGAGCATACCACCATACCCAGGACAGGATGGGCCAGATCTTGGCCACCTTGGAGCAAAATCAGAGGCTGCGGGTAGCACACCACCAGGAGGCCATGGACCAATGGAAACAGCTCAATACCACCATGGCCTCAATTGCAGGGGTGCTGCAGCACCAATACCACAGCCAGCCTGAGTCCTCTACTCACCTACAAGCCCCGACCACTAGCCAGGACACTGCTCTGCCCTCTACATCTGCAGCAGCTACTGGACTGGTGGCACTGGCAGAGGACACACAGGAAACTAGCACCCCTACCCCTGCAGCCCAGCTCCAGCTATGCAAACGTGCCCTCAGACCCAGACATGCTACTGAAACACTAGCCAAGACCAAGACCACATCTAGGAAGTGACTCTGCCCTCAACTATCTCCCTTGTGTGCCACTGTGCTCGCTTGTTGACATGCCACTTCCATCACACCATCCTCCAGTGGCCACATGGACCAAAACCCAGTGCTACCAACAGCTGAGCATATGTACCTGAGCATGGATTGGCACCATGTGCCCACTCCCTATCACTCTCCCACGAATTATGTATATTTTACCATTTAATACATACACCAATGCACTCAAATTGTATGTCCCTCATCAATATGTGATGTCTATTGTGAATGTGTATGCATTAGCCAGTCAATTACATAATCATACCTTTATTGCAGGAGGGGATCCAATGGACTGTAGTGTCTGAAGTGTGTCACACTGAACAAAACATTGGGTTTCCTGGCATATGCCACTTCAGTCATCAGTCAACAGTGTCAGTGACTATAGACACCACATCACCAATTACATGAGTCAGACTGAAACTATGCAGTGAAGACATCACCATCATTGAACAGTACCTTAGAGTCAGTGAAAGTAGAGGCAGATTAGCTGGGTCCTGGAGTTAAGATATTCCCCCTCTTCTTTCTCACCATCACTCTCATTACCTCTCTGAGGTTGTAGGACCGGTTGGACAGCACCCTCTTCTTCCAGAAGGGGATAGCTTTCCTCACAGCCAATTTGTGCAGCATGCATCGGGCCACCACTATCTTACTCACCTTGTCAGGGACATAGCACAGGGATCCCCCAAAGAGATGGAGGATACGGAATCTAGCCTTCAGGAGATCTATAGTGCGTTCAATCACCCTCCTAGTACCTCCACGGGCCTCATTATAATTCCTCTCTGCATCTGTCCTGGGATTCCTCACAGGTGTCAGGAGCCATTGCAAGTTTGGGTAGCCAGAATCACCTGTAAAAGTGGGCGAAACAGGACCTTAATAAACTGACTTTACTTGCCTATAGACTGGCTGTCAACTATGTACAGATCTAGTGTAATACACACTAACCTATGAGCCATCCTCTGTCCCCTTGTAGTTGTTCCATTGTGTGTGGTACTCAGGAAAAAGGAATCATGGACTGAGCCTGGGAACCTGGCATTGACATGTGATATGTACTGTTCAGCAGTACAAACCAATTGTACATTCATGGAGTGATAGTTCTTCCGATTCCTGTACATCTGTTCATTCAATCTTAGGGATATGAGAGCTATGTGGGTTCCATCAATGGCACCTATCACATGGGGGATGTTAGCAAAGGCATAAACTCCAGATCTGATGGTGGGAAATTCAGCCCTTTGGGGAAACCGGAAATATGTTTGCAGGTGTTGGACAAATGAATCCAGGAATTTTCACAGGATGATGCTGAACATTGGCTATGAGACCCCTGCTCCCATGCCCACTGTTAGACTTTTCATCCTTGGCGTAGTCTCCCTTAACTTTTTGCCTCTGTTCCCCAGGTTGTTGTTGTGTGCTGGACTCTGATTTCGCTGTTTTTTTTACTCTGGGCACTTTACCACTGCTAACCAGTGCTAAGGTGCAAGTGCTCCTTTACAAAATGTGCAAGTAATTGGCTTATCCATGATTGGCATATTTGGTTTACTAGTAAGTTCCCTAGTAAAGTGCACTAGAGGTGCCAGGGCCTGTAAATCAAATGCTAGTAGTGGGCCTGCAGCACTGGTTGTGCCACCCACATAAGTAGCTCTGTAATCATGTCTCAGACCTGCCACTGTAGTGTCTGTGTGTGCAGTTTTAACTGTAAATTCGACTTGGCAAGTGTACCCACTTGCCAGGCCTAAACCTTCCCTTTTCTTACATGTAAGGCACCCCTAAGGTAGGCCCTAGGTAGCCCCAGGGGCAGAGTGCAGTGTATGGTTAAGGTAGGACATATAGGGGGTCATTCTGACCCTGGCGGTCAGTGACCGCCAGGGTCACCGACCACGGGAGCACCGCCAACAGGCTGGCGGTGCTCCGTCGAGCATTCTGACCGCGGCGGTTCAGCCGCGGTCAGAAACGGAAAGTCGGCGGTCTCCCGCCAACTTTCCGCTGCTCGGGAGAATCCTCCATGGCGGCGGAGCACGCTCCGCCGCCATGGGGATTCTGACACCCCCTACCGCCATCCTGTTCCTGGCGGGTCTCCCGCCAGGAACAGGATGGCGGTAGGGGGTGCCGCGGGGCCCCTGGGGGCCCCTGCAGTGCCCATGCCAATGGCATGGGCACTGCAGGGGCCCCCGTAAGAGGGCCCCACAAAGTATTTCAGTGTCTGCAAAGCAGACACTGAAATACGCGACGGGTGCAACTGCACCCGTCGCACCTTCCCACTACGCCGGCTTCATTCGGAGCCGGCGTCCTCGTGGGAAGGTAGATTTGCCCTGGGCTGGCGGGCGGCCTTTTGGCGGCCGCCCGCCAGCCCAGGGCAAATCTCAAAATACCCTCAGCGGTCTTGCGACCGCGGAGCGGTATTTTGTCTGGGGAAGACTGGCGGGCGGCCTCCACCGCCCGCCAGTCTCAGAATCACCCCCATAGTAATGTGTTTTATATGTTCTGACAGTGAAATATAGATAAATTTGTTTTTCACTGTTGCAAGGCCTGTCCCTCTCATAGGTTAACATGGGGGCTACCTTTAAATCTGATTAAAGTGTAGATTCCCTTTGGGGGTGGATGGACATGTGGAGTTTGGGGACTCTGAGCTCACAATTCAAAAATACATTTTTTAGTAAAGTTGATTTTAAGATTGTGTGTTTGAAAATGCCACTTTTAGAAAGTGAGCATTTTCTTGCTTACACCATTTCTGTGACTCTGCCTGTTTGTGGATTCCCTGTCTGGGTCAGTTTGACAGTTGGTCTGGTTGCACCTCACACTAGACAGTGACACAAAGGGAGCTGAGGTGCAACCTGGATATCCTAATGAGCCATCTGTGCTAGGAGGGTGGGGAGGAGTGGTCACTTACACCTGAAAGGCTGTGCCTGTCCTCACACAATGCAGTCTTCGACCCCCTGGTGAGTGTCTGGGGCCTGGCCTGGGCAAGGCAGGATTTCACATTCAAAAGAGACTTTACTTTGAAGTAGGCCTACTTCAAAGGATAAATTGGGTATAAGGAGGGCACCCAAAACCACGACTTTAGAACACTTCTGGAAACAAGAGAAACCTCTGCCAGGAGAAGAGCTGAAGAGTGCCTGTGACTGTGCTTTGTGGAGATATCCTGCATTTGCTGCTTCTGCCAGAGTAAGAGGGCAAAGACTGGACTTTGTGTGCCTTCCATCTTGTGAAGAAATCTCCAAGGGCTTGATGTAGAGCTTGCCTCCTGTTGTTTGAAGTAACAGGGGCAGCAAAGACTTCTCTCTACCAGCACCTGGAGTCTCTGGGGAGACTCCTGCTCTGACACGTGGTGCCCTATCCGGGCCCTGGGCCCTTGAAAGGAAAGCTGGTGGAAATCCAAGGAAATCGACTTCGGACGACTTCGGACCAACGCCTCTGCTGAATCCGGTGACGCCACCTGCAACCGACTCTGTGATCTTCGCAGGCCTGATGCTGCTGCAGCCCTGCTGAAGTCTGCAACTCCGTGGAAGTCGCCGCACCATGTCGTGACCGACGCCGCTCGAAGTGCGCTGATTCAACATTTCGCACAGACACTGCGATCCCAACTCCACGCATCGACTTGTTTTCACTCTTCACCAAAGGTACTGTACTTGGAGGTCTACATGACTCCGTGTCCGGCGCTGCTGGTGTCGACTTGTTGGCAACGACTCTGTCATAATGTCGTGTTAACACCTCATCGAAGCATTTTGTGTTTCTAAGCGCTATTTTTGACTTTAAAAATTCTTAACTTAACTTGTGTATGTCGGATTTGTGTCGTTTTGGTCTTGTTTTGTTTAGATAAATATTCCTTATTTTTCTAAACTGGTGTTGTGTCATTTTGTAGTGATTTCATTAAGTTACTGTGTGTTGGTACAAATACTTTACACCTAGCACTATGAAGTTAAGCCTAATGCTCTGCCAAGCTACCAAAGGGGGTAAGCAGGGGTTTGCTGAGGGTGTTTCTCTTTTACTCTGATTAGAGAGAGGGTCCTTGCTTGAACAGGGGGTAACCTGACTGTCAACCAAATACCTCATTTCTAACACCCACTGTCACCTAAAGTGAGCCTGTAGACAAAAAATGGAGTACAGATTGCACTTGCACAGTTGTAGGGATGGCATGTTGATTACGATTTGCCGGTTTCAGTACAGGATCCATTAATGCACAGAGGTCATGGATAGTAGCTCTATTGAGTCTGTAGGTGACAATAATATTAAGTTCCTCCATAGTTTCCATATCAACCAGGGGTCTGTAAACAGATGGGGCCCTCCCTCGCCACATGGGTCTGTACCTATGGGGGAGGAAAGAACACAATCTGAGTGTCAACTTACACTTGCATCCCATGATGTCACTGTATCTTTATGAGTGTGACGCGTAGGTAACACACACAGACACAAAATATGAAGTACACTGTCAGGCATACTTGTGCTGAGTTAACTGTCATAATGGCATCACAGTGTGGACACTCTTCCAAAGATGGGTACATGTAAGGATCCTAGACTCATGTCAGCAGGCGGTCGAAGGGTGGAGATTTTGAAGCCCTGGATGAGGCCCCTTGGCAGGCTATGGGGACGTGGTGGTAGTAAAATGGCAGACTCCTGCCATCCAGGTATGAGAGAGTGGAAGTGACTTCATTCCACTGGCGTTAGTCGTCATGGCGGAAGGCCGTGTTCACCACCGTGCACACGATCATTGGGTTACATGGTTGTCAATGTGGAACCTGGGCTAATCATGATCGCTGTTGGCAGTGACGGAGCACACCGCCACGGTACCTACGCCATTTTGTCACAGCCCTTGACACTTGACTACTGATTCCCATGCAGGCTAGTACTCCACTGCGTGTGGTGCTGTGTCCTGACTCAGGTCCCTGAGATGGCGTGAGTCACAGGAGAACGGGCCTCGCCCTTCACCGCAGAGGTGCTGGAGAAGCTGGTGGTCGGGGTCCTACCCCTGTATGCCAAGTTGTGTGGGTGACCAGAGGAGCAGGTGAGTTGGCATCTGTCATCCTTAGAATTGTGTGATTGTGGCAGATGTCTGTATGCATGTGGGTTTGATGTGTAATTGCCCAGGTGTAGACTGTCTGGCATGTACTGTATGTGAGTTGATAACATGCCTTTGAACAATGGCCATTCCATAGGGGACGACATGTCATCTGTATTCGGTGCACACATACTGACGTCTGCTTTTTTTGCCCTGTGTGTCCCACGCAGGTCAGCGCCCATCAAAAGAGAGGCCTGTGGCAAGCCAACACCAAGGAGGTGCGGACCCTGGGGGTCTACAACCGGTAGAGCACCCACTGCAGGAAGCGGTTGGAGGACCTGAGGCGCTGGGCCAGGAAGATGAGAGAGTTCGAGCTGGGGAAGGCCTCCCAATGAGGAAGGGGTGCCCATCGGACGCTGACCCCCCTAATGGCCCGCATTCTGGTGGTGGCCTATCAGGATTTGGATGGGCGCTTGAAGGCAGCACAGCAGCCACAAGGGTGTGAGTACCTACACTGTTGTGATACTGCTGAGATGTATGTATGTTGGTGCTGTGTTATGTATGCATTCTAGTGCCAGGCACTTGTACAGGTGTGTTCCTGCAGTCCTGCCCCCTCAAAGTCCCTGTCATTGTGTGAGGGCTTGTTTGGGTATTCTCAACAGGCTCATGGGGGGTCCCCTTTCTGTCATCTAGTAAGCTTTGTGGCCTCATGGACTTGTAAGTGCATTGGCTGGGCATGGTCTCCCATGGGTGTACTTCACACAGTGTATCAGGTCTGTGTTTCACGTGGATTATGTGGTGTATTCTGGGGTAATGGCCACTGGTCAGAGGCACAGTCATGACGTATGTTGTATGTGCTGCATGTAAGTGTGTGACCTGGATGGGAGTGTGTGTGAGCCAGAGATGTACATATATTCTGTTTTTGACAAAGTTCTCTGTTGTTTTGTCACTCCACCCCTGTGCTCTTGTGTCCTTTGTGTACATGAGAATCATCTGGCAAGGGTAGCAGTGGCACTGGTGAGTGGGGATGCAGCAGCCCACGGTTCCAAGGAGGCAGAGTTGAGCGATGCCAAGGGAACCAGTGGGTTGGAGGGTGAGGGGAGTCCCATGGGGGAGGCAACTTCCAATGGAGGTAGTGACTCTGATACCTCCTCCGATGGTAGCTGCCTGGTGGTGGTGGACCATACTGGGCACACCCATTCTATGCATGGAGGGTGGGCATCTCCTTCGCCCAGGCACCTCATCCCCTTCCCCTGTCAGCCCTGCTGCCCTCACGGAGGAGGCTCCTGAGGACCATCTGTATAGGGCAGACAACCATTGTGAATGCCATCCAGGGGCTAGCATCCCAGACGCAGAAATGCAATGCATACCTGGAAGACATTCACGGTGCCATGTCTGGCCTACAAAGATCTTTTCAGGCTCTGGCCTCCTCTTTGATGCCAGCCAGTGTCCCTGGTTTTTTCGTCCCCCCTTCCTCCACATCTACCCCTCCCAGCACCCCACTCCCTTCGCCCATCCCAAGCACACGTACAGACAGCTGTGCACACAGATCAACACACAAGAAGCATACAGAAAAACACAAGCAACACACTTCCCACCACAGGCAGGCACACCAAATATACCAAAGCACACACAACATCATCAAATTACACCAGTGTGTCAACCTCCCCGCCACCCTGTTTGTCACCTGACCATGCACACACACACACACTGCACCCTCAGTCACTGCTGCTGCCCCCATTCATGCAGTCACCACAACATCTGACATCCAGACATGTACCTCAGACACCACACCTGAACTCACCAAACCTACATTGACAGACGCTTGCAGCACACTCACCAGACCTGCAGACACCCAGACAACATCCATGTATACTAGCAGCATGTCTTGCCCCACTGTGTCCACCCCCCCAAAACACTCAGATATTCACAGACAATCATACCACACACATCCATCACACAACAGCATACTTTACAGGCACCTACATCCACATCCGGCACATCTACACCTGGTGCGAGCACTTCCTCAACCTCCACTCCCAGACCTGCCTCCAAATCTCCTCCAACTGCTCCTAAGAAGCTTTTCCTCTCCCGTGTTGACTTGTTTGAACCCACTGGCCCACCCCGTCTTGTCCCTAAACGTGCCCATTTCATTTCCCAGTCCACTCCTTCCACATCCAAGTTCACCACAGTCCGCCCTTACCATTCCTGTGCCCCTTCCCCAGGGAGGAAGAAGCCCCATGTTGCCCCAGGTCCCTCTGCCACCCCCCGGTCCAAGCCCACTCCCCCTCCTTCCAAGGGCAAGCCCAAACCCCCTCCACCTCCCAAACCAAAGCCTAAGACCCCCCCTTCCAGATGTAAGCCCCCACCCGCCACCCTCTGCCTCTTTTCCCTGAGGTGCCTGGCTGCCCCATTGATGCCCCTTTGGAGTAGAGTACCCTTTGCACATGTGGGAGTCAAGTTCAGCCTGTTTTGGCCCTTCAGGCTATTTGTAATGGACTGACCAATGGCCTAATTTGGACATGATGTAATGTCTTTGTAAATAAAGTTTCAGTGCCAAGTAGTGTTGTTGGCAAAATATGGTGACGTTGTACAGCGTTTCACTATGGAGGGGTGATGTGCACATGTATGTACTTTGGCGCAGGTCTATGTTGCCTTGTGTCTGGTAAGTACATTTTGTTATAGTATGTTTGGCTTGGGATGTGGGAGGGGTTGGGGGTGCGTTGCAGGGTGGGTGGGGTGGATGTGTAACTGTGCCCTTTCTTCCCATGTGTACTAGGTTGCAGTACTTACCGTTGTCGTCTTCGTCGGCGGTCACGGTCGTGGAGGCATATGGCAAGGAGCAGCACAGGCATTATTTCCAACTCTCTCTCACTGGCGGGGCAGTGTTTACCACCATGTTCATAATGACCACCATAGTCTGGCTTTTCAGAACATAGGGGGTCATTACAAGTTTGGCGGTCTTTTGGGAAGACCGGCATGTTGGAGGTAATCCGACTGCCGTATTAAGAGTTACACTGTGAAGTTCTCCAAAAAAACAGCCAATTTTTAAAAACCACCAGTACACTGGAGGATGGAAAAGAGGTGGTTCCACCACCAGTACTGCCAGCCCAACAAAAATCCTCCCATCAGATTACGATCCACAAACCACAACAACGGTTCTTCCATGGCGGAAAACCATTGGCAGTGCAAAGCACAGTGGTCTCACCTCACATCACACTGAACACAACACCACAATGGATAGTTTGAAAATCCCACACCTGACACACATCCACACACTTGACAGACCTACACACTCCACTATATAACAGACCCCTACATAACCCACAATCCTTTGCAAACAAAATGCCACACACAGCCGCAGAAGAGCAATGAGCAATACAGATTTCTTAAAACAACTTCTGACACCTATATGCATTTCACCACACATACATTCCACACCTGCACAACACACAATTAACTCTTACACACAACAATCATCACCCACTCACATCACAGCACCTACATCTCATCACTTATGTTTTTTTAGCCTTTTTCTAATCACACTACCTCGCCATCTTTATCACCATTACCATGTACCCACAAAAACACCCACGTTTCAGTGATGATGAGTTGAGGGCCATGGTGGATTACATTGTCAGGGTAGAGCCACACCTGTTCAGGGCACAGGTCCAGCAAACAATAGCCAGGAAAATGAAGTTGTGGCAAAGGATATTCAACAGGGTCAATGCTGTGGGCACCTATCCAAGCACAAGGGAGGACATCGGGAAGAGGTGGAACGACCTACAGGGGAAGTTGCATTCCATGGCATTCAGGCACCATCTGGTGGTTCTGAAGACTGACTGTGGGCCCCCACATCCTCCCCTTGCTTTCACATCTTAGGAGGAGAAGACTTGGATATACTGCATCCTGTGAGCCTGCCAGGAATACCTGGGGGAGTGGAGTCTTGTAAGTCCCCACAACATTCATGTCACCCAATTGTTTTGTCCGGCATGCACAGTTTCCACCTTACCCCACCTCAATTAACAAACCACCCACCACTGCTCTGTCCAAATGCCCTAATACTCCTCACTGGCATGTCCACCACAGCCCTTGGGAATGGTATGTGAAGCACTGGGAACTAATAGCACTACAACTCCCAGAAGGCAATATCCCACCATTAAGAAACCCTGACCAGTGCATTAAAAGGGAGATGTCATGCATGTGAAACTAACTACCAATCTAACTCATCATGAATGTCCAAGTGTGAAACAGTTTATGGCAATGACAGCAATGCAAAGGCCCACTCCCACTATCATTACAAGCAAACCCCACACAGCTACAGCTGAGTGCCCCATCAACCTCCCTTAGAAATAATATTCCTAAGATTGTAATTTACTCACCTGGGCTGGAAATCTAGGTGCCAATGTGGATGCACATGCAGTACATCCAGATAGAGGTCAATGTCTATGCCCTTACTCAGACACTATTGTGCATTGGCCAGCTTTTCTTGTGCCATGTATCATGCCAGACACTTTACTTGGCAACACAGGTGAACACCCATGTTAATAGTCAGACAACATAAGATGGTATCAGCAGCCTAATTGCTACCAACATAGTTTAACATCTGTAAGTATGGTGTATGGTATTGAAATTAGAGTCTCATCTTGTACTAAGTCAGATTTTGCAGCAGCTGTCATTGTTATTCCAGGGGATCATGTTAAAGCACTGTGTGCATCTCACACAACATCAATAATACTCCAACTGAAACAACACTTGTATCACTTACTGCAACTCTGTGTTCCACTTCTCCCACAGGTAACCTTGCCATTGCCACCATGGAGAGGATACCAGAAACTGCCACTACCCCTCTGGATGAAAACCCCAGTGAGGACAGCACCTCTGGATGTGTGGACACTGAGGACAAAGCTGGCCCATCAGGGATACTTGGTCAGTTAACAACTGTCAGCCTCACCCTGCCCCAGCAACTCCTCCCAGCCCTGTTGCATCAACATCACAGGCAAATATTCGCCCCCAAATCTGTGTCCCAAGGACTGTTTCATCCATTGTGTGCGTGGGGACTTGGTGTGTTCCAGAGGATGGGGGCTCCAAGGGACAGTACTGACCAGAAAACCAACTCCCAAGTCTTGGGAGCCTATAAAAATTCCCAAGGCATGATGGGCCAGGTAGTCATCATGATGGGGAAAATGCAACAGCTGCAGAGGGACAACCACCAGGAAGTTATGCAGCAGTGGCAGGCACAAAATGCCATCCTGGCGTCCATTGCTGAGGTGCTGAGGGACATTATTACTACCCTGAGTAAGTCTGCCCAACAACATCTGGCCTCATCCACTAGTAATGATTCTTCAGGCCCTTCAACATCCATGGCTGCTAGTGGAATGGAGGCCCTGACAGGGGAAGGACATGCCTCAGACACTCAGCCCTCTGCTGCAGAGGAACCTACCCGCTAATGTGGACATCCACCCAGACATCCAGGAGGAGCAGATGCCAAGTTAAAACACACTGGAAGCAAACTTCTCCTGACTGGTTCCCCTTGTGTGCCACAGATACACCCTGTTGACTTTTCTGAAACCTAACTCTATTTTCCTCTGGTACAAAGACTCTGGACTTGTGTTTCCTAATAGTGTAGCAGCTACCCTGTTGATTTCAGCCACCAGGTCTGAACGCTTCACTGTTTACTTTGTGTTTGTTTGGTTACTGTTCACACATATTGTTTTGCATCCCCCAATAAATAGCATTTCAACACAGGTCACGTAAGAGTGTAACTTATCAACCATGTACAACTGTCATGTATGTCATGTATAGTGTAAATAAGTTCCTCTGTATTGTACAACCTTTATTATAGGGATCACACATGTACTCTATAAACAGAAGACTCATTACATTGGAGTTGTAACACAGACAGAAGCCAATACAACTGCATTCTATATCTCCACACATTTATTTCTAGATATGCAAACAGCAGATAGGATAGCACTGGTAGTAACTTATGATTGTCAACTTAGGTATCATACACTACTAACCCACGGGATAGAGACATTAGGGATATGTCAGTCTTCCTACAAGCCAGGAGGCATACATATTGGTCCTTTGTAAAACCATGTAAAGCCTTATCACATACCCATACCTTAGCTTCCTAATAATCATAATACACAATACAGACATAGATCAGTACTGATGTCCCCAGTCCAGGGACCTTTCACTTACATTGGTCACATACCTCTAGGCTTGCCACCTAACTATATCGGTCCACAGCGGCATGGACATTGGTCTGAAAATTAGGAACATATTGACAACTATGTTACGGGTAGGTCACATACAACAGAAACCATTAGGATGATCGAGGCTCTGGTTGAACATTTTCAGATGTGTCAGACACAATTGGGCACACATATGAAACCATTTGACCACCTCCAGTATCAAACAGGTCTTCTTGTTGGGAAAACACACTTCCACCCCAGTGTCTTGACAGTCTGACAATATTATTTACACTCCACATACTCATGGCAATCAGTACCTGGTTTCATCTATGTCCACTTCCCATGTATGCCTGCAATTCCCATCAGCCTCTGACAATGTCTGTGACTTGCCAATGATAAAGAGCCAAACTGAAACTCAGCAAATCTGTGATTGACAGAGATAATGAACAGGATATAGCTGTAAACATACATCAATTCTGACAAGTTTGACTTTGCATGTGCAGTAACAAATCAGGACACTGCATACCACTCTGTTCTGAAAACAAAATACAAAATTACAAACTGCATGCACAACTGACTCATTAGCATTGGAGCTACCTAAGACCTCGTGGATGATGATAAATAGGAGGTGACATGCCAGCCATCAATTCTATGTTACAAAATTAAATCTCACCATTTAGAAGACATCACTTGAGTCAGTTGAAGTACTGATTGATGAGGTCTGCCCTGAAGTCTCCGGCTTCATCTTCATCTGGCTCATGATCACTTGGCAAATCTGCATATCCACCCACAAGTTCTGCTGCCTCCCCCTCATCTGGTATGAATGGTATCCTAAATCTCAGGGCAAGGTTGTGGAGCATGCAGCAGACAACAACTATTTGACATACCTTCTTGGGTGAGAAGAGGAGGACTCCTCCAGGTTTGTCCAGGCAACGACATCTTGAGTTCAGTAGCTCAAAGGTCCGCTCAATGAAACGTCTTGTGCTTCCATGGGCCTCATTGTAGCGGACTTACCCTGGCGTGGTTGGGTACCTCACTGGTGTCAACAACCAAGGACATTTTGGATAGCCTGAGCCCCCTGTAAGAAACAGGTATAATGAAACAAACATTTATCTAGGACATGAACATTTGTGATAGCAAGAGATAAACTTAGCAAACACATGTCAAATGTGACTTACCAACCAGCCTTGCCCTCTCTGTGTAGAGTCGTGTCATCAGCAGTGGGATTTTACTGTTGCGCATGTTGATGGAATCATGGACGGATCCTGGATCCTTCGCACACACTTGTGAAATGTACTCGTCTGCCAAACACACCACTTGGACGTTAATGGAGCAGTAGTCTTTCCTGTTCCTGTATACCTGTTCATTGGCACTGGGGGAACCAAGGCAACATGGGTGCCATCTATGACTCCAACCACACATGGTATGTATCCCATTGCATTAAACTCTGCCTTCACACAGGCCAAATCCGCATGTTGGGGAAACCAGATGTAGCTGTCCAAGTGTTTCAACAATGCACACAGTACATCCTTCAAAACTTGACTGAACATGGGCTGAGACATCCCTGCAGTTAGGGCCACTGTATTCTGAAAGGACCCAGTGGCCAGGAAGGGTAGCACTGACATGAGTTGAATGATGGGATGTATGCATTGGGATTGTGAATGGCAGGCATCAGATCTGGCTCCAACTGTTCACAAAGATCCATGATTGGCTGCCGATTCAGGCAATAAATATGCGTAATATGTCTGTCCTCTATGGTGTGCAAGTCCACTAGTGGGTGGTACACTAGAGGTTGTCTTCCTCTTCTCATGCCAGGGTAACTATATGGAGAAAAAAAATTGATAGTAGGTGACTTTTATAATGTACACATAATGAATAGGTTCATATACAAGTCTGACATATCTGCTGTCGATGTCAGATACAACATGTGACATTTTAAGTACAGCATCTTGCTATGCTTCCTATAACAATCCCCTTGGTGCACATTCCCTGAATCCTCTAATGTACTATACATGCAGATTTATCTGTGACTGTCAGTATTTGATAGTCTAGCTTAGTGTACATGTGAAACATATTTGTTGCACCTATGGTACATTATAGACGCATATAGGATGTTCAATCAATCAATCAGGAATTTGTAAAGAGCCCTTCTCGCCCATGAGGGTCTAAAGGTGCTGAGCTATGGGGCGTGCAGTTACTGCTCGAACAGCCAGGTCTTGAGAAGTTTTCTGAAGGTAAGGAGGTCTTTGGTCTGATGCAGGTGGATGGGAAGAGTGTTCCACATCTTGGCGGTGAGGTGCAAAAATGATCTGCCATCGGTTGTAGTTCTGCAGATGCGTCGGATGGTTGCAAGGTCGGCGGAGCGGAGATGCCTGGTCGGGGTGTAGAAGAAGAGCCGTCTGTTGAGGTATTCTGGTCTGGTGTTGTGCAGTGCTTTGTGAGCGTGGGTCAGGAGTTTGAAGGTGATTCTCTTGTTGACTGGGAGCCAGTGCAAGTCTCTCAGATGGTCTGTGATTTGGCAGTGGCGGGGATGTCCAGGATGAGGCTTGCAGGGGCGTTCTGGATGCGTTGCAGCCTTTTCTGGAGTTTGGCCGTGGTTCCTGCGTAGAGGGGATTGTCGTAGTCCAGTTTGCTGCTTACAAGGGCTTGGGTGACTGCTCTGTGGAGAATGGGTGCACATTTCTATTTACACCATTCCCTCTGTCACATACCTTTTACTACTCACATGCACAATTAGACTACTAAAGATGAAGGCAGCACTCAGTGATATTTTTCACAATATAGGGAATTATTACTGATGAAGATTCCAATACTTTTCAATCCATATAATTGCATCAAAATGGCAGCTGCCTGACCTACTGTAATGGACATGAGGAAGTGACCTCACTCCACCGGTGGATGTCGTCATGGCAGTAGGCAGTTACAACCATGGTGGACATTGCCATTGGAACACATTTCTGACTTTGGTAGACTTGGGTCAACGGAAATGTCCGCTGGCGGTGACAGTCCTATACATGGTGGATGTGACCACCATCTTCAGCAGTATTGCTCACTTGACTCCTGACACTGCTGCCAGAAAGACCTCCACTACCTGAGCTGATGTGTACTGCCTCCATGAGCTATCATGCCATGTCCTGCAGGTGATAGGGCCCCAGTCTTCACCCCAGAAGAGCTGGACAAACTTGTGGAGGAGTTCCTACCCCTGTATGAACAGCTATATGGTGCACCAGAGTAGCAGGTGAGTCAATTGGTATACCAATGTGTGAAAAGTGGAGTGTATGATGGTGTACATGAAAGATGAAGAGGTGAAGGTTTCACCAATCATGTCTGGGAGTATGGAAATGTGCATAGGCAGACAAACAGTAGGGTCACATGGTAGATAGTGTGTAATGTAACTTCCACCATACACAGCATAGATTGCAGCATGGACAACGATGATGATGTGAGAAATGTTTTGTAGACACTCCATGTTATGGACAATCATGTGGCCTGGTCATATGTGTGTAGTCAATACCAGGTACTGATCATGCGTGTTGTATGGGACACTCCACTTCACACATGGGCTTCCTGCAGATGGTATAATGTATGAGGACATAACATTGTTCTTTTGTCTGTGTCATCCATGCAGGTCAACACCCATCAAAAAAGGGAATCTGGCATGTGATCACTAAGCAAGTGTGGACCCTGGGGGTCCACAGCCAGCGGAGCTCCCAATGTAGCAACCTGAGACGTTAGGCCCGGAATACCTCAGAGTGGTGCCCATCATACCTTGACCCCACCATTTACCCACATTTTGGAGGTGGCCTACCCTGAGTCGGATAGGTATTTGAGAGCAGCATAGCAGCCACAAGGGGTTAAGTACTGACTACAGACATTTAAATCCCTCTGGCAGTTCAGTGACAGATGTGTATTTACCTAAACTGTTACAATGTGGTCAGTGCTAAAGGCAAAGGGTCTCCTGGGAACACATAGAAGTACAGTTGGTACCATTGATACACAGGTGTGGACCTATACAGTGCAAAACATATGTGTAACCTGCTGTGTCATCCTTCCCACCTACTGATCCATAGTTCAGATATCCTGTAGGTAAGTTGTCCATCTCTTTGGTCTCAGTCCATTCCTATTCCACTGGATCTAGCTGTATGTGCAACATAGGGTCTCACAGGTGAGAAACAAGCCAAATATTCCGGAGACAGCAGGCACAGGCTTCCAGTCTGCCTGGGAGTGCAAAGCCAGGGTGCTCAGGCCAATCCTCATGCTGCTCTCACGCTGTGAGCAGCATGAGAGCAGCGTCATGATTGGCTGCATGGTAGATTGAGAGCTTGTGCTTTTAGTGTAGTGTCGATTCGCAGTTGCAATGCAGCAGGTACATTTCTTCCTTTCCATGTGTGTGTCCACCCCCCCACACTGCCACCCATCCCTGACACCAGCCGTGACTGCTGAGTGGCTCAATGAGTGGGTGCATGACTGTATAAGTAGGTCTTTGAGTGGGTGCATGAGTGTCTCAGTGGATGTGTGAATGGGTACATGTGTGTCTGAGTGGGTCTGTGAGTAGGTGCATGAGTGTCTGAGGGGGTCTGTGAGTAGGTGCATGAGTGTATAAGTGGGTCTGTGAGTGGACACATGAGTGTCTCAGTGGGTCTGTGAGAAGGTGCATGAGGGTCTGTTAGTGGATGTATGCATGCCTGAGTCGGTCTGTGAGTAGGTGATTGAGACACTGAGTGGATAGGTGAATAAGAGTCTGAGTGGGTCTGTGAGTGGGTGCATGACTCTGTGTGGCTCTCTGAGTGCTTGTTTCAGGCACTGAGTGGGCACATGAATAAAAGTCTGAGTGGGTCTGTGAGTGGATGCATGACTCTCTAAGTGGGTCTGAGTGGATCTCTGAGTAGGTGCTTCAGGCACTGAGTGGGTACATGAATAAAGGTCTGAGTGGGTCTGTGATTTGGTATGTGACTCCCTGAATGGGTCTGTTATTGGGTGCTAGAGTCTTTGAATGGGTCTGTGAGTGGGTGCAGGAGTCTCTGAGTACATTTTGTATGGGAGTGTGAGTGTCTAAATGGATATATGAGTCACTCAGTTGGTCTGTCAGTGGGTGCATAAGTGTCTGAGTAGATCTGTGTATGGGTCCATGAGTGTATGAGTGGGTCTGAGAGTGGGTGCATGAGTGTATGAGTGGGTCTGTGAGTGGGTGTTTCAGTTTCTGAGTGAGTCTATGGATGGATGCATCAGTCAGTCTGTGAGGGTGTGTGTGAGTGTTTGAGTGGGTTTGTTAGTGGGTGTGTCAGTGTATGAGTGGGTCTGTGACTGGGTGTGTCAGTGCCTGAGTGGATCTGTGAGACTGTGTGTCAGTGTCTATACGAGTGTACTTATAGATCAGTGAGAGAGTTAGTCACAGTTTTAATGTGTATGTCAGTAGTGTGCATTAGTATCTGATGGAATGTGTGTGAATGTATATATTATTTCCCTCTCTTGGCCGGAGTCGCGAATCTGTCTCGGTTTTATTGTGTTTAACTGTGATCAAGACCGAGAGGTTGAAACGCGTTGGTGGTGTCATGGGGTGATCCATCAAGCGGGCGCTGAGAAAAAAGGGGGTCACAAAACATAAATCCCCATGAATTTTCCTTAGACTTCTTTGGACATGGTTACAGCAAAAACTGCTGAAATCTATTACACCAAATCCACCAGGAAGCTAGATTTTAGTCCACAGATTGTGCTTATTGTGTTTTTGTGTAAATCCATTTAGACATTTTTGAGAGATTACGAGTAAAATATAACTGTAATTTGGATGGCTGGGTTTGTGAGAGTCCTGCGGGGGTCCCGCAGGAGAGCAAATTTAAAAATGGAGCCCTGTGATAAAGAGGCCCATTTTTCCCATGAGTTGTCATGTTCGCAAGGCAGCTGGAGGTTCGCATGAGTCTCAGAAGAGCAAGCGCCCGACTTGTTAGCTGTTGAAATGTTAAAAATGAAATGGTGGCCATTACTGCTTACTGTGGAAAATTTTAGGTGTTGTGGAAATGAAATAAAAAAGCTGTATAAGGGGCAGCAGAAAGGCATGCTGTCACACTAGATTTAGAGAGGAACTGTCTAAGGGATAACTACTGTGAAGAAAATAAATGTGTATTCTTTTTAACTAATTTTTATGATCTTGCTGGGCTCTTGAGAGATTGTGAATACAAAAAGAGGTAGATGAGTTCTAAATACACCCGTTTAGTAGGAATGCATATTGTGGTCATTGTTTTTGAGAGGAGTATGTATGAGATAAGTACTGTGATGAGTAGATGGTTAATTCCTATTTTCCCCCCAAAAGTTATGATCTCGCTGGACTCTCACATGATTGTGAACTGTAGAAAGGAGTAGGTGATTGTTGAATACGCTGCAGTGTGCAGGCTTGTTAGTGTAGCAAGGAGTATTACTGGAGATAGTGTTTGTCAGAGTGTACTATGTATACCTATTTGCTTTGTAAGAGTTGTGACTAGGATATGATCTCTTCCCACACTCTACTATGCACATCCATTAGCAAAGTGAGGGGTGTTAGCAGGGAGGACAGTCCGTTTATGGAACATGCTATGTAACCTGTTATCCAAGAGAGATGTTTCAGTAGAGAAGCTATTTTCTCTCCATGCTCCAGATGGGTGTGCACTACTATGCACCCCCATCAAATGAGACAGAGTTATTATAGAAAAGATCAGTCCATGTACACAGACTAATACACACTCCTGTCATCTAAGAGACATGTCTGACAGGAGAGGATAGTCCATATACACTTGGTACAGGGGACTGTGGTCAGGTCCTTTGTACCTGTAGCTTAAAGAGAATTCACTACTGGAGTTGTAGAAGCAAAGCAACGTCCTTTTCTTGGTGAACCCCAAAGTGTGCAGCTGGTGCAGCCCTTGTGAGTGCAATCCTTCAGGTAACGACCAAGGGTTCAGCAGGGTAGTCCTTCTTCTCTAGTATCTTCTTCCAGTAGGGATCTGAATTGTGTGGCAGCTCTGCCATATTTATCCTTGCTCCAGGGATGGGAAGCAGGGAGGGTGCACCTGTCCAATGGGGTGCAGGCCACCACCCTCTGGGGTGACCACTTCCTGTGAAGTGATGCAAAAATCAATCCCAGAAAACAAAATTCATTAAAAATCCACATTGGAGGGAATCTCTCCTTGAAGGTTACATCTGGTTGAGCCAACCCACTGTTGTGGCCAAGTTTCCCTAACACACCCCATCCAGCCACTCTCCTAATCTAATCACTGGGGCTCCCATCTGCCTGTCCCATCTGGGAGAGCAGGAAAAGGGAGAGGTCCAACCTCTGTCCCAGGTGGTTTTCCATCCTTTGAAAACCCGTTTGGCTACTCTTCCTCCATCCTGCCCTGCCCTCTGCTGCTGCAGTTCACCTCCCATGGGATGCTTCCTTTGTCTAAACCCAGGCCACTTCACACCACAATAAAGTAGCCTGCCTCGGTCTGCCAGAGTCTGAGCAATCAGGAAAGGGCACTACGTGGGTAAATCTGGGAACTTTCAGAAATAGTTCTAAAACTCTTTTCCTGTGCTAGTTACAATAAATTCAACATTGGTAAGTTGATTAATATTAACTTTTCATTTGGTACCAAACTTGATATATTTAGCTCATCTCTATTGGAAATAAGACTTTATTATTTTAAAATAAAGTCTCAAAATGTTAGCCTATGGAGCTCATTGACTACAATGGAGAAAGCACATTTTGCTGTTTTCTCCTCACCTGGGCTTAGAAGAACTCTTTTATAAGGTCCCTGCTTATATTTACACTACACCCAACCCTTGGGGTACCCAGGGCAATGTTTAGGGGTGACGAATATGGAAAAATAAAGTAGTTTGAGACTTTGGAAGTACTTTTAATTCCAAAGTCTAATTTGGGGTTAATGTTAACTTAAAAGCAGCCAGCAAGACAGACCTGCCTTTACAATGACGCTGGACACCACAGCAGTGCACCCATGAGTGCACTAACTATACTGGGGTATCTAAACCTACATACCCTACAGTGTACTAGGGACCTATAGGTAGGTTGTCAGAGCCAATTATAATTAGGCCTCATTTGCATATACCATTTTAAACAGAGCACTGGCCCTGGGACGGGTTAGCAGTGCCCAGGCCACAGTCGGAGTCAGAAAACATCAGTATCAGCTAAAAATGGGGGCTTCTGCTATCAACCCAGTTTTCCCACAGGTGTAGAAATAGAGGGAGGTCCATGCAGACACCCTACAAAACATATCTTTCATGGAAGAGAGAGGTCTGAGGGAAGAAACCAGTCTCTCCTCACACCTTACTACTTACAGCCAATATCTAAGAGAGGGATCTCACTGGAGAGGCCAGTCTCTCCCTACATACTGCTACATACCCCTGTCATCTGAGACAGAGGTCTGTGCAAAGAAGTTAGTCTCTTCCCACACCTTACTACATACACTTGTCATGGAAGAGATAGGTCTCTGTGGGGAGGAAACTCCATCCCACATACTACTGTTTCACTACAATTTTACTATGATTCCGCGAGTAGCTCACAAGCTCCTGGGAGTGAAGTTTTTCTGCATGCACACGTGCAATCTTGAGAGACCCAAGGGGAAATGACTGAACCTACCAGGAGGTATTTTATGATCATGTGAGCCTCTTGCGAGGCCCGCATGGAAAACTACTAGGTCTTCCACAAGGTGTTTTACCGTATGGTAGGAAGTAACAAAAAAGGGCAAAGGCTCAATCAATAGCTCCCATTCTTGTTGCATGGTTGAAGAAATTATGTGATGTGATTAGGTGCAGACTCAGGGATAGCTCAGATTGTTCATGATGACTTAGAGGAGAAGTAAGCCTGTTGAAGTTGTGCTCAGCAGAAGTGACTGAATTAAGAAGTGATACTGACTGGTGTCTTCAGCTGTATATGAGAAACTGCTGTAATTTCAGAAAATTAAAAATATACTTTATGAACTTTGTTGAGAAGTGTCACTAAGTGCACTACTGTCGTAAATGTATTCTATATAATGTTTAGTGAGTCAAAAGCTGTTTGCAGAGGTGCATGTTTATTAGTATAGATTTTGAGAGCTAGAGTGTAGGGAGATATCACCAAGTACTGAACGTTGTGCTTAAAAACTATAATGTTCAATGCGTATGCTGTTGGAAGTAAAAGAGGCAGTGTTTCTGAAATTATAAAATAAAGCATCTGCAACCTGTTCATACAAGGCCTGGGGCCAGATGTAGCAAATTCCGGCTTTGCGACTCGCAAATTGCGAGTCTCAAAGCCAGATGCAGGATGGTGTCCCTGAACACAGGAACACAGAAGCTCAGAAAAACAGAAGTATCATGTCACACAATATATGGAAGAGCCAAGAAAAAATGTTTACTTTGGAAGAAGGATGAAACAGATGCTGTATGGAAAGTCAGCAAAACAATTTCTTTGCACAACTGATGCTGTCCTTACTGCCTATGGTGACAGTTATACCCATGGAGAAGCTTGTTCTGTTTAGCTCTACTCAACTTTTTTGATCTGATTAATTAAGCAGCAAAAGGTGTTTTTTATAAAGAGACTTGTTATCTGCTTAAGCACTGAATACTTGGGCAGGCATGGTGTCATGGCCACCCTGGGTCCCCCTGCACCTGTTCTCTGCCATCCTTTTCATGGTGGTTTCAACACCATGAAAAGGCTGGCAGAGAATAGCGTTACATGCATCGCTGCCCTGGTGGATCACGTCAGCCACCCGCCCTCAATACGTCAGAATCACCAATCCAGGTGCAGATGGCAGAACCCTGGCAGTCTGACCGTCAGGGTCTTTTTGAGGTGGTCAGCCTGCCACAGCAGCAGCGGTCCTGATCACCACAGCGAGGCTGGCGGTATTAAGACCGCCATCCTTGTAATGAGGCCCTTAGTGTATTTGTATTTTATTTTTAAATAAATCCTTAGAAGTTCATTAAAAAAAAACAAAGATAAAAAATTAGATGTAACACAAATGTGAATTTTCAATAAAAAAAAAAAGCTTAAAAATTCACTAAAAAACAAAGGTTAAAGTAACATTATAGTTAGTTGAATTTCTCAGTGAAAACACTAACCCATTAAACAAAAAAAACACAGAAATTCACCAGTCCTACTTAGTAGCACTAACTATAACACTGCGCCCCTGCCATGCACTGTTTATGACCTCACATATGACATCACTCATGCCATCTCAAATGTCATCATTGATGACATCACTCGTGACATAACTGATGACATCATTCAATAAGTGTGCTTGTTTAATAGTTTACATAGTGGTGGGTAACTAAAATTGTACTTTTCAAATTCCCTGGCCGTTTATGGCCCCAAGTACCACCACCTCACTGGAGCAGGCAGTAAAAATCCCTCACATAGCCACACCAGTGGATGGGCTCAACCAAATGTAACCTTCAAGGAGCCTTCAAGGAGAGATTGTCGATTTCTGGGATTGCTTTTTGCTTCACTTTACAGAAAGTGGTCACCCCAGGAGGGTGGAATCCTGCACCCGATTAGTCAGGGGTGCCCCCCCGCTTGCCGTCTCACCAGTGAGGATACATATGGCAAAGCTGTCTAACAATTCAGACCTCTGCTGGAAGAGAAGACTGAAGAAGTAGGACTGTCATGCAGACCAAGGGTTCTGCATCTGACAAGGACTGCACCAGCTACACACTCTGAGCTTCACCAAGAAAAGGACTTTGGCCCTGATTACGAGTTTCCCAGATGGGAACACCCGTCCGTCAAACACCCCACAGGGTGGCCGCCACTGTAGTGGCGACCTACCCGCTGGCCCATTATGACTTTTCTGCTGGGATGCCAGTCAGTTCAATGGGAAAGTGGTAATAGCGTTGTTGCCGGCTCATAATCGAGCCAGTGGCAATGCTGCTGCCCTCAGGGGGCACTAGCACTCTCGTAATGTCCACTGCCTGCACAGAAGATACAGTGCATTATGAGGGAACTTGGCAGGGGGACCCTTTGCACTGCCCATGCCACAGGCAGAGCAGGGGCCCCCTTGTGGCTCCCTGCAACTGTTCTCCATCAGCCTTTTTCATGGCAGTAAAACACCATGTAAAGGCTGATGGAGGACCAAGTTGTAATCAGCAGGGCAGTGCTGCGTGCAGCGCCGCCCTGGCTGATTGCAACCTGCACCTGCTGTCAGTCCATTGGGATCACCGATCCCAGCAGAGATGGTAGTGGTCCGACTGACACCACAGGTCTGGCAGTCCTAGGACTGCCAGCATTATAATTAGGCCCTTTGTCTTATTTCTACATCATCAGGAGTGGACTCCCTGTAAGCTACAGGTACAAAGGAGCTGACCAGAGTCCCCTGCATCACGTCCTGTAAGAAGAGCCCACCTGACCAGCATCCAGTGGCCATTTGAGGATTCTCACCAAGTGCATTCTGGGAACTGTAGTCCAAACTTCCAAGGAGCAATTCAGAGCTTCTGGAACCTTGGATCACGTTTATAGACACTTCACAAGTACCCAAAAAGGACTTCTGGAAGAAGATCAAGAAGTTTGGAGAGGTTTGGAGCAACTTTGTGAAAAAGCTCCATTAGATGACTGACACATTGATGACAGTCAAACTGGCATCTTGGGTCAGCGACATGGCCTGAATTTCAGGCTCATCCCACTGAAGCTCCGGAGCTTTTCCTCGTTGATGAGACTTCCAGGAGTTGACCGGGACCTCATGTTGAGCCAAGCCAACAAAGTTTTATTTGCAAGCCAGCCTGAAGAGGAGCCTTGACTGACAACAAGGGAAAAAGCACTAAAAAAAAGAGACTAAGGACCCATTCCGAGTTTGGTGGTCGGATGAGCGACCGCCAAACTGGCAGGGTTTTCACCTCCCACCATTTTGCAATGTTTCCACTCGGCTGACTGATAGGAACATTGTATTACGCTGTTGTCTCCGGTCTCGACTCCCTTAAGACAGCTTAGGTGAATACCGTAGCACACCAGCACCATCTGAATGCCAACTGTCTGCAAAGCAGACAGTGTGCATTCTGATGGCGCTGGGCAGTGCAAAGGCCCTCCAGTGGCCGCCGGCACTGGCTTTCCACCAGCCTTTCCATGGCAGAGTGACTGCCATGGAAAGGCTGGCAGAGAGCTGAGTTCTAATCAGCACGGCGGTGCTTAATTAAGAGCCGCTATGGCTGAGTACAGCTCAAACCAATATCAGCCCATCAGGAATGATGTTCCTAATGGTGATGGCAGTCCACTGGCAGGTCTGCCGCCAGGGTCATCATGTGCAGCTGGACCATCCGTCAACACAAGTGTGGTGGTCCGTCCATCACTGAAAGTGTAGCGGTCCTCGGACTGCCACACTCGTAATGGGGCCCTAAGTCTTAAGGTAAAATGTTATCCAAGGGATACCGCTCAGTGTACCTGTCATGGGCTCCATCAATTAACATAATTTCACCAAAATGCCAGGGGTAGCAGAAGTGACATCACACACCCTTAGCCTTAAATGTCACTCTTGTGTTTTTTGCTATTAGGCACTAGAAAGCACATTTTTACATTTAATCCTTAAAAATACACATCTCTGGATTCCTACATTGGATGTTTGTCATTTTGGTGTCATTTTTCAGATAACATCATTTCCTATAGTTATAAATTGGTTTTGCACTTTTATTGTTTGTTGTGTTTTACTTATTTACTGTTTTGTTGATATTAAATTCTTTACACACCTGTCCCCTAAATTAAGCCTAACTGCTCATGGGCTAAACTACCAAGGATTGAGCATGGATTCATTTACTGAGACCTTGCCTAGACCTAGTGGTGGATTGTGGCCTGTTATTAACTGTAAGTACCTTACTTCCTTTACAAATGCTCCACTTTCCAACACACACACCAGTGCTCATTTCACAGAAATAAAACCTCAATGGAAAACACCTACAAATATAAACGTAGGAAGTGCCCAGTTGATGCTCCACTTCTGTAAAAGACAAATCCTCCCAAAATCTTGAACCTATCTAAGGCAAATCAAGGTTTTTTTTTCTCTGCAATTCTAAGTTGAAAAATGTTCTGAAAACCTTAATGGTAGTGAATGTATCCTTGCTCACCACAAGTTCTATAAAAAGTGCACACCGGATGCTTATTGTGTGGGGCCAAGGCGACGTGGCAGATCCCACCGTGCACAGCCAAAAGTCGTGCTTGGTGCAGGGATGGGGTCCTACTGCGAGCTGCCTGCAGGCCTTGCTGCCAACTCCATCCGCTCACAGTCGAAGGCTGTGTTTGGCACAGGTTGGGTTCCTATGAGGGGTTGGCCGCAGGTGAAATTTGGATAAATGTAAGGTAATTTACTGTTAATTAACATTTGAAAAACCTTAGAAATTCACTGATAAAACCAAACGTTACACGGATGTTAGAAGATAGGAAACACACAAAAAAACATTAGAAATTTACTAAACAACAAAGGTTAGAAGGACGTTAAAGTAATGTTCAGGTTTACACGCACAAAATCATAGAAATTCAACAGTAATTGTTATACTTATCTCAAGACACTATGGTGGTCATTATGACTTTGGTGGTCTTTTATAAAGACCACCAAAGCCATGAGCGCCAGAAGAACACCAGTGCTGGCGGTCTTCCGCCCACCATATTACGAGTACTGCTGGATTTCCACCCAATATTGGGTGGAAATCCAGCAGTAGTCATGCTAGTGGGTAGAGGCGCTAGGTCAGTTCCACCATCAGCCCCACCCCGCCAGAAGGACTCTACCTGCCCTATTATGTACAATAACACGATCTGGCAGTGTCCTGCTGGCGGGGTGCTGCCGGAGGTGGAAGCGCATCTTCCCTTCCGGATGACCTCCTCCCCAGACCAGGTATGTTGATCGTCTGACAGGGGAGGAGGTTGGGAGGATGGGGGTATTGTGTGTGCGTGTATGAGTGGGTGTTGTCTGCTTATGTGCATGAATGTGTGTATGCTTGTATGATTGTAGTAGTGAGTATGCATGTGTGAATGCGAGTATGAGTGTTGTGGTGAATGCATGTGTTGGAGTGAGTGAATGTATGTATGTCAGTGTTGGTGAATGAGTGTATGCGGGGTACGTGTGGGTGTCTGTGTGCCTGTGCATGTATGTGGGGAGGGGCGGTGAGGGTGATCTACCTGGAGGGGGAGTGTGGAGCGGGGTGTTTGGGTGATTGTGCTTGCTGTAGTGGGAGGGTCGTCTGCCGGTGGCGGAAGAAATTCCCTGTCACTGGTAGCCTTTCTACCAGGGTTTTCGTGGCGGTGCTACTGCCACGGAAACCCTGGTCGAAAGGCGGCTCCTAATTCGTTTGGCGGTCTGCTGTGGACCACCAGGTCAGAGATGCTCTGAAACTGCCACAATGGCCCTGGCAGGGAGTAGACCTCCAGGGTCATAATGTGGGCCTACAACTTGTTCTCTAAGGTAACCGTACCTGGTTCCCTTGCTGTGCACTGCTACTTACCCCACACATTACATCAATAATGACATTTTCTTTGACATAATTTAGAATAAAACTCCAACATTTGTAATAAAGTTATGGGTGAGAAAATTGTGCTTGGCGGGGACACTAGTTTTTTTTTTATTTGAAATATATTTTTATTATTAACAATTACTGCCATACAAATATATATCATGTTATCACATAATCAAGTTCTCATTCTATTCACAGATATCGTTGTTATCAGCCCAAATGATTTTTGTTGTTTTGGAAATATTACATCATGTTACTCATATTAACTGTGACTCTCGGTAGAGCTCCTTCAGATTCGGTGCGCCGATCCCACTTGTCTACATTTCCCCACGGATGTGTGTTTCTTATGGTGATTTACGTTTTGTGTCCACAGGGTAGACTAATCTTGTGTTAGATCAAAATTAAACATTAAACTCAAACTTAAACTTGTTGGCACTGTGTAGATCAAGTAGCTACATTTGCTGGAGTTTGTCCTGCTTGGGTTTCACTTGTGAGTGGGAAATTGTTCTAAGTTTACTCCCTACATGCCCTGCTGGCCAGGCTACCTTCAATACCCCGTGTATGTCTGCCTTCCAGGGCTCCCAGTTAGGTTCGGCTGTCATTACAGTACTGGTTCTACCGCTAGACTTGCTATTCCATTAATAGGACACTTTCTAGTGGACCTGAGGTCTGCCCCCCTGTCCTCCTGCCTACTTAGGCCTCTATTTGCTGGCTCCTCCGTGGGTGCTCCAGACTCCCTCATTGAGTCTTCCCAACTTGTCACCATGTCCTCCCATTCTGGCGCTATTGGGTTCTGACGCAGTCCTCTTGCTTCCTCCCTCCTCAGAGCTTGCATTTCAGCCCTGGACCATTTCGACACGTCTCGTTTCCACTCAGTCAGAGGGGGTCGTCCCGGGGGCTTTCCACCCCTGTAAAGGACTAGAGCCAAGTCCAGAAACCGCCCTCCCACCTTCCCTCGTGGGCGTCCCCTCCCAAGACCCAGCAGGCACATAGCGGGAGTCGGGGATAGGGAAATCTCGAGTACTCTCGATAGATCAGCCATTACTGCCCCACAGCCCAGTCGAATTTCCGGGCAGTCCCATACCATGTGGTCATAGTCAGCATCTGCAACCTCGCATCTCGAGTATACCCTAGGGGTTCCACCATATATTAGCGTCAGTCGTCTTGGTGTGAGGTACGTCGTATGGAGGTAATTATATTGGATATATCGCAACCGTGTATTGTGGGAGACCCCCCGGGGGCAGGCCAACGCCCTGTTCCATTCTGCATCTGAGAGTTCTCCGCCCAGCGTTCTTCCCCATCTCTCCCTCAGTGGGCTTAGCAGGTCCAACCCTTCCTCAACCTGGACCCGATACAATTTAGTAATTAGGTGGGCCTCCTCGCCCGCAGTCAGCATGAGATGTAACACCTTATGCGTAGTAGGCTCAGCGTTAATCGTGCCCCAGTGCTTTTTCAGGGTGTGTTCCAGCTTATGAAACAGCAAGAACTGTCCCCGGGGGACCCCTCCGTCTATAAGATCATTTAAGGACTTAAGGACCCCTTCACTGAACAGTCCCCCAGTTGTCTCCACTCCCGCCCTCTTCCATGGCCCCAGTCCCGAGCTCCCCTGGTTCAAGCTCAATAACCGATAATGGTAGCGCCGGGGAGTACGGTGGGCCAACACCAACCCTTTTTGCGCATCTCTTCCAACACGATATCGCTATTCTTGTCATCAGGATTTCCGTCTGGCAGGGACACTAGTTATAGATACGTTAGAGAATGAGTTATACTTTCTTGAGATGAGTACAACTACAACTGTTGAAATTCTATGGTTTTATGTGTGTAAAATCTGATCCTAATTATAAAGTCCCTCTAACCTTTTTTTTAGTGAAAATATATCTATCTATATATATATATATATATATATATATACACCCTGAGCCCCTAGCCTTGGTCTATGGATCTCTCACGAACCCAGCCAAGCCTAAGAAGCATTTTTTTAAAATTTGGGAAAATCTGCGAATCCTGATCCGTGTATTTTCCCTACATTTTTTAAAAAAGGGTTGTCTCCTGTCGTTTTCTTTTGCCCTCAGGTGGGCCCGGTCCCTTGGTGTCCTGGGGGCTTTAAAAAGGAGGGGGCACACAGGGCCCCCCTCCTATCGGCTTGTATGTGCCCCAGGGACTGCCACCTCCCAGGGGCCAACATTGAATTAAATGTGAGGACCACACTGACTCCCCTGCAGGCCCAGGGACTGCCACCTCCCAGGGGAAAATATTGGCTAAAATGTGGGGGGATGTGTGTCCCCCTGCAGCCCACCACACCCTTGGGGCAAACAATAAATTAAATGCGGGGGACGCACTGACCTTCCTGCAGCCCCAGGGACCACCACTTCCCTGGGACATATATTGAATGAAATGCAGTGGTGACTGCCCCCCAGCCCTGGGGACCCCCACCTCACCGGAGCAAATATTGAATGAAATGCAGGCGGCAGCATGGATCCCCTGCAGCACCAGGGACCACCATCTCCCTCGTGCTAAAATTGAATTTTTTGTGGGGTTGCATGGTCCCCCCACAGCCCTGGGGGCCACCACCTCTTCTGGGCTAAAATGAAAGAATGAAGGGGCTTCTTTGCTGATTTGCGGCCCTTGGACCACCACCTCCCTTGGGCAAATTCTAATGATGGAGAGGGGACACATAGCACTGCTTGAGAAGCCAATAATGGTCCAGGGGACCACCCCCCCCAGGGCCAGCTCCTGCTATGTCCTGGGGTGCCCTCCCCTTGGACATAGCTGTTTGCTCTGACAACTCCTGCAAAGTCAGAGCAAACACTCTGGCCCTCATTATGAATCTGGTGGTCCATGGACCGCCAGACTCACAGTGTCGGGCAGACCGCCGTGGTAGTGGTGGTCTGCCCGCCCTATTATGACCATGATGAAATGCCACAGTGGAAACACCGTCCCCGCCAAGCTCCCGCCTCATGGTGGTGGCCACGTTTCAGATCCGACAGGGCGCTGCCCTGCAGATTATGAGTCCCATTCCGCCAGTCTTTTCCTGGCAGTTTACACCGCCAGGGAGAGGCTGGCAGAATGGGTGACTCGGGCCCCCATGCACAGCCCTGTCGCGCATTTCACTGCCCGAATTCCAGGCAGTGAAATGTGCGACGGGTGCTGCTGCACCTGCCACATTGCCACATTGGCGCCAGCTCCATTTGGAGCCTGTGTCAATGTAAAGGCTCTGTTTCCCACTGGGCCGGCAGGCGGAAACACTGTTTCCACCCACTGGCCCAGCGAAAACATCATTATAGGTCCATCGGGGGCTTCGCCATGCTGGCAGTCTTCCATCGACGATCAGCGCGGTTGACTGCAGGGTATTCCACTGTCTGTTTGCCTGCCTGCAGAGATACAGACAGGGAAACAGAGGAAATAGCTGCTCTCACAGAGCGAGAGCTGCATCTTTAGCAGCTCCCTCTCTGTGACAGCAATGCTGGTTCCCACAGGAGGTGGAGAGCCGGCTGGGACCAGGGCGGCCTTGAAACTCTCCCCCACAATCCCATTGCCACTGGATGCCCTAAAGGGTGCCCAGTGGAGATGGTCAGGTCCCGGGGCATTGGGTCCCCAGGCCAAAATCAGCCTGTGAGGTTGGGCCATGCAGGCCTCCTCTCCCATTTAATAGTGGTGGGCCCTGCAGGGTGGGATCCCTGAGGCCCAGCCCAAATCAGTCTGGTGTGTGGGGGAGGAGGCCCCCTACTCTATTTATTGAAGGCCGGGCCACATGGGATGGGATCACTGGGGCCAAGATTGGCCCAGGGTTGGGGCTGAGTGGCCCCCACTGGAATTGTATTGGTCCCCTCCCCCACAATGCACTTTAATCAATGAGTTAGCACTTACTAACTAGCAAATAGAAAGTGCTCCAGTTGAATAGACGTTTTGGGTAAACTGCGGACTCTTTTTGGATAAATCAGCAGGTGAGCTTCCTTTCTGCCCACGATGCTCATTTCACAGAAATTAAACCACAACAGGAAGAACACACAAATATGAATATAGCAGGAGTCCCAGATGAAGCTCCAGTCTGGAAAGGTCAAATGATCCTAAATCCTGTGCTTTGCGAAGGCAAAGCAAATGTGCTTAAGCAGCGATTCCATTTTGAAAAAAGATCTGAAATCCAATGTAGAGGTGAATGCATATTTCATCTATTGGAATGCAATCAGACACTCTCCACCCCATTATCACACTCTCATACCCACATAGACCCTCTCACAGCACCTCTCACACCCAGAGACACCCTGGTACACCTATTCTCACACCCAGAGAGACTGTGGCCAGCTCCCGCTGTGCATGCCTAAAGGCTGTGGGCAGCATGAGGTTGGGGGGATTGGGTCCTCAAGGTCTGTCTGCAGGTCAGGGCCTGCAGCTATCCACTGCTGCCTTCAGCCAAAGGCTGTGTATGGCAGTGGTTGGATTAATCTATAGCAATGAAAATTACTTTACAATAAAAAACATAGACATTCACTGAAAAAACAAAAGTTACAGGGACGTTATAGTTGGGAAATAGAATTAAAAAAACTTTTGAAATTCACTTAAAAAAACAAAGGTTACAGGGACGTGATAGTTAGGCTCAGATTGCACTCATACAAAACCATTGAAATTCAGCTGTTAGAGTTATTTCACGTAACAATAACTCACAGCCTAAGGCAACTATAACTCACGCCCTCGCCATGCATTGCTAATTACCCCAGATAAGCACTGTGACAGATGGAGTATGGAAGAGTGTCTGACCATTTGGGCGGTACACTAGCAGCAGCATAAGTGAAGTATTCATTATTATATTTTTTCATTAGATCTTCATGTGTGATACCTTATCATGAATGAGTGTTATAACATTGTGACCATAATAGAATATTGACCAAAAGTATTTTGTTTGTTAACATTATTATGACTCTTAATAGTCTGTTAAGTAGATAATTTAAAGGAAATGTTGTTTTTTGGAATATGCCAGCACATTATTGGCTGGAAATCAGTTACATGATGAGTTTAAACTTGCAGGGACAATGGCATTCTACAGTTCTGTTCTCGTAAGATATCATTAAATTCACAGTCATATCCTGCAAGGAGTGCCTGTCTTCTCATTTCTTGGGAGGAGAAAGTGTTGATTTCGAGACGTGGTGGCGTGGCGTCCTACGGGCACCATCGACAATTAGACTTGGACCAGTATTGGCAGAACTTGAAGTGACCATATGTGTATATATATATATATATATACCTACTGGTAGGTATTTATTCACCAGTAGGAATATATATATATACACATATGATCACTTCAAGTTCTGCCAATGCTGGTCTAAGTCTAATTTTTTTGGGGGCTGATCGCAGATACATGGATACACCACAGGGTAGACCCCCTGAGTAACTTTGCAATGGATCCATGGATCCGAAACACAATGATACAAAAATACACCCATTTACACACCAAATACGCTTCATGCATGGCCAAAGGCAGTGTACAGCATGGGGGTTGAGTAGATGTGGGGGTAGGCCAAAGGCTGTGGTTGTGTTAATGTACGCTAATTCTATATTTCTTGACGTTAAAAAAAAACATAGAAATGCACTGAAAATAAACAAAGATTACAGGGACTTTATAGTAAGGTTCATGTTTTACCCCCATAAACCATGGAAATTCAGCAGTTATAGTCATACTTATCTGAAGAAATGATTGCTTGTACAAAGTGTGGTAAATTTAGGCCATGAGTTATAGTTTCTAAACTTAAGTGTAAATATAAGGAAAACTATACTTGCTGAATTTCTATGATGTATATATATATATTTATCTGTGTGTGTGTATATATATATATATATTTCTGTTCTTTTCTCCTCTCCGGGAGCCTCTCTTTACCCGAGGCTAGTTGAAAATTCCAATCCCAAGAAGGGTAAATAAGGTGGCACCACCAGGATAAGAGTCAAAATCCTTATTTTTTCATTTATTGAATTATAAAGTGCTCGTAAACATGGCAGGGTGTTTCGTCCCTAGCCTTCAACAGGCCATAGAGTTAATTGTGATAGAGTGTCCTTTTACATGTAAAAGAAAAAAACACTCCTACTTCACACATATGCCCCACAACCATTGGGGCATTATCCATCCAGTCCTGGTTTATCCAATGTTTTTTTTGTTGCTTTGTTTCAGTACTAATAATACCTTAATGGGAGTACTGGTTGAGCCTAAGCTGATTAAAACATAATATATTATCCTATAATATAAGGAGTATTTTAATGATATAATTCCACCTGGTAAAGTACACATTTAATGATCATATCAATTGTAACCCCTTGATAATTGCACCATTATAACCGTATGCTAATGGTTCATTACCTCATCCACATATGGCTCCCATATTCGTTCCAAAGAATCAAGGACTGGCATATCCTATTAGTCATTATTGTACCGCTACTAAAATTGTACTTTTATGTCATCTAGGGAATGTTTGGAATGAAGTGATTGACATTGATGTAACTACACCATGTTATAATATAGTTACATTATGTCTTTATAAAAAAATATTATAAAATATTCACACGTATAAAAGATTTTCAAAAATTTCGCATCATAATGTATCGAATGATGTGCACTGTTAATTATCTTTATAATCACACTATTGTGATCAAATACCTATCAAAGGTGCAAATGCACTGTTATATAAAAGATGTTCAAAATTAATTCAATAAAACATAACACTCCAATAACTCCAATAACACTCCAATAACTCACAGTAACTACAATATGTTTGAACCCATTAGTTTCTAAAATATACTGACTACTTTCTTCCCTTTTGATGTTAAAATTCATTCCACAGGTTGTTTTAAGTCTGATAAAATAATAACTGAAGGAATTGTAATTGCTGAGGGAATATGTTTTAGGGGAAAACACCATATAAAGTGCTTGTGTCTTACCATTAGAAAATTCTGTTCCAATTAAATGCCCTATAAAGTGCACATACTTTTCATTAAATTCTGTATATTACAAATGGTTGTCAAAAAGTAACTTCTGACAGAGGATACCTATTCATCTTATTTTTTTGCTATACTCTCTATCAGATTTCCTCTCAGAGAGATTTAAAATCTACTTCTGGTATTGAATAACCTTATTGGGATCTAATAATACAGATGAACATGTAACTCTCCATCTGCATTCAAACCCCAGGGGCTCTCATTCCAATGAAGATAATCCATCTTGATTCATTTCTCCGCAGATATTGTTCTTGTTTTCCACCTCTGGGATTGAGATTGATGCGTTGTATCCCATAGTATTGTAGTCCTGTATATTCTCCATTGTGTTGTTCCCAAACGCGCTTTGCCATCAAGTATGTCATGTCTTTATTGTTAATTGCTCTTAAATGTTGGAATACACAAAGTTTTAGCTTGTTCACTGTACTTCCCACATATTTTGTGCTGCATCTACATTCCAATACGTAAATTACAAATGTTGTCTCGCAAGTAATTCTTTCCCTAATTTTCATGATCTTCCCATTATACATCTGAAAGGTAGAAGTATTTTTTCCAATGGAACATGCTTTGCATTTCCCATATTTCCAAAATCCAAATTTGTTCTGGTCTAGCCATTCGAAATATGTCTCCTCTGTGGGGCCATGAAACTACTAGACAAATATTCTCCTAAGGAAAATGCTTTTTTGTGCGTAACTTGTGGGTGAGCTGGTAATGTCCTGTTCAGTGTCTCATCTAATTGCAATAAACTCCAATTCTTGTTCAACAATTTTTTAACCTCAGGACTAGCAGTGTCAAATCTCATAAATATCTGATCTCACATTCTTCAGAAATCACTGAAGTATTCTTGTTTTTGGGTGTCAAGAGTTCAATTTGTTTATGCTTTCTCACCCTCATCATTGCATCCTTTAAGACAATATCTGGGTATCCTCTCTGTATAAAGCCCATGGCTTTGTCTTCCAATTGTCTTTCAAAGCCAGAGTCATCTGAACAATACCACCTAACCCTCAAAAAATCACCATATGGTATACTCCATTTAAGAGCTTGAGGATGACCACTGTTGGCATGCAACAGGCTATTTACACTTGTAGGTTTTCTATATATGTGTGCATATCATATCATCCTTTATATACACTTGTACATCCAAATAAGTTATATTTGTTGTACTAGTTTCATATGTGAATTTTAGCTATTGTGTGTCATTAAAAGAGATGGTGAATTTCTCTAGTGCTTCTTGTTCTCCCTCCCAAATCAAGAACAGGTCATCAATGTACCAGACCCATAGTACCACGTGTTCTAAGCTTTCTTGGTTATCATCACACCAAATTGTTTCTGCTTACCACCAGCCCATAACTAGATAAGTATACGTTGGTGCAAAAGAAGTACCCATCACTGTTCTTTCTTTTGTAAATAATATTGACCATCAAAGGGAAAAATTCTATGAGTTAAACAATATTGCAGCATCTCCAAAATCATCTCTGTGTGCTGTAATAAAGCAATAGATCTTGCTCTTAGAACATATTTACAAGCCTCAAGATCAACTTCATGTCTTATGGAGGTGTAAAGAGAAACTACATGAACTGTAGCCACAATATATTCCTTCTTCCATGGGATGATATTGATCCAGTTAGGTAAATCCATAGAGTCTATCCAATAGGACCGAAGGCTTGGAACATAGGGAAACAAAAATATATCCACAAATCTTGAGGTGTTTTCTAAAAACGATCCCATGGAACTCACTATTGGTCTTCCTGGTAGGTTTGTTTTATTCTTACGAATTTTTGGCAAGAAATAAATTGTTGGAATAATGGGATCGACTATCTTTAAAAACTTTACTTCTTCTTCCTCAAGAAGACCCACATCTTGCCAATTTTTCAATTTGCCATGATACTCCACCATATTCTCAACCATGGAGATTGTACTTAACTTGATATAGCTTGTTTTATCATTGAGTTGACTCATTGCCTCCTTAATATATTCTGTGCGATCCAAGATCGCAATATTACCTCCCTTATTGGACACTTTGATGATGATAGTGTCATCATTTCTCAATTCTTTTAATGCTTTCCAATCTTCTTGCTTCATATTGGTCTGTTTGTGTTTGTTTTTATTTGTGTCCCAAGCAATTCTCATCAATCCTTCAACCATCACTTCTTGAAATAGATCTACCTTATTCCCCATGGAAAGTTGAGGGCAAAATCGTGATTTGGGTTTGCATCCACTAGAAACTGTATCATCTGTTGTGATACCAATAACGTTGCATAGTTCCTGATCAGATAGAATTTTTTCATTTATCATGTCATCATTGTCTTTAGACTCTTGTCCAATTTTATAAGGCTTCTAAAATGTTCAATCTCACCAATGTTTATAGGAGATATCTCTTGTAATTTACCCTTAGATTCCAATTTCTTATGTTGATTTTTTGATGCAAAATACTTTTTTAAATTTTAGCTTCCTTGAAAACTTATAAAGATCAATTCTAGTAGTATCAAGGTCCATTCTAACCATGGGACAAAAGGTCAAGCCTTTATTTAACAATCTGATATGTTTATCTTGTAATACACTTGAGGACAGGTTGATAACTAAATCCTCTTGTTATTTAAGCTCCTTAATATTTACTATTCACCTCCTCTTTTCTTGCCTCTTCCTCTTCCTCTTTGATCTCCTTGTGCTCTTATGCTCATTTTGTTTTGTAGGCCTCTTCCCCTCTGTTTTGTTTCCAAGTTGTAAAGACACATCTCTCCTGTAAAGCCCAATGCTGGACCTTTTTTTAAGGGTACTGCGTCCGCCGAACTCAGATCAGAGCTTTCAGCACTAGACATGATCTCATCTTTTTCAATTGTCTTGTCCATATGTTGTTTGGCATAAAAGGAGTCAAAACGTCTTCCAAATGTATATATTCTTCCCATGGAGTAATCAGCCTTGTCTCTGTTGCATTTCTTTAATTATTTCTTTTGTTTCTCCATTTCATGTTTTTCCAATCGTTGTTCCGTTGCACTTAGTAAATTTTTTATATCCTCTGATACACTTCCTAATGCCCAGCTATTATGGACCTTTCCCATTTCTTCAAAAGATCAATCCAGTATCCTTTGTCTTCGTTTGCCTCGAACTTGGAAGACACATCCTGTATTTCACGTCTCACAACTGAAGCCCTGTAAGCCTGATCCTTTTCATAGACAATTCAACTATCCTCCTCCTCTGTTGGTGAATGATGAACCTGAGTATGAGGTTCAAGAAATATGTAATTCCTGTATATTCCGAAACCATCTCCAATATCTCATTGGAAGGGTTATCCTCTCAGCGAGTGTTCTTGGGAAGATGCCTCTTCTGTTCACGCTTTTCTTTTGGTCCATCATTTTTTCCATCTTTATCTGGACAAACCCAGGGCCCTGGGGGTCCTACTGTTGCGCCGCTGACCTCCACAGCCCGAGCAGGAAGACCAGCTCGGGACGTGGTTCGGTCCGCGGTTCGTTGTACTGGCCGCAGGGCTCACCGCAGCCCCTTTTTTGGCCTCCTCTCGCACAAGGCCCTAGATTGGGCATCGGACCTCGGCAAGTTCAGGGCACGGCGCGCCCTCAGAATTTGAACTGGGTGCCCCACCACCCCTCAATTACATGGTGAT
Source organism: Pleurodeles waltl (assembly GCF_031143425.1). Classification (NCBI taxonomy): domain Eukaryota; kingdom Metazoa; phylum Chordata; class Amphibia; order Caudata; family Salamandridae; genus Pleurodeles; species Pleurodeles waltl. Next base: position 774,349,974 of record NC_090445.1, on the reverse strand, counting down.
TACTTGTTCTTTTTCTCTGTCTTCTTTTCTCTTCTTTCTTCTTTTCTTCTTTCCTTCATTTTTCTAAATAGGGACCATATTCCTCTTTCTCGAGCATGCCTTTCTTCTACCTCTTTCCCTGCATGCATTAGGTTCCTTTTCTAAAATGGGGTCTTTATCTATTTTCTGCTATAGTCCTTTCCCAATCCAACATGGCGTCTTTTACCGTTCCTGTATGTCACTTCCTGTTTAGGGGTGCTTAAGGAGTGGGATTCTTGTTCTCCTTGCGCTGCAACACTTCCTTTGGTGGTGATCATTCTCCGGTTTTTTTTTCCTCCAGCCTTTTTTCCCTTGCTCGTTCCAGTTCTTCCAGTTACTGTTTTTTATTGGAAGTCTTACCTTTTTCTTGTGCTTATTCTCTGTTCCAGGGAATTCCAGTCATAGAGGTTTTTTCCCTTTGGGTTTTTCCTCTGGGACTCCTTCTGGAGGGCACAGACTGCCTTTTGACATCCCATTGTCAGTAGTACCGTGGGTACCAGAAAGGTCCGCCTTTACCTTGGTCAGAGCAGGACCTACAAAGATCGAGACCATCCTGCAGTTACAGTTGGCCCAAGCCATAAGCGACGAGTAAACTATGACACAAGATATCAGACTGCCCATGTAAACAATCTACAGTACCTAACTGGTACATTACAAGCATAATGTTCTATTACATGAATCATAACTTTCAAGAACCCACAAGTATCATTCAGCCATGCCCTGTATTCTGAGTCCCTTTTTAGGATCGGGAAAGTGAGCAATATTAGAAGCCTCCTTCAATTTTCATAATTCTTTACAGTGTTCAAGATATATACTCAGCACTGACTGTCTGACAGAAAATGTCCCCTGATTTCTACATATATGTACAACTGATCACTGAGTTTTTTATATCAGCCTTTCATACACTGAAAATGTACCAGCTCATTGCCTGGAGGAGTAGTAGATCTCCACTGTCTTAAGACAGGGTTGTGACTAACAGAGCAGAGGCATACCATTTACATCTGTGGTTTCTGATAGCCGAATTGTAGAAAAGTAATTCAATAGCACCAAAGGGGCATCCAAAGATATCTTATGCACTCATGCATTTTCCATTTCTGCTTACAGGGCCATGTTGTGAGTGAGGGACTTGTCCATAAAATATGCAAGGTATCTACTCCATCCCTCCCACAATGCCAGAGTTTTCTGCCAGGTCATCAATTGAAATGGTGTAATTTCTGTAGTATCCAATGTCATATGTGCAACTTTTTGTATGAACTAAGGGCCTGATTATGATCTTGATGGATGGGGTTAGTCCATCACAAACGTGGAAGATATCCCGTCCGCCAAATTACGATTCCATTATATCCCATTGAGATCATAATATGGTGGACAGAATATCCATCACGTTTGTGATGAAGTATTCCATCAGCCAAGGTAGTAATCAGGCCCTAGGTTTTAGCCTGACATTTTGCAGCCCCTCTCCATGATGTCAATCGGGTTGCCCATTCTTCTGCTAAATAGGCTATTTTCTATACTTGTGTAGCCATAATGCTGATGAGTTTGAGAATAGCTAGTCAGTTATCATTTCATGCAGCGAAGATATAACACCTTGCAATACCTCCATTTACCGAGAAAAGCAACAAATGCAAGTGTTGGGGGGTGGTGTGATGAGAATGAGAGCCACTTTAATAGAATGGGTAAGTTAAAGGTATCTCTACCTATGATTTGTAGTGATAGAAAAGTCTATCTTCAGCTCCTCAAACATTTTAAACCTCCTATTATTATATATTTAATGCACCCACTTCTACTCCCCATCAACTGCCTCAGTAAACAGTATTCTCACCTATCTTGATATTTGTACTATTCAACAGTAGGCATCCTAAGTAGAAGTAAGACTGAGTTATAAGCAGTTCATGTACTGTCTACCAATTGTATCTCACCAAGTGCAGCACAAGGCTCTTTTAGGCCTTTCAATCTGTAGTTGTCCCTTAAATAATGCCTTAAGAATAATGTGAGGACATGAGGCTTTTTTCAATGGCCACCCAAGCAGGTAGCCAGCCATTGTCAAGAAACACTCATGCCTAAGGGCCAACTTGTGTGCTGAATAGTATAAATGCATATTGGGAAACTAAATGCCACCATGTATAGGAGATGACCATAGTTTTTCCATCCTTACTCTGGGCTTGCCTTGGTCCCAAATGAACGTTTTAATTGCAGGGTCAATTTCTCTTCGTAGCAACCAGGTGATTATCGTGGCTAGCATGCCAAAACTGTAATTGAGGAGTGGAGGCACATTTATTTTAACAATCTGTGTTCTGCCTCAGGAGGAGAGGTCCAGCAACAAGCATCTACCGAAGTCTGTAATCATTTTACCAAGAAGAGGCGTTACTTTCTCTTGTACCATGGTATTTAATCCCTGGTTAAACAAGATGCTTATCCATTTGACATTTTTGGGGAACCAGTGAAAAGGAAAGTCGCCTATGCAATGTTTTCCTGTGATGTGAGTGGGAGCACTTCACTCTTCTCCCAGTTAATCCTGTAGTGTGTGAATACCAAGAAGTGATCATCAATCAGGAGAAAGGTCTGGAATTTATGACGGTGAATTCAATAGACTGCGCAGGATGTTTTGGTCACATAAAAATTGTTTCTGAGGCCCAGGTTTTGGAATGAAACCTTCTACATTACTTCTTGTCTGATTGCTGCTGCTGAAGGTTCTGTGCACATCAAGAACAACAGTGAAGACAGAGGACAGCACTGCCTAGTATCGCTAAGTATTCTTTATTTCTCCCTCCCCACACAGTTGATTCTAGTCACTGGTGTCTTATACAGCCTGTGAACTCTTCGTATAAATACAGGGTAGACCACTGATTTAGACATAGGGGGTCATTCTGACCAGGGCCAGCGACCGCGGGAGCACCGCCAACAGGCTAGCGGTGCTCCCATGGGCATTCTGACCGCGGCGGTACAGCCGCGGTCAGAAACGGGAAACCGGCGGTGTCCCGCCGGTTTCCCGCTGCCCAAGGGAATCCTCCATGGCGGCGCATGGGGATTCCGACCCCCTTACCGCCAGAACCTGGCTGGTGGTAACGGGTGTCATGGGGCCCCCTAACAGGGCCCCACCAAGATTTTCAGTGTCTGCCAAGCAGACACTGAAAATCGCGACGGGTGCAACTGCACCCGTCGCACCCCTTCCACTCCGCCGGCTCCATTCGGAGCCGGCATCCTCATGGAAGGGGGTTTCCCGCTGGGCTGGCGGGCGGCGTTCTGGCGGTCGCCCGCCAGCCCAGCGGGAAACTCAGAATGGCCGCCGCGGTCATATGACCGCGGTGCGGTCATTCGGCGGCTCCCGCCGGCCCTGCGGTTGCCGCGGCCGGCGGGAGTCAGAATGACCCCCATAGTCCCAAACACTTAGCCCCACCTATTATAAAAAACTGATTTATTAGCAGCTAGAATGAAGGCTATTTTTTCAGCTGCATCATGTCAGACTTGCCAAAATATATTATAAAGCAATCTCCTGTCACTAGATGTTTGGCCTGCAATAAAGCCTACTTGGGCTGGGTGTTTCATGTAAGTTACAACTTTCTTTAGCACATTGGCTAAGACCTTAACAATAACCTTAAAGTGTTAATTCTGGACATCTGTCTGTAATTAGCACACAGCATAGGATATTTTACTGGTTTGGGAATTAAGGTGGTTAGTGTTTTATTTTTTATTTTTATTTTTTATCTGGTGACAATCCCTTATTCTCAACTGCTTGCTTAAACATGGCATGCAATAATGCTGTGGTTTGGGTTTTATTAATTTTATGAAACTTCACAGGCCATCTGTGGGAAAACCGAGATGATTGCAAAAGCCCCCTCACTTTTTGCTCCCATGTTTCACTCATACTGGTGTTTTTCTGACTCTGATGGTGCCCTGGGCAATGCTAAACAGTCCCAGGGCCTGTGCTCTGAGTAAAATGGTACATGCAAATTAGGCAAAATATAATTGGCTGTACCAACCTACCTATACGTCCCTAGTAAATGGTAGGGCATGTAGGTTTAGGGACCCCAGTATGGATAGTACACCCATAGGTGCACTGCTGTGGTGCCCAGTGTCATTTTAAAAGTGGTCCTGCCTTGCTGGCTGCTTTTAAGTAAAAGTTAACCCCAAATTTGACTTTGGAATTAAAAGTACTTCCAAAGTCCTAAGCTACCTTATTTATACATGTAAGGCATCTCAAAGATATACCCTAAGTGTCCCCAGCATTAGGTGCAGTGTAACTATAAGGAGGGACTTTATGAAAGATTTTTTATAAGCGCTGGCAAGGGAAAAATACCAAGTTTTGATTTCTCCATTGTAGTGAATGGGCTCCAGAGGCTAACTTGGTGAGGCTTTATTTTAAAATAATAAAGTCTTATTTTCCATAGTAAGGAGCTAATTTTATCAGGTTTGATATCAAATTAAAAGTTATAAAACATCCAACAACTTGCCACTGTTGAATTTAATATAACTTGGACAGAGAAAGGGTTTTAGAACTCTTGCTAAGGGTTAGCAGCTTCCACCCTGCAGTGCTCTTTCTGATTGCCCTTGTCTGATTGAGCCAGGCTGTCCTGATGAGGTATGATGTGGCCTGGGCTAAAGGAAAGGAAGCATCTGGTGGGAGGAGATCTGCCTCTGCAGATGGTAGAACAGAATGAGGAGGAGAACAGCCAAACTGGACTTCAAAAGAGGTAAGGACATTTGGAGCAACTGGACCTCCCCCATTTCTTGCAGCCCCAGACAGCCAGGTGCCTCCTGATTAGATTAAAAAAGGGCTGGAAAGGGGTGTGTTAAGGGTAACTTAGTCGCTCCAGTGGGTGGACTTAGCCAGATCTAAACTCTAAGATTGAATTTTCACCATCTTGCATTTTGGAGGAATGTTTCTCCCTAGGATTGATTTTTGCCACACTTCTCAGGAAGTGGTCACTCAAGAGGGTGATGGCCTTCACATGATTGGACAGGAGCACCCCCTGGCTTGCCACCTGAGGAGCAAGGATAAATATGGCAGAGTTGCTCCCACTTCAGATCCCTACTGGAAAAAGACAAGAAGAAGGAGGCCTGCCCCCCTAGACCCATGGCCTGCACCTTTACTCTGTACTCACAAGGCATACACTAGCTGCACACTTTAGGCTTCACCAAGAAAAGGACTTTGCCTTACTTCTACAAACCCAGGAAGTGACTCCCTGCAAGCTACATGTACAAAAGGAGCTGACCAGAGTCCACTGTACCAAGTCCTGTAAAAATAGCCCAGCTGACCAGTGGGCATTTAAAGATTTGGACCAGGTGCCTTCTGGATGTTGAAGTCCTTCGCCCCAAATCACAACTCAGAACTTGTGGGACCTTGGAGAGAGTTGTGTACACTTGAAGGACTTTAAAAGTACTTCTGGAAGAAGATCCGGACGTTTGGAGAAGTTTGGAGAAACTTTGAAAAAAAAGCTCTATAACTGGACTGCCCAGACAACGAGAGTCAAGCCGGCCAACGTCGACCACAACCCAGCCTGACTTGCAGGTTTGTCCCGCTAAAAATCTCCGGAGCACCAGACTTTCAGGATTTGACTGGGGGCTCATGGAATGGCAATCTGACAATGTCGCATTGAAATCAGCTTGCTGAGGAGGGTCGCCCAAGATCGGGGAAGGAAAATTTTTACGTCTGAAGGTAAAAGTTTTATGAGGCCTCCTGTGCAGCGTATCCGAGGAGGGCCCCATCATGGTTGGCCTCAACTTTCTACTTTGTCCCGGTCTGAGGATTTTATCTTGAATAACTGTCTAAGTCCGAACATAGAAACTTGATCGAAGCCTCTTGTACCATGTATCAAAAGACTACTCCAGCGAGGTCAGCCTCAACTTGTAACTTCATCCCGGTCTGAGAAAATTCTTCAAGAATTTTATTAAGTGTAAAGGTAAAACTTTAACTGAGTCCTCCTGCTCAGTGTAGCCGAGCAGGGCTCCATCGCTGTAGGCCTCAAATTTTGACTTTACCCTGGTTGAGTGCGACCAGACGTTCCAGGTGGTGCTTGTGATTGCTAGGCGCTCAAAAGCATTTAGGGGCTCATTGCGAGGCAGGCGGTTTTAAGACCTCCAGCTTTGCAGTGGTGGTCAGGACTGTTGCCACTGTGGCAGTCCGACTGCCAAATTAAGAACGTGGTGGTCAGACCACCAGGGTTCCGCCGTGTTTGCTGGGATTGGTGATCTCAATAGGTTGACTGTAGGTGGCGGTCATAATCCGCTAGGGCAGTGCTGTGTGCAGGGCTGCCCTACGGATTACGGCCTCATTCTCTGCCATCCATTTCTTGGTGGTTTCACCGCCGTGAAAAGGCTGGCAGAGAACAGGTGCAGGGGGTCACAGGTGGGGCCTGCACTGCCCATGCACATGGCATGGACAGTGCAGGGGTCCCCCTGCCCAGTGCCCTCATAATGTTCACTGTCTGCTGTGCAAACAGTGAACATTACAAGAGTGCTGGTTCACCCTGCAGATGACAGCATTGCCGCTGGATCGAATTTGAGCAGACTATGCTGCCACTTTTCCCGCTAGGCTGACGGGCGGAAACCCAGGTTTCCTCCCATCAGCCTAGCGGGAAACACCTAAGAGGTCAGGCGGAGTGATTTCCACTACGGCGTCAGCCACCCTGTTGGGAGTTTGGTGGATGGGCTTCCCCGGACTCCACACTCAAAATAAGGCCCTTAATCTTTAAAAATTCAGATCTCCGGTTACCTACATTGGATTTCTGTTGTTTTGGTTCCTTTCTAAAGATAAAAATATAATCTATTTTAATACATTTCTATTGGATTGTGTTTTGGGGTTTATTTATTTACTGTTTTTTTATATGAAATGCTTTACACACTTGTCTCCAAAGTTATGCCTATCTGCTTGTGGCCAAGCTACCAAGGGTTGAGCCAGGATTAGTTTATTGAGTACTTAACTGGACCTTGTGGGGGTTTGTGACCTATTGCTAAGTGTGTGTACCTACCTGCTGTTACCAATAATCCACTTTCAAACATTCAAATATTCAATGGCACCCTGTAATCTGTTTTTGCCATGATTAAACCCCTCAGATGGCCCTGTAGAGAAAGGGCTGTTGGAGACAGACCTCTAATTCTGTCCACCTAATTTACATGGGCAGAATTAGAGGTCAGTTTTCATTGCTCGTCACCACCAGGAAACCTTGGTGGTGAGGGGAAGTCAAAACTGCTAAATGCTACCCTCACCATGAAAGAGGACTCCCATGTCAAGGGGAGGATTTTATTTTTTATTTTCAAAAAGGAAATCCCACTTCAGGCTTTTCTTTTTGGAAAAAAAAAGAAAACAGTATGATGCAGGACTCTGTCATGTTGACAGAGCCCTGCACCAAACGCAAAAGGCATTGACAGGAACTGACAAGACACTGGCTCCTGACAATGCTTTAAGAAATCACCGCCTGCTTGGCTGTCATTTCTAAATCTGGTGCATGGTAACTCTATCAGGGAGATAGAGTAATTTACAGGTGTAGAAACTGGTCATCTGCTACATTATAAATATGACCCTAATCATTTGTAATATCTAAATTATGCTAGTGTTTTGAAAATTATGCCTAGGCCTGATACAAGTGCCTTATATGTATGCATAAATTAGTATGTAATACAAATATATATAAAGGGGTGTGTCAGCGAAGGTGTCAGGACTGGAGGTTCGGAGTGGACGTCAAGTGAGTCTTACTGTCTGGAATTAAAATTATGTTCTACAGTGAGAGATGTATGCTTCTTCTTATTTTGATGGCTGGAACTGAGGAAGAAAGTCTGAACACAATGGGTGGTGGGACTTCTTTCGACTATCATCTCTTGCTGAAAAGTCTCCATCTATGTGAGGTGCAGTGCAATATTGGTGAACGGCATATAACTTTACTGTGACAATAGCGAGAATGTTTGTAGCTAGTGAAAGAGCAATATCACTTGTAGTTCATTCTTTTTAGGACAGAGGATTATTTTTAGAATGTAGGTTAGGCAAGGAAAGACGACTAGTTACCTAAGCAGTAGATTTTTTAAATGTAAATTATTGAATGTTCAGTCAGCAACACCATAAAGAAGGGCAGAAAATCCTAAGGCGCTGATACCTCCGTCTCCAGCACTCCATCAAAAAACATTCCCTCTGGTACAGGTAAGTATATGTCAGTTTTTTGGGATTCAGCAATTAGTCTTACATAAGTATCATGATTCATTGCCTTCCGTATTGTTCTTTTTGGTTTGTTTCCTAACTTCCCCATATCTGCTCCATTTACCTCATACTCCTCCTTGTGTTTCCTCGGAGGGAGCAAAGTTCAGCTTTCTGCCTGTTCAGAAAACAGCAGTGTCCCAGGGGGTGATGTTCCCAGGGCCAATAATTGACACGGGGAGAGTGGGCATGCAGCCCCCTATTCCAAACACCAGCCCCAGGGGATGGGGCCTCTGGGAGTGGAGCTGCTCACCTCCTAACTTTAGTATGATCAAACCCGTCCGTGGGATAGGGACCCGAGAGACTATTAATGTCTCAGGGATAAGACTGCTTTCCCCCTTCCACTTTTTTATAATTAATCACCTCAGCCCTAGCCTTGCCCACCGCAGGTTTTTTTTTTTTATAATACTCTTTTTTTAAATGTTATTGCTGATTCACAGATCCACCAGAAATGTGTGTAATGTCTTCTAAAGCTCTCTCATGGCTGGAACTTTTGTTTAATAGCTGGGAATAGCTCGTATTTTAAGGGCCTTCTTCGTAATAGTATAGCTGTAGGCCTTCTAGGTCTCAAAATGTGTAAGGAACTATGAGGCAGATTTATGAAAAGTGGATTATAAACACACTCTGAGCAGGCTTTAAAAGTGCCAAAAAATATGGTTCTTCTATAACTTTTTTCAGCTATGGCATATTTTTGAAAGCAATATAATTCGGTGTCTGCTGGACTCTTCTGGTTGTGGGGATATATAGGGCTTGTAGTTTCATCAAGAACCCTAGGTACCCAGAGCCAATAAATGAGCTGCGCCTCACAATGGGTTTTCATTGCATACCGGGTATACAGCAATTCATTTGGTGAAATGAAAAGAGTGAAAAATAGGTGTCAAGGAAACCTTTGTATTTCCAAAATGGACACAAGATAAGGTGTTGAGGAGCAGTGGTTATTTTCACATCTATGAATTCCGAGGTCCTCATACTAGCATGTGAATTTTAGGGCATTTCTCAAATAGGCTTCTTTTTTACACACTGTCTTACATTTGGAAGGAAAAAATGTAGAGAAAGACAAGGGGCAATAACACTTGTTCTTCTATTCTGTGTTCCCCCAAGTCTCTCGATAAAAATGGTACCTCAATTGTGTGGGTAGGCCTAGTGCCTGCGACAGGAAATGCAACATGGACACATCACATTTTTAAATTGAAAGTGCCTAGCTATGGATTTTGGCAACTACCTCAGCCGGCACCTAGGGTAAACTAGCAAACCTAGATTTTTCTGAAAACTAGACACCTAGAGGAAACCAGGATGAGGTAACTTGTGGTGCTCTCAACAGGTTCTGTTAACCAAAATCCTTTGCAAGCCTCAAAATTTGGCAAAAAAATACTTTTTCCTCATATTTCGGTGACAGAAAGTTCTGGAATCTGAGAGAAGCCACAAACTTCCTTCCAGCAAGCATTCCCCTAAGTCTCCTGATAAAAATGGTACCTCACTTATGTGGGTAGTCCTAGTGCCTGTGTCAGGAATAGATCACACAAAGGTCACTGTTAGTCCTTAAATTAGGGAAACTGTTGACCCTGGGGTGATCCATTCCTGACACAGGCACTAGGTTCAGGCTTATCCTACGTCAGAGCTGTCCTCTATAACCCAAGTTAGGGCTTGAGCAGCCTTCATCCAACGAGACTCCATCTCTGCTACTGGCTAAACTGTCTCTCTAAAACACTAGCCTACGTAGACAGTCACAAAATTCCTGGTGTGTGTGTGTGGGATGCGTGCAACTGTGAAGGTCACCTTACCTTTGCTTCATCCTTCAATCAGCATGTTCTCTCAAGACACTCCAAAAATCAAAAAAGACACACTATTACTTCATCTTGTCACATACCAATCGTCACAATCTTTAGCACCTCTAGCGCCTAGTCCAACAATCCTTATTGGTGCTCCCACTCATGACCTCCTCCCTGGATTCCCTCACTACCACCCAGCAAAAGTGACCTTCGTCTCTCCATAGCCCCCCTCGCACATACATTTAATTTGTATTATGACGCAGGTAATGGCTGGCTCTACTTATCCACTCAGCTATTCACATATAATACAGTTTTGATCTTTGTAGGAGGCTTATAAACCTTCTGCGATACTTTATGGCATCAAAACTGCCATTAGCCAAAAGTCAGATCCTTTTCTAGCAGAAACATAATCACAAGCGTTACTTGACTTTTTTTATTGCTGCCTAAAAGCTACAGTTGAAATGCGTCAGTTGAAGTATGTGCATTGCTTTGAAGACGCAAGCTGCAAGAGAACTAGTGGCGAATATATATATATATTTATTTATATATATATATATATATATATATATATATATAGCGAGAGATCACTTTTATATGTGGGTCTGGTTTCCCTGGGGGCCGATCTTTTATATGTGGGTCTGGTTTCCCTGGGGGCCGATCGTACGCATTGACAAAGGTGATCTCTCTCTCTCTCTCTCTCTCTCTCTATATATATATATATATATATATATATATATATATATATACACATAGATCTCTCTCTCTCGCCATACATATATAAATATATATATATTTATATATATACATATATATATAGAGATCTATATATATAGATAGATATATTTTTATTAGCTGTATGGTTTCCCTGGGGGAGCCCCTCATTAAAACCATACAGCTATTAAAAAAATTGCTCCCACAGGGGATCAGCCCTGCTCACGGGCATACCCCTGTCAATGTATTTATTTATTTTAATAAACAAGCAAACGAAAAAAACAAGCATTAAAAAAAATATATATATATGCCGGGGGTGGGGGACCCATTTTCAGAGGGGGCCGACTCCCTCAATTGAAATCCCTGGTGTCTATTGGGGTTTCCTGGCCCTGGATCACAGCTCGGCCCTCCTTTCAAACGAGTCCTTCCCAAAAGGAGGGAGGCCCGTTTGGGTCCGTTTTCCCCACCGGAGCAGGAGCAGCCATACCAGCTGCTTCCTGCTTTGGTGGGGAAAACAAGAGTGGCGTCAGCAGTGCGCTGATGTCACAAAGGTGGTTGGGAGACACGGAAGCTCTTCCGTGTCGCCCAAGGGGTATTTAATTTTTTTTAAAACACACCAGAGGACTTTTCAAACCCCTCCCTGGTGTCAGCCACTGGTCGTGACCTGCACCAGTGAGGGTGTGTGGGTATAGGCCAGTGGCTGACGCCCTCACCTATAGGATTAAATGAAAACGGGTGCAATTAGAAAGAAAAAAATGAAACTTTACATTTTTATTTTATTTTTTATTTTTTGGAAATAGGCTGTTGTCCGTGGGACCACTTCTACCTCTTAAAAATATATATTTTTTCACTTTCTTCCCATTTGTAAATGTGTTACCACCTCTTTCCAGATGTTGGTAAAAGATGAATGTTTTGCAACTGGAATTCGGTCGCAGACATTCATACCACTGCAATTTGATATTTGGAAGGGGCACTCTAAACACCCGCCTTCCAAATACCGAATTGCTAAACCAAATTGCAATTCGGAAACAAGTTACGTAATCACATTTCGTATATGTGCATTAGAAATTGCTTTTTTGCAGTTGCAAAGGGATGATTCTGCAAATCAGGCCTTTTTCTACTGCAAAAACGTGTTGAGCATGTGTTTCAAATTGCAACGGGATCTCTGCATTATTAATAATTGGCAAGTACTTGTATTTCTCCTTCTAGCCTAATTGGATAACGAGCCCATCGTTGGGCACCGTGGTACAATCTTCAAGCATTATGTAAGCACCTTCCCTTAAATCCCTCATGGCCCTTTAGTAACTACAAATATGAACCAACTTACCAATTTTGGACTGAAGGAACACATTATGGCTACTTTATCTCTCTCAATTAACCTTGAGATGATGAGTATGGGACCTTCAACATTGCAGCAGACGGTCAGCCAAATGTATTTATTGTTGTGAGTTCCTGCAACGTTTCACTACAAGTGCATTCACATAAGAAAAGTATATCCCCATTTTAAAAAGCCTTCGTTGTAAGCCAATTTTACAGTAGAATTAATGAAACTAAATCATTGCAGAAATCCAAAACATCATAGTGAGATCATAAATAAAACTTTTATAAACGTTGGCAACATATTATGTGCACTGCATTGAAATACTTATTGCTACTTGCATAATCCTTAATGATGGTCAGACTTTCAACAAAATCAGCACACATTTATGTCTGTACTTCATCTATATTTGTCCAGTTTGCAGGCCAGCCTCTAGGACAGGGCTGAGTTATGGCTGTATGGGAAAATTGTTATGGAATAAACAACTCAGATGACTGGGTGTCTCAACTCTGAGTCATGCTGTTCATCTGCCCACATGTAGTCAAAGTGCTATGTCCCTCATGTCATGGAGAGGGCTGTGAAAAGCTATTACATGTTTTCTAAGCTGCTTATTTAATGAAAAAAATCAACCTTGTCATTGTGATGTAAGGTGAGAGAAATAATCTGAGAATTCCTTTGCACACTCATATGCGATTCTAAACTATTCAGCTTTCTCCTAAGCATCATCTGTTTAAATGAATACATCAATATACGAACTAGAAGTATAATATCAAAACACAATAAATGTTATGCATGTGTGCACATTGGTACCCAATAGTCAACATAAATGCATCAATAGTTTTAAATTAATAGTGAGTTATAGAGCCTAAACTAATTAGGAAATGCATGTGAGGGAGAGTTCTTAAAAGGCAGATGAGGCAAAATATATGTGTGAAGAAAGGTGAAACAGAGTGGAATTAGAGAAAAAGGATATATTGTAATAATAATTAGCAAACAATCAGAAAGAGCGGCATCAAGTAGAGAGAAAGTTGAGGTAGAAATTGATGAGCTACGGAGAGGTGAGGTGAGATATGGAAAACTAGATGTAATGAGGGAGATGTGGCTGGGTGTGAGGTAAAGCAGAGAAAAGAAATGCTGGAAGGTGAGATGCAAACCTATCAGTGAGGCTCAGAGATGGTGTGAGGTAGACAGAAAGGTATGGTAAAGGTAGGATATTATGTAGAGGAGGGTAGAGATGCAGTGATGAAGAAGTAGGAACCAAAACTGAGCAGAGAGAGAGAGAGTGGTGATCTCATGAAAGTCAGATATAGGGCCATATTTATACTTTTGACGCAAAACTGCGCCGACGCAGTTTTGCATCAAAAACTTTACCGCCGGCTAACGCCATTTCTTTGCGCTGCTCGGGCATCAAATTTATACTTTGACGCATGGCGGCGCAAACCACTGGTGTGAGTCATTTTTTTTAACTGAAACCAGTGCGTCACGTCGTAAAGAAAAACAATGTTTACGCGGCGAAAATGACTGTGAGCTGGTTTACAACGTTGCAAACCAGATACGCAAGGAGAGCCAAAATGGATTTCAGATGCTTGCACAGACCCCAGGAAGATGACAACAGAGCAGGAACCAGCCAGGAGGACCCACAGAAGACCCAGGACAGGGAGAAGAAGAAAAGAAAGTGTCGCTTCAGTGCAGAGGAGCAGGAAATTCTGGTGAAAGAGGTGACAGAACACCAGCACCAACTGTTTGTCATCTCAAAGTTGCCAATCAGTAGGAGAGAGGCAATATGGCAACAAATTGCTGACAAGATAAACAGTGTGGCAGAAGTACGGAGAACAGTCATCGAGTGCAAGAAACGCTGGCATGACTGCAAGCGCAGGACAAAGGAAAAGATGTCCAGGAACAGGAAGGCAGCACTGCTCACTGGAGGTGGGAGTCCAGCACCGCTGGAGGCCCTGGACCACATGGAGGAGATGGTGGCAGCCGTCATCCCTGAGGAGATCGTCACAGGGAATCAAGGACAGGACAGCTCAGACTACCAGGAGACAACACAGATGCAGGGTAAGTCCCATGGGAAACTAAAATGCACAAATGTTAACTGCAAGCGGGAGGGGGACATACCTACTACACAATGCCAGTAAGTCAGGGAGTGGCATGGGTAAAGGGGCACGGCACAAGCCCGTTCAAAGGAAACCTGGGGCACAGTACTAAACCAACAACCTTTGCATGGGGGTATGCTGCCATGCCAAGGATGTTGGAAAGGTAAAGCCAGGCCCGGAGGGTAGGGTACAATGTTAAACTGGCCTGCTGTCACACGACAGCTGGTATTCTCCCTACATGAACTAGGGCTCAATTAACAGTCTCACGCCATATCTGCAAGTGGAATTTAACATTGACAACAGTTGCCACTACCATCTCTGCTGTGTGTGCAGGTCAAGTAGCTAATGGCAGTAACGTCCCCATGGATCAAAAACACACAAATTAGAGGGTTCAGGATGACAACGTTATCAATCCCCTGAAATTAATACAAATGTTCCAATCCTGTCAAATGTGATTGTCCATAGTTGCTACACACATCAGCCATTGCCATAAACATTATGAAGTACACAGCACTAATGTCATGCCCATGCTGCATATGTCAGGGTCCACCCTGTGCCTGGGTCACAATAGCTCCAATGACACCATGCAACATCCCAAATGTCATACTGCTCAGACAACAGCATTGAGGGGGAGGACATATGTAATTGGCTGGGGAAATACACCCACACAGTCAGAGAAGGAACTGGAACACTGCTAGGACCATCAGTGCAAACCAATGTAGCACACATTTCCCAACATCAGCAGTACACACTACCAATGCTGACACCCGTATCGTGCCATGCCAATGCTATACATAGTATATGCTAGGTCTCAGCAACATATAGGTGGATGTGAAATGTCAGAGACTGGGCCAGTTCCAGAATGTTAAGTGTGGTGCAAGTGCCATCAGAACACCCACAGCCAGTGAAAGGCCTCACCATGAGAATGGAAGTAGACGGAGGGTTGAGTAGGACAAGAAGGTGGCAATTCACAATTTGGCCAGAACCAACATCTAGAGGATGTGATGCTGACAAGTCCCCAAACTGACCACAATACATGTGACATACAGGTGGTGCATAGGCCTGGGAGAATGCGAATATGAAAGACAGGAACAATGAACAGGAACCAAGATCACAATGTGCAACTAATAGGAAGGCAGGCATTTCACATTACAAATCCCACAACACAGACACACTAATTGTACCATATCTCATTGCAGAGGACGGTGGCTCTCCTGCGGATATGCCTGTCCTGGACTTCCCTGATGACATGGATGACGAGCTGACAAACATCAGCCAGCAGACCCCCCAAGATGTCCTTGGGACCCTCCAGACCCCACCTTCCGTCACAAGGAGGAGCACAGAAGTAGCAGCCATCACAGAGGACACACCCACCACCCCAATTGTATGACATGCCAGCTCCAACCCAGCTGAGGACTCTGACGACACTGGCACCAGCTTTGAGAGAACTGTAGTTGGAGTACAGCGGGAGCTGGCCAAGGAGGTGCGGGTGGTAATGGAAAATATGGCAACCAGCCTAGAGGGGGTGCGTTCATGCATGATGTCAGCTGCAGAACAGGCAGCAGCCATGCAAGGGCAAACATCAGTCTTGCAGGAATTCAAAAAAAGGTTGAAGGAAATCGGCACAGCTGTAAGAGAGTTGACACAACACCTACAACAACAATCCTGTCAACACGTGCACGAATGCAATATTGACCCCCTCAGGGCTGACCTGGCTGCCTACCACAGTGATGTGGCTGCTATACTTAAGAACCAGCAGCTCTTCCTTGCTGCAGTACTGCCCTTAATAGCCCCACAGTTGGCAGCTACTGGGATGTCTGACTCCACGTCTTCAAACACTGAGGTGTGTGTTGCCCCTTCACAACCACCACCACCAAGGGCAGAGGAGACTACACACACATCAGAAGATGAAGACATGGAACAGATCACCTTCACCCGTAAGAGTACCCGATATCACTAGTCCCTGCCAAATGGCCACCTATAACCAAGGTCTTGTGCTTTGTAACATGACAGTCTTGCAACAACTGCACTCAAGCACTGTTCTTCAGCCCACTGTTTATCTTGTCACCCTGCCCAGTGATTGTCTCTCACTAACTCATTGGCAAATCCTGTCCCTCTGCACTGTCTGACATTTCCCCCCAGCATGTCCAATGACATGTCCCTTTGTACTTGTGTAGGATCACAATGGAAGGTGTCACACTAATGGACTCACAATCATGGACAATGTACATATAGCATAACAGCACTTTCAAATAAATAGCACTTACACAACAACTTTGTCTCTATGTAATGTGAAATATCAACCGTGATGGCCATCAGTGATGTTTACCTCAGGTCAATGATTATAGATTGTCAATACAACTGACCTGAAAGAATGTTGGCTGATAACTATGCACTGTGGTCCGGATTGTACCATCATCTGCCCTTCCTGAGGGTTAATTCTGATTAAAACAGAAACTAAACACCATAATGCTGTGTTGGACAGAATAACGCTTCCTCAAGGGATGTCGAAGCCAAAAATTATTGCCTTCAACTTTTTCTTCAAGCCAAAACTTACGTATGTGACATTTGACCCAACTTTTACCTAACACACACCATACTGCATGAATGGATGTTGATGAGTGTTCATACAAATCTGTAACCTGGTTGAACATTGCAACAAATGATAGGTGTGAGTTATATATACCATACTACATGAGAACATACTACCACTCACCTTATACGGCTTCACTTGGACATCAGGCTGCAGGCAGACTTAACACAGTGTCCTCAATACCAATTCTGTTCGCAAAGTATGTGAGGTTGAAAACATACACCAAAAATTATACATAGTAACCTTGAGTGGTAGGCGTAATGGATGGCAGAATCTTAGCAAAGTAGCTGTGGTGTAGCTGCCAATGTAACAGCTTAATTGGGATTTGGTTGCAGGATGGGACACAAAAGCTAATACTAAAGAGACACTGTTCACCCATGCCAAGGCCCTGATCCCCAAGCATGTGACACATACTGTAAAGGGTTACCTAAATATTTATTTAACAGTAAAAACAGAAGCTAAAATCAGGGGAAACACCTTACCTAACCTAACCTATCCTAACTACACATTACCCACAACTGGCCCTAAATAAAATAAGCTAAACTTACGTATCACATTTAGCTAAACACTCTAAACATCAAGCCCTCACCCCCGTATAAGACGGGACACATGGAGGACAACAGATACTAACCTAAACACATACTATCTTATCCTAAACAAATATATAGTTTTTGGGATTTTATATTTTATATATATATATATATATATTTAAACATCAAAACCCCAACATCATCCCCCATCCACCAATCCACACACATAATAAAAACAGATATTAATAGTACCATACCCCCACCCTCCACCCACTCCTACGAACTAAACGAACAGCCTATTCAAACCTAACACTAAGCCCCCTAAACCCACTAATGAAAAGAACCAGGAAAGAGGAAGGAGGGGAGGGAATCATGGCTGAGGGTAAAAAGTTTACAAGTTCGCCCTCCGCAGGGTCTTCTTTATGGCACGCACCCTCCTACTCACTTGTGTCACCTCCTGCTGCAGCCTGTTCATTTTCCTCAACATACGGTCAATGTTCCGTTGCATCTGCTGAAAATCTGCTGGGTCAATGACTGCAGCAGGGGTGGTCTGGGTGCCAGTTAAAGATGTATGTTCACTTGTCGGTGCCATGCCTGTAGGAGGAGGTGCAGGTGGTGCTCTGACAGGTCCTGGAGCAGTGGAGGTTAACGGTCCAGCAGAGGTGCCTGCTATGGTTGGTGCCACCTGGGTGGTAGTGGTGGTGCTGGTGGTGGTGGCTGTGGTGGACACCAAAGGGCCCCCTTGAGCAAATGCCCTCCGCACTCCGGAGGCTCTTTCATGGCGATAACGTCCTGCCATGTTGTGGAACCCAGACTCCACATACAGAATGTGGCGGTAACACATCTCCCTGCACTGAAACTCCTGAATCTGGATGGGATTCATATTGGCAGCTGTTAAAAAAAATATTAAACCAAACATTATGTACTTGATATGGCTCCAGAAGTAAATCAGACAATACATCTAATGTACCAGAAACAGGCCATATCATCATACAGATCACTGATTGTCCCTGAGGAAGTACATACCAACGCAGCCTACACATGCCCTATCTAACAGCACAGCAATGCCCTAAAAGAAGGGTAACAACTTAAATGACCTATGCATCATTGTTCAGCCATTTGTCACGTAAAAAATGCTGCAAGTTCTCCACATGTGACAGACCAAGTAATGACTAACTTCTGGATGACAATCAAGGGCCACAAGATCTGTGAGTTGTAAATGGATTTGCCAGGATAGAATGCAGTTGCTAATCATGAGTGGGTATCCTAGTTTTGGACAAGTGACTTACAGATGTACATGTCTGAGTACTAAACTTGGATCATCAGTCCTAGGTACACATTTCATAACCCTACGCCAGTCCCTGAGGGGGGGATGGACAAGCAACAAATACTTTCAAACATCAAGGACACCCAGGAAGCTTTGGACAGCTGTACATGGGTTTGGGCAGTCCACCACACGTAAGGAGGATGTCCAACTAGGATACACCCAAACCTTGGACAATCCCATCCACATTTATGTTTGGAAATGCAGACAATTGTCAACATCATGTCCTACCAGTAACACATGACTTACAACAAGCAGATAGATGCAAGCACACATCTGGCCATGAGCTGCATGCACACGTAGGCCATTGGACTCAAGTGCCTCATACACGTAGCACAAAATGTGGAGCTACATGCTGCTAGGAAGTCAAACATACAGTCAAACATGTTCATTAGTGAATAGGGACACTCAAGTCTCTGGGTAAGACGTTGGCATCCCTATTCTGTGAGAATCAGGGTGTAACTTGCTGACTAAATCACAAATAATGTCCTCTGCTACATTTCTTAATATACGTTTTATCCACAAAAGTCACCCAATTCACATGGCTGTGCCTACACGGCTGCCCTACAATCCCAAAATATGACTATACGCTAATGATTGCCAAACTCAAAGATGGAAAAAAAAGGATACTCCACTCAAGGAACATATCTGATCATTGACCAGTGCATCATCCCTTGCTATGTGTCCAACACACAGGAGTCAATCACACAACAGCAGCAAACACAACACAGAACAGAAATATCAACACTTACTGGAGATGTCTGGGTCCGCAAATCGAGCCACCTCTCCGATAGTGTAGGGGGCAGGTCCACCTGTAAAGCATGGAAGGGAGAAATGTGCTCAATGTCTGTGCACTGTACAACACTTCCAAATACAATTACTGTGTGTAAGATTAATCAGAAAGTCAAGCCTCTCAGACATGATGATACTGCATCCGACATACCACAGCAAACATATACAGACCCGGGCACTCCAGTGAGTGATACACACATATCTGTACACATGCAGTGGCCCTAACTATCATGTGGTGGCAAACATGCTCCATCATTTGTTTGCAGACTCATTCATGGAGTGTATTCCTCTCATCATGTGTATCGATGACAAACATGCAAAGCCACTTTCCTGGAGGACTGCAATACCAGTCACCCAGCTATTGGGACTAAGACCAATGTAAAACACACAGGTACAATGTACAGATGGCCAGGGATAGTTGTTACCCCTCGATTTGTATCATTTGCTTCATTTTATGTGCCACAGCTATGGTACGTTGTACCAAACATTTTGATATGAACCTGTGTGCATTACTTTTCTCATCCATCCCTAATTTGATTGTGGCACAACAAAGTCCAAATATCAGTCTAAGATGTTACCTGAGGTCAGCTATAACTTGTTAAGTATGTTTTCAGAATCCAGTTCAGACATGTATCAGAAATAATTGAGGGACACATTATTTCTTGAAAATATCTGGATTAAAAACATGTCTTTCCTGGTACACTCACAGACCACGCATAAAACACGTTAGAGAAACATTTGCATCATCTATTGATGTGAAGACAGCACTAATTTACAGGCTCCTGTTGTGTTTTGTAAGTTAGTGCAGCTGTTGCGTCAACAAATGATGGTAATGTGTAAGAATTATTGTATAACTCACGGCAACTGTATGTCTAACTTGCATTCCACATGTCCAAAAACATTGCCTGCAGCATATGAACAAATCTGCTACTGTCACTACAGAGCATTTAAATGTGAACATTACTCTGATTTGTACTCACCAACAGGGCCACCAATCACAATCCCCAGGTGGTCCAGCAGGTCTTGCTCCCTGGCAACCAGGTCAGCCCAGTGGTATTTCAGTTGGTGGTTGTTGCGCGGTGTGTTATAGATTCTTTGAAGATGGTACAGGACCTTTGTCTACCGGAGCCTCCTTGCCTCTGTATGATACCCCTGTATCACACGCCCACCTGCTTCTATCATTAAAGGTAGGAAGTGGCACACCAGACAATTAAATCCCCCCAGCTCCTCCTCTCCCATCCTGCCAAGACAAGGCCTACCCAACATGCTTGCAAAAAAATGTGATAAAGGGGTACAGAGGATAATGAAGGGAAAGTAGGAGAGGGAAATGAAAACAAATTAACACAAAACAGCCCAACTATCCCCAAACTAACACTACCCACAACAAACTCCCAACAGTACAAAGACAAATGTATACACAAGAAATGACAAAAATACACTTACTCAGGATACCACAGACACTTAGGAAACACCAAAAGGCAATTTGAAGACCACACAGGAGACAAATTCACAAAATGCACAGAGAGACAAGTCAAAACACAGCCACACAGTCAGGAAATATCACAGACTGCAAAGTGAAAGTGAAAGTACACCCACTGTACCAATTCTGTAATCAGGATATCCTATTACATCACTTCCTGCCTCAAATGCAGTGCGTTTTTATTCTTATGCGTCAAAATATTATAACACTTACAGTCTGTGTGTCATTGTTTTTTACACACATGCTTAGAAATTACCCCGCATCCATATTTTCAATTATTTTTCATACTTAACCAATTTCATGGGGTACAGTGTGGGAATTACCGCTCAGAGCCAATGGATGTATCATGGCAGTGAGCGTCATTTTTCGATGCATATGCGTCATTTTTTGTCTTTGACTGGGTTTGGGTCATTTCTCATTTTTAAGAGTACGTGACAGGTGTGACAATACAGAGATAGGCTGTTTTTACCTACATTGTGCATTCCGGTGTATGGGCACATGTGACAGATCATACTACTGCGTACCATGATCCTCTAGTTGTTGGACCAGATTTGCACTCTTCACTGACACAATAGATGGTCAAACGTGTGGAATACAAATAGGTATTACCCTGTTTGGGCATGTTTTACATCAATAGAGGATAGCAAGGCTACGCAATACAGTAACTCAATGCCTGTGTGTCAATGTGTATGAATTGCCTCTTACTAATGTAGTTGTCCCACTGTGTGAACATCACAAGACGTGTTTTCTCAAATCTGCTTGTATGCATGTGTAGTCAATGTGTCCAACCATCAGATGCTATTCAGTGTGAAAATGAGAAAGGAAATGTGTTTGTCATACACATAGCAACAAATGCTGTGTGAACTTCCAAGGTTTTTTGGGACATAAGCACCGCCAATGACAAACCATGCACAGGATAGATAGAAGGCGGTTGATCATGGCAATGTTCCAAGACTAAGCCATCACATGTCCTGGAATGTTGGATACCACTTCGTAGGCACTTGTTTGTATACTACCCATGAGTCAGGCACTGGAAAATGCTATGTGGGTACGGTGTTTGTGACATTGAGTCCCAAAAACAATCCACAAATGTCATGTCATGCCAAAGTTTGAGTCATACAAAGGAGCCATGTTTCTCCTGTGGCAGTGGAGGACCAGCAGACCAAGCAGCACGTGTGCACATATTTCCAGTGGTTAATTGAACAAAGGTGTCCAGTTCAAGTGTGTGGGGCCATGTGTAGCCTGAGTCATTATTGGGGTCCATGTTGTCACAGTTACGTGCAGGTCCAGTCATGAGTCTGTGGAGCCGTTTCCTGCATTTACAAAGTATCCTTCGCAGCTGAATTGAAGGAAAGCCAAAAAGGAATTGAGAACACACATGGGGATAGTCCAGGTATGGCACTGACAACAGGACAACCTTGGTGTGCTGGCAAAGTTAATGGATCAGGAATTTTAAACCGGCAGGTTTCCTCACAACATTTGTACACAGGGTGGCCTCTAAAATTCCCACTACAGCCGGGAACATCAGTGCCTCTGTGCTGATTATTCTCACAGCTGTTCACCACAAAAGCCCCATCAATATGTTGGGGGCAATGTGAATCAGTGTGTGGACTGTCAGGGTACTAACATGTGTTGACATTTCATGCACATTATCTGACGTTGTTTGTTGTGCTGGAGGCACCATACCCAATCCATGCATACTGCCATGGTACACTGTCACTATTTGTTACTCATGCATACATGAAACCCAGAAAACGTATGGGCCATAATTAGGCTATTTGAAAACAAGTTCCACCCATGATACAATAAGTAAACTGATTACGCTATACAATGTATTTGAGTATTCATTGTAGACCTACATGACACAATACCCCAGGAGGAAAGTGAGAGCATGGAAAGCAACTATGAGACAAATGTAGCCACAGGGATCCTTTATGGTGACGCTAAGACAGGAACCAGTCAGACTAACAGGATGCAGGGTCAATCAGGAACAAAAATGAACAAGGCAAATACACAGTGAGCATACTGAGCCTGGTCAAAGCTGGAACAACACTGTGGAAAATGAAAACTGTATTTGTCCTGTGTGTTGGAATGTAACACAATAACCCAAGGCCTGTGTTACACAAGTTATTTTTATGGCAATGCATAACAGTGTTATACATATAATGGCAGTTTCTATGCTGTTCCAGGCAGCTGCAAGGGCAGTGCATGTTCAAATGGCTGGTCTGCATGGAGGTGCTCATAGGTGTGTGCAGCTTCAGTCTCTCACAAGTCCTGTAGGTGAGGATCAATTTCAAAGGGCCAACAGTACCTTTCACATCAGAAGCAATGTACAGGTGATTAAAGGTCCTACAGACTACAAGGCAGTACATTATTCAGCTAGAAGTCCATGCAGACAGAAGAACAGTGACTATGGCATGCCATACTAAAGAGGGAAGCACACTGGATTCAGAATGTGAGTCTGGGTGTGTGTAGATGAGGGATTATCTGGGTACAAATATTCAATTTCCAGGACACAAGAAGGGCGGGGTGAGACAGGGAACATGGCAGTGACAGGACTTATGACCTGGGCTGGCATGTGCAGGGGATGTCTTGTGAGCAGTGCTAGTCATACCTGGGGCACTCGTGCTATCCATTTGCTGCTTACATGGAATTCTTGTCACACACTCCTTGCAAAGATAGTTGATGTAACACTTACTGGTGTCAAGGATCTGGTCATACCTTCTTGTTACCAATGCAATGGCACATCCAGTGCCTCATAAATGAGGTATTTTTTGTCCATATTGAAAGATGGCGTCTTAGTTGTGTGCCATATGCCGCAATGAACCATGTTGCCAACATGCATGTGTGAAATAGCTGTGCTCCTCTGATATTGACCTTCAAATGTGAAATGGGCAGGATATATGTAATTTACAGTGTGGGTGAAGTTGGGTGTACATTCATACCCATCAAATATGAAGTGGAATTTTCAGTATCCTAATCTGTATTTCTGCAATGCTCCATGAGGCTACACTCTGATTATGATTCTTAGGGATAATTTTCTGCAAAAATGATTAACCAGACCATGATATAGTGAATAGAATAGGTGTTTATTGACATATGGTAAGACAGTGATGATGGTGAGTAGAGTTAAAAGAAATTTTGGACAATATGTTGTCGCCGACGCAATCCTGCAGCTGTGTTTGGAAGGTCACCCTCATGTTGATGGACAGCATCCTCCTCTTCCTCCTCTTCAGGCATTTGTGGGTCTGGTTCATATAGGGGAATGTTCCTCCTTACACATACAGGATGGCACAGGTCAAAATGATTTTGCACACCATTTCAGGTGAGTACAGGAGGCTGCCTCCGGTGATGTCGAGGCACCTGAATTTTGACTTCAGGATGCCAACGGTCCTCTCGAGTATGGTGCATGTCCTCTGATGTGCCTCATTATAGGCACGCTCTGATGCTGTGCTTGGGTTTGCAAATGGGGTCATGATCCATGGCTGGATCCCATACCCCTGATCAGCTAAAAGAGAAAATGAGTGAGAAAATGTTGTTGTTGCTTGCACCATGATTCTCACTTTGCATGGCAGTTGTTCTCTTGTGTTGTCTGTGACTCATTGGTGTTTGTATTATTGTGTGGAATCCTAGGCTTCTAGGATTTACCATCAGCATGGGGTAGTTTCCTTATCTGAACTGGTATTTGGCTGATTGACTGGATGTCAGCTGTATTTTTGTAGAGTTGCAGTACATTGTGTACTCCCTTGCATTATGTCATGTGAAAGAGGTTTCCAGGTGTCTTAACTGGGGGTAACATGATACTTCCATACACAGATTCAATTCCACGGTGGTGATAACACGGTTGCATCTGAATGGCCTGGACATCCCATCCAGTTTAACATATGCAATAGAATTAGTTAAACATCAGTGAGGCCCTTAGATTTGGCAAGATGACAATGTACAACACATCTCCATACATTGTCAGCACTGACGTGTTGATAATTGACTATGCACAAATATCCCATGTGTGACAAATTCTCTGCAGACCAATTTCTTTGCCTTTGCCAAGTCGACTCAGGTTCAAACTTGTACCTATACTACTGAACATGTTCTAGTTCAGCTGGCTAACTTGGTTGTGAGGTTGTCATTATGAGTGTCAGAAGGTCGATATGCCTGTACATCTGTTGTGTGTGTGTGAAATTGTCTCAATCCGTATGTGTAGGAATGTGCACTTTCAATATTGTCACATCAATATGTGTTCTTAGCACAGTCCACTTGCTTATTGGTAGTTGGCAATGTCAGAGCAGGAGTGATGTGAGATATTGGTACAGCCTCAATGATTGCATGTCACCGTCATTGTAGCCATCATCATGCTATATGTGTCATGGTGTTTGACCTGCAGCAAAACACATTACACACCCCTTACACAGTACTTATTGCTTGGAAGGGTGTTGTTTGTTTGATTGATGTGATATTGAAAGATTAATCTTCCAAGTTGTACTGCAAGTTAAGGCCATGTCATTGTCATTGTGTTGTTTTAAATTCCTCCCTTGTTTCTGTGGAGTGGCATCTGTTGTTATTTGGATCTGTCATTTGTCCATAGGTGTATATCCAAATGGGTGAGGATATCAAACATGCCTAGCGGTGTCACAGCCTCAGTGTGTTCCTGGCCACGTGTCAATATAGTGGTGTATGTGTTGTTTGTCCTAGAGGGTTGTTGTGCAGTGTGTATATAAGGAGGTTTCTGTACTTACCAACAAGTAGGCCATTTCCATATCGTCCATCCTGGAAGTGTTGATTGATGGTGCAGTGGCGGAAGATGAATGAATCATATACAGTCCCAGGATACTTTGCCACGATGTTGGTGATCAGTCCCCGGCGATCAACAATGGCCTGCACATTGATGGACTGTGTGTGCTTCCTGTTGTGGTATAGATGTTCGGTTGCAGCAGGTGGCACAAGGCGTACATGTGTGTAGTCAATGGCACCAAGCACGTGTGGGAAGCCGGTGATTTGGTAGAAGTCCTGTTTAGTCTCCTGCTGCTTCTTCTGTGTGTTGGGGAAGCTGATGTGGCGGGGAGTGAGGGAGATGATGGCATCCAGTACCTTAGGTTGGAAGGCAGAGAATGAGGGCTGTGAGATCCCGGCAACCAGGGCACCAGTGGTTTGAAAGGAGCCACTTGCCAACATGTGGAGTACAGCTAGCAGCTTGGTTTCTGGTGGAATGGTGTGGGGTGTCTGCAAGCTGGGTGCCAACTGTGGCTCAATGTTGAGCCTGTATCTCTAGATGATGTCTTGTTGCCAGAGTCCCAGAAGGGTTGTCCTGGTGCGAAATATCCTCTCCTGCCTTCTGCATTGCCTTTGGGGTACCTGCTGGTGTTGTAGAAGCTGCTGTTGTTGGTCCTGTGCTTTGCGTCTGTGTGCATGCTGGATGAAAAGTACCTCCATGTCTTCCTTTTGGAGCTCTGCTGTTGCTTGTGTGTGTTTTCCTTAAGTATTGGTGTGTTTGCCCCATTTTAACGCCTGCCCTGACCGAGGCGTTATTTTTTTAGGCAAATCGGGCTGTGCGTAATTTTCTGACTCCGCCTCCCGGGCGTGCAGGATTTTTACGCGGTAGCATAAATATGGCGCACGGGTGTTTAAGTCATTTTTTGGACGGGAACGCCTACCTTGCATGTCATGAACGCAAGGTGGTTTCCCTCATCCAGAAAATGATACAGACAGCGGAATTTTGGCTTTCGCTGGCTCCGGCGTCAAAGTATAAATATGGTGCACGGTTTGCGCCAAATGTGTGTCAAAATGTTTGATGGACATTCAGTGCAAACAGTGTATAAGTATGGGCCACAGAGAGGTGGAGCACAGAGATGAAGATAACAAAGTTAAGGTACAGAGAGTACAGAGAGTTGATGTAGCAAGAGATAGGCTATGTAGATAAAGAGATAAGATTAGAGATCAAGGCAGGTAAAGGGAGGGGAATTGTTTTAGAGAGAAGAGGTGAGGTAAAGTAAGGAGAGAGATCTGAGATGGAAAGAGATTTAAAATATAGTTCCAATCAACTGCTTAAGAGTGTGAGGAATAATGTTAGGCATGTTCAGCAGATCCAGGTGTCAAATTACAAACTTCCCTAGTAAGTACACTGGTATTTCTGACTGTCCCAATCACTTTACCAGTTGACGCCTTTTCTCATGCCTTAAAAAGACTGCAGGTTTCCATCAGTAAACTGGAGTCCACTGGTCATCTTTCTTGCAGCATTCAGAGTGTTTTCTTTTTTCCAGAAGACTTTTCCCAGGTACAGGATGACATTGAGGAGGTGGTTGTGAAGTGCCAATCTTATATTGTCCATTAGTCAGTGACTGGAAAAATTACTAGACCTAATGCTATTACTTGGTGGTGTTCCCACCCCTTAGCTGGGTTTATTACAAAGGTTCCCAGATACCAGTAAACAAAGTTGGCTCCTGTCATCCTCCTCCTGAGGAGCTCTGTGCCTACTCTGTGAGTATACTCCCTTCTCCTAGAGGTAGAACAGATTTTCCCTCCTGCTGGGACTGGAACCAGAAAGTCTAGGATGACCCAGGAAATGAATGGTAGCAGTTCCTAGCAGCCCCAGTTGACATTTACAAGTCAAAATAAGCACTATCAAAGCTGCCATTCTTTCTGCCAACTATTCCATCCGCTATTGATGGCTAACTCATGCTTCATGCCACTTCTGACAACACCCCTGCTTTTTGGACTCAGAGACTAATCCATTGTCTTCCAGGGACAGGTGATTAAGCATCCAGGCCTAAGAGCTTAGATGGCAGCTAAATCAGCCAGTATATAAAAATAGATTTTTCTACCTGGAGCAGGGGATTTTCCTTGAAATGTGTTACTGCGTGTTTTAAAATGCAGCACTGCTAGACCACTTTTGTGCTCCCAGAAGCTATATCTTTTATGTCATACATGTGGTGGCAACTTACAATTCAGCCCACAAATCACATTGAACTTCCATTCCCCTCCTGTGATGTCTCTACTAACTTACAATGGCCTTACAAGAAAGTTAAATATACCAATTGGATGAAAAGTTTACAGAACCGTTTTAGGGACAGAGACACACACTGTGGCACTCAATAGCTATGTCAACATGCACACAGCAATAATAGGAGACAAAACTAGAGTACAGAGAAAGGTGAAAAATTGTGCGTTAACACAGAAAAGACAACATTGCTTGAAATGCTTTCAGAGGATTAATACTTTACCTTCCTTTTTTAAATCAGACCATCTGTCTTTTTTTCTCTTGCATTAAAGTAGTACATATTATATTGACAAATTTCCTCTTTTATATCTATGACTCTGATGCTAAATAGTATTTAACAAAAACTTCTGATGTACTAACTCACAAGCTGTTTCCAACACAACTATTCTAAGTTTTATTCCGGACAGAACGAGAATGTGTTAAGGAGGACAGCTATTCAAAATTCAATTTTAGGAATTTAGGTAGATGTACGTAGCTTTTTTCCTGTCGCAAACGGCTTGAGTCACAGAATCGGCATTTGCAACAACGAAAAAGCATTTTGGAATGTACAAACCCTATTTTGCGATTCAGTACTCTATTTACCAAATTGCTAAATAGGTTTGGAAGTTGCTATTTGGAAACCCCAAGCATTATTGGTGAGGGGATTGGTCTGTTTTTATTAGAAGCAACCAGGGACAATCTGGTGGCTCCCAAGTAGTTCCACATGTGAACTGGTTGGAGAGAGTTTGTCACTTAATGTCTGGAGAGCAGAGGCCCACAAGACCATATTCCGGGGTTGCAGAAATGGGTACGCCAACTGCCTTTTCATGAGTGCTAATATGTCTTTCTAGAATTGTTTTTAATTTGGACAAACCCACCCAATATGCAAAAGTCACCCAGCATGCTGCCGCCTTTCCTGCAAAAGGGGTTAGATAGAGGATAAAATTTCCCAGGCAGAAGCAAGGGTCATACTTATTCTCCATTTGTGATGAATTTGCATCGTTTTGTTTTACACAAATTTGGTGTAAAACTAACTCCATATTTATATTTTGATGTTAGACCCGGCTAACGTCAAAATATTGGAGTTATCACAATTTTTTTAGACGTGTGAACCTACCTTGCGTCAATGAGATGTACAGTAGGCGTTCCCATCTAAAAAATGGTGCTAGCCCCATAGCTCCATATTTATCCCCCCATGCTAAAATGATGCACGGGTGGGAGGAGGGGCTAAATAAGGGTGCACAGATTGCTTTGCACCATTAGTTAACGCCTGGGTCAGACCAGGCATTAGGGGACCTGTGGACTCATTTCCATGGTTGAACACCATGGAATGGGTCCACAGGTGCCCTCTTCAAGCCCCAAGAATATCCCCCACCAACACCAGAGGGAAACTGGAGGATAGGGGACCCCATCCCAGGTAAGTAGGATAAGTATAGGTAAGTATTTTTATTTAAAATTGTGGCTCCCTTCATGACACAGGGTGCAATGGCCATGCCAAGGGGACCCTTGTCCCCTGTGATCGTAATTGGGGTGGTGGGCATGACTCCTGTCTTTTCTAATACAGGATTCATGT
Organism: Pleurodeles waltl; assembly: GCF_031143425.1. Taxonomy (NCBI): domain Eukaryota; kingdom Metazoa; phylum Chordata; class Amphibia; order Caudata; family Salamandridae; genus Pleurodeles; species Pleurodeles waltl. The sequence goes on along the minus strand of NC_090445.1, from coordinate 774,320,612 downwards.
GGTATGGGAGGTTTTGAGTACGGAAATGACGCTAGGCTTGTTAGAGGCATTTTTTTGCCTCTAACCATCCTAACGTCATTTTTTGGTGCAAAACCCCCTTCCCCCATACAGCCACCCCTCCCGGCTAACATCATTTTCCCAAATGCTAGCCCACCCTTTGTGCCGGCTTGCGGGATTCCATAAATTTGGCGCCCGGCTAGCGCCCTGGAATCACACAAGCCGGCGCTATACTTTTTGATGCAAAACTGCGTTTGCTCAGTTTTCCGTCAAAAATTATAACCATGGGCCTAAATTTCAGGGAGGGGACAGAGACAACTTTGTGGACTTTTCAGTGACCCTATACAAATCACCTGTTGTGGGAAAACCTCACGCTTTCTTAAACAAATACAATTGCATAGCTAAAAATGAAATATTGAGATAGACAGGCAGGTAGTCATAGGATGCAAGTATGCTTTATAGTTATTTACATTTCCAAAGTAATTAGATGAAATGTGAAAAAAACATGTTTATGAATCTTGCATCTTCGTGCACTAAGCAAACAAAGGTCGGATGAAAAAAGGAAGAATAAACTAAATACTCCTAGCGACATTCCTAAGCCTCAAAATGCAATTGGAGTAATTAGAAATTATTTTTTCTTCCTGCAGGCAGCTTTATTACAATTATGAACTTTAATTTGAAAAGCTAAATAATTTCCTACTCTGTTCAGTGTGGAGGACAAATTCTTTCATTATTGTATGTAGGTCAACTGAGTCCACCATCTCTTTATATATGTTGCATATGGCAACATGATTCAATCTTTTCTATGACATAGTTGATCTTAGCCACGTTTTCGGTCGGTTTGTTCTCTCAGCCTCACAAGAAGATACTGGGATAACCAAAATAATCTGTAATAGCTTCTCAACCTGTGAAAAGCAAGTTCTCTCTCTGTCTCTTGGAAGCATTTTCAGAGTGTGTCTGCTAGTTCTGGGACTGAAGAGTACTTGAAAATACTTGATAATGTAGTTAATTGAACTGAGAACAGCAAAGGGTCAATATATGTGTACTGAGTAATAGAGCAAATGCCATTACCTTTTAAAAACACCTGTTCAAGTTTTTCATAGGTTTGGATGCCTTCCTGATCAAAACGCTGAGAAAGATGAAGAGAAACTGTATCTAAAAGTAAAAAATACTGTGGGCAATAATAGTTCCTGATGGTTATGCACTCATGAACACACAGACTGTTAGCATGTTTATGGAAAATGTCAAAGAGACAATGAATATTTAAAAATCTAGTTCTGCTTTGTTAGCACTGCCCAGAAAAATGCTGAATTTAGAAAAAGTTGAAATAAACTTGCCCTTACAATGCATTAATCAGTTGAGGTCCATAAAAAGCCACCAGAAGTGTTTTAAGTTGTCTTGAAATCAGTTTAATATGTGTCTGAAGTTATTTGGGCTCCCTCAGCAATTGGTTATGTGTTTCCTTTATTGCACCCTGATTTGCATGAAGATATTTTGAGCTTTGACACTAGGGTGGTCATTATGAGTTTGGTGGACACATGCCCGCTACACCGGTGGTGGTGATCCGACTGCCAACAGGCTGGCGGTGTAGACCGCCGTAATACGACCGTGGCGGTGAACAGGCCAGCACACACCCAGGACACCGCTGTACTGCCAGTGGGGACCGACCGCTGCCGCCGACGGATGCCATCTACAGGGCGGCGGAAAGGACCTTACGCCCACCGTATTAGGGAACAGCACACCACACTGAGTTATGGGGCGGGCAAACCTCTACTCAAAGCATGGCAGAAAGGAACAGTAAAAATAGAAACACTCACGTAGGAACACATAGGAGGCTGCTGATGATATGGAGCGTGAACTGGCAATCTCCCCGATGCTGGTACTTGCTATCCACCACCAGGACATACAGCACTGACAAAGATGACAATGGTGAGTACGCCATCTACCACGCAAGGGAGGGAAGGGGACAATTACACACCCACATGCCACACACACCTCTGACACCAACTGCCATGCCCACACACAAACACACCCACAGCAATGCCCCACCCATAGGCGCCACGCTCACTCACAATACACTCATGCACAACCAGAAAACACACCACGCCCCACACACATGACACACACAAACCAAACAAGACCAACCAGAAACACATCACTACACACATACCCAGCCACACACAAACTGATCACCAACCCACAGCTGACAAAAACACCAAGCAGAAGATGACATACCAGACACACACTAGGACACGATCACAAGTGCCAACCACGCATACACTGGTATCCTACCATGACGCCATCGTCCATACCACTCACTCCACCCACACCATGCACAACAACTAAACACACACCACAAGCAAATACCCCCATACAAACCATCCACACCAACTTCCAAAACTATCACCACACAAACAGCATTGTACACACAAATACAGACAGGAACAAAAATGAAAATTAGAAGTGATGTACCCACAAAAGCACAATACACTTGCACAGATGGGGATAATGATGCACATACCTGTGCCCACGAGGAAGGCAGAGTGTAACGCAGGACAACTTGATCAAAGGGCACCAACTGTGCATGTTGGCCAGATAGGCCAAACAGGCACAACAAGTCCCCAACTTGACTCCTGACATGGCCATGGTCTCTACAGGGCAGGGGCATCAATGGGGCAGACACCTCAGGGCACAGGGGAGGGGTTGGTGGTCGGGACTCAGGTGATGAAGGTGGGGCTTGGGCTTTGGAGCTGCCTTCAGAGGAGGAATCTGAGTCTGATGTTGCAGTGGTAGTAGGCTCCCCTGTGGTGCTCCCCTCACCCTCCAACCCACTTGTTCCCTAGGCACCAGTGGACTGTGCCTCCTGGGTCCCGTGAGCTGCAGCATCCCAACTCGCTGATGCCTCTGCTCCTTCGCCTGATGATGCTGTTGCGTAAAAGTACATAAGAAGGGAGGGGGAGACAAAGAAAGGGATGCAGGCTGTGAGCAACTCAACTATGATGCAGGTAGGCCCACATACAGTACACTTCAGTCCCAGAGCTCATATTACCATGCCTTTGCACTACAGGAATGTACCACTGATAGGAAATACACCTGCCTCTTTGGAGTACACTACACTGACAGTGGTGCCATACAGATTCAATGCACATGTCCTGCAACTCCAACTGAGGTATCCATTTAATGCTCGGATGTCATGAGTATCACTACATCACACAGCAAGACAACCGGAACACTAACTGACTGTCTGTACTATACAATTTCCACCTTTCCTGGGTACACATGCCCCCTACACAACAAGGTAATGTAACCTGGCCAAGAAGCTGAACACATGCATACCCTGACACCTATGAGTTACTGTAACAGCAACCTCTCCTCACATTGCCTACCATCTCCCCAATACAGTTGGCATGCAGGACTGTGTGAAAACTCACCCTCTTGTTGCTGCTGTGATGCCTTCAAGCTCCCATCCAAGGCTGGGTAGGCCACTGCCAGTATGCGGGCCATTAGGGGGGTCAGGGTCGTTGGGAGGCCGTCCCCAGCTGGGCCTCTGCACTCTTCCGGGCCCAGTATCTCAGGTCCTCCCACTGTTTCCTGCAGTGGGTGCTCCACTGATTATAGACCCCCAGGGTCCGCACGTCCTTGGCGATTGCTCACCATAACCCCTTCTTCTGATGGGCGCTGACCTGCTTGGGAGAAATTTGGAATACACACTAATGTAGACTTAACACACGCATGCTGACATAGGATACAATCGCACTGACAGTTGACAACAATACATTCCATCATCTTCCTACAAGTACACATTGATGGCCTTCTCCACTACACCTACACGCTTGGTAATTCTACATTCAGACATACCTCCACCCAAGCAATCGCACTCACTGCTAGGACACTGTTCATCCACTCACCTGCTCCTCTGGTCGCCCATACAACTTTGCATACAGGGGTAGGACCTCATCCACAAGCCTCGTCAGCTCCTCCTGGGTGAATGCTGGGGCCCTCCCCCCTGTAGCATGTGCCATCTTTGTGACCATATGCAGGACACAGCAGCACACACAGTGAAGTAGTGATTGTGGTGAGTGCTGGAGTCAAGTGGCTAAGGGAAATAAAAATGGCGGAGAAGACCGCAGCGGTACCCATAGTCACCGCCGGCAGGGATCGTGATTGGCCGCTACTCCCCATCGACACCAATGTTAACCAATGGGGAATTGCACGGCTGTACAGACTGCCTAACGCAATGATGATTTATGCCAGCTGAGACATTTCACTACCATCTGTGCTCAGCATGTAGGACAGGCGACCACCATTTGAAGTGTAAAATGTAATAGAGTGCAATCTCTATTCACCCTACATGCTGTCTTTTCGTCCTGAACATGTCATGCACACCAGTCTTACACAGCATTACATGCCATCTGTGATGTGTGGCATCAGTGATCTGCATTTGTAAGTTGCACGGCACCGTGTACACATGTCGATTGTAACAGTGTTAGCTGCATGCAACCCTTCCATGTTCTGTGTGCGTTGACATCATCCGTAATATGTTGGTGTGGTGAAATATGTGTGTTGCCCCTCCCTAGATACCGACCCCTAAAGATACTGAGGAATGCACTGGTGTATCGGCAACCATGGAGTAATTGCACATCATACTGACCTAACGTCTGAACCGGATAACCATAAGTGAACTGCGTACTTAATTGGAGCCAGATCTACTGACAGGTCTACATAATCCTTATGCTATTCCACCTACTGTGCAGGTGCTATCTGTTCTACAATTCTTGGCCAGTGCGTCATTTCAGGTGACAGTTGCCTTGGCAGCAGGTGTGTCACAGCCAGTGTTCAGTAACATCTTAAGGGATGTCCTGACTGCCTTGCTAATACACCTCCATACCTACATCAAATTTCCCCAATCTGCTGACTTGCCAACTGTGAAATCAGATTCCTATGCCATTGCATGGATTCCACATGTGATTAGGGCCATAGGTGGCACCCATATTCCCTTGATTCCCCAGACTTTTTGCTTTTTGCCTCCTTATTTTTCTGACCTTTGTTGGCTGACATTTTTAATCTGAGCACTTTTTTACTGCTAACCAGTGCTAATGTGCATGTGCTCTCCCTTACAAAATTGGTATGATTGGCTTATACCTAATTGGCATATTTAATTTACCTATAAGTCCCTTGTAAGGTGGTATCCCTATACCCAGGGCCTGTAAATTAAATGCTACTATTGGGCCTCCAGCGCTGCTTGCACCACCTACTGAAGTAGCCTGTCAAACCTATCTCAGGCCTGCTAGCGCAGAGCCTGTGTGCACAGTTTTCTGCCACAGGGACCTGCCATCTAAATTTACTTGCCAGGCCCAGAACTCCACTTTTACTACATGTAAGTCACCCCTAATATACACCCTAGCTAGCCCTTTGGGCAGGGTGCCATGTATGTAGAAGGCAGGGCATGGGCCATGTTGCGTGGCCTGTCCTGGTAGTGACAAACAGCCTAACTTCGTGTCTCACTGCTGTGAGTGATGCCTTCTCATAGGACTACATTGGAAATGCCCTGCCTTCGGTGTAGGGGGTATTGTCTGATTTATGAGGGGTAGCGTAGGAATGTTTGGTTTGGTTGTGATAGTGGTGAGAAATGCTGCTTACTGGTGTAGGTATATTTGTTATTACTATCACAGAAATGCCACTTTTAGAAAGTGTGCATTTATCTGTACTTATGGCTTTGGTGTTTTGCAGCTTGTCTCCAATCCACGTCTGGGCAGACTGATAGTTGGGGCTTTGTGCATACTTTTTAGACAGCCTGAACACAATGAGGGTGGAGATGTCACAGAGGTGCATCTACATATTGTAAATCCTTCCTGGGCTGAGAGAAGGGAGAGGAGGGGCACATCTGCATTTCTAAAAGCTGTGCCCTGGCCTCACACAATGGGTTGTTTACCCCCCACTGATGTTTGGAGCCTGTGCTGGAGGAGAGAAAGGGCACTCCCAGAACCAGTTGTAACTGGTTGGAGCCCCTCTCCTCCCCATTGTAAAACACACTGGAAACCTAGTATAAGTACAGGGGAAATTTCCCCACAATTTAGACATCATTTTGGACACTCTGGGAACTCCAGGAACCTTACCTAAGAAGACAAGAAGACTCACCAGGACCACCTTGGACTGCTGCTGCTGTGCTGACCTGTGACTTGCTTGGTCACTATGAGAAACTTCCACTGCTGATATCCCCTTGTGTGCTGGCCTGTAGGTGGGATCGCCAGCCCTGCATCCCTTCTGCCTTGTTTTTTGTTTCCAGGGGCAGAGTGCTGTGGCCCCTGATCTCTGTAAACCTATTCCTGCACACGGAGGGCTGTTTCTATGAGCAAGCGCTGGGAGAGCGCTCCGGAGTTCCCTGCACGCTTTTAAAGTGCTTTTTCTGGCCCAAAATCACCACCGCAGCCTGGGATCTCTATCGTGCCCCTCACGCTGCTTTGAGTGCTCTTTGTGCCTGAAAAACCTCACCACTGCAGCCCAGGCTTATAGTAATATACTCACACTCCGGCAAGTGTTCCCCTGCTACTACGAATCACCGCTGCAGCCCAGCTTTAATTGATACCTTTGCGCCGGACCTGCGTTGCCGCCGGTGCCCCCAAGGTACCAACAAGCACGCTGGAAGGAGCAAGCCCGCTCTTGTCATGCCCCCGGGGTACGCGAATCTGGACCCGTGCCCCCGGGGCACTGGTTGACTCCATTCCACGTGGGAGCCAACCCCAGCTGGAGGAGAAGAGCTGGGACTCCTCCTGAGCAGCCGGACCTCCACTGCCGCACTTCAAGGTCGGGGGCGGGAGGAGGCCTTATCCGCGGCCCCGTGCCGCGAGACCTCGCTGCCCTCAGTATTGCAGGGCCAGGGAGCGGAAATGGAGTTCTTTTCCCCCCGGCCACTGCCTAAGGGACACGATCACCCCGTACTTTCAGTTGGGCAATTGTTGGTCACCCTCCTTTGGGAAAGGGCCATTGGAGGCCCCAGGGGGTCCCACAGAGATCGCGGGCCCCAGGAGGGGCCCTTTCTTTTGCCACCGAGAGGGTGCCGTCCACCCCTCTCCCCTCACAGAGACTGCATGGCCCCCCTTTTTTCACGCATAGGAGTGACGGGGCCCCTATGCTCTTTTAGCCACTGGTAGTGCCTCTTCATCAGGCAACCAGGTACTTTTTAGGGATATAGTGGCTCAGTGAGCCAAGTATGGAACTAGGGGAATTTATATGTTTTACCTGTGTTTCCTGCAGGACATATATGTGCTAATGTTCCTTTTATGGGCATGATATGCTGATATGTATTTTTATAACTTGTGATATGTTCTCTAATGTTCATTTTATGGGTATTTATGAGGTATTCATGACAACTGCATAGAATTCTTACTGTAATTCCTGACTGCTGCTTATGTTGCAGAATCCTGAGTACTTTCGTGTTCTAATGTGACAACTGTGTATTCTTGTGGAGTATTAGTAACTTGTGTAACGTTCTGACAACTGCTAAGGTAGCAGGGTATTACTTATGTATAATGTTGGTCTAATTATGTTTTGTGCAATACACTTTGGCGGTCACTCTGACCCTGGCGGTCATGGACCGCCAGGGCCGGGGACAGCGGGAGCACCGCCAACAGGCTGGCGGTGCTCCCAAGGGCATTCTGACCGCGGTGGTATGGCCGCGGTCAGAGACGGAAAACCGGCGGTCTCCCGCCGGTTTTCCGCTGCCCTGTGGAATCCTCCATGGCGGCGCAGCTTGCTGCGCCGCCATGGGGATTCCGACCCCCTCACCGCCATCCTGTTCCTGGCGGTTTTGACCGCCAGGAACAGGATGGCGGTGAGGGGTGTCGTGGGGCCCCTGGGGGCCCCTGCAGTGCCCATGCCAATGGCATGGGCACTGCAGGGGCCCCCGTAAGAGGGCCCCTAAAAGATTTTCAGTGTCTGCCATGCAGACACTGAAAATCGCGACGGGTGCTACTGCACCCGTCGCAGCCTTCCCACTCCGCCGGCTCCATTCGGAGCCGGCTTCCTCGTGGGAAGGGGTTTCCCGCTGGGCTGGCGGGCGGCCTTCTGGCGGTCGCCCGCCAGCCCAGTGGGAAACACAGAATAACCGCGGCGGTCTTCTGACCGCGCAGCGGTATTCTGGCGGCTCCCGCCGGCACCGCGGTTACCGCGGCCGGCGGGAGTCAGAATGACCCCCTTTATTTTTACATAGTTCAGTGTTGTGTTTACTTTGTGGTGTACATTTTGCGTCACGTGGGTTGTGTATGTTGTGCAAACGCTTTACACATTGCCTCCGGGTTAGGCCTGACTGCTCGTGCCAAGCTACCAAGGGGGGTGAGCAGGAGTTATCTTGGACCTGTAACTCCCTTGCCCTGACTAGAGTGGGTAGGTTCTGCCTGGCTTAGGTGCATATCCTAGCCAACCAGAAACCCCATTTCTAACAGTGTTTATGTACAACATTTAATTAAAGTGCAGCAACATGAGGGATGGTGAAATACAAGGGAGTGGGCAGATGGTAAACGAAATAGTCTGTTTGGTGTTCACAGCTGTTGGTAGCAGAGATCCAGAGTCCATGGGGCCATTGGGAAATGGAGCATGGACAGTAGATGGTCATCAAGGTGTGACAGTGGCACACAATGGAGACAGTACAAGAAAGGATCACTTGCTGGTGGTGGGTTTGGTCATGGCTACAGAATCTGAGGTATGTCTGGTTGGACGTCCACGTTTGCGAGGGGGTTCGTTGGCAGCAATCCTTCCATGTTGTGTGTGCATTGAGATCATCCGTAATGTGTTGGTGTGGTGAAATAAATGTGTTGTCCCTCCCTAGGTACCGACCCCTGATGAGACTGGGGAATGCACTGGTTTGTCAGCCCCTAGTTGACCTGGCAACCATGGAGTAATGACACATCATACTGACCTACCGTCTGAACGGGATAACCATATGTGAACTGTGTGCCTAATTGGAGCCAGATCTACTGACAGGTCTACGTAATCCCTATGCTATTCCACCTACTGTGCAGGTACTATCTGTGCTACATTTCTTGGCCAGTGGGTCATTTCAGGCGACAGTCGCCTTGGCAGCAGGTGTGTCACAGCCAATGTTCAGTAACATCCTAAAGGATGCCCTGACTGCCTTGCTGAAACACTTCCACAACTACATCAAATCTCCCCAATCTGCTTAGTTGCCCACTATGAAATCAGATTTCTATGCCATTGCATGGATTCCACATGTGATTGGGGCCATAGATGGCACCATATTCCCTTGATTCCTCCCAGGGTAAATTAACAAGTGTACAGGAATAGGAAATGTTATCACTCCATTAATGTACAGGCGGTGTGTCTTGCAGACCAGCACATCTGCCAAGTAATAGCCATATTCCCTGAATCCGTGCATGACTCTTACATTTTGAAGAACAGCAGCTTCTTACACATGATGGCACAACTACAAGGAGAGAAAGCCTGGCATGTGGGTGAGTGAGATGTGAGAGTGCAGTAGCTAACAACCTGCTTTTCTAACTCTTTACCCTCTACACAATGCTGACACAATGCTGACTTATGCTATGTATTCCCACTCTTCCCAGGTGATTCTGGCTATCCAAACCTGTCCTGGCTGTTGACACCAGTGAGGTATTCCAGGACAGGGGGTAACATTCGTTACAATGAGGCACATGGCAGGACAAGAAGAGTTATCAAAAGGACCTTTGACCTCCTGAAGGCAAGATTCCGGTGCTTGCATTTGTCAGGCAGATCTCTGTTCTACTCCCCAAACAAGGTTTCCCAGAGCATTTTGGCCTGCTGTATGCTGCACAACTTGGCACTAAGGAGACATGTCTTCCTACTGGAAGATGAGGAACGACATGATCCACCGGTGGCAGCTGAGAGGACAGAGTAGAGCGATGAAGAAGGGGAGGATGATGTGGACTCCAGAACTCAACTCATTCAGCATTACTTCCAATGAGTTGAAGGTACATTTCGTCTAATGTTTCCTACAACATTTCCTATGTAGAGTTGTTTACAATTGTAAGATTGTACAATCAGTGCTGGTGACACAGCACTGTGTGTGTGTGTGGTGCAAGGTGTGTACTGTCACATACTCCTTACTGGTTCATGTGTTTGATGACTTCCAAAGGTAGTTCACACACAGAAGTTTTGTTTCCCTGGATGTGTTTCCTGCCTTCACATGCGTGGACTGTTTGGACTACAGTTGTACTAATTTTGTAAGCTGCATCTGTATGTGCAGAACTGGTGATTACTACAACTGACAAATGATAATACTGGTCAGTGTATAAGTGACAGTACTCTGGCAATGATGTTCAATTTTGGACACAATGCAGCTACATGTGTCATTGAACAAACTGTGCCTAAATGTATGCTACATATCTGTTCCTCGCAGGTCTTACTATGCTGGGTTATCCTTTGCCATGCCGTGCACAAGGAGGATTAGGACATTCCTGGTACAAGTGTGAGGAAGCAATTTCTCAGATTTGGAATGTCACATGCCTGCAGACATTCATCCTAGCTAATTTCTGGTACTTTTCAACATTCGACATAGAGAAAGTAATACATCACATGCATGCATTAGGAATAATGCACAGATAGATTGTGTGTGTGTGTGCAGCTTTCAATTAAGTGCAGCAACATGAGGGATGGTGAAATACAAGGGAATGGACAGATGGTGGACAAAATAGTCTATTTGGTGTTCACAGCTGTTGGTAGCATATATCCAGAGTCGATGGGACCATTGGGAAATGGAGTACGGACAGTAGATGGTCATCAAGGTGTGACAGTGGCACACAAGGGAGACAGTACAAGAAGGGATCACTTGCTGGTGGTGAGTTTGGTCATGGCTTCAGAATCTGAGGTGTGTCTGGTTGGACGTCCACGTTTGTGAGGGGGTTCTTTGGCAGTAGAGGAAGGGGTGCTGGTGTCATGTGAGTTCCCTGGCAGGGCCACCAGTACACTAACAGCAGCAGATGTGGACGGCTGGGTTGTCTTGTGTCTTGTGGATGGGGCAGGTGGAGATCTCACACAGTACTCCAGTCATGTCCTGCAACACCCCTTTTTATGGAGGCCATGGTGGCATTGTGAGACTGCCATTGCTCGATGGCCTCCTGATAGTGTTCCCTCTGCAGCCCCTAAATCTCCTGCAAAGTGGGGAGAATCTGGCCCCTTCTGTGCTGGGAGTGCTGGTATGCTGACAGGATTTGGGAAATGGCCTCCTGGCCAGTCGATACCCTTGTTTGACTCTCCCTTTGTCCTACAAATGGCTTCCCACTGGGCCAGACCCCCTGTGCCTGTGAGCTTGTTACAGTCACCCCACTCCCACTTGCACCAGGACCTTCATTGTCTTGCCTGGTGACAGTTGGTGACTCTGGTCTCTGTACAGGTGGGCACCCAGAGGCTGATCCAGGGACATTGGTTTGGGGGCATTAGGTCACAACTGATGGTGGTGGCTGTGTAGTGGGGGTCTGTCTGGTTGACTGGGTGGGGCTTTTGGAGGGTGACTGGCCAGAGGTTCCCAATGGACCAGTCTGCTCGTCCAGATCCAGACATCTCCCTGTACTGTTATCACTGGGTCCTTCTTCTGGCACCTTCTGAAAGTGCAGTTGTGGGATGGGTGGTTGTGTGTTTGTGAGTTATATGTGGTGTGCAAAGACGTGACTTGAGTTTGTGGTGTCCCTTCCCAGTTGGCCTGTAGTGGTGTGGGAGCAGGTAGGAATAGCTAGCGATTGTGAGTATTGTGCACATGTGTTTTACAGTGGGGTGTGTGGGTGTGTGAAGTGTATGTCTGTGTCTCTGGTGTAGGGTTTTCAGATTGTCCAATGTGGGGTGTTGTTGTTGGTGAGTCCATTTTGTGACCACTGCGGTCCATCCTGCCAAAAGCGTACTGCCATTGCACGACTGCCGTGCTGATTTCTGATTCATATTTGGGAGGGCGGTTTAGATTTTGCCATGGTGGTGGCATATTCTGTGCAGCCTGATTCCCGCTGTCACTCGTCCTGGCGGGGTCGGGTGCCTCGGCTTTTGGGGTCGTATTACAGCGGTACATTTTCTGCTTCCACTCCAGTCTTTTCATGGCAGACCACACCGCGGTTGTCGGTAATTTCCGCCAAACTCACAATGCCCACCTATGTCTTCTTAATCTGGAATAAAATGTGTTTCCAGGAAGTTATTGCTTGGAGCTAATTAGAAGCTGCATGTTGGAGTGTACCCCTACAACCACAGCTTCTCCCTTTCACGCTTCAAGTACTTAGATTGTTTGATGTTGAAACATAAAAAAATCAAGCATCATTCGGAGCAGACATTTCGCCATTGTTGATTCGCCTCAGTAGATCTAATGAATTTAAGAAAACTCTTCTGTTGTCAGGGACAGGTGCTTCCTAGATGCAGTATAGGGTCGGAAACGTCCACTCAAAACAAAATGAAAAACTTAAACAATGGAACTTATTTATTGCATAGTTATGCAAGATTTTATAAATAGCCCCTTTTTAACTTATATGAAAAAACACAGTAAGTGAGTTCCCCCTAGGATTGCAACACTGGATGCTTGAATTAGGGCAGTGAGACCAGTGGCCAGAGGCTAAAGTGGAGGTACCTGCAGTCTATTTCTCACAAAATAGATCCTGGGAGAAGGAAAACAAGGGATCAGCCCTACTACTTATGGTTCGGGGGTGGGGGACCCTCACGGGGTGAGCATACCTGACATTCACAGTTCATCACTAATCCAGACATTATGTATAGTTTTGTGTATTTCTCCCCTCTACTCGTTGCACTCTGTAGTGGGTGTGTGTGTAGCTCGGTTCAACTGAGAGGGACATTGGCAGAGCCTACTTATCCTATTCCCACCAACTCACTCATACTATATTCTTGGGCCAAGCCTAATCCATTGAGCTCCTATACCTTCATAAGTCATTTTTGCTTTTAATGCATCAATGAAGTTAGACAATTCAATATTTTTTAGATATTTCCACATTGTATTTGAATGACAAAGTAACAACAGACTGATGTTATTGTACCTGTCTGATCGTAGCCTGCTTTGTCAGGCTCATTACCAGGCAAGAATCTCAATAAACCAAGACAAATATTTGTTCCATGGAATGTTACATGCAATGTCACATATGTCCACATATGTCAGAAGCACTCCCTGAATTTAAAGTCTTGTACAGCTACATGTTATACATATCTTCGGCCCAGATTACATATTATCCAGAAGAGGGTGATGTGTGTACCACATATGGAAAGCAACGGCACCCCCGGTGTGATATTTACACAGTGAATTTTCTCTAAAAAATGAGGAATTACATGCTGAATGGGTCTGTTCCACACAATTTCCACATGTCTTATAATTTACTTTGCACATTTTCCACCGTTAAATGTGGTCTGATTTGATTTCTTGAAATTTATCTGGGAAAAATTGGGGTGGGGTGTGATCATTATCACACACTTCATAGCTTTTGTACCCTCTTAAACAGCGGCTTGCACAGAGATCAATAATTATTTTAAAAGCCCACTCATAAACACTGCCTTAGGACAGCTTAAAAATTAGCCAAGGGAAAAATAATGGTAGGAAATAATGGAAATAGAGGCATTTCATCATTTTAACACTTCAGGACGTTTCTTTCTTGAATGTATATTGGTAGTTGTATTAACGTTATTTTCATTACTTATTAATGTTGGCTTCTAAAGCTGTGAATGAATTTGGTTATGATTTCCCAAATGATCGTGAACTCATGTTAAGTGAAATTTCTGATAATATGAATATTTTAGCTCTGTTTTGGCTATAGTTTAAGTAAATGACCATGGTTTACTGAACTGCAAATTAACTCATAATACAAATAGAGTACAGAGTTGTGGATCTGTTAGAAAGGAAATCCTGAGGCTTTCTCTGAAACTCTGTGCACAACGATACTTACTGTGTGTCATTCAGATTATAAATGTAACACTTAATAGTTGATTTGGTTGGGTTTGCACTCTTATTTATGCCTTTTCAAAACTGTTATGGCAGAATTGTTTGTTTGGTTCCTTGACAAATGAGACATGCTTTAGCTGAATAACCTACTTGGTAATTGACATTGCCAACATCATTCTTTGTGTTGATGTATGTTTTCTGTACAATAAAAACTTTGAATTTTAACAAATGATCAAGTGAAATATATCACCTTCAGCCGCAACCCTTTTTGCAAATTGAAAAAGCCAAAGAGATCTAGTTACTTCACAATGACACATGATTACACTCCTGTGTATATTGATCTATTCTATAACTACATTTTCAGGAACAAGGAAAAGAGTAAAAATATTAGGATGTCCAGCGAGGATGATAATTGAGGAGTCAGAAGCTGGAAAACCAGAGGAGCCAAATGGAGCACTCGAGGTAGTAGGAAAGAAAAGAGGCAATGAGAATCAGCATTGAAGTCACCACACTTTATGTGCTCTAGTGGTGATGTGGTCACTGTCATTGTGAAATCTCATTAGACCAGTTGCTAAATGTCGGGTAATGAGGCATTTAGAAACCCAATCAAATGGCTGGGGTACTTTTCGAATCTTCTTAGGCTTTCGCTAAGCCACTTCTAGATGGTCAGGAGGACAGGCTGTATGCTACTGTGAGCCTACTCAGGAGTTCAGATTTAGGAAGAGGCTGTGTGGTTTCTACAGTGCAGCATACACAAGCTCCGTCAACCTTGAATCTGATCCTTATGCAAACGTGTGGGGCTCTAAGTTTGCTAAGACGTCAACATAGACCATTCTGTATCAACCAAATAGTTACATATCACCACCATCCTGAAGTGACTTATGCCCGGACCAAAACTGAAAGTGCCAACACAAGCAAGTTCCACTCTTTCGTCCACCTCTGGCCAACCAACACTGGACTTAACTATTCATGTTGGTTGATTTTGGGATGGAAAATGTTCCTTAAGAAAGCCATTTACAGCTTCAGACTATGGAATCCATTCATAAGTGTCTCATTGTGAATGCGCTGTTGGCACAGCATATAATGCAATGCAAGAAATGTGTCTGATTTAGTCAGATTTAGAATATTGAGGTAAATAATATTGAACTGCAAACAATATTCCTGCATGTTTTTTTCATCCTTGTCTTCTCCCATGGTCACTGTAACATTCTCTTCCTCCTTCTCCCTTTTCGGCCTTTCTTGGTCTTGATCCAGGTCAAAGTCTGATGATGAAAAATAAGTCCCAGTCCTTGACAAATATGTTCTGGTTTCCACTCTCGGCAACCACTAAACCACTTTTACAAATTAGAGATTGCAACAACATAAGGAAGCATCATCTCTCCTGCTCTGCTTCTTTTATTATTTTATTTCTTCATCTTAATGCTCTTGCTTTTTCCTGAGTGGTGTTACGTGAATGAAAAACCTGCGGCACAACATTTTAATAGTTTAACATATTTAAGCTAGATGCCCACTTCTGTTGTTTTCTCCTCTTCCAACATGAAAATGTGAGGGATTACGAGTGAGGAGAAAAAGATGGCTGCCCATTCTATGATATCCGTAAATATTGGAAAAAGTCTGCTAGTCAGAAGGCTCAGTTTAGCTTTTACAATATTCCCAAAGTTTGTGAACATTAGTAGAAATATATCAACCTGGGGCAAAGTCAATCGGTACTTTTTTATGATTAAAAACCAGCAGAACAAAAATACACCGAACCAAAGAAAAGACAGCAAACGGAGTCAAGAATCACGTGCCCACCAAATCTAGTGTACTTTCATTCACCATTTATTTTTGTTAAAATGGGCTTGACTATTAAATTTTATTTGCATTTTTTCTAGAGCATGTGAAGTACATCTGTAATACCTTTATATATATATATATTTATATATATATGAGATTTGAGATAGAATCATGATTGCTATGTCAACCAGGGAGTAAGATTTGTCGTTCCTACATACACACACTAATCCCCACTTAAACTGGTGGAGTGGGGGTGGGGGGCCAGGGCTGTAGAAGGGGGGCTGATGACACCAATGCAGGTAGGGTAGGCCTAAGGAGGGGCAGTATGCAGACAATTAACAGCAAAGGACCTCTCTTCCTTTGTCCTTAGAAGTGCAGACTACAGACAGCTGTGGTGGTGCAGTGTTAAATAATTCCTGGAGGGTTGCAGCATTGTTATGCAGAGGGTGGGTGGCCTCTGATGTCCTTCATGCTGTGACTATCAGATTGGTCACATAACTGGAGGCAGGTCACGAATCACAAAAGAAACAGCAAAATGTCTTGTTTCCTCTTGTCTCCCCCATCTTTATCTCCCATATCCCCCACTCCAAAATCTGGGAGGATATATCCCCCACATCCCACACACTTCCTATGCCCATGTTCACAGGTTTTGATGCGTATAGTTACCAGTCAAATATATTAGGAGTTTTTATGTATGTCTTTCCATAACGCAGCACATTGGACTTCTGAAACACTAGTACCCAGGTTGTTATTCCAGAAAGAAATACATCAGAATTTGGGGAAAGATGCTGTTTCCATCAAAATGACATACATATAAATTATGTGACCCCTCGATTCCCAGGCCAGCTGCACAAACATTTCAATTTGGAGTTAGTTCCCTGGTAGGTGCAAGTTTGATTAGGAACTGAAGGACCCAGTGGCGTAATTGTACATAATGGAAATAGGCCGCCTCTTATAATTGAAACTTTCTTTTACAGCCTTCGAAGGGCAAAATGTCAGAGCCGCGCAACATATCCGAGATGATAAGAAAATTGCTGTTGATCTGCTCATTGATTGGGCCATATTCAAGAACTGGTGGAAAGACTGGATATTAATGAAGTGTGTGCACAGGGGACAATAGCTTGGATTTTTCCAGCAACTATGTCCCAGTCTGTGAGAGTAGTCGTGTAGGTGTACTTAGGTATCCATTCTGGTGCCTATCATGTTTTAGTTTCCAAGTGGACTCCTTGAGGGACCATTTAGTGATCACACCTAAATGTGGTGCCCGATAATAGACTATAAAGTCAGAAAGAGCTATACTTCCCACTGATTTGGCCTGTCTCTGTTGGCTGCAAGAGAGTCTGGGTTTTATCCCTACCAAATACATTTTAAAGTTAAATGTATGAGTGCTATGAACTGAATTTACTCTGCCCACCTATGAAAGGTGCCACCTCTGGCCATCTCTGCATAGTGCATGTAAGAGGGGAGAAAGTTATCCTTATAAAGATGTCGGGCCGGCAACTATCAGGAACTCCCTAGGTAGATAATCAAAGCTGTGGACAATTTAAAATTAACGAGCCAGGCCAATTCAGTGGCCACTTTCTGTGAAAAAATAAAATTTAGGATTTAGGATTTTCTGGAGTTGACCTTCAATCCAGCAGCATTTTCAAATTCATAAGTAGTTGTTGGACCCTAGGAATGGAAGTGATGTGATCACAGGGTATTATCAGCTAACATTTATAGGTTACGTGAACCTTAACCAAGGGGGGTTTCAGTGATCTCATTGTCCACATGATCCAAGCCGTGAGGGGTTCTATTCTGAGAGAAAATAGAAATATAGATAGTGGACCACTTTGCCTTGTGTCTCTTTCCAGAGATAAATACTGTAGGAATCTACTAATGACAATACCCATGAATGTCAGGGTTTAAAAATTGGCCATAATCTTTGCTATGTACACTGGGCTAAACCCAAACATATGTAGGGTTTTCAAGAGAAAAGACCAGTCCACCAGGTCCACTGCCTTTTAGGCATCTAGAGACAGCAGTGCACCTGTGATATTCCTCTTCTTTACATTTCTCGACCAGAGGGACTACCCTGCACATGTTATCATGCACTTGTCTGCCTTTGATGAAATCCCAAATGACCTGTGTGTATTAGGTCTAGTAAAATATCATCTATTCTTTGGGTCAAGAGCTTTGTATAACGTTTAGCTTCTACATTTAAAGTAGCTATTGGTCTACAAGGAGCACACTGATTGTAGAGGAACTCTGTCATCTGGTGCTATGGAGTAAAGTGAGCTGTGGGGCCAACAAGGTAGAGGGAGATTAATAGAATCTTCTGGTTCCAGCAACTTGTGCACTTTGAGACCTTTACTCACAGACTCTACTTATCATTCAGTGTTGAAATAAATTTATTGGAATAATGCATTAACGTGCAGTGTGTTCTACTAAAGTAGACAGGGCATGCAATAGCTATAGACTACGCAAAATCATCAGCGCCTCCTGCAAGGTGATGATTAACAATAGGCCCAATTCCTCCAGTTCCACCACAGCCCTCCACTTCCACTATCAGGCGAGGAAGCAAGGCTCTTCCTAGTGTCCGTTTCTCGAGTATCAGATAGATTAGTGTAGAAGTTTAGGGAGAAGTAGAGAGATCTGATTCCCCATCATGGAAAACAATTACATTAAAATAGGCCAACATTTAAAGCAGTGGTTATTAATCTGTTATCCAGGGAGCCCTGGGCATCCACAAGGTCTAATCAGGGAGTCCACAATTATGTCTCAAAATAAATAACATCAAAATTAATACATAAAAATTGATGAAGTATGTACGATTGAAAAAAACTAAATTGCAATTGTGAAATATTTCTCTGTATTTGGTTGTGAAATAAACAAAATGTTGCAATATTTGACCATTTGTTTAGTGTATACTTCTTTTTTAATTTTTGTGCTTTTTTTTAGGTTCTTCAGAGAAATGTTTAGGCAGGGGGTCTCCAGGTTCCAATAGTGACTCTGTTGGGGTCCCTAGATTCCATTTATGATTCAGTGGGTGTCCACAGCAGTCAAAAGGTAAAAAAAACTGTTTAGGAGTATTTACTAAGGAGGCGTAGGTACCGTTCCCACTGGGGGTAAAGCTATAATCAATGGATAACCCCCACTAACATTCAGACATATCATGAGAAAATATCTGCATATTTTTACCTCATGTCCCAGGCTCCTCCACAAAAGGTTAGTCACAGCCACACTGTTTTAACTTGAAACGCATTTATTAATCCATGGCGTAAACACTCCTGATGCATTTTGGGGACCAGTGTCCCCTTGATCACGGATCTGTATCTTTTGGGAGGGAGCCGGGCCGAGGGCATGAGCTAAAAAATTGGTGATTTCAAGGGGGTCGCTTCCCCCATCATGACCTGCTGCAGAGACGTGGCTGGGACAATAGCGACAGAAGGAATTTGAAAAAAAAAAATATATATATATATGTATATAGATAGATAAATAGATAGATAGATAGATAGATAGATAGATAGATAGATAGATAGATAGATAGATAGATAGATAGATAGATAGATACTGAAAAAAAAGACAAAGGTTAAAAGGTCGTTATAGATAGGAAATAGAAATTCCATGTGGGACTGAAATATGCCCAGGGGAGCACCTCTTCCCCAGGTCTAACTAAATATTGATGAAGGGGCTGCACAGACCCCCAGGCCCGGGGACTCGGGGACCATCAGCTCCCTGGGGCAATGTGTATTATTTCAAGTGGGAGGGCAGGCCAGTGCGCAAAAATAGGAAGGGGGTGCACACCTCCCATCCTGGAGCCATTGATGGCCTTGGGGACCACCACCACCCAGGACCAGCTCCTGCTATCTCCTGTGGTGCCCACCATGTCATGTGTGAGGTAATAGGTCATAAGCAGTGCATTGTAGTCGTGTAATTATAGTTAGTTCAGATAACTATAACTGCTGAATTTCACTGGTTTTGTAGGAGTGAAATGTGTGCCTAACTATAACGTCCCTGTAACATTTGTTTTTTTCAGTGAATTTCTAAGGTTTTTATTATTTTATTTCCTAACTCTAATGTCCCTGTAATATTAGTTTTTTCAGTAAATTTCTAAAGTTTTTTTTAATGTTGTTTCCTAACTATAACATTCCTGTAACCTTTGGTTTTTAAGTGAATTTCTGAGTTTTTTTTAATTTTAGTTCCTAACTGTAACCACTAACCTTTGACAGTGAGTGTGTGAGTGAGTGCATATGTGTCTCACTAGGACTGTGACTGAGTGTGAGAGTGTCTGCATGGGTCTGTGATTGGATGTGTGAGTATCTGAGTAGGTCTGTGAGTGGGTGTGTGAGTGTCTAAGTGAATCTGTGATTGGGTGTATGAGTGTCTGAGTACGTCTGTGAGTGAGTACATGAGTTGCTGAATGGGTCTGTGAGTTGGTGCATGAGTGTCTGTATCTGTGAGTGGGTGTGTGAGTATCTGTGTCGATGTGTCAGTAGCTGCATGAGTGAAACTGCCACAAAGGAACCACACCTGCCTGTTCATCCAACAAAGGTCCACAGTTTTTCACAAAATGTCTACCCAATTGAAGTACTTTCTTCTGATTAGTTAGTAAGTGCTACCTCGTTGGGCAAATGCCCAGTGTTTACTATACTACAGCTGCATGAGGAAATGTTTCTAGTGACATTGTGTGCGTTTGGCAATGTGATTGTTCCTCATGCCTCTTTCTCCAAAATTCTGTGATGACATGAATCCTCCTATAGAGAGGCCAACAAGACTACAAAGATGTAAATCTCTACCAAACCAAGGTCCTTCCTCTTAGCTCTATGACTTAATTGCATCTTTATTTGATGGTAAAGCCCTCATATTCCTTGCCATCGAGAATCTGCTACCGTAATCAGTGGGAAATGCACTGGGGGCCCTTAAGTAAGCTAGGGCTAAAGGTGCGAAGTACTTTGCATACTACTAAGATGGACAGGGTGGGGCCAAGTGGGTGGAGCTTCCAGGTGATTTGCACATATGCAAACTCATAAAAAAGGAAGAACCATGTACTCGTCTCTCACCAAGAGAAGACAAAAATGAACACAATCATCACAGTCACATACAGATTGCACACCAATGGATCAAAGATGCATTCACCTCCACAAAGGATTTCAGATTGTTTCTCCGTATGGAATCGCTAAGTAAAGGCATTTATTTTGCCTTCAGCAAGCACATACAACTGGAGCACCTGCTACATTTATAATTGTAAGAGTTTCCTGTTGAGGTTTAATTTCTGTCAAATGAACATCATGGCCAGAACAGAAGCTCACCTGCTTGTTTATCCAGCAAGAGTCCACAGTTTTGCACAAAATTTCTATCCAACTGGAGCACTTTCTAATGGTTAGTTAGTAAGTGCTACCTTTTTGACTGACTGTCCAGTGTGGGAGAGGAGGGCCGTGTGGCACCCCTCCACCAGCCGATTTTGGCAACAGGGACAGCATCCCTAGGGACCACTACAATTCAATGGGGGGTGCACGGACTCCCTCCCTGGGCTGATGTCGGCTCTGTGGACCCCAACCCCTGGGACTCAATCTTCAATGAAGGGGGTAGGGGTAACGTGGCTCCTGTCCTTCACCCACTTCAGCCCCGGGGACCCCTTCCCTTACATCAAAATATATTTTTGGGAGGAAGGTGCGCAGTGTGGCCCACCTCCCTGAGCTGATCTCGGCCCTGAAGACTCCATCACCTGGGGCCTGGCCATGTCACCTGGGTGCCCCCCAAGGTACCCAGTCCCCATCGTTGGAGATTGCAAGGGGAGCCTGAGGGGCCCCACGGTCTCAGCATGCTCCTGTGTCCTGCTAAACATGCAGCTCCCTTTCTTTGAGAGCAATTGTTTCCTCTGCTTCCTTGCCCGCATGTCCGCGGGCAGGGAAACAGAGGAAACCACCTCTCCCAGCAAGCAAGAGCTGTTTGTCAGCTCTCGCTAGCTTTAACCGCAATGTTTGTGGTGACTTGGTGGGAGCTGTTAAAGCTCCCACCAAGTCACAGCAAACAGCTATGTTTCCGGGGTGGGCGCCCGAGACATACGGGAGCTGGCCATGGGGCATGGATGTCCCTAGGGCCATGTGCAGCTCCACAAGGGGGGAAGCATGGCCCCTCCAGCATTTGAATTTGCCTTGGGGAGATGGTGGTACCAAGGGCAGGGGGTCCACAACGGACCGCCTATCTTCTTTCATTTGAGCTCTGAGGCCATGCAGTCCCACCGCATGCAATGGAATGTTAGCCCTGTGGAGGTGGCGGAGCCCCATGAACCTATCAGACCTCCCTACTATGTTTTAAATAAATGTCACTGGGAGGTGGTGGCCCCGGTGCTGCAGTGCGCACAGGCGATGGATCCAGGGATAGCCAGTCCTCCTTCTACTAGCAGCAGAGCAGGGGGGAGAGGGAGGAATAGAGATAGACGTGCCACTGGGGAATGGACGTCGAGGACCCAGGTAAGTCCTCGGCTTCTATTTTTTTCTAATTGTTTGTGCACACTGGCGCACAAACAAGGGCTGAAATGTCAGCTTTTGGTACCTACGGCCCTGGTCTGAATTCGGACCAGGGCCATAGGCAGTGAAAGCTGCTGTTTCAGGCCTCTTTTGCACAAGAGGCCTGGCAGCTTTCACTGCCTCTGGCCCTGGCCTAACCTTTCATGCCAGGGCCACAGGCAGCAAAAGAATGCTGCAGTTTCCGGCCTCTTGTGCACCGTCCTGTCCCCTGTGCAATGCACAGGGGACAGGCCTGTGCACGAGAGGCATGAAATTACAGCTTTTACTTCCTATGGCCCTTTCCTGAATGTGCCCTATCTCGGAAGCGCTAAGCAGGGTCGGGCTTGGCTAATCAGGCCCGATCCTGCTTAGCGTTTCCTAGATTGGGCACATTCAGGACTTCACGGGTCATGAAACTCCACCTCCGTGGAATCCCACTGAGTTTTTAATCAACTCTGTGAAATTCAGCAGAGTCGAACTCCATTGACACCGACCAGGCCTAATCTCTACATTTCAAATGTGTGTGGCTGTTTTCCTGGATCAGCCCAAGATTCCTTTATAATGCGAAACAGAATCATACCCCAGCTGATGTCACAACTACAACCAGACAGGGCCTGGCTGGTTGGTAAGTCATGTCTGTCCTGATTGTGTGTGAGCAATGTCAGGAGCTATAATCATGAAGTGAGTGACTCACTTTTGCACTTATGTCCCATTTCTTAACAGGAGACTCAGCATATCCAAACTGTCCTTGGTTATTGATGCCTCTGAGGAATCCGACTATGCCAGGGGAAGTCCGCTTCAATGAAGCCTATGGAAGAACACGGTGGGAAGTGGAGTGAGCTTTTGGGCTCCTAAAGGCCATGATTTCACTATCTGGACAGGACTGGTGGAGCCCTCCTCTACTCACCTGGGAGAGTGTGCCAGGTCACTGTGGCATGCTGCATGCTCCAAAACATCGTGGTGGAAAAATATCCCATACATCCCAGAGGTGGGGGAGCATGCAGTGCCACTGGGTGAGAATCCTGAAATTCCAAATGAAGATGACAGTGGTAAAGAGAAAGGAACTGGCTTGCGAGAAAATCTCATCCACAGCTACTTTTCAAGCGTGTAAGTATGTCATGTAATGTCATGGCTGTGATCGTCCAATGAACTGTAGTTGTATTAATGTCTGAAGATTAGTGTTTTTAAAACAGTTAGGTAGCTGATACTCTGCAATAACCAGCCAAAGGCTGATTGCTGAGATAGCTTTTGACTCACCCCCACCTTGATGATGTTGCTTTGTTTTTGTCAGCATTTTTTCAATGTACTTTGTTTTCCAGATGCTTGCTATGTGACTTCTGTCAAGGGGTCAGTCATGGTGAATTAAATTGTTACAGTAGATTCCACACCATTGGACACCCAAAGTTCAGAGTACTCCTCCCATTGGAATCAGTCAACAAAGTGAATTTGTAACACAGAAAGGAGGACCTTAAGGGAGACGGTTAATGCTGGTAGTGGTACGTGTCTTGCCATTCAGACCTCCTGGATTCTTTGCTGGATGTTCCCACTTATCGGGGGATCTGCTGCTACGAAGGCAGGGGTGCCTGTGGCTGGTTGTTCCTCTGGCAGGGCCTCCCTTCCTGTGGCTGTTGCCGATGTTTATGGGCCTGCTGTTGATGAGCCAAAGGAAGGGGGAGATTTGTTTTCAAAAGCCCTGCTCAGGGTTGTGTGTATGTCCCACAACACCCCTGTTAGGGAGGCCATGTTGGAACTGTGGACCACCATCTGTTCAGGCATGTACCTATGTGTTAGAAATGGGGTCTTTGGTTGACAGTCAGGTTACCCCCTGTTCAAGCAAGGACCCTCACTCTAGTCAGGGTAAAAGAGAATCACCCTAAGCTAACCCCTGCTTGACCCCTTGGTGGCCTGGCATAGCAGTAGGCTTAACTTCAGAGTGCTAGGTGTAAAGTATTTGTACCAACACACACAGGGGGTCATTCTGACCCTGGCGGTAATTACCGCCATGGCGGAGGTCGGCGGTAGCACCGCCAACAGGCTGGCGGTGCACCGCTGGGCATTCTGACCGCGGCGGTTCAGCCGCGGCCAGAAACGGAAAGTCGGCGGTGTACCGCCGACTTCCCGCTGCCCTTGAGAATCCTCCATGGCGGCGGAGCGCGCTCCGCCGCCATGGGGATTCTGACACCCCCTACCGCCATCCTGTTCCTGGCGGGTCTCCCGCCAGGAACAGGATGGCGGTAGGGGGTGCCGCGGGGCCCCTGGGGGCCCCTGCAGTGCCCATGCCAATGGCATGGGCACTGCAGGGCCCCCCGTAAGAGGGCCCCACGAAGAATTTCAGTGTCTGCTTTGCAGACACTGAAATTCGCGACGGGTGCAACTGCACCCGTCGCACCTTCCCACTCCGCCGGCTCCATTCTGAGCCGGCGTCCTCGTGGGAAGGGTGTTTCCCGCTGGGCTGGCGGGCGGACTTTCGGTGGTCGCCCGCCAGCCCAGTGCGAAACCCAGAATGACCGCTGCGGTCTTTTGACCGCGGTACGGTCTTCTGGCGGTTCCCGCTTGGCGGGCGGCTACCGCCGCCCGCCAAGCTTAGAATCACCCCCACAGTAACTTAATAAAAACACTACAAAATGACACAACACAGGTTTAGAAAAATTGGAAATTTTTATCTAAACAAAACAAGACCAAAACCAAGCAGGAATATACCACAAAGTCCAGTCGTTGTCCCCTTGCACAGGAAGAAGCAGCAACTGCAGGATAGCTCCACAAAGCACAGTCAAAGGAAGGGCAGAACTTCTCCTCAGCTCTTCAGCTCTTCTCCAGGCAGAGGTTCCTCTTGATGTCCAGAAGTGATCTAAAGTCTCTGGTTTTGGGTGCCCTTCTTATAACCAATTTCTCCTTTGAAGTAGGCCTACTTCAAAGTAAAGTCTCTTTTGAATGTGAAATCCAGCCTTGCCCAGGCCAGGCCCCAGACACTCACCAGGGGGTTGGAGACTGCATTGTGTGAGGGCAGGCACAGTCCTTTCAGGTGTGAGTGACCACTCATCCCCTCTATCCTAGCATAGATGGCTCATTAGGAAATGTAGACTACACCCCAGCTCCCTTTGTGTCACTGTCTAGTGTGAGGTGCAACCAGCCCAACTGTCAAACTGACCCAGACGGGGAATCCACAAACAGGCAGAGTCACAGAAATGGTATAAGCAAGAAAATGCCCACTTTCTAAAAGTGGCATTTTCAAACAAACAATCTTAAAATCAACTTTACTAAAAGATGTATTTTTAAATTGTGAGCTCAGAGACCCCAAGCTGCACATGTCCATCCGCCCCCAAAGGGAATCTACACTTTAATCAGATTTAAAGGTAGCCCCATGTTAACCTATGAGAAGGACAGGCCTTGCAACAGTGAAAAATGAATTTAGCAATATTTAATTGTCAGGACATATAAAACACAGTATTATGGCCCTCATTCCAACCCTGGCGGTCTCTGACCGCCAGGGCGGAGGGCGGCGGAAGCACCGCCAACAGGCTGGTGGTGCTTCCTGGGCTATTCTGACCGTGGCGGTAAAGCTGCGGTCAGAAAAGGGGAACCGGCGGTTTCCCGCTGGTTTTCCCCTGTCCCAGGGAATCCTCCATGGTGGCGCTGCTTGCAGTGCCGCCATGGGGATTCCGACCCCCTTCCCGCCAGCCTGTTTCTGGCGGTTTTCACCGCCAGAACCAGGTTGGCGGGAACGGGTGTCGTGGGGCCCCTGGGGGCCCCTGCACTGCCTCTGCCCATCCGACAGAGTCTGGACTCCCCCAACCCAGAAATGGTCTCACCAAGGTCATTCCTGGGGGGCTCTGCTCTAAGAGCTGACCCCTGACCCTCCAGGTTCTCCACTGGGGTCTGCAACCCCCTCTCAACCCTCTCTCTGGACTTCTGCACCCCCTCACTAGGAGTGGTGCTACCAGACGCCAGAACTGGTGGGACGCTGGCTACAGCCGCCCTCT
Source organism: Pleurodeles waltl (assembly GCF_031143425.1). Taxonomy (NCBI): domain Eukaryota; kingdom Metazoa; phylum Chordata; class Amphibia; order Caudata; family Salamandridae; genus Pleurodeles; species Pleurodeles waltl. Next base: position 774,294,462 of record NC_090445.1, on the reverse strand, counting down.
AAGTTCTCCTGACACTGTGGGGTCTCCCTCAAGAGATTGCCCTACGGTATAGGCTAGGCTCCCCTCCTGGTGTCCCCTCATGGAACCCTCCAGGACCTGGGACTGGATCTCGGGCACCTTGGGCCTCAGCCCATCCCCATTCCCTCTCCTCTGAGACTGGACATGGGGTCCCTCACCCATCCAACTACACTGGGACCTACCTGGGACACTACAATCCTTCCCTACCTCACCTGGTTGGGAAATACCTAGACCACTCCTCTCAGGAGCACCCCCCAAATGCCTCTTCAGACTCTCTGGTACTCACCCAGAGGTCTGCCTCCAGTGTAAGTTCCTTGGGGTCAGAAAACTCACACTTCACCTGGTGTTGGCGTAGCTCTGGAAAATAAGGACTAGACATATGCTCTCCAGCAATTACATCACTCAGCTCCTCACACAAATTAACCAAACTACCCTTCACCCAACCATCCAGTGACTCAGCCTTGACAAAGTACCCCACTTCACACTCCTGAGACTGGTGAGACAGTACCTGACTGTCCGTGACACTCAACCCACACTCTTCTGGGATCTCTTCACACTCCATAACCAGGCCTTCTACCTCAGGAGAACCCCTCTCACTGTCACTCTCACCTAGAGTCAGTAGAGTGTCCCTCCCACTAGTAGGAATATGACTCCCCATGCCAGTTCCCCAACCCACCTCAGGGACCCTGTGCATCACTGGATCTACCTCATACCCCTGAACCTCCTGGTGTGTGTTAACTCCCTACTTCAAGTAGAGCACCACATCTCTGGGCATGTGCACTTCTTCAGCAGTACTAGATACAAGATTTTTGCCGCCACCATCTGAACTGGACTCAGCCCCCATGACCTCAAGCTTCAGCTCTTCACAGCTCAGCTCTTGAGTTGCAATCCTTTCTTTTTCCAGGGCTAAGGCTCTCTTCCCCTCAGCCCTCTCAAGCTCTCCTTCTAGCTCTTCCACACTCCAGATTCGAGCTAGGAGCCAATCATCTCTTTCTGTTCCCTCCTCAGGGCCACTGCCCTCCTCCTCAGATTAGTCCTACTCCTTAGACTCATTTGGTGGTATTTCCTGACAATGTTTCAACTCATACTGACAGGGTTGTAATGTATCTGACTGCTTGCTTGTGGGATTGTATGAGGTGTTGTGTGCGTCCGTGTATATGGTGTGCATGGTTCTGCATCTGTGGATTCCTTTGCATGTTGGTTGTACGTGACATGTCACCTGTGTCATTGTTTGGATGTGTGTTTATTGATATTGATTGTGTTTCATTGCTACATACAGCTTTTTTGTGTGTGTGTGTGGATGTGTGGTGTTTCACAACATGCCTGTCTGTGTCTGCGTTGAAGTGTTGGTGGTCTAATTGTTGTTGTGTGATTATGGGGTGTTGTGTATGGATGTGCATGACTCTGTTGCTGCTGTTTGTGTGTTGTGCTGTGTGTTTGGCACGTATCTGCTTGGCTTTGTGGGTGTATTGGGTACTTGGCTTTTTTCTACTTTGTGTTTGCATGTGTGTGTGCAGATGTGTGTGCTGGTACAATACGTTTGTATGCATGTGTGTGTGGCCTTCTCTGTCCGTGCCAGGAGTGTGTGTTATGTGTGGGTGTGTATCACTGCCATTTCCTCCACTATGTGCTAGGCGTACTTACGGTGGTCGTCTTCATCGTTTTCGCTGGCCCTGAGGGTGTATGGTGAGATACAACACTGGAAGGACTTGCAGTTTGTTTGCCATGGCGGCCGCGGACGCACCTGTATACTTGGAGGTGAGTGTCTCCTTCTGTACTTTCTGTTTCCGTCCAGATTTCCATCGCGGTTGGCCCGCCCCGGATATCCTAGCGGTCTGGTGACTCATAATATGGTGGGCGAGACATAGGTTTCCGCCAGACTGAAGATGGCTACCACCGCCGGCTGCTGCTCATCGGCGGTGGCAGTACTGGCGGTAAGTTGTCTGTGTTGAGTTGGGTTCACCACCTTACTTGCTTTATGGCGGCACCGCTGGCGTGACGGTCCGGTTACTGCCAAACTCGGGATGACCACCTCAGTCTTTATTTTATTGCTGGCCTGACCCAGTCCAATAAATACACAACCATTCTAGTGGTACTAAATATTTTATCTGAAATTGCCCACTTCATACCACTTAAGAAAACACCTACTTCCTCAAAACTTAGCAACATCTTTCTTCGTCACATAGTCAGGCTACATGGGTTACCAACTAAACTCAATTCTGACCATGGCAGTCAATTAACAACTAAATTTTGGAAGGCCTTCTGCTCCCTGTTAGGAATGGAAGTAACACTCTGAACAGCTCACCACCCACAAACAAACAGCCAGACAGATCGGGTCAACCAGTCATTAGAACAAAGCATTATGTTTCTCGTATCCACACAAGTTCCATGTATCAGACACTCCCTTTAGCAGAATTTACTTATAATAATACCATTCACTCTACCTTAGGGTGCTCACCATTTTTCTATCTGACAGGGCTCCACCCTCGCATGCTTCCTATAAATCAAAAGCTCCCACCTACACCCATCCCCTCAGTTACAGTACGACTAACTACCTTGAAAGTTATTCAACAAAATGGCAAGAAGTGTCTAACTAAACACAAAACTCAAATGAAACTCCAAGTAGAAAAAAATACAAATCCTGAACCCTGATGTCAGGTGGGAGATAATGTTTGGCTCTCCACTTGACACATCATATTAGCATGATCAAAACAATTGCAGCCACGTTTTATAGGACCCTGTGATTACATAACTAATAGGACCTGTCACAGTTCGCCTTCAATTGCCTCCAGAACATACCATACATACAGTTTTCCATGTTTCCCTGCTAAAGCCCTATCGCCCTGAAACCAGATCTGTTGATCCTTCTCCCCCTGTCCTAGTCGAGGGGCACCAAGAATATGAGGTACAGAGTGTCATGGATGCCAAACACATTTGAGGTAAACTATATTATCTAATCGATATGAAAGGATTTGAGCCTTCTGAATGTTTGTGGGAGCCTACATTGTATGTTCATGCCCATTGACTCATACATCATTCTCATACCCTTAGTCCCTTAGTCCCAGTATACCACACCCTGTGAAATGGCCAGGGGGGGAACTGTTATGAGTATTGCATCCTGTCAGCTTATGCCTTCCACCGCACAGCCAGGTATCTTCTAAATGCACCTAATTAGTATACTGTGGTATAAAGTATTGTTATACACAGAGTATGATTCAGTAAGTAGTAATCAGCATTGTTGCCTATTATTATAACAAAAGCATATTTAAGCAAGCTTCATTTAATGTACTGCGCAACATTACTATCTTTAAAGTACAATATGTTTTTTTTTTTGCATGTGCCAATCCTCATGTGCATTTGTGTAATCGTTGAAACACATGTACAACATGCTATGAAATAATGCGTACAATGAGATGATTACACCAATGTGCCAACTTCCAAAAGCCTAATTACACCAACGTGTTAAGCTTAATTACATCAACATGTTAACTGCCACACTCTTTCAGGTGTTCTGACAATGTCACTGCTTTTAATTAAGGCATGCAGCACAGGGGTGCATTGCTTGACTTTGTTGAGCCCTGGCATGAACTTACCTGCCTTTTCGTCAGTCTTCCAGCTTAACTTACCTCTTCCCTCTGTCCCCGCAACAAAGCCTCCTGCTTCTTCTTCACTCTGCTCTTCAGCAATGGCATCCCAGGGATCCAGCAGCCTTCCAATATTGCTCTTCTGCTGCACTGTCTGCAATCCTGTAGTACCTGTAAAAGAGACATAAAAAAAAGAAAAGGTAAAATCAGACTGCTCTTTCTGTTCTGAAATGCGCCTCATTCAGGAGGTCGCATTAAGGTAAAATTGCAAGTATTTTGTGTATTGTGCAGGTGCAAGAAGGGCTATATTTCTCTTATTTCTTTTATGAGCAGCGCAAACCCTTCATAGTGCATAGTACAAAAACACTTATAAGGATACTGTTAACTTGGATTCAAAACAAATTAAGATTTGTAAATCAAGGTTGCATATCAACAAAGGAAGAACGTATTTCCTATATTAAAAGCACCATCGAAAAGTGTTAAAAAACTTTGTTATCAATCCAGTTGGATGTAAGGGATTGGAAATATTTGGCATGTGTGTTTGAACTTTTGAACTTTGTTCTTTCTCGTCAAACCAACAAAGACTACTGTACCCTTGGCATATTCTATTGTGAGAATAATTCCCTAGGGAGAGAATTACTGTCTTACATCTCTGGATGCGAAGAGTGTCTCACTGAGTACTGTATGCAATTATGTTAAGATTATTATCATGCAAATAGTATTAACACATGTCTTTTATTACAGGGTCAACATTTAGACTTGATCCCAGACCTAGGTGGGTTGATATCCAGAGCCACGATTCAATGTTGTCCAGAGCCCAGTATTTTCAGGTGTAAAAACTCAGCAGCATTAGAGAGCTGGTATTTCTTTTTTCTCTCTCTTCCCAATGCCTATTCCCTTTGAGGACTCATGAGAGTGCAGTGTATATATTCATTGCTACAATGTTAGATTCCATTGGGATTTGGGGAATAACGTCACTCCACTGGAACAGCCTAGAGTCCAGGTGAGTGGTTTGCAATAGAATTGCAACAGTACTATCACTGATATGGCTTGTGACCTTCAAGTTGAGACTGTTGTCATTCAGCTATGCAATGTACTCAACAGCAGATTCTCTGGTGTCCTTCCACATAATTGATCACTCATCAATACATCTTGCCCACACGGCCAAACTCTTAATCCATGGGCCACATTCCTCTGCCCAGGCCACGTGCTTCTCCTACCAGCCTAGGAACAAGTTTGCATAACTTGGGGCAAAACACGTGCCCATGGTGGTACCTTGTTACTGTCTGTACAATTGTCCGGCAAAGATAAAAATATTATTATTTTAACAGAACTCTGTAAATTCAAGACCCTAGTTCATAAGACAAATCTGACAACCTCCACACCTACATGATGCTCAATGCAAGTATACAAAAGTGTCACATCCAAGGTGATCAATAGGAAGCTTTCCTCGTACTTAATCCAATCTATACGTCTTAAAAAGTCTTTAATGTCTTTCACATGGAAACCTAAATCAGTTACAAATGGGAATAGACAATGATCCACATATATGGAATTGTTCTCCAGTAGACTGTCCTTGGAGGAGACAATCAGACATCCTGGGTGTAGTGTTGCATTTAAGTAGATGATAGAATTCTTGATACTCTGCACATACTCATCTCACTGTATGGGCAAATATCATTGTTGATCTCTTAACTGTCACAGAACCTCCTTTTCATAATGTTCCCTCATAAACAACACCACATTATCCCCTTTATCCAAGTGTTTGATGACCACATCCTGCAAACCTTTCAAAGTCCTGATGGCCTCCCACTGTTCGTGGGTTCTGTTCCTATTTGTTCTTACACTCTCCTCAGAGCATAGTTTCAACTGTTCTCTAATTACTACTTCATGAAAAACATTGATCACATCATGCGGGGTTTGGGGCAAAGTTCGCAACTTTGGTCTAAACTTACTAGCACCTCCCACCTGCTCTATGCCACAGTCTTCCAACTCATGAAACATCAGGGTGCGTGCAGTTTCAGGGTGAATCACAGCTGTAGTGTGATTTTTGGATATGCTACGTATGCTTGTTATAAGTGCAAAATATGTTTATGAAATTGAGGCAATGATTGTACGTCTTTGGGAGGATGTCACTTCTTTATTCTCACCAGCTGTGCTTTGGAGCAAAATTATGAACATTGTGGGGGTGTTGTGAATTTCCATACAAATTACTGATTCACACTCCATTTGACTTCATTTCACTTGTATATTATGATATATCATAAGATGGCTGGCGCATTGTATAGTAGTGGTCCCTTTCCCGATGTTGCTTGTTCTTGGGAGGTGGGTATAAGGTGAGTAACGTAGTGCGGGTCAGAAACACTGAAGAAGGCTTAGTGTCGAAACATGTCTGTTCTTTTGTTTGTTTGTGGCAATAACTGCTTTGGAATTGACTTTTTGGTCCTACAGTGCCTGTCTTTTTGGCCCTCGTTTGGGCAATTTGAAATATATATATATATATATATATATATATATATATATATATATATATATATATATAGCTTGGTCCTGGATAGTGACGTGCCTCCCTGCTGGTGCAGTGTTAGGGTTAAGACCGAAACCCTCACAAATAGCCATCAAAGAAAGACAACACTGCACACCCGGAGGCTGTAATCATTACTTATCATTTACTCACTTTGATAAAAGCTTTCAAACAGACACCACAATGCGTTTCGACAGAATGTCTTCTTCCAGGTGGTTTTGTCTGCTCTCTCCATTGTTCTCTGCCATCTGGGTTTATACTCAGCATTCTGGGATTGTTAGTCCACAAATTTTTCACACCTCGAAACAATTACGGCACTTCTCCTCCCTTCAGCACGAACGTTTCATTTCAAATGGTGTAGTAATATGCATTTTCGTTTTTAAAATTTCTAGTGAAAATCTGTTCTTATTAAATGTCATTGTTGTTTTTTCATCCATTGACACATTGCAAAGTATTTTTTTAAGCACATGTCTTTCACTTCCAAATTGAGATTAACATAAAAATATCCTTTCATAAATCACTTGTTATTCACAGGTCGTGCCGTTTAAGCCCCTGTTCTAAATGTCTCTTAGTTTCAGGCAGAATTTAAACAAACAATCCATTTCCTGCTCAACATACTTCCAATGACGTGAACTGATATAAAACATGCAGCCTCTGGACCCTTTTCGGGCTGCATCAGCAATATAAGAAACTTTAATAGGCATCTGCTCACCATGTTCTGACGAGGTAGTGCCTACCATTGGAGTAGCACCAGCCGCTTTTAGAAGTCCAATATTTCTTTATTTATCCTCCAGTGTAATGTGCACACATAGGAAATACATATTCCCTTGCTGACTCCAAAATTATCCAGTCCTTCATGCTGGGCACTGTCTCCATTTTAATTTAACATACACAAATGCTTGGTCCTGGATAGTGACGCGCCTCCCTGCCGGCTCACCGTTAGGGTTAAGACCGAAACCCTCATATATGTATAACTATAGATAGATAGATATACAAACATATATATATATATATATACACACATACACACACACATAATAGGGCACCCAGTGTGAGTGAGCTCAGTTTGAATCCCAGATCAAGTGCTCATGAATCTTCTACTGAGAAAGGGGATTTTCAAAGGGAGATCCACCTGCTGTGCATGAATACTCGATGGGGAAAGGGCAGAGTGTGCAATGGGAAACTGAAAAAGGTAATGTAGGGCAAAGCGGGGCAGGAGAAAGAGGGTGAGGCCAAAGAAGAGGACGGAAGTAGAGAGAGGCTTGACAGAGATAATGCAGCCAATATCCAGACTTGGTTGTGAATATCTCTTCCACTAAGTTAGCATCAAATCAGGAAAGGATTCTTAATCTGGGTTTAACCTTCTGTCCCACTGTTGCCCCGGATTTCATGGATACAAGAATAGAGCTTAATAAATATATTAGAAAACTGAACCTCCCTGAGTACCATCAGATGGAATCTAAGAGGGTGATAGCAAATAGTGAATTTGTTGTGGTACTCTCAGAGTTGTGAATATTCTAGATATATTGAGCATCCATGGCCTATCGGAAGAGGGTTCTCAATTCCATCATGGTATACATGAAATCACTCAAGCCCAGAAGGAGAATTGATAGTACAAAATGTGAGCAATAAAGGATCTGGTACTTGTGAACTTATTGACAAAAAATATATGTAACTACCTCCCAAAGGGCTACCCTGCACAGGATGGGGTTTACAACAGATGACCCATTGGGGATTGGGTTAAAACCAATGTCCATATTTTGTCCACAGTTGCCCCTTAGCAATAAAATTGCTGTTTTTCAGGAACTGGTAATAAGTGATTTGAATGACTTTGGAAGGAAATGGCGAAATAAAAACAGGAATATTTCCTACCAAAGGATTGGAGGTACATTGCTGCCTTGAAGAAGAACTCTACACTAATAATTAGGCCATCTGATAAGGGGGCAAATGCTGTACTAAGGGATGGAAATATGTATTTGATGGAGGCCAGAAGACAACTGAACAATAGGACGCATTATCAGTGCCTCATGCAAAATTCCATGAACCATATGGAGAAGGAATATCATTTGAAGTTGAAGGCATGGTATGATTGTAATTCGTTGGAATCATATGAGTACCAATATTTACCAGTTGAACATGCCAGAATTCTAACCATTTATATCCTCCTGAAGATACACAGGAATGGGAAGGTGCCGCCTAGTAGACCAACAGTGAGCTTGATTGGGTCTCTCCTGGAGAACACTTCGCGATATTTGGATTTATATGTGCAGCATTATGTTACTGAATTGACATCCTATTTGAAAGACTCAAATTCTTTTTTTCCAAAAATGTGATGAAATTCCATGGAAGGATGATTATATTATGGTAAAACTGTATGTGGTGTCTTTGTATACGTCTATTTACCATGAGCATATGGTTCAAGCATGCAATTACTTTCTTAGGGACAGGGCTATAGAGCGTTTAGAGCACACACAAATGATTAGTATGCTCAGATATTTTCTAACCAATAATGAGTTCATTTTTAATAATAGGTACTACTTACAACAGCAGGGTACAGCAGTGGACACTTCCTTCACCCCATCAATGCTGATTTATTCATGTGTGGTGGGAGAAGGAGATGGTCTGGGCTGGGGATAATGAACACCATATGGAAAAGGTGGCTGTATGGACGCTGCATAGATGGCTTATTCATACTATAGGAGGGAAATGAAACAGACTTGCTCAGCTTCATTGATAAATTGAATTGTAATGATTGCAACATTGATTTTACGAGTGAGTACAGTAATTCCCATTGCACCTTTTTGGATTTTGAATTGGGTGGATTAGATGGGAGAATAATAACTAGGGGCCATATGTACTAAAGCATTTTCCCATAGACACAGAATGGGTAAAACCCTTTGATACATCTGGCCCTAGGATCCAGAGAAAACCGAATACCACTAACTCCATACTGCATGCTAATTGTTGACACTAAGGGGTACTAAAATGGAGCATTCTCTATAGTCAGAGGCTGAGGGCAAGGAGAATTTGCTCAACAGATGAGGAGTTTAATAGTAAAATGTACAGAATGATGGAAAGATTTCTGGGAAGAGGTTACCCATTAAGTGTTTTAGAGAATGCAAGAGATAGGGTTCTGGAAAAATGAAGAGATCAGATTTTGTACCAACAGGATCAGATATTGAAAAAGGATGATGGTGATGTAAAGAGTTTATTTTTGCAGCACAGTGAGGTGTATTCTGATATTAAAAAGATATTACAAAGAAATTGACATGAGTTGTGTAAGGATGATCACTTAAAGAGTATAACACATGTTGGCCCAGGTATTACTTCTAAGAGAACCAAATCTTTGGGTGACATCTTGACAAGTAGTTATCTCTACCCTGGGGGTAACAAATGGTTACACCAGAACACTAAGGGCTTTACAAAATGTAATTCTTGCAAAGCTTGTAGATATGGATTAAATCAGAGGAAATATCATGTTTGAGGGCTGGGATGTCTCAATAAAGGACAGGATTACGTGTGACACTGATTATGTCGTAAATGTTTTGTGGTGTGGCTGCGACAATATGTGGGCAGTACGAGTAATACATTTAAAACACGTATTGTGCATCATATGCGTGCCATAAAGCATGGTGATAAGAGTTATCCCATGGTCGCACATTTTGAACAACATGATGAACGTTCTTTAACAAGCTTTTGCTATTTTGGTATAAAACATGTTAGAGCCCACCCGAAGGAAGGAGATTGAGAGAAGGAGTTAAGACAAGAGGAATCACAACTCATTCTGACATTAGGTACAGTGATCCCGTGGGTCACAATCTAGATGCTGAATTGCATGTTCATTTGAAGATCTATGGGTGCCCTCCATGCATATGCTGTAGATTCCTTTGATGTGGGTTCCAATCCGTTCTCTCCCCCTCCCCCACTCTAATTTAGAGTTTTGATCTGGAGATTGGGGTTATGGTTTATGGAGGTATTTGATTTTTTAATGGTGTAGAGGGATTCTAGGTTGCCGGTGCTCTGGAGATTTGTGGTACTTGAAAATGATATATGAAATAGCATTGACTGTAATACAGGTTGCAGAAGTAGCGTTGATTATGATGCACCTGACAGATTGCTCCTATTAAGGAATGAGCATTGTCTTGAGCCAGGGAGACATTATTTTTCAGGAAAGTTAGTAATAGTGATGTCTTGATTATTTTATGATATATGAGACTATGATATTGCTTTCTGCACTTTATTTGCTGAATCTTTCCATTGAATAGCACTTGTCACTTTGGAAACCGGCAATGTTATGACATTTATGATATCCCTTGGATTGATTGTTTTACAATCATTTGTGAAGTTCATGCCACTTTATGATGTATTTGGAGATGTATTCCTTAGGGGAGTGAATATTTGAATGCTTGGTGGGTCATAGCAAGAATGTATGATGAAGCGCTCAATGGCATTTATGAAAGAAACATTCTATGCACTTTATTTGGTCTTATGCACCTTACTAGGTGAACCCTTTTTGTATATAGCACATGCAACCTTAAGGGAATGAAGCTCTAGGACATCATATGTCATTCCTTATAATTGTTGTTTGAAATAGATATTAAGAATTCATTTCAGATTGTAATTACATGTTTGATTAACTAAGAGGACATAATCGCTACTTGTGATAATGTTCTTGATGACGTTAGTGTTGGTTTTCTTTACGACTGTAAATTGTATGAATAACGCACGTCAGTTTATGGGTCCTTCATAAGAGATGGGGGATTATCTGTGTATGTATTTTAGTGAACTTAAATGGATTAATGAGCCTTCAGTTGAAATCAGGTATGTGAGTTATTATTCATTTATTATTTATATATTTCATCCCTGACCATAAAATGTAATGAATGCACATTTTTGGATTTATTTAAATACTTTTCAGTGTTTGGAAATATGGGTTCAGTACGCTCGAGAAGTGCATAGGCTCTCCTCTTTGAAAAGGAGAATAGGAGGAAGAATAAGAAAAATAATTCTTTTTTTTTTTTTTAAGAAAGGTTTTTTTTTTATTACAAGAGCTTTTAAAGTGCATATTTATGTTTGTGAAAAAAAAAGTTGCTCAGATCATGACATTTATGTAGAATTGGAATGGAATTGGAATTAATTTGTGAACAAAAATGGCTAATGAAACGGGCCTATTTGGTGGTTGAACATCGAGCGTTCTAGTTGTTGGGCCAATGAAACTGAGAGGGGACTATGAAATATAAGGCTTTCCATCACAAATGACTGTGAGGCCTAGGTGAAGGCATAGTGTCAAAACATGTTGGCCTTAATTGTTTTCTGTTTGTGAGCACCTTAAGAGCAAAAGAGTGATATGTTTTACCTATGTGGCTTTTTAAATCAATTCAATTCGTAAACTATGAGGAAACCACAGATTGCTTCACAAATACAAATATATATGTGTATATGTGTATATATATATATTTATATATATATTTCCCATCAGATTCCTTCAGTATTATGGCCCAAACGCACACAAAGGGCCTCATTATGACCCTGGCGGGCGGCAGAGGCCGCCCGCCAGGATCCCGCCCTCCAAATTACCGCGCCGCGGTCAAAAGACCGCGGCGGGTATTACGAGTTTTCCCCTGGGCTGGCGGGCGGTTCCAGTTAAACCGCCCGCCAGCCCAGGGGAAAACGACCTTCCCACGAGGATGCCGGCTCGTAATCGAGCCGGCGGAGTGGGAAGGTGCGACGGGTGCTACTGCACCCGTCGCGTATTTCACTGTCTGCAAGGCAGACAGTGAAATACATTTTGGGGCCCTCTTAAGGGGGCCCCTGCCGTGCCCATGCCGTTGGCGTGGGCACGGCAGGGGCCCCCAGGGGCCCCGCGACCCCCCCCTACCGCCATCCTGTTCATGGCGGCTTTCCCGCCATGAACTGGATGGCGGTAGGGGGGGTCAGAATCCTCATGGCTGCGGAGCGCGCTCCGCAGCCATGGAGGATTCCAATGAGCAGCGGAAAGTCAGCGGGAGACCGCTGACTTTCCGCTTCTGACCGCGGCTGAACCGCCGCGGTCAGAATGCTCATTGGAGCACCGCCAGCCTGTTGGCGGTGCTCCCGTGGTCGGTGGCCCTGGCGGCCACCGGCCGCCAGGGTCAGAATGACCCTCAAAGTGTCTTACAAATATTTATTCAGAAAAAATATTTGTAAGACGCTGACTCTGATGGGAATTAGTTAAGCAGGCTCTGCACCCATTTTATCAGCACCAGCCCTGAGTGGTGGATGAGGCTCATGAAACTGCCCAGCTACTTCTATATACATGTAAAATACAATACAAAAGCTGGAATGAGAGTAGACTCTGCTGCATCTTCAACCAGAACCTGAAAACAGAAGTATAGGTATATTTACAACTACATGCTTAGTAAGTGAAACATATATTTAAGCTCAAACATAAAATATTCAATGTTACAAATGTCAAATGACAAATAATCTACAACAACCCTACTACTTCTATTTCTTTACATTTAGTTACTATTAAGAAATTACTAACAGAAACTGCTAATCTAAAAAAAATAAAAACAGTCAGATACCTGGGAAAAGACATACCAAAAGTAAGCAAATTAAAATTATTACTAAACAGGAACTTGAAACGGTTAAAAAATAAAATTTAACTAATTCACCCGCCACTACCTATCAACAAAAATGTAAAATAAAAGTAATGCACTTATTTGAAACCAACAAAAAAGAAACCTCCTGCTTCACATTACAATTCCCTCCACTGAAAATCTGCAAAGAAAGTTTGCAACATCCAGCAAGAACATCCATGTAAGTATAAAACAGTAAAAATTGTACATAAGTTTGTATATGACTAACAAATGTGTTATTCATTTTTAAATTGCAATAATTTATACAATGAATCTATTTTTTGTGATAATGATAGAACGAGCAAGATAACTCTATGCTGCAAATCCTCCTCCTTATCCATGTCATCAAAAAATATAGTACTAAAATGAAAAAATTAACTCCAAGAAGCCCAAAAGGAAATGTAACAATAAACTAGTCCAATAGAGATGTATTGAAGCATTCCAAAGTCTTCATGAGCCATAAAATCCCCCAAAACATGTCTGGAAAAAAGAAATGTCCTGGAAAACTGAAAACAGAAGGGAAATCAAAGTAAAACAATATTTATTCACTACAAACCCAAATTGATTTCCTAAAAAAAATGCTAACTCCAAATAAAAGACATTGGCAATTGAAAACCTGGACAAACATAATACCCACCTTCAAAATGTAGTGACTTAAAAAATAGCATCTACATTGTTGTATAGCCATTTTAGTGATGCCTCTAGGAACGGTATTTTAGCAACTAGACCAGTTACTTTTCATTCTGCTTCATTTTTATTATTTCTGAATTAGCCACGTTCGGGGTGCTGTTTTATTTTCTTTATCTAGTTGTTCTTTTGCCTAGGAAAGCATTGCATTTCTTAGCAAGGCAGTCTTTTCACATTGTGCTTTCCTCAAGGCTGCAGTGAGATAGGGTTGCCGGCAAAGTGGTACACTGCATCTCCAACATTCACAGAAACATATACATTCTTACGTGGGGACATTTTGTCTTAACATCAGCTATTTCTTATAAAAACACTTCTCTGTCATTTGCACGTTAGAGCTAGATTCCAGCCAGATGACCACGACTGCATGCTGACTCACTTTGTTACAGCTTCTTGCTGACACTACCGGTTTGCTGGCCTACATGGGGATGGTGTCTCTCTATAGACAAAAGGCTTCCTTGCTCAGGTATGGAGGATGATATCTTCCTCGGGGGAATCCTGAAGGGCAGATTAGGGTTTATAAGCTGTGCTCTAACATAGCTTAGGTAGGAACTGCATATATTACGCGCAGTAACAGTATGGTGGGATTTCTCATGTGTTTCCTTTTTCTTGTCACCATTTTGCTTCTAACATGTTTCCTCATTCTAATCATTGCAATTCATGCCTTTTATCTAGGAGGCAGATCCATTTTCTTCCTCTGTTTGTCATTGCATGTGTAAGACTAATGTAACTGAGGGGAGAGGATGAGATCTGATACTCCACGATTTCCCTGAGAAGTCATCTTGTCATGCACCCAGTTCCCACAAATCATCACTGCTCTTGGGCAGCGATGAGGTGCTGCTAGTTGGATGGAAATGGATTAGGCCCACAGTTGTCACATGGTGTGGGACTGGACTCACTTCCCCACAATTCAGGTGATGCTGCTGCCCGAATTCAGCAGCCTCACTGGGATAATTAGAGCCCACACGACAACATCACACTTTGAGCCCGATTACCATTTCCGCAATCTGACCACCGGAATGCCATTGCAGGAGTAGGGAGAAAGACACTCAGCCAGCGCCATCCCGACTGCCGCAATACAACGCTACCGTGGGGCTGATAGTGTGTCTGTGGCGGTGTCACTGCGGCAGCATGCTTTAGCTCATAAAGTGAGCCTGAAGCACATGCCGCTGCAGGGCAGCACCAGGTGCACCTCTGGTGCACTGTTGCGATGCACAATTTTGTGCATAACAAACAGTGTGCACCAACAGTGCAGACATAGGTGGGCAGAAAATGTGTCCCCACCCATACTTCCCAATTGACTTAAAATTGCCCTGGGGAGCTGTTTGGGACCCTTTCCTGTTGAGCTTTTCATGATGAGGTCCCCACCATGAAAAGCTCGCCGAAAAGCAGGTCGTGATTGGCACCACCATAAATGATCACAGCTTTCCCTACTGCTGCCATCAGAGGATCCAAGATCCTGGCAGTTGCAGCAGTCTTGTGGTTGCTCAACTGTAATGTTTGTGATCTGGTGGTTGGACCACTGAGGAGGTGGCGGTTGGACCAACACTGCAGGTGCGGCGGTCCCAGGACCACTGTACTCGTAATCAGGCCCTAAACATCAAAAAGCAAATAACATAACTTAACAATATATCACTAACAAAAACTACCTACACCTAAACCAATTCATTATTGAAAGATGCTACAACAAATACTACTAAATCTATGAAAAATCCAAAAACAACACTATAACTAAAGTTTACAACTCACTCTTACATCCTTCTATCCTCAAAATCCTTTAAAAACACTTTGGAAATATCTTACATGTTTTGACAAACAGCAGCCCCTTCCTGTGGCCTCCTTCCAGGAAAATAGACTAAAACTTAAACAAATAGATTACAAAATAGAACTTTGTGGTATAAAAAATGAAATGGTCGCTATGTGAAAATAAAACTAGGCCATCTCCTTATAGAAAATAATTGGATTATATAAAAAAATTAATTCAAAAAAATTACAAACATGTAAAAATGTTTACAAAATGTTAAAATGTAAAATATTTTTGTAAAAATATGTGAAAAATTTTAAGTATAAAGTAAATGATAGTATTTATAAAATATGCTATATTTAATAGATGTAAATATTATGTTTTAAAAAGTATGTAAAATAACTGTTTGAAAGTATAAAAAATTTAAAAGAATGACACAATGTTAGAAATGGGGTCTTTGGTTGGCAGTTAGGTTACCCCCTGTCCAAGCAAGGAACCTCACTCTAGTCAGGGCAATGGTTTACCCCCTTGGTAGCTTGGCACAAGCAGTCAGGCTTATCTCAGAAGCAATGTGTAAAGTATTTGTACCAACACACACAGTAATACAGTGAAAACACTAAACAATGGACACCACACCAGAAAAATGGGTGATATTTATTTAAATCAAACAAGACCAAAATGACAAAAATCCAACATACACACGTTAAAATAAAAACTTTCAAAAGAATAAGGCACTCATTACAAAGACCGCTGAAACCGTGGGCACCAGAAGACCACCAGTGCTGGCTGGCTTGCATTGTTTTCCTACCTTGCAAGAGAGCGATGTGTCGATTTCCGGAAGGGGCACCTCGGATCCGTGGAGAGTCGGGTTGACTTTGACACCCAGGGGCGATGCATGGAAAATCCTGTTGCACAGTGTTAGAAAACCGGGCTGCATGGCCTTTGCGCCCTTATCAGCAGCCGCAAGCAGGTGTTGTGTGTCATTTCGCCAGACACAATGCGTCGATCTCCCGCCTGCGATGCAGGTCGAGTCTCAATTTCAGCTGTGAGGGCAGCAGCGTGTTGTTTATCAGCCGCGTTGCAGATGTTGCGTCGTAAATTTTCCCGCACAGAATTCTGTGCATGGATTTTCAGCTCTTGTCTGCCAACTTCACCTTTCAAGGGCCCAGTGGCTGGAGGGGACACCACTTGGCAGGGCAGCAGTCTCAGCAGACAGTCCAGATGTTAGCAGAGGAAGTCTTTAATGGTCTTTAGACTTCAAAACAGGAGGCAAGCTCAACTCAAGCCCTTGGAGATTCTTCACAAGTAGGAATGCACAACAAAGTCCAGTCTTTGTCATCTTTCACAGGCAGAAGCAACAACTGCAGGGTAGCCCAACAAAGCACAGTCAGTCAAGGGCAACACTTCTCCTTAGCTCTTCTCCTTGGCAGAGGTTCCTCTTGGTTCCAGAAGTGATCTAATTTTCAGGGGTTTTGGGTCCAGTACTTATAGCCCTTTCTGCCTTTGAAGTAGGTCTACTTCAAAGAGAAGTCTCTGTTGGTCACAAGATCCTGCTTTGCCTAGGCCAGGCCCCAGGCACACACCAGGGGGTTGGCTACTGCATTGTGTGAGGGCAGGCAAAGCCCTTTCAGGTGTGAGTGACCACTCCTCCCACGCCTCCTAGCACAGATGGTTCATCAGGATATGCAGGCTACACCCCAGCTCCCTTTGTGTCACTGTCTACAGGAGGTTCACAAATAGCCAAACTGGCAAACTGAGCCAGACAGGCAATCCACAATCAGGTAGAGTCACAGAATGGTTAAGCAAGAAAATGCCTACTTTCTAAAAGTGGCATTTTCAAACTAACAATCTAAAAGGAACTTCACTAAAAGATGTATTTTTAAATTGTGATTTCAGAGACCCTAGACTCCATATTTCTATCTGCTCTCAAAGGGAATCTGCACTTTAAAGTTATTTAAAGACAGCCCACGTGTTAACCTATGAGAGAGATAGGCCTGGCCACAGTGAAGGCTGAATTTAGCAGTATTTCAATGTTAGGACATGTAACACACATCAGTACATGTCCCACCTTTAACACACACTACACCCTGCCCATGGGGTTACATAGGGTCTTCCTTAGGGGTGCCTTACATGTATAAAAAGGGAAGGTTTAGGCCTGGCAAGTGGGTACACATGACAAGTCGAATTGGCAGTTTAAAACTGCACACATAGACACTGCAGTGGCAGGTCTGAGCCATGTTAACAGGGCTACTAGTGTGGGTGGCACAACCGGTGTAGCAGGCCCACGAGTAGCATTTGATTTACAGGCCCTGGGCACCTCTAGTGCACTTTACTAGGGACTTACTAGTAAATCAAATATGCCAATAATGGATTAGCCAATTAAATATACATTTTATGTAGGAACACTTGCATTTTAACACTGGTTAGCAGTGATAAAGTGTCCAGAGTATCAAAACACAGCAAAAACAGAGCCAATATTTTGGCAAAGGTTTTGGATATTAAAGGAGTCACATTTACTACTCCCAGTCTAATCTAAACCATTTTGAGGAAAGTGTTGTTCACTATGACTTCGGTGGTCCACGGACCCCCAAAGTGGTGGTTCAACCGCCATCGGTTTGGTAGTCAGACCGCCATATAACAAGTTTGGCGGTCGTACCAACAAAAGACCGCCTGCAGCACAGACTGCCACATTCATGTGGGTGCACAAGCAGGCCGGCGGAGCCTGGTTTTCTGCCGGACCCATTACGAGGTAGCACACTGCCAATGTGACAGTGGGCGCCCAACCACCATGTAAAAGCTGGCAGAAAAAGACAGTATAAAGGGAGACACTCACCTGGGGGAAGGGGACACCAGGGAGCCATTTGCAAACGTCATGCTGTTTCTTATGATCATCGGAAGACAACCAAATCAGCGCTGCTGTGGAAGCCAGCACTCATCTACCTGTATGATTAACCTCAAAAACAACTTGTATTGCCTGCATACACATCATAGGGGGACACGCCATAGGCAGGAGGACATGTCTCAACCCACACACACTCACAAACATATATTAACACAGACACACACACAGTCACAATATGCCCCCTTTGGGCAGCACACTCACACTGCACTTCAACACTACACAAATATACACGTCCACACAGCTCAGGTACAGGGACAGTGAAAGCCACACAACATTATCACACACATCAACAACAACACACCTACAGCACATATACAAATACAACTTACACACTCACATTCCACATTGGCCAGGGACTGTCCTCATATACAACCCACAAATTTATTGATGTGGAATGGAACACAAACAAGATCACCACGAAACAACCCTCAAATGGACACACACATCACACACACAGTAAAATGGAAGCACAATGGCATGCACAAAGCAAAAAGACACAATAACATGCCAACTATACCTGCACAATTGAAATGGGGCTATCTCTGACACCTAGGGAAGGAGACTTCATTGGGACATAAATCACTCTGAACAGGCCCCTCAAACAACATGTGCACAGGCACTAGCCCTACATGGATCTCTAAGACAAACAATACTAAACCCAAATGTCATGCACATCTGCACAACATGGAAGGGCAAGTCATCAAAACACATACAACTCTAACTGCATGGGACATACCTCCACAGGAACTAGCTGCAAGGGACACACAGCTTCATGGACACATGTACAGGCAAATGCAACAACAGCTAGCACAATTTTACTCATTCCATGTCTTTACAATCTAAACTCAAGATGACACACATCACATGAATACATAAGCCATATCAGGTCTAATACCATACATGCCTACATTGGACAACACAAAAAGAAATACTTATCATAATAAACAATACACAATGTCATGACACCACCATTGCATTGACACACTCATACCTATACATACAACATATACCCTGTCCTTAGCGGACACCAGCACTGTCCACAAACTCACATACTGCAAACAACAGCACATGGAGCAGCAATCAGGCTCAAACACACACAACTGCACACACAACCAAAGTCACTCAGAAACAACATGAAGCTAGAAAAGAAATTGCAGGGAAAAAGTGTATCTAAGAAAACAGTTTGGGTTTATTATCATGAAATGTTTGAAGTCAAAGTTCTTTGGTCAGTCCAATGGGTCCTTCACAGGCCCATCACTCGACTCCTTAACTGCCAGGGATCCTCCAAAGGAAGGGGCATCAAGGGGGCAGACATGCACCTCTGGGATTATCTGGAGGTAGTGGGGTGGGGGTTATTGGGTTTGGGATGGGGGCTTGGGCTTCAGCTTGGGGGGACTTCTTGGGAGGAGTGTTGCTTCTTCTTCAGGGGAAGAGGTATAGCTACTTGCACTGGGGCCTTGGAAGTGGAAGGGTCAGCCTGTGAGCCTTTTGGGTCTTGAACAGCGGGATAACAAGGCAAAGGTCAAGTTCACATAAAAACAGTTTTTGGACACATGGGGATGGTCATCAGAAGGGGTTCAGGATTTGGAGGTAGAGGGAGTGGTTGTAGGCTGTGTAGGTGTGGATGTAATGGGTGCAGGGGTGCGTGCTTATGCAAAGTATGCTTGTGTGTAGTGGGTGTATGTTGGGTGAGTGAATGTCGGCATTTGTGCATCTTGCGGGGACGGGAGGTGGAGGTGCTATGGAATGTTGGATATGTGAGTGGCGGATGTGTGTGTCTTTTGGGGTGGTGATTGTGGGTTTGCTGGACGTGGTGGATATATGTCTGTCTGTAATTGTAGTGCTTGTGATGGATGTCTGCTGGTCTGTTGGAGTGGTGTCTGCTGGTTTGATGGGAATACTGTGTCTGTGACTGTTGGTGTTATGCCTGTGGGTATGCTTGATATTGTGTCCATTTTGCTGGGGGTAGTGGCTGTCTCCAGGGAAGTAGTGACTGTTGTTGTATCTGTAGGTGGCTGTTGTTTGTTTGTGTGCCAGTGTGTTTTGTGGTGCTTGTATTTGTGTGAGCTACTCCTATGTGTTGATGTGAATGTCTGTGGATCTGTCTGTGTGCCTTTGGTAAGTAAGGGGAGGGGGAATTTGGATTTGGAAGAGGGAGTTGGGGGGGCAGAAGCTGGGGGTTGACTGGCTGCTGTCAGCGAGGAGGCCAGAGCCTGAAAAGATCCCCATAGGCCAGTCTTTGCACCATGAATGCCTTCCAGGAAAGCATTAATCTGTTATAGCTGACTTGCCATTCCCTGGGTGGCTGACTAAACCACAGATATACTTCTCAGGAGGTCAATAGCCTCCTCACTGAGGGCAGCAGGGGCAACAGGGGCTGGGGTGAAGGTGTCTGTGGTAAAGGAGACACCTTTACCACTTAGGTGAGAGGGCACAGTCAAATGGGTGGGAAGCAACAGGGAGGCTTGTGATACAGCAGGGGGTGGTGGACAAAGATGGTGCAGGGGGATGCCACAGTGGGTCTACCACCAGTAGGGAGTGGCCACTGGAAGAGGAATCGGATGATGATGAGGATGTTCCTGTCTCCCCCTTGGCATTCCCCTTACCCTCCAGGCCACTGGGTGCCTCTTTGTCCGTGGTGTCTTGACCCGAGGTCCCATGGCCAGATGCTTCCCCATGTGGCTCTGCCCCGTCTCATCCACTGGCCGGAGCTGCTGCTGCAAGGACAAAGAGGAATAGGGTCATCACATGTCCATGATACCATTTGAACCACAACTCTGATTCACAAACATTACCAGTATCTCAGGGTCCCAGAAATAACTTGCACCTAAGAGGCACATCCATGTGCCATAACATATGCATACATGCCCTCTTGACTTACTGAAGTTGCCCACTGGAAAATCAGGATCTCATATAACTACAATAGCAGGAATATAGCCTTGGAACTAGAATACCCATAGAAGAACTAGGAGACCTCTCCATCCTCAAAGCTGTCTCATATGCGGCAGACCTCACTTTACTAATGGCAAACGTTATCATCTCATTGTAAAGTTCATTCCCACATACCCAACATAAGGTCATGCACACATCATTTTGGCTCACACATAATGAACCAGCAATGAGAAATGATGTCCTGAAATCCTGCTATATTGCTTATAAAATTACTATATCCTGGAGTAGGTGACGTGGAAATACTCATGTAACATTACAAACATATCAACTATGTACACGTCAGCAAGTGACAGCTGTCTCAATAAAGTCAAGCAGGTAGTATGAATGTTACTCAGATAGGCATCTCTTGTGGCATTGAAAGGAACACTGTTGACGTCAGGTTCAAAATGTCAGGGAGAGATGCCCCCAGATTACACAAAACAATGAATCAGCAAAACCCAGGATAGTGTCCAATAATGCCTGACACCCATTACAATGACATCCTCGGAATGTTTCTGTAGGGGCCATCTGTCCTTTGCATGTTGGAGAGACACAGGACTTGCAACGACTAATAGAAGGCATACATCCTGGTGTCCACTGAGAAGCAACATCACTATCCACAGCCTGGACATGGCAACCCTGGTGTCTGTCTGTGTATGAATGCCTGTACCCAAACACATGTCATGTCACCATTTATGCAAGTCACTCCATTATGCATGCCAACGGTCAGGGAACAATCTTCAACAATCACACATGTGCAGCGCAGTTTTCCATATGATTCAACATCAAGGGCATAGTTTAACACAAAGCGGTTCCACATTCTGGGCCTACCTGTCATGTTCCTCATATCTACTGCAGTGCTACATAAAAAATTGCATACTAGGAAGCATGAAGGTATCTGTTAGACAATATACAATGGTGACACACTCCTGTCTGTGGCACAAAATGAAATGTCCCCCCACTGTTAATATACAATTCTACATACTGTTTGCCATGCACACATGTGTGAGGAAATACAGACATCATCCCATCAACATAGGTAGAACATGCATGAAACTGCAGCTTGCTAATGTTTCCTAAACAGAAAGGGACACTTGCTGACATGAAGGCACAAGGAATACTGGCAACAGTGACAACACATCATTCATGTCAATAGACAGTCCAGACTTACCAAGTGTAGGAAAGTACCATCTTGCCCATTTTTACTTGTGTGTCAGTTTGTTTTTGCCTGTCTCACTGGGATCCTGCTAGCCAGGACCCCTTTGCTCATAGTTTGTGGTCTGAATGTGTTCCCTGTGTGGTGCCTAATTGTGTCACTGAGGCTCTGCTAACCAGAAACTCAGTGATTATGCTCTCTCTGCTTTTACAATTGTCACTGCAGGCTAGTGACCACACTGGAACACCCTTATAATTCCCTAGTATATGGTACCTAGGTACCCAGGGTATTGGGGTTACAGGAGATCCCTATGGGCTGCAGCATTTCTTTTGCCACCCATAGAGAGCTCAGACAATTCTGACACAGGACTGCCACTGCAGCCTGAGTGAAATAACATTATTTCACAGCCATTTTACACTGCACTTAAGTAACTTATAAGTCACCTATAAGTCTAAACCTCACTTAGTGAAGGTTAGGTGCAAAGTTACTAAGTGTGAGGGCACCCTGGCACTAACCAAGGTGCCCCCACATTGTTCAGGGCAATTTCCCCGGACTTTGTGAGTGCGGGAACACCATTACACGTGTGCACTACATATAGGTCAATACCTATATGTAGCTTCACAATGGTAACTCCGAATATGGCCATGTAACACGTCTAAGATCATGGAATTACCCCCCATACCAAATCTGGTATTGGGGTGCCAATCCCATGCATCCCTGGGGTTTCAGCATGGACCCCGGGTACTGCCAAACAAGTTCTCTGGGGTTTTCACTGCAGCTACCGCTGTTGCGAACCCACAGACAGGATTCTGGCCTCCTGGGGTCTGGGCAGCCCAGTCCCAGGAAGTCACAACAAAGGATTTCCTCTGAGAGAGGGTGTTACACCCTCTCCCTTTGGAAATAGGTGTTAAGGGCCTGAGAGGAGTAGCCTCTCCTGGCCTCTGGGAATGCTTTGAAGGGCACAGATGGTGCCCTCCTTGCATAAACCAGTCTACACCGGTTCAGGGATCCCCCAGCCCCTGCTCTGGTGCGAAACTGGACAAAGAAAAGGGGAGTGACCACTCCCCTGTTCATCACAACCCAGGGTTGGTGCCCAGAGCTCCTCCAGTTTGTCCTAGACCTCTGCCATCTTGAATGCAGAGGTGTGAGGGCAAAATGGAGGCCTCTGAGTGGCCAGTGCCAGCAGGTGACATCAGAGACCCCTCCTGATGGGTGCTTACCTTACTAGGTGTCCAATCCTCCTCTGATGGCTATTTAGGGTCTCTCCTGTGGGTTTCCCTTCAGATAACGAATGCAAGAGCTCACCAGAGTTCCTCTGCATCTCCCTCTTTGACTTCTGCCATGGATCGACCGCTGACTGCTCCAGGATGCCTGCAAAACCTCAGCAAAGTAGCAAGACGACTACCAGCAACATTGTAGCGCCTAATCCTGCTGGCTTTCTCGACTGTTTCCTGGTGGTGCATGCTCTGAGGGCTGTCTACCTTCACCCTGTATTGGAAGCCAAGAAGACATCTCCCGTGGGTTAACGGAATCTTCCCCCTGCTGACGCAGGCACCAAACTTCTGCATCACTGGTCCTCTGGGTCCCCTTTCATCTTGACAAGCGTGGTCCCTGGAACACAGGAGCTAGATCCAAGTGACCGTGACAGTCCAAAGATCCTTCTGTCCAAATTTGGTGGAGGTAAGTGCTTGCCTCCCCACGCCAGACAGTAATCATGTGTACTGCGTGATCTGCAGGTGCTAGGGCTTCTGTGCATTTTTGCAAGGAATACTTCAGGCACAGCATAGCCCAGGTCCCCAGCACTCCGTCTTGCATTGCTCAACTCACTGAGCTGACCACCGGCTTCATGGGACCCTCCTTAATAGTGTTGAGACTACCGTCATGCTCAGGTTTCTTGAATGCCTGTTCAAGTATTTCTGCAGGTGCTGCCTGCTTCTGCGTGGGCTCTCTGTGCTGCTGAATGCACCCTCTGTCTCTTCCTCCAAGAGGCGAACTCCTGGTCCTTCTTTGGCCCGGGCAGCACCCATTTTCTTCAACTGCAACCTTTGCAGCTAAGAAGGCTTGTTTGTGGTCTTTCTGCGTGAAAACAACTCTGCATTCTCCAGCACTCCGTGGGACATCTTCTGTGCAAAGGAGAAGTTCCTGCCATCTTCCGTTGTTGCAGAATCTTCAGCTTCTTCCACCCGGAGGCAGCCATTTTGCACCTTCCTCCGGGGTTTAGTGGGCTCCTGCCCCCCTGGACTCTTTTTTGACTCTTGGACTTGGTCCCCTTCCTTTACAGGTCCTCAGGTTCAGGAATCCATTTTCAGTGCTTTGCAGTCAGTTGTTGTCTTTGCAGAATCTCCTATCACAACTTTAGTGTGTTTCTGGGGAAGTAGGGTAACTTTCCTCCTACTTTTCAGGGTCTTGGGGTGGGGTATCTTGGACACCTTTAGTGTTTTCTTACACTCCCAGCGACCCTCTACACACTACACTAGGCCTGGGGTCACTAAGTAGTTCGCATTCCACTTTCTTAGTATATGGTTTGTGTTGCCCCTAGGCCTATTGCATCCTATTGTATAGTATTGTAAAATGTAAAGTGTATTGTAAAGTGTTTGTACTACTTTTCTAACTGTTTACTTACCTGATTTTGGTTTGTGTGTATATTTTGTGTATTTTACTTACCTCCTAAGGGAGTATATCCTCTGAGATATTTTTGGCACATTGTCAGTAAAATAAAGTACCTTTATTTTTAGTAACTCTGAGTATTGTGATTCTTATGAAATAGTGCTATACGATATAAGTTGTATAGTAGGAGCTTTGCATGTCTCCTAGTTCAGCCTAAGCTGTTCTGCTATAGCTACCTCTATCAGTCTAAGCTGCTAGAACACTACTAATCTACTAAAAAGGGATAACTGGACCTGGCACAAGGTGTAAGTACCATCAGGTACCCACTATAAGCCAGGCCAGCCTCCTACACCAAGGGAAAGTATTTTGCTACATCTGCAAACATTTAGCCACTGAACCCTTGCCACATTTATGATGGACACCTACAGATGCTGTTTTAGGCCTCTTGTGTGCAGGACAGGCCAATACACAAGAGGCCTGAAACTGCAGCTTTCTTTCACTCTCTATGTCCCTGGCCTTAATTCAGGCTAGGGCCATAGGCAGTGAAATCTGCCAGGCCTGTTGTGCACCAGCCTGCCCCATGTGCACTACACACAGAACAGGCTGGTGCACAAGAAGACTGAAACAGCAGCTTTCACTGCCTACGGCCCTGGCCTGAATTCAGGCCAGGGCCATAGGCAGTGAAAGCTGCTGTTTAAGTCCTTGTTTGCGCACTAGTGTGCACAAACAACGTCTAAGAGAAGAGGAAAGCAGAGGACTTACCGGTCTTCCCGGGATGGGGGGTCCTCCTCTTCAGCAGCTGCCTCGATCCTCTGCTCCGGTGTGTGCTGTAGCCCAGTTATGGGCTGCACACAGCAAGACCAGACTGTCTATGTTTGCGCTTGCACTGGGCAGCCCAACTGGGCTGCAGCGCGCACCAGGTGAGCACTGCTCTGCTGGTGGGGCTAACGGAGATTTTTGGCCAACTCAGTGCTCCAAGCAGAGCATGCAATTTTGAAAAACACCGCGCCACCAGCAGAGTGAAGCACTCTGCACACCCCTACTTATAACAGGATCAGCTGGGATACAGGGAGTGGGCACAGTGCCACAGTTGCATACAAAAAGTAATTTTCACACCAGCCTACACTTGGACCCATACTGTGACATACATTTGGTAGGCCCTGGTCTCTGCAGGCTGAGCAGACAGAACACTGTGAAACGGGGGTGTCTTTGTGGTGCCATGGGTGTTATTTGAGGTGTGTTGGTGAGGGTGTGTTGGGTAATGTGTTGGGGTATGTGATGTGGAGTGCGTGAGTGGTGTATAGATGTGAGTAGTGTGTGGCTGTAGTTGTCTCAGTGGTCTTTGTGTCTCTCTGGTGGCAATGCTTTGTAATCGAAAAGGGTTGTGGTTAATGTGGGTGTGTGTTTTATAGTGGTGTGGGTGTGTGGATGTGGTGTGTGTATGGATGTCAGGTGTGCGTTGTTTGAATTGTCCAATGAGGTGTTGTTTTGTGTATGGGTGTCCATTGTGAGCACGGCGGTATGTACCGCCAATGGTTTACTGCCATTAAATGTCCGCTGTGGTGATTCGTGGGTCATAATGCGATGGGCGTTGTTCTGTTGGCATAACAGTGCGGGTTTTGATACTGCAACTTTATCACTGAGTTTTGGACTGGCAGATTTGTGTCTGTGGCTGAATTCTATCGAATTGGTGTGTGGGTGTCCTAATATGGTGAACGGACATATGCCGCAGCAGCTATAAGTTGGCGGCCGTCAGCATGGCGGTAAGCGGGATTCACCGCCTATGTCATAATGAGGGCCATAATCTATTTTTATAAATTGGTGTTGGATTTTAATTGTGTTTTGTGTTTTACTTATTCACTGTTTTGTGATTTTTAATTGCTTTACACACTTGTCTCCTAAATTAGGCCTTGTCGCTCATTGCCAAGCTACCAAGGGTTGAGCTGGGTTTAATTTATTGAGACCTAACTTGACCTAAGTGGGGGTTTGTGGCCTATTGCTAGATATAGGTACTTACCTGCCCTTACCAGTAATCCACTTTCCAACAGCATCCAACACAAGGTGGATCAGGGAACACTCAAAATGTCGAGACGGTGCCACTCACCTGAAAAGCAGGATGTCTGCAGTGGCAATGGTATGCCCCCGACCTCCTGGAACACTTCTCGGCACTTTCTGGTGGACACAGAAACCCCGGCAGGTGTCCCAAAAGGAAAGGGGGAGTGGAGGAGAAAGAGAAAAAACACTGCCATGTCTTGCCGGTCCAGCCAGGCACTACTGTATCTTCGGGGGGCAGGTAGTTGTTGACAGAGTGATAGTAGAGTTAGTGCACTCAACTTCCTTGAAACTGAATCTCTCTTTCTGATATGGGCACAGGAGCGGTAGAAGAACGCCGGGATGCTCCAGCACTTTTCTTGGATTATAATAACTGTTGGCACAATTACTAACACTGCATTATCAAAAACCCAAACTGAGTACCATAACAATAAGTACTGTGACACTAGGGCTGGCTTCACAGAGATTCACTGATGCACACTACAATTAGAACTGTGGGTGCCCTTATCATGCACAAGAAAGACAAACAAGGACTTTAATTATATCACAGATAACTTTCCTGCATGCATAGGGTTAAACTAAAAGAAACAAAAACAATCCAAGAAATACAAATGTCCACTGTGTGTTTAAACAGTTAGGGTGGCACAGTTTGGTTTGGTTTCACTGTGTGTGTGAAAAACCCTTCAAAAAGCAAATTCCTCAAACCTGAAACACAGGCATGAATGACACAATTTAAATCCAAGAGTTATGCCATTAGAGAAAGAAAAGTCATGTAAATGCTCTTTTAAAATTGCACTGTCACTTTTTGTAGTACTTGAGCTCAAGCACATTTCCTGAAGCACATTTAGACAAGTAACTACAATATTAATGTAGAATGTTCAGATAAGCACTCTGCCAAAATGCGAGGTCTGAAATACACCAGCTGTTCTAGGAAAGCGCAGCGCTCAAAGAACAAACTCCTTGGAGAATACTA
Source organism: Pleurodeles waltl (assembly GCF_031143425.1). Taxonomy (NCBI): domain Eukaryota; kingdom Metazoa; phylum Chordata; class Amphibia; order Caudata; family Salamandridae; genus Pleurodeles; species Pleurodeles waltl. Next base: position 774,266,667 of record NC_090445.1, on the reverse strand, counting down.
GTCACTTAGCTGCAGTCTTTTCGGAGTGCTGGAGGAACGCCTGGTGTCAGCTGGTACAGGAACGAAGAAAAGAATTGCCTCAAAAGTCCTGAATACAAGGATGACAGCAGGGGTTGGACATGCCAAGTCAGATGCTGAGATCAGGAAGCAAAACAAAGCCAAGCAGGGAGGCATGCTTCACTCTGCTATTTATAGCCAATCAGGAAAGCGGTTGAGTTTCCACATGTGGATGAGTCACCACACCCAATTAGAAGCACATGTGTACACCACACCCAATTAGAAGCACAAGTCTACACCTGCTCACATTAGCAAACAAGCATTGATAAAACAAGCATTGATAAAACCAATTGTGTAACACAGCACATTATGTTTACTTAGAAACATGAATGTTTAACCAAGAATAGAGATATGATTTAACCCTAATCCCTGGGTATGTTGACAGATGACGCAGGAGGCACCTTGAGGATTCTTGACACAAAACATACACAACACAATGTTTTAAAACACAACATCTGGCACTGAACACAAATAGCTGTACATTGGCTCTCCCATTGATGCACACTGACTGCACCTACAGGGCCTTGAGTTTATATACTCACACACATGGGCCCAATCTAGCCTATGTGGCTGGAATACATGGTGAAGTACAGAGAAAATATGTGCACATGAGGTACTTACCTGCTCCTCTGGTGCACCATAGAGCTGTTCATATGGGGTAGAACCTCAGAAACCAGCTTCTCCAGCTTCACTGGTGAGAAGGCTGGGGCCCTATCACCTGCTGGATGTGGTAAGATAGCTCCCAGATGAAGTACACAGCAGGTCAGTTAGTGGAGTTCTTGCTGACAGCAGTGTCAGGAGTCAAGTGAGGGAGTTTGCTTAACATGGAGGTTACGTGTGCCATGCACACGGCTGTCACCGCCGGCAGACACAGCCATTGGCTTGCGACCACCACTGGCAACAACGTTAGCCTATGGCTGTGTCTTCCGCAATTGCAACTGCCTACTGCCATGACGACTCCTGCCAGTGGTCATGGGTGGTCCCTAATGTTCATTGGAGTAGTTCAGGCAACAGCCAATTTAGAGACCTGAAATGCGTAATATACCTCCAAAAAATGGGTCACACCTCCGGAAATATAGTTTTTTTACTGCCAAAAGTGCATCTATTGTCCTGTCATGTAGGTCCTACTACTCATTCACCATTGTAGGACATTGCTAGACACACACAGCAATTTGCATTGTGGCACCCCCCGACAAAGGTTATCTTAGAGCTTGGGACATCAAGTCACAGTCCGAGTGGCATTTATAATGCACAAATTGATGATGACTGGATACATGATGCGTACACATGTGTGGAAAAGCAAGGGGATAGCGTGACTTCTGTGATTATCAGATGTGATTTGTACTGTGTATCATGTCCACACCTTAATACATGCCTTGTCACATTTTAACATTGACATGCATCCTGTATGTTGCAAGGGACACATTGAATAAAGCAATATTCATTTATTTTTATACGCAGGGAGGAGGAAGATCAGACAAGCTCCTGTCTATTGTCCACTGACAGGCCTTCAGACCATGGAAGAATGCCACATCATCCAGATCTACTGTCTGAATCGGCAAACAAATGTGGACCTATGTCGTCAGTAGGAGCCAGCTCTGATGCCTGCCATTCATCATCCACATAGCATACCACCCTGTGCACAAGTTATGGCAGTTATGTACTTCCTGGCCACAAGTTCCATCCAAAATACAGTGCCCCTATCTGCTGGGATATCCCAGCCTATGTTCAGTCTGGTCTTGAAGGATGTACTCTCAGCAATATTGAAACACCTGGACAGCTATATCTGGTTTCCTCAACGTGAAGAGTTTGCCTATGTGAAGGTTGACCTCTATTGTTTGGCACACATCCCACATGTGGTGGGAGCCATTGATGGCATGTTGCTTTGGTCCCCCACATGGCAATTAACAAGTGTACAGGTACTATCCATGATGCCTTCATTATGGGGAACAGCGCAATCTCCCAGCTGATGTCACAACTGTGCCCAGAGAGGGCCTGGCTGGTTGGTAAATCACACATGCCCTGTTTGCATGTGTGCTATGTCTGCTGCAACAATTCTGATGAGAGGGACTCATAGTTGCACATATATCCTATTCCAAAACAGGGGGCTCTGTATTTCCAAACTGTCAGTGGTTGTTGATGCCGGTGAAGAATTAAACTACGGCAGGAGAGATCCTCTTCAACAATGTCCATGGAAGAACATGGTGTGTTATGGAGCGGGCTTTTGTGTTCCTAAAGGTCAGATTTAGCTGTCTGGAAAAGACAGGTGGAGCCCTCCTCTACTCACCCAAAAATGTGTGTAAGATCATTATGGCCTGCTGCATGCTCTACAACATAGACCTGCTGAGGAATAACCCTTACATCCCAGATGAGGGGGGGCTAGCAGTGCCACCTGATGGGAATCCTGAAATGCTAAGTGAGGATGACAGCAGTGAAGAGGAAGTTGAAGACTTGCAGGCAGATCTCATCAATCACTACTTTACCTGAGTGTAAGTATGTAATGTGCTGTCATTATAGTGACTGTATGAGGAACTGTACTTGTCAGGATGTGTGGCATAGGTTGTTTTTCCAAGCGATAGGGAATCTCATGCTTTGCAGTATCCAGCCAAGAGTTACTTGCTATGTCAGGCTTGAACAATTCACTACCTTCATTATCTATAAGTGTATCTACTGATGTTTATATGTGGTTTTGGTCATAGGTAGACATTTTCAAACTAAACTCCTTGTATTGTTTTTATCCAGGTACCTTCACCATGACATCCTTATGTGGGCATTTCAGAGTTGTGACATTGTCAGGTATCTGATGCTGTTCTGATATAGGAATTGGACATGGATTGATCAAGGTAATATTGGTCACATTTTTAGGGTGTATGAGTCATGTGCCAAAGCAGCTTGGACAGTGGGCGAGTGGAAGTCCGAAATGCACAATACACTGGTTTGATGTGGTGTGTTGGGCCAATTGTCTTAGGTGTGTAATCAAGTGCAAACCATGCATTCTCTCTTCACTTTGTGTCAACAATGATTTTGTATGACCTCTTTGTAGCTGTAGATAGATGTGTTTCCTCATTGCAGGCCACAGTGTCTGTGCCACAACACTGACCTGGGTCTGTGTCATGCTACCAGATGCTTGGTTATTGTTATAGGGTGGACCCATGATCAGAGACTGTTGTACTGCCCACTGTCTGTGCCATGAAGTGTGTTAAATTTGCAGATCTGGTTTTGGCACATGTTAAGAGTCAAGCTAGTGACAACATCCACCAATCTGTTTGCCTATTCTACGTGCTGAGGTCTGACAAAGTCCTTACTTCTGTGATCTGGGGGACTGTACCTTGGGATATCTACACTGACTCTGAGCTGTTCTAAGCTATGACAGTCCAGACAATTTGACAGCCTATGTGCTATATGGTCAATAAAATGTTTATTGTAACCAGCCACTTGTATCAGTGTGTTACTATTAATCATCAGCATGACATTACCTGTGACATATCCCTCCTTCCATTACCATCTTGTGACTTCCTCATGTGCATCACATGGGCTTACATCTCAACATTTCAAAATGTGGAACAGAAGCAAGCAGGCAATGATGTTTGGATAGGTGAGTTTAGTGACATAGGTGCAGAAAATAATATTGAGATGCAGCACAAAAAGAAAGTGAAGGGATCAGTCATGGTGGATGTTATCATTGTAGTAGAAGCCACAACATTTGTAGTCCAACGTCCAGTGTGCTACTACCATAGAAATGAAAGGTGGTTGAAGATCAATCAACAGAGTGAATATGTGGCACACAATGGAGTTCCTTCAGGAAGGGGTCACGTGCTGGCAGTGGTTGGTGTCTTGCCATCTAATGCACCTGATTTCCTGGGTGGACTTCCCCACTTCTGGGGGGGGGGTTCTGCTGCCACAGAGGTAGAGGTGTCTGAGGTGGGTCCTTCACCTAACAATGCTCCCTTCCAGTGGCTGCCATAGATGTAGAAGGGCCTGGTGTTGCTTGACCAGAGGAAGGGGTGTGGTGATGGTCATGGTCCCTGATCAGGGTACTGATTATCTCTCCGAACACCCCTGATAGGAAGGCCAGGATGGTGTTGGTAGACTCCCACTTCTCTAGTGAATCACAATGGAAGTCCCCCTGCAGCTGCTTGATTTCCCTGAGTTTGGTAAGCGCCTGGCCCATTACACATTAGGATTGTTGATATTCTCCAAAGACTTGGCTGATGGTGACCTGGCCAGGACCATCCCCAGTGGCCTCATGTCGTTGGCTCACAATATCCCTCTCATGTACCAAACCCCCATGTGCCTGCACCCTTGGCACAGCTTGCACCATGCCACTTTTTCCAGGACCATCATTGTCAGAGATCCTGGACTGGGGGCACAAGATTGTTGTCACTGTCTAGGGACACAGGTTGGGGGGTGAATGGCTGCTTGTGATGTTCATGCAACCAGGCTGGGAAGAGTCGATGTCGTCGCAGTGAGGTTCACTGGTGTCGTCTGACCACGTTGCCCTGATTGGCCAGAATTGTCCTTAACATCCAGATAGCCAGGAGTGTTGTCCTCACTGAGGGATTCATCCATGGGGGTAGTGGCAGTCTCTTCAGTGGCCTTTGTGTTCCCAGTGGCAGCTCAACCTGTTGATGTGAGAAATGAAATGTTACAGGATTTATTGTGACATCTACCTTCAATAGCTAACAGTGACATTTAGCAAAGTCTGTGTACCCATTGGATTGGCAGGTTTTACTTATCAACAGTATACATGGTATCAATTGTATTGACCTGTCATTTGTGAAATATACCAATTCCATTTCAGTCAACCAGCTGCTGAATCTATGAGTTCATTAACACTTGGGAGGATGAGCATCGACTTATATCCTGCCACCAGAGCAGGCAAAATAGTGGCTGGACAGGATGTGGCTTTGATCCTTTTAAGGCCTAGTTGACTGTTATACAGGCAGACCCTGTACTTTGTTGTATGGGTGATTGTAGTCATCGTGTAGTCAGTGCATTGTGAATGTGTCTGCTGCCAAAACCATTAAGGTGATACATCTTGAGTCTTTGGGTTATTTTTTAAGTTGCACACAGGTTGAGCCATCCTTCCTGTTCCCAATATTTAGATCTTGGATTAGCTGCTCAAGATAGATGTAGGTGGTTAGCCACATCACAGAGTGTTCAATTGTCTATCCTTGTTCCCTCCCAGGTAATTAAATGTCATTTGTGAGTTCACAGATGCATTATGACGTACGGACACAGGCCTGGTGATTATAGTTACAGGGAATGGCCCTCCTGGGAATTACAGTCATATTGCTCCATGGACTACACATAGAATACATAAGTTGTCCTCCCAGGTGAGTAAACGTCCATTGTGAGTAAATGAAAAAAGATATTTGGACAGATGCACATTGGGCTTGTGTTTGGTTTAGGTGAGCCACAGCCTCCTGGCCTTGGCAGTCATGTCACACCCTGTTCTTTCTTGTACTTGTTCTGCCTCACCCCCCAGGTGAATGCACTTCATGTGTGGATTCACAAAGAAGGGTACATTTGCAAGTGTACACTGGTTTGGTGGTTGGAGTGACAGTAAGGGAGCCTCCGGTCAGTTGTAGCCATATCACTCCCTGTATTACACACACCATACTAATGGTTTTCTCCCAAGTGAGTACAAATCAATGATGATTTGGTACACAGGGGCATTCTAGGTGAGAACACTGTTTTGATGTTTGGGGTAAGGGGAACAGTGCCTGCTATGAGTTGCAGTCCTGTCACTCTCACTGCTCCCCAATACCTGACAGATGCCAGCTCCTCCAGTGAGTACACATCATATGGGATTTTAATATACTGGGGACTTCAGGGTACAGGACACATTGTTTTGGTGTCTGTAGTGACAGTAGCACTGCCTCTTGGCCTTATCAGTCCTGTCAGTGCCTGTACTACACACTTACCTTACAGATGTCATGCTCTCAGGTAAGTACACTTCAATGGGGAATTCAGAGGCAAGGGTCATTTGATGAGAGGAGATTTTGGTGGATAGTGGATGACAGTGGCAGTGGCACCTTGCCTTAGCAGTCCTGTCAGTGCCTGTACTACACACTCACTATACAGATGTCATACTCTCAGGTGGTTACACTACCAAGGGAGCTGACAAACAAGGTCATTTTGAGAAGGATACACTGTTATGATATTTGGAATTGTGGGACAGCATCTGTCGGGAATTGTAGTGCTGTCAATCTCTGTACTACACACAAAACAGAGCTCTATGGACAGGTGAACAGTGAAGGTGGCAAAAGGTGAGCATGCATGACAATATATTTTATTGAGATATTTTTGTGTTGTGATTTGCCAGACTCGACTCCCCCAGGTACTGCTGTCAAGCGCTCAGGATGCAGAATGGCCACGACCTTCTCCTCCCAGGATGTGAGTTGTAAGTGAGGAGGAGGGGACCACCACCAGTCTTCTGGGACTGCAGGTGGTGCCTGGATGCTATGATTTCATCCACCATGACTCGTAACTCTTCATTTGTGAATCGTGGATTTTTCTGGGGTGAAATTGTGGTGTTAAATAAAAAGGAGGAAATTAGCAGCTGACGCTAAGTTTATGGAGTTGGGTGGTGCAAATGGATGTGATTGGAGTGTCTTGAGTATGTGGAACATGCGCTTACAGAGAGTTGGAGGGGTGCCTATTCTATAGTTTAGAAGTTTTTGGATGAGTTCTGGCTTCTGTGTTTGGCGATGCGAAAGCAGTAGATTCTGTTGTGTGAAGAGGTGTGTTTTATAGTGTGCTTTGCAGGTGTGTCAAGTGTGGCAATGTGAGTCAGCTGTGTTGTCTCAAATCTATTCAATGTCGAGTTATATATTACTTTGATCACCCCAAACTGCTGTGGTTCAGACCACCATCGGTGGAGCCCCATGGCTGACTGCACTGTGACTTTTGACTTGTAAAACATTCAGTGGTTGCTCAACGGGCTGTCAGTGCTGGTGGTTGGACCCCGTGTTTCCGGCCCTTCACGGCAGTGGTGGTCTGTGTAACTTGTAATATGGTGGTCTGTATGATTGGCAATGTGGCAGTCTTTTGGTGGCTGCCACTATGGACGTCTGGCAGTCGGATCGCCAAACTCGTAATCAGACCCTAAATCATTTTGGGGTGAGTGTTGGACTCTAAAGGGCTCATATTTACTATTCACAATCCAATCTAACCAATTTTGGGGAAATTGTTGGACACTAAAGGGGTACATTTATTATTACCACTCTAATCTAAACTATTCAGGAGAACGTGTTAGAACTTGAAGGGGTCACATTTATTATTCTCACTCCAATGAAAACTCATTGTTGGGCAAATTATTTGTAAAAACTTGTGTACTGTTTGATGGGAGCAAAACCCTACCCAAGCAGGAACTACAATCCTTGTCACCTTAAATTAACATGTGCTCAACACTTTTTTAAGTGGTTGTGCAGCATTTCAAACAGTAATAAAGTAAAAAACACAAAACTAGAAAATTCCCATACCAATTTAGAAAAAATGTAAATTTTAATCAAGGCCAAAACAACAAGAATCCAATCAGTAAAACCAGAGATGTACAATTTTAAATATCTCAGTGAATATAGCATCAAAAAGCACAAAGCGAAAACTTAGGATATCTGGTCACGCTAGACTAGATAAAGTCAAGCCAACTGCAATGGCAGGCAGGTTGGCTACAGGGACCCAGCTAAGCCCTCTGACAACAGTACCTTAAATTCTGGCTGTGAAGAGTTGCGGAGTTCTCATCGTGGATGTGTTGCCCAGTAGAAGCGATGCAAGGTCCTTGTCGGAAATGCCTTGTGCAGTGACAGTTTCAAGGAGTTGCAAGGCTGTGGTGCAAGGTCCTGCATCATTTTCAAAGAGGCTATCAATAAAAGGGATTGCAATGGAACTGCTGATTCGAGGATGTGTCAGGCACCAGAAGTTCTGAAGAAGATGTGGGCCTTGTGATGCAGAGTCCTACATCTTTGTTGAGTCTGCCATTTATGAGAGGCTAATGATGCAAGGGTCTTGCGTGGGGCTGAGGGCTGCGCTGCAAAGTCCTTGCATCGTGAAATCTCACACAGCAGGGGCCGTGTGTCAGTTCTGCTTGGGGTGTGCCGTTCAGCAGAGGAGATGCATGGGTTCTGCTGAATCCACATTGGGCTGGCCGAGAGTCTTCAGGCCCACTTCCAAGTCATTGGAACCTTCATTCCCTGAGGATCTAGTCAGGAAACCAGCCACCTAGCCACTGGAGTAACCCTGGGGTCCTGAGTTCAACAAATTCAGGCTCAGTACTTCTTACCAAGATAAGAGGGCAGAAGGAAGCAGGTCAGTACAGTAGAAAAAAGTGCTTCATTATAGCAGTCCTTTCAGAAGCACAGCAGTCCTTCTTCCTGGCAGGGTCAACTGGTTCAGAAGTGCACTAATGGGTAAGGGGCTGAAGTCCAACATTTATACCTGGTACCTACTTTGAAGTGGAGGAAGCTTCTTGAGGTTTCCACGCCCCTGTCAGGTCAAGCATCTCCTTTCTTCCTGTCCAGGCCCCAGCTTGTCTGGACTCATGACAGACCAGTGTCAAACTCTTTGTGAGACAGCCAGAGCATTTGTGATGTGCAATTTTGTGTGGAAAATGACAGCTCTTCTCCCTCGTTAAGTAAGAGTAACCCATCCTGCCAACACCTATTTTCATTTTGTCTCACTGCAAAGACTAACTGCCAGCTATAGCTAGTCATGTCACCCAGGATCAGGCTGCTGGCACCTAACGGTTAGAACAAGAAAATGACAAATTTATAAAAGTGCATTTTTAGAATTGTGAGTAAAAGTCTCAACTTACCAATAAAGAGAGCTTATAAATACAATTTGTTTAGATGCCAAACTTGACATCCACCACTTATAGCTAACTAAACATAATAAGGTAACTCCAATTGTTGTGTAGCCATTTTAGTTATAGCTCCATGCACATTATTTTAGCACACAAGGCCTCCAGCTGTGCACTTTAACCTAGATATATTTAATTCAGCTTTGTTTATTATTTTAACAATAGCCACATTTGCGGTCTTGTTTTTATTTCTCTCTATCTAGCTGTTCTCTGCTTAGGCCATCACTGTGTTCTTAAACAAGCACTCTGTGCTTCTCTCAAGGCTACAGTAAGATAGGTTGCCGGTGAACATGGTAAACGTTTTGTCTCTGATATTCGTAGAAACACACACATCTTTACGTAGGGACATTTTCTCAGAACATCAGCTGTTTTTATTATAAAAACACTTCCCTGTCTCGTACACGTTAGAGGGAGATTCCAGCCAGATGACCACGACTGTATGCTGATTGCTGAACGCTTCGCTGCAGACTGCTTATGCAGACTGCAGGCCTTTGCTCAGGTATGGGGGATGATGTCTTCCCAGGGGAACCTGAAGGGCAGAACTAGAGCTTAACATGCTGTGCTCTATTATAGCCTAGGTAGGAATTAGTCTATTGACTCTAGTGACAATATGGTAGCGTTATTTCTATGCTTTACTCTCCTTGTCACAATTTTAATCCTGTCAAGCTTTATCTTCCTGGTTATTGCCGTACCTTCTTTATTGTCTAAGATGCAGTCCCTTCATTAAAACCTTATTGAACCATATACTGCCTCTGTTTGTCATTTGTATATGCGAGCCTAACGTAACTGAGAGAAATGGATGAGACCTGAGAAACCCCAATTTCCTTGAGAAGTCAGTTGTGTCATGCGCTTGGCTGCCCAATCATCCCTGCTCTTGGGTAGAGATGGGGCACTGCTAGTTAGCTACAGCAAAACCCGGATTGGGGGCCACAGGTGTCACCTATAGTGGGTTAGACTCAGTCTCCCACACCGCAGGTGATTCTGCTGCTCAAATCAAATAGTCTCATTAAAGTAATGAGAGCCTATGCAACATGGCGCTGCCAACGTTTGGTCGGGCTCTAATTTTCGGGTCCTCCTGAGTATCTCTGTCTCACTATATACAAAGACACCTCAATACATGGTGACGCCTGTGGTACTGAGAATTTCCTCCTTAGCTGAGTAGTAAACACCACATGAGGTATTCATGACAAGTGCATGGAATTCCTGACTACTGGTTATGTTGCAGAATCCTGAGTACTTATGTGTTCTAATGTGACAACTGCGTATTCCTGCAGAGTATTAGTAACTTGTGTAATGTTCTGACAACTGCTAAGGTGGCACGGTATTACCAATGTGTAATGTTGGTTTAATTATGTTTTGTGCAATACAGTTTATTTTTACATAGCTCAGCGTTGTGTTTACTCTTGTGGTGTACATTTTGTGTCACGTGTGTTGTGTGTGTTGTGCAAACGCTTTACACATTGCCTCCGGGTTAGGCCTGACTGCTCGTGCCAAGCTACCAAGGGGGTGAGCAGGGGTTATCTTGGAAGTGTAACTCCCTTGCCCTGACTAGAGTGGGTAGGTTCTGCCTGGCTTAGGTGCATACCGTAGCCAATCAGAAACCCCATTTCTATACACCTGCAAACGTACCTGCACAATATAGAGCATATGCATATTAAGAAATACCTCTATCTTGTCAAGAACAATATAATTGGCTTGATGGAGTGCTACCCCATACAATTTTACACATTGGGTTACATCCCCTAAGTAATGATGGTCCTACCTGGCCTTTTTTGGCCACATATACACCTCACCCTGCTGCAGCAATGCTAACAGCAGCTGAAGTCTGTTGCCTATATGCTGAGCTGACGGCAATATACAGACGATTAGTACAGTTTGGAGTGCAAACATTAAATACAAACCCAGCAGGTGCTGCACCAGCGCAACCACATGCAGTGACACCAGGCATTAACCCTGCAATTGTACATTCGATCATGGGTAAGGTGAACAAGAAGAAATTCCGTTTTGGTTAGCTCAAAAAATAATTGCGTTGGAAGCAGTATTTCCCCATACGGGACCTCAGGATAAACACAGTAGATAACTGTAATACTTGGGGCACGGTATTTGCCACGCTCTATATTACTGCACATGGTACACCGACACTTGGCAACTTACCGGAAGTGATGAAACAAATTCAAGATGAATATGGGGCTGCACCAGCCCTAGACTTGGGGATGCAACTAAAGGGCAATTTTGCCACAGTATCCTCAATTGTATTAAGTAACATTAAAGGAGAAGCGGTCGCACTAGCGGTGCGCATGCAGCTTTGGGACGTTACTCCACAGGATCAAGAACGTGAGCTGACAAAGATTATTGCGTAGAACTACTCTAGCATTGGTCTAGATAGTCTGTTATCCTATAGGAGAGGAAGGCCTTGCATTACTAAAAACAACTTTAGATGTTTAAAACTGCACATATGGACTGCAATGTCAGACCTGAAACATGTTTAAAGAACTACCTAATTGAGTGGCACAATCAGTGCTGCAGGCCCACTAGTAGCATTTAATTTACAGGCCTTGGATACCGGCAGTACCACTTTAATAGGAAATTATAGGCAAATTAAATGTGCCAATTGGGTGTAAGCCATTTTTACCATGTTTTAAGGATCGAGCATTAGCATGTTAGCAGGTAAAGTGTGCATAGTCCTAAAGCCAGGAAAATCAAAGTCAGCAACACATGAGGGTTGACTTTGAAAAGTTAGGTGAGATCAGAATCAGGGATGCCAGGTGTAACAGTGTTGCACATTAAAGGGTTCACATTTACTATTCCCACTCCAAGCTAAACCATTTTACTCCCACTGTATTAAAAACCAAATAGGAAAAGAAAGTAGACATTAAAAGAGTTACATACAAAATATACTCAATAGTAAAACATAAAACTATTTTAATATATATATATATATATATATATATATATATATATATATATATAGTCTAGTGGAAGGCTTGTTAGCCGAAACGTGTGGACCTTTTTTCTTCTGGAATTGCTAAAATAAATAAATGAATGGAACAATCCTGTTCAGCTTTGTGATCCTTCTGTGGGGAGTGAGGTTATGGTGACGTGGAAATCTCACACTTTAGTGCGGTTGTTAAAGATGGAAGAACGTCTATCAAAATGAGAATACATATATATATATATATATATATATATATATATATAATATTTCCAATACAGCGTTTTGACTCTGCCTTTCTCAGGTAGTATTTACAATTCCCATTAATAAATTGTTATATTAAACACACTAATCACACAAATTAACAAACAACTAAAAGAAGAAATTACAGTAAAATACATAAAAAACATAGAAACGACATTCTATACAACAATATATTACCTAGCAATATTTTTATATAAATGTTAAAAACAATATTCTGACCTTCAGTATTACCGTCCACAATGGCTTTGACATCCCGATATTCTTGACACAATATGTTGGTATCACAATATTTTTTATTAATATTTTGTCCAAATACTGAACCATGCCATTGTAGGTAAAAAGTCAATCTTTTCAGCTGCAGTAGTCCGAAATCATCAGATGCATTTTCCCATTGTTGAAATGAGGTGGTGGAGGGTTGGTCTGCCCACTTGCTGCAGAATGTTTAGTGCTGTGATGGAGCTGCAAAGATCTACGTCCTCATTGCCATGCTTGAAACCACACACCCTCTAATGTGTCTTGTTAAATAATACTTATTTGTTTATGTCTGTAGCATGAAACAAGTGTCAACATTTAATTTGCATATTTCGATTTAATAATGCAGGTTGATATAGTACATTGCATTGTCTAGAACCACAAGAGGACATTACACATAAAAATACAAACATTGGGAATATGTCTTTGATAGAAAGCCTTTCTAGTACAACTGTAGGGTTACAACATACACAGAACCACTCTCAAATGGATCGGTTCCTTCCTCACGGGTTGAACCCTACATCTTTCAACAAATGCATGACACCGCTCCTCAACATCATAAAATCATAAAACATCCCTTTCTTCTTCTACATCGATGACACCCAACTCATCCTCTCCCGACTGACAAAATAACCGCTGCCAGAATCAGCTTCACCAACTTCATGACCTTGGTAGCAGGCTGGTAGCAAACCAACTGCCTGCAGCTCAGCTCTGACAAGACGGATGTACTGATCTTTGACAACAAGACCTCCCATGTGACCCCCATGTGACCCCCATCTGGTGATCGTCATACCTAGACCAACTTCCACAGACAATGCAAGAAATCTAGGGGTCCTTCTAGATGGCAAGCTCATCATGACTGCTCAAGTCAATGCAGTGTGCATCTCATGCTTCAATAACCCTTGCATGCTGCAAAAAGTCCTCCAATGGTTGCCTCAGAACACCAGACGTGCCATCACTCAAGCACTCATCATCAGAATGCTGGACTGCAACAGCACTCTGCATACTGTACTCTCCAAACAACTCTGTGACAGACTCCAGGCCATGCAAAAGACCACTGAAAGACTCATGCTCGACCTCCCATGCTGCACCCACATCACAGTTCACCTCAAGAAGCTTCACTGGTTCCCCATTCACAAGTGCAGCCAATTCAAACTTTGCACACACACATCAAAGCCCGACACCACACAGGAACAGAAGATCTGCATAGCTGCATAAACTTTCACCAACCGACCAGACGCCTGCGCTTTGCCTCACTCTCACTCACACACATTTATCACATCCGTAAAAGCAAAACTGTCGGTCACTAATTTTCCTACATTGCGCCCAAGACATGGAACAACCTGTCTCAATACATCAGAGCCTAATTCTCACTCCATGAGTTCCACAAGAAGCTGAAGACCATGCTCTTCGTATAAACACTGTGGGGACCACAAACCTACACACCTGCCAAGGCGCCTCTTGGGTGATTAGTATGCTATACAGATCAATACAACATAACATTACAACACAACAGAAGATTTTCATTGCACAGAGGAACGTGAAGATAAAACGTGTTTAAAGGGAAGGAAAGGAAGACATAGATATACATGTGTTGAGCAAAATACATTGGTAAGTACACTGATATAAAATTTGTTTTCTATATACAAAGTTCTGAGCAGGGAAAATTATAGGAGTGAAAGATAATAGTACAAACAAAGTATACATACGAGGGATGGAAATACAGATTCTTGATAGGTTTTACAATATGTATATAATAGTATTGGCTGTTATCCAAGAAGATATCTTAGGAGCTGTAAGTGTTTTAGGTCAGCTTAATTTTTTTTTAAAAAGGACTTGCACATATGGCTGGGGGACGGAATTCCAGATTCCAGGTGAACCCACAGAGAATGGTTGGGATAATTAAGGTATTTGGGAGGACCGTGCAGGGTTTTGTGGATGATGCAGACCACTTTAAGTATAATTTGGGCTTCAATCATGAAATGGCATGATGTGATCAAGGCGTTTCACAAAGGTGTGCTTTGTGTCTGTATTGCACTATTGTTTTCAAGTCTCGATACAAACAAGGTTTGAACTCCCATTTTAAAATCTGAGAAATAAAGTTTGTTTCCTTGAGTAATCTGAGTTGGTACTGTGCAGTCATAGTTCTACCATTTATGTTTGTGTTGAGGTTTAGATTCTTATTGTGAGCATTCAGGCCCTGACTTCTACTTTTTGACGCAAACCTGCGCTGACGCATTTTAGCGTCAAAACGTATACTGCCACCTAGCGCCATTCCAAGACGTCTGCTGGGTGTCTTATTTATGAAATGGCGCAATCCGGCGCAAAGGGTGAGCTAGCATCAAATAAATTGACATTAGCCGGGTGGAGGTGGCGGTATGGGAGAAGGGGGTTTAGCGTTCTAAAAATGACGTTAGGCTGGTTAGAGTAAAGAATGATTACTCCAACCAGTCTAGCTCCATTTATTGATGCTAAACCTGCCATACCACATGACTCCGGTCTTAGAAAAGACAGGAGTCATGGCCACCACCCCAATAGGCAGCACAGGGGACAAGGGTCCGCTGGGCATAGCTATTGCACTCTGTGCTATGTATGGGGGCCCATATCTGGGCCCCCTATGGCATTTAAAAAGAATGGTAAATACCTACCTTTACTTACCTCTATTTGCTTAGGATGGGGTCCCCCATCCTCTGCTTTCCCTCTGATGTGGGTAGGGGTGTCCCTGAGTCTGGGAAGGGCACCTGTGGACTCATTCCATGGAGTTCCACCATGGAAATGAGCCCAAAGGACCCCTAATGACTACCCTGAACCAGGCGATAAATAATGGCGCTAGAGATGAAAAGACATCCAGGATTAAATGCCCTGAATGGTTCGGTATATAAGAAGTATGTCCGCTGTGGAAGAGTTTTTTAAGGATAACTGTGTATTCTCCCCGTAAAGACAATGCAGATGTTCCAAGTAAAAGTTAAAGAGGGTCAGCTACAGAAATTGGGGCCACATGTATGAAAAAATTGCCTTGCGAATCGCAAATAGCGATTTTTAAGAAATCGCTATTTCCTAGTCGCAATTGGCCACGTAACAAAATTGCGATTCGGAATTAGCGATTTCTTAAAAATCGGTCTTTATGGTTTGCGAGGCCCATTTACCGAATTGCAATTTGCATTTTCGCAAATTGCAAGAAGTTTTGAGAAAGCACACCTGGAGGAGCCTGATGACATCACAAGCAGGAAGTGAGTCATCCCAGGCAGTTTCTGGTGCCACACACAAACCAGCATCCAGAGAAAGAGCAGCCCAGCCACACAGAGCAGCACTCTGAAGGAGGCAGCACACCTGAGCAAGGATGGACACCTCAGCCCAAGGACAGGAGAAGGGAGAGAGAAAGAGGAAGCTCAAATTCAGCGAGCAAGAGCTTGAGGTGCTGACAGAGGAGGTGGTCAGGAGCCATGACCGCCTTTTTGGCAAAAGCTCACTCCAGGTGCCTGAGAGTGAGAAAAGGAGACTCTGGGCAGATATAAAAACCAAAATCTGCGCAATTGGAGTGGCACAGCGCTCCGTACAAGAAATTAAGAAGAGGTGGTATGACCTACGGTCCAGTGCGAAGGCGAGGGTGGCAAGAAGACTGCAGGAGGCCAGGGGCACAGGAGGCAGTCCACCCACAGAGGCACCATCCACCCCATTAGAGGACCTAGTCGAGTCCACACTCCTCCCTAAAGCTGTGACAGGGGTCACAGAGATAGACACCTCCGGCACACCAAGTACCAGCCAAGCTAAGTGCAATATTGATTTGTAACCCCATATGTATATGCACAAAAGCCCCTTAGGAATTAGCAAGTAATGTTAAACATTGTGAGAAGTAGTCCAGTCCACATCTTAGAAGCAGCACAACAATGCATTATGGGAGTGGCAGTCCACAACCCAGAGCTGAAAGTAGCACATGCAATGTATTTAAGTAAAGTGACACCCAGAGGAACACAACACCCACAACACAGTGTAGAGAAGTACCTGTACCTTTATTACCATTGTGTGACCGTAATTGTAACAAACGTAACTGACATGCTGCATATTGTCGTTACAGGTGGGCCAGGCTCAGCAGCCACAGCATCAGGAAGCGTAGGCGAGACAGACACCCATTCGGCCTCTGATTCCAACACCAGTGGGTCTCTCACCATTGCAAATGTCCGACGCAGGCCCAGGGCACTGCCACTGCCAGAGCTCCGCCAAGACTCAGATGAGCAGCAGGAAGGGCCAATTTCCCCATCACCAACAGGCAGGCGCAGCCAGATGCAGGAGGTCAGGTGTCAGCAGACCACAGCACCCCGCAGGATGGTGACAAATTCCAGGGCACAGCAGCATGAGGCAGGTGAGGGTCCCTCCTTCTTTGGTGGGCTGGAAGCTGCTATGTTGCAGCAGCAGCGCCTACAAAATAAAAGGATCCTGGGATTACAAAACAATTTGCGCCAACATACCACCAACATGGGGGGCCTGCATCGCCAGCTTGAGTCCCTCAATTCTAACATAGAACTGCTGCATGAGGGACAGGTGCAGGCATCACAGGACACCAGAGAGCTCACAAGTGCTGTCCGTGAACTATGCCAGGAGCTGCGCCATGAGAGGGTGAGCCACCGCAGACAGGTGCGCAGATTTATGAACTTGTATGGCGGCTTCTGTTGTTCTGTGAACAGGGTGGCAAATGCAACGTCACTGATTGCCCGTCGTGCAGTGACTGCACAAGTGGAGGTAGCACACAGCAGCAGGGATGTTGCGAACGGACTGGTACAGATCACCAATGTGATCGACAACATAATGGGACAGAGGTCAGCCACACCTAGTGAGCTTGCACTGGGGGACACAGAGGACAGTTCCAGCCTCAGCAGTGTAGCTGTACCAGCATTGGACACCAGACGGCGCAGTGCCAGGCACAGCACTGCCACTGAGGCAGACAATAGAGGTGCCAGTGAGGTAACTGGGCACCCGAGTGGTGTGCGTGGCCACGAAAAATGACTGTAGCTGCCAGTGGACTTATGTTTTCACTATGACGTAATAGTGCATTACTCAGGTCTTTCATTGTTTCTAGTTTTTCACTGAATCTTTTTTTGCAATTCGTCAAACAAACATTACCTGACTTAAGGTAATAAATTTATTTCACTACAGGTACAGTTGTCAGTGGATTTGTGTCATTCATACTTACGTCTGAAATGGTTGCGTGTGATGTCAGCATGCCTTTGCCTTCCCTCTGCTGCACTGGTCCTGTCTGCTGGCTGTAGGGGTGGTATGGGATCATCATCCTCATCAGATTCAGTATCACATATTTCTACAGGTATGCTCTATTCTACATGTGGTCTCTGGACTGTACTGTAGTGCCCCTCCACTTTTGTGGAGGCACCGGAAGCGACTCTTCAGCAGTCCAAATGTGCGCTCCACCACGTCGCGGGTTGCCCTGTGTGCTGCATTGTATCTCCGTTCAGCAGGTTTGCAGGATTGAGGTAGGGCGTCATCATGTAGGTGCGCACTGCGTAGGCACTGTCTCCTGGAAGGGACAGAGGGTATGATGAGTAAGTGAGCCATCTGACATCAGCACGCCATCAATGCGCCATTGTATAGAGGGACAATACCTAGTAGATATCCTTCTCCAAACTCCCCAGCTAGCAGTCTTGTGTGTATGCCGCTGTGGCGAAAGATGTGTGAATCATGTGTGCTCCCTGGGTACCTGGCCACGAGATCAGTTATGATGTAGGAAACATTGCAAATCACCTGTATATTCATTGAATGTTGGTATTTCTGGTTGCGGTACACATACTCTGTGGCTGATGGTGGACAGATTGCCACATGTGTCCCATCTATGGCACCTAGGATGTGGGGGAACTGTGCTAGCTGATAAAATTCAGTTTTTGTCTGCTGTATTTCCTGTGGGGTGTGGGGGAATCTGATGTACTGGTGTAGTTTGCTCAGCATGGCGTTGATCAATGCATTGAAAACTATGGAGAGGGTACTCTGTGAGACCCCTCCAGCTGCTGCTATGACCCATTGATAGCTCCCTGAGGCCAGTAGGTGGAGGGAGCATAATACCTGCACATGGGTGGGTATGCTGTGAGTCCTTAGTGTTCTGTGCTACAGTATGGGTTGTAGCTCAGCTATCAGATCAAGTATCATGGCTGAGTTCAACCTATACCTCTCATATATTTCCTCCTCTGTCAGGTTAAAAAGTGTAATGCATACTCTGAAAATGTGCTCCTGTCTTCTCCTCCCTCTCCTCAAACCTGCCAAGATCCTCACCCTCCTCGCCATGACGTAGAGTGCAGCCATTGTGGAAAAGAGTCTGAGGCATTCTGGGCCTCTTTATATAGGTTGCACCTGGTTACCACCTGGTTTCACTTAGTGGTATTTTGCATGTGCAAAATGCCATTCCGCGAAAAATCGCAATTTGCGATTTTTTGATACATCACTTTGCTACTTGGATTTTGCGACTCACAATTTGCGCCTCGCAATTTCCTACTGGAAATACTGAATCGCAAAATACGACTCGCAAAACCAGGTCGCAACAAAAAAAAAATTGCAATTTTTGCGATTTCTTATTTTTGGTCTGCGAATGCCTTTCATGCATCGCAGCCTACGTTTTTTCACTCACAAACGGCCGAATTTTGCGATTCGCACCGTTTGCGAGTGCAAAAATGTTTCATACATCTGGCCCTTAGACCTTTAGAACAACTTGCCTAAGGGGTGAAGAGACTGATCAGGTTTGGCTCAAATTTCTTTGTTGGGCTCATTTCTTCGGGTAATAGGAAAATCGACTCAGCATTGTGTCTGCCTTTCATTCAGTTTGTTGAGTGGGATATTTAAAACAACAAATTAACTTTACAGAAAAACAACAAGTTAACCCGTTCTCGTTGATCATTGATGGAGGAAATACATACAATCTACTTACGCAACAAATGCAGACAGTAGGTAACGAGGAGCTATTGGGTACCTATGACTCTCTGTCATTTATACAAGTAGCACATTATTTTGTTTGCTGTTTGGGCTTTCAGCCTCTGTGGTTTCAACGATGCTATTTCGTTTTTTCCTGCAGTGTTATCGGCCAAATGTGAGAAAAAAGTGCACTCCCTATATCATGATGTTGCTTAAGAGTCTAATAGATATTTTAATGTAGGAAAACTGGTACAGGACTCGACTGTTGCATTGTGGTGAACAATAACACAGTTCCTTTTACTGTACGGCGTATTCTGCGTTGCATCCTCCCAGGAAGGCATGTTTGATAGGACATTCTTCGTTCTTAGTGAAGCTGTCTGGAGATACATTTAAGGGGGTAATTGGAATATAAATATTGAAATAAACAAAGTTAAATTACTGACATGCAATTTTAGTTTGTTGATTGCTTCCTGTTTCACTTCTCAGTCCCAGCAAATCACAGGCAATCAAGGTTCTTCAAACCCTCAGAAATGATTATTTATGTCCTGTAGCCCTTAAAAAAGTAATTGACGTGACATCCGTAGGAATGTTGAACTTCAAAGAAATGTTCACCAAATGAATATCAAATGCTGAGATGCAAATGTCTGCAGTTTGTTCCAAGGCCATACAAATGAGCATATCATCATATACTAATGTGATAATGAAATTAAATTTAGAACTCTTGGTGAAGTAACAATTTACAGACAAGAACCATTTCGAGGATAAGGAGCTGTTCAAAACATGCTGTCGTTTGTACATGTACAGAGTTTCATTTTTTAGTATATTGCCTTAAGAAAAAATGTGTTTCCATCTCGAAAATAACATGTTAGATTGGGTCGCTTGTAGGGTAGGACTTAACTAATTAGTAGGCTACGGCAGGAACTGTCCAAACTGTCTGTACAACCGGCAAATTTGTAAGGGTGTGAGAAAGTGCGTACCTTTTCAGAAATCAAGCAAAATGGCAGCTCAATTAAGTGAAATTACGCATAAATCTTGATCAGTGCGCCTTGAGGTTTCTCGATTGACCATGAAGGCGTAATATGCCCAGACGTGGGTCCCGTGCTTCCCATGCCACTGGATTCAAGCTAGCCTGGCTGATGAGGGGTGAAACCCCGAAACCGGTCCCAGGATGCTTGTTTCCGGTCCAGTGAGGACCTGGCTTGGCAGTTCGGGCTGGACTGTTCCCATGAGGAACAGGGTCAAGACTGATTTGCATATGGCTGGGTCCAAACTGGGGTGGCATGGTGAGCAAAAGAATGATGGATTAAACCCAGATCTGTGACTGGGGGTGAGTGTTTGACAATGTTCAGCATTCCGTCCATCACTAGTTGTTTTTGCTTTGTCACCCTAAGTGGGAAGGGTATGCCCAGACGTGGGTCCCGTGCTTCCCATGCCACTGGATTCAAGCTAGCCTGGCTGATGAGGGGTGAAACCCCGAAACCGGTCCCAGGATGCTTGTTTCCGGTCCAGTGAGGACCTGGCTTGGCAGTTCGGGCTGGACTGTTCCCATGAGGAACAGGGTCAAGACTGATTTGCATATGGCTGGGTCCAAACTGGGGTGGCATGGTGAGCAAAAGAATGATGGATTAAACCCAGATCTGTGACTGGGGGTGAGTGTTTGACAATGTTCAGCATTCCGTCCATCACTAGTTGTTTTTGCTTTGTCGCCCTAAGTGGGAAGGGTATGCCCAGACGTGGGTCCCGTGCTTCCCATGCCACTGGATTCAAGCTAGCCTGGCTGATGAGGGGTGAAACCCCGAAACCGGTCCCAGGATGTTTGTTTCCGGTCCAGTGAGGACCTGGCTTGGCAGTTCGGGCTGGACTGTTCCCATGAGGAACAGGGTCAAGACTGATTTGCATATGGCTGGGTCCAAACTGGGGTGGCATGGTGAGCAAAAGAATGATGGATTAAACCCAGATCTGTGACTGGGGGTGAGTGTTTGACAATGTTCAGCATTCCGTCCATCACTAGTTGTTTTTGCTTTGTCGCCCTAAGTGGGAAGGGTATGCCCAGACGTGGGTCCCGTGCTTCCCATGCCACTGGATTCAAGCTAGCCTGGCTGATGAGGGGTGAAACCCCGAAACCGGTCCCAGAATGCTTGTTTCCGGTCCAGTGAGGACCTGGCTTGGCAGTTCGGGCTGGACTGTTCCCATGAGGAACAGGGTCAAGACTGATTTGCATATGGCTGGGTCCAAACTGGGGTGGCATGGTGAGCAAAAGAATGATGGATTAAACCCAGATCTGTGACTGGGGGTGAGTGTTTGACAATGTTCAGCATTCCGTCCATCACTAGTTGTTTTTGCTTTGTCGCCCTAAGTGGGAAGGGTATGCCCAGACGTGGGTCCCGTGCTTCCCATGCCACTGGATTCAAGCTAGCCTGGCTGATGAGGGGTGAAACCCCGAAACCGGTCCCAGGATGCTTGTTTCCGGTCCAGTGAGGACCTGGCTTGGCAGTTCGGGCTGGACTGTTCCCATGAGGAACAGGGTCAAGACTGATTTGCATATGGCTGGGTCCAAACTGGGGTGGCATGGTGAGCAAAAGAATGATGGATTAAACCCAGATCTGTGACTGGGGGTGAGTGTTTGACAATGTTCAGCATTCCGTCCATCACTAGTTGTTTTTGCTTTGTCGCCCTAAGTGGGAAGGGTATGCCCAGACGTGGGTCCCGTGCTTCCCATGCCACTGGATTCAAGCTAGCCTGGCTGATGAGGGGTGAAACCCCGAAACCGGTCCCAGGATGCTTGTTTCCGGTCCAGTGAGGACCTGGCTTGGCAGTTCGGGCTGGACTGTTCCCATGAGGAACAGGGTCAAGACTGATTTGCATATGGCTGGGTCCAAACTGGGGTGGCATGGTGAGCAAAAGAATGATGGATTAAACCCAGATCTGTGACTGGGGGTGAGTGTTTGACAATGTTCAGCATTCCGTCCATCACTAGTTGTTTTTGCTTTGTCGCCCTAAGTGGGAAGGGTATGCCCAGACGTGGGTCCCGTGCTTCCCATGCCACTGGATTCAAGCTAGCCTGGCTGATGAGGGGTGAAACCCCGAAACCGGTCCCAGGATGCTTGTTTCCGGTCCAGTGAGGACCTGGCTTGGCAGTTCGGGCTGGACTGTTCCCATGAGGAACAGGGTCAAGACTGATTTGCATATGGCTGGGTCCAAACTGGGGTGGCATGGTGAGCAAAAGAATGATGGATTAAACCCAGATCTGTGACTGGGGGTGAGTGTTTGACAATGTTCAGCATTCCGTCCATCACTAGTTGTTTTTGCTTTGTCGCCCTAAGTGGGAAGGGTATGCCCAGACGTGGGTCCCGTGCTTCCCATGCCACTGGATTCAAGCTAGCCTGGCTGATGAGGGGTGAAACCCCGAAACCGGTCCCAGGATGCTTGTTTCCGGTCCAGTGAGGACCTGGCTTGGCAGTTCGGGCTGGACTGTTCCCATGAGGAACAGGGTCAAGACTGATTTGCATATGACTGGGTCCAAACTGGGGTGGCATGGTGAGCAAAAGAATGATGGATTAAACCCAGATCTGTGACTGGGGGTGAGTGTTTGACAATGTTCAGCATTCCGTCCATCACTAGTTGTTTTGGCGTAGTAGTCACTACACAGAGCTGCAGGAGGGCTGGCTCGTGAAGAAAATGCCTCCAGCAGACGTTTTCTGATTAAACTTCTCTCCTGCTAAATTTGTCTGCAGCAAGTGATTCAGCAAAGTTTTGAACTGACATAATTACTGAAATTTGACATAATTGTTACATAAAATTGCAAGATTTACGAAAAATATGCAAGCGTAATGGAAAGTTTTTGAAAGCCTGAAAATCAATTCCCTAGGAAGGTGGCTCACAAAAAATCATGTAGTCTTTTATGTTAAAAATGCTTCCTCTTGCATTGCTCATAAATTGTAGTTAGTGCGATGATTTAGGGCCTCATTATGAGTATGGCGGTCCATGGACCACCAGACCTGCGGTGGTGGTCGAACCACCGCAACCTTGGCAGCCTGACCTCCATATTATGATGCTCTCCCCGGCATGTAATTGAATCTTTGCCCCGGGGAGGTGGTGGTTTTTGTTCATATGAGGACTCGGTGCGCTTTACCACAGCTAACCATTGTTAAAGTGCTTGTGCCTCTCTCCCTAAAATATGGTAACATTGTTCCATGCCTGATTTGCACATTTACTGAAAACCCATATTAAAGTGGTACTAAAGGTACCCAGGGGCCTCTAAATTAAATGCTGGTAGTGGGCCGGCAGCACTGATTGTGCTACCCACCTAAGTAGCCTTTTAAAACATGTGTCAGGTTTGCCATTTTAGCCTGTAGTACAGAACTTAAACCACCAATCGAATTGGCAAAATAAAACTTTTGCCAGGCCCAAACCTTCCTTTTTGAAACATGTATGTCACTCCTAAGTTAGATCCTAAACAGCCAAGAGGGCAGGAGCATTGTATATAAAAGGTAGGAAATGTGTTTTAAAGTTTTATATGACTGTTATGAGGTACAGGGGCACATCAAGATCCAGAGGCAACTTGACCTGTCTGGACCTGCAACTGGGCTTTGACCTGCCTGGACCTGCAACTGGACTTGCCTGAGCCGTACTGGCCTTTGCCAGAGTGAGCCCCTGATCCCCAGAGGTGTCTGTGCAGGTCCTGGAAAATTGGCTCACATCAGTGTGTACTCCACTGGAAGAAAAGGAGATATGCTGAGGTTTTGAGCTGTTTGTGACTGCAAACGTCCCCATTCGCATTGAGACTCTGACACCTGCACTGACCCCCAAGGCTTCTTTGTGATACATCAACCACCGGAGCCCCTGCGGTTGGGATGATAACTGATTCACAAATGGTAAGCTGTCCCTATGAAAGAGCTTCCCATTTGGGAACCTTGTAAGCAACCTCATGATAGAAGACCATTTACTTCTTGCTCAGCTTTTTTGCCAAACTGAACATTTAAAAAAAAAAAAAAGAAGCACCATTTCCTTTAACAGACACATTGCCACTTCAAACAAAAAAAAGTTCCCTGTTTATGAAAATAAATGCAGAGCTGTGCCTTCCAGGCCTATACTCTTGCCTTTGCATCTAATCACAGGGGGTTACCAATTCTGACTTTTGGAAGTGACCATCCATTGTGTGATATTCCCTTAGATTCTTGCCTTCTGTTGCTGCAACCCTTTTGTGTTGTGCAAATTACCCCTGCTAACAAGTGATAAAGTGCTTCTTCTCCCTGCTACAAACATCATACAATGGGACTACACCCAATTGGAATATTTAATTTGCCTGTAAGTCCCTAGTAAATGGTACTACACATATCCACGGCCTGTAAATTAAATGCTACTAGTGGGCTGCAGCACTCATTGTGCCACCCACTAAAGTAACCTTTTAAAACATGTCTCAACTCTGCCACTGCACCCTAGAGTGCAGTTTTAAACTGCCATTTTGTCCTTCCAAAATAAACCTTTTGCCAGGCCTAAACCTTCCTTCTTATTACCTATAAAACACCCCTAAGGTAGGACCTAAGGCCCGCTGGGCAGGATGCATTGTATTTAAAAGGTAGTGCATGTGGGTTTAGAGTTTACATGTCCTGGCAGTTCTGTGAGTTGTTTTTCACTGCCCAAGGCTATCTCTCCCATAGTCTAATACTGGGTTACCCTATTAGAATTCAAAAGTGCTAATTCTATATTGGGAACAGATAGAGAATTAATTTTTACATTCAAATGTATTAAAAATCGAGTCGCATGACTGTGAAGGGGTCTACTGTTATGGGTTGTGTATTGCATCCAGGCAGTGAGACAAAGGAAGCCTAGGTGTGATGGGAAAGAATTTTCCTGTTGGGATGGTTGGAGAGCAGCAGGACCCTGCCATGATTACATTCTAAAGAGTCCTTACTGCACTATCCACAAAGGAACCTGACATTAAGCATGCCATTACTACTGAAGTGAACCATTTTGCGTTGTAGGAAAGGGAATTCATCCACACAAGGACTGGAACCAAATATAAAAGTAGGACCTTCAGAACCTCTCAACTGAACACTCTTTT
Source organism: Pleurodeles waltl (assembly GCF_031143425.1). NCBI lineage: Eukaryota > Metazoa > Chordata > Amphibia > Caudata > Salamandridae > Pleurodeles > Pleurodeles waltl. The sequence continues at coordinate 774,241,332 of NC_090445.1, read as the reverse complement.
GCCTGTTGAGGATTCAGAAGAACTCCCCTGCTGTTTGAGGAAGAGGGTCTGACCTGTCTTGAATCCAGGCTGCCTAGAGTGACTCCAAGGGTCATCTGGCTGATCTGTGTGAGCTACGGGGACACAATAAGCTTCTGGAGGCCATCTGAAACTGCGATCGGACCAACATCAGCTGAACATGCTTAGACCTGCCTGAGCCCTGTTGCTGACGTCTTCAGGAGTGAGTCCTGATCTCCAAGAGAGGCCATCCACATTCTGAGCTCTCAGCTGGCATCATTGAGAACTCCTCCTGAAATAAAGTTGAAGTTACAGATATTTTGAGCTCCTGAAGATCACAAAATGACTTCTTCGAACCAAGAATCGACCACCCGCAATGACTACCAATACGAAGTTCAAGTGGGATCTACTGTTTATGCTAACAGAGACCATCTGCGATGATCAACATCTCCAGACCTAGACTTTACACCAACAGCAAAAGTTTGTGATGACCACCCAAACAGTAACGGCGAGTAATGATTTGTGCCTCTTAGCACTAGTTTTATCTAATACTTTTAAAACTCATATCAGTGCATACTGATTGGAGTTGTATTCTTTTGGTGTCATTTTATTTCTTCAATTTATTTACTTAATTTTTCGAGATTGGCTTGGGATTTTTCATGTAGTGTGTTTTCAATTTATTAATACTTGTGTGTTACATAAATACTTTACACATTGCCTCTAAGTTAAGCCTGAGTGTTTTGTGCCAAGCTCCCAGTGGGTTAGGTTTATTTATGGACTTTTGTGATTCACCCTGACAAGGATTGAGTTTATTATTTGAGTGAGGTTTCCACCCCTCTCAACTAATAACTCAGGGCCTGATTTAGAACTCAGCAGGCAGGTTACTCTGTCACAATGGTGACGGATATGCCATCCACTTGTTTGCAAAAATGGAATCCTGGGCAACGTTGAGATGTATTCTGTGGTGGGGCAAAACAGCTTTGCAGGGAGAGGGGGCAGCTGGTGGCAAAGATCTCAAGGAAAAAAGTAGCTCCGGATAGCCCTCAAGGCCTGGGAGGAGGCCCGTCTATTAAAATGTGCAACACAGGAGGATTAGGAGAAGCAGGGAGTGCAGTAGGAAAGGGAGGAGGAAGGAGATGGCCTAATCACAGTCCCACACCTGCAGCAGAAGGAAAATAACAACTTGCTCTGGCAGGAGTGAGGTCCCCTGCCAGAGCAGGAAGCAGTGTGCCCTCTTGCAACCTGTTCCCTGAGTAGGACAGGAGTACTGAACTGAAATTCAGACTGCAGCTAGTCAAGCTAAAATTGGCTGCAAGAGTGAAAAAGGCAAAGGCAGCCAATGAGGAGACAGCAGTAAACTGGGCTTTTGGGAAGAAAAGCTGGATTTGAAAACTGAATAGATAGCAGCTAACAGAGACTTGGCGCAGAAGAAAATGTTGCTGGCTCATAGGATGAGTCAGAGGAAGTTGGATTTAAAATCCCAATAGCTTGCACAGTCCAGCAGCAATAATGGGAGTGGCAATACAATTTCCAAAGGAGACACAAGGGTCCACATCCCCATTGACCTAGAGCCTGGTTATGTGGTGGTGTGCAGGTTGATACTGACAAGTTGTTTACTGCACAAGTGATTTAAAGATGCATAGTATCCCAGAGGAGGTTTGGGGGCTATTTTCCAGAAGCATAAACCAATTGTTGGGAGGGATATCTTGTTTGACTGAACGTCGGCTGACCACATTTGTTTCTATGAAAGTATCCCTTATCAGCAAGCTTGGGCTTATCCCCAAGAAGTATGGATTAATATTTATGGGCAACTAAAAGTGGTCTAACTTGTCATAGAAGGATTTTGTGTATACCTTCAGTAATCGTTAGGTGAGAGGCAGCAATGTGAGTGATGATGATGGGTGGTTTAATTTGATTTTAAAACAGCACATCCTCAGTAATTCCTCCACATGTTTGCGTCAGCACCTGATAGACAATAAGCTCACTTTACCCAAGTAGCTTGTAAAGGAGTCAGACCTCATTTTGAGAATTCTGTGCTCACCATGCTTCTGGTGGCAGATGATGGTTTGGAGGAAGAGGGAGAACCTCTCAAAGACCTCCTGTCTTCCAAGGAGTTGTCGTCTCACCTACTCTGACCCAAGAGCAACAAAGGTACAGTCACCACTTACTGAGGCAGTTCACCTAGCTTTTCTCAATAGCCCCAAGGCTCACCATTTGGTGTACCCATGATATTGACACTAAGAATGGCATGTCTCTCCAAAAAAAAACATACATGCTGGGAAACAAAATGATAGCCAATATTTAGGATGTGTTATCCTAAATGCTAGAGATGGGGGTTTTTGAGCACTCCAATATCCCTTGACCCAATCCAGAGTTTCTGGCACCCAAGACCACCCCACCAGGAGCCACACCAAAGTCTGGTTCTGTGTGGATTAAAAGGGACTCAATTCAGACATCAAGACTGATGATCATCTAATCACCAGAGCTGATGAGCTTATCAACCAGTTGGGAGCTGGCAAACTCCTGAGTAACTTTGAGTTGACATAGGGGTGCTGGCAAATTGCCTTAACTGAAGGGACTAAGGAGAGATCTTCATTCTCCATCTTAAAGGGCCACTTCCAGTTTCAAATGAAGCCCTTTGGTTAAAGAATGTCTCTACCACTTTCCAGAGGTTGGTCAACTAGGTCCTGGCTTGGTTGAAGGATTCCAGTGTTGCCTACATGGATGACCTTGCGCTTTTAGGTTTAACTGGGATGACCACCTGCTTCACCTCTGGGCAGTATATCAGACCCCACAGAGGGCAGGCCTGACTATCAAGACCAGTAAGTACCAGATAGAACAGGGATCTGTTGTGTACTTGGGTAACCAAGGGCACTATTTAGAGTTTGGAGAAGGGGGTTACTTTGGGTCTCATTACAAGTTTGGCGGTTGGACCACCAGACCACCATAGCGGGGGCTGCCAAAAGACTGCCATGTTGGCAGACACATAGACCACTGTATGACGAGTTACATAGTCAGGATCGACAAAAGTCAGCCACAAAATCAAGACTGCCAGTCCTGTGGAGGGTGCACAATAGGAGGGCCGACCACCAGCACAGACAGCATGTCTCCCAACCACTGATCGTATTACATGTCAAAAGTTACAGTGGTTGTTCAGCCATGGCGGTCAACCAATGGCAGTCCGAACCACAGCAATTCACAGTCACCACAGCAAAACGCAACACCACTTTGGATGGATTTGAAAACAACACTGTTGACACACATTGCCACACTTGACACACCTGCAAAGCACACTGTAAACACCCCCCTTCACACAACACAATTCTTTGCATCTCAAATGCCACAGAAGCCAGAGCGCATCCAAAAACCTCTAAACTATGAAATAGACACCCGTGCAATTTTACCACATCACAAACCACACCCTTTATACATTATTTGTCCAGGCAAATACATTAGTACATCACAAACTTACAGTCACCTGTTCATTTCAATCCATTCCCTTAGCACCACCATGTCACCCCAGAAAAATCCCTGTTTCACTGACTATGAGTTAAGTGTCATGGTGGAAGAAATCATAAGAGTGGAGCCACATTTACTTGGAGCATTAGTCCAGCACACTACTATTGCCAGGAAAACGGAAATGTGTCAAAGGATAGTCAATGGAGTGAATTCTGTAGGTCCTAACCCACGCACAAGGACAACATCAGGAAAAGGTGAAATTACCTCAGGGAGGAGGTGTGTTCCATTGCATCCAGGCACCATCTGCATGTCCAGAGACTGGCGGTGGTCCCCCCTTCCCTTACAACTCACATCCTGGGAGGAGAAGGCCTTGGCCATCCCGCATCCTGAGGGCCTGACAGGAATACCTGGAGGAGTAGAGGCTGGTAAGTCACATCACAAGCATTTCACCAAAATGTATTGTCAAGCATGCTCACTGTTCATGTTTGACCACCTTCCCTGTCACCCCAATCACCAGCTCAGTGTCCACCTGTCCATAGACTACTGTCTGGCATCTCACATGTGAGTTAGAATCACCTGGGGAACAATAGCTGTGTATATTGTGTGTATTACAGGAATTGACATCACTAAAATTCCCAGCAGGCACTGTTCTACAATTACAAAAGCCAGAACAGTGTATCATACTCAAAATTACCTTGTTTGTCAACTCCCCAATGAAGTGCACACACCTGAGAGGGTGATATCTGTACAGTGTGTGGGTAGTACAAGCACTGAGAGGACTGATACAGCCTGGAGGAACTGCCAATGCCACTATAAACACCAAAACAGCACTCCCAACCCTGAAGACCACAGTATGTCAAAGTACATATGTTGTCTACTCACTGAGCTAGTTGTCATCTGTCAGGTATTGTGAAGCAGTGAGAGTGTCAGGACTGTAACTCACAGCAGGCACTGCTTCTCCAAATCAAAACTACGAAACGGCGTCATTTGTATAGTATGCAGGTGGACAGGTGTGGGTGACAGGACTGCTAAGGCCAGGAGGCACTGCTACTGTCACTTCACTCAGCCACCACAGTGTCCTCTGATCAAATGATCATTTTCCCTGAACTCACCATTGAAGGGTACTCACCTCAGAGAATGATATATGTATTTTGTGTGGGTAGTACAAGCATTGACAGGACTGATAAGGCCAGGAGACACTGCCACTGTCACTACAAACAACAGAACAGTGTCCCCTACACTGAAGACAACAGTATGTTAAAGCTTATACGTTGTGTACTTAGAGAGCTAGTTGGCAGCTATCAGGTATTGTGAAGCCATGAGAGTGTCAGTACTGTAATTTACAGCAGGCACTGCCCCCCCAAATCAAAACTGTGTTGTTAGAAATTGGGTCTTTGGTTGGCAGTCAGGTTGCCCCTTGTACAAGCGAGGACCTCACTATAGTCAGGGAAAAGTAGAAGCACGCCTGGTTAACCCCCGCTCTTGGTAGCTTGGCACTAGCAGAAAGGCTTAACCCAGAGACAATATGTTAAGTATTTATACCAACACATGCAGTAAAACAGTAAAAACACTACAAAATGACTCAACACCAGGTTAGAAAAATAGCCAATATTTATCTGAGCAAAACAATACCAAAATGGCAAAAATCTAACCTACACAGGCAAAGTTATGAATTTTTAAAGACTAAACTTCAATATAGCGCTTAGTAACACAAATACTTCGAATTGGTGCTATCAGGGTGTCGTGACATAGTAGTTCCCACAAATCCGACCCCAATGGAGACAGTCTTGGGGTCATATGAACCCCTAGTTTCAGTACCTTGTGAAAATGAGGAAACAGGTCAGTGCACGGAGTCGGGGATCACGGCGTCGCTGGATTCGAAGTGGCATCCGTTCCGGTGCTGCAGAGCGAAGGAGCAGAGGTGTCACAAAGAGGCGTCAGGTCCTTGCTGCGGAGCGGTGGAGTTGAGGCAGCATCACTGCAAAGCATTGGATCCACCCACTTCCGACAGAGTTGATATCTGGCGGTCACGACGTGGTGTGGCGACTTCCACAGAGTCGTGGACTTTGGCGAGGCTGCAGCCACATCAGGCCTGTGGGGACATTACACTCCAGCAAGGACCATGGCTTCAGTTGCAGGCGGCTTCACGGGATTCGGCAACGGGATCAGTCCGGAGTCGTCCGAAGTCAGTTTCCTTGGATCTTCTTGATCTTCTGTCAGCTTCTCCTTTCAAGAGCCCAGGAACTGGAATAGGCACCACTTGGCCAGGCAGGCGTGTCAGTAGAGAGTCAAGGTGCTGGCAGAGGAAGTCTTTGATGGCCCTGAGCATTCAGAACAGGGGCAAGCTCAGTCCAAGCCCTTGGAGATTCTTCTTAATCAGGAATATATCACAAAGTCCAGTCTTTGTCCCCTTCCACTGGCAGCAGCAGCAACTGCAGGATAGTCCAACAAAGCACAGTCATAGGTAGAGGCAGCACTTCTCCTCAGCTCTTCTCCTTGACAGAGGTTCCTCTTGGTTCCAAAAACAAATCTTGAAGAAATCTAAAGTCTGGGGTTTTGGGTTCATTACTTATACCCCTTTATGTCTTTGAAGTTGTCCAACTTGGGTTTGGGACTGCATTGTGAGAGGGCAAGCACAGCCCATTCAGATGTAAGTGGCCCCTCCTCCTCCACTCAGGCTTAGATGGCTCATCAGGATATGCGGGCTACACCCCAGCTCCCTTTGTGTCACTGTCTAGAGGAGATTCACAAATGGCCCAACTGTCAGTCTGACCCAGACAGGGAATCCACAAACAGGCAGAGCCACATAATGGTTTCAACAAAAAAATGCCTACTTTCTAAAAGTGACATTTTCAAACTAACAATCTAAAAAACAACTTCATTAAAAGACATATTTTTTAATTGTGAGTTCAGAGACCCCAAACTGTATATTTCTATCTGCTTTCACAGGGAAAATGCACTTTAATAATATTTAAAGGGAGCCCTGTTGTTAACCTACAAGAGAGATAGGCTTTGCAATAGTGAAAAACGAATTTGGCAGATTTCCACTGTTAAGACATGTAGAAACACATTGCTACAAGTCTTTCCTTTAACATACACTGCACCCTCCCCATGAGGCTACCTAGGGCCTACCTTAGGGGTGCCTTATATGTATAAAAAGGGAAGATTTGGGCCTTGCAAGTGGGTACACCAAGTCGAATTGGCAGTTTAAAGCTGAACACACAGACACTGCAGTGGCAGGTCGGAGGTATGTTTACAGGGCTACTCATGTGAGTGGCACAACCAGTGCTGCAGGCTCACTAGTAGCATTTGATTTACAGGCCCTAGGCACCTCTAGTGCACTTTATTAGGGGCTTACTAGTAAATCAAATATGCCAATCAGGGAAAGGCCAATTAAACATACAATTTCACATAGGGAGCAGTTGCACTTTTGCAGTGCTCAGCAGTGTTAAAGTGCCCAGAGTAACAAAAACAGCAAAGACAGAGTCCAGCACACAGCAACAACCTGGGTAGTAGAGGCAAAAAGTTAGAGGAGACCACGCCAGGGTTGACAAGTCTAACACCCCAAAATACCCCTGCAGACCAAATCATCAATTAAGTGTACTCACCTGGGAGGAAAACATCAATATAGTGTGTGCAATAGAAGGAGTTACATGGCTGCAACTAACAGGAGGCTCCCTTACTGTCGCTCAAAAGCCAACGCAGTGTACACTTGCCAAAATACCCTTGTTTGAGAATTCACACATGAAATCCACTTATCTGGGGGGTGACATGTAGAAACTGTATGAAATATAGGGAGGGATATCACTTAAGTGTACTCATCTGAGAGGAAACTATCAGTATAGTGTGTGCAATACCAGGAGTCACATTGCTGCAACTCACAGGAGGCTCCCTTACTGTGACTCAAAACACTAGTCCTTTGTACACTTGCCAAAATACCCTTCTTTGGGATTTCAAAATGAAATCCACTCATCTGGAGGGATGACAAATAACAACTGAATGAAGTACAGGGAGAGATAGGACTGCTAACGCCAGGAGGCTGTGTCTCACAAAATCCAAACACAAGCCCAGAGTGCATATGCCCAAATATCCTTGTATGTGAACTCCAAATGGTAGTGTATACACCTAGGAGGATAACGTATGTATACTGTGTACTTCCTGGAGTAACATTACTGTAAATTCCAGAAGGGACCATCCCTGTAACTCCACTCAACAGGACACTGTACATATGTCACGATGCAGCTGTCTGTGAACTCACAAGTTAACTTTACTCATCTGGGAGAAACCAAGAGACAGATCATGGTGCACTCTGTGATGTGGCTAAACACCTAGATCAATCTTGAGCAGGTAAGTCAAATTGAAATCCTTGTGACAGGAAGGATAGCTCAATCTGTGTGCCCCCCACAAAACATGAACCAAAGGCCACAAGATGCATCACCTCAATGATATTGGCAGCAGACACACATTCACAATGCACTGGCCACATGTTGAATACAATCACATATACAACCATGTCCAAGGTCTGCCTGCATAACAGTTAACTAGGATTTAAAAGAATCAAAGCCACATCCTTCCTAGCCACTGTTTTGCCTGCACTGCTGGCAAGATGTAAGTCTATGACCATTCTTCCAAGTGCTAATGAGCTCATATATTCTGCAGTTGGTTGACTGAAATGGAATTGGCATACCTCAGAAATGTCAGGTCTATACAAATGATAGCATGTGTACCAGTCACATACGGAAAAGCTGCCAATCCAATGTGTACACAACCTTGGCTAAATGTCACTGCAAACTGTTAGAGGTAGGTGTCACAACACACCTGTAACATTGTATCTCTCACATCAACAGGTCGAGCTGCCACTGGAAACACAGAGACTGCTGAAGAGATGGCCACTACCCCATAGATGAAGCCCTACGACAACACTCCTGGATGTCTGGACATTGAGGATGGTTCTGGTCCATCAGGACAACCTGGTCAGACAACACCAGTGAGCCTCATCATGACCACATTTGTTCCTCCCAGCCCGGTTGCATCTACATCTCAGGCAGCCATTCACCCCCCCAACCTATGGCCTGAGGACAGTGACTACCATCTTGTGCCCCCCAGTCCAAGATCCTGAGTCACAGCAAGACATCTCTGACAGTGATGGTACTGGAAACAATGGTAGGGGGCAAACTTCACCAAGGGTACAGACACATGGGGTAGGGTGTGTGGGAGGGATGTTGTGGGCCAACAGCATGAGGCCATTGGGGATGGTCCTGGCCAGGGCACCATCAGCCAAGTCTTGGGAGCCTATCAACAATCCCAAGGTGTCATGGGCCAGGCACTTACTGAACTCAGGGAAATCAAGTAGTTGCAGAGGGACTTCCATTGAGAGTCATTGGAAAGGTGGGAGACTACAAACACCATCTTGGCCTCCCTATCAGGGGTGTTCAGGGAGATTAGCAGTACCCTGATCAGGGACCGTGAGCACCTCCACACCCTATCCTTTGGCCCAGCAACACAAGGCCCTTCTATATCAGTGGCAGCCACTGGAATGGAGATCCTTTCAGGGGAAGGGCACCCCTCAGACATCCATGCCTTTGTAGCTGCAGCGCGGAGATGTCCAGCCAAGACTCCTGGAGGAGCAGATGGCAAGACACCAACTACTGCCTGCAAGTAACCTCTTCCTGATTTCACTCCTTTGTGTGCCAATTGTTCTCCAACCACGTTCCATCTTCCATGATTTTGGAATCCAAATGTTGTGGCATTTATAATATGATTACTTCCACCTTGACTGATCCCCTCACTTTCACTTTCTGTAGCATCATTTTTTTATGCCCTGCACCTATGTAAATAAACTCACCCAACAGAAAAAAGAAATTGCCTGCTTGATTCTGTTCCACATGTTGAAATGTTGAGATGTAAGCACTTGTGATGCACATGAGGAAGACGCAGGATGGTAATGGAAGGTGAGATATATCACAGGTAGTGTCATCCTGAGGATTAATAGAAACACAATGAGAAAGATTTCTAGTCACAACAAACATTTAATTGCACTGTACAACGTATAGGCTGTCAAAATGTCTGGACTGTCATAGTCAAGAATGTCGGAACAATATTCCATCCTCCAGGCCACAGAAGAAAGGGCTTTGTCAGACCTTGTCCTGTAGGATAGGCTAACAGATTAGTGGATGTCGTCACCAGCTTCATCCTTATCTCATACCAAAACCAGGTCTGTCAATATTGCATGAGCCATGGCAGAGGGCAGTACAACAGATCCTGAGCTTGGGTCCATCCCATTACAATGACAAAACATCTGTGGGTATACTACCCATGTTAGTGTTGTGGTACAGGCACTCTGGCCTGCACTGAGGAAAAACATTATACAACTACAAACAGTTCATACAGGATCATTGTCAACACAACGTGAAGGGAAAATACATGAATTGCACTTGATTAGAACATATCTCATGGCCATATGATTGCACATATGTGACAACTAGAAAAATACCTCATATCAAAGCAGTGCATCCTGCACTTCAGATTTCAATCCACACACTGTCCAAGTTGCCTTGGCACAGGATTCATACACCCTAAATCTGCGACCAACATTACCTGGTTCAATCCATGTCCTATTCATATATCAGAACAGCATCAGATAGCAGCCAGTATCACAACTCTGAAATACTCACATGAGGATGGCATGGTGAAGGTACCTGGATAATGAGTAATACAAGTACTTTAGCTTGGGAAGTTATACCTAGGACCATAAGCCCATTTCAAACATCAGTGGATACACTTATATTGCAATGAGAATAACACAAACCCTGCAGATAATCAAGGTAGTGAAACACTCAGGTCTGACTTAGCAAGCAAAGCTCGAATGGATACAGCAAAACATTACATTCACAATCTGTAGGAAAAACACCTGTGTCCATACAGCCTGACAATTACAGCTCCTCATACAGTCACAGTGATAACATAACAATACTCACTTACACTCAGGTATAGTAGTTATTGATGAGATCTGCCCGAAAGTCTTCACCTTTTACCTCATCACTGTCATACTCACTTGGCATTTCAGGATTCCTACATGGTAGCACTGCTGGCTCCCATTCATCTGGGATGTTTGGGATATTCCTCCACAGGGCAATGTTGTGTAGCATGCAGCAGGCCACAATTATCTTACACACATTTTCGGGTGAGTAGAGGATGGCTCCACCTGTCTTGTCTGGACACCTAAACCTGGCCTTCAGGAGCCCAAAAGTCTGCTCCACAACTTGCCATGTTTTTCCATGGGCTTCACTGAAGCGGACTTACCCTGGCGTAGTCGGGTTCCTCACCAGCATCAACAACCATGGACGGTTTGGGTATGCAGAGTCCCCTGTTATGGAATGAAACATTTGTGCAACTAAGAGTCTCTCTCATTGCAGCAGACATTGCACACTCACAAACAGGACAGATTTGACTTACCAACCAGTCAGGCCCTCTCTGGGTACAGTTGTGACATCAGTTGGGGGATTGTGCTGTTCCGCATGAAGAAGGCATCATGGACTGAACCCGGGAAATGGGCACAGACTTATGAAATTTAGAGATCCCCAAATAAAACACTTGGACATTGATGGAATGGAAGCTCGTTCTGTTGCGGTACACTTGTTCATTCTGATGCAGTGGGACCAGGGCAACATGTGTAACATCAGTGGCTCCCACACCATGTGAGATGGGAACCACAGTAGTGCACCTAAGGGTGTACTACCTATGCTGGGGTCCCTAAACCTATATGCCTTACAATATATTAGGGACTTTTAGGTAGGTTGCCATACCCAATTATAATTATCCTAAGTTGCATAACCACTTTAATCAGAGCACAGGTCCTGAGCCTGTTTAGCAGTGCCCAGGGCACCATCAGAGTCAGGAAACCATCAGCATCAGTGAAAAATGGGGCAAAAGTTAGGGAGCTTCTGCAATCAGCCCATGATTCCCACAGGGAGTCAAAGTGCATGTATTTGTGTTCAGTGCCAGGTGTTGAGTTCTGATACATTGTGGTGGGCATGTATTGAGTGTACCCTGACCCACCCTGTGTTGGAGACACATAACTAAGTGAGGTAACATAACAGTCATCTCCAAAACATCTCTTACTTTATGGATATCATCAATGTAAGGGCACATGTATTTGAATGACAGCATGAGCATTGTATGCATGTTGTATGTGTCAATTGTATGTAATGTGGGCAATGTTATGGTGCCACAGACATTTCAAACCACATCTGCCCTTGCTAGACTGCTGTTTAGAAGGTGTATCCTAACTTACTCTGCCCCTCAAGTTGGCAAAGAATACCACAATCAGCAACTGGCTGTTGGCTACATGATTTACTATCATGCATGGAAGTGTTGGGAATGAAGTTTCATGTAGGTCTATATCCTCAGCCTGCAGAGACCAGGGCCTGTAAAATGTATCTCACTGTATTTGTCCAAGTTAAAGTCTGGGATGGTGTTGAATCAATTTTATTATGCAACTGTGGCACTGTGCCCACTCTCTGTATCCCAGCACAACATGTTATAAGGCCAAATCTTGCCTCAGTGCTAATATACAGCGTACTGAGGCTCTATCCTCTGATATGAAAGTGCAAGGTATTAGGGGAGAGCTGATGATCTGTGACTGATGTGCTCTTGGCATCTCTGTCAATGTGTGTTTCAGAGCCTTGACAGGTAACTTGATCCCACAGCCTTGTGGTCACCTTCATACACATGTGTCCTGTGCAGGCCTGTTGCATTTCTGACATTGCATAAGTGCAAACTGTGTGTTGTTTACTGAAAACCCATGATATGTGATTCAGTTGTATGATCACATTGCAGACACTGCCTATGTTATTGTGAAGGTGATTTATGTATATTATACACATATGTTAAAAAGTGTGTTGTGTATTGTGTTGATGTTGAAACACCCAGCCCCCTAACCCCTGAGTGGCATGGTTCTGCATCTATATTTGCACATGTCCACCAATGGGCAGGCTGTACTCTTTCTGTGCTGATCATGCCAAACCCTTCATTGTTCTCCATGTGTGATATTAGTGTTTGTACCCTGGCAGTAGCATGCAGGGACATTATGCAGAGGATCATTCTCACAAATTGTGAGTGTTTTGATGCATTCATGGCTGAGGAGTTTACCTTCCATAAGCCACATAGGTGTGGTGTGTCTAATAGTGTTTCTCATCTTTGTTAGATCATGTCCCACATGATGTCAGTTGACCTATCTAGTCAGTGCAGGGCCTGAGCTGAGTGGTGGGTAGGGTTGCATATTGAGAAGTAGTTATAGTCATCTCCCTGTATCCAATGTCTGCTATGTGCCACAGTTGGACCAAATGGCAAAACAGGATGTTCTCATCCTGATATACTGACATGTCTGTGACTCAGTCATTTTGGATGGGCTTTGTTGACATAATTTCTTGTCTTATATTTTGCATGAATGCAGGTCAAGCCCTTTGGGAAAAAGGGATTTGGAGAGCCATCGTCAAGAAGGTGCAGACCCTGAGGTCCACAGCGGCACACAGACCACTGTTGGTGGATGGGCTTTGAGGGCAGCACAGCAGCCACAAGTACTGACTGTATCCTTGTAGTTAGCTCTAGGTCTATGGTGTTTACAGTCACACTGTAGCAGTTTGCTATGTGTACTTTTATTTTAACTGTGTCAAGACATATTTATGACTGCATGTGGAGATGCTCAGATGACAATACCACATGTGTGAGTTTACCCAACAATTTAATGGTTGTGTGCTGCCATTTCATCCCACCCATAGAGTATGTCCTGGTCCATCCTTCAGCATTAGTGCTCTAGTAGCTCTAAGATGTCGGAGCACTCCCATCTGTCACCTGCATTAGCCACTGGGTGGCTGATATAATTTGAACAAGAGCCATGTAACATTTTTCATGGTACATGTATTGACTCCATGAGAGGCAGGCCTTTCCATCACTGCACAGATATGGCCAGGATAAAATATTACATATGGGTCTGTAAATGTATCCCCATCCCATCTTCTTCATACTATGGGGTATGTGAAAGTAGTAAGTAATATTCAACTCTGGGTGTCAGATTTTCTCTATTTGTCCTTTACATGCATGTCCATTGCATTGCCAGATGAGCACATCACATTTAGCCCAAAATGTTTGTTCCCTAGGTGATAAGTGGCTAGGCAGTGCTACTCTATCACTATATGCAATTTCCATGCAATGTATGCCAATGTCCTACCAAATACAGTGACATGTTATTATCTGCCTACATCAAGTCTCAATGGTTACTTGAGGTCGTAGGTAATAGAGTGGGTCAATCATCACCACCCTCTGCCTAGATGATGTGGACAGTTTGGACAGGATTTGTGATAGACTGACATCATTTCATTGTATGATGGTTTAGCTGTACTACACTTTATAAGACAGGTGTTGCAGTGGGTTATGTTGTCAGTGTTCATATCTCTTCAGTGGCATGTGTGTTGTGTGCGCTTTGGCATAGCTAATCACATGTCAGGAAAGGTGGGAGTGGAGCTGCTTCAATCATGTAGTCATGAAGTGGAACTATGACATCATGTCAGGTTGTATGTTAGCCTCCCTATGAGTTTTTTGCGACAGGCTAATGTTTAGGCGTCCTTACACTGCACTCAGTGATTGTCAGTAGATGTATCATGTGTGCTATGTAGCTCACTGTAGATGCACATGCATGCATGAAGTGATGTGGTGTGTCTGTGTACAGTGTCTACAGAGGTCCATCTGGAATTTGGTGCATGTGGTCACATGACTGTCCTCCAGACATGTATTATACTCATCAAAAGTCACCTGTGTGGTAGTGCTTCATGTTGTGGCTATAATAATGATAGTTTCCATTATGGTATATATGTACAGAGGGTTCAGTCAGGCGTGTGATCTGAATGGCAGGTGCTGCATGGTCTGTGAATTGAGTTTATTTACTATCATGGGACATTACTTAATGGACATGGACAGATTCAATTAATGCATGTTATGTTGTGATAATTAAACTGTTCTAACTACAGATTATAGGAGTATGGAGAGTTATGATCCAGATTAGGACTGAATTTCGGCTTCAGCTAGGGCATTCTGACATATCTTTTTAGGTGATTTCTCCAGTCATGCTACCATATTTGGATTATGATGTGGTTGGGAGGGTAGCCATAATGGGTTAGATAGGTGTAACATGTTGGGACATGATAGAGGTTATGTGGGTTACTAGATGACATAGCCCAGCCAGGAGATGTATAAATACAGTTGTCCTTATTCTAATGTGTGTATGTGAAGAATGTGATGACCCTCTGTCTCCCTCTCTATCTGTCCCTCCTTCTCTCTCTATTTGTGTGCATAAGCATCAGCAGGTAAAGAAGGCGGGACAAAGGCGAGTAGGGATGCTGCTGGCCATGGGACCCGGAGTGCGGAGACCACTGACAGCGAGGGACTCAGTGGCCCAGAGGGTGAGAGGAGTGCCACAGGGGTGACCGAATCTTCTGCTTTATCATCCTCTGAATCCTCCTCCAGTGGACACTTCCTGGAAGTGGCAGACCTTTCGGGGACCATCCCAGCACCATCTTCATCTGTCACCCCCAACTACCACGCCCTCCCTGTAGCTCCCCACCCAGTAGCCCGTGCCCGCTCACCCAGGAGGGTGGGTGTCTTTTTCGCTGCAGGCACCTGTGACTCTGCCCCTGTTAGCCCTGCTGCCATCACTGAGGAGGCTATTCACCTCCTGAAGTCGATCACTGTGGGTCAGTCGACTATTGTGAATGCCATCCACAGACTGGCAATTCAAGTCCAGCACAGTAATGCGTTCCTGTAGAGAATTCACGGTGCACTGGCTGGTCTACAGAGATCCTTTTAGGCTCTGGTCTCCACACTGACGGCAGCCAGTCACCCTTTGTCTTCCATTCCCCATCCACCTTCCCAATCCTAAACCCCTCTTCCCTATCCCAGCCAAAACACACAGACAGACAAGCATTTGTCCACCTCAACATCCAAGGGTATCAGAGACAAACACAAGCACCACAAGACCCACCACCTGCATGCACACAGACAACACCCACCTGCAAACACACCAATACTCACTACCTGCACTGACTCCCCTACCACTCCCACCTTCACAAACACTAAACTGGACACTCCTGCAGACACCACACCCACATTCACTGATACAGACACAACTCCTATCCTACCCACAGACACCATAATAGCAGACCCTCAGACATCCACCCAAGTCACCGCAGCCACCACAACAACAGACATGACTACATGCAGCACATCCACAATACCTGCAGTCACTAACCCAACAGTCACCCATCAACCACGGCATCTCCCAGCACCTTCATCACCTCCTCCTAAAACACATAAACACCCACACCCACCCACCTAACAGACAACAAGCACACACAAGCATACCTCACACACACATGCACCAAAGACATCCCCCAAAACACCTCTCACACCCACTCCCTCTCCTTCAACTCCCAAATCCTTTTCCCATGACCATCCCGGTGTGTCTGAGAAATGTTTCCTCTCAGACTTGAACCTTTTCCCTACTTCTCTCCCACCCCGTGTGACCCCCCGAAGATATGTGTCCCTCCCCATGTCCAGCTCTTCTACCTCCAAGTTCTCCCCTGGCCCCCCTGCAGGTCCTTATGCCTCTCCCTAGCCAAGAAGTCAACTCCTCCCAAGAGTTCCCAGCCTTCCTGTAAGCCTTGACCTAAGCCTCCCCTCCAAAGCCCAAGGATCCACCTCCCGAACCCAAACCTCCCCATCTGCCCCCCATCCCCTGGGGTGCCTGCCTGTCCCCTTGATGCCCCTACCTGTGGAGGTTGTATGGCAGTGAGGAGTCAAGTAAGGGTCCTGGAATGTGCCATCTGTGGATGATACACATATTTTATTGAACTGGCCGATGACCTACTAATCTTGTACATAGTTATATTTTTACTTATACATTTATTGCCATACATTTGGGCCAACCAGTTGTTCGTTCCAAGGTTACATTTTTGTCCTGCTTTCATTCCTTATTGCTGTTTTGGTCCTGCCTGCTTTAGTTTGTGTGTGAGTAAGTTTTGTGTGTGTAATGATAGTGCTATCAGTTGTGTGTGGCCAGCATGTGTGGGGGTGTACATTGCATTTGTACCGCTGTGATGGCTGTGTATTGTGTGATGGGCATGTATGAGTTTGTGACATGGATTAATTTTGGCGGAAAACTTGGCGGTGTGCAGCCTCCTAATCTGTCCAGCGGTAATATTCTCTCTGCCGGCCTGAAGGTGGCTACTGTTGTCTGTAGAGGTCTGATCGCACTGATGCTGTTAGCGGTAAATTGGCTGTATTCTGTTGGGAAGACCGCCATGGTCATAATTTGGCAGTCTTCTCCGCCAACTTGTTGGTGGTACGACTGCAACATGACGATCATGAGACTCCTAAACTCATAATGACCCCATTTATAGTCACATGTTTCATGCATCCATGTGAGGTCCCTCAGGGTTCCTCCCTGGGCATGACCCTTTTTAATATATACATGGCACCTCTGGCCAATTAGATTGTTTGGTTTCTCCACTGTATTATATGCAGATTATACACAGATTGTATTTTCAAACTCTGGAGATACATCAGTTGTAGCAAATCATTTTAAATCTTGTATGTGTGAAGTTGTGAGGTATGAGCAACAACTGTCTAAAATGAATTTTCTGAAAAACCAGAGGTCCTACCATTTGGAAAAGTTACAACATTCTAGAAGTCCACATTGTGGTCTCAGCACATCGGCCCTGTACCTTATCTGGGAGCTAAGGTTAGAAATGCAGGGCGGGTTTTTGACAGCAAGCACACGTTCGTGGAGCAGAGAAATCAAACCACTTCTGCATGTTTCTACCTGCTGAGATCTTTGAAAAAGATATTGCAGTTTATTCCTTTTGATCTAAAAAAAACAGTAATCACCACTTTAGCGCTGTCTGATTGATTACTGTAATGCTTTTCATTTAGGAATTCAAACAAGAAAACAAAGCAAACTACAGGCATTAAAAAATGCTGCTGTCTGCTTGGTGCTGGAAACTATGAGAATTAAAAGAGTACTAACCATATTCCTAGATACTCATACGCTGGCTAAATTGCTAAATTAAAAAAAATACAATATTGGTGATGTGTCTGTTCTTCAATGTGGACTTAAACCTTTATTTAACTGTAATAAGGATGCAAGAGGACTTGTTAAAGTGCTTGCCAGCTAGATGTTAGCTGAATATAAATGATCACCAATATAAAAAGGTAACTCTTGTGCTTGAACATGTCGGAATCTTCTGTATGTATAAGCGTTTTTAGTTCTATGTCTAATGGATATTAATCTATTGGAACACACGACTATGGTAGGAATTCAATGTATGGCCTCCCGTAAAAGTGTTGATATGGTATGATGTTAAACTTCTGGATTCTAGTATACCAGGTGGATCGCCATTTCAGAATGGTAAATCTGAAATTGGTATACTTAATGGTTATGCCTATTCTAAACCCTTATGTTGGACAGACAGAGTGATTTATCACTAAACAATATTAAACATGAAATCAAAATTCAAAGAATCAGAACAAATTACTAAAAGTATGCAACATTATGTAATTATGTATAAACTATTCTAATATGGTATGGGGATAAATCAGGTGTTCTTATTCCAAATTAAAGCTCAAATACAAGAACAATTTCAAAGAGTATAAACACCCAACCAAAACTGTACCCTTTCGTAATGAAACCTTTGAAAGTGATTTGTGTAAAGTGGTATGTCTGGCAACATCATTGACTCTGCTCAAAAAACGACTCACAGTAAACAACTGAATTCCATAGGGTCATTCAAACCATTTAGTATAAGAGTATTTTGTTTCTTTATCCAGGAAATCTCTTTGTGTGTTAGTTCTTTTTTGTTATCAATATAATTTCTAACTTCTCCAGTTTTGAGCACAGTGTAGTTTAAATAATTTATGTTGTACCCATGAGTATGCAAGTGTACAACCACTGTGGATTATTTATTTCTTGTTCTAATATAGGTATTGTGTTTTGTTATCCTGATTTTAACTTTTTGTTCAGTTTTATCAATGTATGCTAGCTCACATGGGCATTTCAAAATGTATATCAAGTTCTTAGATTCACAGGTTACATTTGTTCTTAGTTTAGCTTTTGTACTTTTTGGGGGGATTGAGCTGCTTCTATACCCTTTATGATAACGTTACAAGCACCATCATTTAAGCATGGGTTAGTACCTTTGGATTTGATGTTTCTGTCTTGTTCTTTATCATCTTTCATTTTAAAATACAGTAATTCTTTTAAATTCTTAGATCATTCATAGGCGGACAGTAGACATTGTTTAAAGGTTCTCTTGAAATCTGGCTCTATTTGTAATATTGGCCGATGTTTCAATTTCATTTGCTTGATTTGAGAACTTCTTGTAGTATATTTTAGATGATTCACTTGTTCATTTGTTTTCTTCTAGTAAGTAGACTTGTTTTTTCTGTTCACTCGTATTATGGCTTCCTGGATGATATTGTCGGGATATTTTTTCTCTTTTAATTTTCTACACATTTCTTTTTGTCCCTGTTAATATTTATCCCTGTCCAGTACAATTTTCTTTATACATAGCAGTTGTGAGTATTGCAAATGTTTCTTCAATACGGGTTGAAAACTATTATAGTGTAGCAAGTTGTTGGTCAGTAGGTTTTACATAATTGTTAGTGTTGATTTTGTTTATATTTATGACAATTTCAACATCTAGAAATGTTATTTGTTTGTCATTGATTTCATATGTGAATCCAATCCAACTGTTGATGAAATTCAGTTTGGTTATATCCTCAGTTAGCTCATCTCTTGTACCATTCCATAACAAAAAAATATATCATCAATATATCTGCAGTATGCCAACAACATTCTTTGCCATTCCTCTAGAGATAAAATATGATCTTTTTCAAATTCTTTGTTAAACAGGTTGGCCACATGGAGCTGCGCAGTTGCCAATGGAAGTTCCAGTTAGTTAAAGATTTGTAACAATATGTTGTCCTACTGGAAATAACTGTGGTACAGAGTGAAATGCATGAGATCCTACAAAATTACTCTGAAATCATCTTCTATGTTAGTGCTATTATTTTTTCTTTAATGGCATTGAGTCCAAGATCATGGGGGTTGCAAGTGTATAATGACTTGATGTCTATCGTACAAAGCAGTATGCTTTCATTTTTGTTGATTCTGATTCTAGACAATTTGTTTAGGAAAACGGCTGTATAGTTTATATACAAACCCATAGATTAAACACTGGGTTGGAGATGTTGATCTAAATATATACCTACTGGTTCCTGGATGGACATTTTAGTGGATACTATGAGTCTGAATTGAGGATGGATCAGAGCTTAATGGATTTTCAGTAACATGCATATCATGAGTGTTTTAGGATGTTGTTGTGCAAGATACCTTTTGTTTGTTTCTGTTACTATGCCTCTTTCTAAGGCATTTTTTTTTATTTTCTCTTAGACATGAAGACAATGGTCACTCGAATGGTGGTGAATACATCACATTACTGTTATTAATTAACTTGTTATGTTGTTTCACTTTTTACAAACTTGTTTAAAATCATCATCATTTGTGTTACCTTAACTTAAATATGTTCACACAAGATTTATGCTGAACTTGGCTTCCACCATTCATTTGTTTGTGCATTCATTCTGTGTTCTTATCATTTTTAACGAAAAAAAAAACCTTGATGGAGGAATCAGGGTCCGAAATGCATTGGGGATTTGTATGATTGATCTGATGCGCTTGATAATAGATATTTTTTATATTAATGAATCATAAAGGAACACATAAATATGGAATCTGGCTAAAAGCAATTCTGATTAATATGAGATTCTTATTGTTATAAATGAAGAAGAACAAGACAACATATATTTTGAACAAAACAGTACATCAAAACAAAGGAATATCTTTTAAAAAAATGTTATGGGTATTAAATAGTACTGCAAGGGGGAGTCACTGTCCCAGAGATTGTAAAGCATGGACCCATTCTTATGTGAACACACCTTAGGTCAGAAGGTGATACCCATCCAGACACTGATAAACAAGAATATAGTGCAAGGAGTCTCCAATGGGAAGCATGGGAGCTACTGGTAGCTTACCAGTATCATGAAAGTAGGTCTCTAACATGCTGCCCACATTGAAGAAAGCAGCAGTATACATCTCCAGCCTGCAATCTGTGACAACCTGCAGAACTTGAAATATAATTATCTGTCTCCTCTCTCAAATCACATGGAGATTTGTAATTTTGCATGCCTAGCTCTAATAGTTATAGAGTGTGTGAAAAACACAAAATATTCTAGGAGTGTTTTTACTTAAATAGGAAACTGTATATTTGCTAGAAAAATGTCCAATTAGAGTGAGTGGTATGCTGATGTTTTTAAAAAAGGTATTTAAATTTAAAGCTGCTTTTTGAATTATACTTATTATGTGTTGGAAGATTTCTATCTTTTAGTATCTGTTTTCTGCCAGTGGGCACTTGTTGCTGTGACAGTTATTACATTATTCACGTGGAGGCTTTCTAGAATGAAAATGTTTTTCCCAACAATACTGTTCATAACCCTCGCTTATGTGTTAGGTTAGTCGTGTTCTGTCATAATCTATCAAGGTATCCAGAGTATTGACAAGCACATCTTAAAGGAAAGTATATATAGTTGATAATAGTTGAATTTGTGATATACACTTGGGTGGTCGCTAGTATAATTCTGCAAGGTGTGGTCACTATTGTGGTTGTATTTGATGTGGTTACTACTGTAACTATGATGAAAGTCATTAGTAGCTCAGGACTCTTTTCATTGATCAGAAGTACCTCTCACTATTTAACAGGTTGGAGAGCCCCGATACAGTGGAATATCTTGTGAAAGCGACGAGTGCAGTGATTTATTTACAAGGTCTTAAACTCAGATGTCTCACAATTGAATGTGTTACCACTGACAATAGCAGTGATATAGTTAAAGCCATGACTGAAGGTGAAAATTCATTTTGCAGGACCTTCTAAACAAAGAAGAGGTAGTCAGCAACATAATGGTCACCTGCCAAAGAATATGAACCCATTTCAAGCATTCATTCAAGGCCTGGAAGTAGTTTAGGACCCTTCAATGTGCTAATAAACTACCTATAAAAGCTTACAGGTGGTACCAACACATTGGAACTCAACCTACTGTATGCTGGAATGTCAGCCTGAGCATAAGTCTATCAAAAATTGTGCAATTCAAAGGAGAGGGGAGGCAACTGCCAATTGAGGTGGACAAAAAGGAGGCTACTGGAATGCCTGATGCAAATGGTAATTCTTGTCAAGATTATGACACAGGAAATCAGTAAGGAGGACAGTATCATGAGCCAAACAATCCCCTTGCTGCATCTGCTACAGAATCAGTTGAAAAGGTGAAATATTCACCAGTGTCAATGATGAAGCAGCTTTTTTGGTGAATACCTAATTCTTCACTAGAACACCAATCAAAGGCTGCAAAAACAGATAGTGTCCTCCAAAAACTACCATTGTGCCCCTGTACTGGACCATTTATACAAAAAAGTGCTGGCCACTTTTTCAACTGTATGAGTCCTCCCTATTTTGCATTTTTGAAGCCTAAGTAACAATTCAATTAGATAACTTGGGAGTCTGCGAGCCGAAGTACTGTTTGCTGTTCCTTCCATAACAAACTTATGAGCATATTAAATTGATGAATGTTGTATTTGTCCATTTCTAATTTTTCCTTAATTCTCCCTACCTATATATTCATACACCTCCTAACCCTCTACCTCAAGTTGTATGATCAGGTGGGTTGTGTGTTAATTTCTACCATCAACAGATCTCACACTTGGTGTTGTGGATGTCATCAAAGCAACACCAATTGTTAAAGGAGGTGGGTATTAAAATTTACATTTGCTCACTCCATGTCATGGCCCTAGGTCCCCTGGGTGCTCCTGGTACTACCTGCACCCTTTGTACAGTGGGTTTTAAAAGGGCTCATGTCAGCTCGTCCCCATGGCATCTTTTGACTATGTGCTCTTGATGACCCTGACAGAGCCTTATACTGTTTATATTCCCTGGAGCCCATAGGCCGTGTCATGGTTACGTTTGTTGTGTAATCACAGGTACCACTCATGTACTGTTTTCCTCTGCCTCCCCCAGTCTGGCTTCAAAGAATGCTTTAATAAGCCCTTTGGCATGCCCAGGCCAGCTCCATTAATTCTGTGAGTCTTTCATACCGAGAAACTATTTACATGCCTACATACATACTTCTCCCCAGGCACACGCCACACATCTGTGTGTTTGCTATTTGCCACCTGAAATTGCAGTTACAGGTGTGGACATGTGCCAGTAACTGTCAAGGGTTGGGCATAGTATTTAAATGAAAATGCCTGTTTCATATTACTGTGCATTGTGACCCACATGTATATGTTGGGTCATTGAACAATGTGATGTCATTTTGATTGAAAGTATATCACTGAGTCCAAAGAGTGTAGAAACTTTCTGAACTGATTATACAATGATTGTTTGGATCCTCTATTCAGCAATAGAACAGAATGTTAGTAAGCGAACAGTCAATTGCCCCATTGTATGTAAAAGGTCAGATGCTGGTAATCAGGTTGTAACTCCCTCTCCTTTTCTTGTAGCTAACTTCATCACATTGCCCAACAGAACCCAAAGCCTTGAGACCCTGTTGACTGGACACTCAAGGGGTGACGTAGCAGATCTGTAGCTGGTCAGCAGATGCAAGCCTCTCTCCTATTTATTATTTTCTCCAACTCCCTTTCCCTTCTGGGGCAGTATCTGATTCACAGTTTCAGTTCCCTGATCAGGTGCAACCCTAGGAAAAATAGGAGGTCTAGCATTGTTTCTGCGAATGGAACCAGTTGAATAGCATGACATTCCACCCCACCTATTCAGGCTAGTAGTAGTCTCTGAACAATGAGTAGTAGAGTAGAGTAGTGTGCTCTTTCTTTCCACAATCTACCCTCACATATTCTAAGTAACCGCCTCCTGAGTCCCCCTGACTCCTCCTGAGAGAGTTGAAGGGTTTGTTTTGCTTACTTTGATAAGTAATTCAACACTATGGGTGGTCATTACAACATTGTCAGTAAATGCCGCTTACCACCGTGCAGAAGACCGCCAACACAGCGCCGCGGCATTGGAATTCCGCCACAGCTATTATGACCCACAGCTCGGAATCCGCCAAAATTTAGACACCCACACAAGTCCGCCACACCAAAGGTCAGTGATAAACTGGCGATAACAAAACCTCCACCGTCACGCCAACAGGAATACGCCCACACTATCACGACCCACGAATCCACGTGGCGGTCTTTCAACCGCGGTATTCCATTGGCGGTACACACCGCCGCGCTCAAAATACACACACTCTTCAAAAAACACATCCACATTGGACAAATCGAAATACACACACCCGATACACATACACACACCACTCCCACACACTCAATACAATATGAAACACACCCGCACATCAACCACAAACTCTTACGACCACAATTGCGACTGAAGGCCAGAGAGAGACACCATCTACAAACTAGCATCCACAGGCACTCAACACCATCACTCACACAACATCCACGCACAAAACACCACACACCCCTAAACAGAACCCCACACACCACAACACACACCACCCCACACATCACCCACACCACCCCATGGCACCGCAAAGATACCCCAGGTTTTCTGAGGAGGAGCTCAGGGTCATGGTGGAGGAAATCATCCGGGTAGAGCCACAGCTATTCGGATCACAGGTGCAGCACACCACCATAGCTAGGAAGATGGAGCTATGGCGCAGAATCGTCGACAGGGTCAATGCAGTGGGACAGCACCCAAGAACACGGGAGGACATCAGGAAGAGGTGGAACGACCTACGGGGGAAGGTACGTTCTGTGGTCTCAAGACACCAGATTGCAGTCCAGAGGACTGGCGGCGGACCCCCAACCACTCCCCCAGAACTAACAACATGGGAGGAGCAGGTCTTGGCTATACTGTATACTGAGGGCCTCACAGGAGTAGCTGGAGGAATGGACTCTGGTAAGGCAAATCTTTCACTTCTTCATCCCTCACCCTACCTGCATGCTATCACATACCCCCACCCTTGCCCTCACCCCCATCACTCCAACTCCTCACATATGTCCCACTATCACAACCCACCCATCCCAACACCAAGCCCCGCATGCAACACCAAAGCATGGACACCCATCACCAATGCATAGCCACTGCACATACCCACACACACCACTAAACATTTAGCACACAAGGTCCCACACAAGAATGCAAGCACTGGGGTAAAGGTTCACTCACCCATTGCACACCATGGCACACACAGATGCAATAATCATGCCTTTACACCCCTGCAGGACCCCTACCCAACGTCACCTGACAGGAGGTTCCAGACATGTCCACTCCGCCCACAGAAGAGGCCCACAGTGATGACAGCAGCTCTGTCCAACTGGATCTAGATGACCAGCCGGGCCCATCTGGGACCTCGGGATAGTTGGTTCCCCTCACACTGGCACAAGCCACAACAGAGCATCCCCCCTCTGGAAACACCAGCACAGCACCCACCCAGCGGGCCCATACCTCTGTCCCCAGGACACGTCAAGCAGCAGTGTGTCCACCACTACAGGGAACCCAGGCTAACCCACCACCCCACCAACACCAGGGACCTGGGGGCAGTGGTAGTGGGCACACAGTTCAGGGGACAGAGGCCCAGGAACACAGGGGAACTGGGCAGGCTGCTGTGCGACAGGTGGAGGACAGGCCCAGGGAATCCACTCTCCACGAGGCCCTCTCCAACATCATGGTAGCCTACCACCA
Source organism: Pleurodeles waltl (assembly GCF_031143425.1). Lineage (NCBI taxonomy): Eukaryota > Metazoa > Chordata > Amphibia > Caudata > Salamandridae > Pleurodeles > Pleurodeles waltl. The sequence continues at coordinate 774,216,016 of NC_090445.1, read as the reverse complement.
TTCCCAGGAGACGATGGCAATGGTACTGGGCAAGTTTCAGGAGACGCAGCGGCTGCAGGAGGAACAGTATTTGGGGTTCAGGGAGGAACTCAACTCCATCAATACCACCCTGGGCACCATTGTAGGGGTGCTGAGGGAACTTGTCATCACCAGGAGGGACACAGTGGCACAACAAGGGGCCCCTAACACTATCCTGGACGATGAACTGCCCACCACCTCCGCCGGCGCTAGTGGACAGGAGGCACCGCCACAGGACCACGACACCAGCACCCCACTCCCTGCAGGTGGAGAACCACCCCGCAAACGGTCCCTGAGATCCAGGACAAAGACAGAGAACAATGCCAAGACCCCGCCAAGAAATGAGACCACCCTGAATGCCATCCTTCTGTCCCACTTTGCCACCCTGTCCATCTATCAACTGCCCCAGCTCCACTTCCTATGCCCCTTTGGACAATGCACCTTTGAGACTAATAGACTGGACTCTGCCATGGACATTCCTCCACCATCACCCCTGACCATTTTACCACACCCTTCAATATTTAGCACTTAAATAAACACCCTTAAAGCACAAAACAATCTGGAGTCAGTCTGTGCTTTAGAAAATGAGTATTTGCAATAACTGAGGAAAAATCCCATATCCATTGTATTGTCAACATACCTATGTCACACAGCTCTAGTCCATGCGGAAACAAAGCAGATATCACACAGTGGGACCCACATCTGTGACATTGAAAGGGAAAGTGACAACTCAGGGTCCATACACTGGGTGAAAGTGACAGACAGATGAGAGGCACAACAATTATATCAGATGTAGCAGGCAGTGATGTCTTCTTACCTGTGTCTCACTGGAAGTATTGATGAATCACCGTGTTTCTGTTGTCGATGTCCTCTTCTTCTGCTTCTTCGTCTTCACTGTCCACAGGCTCCACAGCTGCCACAGCACCTCCATCTGGACCATCCTCCTGCAGAAAAAGCACCTGTCGTCGCAAAGCCAAGTTGTGAAGCATACAGCAGGCCACGATGATCTGGCACACCTTCTTTGGTGAGTAGAATAGGGAACCACCTGTCATATGGAGGCACCGAAACCTGACTGTAAGGAGGCCGAAGGTCCTCTCTATAACCCTCCTAGTTCGCCCATGTGCCTCATTGTAGCGTTCCTCTGCCCTTGTCCTGGGATTCCTCACTGGGGTCAGTAGCCATGACAGGTTGGGGTAACCAGAGTCACCTGCAAATGTCGAGGGACAACTGTTAGACACACACTAACTCTTAGGGACATCCCCAGACCCAGACACCTAGTCACATTGTATAGGGTTCATGTGCTTACATAATAGCCACACACGGTGCCTCTGGAGTTACCCCATCACAAAAGGGATGCTGCTATTCCTCAAAATGTAAGCGTCATGCACTGAGCCAGGAAACTTGGCATTCACATGGGAGATGTACTGTCGGCCAAACACACCATCTGCACATTCATCGAATGGTAGCTCTTCCGGTTTCTGTACACCTGTTCACTCCTGCGTGGGGGGACCAAGCCCACATGTGTCCCATCAATGGCACCTATTATGTTGGGGATATGTCCCAGGGCACAGAACTCACCTTTCACTATAGGCAAATCCTCCACCTGAGGGAAAACTATGTAGCTCCGCATGTGTTTCAGCAGGGCAGACAACACTCTGGACAACACATTGGTGAATATAGGCTGGGACATCCCTGATGCTATGGCCACTGTAGTTTGAAAAGACCCACTTGCCAGCAAATGGAGTACTGACAGCACCTGCACAAGAGGGGGGATTCCTGTGGGATGGCGGATAGCTGACATCAGGTCTGGCTCAAACTGGGCACACAGTTCCTGGATTGTAGCACAGTCCAGTCTGTATCTGACAATTACATGTCGCTCCTCCATTGTCGACAGGTTCACCAGCGGTCTGTACACCGGAGGATGCCGCCATCTCCTCACCTGCCCCAGCGGACGTGCTCTATGGAGGAGAACAGCGAGCAGAGAGTCAACCAACATAGAGGTTCGAAAACACAATTTTATTCCACAATTTTTTTAAACCGCTATGTGCCTGTATTAGTGTGTATGCAAGGCCTACATATGTGTGACGCATTTAAAATTAATGCCATGTGGCCCCCTGAAATGGTGTCTGCCTGACCTGTAATGTTGGACAAGGGGATATGAAGTACCTACGCTGGCGTTGTACACCGTCGCGGTAGGCGGTTGAAGACCGTGGCGCAATCCTGCATTTGTTAACATTGGACCCTATGGGTCCCAGGAGCCAATGACGATGTACGCCGGCGGTGAAGGTACGCACTGCCGTGGACGTCACCGCCATTTTCTCTCTGTTCACTCACTTGATACCTGATCTTCGACAGGAGAGGACCTACACTGCAAGTGCTGCTGTGACCTCAGTCTGGAAGAGACAATGGCTCATATGTCTGGGGAAAGGGCCCCTGCCTTCAGCACGGAGGAGTTGGAGAAACTAGTGGATGGGGTCCTCCCCCAGTACACGCTAGTCTATGGTCCTCCATAAAAACAGGTAGGCACACTGTGAGCATGCTGAATGGGCAATGCCTGTGTGGAGTGGTGTGGAGGGAAGATGGGGGGGGAGAACGAGGCGTGCATGAAACGACGGTGAGTGCATGTGCGTTATGGCAAGGGTAGGGATGCGGGCCAATGACTGTGACGGTGCGGACGGTTATAGTTTTTCCTTTTCCCCTGTACTATTCCTGTAGGTCAGCGCCCACCAGAAGAAGGATATTTGGAGTGCCATCGCCAAGGAAGTCCGGACCCTGGGGGTCCACGACTAACGGAGCACCCACTGCCGGAAAAGTTGGGAGGACATTCGCCGCTGGAGCAACAAGATGCTGGAGGCCCAGCTGGGGATGGCCTCCCAACGTGGGAGGGGTGCCCGTCGCACCATGACCCCCCTGATGTTCCAGATCCTGGTGGTGGCGTATCCGGAGTTGGATGGGTGCTTGAGGGCATCACAGCAGAAACAAGGGGGTGAGTACACTCTCATTCAGCTGATTCTGCGCACATTGAAGGTGTCTGGGTGGGGGAGGTGGGCTGTGGGTTCCCCTAGGCCAGGGCGAGTTTGGTAGGCAAGGTCCCTTTGTAAGGCAGGCCATGTGGCACCCCACCCCACCTGTGTTCAGAGCCAACTACACCTAGTCAGGCTTCTGTGACTTCCATGTGTGCAGCAATCGGGCATTGCCTTGTACCCCATGTCCCTGTGATTAATTAGGGAACTCAAAGTGCACGGCGTAGTGCAGGGGGCTTCTGTGTCTGTAGTGTCCGCCAACGGTAGCAGTATTGCATGCACTCAACATGTCTTTCTTCTGTCTTCCCCCCCTTTTTGTGGTCTCCCTGTTCTTGTGTGCATTAGCATCATCAGGAGGAGGAGCAGTGGCACCGGAGCAGGAGGGAGCTCCATCCTACATGACCCTGGAGGGTGAGACAACAGAGTCTGAAGCCACCAGTGGGACGGAGGGCAAGGGGAGCTCCACGGCGGGGACAGGAGCTGAGACCAGTGACACAGACTCTTCCTCTGATGGGAGCTCCCTTGCGGTGGCGGGCCCCTCTGAGCCCACCACATCTACAGGTACAGCCGCCACCCCCCCCTACCAGCACCGCCCTCCCAGCAGCCCCTCAGCGTGTGCCCCGTGGCCACTCACCCAGGAGGGTGGACATCTCCTTCGCCCCAGGCACCTCAGCCCCTGCCCCAGTTAGCCCTGCTGCCCTCAGCGAGGAGGCCATTGTCCTCCTCAGGTCCCTCACTGTTGGGCAGTCTACCATTTTGAATGCCATCCAGGGTGTAGAGAGGCAGTTACAACAGACCAATGCATGCCTGGAGGGCATTCATTCTGGTCAGGCAGCCCAACAGCGAGCTTTTCAGACTCTTGCCTCAGCACTGATGGCAGCCATTGTCCCTGTGTCCAGCCTCCCCCTTCCAACTTCCTCCACCCAGATCCAAACCCCTGTACCTCAGCCTATCCCAAGCACACCATCAGACCAGCATGCACACACCTCAACACACAAGGGAAGCTCAGGCAAACATAAGCACCACACACCCCACAGGCACTCACACAAGCATCGTACCCATGCAGACATACCAACATCCACTGCCTCCACTGTGTCCCCCTCCTCCTCGTCTCCCTCCTCTCTCCCTGTCTCATCTCCACTCACACCTGCATGCACTACATCTTCAGCCACTATGTCCATCACCAGCACACCCACCACCATACCCCGCTCACTTGCATTCACCACCCCCACTACCATGCACACATCCCCTGTGTCCTCTCCCAGTGTGTCTGTGAGCCCACCTCCCAAGGTACACAAACGCAGTCACACACCCACCCAACAGCCATCCACCTCACAACAGCCTCCAGCCCATGCACCTTCACCCAAAGTCAGCAAACGTACACCTCCTACAACCACTACCTCTTCCTCCACTCCCAAACCCCCTCCATCTACCCGTCCCAGTGTGTCCAAAAAACGTTTCCTGTCCAACCTTGGCCTCTTCCCCTCACCTCCCCCACCCCTTCAGTCCCCTAGGGTCCACCTTTCCAGGTCCCAACCCAGCACCTCAGCCACAACATCAGCGGGAACAGTTGTGCCAGCAGTAACCGTCTTCTGGAGTGCGCCAAGCAGCAGGACAGCCAGTGTGCCAAGGAGCCAGACCATGGACAGTCTCCCATCTCAAAAGCATAAAAAGTTGGCCAGTGCCCGGCGGGAGAAAGGCAAAACATCTACCACCAAAGCCTCTCCTAGGAGTACAGATGGGAGTGGGAAGACAGCTGCGCCACCATCCAAGGTGGGGAAGGGGCACAGAAAGACAGGCAAGTCGCAGAAAACCTGCACGGTGGACAAAACCGAAACAAGCACCGCTGCCAAGGACACCGCCGCCACCAGCACTGCTACACAGGACACTGCCGCCACCAGCACTACTGCCAAGGGCACGGCTGCCACAAGCACGCCTCCACAAGCACCGTTTCACAGGACACCGCCGCCACTAGGACCGCTGCCAAGGGCACCACTGCCACAAGCACCGCTTCACAGGATACCGCCGCCACCAGCACCACTGCCAAGGACACCGCCGCCACAAGAACCGCTTCACAGGACACCGCCGCCACCAGCACCGCTTCACAGGACACCACCGCCACCAGCACCGCAGGTGAATGAGCGCCAAAATCTCCAACGCTACTGAGGCCGCCACGAGCAGCATGAAGCACTCTGGGCACAAAGCCCCCTCCAGAACCAGTGGAGAAAGGCATCCACTACCTCAGTCCTTGTCAGGATGAAGCACTCTGGGCACAAAGCCCCCTCCAGAACCAGTGGAGAAAGGCATCCACTACCTCAGTCCTTGTCAGGATGAAGCACTCTGGGCACAAAGCCCCCTCCAGAACCAGTGGAGTGTCACATCCACTACCTCAGTCCTTGTCAGGATGAAGCACTCTCGGCACAACCCCCCTCCAGAACCAGTGGAGTATCACATCCTCTACCTCTGTCCTTGGCAGCATGAAGCACTCTGGACACAAAGCTCCCTCCAGAGCCAGTGTAGTATCACATCCACTACCTCTCTCCTTGGCAGCATGAAGCACTCTGGGCACAAAGCCCCCTCCAGAACCAGTGGAAACTGTTATCCACTTGAGAGACTGTGGCTTTGCACTGCCCAGGATAGAGCAGTGGGCAAACCACCCACTGAAAAGACTTGTGAGACTGTGGCTTTGCACTCCCCAGGATACAGCAGTGGGCAACCCACCCACTGAAAAGACTTAAGAGACTGTGGCTTTGCACTCCCCAGGATAGAGCAGTGGGCAAACGACCCACTGAAAAGACTTGTGAGACTGTGGCTTTGCACTCCCCAGGATACAGCAGTGGGCAACCCACCCACTGAAAAGACTTGAGAGACTGTGGCTTTGCACTCCACAGGATACAGCAGTGGGCAAACCACCCACTGAAAAGACTTGTGAGACTGTGGCTTTGCACTCCCCAGGATACAGCAGTGGGCAGCCCACCCACTTAAAAGACTTGAGAGACTGTGGCTTTGCACTCCCCAGGATACAGCAGTGGGCATGGAGCCCCCTCGTGGATCTGGCGTCGTGCACTCATCCGGCTGTGGTGCCCCCACTTCCATTCCCCCTGAGGTGCCTGTTGTATTTCTATCTGATGCCCCAGCAGTGTTCTCTCAGTTTTGATCAGGTATCTTGTGTGGGCCTCGCCCATGCATTTTGGGCCCAGTGGTCCACGGACTTTAATGGTGGAATAACTTGGACTTGTATTCTTGGTGTGTATATTTGTTTATAGTGTATATATATATATTTTTGAGTACTGGATTTTAATAGATTACAAACGTTCAAATCATTTCCTTTTGTCTTTGCATTCTTCCGGAGGGGTTGGGGGGTGTAAATGTAATGTATCAACATATAGGCCCTCATTCCTAGATTGGCGGGCGGCAGTCGCCGCCCGCCAAGCGGGAACCGCCAGAAGACCGTACCGCGGTCAAAAGACCGCGGCAGTCATTCTGAGTTTCCCGCTGGGTTGGCGGGCGACCGCCAGAAGGACGCCCACCCGCCCACCGGGAAACCCCCTTCCACAAGGATGCCGGCTCCGAATGGAGCCGGCGGAGTTGAAGGGGTGCGACGGGTGCAGTTGCACCCGTCGCGATTTTCAGTGTCTGCCACGCAGACACTGAAAATCTATGTGGGGCCCTGTCAGGGGGCCCCACAACACCCGTTCCCGCCAGCCAGGTTCTGGCGGTGAAAACCGCCAGAACCAGGCTGGCGGGAAGGGGGTCGGAATCCCCATGGTGGCGCTGCTTGCAGCGCCGCCTTGGAGGATTCCCTGGGGCAGCGGGAAGCCGGCGGGAAACCGCCGGCTTCCCTTTTCTGACCGCGGCTTTACCGCTGCGGTCAGAATGCCCCCAGAAGCACCGCCAGCCTGTTGGCGGTGCTTCCTCCGTCACCTACCCTGGCGGTCATAGACCGCCAGAGTAGGAATGACCCCCATATTGTTGTGTGTGTTGTAGTGGGTGAGGGTGGGGGTGTTGCATGTTGCGTGTGTGTCACTCTTTTTTCCCTCCCCCCTCCCCTGTGTCGTGGGTGCAGTACTCACCGTGGTCTTTGCCGGCGGCGTTCGTGCTCCTGGTAGAGGAGCAGGAAGACAAAGGCAGGGAGTATCTGGAGTTCTGGTTCCATGGCGTCCTGGTTCCTCATGGGTTGTGTAGAGGTGAGCATTTTCCCTTCCAAGTCATGTTTCCGCTGTGTTTTTGTTCGCAGTGAATCCGCCCCGGAAAAGGTGGCAGATTTGACTGTTGTAATACTGTGGGCGGTACTTTGTCTTCTGCCTGTCTGTTGGCGGTTACCGCCGCGGTGTTTGTTTGTACCGCCGTGGCGGTCGGAGTGTTAAAGTGGCTGTCTATGTTGGCGGTTTCCACCACGGTCGTGATTCCATTTTTTTTACCACCGGCCTGTTGGCGGTTTTACGGCCGCTTTAACACCGACCGCCAGGGTTGTAATGACCACCTATATTGCTAATTGTTCTTTCATCATGGTAGTCTCAATCTTGAATGTTCCACTCATTCTGTGTTTTCCATTAGTCTGATTGCTGGATGTGATGCACTAGTTCACCTAACCAGATTCATTTGGCTAATAATGATGTCCTGTTGCAAGTCCTGGGATGTTGTCCCCATTAGCACTGTCTGTCCACCACCACTAGCATTAAGGATGCTTTTTGGAAAATCCTGCATTACAGATTGTTTATAGAAGCAACTACAATTACTTGATCTACTTAGGTAAGAAAATAGTTCTTGGTAAGGAGGGATTGGTGTTTTTGCTCTCTGTTGATGGACCGCATTAGCGATCATTAATTGCAGAGAGTAGGGCAGATGCAGTAATTAGTACACAAATATTACTGACACTGATAGGAGGTTGGGTGCTGTTGCACTTGATCAAGGAAGTGTGGGGTAGTTGTGTATGGTCACTCATAGGCCCTCATTACGACCCTGGCGGTGGGTGATAAAGTGGCGGTAATGCCACCAACAGGCTGGCGGTTAGTACCGCCAAATTATGACCATGGCCGTGATATCTCCCACAGACAGCCAATGTACCACACCAAACGCAAGGGCAGAAACAACAGCCACCACAGCGAAAGCCGGCAACAGCCAGGTGGAAGACAAAGTACCGCCCACCATATTTTGACCCTGCAAACCACCACCTTTTCTGGGGTGGTACCAACGCCAACAAGAGCCTGGAGGAAACAGAGCTCAGAAGTGAAAGGACTCACCATTGGAGAAACAGGGAAGAACCATGCCGCCATGGAACACGAACTGCAAGTTTTCCCTATGATCTTCTATGTTATGTTCCACGTGGAACACCAACGCTGACGAAGACGACGACAGTGAGTACAGTCGCCTAGCACACAAGGGAGGGTGGGAGAAAAATTACAGTGACACAGATATGCACAACACACACCTGACACACACACACCATACACACAACCAGCTGCACATCAAAAACAATTTGTCCCTCAAAATCGGCAGAATAATGCAAGGACAACAGGAATTGACTAAAGTGATTGTAATCAGATCAACATCAAAATTAATAATTCAATTTGGCAATGAAACAGATATGTACACATGTGCACAAAGGGGCATTGCCCAGTCCAAAGTTCAAAGGGCCCACATGGCTACAGGGCACAACCAGATATAACATTGCAGGGGTATCAGTTTGTAAATAGGCAGGCACCTCAGGGGGAGGGGGCACCTCAGCCAGATGCAGGAACAAGCCCACTTGTTCTGCAGGGGACAACATGCCCATTGCTTTGTCCTGGGGAGTGCAAGGCCACAGTCTTTCGAGTGGCCGACTAGCCCACTGGTTCTGGAGGGGGCAACAAGCCCATTGATTTGTCCTGGGGAGCGCAAGGCCACAGTCTCTCAAGTTGGTGACTTGCCCTATGGTTCTGGAGGGGGCACCATGCCCTGTGCTTTGTCCTGGGGAGTGCCAGGCCACAGACTCTCAGGTGGGTGAGATGCCCACTGGTTCTAGAGGGGGCAACATGCCCATTGATTTGTCCTGGGGAGTGCAAGGCCACGGTCTCTCAAGTGGGTGACTTGCCCACTGGTTTTAGAGGGGGCAACATGCCCTGTGCTTTGTCCTGGGTAGTGCAAGGCCACAGTCTCTCAGGTGGGTGACTTGCCCACTGGTTCTGGAGGGGACAGCATGCCCATTGCTTTGCCCTGGGGAGTGCAAGGCCACAGTCTCGCAGGGGGGTGTCTTCCCCACTGGTTCTGGATGGGGCAACCCGCACAGTAGCCCTTGGAGGGTGGAGTACATGGTGTCCGCCGGCGGTGATGCCTGCATGGTGGTGATGGTTGGAGGAGGCTCCTGGGCAGCACCAGCACTCACTGATGGCTGCATGGTGGTGGTGGTGGTGGTTGGAGGAGGCTCCTGGGCAGTCCCTACACCCACTGATGGCTGCACATACAGAGCTGGCGGTGGGGACCCCGTGACAGCTGGTGGTGGTGGTGGCGGTGTTAGCCGGATAGCTTCCGCTGGCGTAGAGTGCCTCGTCTCCTCCTGTTCATGGGTCAGGATCCCTTACCCTTTCTGGCAGGGGTGGATGGGCTCCTCCCCTTTCTGCCTGGTGGGGCAGGCTCTTTTCCCTTCTTCACAGCTGGTGCAGGCTCCTTCCTCATCTTCACAGCTTGTGCTGGCTCCTTTCCCCTGTCTCACAGCTGGTATAGGCTCCTTCCTCTTCCTCACAGCTGGTGTAGGCTCCTTCCCCTTCCTCAAAGCTGGTGTAGGCTCCTCCCCCTTCCTCACAGCTGGTGTGGGACTCTTCCCTTTCATCCCTGGTGGTGTTGACTCCTTCCCCCTCAGTGTTGTAGGTCTTGTATCCTTACCGCCACGAGTAGGCGGTGCTACCACTGTCCTTGTGGATTGTTCGGCTGAGGTGCTGGGCTGTGTCCTTGGTACCCTGCCCATACATGCTGGACAGGGGGGAGGGGTAGGAAAAAGGTCAATTTGGGAAAGGAAAAGCTTTTTAGGGACATGGGGGGGAGGAGGGAGGAGCAATGGGAGTGGAGGATGAGGGAGTGGTTGTTGGAGGTGTGTGTCTGCTGGATTTTGGTGCAGGTGCATGGGCTGTATGCTGATGTGAGGTGGATGGCTGTTGAGTGTCTGAGTGCGTGCGCTTGTGTCCTTTAGGAGGGGGGACAGACACTGTGGGAGAGGACACAGGGGATGTGTTCATGGCTGTTGTGGAGGTGTCTGCCAGTGAGGTGTGTGTTCTGCTTGGTGTGGTGATGCTGGTAGTGGATATTGATGTAGTGCATGCAGGTATGAGTGTGGACGTAACTGGGAGGGAGGTGGAAGAGAAGAGGGAGACAGTGGAAGCTGTGGATGTTGTTGTGTCTGCAACAGTATGGTGTTTGTGTGAGTGCCTGTGAGATGAGATGTGGTGCTTGTGTTTGCCTGTGCCACTCTTGTGTGTTGCTTTGTGTGAATGCTCGTCTGTTTGTGTGCTTGGGGTGGGTTGGGGTTGAGGAGAATGGGACTGGGAAATGGGAGTTGGAGGGGGGACGGTTGAAACAGGGACAGTGGTTGCCATCAGAGAGGAGGCCAGAGCTTAGATCGATATCTGTTGGGCTGCCAATCTACCATGAATACCCTCTGGGAATGCATTGCATTTCTGCATCTGGGATACCAGCCCATGGATGTCATTCACAATGGTTGACTGCCCTACAGAGATGGATCTCAGGAGGTCAATAGCCTCCTCACTCAGGGCAGCAGAGCTCACTGTAGCAGGGACTGAGGTACCTGGGACAGAAGAGGTGTCAGAGTCTGTGTTGTCCCCTCCTGTCTCCACAGTGGTGCTCCCCTCACCCTCCGTCCCACTGGTTCCCTCAGCATCGGTGGACTCTGCCTCAAGGGTCCTGTGGGATGCAGCTCCCTCTGTTGCCAGTGCCTCTGCTCCTCCTCCAGTTGATGCAAACGCACAGAAGGACAGGATGACAAAACAAGAAAGGGGGGAGAGAGACAAAGGATACACTGGGTCAATGACTGCACCAACACCACCGTAGGCGTACACAGTACCCTCACACACAGGGAACAGGCTTATGCACTATGCATTGCACTCCCAATAAAATGGCTAGTCACCAAGGCACGAGGAGGAGCACACATTGCCAACTGCATCAAACCTGGGACCCACGCGGCCCTGCCTAGAAGTGAATGCTAACAAGCTACGTTACCTGTATTTGCCATGCAACCATTACCCTCCAGAGGACCTACGCTGCTATGTCTGGCATGGCCTTAGGGGCACCAACTAACACACAACCATAACCTGGATACCACCCCACCAGCCATAAGTTATAATGATGCCCTCTGTACTCACCCCCTTGTGGCTGCTGTGATGCCATCAAGTGCCCATCCAGCTCAGGGTAGGCCACTGCCAGTATGCAGGCCATCAGGGGGGTCAAGGTCTGACAGGCACTCCTTCCTCATTGGGAGGCCATCCCCAGCTGGGCCTTTGCAGTCTTCCAAGCCCAGCATCTCAGGTCCTCCCACTGTTTGCGACTTTGGGTGCTCTGGCTGCAATAGACCCCCAGGGTCTGCACGTCCTTGGTGATGGCATGCCATAATCCCGTCTTTTGATGGACGCTGACCTGCAGAGGTAATACATGCAGGAGAACTCCAATAAATGAACTGTTCAGCCTGTCACACACATGGCCCACCATACCTTATCCCATCACCATTGCAACATATATAAGCCAGCTCACAACATGTATACCGCCAAGAGAAAATCACCCCACCCCACCCACCCTCACATGATGCCTTCACACACATCTCCATTCATTTATGCCACATGCATTGTGCCCATACAACAGTCCTCACTGGGGTAGTACCCCATACACCAGTCACTCTAACTCCTCAGAAGTGAAGGCGGGGGCCCTTTCCCCGGTCACACCAGCCATGATAGGTTCCAGACACAGGTCACAGCAGCACATGCAGTGTAGGTCTTTTCCTGTGGGAAGTCAGGAAACAAGTGATGATTGAGAAATAAAATGGCAGTCACGTCCGTGGTGGAGTATACCGTCACCGCCGGCGTAAATGCCCATTGGCCACTGTACCCCATTGGGCCCAATATTATCCAATGAGTAATTCCACAACGTTTCATTATCGCCTACCGCCATGACACACAACGCCGGCGGAATTACCTCACTTCCACCTGTCCTTACGCACAAGACAGGCGGTCGCCATTTCGTGGGGAGTAGAACAGGCCTCTCAATTATTGCTGAGTCACAGGATAAATAGGCACATACTTTTAAATTCCACTGTCCCAAAACATGATTGCACGATGTGGACTGCTGTTGTGGTATAGTTGTTCAAACTGTGATAGCCTACTCACTCTTGTGTCCCTTAGATACCTACTGCTGCGGGATGAATAGGAAATGGAGACGTACCCCCGTATACAGACCTCTTGTGGACTTAGCTACACTGGAGAACAGGCACATAATGCTGACCTATAGAATGGACAGGGCACAATCACAGAGCTGTGTGCCCAGTTGGAGCCTGACCTGATATCAGCTATCCATCATCCCACAGTGATCCCCCCTCTTGTGCAGGTTCTATCAGTGCTCCATTTCCTGGCAACTGGTTCTTTCCAAGTGACAGTGGGCTTGGCAGCAGGAGTGTCACAGCCAATGTTCTCAATCGTGCTGGCAAGAGTCTTGTACGCCCTGGTGAAATACATGTGTAGCTACATTGCCTTCCCCCAGGTGAAAGATTTGGTCACTGTCAAGGCGGGATTTTATACAATGGGACATATCCTCAATATAATTGGGGCGACTGACGGGACACATATTGTGTTTGTCCCTCCTGGGCAGAAGGAACAGGTGTACAGGAATCGTAAGAGTTTCCAATCCATGAATGTGCAGATGGTGTGCATGACAGACCAGTACATCTCCCACGTCAATACTAAGTATCCTGGGTCTGTGCATGATGCCTTTGTCCTGAGTGGCTTATAAGTGAGCCTTGGTCCCCACCCAGTGTATGTTGGTGTATGCCTATGCTGTTGGCCAAATAGGACAGTGTGTGGCTAAATTTCACTCAATATTTGGAAGTGACTCTGGTTACCCAAACCTATTGTGGCTGCTGACCCCTGTGAGGAATGACAGGACAAGGGCTGAAGAACGTTATAATGAGGCACATGGACAAACCAGAGGGATAACTGAGAGAACCTTTGGCCTCCTGAAGGCCAGGTTCAGGTGCCTCCATCTGACAGGTGGGTCCCTGTGCTACTCACCCGAGAAGGTCTGCCAGATAGTAGTGGCATGCTGCATGTTGCACAACCTGGCCCTCAGACACCATGTACCTTTTCTGCAGGAGGAGGAGACTGGAGATGCCCCTGTGGCAGCAGTGGACCATGAGGACAGTGAGGATGAGGAGGCAGAGGATGAGGATGTGGACAACAGAACATTAGTGATCCATCAGTACTTCCAATGACACACAAGTGAGACAGTGAAACTCACATTTTTATTGTGTTATTGTTGTATTCTGTCTGGAATTGGCATGCTGGCATTACCCACTTGTCTCCTCTGCTTACTGTCACCTATGGATTGTCATTTTACAGATGCTGGTGATATGACAACAATATCCTGATGTGATAGCAACAGCCAGCAACAGGTCATTCATGCTATGCTCTCACTATGTACAGTTCATTTGCAATGGATGTAGCTGTTTCAATGAATACACATTTGCAATACATGAAATACTAGTAGTAAAATTTTTCCAAGGGTGTTTATTGTAGTACTAAGATATTGAGGGGAAAGTGCAATGGAATGGGGTGATGATGGAGGAAAGTCCAGGGTGTTGTTCCAGTCTGTTTGTAGCACAGGTGCAGTGTCCAAGGGGAAATAGGAAGGGGAGCAATGGCAGTTCAAGGTGGACAAGGTGACTGAGTGAGACACAACAGGGACAATCAGGAGCATCTCATTTCCTGGCGGTGGTCTTGGCAAGTGTCTCTGACTTCTGTCTGGCTTGCAGAGAAGGTTTGCAGGGTGGTTCACCTTCTGCAGGAGGAGGGGTGCTGGTGGCCTGCAGGTCCTGTGGTGGGGCCTCCTGGCCACTAGAGGCAGTGGAGGTGGAGGGCTGTTCAGTTGACTGGCTAGTGGTAGGGGCCCACTGGTGTGCTGTTGCCTGGCCTGCAAGTCCTCCCTGATCCCCTGATACTGTCCCTCCTGCAGCCACTTGTTCTCCTGCACGTTGTCAAGGATTTGGCCCATTGTGTCCTGGGAATGTTGGTACGCTCCCAGGATCTCGGAGAGTGCCTCCTTGAGAGTAGGTTCCCTGGTCATGTCCTCCTCCTGGCACACAGCAGTCCTCCCAGTGTCCCTGTTGGCCTGTGCCTCTCTCCCCTGAACCGTGTGCCCACTGCCAGTGACCCCATGTCCCTGATTGTCTTGTGGGTGAGGTGTGGACTGGGGTCCCTGTACAGGTGGGCATACTGCTGATTGACGTGTCCTAGAGACAAAGGTGTGGGTACGCTGGGTGGGTGCTGTGGTGTTGGTTCCTGATGGGGAAGGTTCTGTGGTGGTCTGTGAGTGGGCTTGGGTGACCGACTGCCCAGTGGTCCCTGATGGGCCAGGTAAGTCCTCCAGATCCTGCAGTCCAGAGATACTGTCATCACTGGTGGCCTCTTCTGTTGGGGGACTGGATAGTGGTGGCACCTCCTCTCTGCTGACATTGGCTGGGGTACCTGTGGGGATGTAAATGATGTATTATGCTTCAAGTGTATGACATTTGTACTTCCCTACCAGAGTCCAGTCCTCCTCCGACTCCGACCAGGCCCTCAGGATGCATAATTGCCAAGACTTGCTCCTCCCATGCTGTGAGTTGTGGGGGAGGAGGTGGGGGTCCACCACCAGTCCTCTGTATAGCGAGCTGGTGTCTTGCTGCTATGGAACGTACCTTCCCCCGCAGGTCGTCCACCTCTTCCTGATGTCATCCCTAGTTCTGGGGTGCTGCCCCACAGCGTTGACCCTGTCCACGATTCTCTGCCAAAGCTCCATCTTCCTGGCTATTGATATCTATGGCACCTGTACTCCAAATAGCTGTGGCTCTACCCTGACAATTTCCTCCACCTTGACCTTTAGCTCCTCCTCTGTGAAACGGGGGTGTCTTTGTCCTGCCATGGGTGTTATTTGATGTGTGCTGTTGAAGGTGTGTCGGGTTAAGTGTTGGTTGTGTGATGTGAAGTGTGTGAGTGGTGTATAGGTGTGAGTAGTGTGTGGCTCTAGTTGTGTCAGTGGTCTTGGTGTCTCTCTGGTGGCAATGCTTTGTATTCATAAAGGGTTGTGGGTAATGTGGGTGTGTTTTTCATATTGGTGTGGGTGTGTGGGTGTGGTGTGTGTGAATGGGTCTCAGGTGTGTGTTGTTTAAATTGTCCAATGTGGTGGTGTTTTGTATGTGGGTATCCATTGTGAGCACGCCGGTATGTACCGCCAATGGTTTACTGCCGTTGAATGCCCCTGTGGTGATTCGTGGATCATAATGTGATGGGGGTTGTTCTGTTGTCGTAACGGTGTGGGTTTTGATAGCACCACTTTATCACTGGCATTTGGGCTGGCGGATTTGTGTATGTGTCTGAGTTCTGTCGGATTGGTGTGTGTGTCATAATATGGTGAATGCATATCCGCCGCCACAGTTGTAAGTTGGCGGCCGTCAGCGTGACGGTAAGTGGGATTTACCGCCAACGTCATAATAAGGGCCTAAATAAATATGTGTAAATACCAATAAGATGGTCAAACAATAAATGTGAATAAATACAGCTGGATATGTTCTTAAAATTAATACCATAAACCTGGCACCCCTACTTATAATTCACTCCTAAGGTAAGCCTTAATAGCCCCTATGCAGGTTATATGTTATTTTAAAGCAGAACATGTATATTTAATGTTTTACATGTCTTGGCAGTGAAAATCTTCCAAGGTTGTTTTTGTCTGTAACAAGGCTGACTCCATCTTGGGTTAACAGTAATTTAAATTATTACATTTAATAAGTGCTAAACTGAGTTTGTTAATAGCTAGGAAAATGTTTCTAGAACTCAATTTAATAGGAATGTAAAATCTAGTTTGATAGTCAGGTCAGACTTTATATTACTGTTTTGGAAATTACACTTTTAGAAAGTTGTCATTTTCCTGTCTAAACTCAAAAAGCTTTCCTGACAGTGTCCAGCTATCCCCTGATCCTTCATGGTTCCCATGTGGTAGGATGTGCATTGCTCTGAGACAGTGGACAAGTGGCTCTGGGAGTGTGTCTCCTCCTTTGACAGGCTGGCCTTAGGGCTGTGCTCATTCCCTTTCTCAGCTTCAAAGGATGCCAACGCTGTCACAACAGATGAAGTTCACATCTAAGCCAGCCACCCTTCTGTCTCTCTTGTCAGACTGGCCCAAATCCAGAGGTAGGAAGAACTGACCAGAATCGGTTTATGGGGTGGACAAAAGATTTCCCTTCATCTTCAGCATGGCACCGGGCATACATGTAGACCCCACAGACATCTTCACAGAATACTCCTTGACCTGTGAAGAATCAAAAGAAAGACTGCCCTGCCCTCTAATGAACCTGAAGGAATAGTAGACCTGCTTGCCTTTAAACTAAGATCCCAGAAGTAACAGCAAGAGCGAAATGGCTAAACTCTTGTTTGAGCTACAGGCACAAAACAAGCTTCAAGAGGCCTATCCCCCTGCAACTTTCCAGCTGACCAGCTCCAATTGGACCTCACCTTGATCCTGCTGCTGGCTTCTGTTGAAGTGAGTCTTGTCTAGGCCCAGGTGCAAAACTCTGCTCCTCTGGTGGAGTTTTTGCATTTCGGGCACTTTGTGCTACGCAGAGCAGTGCTGAGTTCCCAAATTCTGCCATTTGGGGCGAAGTGAAGTTTTGTTTTCTGTTCATGCACATGAGATTGTTGTTTTCAGCACTCGCTCATGAGCGTAACAGTATTCTCAGGCAGTGAAGGTGCGCAGGATTTTGCGCCTGCCTGTGTGGCTTCCGGCCACAGCGGCACCAAAAACAGTGCTGCTTGTGAGCACAAAAGGATCTTGAGTGGATTTTGTACTCAAGATGCAGCTGAATCTAGTCAACATTTTTGATTTTCTTCTCCAATGGACCCTTCAAGTTGGTTTTTAGTGTGAGAAGCCATCATTTTTTATTTTTTTCCCAACAAGAAGGAAGTGCCCCCAGAGACTCCAACTTCCTGTGCCTGTCCAGTAGTCTTCTCTCACTGTTTTGTCCATCTCCTGGTCACTTTTCACTTGGATTCAAGGTAGTAACATCGCTCGATTTGTCTACTGGAAATGTACCTTTGGACTAAAGGACTTTGGGGTTGATTACGAGTTTGGCGGATGGAAAACTCCATCCGCCAAAGTCCCGACAGGCTTGCCTACGCCGCGACCTCACCGCCAGAGCTATCAAGGGTTTCCTGATAGGTCAGCATTTGCACCTGCTGGCCTAGCGGAAAACAGGCCACAGCATTGTCTCTGGCTCATAATTGAGCAGGCAGCACTGCTGTCGGCTGCAGGGTGCTCCAGCACCCTCGCAGTGTTCACTATCTGCAAAGCAGACAGTGAACATTGAGATGGTGCTAGTCAATGGGTGCCCTGCACTGCTCATGTCAAGTGCATTGGCAGTGCAGGACCCCCATTGTGGCCCCCTGCACCTGTTCTCCACCAACCTTTTCATGGCAGTGCTGCCACCATGAAACTGCTAGTAGAGAACGAGGTTGTAATCCCAAGGGCAGTGCCATATTAGTACCTCTGCCACTGCCAGACTGCTGAGATGCAAGATCCTGGTGGAGCTGGCGGTTCCCTGGTGGTCCAAACACCAGAGTTGTAATGTGGTGGTCGGACCGGGGCATTGGCGATGGTCCAGACTGCCACACTTATAATGTGCCCCTTTGTTGTTGTGATATCACACAAGTAAGTTACAAACTATTGTATAATGGTGTTGTTTGTTTGATAGGTCATTGACCAGTATTTCTTTGTGCTTTTATTTAATTCTACATTTCATTGTGATGAGTGGCCTGAAGTTTAAGTAGAGGTCAAGTTCTTTTTTTTTGCATTTAGTTTTTCATCTTTTGTGAATGAAAAATGTTGCGCAGTTCAGTACCCTTTCTCAATGATTGTTACATTTGCAACATTCACTTATTTTACTATTTGGCCTAGACAGGCTATCTAGTAGTAGT
Source organism: Pleurodeles waltl (assembly GCF_031143425.1). NCBI lineage: Eukaryota > Metazoa > Chordata > Amphibia > Caudata > Salamandridae > Pleurodeles > Pleurodeles waltl. The sequence continues at coordinate 774,197,778 of NC_090445.1, read as the reverse complement.
AGTCATGAGTGCATGAAAGAAATGTTTCTGGGGTATGTTTTTAAAAATTCATTTAGGGCTTGGATGGCATTGTATTAAATTAAAAATATAGACTTTTGTTTGCATTTAATTTTATTTTCTTCAAAAAGTATATACTCTTAGGTCACTAGTAAGTGCTCGTGAGATTTTTCGCTCACTTGTGAGGATTCTGGTCATGCAGTGTATATGTGGGTTAATATTTTATGGCATAGGAGGATGTGTGTTGTTGTAAAGTTTTTATAGCTTAGTTCATTTTTGTATTTTGCATTGATAAATTGATTTTAGTGTTTTCCTCAGTGTTACCACCATGTCTTCTTTTTCTGGCCAGTGTATGTGTGTTTGTGTGTATGTTTGTCATCAGCAATCATCAGCAACAGTTCTCCATGCTTTGTGGATAGGGGCCATTTTGTGTGTGTGTGTGTCTATAGGCCTGAATGTGTTCTTTGTTCCCCATGCCTCCTTGCTCACTGCTGTTGTTTGACCATGTGGATGACAGCCAGTTCGTACATACACCCAGAGTGCTTTTGCCGTAGGCTTACATGTGTTCTTTGTTCTATATGCCTCCTTGCTCACTGCTGTTGCTTGACCATGTGGCTGGTGGCCATTTTGTTCATCTAGCCGGTGTGCCATTGCCATAGGCTGGCATGTGTTCTTTGTTCTCCATGCCTCTTTGGTCTCTGTTGTTGTTTGACTATGTGGCTGGTGATCATTTTGTGCATTCAGCCAATGTGTTTTTGCCACAGGCTTGCATGTGTTCTTTATTCTCCATGCCTCCTTGTTCTCTGTTGTTGTTTGACCATGTGGCTGGCAGCCAATTTGTGCATCTAGCCACTGTGCCTTTTGCATAGGTTTGCATGTGTTCTTTGTTCCCTATGCTGCTTTACTCCCTGCTGTTGTTTGACCATGTGGCTGGAGACCATTTTGTGCAACCAGCCAGTGTGCCTTTGCCATAGGCCTGAAAGTGTTTTTTGTTCTCCGTGCCTCCTTGCACAGTGCTGTTGTTTGACCATATGACTTGAGGCCATTTTTTGCACACAGCTAGTGTCCCTTTTCATAGGCCTGCACATGTTCTAAGTTGTCCATGCCTCCTTGCTCTAGATTGTTGTTTGACCATGTGGCGGGTGGTCATTTTGTGCATCAGGTCAGTGGGTTTTTGCCATAAGCTTACATGTATTCCTTATTCTCCATGCCTCCTTGCTCTCTGCTGTTGTTTGACCATGTGTCTGGTGGCCATTTTCTACATCATTTCAGTGTGCCTTTGCCACAAGCTTGCATTGATGGATGTGGTATCAGTTTAATAATATGCTTACGGAATACGGTAGTATATGGATGCTAAGATTCAGATTTTGATGAACAGTACTTACATTATTACAAGCCTTTTTTGCATTGTTTATTTTGCACCTACTTGCTTCACAATAGTTTTTTTCTTCTCATCCTACCATACAAACATCAGCAATTATTGATCATTTTTCAAATGTATTTTTTAATTCAAAATGTTTAATATATTTTTTGAAAACTTTTTATTGTAAATTTATATATATTTTTATTTTTAATTTTAGCGCTTTTTTGCATCTTGCCTTGATCTATCCATCCATCCATCCATCCTTCCATCCATCTATCCATTCACCATAAATGTACAGCCGTACTACAGCATTAAGTTTCTTTAGGTATAATTTCATTTCCTCCTGTACACCCTGGCTGCAGTGTACTGCTGACACCTCAGCAGCATCATTCATTTTTTAAATGATTAGTCCTTTTTTCCTGGACCATACGTTTTTTAAGGTTTATTCCACCTACCCATGCACCTTTCTGACTGCCACAAGTGTCTCCTTTAGAATAGCTAAAGCAAAGAGCTATATTTGTATGTTATGTTGCCCAATTTGAAATGAAATTTTATGGTATGAGGGTTGGTTTGACTTTACAGTGTTTGGATACATTTTAATTGTTATTTATTATGTAAGTAACCAATCACACCAATATTGCATTTGTCTGTACTATTTGATTTCAACCTTCCAACAATGCCACATTTGATTAATTGCATGTTTTTCTTGGCTGATTGCTTTCAGGTGCACAGGAGTAGGCCCGAGTGCAGAACTCTGCTCTGTGATGAAGTTTTTGGAGTCAGGCACTTTGCGCTACACAGAGTAGCATGAAGTTCCCGAACTCCCCCATCCAGCGTGAAGCGGAGTTCATTCGCACACAGGAGATTTGGCTTTGGTGCTCGCTGGTGCAACTATACAATTGGCTCCTATTAAGTGTGCACAAGACTTTGTGTTTCATCACACTGCTTCCTATCACACGTGAAACTTCATGTTCAAGTAAGCTACTTCTGGTGGCATGCACAAGACTTTGCATTCTATCACACTGCATCCAGACATGACGGCGGCCAAAATAGTGCCCTGAGCGCAAACTCACCTGGAGTGGATTGTCTACTCAAGATGCATCTAAATCTAGTCAAAAAGAGGTGTTTCAGTGAATTTTCTTCTGCAATTGACCCTTCAAGTTTTTTTTGTGTGAGAAGCATTTTTTCAAACAGAAAGAACGTGCTGCAGAAACTCCAACTTCCTGTTACTGTAAAACAGGCTTCTCCCAGTGCTTTGTGCATCTCCTGGTCACTTTTCATTTGCATTTTGAGGTGCAAGGATCACTCTCTTTCACTTGGATATGCTTTTGGAATTAAGAACATTGTGAAATCACACAAGTAAGTTAAAAAAATATCATTTAAGGGTATTGTTGGTTTGCGTGGGCATGCACCAGTATTTTTTTGCACTTTAATTTAATTTTGAAATTTTTTGGGTGGTGGGTGGTCTGGTGTTTAATTATGGGCTTTATGATTTATTTTGCATTTCGATGATTTTTCATATTTTGTATGTTTGCAACATTTGCAATGTTATGTTACTATATGGCCTAGATTTCCACAGGGCCATCTTGCCAGTATTTCTAGTCATCAGTGCATGAAAGAAATGCTTTAGTGGTATGTGTTTTTAGAACTTCAGATAGGGCAGGAAGGCATTGGACTAAATGAAAAATGTTGACTATTGTTTACATTACATTTTTTAGCAAAAAGTGCAGATGTTGTGGAGTACTATTTGAAGGCATATGAGGATGAGTGTTGTAGAATCTTTACAGCGTAGTTAATGTTTGTGGTTTGCATTTCTGAATGAATGTTAGTGTTTTCTTCAGTGTTACCACCATGCCTCCTTATGGCCAGTGTGTGTGTTCTTGTCATTGTCCACCGTTTGTCTTTGTTCTCCATGCCGTGTGTTCAGGGGCCATTTTGTGTAGTGTATGTACATCCGCATGCATATGTTCTTTGTTCTCCTTGCCTCCTTATTTGTAGTTGTTGTTTAACCATGTGACTGGCAGCCATTTTGTGCATCAAGCCAATGCCAGTGTGTCTTTGCCATAGTCTGCATGTGTCCTTTGTCCACCATGTAGCTGGTAGCCATTTTGTTCATCAATAAGTGTCCTTTGTTTCCCATCCCTTCTTGCTCCCTGTTGTTGTTGGTTGACCATGTGGCTGGTGGCCATTTTGTGCATCTAGCCAGTGTCTTTTTGCCATAGGCTTGCATGTGTTCTTTTTCCCCATGCCTCCTTGCTCCTTGCTGTTGTTGTTTGACCATGTGGCTGGTGGCCACTTTGTGCATCTAGCCACTGTGCCTTTGCTATAGGTTTGCATGTGCTTCTTTACTTATTCTCCATGCATCCTTGCTCCTTGTTGTTATTTAACCATGTGACTGGTGGCTATTTTGTGCATCAACCCAGTGTCTATTTGCCATAGGCTTGTATGTGTTCTTTTTTCCCCGTACCTCCTTGCTCCTTGTTGTTGTTGTTTGACCATATGGCTCCCTGATCTCCAGCAAGAAAGAGGGAGGACACTACTCTACCATCTTCTCCATGCAGCAGTGATAGGGACATGGAGTGGAACGCAGCAGAGTCTGGGAGACACTAAGGGAGGAAGTAAAGTTCCAGAAAGCCTTGGAATTGTGGAAGGGGATGATGAAGAGTACGAGGATGATGAGCCAGTCATTGTGGAAGCTGGCACAGAGACGTCCAGTATTACTATCCAACCTGCTCCGAGAGATGTGTCTGGCTCCCATTTTTGTGAGACCCCAGCTGAGACTTGCATCAACCCCTAACTCAGTATATGTATGCACTGGAGAGAGGCAACAGACACACCCATCTCCCTCCAATTCTTCTTCAGGCCTTGGTTCAGTAAGAAAGTACTTTTCCCCACTTTGGGACTTTTTTACACTTAGTAAACAGGAGGATAGCATTGCAATATGCTCCATTTGCCATTTTAGTGTTCATCGAGGTAAGCTTGGTTCACATTGTGAAACTGGAGGCCAGGCGACCCATATGAAAAAAAAAACATGCAATCCTGTGGGAGGAGCATCTTAAAAAGTTGCTGATTGTGTTTGCAGTGGAGAAGATGAGGAGAGCTGGGAATCATCATCTACAACTGGTCAGATCATGGTGTAAGGTGAGGAAGAAGTAGGTGACATCTCCACATAAAGCAGCCCTGTCCCTAGCAGTGCCCCAGAATCACTCAGCTCAGCATCCTCACAAAGGCAATGGAAGACTCTGAGTCAGATGGAGACCATACAGCATACAGTAACTGCACCACAACACACACTGAGTCTACCACCATCTACTTCTTGAAAATTGCCTGCGCCAGTGGCCACAGAAAAGAAGAAAATCCAGACTACCTTTATATGCATGTTTAGGCAGGAGGGGCCTATGACCACAACCATCCAGTGACACTTTTGACCATGGGAAGCTGGCAAAAATGTTAGCACTGGATGTCTTCCCTTTTTCTTTTGTGGAAGGAGTCGGATTCTTAGAACTTGTGGCGGCCATCTTCCCAAAATAGAAGGTTTCAAGTTTGACCTATTCTGCCAGAGTTGCTGTTCCTGTACTGCATCATGATGTGCTGCAATTGGCTGAACAAACTTTGCAGCAAACTGTTGTCCACACTATCCACCTGACGACAGACATGTGGACCAGTTGTCAGGTGACTGATTACTTGTGCATCACTGCACACTGCACCTCTTTTGAGTGGGTAAAGCAAAAGCTATCTACAGATCTTGGCCCTGAAGGAAGTTTTAAGAAAGCTTGGTGGCATGCATCAGTGGCCATGTTCACCATGGAGAAATCACATGCAGCTGCAAACATCTTGGATGAATGTAACAGCAAGATGTCTGAATGGCTGCGACTCAGAGCTCTCCGAATTGGATTTGTTGCCATGGACAATTGCAGTAACATAATCAAGGACATGGCATATGGTGGCTATTATATTTTGCAATGTCTATTTGAGCAGTGCAGAAAGATAAATTACATTGTCATTCAAAGAGGTGGGGATGCAATTTGGAAAAGCTATGGCGATGGATGCAGACAAATGGAGCCTAGTCATAAGCCTGATCGAGATGCTGCTCCCTTTCAAGGTTTTCACATGGGAAGTTAGCAAGGAGGACAGCACAATGGGCCAAGCAATAACGTTGTTGCATCGACACAGTAGCAGCTAAAGAAGGTGTCTGAAAGGTTTTCACTCTGTGTGTGAATGAAAACCAAGAAGCGCATGCCTTGGTTGAGAGCCTAAGCTATCACTTGACTTGGAATGCAAGGCTACAAAAATGTCATTATCTCATCCAAAGAGTACATCGGTGCCACCCTACTTGATCCACACTACAAAAAAAATCTTGACACTTTCCTTCCTTTTTCTGAAGTGGATGTTTCAAAATACAAGATGTTGATTGTTGAAAAAGACAGAAAACTGGAAAAGAAATGGCTGGAACTTAGAGTCCCACTACACAGTTCTGGGATGCCACCTTCAACTTCCAGAGAGGGCAGCCTTGTCTCACAGCAGCTAACACAATCAACAATAACATTGGCAACAACAGCATCAGAAGAATCAGACCCAACCTCTGTATTGGCTTGGTTTCAAGTAGCAGGTTTTAAGTCTAGTGCAGAGGCGAAGGCAAAAGTGGTCGAGCAAGTGATAGCACCAATGACACTTCAAATAATGATCCAGGAGTATTTGGATGACCCAAAAGAGGTGTATGTGGATCAAAAACCATTGGTGTATTGGTGTGGGAAGGTGTGCAATGGTCACAGCTCAACATGCTGGCAATAAAGTATGTAGCTTGTCTTGTAGCCAGAATGTCTGCTGAACGTGTGCTCAGTGCAGCCGGCACAGGTGTTACAGTGATAAGGACCAGTCTCTTGCCTCAAAACATGGAGAGATTAACAATGATCAAAAAGAACCAGCAATTTATATCACCTGCTCACACCATTACTGAAACACCACAGAAGGATGAAGAGGATGACTTGTCAGAATCAAGTGTGTTTGCTGTCCAACTTCTGGGTGAACCACCTGAGTTTGAGGACAAACTCTTCTTCTGGGACTGAGTATGACAGTGCCACCATACAATAATTAATTATTTCTTGTTGAACTTCTTTCTTTATTTGCAAATATAGCTAGTCAGCATTAGGTTTGTGTCAAATTTATGCTGCCCCACTATTTTGTATTCACATATATGGCCAAATTGGTTTTAGATCTGCGTGCAGGGAAGAAGACCCCACATTCCCTTCAGGGTATTAGAGACAATGCCTGTCTCCCTCACATGCCACTGCCTAACCTTTTTTTTACATCACGTAGTAGGGCTGCCCCAGAAGTTCATTGGCTAAAAGATTGCTAGTGCCAATTGCAAATTCCCATGTGTTACTACCATTAAAGAGTTGGTACTAATATGTATTTACCACTGTGCCTGGATTGGAAGAAATATTTACTAACTGTTCCACCAATCAGTGATGATATTGAGTGAGTGTGAGTGATTATTGATGTATGTTGTGACAGACAGTGAGGGAAGGTGTTCAACACATGTGCAACTTGACTTCAATGATTTGCAATGTTTGGGGAGTGATGGGTGATAATTTTTCCTGAAGGTAATTGGCCTTTCATACTTAGCTAAATTTACCTGCAGGGTCCACTCTTTCTTTCTGGTTCTTCAGAGATCAAACCAGTCATGTTAGTTAACACACACAAATCTACACAAAATACTCCAACTCTGTTTCTCTGTTTGTTCTTCAACAGCAGTGTACTACACAGGTCTATCTCTCTCGTGTTGGGACTGGGATAGAGTTACTTGGAATCAGGAGGAGGAGAATGGAGGGACTCAGGGCTGGAGTACCTGAACAGCTATAAGAAGAAAGTTATTGACTACAAAAAGTAACCATAATGATGATGAGGACTCTGAGGCCTAGTACTCACTTAGCTCTGTAGACTGGAGTGAGGTGTGTTGATTTGAGAAATGCTGCTGAGTGCATGTTTGCTGCATTTCTGGCTCAAACCTGATACTCCTTTTTATGTTCTTGCTCTGCCTCTGAGTCTTCTTGATACACTCCCGACTCCTCATGAAGCTTATCTTGTTTCCTTCTGTCCTTCTCCTTTACTCCTTAATACAGTTACTATTTTTCAATAAACAGGCCTTTTCCTAGTTCCCTCTTGCACAAACAAAACTTGATAAAAGCTCAACACTCCAGCTTACCTACAGGACAGGTTCAGACAGGCACCTGAGAGTGATGGACGTTCCGAGAAGAATGCAGATGCACTAAGCCAATTTGGCAATCGTTTTTCTTTTAACAATCATCATTTTTACAACTGGGTGGGTTAACTTCAATCCTCCATAATTTGTATTTTTCAAACCTAGAAGACATAACATTTAGAGATATACTATCTTGGATCTCTCAGGGGATGAAGGACTGTTTGCAATCCATTTAACTGAATTGTGTCAGACTCATTCCTTCACTTCATTCCACAACAGATTGATGATGGTGTGTTGCTCAGTGCCCCAATACATATTGTTATTTTTTCTTATGTGTAGTATTTGTCTTTGTCACTTCTATCTCCAAATCCCCTTTCCCATCCATTCATTGAACTCTTAACTCTCTTCTCCCAGGTTACGTGATTTTCACAAAGATGTGACAAAATTTTACCCCATAATGTTGCTGGGTGGATGTGGTGAAAGCAACACTAAGTCACTGCATGATCTTCTATTACCTAAGCAGTAGCCCATACCAGCCCTATGTATCCACCCATGCATCATTCATCAAGATCATCATTCAGACCTTGTGTTGTGTGTTGTGTAAATACTCTACCTGGTCCACACCATTCCAGACTATGAGCCCACTTCTCCTGACTTGAGAATTTAATTTCCTAGGTTTAGTTTTCAATAAAAACTAGCTCGACATTGCTCAGAAGAAGTTGATATCACTAGTTTTTATTATCATATCAAGTTTTTTGTTGTTGTGTGTCATCAATCATATTGTCATTGCGGTAGTCTGGTCTCAGTTGTTCTAAAGTTATGATACAAATATAACCCACTAACTTTCTGTTTTCTTTCAATTCAGTTGACACTGATGGATAAGCCTTTGATTAATCCTACAGTTGGACTTTGCATAGGTGGGAATGGCACCTTGTGTCTTCCCTGTTACGTTAGATAGCTACTAATAGTACCAGCATCATAGGATACCACCTTGGGAAAACCCCGCAGTAAGAAGACTGAGGTAGCATCCATCTCTTCTTCTAATCAGGTGAGAGAACTATGGATTGAAGAAAACTCGTTTAGTTAGCAATTAACTTGTACTGAAGATGATGGATGTCTGTATCTAGGTTTTTATGGGCAAACTATTCAGGGTGCACAGGGTGCTCTGGTCCACTGGTGGAGCTAATGGTGTTTTTAGCGCTGCAGCTCAGTACAAGCTGTGCCGAGGAGGACTTGTTGGAGAGGAGGACCCCCTGGGAAGACCCAGGTAAGCTCTCTTCTCTTTTTCTGTTGTTGTTTGTACACATTGGTGCACAAACAAGGACTGAAATGGCAGCTTCTGCTGCCTACAGCCCTGGCCTGAATGCTGGGCTGTAGGCAGTGAAAGTTTCCATTTGAGTCAGTGCACATGGGGCAGGCCGGTACACAACAGGCCTGGCAGGCCTGGTTCATTATGAGATTTTGTCTGCTGAGTTGCAATGAAGGTGTGGAATATTTCTTCAATCCAGGAGGTCCAATGGTGATTTGGTGAGGTATTGGTCAGCAAATGCAATGGGACTTTCCTCATTCTACTTTTTAGCCATGCTGCACTGTCATCGGAAGTGCTAGTATGTTATGCTGTATAAAGGAATACTACATACACACAACAAGGGGTAGCCACCATGACAATGGCCACTCACTCATTTTATGTTTATGTATGAGCAAAGAAAAGAAAACCTTCACAAACAAGGGTAGATAGCTGACTTGGGTATGCAATGTTCTCTGTAGAGTATCTGTCCTAAACATTTGTCATCTTAGTCTTGCAGTACTAGTCCACATGGTAATAAAGGGAAGAAGAGAAAGCTAAGTTTTGTAATAAAGTAAAAGAAAGCTACGTACTATGGACAGGAGGGAGTCAGGAACAGAATCATGAAAAATAGAAAAATGCAGGGATAACAAGAATTTAGCAAAGCTTACCTAGAATGAAAATAAATACAAAAAAGGGAGAGAGGCCACACTGGTGGTGGTACTGGCACCTTTGTCTTTTCAGAACCACCTGAGTTCATGCCCTCATCTTCCCCTAGGGAGGTGAGGTAAGAAAGAAGATAAAATAAATAGATTAAAGGCACACTCTCAAAATATATTTTGACAGGCAAAGACAAATACAGTACATTGTACTTTTGTAAATCAAATCACCTATAGCGGTAGTACCCAACCTTTTGGATTCTGTGGACCCCCACTTTATCATTACTTGAACCCAGGGACCCCCACTGAATCATTTTAGGAATCTGGGGACCCCCCCACTCCTCATTACTGGAAACCAGGGACCCCAGCCTAAACATTGTCGATGATTTGAAACGCAAAACAATACACCAAGAATACAGAAACAGGCATTCATCAATCACATACATAAATTATAATTATAACATATTTTATTTAATTTGAAACAAATATAAATAAAAAAATATATATTTATATTTTAATAGCAATGCTGGAGCTTTGCTAAGTTTAATTGAAGCCACACATCGTTCGTACTATATTCTGTTTAATGAATCTGCACTGGTCCAATGAATCAATCTGAGGATACTAATTTCTATTTTAGCCTTAAATTTCAAATTCTTTGACATTTACAGTACATTATAAAATGTTCTGGTGTACAATCAGCCACTTTATTTATATCTACTTTATTAGTCTGTTAATATTATTTAGTTTTCTAAGCAGTCATTGGCCCCCTGAGGAGGCTTTACAGACCCCCAGGGGTCCCCGGACCACAGGTTGGAAACCACTGACCTATAGTACTAGTATCATCTTCAGGTGACCCATTAATTTCCTACTTGTACACCAACTCCAAGTTTCCTAAACCTTAACTATATTTGCAAATACCTACCACTGCTAATGCATTCATTTTGCAATGAATGATCTTTGCTTCTCAACCACCTTTGATGGGCCAACTCAGTCTCCCTTTTTTTTCAATGCATAGATGCATACTATGATACTACACATCACTGGGAAATTGTGATGGGAGGGACTGCATAAGCTAAATAAAGAAAGGAACAGAGAGGAAGCCCAAACGTGCACCACTGAGTACAATTAGGAAGCGCTGACTGAGCACCTGCCTAGCTCAAACGAGATCACATAATATTCATCATAACGCAAACTTAACTTACCTCTGAGAGTCAGCATTACTACTGGAAAAATAAAAATTGCATTGTGGAACATATACAACAATTATGTAACTATTGCTAACTAAGCCCCAATAGCTCGATGCCCAGCAGGTTGATAAGGTCCGGCTCACAGTCCAGTATGTCAGCCCAACAGTGAGTCAACTGCTGTGGGGTGCGCTGAACCCAAGTGTGCCGAAGCACACACTGGCGCACCCTTCCCCACAGGTCAATGCTCCCTAAGGGCGTAACCTCTCCCAGGCATGCCCCCTGCTGCCAACCTGGAGGGAGGTGGTGCTGCACAAAGACCACAAATGCTGCCACCTCTGCCTCTGTAAAAATGGGTCGGGACTGCACCCCTTGTGGGCGCTGACGTCTGCAAGGTTAGTGGCTAGCAGCCACACCGGCAACCCCACTCCCTCTGCCACCCTGCTCTGCCATGGTACTGGGTGGAAAAAAGAAAGGGGTAGAATTAGAAGAAGGGAAGGAAGAAAAAAAATAAAGAAGTAAAGGAAAAAGAATAACAACAATAAAGTATTAAAAAAAGCAGCAAAAAAAAACAAAAAATGACAGAAACATAAAATAAACAAACACAAAGACACACACTGATGATATAAAGGAAAATGAGGGGTAGATAATTTAGAAAAATCTGGGGTTGAAAAGATTAAGGGTTGATTAAAGTTAGATGCAGCACAACCCTCAGAGTGACAGAGAAAACAAAATGGCACACACATGCAAACCACATGGTGCCGTTCTCATGATATTTTCAGTGTGAGAACATGCATTGTGCTCCTGAATGCGAAAAAAGCAGTGCAAATGGGTGCATCGACCAATTCTCGCATAGTTTTTTAACCACTCTGCTGAATTCCATATAGGGGAACTTTACAAGCACCGCCCATCACTAATCCCAACCTGCAAGTGATGACCCCAAGTCTTGGACCTTTGGGCGGTGTCCTCAAAACTGCAAGAAACAGGGCTTAGAAAAATATCTGCTTGGAGAACCGATGGAGACTGGGATTGCCATTGAAGCTTCAGCCAATGCTGTCAAATCACTAGCCTTCCTCAAATTGCTGGTTTGCCCTGCTGAAGGTGATCTGAATTCCTCAAAATTTTCTGAGTCCAAACATTGAGGGCTTCACCGGGACTGAAATAAGGCAGCATCTGAACAATGCTGAGGCCTTCCTTGGTGGGAACTTCAGACTTCACCCCCGAAGAGCTTTCCTGACTTCATTGATGACTGCACCAGGTTCTTGCTCTTAAGCAACCTGCTGTCTTCAAGCCCCACTCCAGATCCAGCTGGCAGCCTGCCACTGACTCATCATCAGCCACTTCAGCTTCCACCATGACAAGCCTAATCTCTGTATCCGACCGACAATTCCCTGAAGTCGGCCTTAACTTTTGACTTTGACCTAGTCTAGCATGACCAGATAACAACAGGTGTCGCTTTTTTGCTTTTATCGCTGGTTCTACCGATTCAATTTTAGTTTGTTTTGTGGGTGTTATTTCATTTATCAAAATTAATTGTATTTTTCTATATTTGCTTGGCATATTTCTTGTGTTGTGCTTTTACTTTATAACTGTTAGACCTGACGGACTTAGGGTGGTCCCCTGCCAAACCTTTTGACTTCCTCCTCCACTTTTCTGACCTTCTTTTTGCTTTGTGGAAGTCCACAGAGATCCTGAAAAACTCTGCCAAATTCTGTTGAGTTCTGTGAGAGGAGAAAGTCACCAGCTTCTGCCACTGTCAAACAATGCACCCAATGATACATAGACAGGGAGACATGGTTATAAGACAGGTACCTCATGAAACGGGTGGTAGTAACATCCAAAGCTCTGTGATGCAAGAAAAATGATAGAACTTCAGGGAAAAAACTGGCCTCTACAAAAATGTATTTAATAAAAGTTGGAGACCAAAAAACATCACAGTTTGCAATACTATTTTCTCGCTAGGCATTACAAACATGCCTTTTCACTCCAATACCCTAGTGTTGTGGCCAATGGGTTTAGCTGAATGGAGTAATACTGTTTTAAAATTTTAGCAACAATGTTCTTTAATCCATTTGGAGGTACCAAGAGGTCATCTACTGGACAGTGCTGTGCTATAGAAAGAAAACCCTCAAACTGCTGACTACATACAACAAGCAACATTCAACATTCAAAAGCTTTAGGTGGAGTAACATGCAATCTCGCTTTGGGCAATTGCTTTACCAACACTAAAACATATGTCCGTATAAAAAAACAAAGACCTGAGCTACAACGTGTAAATATTTTCACTAAGGACCCAAACAATACAGTAAATGAATGCCTAATTTTTAGCTGGGTGATGGTAGGAACAATGCAGACACACACTTGGCTGTAAGTACCTCCGGACACGTCAGTGATAAAGATCATAGAAAGCGAGTATTCCCTCACAGCAGATACTGTAGGGTCACAAAAGCCTTAGTGACCTTGCTTTGCTTACCTGCCCCAGTTTCCCCAATGACCACTTCCTTTTCCCAGTGTTCTGTTCACTCTCCTATCTCGTCCTCATCTCTACTTCTCTGTTCTTCTCCAAAGAAAGGAAAAAGCAGCAGCACCGGACGTGTGCCACTGGCTAGCCAACCAATTGGGGCCGACCTCATTGTGAGGCCACAACCATCCGCGTTTCCCCATGGGACCTTGGAAGATGGAGTTCAAGCATTTCACAGATCAGGAGTGGATGTATTGTGAAGAAGGCAACTCCTCTGCTTTTCTACAGCACTGTTGTCGGGACCGCTGATCTGTGTTTTGCTTGTGTGTTTGATACTCATAAAATTCAGCAGCTGATTTGATAGACAGGCCAGGGATGCAGATTTGTTTCAGTTCTCCAGTCATAGCTACAGTGATTTAGAAGTGTGTCTCACATCGATGGTAAACTCCACCAAGCTGAGGATGGCAATGCTTTTGCAGAGTTTACCACACACCCTTACCTTTACCATGCCTCAGGCCTGCCATTGAATAGTCTGTGGATGCAGTTTTACACTGCCATGCCGACCTGGCAAAGTAACCCTTTTGCCAGACCCAACTCTTCCCTTTTTATACTTATACCACCCCAAACGTAGGCCCTAGGCAATCCAGAGGGAGTGTGTGGTTGCATTTAAAAGGCAGGAAGTGGAAAACTACTAAAGTCATTTTTACAAATCTGCAATGCCTGGGTTAACATTGGGATTACTATAATACATTTTATAAGTGTAAGTCTTAATCTGGAAGAGATACATTTTTCAAGTTTAGTTTCTCTGGAATCAGGACAGAAAATCACAACTTAATGTGAAATCGGATTTCAACTTGAAATTCTGAAAATGCCACTATTAAAAAGTTGCCATTTTGCCTGTCTCCGACTATGTCTGGGGTGAGGGGACAGCTGGGCTTTATGTATTTGCTCCTAGACAGCCACAAATAATGGGAGCTTAGGTGTGACCTGATGGGTCATTTACATCCTGTGGGGCATACTGGGCAAAGTTGGAGGTTTGCAGGGCAATGTGGGTAAATAAAACCTAATGGCATCCACTCAAGTCACACCATCTTGGATTCCCTTAGGTCTCCAGTTTTTAAAAATATACAGGTTAGCTTGGTTTCCCTAGGTGCCGGCTGAGCCAGAGTCCAAAATCTCGAGCTACCCACATCGGAAAAAGAGGGTTAGATTTTGTTGGAAAAATGTACTATGTCCATGTGGCATTTTGGGCCGTTTCCTGTTGTGGGCACTAGGCCTGCTCACACAAGTGACATACCATTTTTATCGAGAGACTTGTAGAAATGCTGGGTAGAAGGAGGGCGTGGCTCCCTACAGATTACAGAACTCTCCATCACAGAAATCTGTGGAAAATGTGCTCTTTAGTGAAGATTTGAGGTTTGCAAGGGATTCTGGGTAAATGAATGTGGTTAGAGCCTGGTTATCCACATTGTCTGTGATTGTCTGCCAGTCTCCATTCCAGTTTTTAAAAAATCACAGGGTGGCTAGGTTTCCCTAGGTGCCGGATGAGCTATGATCCAAAGGCTAGGGCTACCCACATTGGAAAAGGAGTGTCAGTTTCCATTGAAAAAATGTGATGGTTACATGTTGCATTTTAGGTGTCATGGGCACCAGGTCTACCCATACAAATGACATACCATTTTTATCAAAAGACCAGTAGGAGCATAGACTAGTAGAACGTTTGTTATTAACAATTGGATTTCACTGGATTTTTGCCTTAGAGATATAATCCAGGGTAGAAGATGACATTTTGAAAAATACCTTCCAAATGATATGCTGGTGCACATGCCTACAAATTCAGAGGTGTTGAAATAATCACTGCTCCTAAACTCTCTGTTTACTGCCCATTTCAGAAATACAGTATACAGTTTCCTTGATACCTATATGTCACTCTGCCTATTTTGCTACAAGAATGTGTCTATACACAGTACTTAATGAAAAGCCTATGTGTGCTGGAGCTCAGTTGTTTGCTCTGGGTAACTTGGGTTCTTGGAGAATTTACAAACCCCTATGTATCCTCACAACTAGAAGCAGACATGATGGTATATTGCTTTGTCAATCGGCTATTGTGACAGAAGTTACAGATGAAAATGTTGTCACAAATGCCTGTTTTTCTATTTATTTTCCACTTTTCTTTATTTCAAAAGTTATTTTTCTTGAGAAAACCTTAAAAGATATACACATGTGACCCCTTGCTGAATTTAGAATTGTATCTACTTTTCAGAAGTCCACAGCTTTTCTGGATCACTAATGGGTTTCACACTGGTTTCCACCACAAACTGGAAGTAGGTTGAGAGCACTAAAAATAAGAAAGATAGGCAACCACTTAGAAAAAAGCCAAAACTGTGGTACGAAATTATGTTTTTAGATTCAGCTCAAACTGCAAGTTCCTCAAGGCTTGGAAGATTGTGACTTTAGTAAGGCAAACTTTTTGTGTGTGCCATTTTTAGGGAAGAAACCAGACACTTTTATCTGGATCACTTTTTCAATATTTGTTTTAAAAAACTCAAAATTCTGCTACTTTTTGGCTATTGTCTTGGTCCCAAGTAGGGGAATCCACACACCCTGGATATCTTTAGAATCCTTACTATGCTTGAAAAATAGGACACAAATTTGGCATGGATAGCTTATGTGGAGAAACGATTATGGAGCCCTAAACAGAATATCCCAAATAGCCTTGAAAGGGGCTCAGCAATGGGGGAAAAGACCTAGCTGCCAAAGTGTTAATGTAAGAGACTGCGACATTACCATTGACAGAAGGCAAAGCCCACGATATTTCCTTACACAGACAGTAAGAAAAATCCTAATATTACCTTGTGTGATATCGCAAGCATGTTAGTCTACAGAGTGAGGATCACGCTCTATGCCAAGACCTTACATCCATACAAAGCCAGTTTTCAAGTCACTCAGATAGGATATGGGGAGGAGCTAAACCTATGTGTGCTCAACTATTGAAACCAGCTACTCTGAAAGTTTCACGTGCCGAGTCAGCAGATCAGTCCACCCCTACACAAATCTAAGTAGTAATCCCTACTCCCATCCCTCTTGCACTGCCAGAGTGATTCTATGGAGATAGCACAAAGTATGGCATATTTATGAATCTATGCCACTTACATTTGATGTCAAAACCTGCAACTCTTTCAGATGACACAGCTCGCATCGCCTCTATCTTGTCGTATGTGGAAGGGGATGCAGCTTTGTATTCAATTGACAGAGATTACCCGCTTTTATATGACTTTCGAGAGTTGAAGGCAACCAGGCACAGACTGTTTGCAGGACATGCATTCATGTAAACTGAGGACAACCAACTCTTAAGTTTCAAATAAGGAATATCAGACCTCTTGCGTTACATATCCTCATTTAACAGGTTGGTAGTTGAAACAGGTTGGCTGGAGAATAAAAGAGTATTCAGGATTGCGAGATGCATAAAAAGACCTTGTCTCTCAAATTGTGTACCACCAGAAGATTCTGGGGAGTGTATTGATTTAGTGATCAGGTTAAATCACCGAAAGAAAAATATCAAGAAAGAAAGTCAGAAACAGGGAAGCATTCACTTGAGTCCTGAATGATAGTACTCCCGGATAAATCCTGAACTGATACAGGTGGTCATTACAACCTCGGTGGTCTTTTTAGAAGACCGCTGAGGGACCGCCGTGCTGAAGACCTCCAGTGCAGGCGGTTTTCCGCTCAGCGCATTATGACCGCTGGCAGCCCTCCGTCCTTTTCCGGACAGAGAGCCGCCAGCAGCCATTCTGGCGGTCGGGGGATAAGTGGAGGTTGCTCCACCTCCACTGCCCCGTCAACAGAACACCGCCCACCAAATCACGTTCTGTGATTCGGCGTGGCGGTGTTCTGTTAACGGGGTGCTGGCGGCGGAGCTGCCCCCATGGATCCCGTCCCCTCCCGGAGGATCAACGGACCAGGTAAGTTGATCGTCCGTTAGGGGAGGGGGTGAGAGGGTGTTGTGTGCGTGCATGGGGGTGTGCATGTGTGTATGTAAAGGGGGTGTGTGAGTGCGTGTATGCATGCGGGGATGTTGTGTGTTTGGAAATGAGTGCGTGTCTGTCTGTATGTATGTCTGTATGGATGTGTGCGTGTATGTCTGAATGTGGGTGTGTGCATATGACTGTGTGCGTGGCTGACTGTATGTTGGTGTGTGTGCGGGTATGTGTGTTGGGGGTGCCTGCGTGCATGTCGAGTGTGAATGTGTAATGTAATGTTGGGGGTCGGGGTGGGGAGGGGGATCCTGCCACCTTTGGGGGTGGCAGGGGTGGTGGGGGGTGTAGCGGAAGGACTCGGGGTGGGGGGTGGGGAGACCCCTATCAGTGCCAGGGAAGGAATTCCCTGGCACTGACAGTGCTCACCGCCATGGATTTCATGGTGGTCAGCCGGGTCATGATACCGCCGGCCAGGTCTCCAGCCCAGGGCAGTCGGATCGGAGAAGTGGAGGATGACCATGGCGGTAACCGCCATGGTCATAATTCCAAAATTTTACCGCCAGCCTGTTGGCGGTAAGACCGCCGCTTCTCCACCAACCGCCAGGGTTGTAATGAGGGCTACAGTGTCCAAAACCCTGGATTCTTCTGAACCTATGCACATAAGAGGGATTAGAGGACCCTGGACCAAAGAGGAAAAAGAGAAATGCAGAAAATTTAACCAATGAATTCATTGCTGCAAGACTGGTCCTTTTGTGAAAGACTTGTGGGAAAACTGGGCTGATTGCAGAAGACCCATTAATTTTTTCTTCCATTTTTCACTTGTGCTGGTGTCTTCCTGACTCTGATGGTGCCCTGGGCATTGCTAAATAGTCCCAGGGCCTGTGCTCTTATTAAAATTAGTATTCAAATTAAGCTGGTTATAATTGGCTCAGCCAGCCTTCCTATACGTTCCTAGAATATGGTATTACATGTAGGTTTAAGGACCCCAGCATAGATACTACCCCCATAGGAGTACTGCTGAGGTGCTCAGTTTCATTTTAAAGGCAGGCCTGCCTTGCTGGCTGCTTTTAAATTAAAGTTATATTTAAATTCGACTTTGGAAAGAAAAGTACTTACAAAGTCTTAAACATCCTTATTTTTACATCTAAGTCACCCCTAAGGTGTGCCCTAGGTGTCCGACGGTTGGGTGCAATATAACTATAAGCAGGGACTTCATGAAAGAGGTAAAAAAATAGCAACATTGGTTTTCCCCATTGTAGTGAATTGGCTCCGTAGGCTAAAATGGCCATTTGTAATTAATAAAGTCTCAAAAGGCGCCAGGTATTTCAAGTGTGGTATCAAACTTATTGTTATAATATATCCAACAACTTGTCCTTGCTGAATTTAATATAACTTGCACCTAGAAAGAATTTTAGAAGTCTTCTTAAAAGTTACCAGTTTTAGCTTTGTAGTGCTCTTCTCCGATTGGCCAGCCTCTGGCACCCTAGCCAGGCTGCCTTGATGAGGTGTGAAGTGGCCTGGGCTGAACACAAAGGAAGTACCTGGGGGAGGAGATCTGCCTCAGCAGATGGTAAAACAGGATGGGGGAGAGTAGACAAACTGGACTTCAAAGGAAGGACATTTCGGGCAGCTCTGGACCTTACCATATCCTGCAAACCCAGACATCCTGGTGTCCCTCAATTAGATTCGGAGAGGGCTGAAGAAGGTGTGTGTTAAGGGAATTCAGCCACACCAGTGGGTGGGATCAGCTAGACCTAACCTCCAAGATTGAATCATTGCCATTTTGGATTTTTGGGGAATGTTACTACCTGGGATTGATTTTTGCCACACTTCCCAGGACATTGTCATCCAACAGGGTGGAGGCCTGCACATGATTGGTCAAGAGGCCCCCATGCTTTCTACCCCAGGAGCAAGGATAAATATGGCAGAGCTGCACCCATACCTCAGATCCCTACAAGGAACACAACAAAGAAGAAGAAGGACATCCCTGCTGGACCCCTGACCTGCACCTGGACACTGCACTCTAAGGGACTGCTCCAGCTTCACACTCGGGCTTCCACTAAAACGACTTTGCCTGACTTCAACTGCTTCAAGAAGAGATTCACTGCAAGCTACGGGTACAAAAGAGCTGCCCAGAGTCCCTTTCATCAAGTCCTGCAATGTCCAGTGGTCATTTGAGGATTCTGACGAGGTGCATTCTTGGAAGAATAAATCCAGAGTTTCCTCAGATTTGCAAAGTTCTACCGCTGATCATTGCCCCAATCGCAGGCTTGTTCTAAAAAAGAGTGCCATTCTTGTGGGATGCCCAAGCCAAGGGGGCTTTTATGACCCTAAAACATATATTTACCACAGCCTCAATTCTGGCACACTCCAATCCCAAAGGCCCATATGTGGTAGAGGCTGATGCATCTCAGTTTGCCTTAGGAGCCATTTTGTCTGAAAGAAACAGAGATACTGGGGGGTTACACCCCATTGCTTTTTACTCCCGTAAACTCTTTACAAGTGGAGTGTAATACTCCATTATGATTAAAGAGTCACTGACAATAAAAGCTCCATTTGAATAATTATGCCAGTACCTGCTGGGGGCAACATATCCAGTAGAAATTTACACAAATCATAGAAATGTACAATTCCTCTGTTCCATTCGAGCCCTGATTCCTTGACAGCTGCAGTAGACTCAGCATTTTAATAATTACAATTTCGTGATTATCTACCACCAAGGAAAAGACAACACCAAAGCAGATGCCTTGTCCCATTTAGGAAAAACAGAAGTATTTGCACATCAGCAAGCACCACCACCCATTTTAACCTCAAACTGTTTTCAAGGTGAGGTAACATCCACAGATTTTCTAGAAGAACTGGTCTCATGTATTGAAGATAAACCCAAAGTATAATGGGTTCAGGGACTCAAAGGTTTCACATACCAGGATGGTTTACTTATTCATGAGCATTGCTTCTATTTACCTAATACTGATTTGCAACAACAGACATTACAATTGTGCCATGATTCTATTTTAGCTGGCCACCATGGGTCTCCTAAGACAATGGCCTTGCTAAAAAGACACTTTTGGTGGCCATCCATGCATACAGATCACTATAATGTGTTGAAGCATGTCAAATATGTGCCCAGAGTAAAAGTAGTCATCAGCCTCCTGTGGGATTATTACGTCCCATTCTGGTACTCCCTAGTCCATCTCTTACCATATCCACGGACTTCATAGTGGAATTACTGAAAAATAAGTCAGGAAATATGACAATATTAACAGTCATCAATCATTTGTTGAAAATGGCACATTTAGCACCCCTGAAATACCCAACCTCTACAGAAGTGGGTAACCTTTTCATGACTAACATGGTCTGGAAATCCTCTGTAACTCAGACATAAGTGAGGTCTTTCCTTGGCCTCACATTGTACTATAGGAGATTTATCAAGGGATATGGCACCATTGTGGACCCATTATCAGAGCTGACTTTGAAAAAGCAGCCCAGATTGGTGATCTGAACAGAGCCTTGCTAGAAAGCATGTGATACCCTCAAGGTGGCAGGCGTACAGCACCTGTAATCAAGGCTCCTGACTACTCCAATGAATTCTTCATGCAGATGGATGCTTCAGAGCATGGTGTAGGGACAGTCTTAGCACAATTGAATAAAGAGGGCCTGAACCAACCAGTAGCCTTCATTAGCCGGTGACTACTTCCATTTAAACAGAGGTGAAATGTGAATGAGAGAAAAGCTTTTGGTGTGGTCTGGGCACTGAAGTAGCTGAGACCATACTCACATCCGGTTTCATACAGACCACAGGCACCTCAGATGGTTCGTTCAGATGAGGAGTGAGAATCCTTAACTGTTGAAGTGGTTCATCTCCCTACAGGGAATGCACTTTACAGTGGAGCACTGCCCGAAATCTGACCACACCAATGCTGATGATCTCTCCAGGTTCTTCTACCTTAGTGAAGAAAACTTCAGAGTGGGGACACATGTTAGACCTGAAAGATTCAGGGTAGTTTCCCCCCATCATTTTGCCTACCTTATCCACTTTTCTGAACTGCTTTTTCTGGCTTTAGGACTCTGTGCAGTTTACCACTGCTCACCAATGCTTGTGCTCCCTCCCCTCAACGTGGTAATATTGGCATATCCCCATTTGAAATATTTAGTTTACTTATAAGTCTGTAGTAAATTGCACCACATGTGCCCAGTGCCTGTAATAAATACTACTTGTGTGTTGGCAACACTGATTGTGCTACCCAAGAAAGTAGCCCTTTAACCATGTCTCAGGCCTACCATTGCAAAGCCAGTGTATGCTGTTTTACACTGCCATGTTGGTAAACTAACCCTTTTGCCAGACCCAAACCTGGCAGCGAGTCAGCAGATCAGTCCACCCCTACACAAATCTAAGTAGTAATCCCTACTCCCATCCCTCTTGCACTGCCAGAGTGATTCTATGGAGATAGCACAAAGTATGGCATATTTATGAATCTATGCCACTTACATTTGATGTCAAAACCTGCAACTCTTTCAGATGACACAGCTCGCATCGCCTCTATCTTGTCGTATGTGGAAGGGGATGCAGCTTTGTATTCAATTGACAGCGATTACCCGCTTTTATATGACTTTCGAGAGTTGAAGGCAACCAGGCACAGACTGTTTGCAGGACATGCATTCATGTAAACTGAGGACAACCAACTCTTAAGTTTCAAATAAGGAATATCAGACCTCTTGCGTTACATATCCTCATTTAACAGGTTGGTAGTTGAAACAGGTTGGCTGGAGAATAAAAGAGTATTCAGGATTGCGAGATGCATAAAAAGACCTTGTCTCTCAAATTGTGTACCACCAGAAGATTCTGGGGAGTGTATTGATTTAGTGATCAGGTTAAATCACCGAAAGAAAAATATCAAGAAAGAAAGTCAGAAACACGGAAGCATTCACTTGAGTCCTGAATGATAGTACTCCCGGATAAATCCTGAACTGATACAGGTGGTCATTACAACCTCGGTGGTCTTTTTAGAAGACCGCTGAGGGACCGCCGTGCTGAAGACCTCCAGTGCAGGCGGTTTTCCGCTCAGCGCATTATGACCGCTGACAGCCCTCCGTCCTTTTCCGGACAGAGAGCCGCCAGCAGCCATTCTGGCGGTCGGGGGATAAGTGGAGGTTGCTCCACCTCCACTGCCCCGTCAACAGAACACCGCCCACCAAATCACGTTCTGTGATTCGGCGTGGCGGTGTTCTGTTAACGGGGTGCTGGCGGCGGAGCTGCCCCCATGGATCCCGTCCCCTCCCGGAGGATCAACGGACCAGGTAAGTTGATCGTCCGTTAGGGGAGGGGGTGAGGGGGTGTTGTGTGCGTGCATGGGGGTGTGCATGTGTGTATGTAAAGGGGGTGTGTGAGTGCGTGTATGCATGCGGGGATGTTGTGTGTTTGGAAATGAGTGCGTGTCTGTCTGTATGTATGTCTGTATGGATGTGTGCGTGTATGTCTGAATGTGGGTGTGTGCGTATGACTGTGTGCGTGGCTGACTGTATGTTGGTGTGTGTGCGGGTATGTGTGTTGGGGGTGCCTGCGTGCATGTCGAGTGTGAATGTGTAATGTAATGTTGGGGGTCGGGGTGGGGAGGGGGATCCTGCCACCTTTGGGGGTGGCAGGGGTGGTGGGGGGTGTAGCGGAAGGACTCGGGGTGGGGGGTGGGGAGACCCCTATCAGTGCCAGGGAAGGAATTCCCTGGCACTGACAGTGCTCACCGCCATGGATTTCATGGTGGTCAGCCGGGTCATGATACCGCCGGCCAGGTCTCCAGCCCAGGGCAGTCGGATCGGAGAAGTGGAGGATGACCATGGCGGTAACCGCCATGGTCATAATTCCAAAATTTTACCGCCAGCCTGTTGGCGGTAAGACCGCCGCTTCTCCACCAACCGCCAGGGTTGTAATGAGGGCTACAGTGTCCAAAACCCTGGATTCTTCTGAACCTATGCACATAAGAGGGATTAGAGGACCCTGGACCAAAGAGGAAAAAGAGAAATGCAGAAAATTTAACCAATGAATTCATTGCTGCAAGACTGGTCCTTTTGTGAAAGACTTGTGGGAAAACTGGGCTGATTGCAGAAGACCCATTAATTTTTTCTTCCATTTTTCACTTGTGCTGGTGTCTTCCTGACTCTGATGGTGCCCTGGGCATTGCTAAATAGTCCCAGGGCCTGTGCTCTTATTAAAATTAGTATTCAAATTAAGCTGGTTATAATTGGCTCAGCCAGCCTTCCTATACGTTCCTAGAATATGGTATTACATGTAGGTTTAAGGACCCCAGCATAGATACTACCCCCATAGGAGTACTGCTGAGGTGCTCAGTTTCATTTTAAAGGCAGGCCTGCCTTGCTGGCTGCTTTTAAATTAAAGTTATATTTAAATTCGACTTTGGAAAGAAAAGTACTTACAAAGTCTTAAACATCCTTATTTTTACATCTAAGTCACCCCTAAGGTGTGCCCTAGGTGTCCGACGGTTGGGTGCAATATAACTATAAGCAGGGACTTCATGAAAGAGGTAAAAAAATAGCAACATTGGTTTTCCCCATTGTAGTGAATTGGCTCCGTAGGCTAAAATGGCCATTTGTAATTAATAAAGTCTCAAAAGGCGCCAGGTATTTCAAGTGTGGTATCAAACTTATTGTTATAATATATCCAACAACTTGTCCTTGCTGAATTTAATATAACTTGCACCTAGAAAGAATTTTAGAAGTCTTCTTAAAAGTTACCAGTTTTAGCTTTGTAGTGCTCTTCTCCGATTGGCCAGCCTCTGGCACCCTAGCCAGGCTGCCTTGATGAGGTGTGAAGTGGCCTGGGCTGAACACAAAGGAAGTACCTGGGGGAGGAGATCTGCCTCAGCAGATGGTAAAACAGGATGGGGGAGAGTAGACAAACTGGACTTCAAAGGAAGGACATTTCGGGCAGCTCTGGACCTTACCATATCCTGCAAACCCAGACATCCTGGTGTCCCTCAATTAGATTCGGAGAGGGCTGAAGAAGGTGAGTGTTAAGGGAATTCAGCCACACCAGTGGGTGGGATCAGCTAGACCTAACCTCCAAGATTGAATCATTGCCATTTTGGATTTTTGGGGAATGTTACTACCTGGGATTGATTTTTGCCACACTTCCCAGGACATTGTCATCCAACAGGGTGGAGGCCTGCACATGATTGGTCAAGAGGCCCCCATGCTTTCTACCCCAGGAGCAAGGATAAATATGGCAGAGCTGCACCCATACCTCAGATCCCTACAAGGAACACAACAAAGAAGAAGAAGGACATCCCTGCTGGACCCCTGACCTGCACCTGGACACTGCACTCTAAGGGACTGCTCCAGCTTCACACTCGGGCTTCCACTAAAACGACTTTGCCTGACTTCAACTGCTTCAAGAAGAGATTCACTGCAAGCTACGGGTACAAAAGAGCTGCCCAGAGTCCCTTTCATCAAGTCCTGCAATGTCCAGTGGTCATTTGAGGATTCTGACGAGGTGCATTCTGGGAAGAATAAATCCAGAGTTTCCTCAGATTTGCAAAGTTCTACCGCTGATCATTGCCCCAATCGCAGGCTTGTTCTAAAAAAGAGTGCCATTCTTGTGGGATGCCCAAGCCAAGGGGGCTTTTATGACCCTAAAACATATATTTACCACAGCCTCAATTCTGGCACACTCCAATCCCAAAGGCCCATATGTGGTAGAGGCTGATGCATCTCAGTTTGCCTTAGGAGCCATTTTGTCTGAAAGAAACAGAGATACTGGGGGGTTACACCCCATTGCTTTTTACTCCCGTAAACTCTTTACAAGTGGAGTGTAATACTCCATTATGATTAAAGAGTCACTGACAATAAAAGCTCCATTTGAATAATTATGCCAGTACCTGCTGGGGGCAACATATCCAGTAGAAATTTACACAAATCATAGAAATGTACAATTCCTCTGTTCCATTCGAGCCCTGATTCCTTGACAGCTGCAGTAGACTCAGCATTTTAATAATTACAATTTCGTGATTATCTACCACCAAGGAAAAGACAACACCAAAGCAGATGCCTTGTCCCATTTAGGAAAAACAGAAGTATTTGCACATCAGCAAGCACCACCACCCATTTTAACCTCAAACTGTTTTCAAGGTGAGGTAACCTCCACAGATTTTCTAGAAGAACTGGTCTCATGTATTGAAGATAAACCCAAAGTATAATGGGTTCAGGGACTCAAAGGTTTCACATACCAGGATGGTTTACTTATTCATGAGCATTGCTTCTATTTACCAAATACTGATTTGCAACAACAGACATTACAATTGTGCCATGATTCTATTTTAGCTGGCCACCATGGGTCTCCTAAGACAATGGCCTTGCTAAAAAGACACTTTTGGTGGCCATCCATGCATACAGATCACTATAATGTGTTGAAGCATGTCAAATATGTGCCCAGAGTAAAAGTAGTCATCAGCCTCCTGTGGGATTATTACGTCCCATTCTGGTACTCCCTAGTCCATCTCTTACCATATCCACGGACTTCATAGTGGAATTACTGAAAAATAAGTCAGGAAATATGACAATATTAACAGTCATCAATCATTTGTTGAAAATGGCACATTTAGCACCCCTGAAATACCCAACCTCTACAGAAGTGGGTAACCTTTTCATGACTAACATGGTCTGGAAATCCTCTGTAACTCAGACATAAGTGAGGTCTTTCCTTGGCCTCACATTGTACTATAGGAGATTTATCAAGGGATATGGCACCATTGTGGACCCATTATCAGAGCTGACTTTGAAAAAGCAGCCCAGATTGGTGATCTGAACAGAGCCTTGCTAGAAAGCATGTGATACCCTCAAGGTGGCAGGCGTACAGCACCTGTAATCAAGGCTCCTGACTACTCCAATGAATTCTTCATGCAGATGGATGCTTCAGAGCATGGTGTAGGGACAGTCTTAGCACAATTGAATAAAGAGGGCCTGAACCAACCAGTAGCCTTCATTAGCCGGTGACTACTTCCATTTAAACAGAGGTGAAATGTGAATGAGAGAAAAGCTTTTGGTGTGGTCTGGGCACTGAAGTAGCTGAGACCATACTCACATCCGGTTTCATACAGACCACAGGCACCTCAGATGGTTCGTTCAGATGAGGAGTGAGAATCCTTAACTGTTGAAGTGGTTCATCTCCCTACAGGGAATGCACTTTACAGTGGAGCACTGCCCGAAATCTGACCACACCAATGCTGATGATCTCTCCAGGTTCTTCTACCTTAGTGAAGAAAACTTCAGAGTGGGGACACATGTTAGACCTGAAAGATTCAGGGTAGTTTCCCCCCATCATTTTGCCTACCTTATCCACTTTTCTGAACTGCTTTTTCTGGCTTTAGGACTCTGTGCAGTTTACCACTGCTCACCAATGCTTGTGCTCCCTCCCCTCAACGTGGTAATATTGGCATATCCCCATTTGAAATATTTAGTTTACTTATAAGTCTGTAGTAAATTGCACCACATGTGCCCAGTGCCTGTAATAAATACTACTTGTGTGTTGGCAACACTGATTGTGCTACCCAAGAAAGTAGCCCTTTAACCATGTCTCAGGCCTACCATTGCAAAGCCAGTGTATGCTGTTTTACACTGCCATGTTGGTAAACTAACCCTTTTGCCAGACCCAAACCTGGCAGCGAGTCAGCAGATCAGTCCACCCCTACACAAATCTAAGTAGTAATCCCTACTCCCATCCCTCTTGCACTGCCAGAGTGATTCTATGGAGATAGCACAAAGTATGGCATATTTATGAATCTATGCCACTTACATTTGATGTCAAAACCTGCAACTCTTTCAGATGACACAGCTCGCATCGCCTCTATCTTGTCGTATGTGGAAGGGGATGCAGCTTTGTATTCAATTGACAGAGATTACCCGCTTTTATATGACTTTCGAGAGTTGAAGGCAACCAGGCACAGACTGTTTGCAGGACATGCATTCATGTAAACTGAGGACAACCAACTCTTAAGTTTCAAATAAGGAATATCAGACCTCTTGCGTTACATATCCTCATTTAACAGGTTGGTAGTTGAAACAGGTTGGCTGGAGAATAAAAGAGTATTCAGGATTGCGAGATGCATAAAAAGACCTTGTCTCTCAAATTGTGTACCACCAGAAGATTCTGGGGAGTGTATTGATTTAGTGATCAGGTTAAATCACCGAAAGAAAAATATCAAGAAAGAAAGTCAGAAACACGGAAGCATTCACTTGAGTCCTGAATGATAGTACTCCCGGATAAATCCTGAACTGATACAGGTGGTCATTACAACCTCGGTGGTCTTTTTAGAAGACCGCTGAGGGACCGCCGTGCTGAAGACCTCCAGTGCAGGCGGTTTTCCGCTCAGCGCATTATGACCGCTGGCAGCCCTCCGTCCTTTTCCGGACAGAGAGCCGCCAGCAGCCATTCTGGCGGTCGGGGGATAAGTGGAGGTTGCTCCACCTCCACTGCCCCGTCAACAGAACACCGCCCACCAAATCACGTTCTGTGATTCGGCGTGGCGGTGTTCTGTTAACGGGGTGCTGGCGGCGGAGCTGCCCCCATGGATCCCGTCCCCTCCCGGAGGATCAACGGACCAGGTAAGTTGATCGTCCGTTAGGGGAGGGGGTGAGGGGGTGTTGTGTGCGTGCATGGGGGTGTGCATGTGTGTATGTAAAGGGGGTGTGTGAGTGCGTGTATGCATGCGGGGATGTTGTGTGTTTGGAAATGAGTGCGTGTCTGTCTGTATGTATGTCTGTATGGATGTGTGCGTGTATGTCTGAATGTGGGTGTGTGCGTATGACTGTGTGCGTGGCTGACTGTATGTTGGTGTGTGTGCGGGTATGTGTGTTGGGGGTGCCTGCGTGCATGTCGAGTGTGAATGTGTAATGTAATGTTGGGGGTCGGGGTGGGGAGGGGGATCCTGCCACCTTTGGGGGTGGCAGGGGTGGTGGGGGGTGTAGCGGAAGGACTCGGGGTGGGGGGTGGGGAGACCCCTATCAGTGCCAGGGAAGGAATTCCCTGGCACTGACAGTGCTCACCGCCATGGATTTCATGGTGGTCAGCCGGGTCATGATACCGCCGGCCAGGTCTCCAGCCCAGGGCAGTCGGATCGGAGAAGTGGAGGATGACCATGGCGGTAACCGCCATGGTCATAATTCCAAAATTTTACCGCCAGCCTGTTGGCGGTAAGACCGCCGCTTCTCCACCAACCGCCAGGGTTGTAATGAGGGCTACAGTGTCCAAAACCCTGGATTCTTCTGAACCTATGCACATAAGAGGGATTAGAGGACCCTGGACCAAAGAGGAAAAAGAGAAATGCAGAAAATGTAACCAATGCCTTCATTGCTGCAAGACTGGTCCTTTTGTGAAAGACTTGTGGGAAAACTGGGCTGATTGCAGAAGACCCATTAATTTTTTCTTCCATTTTTCACTTGTGCTGGTGTCTTCCTGACTCTGATGGTGCCCTGGGCATTGCTAAATAGTCACAGGGCCTGTGCTCTTATTAAAATTAGTATTCAAATTAAGCTGGTTATAATTGGCTCAGCCAGCCTTCCTATACGTTCCTAGAATATGGTATTACATGTAGGTTTAAGGACCCCAGCATAGATACTACCCCCATAGGAGTACTGCTGAGGTGCTCAGTTTCATTTTAAAGGCAGGCCTGCCTTGCTGGCTGCTTTTAAATTAAAGTTATATTTAAATTCGACTTTGGAAAGAAAAGTACTTACAAAGTCTTAAACATCCTTATTTTTACATCTAAGTCACCCCTAAGGTGTGCCCTAGGTGTCCGACGGTTGGGTGCAATATAACTATAAGCAGGGACTTCATGAAAGAGGTAAAAAAATAGCAACATTAGTTTTCCCCATTGTAGTGAATTGGCTCCGTAGGCTAAAATGGCCATTTGTAATTAATAAAGTCTCAAAAGGCGCCAGGTATTTCAAGTGTGGTATCAAACTTATTGTTATAATATATCCAACAACTTGTCCTTGCTGAATTTAATATAACTTGCACCTAGAAAGAATTTTAGAAGTCTTCTTAAAAGTTACCAGTTTTAGCTTTGTAGTGCTCTTCTCCGATTGGCCAGCCTCTGGCACCCTAGCCAGGCTGCCTTGATGAGGTGTGAAGTGGCCTGGGCTGAACACAAAGGAAGTACCTGGGGGAGGAGATCTGCCTCAGCAGATGGTAAAACAGGATGGGGGAGAGTAGACAAACTGGACTTCAAAGGAAGGACATTTCGGGCAGCTCTGGACCTTACCATATCCTGCAAACCCAGACATCCTGGTGTCCCTCAATTAGATTCGGAGAGGGCTGAAGAAGGTGTGTGTTAAGGGAATTCAGCCACACCAGTGGGTGGGATCAGCTAGACCTAACCTCCAAGATTGAATCATTGCCATTTTGGATTTTTGGGGAATGTTACTACCTGGGATTGATTTTTGCCACACTTCCCAGGACATTGTCATCCAACAGGGTGGAGGCCTGCACATGATTGGTCAAGAGGCCCCCATGCTTTCTACCCCAGGAGCAAGGATAAATATGGCAGAGCTGCACCCATACCTCAGATCCCTACAAGGAACACAACAAAGAAGAAGAAGGACATCCCTGCTGGACCCCTGACCTGCACCTGGACACTGCACTCTAAGGGACTGCTCCAGCTTCACACTCGGGCTTCCACTAAAACGACTTTGCCTGACTTCAACTGCTTCAAGAAGAGATTCACTGCAAGCTACGGGTACAAAAGAGCTGCCCAGAGTCCCTTTCATCAAGTCCTGCAATGTCCAGTGGTCATTTGAGGATTCTGACGAGGTGCATTCTTGGAAGAATAAATCCAGAGTTTCCTCAGATTTGCAAAGTTCTACCGCTGATCATTGCCCCAATCGCAGGCTTGTTCTAAAAAAGAGTGCCATTCTTGTGGGATGCCCAAGCCAAGGGGGCTTTTATGACCCTAAAACATATATTTACCACAGCCTCAATTCTGGCACACTCCAATCCCAAAGGCCCATATGTGGTAGAGGCTGATGCATCTCAGTTTGCCTTAGGAGCCATTTTGTCTGAAAGAAACAGAGATACTGGGGGGTTACACCCCATTGCTTTTTACTCCCGTAAACTCTTTACAAGTGGAGTGTAATACTCCATTATAATTAAAGAGTCACTGACAATAAAAGCTCCATTTGAATAATTATGCCAGTACCTGCTGGGGGCAACATATCCAGTAGAAATTTACACAAATCATAGAAATGTACAATTCCTCTGTTCCATTCGAGCCCTGATTCCTTGACAGCTGCAGTAGACTCAGCATTTTAATAATTACAATTTCGTGATTATCTACCACCAAGGAAAAGACAACACCAAAGCAGATGCCTTGTCCCATTTAGGAAAAACAGAAGTATTTGCACATCAGCAAGCACCACCACCCATTTTAACCTCAAACTGTTTTCAAGGTGAGGTAACCTCCACAGATTTTCTAGAAGAACTGGTCTCATGTATTGAAGATAAACCCAAAGTATAATGGGTTCAGGGACTCAAAGGTTTCACATACCAGGATGGTTTACTTATTCATGAGCATTGCTTCTATTTACCTAATACTGATTTGCAACAACAGACATTACAATTGTGCCATGATTCTATTTTAGCTGGCCACCATGGGTCTCCTAAGACAATGGCCTTGCTAAAAAGACACTTTTGGTGGCCATCCATGCATACAGATCACTATAATGTGTTGAAGCATGTCAAATATGTGCCCAGAGTAAAAGTAGTCATCAGCCTCCTGTGGGATTATTACGTCCCATTCTGGTACTCCCTAGTCCATCTCTTACCATATCCACGGACTTCATAGTGGAATTACTGAAAAATAAGTCAGGAAATATGACAATATTAACAGTCATCAATCATTTGTTGAAAATGGCACATTTAGCACCCCTGAAATACCCAACCTCTACAGAAGTGGGTAACCTTTTCATGACTAACATGGTCTGGAAATCCTCTGTAACTCAGACATAAGTGAGGTCTTTCCTTGGCCTCACATTGTACTATAGGAGATTTATCAAGGGATATGGCACCATTGTGGACCCATTATCAGAGCTGACTTTGAAAAAGCAGCCCAGATTGGTGATCTGAACAGAGCCTTGCTAGAAAGCATGTGATACCCTCAAGGTGGCAGGCGTACAGCACCTGTAATCAAGGCTCCTGACTACTCCAATGAATTCTTCATGCAGATGGATGCTTCAGAGCATGGTGTAGGGACAGTCTTAGCACAATTGAATAAAGAGGGCCTGAACCAACCAGTAGCCTTCATTAGCCGGTGACTACTTCCATTTAAACAGAGGTGAAATGTGAATGAGAGAAAAGCTTTTGGTGTGGTCTGGGCACTGAAGTAGCTGAGACCATACTCACATCCGGTTTCATACAGACCACAGGCACCTCAGATGGTTCGTTCAGATGAGGAGTGATGTGTGTGGTGTTTTCATTGTTTTATTGTTTGAAGTGTTGCACAAATACTTTACACATTGCTTGTTAAGTTAAGCTGACTATTCTTTTGTGACTTAAACTGACTAGGATTGTGGTTCCTGTTTGATCAGCATATATACCTCTGTCAACCAGAAACCCAATTGTTAACACTTACTGTTTGAGAGATGCAAAAACATATTGCAACTAAGTTAAGCCTGGCTGCTTTTTACCAAGCTACCAGGGGCTAAGCACATGCTGATTTAGTGGCTTCAGAGGTTCATTCTAGCAAGGATTGTGATTATTATTTGAAGTAGATTTTCAACTCCTTCAATTAATTACCTCATTAACATTCAAAAGGGGGATTATTTTGTGACCCTATGCAGCTGAACAATTGTAATATGACATAGAAGTACACAGATCACATCACAAATTGCATTCCCATTTGCAAACTAGTCAGCACATCAGGCCCCTTCTCCTTAAGCATGATGTTTATTGTGACCTGGGATTGCTTCCCTTAAATGTGGGATAAGTAAAACATTAATAACAGAAAACACTTTTTTATGGAGTTTAGATGGTTTGATTATAGGTTGAACCTATGGATAAACTCCAATTGTTTGTTATGCATATCTTGTTACATTCTCTTCTTTTACAGACACTGAACTTCGGCATGTACTATCTAAATTGCAATGAGTTCTTTCAGTGCTGCCTTCATAGATTAAGTAACTCTGTTAGAGGCCAAAATCCGTTTAATGTATTGGTTAAAGTGAGTGAAGTAAAATGTAAATCCATATGTCTTTGCTGTGTTGAATATTTGAGCTTTGGACTAACTATTTTACATCGATTGTTTCACAAACATTTGATCAGAACTGTCCAAGATAAAAATCAATTTTATCGTGGGTCTGGGACACTCGTGAACAGTGTTAGCAGATTCTGATTTTTTTATGAATATTAAGCTACAGGTGTGTGGGAGATTGTTTTTTTTTTTTGGAGTCGCAGGGTATTCGGGGGTTACATGTCTCAGTTTGTATCAATCAGAGCTTTAATCACTGGTGTCCTGGGAGTTAAACTTACTATTTATCCGAAAACTGAGCACCATTTATACAGCGTTTGATCGTATCCCTTATGTTAACCCCTTCGCTGCCAGGCCTTTTCCCCCTCCTGTGCCAGGCCCTTTTTTGCCTATTTGGGGCAGTTCGCGCTTAGGCCCTCATAACTTTTTGTCCACATAAGCTAACCAAGCCAAATTTGCGTCCTTTTTTTCCAACATCCTAGGGATTCTAAAGGTACCCAGACTTTGTGGGTTCCCCTGAAGGAGGCCAAGAAATTGGCCAAAATACAGTGAAAATTTCGTTTTTTTCAAAAAAATTGGAAAAAGGGGCTGCAGAAGAAGGCTTGTGGTTTTTCCCCTGAAAATGGCATCAACAAAGGGTCTGCGGTGCTAAACTCAGCAGCTTCCCAGCTTTCAGGAACAGGCAGACTTGAATCCGAAAACCCAATTTTTCAACACAATTTTGGCATTTTACTGGGGCATACCCCATTTGTGCAATTTTTTGTGCTTTCAGCCTCCTTCCAGTCAGTGACAGGAATGGTCATGAAACCAATGCTGGATCCCAGAAACCTAAACATTTCTGAAAAGTAGACAAAATTCTGAATTCAGCAAGGGGTCATTTGTGTAGATCCTACAAGGGTTTCCTACAGAAAATAACAGCTGAAAAAGAAAAATATTGAAATTGAGGTGAAAAAAACATCAATTTTTCTCTACGTTTTACTCTGTAACTTTTCCCTGCAATGTCAGATTATCGAAAGCAATATACCGTTACGTCTGCTGGACTCCTCTGGTTGCGGGGATATATAGGGTTTGTAGGTTCATCAAGAACCCGAGGAACCCAGAGCCAATAAATGAGCTGCACCCTGCAGTGCATTTTCATTCTATACCGGGTATACAGCAATTCATTTGGTGAAATATAAGGAGTAAAAAATTGCTATCAAGAAAACTTTTGCATTTCCAAAAAGGGCACAAGATAAGGTGTTGAGGAGCAGTGGTTATTTGCACATCTCTGAATTCCGGGGTGACCATAGTAGCACGTGAATTACAGGGAATTTCTCAAATAGATGTCTTTTTTACACACATTCCTATATTTGGAAGGAAAAAATGTAGAGAAAGACAAGGGGCAATAGTACTTGTTTTGCTAATCTATGTTCCCCCAAGTCTCCCGATAAAAATGGTACCTCACTTGTGTGGGTAGGCCTAGCACCCGCGACAGGATATGCCCCAAAACACAACGTGGACACATCACAGAAAACAGAGCTGTTTTTAGCAAAGTGACTACCTGTAGATTTTGGCCTCTAGCTCAGCCGCCACCTAGGGAAACCTACCAAACCTGTGCATTTCTGAAACCTAGAGACCTAGGGGAATCCAAGGAGGGGTGACTTGTGTGGCTCGGACCAGGTTCTGTTACCCAGAATCCTTTGCAAACCTCAAAATTTGGCTAAAAAAACACATGTTCCTCACATTTCTGTGGCAGAAAGTTCTGGAATCTGAGAGGAGCCACAAATTTCCTTCCACCCAGCGTTCCCCCACGTCTCCCGATAAAAATGATACCTCACTTGTGTGGGTAGGCCTAGCACCCGCGACAGGATATGCCCCAAAACACAACGTGGACACATCACAGAAAACAGAGCTGTTTTTAGCAAAGTGACTACCTGTAGATTTTGGCCTCTAGCTCAGCCGCCACCTAGGGAAACCTACCAAACCTGTGCATTTCTGAAAACTAGAGACCTAGGGGAATCCAAGGAGGGGTGACTTGTGTGGCTCGGACCAGGTTCTGTTACCCAGAATCCTTTGCAAACCTCAAAATTTGGCTAAAGAAACACATAATCCTCACATTTCTGTGGCAGAAAGTTCTGGAATCTGAGAGGAGCCACAAATTTCCTTCCACCCAGTGTTCCCCCACGTCTCCCGATAAAAATGATACCTCACTTGTGTGGGTAGGCCTAGCGCCCGCGACAGGATATGCCCCAAAACACAACGTGGACATATCACAGAAAACAGAGCTGTTTTTAGCAAAGTGACTACCTGTAGATTTTGGCCTCTAGCTCAGCCGCCACCTAGGGAAACCTACCAAACCTGTGCATTTCTGAAAACTAGAGACCTAGGGGAATCAAAGGAGGGGTGACTTGCGGGGCTCGGACCAGGTTCTGTTACCCAGAATCCTTTGCAAACCTCAAAATTTGGCTAAAAAAACACATGTTCCTCACATTTCTGTGGCAGAAAGTTCTGGAATATGAGAGGAGCCACAAATTTCCTTCCACCCAGCGTTCCCCCACGTCTCCCGATAAAAATGATACCTCACTTGTGTGGGTAGGCCTAGCGCCCGCGACAGGATATGCCCCAAAACACAACGTGGACATATCACAGAAAACAGAGCTGTTTTTAGCAAAGTGACTACCTGTAGATTTTGGCCTCTAGCTCAGCCGCCACCTAGGGAAACCTACCAAACCTGTGTATTTCTGAAAACTAGAGACCTAGGGGAATCCAAGGAGGGGTGAATTGCGGGGCTCGGACCAGGTTCTGTTACCCAGAATCCTTTGCAAACCTCAGAATTTGGCTAAAAAAACACATGTTCCTCACATTTCTGTGGCAGAAAGTTCTGGAATCTGAGAGGAGCCACAAATTTCCTTCCACCCAGCGTTCCCCCACGTCTCCCGATAAAAATGATACCTCACTTGTGTGGGTAGGCCTAGCGCCCGCGACAGGATATGCCCCAAAACACAACGTGGACATATCACAGAAAACAGAGCTGTTTTTAGCAAAGTGACTACCTGTAGATTTTGGCCTCTAGCTCAGCCGCCACCTAGGGAAACCTACCAAACCTGTGCATTTCTGAAAACTAGAGACCTAGGGGAATCCAAGGAGGGGTGACTTGCAGGGCTCGGACCAGGTTCTGTTACCCAGAATCCTTTGCAAACCTCAAAATTTGGCTAAAAAAACACATGTTCCTCACATTTCTGTGGCAGAAAGTTCTGGAATCTGAGAGGAGCCACAAATTTCCTTCCACCCAGCGTTCCCCCACATCTCCCGATAAAAATGATACCTCACTTGTGTGGGTAGGCCTAGCGCCCGCGACAGGATATGCCCCAAAACACAACGTGGACATATCACAGAAAACAGAGCTGTTTTTAGCAAAGTGACTACCTGTAGATTTTGGCCTCTAGCTCAGCCGGCACCTAGGGAAACCTACCAAACCTGTGCATTTCTGAAAACTAGAGACCTAGGGGAATCCAAGGAGGGGTGACTTGCGGGGCTCGGACCAGGTTCTGTTACCCAGAATCCTTTGCAAATCTCAAAATTTGGCTAAAAAAACACATGTTCCTCACATTTCTGTGGCAGAAAGTTCTGGAATCTGAGAGGAGCCACAAATTTCCTTCCACCCAGCGTTCCCCCACGTCTCCCGATAAAAATGATACCTCACTTGTGTGGGTAGGCCTAGCGCCCGCGACAGGATATGCCCCAAAACACAACGTGGACATATCACAGAAAACAGAGCTGTTTTTAGCAAAGTGACTACCTGTAGATTTTGGCCTCTAGCTCAGCCGCCACCTAGGGAAACCTACCAAACCTTTGCATTTCTGAAAACTAGAGACCTAGGGGAATCCAAGGAGGGGTGACTTGCGGGGCTCGGACCAGGTTCTGTTACCCAGAATCCTTTGCAAACCTCAAAATTTGGCTAAAAAAACACATGTTCCTCACATTTCTGTGGCAGAAAGTTCTGGAATCTGAGAGGAACCACAAATTTCCTTCCACCCAGCGTTCCCCCACGTCTCCCGATAAAAATGATACCTCACTTGTGTGGGTAGGCCTAGCGCCCGCGACAGGATATGCCCCAAAACACAACGTGGAGATATCACAGAAAACAGAGCTGTTTTTAGCAAAGTGACTACCTGTAGATTTTGGCCTCTAGCTCAGCCGCCACCTAGGGAAACCTACCAAACCTGTGCATTTCTGAAAACTAGAGACCTAGGGGAATCCAAGGAGGGGTGACTTGCGGGGCTCGGACCAGGTTCTGTTACCCAGAATCCTTTGCAAATCTCAAAATTTGGCTAAAAAAACACATGTTCCTCACATTTCTGTGGCAGAAAGTTCTGGAATCTGAGAGGAGCCACAAATTTCCTTCCACCCAGCGTTCCCCCACGTCTCCCGATAAAAATGATACCTCACTTGTGTGGGTAGGCCTAGCGCCCGCGACAGGATATGCCCCAAAACACAACGTGGACATATCACAGAAAACAGAGCTGTTTTTAGCAAAGTGACTACCTGTAGATTTTGGCCTCTAGCTCAGCCGCCACCTAGGGAAACCTACCAAACCTGTGCATTTCTGAAAACTAGAGACCTAGGGAAATCCAAGGAGGGGTGACTTGCGGGGCTCGGACCAGGTTCTGTTACCCAGAATCCTTTGCAAACCTCAAAATTTGGCTAAAAAAACACATGTTCCTCACATTTCTGTGGCAGAAAGTTCTGGAATCTGAGAGGAACCACAAATTTCCTTCCACCCAGCGTTCCCCCACGTCTCCCGATAAAAATGATACCTCACTTGTGTGGGTAGGCCTAGCGCCCGCGACAGGATATGCCCCAAAACACAACGTGGAGATATCACAGAAAACAGAGCTGTTTTTAGCAAAGTGACTACCTGTAGATTTTGGCCTCTAGCTCAGCCGCCACCTAGGGAAACCTACCAAACCTGTGCATTTCTAAAAACTAGAGACCTAGGGGAATCCAAGGAGGGGAGACTTGCGGGGCTCGGACCAGGTTCTGTTACCCAGAATCCTTTGCAAACCTCAAAATTTGGCTAAAAAAACACATGTTCCTCACATTTCTGTGGCAGAAAGTTCTGGAATCTGAGAGGAGCCACAAATTTCCTTCCACCCAGCGTTCCCCCACGTCTCCTGATAAAAATGATACCTCACTTGTGTGGGTAGGCCTAGCGCCCGCGACAGGATATGCCCCAAAACACAACGTGGACATATCACAGAAAACAGAGCTGTTTTTAGCAAAGTGACTACCTGTAGATTTTGGCCTCTAGCTCAGCCGGCACCTAGGGAAACCTACCAAACCTGTGCATTTCTGAAAACTAGAGACCTAGGGGAATCCAAGGAGGGGTGACTTGCGGGGTTCGGACCAGGTTCTGTTACCCAGAATCCTTTGCAAACCTCAAAATTTGGCTAAAAATACACATGTTACTCACATTTCTGTGGCAGAAAGTTCTGGAATCTGAGAGGAGCCACAAATTTCCTTCTACCCAGCGTTCCCCCAAGTCTCCCGATAAAAATGATACCTCACTTGCGTGGGTAGGCCTAGCGCCGGCGACAGGAAACACCCCAAAGCGCAACGTGGACACATCCTAAATTTTGGAAAAAAACAGAGGTGTTTTTTGCGAAGTGCCTACCTGTAGATTTTGGCCTCTAGCTCAGCCGGCACCTAGGGAAACCTACCAAACCTGTGCATTTCTGAAAACTAGAGACCTAGGGGAATCCAAGGAGGGGTGACTTGCGGGGCTCGGACCAGGTTCTGTTACCCAGAATCCTTTGCAAACCTCAAAATTTGGCTAAAAATACACATGTTACTCACATTTCTGTGGCAGAAAGTTCTAGAATCTGAGAGGAGCCACAAATTTCCTTCTACCCAGCGTTCCCCCAAGTCTCCCAATAAAAATGATACCTCACTTGTGTGGGTAGGACTAGCGCCCACGAAAGGAAAGGGCCCAAAACACAACGTGGACACATCACATTTTTTTATAAAAAGCAGTGCCTACCTGTGGATTTTGACCTGTAGCTCAGCCGACACCTGAGGAAACCTAGCAAACCAGTGCATTTTTGAAAACTAGAAACCCAGGGGAATCCAAGATGGGGTGACTTGCGGGGCTCTGACCAGGTTATGTTACCCAGAATCCTTTGCAAACATCAAAATTTGGCCCAAAAAACACTTTTTCCTCTCATTTCGGTGACAGAAAGTTCTGGAATCTGAGAGGAGCCACAAATTTCCTTCCACCCAGCGTTCCCCTAAGTCTCTCGATAAAAATGGTACATCACTTCTGTGGGTAGGCCTAGCGCCCACAAAAGGAAATGGCCCAAAACACAACGTGGACACAACATATTTTTTCGCAGAAAACAGAGGTGTTTTTTGCAAGGTGCCTACCTGTGGTGTTTGGCCTGTAGCTCAGCCGGCCCCAGGGGGGGGGGGGCAGAAATGCCCTAAAATAAATTTGCCCCCCCAACCCCCACCCTCCCCCGCCGGGAGCGACCCTTGCCTACGGGGTCGCTCCCCCTGCGTGACATTGGCACCAAAAAACAAATCCCTGGTGCCTAGTGGTTTCTGCCCCCTTGGGGGCAGGTTGACCTAAACTCAGCCAATCTGCCCCCAAGGGGGGCAGAAATGGCCTAAATACAATTTGTCCCCCAGGGGAGCGACTTTTGCCTGATGGGTCGCTCCCCATCTCTAAAAAAAAAAAACAAAGAAAAAAAAAAAGAATAAAAAGAAAAATTCCCCTGGCGCCTAGAGGTTTCTGCCCCACCCCCGGGGGCAGATCGGCCTAATAATAGGCCGATCTGCCCCCCGGGGGGGCAGAAATGGCCTAAAATAAATTTGCCCCCACAACCCCCACCCCCCCCCCGGGAGCGACCCTTGCCTACGGGGTCGCTCCCCCTGCGTGACATTGGTGCCAAAAAACAAATCCCCGGTGCCTAGTGGTTTCTGCCCCCTTGGGGGCAGATTGACCTAAAATTGGCCAATCTGCCCCCAGGGGGGCAGAAATGGTCTAAATACAATTTGCCCCCCCAGGGGAGCGACCCTTGCCTGATGGGTAGCTCCCCATCTCTAAAAAAAGAAACAACAAAAAAAAAACACACACAAAAAAAATTGCCCTGGCGCCTAGAGTGTTCTGCCCCCCCCCCCCCGGGGGGCAGTTCGGCCTAATAATAGGCCGATCTGTCCCCCGGGGGGGCAGAAATGGCCTAAAATAAATTTGCCCCCCCAACCCCCACGCCCCCCCGGGAGCGACCCTTGCCTACGGGGTCGCTCCCCCTGCGTGACATTGGTGCGAAAAAACAAATCCCCGGTGCCTAGTGGTTTCTGCCCCCTTGGGGGCAGATTGACCTAAAATTGGCCAATCTGCCCCCAGGGGGGCAGAAATGGTCTAAATACAATTTGCCCCCCCCCCAGGGGAGCGACCCTTGCCTGATGGGTCGCTCCCCATCTCTAAAAAAAGAAACAAAAAAAAAAAAACACAAAAAAAAAATTGCCCTGGTGCCTAGAGTGTTCTGCCCCCCCCCCCCCCCGGGGGGCAGTTCGGCCTAATAATAGGCCGATCTGTCCCCCGGGGGGGCAGAAATGGCCTAAAATAAATTTGCCCCCCCAACCCCCACCCCCCCCCCGGGAGCGACCCTTGCCTACGGGGTCGCTCCCCCTGCGTGACATTGGCGCCAAAAAACAAATCCCCGGTGCCTAGTGATTTCTGCCCCCTTGGGGGCAGATTGACCTAAAATTGGCCAATCTGCCCCCAGGGGGGCAGAAATGGTCTAAATACAATTTGCCCCCCCAGGGGAGCGACCCTTGCCTGATGGGTCGCTCCCCATCTCTAAAAAAAGAAACAACAACAACAACAACAAAAAAAAAAATTGCCCTGGCGCCTAGAGTGTTCTGCCCCCCCCCCGGGGGGCAGGTCGGCCTAATAATAGGCCGATCTGTCCCCCGGGGGGGCAGAAATGGCCTAAAATAAATTTGCCCCCCCAACCCCCACCCCCGCCCCCCCCGGGAGCGACCCTTGCCTACGGGGTTGCTCCCCCTGCGTGACATTGGTGCCAAAAAACAAATCCCCGGTGCCTAGTGGTTTCTGCCCCCTTGGGGGCAGATTGACCTAAAATTGGCCAATCTGCCCCCAGGGGGGCAGAAATGGTCTAAATACAATTTGCCCCCCCAGGGGAGCGACCCTTGCCTGATGGGTCGCTCCCCATCTCTAAAAATAGAAACAACAAAAAAAAAAAACTCAAAAAAAAAATTGCCCTGGCGCCTAGAGTGTTCTGCCCCCCCCCCCCGGGGGCAGTTCGGCCTAATAATAGGCCGATCTGTCCCCCGGGGAGGCAGAAATGGCCTAAAATAAATTTGCCCCCCCAACCCCCCCCCCCCCCGGGAGCGACCCTTGCCTACGGGGTCGCTCCCCCTGCGTGACATTGGCGCCAAAAAACAAATCCCCGGTGCCTAGTGATTTCTGCCCCCTTGGGGGCAGATTGACCTAAAATTGGCCAATCTGCCCCCAGGGGGGCAGAAATGGTCTAAATACAATTTGCCCCCCCAGGGGAGCGACCCTTGCCTGATGGGTCGCTCCCCATCTCTAAAAAAAGAAACAACAACAACAACAACAAAAAAAAAAAATTGCCCTGGCGCCTAGAGTGTTCTGCCCCCCCCCTGGGGGGCAGTTCGGCCTAATAATAGGCCGATCTGTCCCCCGGGGGGGCAGAAATGGCCTAAAATAAATTTGCCCCCACAACCCCCACCCCCCCCCCGGGAGCGACCCTTGCCTACGGGGTCGCTCCCCCTGCGTGACATTGGTGCCAAAAAACAAATCCCCGGTGCCTAGTGGTTTCTGCCCCCTTGGGGGCAGATTGACCTAAAATTGGCCAATCTGCCCCCAGGGGGGCAGAAATGGTCTAAATACAATTTGCCCCCCCAGGGGAGCGACCCTTGCCTGATGGGTCGCTCCCCATCTCTAAAAAAAGAAACAACAAAAAAAAAAAACACAAAAAAAAAATTGCCCTGGCGCCTAGAGTGTTCTGCCCCCCCCCCCCCCCCGGGGGCAGTTCGGCC
Organism: Pleurodeles waltl; assembly: GCF_031143425.1. Lineage (NCBI taxonomy): Eukaryota > Metazoa > Chordata > Amphibia > Caudata > Salamandridae > Pleurodeles > Pleurodeles waltl. The sequence goes on along the minus strand of NC_090445.1, from coordinate 774,156,336 downwards.
TAATAATAGGCCGATCTGTCCCCCGGGGGGGCAGAAATGGCCTAAAATAAATTTGCCCCCCCAACCCCCGCCCCCCCCCCGGGAGCGACCCTTGCCTACGGGGTCGCTCCCCCTGCGTGACATTGGCGCCAAAAAACAAATCCCCGGTGCCTAGTGGTTTCTGCCCCCTTGGGGGCAGATTGACCTAAAATTGGCCAATCTGCCCCCAGGGGGGCAGAAATGGTCTAAATACAATTTGCCCCCCCAGGGGAGCGACCCTTGCCTGATGGGTCGCTCCCCATCTCTAAAAAAAGAAACAACAAAAAAAAAACACACACAAAAAAAATTGCCCTGGCGCCTAGAGTGTTCTGCCCCCCCCCCCGGGGGGCAGTTCGGCCTAATAATAGGCCGATCTGTCCCCCGGGGGGGCAGAAATGGCCTAAAATAAATTTGCCCCCCCAACCCCCACGCCCCCCCGGGAGCGACCCTTGCCTACGGGGTCGCTCCCCCTGCATGACATTGGTGCGAAAAAACAAATCCCCGGTGCCTAGTGGTTTCTGCCCCCTTGGGGGCAGATTGACCTAAAATTGGCCAATCTGCCCCCAGGGGGGCAGAAATGGTCTAAATACAATTTGCCCCCCCAGGGGAGCGACCCTTGCCTGATGGGTCGCTCCCCATCTCTAAAAAAAGAAACAACAAAAAAAAAAAACACAAAAAAAAAATTGCCCTGGCGCCTAGAGTGTTCTGCCCCCCCCCCCCGGGGGCAGTTCGGCCTAATAATAGGCCGATCTGTCCCCCGGGGGGGCAGAAATGGCCTAAAATAAATTTGCCCCCCCAACCCCCACCCCCCCCGGAGCGACCCTTGCCTACGGGGTCGCTCCCCCTGCGTGACATTGGCGCCAAAAAACAAATCCCCGGTGCCGAGTGATTTCTGCCCCCTTGGGGGCAGATTGACCTAAAATTGGCCAATCTGCCCCCAGGGGGGCAGAAATGGTCTAAATACAATTTGCCCCCCCCAGGGGAGCGACCCTTGCCTGATGGGTCGCTCCCCATCTCTAAAAAAAGAAACAAAAAAAAAAAAAAAACACAAAAAAAAAATTGCCCTGGCGCCTAGAGTGTTCTGCCCCCCCCCCCCAGGGGCAGTTCGGCCTAAGAATAGGCCGATCTGTCCCCCGGGGGGGCAGAAATGGCCTAAAATAAATTTGCCCCCCCAACCCCCACCCCCCCCCCCCGGGAGCGACCCTTGCCTACGGGGTCGCTCCCCCTGTGTGACATTGGCGCCAAAAAACAAATCCCCGGTGCCTAGTGGTTTCTGCCCCCTTGGGGGCAGATTGACCTAAAATCGGCCAATCTGCCCCCAGGGGGGCAGAAATGGTCTAAATACAATTTGCCCCCCAGGGGAGCGACCATTGCCTGATGGGTCGCTCACCATCTCTAAAAAAAAAAAAAAGAACAAAAAAAAAAAAAAACAAAAAAACAATTTGCCCTGGCGCCTAGAGGTTTCTTCCCCCCCTGGGGGCAGAAATGGCCTAAAATAAATTCCCCTCCCCCCCAGGGAGCGACCCTTGCCTAAGTGGTCGCTCCCTTTGCGTGAAATTCACGCAAAGAAAAAACTCCCTGGTGTCTAGTGGTTTCTACCCCCCTTGGGGGCAGATTGGCCTCATCAAAATAGGCCAATCTGCCCCCAAGGGGGGCAGAAATGGGCAAAATATAATTTTCCCCCAAGGGGAGCGACCCTTGCCTAAGGGGTCGCTCCCCACCAAAAAAAAAAAAAATGGTCCCTGGTGCCTAGAGGTTTCTGCCCCCCCTGGCGGCAGATCGGCCTAATAGTAGGCCGATCTGCCCCCAGGGGGGGCAGAAAAGGCCTTCCCGAAAATATGCCCCCCTGGGAGCGACCCTTGCCCAAGGGGTCGCTCCCTTTTGTCAATAACAATAAAAAAAAAAAAAAATCCCTGATGTCTAGTGGTTTCTACCCCCCTTGGGGGCAGATTGGCCTCATCAAAATAGGCCAATCTGCCCCCAAGGGGGGCAGAAATGGCCAAAATATAATTTTCCCCCAAGGGGAACGACCCTTGCCTAAGGGGTCGCTCCCCACCTCAATAAAAAAAAATGAAAAAAAAAAAAAAAAAATGGTCCCTGGTGCCTAGAGGTTTCTGCCCCCAGGGGGGGCAGAAAAGGCCTTTTCAAAAAAATGCCCCCCCTGGGAGCGACCCTTGCCCAAGGGGTCGCTCCTTTTTGTCAATTTCTACGAAAAAAAAAAAAATCCATGGTGTCTAGTGGGGTTTCAAAAACCGGATTGCAAGCAATCCGGCTTTTGAAACCCTCGGAGGGACTTCAAAGGGAAGGAAATACTTTTCCTTCCCTTTGAAGCCCCTCCGGGCCTCCCAAGTGATTGAAAAAGAAATGCTTTTGCATTTCTTTTTCAATCGCGCTGGAAGCAGAGCTTCCAGCGCGACGAGGGAGGCCCCTGTGACACATCAGCGCGCGCGCGCTGACGTCACAGGGAGGGGTGGGGGGGGTCGGGGGTGGAAGGGGAAGGTCTTCCCCTTCCATCCCCGACTTGGGGGGGGAAGGGGGGTGCACGGGGGGCGCGCTAGCGCGCCCCCAAGTTCCCCTGTGCCATGGACGAGATGATCTCGTCCAAGGCACAGGGGAACTGTAGCCTTGGATGAGATCATCTCGTCCAAGGCACAGAAGAGGTTAAGATTATTTGCTGATAATTACTTAATAGAAACTGGTACAAAAGTTCTAATTTGACACAATAAAGTCCAAACCAGGAGAAGTAAGGGGTTCGGAGGAGGGCGGAAGTAAAGAGTGGTTGGTAGATTCGGGTCACCCCTTAAAAAGAACAAGAAAAAAGGAGAAAATTTGAGGGGGTCAACAAAATAATGCATATTATCTACATATATTAGAATATGTATCTCTCTCTCTCTCTATATATATATATATATATCTATATCTATATATATATATATATAGATATATATACATAGATAAATAGATGTGTGTATATAAATATGTGTTGATATGTATGTATATATATATATATATATATATATATATATATATATATATATATAAATAAATACCTATAGATATATATATCCCTTTCAGGGTTAGATTGACACATAAATTATGCAAAAAAGAATAGAGAACTCTGGGTAGTTCCCAAGTTTAGGTGGAGAGCAGCTCTAGTAAGGAGCACTCTGCAACACCAGTGACACTCTAGATTTGCTCAGCTCAAATGTCTGTTTATCTAGCAAAGTTTTTAAGCATTGGATCAGCACAGTGCTATCCACGCTGAGCTAGATAGTGACAAAGTCTTTTGCCATTTTACATATATATATATATATATATATATATATATATATATATATATATATATATATTTCGGTAGTCACTAGGTTATGGTTAGGACCATCATTCAATAGAAAAAGCATTTTTTTACTTTTTTACATGTTTGGCACCATTTGGCCAATTTTGACGACAGTTTCCAAAAACTGTGCCCTGGTGATTCCTGTTGCACACTGAAAGTTTCGAGGTGATCCATCAAGTGGGGACTAAGTAAAAGGGGGGGTCAAAAAGTTGTGTTTCTCATGGTAATTCCCATTGGACCTTCGAACAAGACTACCTGGACCCAAACCACTGGATGGAATTACACCACCTTTGGCAAAAAGCTAGCTGGCAGTACGCTGATTACACTTTTGCTTATTTGTTGTAAAACCATTCAGTAGTTTTCAAGAAATTTAAGGGAGAATAAATTTGTATATCTTTGGCGGCGACAACTTTGCAAATAATGACAAGCTCATGCAAAGAAATGCACAGCTCTGATTCGCTGCCAACACTTCAAATTGGAAGTGTTGGCAGCCATCTAAAAAAAAGGAGTTAAAGAAAAAAGGGGGACACCCTGATCCCTTAGTCCTGGTGCTAGGGTCCCAGAGGATCACCCAGGACCTTAAAAGCATTTTTTTAAAAATTTTCACTGTGGATCCACTGCACTTGATTGATAAACAGCTCTCAGGTGGGTCAGGTCCCAAGAGCATTGCCTTTTTAATGCAGGGGGCCATCCAGCCCCCCTGATGCCCAGGGACTACCACCTCCCTGGGGCTATCAAATAATTTGATGCGGGGGACCACCCAGCCCCCCTGCTGCGTTGGGCACTGCCACCTCCCTGGGCCTTTTCACGAACATGATGTGGGGGGCTAAGCTGCTCCCCCCTCAGCCCTGGGGACCATCACCTCCTTTGGGATTTATAAAAATATGATGCAAGGGGGGCATTTGGCCCCCTCACAGGCCCAGGAACCACCACCTTCATGTGATAGTCATTGCAGGGGGGCCACATGGTCCCCCCCATGGAGCCTTAAATGACTCTGGGGACTGCCACCGCCCAGGGCCCCCCAGGGCAAGGTCCTGGGTGCCCACCCCACAAAACAGCTCCCACCAAGCAAAAGCAAACATAACTCAGCTTTCTGCAAGCTGGAGCTGAAAACCAGCTCCTTTTTACAGAAAGCAGAGTTTTCATCTGTTTCTCTGCATGCAAATATGTGTGCAGGGAAAAAGATTAAAACATTGCTCCCACAAGCCAGGAGCTGCTATTTCAATCAGCTCCCTGCTTGTGGAAGCAATGCCAGCTCTCAGAGGAGTTGGGAGGCAGCTAGGATTGCAGGGGCCTTGAGGCTCCCCCGTGATCCTGTTACATTCTCTCTCTCACTTTGTTTTCCGTCCCATAATGAAAGAGAGAGAGAGACAGTTAATTATTGCAATGCAATAACTTTAGAGAGTCATACAAGCAAGATGTTTAGTTCAAATGTTATAGTTACGTTTTCAACTTATAAAAACACAGAGTGACTTCTGGAGTATTAGTATAGCTATTGCACTCACAGTAGTTGAAGTTTCGAATTCTGGTATCTCATGCACTGTCTGTTTATTTACTAGTGTTTTGAATGTTAAACATTCTTAGTGATGTAATATTTAAGTCTTTTTCACCAATGAAATCCTCAGCTTTTATGTCAAAGTTTTGTCTGGAGGCTATATACTAAGGAGTTATGTATGGAATATTGGTTAAGGTCTCTGACCCTCACACTGAAGGTTGAGGGCTCCACTCTTAGGGCCAGATGTACGAAACTCCGGATTTGCGACTCACAAATTGCAAGTCTGAGCGACTCGCAATTCGCGAGTCGCAAACCCGGATGCAGGATGGTGTCTCTGACACCATCTGCGAGTCGCAAGGCGGTCGCAAAGGCCCACCTCATTAATATTAATGAGATGGGTCGCAATTTGCGACCCCCTTGAGAGTCGCAGCACTCACAGGAATGGTGGCCTGCTGGAGACAGCAGACCACCATGTCTTTGACTGCTTTTAAATAATGCTGTTTTTTTTGTAATGCAGCCCATTTTCCTTAAACGAGTTGCATTAGAAATGAAAAAATGAAACATTTTTGTTTAATTTTTTCAGAGCATGGACCACTGCCTGCTCTGAAAAAATGTTTTCAGGGCCATTCACAAAGGGGAAGGGGTCCGATGGGGACCCCTTCCCTCACACTGGTGGTAACTGCGAATTGCAATGAGAATCGCAAATAGGAAGGGGAACACCCCTTCCTATTTGCGACTCGCATTCCCATTTTGCGAGTTGGTAACCAGGTTACCGACTCGCAAAATGGGAATGGGCATCGCGATGTGCTTTTTGCATGTCGCAAACAGAGAAATTCGCTGTTTGCGCCATGCAAAAAGTTTCCTACATCTGGCCCCGAGTGTGTCTCAGGTTGTTGGCCTAATTCATTACTTTTCAACTTCAAATGTTTAAGGTACATATTGAAAGTTGATCTCACTCTTTTTTCTTGAAAATTACATTGTTCTTTTCAAAGTGTCCTAAGATATATCATTCTAAATATATAATTTATTAAAGTTTAGAAAAACTCTCTGGGTGGTTACAGGGAGTTGGCCGCAAGGCCCGGGCACAGGCCAGACCTTGCGGGCAACACCTGCCGCTCACGGCCAAAAGCCGTGGGCAGAGAGGTTTTGGGCAGTTATAGGGGTTAGCCACAGGGCCTGGCCTGTGGTCAGGCCAGGCCCTGGAGCCAACCCTTGCCATGCATGTCCAAAGGCCGAGCGCAGCTCAGGGTTGGGTGGTTGTAGTGGCTGACCACTGGGCCTGGCTGCAGGCCAGGTCCTGCAGTCAACCATTGCTGCACAGTCCTGAAGGCCATGCGTGGCAGTGGTTGGATTAACCTATAGTAATTAAAATCACTTTCTCTTAAAAAAAAACATAGAAACTCACTGAAAAATCCAAAGGGGACAAGGACGTTATAGTTAGGAAATAGAATTTTAAAAACCTTAGAAGTTCACTTAAAAAAACAAACGTTACAGGGACATTAAAATTAGGTTCAGAATTTACTCGTACAAAATCAGAGAAATTCAGCAGTTATGGCTATTTCAAGTAGCTCTAACTCGCGCCCTAAGGTAACTATAACTCGCGTCATTGCCATACACCAATATTTAACCCACATTCATGACATCTTTGATAACATCACTGATAATGTCACTGTAACATCTGCAATAAAATTTGTGATCAGATAACTCAGCTAAGTCTCTTTCACCAACAAAATCCTCGGCTTTAATGTCAAAGTTATCTCTGGACGCTTTATACTAAGGAGTTATGTATGGAATACTGGTTAAGGCCTCTGAACCTTATACTGGAGGTTGAAGGCTCTAGTCTGAGTGTGTCACAGGTTGTTTGCCTAATGTATTTATTTTCAACTTTAAATGTTTAAGGTATATACTGAAAGGTGATCTCACTCTTTTTACTTGACAATTACATTTTTAATTAGTCCTAAAATATATCATTCTAACTATATCATTTATTAAAGTTTAGAAAAACAATCTGGGTAGTTACAGGGAGTTGGCTGCAAAGCCTAGGCACAGGTCAGGCTTTGCGGCCAACAGCTGCTGCTCATGGGCAAAGGCCGTAGGCAGCCTGTTGATGGGTGGTCATAGGGGTTGGCCGCAGGGCGTAACCTGTGACCAAACCATGTGGCCAAACCCTGCTGTGCACAGCAGAAGGCCATGCTCAGCACAGCATTGGCTGGTTATAGGGGATTGGCTTCAGGGTTTGACCTCTGGCACTTCCAAAGGCTGTGCGCACCTCAGGGTTGGGTAGTTATAGGGACTGGACACTAAAGGTTACAGGGGCATTATAGTTAGGTTCAGAATTTACTTGCACTACATCACTTAAATTCAACAGTTAGTTATTTCAAGTAGCTATTACTTGCACCCAAGGTAACTATAACATGCGCCCTCGCCGTGCACCGCCAATTAACCCACAAATTACAGCACTCATGACATCTTTGATAACATCACTGATATTGTCACTGTAACATCTGCAGTAAAATTATTTATTAGATAACTGTGCATGGTGGGGCATGAGTTATAGTTACCCTAGGGCACGAGTTATAGTCACTCTACCTATAGCTGCTTAATTTCTCTGGTTTTGTATTAGTAACTTCAAAACCTAACTATAAAGTCCCTGTAACCTTTGTTTTTTTCAGTGAACTTTTATGTTTTTACTAACCTAAAGTAAATTTCATTACTACATGTTAATCCAACCTCCGCTGAGCACGGCCTGCAACCAGTCCCTGCTGCAAACCCCCCTAACTCCCCCACCCCATGCTGCGCACAGCCTTTGGCCATGCACATCAGTAGCTGGCCACAGGGTCTGTCTCTTTGGGTGTGAGAATAGGTGTGAGAGGGTGTCTCTGGGTGTGAGAGTGGCTGCAAGAGTGTCTGTCTGGGTGTGAGTGTGGGTGTGAGAGGGTCTATGTGGGTGTGAGAGTGGGAGTGAGAGTGTCTGGTTGTGCTCCATTAGATAGAAGATGCATTCACTTGACAAAGGATTTCAAATTGTTTTTCAACATGGAATTGTGGACTAAACACACTTGCGTTGCCTTCGCCAAGCCCAGGAGTTAGGATCATTTGTCCTTTCCAGAAATGGAGCTTCAACTGGGGCACCTGCTACATTTATATTTGCAAGTGTTTCCTGTTGAGGTTTCATTTTTGTAAAATGAGCATCATTTCCAGAACCGTAGCTCACCTGCTCATTAATCCAACCAAAGGAAACTGTTTGCACAAAATGTCTATCCAACTAGAGCACTTTCTACTGGTTACTAGCAGGTGTTACCTTGTTGAGTAAATGTTCAGTGTGGGGGAGGGAGACTGCGTGGACCCACTCCCTTACTTGATTTCAGCCCCAGGGTCCCCATCTTTTGGGGTCCACTACAATTTCATGGAGGGGCCAGATGGCCCCCCTACCCAGGTCTATGTTGGCCCCAGGGACCCAATTCACATGGCTCCCCTCCCCCAGCCATTTTCAGTCCCAGGAATCCCTTCCCCTGGGGTCTGGCCTTAACATATTTTATTTTCAGGGGGAGGGGCCCCACAGCCTATCTTCTCTGGATGGTTTCAGACCCGGGGACCCATCTTCCTGGGCCTGGCCATCGGACCTGGGTGCCCTCCAGGGCACCCGGTCTACAATGGGACTGCAGGTGAAGCCTGAAGGACCCCGTGGTCCCTGCATGCTCCCTACCTCCTGAGGGAGCTGGCATGGCTGTCACAGTAGGGTATGTAGGTTTAGGGGCCCCAGCATAGGCAGCACACCCATAGGTGCACTGCTCTGGTGCTCAGTGTCATTTTAAAGGCTGGCAGTCCTTGCTTGCTGCTTTAAGGTTAAAGTTAACCCCAAATTCAACTTTACAATTAGCAGTACTTCCAAAGTCTTAAGCTACCTTATTTTTACATATGTCACCCCTAAGGTGTGCCCTTGGTGCCCCCTAGGGTTGGGTGCAGTGTACCTATAAGCAGGGGCCTTATAAGAGATGTTTTATTAGACCTGGTGAGGGAAAAATAGCTAAATTCATTTCCCCTATTGTAGTGAAAGGGCTCCATAGGCTAACATGGGGAGACTTTATTTTAAATAAAGAAAGTCTCAAAAGGAGCTAAATATTTCAAGTTTGGTATCAAAAATATTGTTATAATAAATCAAACAAATTGCCATTGTTGAATTTAATATAACTTGCAACTAGAACGAGTTTTAGAACTCTTTCTTAAAGATACCGGTTTCAGCTCTGCAGCGCCCTTCTATGATTGACCAGCCTCTGGCAGCCTGGCCACCCTGATGACGTGTGAAGTGCCCTGGCCTGAACACAAATGAAGTGCCTGGGGAGGAGGACTGCCTCAGCAGATGGTGAAACAGGATGGTGGAGAGCAGCCAAAATGTACTTCAATGGAGGAAAGGACATTTGGACCAGCAAGTGGATCTCCCCCATTTCCTACAAAACCAGACAGCCAGGTGCCTCTTGATTAGATTAAGAGAGGGCTGGAAAGGGGTGTGCAAAGGGAAACCTAGCTACACCAGTGGGTGGGCTCAGCCAGACCTAACCTCTGAGATATAATTTTTGCCATGTTGGACTTTGGGAGAATGTTGCTCCTTGGGACTGATTTTTGCCACACTTCCCAGGGATTGGTCACTCAAGAGGGTGGCGGTCTGCATGTGATTGGACAGAGCCACCCCTGCTTTTCACCCACAACATCCCATAAGAATAAATATTAAATTAATTAAAGTAATTTTACATTTAAATTAGTTATATATTAAATGTGTTGAATGCTAAAAATGTAAGTATAATTATTGATTCTTCTGAATTTCAATGTCTTATAGTCATGTCACTGGCCAATGGAGGACTTTAGTTAAGTCTGTTACTGCCAGTTTTAGCAAGCTACATACTATGATCACTTCTCCACATCTTGCAATGACAATCAAATGAGAATGATAGTGAAAAAGTACAACACAGCAAATCTCTCTACTATTTCTTCCACCAATCTATGCCTAGTCATGATCATAACCCTTAGGCAGAATAGACAATGCAGTGCAGTAAATTGCCATAAGGATTACAATCATGAGAAATGCCATTAAGGGACCTACAGATCTGCTCAAAATTGTTAGCTAAGTGAAAATCATAAACTGCACAACTTTCTGTCATATTTCTTCATCCATCGCTATGCTAAGCGCTGGATCTCACAGGACAACAATTGCACCTAGGTAGCCCTCATGCACGACTTTGAAATATTTCCCATATAAGATCATAACAAAGAGAACTCCCTTTCAACCACATGCCATATATAGTGCAGCATACTGCCCATGTAGGCAAATGTTCAGTGCCCCACGTAGGGGAACAACATGCAAAATAAATGTTGGAATATGTAGTACAATGCATGTAATCTCGACAAACAGCCATAACGTTATTGATAGTGATATTACAACTTGCATGAGGCTACACCTCCTCATTTGAGGGGGTGAAGTCTCTTAAAATGACAGCTTTTTCTAAACGAATTCGGAAACAGTGAATTACAAAATAACATGAGATTTAAACCTATTCATAGAAGTAGGGCTACACATGAGTACATTTGCACATGCAAATTTACCATTGTGAATCATGTCTGGATGTTCATGTCTAAAGGTGGTCAAAGATAAAGAATACATCGGAGCTAAATTAAACGAAAACTAAGCAATCACAGGAATTATTATGTATATCTGCAGTGCATTACCCTCCTTGATGAAAATGTAAGTGTGATCAGATAGTATGGTGGATCTTGTTCTCTTTTTCTTGTTTGTCACATTAGTTCTCTCCTCTGGCCTTGCAATCTACGTGACATACTCCACACAATGATGATCAAATAGGGGGGACTCTAGGCTCAGAAAATCTGAGTACATGGTTCCAGTCTCTTTTCTCTCAATCCCATTCAATTTCTCTGACCTTTTCTGTTATGCCAGTACAGTATACATGGGCTGGACAAGGGTGCGGGTGAGCCAGGTTGCTTCTGCAAGACACACCTAGGAGGGAAATGCCTGATTCTGAAATCTTTGCCCTCTCTATTGCTTGTTAGATCTGAAAGCACTCCCTTGCTGAGAAACTTGAATGCCTGGTGAATTTCCATGTGTAGCTAAATCCTTATCATACTAGAAATTGATCAAGGATTGAGATCAAATTTCTACACCATAAACAGCATTGGATGAGAGATAGTTTCCCATTGATGGAATTCAAATCCATAGTCTGGTCAGGGGTTTGAATAGTACCACTTTTCTATTCATCTGGCCCTCTAGCTAGGGGCAAGCACTTGTCATTTCATGGACATTCCAGAAGTGTGCCTCACCTTTAAAGGAAATATTAAATGCATTAGTCAAATCAATGATGTGTTGTGTGTGTCAACATGCAGAGAAAAAAACCTTGAGGCCATACAAGCTGTTCCCCAAGTTAAGCTATCAGTATAACTGTCTAGGACAAATAGATATTTGTGTAATGTGATCTACATAGGTCATATTGACATTATCAAATTAAACAATAACTAATGGCTTTAAAACAGTCTGAACGAAGTCTCCAGGAAAAAAGCTCTGAAAGGTCTGCATTGTTTCAAGGATCAACTTCAAGGTACTTGGCATTATACACAAGACCAAATGGAAAAAAATCTTCAATAGCTGCAAAAACTCACACCACACTTCCTCACCACCAGGAATATATGTCCAGGATGTTACTCTTACACTAACAGTGTTTTAATTGTCAAAACGTAGGGGTACATTATTGAGACATGCAGGATCCCAGTCACTGGAACTCTTTTGACCCAAGACTAAGGGGCATATTTACAAGCCACAAACATCACTGGATCGCCACTTTTTGTGAAGCTCTAGTGGCGCTGTGCCCTTTTTGTGGCTTGACGTCACCTTGTAAACATACCCTCCAATGCTGTTTTCTGTGGCAGAGTGGAATTGCTTTTTTACATTGCCCCAGATTTACATGGAAACTTAAATATGAGGCAGCACCAAAAACGAACGCCACCCAGGGGTGGCATTAGGATGGTGCAGCAAAGAGAACTACTTTCATTTCTCCTCATTTTTGCTTTTTCTATGTGTATTGTTTTCTGCAAAAGGCCAATAATGATTGTCTATGTGTAGGAAGGTGCTCCTACCTGCATATAAACAATCATGAATGTCGATTTGCTACTTTTGTATGCTGCATTATACAGCACAGAGAGAAGTAACAAATAGCCATCATTGATTGTTCACGTGGAGGCAGGGACACCATATTGCACACAGACAATCATCTCTGCAACACAGGCACCTTTGCACTATAGTGCAAGGGTGTCTGCGTTGGCACTAGGCAGCTAAATTTAGCACCAGCGCTAGGGGAAACACAGGGGTGCGCCATATTTTAGTAAATATGGTGCATCCCTGCATTTCTGAAGTGACGCAGCACATGCCACTGCCAATTTTGGTGCAGTGCAGTGCTACTTCCGTATAAATATGCCCCTAAAGGTAAAGAATAATTGTTATATAAGACAGGTTTCTAAACCTAATTCTTCACTCTTCGTATGTCAGAGTAGCAAAGAATTTGTTTTGTCTTTTCACTGTTCTGATGTCATATCAGTGAAAAAGCTTGTTTTGAAACCTCTGCTCTAGTGGATACTATTCCTTTGCTTTACTCGGGTCTTTAGAGATTCAAGGGAGTTGGGAGATTGTGGGTGTCATTCTTGCATCACCAATAATCCTCTCCCCTGACTGCTGTAAGCCTGCACGTACTTATGTAGACAGTAAAAAAAAGAACACTGACACTCTAATTGAAGCAGCAGCTCTGCCGTTAATACTGAGACAGGACAGCACAGCTGTAGGTAACAATGAGAAGAGAACGTTTTGAGGATAATGATGGAACTTGGCAGGTGCCCTGCTACCTTTGTATTGAGGGAAAGATGCTAGTATTGCTGGGGAGATGGAGGCTCCCAGGAAATCTGATTTTTTTTTGATTGGGCAGGGGAAAGGAGGGCTCCCGTCTGGTTATTCGGGGAATTGTCTGTCTTAATATCGACCCCAAAAATATAGTGAGATCGAATTTTGTAGAAAAAATGCCAAGGGCCAGTAGCTTAAATGATACTAGTGGGCCTGCAGCACTGATTGTGCCACCCACATAAGTAGCCTCCTAACCATGCCTCAGGCCTGCCATTGCAAGGCCTTTGTGTGTAGTTTCACCGCCACTTCGACTTGGCATTTAAAAGTACTTGCCAAGCCTTAAAAATCCCATTTTTCTACATGTAAGTCACCCCTAAGGTAGGCCCTAGTCAACCCTTAAGGCAGGGTGCTATGTAGATTAAAGGCAGGACATGTACCTGTACAGTTTATATGTCCTGGTAGTGTTAAACTCCCAAATTCGTTTTTACACTGCTGTGAGACCTGCTCCTTTCATAGGCTAACATTAGGGCTACCCTCATATACTGTTTGATTGGTAAATTCTGATCTGAAAGGAGTAACAACGTCATATTTAGTATGGCCAGAATGGATATACAAAATCCTGGGGACTGGTGAAGTTGGACTTAACATTACTATTTTAGAAATGCTACTTTTAGAAAGAGAGCATTTCGCTGCACTTAAATACTTCTGTGCCTTACAATCCACGTCTGGCTGGGTTAGTTGACAGCTGCCTTCTGCATTCCACTCAGACAAACCCCAAACATAGGATGTTCAGTCACACTTGCACACATCTGCATACTTAAAGGGTCTTCCTGGGCTGGGAGGGTGGAGGGCCTGACACTTACGTGTCAAAGGACAGTAGCCTGCCTTTACACAAAGGACTGCCACACCCTCTACTGGGACCCTGGCAGCTGGAAAAATTGACGCACACCTCCCTGTTTTCCATGCATCTTCTTCACTGCGGCCCCTTGTGGAGAATTTGAACACAAACCAGGTACTTTATGCTTTCAAGAGACATTTGTTGCTTTTTAAAGACTGAAGACTCCTTTTATCATTTCCTACAGTGATAATTCAAAGTGTACTTATGAAATCTTGATTGTTTTGACCTGCATTTAACCAGATAAATATATATTTTTATGAACACAGTGTGGAGTATTTTTGTGGTGTTATACTGTGTTATTGCATGATTTATTGCACAAATACTTTACACATTGCCTTCTAAGTTAAGCCTGACTACTCAGTGCCAAGCTACCAGAGGGTAGGCACAGGATAATTTGGATTGTGTGTGACTTACCCTGACTAGAGTGAGGGTCCCCGCTTGGACAGGGGGTAACCTGACTGCCAACCAAAGACCCCATTTCTAACAGTCACCTATAAGGTCTGCCCTAAGTGCCCCCAGGGCTGGGTGCAGTGTACCTATAAGCAGGGACTTTATAAAATATGTTTTATAAGCCTCAGTGAGGGAAATATAGCTAAATACATTTTTCCTCATTGTAGTGAAGGGGGTCCGTAGGAAATCTATGGAGATATATGAAGATCTGCCTCAGCGGATGGCAGAACAAGATGGGGGAGAGCAGCCAAGATGGTCTTCAAAGGAGGGAAGGACATTTGGGACAGCCACTATACCTACCCCATATCCTGCAAACCCAGACAGCAAGGTGCCCTCTGATTAGATTAAAGAAGGGGTGTGTTAAGGGAAACTTAGCCACACCAATGGGAGGGCTCAGCCAGATCTAAACTCTCAAATTTCATTTTTGCCATTTTGGATTTTAGAGGAATGTTGCTCCCTGAGATTGATTTGTGCCATACTTCCCAGGAAGTGGTCACTCAGGAAGGTGGTGGCCTGCATGTGAATGGACAGAGCCCCCTTGCTTTCCACATCCAGGAGCAAGGATAAAATTAGCAGATCTGCACTCTCACCTCAGATCCCTACAGACACAATACAAGAAGAAGAAGGACTTCCCTTCTAGACCCCTGACCTGCACCTAGCCAATATACTCAGAAGGACTGAACCAGCTGCAGACTTGGTCTTCAGAAAGAAAAGGACTTTGCCTGTCTTCTTCTGCTTCAGGAAGGGACTTCCTGTATGCTTCAGGTAGAAAATAACTGACTAGGTCCCTGCATCAAGCCCTGAAGAAACTGACCAGCTGACCCCTGACCAGTGGTCATTTGTTTATTTGAACCAGGTGCATTCTGGGAGTTGGAGTCCTAACCAAAAAAGGAGCGAGTGAGGGTGAGTTGTGGGCTCCTAAGCCTTTTGAGACATTCTAGAAGAAGATCCATAAGTTTGGAGAAGTATGGAGCAAGTTTGGAAAAAATCTCCATAAGTGGACCGACCTGATGTAGTGAGTGAAGCCAGCTTACATCGACCATGACCCGGCTTGACTTGCAGGTTTATCCCGCTGAGAAGCTTCGGAGTCCCAGACTTCTAAGATTTCACCCCGGTTTGTGGAAAGGCAATCTGACGAAGAAGACTTGAAATTAACTTGCTGTGGAGGGTCACCCGACGTCGGAGAGAAAAAGCTCCAAAAAGGTTTCTACGTCTTAATGTAAAAATTTGACTGAGGCTTCCCATGCACTGGATCTGAGGAGTGCTCCAGGGTGCTCGTCTTCATTTTCAACCTTGTCCCGTACGAAGATTTCCATGTGGAAAAATCATTTAAGTCCAAATGTAGAATTCTTTACTGAGGTCTCCTGTGATGTGTATCCGAAGAGGGCTCCAGGGAGGTCAGATTCAACCTGTGTCTTCGTCTCGGTCCAGAAAATCTTCAAGAAAAAGACTAAGGGCTTCATTGGGAGTCTGGCGGTCACTTGGCCACCGCCAATGCAGCGGTTCGAGCACATTACAAACCTGGCAGTCTGGCCACCAGGGAACCGCCATTTCCACCGGGATCAGAGATCCCTTCGTTCTGGAAGTAGTGGTGGTCCCAATCTGATAGAGCAGCGCTGTGAGCAGCGTTGCCCTGGGTATTAAAATCCCCCTTCCCCATCAGCAATTTCATGGCATGGGCATTGCAGGGGACCCCCTGGCAAGCACCATGACAATGTTCATTGTCTGCTTTGCTACTGCATTGCAGCTGGCTCTATTAATCAAGCCGGAGACAATGCTGTAAGCTGTTTCCCTCTAGGCCAGTGGGCATAAACTCAGGTTTCCACCCGCTGACCTAGTGAAAAACTCTTAATGGGGCCAGCAGGGAGCTAGCCAGTGTGGTGGCAACTTCCCCATCAGAAGTTCAGCCGACAGTAAAAACTGTCCGCTTAACTCATAATGAGCCTAGAGTCTGAAGGTGAAACTTTAACCAAGGCCTCCCACTCACTGTAGGGGTCCATCATGGTTGGCCTCAAATTTTAACTTTGCCACAGTCGAATGCGACCAGATGTCCCAAGTGGTGTTTTTATTTTCTATGCGCTGAATTCATATCTCCAGTTCCCCCTACTGGATTTTTGTCGCTTTAGTTTCATTTTAAAGATGCAATTATAATGTATTTTTGTAAATTGGTGTTGGATTTTTATTGCGTTTTGGATTTTACTTCTTTACTGTTTTGTGATCATTGAATGCTTTACACATCTGTCTCCTAAGTTAAGCCTAACCGCCTGTTGCTAAGCTACCAAGGGTTGAGCCAGGATTCATTTATTGAGACCGGATCCAGTAGTGGTTTGGGGCCTATTGCTAAGTGCAGGTATTTACCTGCCCTTACTAATGCCACTTTCCAACATTTTTGATGCGCATCTGTGGGATCCAGTACTTGTGTTCTATATCACGATACAGCTTTAAGTGAACCAAGTATTTTTGATTTCTTAAATTTGGACTCATTTTTTAATTACTTCATTTTTTGATTTTTCTAAATTCTTCTGATCAATTGTTGCCAGAGTATTTTTAACTGACACAAAAACGTAGGGATACCACGGAGCTTAATCTGGCCAGCCCACCCACACTCACTGCAGCTCAGCTTAGTGTGTTGTGTAGAAGGAGGGGATTGGCTGCTGCTAACAAGCGTAGGAAGAATGTGATGATTCAGTTCATTGGAGCCTATGAGGTGCAACCTTCAGAAATAGTAAGGGAGCGGGAAGAAGTCCTCTCCAACCTCCAGGAGGAGGAGGATGATCGCCTGTAATTTACCTCAGTAGTTAGGGCCGCATCCAGAGCTAGTGGGAAGGGATGGTTTGTGGTATCAGCCCAAGAAGAATCAGAACTGGTCCACAGGGAGAGGGAACTTGAGGCCCAGGTAGCCTAGATAGCTTCGGAGGCAGAGAAGTTGGCCCTAGAGAAGAAGAAGTGGGCAAAGAATGAACAAAGAGATGGTAGCAGTGACATATAAGTTAAGGTGTCCAGGGGTGGTGGGTTTTGTCCCAGACTACCCAAGAGGGTTGTTCCTATTTATCAAGAAGGGGATGACATAGACAAGTGGCTAATAGCCTTTGAAAGGGCTCTCAGGATGAGGAGGGTTACGCGTCAGTACTGGGGTTCACTCCTATGGGAGTTGATCCCATTATCTGGGAGGGATAGGCTCCTGACCCTTGGGGAGGATGAGACAGAGTCCTATCCCAAAAAGAAGTGCCTCATTCAGAACCTTGACCTCACCCCAGAGCAGTACAGGATAAAGAACTTGTATTCAACTGATATCAGATGCTTGAAACATAATGCCTGAAATAATGAAAATGCCAAAGAATTCCCTGTAAGTTGCTGACTTTGCTTCATTCCATAATGACCTGTTGTGAGTACGCTTTTCCTCAGGACAACTCTTTTTGATATATATATATATATATATATATATATCACTAAACAAATATATATGCACATATAAAACAATACTGTATGCAATGTTATTTAAGTGTATGATATTATAAACACCATTTTGTTTACAAACATAAACAATCATATACCTACCCTCAATATTCTACCCCACAATATTTTGCTGTTCCATTATTTCTTGTATAATATTGTCCCAACATCTTTTGGAGTTAATATTCAGTTAAACTACCAAAGCAGAAATGTGATAAGATGTTAGCTACTTTTTGGGATTGAGTGAGGGGTGGATGGACTGTCCTGACAGTGGTGGGGCGAATTGCAGAATAGCAGGTATTTTTTGGAGTTTGGGATGCGAATATTTGTGGTTGGTGGTTGAAAGGGTGGCAAGATGTCTGGTATTTTAATTTGGGGTTTAGGAAGATGTAGATAGATTCCTCGTGACTCTCCTACACCTGCACTGCTGATCGGAGCAGAATAAGAGGATTTGGGACGTCCTTAACAGAAAGGTATAGCTGTGTAGAATCAAATATGGAGCCTCAGGTTCCAAAGTGTCTTCATAGACTATTAGAGCTTCGAACGATTGCCTATTTGACCTTACTTAGAATCCATCCGTGGAAAATTACCCTCTTTTTGACATCTACCCCTCTATAATTCTGTAAGTCGTTACGTTAGGTAACTCCTCAAAACAGAGCTATTGAGAAAGTAATTCGACGTATCTAGTAATTGCGACAGAGAAACGAAAGAATGCTGAATAGAACATCTCTCCCAGATCTGATTGAACTCTTAAATGGCTGTTTGGATCTGTCTATCTTTGCCGTTAGAACACTTTCCTACCCTAGGGCAGCCACTAGGAATCTGCACTGGGTACATTACAAAACACGTAAATAAAAAAAGTTGTTGGATTGCTAATAATGTTGGCTTTGATCTTTAGGGAGGTGCATGGGAGGCACATGCAATGGAGAAATCCTTCCTGTATAAATATGGGACTACTTCCTCATTAACGAGTAATTTGGTGCAATGGACAATTGAAAACGGTACCCTGACAAAGATAAAATATTAATTTGATGCAGTAACTTGATTAGAATAATTAAAATACTTACAGTCATTCAATATTTTCATATTTTGTTAGAAACCGGTTATTGTCTGAGGCATTAAATGGATCAATAGTTTCAGGTCACGTTCAGTAAGGCGAAGGGAATCTTTTAATAGTGCATTAAAAATAATTTGTGTATTGGACCTTGCATGCAAATTATTTGGCCTCATTAACACAATGTATACTTGTTTTCTCAGTTCCACAAATAATGTGTATTGTGTCCTTTACTTTCGGCGGTTAAGCATTGTTTTTGCCTCGCTACAGCAATGTCTTCATGATGTTAGAGTGACTACCCCCGACGCATTTCACTGTCCTGCTCAGTCCCTGGCATTTGCAACCATAGGTAAAATAACTCGTGTGTGGACGAAAGTTTGAGCCTTACTAGACCGGAAAAAACAAGCACTGGCAAAGCCAAAAAACCTGTTTTCATATGGCAAATTCTTTCAGCATTGATTGGCAACATCGAGTCTGGTTTTGTGAAGTCAGTTTATGTATGACTGGATATGTTCACGTATTCAAATGCAAATTCATGGAAAATTATTTCTTGTAATTGCTATTTTTATAATGCATAGAGTGTACCTATAACACATTTTCAAAGTCATCGAGAAAAATAGATCATTAAAAAACGGATGCAATTTCCGATGCTTGTCCTGCTCATTCCCCTTACTATCAGTGTTCCGCTCCAAGGTTGCTTTTTTCCTTGTCTTGGCAGAATACCAAGTGAACCTACAAAATTGTTATAAAGACTTTATCGAGAAGGATTGCAATTTTATTGGCAATGAGTGCTGCCACTGTAGAACTTCTTTATCCATAGTCACTTCTAATGTGTAGTCCTGTATCCATATCTGTAACATTCTCAGGTTCTTGGTCTTAGAAGTCTGCCCCTTTCCATTAATATATATATATATATATATATATATATATATATATATATATATATATATATATTGGAGCCGAACCCCAATAATCATTTGAACCCCAATATTCAGACAACCTGAAATGTAACCTAAGCAATGCAGCTCCAACATCTTCAAGTGATCTAGCGGTTAAGGCTGTACTCCTCAACATAAAGTATTATTTTAGCACAGTATAAAGATGAATAAATCATGTAAACATAAAGTACCTAGTTCTAGGTCAAAAATATGGTAAAAGTGAGTTTTTAAAACAGAAAAAGTTAAACATAGTACAGAGAAAAAAAAAGCATGACATTGCCATGAAGGCCCACCAACATACAGAAATTCAGAAAACAGGAACATTCTTAACTAGGCAAGTACAGGCAATAACCTAAGAGTCAAACTCATTTAGACTATCCACAGCATCTCAAAACAAAATCTAAAGGGAAATGGCCAGAGTCTCGGAAGAGAACAAAGGTGACCCCAATGAAAATATGGAAAAATAACCACGCAAAAGCCAGCACTCTATCTTATCCTACTGTAATCCTCAATAATGCATGAACAAGGTTACCCCTCGATAAGTGGCATGCCACTTTATATCTGCTAACCACAGTCCTGGCAGCGGTGGGATTGTTGTGGCCCCTCTGCTTGTAGAAGGGCCAGTGGAGGCCTGTTGGGGGCCCCCAGAGATCACATGTCCCAGGAGGGGCCCGTTATTACAGCAGAGAGGGTGCGTGGCGCCCCCTCTTTCCTAAATCGTTTGGCTGGCTTTGGCCCCCCAGCGATAGCAGGCCCCAGGAGGGGCATGTCCTAAAATCCAGAGGGGGTGCGTGCTCCCCCCTTCAACCCCATAAATATTGGGAGGCCCCCGTTTGGTGCAGAGAAGCGCCAGGGGGGCCCATGTTCGTTCGCCTGGCACTGGAAGTGCCCCTCTTCTTAAGCAGGTACTACTAAAAGACAATATATAGGGCATAAGTTATTTTTATAGACTTTATTGGTTTATATGTAACTTGCTAATACGTTTTTCTGACTTGCCATAAGTTTTAGAATGTTCCTAAAATGGGCATTTATGATATTCCTATGACAATTGCTTTGGTGTAATAACGTGTTTCCTGACTACCGCTTATGTTGCAGAATACTAAGTAACCTGTGTGTTACATGTGAATACTGCTAGTTTTTCAGAGTGACTAATGTGTAACGTTCTGACAACTGCTAAGGTAGCAGGATATTACTGTGGTGTTTGGTCTAATAATTGCATTGTGTACAATACAGTACATTTTCATATAACTTGGTGTTGTGTTTCCTTTGTGGTGGGGATAGTGCGTCACGTGTGTTGTGCAAACATTTTACACATTGCCTCTGGGATAGGCCTTACTGCTCGTGAGCAGGGGTTATCTTGGTCGTGTAACTCCCTTGCCCTGACTAGAGTGGGTGGGTTCTGCCTGGCTTAGGTGCATACCCTAGCCAACGAGACTCCCCATTTCTAACAAATAGTATATACGATTCAAAGGAAAACCTCTCAGAGAAATGAAAGCTTCGGGCATTCCATAAAGGGCATCTATCCTATGAAGTCTTCATCAAGGTTGAACACCGGTGTTTGCTATAGTTAGTTATTTGTTTTTCGAAAGAACAGTGAAATAACATATACCAAGATTGCCACTGCTTTCCTGAGCAGCCGCAGATTGGAAAAACATAAAGTTATTAATATTATTTTGTTGCTAATGTAAACATTAGCTACGACTAGAAAAAAAGGATGCTAAAACATACAACATTTAAAGTTTGCATTATCATTTATCAATCAAATATTTAGCCAGGTTTTACAATTTTTGTATGTGTTGTGTTTACGTTCAAATCTGCAATTACACCTTATTCTGCACTAAGCATGGGCTTAAATGTATTAATAGTGGTTTTTAAAAATAAAGTGAGGATTTCGTGTGTCTGTGCATATTTCAGGAAAAGTTGCTCCAGTAATCCTCAAATAAATAAACTATATTCTTGTTTGTTATTTTACACTTGTTATCTGCAGGTAAGTGATGGGAAACGCGTTAGTCACAGCATGTCTTTTTTTCTACTAAAGCTGGTTTGGTCGTTCAAACCTGTGCTAGCCTCATGGCCAGATGGATCTGTAAAAAAGCATCATGATTCCTAGCATGAGACTGGAAATCCAAGTACCCTCGGGCCATACAAAAATACTTACCAATCATTACTTATGCTCAGATTTCTGTGTTATATTGTCTTCTTTCTTAAATCTAGGCAGAAGCTCCCTATCTGCTTACTGGTTTGTTAAGTGCTTTACAAATAATTCAACTGAACTTTTAATTGTATTTTGAATTTGTGTTAAAGTGGCAGGTGGAGCTTTTCACATAAGGGTACACTTTTAGAAGTCCAAAGGCACACTATTTGGTGGGGTGAAGGTTCTCTGAAGTGTGGGGTGAAACAGCTAGTCCAGCTTAACCTACTGAAATATTCTACTCATGGTTAGGGTTTGGAGTAGATCACATCACTAAGTATTTTATGGCATATACCCCTACTCCAGTTCCTGATCATTGTGTACCAAATGATTGAAAGGGCATATACACTGGTTTTCAAGAACATGCATCCTTGTGTCATAGGGGATTAGAATGGGTCGCTTTCCAGGACCTACCTTGAGAGTGTTAGTGTGACATACACAATACCACTGAATACAGTATTTAGATTGTAGATCAGATACACAGTTAGTGACTGTGTGTAGATGACTAACAGTATGCATCACAGCTGTTAGGGATTTAATAGGAGCGTTAGCACTTACGCAGAAGCATCCCGCACAGACAATTAGTCCACAGATTATATATGCAGTTATGAGCAAAGTTCAACCAAGTGAGACAGAACTCAATTTCTGATTGCTCAAAAAACTAATCAGTTTGAAACAGGACAATCAGTAGAGTACTAAATGGCAAACTATGTGTGCTTGCATGTATACCACTACTCATTGTACAACCTCTTTAGTAATATTACTAGACATTGAGTGAATGAAAAACACTTTTAAAGTGCAACTTGCTACCACAGAAAGAGGCATCTTGGGGCTAGAAAGAAGGAACCGAGGACAATAGCAAAGTAAGCAAGTTTTAACAGCCAAGGCTTGAGGCTTTTCCTTAACCCCTTCACTGCCAGGCCTTTTCCCCCTCCTGTGCCGAGCCTTTTTTTGGCTATTTGGAGCAGTTCGCGCTTAGGCCCTCATAACTTTTTGTTCACATAAGCTACCCATGCCAAATTTGCGTCCTTTTTTTCCAACATCCTAGGGATTCTAGAGGTACCCAGACTTTGTGGGTTCCCCAGAAGGAGGCCAAGAAATTAGCCAAAAAACAGTGAAAATTTCATTTTTTTTAAAAAATTTGGAAAAATGGGCTGCAGAAGAAGGCTTGTGGTTTTTTCCCTGAAAAGGGCATCAACAAAGGGTTTGCGGTGATAAAATCACCAGCTTCCCAGCTTTCAGGAACAGGCAGACTTGAATCAGAAAACCCAATTTTTCAACCCAATTTTGGCATTTTACTGGGACATACCCCATTTTTACGATTTTTTGTGCTTTCAGCCTCCTTCCAGTCAGTGACAGAAATGGGCATGAAACCAACGCTGGATCCCATAAACCGCAACATTTCTGAAAAGTAGACAAAATTCTGAATTCAGCAAGGGGTAATTTGTGTAGATCCTACAAGGGTTTCCTACAGAAAATAGCAACTGAAAAAGAAAAATATTGAAATTGAGGTGAAAAAAACATAAATTTTTCTCTAAGTTTTACTCTGTAACTTTTTCCTGCAATGTCAGATTTTTGAAAGCAATATACCGTTACGTCTGCTGGACTCTTCTGGTTGCGGGGATATATAGGGCTTGTAGGTTCATCAAGAACTCTAGGTACCCAGAGCCAATAAATGACCTGCACCCTGCAGTGGGTTTTCATTCTATGCCGGGTATACAGCAATTCATTTGCTGAAATATAAAGAGTAAAAAGTAGCTATCAAGAAAACCTTTGTATTTCCAAAATGGGCACAAGATAAGGTGTTGAGAAGCAGTGGTTATTTGCACATCTCTGAATTCCGGGGTGCCCATACTAGCATGTGAATTACAGGGCATTTCTCAAATAGACGTCTTTTTTACACACTGTCTTACATTTGGAAGGGAAAAATGTAGAGAAAGACAAGGGGCAATAACACTTGTTTTGCTATTCTATGTTCCCCCAAGTCTCCCGATAAAAATGATACCTCACTTGTGTGGGTAGGCCTAGCGCCCGCGACAGGAAACGCCCCAAAGCGCAACGTGGACACATCACAGAAAATAGACCTGTTTTTAGCAAAGTGCCTACCTGTAGATTTTGGCCTCTAGCTCAGCCGCCACCTAGGGAAACCTACCAAACCTGTGCATTTCTGAAAACTAGAGACCTAGGGGAATCCAAGATGGGGTGATTTGTGTGGCTCGGACCAGGTTCTGTTACCCAGAATCCTTTGCAAACCGCAAAATTTGGCTAAAAAAACACATGTTCCTCACATTTCTGTGGCAGAAAGTTCTGGAATCTGAGAGGAGCCACAAATTTCCTTCCACCCAGCGTTCCCCCACGTCTCCCGATAAAAATGATACCTCACTTGTGTGGGTAGGCCTAGCGCCCGCGACAGCAAACACCCCAAAGCGCAATGTGGACACATCACAGAAAACAGACCTGTTTTTAGCAAAGTGCCTACCTGTAGATTTTGGCCTCTAGCTCAGCCGCCACCTAGGGAAACCTACCAAACCTGTGCATTTCTGAAAACTAGAGACCTAGGGGAATCCAAGATGGGGTGATTTGTGTGGCTCGGACCAGGTTCTGTTACCCAGAATCCTTTGCAAAGCTCAAAAATTGGCTAAAAAAACACATGTTCCTCACATTTCTGTGGCAGAAAGTGCTGGAATCTGAGAGGAGCCACAAATGTCCTTCCACCCAGCGTTCCCCCACGTCTCCTGATAAAAATGATACCTCACTTGTGTGGGTAGGCCTAGCGCCCGCGACAGGAAACGCCCCAAAGCGCAACGTGGACACATCACAGAAAACAGACCTGTTTTTAGCAAAGTGCCTACCTGTAGATTTTGGCCTCTAGCTCAGCCGCCACCTAGGGAAACCTACCAAACCTGTGCATTTCTGAAAACTAGAGACCTAGGGGAATCCAAGATGGGGTGATTTGTGTGGCTCGGACCAGGTTCTGTTACCCAGAATCCTTTGCAAACCTCAAAATTTGGCTAAAAAAACACATGTTCCTCACATTTCTGTGGCAGAAAGTTCTGGAATCTGAGAGGAGCCACAAATTTCCTTCCACCCAGCGTTCCCCCACGTCTCCCGATAAAAATGATACCTCACTTGTGTGGGTAGGCCTAGCGCCCGCGACAGGAAACACCCCAAAGCGCAATGTGGACACATCACAGAAAACAGACCTGTTTTTAGCAAAGTGCCTACCTGTAGATTTTGGCCTCTAGCTCAGCCGCCACCTAGGGAAACCTACCAAACCTGTGCATTTCTGAAAACTAGAGACCTAGGGGAATCCAAGATGGGGTGATTTGTGTGGCTCGGACCAGGTTCTGTTACCCAGAATCCTTTGCAAAGCTCAAAAATTGGCTAAAAAAACACATGTTCCTCACATTTCTGTGGCAGAAAGTTCTGGAATCTGAGAGGAGCCACAAATTTCCTTCCACCCAGCGTTCCCCCACGTCTCCCGATAAAAATGATACCTCACTTGTGTGGGTAGGCCTAGCGCCCGCGACAGGAAACGCCCCAAAGCGCAACGTGGACACCACCAAAATTTTGGAAGAAAACAGAGGTGTTTTTTGCGAAGTGACTACCTGTAGATTTTGGCCTCTAGCTCAGCCGGCACCTAGGGAAACCTACCAAACCTGTACATTTCTGAAAACTAGAGACCTAGGGAAATCCAAGGAGGGGTGACTGGCGGGGCTCGGACCAGGTTCTGTTACCCAGAATCCTTTGCAAAGCTCAAAAATTGGCTAAAAAAACACATGTTCCTCACATTTCTGTGGCAGAAAGTGCTGGAATCTGAGAGGAGCCACAAATGTCCTTCCACCCAGCGTTCCCCCACGTCTCCCGATAAAAATGATACCTCACTTGTGTGGGTAGGCCTAGCGCCCGCGACAGGAAACGCCCCAAAGCGCAACGTGGACACATCACAGAAAACAGACCTGTTTTTAGCAAAGTGCCTACCTGTAGATTTTGGCCTCTAGCTCAGCCGCCACCTAGGGAAACCTACCAAACCTGTGCATTTCTGAAAACTAGAGACCTAGGGGAATCCAAGGAGGGGTGACTGGCGGGGCTCGGACCAGGTTCTGTTACCCAGAATCCTTTGCAAAGCTCAAAAATTGGCTAAAAAAACACATGTTCCTCACATTTCTGTGGCAGAAAGTTCTGGAATCTGGGAGGAGCCACAAATTTCCTTCCACCCAGCGTTCCCCCAAGTCTCCCGATAAAAATTATACCTCACTTGCGTGGGTAGGCCTAGCGCCCGCGACAGGAAATGCCCCAAAGCGCAACGTGGACACCACCAAAATTTTGGAAGAAAACAGAGGTGTTTTTTGCGAAGTGACTACCTGTAGATTTTGGCCTCTAGCTCAGCCGGCACCTAGGGAAACCTACCAAACCTGTACATTTCTGAAAACTAGAGACCTAGGGGAATCCAAGAAGGGGTGACTGGCGGGGCTCGGACCAGGTTCTGTTACCCAGAATCCTTTGCAAAGCTCAAAAATTGGCTAAAAAAACACATGTTCCTCACATTTCTGTGGCAGAAAGTTCTGGAATCCGAGAGGAGCCACAAATTTCCTTCCACCCAGCGTTCCCCCACGTCTCCCGATAAAAATGATACCTCACTTGTGTGGGTAGGCCTAGCGCCCGCGACAGGAAACGCCCCAAAGCGCAACGTGGACACATCACAGAAAACAGACCTGTTTTTAGCAAAGTGCCTACCTGTAGATTTTGGCCTCTAGCTCAGCCGCCACCTAGGGAAACCTACCAAACCTGTGCATTTCTGAAAACTAGAGACCTAGGGGAATCCAAGATGGGGTGATTTGTGTGGCTCGGACCAGGTTCTGTTACCCAGAATCCTTTGCAAAGCTCAAAAATTGGCTAAAAAACACATGTTCCTCACATTTCTGTGGCAGAAAGTGCTGGAATCTGAGAGGAGCCACAAATGTCCTTCCACCCAGCGTTCCCCCACGTCTCCTGATAAAAATGATACCTCACTTGTGTGGGTAGGCCTAGCGCCCGCGACAGGAAACGCCCCAAAGCGCAACGTGGACACATCACAGAAAACAGACCTGTTTTTAGCAAAGTGCCTACCTGTAGATTTTGGCCTCTAGCTCAGCCGCCACCTAGGGAAACCTACCAAACCTGTGCATTTCTGAAAACTAGAGACCTAGGGGAATCCAAGATGGGGTGATTTGTGTGGCTCGGACCAGGTTCTGTTACCCAGAATCCTTTGCAAACCTCAAAATTTGGCTAAAAAAACACATGTTCCTCACATTTCTGTGGCAGAAAGTTCTGGAATCTGAGAGGAGCCACAAATTTCCTTCCACCCAGCGTTCCCCCACGTCTCCCGATAAAAATGATACCTCACTTGTGTGGGTAGGCCTAGCGCCTGCGACAGGAAACACCCCAAAGCGCAATGTGGACACATCACAGAAAACAGACCTGTTTTTAGCAAAGTGCCTACCTGTAGATTTTGGCCTCTAGCTCAGCCGCCACCTAGGGAAACCTACCAAACCTGTGCATTTCTGAAAACTAGAGACCTAGGGGAATCCAAGATGGGGTGATTTGTGTGGCTCGGACCAGGTTCTGTTACCCAGAATCCTTTGCAAAGCTCAAAAATTGGCTAAAAAAACACATGTTCCTCACATTTCTGTGGCAGAAAGTTCTGGAATCTGAGAGGAGCCACAAATTTCCTTCCACCCAGCGTTCCCCCACGTCTCCCGATAAAAATGATACCTCACTTGTGTGGGTAGGCCTAGCGCCCGCGACAGGAAACGCCCCAAAGCGCAACGTGGACACCACCAAAATTTTGGAAGAAAACAGAGGTGTTTTTTGCGAAGTGACTACCTGTAGATTTTGGCCTCTAGCTCAGCCGGCACCTAGGGAAACCTACCAAACCTGTACATTTCTGAAAACTAGAGACCTAGGGGAATCCAAGGAGGGGTGACTGGCGGGGCTCGGAACAGGTTCTGTTACCCAGAATCCTTTGCAAAGCTCAAAAATTGGCTAAAAAAACACATCTTCCTCACATTTCTGTGGCAGAAAGTGCTGGAATCTGAGAGGAGCCACAAATGTCCTTCCACCCAGCGTTCCCCCACGTCTCCCGATAAAAATGATACCTCACTTGTGTGGGTAGGCCTAGCGCCCGCGACAGGAAACGCCCCAAAGCGCAACGTGGACACATCACAGAAAACAGACCTGTTTTTAGCAAAGTGCCTACCTATAGATTTTGGCCTCTAGCTCAGCCGCCACCTAGGGAAACCTACCAAACCTGTGCATTTCTGAAAACTAGAGACCTAGGGGAATCCAAGGAGGGGTGACTGGCGGGGCTCGGACCAGGTTCTGTTACCCAGAATCCTTTGCAAAGCTCAAAAATTGGCTAAAAAAACACATGTTCCTCACATTTCTGTGGCAGAAAGTTCTGGAATCTGGGAGGAGCCACAAATTTCCTTCCACCCAGCGTTCCCCCAAGTCTCCCGATAAAAATGATACCTCACTTGCGTGGGTAGGCCTAGCGCCCGCGACAGGAAACGCCCCAAAGCGCAACGTGGACACCACCAAAATTTTGGAAGAAAACAGAGGTGTTTTTTGCGAAGTGACTACCTGTAGATTTTGGCCTCTAGCTCAGCCGGCACCTAGGGAAACCTACCAAACCTGTACATTTCTGAAAACTAGAGACCTAGGGGAATCCAAGGAGGGGTGACTGGCGGGGCTCGGACCAGGTTCTGTTACCCAGAATCCTTTGCAAAGCTCAAAAATTGGCTAAAAAAACACATGTTCCTCACATTTCTGTGGCAGAAAGTGCTGGAATCTGAGAGGAGCCACAAATGTCCTTCCACCCAGCGTTCCCCCACGTCTCCCGATAAAAATGATACCTCACTTGTGTGGGTAGGCCTAGCGCCCGCGACAGGAAACGCCCCAAAGCGCAACGTGGACACATCACAGAAAACAGACCTGTTTTTAGCAAAGTGCCTACCTGTAGATTTTGGCCTCTAGCTCAGCCGCCACCTAGGGAAACCTACCAAACCTGTGCATTTCTGAAAACTAGAGACCTAGGGGAATCCAAGGAGGGGTGACTGGCGGGGCTCGGACCAGGTTCTGTTACCCAGAATCCTTTGCAAAGCTCAAAAATTGGCTAAAAAAACACATGTTCCTCACATTTCTGTGGCAGAAAGTTCTGGAATCTGGGAGGAGCCACAAATTTCCTTCCACCCAGCGTTCCCCCAAGTCTCCCGATAAAAATGATACCTCACTTGCGTGGGTAGGCCTAGCGCCCGCGACAGGAAACGCCCCAAAGCGCAACGTGGACACCACCAAAATTTTGGAAGAAAACAGAGGTGTTTTTTGCGAAGTGACTACCTGTAGATTTTGGCCTCTAGCTCAGCCGGCACCTAGGGAAACCTACCAAACCTGTACATTTCTGAAAACTAGAGACCTAGGGGAATCCAAGGATGGGTGACTGGCGGGGCTCGGACCAGGTTCTGTTACCCAGAATCCTTTGCAAAGCTCAAAAATTGGCTACAAAAACACATGTTCCTCACATTTCTGTGGCAGAAAGTTCTGGAATCTGAGAGGAGCCACAAATTTCCTTCCACCCAGCGTTCTCCCACGTCTCCCGATAAAAATGATACCTCACTTGTGTGGGTAGGCCTAGCGCCCGCGACAGGAAACGCCCCAAAGCGCAACGTGGACACATCACAGAAAACAGACCTGTTTTTAGCAAAGTGCCTACCTGTAGATTTTGGCCTCTAGCTCAGCCGCCACCTAGGGAAACCTACCAAACCTGTGCATTTCTGAAAACTAGAGACCTTGGGGAATCCAAGATGGGGTGATTTGTGTGGCTCGGACCAGGTTCTGTTACCCAGAATCCTTTGCAAACCTCAAAATTTGGCTAAAAAAACACATGTTCCTCACATTTCTGTGGCAGAAAGTTCTGGAATCTGAGAGGGGCCACAAATTTCCTTTCACCCAGCGTTCCCCCACGTCTCCCGATAAAAATGATACCTCACTTGTGTGGGTAGGCCTAGCGCCCGCGACAGGAAACGCCCCAAAGCGCAGCGTGGACACATCACATTTTTTCATTGAAAACAGTGCCTACCTGTAGTTTTTGGCCTGTAGCTCAGCCAGCACCTAGGGAAACCTACCAAACCTGTGCATTTCTGAAAACTAGAGACCTAGGGGAATCCAAGATGGGGTGACTTGAGGGGCTCTGACCAGGTTCTGTTACCCAGAATCCTTTCCAAACCTCAAATATTGGCTAAAAAAATGCATTTTTCACACATTTCGGTGACAGAAATTTCTGGAATCTGAGTGGAGCCACAAATTTCCTTCCACCCAGCGTTCCCCCAAGTCTCCCGATAAAAATGATACCTCAGTTGTGTGGGTGGGCCAGGTGCCTCCAACAGAATAAGGCCCAAAACTTGTAGAGATACAGGGGATAGTACTGCGAGTTTATAAGGACATATTCTTTTATACATCTTTAGACTGACTCTGCTTTGGGGACCCACATACGTGAGGTGTCATTTTATTTGGGAGACTGAGGGGAACACTGGGGAGTAGGAATTTTGTGCTGGAGTGGTGATCGTACGAAGAAAAGTCAGGAAAATATGCTTTTTTTAAGCACATTTTGAGGTTTACAGAGGAGTCTGGGTAAGAAAATGTTGGGGGATCCACGCAAGCCACTCCTCCCTAGACTCCTTGGGGTGTCTAGTTTTAAAAAATGTCTGGGTTTGGTAGGTTTCCCTAGATGAAGGCCGCACACAGGACCAAAAACATAGGTGCCCTCTCCCCCCCCAAACACAGGTAGTTTTGTAATATATCGTTTTGATGTGCCCACATACGTCCGTGATGTGCCAAACACTAAAATTTTGAAAAGAAACACACTTAGGTTATGTGAAAAAGACCCCTCACCCACCAACCAAGTTGGTGGCATGCTTCATCATCGGGGTCCCACCTGAGGCACCTAGCGTGTCATAGGTGTGCTGCGACGCCTGATTACAGCGGAGCAGGTTTGGTCATTTTTACCACACATACTGGTTGGATTTGGCACGAGGGTGAGTGATGGTTCAGTGGATCAAATTTTACTAACAAGAGCTTTCACAAAAATGAAAAGCACTGTTAGTAACTGAAAGGCAAAAAACTGAACCAATGACTCACAGCTCGTGAGCTGTAAAGCCGCGACAAGGCACCAACCGCTTTACAGTCCATTCACACAACTTTCATACATGACACACACAAGGCCATTCACACCGCCAGCCACGGGCCCAGCACATTACAACACTCACATCGACAGACAGCGCCACTCAAGGGCCCATCACTTACATACGCCCACATGCCTGATACAACAATCACACCAGCTGATGGGAGTGTGTGGACTGGTGTTTGGCTGGCAGTGTGTTGCAGTAGCCAACATCAAGTCAATATGTACAGTCTCAGCCAAGCCCCACTCCACACACAATGGCATCATATTTTTTTTTTTTTTTTTAAACAGAGGAACCCCTAACTAAGTAGAAAGAATTACAAAACAACAAACACAAAAGCTCTAACTAACAACATGACAGAAATGCTAACCATGAAACTAAACACATGAAAATACAAAACAGACATGAGTTTACACTCATGGTTGTTCCCAGAAATTCTTCTGGGTGTGGTAATTCTTAAAACAAGCACCGACACACAGCCCAGGCTTTGAAGGACAATCTGGGCAGTACATTCGAGACTCCCTCCGGATACCTCTTCGAAAACACACTCTACATTTCTTAGCTGGAAAGTCTTTTTTGGGTGTGGGAGGAATGTGCTCAGCAAAGTGGCGATCTTTCAATCTAGCCACATCCTCCACCACTGCTTCTCTAGGAACTCTGGCCTGTTCCACCACAATAAGGCTCTCTATCACTGACTCCTGAAATTTCACAAATGTCATCTTTGAGTCTGGAGACCTATCCCTAAACACAATAAAAGCATTGAAGGTTGCTAAGTGGAAGAGGTGAAGTGCTAACTTCTTATACCAAACATAAGACTTACGAATAGCAGTATAAGGTTCCAACCTCTGGTCAACTCTATCTACACCTCCCATGTGCTTATTATAATCTAAAATGCACACAGGTTTGCGCACTTCAGCAACCTGGCCCCAAACAGTCACAGGGGAAGTACTCTCATCATGGATGGTACTTAGCATGTAGACATCCCTCTTGTCTGAAAATTTCAAAGCTAGCAGCTCCTCGTTCCGCAAGGCACAGCACTGTCCCCTCTCAAGTTTTTTACAGACAAGCTCCCTTGGATAGCCTTTCCATTTAGAACGGATTGTGCCACAAGCAACTGTGTCCACTCTAAACAATTCCTTGAACAACTGCACACCAGTGTAGAAGTTATCTACATACAAATGGTGACCTTTGTTGAACAGTCGTCTACCAAGATCCCACACTATTTTCTCAGTAACTCCAAAAGTGGGTGGACAACCAGGGGGGTCAATATTGGAATCCCTACCAGTGTACACACGGAAACTATACACATATCCTGTCCTACTTTCAGACAGCATATACAATTTAATTCCATATCGTGCCCTTTTGCTAGGAATGTACTGCCTAAAAACCAAACGACCCTTGAAGAGGACCAAAGACTCGTCCACACTTATCTCTTTGCCTGGAACATAGACCTCCGAAAACCGATCTACAAAATGATCAAGGACAGGCCTAATCTTAAAAAGACGGTCAGAATCTGGGTGATCTCGTGGCAAGGCTAATGCATTGTCAACAAAATGCAGCATCCTAAGAAGAAGCAAGTACCGATTACGACTCATGGTAGCTGGAAATATAGCTGTTGCCATCAAGGGACTAGTAGACCAATAAGAAGCCAGTGACGGCTTCCTTATCAACCCCATCAAAAAAGTCAAACCCAAAAACTTTTTTAGCTCCTCCAAATTTGTGGGAATCCACTGGGCAGCTCTAGAGTGTGGCCTAAGTCTAGCAGCGTTGTCCCTCAAATGCTGCTCCGCATACAAATTAGTCTGCTCAACAATCTCTTCCAAAAACACATCATCCATGAATAACTCAAAGAAATTGATAGGCATAAAGTTCTCTGTATTGGCTTTACACCCCGGGAGACCAGTAAAGGCAGGCAACTCTGGCTGCTCCATGTTTGGGGCAACCCAGACATCAGGTCTTCTAACGGGAAACCTTTCAGCCCCAGGTTGCTGCACTATTGGCACATCAATGTCCTCCTCTAAAACAGAACCTTCATCTGCACTGAGTGTGGCTTCATCATCAGAAGATTCCCCTCCAACAGAAACATCACTGCCAGAATCTCTGACTTCCTCCTCTGCCTCAGATGCAGAGTCCGTCTCATAGTCATGATCAGACTGTGACTCAAAAAGCATACCAACCACCTGCTGAGCGGTCATCCTGCGGCTAGCCATGATCTCTCCTGCTAAAATTAACTGGACAAATTCACCACCAACAACCAGCACTGTGTAAGACAAGTAACAAAGTGTAGCTTTGTTAGTAAGAGTTACAAACTCAAAAACTATACCGCTCACTTGCCTGAAAAAGCTTGATTCACCAGCAACTACACAGCAATCACCAATGATATCCCACTAAAAAGAAAGAAAGAAAGGCAAATTAGAAATAAGACAAAACAAATATCATTGTGCACAAACCT
Organism: Pleurodeles waltl; assembly: GCF_031143425.1. NCBI lineage: Eukaryota > Metazoa > Chordata > Amphibia > Caudata > Salamandridae > Pleurodeles > Pleurodeles waltl. The sequence continues at coordinate 774,122,941 of NC_090445.1, read as the reverse complement.
AAGGACAATTTCACACACAATCCTGCATTTAGTACACCCCCTACAAACATGTCATTCATGCATGGCAACAATACTCCTTTGGAGTAAATTGTTTTTACTTACCTAAAACATGCAACTGTGCAAACTGCAGGTCAACCACCGCCAAAACCGCAAGGAGCCACAGCAAATAAAGCAAAAGCTTTGAACTAGAACAAAAAGGAGGAAAACAATTTTTATCACAAATGCAAAGACTTCTTCAGTTGACAAACACCCCACCATCAAACATTTTAGAAATTGGTGCCTAAGTGGATTCTGCCATAGGGGCAGATGGGCCTACTAAAAAAATAGGCCTGTCTGCCCCAAGGAAGCCAAAAAATACCTTTAGTACTGTGTCCCCATGGAGAGCGACCCTTGCCAAAGGGGACAGCCCTCAAACAAAAAAAACACACACAACACTATCCCTGGTGCCTAAGTGGCTTCTGCCCCCTTGGGGGCAGGTGGTTCTAGAAAAATAGGCCCATCTGCCCCCAGGGGGGGCAGAAATGGCCAACAGGTCAATGCCCCCCTTGGGGGGGCGCCCGTGCCCAAGGGGACGCCCCCACACAAAAATAAACACATTAAAAAAAATCCCTGGCGTTCTAGTGGTTTCTGCCCCCCTTGGGGGCAGATCAGCCTAAAAATAATAGGCTGATCTGTCTCCAAGGGGTGCAGAAATGGCCTGGGTACATGTGCCCCCAAAGTGGGGGGCGACCCTTGCCCAAGCCCCCCCCCATCCACTAACACACACACACACACACACTATCCCTGGTGTCTACGTGGCTTCTGCCCCCCTTGGGGGCAGGTGGGTCTAGAAAAATAGGCCCATCTGCCCCCAGGGGGGGCAGAAATGGCCAACAGGTCAATGCCCCCCTTGGGGGGGCGCCCCGTGCCCAAGGGGACGCCCCCCCACAAAAATAAACACATAAAAAAACATCCCTGGCGTTCTAGTGGTTTCTGCCCCCCTTGGGGGCAGATCAGCCTAAAAATAATAGGCTGATCTGTCTCCAAGGGGTGCAGAAATGGCCTGGGTACATGTGCCCCCAAAGTGGGGGGCGACCCTTGCCCAAGCCCCCCCCCATCCACTAACACACACACACACACACACTATCCCTGGTGTCTACGTGGCTTCTGCCCCCCTTGGGGGCAGGTGGGTCTAGAAAAATAGGCCCATCTGCCCCCAGGGGGGGCAGAAATGGCCAACAGGTCAATGCCCCCCTTGGGGGGGCGCCCCGTGCCCAAGGGGACGCCCCCCCACAAAAATAAACACATAAAAAAACATCCCTGGCGTTCTAGTGGTTTCTGCCCTCCTTGGGGGCAGATCAGCCTAAAAACAATAGGTTGATCTGCCCTCAAGGGGGGCAGAAATGGCCCTAAAAGACATGCCCCCCAAAGGGGAGCGACCCTTGCCCAAGGGGGCGCCCCCCCATCCACTACACACACAATCCCTGGTGCCTAAGTGGCTTCTGCCCCCCTTGGGGGCAGATGGACCTAAAAAAAATAGGCCGATTTGCCCCCAAGGGGGGTAGAAAAGGCCAACAGTTCTCTGCCCCCTTGGGGGGGCGCCCCTTGCCCAAGGGGGCACCCCCCCCCACATAAATACACATAAAAATAAAAAACCCTGGTGATCTAGTGTTTTCTGCCCCCCTTGGGGGCAGATCTGGCTAAAAAGTAGCCAATCTGCCCTCAAGGGGGGCAGAAATGGCCCTAAAGGACATGCCCCCCACAGGGGAGCGACCCTTGCCCAAGGGGGCGCCCCCCCATTCACTACACACACAATCCCTGGTGCCTAAGTGGCTTCTGCCCCCCTTGGGGGCAGATGGACCTAAAAAAAATAGGCCGATCTGCCCCCAAGGGGGGCAGAAAAGGCCAACAGTTCTCTGCCCCCTTGGGGGGGGCGCCCCTTGCCCAAGGGGGCACCCCCCCCCAACATAAATGCACAGAAAATAAAAATCCCTGGTGATCCAGTGGTTTCTGCCCCCCTTGGGGGCAGATCCGCCTAAAAAGTAGGCCAATCTGCCCCCAAGGGGGGCAGAAATGGCCGTAACAAATTGCCCCCAGAAGGGGAGCGACCCTTGCCCAAGGGGCCGCTCCCCGCAAACAAGAAACAGGAAAGAACAACAAAAAAAAAAAATCCCTGGTGTCTAGTGGGCATTCCTGCTGCCCGATCGCAATGCGATCGGGCAGCAGGAATGCTCAAAGAGACACCGGGGGAAAGGAAAAGCCTTTCCTTTCCCCCGGTGCCTCTTTAGCCCAAACCCCCCACCCACCGGGAAGAGGAACTCACCTCTTCTCCGTTCGCCGCACAGGAAGCAAATGGCTTCCTGTGCGGCGAAATCCCCATAATGAAGTCAGCGCGCGATCGCGCGCTGACGTCATTATGGGGGGGTGGGGGGGTCGGGGGTGGAAGGGGAAGGGCTTCCCCTTCCATCCCTGACTTTGGGGGCGTGGGGGGAAGCACACAGAGGGAGCGAGAGCGCTCCCTCTGGGCTGTGTGCCGAGGACGTAGTGGTTACGTCCACGGCACAGCAGCACTGTGCCGCGGGACGTAACCACTACGTCCGCGGCACAGAAGGGGTTAAAGGATGCACATGGCAGGAAAAAGTATGGGGGAAAGGTGTAAAGAATTCCAAATTTCTGCAGTCCTGTAGGGAAAAGAGTGAACTTTAATCTGGCTTCTCTTAATTACACACATCTCCAGTAGATTAGCACAGAATGAATGAAGCGAAAGTTCAGGGTTATACAGGCTGATCTTTCTTCCTATATAGATGGGGCCTTCATTCTTTGTTGCCCTTTAGGCCAAACCAAAGGCTGTAAAGGTGCATCTTTGTTACATCAAAGGTCAATGTAGAATAAGAAGAAGGTGATGAACAGACACCCTCCGAGAAATTTTCAAAATCACTCGAGCAGCAGTATTTTCTCTGATTTGAAACCTATTATAAGATAGTCAGGGAGGCAAAGATTTAGACTTTCTATAATCCAAACAGAAGGTAAATAAAACATAGATTACAGTTTTCCAGAACTCTAAGGATCAAAGGCAACACGTCAAATCATGTAGTGACTATTGCCAAGAGCTAGGAGGCAAAAGATAGTCTAGTATCCAATAACTCACCAAATTCCTAGTGCAGGAAGTAGGGTGGGGATGGGACCTATCTCAAAAGGCTAACAATTAGAAGAGAAGGATGAGGCTTTGGAGTTAATCAACAAGATCTCCATCTTGTCCCAATGCAATATTTAAAAAAAATGATTCTTCCATGCTGCAACTTCTGCCACGCAGGAGAAAAAATCATTCTGCTTATTGCAAAAGCTGTCCATGTTGGAATCAATAATCTGTCTAATGTGAGTGTAGGACATATTGCAGAAACCATAATTTCTAACCAGAGCTGCTAGCAGAGTAAATTACAGTTGGCTTTCTCTACCAGAGAATATTTAAGCCACCCCAGTACAAAATCACAAAATCCACTGTTTGTGAGGCATTGAATGAGCACAGTGTGAGGGAACATGTTAAAAGCAGGAAGGGGATCAAAAAGGACCAGAGTGGCTGATCAAGCCTGGTGCAAGATGGTGCTGAGTTAATTTAACTATGGCTAAGAGCGCAGTATCTGTACTGTGAAGTGCTCTAAGACCAGACTGATTCTCATGAAGCAGCTAATTATCTTTGAGATACTAACACCTGAGAGTTAACATGATTTTTTTATTAATTTGGCTTGTGTCATATTAGAGAAATGAGTCTAAAATTTTAAGTGCAAGATCTGTTGAGGGTTTCTTTGGAAAGAAGGCAATAAAGCATGCTTCCAACAAACAGGTACCTCTGACCTGATAAGAGACCTATTGCAGATATCTGCAAGACAAAAGGGCTATAACTTCTGAAGAGATAAAAATGATGCAAGGGAGACATGGATTAGATAGTTAGCCTAAAACAATCTTGTATTTTTTTCTGCAACAAATACAAAATGAACATGAGCACCTCTTGCAGTTGATTTGGGTATGAAGTTGATAGGTAACTTTTATGTTGTTTCTTCAATATTTCATAGGAATGCTAAAGCAGAGGTGAGAGACAGCTTTGTTGGTCCTGGTGCCAGTATCTGGTGGTGACACCTTTAATTGGACATGAACTACTCAACCTTATTATGAAAAACTTTACATAAATAACTTGAGATACCTTATATTAGTGCTGTATAGCTAAAAGTCAAGTCTAAGACTGTGGCAGAGGGTGCAGTAAACAAGCAAGCTCTGGAAACTAATCAAACATAGAAAGCTAGATAGCAAACTATGACTGGATATTCTCACAGCAAGAGTACAGAAGGGGGTTATAATTTGAGGGGCAATAAACAAAGTAGAAAGAGATTATTAAGGCAAGAAAAGCTGCTGAAAGAATTAGGGAGACTGACTGAGAGATAATTCACACTACTTTAGAGTAATAGACCATGATTTTCAAAGTCTATCTAAAGGTAGTTAAACAATGACTTCTATTACTTCTCCTACTTTGAATATAATCAAATAAGTTTTTAATTCATTACAGCAGTGACTCTCACTTAAATTTGCATCCTAAATCACTTTAGTAGAGCTCGACCAAAGCTTTAATATCACAAAATGGTCTCCTATTAATGAGACTCCTTCATTCTGCCATATGATTTCACCATTTAATAGCAAATTATCACTCTAAAAAAGACATATCATACAGTCATATTTAGAAAGTACACCTTTTTCTTCCACAGATGATTTATATTTAATATGGTAACTGCATGGAGTTATTTGTTTATCTGTCACTGCTTTTATTTTCTGCAGCTGTCAAAAACAAACCTCTTTAGTGTGGTATAAGCTCATTCATAATATAGTTCTCCAAAATATATGTTACTTTCTTTTTAAATTCTAATGTCTTTCTAATGAAATTCTGCATTTATTAGCACATCTTCCTACACTAACCAATTGGGAAATATTTTTGTTTCTGAATAAATTACTTTTCGTGGTTTTTGGGGTTCTTCACAGTCTGTCCTTGTTTCTAAGGAACTTTCTGAATCTGCATCATTCAACCTTACAGGCATACTCTTCCAAGCAAAGGAAGCTATGAATTCAGAACAAAGGTTTTGTAATGTGGTCTCACCCAAAGTAACATTTATCTTCTGACTATTCAGAAAAGAGTTAAATCTTCTAGAGTTAAATGTTGCGCTCCTCCAATGAAAGCTTTGGATGTTACTCTATGTCCAAAGGTCAATTTATCAAATATATCATTGATAAAATGAATAAGCTTCTTTGAACTCTGCAGCAGAAACCTTTGACGTTCATACAGCATGAATGTCACTGGAAATACAGAGGCTTTTGCAAAATCTATTCCTGACTCATTTCACTGATTTACTTGTTGCTGTATTTCACAATTCTAACAAAACTTGTGTTTCACACATTTTTTAAACGATTGACTCTAAATTGTTGACTGACATTAAGACTGTTAGAACTGTGCCTGCATTTTGTGGTTCACTGTTTTCCAACTTGTTAGATGGAATTTCAACAATATTCTTTATAGTAGACATCATTCTAATCATCTTCTTTCTAAGGTCATAACCATGAACATGCCATTTCCAACTAAACAACACTGTGCCTGATTTAGAGCTCAATGGATGTGTTACTCTGTCACAAGGGTGACAGATATCCCATCTGCCAAAATCTAAATCCCATGGGACATTACAGGATTTAGAATTCGGCGAACAGGATATCCGTAACCATTGTGGCGCTGTAACCCATCCATTGAGTTCTCAACAAGGCCTACTGTTGGCAAACTACAGGTTTCTATAGATTGTGGAAAGCCTCTGGACCTACCCCAGAGTTGTTCCAGCGAAATGAGCCACTCAACCTTTGTGTTCACTTTAACCCAGTTTTAGGCGAATCCCTACTCTCACTGGGATTGGAGCCTGCCTGGTTGGTGTGGGAGAGGGGGGTTCAGAGGAAGAGCACTGCCCAGGTGTCAGCTAACCTTTCCCTGTGACAGGGTAGGCCGCTTTTGTAGCATCATCCCCAGCCCATGAGCGTGCAAAAGAACACACCTCACAGAGCTCTAGATTAGATGTCTTTATTCCTCAGCATACAAACACACACTCATTAATGATAACGTCATAACTGTTAATAACCACACCTTAACACCTCCCAGCAAGATACATTATCTCTCTGAAATCTGCCAAGAACTGCAATGGTCCTTATGCTCCTATTCTCAAGACAGTACATCTCCCCTCTTGTTAAATAAAATCTACAAACAGTAGTCATATCATATCTCTTTAAGAAGTCGCAGAGGTTGCACACTAGTTGACCAGATCGAGTGGTATGAGGTAGTTGAGAAGCACTCTAGTCGGCCCAGGAATCACACAGGCCAGTGTGTCTGACTCCTTGCTTGATACATCAGGCATTGTGCAATATATACACAGCGAGCCTCAATCGCCAGAATAATTTCTCTAGCTCACTGCTCATCTGCTAACAAAGCCTCATTGGAATAAATAATTGGGAATAGACCTGTGGTCTTTTCATTAGAAGTTCAAGTTTGTGCAATTGTTTGCTGCACTGTGTGTTGGATTTAGTTTCAACAATACCATACCACGGCATCAAGGGAAATATGCCTTACTACACAGATCTTTCTAAGGTGTGATGACTTACCTCTGTTGGTCTCTCCTGTATATATTTTTGTCCTGATGATGACCCTTGTCTAAGTTATTGTTTATTGTGGGTCTAAACAGTGACAACTTCAGCAATGGACTGTTTTTTACATTTTATTGAGGATTTCAGAACTCCTATTTTGAGTGCTGTTTGTTCAATTCATGTGACCCTGTCAGTCACATGCACATATTTGTATCTTGTAGAGCACTTAAGCACTATTTGCTCACTTGATCACTTGCACTGCGCTGTTACACTTTTAGAAGCACCTGCTACATGTTTGATATTCAGAACCAAATTAAATTCTTGGTGTTAATAAGATATTATATCTAATAAATAAATCCATTTCGGCACAGCCTATCTAATAAAGGTTTGTTGGTAACTATTGTCTTGGAAATCTAGGGTTTACTTCCCCTTTAAAGACCATTAGTGTTTTTGATAAGTGCCTTACCCAGTTCCCAGGTTTACCCGGTAGCCCAATAATCTTTGTAATTGATCTAGACTGTCAGGCAGAATAGACTCATCTATAATTGCAGGAGCTGATGGACATCAAGGTAGGTACTTACAATATGATGAGTCCCGTGTTATGCACTTTCCAGGACGATATGCTGTCAACATGTGTCTTTTGCACATCACCACCCTCGGAGGATCGACAGCAAAAGGAGTGTCTGTTTTCCTCTTTTGTTTCTGCTTGACCCACAATCAGGCACCTTCATCGAAGACTGTTTCCTAAGCTTTTTGATCCCTAGCGTCATATGTTTTCCTCTTGCACTTTTGAGAAGTGTTCAGGACATGAACCATATCAGCATTTAAGGATCAGTCCACGGTGGCAATTAGGTTTTGATGGCTCTTCCACATAGCAAGGCAGCCAGACTCTCACCGGTTTTGTAGTGATAAGTTGAGCAATAATCACGGAGGGCTTGACACAGAACTTGATTCAGCTTGATTCTCTCATCAATGCTGTCTGAATTGCCCTCTTGAGGGTACCCATGAATCATTCAACAACGCCATTGTCTTGGGGCCAGAGAGGTGTACTATTTTGATGCTTGACATTTTGTTTGACTAGAAACTACTTGAATCCTCGACTATTGAACATGCGGGCTATTGTCATATTTGAGAATGGCAGGATACCCCAACCTGCAGAAATGTCGCCTAGCCACTCAGTGACCTTGTCGTGGGTGGTTGATGGCAATTTGTCTATTAAAGAGAAACATGAATACTCATCAATGCCTGCCATGAGATGATGTCCTTTTCCTAAGGGCCCAGGGAAATCAACTGCAACACTTTCCAAAGCCTGTTTGGGAAGGTCAAACATTGTCAGTGGGCATTCACTTTAGAGGAAAGGCAGTTGCAAAGATAGCACTCCTTTATATCCTTTTCAACTCGCTTGTCTAGGCACAGGACCCACACTCTGCCCCTTGGGACTCTCATGGTGGCTACAATGCCACAATGTCCTTCATGGGCTTGTTCAATGACTTGCTGTCTTGGACTCTCAGGCATGATGAATCTCGAACATGACAAGAACATTCCTTCATTGGTCACAGACAGTCCTGTACATTTTTAAATTTCTGAAATACAATATCATCAGCAAGAGTTCAGCACTATTCTTACACAATTGAGTTTAAATGATGTCTTTAAGAACGAGCATGTTCTTACCAGCATTAGTAGCAGCAATAACCTGTTCTAAGGGCAAGGCTGCCGGTGTGCTGGACATCACCATGAAAGTAATGTACTCTTCAGCTGTTTTGGATGTCAAACTGTAGGGGTCATTCCAACCCTGGCGGTCAGTGTTAAACCGGCGGCCAACCCGCAAACAGGCAGGCGGCCAAAAAAATGGAATTCCGACCCTGGTGGGAACCTCCAACACAGCCCGCCACTTTAACACTCCGACCGCCACGGCGGTAGAGACAAGCAGCGCGGCGGTCACCGCCAACAGACAGGCGGCAGACAATGTACAGCCCACCCTATCACAACTCACCAATCCGCCACTTTTTCCGGGGCGGGAGCCCCGCCGATAAAAACACGGCGGAAACAGACTACGAACGGGAAAACGCTCAACTCTACACACTCCACGAGGAATCTGGACAGCATGGAACCAGAACTACACATCCTACCAGCTATTGTCTACCTGCTCCTCTACCTGGCTTTCTGTCATTGTACGTGGGCCAGTGGTCCTCAACACATGGGCAAAGCCCACACATGAGACCCGAATCCATTGGAGAGAACACTGCACGGGCATCAGATAGGAAAACTACAGGCACCTCAGGGGGAAGGGAAGGGGGGCCACCTCAGCCACATGAGTCCACAACGCCAGATCCACGAGGGGCCTCCACGGCCAATGTTCAATCCTGGGGAGTGCAAAGGCACAGTCTCTCAAGTCTCTACAGTGGGTGGGTTGCCCACTGTGCCATCCTGGGGAATGCAAAGCCACAGTCTCTCAAGTCTCTACAGTGGGTGGGTTGCCCACTGTGCCATCCTGGGGAGTGCAAAGCCACAGTCTCTCAAGTCTCTACAGAGGGTGGGTTGCCCACTGTGCCATCCTGGGGAGTGCAAAGCCACAGTCTCACAAGTGGATGACAGACTCCAGCGGTACTGGAGTTCTCTTGGTGCCCAGAGTGTATCGTGCAGCCCTGTCCGACACTGATCCGGGCCTGCCCCTTCTGCCAATGTGTCAGCGGTGCTTGAGATGAAGGCCCCAGCGGAGCGGTGCTTGAGATGAAGGGCCAAGCGGAGCGGTGCAGAGACGGCGGTGCCCAGCGGTGCGGTGCTTGAGATGAAGGGCCCAGCGGAGCGGTGCTTGAGATGAAGGGCCAAGCGGAGCGGTGCAGAGACGGCGGTGCCCTGTTCAGCGGTGCCTGTCTTGAAGGGCCCTGTTCAGCGGTGCTTGTCTTGAAGGGCCCTGTTCAGCGGTTCTTGACACGGCGGTGCCCTGTTCAGCGGTGCTTGACACGGCGGTGCCCTGTTCAGCGGTGCTTGTCTTGAAGGGCCCTGTTCAGCGGTGCTTGACACGGCGGTGCCCTGTTCAGCGGTGCTTGTCTTGAAGGGCCCTGTTCAGCGGTGCTTGTCTTGAAGGGCCCTGTTCAGCGGTTCTTGAGACGGCAGTGCCCTGTTCAGCGGTGCCTGTCTTGAAGGGCCCTGTTCAGCGGTGCTTGACACGGCGGTGCCCTGTTCAGCGGTGCTTGTCTTGAAGGGCCCTGTTCAGCGGTGCTTGTCTTGAAGGGCCCTGTTCAGCGGTTCTTGAGACGGCGGTGCCCTGGTCAGTGGTGCCTGTCTTGAAGGGCCCTGTTCAGCGGTGCTTGTCTTGAAGGGCCCTGTTCAACGGTTCTTGACACGGCGGTGCCCTGTTCAGCGGTGCTTGTCTTGAAGGGCCCTGTTCAGCGGTTCTTGACACGGCGGTGCCCTGTTCAGCGGTGCTTTTCTTGAAGGGCCCTGTTCAGCGGTTCTTGACACGGCGGTGCCCTGTTCAGCGGTGCCTGTCTTGAAGGGCCCTGTTCAGCGGTGCTTGACACGGCGGTGCCCTGTTCAGCTGTGCTTGTCTTGAAGGGCCCTGTTCAGCGGTTCTTGACACGGCGGTGCCCTGTTCAGCGGTGCTTGACACGGCGGTGGCCTGTTCAGCGGTGCTTGTCTTGAAGGGCCCTGTTCAGCGGTGCTTCACATGTGTCTCCAGGGCACCAGATCCGGCCAATAGATGGTGTTCCTCGCCATCCGACTTCTCGCTTGCTGGGCCCTCCTGTGCTGGTGGCCCGTGCCCGTGGATGTCCTCCTTCACCCCTGGAATGGGGCTGGTGGGGCCCTCCTGGGCAGCTCGCCTGCTGCCGGACTTGTCGGCCGCGCTGCCCTTGCCATCCTTGCCTGATCCTCTGTGGCCCTTGCCTCCCTTTGGAGATGTGCCAGGTGGCACCCCACTCCCTGAAGGTGCCAGGGTGGTGCCTGTGGAGGCTGCCGTCTCTGTTTTCTCGCGCCGGCCCTTGGCTTTTTTTGTTTTTTTCCCAGGGGGTGGGCTGGCTGTCCCTTTGCTGCTGGCCGATGTGGCTGCCCTCGAAGGTGGGGGACTCCAATATCCCTGGACTATGGTCCTTGTAGGTCCAGGGGTTGAGGTGGCTGAGGTGCAGATTGGACTTTTACGAGATGGAGGGGGTGGGTCAGGTGATGGAAAGAGGTTAAGTTTGGAGAGGAAAAACTTTTTGGGAGCAATGGGAAGGGTAGGTGCAGTGGGTATGGGAGTGGAGGAAGAGGATGTGGTTGTAGGAGAGTCAAGCATGCTGTCTATGGGTGCAGGCGCTTGTGACGAAGGCTGTTGTGAGGTGGATGGCTGTTGGGTGGGTGGCTGCCTGCGTTTGTGTGGTTTGGAAGAGGGGGTGACAGACACACTGGGAGAGGACACAGGGGACGTGTAAATGGCAGTGGGGGTGGTGACTGCACATGTGCGGAGTGTTCTGGTGGGTGTGCTGGTGATGGTCGTAGTGGCTGATGAAGGTCGTAGTGGCTGATGAAGTGGTGCATGCAAGTGTGAGTTGGGACGTCACAGGGAGGGAGGAGGGAGACAAGGAGGAGGGGGACACAGAGGAGGCAGTGGCTGTTGGCATGTCTGCATGTGGATGTTGCTTGTGTGAATGCTTCTGTGATGTGTGGTGCTTATGTTTGGATGAGCTGACCTTGGGTGTTGAGGTGTATGCAGGCTGGTCTGTAGGTGTGTCTGGGATAGGCAGAGGAACAGGGGAGTGGGACTGGGTGGAGGGAGTTGGAGGAGGGAGGCAGGAGACAGGGACAATGGCTGCCGTCAGTGCTGAGGCCAGAGCGTTGAACGATCGCTGATGGGCAGCCTAACCCGAATGAATGCCCTCCAGGTATGCATTGCTCCGATGCACCTCCCTTTCCACCCCCTGGATGGCATTCAAAAGGGTAGACTGCCCAACAATGAGCGTCCGGAGGAGGTCGATGACCTCCTCACTGAGGGCAGCAGGGGTAACTGGGGTAGGGCCTGAGGTGCCTGGGGCGAAGGAGATGCCCGCCTTGGTGTGCGAGCGGGCACGGGGCGAACGCTGAGGGGCTGCTTGGAGGGCGGAGCTGGTGCGCTGGGTGGCGGCTGTACCTGTTGTTGCGGTGGGCACAGATGTTGCCGCCACCACAAGGGAGCTCCCTTCCGAGGACGTGTCGGTGTCGCTGATGTCTCAACGTGTCCCCGTTGTGGAGCCCACCTCGCCCTCCGTCTCACTGGTCAAATCAGAGTCCGTTGCATGGCCCTCCGGGGCCATGTGAGATGCAGCTCCCTTGTGCTCCAATGCCACTTCTCCTCCGCCAGATGATGCTAATGCACACATGAACAGGAAGAGCAGACCAAAAAAGGGGGGGGGAAGAATAAAGACATGTTGAGTGCATGCATTGGCAACACAGTTGGCGGAGAGGACAGACACAGAAGCCCCCTGCACTACGCCACGCACTTGGGGTACACTACTCAATCAGTGGGACATGGTCTACAAGCCTATGGACGACAACTGCACACATAGGTGACACAGGGCCATGGATAGCTGTACTTGGCACCCTACAGAGGTGGGGGGCGGGGGCACAGGGCCATGCCTTACGGAGGGGCCTAGCCTACAGAAATCGCCCTGGCCTAGGGATACCCACAGCCCTCCTCCCCCACCCAGACACCTCCATTGCGCGCATAGTCAGCAGAATGAGAGTGTACTCACACCCTTGTGTCTGCTGTGATGTCCTCACGCGCCCATCCAAATCTGGGTAGGCCACCGCCAGGATCCGAGACATCAGGGGGGGTCAATTGACGCGTGGCACCCCTCCTACGTTGGGAGGCCATCCCCAGCAGAGCGTCTGCGGTCTTTCTGCTCCCGCGGCGGATGTCCTCCCACCTCTTGCGGCAGTGGGTGCCCCGTCTGTTGTGGACCCCCAGGGTCCGGACGTCCTTGGCGATGGCACACCAAATGTCGACTTTCTGATGGGCGCTGACCTATGTGACATGTACAGGGAGAGAAAATACAATATCAGAATTTTCTGCATGCTCGATGTGAGTGTCCCCCCATCCCCACACTTGCCATGTGGCACATGCTCTCATCTGTCGTTTGATGCATGCCTCATACGCTCCCCTCCGCACCATCGTTCATTCACCCCACTCAACCCAGGCATTGCCCACAAAGCATGGTCCCAGTGTACTTACCTGTTGGTCTGGAGGACCGTAGAGTAGCGCATACTGGGGGAGGACCCCATCAACAAGTTTCTCCAATTCCTCAGATGTGAAGGCAGGGGACCTTTCCCCAGTCGCAGCAGCCATTGTCTCTTCCAGACCGAGGTCACAGCAGCACTTGCAGTATAGGTCCTCTCCTGTGGATGATCAGGTCTCGAGTGATTAAGCAGATAGAAAATGGCGGTGACGCCCGCGGCGGTGCGTACCGCGGCGGTGCGTACCGCGACCACCGGCGCATATCGTCATTGGCTCCTTTGACCCATAGGGTTCAATGTTAACCAATGCTGCTTTGCGCCGCGGTCTTCGACCGCCTACCGCCACGGTGTGCCACCCAGCGCATTGACCTCACATCCCATTGTCACACTTCACAGGTCAGGCAGCCGCCATTTCAAGGGCCCACATGGCTTAATTTCTACTGCGTCACACAGGCCTAGGTGTTGCATTGCCACTCATACAAGCCATTCAATGCATAGCGAATCGTGTTCTGTGCAAGCTGTGGTTACGTACCTGTGGGTTGCTTGACTCTGTGCTCCATGTTGTCCTTCCTAGGCACCGTCCGCTGGGTCTTGCGAGGAGATGGAGGAATGTTCCTGTGTACAGACCGCTGGTGGACCTGTCGACAATGGAAGAAAGACATGTCATACTGACATACAGACTTGACCGAGCCACTATACAGGAACTGTGTGCCCAGCTGGAGCCAGACCTGATGTCCCCCATTCGCCAACCCACAGGGATTCCCCCTCTGGTGCAGGTTCTGTCAGTACTCCATTTTTTGGCAAGTGGATCATTCCAAACAACAGTGGCCATATCATCAGGGATGTCTCAGCCTATGTTTTCTAAGGTTTTGTCCAGAGTGTTGTCTGCCCTGATGAAATACTTGCAGAGCTACATTGTTTTCCCTGAGGTGGGCGATTTGGCTACAGTGAAGGGTGATTTCTATGCCCTTGGACACATCCCCAACATCATTGGTGCCATTGATGGGACCCATGTGGCTTTGGTTCCCCCCAGTGAAAGTGAGCAGGTGTACAGGAACAGAAAAAGTTATCATTCGATGAATGTCCAGGTGGTCTGTTTGGCTGACCAGTACATCTCCCATGTAAATGCCAAGTTCCCTGGGTCAGTGCATGACGCGTACATCATGCGAAATAGCAGCATCCCTTATGTGATGGAACAGCTACAGAGACACTGTGTGTGGCTAATTGGTGACTCTGGTTACCCCAACCTGTCGTGGCTACTGACCCCAGTGAGGAATCCCCGGACCAGGGCAGAGGAACGGTACAATGAGGCCCATGGGCGGACTAGGAGGGTGATCGAGCGGACCTTCGGCCTCCTGAAGGCCAGGTTTAGGTGCCTGCATATGACAGGTGGATCCCTAATGTACTCACCAAAGAAGGTGTGCCATATCATCGTGGCCTGCTGTATGCTTCACAACCTGGCTTTGCGACGCCAGGTGCCTTTCCTGCAGGAGGATGGTCCAGATGGTGGTGTTGTAGCAGCTGTGGAGCCTGTGGAGAGTGAAGAGGAGGAAGACGACGGGGACGACACAGACAACAGGGACACAGTGATACAACAGTATTTTCAGTAGCACACAGGTACGAATCAACCCCGCCATTTTACATTTACTTAAAGTCTCCTGCCTCTCTTCTGTCTGTGTTTCCCCCCAGTTCCTGTTAACTGAGTTGTGACTTTCCCTTCCGTTTTTAGAGCTGTGGGCCCCACTGTGTGACCTCTGCTTTGTTTGCCCATGGACTACAGCTGTGTGACAGTGGTATGTTGTCATCACAATGTAACTGAACATTTTGGCACTGTTATGTCTAATACATTTGTTCAAAATACAAGCAGACTCCAGATTTTTTAAGTGCAATAAGTGATTTTATTAAAGTGCTAAATTTAGGGACATGATTGAAAAACGGTGATGGGTGATGGTGGAGTAATGTCCATGGCAGAGTCCAGTTTTCAGTCTCACAGGTGCATTGTCCATATGCCTGTGGAAGGATGGAGCAGGGGCAGTTTAAGTTTGGACAGGGTGACAATGTGGGACAGTGGGATGACATCAAGGGGTATCCTTTGCTGGCGGGGGTCTTGGCATCCTACTCTGTCTTCTTCTGAGATCTCAGGTACCGCTTGCGGGGTGGTTCTTCTTCTGCAGAAGGTGGGGTTCTGGTGGCCTGTCGTTGTGTGGGGGCCTCCTGTCCACTAGCGCCGGCGGAGGTGGTAGCCTGGTCTGGGTCCATGCTAGTGACAGGGGCCCTTTGTGGTGCCACATGGTCCCGCAATGTGGTGACTATCTGGTTAAGAGCCACGACGATGGTCCCCATTGCGGAACTAATGTTTCTCAGTTCCTCTCTGAACCCCATGTACTGTTCCTCCTGCAGTACCTGGATCTCCTGGAACCTGGCCAGTACCGTAGCCATCATCTCCTGGGAGCGGTGGTATGCTCCCATGATGGAGGAGAGGGCCTCTTGGAGAGTCGGTTCCCTGGGCCTGTCCCCCCCCCGTCGCACAGCAGCCCTCCCAGTTCACCTGTTTCCCTGGGCCTCTGTCCCCTGGACCATGTGCCCACTACCACTGCCCCCAGGTCCCTGTTGTTGTTGGGGTGGTGGGTCAACCTGGGTGCCCTGTAGTGGTGGACACACCGCTGATTGACGTGTCCTGGAGACAGAGTCATGGGCCCGCTGGGTGGGAGCTGTGCTGGTGTTCCCAGAGGGGGTTAGGTCT
Organism: Pleurodeles waltl; assembly: GCF_031143425.1. Taxonomy (NCBI): domain Eukaryota; kingdom Metazoa; phylum Chordata; class Amphibia; order Caudata; family Salamandridae; genus Pleurodeles; species Pleurodeles waltl. Next base: position 774,107,373 of record NC_090445.1, on the reverse strand, counting down.
GCTGTAGCCTGTGGCTGTCTATGGGTAACCGACTGTCCTGAGGTCCCCGATGGGCCGGGCTGGTCATCTGGGTCCAGGGAGACAGAGCTGCTGTCATCACTGGGGGCCTCTTCTGGGGGTGGGATGGACATCTCTGGACCCTCCTGGGTGGTGTGGTGGCGTTCGGGTCCTGCAGGGGTATAAGAGTATGGTTATTGCTTCTGTGTGTGCCATTTCGTGTAATGGGTGGGTGGCCGTGTACCCCAGTGCTGGCATTCCCTTGTGGGGGCTTTGTGACGGTGGCTTGTGGGGGAGATGGGTATGTGCAGTGGGCATGCTTTGATGATGGGTGGCCATGCTTTGGGGACGCATGCAGGGCTAGGTTTTGTGATGGGTGGGTTGTGATCGTGAGCCATTTGCAAGGAGTTGGTGTGATGGGGGTGGGGGTGAGGGTGGGGGTATGATTTGGCATGCAGGTGGGGTGGGGGGAATGAAGTAGTGAAGATTTGACTTACCAGAGTCCATTCCTCCGCCTACTCCTGCGAGGCCCTCAGGATGCAGGATGTGCAAGACTTCCTCCTCCCATGCTGTGAATTCTGGGGGAGTAGGTGGGGGTCCGCCGCCAGTCTTCTGCACCGCAATGTTGTGCCTTGATACCATGGAACGCACCTTCCCCCGTAGGTCGTTCCACTGCTTCCTGATGTCGTCCCGCTTTCCTGGATGCTGTCCCACAGCGTTGACCCTGTCCACTATTCTTTGCCATAGCTCCATCTTCCTGGCAATGGTGGTGTGCTGCACCTGTGTCCCGAAGAGCTGGGGCTCTACCCGAACTATTTCCTCCACCATGACCCTGAGTTCTGCGTCAGAGAACCTGGGGTGTCTTTGGGGTGCCATGGGGTGGTGTGGATGAGGTGAGGGGTGGTGTATGTGTTGTAGAGTGTGGTGAGTGTGGTGGTGTTTGATGTTTTGTGCGTGGATATTGTGTGGGTGATGTTGTGATTTGCCTCTGTGTGATGGTCTACTCTATTCTGTGCTGTCTCTCTCTGTCCTTCAGTCGCAATTGTGGTCGTAAGGGTTTGTGGGTGATGTGGGTGTGTGTTTTATATTGTATTGGGTGTGTGGGAGTGGTGTGTGTATGTGTCTCAGGTGTGTGTATTTTGAATTGTCCAATGTGGTAGTGTTTTGTAAAGGTGTGTGTATTTTGACCGCGGCGGTGTGTACCGGCAATGGAATACCGCGGTTGAAAGACCGCTGCGGGGATTTGTGGGTCGGAATGGCATGGGCGTATTTCTGTTGGCGTGACGGTGGAGGTTTGGTCATCGCCAGTTTTTCGCTGGCCGTTGGTGTGGCGGAATTTTGTTGATGTCGGGTTTTTGGCAGTTTGCCAGTTGCGGGTCAGAATGACTGTGGCGGTTTACCGCGGCGGTGTTATGGCGGTCTTCTGACCGGCGGTAAGCGCCTTTTACCGCCGAGGTCAGAATGACCCCCTGTGTCTGTAAAGAGCTACTCTTGAAAAATAATCAGCAGGGTTCTGATCTTTACCCAGGTGGTGTACATCACATAGTAGTACTGTTGGAGTGGCATCCCCCAACTTGCACTGAGAGCGGGTATCTTGGCTTTCGAGTTCCCAAAAATAGCGAGCAGCACTTGGTAGTAATGATAGGGAAACATTTTATCTGTAGATATTCATAAAATGTTTGCAGTACCACGCTGCAGCCAGACTTTCCTTCTTCATCTCAGAATAGGCATATTCTGTGTCAAACAGGCTTAGACTTGTATAGGCTAACAAAGAGGGAGAAGGAGGATTTGGCTGGGTCTGTCCTCCTTGAAACGAGGTAATTATATAAAAAAGACCCAGTCCAAAGGAACTTCCACAGGGTGGCAAAAAAGTTTTTTTGTGTGAAAAACACTCACCCACCAGGGTTACCCCTTGGTGGTATGCTTCATCATTGGGTTTCCTCCCATTCTGCTGCAGAACAAGGCATGCTGCGACCCTCGAAATATGTGGGAGCACTAATAGGTTCATCAATGTCAATACTAAAAGGGTTATGGATGTTGGGGTCTTAGCTGAGTTAAAAATACCTGCCTCTGGAAGGGATTACTAATTTAATATGTCTCACGGGGTGGTATGGTAAAAAAGGGTGTTGGGGGGGTATATTATGTACCTTGACTCCGAATCGGTCTACATGTTTTGGAGTCTGTCCCTAAACTCCTCATCAGGACCAAGGTAGACTCCGTAGTCCACCTACCACTAGTGAAAGCACTAATACTACATGCTCTGTGGTATGGTCTGGTATATACAACTAAAATGAAGTAATACCCATTAGTATCGATGTTCTGGTGAAAAAACTGTGGAAAGGTGAAAGGATAAAGGTTGCTACTTGTATCATTTAGGGGTGTGGAGCTATTGCCACCATCACCCTGCTTGTGAAACAATGTCACTTGTGAATCACATAGAAAGACAAATACGAGACATACTACATATAGAAATACACTGCATCACATGAGGCACCTCTAAGAAAACACAAGTGGTGCATGCTTGAAAAGGGAGAGAGAGAGGAAGGGGAAAGGACAGGGGGAAAGGAAATGAACATACAAAGGACAATTAGCTCAAATGTGTCAAGGTTGGAGGAAAAATGACACTCCTTGATGTGGACTAATAAGTTGTGACTAATCATACGGAGTGGTGACCTGCTGGATGTGTTGGTGTCATGCTCGTTAGGATGAACTAGACTTTAGTGTTGCATTAGCTGGCCCCAGGGTATGCTTTCATTGATGCCACGTTGATGGGTAAATAATTGAAAAACCCAACGTTGTTCTCTTTTGAGTAGGAAGGATTCGCTCAAGGATGACCCATTGGTAATCATCCTCTGTGTGTGCGCCGTTAATGTAGTGAGAGGACATTTTAGTGGTGGCACGGAATGGGTATTACTTTATTTTAGTTGTATATTCCAGACCATACCACAGAGCATGTAGTATTAGTGCTTTCACTAGTAGATGGTGTACAAGGAGTGTCACTAGGGAGTCCACCTTGGTCCTGATGAGAAGTCTAGGGGTAGACTCCGAAACACGTAGACCGTTTAGGAGGCAAGGGACATAATATAACCACACTTCAACACCCCTTTTTACCATACCACCCCTGTGAGTCATATTAAATTAGTAATACCATCCAGAGGCAGGTATTTTTAACTCACCTAAGACCCCACCACTCCTATCCCTTTTAGTATTCACATTTATGAAACTATAAGTACTCTCAGGTATTCCGTCGGTTGCAGCACACCTCGTTCTGAAGCAGAAAGGGAGGAAACACAATGACGAAGCATGCCACCAAGGGGTAACCCTGGTGGTTGAGGGTTTTTCATACAGAAAACCCTTTTTTCACCCTGTGGAAGTTCCTTTGGACTGGGCTTTTTTAGACTGGTATAGGACTTAATGTGTCTCTGAGCATTTGGATGTCCATTCTGATGTCCCTAGTCTCCTTGGGCTCCTATCCACAGTGGTCTCCATGTGTAACTTGGGGACTTTAGATCAAAATAGTCCATCTTGGTTGCGTTAGCAATTGTATGTTTTATTTTTTTGAAACTCTGATCACATTTAGCAGTCCACTGAAAAAGGGACATTTTGTTTCATGAACTCCCTTAATGGGGCAATGTAGCAAAGTCATGAATGTACCTTGAGCAGGTACTGGCCATGCCCAAGAAGGATTGCAGCATGGTGATGTCTTGTGGAGAGCACATAGCTGACAATGGTTGCACTTTATCTGGGTCAGGAGTCATTCTCCATTCAGAGAATATGGCCCTCAATTTGACATTGGTGGTAAAAACCACCTACCGCCCCGGCGACGGCCACGAAAAGACCGTTGCCGCGGCTACCTGCTGTCCACCGCATTATGAGTGCAGCCGGATTTCCACCACAAGAATGATCAATAATACAGCCTGGCGGTGTTCTGCTGGCAGGCACTGCTTGCGGTACCAGCGCCCAGTCTCGTCTCCTGCCAGAGGACCCCCTGAATACTGGTAAGTCGGTTCTCTGAAAGGGGAGGGGGGTGAGGGAGGTTGTGTGTGTGTCTGAATGGATGTATGCATGTGTTTAAGCATGCAGGAATGAGTGTGTGTATGCGTGTGTGTGAAGGGGCGATGTAGGAGGGGTGGGGGTTTGGAGAGGTAGGGGAGGTGGGAGGGGGTAACTGGAGTGGAAGGGGGGAAAGCACCTATCAGTGACAGGGAAGGAATTCCCTGTCACTGATATGGCCTACCGCCATGGTTTTCGTGGCATTACGAACGCCATGGAAACCATGGCGGTAGGCGGGGTCATAATCCTGCAGGCAGCACAATGGTGGAGATGGATATCTCCAGCCCGGGGGCTGTGACCAACGCGGCGGTCGCCAACCCGCCAATGCCATAATAAGGCGGTAAGTACTGCCAGCCGTCATATTAACGCCGACCGCCGGGGTTGTAATGTCCCTCTATGTGCCCAAAGAAATTAAGCATGTTGTTGTGAAATTCACACTTTGCTGTGTTCAGAATGAGATGTGCCTCAGCAAGCAATTGGCACACTTTTGTGACAGCTTTGCATGCTCCTCTCTTGTTACTCCAAACAGCAATATGTCATCACTGTAGTTAAAACCATGACTGACAGTTTGAATTATTCAACGTATAACATCCTGAAATATTTCTGCATTTGATTACACTCCAAAATTCAACTTTTATATCTGAACAAACCAACACGAGTCAAAAAATTAGTGATATACCTGTACTTCTCTTCTAGCTCGAGTTGGTGGTATCCCTTGTTTAGGGGAAAACGACAGAAGACCTAGGCACTGTTCAGTTGCATGATCATGTCTACTATGTGTGGATCAGGATGCCTTTCTCTCTCAATTGCTTTGTGTCCCTGGCACAAATCAACACACATGTGCACTACACCCCCACTGTCCTTATTTGGCACCACCACCATGGGTGAAACCCACAGAGTAGGACCGGTGGCCCTCTAAATGATGTCATTCTTCAACAAAGTTTTCAGTTCTTTCTCAACAGCTTCCTGCAAGTGAAAGGCAATTCTGTGGTGCCGCTGGGCAACAGGGCAAATGTCCTCACTAATGTGAACTCACACTTTCATTGTTTTGAGTCTTCCTAGGCCATGGAACAATGCAGAAACTGACTGACAATTTCTGACTAAGTGTGTAAATTTTAATTGAGAGATATCATTCTCATGTCAGCAACTGTGGCAAAACTGAGCAGGCATAAACTGGACGGAGTTCCTTGAAGTACATGAATTGGCACTTCCAGGGACACTGTTTTGCATCATATAGTTGCTGTAAATGACCCTTGACTTTGCAACGGTTTAGAAGAAGCCCATATGTATACCTTTGTGTTTGATGGGATGAAGCATGGCACAGGAGACAAGTTATTAAACTTCTCAACTGGCATGACGTTAATCTATGCACCACTGTGTATGATGAAGGCTATAGGGCAACTGTTGATTTTTATTGCAATTTTGGGGCACTATCCGAATGAAATTGTTTGTTTCATTTGATGATCTATCTCTGTCTTTTGTTCTTCCTTGCCTGCAGCTTAACCAACATGCGCCGGTGTTCCTTGCTCGACATCCTCATCACACATCCATCTTCTTCTCTGGTGCTTGAGAATGACATTGAATAGCATTTGCAGGATGAGCTTGATGATGATCGACTCTGCCTGCCTTCTGTATGTCGTAACCAGTGTTGCTTTTTGGTTTAGTGGGTGTGGCAAGAATTCTTCTGGAACTTTCTGGAGTCCATTTTCTCTTCTCGCTGTGACATATTTAGTTTCTCTTTCGTTTTCCAAACCATTATGAACTGTTTTTCTTTGCTGCAACCTTTGCGCACCTGTCCTATAGCTGGACATTTACCTTCATGGTGACATGAAAACCCAGATCGCAAACACACCTTTTCCTTCTTTGAATACATTCAAGTGCTTGAATCTACCTGGTACTTGTTTTTGCTTTTCAAACAGCACTGATTCATTATTCCAGCTTTCATCTCAGCAGCTTGCCAGTCTGCTCTTTCATCGGCTCTTGCAGCCATTAATATTTTTTTCCAAACTAAGCATCTCTCCCAACATGCACCTTCTGAAAGAGTCTGACAGACAGCTGTCTATGACTCCAAGGTGTAGGGCTTTTTGATCATTAAATTCACTAAACTTACAGTGTTTGATGAGCACATAAAGCCTCTCAACAATTTCATCCATCGTTTCACCAGCTTGCTGTCTCACTTGAATGAAAATGTACCCTTCATATTCAACATTCAACATCAGATTGAACTTGGTATTCAATGCATCTTTGATCTGATGGTACGATATTGCATCAGTCTGTGTGATTTTCTTTATTACCTCTTTTACTCCGTCACCAGCAAGGTTTTTTAAATACTTAATTATTTTCTCATCATGTACTTCTTCTAGGGCATCGATGAAATCATCGAACGTTTCGATCTATGCAGCCTAAACACCACCAATAATCTGTCTCTGGGTGAAGTTGAATGGTGGTAATGGCTTCAGAAACACAGCTGCATTGTACTTTGCACTCTTTTCTACAGCCATTGAAAGAAATTGCTATTCTGATAGCACTCTGTGCACTGGATGCCACTCATTGCTGTGCATGCATCGGTTTCTCAACTGGGCTTGGGGCGTCACACCCTATTCAAGGTTCTGTGACACTTCCCTCACTCTTGCCAGTAAGTAAATTTGTACTTTCATACCTCTTATAATTGCCTTTGGCATTTGCTTTGCATGGATGATGATTCTGTGTTATGGCGTTGCACAGTATTTCTTCTTTTAGCCTTCCCAACGAATTCTGGTGGGCTTTCCTGATGCTCTCCTCTGCAGGGCCTTCCACTTCTTTGAGGGCTGTATATGGACTGGAGCTGAGCTTCGACTCCACACGCCAACTTCAAATTCCTTCTTGCCGACTGGGGTGCACGGAGCATGCATGAGTTTGCATTATTGTTGTCAAATCTCAGGGAGACCAGCCTTGTTCCTTTGGGGGCATTTATCCCCTACTCATCGCCAGTTGTAGCATCATGTCCAGGCTGGGAGCATGCAAAAGAACAGGCCACACATGAGCTCTAGATTAGATGTCTTTATTCCTATACACATGATCACACACTAATCATTGATTACATCATAACTGTTAATAACTACAGCACAACACCTTCCAGCAAGTTACGTGATCTCTCTCTTAAGTCCACTGAGGACCACAAGGGTCCCAATGCACCTAATCTCACATAACTACAGCTTTTAAGTTAATTAAGGTCCTCAGCACAGCCTAGATGGCCATCCTGATAGAGAAACAGAACATCCAAATTGTTTGTCTTAGCTTTTAGCACCTCATCAAATGGATTCAGCTACGAGGTGACAGTTGAAGTTCATGGAAATGGGCCTCTGGAAACTTTTAGGCAGGGAAAAGTTAGCTTTCTATAAGTATATTTTTCAAAATATGTATTACAAATTCAAATTCAACAGTGAATTGGGCTTGTAATGAATATTTCAAAACATTAAAAAATTAACTTTGCAGGTATCAAATAGCTAGAGATAACAATATTAAATGTAATACTTTCACTGTAAGTACATGGTTAACACTACAATTTTACATGTGTCACTTTTAAATCCCATGCACCTCACCCTTTGGGCAGTAAGGCCAACTTAGGGGTGACATTAATATTTGAAAGGAAGGTTTTGACCTTTCAAAAGTGGCAATCTTGAGAGGCCAAATTTTCAGCAATCAGGATACACATGGCTCGCCTTCAGTCATGTTTACACTATCACTGTTGTGGATGGCACACTGGGTGCTGCTTTCCACTTGTGACATTTAACTCACAAGCCCTGGGTATCCTTCTGCATCACATACCAGAGACTTCCTGGCAAGTCAAATATGCCAATTAGTGGTGTGGCAATTTCATCATGTTGAAAGGTGGGAACAGGTACTTTACAGGGGTAAAGCACACAGAGCTTTACAGCCAGCAAAAACAGCCAAGGAAAAAAATCTGGGGGACAGCACACAAGAAAATTTATTTACCAACATTTTCCAAATCTATGGTAATTAAATCCTGCACTCACTGTGCACTATCCTCCAGCTGTTGGGTCTCTGAAAAATAGACAGTTTTAGTTTTGTTGACATTGAATCTTTAACTTTAGAGTGTGTGTGTGTATGTGCACACGTGTGCGTGTGGCAAGCCCAATGTCTATGTCACTCACTCTGGTAGTATTCGATTGATGTATGAGGACATCTAAACATTCCGTGGCCCACCCCCTTTCATTCCTCTCTGACATGATGTTGCCTGTTATAGCATTATAATGAGATTCTTCATGATGCAACATCTTGCCATACGAGGGTTGTTCATGGAATGATGGTAGCATCTTTCAGCATAAGATGAGCCTTGGCATTATTGTGGTGTTTTGTTTTACCTTTTATTGAAGGTTCCACAGTTTACATACAGTGGTAGTTAGACAACAATGTGGTGGTGAGCACTCTGACAACATTATAAACAATGTACGCAAGAAAAATCTCAAGCCTGGCAGGTAGTGTAGTGGCATTATAAGAAGGCATAGCTTGGAAAATGTCCAAATCAAAAGAGAGTATCTGATTCCTGTAGGTCCATAGCCTACAACAACTATACAGTATGGTTTATATCTAACATTATAATAACAAGTGAAATTTGCTCATCAGAGAAATATATGTGTTTTGCACAAAATCAGGGTCAATCCCTCACCTACCTGTAAGCTCTCAACTAAATGTGACACCTTGGTCTAGTTCAGCCATCTCTCTATCCTCAACCTCTATTTCCCTTAGACTTCCACTATTGGTTCTGTGTAAGTAAGCCTGATATGGCCTCCAAATGTCCCTTAGACAGCCGCAGATAGTGTAATGCTATCTGTATGTAACCCGCAATTCCATCCTGACCACTGACTCCATTTTGTGCTTAGTTTAGTTTCAAATGCCGTCACATCGGTGACAAAGGACTTTTTCCACACACAGCTAGTTTTCTACACTGAACATGTTTTGCTCTTCTCAACAGAGCAGTGAACATATTGTGGAGGATGTGAATGTGATAAGAGTGTATCAGGATGGGAATCTTTATAGCAGAGAAAGGTACGGCTCTGTTGTGGGAATACACATTGGGATCTGGCCAATCCTTTTGTGTGTTTTCAACATAGCTTACTTTAAGGAAGGGGGAAGCTTACCAGAACCTTACTCTTGGGTTTTTTTAAGGTATATAAGCTGGGGAAGTTTGGCGTTGAGAAAGAAGGAACTAATTTTGTGGGTGGACACACTGCTCATGAGTCCCACTGGGGACTGTTTCTCCTGTCTCAGCTGTCCAGGGTTCCACAACTTGACGGTGGCAAGGACAAGGATGATGTTGGAGTCAATCTCCACGGTCGATGCATTTATAATTCTTAATTATCTAGCTTTATATGTATGTATATATATATATATATATATATATGTATATATATATATATATATATGAATCCCACAACTGCCAGATATCCGAGGCTGCTTTGTCAGTGGCGGCCCGGGCGTGGATCCAGCTCTCCACGAATATAAATATAATTCCTCCAGTAATATATAGACGAATGCCCGGACAGCAAATTGAGGTAAAAATTTACTTTAATACCAATTCTTTCGCCCAATACAACGCGTTCCAGCCGTAGCCTTGCTCACGTACAGACTGGAAGTTTGCTACACATATTAAATACCTATACCTAACAAGACATAAACAAAGGACTACATACAACATACACTTGCATTTCACCAAAACGTATGGGTGCCATATTTGAATGTCTAAAGGTACATAATATGGGTCTTGAAAAATACAGTTTCTATGCCATATTTAAAAAAAACTATAGGCATATTAATCTTAATCATTTTCTGAAGTTGATAGTATTTTATTTTAAAGATGAAAAAACGTTTTTATAAAAATGGAAAATATTTTTTTTAAATTACTATAAAACCCTATTGTTCAAGATCTTTATAAATAATTAACTCATCTAATACTCTAAATTGAATCAGGACCTATATACTATACCTATTAAGGATAATAAACAGTCAATCGGGGTCAGCCACTGATGCAGGAGGAAGGAAAAGAGAGGTTGAAAAATGTTTCTTCATAATATTTGGACAGCGATTGGTTAACTGTTGAAAACAGGGAAGGAGAGGAATCTCCTTGCAGAGATGAAAACATATATTCATACCTGACTTGGGCAAAAGTTGACAGGTTTAAATCAGATTAGAAAACAGGCTAAGCTCTGGTACGGGGATGGGCGTGTAAAGATAACAGACCCCATGCTGATTTCGAAATTCACTGAAAGCACAAACATTTTCAAATGGTCCGAGCCTTAGTTGACACCAGACCAGAGACCTCTTTAATTTATGGAAACCCAAAAAGGTTTACAGGACACACTACACTGTCACAGGGTTGGGTGAAAAGCAAACCTCCGCAGTGCAGACTACTGTTCAAATGAAAAAAGGGGGAGTGACAAAAAGAGAATATACTGTTTTGATTGTGCTCCTCCTAGAGTATATACTGGGAGTTGACATTCTGAGGGGGATGACTTTATACTTGGAAAATGGTTGTTATTAGTTTAGATCAAAGAGATGCATTTCAGTGGCAGCAGAGAGGGTGGGTCATCTGAAGATACCTCTAGTGAAGGTGCCCCCAGAAACCAAGGTGGTTCATTTGAAACAATATCAAAACCCGGGAGGGCATGAGGAAATAAGTGAGACTAAACAGGAATTGATGGAGGCAGGTGAGGTGGCTCCAGTCACCACTGAGTGGAACAATCCTCTGTGGTCTGTGTGCCGACCGGGTGGGTGCTATAGAATGACTATTGACTATCGTGAACTCAACAAATATACACTCCCTTTGACTGCTGCAGTCCCTGACACCATCACTTTGATTGAGAGAATACAAAAATATAAAGAGACCTGGTATGCAACCATTGATATTGCCAATGCTTTCTTTTGTATACCATTGGCCCCTGAGAGGCAGGAGCAAATCAGTTTCTCGTGGAATGGCAGACAATTCTGAATGATAAGACTCACCCAAGAGTATGTACATAGCCTCACCATCTGTCACCGGCTGGTGGCAGAACACCTGAATGAAGTATCTGTCATTCCCGGGGTGCAATTGTCTCACTATATTGATGATGTGGTTATTCAGGGAGAGACACAAGGATAGGTGCACATTCAGTTGGGAAGGCTTGTGCAGCTCTTGCAGGGGTAAGGGTGGATGATTAATTCAGATAAGACACAAGACACAAAGGCCACAGGCAAAACAAAATATATTAGAATTTGCCACTTCCCGTAATAAGCAGGAGACTGAGAGATTCATTGGACTGTTTGGTTTTTGGAGACAGCATATCCCTCACTTGAGTCACATTTTGTATGAAATGACAAGAATAAAACATAAGTTTGAATGGGGAGAGCAGCAGCAGTGTGCATTTGACTTGGCAAAGGAGGTGATTCAACAGGCTTTAGACTTATGGCCAGTACATGAAGGAGACATTGAGTTATATGCATCCGTTCAGGGACAATATGCAAATTGGAGCATGTGGAAAAAACAGGGAAGAAAGAGGGTGCCCTTGAGCTTATGGACTAAAAAGCTACCAGATGCTGGAGAGCAATATACTTCCTCTGAGAAACAGTTACTTGCATGTTACTGGGCTCTAATGGATACTAAGAAAATGACCCTAGGTCATGATGTGATTCCAATATTGTAGTGGGTGATGAGTTCACCTAAAACGCACCAAATAGGACTTGCCCAAGAGACAAGAATAATCAGTTGGAAGTGGTACATACAGGACAGGGCCCGAGTGGGGCCAGTAGGGACAGCAGCCCTGCATGAACAGGTGGCACAGGCCATCCTTGCAGTATGATGAGAGGGTGCAGGAGGTACCAGAAATTAAAGAGTCACCAGTGAGGTGGAGTGGGCCATTTGAATCCTTGTCCCCTGAGGATAGGAAGCATGTATGGTTTACTAATGTTTCAGCCAAGTATGTGGGGGCCAAAAGACATTGGAAGGCAGGGTTATATAACCCAGTCGCCAAGACATTGCTATCCACTATAGAAGAAGGGAAGAGTAGTAAATTTGCAGAATTGTATGCTGTGTATCAGGCATTGAAACAAGAATGGCCTGGGACCTGTCACATTCATACTGATTCCTGGTCTACCGCTAATGGGTTAATCGCCAGACTTCCCACATGGCATGTACGTAACTGGCAAATACATTCCAAGTAGGAGTGGGGCAATAAATTGTGGCTAGAAATTTTGGAAATGCTAGAGCAAAGTACTGTTACTGTGTATCATATAGATGCCCACTGTCCCACCGACTCACTAGAACGATGGTTTAATTTCCTTGCAGACAACAAAGCCAAAAACTCAGAGGCAGAAATGGTGACAAAGGATTCAGACTTGGAGGGGATGACTAAGTGATTGCACCAAAAATGTGGCTATCTGGAAGAGAAGGCCACTAACAGGTGGGCAGAGATTAGAAGGATGCACATTCCCCTAGATTTGATTAAAAACAGTGACCATACAGTGTCCTATTTGTCAACACACGCTACAGAGATCTGTCCCACAACTGTTAAAGGTCAGTTGGGAAGAGGGAAGTTGCAGGGGCAGATATGGCAGGTTGATTACAGTGGGCCACTATTGACTAATCATGGGTGTCAATATGCCTGCACAGTAGTGGAAACTTATTCTGGTTACCTGATTGCCGTCCCTTGCAGACGTGCTACTCAGTTTAGCACCATCAAAACTCTGGACTTGTTAATGTTGTATTATGGAGTCCCACTCCAAGTTCAGAGTGATAACGGGTCACATTTTAAATGAAAATTGGTGAAAGGAGTAAGACAAGATGTTGACATAGGGTGGTGGGACTGGTTATTTAACTGGTTACCTGATATTGGGCCATTACGCAATATTTTAGGTGGAATACTCATCGTGATTTGTATTACAATAATGCTATGTTGCTCTATACAGTGCATAACCCTGACCGGTTCTTGGCCAGGAGTCCACTTTGGCTCCACCAGCCTGCCTTCGTGCCCCTGACCCCGCCATCTGCCGCTATTAGCAGTTCGAGGCCCTCCACCACCCGCAGGCACCCGCCTACGCCTCATCCCTGGTGCTTAGTGGTAGGCTCACGGTATCTTTGCTTTGTTTTTTGCTTATTCGTTTTGTAAAACTGTTTCCTCATTCACCATACTGCCAAAATGTCATTTGTGCCTTTGTTTTTGTTTTCTGTGCCTGTATTGAGTTCCTAACCCAGCTCAGCCAGCTCTCCCCGCTCTCCCGCCCCTGCCGCTGCGTCCCCTGCTGCCCCCCTCACGCACCCATTGGTCCCTCGCCTCCCACCTCCCAGCTGCTCCTCCCTCCCACCTCCCACTCTTTATGGAGGCCGCAGCGGAGCCCCATGTGACCCCCTGACCGATTCTTGGCCAGGAGTCCACATTGGCTCCACCAGCCTGCCTCCGTGCCCCTTGACGTCTGCCGCTAGTAGCAGTTTGAGGCCCTCCACCACCCGCAGGCACCTGCCTGCGCCGCATCCCTGGTGCGTAGTAGTAGGCTCATGGTATTTTTGCTTTGCTTTTTGCTTATTCGTTTTGTAAAACTGTTTCTTCGTTCACCATACCGCTAAAATATCATTTGTGCCTTTGTTTTTGCCCGTTTTCACTTTCTGTGCGTGTATTTCATTCCCGACCCAGCTCAGCCAGCTCTCCCGCTCTCCCGCCCCTGCTGCTGTGTCCCCTGCAGCCCCCCTCGCGCACCCATTGGTCCCTCGCCTCCCACCTCCCAGCTGCTCCTCCCTCCCACCTCCTACTCTTAATGGCGGCCACAGCAGAGCCTCATGTGACCCCCTAACTGGTTCTTGGCCAGGAGTCCACTTTGGCTCCACCAGCCTGCCTCCATGCCCCTGACCCCGCCGCCTGATGCTAGTAGCAGTTCGAGGCCCTCCACCACCCACCTGTGCCTCATCCCTGGTGCCTAGTGGTAGGCTCACGGTATCTTTGCTTTGTTTTTTGCGTATTTGTTTTGTAAAACTGTTTCTTTGCTCACCGTACCACCAAAACATCATTTGTGCTTTGTTTTTGCCCGTTTTTGTTTTCTGTACCTGTATTTCGTTCCCGACCCAGCTCAGCCAGCTCTCCCTGCTCTCCCACCCCTGCCACTGCGTCCCCTGCGGCCCCTCAGAGGCGCGCCAGAGGCAAGCCCGTCTAGGCCCGTCCGCGCCTGGACCGCGCCCAGCGCCAGTCCACCTGATCCTCGCAACCCTATTCCCTCCAGACAACAGTAATCAGCCACCACACTACACTCCCTCAACCCAGGTCCCCACCTGTGCCCAAGCCAGCACCAAGCACACACATGGACCCTTTACATGCGATGCCTGCCGGTTCTCCAGCACCCCCCCAAACATCTTAAACACCCACACGCCCCATGCCAACCCCCACACGCCTCACAACAACGCCAGCACACTCTACAACAACAACAATACCCCAACGCACAACAACACTTACACCCCCCACAGCAACACCATCATGCACCACAACAACAACACCAAAAACACCCACACGCCCCACGCCAACCCCAACAAGTCTCACAAGAACACTAGCATGCTCTACAACACTACCACAACACACATCAACACCAACATCCCCCTCAACAACACCATCACGCACCACCACAACAACAGCCCCCGCAATCACCTTAACTACATACTCCTAAACACCCACACCATACACAAACATGCCATCGAACTCTGGGACCTGATCACGTCACACTCCCCGGACATTGCCTTCCTCACGGAAACTTGGATGAATCCCTCATCCGAGCCCGACATAGCCTGAGCCGTCCCAGAAGGCTACAAAATCCATCGGCGAGATCGTCTAAATAAACCAGGAGGTGGCATCGCTCTTGTACATAAAAACACCATAAAGATCACCGCCAACACATTCGACACCCTTGACAGCGCAGAACACCTGCACTTCCTCATTCACATAAACACCAACACCACCCTCAGAGGAACCCTCATTTACAGACCACCAGGACCTCGCCCTGCCCTTCTGTGACGCCATCGCTGACACCATCAGCCCCCATGCCCTCACCTCCACAGACTACATCCTCCTTGGTGACATCAACTTTCACCTGGAGAACCACCACGACCACAACCCCACATCTCTTCTAGACAACCTCACGAACCTAGGACTCAAGCAAATAGTCACATCACCCACCCACTCAGGAGGACACACGCTAGATGCGATCTTCACCTCCAGCAACCACCTAACCTTCACACACACCACTGAACTCCACTGGACCGACCACCAGTGCGTCCACTTCTCCTTCTCAAAACCCCCCACACACCACCACCAACACACCACACCCTACTGCATGTGGGACAAGATCCCCACAGAACACCTGAATGCCCAGCCGCATAAAACGCCCCCCCAAATACCAACAACCCCAACATTGCTGCCCATAACCTCACACAATGGATTACAACCTGCGCAGACTCCCTCGCCCCTCTTAGAAGAAACATCACCACCCGCACCATCAAGACCGCCCTGTGGTTCACGACTGAACTCCAAGTCTCCAAGCGTGAATTCGCAAAACAGAAAAAGCATGGTGCCAGGAACCCTCTATGAACAACTTCTCCACCCTCAAAACCACAATGCGCAAACACCATCATCTCATAAGGACCACCAAAAGGGCTTACTACAAGGAACGCATAGACAGTAATTCACATAACAGCAAGGAACTGTTTACCATCATCAAAGAGCTCACCAAACCCAAATCCTGCAACATCGACCCCACTCACACACAGAACCTCTGCAACTCCCTCTCCAACCACTTCCACTCCAAAATCCTAGACATACACAACAGCTTCACACCATCAGCACCCAACACATCCAACACCGACATGGCCAACAACACACCCCACCTCCTCAACCGACTACACACCTGGGCACCCACCAGCGATGAAGAAACTGAAGTAACAATGAACTCCATCCACTCAGGCTCCCCCTCAAACCCCTGCCCTCACCGCATTTTCAACAAGGCCAGCCCAACCATCGCTCCCAAACTTTGCTCCATAATCAACAGCTCCTTCGACGACGCCACCTTCCCAGACTCCTGGAAGCACGCAGAAGTAACCGCACTCCTGAAAAAAAACAAAAACAAATCCTGATGACCTCACAAACTCTCCTTCCCCGCCAAGGTTGCTGAGAAGTTAGTGAACATCCACCTGTCTCACTTCCTAGAGGAAAACAACGCACTTGATACCTCCCAGTCTGGATTCCGCAAGAACCACAGCACTGAGACCGCCCTCATCGTCTGTACTGACGACATCAGAACCAGAATCGACAAAGGCGAGACCGTCGCACTCATCCTGCTGGACCTCTCCGCAGCCTTCGACACTGTCTGCCACCAAATACTCCATACACGCCTTTACAACGCAGGAATCCGACACAAGGCCAGGACAAGATCATCTGCAGAGTTCCCCAAGGGTCCTCCCTCAGGCCCACCCTCTTCATCATTTACATACCCCCGCTCGCCAACATCCTCTGCCCACACAGAATCACCATCATATCCTATGCAGACGACACCCAGCTCGTCATCTCCCTCACCAGGAACCCCGCCACCGCCAAGACCAACCTCCTCGCCGCACTCCTAGACACTGCCAAATGGATGACAGCAAGCCACCTCAAACTAAACTCCAACAAGACCGAAATCATCATCTTCGGCCCCAACAAAACAGTATGGGACGACTCCTGGTGGCCCACCACCCTAGGACCACCTCCAACACCCGCCACCCATGCACACAACCTCGGCGTCATCTTAGATTCTTCTTTCTCCATGACCCAGCAAATCAACTCAATCACCTCCTCCTGCTTCAACACCCTCCGTATACTGCGAAAAACCTTCAAATGGATACCCATAGAAATGAGAAAGACAGTCACCCAGGCACTCATCAGCAGCAGGCTAGACTACGGAAACGCCCTCCAAGCTGGCACCACAGTCAAGCTTCATCAGAAACTCCAGGGGATCCAAAACGCAGCCGCACGCCTCACCCTGAACCTCCCACGCCATGAACACATCTCCGCCCACCTCAGATCCCTGCACTGGCTTCCTATCGACAAAAGGGTCATCTTCAAAGTCCTCATCCACGCACACAAATCCCTCCACAACACTGGACCAGCCTACCTCAACGAAAGAGCACTTCAAGACATGGCTCTTCAAACAGTAAAACGGCAGCCCCCCCCCCTTTTTTCTCCCCCAACCCCCAGCGCCTTGAGACCCTCATGGGTGAGTAGTGCGCTTTATAAATTTTCTGATTGATTGATTGATAACTTACCTTCTTACAATATTTAAACCAAAAAGGGTTACTTTTAGACCAGTATGTTGTGAGAGTTACTGTTCAAAGGCTGGAGTCTGACGCTATCTGTATTTAACCACCGATTCCATCTTGACCACTGACTGGTGGCAAGGGAATTTTTCCATGCACAGCTTGTTTTCTACACTAAACTTATTTTCGCTCTTATCACCAGTGCATAGAACATATTGTGGGGGATGCGAAGGTGATAAGAGTGTACTAGGATAAGAATGTTTATAAAAGAGAAAGGTACGACTCTGTCTTGGGAATGCACAGCAGGATCTGACCAATTCTTTTGTGTGTTTTCAGCACAGACCAAGTACACCCAGTGCTTGAATTTCACAACTTACTTGAAGGGAGGGGGAAGGTTACCAGAACCTTCCTCTTGAGTTTGTTTAAGCTATCTAAGGTGGGGAAGCTTGGCGCTGAGGCAAAAGGAACTAATTTTGAGGGTGGATGCACTGCTCATGAATCTAAATGGGGACTGTTTCTCCTGTCTCAGCTGTCCAGGCTTCCACAGCTTGAAGTTGGCAAGGACAAGGATGATGTTGGATTCAGTCCTCATGGTGATGCATTTTTAATTCTTAATTATCTAGCTTTGTGTGTGCATGCATAAATATATATATATATTATATATATATATATATATATATATATATATATATATATATATATATATAATATATATATATATTCACTGCATAGATATTCATTGTTCATACTGCACTTTTTCTGCTTATTATTATTCAACTGCTGTGATTATTTTTTTATGTGCACATGTTTTATTGCATTCAATTTAAATGCTCATGTTAACATTTTTGTATGCCCTCGTTTGATACCTGGGAAGTGCCTTAATATATTCATTACTCAGACTAGGAGTGCTGCTTTCTTTGCATACTTTAGTCTTGTTCCCTCTTATTTTGAAGCTAAGCAGAACAGATAGTGAGTAGTTTTCTATAAACGTCTGATTGTGTGACAGTATGTCATATTGTTGTGCCATTCCTTAACTGTTGATAACGGGCAGTATGCCCTGCACATTGCTATTCTGCGCCTTGCCAGTAGCAAACATATTGCCACCAGTCTTCTGTCTGTGCTTTGCACATCCCTCTCATGCCCCAAAATGGACAGTTGTAGCTCTCTAGCTATGGAGTCTGCAGTATTAGCCTTCAATGCCTGGAACACCTCCTCCAAGATGTTTTGGATCCCCGGGTAGTACCATACCAGATGTGCAAACCCAGCTTCACCTTCTGACAACGTGCACACTGTGCATTCTCATACAGTGCATATCTAGTGTCTCCAACTGATGTATAATACGCCCTATTGATGTATTTAAAATGGATAAGTCTGAGTCTGCTATTTTGTGCAGTTGACTTTATGAACAAGCAACAAGATTGCCATTGTTTTTCTGTGATGTTGATGCCTAGGTCTCTTTGCCATTTCAGCCTTGCTTTTGTCAGGCCTGGTCTACGTGCCTCCAGTTTGTGTGCATATATTCACTACATGAATAGGGGTGGGTGATTGTAAAAGTGAGGAAAGAGCATGGAGCTCCAGAGGTCCCTGTAGATCATCACTTAGGAGCTTGAGCATGGCCTGTCTAGCTCAATAGTAGAATTGTGTTAATGTAGTGGGTGCAGTGTTAGAGTCAGAGACTTGGGCCCTGCTGTGGATTACATCCTCTTCAAAGACGTCTCCCTTGGTGTGTATACCCAAGGATCTGAAGGCCTGCGTGGCACCCTTCTCCTGTCCCATTGGGAACCATAGGTACCAGTACAACAGGGTATGGGGCAAGTACAGACGTGCACCCACTTGGAGCTCCAGGAGACCCTGCTAGGAGCAAGTCACAAAGGCGCAAAGGGCTTAGAGTCATTTTTTGCCCTGGAACGCCTACCTTGCATCTCATTAACGCAAGGTAGGTTTCCACGGTAAAAAAATGACTCAAACTCCATAAATTTTGGGCTAGACGGGTCTAGCGGCAAAGTATAAATATGAAGTTAAGTTTGCGCCGGATTTGCTTAAAAAAATAAATTACGCAAATCCGGCACAAACAGAGTATAAATATGCCCCTAACGGTGTCCAAGATACCCCACCCCAAGACCCTGAAAAGTAGGAATAAAGTACTACTATTTCCCCAGAAACACACTAAATTCGTGATAAGGGATTTTGCAAAGACCACAACAGACTGCAAAGCACTGAAGACGGATTCCTGTACCTGTGGACCTGCAAAGTAAGGGGACCAAGTCCAAGAGTCGCGAAAGTGTCCCGGGGGGCAGGACCCCACTAAACCCCGGATGAAGGTGCAAAATGGCTGTCTCCAGATGGAAGAAGCTGAAGATTCTACAACAACGAAAAGTGGTAGTAACTTCTCCTTCATGCAGAAGATGTCCCACAGCTTGCTGGAGGATGCAGAGTTGTTTCCTTGGCAAAATACCACAAACAAGCCTTGCTAGCTGCAAGAGTCACGGTTAGAGAAAAAGGGTGCTGCCCGGGCCCAAGAAGGACCAGGATGTTGCCACTTGGGAGAGGAGACAGAGGGGGCCTTCAGCAACGCACAAGCAGGAAGAACTCGCAGAAGTCCTTGAACATGGGTTCAAGAAGTCTGAACCTGGCAGTTGTTTCAACACTGCAAAAGGAGGTCCTATAACACCAGAGATCAACTCAGGGTGCTGAACATCACAGGACAGAGTGCTGGGGACCTAGGCTCGGCTGTGCTAGCAGGATTTCTTGGAAATGTGCACAGAAGCCCTTGTAGCTGCAGTTCATGCGGTGCACAGGATTACTGTCTGGAGAAGGGGAGGAAAGGACTTACTTCCTCCAAATTTGGACAGTTGGACCACTGGACAGTCTGGATCACTTGGGTCGACCACCTGTGTTCCAGGGGCCATGCTTGTCAGGATGAGAGGGGTCCCAGAGTACCGGTGACGCTGAAGTTAGGTGCCAGAAGATGGGGGAAGATTCCATCGACCCATGGGAGATTTCTTCGTGGCTTCCAGTGCAGGGTGAAGGCAGGCAGCCCCCAGAGCACGCACCACCAGGAAACAGTCAAGAAAGCCTGCAGGATTAGGTGCTACAATGTCTCTGGTAGTCTTCTTGCTACTTTGTTGCAGTTTTGCAGGCATCCTGGAGCAGTTAGCGGTAGATCCTTGGCAGAACTCGAAGAGAGAGGTGCAGAGGAACTCTGGTGAATTCTTGCAAGTCGTTATCTGAGGAAAAGCCCACTGGAGAGACCCTAAATAGCCCTCAAAGGAGGATCGGCCACCTAGTCAGGTAAGCACATATCAGGAGGGATCTCTGATGTCACTTGCTGGCACTGGCCACTCAGAGGCCTCCAGAGTGCCCTCACACCTCTGTGAACAAGATGGTAGAGGTCTGAGAGACACTGGAGTAGCTCTGGGTACCACCCCTGGTGTGGTTATGGACAGGGGAGTGGTCACTCACCTTTCCTTTTTCCAGTTTCGCGCCAAAGCAGGGACTGGGGGTTCCCTAAACCAGTGTAGACTGGCTTATGCAAGGAAGGCACAACTGTGGGCTGCCCAGACACCAGGAGGGCAGAACCCTGTCTGTGGGGTGGCAGCAGCTGGTTTGGCATTACCTGCGGTCAATAGTGGAGCCTCGGGGATGCATGGAATAGGCTTCCCAATACCAGATTTGGCATGGGGGGGCAATTCCATGATCTTAGACATGTTACATGGCCATGTTCGGAGTTACCATTGTGAAGCTACATATAGGTATTGACCTATTTGTAGTGCATGCATCTAATGGTGTCCCCGCACTCACAAAGTCTGGGGAAATGGCCCTGAACTACGTGGGGGCACCTTTGCTAGTGCAAGGGTGCCCTCACACTTAGTAACTTTCCACCTAACCTTCAGCAAGCGAACTTTAGACATATAGGTGACTTATAAGTTCCTTGAGTGCAGTGAAAATGGCTGTGAAATAACGTGTGCATTATTTCACTCAGGCTGCAATGGCAGTCCTGTGTAAAGGTTTGTCTGAGCTCCCTATGGGTGGCAAAAAAAATGCTGCAACCCATTGGGATTTCCTGGAACCCCAATACCCTGGGTACCAAGGTACCATATACTAGGGAATTATAAGGGTGTTCCAGTGTGCCAATTGAAATTGGTAAAAGTGGTCACTAGCCTATAGTGGGAAATTTAAAGGCAGAGAGAACATAAGCACTGAGGTTCTGGTTTGTGAGCCTCAGTGACACAGTTAATCACTACACAGGTATACACATTCAGGCCACAAACCATGGGCACTGGGGTCCTGGCTAGCAGGATCCCAGTGAGACAGGCAAAAACATACTGATATACATATAAAAATGGGGGGAACATGCCAGGCAAGATGATACTTTCCTACACCACCCCCACCAACAAGGGACAATAAGGCATACCTTGCCCAGATAAGTCTTCACTTTCTAAGTGGAAATATCTGGAGAGTCCATCTGCATTGGAGTGGGTACTCCAAGGTCTATGTTCCACTGTATAGTCCATTCCCTGTAGGGAGATGGACCACCTCAACAATTTAGGGTTTTCACCTTTCATTTGTTCAAGCCATAATAGAGGTTTGTGGTCCGTGGGAACAATAAAATGAGTACCAAAGAGGTATGGTTTTAACTTTTTCAAGGCCCAGACCACACCAAAGGCCCCCCTCTCTATGGCAGACTAACGCTTTTCTCTAAGGGTCAACATTCTGCTCATAAAAGCAACAGGTTGATCCTGGTCCTCAGTGTTAAGCTGTGATAGAACTGCCCCTACCCCTAATTCAGAAGCATCAGTTTGAACTATGAATTTTTTGGATTAACAAGGGCTTTTTAGGACAGGTGCAGGGCACATGACATGTTTGCTCATCAAAAGCCTTTTAACAGCTTGCTGTCTATAATACCTTTTTAGGCATCTTCTTTGATGTGAGGTCATTAAGAGGGGCAGCTATAGTGCTATAATTCTTTATGAACCTCCTGTAGTACCCTGTGAGGCCTAAGAAGGCTCTCACTTGGGTTTGAGTTGTAGGGGGAGCCCATTCCATAATGGTTTGGATCTTCCCCTGCAGTGATTCAATCTGTTCCCCACCTACCGGGTGTCCCAGATAAACCACTTTCACTGGCACTTTGAGGCCTTGATAGTGAGGCCTTCCTTTTGTTGGGCCTCCAAAGCTTTCCACAGGTGGACCAGGTGATCATCCCAGGTGGAGCTAAAGACAGCAATATCGTCTAGATATGCTGCACTAAAGGCTTCCAATTCTTAGAGGACTGTATTCACCAACCTCTGAAAAGTGGCAGGTGCATTTTTCATTCCAAAGGGTATAACAGTAAACTGATAGTGCCCTCCAATGGTTGAAAATGCTGTTTTTGGTTTAGCATCTTCTGATAATTTAATCTGCCAATACCCTGCAGTTAAATAAAAAGTGCTTAGATACTTGGCAGAAGCCAGTGTATCTATCAGCTCATCTGCCCTGGGTATAGGGTGAGCATCAGTTTTGGTTACTTGATTGAGACCTCTATAGTCAACACAAAACATGATTTCCTTTTTCCCATCTTTACTATGAGGTTTAAGGACAAGCACCACTGGGCTGGCCCAGGGACTTTCAGAGGTTCAATCACTCCCAGATCCATCATTTTCTGTACCTCTTGTTTAATACAGTCTCAGACAAGGTCAGGCTGGCTATAAATTTTACTTTTGACAGGTAAACTGTCTCCAGTGTCAATTGTCGTTCACACCAGGTAGCTGTACCTGGAATCAGTGAGAAGATGTCAGAGAACTGATCAAGGAGATTTATGCAGTTGTCCTTCTGCTCAGCAGTAAGGCTAATCTGCCAATACAAATCCCTCAACTAAGCCATCAGCTTCAGTGGTGGAGAAGAGGTCAGGGAGAGGGTCACTCTCTTCCTCCTGCCCCTCATCTGTGGCCATGAGCAGGGTTGAGTCAGCCCTGTCATAGTAAGGTTTCAGGCGATTGACATGAAGCACCCAAAGGGGGTTTCTGGCAGTGCCCAGGTCCACCAAGTAGGTGACCTCACCTTTCTTTTCCACCATGAGATGGGGTCCACTCCATTTGTCCTGGTGTGCTCTTGGTGTCACAGGCTCTAATACCCACACCTTCTGTCCTGGGTGGTACTGAGTCAGGACAGCCTTCTGGTCATGCCATTGCTTTTGGAGCTCTTGGCTTGCCTGAAGGTTTTTACTGGCCTTTTTCATGTACTCAGCCATCCTTGATCTGAGGCCAAGCACATAGTCCACAATGTCTTGTTTGGGAGCTTTTAAAGGTTGTCCCCAACCCTTCTTCACAAGAGCAAGGGGACCTCTTACAGGGTGTCCAAAGAGGAGTTCAAAGGGGCAGTAGCCCACTCCTTTCTGGGGTAGCTCCCTATAAGCAAAAAGGAGGCATGGCAATAAGACATCCCATCTCCTCCTGAGTTTTTCGGGGAGTCCCATGATCATGCCTTTGAGAGCTTTATTAAACCTCTCAACCAGTCCATTTGTTTGTGGATGATAAGGGGTGGTGAACTTGTAGGTAACACCACAATTTTTCCTCATTGCCTTGAGATATGCAGACATGAAGTTACTACCTCTGTCTGATACCACTTCCTTAGGGAAACCCACTCTGGAAAATATTCCCAGGAGGGCTTTTGGCACTGCAGGAGCTACATTGGTCCGTAAGGGTATAGCTTCAGGAGACCTAGTGGCATGGTCCACTACCACAAGGATAAATCTATTTCCTGAAGCTGGTGGAGGGTCAAGGGGGCCAACAATGTCAACCCCTGCCCTTTCAAAGGGCACCTTAACCACTGGGAGTGGAATTAAGGGGGCCTAAGGTGTGCCACCAGTCTTGCCACTGGCTTGGCAGGTCACACAGGAGCGACAAAACTCCTTGGTGCCCTCTGACATATGAGGCCAGTGAACAATAGAACAAGTCTGTCCCAAGTTTTACTCTGGCTCAAATGCCCATACAAAGGAATGTCATGTGCCAAAGTCAGAAGAAACTCCCTATACTGCAAAGGGATGACTAATCTCCTGGCAGCTCCAGGCTTAGGGTCCCGTGACTCAATATAGAGCAGGTTATCTTCCCAATAGACTTTATGGCTATCAGTGACATCCCCATTCTGCTGTTTGACAGCTTGCTGTCTTAAACCCTCTAGTGTGGGACAGGTCTGCTGTGCCACACTCAGCTCTTCTCTAGCAGGCCCCCTGCAGCCAAAAGCTCAGCAGTGTCTGCTGCCAGCTCATCTGGTGTAGGTTCTGCACAGGGAGAGGATTCCTCTTCCTCAAAAGGGGATTCTTCTGGAGTGGGAGGGATAGTGGCAAGGATTTACCCTTTCTACCCCTAGCCTTTGGGAGCACTTGGTCCATTTTTCCAGGATCCATGTATCCCTGTATTTCTTGCTTCTGGGCCTGAACCCTTGTAAGAGCAAAGATATGCCCTGGAATGCCCAGCACTGCTGCATAAGCCTCCAACTCCACTTCAGCCCAAGCTGCTGTTTCCAAATCATTTCCGAGTAAGCAGTCTAATGGTAAATCAGTGGCTACCACAACTTTCTTTTGGCCAGTAACACCCCCCCTCCCCACCCCCCCCAGTTGAGATTCACAACAGCCATGGAGTGGCTAAGAGTGTTGTTATGAGCATCAGTCACTTGGTACTGCTGACCAAGTAGGTGTTGTTCAGGGGCAACCATTTTTTCTATCACCATGGTGACACTGGCTCCTGTGTCCCTGTAGGCCTCAACCTCAACACCATTTATTAGGGGAAGTTGCTTGTACTTACCCATATTAAGGGGACAAGCAACCAAGATGGCAAAATCAATACCACCATCAGAGACTTAAACAGCCTCTGTGGTCTCCCTAACTAGACCAACCCTAACTACATTACCAATGGTGAGCTTAGCTACACCCTTTGATTGGCTATCTGTAGTGTTCTTCCCACCACCACTGCTATTACTAGGGGCACTAGTGGATGCCATCGGGGTTGTGGTGGTGGGAGCATTGGTGTTTTTCTTTGGACAAGTGGACTCACTTGCCCAATGGCCTTTACTTTTACATAAATAACACCATGGCTTCTTTTGATTGCGTGAAGAGGAGTTTTGTGGGCCTGATGAAGACTCAGAATTCTTTTTGTCTTTGTCCCCTTCCTTGTCAGAAGA
Organism: Pleurodeles waltl; assembly: GCF_031143425.1. Classification (NCBI taxonomy): domain Eukaryota; kingdom Metazoa; phylum Chordata; class Amphibia; order Caudata; family Salamandridae; genus Pleurodeles; species Pleurodeles waltl. The sequence goes on along the minus strand of NC_090445.1, from coordinate 774,081,872 downwards.
CTTACCATCCTTCTTCTTGCCATCCTTGTCACCACCTGTATGAGCTTTTCTGCTCACTCTTCTTCTGACCCATTTGTCTGCCTTCTTTACCAATTTTTCGGGAGAAGTCAGACTTGAGTCTACCAAGTACTGATGCAACAAGTCAGACACACAATTATTCAAAATATGCTCTCTCAAAATAAGATTTATACAGGCTTTCATGCCATGTAACCATCCCTCCAAGGCCTTCACTGAACAGTCTACAAAGTCTGTCCAGTATTGGGAGGACTCTTTTCTGGTATTTCTGAACTTTATCCTGTATTGTTCAGTGGTTAAGCCAAATCCATCTAAGATTGCATCTTCTAAAACTTTGTAATTGTTGGCATCACTCTTTCTGACAGTAAGGAGTCTGTCCCTACCTTTGTCAGTGAAAGATAGACACAATATAGCAGCCCACTGCCTTTGAGGGACCAACTGTACCATACAGGCCCTCTCAAGTGCAGAAAACCACTTGTTTATTTCATCGCCCTCCTTGTAAGGGGGGACAATCTTATGCAAGTTTCTTGATTCTGTTTCTCTAACAGGATGACTATCAAGATTGCTGCTGCCACCATGGGAAACTAACCCCAACTTCTGTCTTTCCCTTTCTACATTTAAGGATTCCCTATCTAAGGCCAACTGCTGCTGTCTTAGCTTCAGTCTGGCCTCTTCTGACCTCAGCTTTCTGAGTTCCCTGTCTAGGGAGTTATCCTCAGGGTGGGAGGTTTTGGGAATTCTCTGAAACAGAGGTAATGTGAGAATTTGCAGAAGTGGACCTTTATCTAACTACCTGAATCCTAGTGAACTGGCCTTTTGGAGTGAAAGGTTCCCTACTGATATGTGCCCCCCTCCCACTACCAGCTTCACTAGGTGGCCCGATAACTGAAAGGTCTTTGGAAGTACCCTCCCCGGAGTCTTCAGTAGCCTCCCCTGAATTTATCTGGGTACCCCCCTCCTCTACCTCCTGATCCTGGGTTTGACCAGTCTGACTCTGGTCACTTTCAAGGAGAAGGCTAAGAAGGAGATCCTTGGTAGGGTTCTTACCAATCCTCAAACTTCTTTCTATGCAGAGACCCCTCAAACGTTTATAGTTTAGGTTATCATAAGTCGTCTGCACAACTTTAGGAGTGGCTTCTACCAGAGACAGGGTGAGAAGAAAGAGGTTAGGGGTGAGAGAAAAAGTTTAGAAAACTTTTAAAGAAAAGAGAAAATCTTTTCTGAAACATTTTAGAAAGTTTTTAGAATGAAAGTAAGACTTTAAGGTTACTTGTGTATATTTCTAAGTATTTAGAATATGGTTTTCTTATGAAAAGCACCAATGTCAAAGTGGTAAAGCAGTTACAAGTACTTACTCCACCGCTGCGCCACCAATGTAGGAGGCTGGCCTGGCTTATAGTGGGTACCAATGGTATTTACGCCTTGTGCCAGGTCCAGTTATCCCTTATTAGTAGAGTAGTAGTGTTCTAGCAGCTTAGGCTGATAGAGGTAGCTATAGCAGAGCAGTCACGGCTGAACTAGGAGACTCGCAAAGCTCATGCAATACCACTTATATCACATAGGTACTATATCATAAGAGAGACAATACTCATAGTTACTAAAAATAAAGGCACTTTTTTTAGTGACAATGTGCCAAAAATATCTCAGAGGATGTACTCCCTTAGAAGGTAAGTAAAATACAGAAAAAATAAACAGAACACAAAATCAGATGAGTAAAACAGTCCAAAAGTAGTGCAAACACTGTAGAATACAATAGGATGCAATAGGCCTAGAGGCAACACAAACCATATACTAAGAAAGTGGAATGCGAACCACGAATGGACCCCTAGGCTAGTGTAGTGTGTAGAGGGTCACTGGGAGTGAAAGAAAACACTAAGGCCCTCATTTGGACCTTGGCAGTCTTTTGCAAAGAACGCCAAGGTACCGCTGTGCTGAAGACCGCCAGTGCAGGCGGTTTTCCGTCCAGCATATCATGACTGCTGGCAGCCCTCTGCCCTTTTTCGGACGGAGAGCTGCCAGAAGCCACACTTCCCAGGATTCGGTGTGGCGGTGTTCTGGTGAATGGGAGCTGGCGGCGGAGCAACCCCCATGGATCCCGTTCCCTCCTGGAGGATCACCGGACAAGTTTAGGTGATCGTCCGTTAGGGGAGGGGGTGTTGTGTCTTGTGTGCGTGCATGGGGGTGTGCGTGTGAGTGTGTAGAGGGGGTGTGTGAATGCATGTATGCATGCAGGGGTGTGTTGTGTGTGTATAGAAAATGTGTGCGAATATGTCTGTGTGTATCAGTGCATGTATGTCAGCATGTATTTGTAGTGGTTGTGTGAGTGTGTGTGTAGGGGGTGTGTGTCAATGTTAGGGGTTTGTGAAGGGGGGTCCTGCTGCCTTTGGGGGGTGGTAGAGGGGTTGTGGGTGTAGGGGGAGGACTCAGGGGAGGGGAAGGGTGAGGGAAAGACCCCTATCAGTGGCAGGGAACAAATTCCCTGGCACTGATAGTGCCTACCACCATGGATTGCGTGGCGTACAGAACCCCACGAAATCCATGGCGGTATGCGGGGTTGTGATACCACCGGTGGTCTAGTAACCGCTCCCGAGCTGGAGGCTGAAGTCTTCAGCCCAGCTGTCCTTACCACCCTGGCGGTCGGAGTGTAGAAGTGGCGGTTTGGCATGGTGGTAACCACCATGCTTGCAGTGTCATTTTTTTTTTTTCGCCAGCCTGTTTGCAGTATTACCGCCACTTCTACGCCGACCGCCAGGGTTGTAATGAGGGCCTAAGGGTGTCCAAGATACCCCACCCCAAGACCCTGGAAAGTAGGAGTGAAGAACTACTATTTCCCCAGAAACACTCTAAAGTCGTGATAAGGGATTTTGCAAAGACCACAACAGACTGCAAAGCACTGAAGACGGATTCCTGCAAAGAAAGTGGTCCAAGTCCAAGAGTCGCAAAAATGTCGAGGGAGGGCATGAGCCCACTAAACCCCGGATGAAGGTGCAAAATGGCTGTCTCTGGATGGAATAAGCTGAAGATTCTGCAACAACAAAAAGTGGAAGGAACTTCTCCTTCATGCAGAAGATGTCCCATGGCGTGCTGGAGGATGCAGAGTTGCTCCCTTGCAAAATACCACAAACAAGCCTTGCTAGCTGCAAGAGTTGCAGATAAAGAAAAAGGATGCTACCCGGGCCCAGGAAGGACCAGGATGTCACCACTTGGGAGAGGAGGCAGAGGGGGCCATCAGCAACGTAGACAGCCCACACACAAGCAGTAAGTACCTGCAGAAGTCCCGGAAAATGGGTTCAAGAGGTCTGAACATGGTAGTTGTCTCAACACTGCAAAAGAAGGTCCCACGCCCCCGGAGATCAACTCAGGGAGCTGAGCATCACAGGACAGAGTGCTGGGGACCTAGTGTCAGTTGTGCATGCAGGTTTTCTTGGAAATGTACACAGAAGCCCTTGTAGCTGCAGTTCACGTGGTGGACAGGATTACTGCCTGGAGAGGGGAGGCAAGGACTTACCTCCTCCAAATTTGGAAAGTTGGACCACTGGACAGTCTGGGTCACTTGGGTCTACTACCTGTGTTCCAGGGGCCAAGCTCATCAGGATGAGAGGGGTCCCAGAGTACCAGTGACGCTGAGGTTTGGTGCCTGCTGAAGCAGGTGGAAGATTCTGTCGACCCACGGGAGAATTCTTCGTGACTTCCAGTGCAGGCTGAAGGCCCAGAGCATGCACCACCAGGAAACAGTAGAGAAAGCCGGCAGGATTAGGTGCCACAATGTCGCTGGTGGTCTTCTTGCTACTTTTTTGCAGTTTTGCAGGCATCCTGGAGCAGGCAGCGGTCGATCCCTGGCAGAAGTCAAAGAGAGAGGTGCAGAGGAACTCTGGTGAATTCTTGCAAGTTTTTATCTGAGGAAAAGCCCACTGGAGAGACCCTAAAAAGCCCTCAGAGGACGATTGGCCACCTAGCCAGGTAAGCATCTATCAGGAGGGGTCTCCGATGTCACCTGCTGGCACTGGCCACTCAGAGGCCTCCAGAGTGCCCTCACACCTCTGGAAACAAGATGGCAGAGGTCTGAGACACACTGGAGGAGCTCTGGGCACCACCCTGATGTGGAGATGGACAGGGGAGTGGTCACTCCCCTTTCATTTGTCCAGTTTCATGCCAGAGACGGACTGGGGGTTCCCTAAACCAGTGTAGACTGGCTTATGCAAGGAGGGCACCATCTGTGCCCTTCAAAGCATTTCCAGAGGCTGGGAGAGGCTACCCCTCCCCAGCCTTTAACACCTATTTCCAAAGGGAGAGGGTGTAACACCCTCTCTTAGAAAAAACTCTTTGTTCTGCCTTCCTGGGACTGGGCTGCCCAGACCCCAGGAAGGCAGAACCCTGTCTGTGGGGTGGCAGCAGCGGTAGCTGCAGAGAAAACCCCAGAGAGCTGGCTTGGCAGTACCCGGGGTCCATAGTGGAACCCTGGGGATGCATGGAATTGGCTCCCCAATACCAGATTTGGCATGGGGGGACAATTCCATGTTCTTAGACATGTTACATAGCCATGTTCGGAGTTACCATTGTGAAGCTACATATAGGTATTGACCTATATGTACTGCACGCGTGTAATGGTGTCCCCGCACTCACAAAGTCCGGGGAAATGGCCCTGAACTATGTGGTGGCACCTTTGCTAGTGCAAGGGTGCCCTCACACTTAGTAACTTTACACCTAACCATCAGCAAGTGATGGTTAGACATATAGGTGACTTATAAGTGCAGTGAAAATGGCTGTGAAATAACTTCGTGTGTTATTTCACTCAGGCTGCAATGTCAGTCCTGTGTAAAGGTTTGTCTGAGCTCCCTATGGGTGGCAAAAGAAATGCTTCAGCCCATAGGGATCTCCTGGAACCCCATATACCCTGGGTACCAAGGTAACATATACTTGGGAATTATAAGGGTGTTCCAGTGTGCCAATCGAAATTGGTAAAAGTGGTCACTAGCCTATAGTGGCAAGTTTAAAGGCAGAGAGAGTATAAGCACTGAGGTTCTGGTTAGCAGAGCCTCAGTGACACAGTTAGTCACTACACAGGTATACACATTCAGGCCACAAACTATGAGCACTGGGGTCCTGGCCAGCAGGATCCCAGTGAGACAGGCAAAAACAAACTGACATACATGTAAAAATGGGGGTAACATACCAGGCAAGATGGTACTTTCCTACATGTATGTACAGTGATGTGTCATCTGAATATGCAGAGATAATTAGGCCCTCATAATGAACACGGCGGTGTTTACCACTGTGTTCAGACTGGCGGTCATTTAACCGACCGTCAGCCACCCTGGGACCCTGCCGGCTGCATAAAGAACATAATGTTTCCACCCGCCTTCTCAGCAGAACACATGGCAGAGACATTGCCGGCGGCTCCACATGGAGCCGCCGTCAATGCCTCTGTGCATCGGGTGCAGCTGCACCCGTGTCCCAGATCATTGTCCATAAATCGGGCAGTGACCTTTGCGATGGGGCACTGCACAGGAGCCCCTGCACTGCCCATGCCAAATGCATGGGCAGTGCAGGGGCCCCCAGGGGGGCCCAGAGCACCCCTTCCACCAGCCTTTCCCTAAAAGCTGGTGGCAGTAGGGATCATTATCCGAGGGGTAGCAGCGCTGCCCTGTCGATAATGATTCCTTCCACGGTCAGACTGCCTGTCGGAGGCAGACTGGTGGTGTAGGAGGGCCGCCTATGGCGGCCCGCCATGTGTTCATTATATGGCGGTTCAGCATGCCGGCATTGTGGGCTGAACCGCCGGGGTTCATAATGACCCCCTTAGATTGGAAACTGGAGACCATGGCGCATGTGATATTACCGAACAGCAAATACCAGCGACTGCGCCCCCAAAACATACAACAGTGGGGAAAGTGGACATTCCTGACGAGTGCCCCTGCCAATGTCTGCAGAAATCATACCATTAATGCATATTCAAACAGTCAGTCGTGTGTAGAGGACATTGGTGAGCTGTAGGAATATGTCTCCCGCCCGATCCGCTTTAGTACTGCCCTCATGAAGCTCCCTTCTACCGATTTGAACACCTTTTCGGCATCCATGACGATTGTAACAACATTCACATCTGGGTCTGTTTGCTGGATCACCAAGAAAAGGTTTTTAAGATTATGTGCCAGAGTGCATCCTGGGACGAACCCAGACTGCTAGTATTTTACCGTACAGTTTAGAGTCTACATTCAATAGTGACAGCAGTCTGTATGATAAGCAGGTATTTGGTGGCTCCTCCAGCTTCAGTAGAGTGACCAGGAGTGCCTCCCTCATAGTAGGGGGGATCTGCCACTCTGAAGCCATTTCTTCGGAAAGAGGTTCAAGGTGTGGTGTCATTAGGTCCTGTAGGCCTCATAGAAAGTCGCAGTGCCTGTCCATGTAAAGTGCCTTCCTGGATGGCATTTATTTAATGTTGCTCATATCTCTCTAGGCTGCAGAGGAGCCATCAGCCTCTCCTTGTGCTCATTTGAGAGCCACTTCATTGCCATATGTCCAAGTTGTCCACAGTGGAGTCCTCATCCTAGGTTGGCCGTGCCATGTATAGGTGGTAGTATTGATGAAAATGTTCAGCTATAACCTTGGTAAAGGGCACTAGCTTCCCCTGGTCATTCAGCACTTCAAAGATCAGATCATCATCCTGGCAGGGTCACATCATTGTGGCTAGAGTGGCACATGGGCACTCACCCTCTCAATACACCCAGGCCACTGCATATTTCCCCATATAATTTACCTCACTTTGGGCCACTACTTGGTACTCATCAATCTTGGTTTTGATACTAGTCGATAAGAGTCTTTCTTCATTGCCTTTTTGTTGCCTTTTAAGCTCTGCAAGCTCTAGTTCAAGTTGTACCAATCGGTTAAAGGTGGAGCGGAAGATCCCCGCATGCTGGAACAAGGTCAGCCCTCTAACATTGTCTTTAAAAGCCTCCCACGACAAGGCAAACTTGTCCACTGAGTCAACACTAATATGGAAGAATGCTTCAATTGCTTGTGCCAGTTCCTCCCTGAAGCCTGGGTCTAATAAGGAATATGGTGGAAGGTGCCATGTGAATGGGGCACACCTCTGGGCCCGCATCTCCAGCTCCATTATTATTGGAGAATGGTCTGCTTACTTGTGGGAGATTTGTTCACATTGCTGGACGTGTGGGATCAGCTCGCGTAACTGCAGCTAGAAATTGATATATGTGTGAATATCATGTACTGTAGAGCAATGAGTGTATCCCGGGTCATCTGGGAAGCGGTGACGCCACACATCTGGAAGCCCACCCTGTGCTACTATATCTACTATTGGCCATGCCGCCACGGACGGGTGCAGCAGCGGACCCCTAAACTGATCATGCTCAGGGCTGAGCATCTAGTTGAAGTCCCTGTCCCATAGTTGAGGTTAGCCAGACCATTGACCTAGCTGCGCACTTCGAGATCAGGATATCCCGGGCATGCATGGTGAATCCCACTGCACCAAATTGGCCCTGCATTCTAAGAGGTGTTTACATTCTGTTTTCTGGTGTCAAATGTGTTTCCTGAAGGATAGCAACATCTATTGAATGCCGCTTAAGGTAGGCCATTATCTTACAGAGTTTCCTACAGTTGTTTAACCTCTTACATTCCAGATGATAAAGCAAACCAACGATGAGTCACAGGGCCTTACCGCAGGTCCTTGTGCGTCGCCATCCGTCATCCCATGTCCCAGCGCCTTGAGACCATGGCGGGTGAGAAGCGCTTTACAAATGTTTGATTGATTGTTTGATTGATGTTCTGGATCAACCAACACGCTCCATCCAGACACTTATCCCCTGCCCTACACCTTTCTTGTGTGTCAACAAATGCTGCATGATGCGATCCTCACCCCCGTCCATATTGTGCCGTGCCCAATTGACACAATGTCCTGATCCCCTTCAAAGACCCTCTCACAACTCTCAAACCCAACCTTTTCTCTTCTGATGTGAAGTAAGTGATAAACACATGGGGGGTGCGATTATCATAAGAGCCACCTATGTACTTATATCGCTGGCCAGGCTGTGGGCTAATGGCATTATGCACAAATAAAATAAGTAACCAAAACAGCAGAACTGTGAATATATTGCACTCCTGGCCATACCCGCAAACAACTATAATACTGTGCAGAAGAAGTGAGGATTGTCACAACTGCGGTCAAGTCAAACAGACAGCACCCCCTACAGCCTAGATTTCCCCCACCCCAATTTGCCCGGCAAACACTAGTACATAGCAATAATGAAAAAATTGAGCAAATCAATCTGTAGTAAACTCAAGAAAAATTAATGAGTCAAATAAGAATCAGAGTTAATGTCAGACTGAAGTCTAAGAGGCAGGCCTGGCACTTGCCCACGCTTCATGAAAACCAGTTCCAGGGGCAATATCCACTGGTGTGAGGGTGGAACATATACTTACTTCACCTTGTCCAACCTGTCACCTCTTGCATCAGTATCCATTCCTGGGGACCCATGTTGAATTTCCCTGGGCTCCCTATACTTCAGGAACTGCTGCAGTGAATATGGTCACCTTACCATCAATCGGAACTCAAAGCTTGCAGGGTATAGCACGTTGTACTCCAGCTGCATTTCTCGCAGTTTGGCTGGAACAAATCGTTTCTGTGCCTCCTGTTCATGCTGAATAAAGTATGGGTAAAGTGACAAAACTGTGCCCCCATAATTAAGGATCTTGAGTTCCCTTGCCCACCGGAGTGTAGCGTCCCTGCCCCTATGGTTCAACAACCTGTCAATTATTGGATGAGGCAGGGCCCCTGGGATCGGATGTGGTGCGAGGGAACAGTGTGCCCGCTCCACTACCAACATCTGCAAATATATTTCACATCCCAGCAGGTCTGAAATTAGCTGTTCCACAAAGTGCTCCCTGTTGTCTATGTTGGTGCTTTCTGCTATGCCCAAGATTTGCAAATTAATTTGTCCGGAACATAAATTCAGATCTTCAACTTTGGCTTGTAGTGTGAGGAGGAGTTTATTCATCCTTTTCTGCGCTGCAGTAACGTGCTCATCCTTGGCTTCCGGGATTATCAGCTCTGCCATATCCAGACGCTCAGCATTTTTGGCCAGGCTCTCTGTTATACATTCCATTCAAAATGTTAGAGCATCAATCTTACTACTGATGTTTGTGAGGCTTTGTTGCATTACCACTAGGATCTGTTTTAGATCTGCACCCACCTCTGTGCCCGGGTCCTCACCTGGGTCACCCGATGAGGTAGTCGCCTCATCTCAAGCCCTTGGCTTTTTCTGGAGATCAAATTGGAGCTTCAGATGCCTTTTGTCTGTCTTGTCCATCTCTGTGGATAGGTGCCAACAACACACTTGCCTAAAACCCTTCGCCGCTTGGGATGTAACTGTTAGGGTGTGCCTCATCATAAACTTAAGGGAGGTGCAGTACCCCCAGTTCTTTAGGCCTTCACCAATGCTTCAACCCATGGAGGGGCCACCATCACAGTCCAGCACTTCTCTGGAGGGGAGGGTTCTTTCATCTGCAATGGAGTTCTGATTGAACTCAGGACAGCCCCCGCCGGGGGGCTGATGGAGGCTGATGGGGACAAGGCCCCTATAGTATCGTCTGCCCGCACAACACTGGAGATGTGGAACTGCCTGGACAATCCACTCCAATGCCTTGGTCTCTGCAGCAAGCAACCCGAGGCCTTGTGGCGATGCCGGCACTGCGCCCTTTGAGGTGAACAACTGAGCGAAGGGGATCTGTTGTGGGAGTTTACTACTCACAGGTCACTGGGGAGAGCTGGCAAACCTACACAGCCAGTTTCAGTCCATTTGCATGTCAGGATGATGTTGGATTGGAATTCAGCCAGAAGAGCGCTTCCACTGTGCTGCCATTTGCACGTATGGCAAGCTCTGCCCCCCTGCTGTGGTAACTACGTTCATGTTGTGGACAATTGTGTGATTGTGCCCATTCTGGCATAATGTTACCTTTGCCATTATGGAGATAATTCTGAGATTAATTATACCATTTCTTGAAAGAACTTTGATGTGTATGGCATGCTAAGAAGAGGGTTTTTCATATCATACCTTTAACATCATGGTACCCACTTCTGATGTAATGGTGAGCCTGGAATAATTGGGGTTGTTCTTACCATTCTGTGGGTATTCATTGCAAAATTATACTCACCTCTTGCAAAATGTTAGGAATGTCATCAGCATGGTAATCCTTGACATAATGCGGGTGTACAAGGCATTTTTGTGCCCAGTTCTACCTTATATTCACTGTGGCATCCTAAGCATGATAGTACCAAATTATGGAAAATGCTGGACCTGGCATCATGATGCCATTTCTCGTCATACTATTGACATTCATTACAATATATGTTTCATAGATGCAAAGCAGCTGATATCTGTTTAGAGTAATATTTAACTAGTTAAGGAACAGAACCTATGTAAAATGTGTAACCATTACATTCATCCATCCCCTATGTGTTCATGCACCACTATATATACTCATGCACCCATTCATCCATGTATGCACTCTTTTCTACATGTACTCACTCATGCATTTATCCCAAGAGCCATTCATCCATGCTTTCTGCGGTGTCCATCCAACCCTTAATCTATCCCATCTTGCAACATTTCACTCATTACTGAGTTCTCCCTCACACACAGCTACACAATCACACATGCACACAAACTCACAATCAGAGAGGACAGACGTATACGTTTTACTAATGCCTGTTTCTGTTGGACTGCCCCATCACATGATAGAATTGTGATGTATGATTATACATTTACAATGTTCAATTTTATGGCAAGACAGGAGGCTAGCGTTCAACATAAACCTTTTATTTGCTACTTCTGAGCATTCTGATCAACAATCTTTAAAAACTTCCAAAATAAAACTTCACAATGTAATTCAGAACTTGTAGAACCATGAACACTCTTCATCCTCCGTTTTCTTCCTCTTTTGTTTGCTGCTTCTGAGCAGATAAGTATATTGAATGTTTATAAGTATATGTTTATGATGATGGTCTGTTTGAACAACTGTGGGGACTTTTTAACACCTTAATACCCACTTTGTTGTTATATTTAAATTGTTTAGATTCTTAATTTGAATGGATTAGATATTTCTCTACATTAATATATATATAAAATTACATGAATGTTTAGCTGGTAGGTATGTTAGATGGATTCAAATTGTAGTATATGTTTTTGTAATACTTTTGGTAATGTTAGACAATGACTGAAATAAATTTGAGTTAGCTGTTTCAAACTTACTGGTCTTGCACTCTGTTGTAGAGCGGTTTTTGCCCTTGTTTTTTTTCCCCTGAGCGCAAGAGATCAACTTCAAAGCAACCTGCGACTTCCTCGTGACTCAATGACCTTTAAAACATGGCAGTGCATTAGCAGAGTGCGGAATCAGGCAAACGGGCTGTGTTTCACATTGTTGCTCAATATTAACCCTATTTTCTTAGGTGTTCGGACTTTTTGAGCAATGCAAATATTTTTATTTAGAGGAATTTGGCATGCAGGGTGTCACCATGACAACAAAATGCCTGAGAGAAGCATTTGCTGTCGGTGACAGTTAGACAGCTGTTTTTCTGATGGAACACATTTACTGCAGTCCAAAAGTGAAAAACAAACTTTAAAATTTGAAATTTAAAAGAATATTGTTTTAATATTGACAATAGGAAATACTAACTAAGAAATGTAATATACAGTTAGGGAATATCGGTATGAAGGCACAACATGTCAGACAGTGTTGTGGAATGCTCCACACAAGAGGAGATGATTAAAAAGATAGTGAGTGAAGAGTTACAGGCAGCAGTTCGGGAATCTGTAAGACAAGTTGTGGCTAAGAAAAGGGATAATAAAAACCAAAGGAAGAGGAGTATGTTGCAATTTCGGATGATGAGGATCTATTTAGAGGTCCTGGTGGGAAATGTTTTTTTTAAAAAAAGGAGGCATGTAGATGAATCACTCAGTGACAAAGGAGTCGACTGCGGCTCAAAGTGTCATGAGTGTGAGGAGGGGCCACTTTTTGCATGGGTAGCCCCTCGTTTTTTGCCTGCTAAATTCTGTGGTTTGAAACTGAAAGTGCCCAGGGCCCCTGCTAAACAGGTTCCCAGTAAGTGTACAGGGAAACCATAGCAAATACTTGTGCTAGACACTGGTTATTACGGGTTCCCCAGCTACATGATATCCTCTCTGAATACTGGGTTGTTTGGTATCAAACAACTCAGAATAATAAACCCACACTGATGCCAGTGTTAGATTTAGTATAACATGTATCCAGAGGGCACCTTAGAAGCACCCCCTGCAAAAACCTAACAGCCCTGGTATGGTTGCATACTGTTTTTCATCAGCTTGCCACCGCCAGACACAGATATGGACTTCTGTGGTGAGGGCCTTTTGCTCTCCGGAGCAAAATACAAAGCCTTTCCTGGGTGGAAGTATGACACCTCCTTTCCCAGACAGGCACCCAGGCCCAGTGTTCAGCTTCAAAGGCTTTACCACCTTTGAAATCTGACCTCTAACACTACTGCTAGCAGCAGATTGCCACCCAATGGTTTTTCTGTTACTTTGAGTGGCAAAACTGGCAGGAAAACTGCACCCAGCAGGCAAGAACCAGTGATGTCCAATTAGCTGACCGGCCACTGACCAACAAACTGGACATAGCAGACAGAACAAATTTCATCCCATGGATCCAGAGGACAAACCCTGCCAGCGTGCCAAGTTTTGTGATTCTGCAACCTGCAGGGGCTGAGAGGTGCCATAGCTGAGGTACTGTAACCCCAACTTTGGACACCCAGAAGAAAAGCCCACTCTGAACTCTCTGAGGACCAGAAGCAAGCTCCAGTCAATGGACTTCCTTCAGGACACCCAAGAATCACCCCCCAGAGTGGCCCTGCTGACCACCAAGCCACCATCAAAGTGACCTGCACCTGGCTCCATGACCCCTGGCTGACCTATCTGCACTGCACCCGGCCTCCCTGGCTTCTGCATTAGAAGACCAGCTGTGACCTATGGGGGCCCCTAACAATTTGCAACCTCTAAACCCGAAGGGGACCCACCTGACTTACCTTTAAGTCCTCCTGTGCAGTGTGTTTCCAAGCGGTCCCCTTCTCCGTTCTGCACCAGCTCCAAGATTTTCAGGCGCTGCTCCAGCTTGAACCGGGAACCACCTGAACTTCTCTGGCTGGCCCACAGGACATCTCAATGACCTCAACCTAAAAACAGAAGGTGACACTTGTGAGAGCAATGCCTGATTTTATATACATTTTAAAAGTTTTCTTCCTTTGATTCCAATTGTGCGTAATTACGCACAAAAAGACCATTTTGCTAAACTTTGAAAAATCATAACATAAAAAGTACTTACTTGATTTTGATGACCTTGCTCTTAAACATTTTGAAAAAATCTGAATTAAATTGGTCTCAATTTATTCTTTTGAGTGTGTGTCCACGTTTAGTGATACTGTGAGTACAACAAATGCTTAGCACATATCCAAGATTAGCCTAACTGCTCCACTAAGCTACCACTAAAACAGAGCATTAGGTGGTCTGTTTATTACCTCTGAATACCAAGGTTGGGTTGCTTGGAATCTGTGTACAGTGCACATAATTTTTGTACACTATATAGAGAGCTAACCAACTACAATGACGAAAGGACAGTTTAACACTGTGAGTGGCTTAAACTCCAAAGAAGACTTGGAAATGTCAGAAGATAGATCTAAAGAGGATCTGGATGAGTAGTTTCTAGACTTAGAATATAAAGATGGATTGGATGAGGAAAGTGACTTCAATACTAAGGATGGATCTAAAAATACAGCAACGGTCGCAGATCCCTTTGAGAAATAATTGTTTGAACCTAAAGAAATTAGGCATCCCAAGGGTAAGGACTGGTGGCCTTTAGATCATGCTGTTAATATATATTAAGAGCAGGTTATTTAAAGACTTAAAGAAGGAAGAAAGGAATGTTATGCTGGTGGAATGTTCTCACCCCATAATAGATGATAAAGTGACTCTGACACCAAATTTAAATCCTGAGCTTATAATGCATATGTATAACCTGGGAATTTACCCTAGAAATGGGTTAGAGAAGTCACTCAAACAATGCTAGGATAAGGTGCTGGACATTCTAGAACTATTGGCAAAAATGGTTGATGCTATTGAGGAAAGTTTTTTTAAAGGCTTGGGTGTAGATCTGGTATTATTAAGGAGATGATGTCAGCATGCTATATGTTTTCTAGGCAATGTGAATGTGGGATTACTGGCCGAAAGGTGTAAAACAGTGCTTATGAGCAACAACCCAAAGTTGGTGATTAGATAAAGAAAGATTCAAGAGGTGATGTGAAAGGATTACTATTCAATGAAGGAATGGTCAAATCCTTAACCAGATATGTTACAACTATTACAAGCCTAGACAAAGCCCAATACTCTTTTCACAAAGTATTTGCAGGTGATATTTATAATGGCTGCGCTGGTAGGAGAGGACACCCTTCTGGGCGAGTAAATGTTCAGAGCCCATTACCAAAATACATCATACCAAGGGTGGAAATTTCGAGGGGAACTACAATGGTTCCCAATTTTACTCTCAGAAAGGCAGAGAAAGAACTTGTGGTAACAGAGGAAGGGGACAAAATTCCAATCCAAGTCAAAGCCAAGGTGAGTATGAAGACTAGTTCTGGTTCTATCCCAAATAATGGAGGAGGAAGGTTGAGATATTTCAAGGAACAATGGAAAACAATAACCAAGGACTTGGGAATTACAAGCAATATATGGTTATCAAATAGATTTGATTCAGAACCATATCAATTGCGAGAGCCAAATGAGCATGTATTTCAGGAAGATCTATATCGAGTTGCACAAGAGGAAGTGTTTCAAATGTTGGAAAAGAATGCAATGCTGAAAGTAGGAGAGAAGGAATGGCAGTTTGTAAGTACTTAAAATTAGGTAGATTTAGTTATTTGCAAAAGAAATACTGTGGAATTATCCCAATGTTGACACTGCTAAATCTAGGATACAATAGAGAGACTGATCCCTGCATTTGCCTGGAGCAGACAAGACTTCAGCCAAGTGCTATTTTTGTGACCCAATAGTGTTCAGTATCAGCATTGTAAAACTGAACATTACAGAAACAAAGCACACCTGTCCAGTACTGTTATTACGTAGCGTCAGTTGCACAGATATGATCCCTAAATATTCATGTAATGATGGAGATATGTCCATGTAATGTTTTATGACCTAAGGAATTTATGTACTATGGGTAGTATAGTGGTGTAGTTCTTGTCAGTGCATGAAGATATATCTTTTGTGATATCCATTTATTTTAACTGCCCTTTGAAACCGCATGTTTATAGAAAAACTAAATTAATAAAACATGGCAAAACTGAGGGGTGACTATGGCATTGTATGAGTGATAACTCTGCCATCCCCATACTCACCAGACAGTCCTATGCCCACTTCAGACTTTTATTAGTGAGTTTCTGACAGTGGGCAGTGGTGCCAAAGGTAAACCCAGGGTGTTTCTCTATAACTTTGTTCTCTTTCTCCCCCTTTCTCTCTCTCTTTCTCTCTCATTCATGGGATTAACTAACATTAGAACATTGGAATGCTGGGGGCTCCATTGAAAACAATGGAGTGCTGCTGGCTTTTACTGGCCGGTAAAAGCCCGCAGCGCCAACATTCCAATGTTCGCTTTGTTCACAGCAACAGCTGTGAACAAAGCCTCACGGAGCCCGAGGGGATTTTAATCCCCTCGGGCTCCATGAAATTTTTTTTTTGTAATACAACATTCTGCCCTGAGTGGCAGAATGTTCTAATAGCCTTAGAACCTGCAGTAGCGGGCTCTACCGGCTATTAAAGTCCCTCTCCCTTGTTAAATGCCCTCGCCTTCGGCTCGGGCATTTAATGCGGGGAGCGGGCCTTTAATAGCCGGTAGAGCCCGCTACGGCGGGTTCTAAGGCTATAATAGAGCTATAGTTATAATTGTAAATATGTTCCCAACAAAAAAAGGGGATGCCTGCACGGATACCAGCTGTCCCTATTTATAGAGTCCAGATTCCATACTTGTTTGAACAAAAACACCTTCTGCAGAAAAGTTCTCCTTACCTGAAATGTCTAGGTGTGCACAAGCGTTTTCGGTGTTTTTCCTTCTCTGTATAAACACAAGATTCAAACGTTGTCATACTAAAGGACCGGAATGTGTTTCCTGAAAAGAGAAACTAAATTTTTTTACACCGCACAATGCACTATAATCCTACACACAAAACAGCGAATTGTTTGCTTAAATAATTGTTACCTGTCATAATTCTAAGATAAAACAAGTAATGGTGATGGGTGGAATGCTTCCAAAACTCTCAGTCACTTATCGCTTTGGGTCACATTTCTGTCCATTGCTTTTTGCCGGCTGTGCTACTCAAGTTATAGAGCACCAATATGCACGTCAGTCTAGCATCTGCTTCTGTTGGAACAGTCCACTTCCACCGCCGTGTTACATCCCCTTAGACCACTAGTACAAGCTATCCAAAGAGGTTTCAGCCTTGTTGGGCCGAATAGTAATGGATGCAATGCTTTGGCATCCATTTCAGCCATTTGTAATCATTTGTGCTGCATTCCAGTCCATTATTTCTTTCAGACAGGAAGCGAACATGGAAATCTGACTGCCCCCTCTGAATGGAGCATAAACAATCGAACCTTAACTTTTGCAAAACCTCCACCCAACACCTTTTGTTGTTTAGATAGGTATAAAATAGCCTGACAAATACCTGGAATTAATTTTTGCGAAAATGTTCAATCTAATCAGTGCAATAAATGATGGATGTTTGTGACATCCTGGTAACATATGACTTAGTACAATTCATGAATAAAATAAGGCTGTTGACGCAAGCCCCCTGGACGATGCTCTCTCTCTCTAATTTCTCCTCAGCTTGGTGTTGAACATCAAGGGAAGACTAAATTGCACCTTTTTTCAGCCACATCAAGAACATTGTCTTTTTCTGTACATTCTAAATGTTATGTTCCTTTAAAGGACCCTAATCTATAAAAAGCTCTGACATTCATGGAAGATGTAAGTAACTATCTCATGACAAACGAAGCTTTTTATCAAACAACGACGGCGCGGTCCCACTGGAGAGCACCATTTATGTCAGGGCTGCTTTTTATAACCTTTTAGAACTATCCGAAGTTGAAATATATTAGCAATGTTCTGAAGAAGTAAACTCCATAAGCTTTTCATATAACAGTAGAGGCACAGCTTAATGCTTGAAACGTGAACAGAATTCTGCTTGAAAAGGAAAGTGAGGGTGTTCTGAGAGCAATACGTCCAAGCCGCGTCGGGAATGGGGAAGGATTGATACATTTTAAAGCAGTTAAAGGCCCTCATTACAACCCTGGCGGTAAATCCCACTTACTTCTGTGCTGACGGCTGTCAAGATACCCTGGCCGTGGCAGAAATCCGCTACAGGTATTACGACCCACATCTCGTAATCTGCCACAATATAGACACCCACACAAGTCCGCCACACCAAAGGTCAGTGATAAGCTGGCAATAGCAAAAGCTACACCGTCACGCCAACAAGAATACGCCCACTATCACAACCCACGAATCAATGTGGCGGTCATTCAACCACGGTAATCCATTGGAGGTACACACCGCTGTGCTCAAAATACACACACATTTACAAAACACAACCACATTGGACTATTCAAAATACACACACCTGATACACATACACACACCACACCCACACACTCACACCACTATAAAGCACACACACATTACCCACAGCCCCTTACAATGACATTTTTGAAGAAGCAGAGAGAGAGAGAATAGCAAACACAACACCAGCATCCACAGGCACACAACACCATCGCTCATACAACATCCACGAACCTCAAAGAACACACACCAACACTACACATCACACAGCACAACAAACATCACCTCACACATCACCCACACCACATTATGGCACCTCAAAGACACCCCAGGTTTTCTGAGGAGGAGCTCAGGGTCATGGTGTAGAAATGATCCGGGCAGAGCCACAGCTATTCGGATCACAGGTGCAGCAGACGTCCATTGCAAGGAAGATGGAGCTATGGCGGAGAATTGTCGACAGGGTCAACGCAGTGGGACAGCATCCAAGAACACAGGATGGCATCAGGAAGAGGTGGAATGACTTACGGGGAAAAGTACGTTCCGTGGTATCCAGACACCAGGTAGCTATACAGAGGTCTGGCGGTGGACCCCCACCTCCTCCCCCACAACTAACAACATGGGAGGAGCAAGTCTTGGCGATCATGCATCCTGAGGGCCTTGCAGGAGTAGCAGGAGGACTGGACTCTGGTAAGGCAAATCTATACTACTATATCCCCCCCACCCTACCTGCATGCCATCACAAACCCCTACCCTCACACCCATCACCCCAACACCCCACAGATACCCCACTATCACAACCTACACATCCCAAAACCAAGCCCTGCATGTAACACCAATGCATGGACACCCATCACCAAAGCATGTCCAGTAGAGAGGCTCACCCAGGCCCCAAAATCACCAATCAAACAAGGGCCAAGCCAATCATGCAAGCACAGGAGTAGAGGGTAACTCACCCATTGCACAAGATGGCACACACAGATACAATAATTATGCATTTACACCTCAACAGGACCCCTACCCAACGTCACCGGACAGGAGGTGCCAGCCATGTCCAGTCCCCCCACAGAAGAGGCCCACAGTGACGACAGCAGCTCTGCACTCCTTGATCAAGATGACCAGCCCGGCCCGCCAGGTACCTCTGGACAGTCGGTTCCCCTGCACACTCACAAATCACCACTGAACCTCCCCCCTCAGGAAACATCAGCACAGCACCCACCCAGCGGGCCCATCCCTCTGTCCCCAGAACACGTCAATCAGCAGTGTGTCCACCACTACAGAAACCCCAGGCAACCCCACTAACCCAAGACAATCAGTGGCAGTGGACACACAGTTCAGGAACAGAAGCACAGGATAACAGGGAAGCTGTGAAGACTGCTGTGCGACAGGGGGAGGACAGGCCCAGGGAACCCACTCTCCACAAGGCACTCTCCAACATCACGGGAGCATACCACCATTCCCAGGAGACCATGGGCACGGTACTGGCCAAGTTTCAGGAAACCCAGCGGCTGCAGGAGGAACAGTACCTGGGGATCAGGGAGGACTTGGAGTCCATTAACAACACCCTGGTCACCATTGCAGAGGTGCTCGCAGACATGGCCAACACCATGAGGGAGACAGTGGCACATCAACGGCCCCTTGACACTAGCCTGAACGATGAACAGCCCTCCTCGTCTGCCGGTGCTAGTGGACAGGAGGTCCCGACACAGAAACCACAGGCCACCAGCACCCCACACCCTGCAGAAGGAGAACCACCCCACAAACGGTCCCTGAGATCCATGCACAAGACAGAGAACATTGCCAAGACCCCCGCCAGGAAATAAGACTCTCCTGATTGTCACCCTTCTGTCCCACTATGTCACCCTGACAACCTTGAACTGCCATTACTCCACCTCCTATGCCCCCTTGGACAATGCACCTGTGATATCAATAGACTTGACTCCACCATGGACATTCCTCCACCATCACCCCAGCCCATTGCACATACCCCTCCACTGAATAGCACTTAAATAAACACCCTTGAATCACAAAATCATCTGGAGTCAGTCTGTACTTTCACGAGTGTGTTATTACAACCTCTCTGACCAATAGCAATGTCAATGTTCATTTTCACATACCAATGTTCGACAGTTGTTGGGTAGCAGTGAACATAGCAGAAGGCAGAAAGTGGTACCCAGATCTGTGAAATGGAAAGCCAGAGTGAACTGTCAGGGTCCATACACACAGGTAAAAAGGCAGACTCATGCAATGTTCTACAGTAGCATGATATGAGAGGAGCAGTGCCAGTCTCTTACCTGTGTCTCACTGGAAGTATTGCATGATGATGTTGTTTCATTTGTCTATAACTTCTTCTTCTGCCTCCTCTTCCTCACTGTCCACAGGCTCCACATCTGCCACAAGACCAACATCAGGCCCATCCTCCTGCAGAAAAGGCACCAGGCGTCGCAAAGCCAGGTTGTGCAACATACAACATCCCACAATTATCTGGCACACCTTCTTCGGTGAGTAGTATAGGGAGCCACCTGTCAGATGGAGGCACTGGAACCTGGCCTTCAGGAGGCCAAAAGTCCGCTCAATAATCCTCCTAGTTCGCCCATGTGCCTCATTGTAGCGTTCCTCTGCCCTTGTCCTGGGATTCCTCACTGGGGTCAGTAGCCATGACAGGTTGGGGTAACCAGAGTCAGCTGCAAATATTGAGGGACAATTATTAGACACACACCAACCCTTAGGGACTCTCCCATACCCAGACACCTATTCAAACTGTGTTGGGACCTTGGGCTCACCTGTTAGCCACACACAGTGCCTCTGGTGTTTGCCCATCACATAAGGGATGCTGCTATGTCTCAAAATATAAGCGTCATGCACTGAGCCAGGATACTTGGCATTCACATGGGAGATGTACTGGTCTGCCAAACACACCATCTGCACATTCATGGAATGGTAGCTTTTGTGGTTTCTGTACACCTGTTCATTCCTGCGGGGTGGGACAAATTACACATGTGTCCCATCAATGGCACCAATGATGTTGGGGATATGTCCCAGGGCATAGAAGTCACCTTTCACTGTGTGCAAATCCTCCACCTGAGGGAAAACGATGTAGCTGCGCATGTGTTTCAGCAGGGCAGACAACACGCTGGACAACACGTTAGAGAACATTGGCTGTGACATCCCTGATGCCATGGCCACTGTTGTTTGAAAGGACCCACTGGCCAGGAAATGGAGTACTAACAGGACCTGCACTAGAGGGAGGATTTCTGTGGGATGGCGGATAGCTGACATCAGGTCTGGCTCCAACTGGGAACACAGTTCATGGATTGTGGCACGATCAAGTCTGTAGGTCACAATTACATGTTGGTCTTCCATTGTCGACAGGTCCACCAGGGGTCTGTATACCGGAGGATGATGCCATCTCATCATCTGCCCCACCAGATGTGCCCTATGGAGGAGAACGGTGAGCAAAGGGTCATACACCACATAGCTTGCACAAGGGTGTTTTGAACAATTGGGATGTAATCAGTGTGTGGCGCTGTCTGTCCTTATTCCTGCCAAAAAAGTCCTGTGACGCAGTTAGTTGTCCTGCCATGTGGCCCCCTGAAATGGTGGCTGCCTGACCTGTAAGGAGAGAAAAGGGGAAATGAGGTTACTGTGCTGGCGTTGTGCAGTGTCGCAGTAGGCGGACGAAGACTGTGACGCAATTCAGCATTGGTTATCTTTGGGCCCTATGGGTTCCAGGAGCCAATGACGATGTACGCCGGCGGTGACGGTATGCATCGCCGCGGACATAACCAGCATTTTCTATCTGTTTACTCACTTGATACCTGACCTTCAACAGGAGAGGACCTACACTGCAAGTGCTGCTGTGACCTGAATCTGGAAGCGACAATGGCTACAGTGTATGGGGAAAGGGCCCCTGCCTTCACCGCGGAGGAGTTGGACAATCTGGTAGCTGGTGTCCTCCCCCAGTACACGCTACTCTATGGTCCTCCAGACAAATAGGTGAGTACACTGTGAGCATGATGGATGGGACATGAATGTATGGAGTGGGGTGGATGGAAGATACGGGGGTGGGCTTTTGCCAGCATGTGAGGATGGTCAGTGTATGTGTTTCTGTGCCAGGGTGGGAAGTTGTGTCCAATGAGTAAGAAGAACCGGACGGGGGGAGTAAAATCCATTCTTACTTCACTTTTCCTCTAGGTCAGCTCCCACCAGAAGAAGGGTATTTGGCATGCCATCGCCAAGGAAGTGAGGACCCTGGGGGTCTACCATAGAGGGAGCACCCACTGCCGCAAAAGATGGGAGAACCTGCGCCACTGGAGCAAGAAGACAGTCGAGGCCCAGCTGGGGATGGCCTCCCACCGTGGAAGGGTGCCTGTCGCACCATGACGACCCTGATGTACCGGATCCTGGCGGTGGCATATCCTGAGTTGGATGGGCGCTTGAGGGCATCACAGAAGCCACAAGGGGATGAGTACAGTCTCATTCAGCTGACTCTGCGTGCTGTATGAGGTGTCTGGGTGGGGGAAGTGGGCTGTGGGTTCCCCTAGGCCAGGGCAAACTTGCTAGGGTAGGTTCATTGTTAGGCAGGTTCTGTGGCACTCTAACCCCAAAGTGGTCATCTCCACCTAGTCATGCTCCTGTGGGTTCCAGGTGTGCATCAAATGGGCTTAGGCACCGTCCCCCATGGGCAGGTGATTTTCCCAAGAACAGTTAGTGCATGGCCTAGCATATAGGGCTGCTCCCTGTGGGTTGTGTCCGCCTACAGAGGTGTTGTTAATGGCATTGACCATGTGTCTCCTCTGTCTTTCCCCCCCTTTTTGTTTTGTCACCCTGTCCTTGTGTGCATTAGCATCATCTGGCAGAGGAGCATTGGCACCGGAGCAGGCGGGAGCTGCAACCCACATGGCCCTGGAGGGTGAATGTACGCAGTCTGAAGGCACCAGTAGGGCAGACGGCGAGGGGAGCTCCATGACGGGGACAGGAGGAGACACAAGCGACAGTGACTCCTCCTCTGATGGGAGCTCCCTTGCGGTGGCTGGCACCTCTGCGCCCACTGCAACAACAGGTACAGCCGCCACCCCCCTACCAGCACCGCCCTCACAGCAGCCTCTCAGCATGTTTCCTGTGCCCGCTCACCCAGGAGGGTGGGCATCTGTTTTGCCCCAGGCACCTCAGGTCCTGCCCCAGTCAGCCCTGCTGCCCTCAGTGAGGAGGCTATTGACCTCCTGAGATCCCTCACTGTTGGGCAGTCAACCATTTTGAATGCCATCCAGGTTGTCGAGAGGCATTTGCAGCAAACAAATGCATACCTGGAGGGCATTCATTCTGGCGTGGCAGCCCAATAGAGAGCATTTCAGGCTCTGGCCTCAGCACTGACGGCAGCCATTGTCCCTGTGTCCAGCCTCCCCCCTCCAACTTCCACTACCCAGACCCAATCCCCTCTACCTCTGCCTATCCCAAGCACACCATCAGACCAGCATGCACATTCATCAACACACAAAAGGGCTCAGGCAAACATAAGCACCACACATCCTAAAGGCACTCACACAAGCACCATACCCATGCAGACACACCAACATCCACTGCCTCCACTGTGTCCCCCTCCTCCACATCCTCCACCTCCCTCCCAGTCTCGTCTTCATTCACACCTGCATGCACTACATCCTCAGCCATCATCACCAGCACGCCCATCCCCACACCCCGTTCACGTGCAATCACCACCCCCACTACCATGCACACGTCCCCTGTGTCCACTCCCAGTGTGTCTGTGAGCGCTCCTCCCAAAGTACACAAACGCAGGCACAAACCCACCCAACAGCCATCCACCTCACAACAGCCTCCAGCCCATGCACCCTCACCCAAACTCAGCAGATGTACACCTCCTACAACCACTACCTCTTCGTCCACTCCCAAACCCCCTCCATCTTCCCATCCCAGTGTGTCTAAAAAACTTTTCCTAGCTAACATTGACTTATTTCCTACACCTCCAACCCCCCGTCCTTCCCCTAGGGACAGGATGTCCAGGTCCCAGCCCAGCACCTCAGCCACAAAATCCTCGAGCACCTGTGGTCCCTGCAAGTCCAGTAACATCGCGGGTGGCGCCCATCAGGGCTGCCAGTGTGCCACCTAGTGAGGCCAAGGATCACCCTATTCCGCCACCTGCCAAGGTGAAGAAGGGGCCCACATGCCATAGAGAAAAGCTGCACCAACCACCCAGCAAGGCCTCCTCCAAGACAAAAGAGGACAGTGCCAAGGCCCCAGCTGTGACTTCCAAGGTGGGGAAGGGACACAAGGCCAAAGGGAAGTCAGCTCATGGCATGGTGCTTCCGGGTGAGGGACTGTTGTCACCCCTTCTGCAAGATAGAGCAGCAACCTGTATGGTGGTGGCCACCACCGCAACCTCCGCCACCTGCATGTCTGCTGCCTCTGCTACAGTCCCCAGCATCATCCCAAGTGGGCAGCCATCCGAGGCTGCAGGAGACGTCCTGCTGTCTCCCTCCACAGGTGCTGACACCTGCACCACAGGCAGCATCTCCGCCGCAGACACCGCCGCAGCCACCGCCACCTGCCCAGCTACGTGCCCAGCCAGTGCCACCACAGCCGACATCATCCCAAGTGGGCAGCCATCCGAGGCTGCAGGAGACGTCCTGGACCCTGCACACACTACAACCAACACTGGCAGTACCAGCAGTTGCCAGGCTAAGTCGCTACAGGGTGGAGTGTGTCTCTGCCTCCATAGAGTATCATGCTACCTGTTCCCAGAAAATCTCGTGGCTCAGACACCAAGGTGAGGGAATGGGAACTGCCACACCACAGGTGCAGCACTCTGGGCACCAAGCCCCCTCCAGAACCAGTGGAGAACTGCATCCAGTACCCCAGTCCTTGGCAGGATGAAGCACCCTGGGCACAAAGCCCCCTCTAGAACCAGTGGAGAACAGCATCCACTCAACCAGTCCTTGGCAGGATGAAGCACTCTGGGCACAAAGCCCCCCCCAGGACCAGTGGAGAACAGCATCCACTCACCCAGTCCTTGGCGGGATCAAGCACTCTGGGCACCAAACCCCCTCCAGAACCAGTGGAGAACTGCATCCACTACCCCAGTCCTTGGCAGGATTAAGTACTCTGGGCACAAAGTCCCCTCCAGAACCAGTGGAGAACTGCATCCACTAGAGAGACTGTGGCCTTGCACTCCCCAGGACCAAGCAGTGGGCAAACCAGCCACTTGAGAGACTGTGGCTTTGCACTCCCCAGGACCAATCAGTAGACAGTGCACCCAATTGAGAGACTTGAGAGACTGTGGCTTTGCACTCCCCAGGACCAGTCAGTGGGCAGTACACCCACTTGAGAGACTTGAGAGACTGTGGCTTTGCACTCCCCAGGACCAAGCAGTGGGTATGGAGCCCCCTCGTGGAGCAGTGGCGTTGTCCCATCATCCGGCTGAGGTGCCCCCCCCCCCCCTTCCCCCTGAGGTGCCTGTTTTTTTTTTTAACCTGAGGCCCCAGCAGTGTTCTCTCCGTTTTGGCGCAGGTGTCATGTGTGGGCTTCGCCCATGCTTTTTGGGACTACTGGTCCATGGACATTGAATGAAATAGTGTCCGGACTTGTATACTTGCTGTAAATATTTGTATATACTGATCTTTTAAAGTTATGTTGGCCTATCTGGATTTTTGATGATTACACTCATTACAATCATTTCATTTGGTCCTTGCGTTCTTCCAGGGGGTTACGGGGAGTAAATATAATGTTGCTGCATGTGTTTATGTCTGTGTTGTTGGGGGTGGGGGTGGGGGTATTGAGTGTTGCGTGTGTGTATCACTCTCTTTTTCCTCCCCACTCCCCTGTGTGCTAGGTGCAGTACTCACGGTGGTTGTCTCCACCGTCTTTGATGTTCCTGGTAGAAGAGGAGGTAAACCAACATCGGTAACTCCTGTAACTCATGCTCCATGGCGTTCTGGTTCCTCGTTGGGTGTCGAGAGGTGAGTGGTTTCCATTCCAAGTACTGTTTCCGCTGTGCTTTTGATGGCGTTGGTACCGCTCCAGAAAAGCTGGCGGATTGGTGCCTTGTAATAGTGTGGGCGGTACATTGTCTTCCGCCTGTCTGTTGGTGGTTACCGCCGCGGTGTTTGTTGCTACCGCTGTGGCAGTCAGAATATTAAAGTGGCTGTCTGTGTTGGCGGTTTCCGCCATGGTCGTGATTCCATTTTT
The DNA here is from genome assembly GCF_031143425.1 of Pleurodeles waltl. NCBI lineage: Eukaryota > Metazoa > Chordata > Amphibia > Caudata > Salamandridae > Pleurodeles > Pleurodeles waltl. Next base: position 774,056,015 of record NC_090445.1, on the reverse strand, counting down.
TTTACCGCCGGCCTGTTGGCGGTATTACTGCCGCTTTATCACCGACCGCCAGGGTTGTAATGAGGGCCAAAATGTTTAAATATGCATTCTTCACCTTTCTTGCATTTTAAATATTGTTTACTTCTGAATTATAATTTTACTGTACAGCCGTTTAAATGAACTAAGACTGAATCTTGGCACTACTTCTCAATGATGGTCACATGTTGAGTAAAAAATGAAAGTAGTAGGAAGGTGAGAGAGAAGTACATGTAGTGTTACATGACACACGCAGGCACACATGCAAGAACCCTGACGCCAGGAGCAGCATCAAAGTGTGTTAATAAAGAGAAGGACAAACTTGTGCATAGGCGGGCTCAGGCATTGCTCCCATTAACCTCAGTGTAGGCCTCTTTCTTTTACAGACCCTGCTGATGCTTGGTTGCATTAGCTGCTCTCGCCATTAGCGCCAAGGAGCGGACAAAGTAAAGCTCCTGTAAGCAAGAGTGTGGGCAGCTGTCTGCTGGTAACTGGTGCTGCGTTGGCGGCACAGCCAGCATGCCACAGAGACAGCCTTCGCAGCTCAGCATCCACAACGGCCCAGCATGTTACCACCCCTGCATCTCCATGGCTCATGCACTACCAGAGCACTGGCCTCGCTCAAAAGGGCCCTTGTCGGATTCCAGCATAGCACCTGCCTGCATTCACCCACTAGACCGCAACACAAGCTCACAGTCAGTAAGTGCGCTGTGCACCCAGCGCAGGTCGACCGCTGATCATCTGTGTCTTTTGCCTGCGTCGCCAGCCCAAATAATGGTGGTGCCAGACAGCCCAGTGACACAGTGCTTCTTCCATCATCATAATGTGCAATGAACCAAGGGCCTCAATGGGGCGGTGCATCAGCCATCCAGGACAACCCCAGGGAGCTCCAGGTGGAAGCTCCCTGGATAAATCACAATGGTCTGTAGCATTCTATTTGATGGGCAGAGAAAGTATATCAATAGGTCTGTTTGGTGAAATGAGTGATGCCTCGACAGCAGCTCCTCACTCGCATGTGTGGGTGATCAGATGGAATAGCCACCAAAGAAAGCAATGGTAAGACCGAGAGATTTCTATTACTTCACTAAGTGGGAGATAATTATTTTGCCTTTTCAGAAACTTAGCTGACACTGAAGATAAGAATGAATATGCCAGAGATGTTGCAGTCCTTAATAGACAGTTTAACCACAAGTGACTCCTCACTTTTAGTGTTTCAAACTTCATCAGGCTGGTTAACATGATGACAAGTCATTAGATATCTTCTATGCATGGGTCTGTGAGTTAGCAAGAACCTGCACGGATGATGATCCCCCAAAGGATATACAGGCACAGTTGGTACAAGGGTGCAAGTCTGGCACCTCAAACAACCAGGGATTAAACTTGAGGATATTCTCACACTAGCCCTCTCACATGATAGGATGCAACAAATGGAGTAAGCATTCACCAAACTTGCCATCAAGGATGAAACTTGTGACCCCAAACCTGGACGGAATACGTGATAGCCGTATCAAGAAGTTGTGTACCATGTACTTCGCCCGAACCATCTTCTGGGGACTTGTCTACATGAGCGGAGTGCAATAATTGTGGACTTACTCCACACCCACTTCAAAAATGCACCTCTGGAGGGAAGTCATGCTTCAACTGCCTGAAGACCAACTACCTTACCAGGGTCTGCAGAGCAGGGTAAAGACCAAACACTTGATGTGGAGGAGGTGCCACTGGAATCTTGTCTCAATGCTGGGGGTGGCCATGGCTGACTGGGATAACTTTGTTGACTCTTACACTCTCAACATGGGATGTGACAATGACATTTTCCTTATTTATTGCAAGATCAGGATGCTACTGAAGTGCTGCATTTAAGTGATGGCCGACCCAATCTTATCCCTCATTGACACTGGGGCACATTTCAACAGTCTAAGACCATCACCACTGCTCCACCACTCCAAAACGAAAATCTTTGCCTAAGGGGCACCTTTTCCCCTAGAAGATGCATTCCTGCACATTGTGTCCTATGTGAATGTCTCCTGTTCAGCCCAGTTCTTCAAGTTGGCTAGTGGGATCTGAACACTACTTAACTGTGTCACTTTTGATGAACTCAAACTCACTCACTTTGCTTCTGCAATTCACACCAGAAGTATAGATACTGTCTTGGGCAAATTCTAGCACCTTCTTAAGGGCCTGGTAAAAAGAAGACTCCAGACAGAGCTTCTAAATGCTGGCATCTTTCCTTTTACTTCCCTTTTGCCTGCTCTTATTAGTAACCTGGTGTCCAAGAGTCCCTTTTTCCAAATTCTTTTTGTCCTTTTTTATGCTTTTTGTGTTTCGCCTGAATGTGTGCCGCCCAGCACATATTAATCCCTGATTGACTAATTTGTAGGGTATACCCTTGCCCAAAGATCTGTATTTGGATGATAAAATTGCCTTAAAAAACTGAGCAGCTCTAGTCTTCTGTACGTCAAGTAGTTTTATTGATGTTTTGTATGGTATTTGTAGAGTGCTTAGTTCTCTTAATGTTAGTTCATCTTAATATGTTTCATTGCGTTGGTTAACCCTTGGTGATCCTGTATTTTTATAACCTTGTTTTGAGAATTATCTACATGACTTTGAGCTTACGTTTGTAATAAAACCCCTTAAGTGTATTCCTATCCTTACTATGTAAATTAATTGGTTTGTATTGAAATTTGTTTTTGATTCTACCACACCCTTATGTTGGTTCCAGAGATTAATTGACCTTGTCGGGCATTGATTTCTGCGAAGGATTACACTTTTCCAGGAGACCTGGTAGCATAGTTATGGTTTGTCCCACAATGGGTGGGACAATTTAAATACAGTACTAGGGAGATAGGATTGGCCCCATGCGAATGCACTGTCTAAATTTTGTCCACCCCAAATTCTGTCTCATTGTTCTTTCTGAAGAAATTAAGTTCCAGCGTCTCTCCTGCAAGAGACAGATGTGTGAGTATTGATAGGGTTTTGTTCTTCCATTGTCTTTGGCCTGAAGATTGCAGTAAAGTGTGATGGTGTGAAGTGTTGCTGAGGAAAATGTGAAAATGCTTCCTATGAGAGAAATACCAGGTGGAAGTTATGTTCATGTGCCATGATGTAGGAGTGATATTTTGTCATTCACCAATGATTATGCCAGATTGAGAGAGAAACCAGTGGAATAGCACAAGAAGACAGAGAGATTTGTGAAACATTCCAAATGCAAGATTTGAATGCATTGTTTGACATTGTGGTTCCAAGTGATTTGTGCACGAAATGCAAATTCAATGTTTACTGGCTAGAAAGTGAACTTCCAAGAGATCCAGTAACAGGTGCACCATCTGAAGAAGTGATGAAAATGTATTATAAAGTGATTACGTTTTCTAAAAACAAGGTGTCTCGAAAAGATATTGATTGGCCGATGGGGGCTCAGTTATCAAAGGAGTTGAGTTGATTCATGCATACTTTGAGAGATTGTTAAAGGCTTTCAAACTCCACAGTGGTCTGGAAACAATAGAAGCTACAGATACGGGTTATTTTGTGTTCAGATTTGTGCAAGGCTTGAAACCAGGCATAAGTGAGAAGATTCAGCAGCATTTAATTAGTTGGCAGAACAAACTAATTGATGGGATTCTGCAGTATATAAAATACTGCAGTGATGAATTGGAATTGAAACAGAAAAAGTTGAAAGAGAAAGTTATGGTCATCCAATTAAAAGCTACACATAAAGCTAGTCAAAACCAGCAGATGATGGTAAACACTGGTGGTTTGCAAGGAGTGCAACAGCAGAGAATTAATGTTATCCAGCCTAGAGGCAGAGGATGTGTTGTTCAGGTAGATCGAACAGGAAGTGTTGTTGGGGTCCAGGCTTTGAAGAGGACAAATCCATGTCATGCGTGTGGAAATATGTGTCATGGGCAAAGGGAGTGTTGCCTTAATAATGTGATTAACCAGCAACAGAATAATAGAGTTACTCAAGTTCAAGGCAATAACTAGGTTCAAATTCAGGAATTTTAAAGACCCAAAGTGCAGAATGTAAATGTGCCCCAAGGACAGCAGATGCAGATACTGTAAGCCCTGATGTCTCAAAGCAAATGGTTGGTCCCTAAGAAAATCGAAATCAAATTGCCAATGAAAATGTGAATCAGTTTGCATCACAGTTTACCCTAATGGATCTGAGTGAGGCGGAATTTTCAGAAATTCTTCAAGCTGATAGCTCAGATGATGAGTGCTAAATGTTAAATACATCCTTAGAAGTGGGTCAACATGGTCCTTATGTAAATGCTAATAGAATGGGTCACCATGTATCATTTCTAGTTGACACTGGGGCTATACTTTCCACTGTCAGAGCAGCAGAAGTTAAAAATGTGTCCCTTTCAGGAAAAAAAATTCAAGTTGTATGAGTTGCAAATAAACAATTGACCAACCCCATAAATAAATCTGTCCCTGTAAAAATAGGTTTGTGTGAAGATGAGCACCAGTTTGTGGTCTCCGATTCAAGTCCTGTAAGTTTGCTTGGACACAACCTATTTTGTAAGCTAAATTGTTCCATTAGCTTCACACCAGAGGAATCTCAATACAGGCAAATGAAGATGTGCCCTGTAAAATTGTGAAGCAGTATGAATGTGTCACGTTGTACCCTAAGCTGACATGTAATGATTTGTCTGAAGATATAAAAGACACAGTGACACCTGGAGTACGGGATGTTTCAGGAAAAGATAGGATTCATTTAAGGAGTTGAGCCTAACACAGTGTTTCCCAAAACACCCTGTATAATTTGACCCCTGAGACAATTACCAAGATTACTCCCCTGATAAACAGTTTAATTGAACAAGGTATTCTGAATGAGATAATGGAAAGTCCATGTAACTCTCCAATTCTAGCACTGCGGAAGCCTATTGAAAAGTATTGCATACTCCAGGAACTGAGAAAAATAAATGATATTTTCATTCCATGATATCCCATGTTTGCAAATCCTAGAGTGATTAGAATTCCATGTGAAACAGAATGGTTCTTTGTGATTGATTAGTTGCAAGCATTTTTCTGCATACCCTTGTCTAAGCAGAGCCAAGTCCTCTTTGCTTTCAAATTCAGCAGTTGTGTTTTGGCATGGTGCTGAGCTCTTCAAAGGTATACCGAGAGTTCATCCATTTTCAAACAAATATTGGAAAATAATCTGAAGCCTCTTAAAAAATGCCGTATCATTTAGTCTTAGAGCAGTATATTGATTACCTACTTCTGGCGTTAAATGTTCAAGAAGCATGCAGAAAAGACATATTTGCTCTTTTGAATAATTTAGGAGAAAATGGACATAGAGTTTCCCCAGCTAAACAACAGTATTGGAAGAAAAAGTTCATATATTTAGGTCACCACATTGAGAAAGGCATGGAGAAGGTGTTACAAGAAACAATCTCAGCAGTTTTGAAAATTAATCCCCCTATAACTCACAAAGAAGTCTGGATGTTCCTGGGAATGGTTGGCTACTGTAGTCAGTGGATTCCAAACTTTTCCCTTTTGGCCAAGCCTTTCCAGAGGCTGACACACAAACATGTGTCTGAAAAATTACCATTGGATGACAGCTGCATACATGCCTTCACAGAGCTGAGAGAAAGCCTATGTCTCACCCTAGCTCTGGGAATGCCTGATTATAACAAATGTGCTGTGAGAGGGACTGATGTGTTCTCTCAATTTTGACACAGCTACATGGAAATGTGAACAAGCCAATTGCATTTTTTTCTGCCGCGTTTGATCCTGTGGCCTCTACGCTGCCTGATTGTTTGAAGGCATTTGCGGACTTGAGCATTAGCACTGAATAGTGCAGCAGCATTGTTATGGGCCACCCTTTGAATGTTTTTGTACCTCACTCCATGGAGATAATATTAGCTCAAACAATAACTCAGTATCTCACCAGTGCGCATTTGACCCATTATGAGCAGGTCATTCTCACCACATTAAAAGTAAACCTCAAGAAATTTACTGTTCTGAATCCTGCTACACTTTGTCTAACCCTGTTGAAGTTGACAATGAATGTGTGGATGAGGTTGAACATGACTGTCTCGATGTGACTGAATGTGCACCAAACCGAGACCTGACATTCAAGACATTCCCCTTACTGAAAATGACTATGTCATGTTTGTTGATGGTTCCTGTTTAAAAGATAAAAATGGTACACTGAGAGCTGGCTATGCAGCTTGCACAGTCTCATGTGTAATTGAAGCTTCCTGTCTTCTAGGAACCTTTTCTGCCCAAATAGCTCAATTAGTTGCTGTTCCTAGAACATGCTGTGTTTCTGAAAAGCTGAAAGTAGCAATCTTCACTGATAGTCAGTATGGGTTTGGTGTTGTGGTAGTTTTGGACAGTTGTGGTCCCAGAAAGGGTTTACGATGTCCTCTGGATCCCCCATCCATAATGGAGAGAAGATTTACAATTTGTTGATTGCATTAAAGTTGCCTGCAAAGATTGCTGTTGTCAAATGTGCAGCTCCTAAAAATCTACTGACTATGTAACTTTAGGTCATTCTTATGCTGATGAGGTGGGGAGATATTGTGCCCTAAGCTGTACTTCCTTTAATAGAGAATGGAACAACACAAATGTTGTGACAAGTCAACATTTACTGTTAACTGCTGTTGATACATGGGAGGAAGTCAAAAGATAACAGGAGGAAAAGACAGGAGAGGAAGAGCAAAGTTGGGTAACAGCAGGATGTGTCAAGAGAATTGAAGATTATATTTGTGTTTCAGGTGATGGAAGAGCAGTAGAGCAATGTTTCCCAATAGCTTTTGTCACCCGTGGGTAGACTTTATCATGGACAGGCACAGATTGGTAGAGATGCAATGATCAGAACCTTTAGTCAGGCGGGGTTCAACCACAGGTTCAAAGTAGTGGCAGAAGCAGTATGCCACAGATGTATCACATGCCAGCAGAATAATGTAGGAAAGTGCACAATAGTTATACTGAGCCCATTCAACAGATTGTAGTTGGATTTCATGGAGTTGCCTGTGTGCAATGGACTAAGATAAGTTTAAGTGATTGTATGCATTTTCTCTCCTTGGGTTGAAGCCTACCTGACAGGAGAAATGACGGTCTCACAGTAGCTTAGTTGTTACTCAGAGAGTTAATACCAAGATTCGGTTTCCTGACTTCTCTAGAGTCAGACTGAGTGACACACTTTGATAGTGAGGTCCTGAAATTATTATGTGCGGCATTGAAAGTTGTGCAAAGACTACATTGCAGGTACAGGCCTGAGGCTTCTGGCTTGGTGGAGCAAGGTAATGGCACTCTGAAGTCTAGACCGGTGAAAGTATGTGCATCCACCACTTTGAATTGGCCAGGCACATTGCTTCTTCTGCTGATGAGTATGCGCAGTAGACCTGACAGAACAACTGGTTTCTCCCACATTAAATCATCATGGGGAGAGCCATGAGACTTCCAGCTATGCCTGCAATTGTGCTTGTGAACATTATAGATGACTTGGTGCTGGATTATTACAAATAATTGGCTGACCTGGTTCATTCTTTGCCTCAGCAGGTTGGAGGAGCTATAGTACCACTGCAGCAGGAGCTTTGCCATGACCTATGTACAGCTGATCTTGTCATGTTGAAGAAGCATGCCAGGAAATCCTGCTTGGAACCACATAGGATAGGCCCTTATCAAGTAGTGCTTGTTACAGCTGTGAAGTGTGTGGGTCTCTCTAACTGGGTACATGCTCGCCACACTCACAAGGTCCCAGGTCCCCTAGATGATACAGCACCTGACCCTGAAGGGTCGGTTACAGTGAGTGAGAGGGATCAGGTTAGTCAAGCTGTTGAGGCTGGACAAGTGGCTGCTACAGAACAAGTATGGTCTTTGAACTTTGAAATCTTATTGCCGCATGATGAACAAAGACATTGGGGGTCATTATGAACACGGCGGTAAACGCCGTGTTCATGTTGGCAGTATTTCCATAGACCGCCAGCCCCCTTGAGACCCCGCTGGCCACATTATGAACATTCTGCTGGGCCAGGACATTGCCGACGGCTCCACATGGAGCCATCCTCAATGCCTCAGTGCGGCGGGTGCAGGAGCACCCATCGCGCAGATCACTGTCCGTAAATTGGGCAGGGACCTGCGCGACGGGGCACTGCACAGGGCCCCTGCACTTCCCATGCCAAGTGCAGGGCAGTGCAGGGGCCCCCAGAGAGGCCCCAGAGCACCCCTTATGCCAGCCTTTCCCTGGCAGGGGAAGCCACAAGGGAAAGGCTGGGGGAAGCAGGGTACATTATGCTTGCAGCGCTGCCCTGTCAGATAATGTAATCCGCCATCATCAGGCTGCCTGTCGGCATTAGCCTGGTGGTGGCGGAGAGCCGCCACAGGCGTCCCTCCAGGTGTATATTATATGGCGGTTCAGACAGCCATGCCAGTGGCGGTCTTTTACGACGTAGCCGACATGGCGGCCTGAACCGCCGGGGTTCATAATGAGCCCCATTATGTTTTGGAAGTGATTATGAGCTGCGCTTTATTAGAGACATTTGAACTTTTAGCAGAAGCTTTTTGAACATTTGCAAGTAGAGAAACACGTGATAAACCTTCTAGAAGATCCAGGGATTTTTTTGTGAATAATATGAACTTTTGAAGAAACTATTCCTGATTTACCTTTGCTCACAAATAAAAAGGACTGAAAATAGAGTGATGCATTAAAGCCACTTTGCATTTTTGATGTTTGATTTTGTAATTCAAATTTTTGGTCTGAAATTAGAGAACTCATGGCGTTGATTAAAAATAGAGGTAGTAGGTGTAAATACATATGTATAGGTTTAATATTTGTGACAGTTATCATGATTTTATCACTGCTTTTTGGATTGAGCCTAACCAACAACAATTGATTCAGAGAAGGTTCGATCTACAAGTGCCCCAAACTTAGCAAATCGCATAGTCAATCAAGATCCCTTATACAATGATAAGAAATACTTACACACTGATAGTTCTAGAGGTGATTTATCCACAAATGTTTATTATAAGCTGTTGCATGCAAATACCAGAGGATTTAGAGAATGTTATGTATGCACACAGTTCTTCATCAGTGAGTGAGGGAATCACAAATTATAGTTTGCTTCTAACCTATGGAATTTCCTGCAGCCTGTTATTAACACTTTTGTATCAGCAGGAACATTATCAATATTATTACTCAAAGTATGACCTTATGTTTTCAATTGTCCCAATAATGAATCTTTGAGCAACATTGGAAGGGCGAAACACATTGATACAGAGGGAGGTTTTGTTGAGCCTAAGTTGACATTTATTACATTTTCAGCCTATACACAAATGTAACCTGTATTCTTACCCCAGTAGAGAAGGAGTTCATTAGACAAGTCAAAGAAAGGAGAAGACCTGTGAAGACTAATTCAGAAAAGGAACTAGTTTTACAAAATTGGAGAAAAGATTAAACACATCCAGTAGCTGAAATCAAGGATTCCTGGCTTTAGATTGGCAACATGTAGGGAAGTTATGTTAGCTGGACAAGACCCCGTCATACCAGGTGTTTATTTCTTGTTTGGAAAGAACGCCTATTACAAGCTGCTGAAAGGTTGGTATTAACAATGTTTGCTTGGCAGTAGCTTTTCCAAAGATTTATCATGTGGACCATTTTAATGATTCAGTCTGGTATGAGAAAACAAACATCAGAGTCAAGAGAGGTGCTAGTGCTTTAGAGATTGTAAGAAATATTTTTGGTGCCATAATTGCATCAGCAGGTGTTATCTTGAATGATCACAAAATAAGGAACTTGTCAACTTTATTGGATAAGTTATCTATAGACACCACAGGGGCAATTATATTAATGGACATAAAAATGGTTGCCGTGAGATCTGTGGTTTTTACAAAATAGCCTTGCTTTAGACAGTCTCCTCGCAAAAGAAGGCTGAGTTTGCAAAATGCTGCAAGCCCAACAGTGCTGCACTTTTATTCCTGATAATAGTAAGGAGATAAGGAGGTACATTGCAAATATGACATACTTGAGAAAGGACTTGAAGGAGTTAACCATGACAGGTGCACGGGAAGCAACAGGTAATGGTTTCTCAGCAATTGGAAGGTGGTTTGGAAATCTAGGGAGATAAGAAAAAGAGTGCTAAAAAGGAATGTTTCCACTACTGGAAAACCATGAGTTAATGATAATGCAATAAATGTGTGTATTAGTGAGCAGGTGCAAGAAAGAATAAAGTCCTGAAGAAAGCCACGCCGACCCTGTGGGCAGGCCTATAGGCAGAAACAAGTTGCCTGGAGTTTCTGATGTAGGAGTGCATTAAATCTCCATACACATCTCACACTGTTTTTATTCTTGCAAAAGGGTACCAAAAATAAAAGCACACTGACATGTGGGTACCTTGCAGAAAATTTTCAATCACTATTTCTCTTTATGTGTCATCCATTCTCATTGTACACTGACTATTATATTCTACCCACTCCACTGTAATCAGTTGTTGTAACACACGCGGAAGTGCTAGGCACCCGAGGTGGACCCCTATGATGCAGCATTCTACCAACTAGGTTGGTGGGGGAGGGGTCTATTGAAGAAATAAAAAATATTTAGAGGTGAGTAAGTGATACACAGAGACAGGCCACAGTTATAATTGGGAGGTGGCATTGTACTTGCTCTTACTATGTTACTTACTATGTTGGTTAGTATTTATATTTGGGATGGTGAGGGGATGGATGTGATGCGGAGTCCAAAGCTTGTGACTCCAGAGCGGGGGATCCAGGTTTGAATCTCAGCATCGGCTCAACATCCTGTGATTCTAGACAAATCACTTAGGCCCTCATTACAACCCTGGCGGTAAATACTGCCTACCGCCATGCTGACGGACGCCAACATACCATCACTGCAGCGGTATTCCACTACAGATATTATCACCCACACAGAGAAACCTGCCACTATACAGACACCCACACAAGTCCACCAGACCAAACGTCAGTGATAAACTGGCGTAAGCAAAACCCACACTGTTACGCCAACAGGAATACGCCCACAGTATCACGACCCACGAATCATCACGGTGGTCTTTCAGCAGTGGTAAACCATTGGCGGTACACACCGCCACGCTCAAAATACAAACACACCTACAAAACTACACCACATTGGATCATTCAAACTACACACACCTGACACTCCACACACCACACCCACACACTCACACCACTATAAAACACACACTCACATTACCCACAACCCCTTACAGCGAAAAAAAAGATAGAAAACAGAGAGAGACAAGCCAGGAGCACCCACTCAATCAGAGCCACAAAAGAGCATCACCCATACACCATCCGCACACCTCACACCACACACCTTAACACAGCACCCCACACACCCTCACACATATCATTCACACCACATCAATGGCACCCCAAAGACACCCTAGGTTTTTAGATGAGGTGCTAAGGGTCATTGCGGAGGAAACCACATGGGTAGACCCACAGCTTTTCAGTCACAGGTGCAGCAGACATCCATTGCTAGGAAGATGGAGCTATGCCAGAGAATTGTGGACAAGGTCAGTGCCGTGGGACAGCACCCCAGAACAGTGGATGACTTCAGGTAGAGGTGGAACGACCTATGAAGGAAGGTGCGTTCCGAGGTTGCAAGACACTAGGTAACAGTACAGATGACTGGCGGTGTACCCCCACCTCCACACCCACAACTAACAACATGGGAGGAGCAAGTCTTGGCGATCATGCAGCCTGAGGTCCTCGCAGGAGTAGAAGAAGGACTGGACTCTGGTAAGTCAAATTTTTACTACTATATCCCCCACTCTACCTGCATGCCATCACAAACTCCTACCCTTACCCACACCCCCATCAATCCACCACCTCACATATACCCCACTATCACAACCCACCCATCCCAATACCAAGCCCTGCATGGAACATCAATGCATAATGCATGGACACCCATCACAGACCTGCATGGACACCCATCACTAAAGCATGCCCATTAGAGAGAATCACCTAACCCACAAAATCACCATGCCACAAGGCAAAGCTGACAGGGCTATCACAACCATACAGGGAAACACACCCATGCACAAGATGGCACACGCAGATATAATAACAATGCATTTACATCCCCAAAGGACCCCTACTCAACGTCACCAGAGAGGACTTGCCAACAGCATCCAGTCCCCCCCTGAAGAGGCCCACAGTGATGACAGCAGCTCTGCACACCTGGATCAGGATGACCAACTTGGCCCATCAGGAACCTCCCGACAGTTGGTCACCCTGCCACAGTCTCATAACAACGCAGAGCCTCGCTCCTAAGGAAATACCACCACAACACCCACCCAGTGGGCCCATGCCACTGTCCACAGGACACGTTAATCAGCAGTGTGTCCACCACTACAGGAACCCCAGTCAACCCCACAAACCCAGGATGATTAGGGACCTGAGGTCAGTGGCAGTGGGCACACAGTTCAGGAGACAGAGGCACAGGACAACAGGGAAGCTGGGAGGACTGCTGTGCGACAGCGGGAGGACAGGCCCAGGGAACCCTCTCTCCAGGAGGCTCTCCCAAACATCCTGGGAGCATACCACCATTCCCAGGAGACCATGGGCCAGATACTGGCCAAGTTGCAGGAGACCCAGTGGCTGCAGGAGGGACAGTACCTGGGGATCAGGGAGGACCTCAAACTCATCTACACCATTCAGGTTACCATTGCAGGGGTGCTGGGTGACATGGCCAACACCATGAGGGAGGCAGTGGCACACCAATGGGCCCCTGACACTAGCCACACCGAAGAACAGCCCTCCACCGCCGCTGGCGCTAGTGGACAGGAGGCCTCACCACAGGATCAACAGGCCACAAGCACCCACCCCGTGCAGAAGGAGAACCACCACGCAAACTGTCCCTGCGATCCAGGCAGAAACCAGAGAACATTGCCAAGACTCCTGCCAGCAAATAAGACTCTCCTGATTGTCACCCTTGTGTCCCACTCTGTCACCCTGTCCACCTTGAACTGCCATTGCTCCCCTTCCTATGCCCCCTTGGACAATGCACCGGTGATACCAAGAAACTGGACTCTACCCTGGACTTTCCTCCACCATCACCCCAGCCCGTTGCACATCCCCCCTACTTATGAGCACTTAAATAAACACCCTTGGAACAAATACAAATCTGGAGTCTGTCAAATGATTCAAATTTGTATTAGTACAACATTATCAAAGCATTGCAAGTCATATGTACAGTTACATTTCCATTGGAATGACCTTTAGTGGGCTGCAGTACACACCAGGAGCCGAGTGGGCCACAGAGATCTGAAAATAGAGAAGCCAAAGGGTACAGTAAGTGGCCATAGACATAGGTGAATCAGGCTGCCATGTACAATGTCCAACAGAAAACTGAAAAGTAAAGTAAAGTTACATTGTCTTACCTGTGTGTCACTGGAAGTACTGCTGTATTATATTACTTCTGTTGTCCACATCTTCTTCCTCTTCCTCACTGTCCACAGGCTCCACCACCGCCGCACGACTGTCTCCAGGCTCATCCTCCTGCAGAAAAGGCACCTGGCGCCTCAAGGCCAGGTTGTGCAACATGTAACATTCAACGATGATCTGGCACATCTTCTTGGGTGAGAAGTACAGGGAGCCACCAGTCAGATGGAGGCATCTGAACATGGCCTTCAGAAGACCGTAGGTTCTTTCAGTTATCCGCCTTGTTCGCCCATGTGCCTCATTGTAACGTTCCTCTGCTCTTGTCCTGGCATTCCGAACTGGGGTCAGTAGCCATGACAGGTTGGGGTGACCAGAGTCACCTGCAAATATTCGAGGTATACCAGTTAGCCACACACTCAACCTTAGGTACAATCCCAAACCCATACACCAATTTATACTGGGTGGGGACCTTGGGCTCACCTATTAGCCACACCCACTGCCTCTGGAGTTGAGTCATCACATATGGGATGCTGCTATTCCTTAGGATAAGTGTCTCATGCACAGAGCCAGGATACTTGGCATTCACATGGGAGATGTACTGGTCAGCCAAACACACCATCTGCATATTCATAGACAGATAGCTTTTTTTATTCCTCAACACTTGTTCATTTCTCTAGGGGGGGGGGGGGACAAATGCCACATGCGTACCATCAATGGCACCTATGATGTTGGGGATATGTCCCAGGGCATAGAAGTCAGCTTTCACTGTGGCCAAATCCTCCACCTGGGGGAATACGATGTAGCTGCACATGTGTTTCAGGAGGGCAGACAACACTCTGGTCAACACGTTTGAGAACATTGGCTGTGAATCCCTGATGCCATGGCAACTGTAGTTTGAATGGAACCACTTGCCAGGAAATGGAGCACTGACAGGACCTGCACTAGAGAGGGGACGATACTTATGGAGGAAAACGGTGAGCAGAGGGTCATAATCACACATCTATTGCAATAATGATGCATTTCTACATTTACAGAACCAGTATGTGAATCCAAGAGTCACTTGCTGTGCCAATGTCTGCTGTGATGCAATTAGGTGCGATGCCCTGTGCCCCCCTGAAATGGTGGCTGCCTGACTTGTGAGGAAGGACAAGTAGAAGTGAGGTAATTACGCTGGCATTGTGCGCAGTTGCGGTAAGCGGTCGACGACCACCATGCAACTTCGCATTGGTTTTCAGTGGGCCCTATGTGTTCCAGGAGCCAATGGCAATGTACGCCGGCGGTGACGGTATGCACCACCGTGGACGTGACCGCCATTTTCTAACTATTCACTCACTTGCTACCTGACCTTCAACAGGAGAGGACCTACACTGCAAGTGCTGCTGTGACCTGTGTCTGGAAGCGACAAAGGCTCATGTGTCTGGGGAAAGGGCCCCTGCCTTCACTGCGAAGGAGTTGGAGAAACTGGTGGATGGGGTCATACCCCAGTACACTCTACTCTACGGTCCTCCAGACAAACAGGTGAATACACTGTGAGCATGATGCGTCGGCCATGAATGTAGGGAGTTCTGTGTATATAAGCCACATGTAGGGGGGGGCTGAGGCGTCCTGGCCAGTGTGCTGCATGTATGGTGGTAAATGTATGTGCATCAGGGGATGTGTGGGATCTGGTGGCCATGAGTGTGATGATCTGGACGGTTGACTAATTCCCTTCTCTGCTGTCTTTTCCATGCAGGTCAGTGCCCACCAGAAAAAGGGTATTTGCTATGCCATTGCCAAGGAGGTGCGGACCCTGGGGGTCCTTGACAGGCAGAGCACCCACTGCCGCAAACGGTGGGAGGACCTGCGTCGTTGGGCAAGGAAGACGGCGGAGGCCCAGCTGGGGCTGGCCTCCCAACGAGGAAGGGGTGCCCGTTGTACCCTGACCCCCCCTGATGTTCTGCATCCTGGCAGTAGCCTATCCTGAGTTGGATAGGCGCTTGAAGGCATCACAGCAGCCAAAAGGGGGTGAGTACAGATTCAGAATCTTGACTTTGCGCGTTTTAAGGTTGTACCTGGGTGGGGGATGTGGGATGTGGGTGCCCCTAGGTCAGGGCGAACTGGCAGGGTATGTCTCTTGTTCGGCAGGCTCTGAAGCACTCCTACCCCAATAGTGTTAGTGGGCATCTACTACTGTGGCAGGTTCCTGTGGGTTTCAGGTGTGCAGTTAATGGTGTTAGGCATGGGCTGGTGACTATCTTAGCAACTGGTAGTGCACCTCCTAGTGCATAGGGCTGCTCCCTGTGTGTTGTGTACGCCAACGGTAGCGGTGTTGCTGGCATTGACCAAGTGTATCCTCTGTCTCTCCCCCCTTTTTTGTTTTGTCACCCTGTCCTTGTGTGAATTAGCATCATGTGGCAGAGGAGCAGAGGCACCGGCGCCATAGGGAGCTGTATCCCACATGGGCCTGGAGGCCGAATCCACCAACAGTGAGGGCACCAGTGGGACAGAGGGCGAGGGAGCACCACGACGGGGACAGGAGGGGACACCACAGACAGCGACTCCTCCTCTGATAGAAGCTCCCTGGCGGTGGTGGACACCTCTGTGCCCACCCCAACAACAGGTACAGGTGCCACCCCCCAACCAGTACTACCCTCCCAGCAGCCCCTCAGCGTGTTTCCCATGCCCGCTCACCCAGGAGGGTGGGCATCTCCTTCAACCCAGACACCACAGGCCCTGTCCCAGTCAGCCCTGCTGCCCTCAGTGAGGCTATTGACCTCCTGAGATCCCTCACTGTTAGGCAGTCAACCCAGCCCAGCACCTCAGCTACCAAGTCGACGTCCGCTGTGGTTCCTGCAGCTATCAGAGCCTCAAAGGGGGCATCTGTCAGCCCAGCCAGTGTGCCACCAACACCTGCCAAGGCCAAAACCATTCCACCACCTAGCAAGGTGAAGAGGGGGACAGCCTCCAGCAAGGGGATGGAGCCACAGCCACCCAGCAAGGCCACCTCAAAGACTGCAACTGCCAGACCAAAGATCACACCACCATCTGCTAAGGTGAGGAAGGGGCACAAAACACCAGGCAAGGCACTTCAGCCATTCGAGGCTGCAGGTGAAGGCCTGTTGGCTACCAGCACAACCGCCAGCACCGCCACCTGCACCACGGGCAGCGCCGGCAGCAGCCCGCTGCTAGCACCCCCGCAAGCACAGCCACCTGCACCGCCACCTGCCCTGCCGCAAGCACCACTACTGTCAGCAGCAGCAGCCACAGTGGGCAGCCGCCCGAGGCTGAAGGAGAAGGGCTGGAGCCTCCCCCCACCACTGGCAGCACTAGCACCTGCACCACGGCCAGCACCACCACCTACACCACCGCAAGCACCGCCGCAAGCCCCGCCACAAGCACAGCCACCTGCACCGCTGACAGTAGTACGACTTCCAGCAGCAGCAGCCGCAGTGGGCAGCCATCCGAGGCTGCAGGAGAAGGGCTGGAGCCTCCCTCCACCACTGGCAGCACCCCCACCAGTACTGGCACTACACAAGTTTGCAGCCATAGCAGACGCCGGATGGAGTCTAGCCCTGCCTCCATGGACTATCATGCAACCTGGTCCCTGCAAATCTCTTGCCTCAGACACCCATGTGAGGCACTGTGACCTGCCACCCCCCAAGTACTGCATCACTGGGTAGAAAGCCCCCTCCAGAACCAGTGGAAGTAGGCATCCACTCACCCTATTCTTGGCAGAATAAAGCAGACTGGGCACCAAGCTCCCTCCAGAACCAGTGGGCAACCCACCCACTAGAGAGTCTGTGGCTTTGCACTCCCCAGGACCAAGCAGTGGCCAACCCACCCACTAGAGAGACTGTGGCTTTGCACTCCCCAGGACCAAGCAGTGGGTAACCCACCCACTTGAGAGACGGTGGCTTTGCACTCCCCAGGACCAAGCAATGGGCCACACACTAGAAAGACTGTGGCCTTGCACTCCCCAGGACATCGCTGTGGGCATGTGAGTTTCCCTTCTGTGTACTGTTTCTGCCGTGCTTTTGATTGCGTTGGTAGTGCCCTGGAAAAGCTGGTGGATGGGCGGGTTGTAAAGGGGTGGGTGGTACATTGTCTTCCGCCTGTCTGTTGGTGGTTACCACCGCAGTGGCTTGCTGTGTAAGTGGTTTCCACTGTGTCGTGATTCAATTTTTTTTTACCTCCAGCCTGTTGGCAACATTACTGCCACTTTAACACCGACCGCCAGGTTGAGGGCCTTAATCTTTCTGTGCCTGTGGGCAGAGCCTGGATACCCTCACAGGTGTTTAGCTGCACAAATCTGAGTATTGATTAATTAATTAATTCATCTCTTCTCACTCTATCCTATGCTGGTCTAGATATGTACTGATGGACATGGTCCTCATGACCAACATGGGAAAAGCATGTGGAAGTTTCAAATTGGAGTTGCATGATCAATTTCTATTGAATGTTACCCCCTCAACTTGAGGTGGACGGACAAACTGACAAATCAGCTTGTCTTATGAATTTTGAAATATTGATACCCAGCTGGACTTTGGGCAGAAGCAGAACCCCTGGAGGTTTGAAAAGACTTAACCCAGATGCAATGTGTAAAGTATTTTTACCAACACACACGGTAATACAGTGAAACACTGCAAAATGGACACCACACAGGTTTAGAAAAATAGTAAATATTTATCTAAATAAAACAAGACAAATACAATAAAAATCCACCATACACAATTAAAAGTATGTCTTTCGCAATTAAAAACAATGCCTAGAGGCACAAATGCAGCATTCTGATGTTAAAGTGGCATTGTGACAGAGTCATTTCCCTCAATGCAACGTCATTGGCGCCATTAGGAGCAGCACGGATCCCCAGGTACAGTGTAGGAGGCTGGCCTGGCTTGTAGTGGGTACCTTTGATACTTACGCCTTATACCAGTTCCAGACATCACTTATTAGTGAAGTAGTAGTGTTCTAGCAGCTTAGGCTGATAGAGGTAGCTATAACAGAGCAGCTTAGGCTGAACTAGGAGACATGCAAAGCTCATGCAAAACCATTTATAGTTACACAGTACTTATACACAAATAAAGACAATACTCAGTGTTACCAAAACTAAAGGTATTTATTTGGGTGACAAAGTACCAAAAATATCTTAGAGACAATACTCCTTCAGAAGGTAAGTATTATACACAATATATACACTAGACACCAAAATTAGACAAGTAAATAGTCATAGAACAATGCAAACAGTAGGAAATCCTATAGAATGCAATGGGAGAAAATAGGTCTAGGGTCAACAAAAACCATATACTATGATAGTGGAATGTGAATCACAAATTCCCCCCGAGATAAGTGTAATGTGTGCAGAATCACTGGGAGAGTAGAATACAGTAAAGGTAAGTAAATTACCCCACTTCAGAGCCCAGAAAAGCAGGAGTAAAGTACTGCAAGTTTCCTTAGGACACACTACACCTCGTTTTTGGGATTTTGCAGCAGCCAACCAAGTCTGCAAAGAACAACTGCTGAATTATTAGACCTGAAGACCTGCAAAGGAAGGGGACCAAGTCCAGAAGTCGAAAGAAGTTCCAGGAAGGACAGGAGCCCCTGCTGTCCAAGAAATGGGTACAAAAGAAGAGTCCCTGGTTAGTCAAAGACTGCAGAAATGCACCCTAGGAAGATATCAGCGGGTTCCTGCATGATGCAAAAGATATCCCACGGCGTGAAGATTGTTGCAGATGAGCCTTGGCTACGACAAAAGTGCATTTTGCATCAAAATGGTGCCGGGTGGACCCGGGATGGACCTGGGGGCCTTAACTCTGTGTAAGGAGGAAGAGGGGGCTCTCAGCACTTTAGAGAGCCCTCTGGATGCCAGCCAGCACCCCCAGAAGCCACAGGATCCAGGTTCAAATGAGGTGCAAAATGCGGTTGATGAAGCACAACAGAAGAAGGTTCCACGCCGCCGGAGAACAACTCAGCGAGCTGAGCATCTCAGGATGGAGTGCTAGGGACCTGGGCAAGGCTGTGCACAAAGGAATTTTGCAAATAGTGAACAGAGGCCTCAGGAGGTGAAGAAGATGCAGAACAGAGGGGTACCATCGCTCTCGGGGAAGGCAAGGTCTTACCTCCTGAAAATTGCATCAGCAGGACCTCAGGACAGTCTATGTCGATGATGCCCACCCTCTGTGTCCTTAGGAGCACGCTCATTGCTGTGAGATGAGTCCCAGGGTATCGGTCGTTGTCTTGGAAGGTGTCTGCTTGGAGCAGGGCAGTGACTCTGTCACTTCACGGGAGATTTCTTCGGTCCTTCTGGTGCATGATGAAAACAGGGAGTCCCCAGAGAGTGCACACCATGGAAACTGTTGGAGTTGCTGAATTGGAGCTGAGGTTGCTGATGAAAAGTGTCTCTTGTAGACACTTTGTTGCAGTTACAGCGTTTCTTGTAGCAGGCTGTGGTTGGTCCGAGGTCAGAAGAGTCTGAAGTTGTTGCAGAGGATTCCTGAAGGAAACTTTCAAGCAGAATCTGAAGAGAACCCACAGGAGAGACCCTAAAATAGCCCTGAGAGGGGGGTTGGCTACCTTATCAGGTATGGACCTATCAGGAGGAGTCTCTGACATCACCTGCTGGCACTGGCCACTCAGAGCACTGGAGGAGCTCTGGTCACCAACCCTGGGGTGGTGATGGACAGGGAAGTGGTCACTCCGCTTTCCTTTGTCTAGTTTCCCGCCAGAGCAGGGGAGAAGGGGTCCCTGAACTGGTGTAGACTGGTTTATGTAAGGAGGGCACCATCTGTGCCCTTCAAAGCATTTCCAGAGGCTGGGGGAAGCTACCCCCTCCCCAGCCTGTAACACCTATTTCCAAAGGGAGAGGGTTTAACACCCTGCTCTCAGAGGAAATGCTTTCTTCTGCCCTCCTGGTGCTGGGCTGCCCAGACCCCCGGAGGGCAGGACACTGTCTGTGAGGTGGCAGCAGCTGTAGCTGCAGTGCAAGCCTCAGAGAGATGTAATGGCAGTACCGGGGGTCCATGGTGGAGCCCCCAGGATGCATGGAATTGGCTCCCCAATACCAGATTTGGAATGGGGGGACAATTCCATGACCTTAGACATGTTACATGGCCATATTCGGAGTTACCATTGTGAAGCTACATGTAGGTATTGACCTATATGTACTGTATGCGTGTAATGGCGTCCCCGCACTCACAAAGTCCGGGGAAATGGCCCTGAACTATGTGGGGGCACCTTTGCTAGTGCAAGGGTGCCCTCACACTTAGGAACCTTGCACCTAACCTTCAGCAAGTGAAGGTTAGACATATAGGTGACTTGTAAGTTACTTAAGTGTAGTGAAAATGGCTGTGAAATAGTGTGTGCACTATTTCACGCAGGCTGCAATGGCAGTCCTGTGTAAGAGTTTGTCTGAGCTCCTTATGGGTAGCAAAAAAAATGCTGCAGCCCATATGGATCTCCTGGAACCCCAATGCCCTGGTTACATGGGTACCATATACTAGGGACTTATAAGGGGGGTCCAGTGTGCCAATTGAAATTGGTTAATGAAGTCACTAGCCTACAGTGACAAATTTAAAAGCAGAGAGAGCATAAGCACTGAGGTTCTGGTTAGCTGAGCCTCAGTGACACAGTCAAGCACTACTGTCACACATACATTAGGCCACAAACTATGAGCACTGGGGTCCTGGCTAACAGGATCCCAGTGAGACAGGCAAAACACACTGACATATAGGTTTTTATCTCTGAGCACTGGGGTCCTGGCTAGCAGGATCTCAGTGACACAGTAAAAACACACTGACACACACTCACAAACAGGCCAAAAGTGGGGGTAACCATGCAAGAAAGAGGTTACTTTCCTACATATAGTACCTTAGTAAAATGTGTGGAAAACAGGCTGGTGCCTGGAGTTGGGGAGAGAGGGGACACTGGATCCCATGCAGCATCAGTTCCTGTGCAGAGGAACGAAGGAGCCGAGGCGTTACAAAGAGGCTTTGGGTCCTTTCTGCGGAGCAGTGGAGGTGAGGCGGTGTCATTTGAGAGGAGCCGGACCCGTGGCACCTCTGGCAAAGTCTGACGTAGTCACAATGCTGCAGGACAACTTCATGGGGTCGTGATCACATCACAGGGTCACAGGCATGGTGACAGAGTCAGGTATTACGAACGCTGGGTGGACAACACTCCAACTCACAAGTTTGTGTTGACTACAGCAACGGCAGTGACGTTGGGCGCACGTTGACAGTGGGGTTGCTCCTCTGAGAGGTCCACCGATCTAGGTTTAGGCAGCGTCACAGGCGTCGGGCAGCGGCATCCTTAGCGAAGTCGTACGGAATCATCCAGCATAGTTTCACAGGATTTTCCTCAGAAATCTATTTCCAGGGGCCCAGGAATTGGAATGGCACCCTCTGGCAAGCTAGAGTCCACAGCATGCAGACTCAGAGACAGGCTGGTAAAGACTTTGCTGTCCCTGAGGCTTCACAAACATGAAGAAACCTCAGTCCAAGCCCTTGGAGATACTGCTCATGCAGGAATGCACAACAAAGTCCAGTCGTTGTCCCCCTTCACAGGCTGAAGCAGCAACTGCAGGATAGCTTAACAAAGTACAGTCACAGGCAGGGGCAGCACTTCCCCTCAGCTCTTGAGCTCTTCTCCTGGCAGAGGTTCCTCTTGAATCTTTGAAACCATCTAAAGTCTGGGGTTTTGGGTCCAATACTTATACTCCTTTCTGAAAAGTCTCTGTTGTTTACAGGATCCTGCCTTGCCCAGGCCTGGCCCCAGACACAGACCAGGTGGTTGGAGACTGCTTTCTGTGAGCGCAGGCACAACCCTTTCAGGTTTAAGTGACTACTCCTCCCTCCAGCCTAGCACAGGTGGCCCATCAGGATATGCATGTTACACCCCAGCACCCTTTGTGTCAATGTCTAGTGGAGATGCACAAATAGCCCAACTGTCAGTCTGAGCCACACAAGAAATCCACAATCAGGCAGAGTCAAAGAATGGTTTCAGCAGGAAAATGCCCACTTCCTAAAAGTGGCATTATCAAACTAACAATCTAAAAACCAACTTTACCAACAGATATATTTTTACAAGACCCCAAACTCCAAATTTCTATTGCCTCTCAAAGGGAAACTGTACTTTAAGGACATATAAAGGCAGCCCTGTGTCATCCGATGAGAGAGATAGGCCTTGCAACAGTGAAAACCGCATTTGGCAGCATTTCACTATTATGACATGTAAAAATACACCAGCACATGTCCTACCAATAATATACACTGCACCCTGCCCATAGGGCTACCGAGCGCCCACCTTAGGGGTGCGTTATAGGTATAAAAAGGAAAGGTTTGGGCTTGGAAAGTGGGTACACTTGTCAAGTCGAATTGGCAGTTTAAAACTGCACACACGAACACTGCAGTGGCAGGTCTGAGACATGTTTACAGGGCTACTCATATGGCTGGCACAATCAGTGCTGCAGGTCCACTAGTAGCATTTTTACAGGCCCTAGGCACCTCTAGTGCACTTCACTAGGGACTTACTAGTGAATCAAATATGCCAATTAAGGAAAAACCAATTACACATACAATTTCACATAGGAAACATTTGCACGTTCGCATTGTTCAGCAGTGGTAAATTGCCCAGAGTAGCAAAAACAGCAAAAACAGAGTCCAGAACACAGCAACAACCCGGGAAGTAGAGGTAAAAAGTTAGGGGAGACCACGCCAAGGATGCCAGGTCTAACACCTTCTCTTTTTACTTACCTTTTACCCAGTCTAGTTAGTGACCTGATGCCCAAGATTCCCTTTTTTCCAATTCAATTTGTCCTTTTTATGGTTTTTGTATTTTGTCCACATTTATTCCACTCAGCACATGTTAATCCCTGATTGGCTAATTTGTAGGGTGTACCCTTGCCCAAAGTTCTGTATTTTGATGGTTTAAATTGCTTTTATGCTTATTAAAACTGAGCAGTACTTGTTTTCTGTACATCAAGTGTTTTTGTTGATGTTTTATATGGTATTTTTAGAGTGCGTAGTTCTCTTAATGTTAGGTCGTCTTAACCTGTTTTTTTTTTTTAAACTGTCCTCATTTACTATCACAATCTAACTTGAAGGGAAAGCCCTTAGAAATCAGGGAGACCACCTTCCACTCTACACTACTCTCCGGCAAGAGGGTCCTGTCTCAAATTAGAGCAGAGTTCTTGATCGTGAGCTGATTTAGGTCTACAGAGAGAACCTTGAGAGTCAGTAAGCAGTATAATCATAGGGCAATACCAGGCCTCTTGACATGTTCCAGTTACCTCCTATTCAGTTCTATCCACCATTCTCTCAAAGGAGCCCAGAGTTTCTGTGCCCTTTTCTCCCTCTTAACATCCATATTTAAGTTATCGAAAAGTGCCTCCCTCCATTCCTGTATTGCTTGGGGTCGAGAGCTCACCCATTTCTTACAGATTTCCTATCATGCCATCAAAATCATATAAAAGAGTAATTTTATACCATCACTCTTAGTTGTCAGATGGTTCTGATTCTGCAAAGATCCAAAAATCACTAAAGTGGGGCTTACCTGACAATCCATAGAAAAAACTTCATCTATTACCTTCTCCACCTCTTTCCAAAAACATGTAATCTGGGGGCACCTCCAAAACATATGCAGATCATCTGGCATGGCTAATCCACATTTCTTACACACCGTTGTCGTTCTATGCCCTATCTTAGATACCTTTGCCGGAGACCAGTAGGCCCTATGGATGGAAAACAGGTGATTCATTGTTAAAAACGCAAGCCGAACTGTATCATATAGAAGAGTGTTAGATACTTGCCATTGATCTCTTATCCGCTGTCCTGGCAAGTCATCTTTCTAGATCTCCTCTGGAAGGGTGAATTCTCTGTCCTTGGTCTCTAACATCAACCAGTACAATTTTGTGACCATCTTTCTTGGGGTGGAATTTAGGTATAGAAATTCTTCCAGTTCATTCAAACTCCCTACCTACTCCTTTACATGTTGCAGTCAAAAATGTAGGGTCACAAAACTTATGTAAAAAGCGTTTCTGGGATACACCATTTATTTTCATGATAGCTTTAAAGATTTGTCCTTTCTCAGACCCCCCCGGCTCCTTCATTAGCTCCCTTGAATTCTTCCGAAAGAAGGCCCACGCATAATACTGTATATCTGGTAAGAACAACCCACCTTTCTCTTACCTTTTTCTCAACTTCTTCCACACAATGCAAACCCGCTTTGAGGCCCACACACAACTGCTAATTTCTCCTTGGAGTTTGCACAACCATTCTTTTCCAAAGTACAAAGGGACCACATTAAAAAGAAATGGAAACTTAGGCAAGATCACCATCTTGACTAAGTTAACCCGTCCTATCATATTAAGGGGAAGACTGACCCATTTCTTCATTAACTGGCTAGACTCTCTCAAAGCCTTCTTGAAATTAATTTCAGCTATTTTGTTCACATCTTGGGTTATTGTGATCCATAAGTATTTCACCTCTTTCATAAGAGGAATCCATTCCGCCCACATATTCCATACCATAACTTCAGATTTTTCACTGTTAACAGCAAACCCACTGAATTTTATATGTTTGATGTTATACGTATGTATATATATTTTATGTTTTTTGATGGTTAATGTATTTTGTGTTTATATTTTCTTTGTCTTTGGGTACATGTTTATGTATATACCTGTAATTAGATGTGAGGGGAAACAACAATTGCTGTTTTCCTTGTCATATATTTATTTTGTATATATGTTTGTTTTATTGTGTAATATTGGAACTGAGTGTCCCTTGCCTTTTCTTTCCTTTTTTCTGTTATTGTGGATTATGTTGTCTTTTGCCCTGTTGAAAATGGTTTGATTTTTCTTCCTCTTTTTAGAAAAAGAGCACTTTTTTCTTTGAGTATTCACTTAATATCCTTTTTATCATATTGAGGACATTATTTCCATTGTATTACATCCCTGAAGAAGTCCCGTGTTGAAGACGAAACGCGTTGGCTGATGTTTTTATGAATATGTTTCAAGAAAAAGTTGAATAAGAAGAAGACAAAAAGTGACGTTATATAGTTTTTGGACTTTTATGATATATCTAAATAAGTGGTGCACTATCAAAATATTTTCCATTCGTAATCCCCATGGGGTTGCCACATTGGTGGCAGGTGCTATGGCAAAGTGCACACATGGAATGACTACATTTATTATTTACTTTTACTGTAACAGGTGATAGGGGTAGGTGCAGTGTTCATGTTGACCCGCTGACAAGCATTATATCATTTCTAGATTTACTCCCTGATGACTTATCTAAATCATAATTGAACAGCACATTAAAATCCCCCCATCCATATAATAGGATCTGACGTAAGCAGCAGGTGATGAAATAATTCCACTACTGGTCCAATGTCATCCTTACTCGGCGCATAATAACCCACCACCGTTAATGCCCTATCGAAAGCAACCAGTTTCCCTATGGCCCAGCTTGCAGCCCTATATACAGGTCCCACCTGAAGGGAGATATTAAGATGATTTTTAATGAGAACCACTACCCCTTTACTGCCTCCAGTCTGGCCTGAGCATATTATATGTTGCACCCATCTGCATTACCTGAACAACTCCAACCTCTCCTGTCTAGAGAGGTGGGTCTCTTGCAACATTACTACATCTGCTCTAACATCCTCCATGTATTGCAGCAACTTCCTTTGTCTATTTACCAACCATAAACAATTAACGTTCCAAGATAGCAACCTCAACTCCTTTTCCCCCATCATCCACCCCCTGTTAGTGAAAGAGCTGTTATCCCCCTTGAGCTCCACTATGAGGCACTTTTTTCCCTTTTTTCCCACATGCTCACCACCCTGTGCCCTGTTCCCCTCCCTTCCTCTCGCTTTCCCACCGCAAGCCCCCTTGGAAGAACCCCCTGATACTTCTTCTTCTAGGCAAAATGCCTCAGGGGCAACTACTGGGGTTTTAAAATTGTCTACGTTCAAACGAAATACAACAACTGAGCGAGTGGGGAGGGAAAGACTGAATAAAGCGGATGACAAATTTGCCAGCTTGGCTGACTTCTTCTAATGTTTTTTCAGGTCATCGACCTCTCTTGCCTCTTTAAAGTTATACATTTTTTTAATCACTCTCAATGAAGCTGGGAATTTTTATTGAGCCGTAGTGCCTATTCTCTTGAGGGCATCACTTCTCTTGCCAAGCTCCCACTGCCTGCTTCAAGTTGTGCTTGAAAGATCTGACATGATTTCAAAGGAAACTCCCTCTGCTGTGAGTAATTTATTTTTCAATGTCACTATCAATATTCTTTCTTTACTTGCATATGTGTGGAAACACACCAGAATTTTCCTCTGGGTCTCTCTATTTGGTGATTTTTTAAAGGTGCCCACGTGCCTGCTTTGTATGTCATTCGCAATATCAACATCTGCCTCCTCTAACTTTAATCCTTGTTTAATCAGGTGAACCACGAGGCCTTTCAGGTCATTGCCCTCTGTCCCTTCTGGGACTTTCAGAATCCTCAGGTTATTCCTTCTCTGGTGATTTTCCAAAGTCTCCAGCTTAATCCTAACACTTTCCTCTCCAGCTTTCAAGCTTTGGACAACCTCCTAGTTTTTCTTCATAACTACCTTTAAGCCACCTACTTCCTCTTCGAGTACAGCCGTCTAAGCTGCCAAATCATCGATTCTTTCCCCCAGAGTCTCGCATAGGCCTCTGATCTTGCATTGCTTGGAACATGATTTTTCAAACCCCTCTTAAATTTCTAGATTTAGATTTTTTTTACATTTTTGAGATAGACTGACTCAGGGGGCTATCCGCCTCCCTCTGACGCTGGCTTTCCTTGGTACCAGCTGAAGCAAGGGGCTGGCGGTACAGAGGGGGGCGCTTGCTTTTGAGTTCCCCCCAGCTCTGCTCGTTCCTCCTCTGTAAATTCCAGGAAGTTTTTGTCTGGAGCCCAGCCCCTCGTAGACATCAAAGCACTTTCCTCATCCCCCTCCATCCATTCCTTATGGGCCACAGGTAAAATTCTATTTGAAGTACATATAATCTGAGTTGCACAAAGCTCCCCTGCACTTTTACCATCTCTAGAAGTAGCCATATTAATGCCAGCAACTTGTTGCCCCGCTTGGTCTAGGAGTTCCTGCTTGTCTGTTTGATTCATAGGTAGAACCCTGAAATATGTTCTTAGTGAAGGAATAACTTCTGGCCTATTAGAGCTATTAGGACGTACTCTCACACCTTTCGTACCCAAAACAAATTCACCCTTGTCATTGTCATTATCACCAATGTCTTTTTGGGCCTCAGATTGTTCGTCCTGAGTCTCTTTTACTGGGAGATCAATCAGTCTCTCCATAGCCCCATAAACCTTCATACCACTCCTCAAAGAGTACACAGGACTCTTTCCAAACCTCCTCCTTACCACTACCTCCCCTTTTAATTGTATTGGAACCAGCCTTTCAGTACACCTTGCTGCACTCACACTCTGCCCCCCAAAAGCTTCAAATGCTGCTCCCCAGACACACAGGGGGTTGTACAGTACCTTGGCCATCCAACAGTGAGCTCAAGGCCTCTCCAGCCTTCCTCAGTCTAGCACAAGCGCTCGTACTGCTTTTGCTGACTCTGCCACTTTTCCCCCAGAGGGGAATCCTTGCAGCTGCTTCCCTTCCTCTCCTGACGTCCGTAGAAGCTCTTCCCCAGAGCGCTGCTCCCCCTGGACCTCTGCAGCTCCAGGCCCCCTCCACTGGCTCTTCCACTGCCATCTCCTCGAGGTAAGCCCCCCCCCCAGCAGCCACTGTCGCTATCCGCCTCACTCTCTCTCCCAGTCTGCTCCCCAGCTCACGTGATCCCACAGAGCTCCTCCTGCGGCCCGCTAACTAACAGCTGCCATGTTCTCCCATCCTGGCTGTAACCTGTTTTGTCATTTTGTCAACCCTTGGTAATACTGTATCTTTATAGCTTTTTCTCAGGAACTGTCTACATGACTTTGAGCTTTGGAAGTTTTTAAGTTTATAATAAAACCACTTAACTTTATTCCTGACTGGATCCTTCCTTGTATGGCCACATGGGTCATATTGTGTACATTAATTGGTTTCTATTGAAATTTGTTGTTTGATTCTACCACACACTCATGCTTGTTCCAGGATTCATTGACATTGTTGGGCATTGATTCCTTCAAAGGATTAAAATGCTCCAGCAAGTCATATACCCTAGCAGTGGGGGTGGAGCTCCAGGAGTTGGAGGTTCTGAGGATAACCAAGAAGGTTTCTGGCCCTATCTCACAGGTCTCCCCAAAGCTAGTGACCAGAAAACCCAAAAAGGCAGGAAGTATATAAATTTGCATTGAGATGAGGCTGCTTAACAGAGAAATCTAAAGGGAGCGACACATCATCCCAACCATAACTGACCTGATCAACAATCTAAATGGAGCCAGTTGGTTCTCAATATTGTCCCTGAATGTGGGTGTCACCAACTTGAGCTCAGCAAAGAATGCCTCTACATCACCACATTCTCTACCAATGTTGACCTTCCCTGAAAGCACCATCTGAACTTTGGCATCTCATCAGCAGCGGATGTTTTTTAGAACACCACAGAGGAAGTCCTCACAGACCTCGACAGCATGCTAAATTTCAGCCATGGTATCCTTATTTTGCCCCTATCCTTGCAGAACACAAGCAGAGGTGGAGTGCGAGGGTTCAAAGTATATGCAACATAGGGCTAATCTCCAAAAAGAACAAATGCCTATTGCTAAAACAGGGCATTGAGTTTTATGGTCATGTCTTTTTTAAAGGGCCACCAACCTGAAAAGGATGTTAGGAACCCCGATCCTAACAAACTGCCATTGCAGGATCTCAATGTAGATTTTGATTCTTATTTCAGATGGAACATACATATTTGTGGTGTATTACTCGTATTTCAAATTCCATGAGGTAGAAGTTACAATCTGTGCTAGTTTTGAGCAGATGAAAGGAAAACTAGACAACATTTTTGCTCTGTTTGGAGAGTTGTACACTCTCAAGACTGACAATACCCCACTCTTCCACAGAAGTGAGTTCACAGGGTACCTGTCATCCCTAGACATCACCACTGAACGATAACACCCCACTGTCCTCAACTGAACAGTTAGTTAGAAAGACAAATAAGAACATTAAGGAGTTGAACAACACAAGATGCTGAGGAGTTCCTTTAATAACTTCCTTGGAGCATATATGTGTAAACTCCACAGCACCACCCACCTGTCACCTGTGGATATCATGTTTGGCCATGCCAAGACACCATTCCAGAATCTGCCTTGTGTTCTCCGCTGCTGCTGGATGTCCATGTCAACCAACTGAGGAGAACATGCTACAATGCTTGGTGAGGCACACTCAGCACTCATGTGATTCCCCCATTGATGTAGGTGATTGAGGGCTGGTGCGAAATTGATAAAGTGGAGGGAAGGTCTGCCTCCCATTTGAAAATATCCATTGGTCATGACCCACCGGCACAGTCAGGAGGGGAAATTAGTAGGTAACCAGAAATGCATCTATGTTTCAGAAGTGGTCAGAAGAACCCAGCAACGATCAAGCAACTACTTTGAGGGTAGTCACATTGTGGAGGCTACCCCTTGCAAAGGACAATTCCAGGGTGGACCAGGCCCAACACTGTAGTTTCTGAGTTGGGGAGTAGTGCTTCTATGATGTCTTTAGCATCTGGGGTTTCAGGTAACACCATAGACCCCATATCTGAAAACCACAGAAGCTCCAAAGTTATGACGTTAATTATCATCACTATGATAATAGGTCAAGTACCTGTCATTTGTA
Organism: Pleurodeles waltl; assembly: GCF_031143425.1. Classification (NCBI taxonomy): domain Eukaryota; kingdom Metazoa; phylum Chordata; class Amphibia; order Caudata; family Salamandridae; genus Pleurodeles; species Pleurodeles waltl. Next base: position 774,025,871 of record NC_090445.1, on the reverse strand, counting down.
AATGGCCTGTTTGAAGTTTACTAGTTTGTGTCTAAAAGAATTTTGTGAGGAATGTATTGTCACATGAAACAAATGTAAACAAACACGTCAGAGTGAGCTAAAAAAGAGAAGAACGAGCCAGTGCACAGACGGGCTCAGGCATTGCTCCCATCCACTTGAGTGTCTGCCTCCTTCTTTTACAGTGCTGGCACCAGGTTGCATGAGTGTTTGTACAGTGCTAGATAGAAGGTAAGAAAATGAAACAGAGAGAAAGGTTGTTAATAAGAAAATAGACAGTGTGAAAGAGGAGGAAGAGAAAGTGAAAGATAGGGTGATAAGGTACCAGAGAGAGACAATAAGACAGAGACTGAGAGGAAGAAGAGTAATGCAGTTGAGGGAGAGGAGGGGAGAAAGATGAGAAGAGAAGGAGAGTGATAGAAGGGAGAGGGACGTGTAAGGTGAGTGATATGTACCTCGATCAAGCCAACTTCTTTGATGATATCTGTATTTGCTCCCCAACAAAGCCCATCTTCAATGAGGTTTTATGTCATACTATGATGGTAACATTACATTTCCCTGAAATATCTTCACAAAGAAAAGCTAAAAGAAGAAATATCAAGGCATGTGGTTGTGACGGGCACCACAGTACCCCGGGGGCATCGAGGGCTCTGTCTGGCCTGACCCAGAAGTACTGGCGCCTTTCTCCAATCCGGAGCGACTTTCGGGGGCGGGAGGGATATGGAAATCCGGGCGTCAGACGCCGGTACAAGGGACATCGTGCAGGAAGAAGACTGCGATGAACCTGGAGGAGGGAAAGGAGGATCGCAGGACACGGGGAGAGGAAGTCAGACGCACCGCCTACATCCAGGGACCGGTGCTGCAGGACCTCGAGGCTACCAGTGGCACCCGACGGTGGCAGAACTGTCTCCGAGGACGGGAAGGAGAACCAAGAGGCGGCAACGCCAAGAATCTGGCCACGCTCTGGGGAGAGCATAGCCTTGGCAGGTACGGTTCCACAGGGGATGGAACTAAGGGATAAACGGTGCAAGACGGGAGGCAAAGATACCAATTGTGCATTGATTAAGATACGAAAGAGGTGGTACCATCTGCGTTCCTGTGCAAAGGAGAGGGTGGCCAGCAGGCTAAAGGAGGCAAGGAGCACAGGAGGAGGACCATCCACCCAGACACCCTCTACCCCCATTGAAGACCTGGTGGAGTCCACACTGCTTCCAGAAGCTGTCAGTGGGGTCACTGACATTGACACGTCTGGCACACCTAGCACCAATAAAGGTAAGTACAATAATGTTATGTAACCCCATATGTGTATGTACAAATGCCCCTTAGGAAATAGCAAGTAATGCGAACCATTGTGATAAGTACTCCATTCCACATCTTAGATGCAGCACAACAATGCCTTATGGGAGTGGTAGTCCACAACCCAGAGCTGAAATTAGCACATAAAATGCAATTAAGTACAGCGACACCCAGAAGAACACAACACTCAGTACATAGTGATACGATGTAAGTGTACATTTATTAACATTGTGCCACATTTGGTGATACATACATAAATGACATGCTGCACATTGTTGTTGCAGATGGCCCAGGCCCAGCAGCAGAATGTGCCGTTGTGGGGGATGCAGAAACACAGCCTCTGTCCGACTCCAACACCAGCGAGTCATTGTGTATCGCGCCAATTAGACGCAGGGCAAGGGTGTTACCTCTCCCCGATTTGAGCCTGGACTCCGATGACATGCGGGATGAAGGCCACACGCCATCCCCAGAAGCCAGTTCCACTGGAAGGCAGCAGTCCCTTCCCCAGCGTCACTCAACTCCCCGCAGGAGGCCTCACGATGCAGGCACACAGCACACAGATGTGGGCGAGGGCCCATCATTCTTCAGTGGCCTGGAAGCATCAATGCTCAAAGTGCAGCGCCTGCAAAACAAAAACGTGAGGGTAATGCACAGGCAGATGCAGGCACACAATGCCAATATGGGGGGGCTGCACAAGCAGTTGGAGTGTCTAAATACTAACATTTGCAAGCTGCATGAGGGATAGCAAACAGCTGCAGAGAACACCAGGGAACTGACCAATGCCATAAAGGACCTCTGTACTGAGATCAGGCATGAGTGAGTTAGCAACTGCAGGCATGAAAGGCGATTCATGGGAATGTTCAGTGGCTTTTGTAGATCAGTAAATCGCCTAGCTACATCTACTGCCCTGATATCACGGCGTGCTGTGGCTGCACAGGTGGAGGCAGCACATAGCAGTCGGGATGTTGCCCAGGGATTGGTCCAAATTACCAACGTTTTGGATGCTATGCTGGGAACACGCAGTGTTACACCCAGTGAACTGGGAGTTGGGGATACCTAGGAGTCATCTAGCCTCAGCAACCTTGCAGTGCCCATGATGAATCCTAGGCGTCGCAGTGCGAGGCACAGTACTGCCTCTGAGCCTGATACAAGAGGTGCCGGCGAGGCCACTGCGCACTCAAGTGGAATGCGTGGTCGTAAATAGTGACATTGATGGCCACGGGGGACTAACTTCACATGTAGAATTACAGTACACTATGATGACAATAGTGCGACACTGTAAATGGCTCATGTATGACTCATGTGTATTGCTTTGTCCTAGTGACAAGTATGTTATCTGAAGTCAAGGTAATAAAGGTGCTAACTACCAGAATGCATGTCAGTGAGGTTGTGTTGTCATAACTTACATCTAAAATGGTAAGTGTGTGATGTCAGCATGCCTTTGCCTGCCCTCTGCTGCACTGGTCCTGTCTGCTGGCTGTAGGGGTGGTATGGGATCATCATCCTCATCTGAGTCTGGCTCCGATATTTCCCCAGGTATGCCCCTAGTGGTAGCTATATTGTGCAAGATCGCACATGTGGCCACTATTCTACAGGTTGTGTCCGGGCTGTACTTTAGTGCCCCTCCACTTTTGTGGATGCACCGGAAGCGACTCTTCAGTAGGCCAAAGGTGTGCTCCACAACCTTGCGGGTTGCCCTGTGTGCTGAATTGTATCTCCGCTCTGCTGGTGTTGCAGGATTTAGGTAGGGCGTCATCATGTAGGTGCGCACTGCGTAGGCACTGTCTCCTGGAAGGAACAGAGGGTATAATCAGTATCTGAGCCATCTGACGTCAAACTGCCATTAGTGTACAGAGGGAAAATACCTAGTAGATATCCTTCACCATATTCCCCAGCAAGCAGTCTTGTGTGAATCCCGCTGTGGCGAAAGATGTATGAATCATGTGTGCTCCCTGGGTACCTAGCCACGAGATCAGTTATGATGTAGGAGGCATTGCATATCACCTGTATATTCATTGAATGTTGGTATTTACGGTTGCGGTGCACATACTCTGTGGTCGATGGTGGACAGATTGCAACATGTGTCCCATCTATGGCACCTAGGACGTGGGGGAACTGTGCTATCTACTAGAAATCTATTTTTGTCTGCTGTATTTCCTGTGGGGTGTTGGGGAATCTGATGTAGTGGTGTATCCTGCTCAGCATGGCGTTTAGAAATGCATTGAAAGATCTAGAGAGGGCACTCTGTGATACCCCTCCAGATGCTGCTATGACCCCTTGATAGTTCCCTGAGGCAAGTAGGTGCAGGGAGCATAATACCTGCACATGGGTGGGTATGCTATTAGTCCTGTGTGTTGTGCGCTGCAGTATGGGTTGTAGCTCAGCTATTAGGTCAAGTATCATGGCTGAGCTCAACCTGTACTTCTCAAAAATGTCCTCCTTAGTCTGGTCAAAAAGGGTAATGCGCACTCTGAAAATGCGCTCCTGTCTCCTCCTCCCTCTGCTCAAACCTGCCAAGATCCTCATTCTCCTTGCCATGACGTAGAGTGCAGCCATTGGGGAAAAGAGTCTGAGGCATTCTGGGCTTCTTTATATAGGTTGCACCTGGTTACCACCTGGTTTCAATCCGTGGTAATTTGCATGTGCAAACGGCCATTCTGCGAAAATTCGCAATTTGCAAATTTTTGATGCATCGAATTGCGACATGGTTTTGCGGCTCGCAATTTGCGACATGAAATACCGAATCTGTATTTGTGAGTCGCTATTCGGACTCGCAATTTGCGATATGCTAGTAGCGATTCAGTATTTCATGTCGCAAATTGCGAGACGCAAAATGCGACACGCAAAAACATGTTGCTTTGCAAAAAATCGCAAATTTTGCGATTCCTTGTTTTTGGCCTGCGAATGCATTTCATGCCTTGCAGACCACGTTTTTGCATTCGCAAACAGCCGATTTCTGCGATTCGCACCGCTTCGAGTGCAAATTCGTTTGATACATCTGGCCCTTAGTGCAGTCAAATATACACTGTTAAGGTAACACTTGGAAATGTTCTCCGAGTAATATAGTTTGTAAAGAAGGGGTAGTAAGGGAAGCATAAATAGGAAAAGAATTGCTAAATAAAGAAGATTTTTGGGTTCAACTGAAATGAAATCCTGGAGTGGTATCCCAGCATAACATGGAAAACATGGAGGTCCTTAGTCTCATGAAGTGTCCAAAAATGATTGGCTACATGATGAGTATTTTCTTTATTGATAATAGTCCAGATGTGTTACTTCTACCTCGCTTTTATCAGTCACTTTTTTTTTCTGCACATACGCACCCACACACACACATATACCCACACACAAACAATAGCATACACATGGGGCCTCATTACGAATGTGACAGTCTACGGACTATATATATTGACTGCCACATAGCAACCCTGACAGTTGGACTGCCAGCTCCACCAGGATCTTGGATCACGGCGATCTGGAGGTGGCGGAGGTCATAATCCACCTACAACCTCATTCTCCGCAAGTGGCTTCATGGCAGTAACATCACCATTAAAAGGCTGGTGGAGAACAGGTACAGGGGGCCGCAGGTGGACCCCTGCACTGCCCATGCACTTGGCATGGGTAGTGCAGGGGCCACCCTGGCCAGCATCATCACAATGTTCACTGTCTGCTTTGCAGAAAGTGAACATTGCAAAGGGGTGGTGCACCCTGCAGACGACAGCATTGCCCCAGCTCGATTACGACAAGACAATGCTGTGGCCTGTTTTCCGCAAACACCTAAGTTTCCGCCTGCCAACCTAGCAGAAAACCCTTAATAGTTCCCACGGGCAGATCCCCAAGTAGGCGGCGGAAACCCTGTCGGGAGTTTGGCGGACAGACTTTTCTGTCCGTCAAACTCATAATGAGGCCCATAGTCTTTGGAGTTATAATTAATAAATTGAAGAATACAAAAATAGAAGAATATCAAATTTATTAACACCATTACAACTCATAATGTTTTTTACATTTGTCCTAGGTGTACCTACAATATGTACATGTAACGCATTTACAGAACCCTTTAGGAGCAGCAGGAAACCAATATTTAGATGTTTTTGAGGTGTTACTTATATTTCAGGTACTACAATCTATACTGTTTTTTTTAGAAGCTTGGGTCCTAGATTTACTAAGGATTTATTCTGAAGTGGAACTGGCATAATGCACTCCGGTGCAAAGCAGCACTTGCTTTTTTACTATCCAGAGCAAAAGGTGGTTTGAGGTGGAAAAACACACAACACAGGGCAAAGCAATTGTGCAACTTTTGATCTGAGGGGCACTACTGACATCAAACAATGCAATCACCCATAGTTCTTGACATAAAGGGCCTGATTTATACTCTTTTAGTGTCGCATTTGTGCCATTTTGTGATGCAAAAGCGGCGAAAACTTTCACAATTTATTTGAATTTTGTAAGTTTGCACCACTTTTACATCAAAAAATGATACAAATGTGACACTAAAAAAGTATAAATCAGGCCCAAAGTCTTTTGTACTAAGTAATTCAAAGTGGTCTTCGTATTTAACACTAACATCTACTTGAAGCAGGTGTGAACAAGGGAAATGTGTTCATGTATTACTTGTGTGCTACATTGCAGCACATCCAATGTGTGTGGACATTCTGTGTTTATTTACACATAGGAATTTGTACTGGAAGGGCATGCCTTGCATAAAAACCCTATGCTAGACAGAGTACAAACATCTCTGCACCATGGTGTAAGGCTCTGCATCAAACCAGGCAGCCTAATTGTCATTGTTATGTTATGTATATTTGTAAAGTGTATCAGCTGCAAATGCATCCTGGTACTGAGCTGTTGTGTGTGCCTAGCCCTGTTTATGGTAGATTGGTTACTTAAAAAGTCAGGTCTTTAGATTTTTAGGAATTGAAATAGAGCAGAGAATGCTCTGATGTGAAACAGGAGGCAGTTTCCATGCTTTAGTGGTAATGCAAGAGAATACCCACACTCTGATCTGGTTCTGTATATGTGTGAGATGTGTGCCAGTAGGACTCCTGCAGTGCAGAGATGTCTGGGTGGTTGGTGGAAGGACATGCAACTGTTCAAGTAGGTGGGATCTAAGTTGTGTAGTGCCTTGAAGGCGTGTACAAGGAGTTTGAAATTAGTGTGTTTGTGTATCAGGATCCAGTGAAGCTCCCTGAGGAATGGTTTGATGTGAGTTCTGAATGGAAGGTTGAGTTATGGGTGGTTTGTATTGTTCTAGTGAGTAGCTTGGCGATCCCGGCATAAAGTGTGTTCCCGTAGCCCAACTTTCTGGTGACTACTGAATGAGTGACAGTTTTTCTAGTGTTGCTTGAGAAGCATTTGAAGATCTTCCTCTGGATCTTCAGGGTGTGGAAGCAGTATGCAGTGATTCCATCCAGGTGGACAGTCATGTGTACTCTGCTGTTGATGATTATTTCAAGGATCCTGGCATGGGTGCTGGGTTTGAGTGTAGGTCTAAATTCAGCCAGCCACCAGTTGGAGTACCAAAGTGAGGTGTTCTGCGCCAGTGCAGGAAATGACCCCAGTGGCCAATCTTTGTATACTTGATGTTGCCCTTTTTTTTTTTATACCATGCAATGCATACAATTTGGGCGCTGCACTGTGTTGCATGAAGGATTAGTAAATCTGTGTTATAGAGGACTATTGCAGTGAAAATGGAAGAACGTTCATAGGGATAGCAATTTATATATTTATGTGGAGATACCTACCCTTTCATCCAATTACAATTCATGTCTGTCCCTCCTATGTCAGTGAAGTAGCAGGCCTGAGACATTTTTACAGGGCTATTTAAGTGGGTGCTCAATGCACTACTGCAGGACAGGTAAACTCCCTCCCTCATCAACATAAATGCAATTGCAGTTGTGCAGAGACTTTTGAGTATGAATATAGGATCTGTTTGAAAATCATTCTAAAGATAAAAATTTCGAATTACCTGAAAGTTATCCTCTGGCACCAGCTCTTGGATGTGGGTCTAGCCCTTCAAAGTGACTCACTATAAAAGCCACAATTGGTCTGGACCTCTTCGCATATCTTTGAGGCTCCTGAACACAAGGCTGCAGTACCTTCTTTGATCCCGGAACAGCTTATTTCAGAGCTTCAGCATTGTTCTGCTTCTGCTTCAACGTGCTCTTAAGTGATGAGGTGCTATGATTTATCAGCTCTAGAGGCGCACTTCCGGTACCTGCTCCACATTTCTTTCTTTAGTACTAGCTGTTAGATTAAAATCCAAGTAATGTTACTCAAAGATTCCATTTGCATGCTTCATACATGTTAGAAATTGGGTCTCTAGTTGGTAGAGGTGTGAACCCTGTCTAAGTAAGGACCACAGTTCAAGTCAGGGTAAGTCAGATATACAGATTAAATTAATCTGTGCTCACCCTCGAATAGCTTGGCGCAGAGCAGACAGGCTTATTTTAAGAAGCAATGTGTAAAGTATTTGTGCAACACACAGTAGCGCACTAAAATACCACAAAAAGACCCACACTGGTCTAGAAAAATAGAGGATGTTTATCTGAGCAAGCTAAGATCAAAACAAACAAAATCCAATCAAAATATTCTGAGATGTCACTTTCATCAAGTTCATTAAAAACAGTGTTCAGTGTTTATGTTGTATGGGGATCTTGGGAGGACTAGCATGCCTCTTTTAGAACAGTTGCGGTATCACTCTCAGCTGCACTCCTCTTCGTAAGTGGCCGGCTGTTAGTGGTTTCACAGAATCCCAAATCTTGGTGGTGAGAATGCCACACCGGATGTGGGGATTGCCCGGGTTGGGATAAGAGTGTGTCTGCAGAATAACCTGTGCCTGCCCTCCCTGCAGGTATACTAGTGGCCACTGGATGGGGAATTATGCTGCTGCAAGGCTGGGTGGGGGCATGAGAAAATACATTGGTGGCCCGTAGTTATTGTATATGGTGCAACCACTGTACGGAGACAGTCAGGGCAACTGGAGGGGGCATCCACGCTGGTCAGATCTCTCTGCTGAAGCTGGTGTCGAGGAGCACTGCTCTTCTAGCCTGCAATACCAAGGAGAGACTCTTAGTCAAACTGCGAGAGGGGCTGCGAGCAGATGCCACGCTCACTTTACAGACGGATCAATCGGTCAAAAACACGCTCTGGCAACGGGGCTCTTGCCTCGTGAATTCTGCACTACTGGGGTGATAAGATCAGCGCAGGAAACAAGGTATTTGATAGTCCTGAGACCTTGTGGAGACCAGGGAGCAAGGCAGCAATCCCTTGCAGTCACTCTGGGGTTGCTTTTAATTTTTCAGTCTTCTGACAGGGCAGAGGTCAGCAGACAGCAGGGCAGCTGAGTCAAGCAGGAAAGCATTTGCTCAAAACAGTCAGGCACAGCAAGATGGCAATCCTTTAGAACCACAGCCTTTATTCCAGTGTAGCTTCTTCCAGGTGCAGTAGTGTACTAATTTGAGGGGGTCAGAGTCCCAGTACTTATACTAACAATTGCCTTTGATGTTTGGGATGACTTCAAAGGAACCTTCTAGAGTGTACTAATCCCTCTTTCCACCCACCTTTGCTCCAGGCTATCAGTAGGGGGTAATCGCACTTTGTGTGGGGACAAGCATTTCCCTCTTAAAGTGTGAGGTCCCCTCCATCCTTCTAGCTCAGAAGGACCCATCATTATGCAGATAAGTGCAGATACAGTAGAGTGTCCTGTGTTGTGGGTGTCAGGAGGGAATGCAAAAACGTAGCTGTCACATAGTCAAGACCAGATGTCTATTGGAGAGAGACTGGCAGGCACACTAAGCAGGGAAAGTAGAGAAATGCCCTCTTTCTAAAAGTGGAATTTCTAAAACAGTAACATTAAATCCAACAGTAATTTATCATTACCATTCCAATTATATGAAACATGATCTAGTCACTCCTTTCTGATCAAGAATTACATGTTAAACATATAATAAGGAATTCCCAATGCTGGCCTATAAGAGGAGCAGGCCTCACAGCACTGAAAAACTACTTTGGGAGTTTTTCATTACCAGGACATGTAAAACTTAAAAGTACATGTCCTGTCTTTTACTTACACAGCTCCCTGCCCTACTGGCTACCTAGGGCCTACCTTAGGGGTGAATGATATGTAATGAAAGGGTAGTTTAGGGCTTGACTGCCAAGTTGAGGTGGCAGAGAATCTGTGCATGCAGGCTCTGCAAGAACAGGCCTGAGACATTTTTACAGGGCTATTTAAGTGGGTGCTCAGTACTGCAGGCCCACTAGTAGCATTTAATTTACAGGCCTTGGGTGTATGGTATACCACTTAACAAGGGACGTATAAGTAATTTAAATATGCCAATTGCTGCTACACCCATGTTACCATGTTTAGGGGAAAAGCACATGTACTTTACCACTGGTTAGCAGTGGTTAAGTGCTCAGAATGTTAAGACCAACAAAAACGTATAGCGAAAAACAGGAGGTGAGAGGCAAAATGCCTGATGAAGACCACACTAAGGATGCCAGATTTAATAATGCACATTTGACATTTTCACACATGTACAACTGCATGCTTTTATCTAGAGTTACAGCACTACAACTGAGGCCTTATGTCACACATTCAACATGCATCTGGGTTTATGAATGTTGTCAGTTGTATAGTGCCATAGATCCCTGTCCATATCTGCTAAGCATCACATGACAGACATGGGTAAGACAAGTCAGTGATGGTTGCTCTGCCCTCTTTAAGGTGGCCAGGTCAGATTTTTACACTGAGGGACCTAGCATAGCCTTTGCTGGTATAAACCTGCCACTTACCCTGACTCTAACAGAGTGGGAGAACCATATGTTTTTGGGTCTCCTTCTCTACCAAACTCGAAATAAGGCCCTTACTATTTTTATTACTCTAGCATTCTCAGTTTTCATCTCAATGCATGATGTAGTGCATAAAGGCAAAGACATTCCAGAACCTTCTATAATGAGTGTTGTAAGAAATGGGGTCTTAGGTTGGCAGTCAGGTTACCCCCTGTCCAAGCAAGGACCCTCTCTCAAGTCAAGGTAAATCACACACAATCCAAATTATCCTCTGCCCACCCTCTGGTAGCTTGGCACTGAGCAGTCAGGCTTAACATAGAAGGCAATGTATGAAGAATTTGTGCAATAAACCATGCAATAACACAGTAGAACATCACAAAAATACACCACACAGTGTTTAGAAAAATATATAATATTTATCTGATAAGATGCAGGTCAAAATTATTAAGATGCAATAAGTATATGTTGAAAATATCACTGCAGAAATTATATAAAGTGCCTTTAGTCTCTTAAAAGCAACAAATGTCTCTTGCAAGCAGAAAGTACCTGGTTTGCTTTCAAATTCTCAGCAAGGAACCGCAGAGGAGGAGATGTATGGAAAACAGGGAGGTGTGCTTTGATTTCTCGGGCCGCACATGATGATGCGTTGTTTATTTTTCACGCAGGGAAGGCTTTGCGTCAATTTCCGGCACTCGGTCTTGGATCCTCTTCAGGTTACGGGGTTTTCGGATCCCCCCGGGAACGATGCATTCAATTGAAGTCACAGGGGCTGCATTAGTCTGGTGGGCGATGCGTGGAAATTTTTACCGCACGGCAGGTGCTGAGTCGATTCCTCTCATGAAGTTGGGCTGCGTCGTTCCGGGTCGGCTTTGCGTCGATCCAGTGGGTCTTGCGTTGTATTTCCAGTTGCTATGCTTGTGCTGCGTCGATCTTCTCCTTGCGAAGTCAGGCTGTGTCGTTCCTGTTCGGTGTGCACTGAATTTTTCACCGCAATGCAGGCTGTGCATCATTTTGGGCAGGCTGTGCATCTATTTTCGCTGCACAGGGAGTTCTTCTTGAAGGAATTAAGGTGGTCATTTCAACCTCGGCGGTCTTTTCACAAGAACGCTGACGGACCGCCGTGCTGAAGACCGCTAGTGCTGGCGGTTTTCCGCCCGGCGAATTATGACTTATGGCAGCCCTCTGTCCTTTTCCGGACGGAGAGCTGCCAGCAGCCATACTGGCGGTCGGCGGGGAAGTGGAGGTTGCTCCACCTCCACCACCCCGTTAACAGAACACCGCCCACCGAATCACGTTACGTGATTCGGCGTGGTGGTGTTCTGTTGACGTGGTGCTGGCGGCGGAGCAGCCCCCATGGATCCTGTCCCCTCCCGGAAGATCAACAGACCAGGTAAGTTGATCATCCGTTAGGGGAGGGGGGTGGGAGGATGTTGTGTGTTGTGTGTGTGCATGGGGGTGTGCGTGTGAGTATGTAGAGGGGGTGTGTGAGTGCGTGTATGCATGCAGGGCTGTTGTGTGATTGGAAATGTGTGCGTGTCTGTCTGTATGTTTGTCTGTATGGATGTGTGCGTGTATGTCTGAATGTGGGTGTGCGTGTATGACTATGTGTGTGGCTGTTGGCATGTTTGTTGGTGTGTGTGCGGGTATGTGTGTTGGTGGTGTCTTCGTGCGTGTCGGGTGTAAGTCTGTGAGGTGATGTTGGGGGTAGGGGTGGGGAGGGTTTTCCTGCCACCCTTGGGGGGTGGAGGGGTGTCGGGGAAGGACTCGGGTGGGGGAGACCCCTATCAGTGCCAGGGAAGGAATTCCCTGGCACTGATAGTGCTTGCCGCCATGGATTTCATGGCGGTTCCCAACCCCATGAAATCCATGGCGGTCAGCTGGGTCATGATACCGCCGGCGGTCTTGTGACGGCCACTGGGCTGGAGACCCAAGTCTCCAGCCCAGCAGTCATCTCCGCCCTAGCGGTTGGTTCAGATTTTTTTTACCGCCAGCCTGTTGGCGGTAAGACTGCCGCTTCTCCGCCAACCGCCAGGGTTGTAATGAGGGCCTAAGTCTTTTTGGTCCTGAGACTTCAGGGAACAGGGAGGCAGGCTCTATCCAAGCCCTTGGAGAGCACTTCTCAGCACAGCCAGAGAGCAGCAAGGCAGCAGGGCAACAGCAAGGCAGCAGTACTTCTCGGAAAGCAGTCAGGTGTGTCATTTGCGCAGCCAGGCAGTTCTTCTTGGCAGGTTGCAAGTTCTGGTTCAGGCTCTCTTCTCAAGGAAGTGTCTGAGTTGGTAGGGGCAGAGGCCCTGTTGAAATACCCAAATGTGCCTTTGAAGTGGGGGAGACTTCAAAGAGTGGCTTAGAAGTGCACAAGGTCCCCTTTCAGTTCAATCCTGTCTGCCAGGGTCTCAGTTGGGGGTGTGGCAGTCCTTTGTTTGAGGGCAGGCTACTGTCCTTTGACATTTTAGTGGCAGGCCCTTCACCCTCCCAGCCCAGGAAGACCCATTCTATATGCGGATGTATGCAGGTGCGGCTGAGCATCCTGTGTTTGGGGTTTGTCTGAGTGAATGCACAGGGGAGCTGTCAACTGAACCTAGCAAGACATGGATTGTAAGGCACAGGATTCAAGTGCAGAGAAATTCTCACAGTGGCATTTATAAAATTGTAATATTAAATCTAACTTCACCAGTCAGCAGGATTTTGTATTACCATTCTGGCCATACTAAATATGACCTTCCTACTCCTTTCAGATCAGAAGCTACCACTCAAACTGTGTATGAGGGTAGCCCTAATGTTAGCCTAGGCAAGGAGCAATCCTCACAGCAGTGCAAAACTAATTTATGGGTTATACACTACCATGACATGTAAACTACACAGGTACATGTCATGCCTTTTGTATACACAGCACCCTGCCCTGTGGATTACTTAGGGCCTACCTTAAGGGTGACTTATATGTACAAAAAGGGGAGTTTTCGGCTTGGCAAGTACTTTTAAATGCCAAGTCGAATTGGCAGTGAAACTGCACACACAGGCCTTGCAATGGCAGGCCTGAGACATGATTAAGGGACTACTTAAGTGGGTGGCACAAGCAGTGCTGCAGGCCCACTAGTAGCATTTAATCTACAGGCCCTGGGCACATAAAGTGCACTTTACTAGGGACTTATAAGTAAATTAAATAAGCTAATTGGGTATGATCCAATGTCATCATGTTTAAGGGAGAGAGCATATACACTGTATCACTGGTTAGCAGTGGTAAAGTGTGCAGAGTCCTAAAACCAGTAAAAACAGTGTCCAAAAAGTGGAGGGAGGCAGGCAAAAAGTTAGGGTTGACCACCCTAAGGTTGTCAGGTCTAACAAGTGAGTACTAGTATAGATAGATGTTGCTGTAAAGCTTATTGTTAATTGGTGGATGTTCCCCATAGAAAAATCAATACACTTGATTGCTTTCCACATAAGATCATATTTTTGGGTACCACCAACTTCCTTGCTAGAAACTATTCATCTCTGCCAGACAACACTTGAAGGAAGGCCTGAGCGGAATTCACGGAGTTTCACTTTGTGGAATTCTGTGGAGTTACAATAAAATTCTGAGATATTCCACTGAGTTCCGCGAGAGGGTGGAATTCAGGCACGTTCCACTGCTCGTACAGGTTTTTAGTGCGGGGAGCTTGTTCTGCACTGCAAAATCAGCACGGATGGGACCACGCGGTATGCCAGAGGGCGCTGCTTCTTTCTGCCACTCAAGTAGATTTTCTACTCAAGTGGCAATTTTCTGAACGCGAAAGGTCACAACCAGCTGTGACCACTCACATTGAGAAATCTCGCTGGTAGGTGCTATAGCACCTGAAAATCGTGCGAGGGCACACAGATTCTAGCTCACGCTCAGCAACTTAATGTTGGTGAGCCACATGTGAGGAAAAATGTCATGGTGGTTAACAGTGTTTTGCTGGAAATCTGTGCTTCAAGTGGAATGTGGAGTGGGAAAAACTCCACAAACTCTACTGGCGGAGTGGAATTTTTCACCCACCCCCTACTCCCAAACATCAAGAATTGAGATGATATAAACTGTAAAATCATCCTCCAGGAGGAAGTACACTTACAGTGATCAATTTTATCCCACTTGACAGTACAACAATTCTGTTCAGTAGTTTTGTGAGTAGCTACTGTATTTGACAATGTTTTGATCCTACTTTTGGCTTTTCAGCCTTCATATAGTATTCATTCTAGATAACTGTTCAATAATGTTGCATCATATATTTTAGTGTATTATATCATTGAGTTTGCTGAGCACCGTATTCCAAAAGGTCTGACCCTTGCTCACACCAACACAGCATGAGAAAGAGATCCTCCTTTTAATACATTGAGAAGATGATGCCTATCCCATAGTGTGGAGCCTGAAAAGTACACCAGAGACTCAACTGTACAATGGACTAAATGGCCACTTCCCAAATTTGAACAAATGGTTTTTCATAATCCTCATGTCTGAATCAGGATCCTCGCTCTATCAGACTTTGATTAATGTATTCACTATGCCTTTGAGTTTGTATATGTATTGGAAACAGTCTTGGTGTCCACCTTGGAGCCATCTGTTCAAGCTAACTGACCTTGTAAGCTCACAGAGCATTTTGGTGCAGCATAAACCTGAAAGATTCCATGTTTACAAGGTCAGATTCTGTTTCTATTTTCTCAAATCTTTTCATATCAGCCCTGACTTACCTGTGCCCTAGTTTGGGGATGAAAATAGTGGCCTGTTACCTAAGCCAATTAAGTCCCGAAATATCCTGCAGTACTTTGCCCACCCACTAAGGAGGTCTGTCTCCTAAAATTCCACTTGTAGCCCGGGAGAGCTCTCAGTCCTCTCCTTGACAATGGAGTGCATAGTCTTAAGCAGACTTACCAAATCCCCACCACTATATACGAAGAGAATAAAAAGGAAATGAGACGCACAGCCAGTCTCTCAAGACAGATCAAAAATGTAGAGGATAATAAATGGACCCACACACCAACACCCACCAAAAAAATTGTAACAGCAGTGGGTAACAAATTTAGTGTCAATTAAAAATAATTTACATTAATAAATAGAAACTGGTTGGCAATATGTACAAAATAAAGAAAAGAAGTCATAGATAGGAATCACAAACTTTAGTATTCATAAGTAATAAAATTGCTTAAAAATCTTATGAAAATACAATTTCAAAGGCAGTCTCATAATTTCTAACACTATAGATTCGAGCAAGTGTTGTCATAAATTAATAATCAATATGAACAAGTGATTTATTTGAATAATTGCTAAACAAGAATACCATGACCTCGTGAACAGTTCTGGACCCAAACTACCTGTGAGTCGTTACAACTTTTCAGGAGGTCAAGGAGAAATTGACATTAGCAAAACACAAATTCCAATAATTCTAGAGCACCAAAACGTAAGCAACATAATGAGTCCTTACTCTCAACATTTGAAAATGTACATCTCACAATAGCGACTGCAGAACATAGCGATGCAGACATAACTGTGTCATAGACTGCAAGGTTTTGGTGGTTCAGTGGACCAACATGCCAGGGAAAAGGTTGTCCTATCACGTAGCACTAAGGACCTACTAGTGAACATAAGTTGCTTTAGGGTGGAGAAAGCAAAGGGTGTGCTAAAAATGACATATGCCTCGAAGGAGCTACACACTGCTCACATCCGTACTAGGGATCAGGCCCATACTGCAGACCTAGAGCCTCAGCATTGCCTCTGTGTCAGAAATTACAAATAAACTGCGCTGGGGTTGCAGAACTACAAAAAGGAAACTTCTTCCACATTGTTCACTGTCCATTGCGTAAACAAGGAATTGGGAGTAGAACATACACCCAGGGCCTCAATACGAGTTTGGCGGACGGCAAACTCTTTGGGCCAGAAAAACACCACTCTGGTTTTCTGCCCGCTGGCCCTATGAAGAGTTTCCCGCCGGCCCAGCAGGAAACCCATCCACAACATTGACGCTGGCTCTTAATCGGCAATGTTGCGGTGCATCGGGTGCAGCAGCACCCATTGCGCTTTTCACCGCCTGCAATGCAGACGGGGAAAAACGTGACAGAGCTGCCCATGGGGGCCTCTGCACTGCCCATGCCAAGTGCATGGGCCCCCATGGTCCCCCGTCTCCGCCAGCTGTTGCATGGCGGTGGAACTGCCATGCAACAACTGCTGGAGAGGGGACTCGAAATCACAAGGGCAGCGCTGCCTGGCTGATTACGATATCCAACACCACCACACTGTCATCTGGCAGCAACATGGCGGTACCGGCGGCCGTAATATTGTGGTCGGACAGCCACATTGGCTCCCCGGGGCCTCATTACAACCCTGCGGTCATTAGAACGCCAGGGCCGTGGGTGGCGGTCGGACCACAGCCAATGTGGTGGTGAGACCACCATACTGACCGCCATATTAGGACCGTTACAAAAGAGCCATGGTCCAACCACCGGCATCACCACATCGCCACCAGCCGATTGCATGGTGATGTCGGATATCGTAACCAGCGCTGCCCTCTGGATTACTAGTCCCCTCTCTGCTGGCGGTTGCATGATGGTTCTACTTCCATGCAACAGCTGGCGGAGACGGGATGCTGGGGGCCCGATGGGGGCCCCTGCACTGCCCATGCACTTGGCATGGGCAGAGCAGGGGCCCTCATGGACAGCCGTGTCACAATGCAGGCAGTGAAAAGTGCGACAGGTGCTGCTGCACCCGACCACTGCAACATTGCTGCCTGCTCCATGACGGGAAATTTGTAATAGGGCCAGTGTGTGAAAACCGGAATGGCAGTTTTCCAGGCTCCGCCACCCACCAAACTCATAATGAGGCCCCCAGTGCTCAAAGGTGACTTTCCCTCCAATAACTCAAAAAAACATTTAAATGGCGATTATACCCAATCATATAAAATGTTCACCGAGCCTCTTTAATAATATTGGTATCCATGGGTCTTACAAGGTGTTGCCTAATTCAATCCCAGATAGACAAATGATTTAACAAGACATCTTTGGATTCTAGCACCGTAGAACATGTAACTTATTGAAAAGATATAGTAGGACTTTTTTCCAACCTTATATTCTATAATTTAGTGAAAAAAAATTCTTCCTTTGGAATTGTTGTTTTACCGATTACTGACCACAGCAAGGATATCTTGGCGCGCTGCATCACATATAAATCACTCCTGTTCCTATTATTGATTTTTAGTTTCAGGTTACCCCGAGGTTTAAGGCTTTACAAAAAAAATGAAAACTAATGAAAACTTGCACATTTTGGACAAGTGAACATTTACTATCAAGAGTTGCCCTCATGAGAGCGCTCTCTGCTGACAAATGTTCATATTTTAGAAAGTAGGTACAATTTCCTGATGGATTTCCTCTACATAGCTGCAGCAGATTGTCGAATGTGTTTTTTTTGTTTTTACCTAGGACAACCAGTATAGATTGATAGCATAAAAACGATTACCGTGTTCCACTCCTAGCAGTTAATGGGACAACAGAGAGGTTGCTAATTCTCCGTTCATCATACTGACAGTCGTACAGAGCATTTAAGCGGCATCTCCTCATAGAAAACATTTATCATTACAAAGCACCAGCCTCGAGTTTATCTGTTTGTGGTTCACAGTGCATGGGAGTTTAAAATGTTTGTTGGAATATACCTTTTGATTTCAACTGTTGCAGGAACAGGATTTAATTTAAACAGCTTTTATTGATCATAGGAGAAACCTCAGCCGCTATACTACGATGAAGGACGTCGACATACTGATTTTCTTTTTCTCACCCTAGTAAGGACTTGTACACCTGTTTTTTTTATAACCGATTTTTTTTTAGAATCAAATGACCAATCAGGCTATTGAATACAGAAAGAAAAAGAGCATACCAAACGATGGTAAACATTGACATAAAATGTGCACAGAAAATCTTTCCACTCCACCCTTCCATCTAACTGTTTGTCCCAGAATTGTCTATGTAAAGGAACTCAAGTCCATACCCCTTGTCGACTTCCCTTATCACCAAGTGAACGAATATCTACCCCAACATCAGCATGAATGGTACATACCGGTTCAAGAGTAATCCCCCTGTAGTCCACTCACCTCTGCCATATTTTGTGATGTATCTGTGGGCATCCCCTAGCCTGGTACATGGCAATCTCAACCTCATGCAGTAGTCTAATCCCTGCTTCCATATATTCTAGAGGGGTGGAGGAGAGGGTGGGTGTCCGTCTTTTCATGCCTTAGCTATATCTTTCTTTGCCAATGTTAGTCCCAGGAATAAGAGTATCCGGTTATATCTATTTCCCCCTAGGCCGTCAGTGACATGTAAAAGAATATGTCTAGTGGTATGGTCCAGAAGAGAACGTCACCGAAACATGAGGTCACTCCCGGCCAGAACAGGTCCAACACTGAACAGTTCCATATTGTGTGTAGAAATGTGCCATCCTCTGCCCGTCAGTGGAGACACAACGGAGAACCCAGCACTCCCATTTGCCGTAGGCGATATCTAGGGTAGTAAGCGATATGGAGGTATTTGAGTTGAATAAGGCAAAGACAAGCCAAAATGGCCACCTCCTTTGGCGCCCTCAGAGCCTCAGTCTAATCAATGTAATCTAACATATTGATATCCATCTTCCATGCTCTTCTAAGGGCAGAGAGCATGCGTAAGATGTGCATCATTAGTGAGCGATATATTTTAGTGATTTTGAGGGCTCCTAAATCCCCTAAAAGGAGTTTACCCTAAAGAGGGTTAAATTCTCGAAAGGTCTCAAGATGTCTTATGTAGGAGGAAATGGCACGCTAGAGCTGTAAGTAGCAACAGAATTATCTATGGTGTAAAGGTGTAAATGGTAATCAAGTAGTTCCTGAAATGATTTTACAAAGGAGCCACTCATTACATCTCCCAATGTGGATAAACATATAATATCCCAGTTCCTAAAACCTTCTAATTGGGTCACCTGTTGCAATGGCATACAACGTCATTGCAGTGTCTGTTCATTTAGGTTCTCCCACCACCCCATATGCCTTAGGGAGCTCTGCAATATATTCAGAATCACTTGTGTCACTGAGAGAAGAGATCCAATTTTCCCCTTCCCATAAAGGTAATCTAACAGGTGGATAGTGGCCAATGCCCACTTTTTGACTATATGCCGGATCCCTGTGGAGATCATACCACATTGATCATCATTATTTGTGTGGTGGAGGGTAGGCGTATTTGGGAAAACTGTGTTGATTGTAGAAGCCCCCTAACTTTTTGCCCCCATTTTTCACTCATAGTGGTGTTTTTCTGACTCTGATTGTGCACTGGACACTGCTAAGCAGTCCTAGGGCCTGTGCTCTGATTACAATGCATATGAAAATTAGACTATTTATAATTGGCTTTAGTAACATACCTATAAGTCCCTATTATATGGTAGGGTATGTAGGTTTAGGGGCCCCGGCATACGTAGTACACCCATAGGTGCACCGCTGTGGTGCCAGTGTCATTCTAAAGGCAGGCCTGCCTTGCTGGCTGATTTTAAGTTAAAGTTCACCCGAAATTTGACTTTGGAATTAAAAGTACTTTCAAGGTCCTATGCTACCTTATTTTTACATATCAGGCACCCGTAAAGCATGCCCTAAGTGTCCCCAGTGTTGGGTGCAGTGTAAATATAAGCAGGGGTTTTATAAAAGTGGTTTTATAAGCCCTTTTGAGAGACAAACAGCTAACTTTGTTTTCCCTTTTGTAGTGAATGGGCTTCATAGGCTAACATGTGGAGACTTTTTTTTCAAAATAATGCAGTCTTATTTTCCATGGGAGGGAGCTAAATATTGCATATTTAGTATCAAATTAAAAGTTATAATAAATCCAACAACTTGCCACTGTTGAATTTAATATAACTAGTACCTAGAAAGAGTTGTAGAACTCTTACTAAAAGTTACCTCTGGGCCTGAGCCAGGCTGTCTTGATGACGTGTGAAGTATCCTGGGCTGACACAAAGGAAGCAACTGGTGGGAGAAGATCTGCCTCAGCACATGGTAGAACAGAATGGGGGGAGAGCAGCCAAATTGGTCCTCAAAGGAGGGAAGGACATTTGAGCCCGCCACTGTACCTCCCCATTTCCTGCATACCCAGGCTGCCAGGTGCAACCTGATTAAACCTAAAAAGGGGTGTGTTAAGGGAAGCTTAGCCAAGCCAGTGGGTGGGCTCAGTCAGACCTAAACTCTAAGATTGAATTTTTGCCATCTTGGATTTTGGAGGAATGACTCTGCCTGGTTTCTACTGCTTCAAGAAGGGACTGTATGCTATAGGTAGGAAATAGCTGACCAGAGTTCCCTGCATCAAGCCCTGAAGAAACTGACCAGCTGATCAGAGGTTATTTTTTAATTTGAGCCAGGTGCATTTTGGGAGTTGGAGACTTAACCCTCAATGAGCACCTCAGAACTTCCAGAACCTGGGGGTGAGATGAGGACTCCTAAAGAACCTTCAAAGACCATCTGGAAGAAGACCTAGAAGTTTGGAGAAATTTTGAGCAACTTTAGAAAAAGCTCCACAAGTGGACCGACCCGACATCGGGAGTCAAGCCAGCTTATGTCAACCGCGACCCAGCCTGACTTGAAAGTTCATCCTGCAGAAAAACTCCAGAGCCCCCGATGTCAAGGATTTCACTGGGGGCTTGTGGGAAGGCAATCCGACCAGATTGGCTCGAAATTGCTTACTGTGGAGGGTCATCCGACTTTGGAGAGAATAATCTCCTAAAAGTTTTCCAAGTCCAAACGTAAAAAGTTGACAGAGGCTTTCCACACAGTGGATACGAGGAGGGCTCCAGGGAGGTCGGCTTCAATTTCGAGTTGGTCCCAGATGAAGATTTCCATCACAAAAAATCACCTTAAGTCCGAATGTAGACCACAGACTAAGCGTTGTTCATATATAGGCCGGACATTTTGAGGGAAATGTGCATAATCTGCAGATGTCACGGTCCCGAGGTCTCCAGATCTGTCAGGAAAAACAGGATGTCATCTGCATACATACTTCACTCTAAACCATGCACCTGAGCATCCATCCTGAGCCAAACAGCCAGGGGCTCAACAACCAATGCAAACAGCAGTGGAGAGAGAGGATACTCTGTTGCATCTGACGCTCCATTGGGAACGTGTCCTATATATAACTCGCTACTCATACCTTTGTAGTCAGGTTGGTGCATAGCAGTCGGACGTAGGAAAGAAAATGGGGTCACAAATGTAGTCTCTGAATTAGGGGAACAAATAGTCAAATGTCTTGTTTATATCTTATTGGAGCACCACTGCTGGCTGCGCCAAGTCACCAGCCAGGGTAGGGTCATTTGAAACACACCCAATAATATGTCTTATTGCTCAGTCTGGCATGAAGCCCTTCTGATCAGGATGAATGAAGTCTGATAGATAGGGAATCAATCTATTTACTAAAGCCTTGGTGAGAAGCTTTGCCTCCATGCTCATGAGGGAAATTGGGTGATAGGAGGAGTGTTCTTCCAGTGGGCAGTCGGGTTTGAGGAGGCCACAGTCTTTGCATGTCTCCACTCCGATGGAAGTATCGCAGCATCAATGTCAATTATTTAAAAAAAAAATCGGTTCCGCTGATCCTCTGCAGAGCCGCTAATATAGATGGACGTACGCAATGGTTTGTGGAATTGTCTAATTTAAAAAAAAAATGTTTACATATGTTACAGGCTGTCCAATGAGTATTAGCATAAGGGCGAACATATTTGAAACCTTATAAATGAGCCTGTATATGTTAATCTACAGAAATCAAATATTTTATAATTTCAGCAAATCCACGGATCAGCGGTCAAGATCCGTGGGCCCACTCAATGACAAAAAGAAAATCTCCTTTTCTGTTGGCCACACCCATTTTCTAATAAGACCATACCAAAGCAGTAAGTTTTCTGCTATCTGTTCTTGGAGAAGTATTGCTGTTGCTGAGTTCCTGACTCCTTAACAAACTAAAATGGCATAAGGAAGTGTTCCACCTCCATCTGGATTTCCATAGCTTATACCTGAGGGTGAAAAAGAGCAGCCATCAAGTAGCAGAAAGGGTAAAAAGGTTTCTGCATGTTTTTTTCAGTGCCAACTCTGCGGTAAAGAACTTTTAAGTGGTACTGTAAAAGGAAATAGCCACAGGAGCTTTTCGATGTGGAAACATATAAGGACAATCCACAAACGTTCATATGTATGAATGGTGAGTGAGAGAGACAACATCTGGTGATGGTGCAGGTCCCTCAGGCTCAGAACAAACTCGAGCTCCTGCTGAGATTACTGAACCTGTTACTTGCAGCAAATTTTAGGGTAGGGTTGCACACTCTACCAACTGTCACAAACTTGTGGCACTTAAAATTCAAAATATGTCAGATGTTTTTGATGCTATTAAGAAGCATTGTTATTAATTGTTTTCTGGTTATATTATGTTGTTGCTGTTCCAGGACATAGTTGCTCATTATGACTTGGGGGTTTGTGTCGTTATCAGCCTCCATTAGCGGGTGTTGTCGGTCGTTTCTCCAGCCATGTTGCATCGATCTTCCAATCGCGATGCAGGTGGAGCATTGATTTTAGCCGTGAAGCCAGCGGTGCATCATTTATCAGCCGCGTTACAGAAGGTGCGTAGAACATTTCAGTCTTTGTCTGCCAGCTTCACCTATCAAAGGCCTAGGAACTGGATAGGGCACCACTTGGCAGGACAGGAGTCTCAGCAGAGTGTCCAGGTGCTGGCAGGGGAAGTCTTTGATGACCCTGAGCCTTCAACAACAGGAGGCAAGCTCAGTTCAAGCCCTTGGAGATTCTTCACAAGCAGGAATGCACAACAAAGTCCAGTCTTTGTCCCCTTTCACAGGCAGAATCAGCAACTGCAGGATAGCTCCACATGCACAGTCGCAGGCAGGGGCAGCACTTCTCCTCAGCTCTTCTCCCTGGCAGAGGTTCCTCCTGATTCCAGAAGTGATCTAATTTTCAGGAGTTTTGGGTGCTCTTCTTATACCCCTTTCTGCCTTTGAAGTAGGCTTACTTCAAAGGAAAGCCTCTCTTGTTTGTGAGATCCTGCTTTGCCCAGGCCAGGCCCCAGACACACACCAGGGGGTTGGAGACTGCATTGTGTGAGAGCAGGCACAGCCCTTTCAGGTGTAAGTGATCACCCCCCGTAGCACAGATGGCTCATCAGGATGTGCAGGCTACACCTTAGCTCCCTTTGTGTCCCTGTCTAGAGAGAGGTGCAAACAGGCCAACTGTTAAACTAACCCAGACAGTGAATCCACAAACAGGGAGTTTATGCAAGAAAATGCCTACTTTCTAAAAGTGGCATTTTCAAACACACAATCTAAAAACCAACTTCACTAAAAGATGTGTTTTCAAATTGTGAGTTCAGAGACCCCAAACTCCACAAGTCTTTCTGCTCCCAAAGGGAATCTACACTTTAGTCATATTTAAAGGCAGCCCCCATGTTAACCTATGAGAGAGATAGGCCTTGCAACAGTGAAAACTGAATGTGGCATGATTTCACTGTCAGGACATGTAAAACACATATGTACATTTAACATACACTGCATCTTGCCATGGGGCTACCTAGGGTCTTTCTTAGGGGTGCCTTACATGTATAAAAAGGGAAGGGTTAGGCCTGGCAAGTGGGTACACTTGCCAAGTCGAATTGGTAGTGCATGACTGCACACACAGAGACTGCAGTGGCATGTACAAGCCATGTTTACAGGGCTACTAAAGTGGGTGGCACAACCAGTGCTGCAGGCCAACTAGTAGCATTTGATTTGCAGGCCATGAGCACCTCTAGTGCACTGCACTAGGAACGTACAAGTAAATCAAATATGCAATCATGGATAAACCAATCGAAAATACAATTTAAACAGAGAGCATATGCATTTTAGCACTGGTTAGCAGTGGTAAAGTGGCCAGAGTTCAAAAGCCAACAACAACAGGTCAGAATAAATAGGAGGAAGGAGACAAAAAGATTGGAGATGACCCAGAGAAAGAGAAAAAGTTCAAAAGGCTCCTTGCCCAATTGTCACTGGAGGGGAGTGAAAAGCCACAGACTCTGGAGTGGGTAACATGCCCACTGGTTCTGGTGGGGGCTCCTTGCCCAGCAGTCTTTGGAGGGTTGACTGTATGCCGTCACCTGGTGGAGGAGGTTCTTTGGGTTCCACTGCTGGTGGAGGGGGTTCCTTGCCTTCAGCTGGTGGAGGGGGTGTTCTTTGGGCTCCACTGCTGGTTGTGGGGGCTCCATGGGTTCCACTGCTGGTGAAGGAGGCTCCTTGCCTTCAGATGGTGGATGGGGTACTTTGGGTTCCACTGCTGGTTGTGGGGGCTCCTTGCCCTCAGCTGGTGGAGGGGGTTCTTTAGGTTCCACTGCTGGTGGTTGGGGTTCTTTGGCTTTTTTTAATGGTGGAGGGGTATTCTTGGCATTCTTTGGTGGTGGAGAGGACTCCTTGGCTTTCTTTGATGGTGGAGGGGTATACTTGGCCTTGTTTGGTGGTGGAGGGAGATCCTTGTGTTCCCTCTTGTGACGGGCCCCCTTGGCCTTTGTCATGTGACTTGTGTCCTTGCCTCCAGGTCTAGGAGATGCATCCACTGACCCAATCCTCTTTCCCTTAGGTTTTGCCACCCTAGTCTCCTCCCTTTCTGAGGCGGAGGTGGGGACCTCCTAGGAGTGGCTGCCGTCACACTCAGGGGCCCCTTTGTGCCAGCAGCAAATTTTTTGGTGGGAGCAGTGGCAGGCAGTTTGGCTGAGGTGCTGGGCTGGGTCGTTGGGATCCTGCTCTTACAGGCAGGACGGGGGGTGAAGGGGGAGGGAAGAGGTCAAGTTGGGCAAGGAAAAATGTCTTATGGATGTTGGGGAGGCATGTGGGAGGAGGGATGGGAGTGGAGGTAGAAGGAGTGGTTGTAGGAGGTGTACATCTGCTGGATGTGGATGCAGATGCATGGACAGTGTGTGAGGTGGATGGCTGTTGGGTGTCTTAGTGCAAGCGTTTGTGTCTATTAGGAGGGGAGCAGACAGGGTGGGAGAGGAAAAACAGGATGTGTGAGTGGATGTTGTGGAGGTGTCTGCAAGTGAAGTGGGTGTGCTGCATGATGTGGTGATGGTGGTGGCTGTTGATGCAGGTGTGAGTGCGGATGTGACTGTGGGGGAGGAGGAGGAGGTGGGCGAGACAGTGGTGGCCATGTATGTTGTTGAGTGTGCAACTGTCTGTTATTTGTGTGAGTGCTTGTGGCTTGAAGTTTGCTGCCTGTGTTTGTCTGTGCCACTCTTGTGTGATGTTTTGTGTGCATGCTTGTCTGTATGTGTGCATGGGATGGGTTGGGGTTGAGGAGACTGGGACTGGTAAGTGGTAGTTGGAGGGGGGATGGTTGGACCAGGGACACTGGCTGCCATCAGAGAGGAGGCCAGAGCCTGAAACGATCTCTGTAGGGCCGCCAACCCACCGTGAATGCCCTCCAGGTAGGCATTGCTGCATCTGGGATGTCAGCCCCTGGATGGCATTCACTATGGTTGACTGCCTACAGAGATGGATCTCAGGAGGTCAATAGCCTCCTCACTGAGGGTAGCAGGGCTCACTGGGGCAGGGCCTGAGGTGCCTGGGGCGAAGGAGGTGCCCACCCTCCTGGGTGAGCGTGCACAGGCAATTCAGTGGGGGCTACTGGGAGGGCGGTGCTGGTACAGGGGTGGTGGCTCTACCTATTGCTGGGGTGGTAATGCAGGTGTCTGCCACCACCAGGGACCTCCCATCGGAGGAAGAATCAGAGTCAGTGTTGTCACCTCCTGTCCCCGCCATGGTGCTCCCCTCACCATCCGTCCCACTGGCCCCCTTGGTTCGGTGGACTCTGCCTCCTGGGTCCCGTGGGCTGCAGCTCCCTCAGTCACCGGTGCCCCTGCTCCTCCGCCAGATTATGCTAATGCACAGATGGACAGGATGACAGAAGAAAATGGGGGGGAGGGAGAGAAAGGGAGCACTAGGTCAGTTACAGCACCAACACCGCAGATGGCATACACATTACCATCACACACAGGGATCAAGATTGAGCACTATGCACCGCACTGGCATTCCATTGGCTAGGTACCACAGCAAGATGAGAGCCAACCACTGCCATCTGCACTCCTCCTAGGACCTACTAAGCCCTGTGTGACATCGAATGCCACCTAGCTAGCTAACAAGATTTTGCCATTCACCCATTTACCCTGAGCTGGACCACGCAGCAATGTACGAGCTGGTATGAAGGGGCACCCACTTACTGAAATCCACCACCAGCATCCTATGCCAGGCAACAAAGTTGGGTGTTATATGCATTGTACTCACCCCCTTGTGGCTGCTGTGCTGCCCTCAAGCGTCCATTCAACTCTGGGTATGCCACCGCCAGTATTCAGGCCATCAAGGGGTCAGGTTACGATGGGCACCTCTCCCTCATTGGGAGGCCATCCCCAGCTAGGCCTCCACAGTCTTCCAGGCCCAGCATCTCAGGACCTCTCACCGTTTCCTGCAGTGGGTGGTCCACTTGCTGTAGACCCCTGGAGTACACAAGTCCTTGGCAATGGCATGTCACAATCCCTTCTTCTGATGGGCACTGACCCGCAGAGGAAACACCGACAGGAGGACACCATTAACCACACAATCCAGCCTGTCACACATATGGCCCACAAATACCATTGCCTCTCAAATGGCACACACATCACCCGGAGCCCTGCATGTACAATACCACCAGCCATATTCCACACCTAAATGACACACTGCCAGCACACACACATCTCCCTTCAACCTTGTTGCATGCATCGTCCCCATGGTATAGTCACCTGTTGGTCTGGAGGCCCATACAGCTGTCCGTACAGGGATAGGACCCCATCCACTAGGCACTCCAACTCCTCTGAAGTGAAGACAGGGGCCCTTTCCCCTGTCACACGGGCCATAGCAGTTATCGACTCAGGTCACAGCAGCACACGCAGTAGAGGTGTTGTCCTGTGGAAAGTCAGGAATCAAGTGAGGTTAAGAAAATGGTGGTCACGTCCGCGGCGGTTTACACTGCCACCGCGCAGGTGATCCTCATTGGACACTGTACTCCATAGAGCCCCATGTAAGCCAATAAGGAATGGCACAGTGGTCCAAGACCGCCTTCCGCCATGATGGCCAACACCGGCGGAGTTACATCACTTCCACCTGTCCCTACTTATAGAACAGGCTGTTGCAATTTCATGTGCAGGTCGGCATTCTTACATTGTTAACTGTGTCATTACTGTCAATTGTACACACATTGCCATTTATATAGTTCAGTAACATTCATGGTCAATGTACACTAAAGTGGAGGTTCCATTGTTCAGTTTGTCATTCCCTTCTCACTCTTGTGTCCTTTAGGTACCTACTACTATGGAGGAATAGGAGGAGGAGGCAAACATCTGTGTACAGACCCCTTGTGGACTTGGCTACACTTGAGGACAGGTACACAATACTAACCTATGGACTGGACAGGGCCACAATCACAGAGCTGTGTGCTCAGTTGGAGCCTCATCTGATATCTGATATCCGTTATCCCACTGGCATCCCCCCTTTTGTGCAGGTCTTGTCAGTGCTCCATTTCCTGGCAACTGGCTCTTTCCAAGTACAGTGGGCTTGGCTGGAGGAATGTCACAGCCAATGTTCTCAAGAGTGCTGTCAAGGGTTTTGGCTGCCCTGCTCAAACACATGTGCAGCTACATTGGTTTCCCCCAAGTGGATGATTTGGCCAATCTGAAGGCTGTTTTCTATGCAATGGGATATATTTCAAATGTAAATGGGGCCATTGATGGAACACATATAGCATTTGTCCCCGGCTCAATGAACAGGTGTTCAGGAATAGGACGAGTTTCCACTCACTCAATGTGCAGATGGTGTGCCTGGCTGACCAGTACATCTCCCACATCACTTCCAGGTATCCTGGGTTGGTGCATGATGCCTTCGTTTTGAGGAATAGCAGCATCCCACACGTGATGGCACAGCTACAGAGATACAGGGTGTGGCTAATAGGTGAGCCTGAGTCCCCACCCAATGCATGTCAGTGTATGGCTTTAGGAGTCATCCCCCATCCCATTGTGCAAATCAAATGTTTGTCCCTCACTTCTTGCAGATCACTCTGGCTACCCAAACCTGTCATGGCTCTTGACCCCTGTAAGGAATGCCAGGACACTGGCTGAGAATGGGTATAATGATGCTCGTGGGTGAACTAGGAGAATAAAAGAGAGGACCTTTGGCCTCCTGAAGGCCAGATTCAGATGCCTCCATCTGACAGGTGGATCCCTCTGCTACTCCCCTGAGAGGTCTGCCAGATAGTTGTTGTATGCTGCATGATGCACAACCTGGCCATCAGACGACATGTGCCCTATCTGCAGGAGGAGGAGGATGGAAATGCTCCTGTGGCAGCAGTGGACCCTGAGGACAGTGAGGATGAGGTGGCAGAGGATAAGGATGTGGGCAACAGGACATAAGTCATACGGCAGTACTTCCAGTGACACACAGGTAAGACAGTGGAACTGACCATTTCTCTGATTATTTATCTTCACCATGTGGCTGTGGCATGATGGCAGTCACTTCCTTAGCATCCCAACTGACTGTCACCTATGCCTTTCCATTTTGCAGATGTTGGTGTTGTTACAACTGTGTACTGAAGTGATGACTACAAAGAGCTACAGGCCATTTCTTGTATGGAATCACAAAGTTCTGAACTATTGCACAAGATAAAACTGTTAAATTATTGACCATTTTTGTCACATAGAGCACTATCACTCAAGTTGTGTTTAAGGGTGTTTATTGAAGTGAAAAATATAGGAGGAATGGTGCAATGGAATGGGGTGATGGTACAGGAAAGTCCAGGGTATTGGTCCAGTCTGTGTGCAGCACAGGTGTAGTGTCCAAGGGGCCATAGGAAGGGGAGCAATGGTAGTTCAAAGTGGACAAGGTGACAGAGTGGAACACAAGGGGGACATTCAGGAGGGCATTTCCTGGTGGTGGCCTTGGTCTTGGCAAGTGCCTCTGGAGGTGGTCTTGGTCGCAGGGAATGTTTGCGAGGTAGTTCACCTTCTGCAGGGGGAGGGGTGCTGTTGGCCAGTGGGTCCTGTGGCAGGGCCACCTGTCCACTAGCTGCAGTAGATGTGGAGGGCTGTTCAGTTGAATGGCTAGTGGAAAGGGCCTGCTGGTGTGCTGTGTAGTGCTTCATGATGTTAGCCACATCACCCAGCATGTCTGCTATGGAGACCGTGGTGGTGTTGAGGGCCTACAATTCTTTCCTGGTCTCCGGGTGGTTTTCCTCCTGCAGCTGCTGGTTCTCCTGCATGGTGTTTAACATCTGACCCACCTTGTCTTGGGACTGTTGGTAAGCCCCCAGAACATTACTGAGTGTCTCTTGGACAGTCAGTTCCCTGGGCCTGTCCTCACCCGGTGCACAGCTGTCCTCTGAGTGTCCCTGTCCCCTTGTACCTGTGTCCCCTAAACGGTGTGCCCATTGCCACTGACCCCAGGACCTTGATTGTTTTGGCTGTGAGGTGTGGACTGGGGTCCCCGTACAGGTGGGCACACTGCTGATTGACGTCTCCTGGGGACACAGGTGTGGGGAGATTGGGTGGATGCTGTGGTGTTCAATACTGATGGGGGAGGCTCCAGTGGTCCCTGTTGGGCCAGGGAGTTCATCCAGATCCAGAAGTCCAGAGTTACTGTTATCACTGGGGGCATCTTCTGGCAGGGGACTGGGTAGCCGTGGCACCTCCTGGGATTGGCTGGGACACCTGTGGGGATGTAAGTGGTGTATTATGCTACATGTCTGTGACATATTCCACATCCCTAGCTTCCCCTATATCGTTGCTGTTGCCCTGCAATCTTTGTTTGTGTATGGGGATGTATTGTGGTATTGTTAGTTCTTCATGCTGTGCATGCATTGGTGGTGGGTGTACATGCAGGATTGGGAGGAATGTTCATGCAGTGGGTATGGCATTCAGGGCTTGTCATTCAGGTTAGTATATTGTGGTGGTGCACTGTGGGGGAGAATTGAGTGGAGTGATGGGTGTCAGTGTGAGGGGTAGTGGTGGCATGCAGGTATGTGGGGGGATAGGTAGTAAATATTGACTCACCAATGTCCAGTCCTCTGGCAGCTCCAGTGAGTCCCTCAGGGTGCAGTATTGCCACAACTTGCTCCTCCCATGCTGTCAACTGTGGGGGAGGAAGTGGGGGTCCACCGCCAGTCCTATGGATGGCACAATGGTGCCTTGCTTCCCTGGAACACACCTTCCCCCGTAGGTAGTTCCACCTCTTTCTGATGTCGTCCCTTGTTCTTGGATGCTGCCCCACAACGTTCACCTGGTTCATGATTCTCTGCCATAGCTCCATCTTCCTTGCAATGGAGAGTTGCTGGATCTGTGCTCCAAACAGCTGTGACTCTACCCTGACTATTTCCTCCACCATAACCTGCAGCTACTCATCAGTGAAATGGGGATGCCTTTGTGGGGACACGGGTGTTGTGTGGTGTGTCTTGTGCAGTGGGTGTTGACTAATGTGGTAGGGTGCATGACGGATGAATGGGTGTTTGTGGTGTGTGTGTAGTTGTGTATGAGATTTGCGTGGCTATCTGTTGGCTATTTTTCGTGTTCGTGAAGTGTTGTGGGTAATGTGACTGTGAGTTTTATAGTGCTGTGGGCGGGTGTGTGTGGTGTGTGTATCAGTGTCAGGTGTGTGATTTCAGTTTCGGCCAATGTTGTGTTGTTTTTTCATTTGGGTGGCCATTCTGACCGCGCCGGTGTGCACCGCCAATGGTTTAGCACCGTTGAATGTCTGCTATGGTGATTTGTGGGTCATAATGTGGAGGGTTTTATTTTGTTGGCATGACGGTATAGGTGTTCGTACTGACAGTTTAACACTTACCTTTGGGCTGGCAGAAATGTGTTTGTGGCAGTATTCTTTTGGTTTAGTGTGTGTGTTTCATAATATGGTGAACGAATGTTCGCCTCCGCGACGGTATGTTGACAGACGTCACAGTGACGGTAAGCAGGATTTACCGCCAATGTCATAATGAGGGCCATTGGTTTTTCTTGAGTAATACAAGGTTCTTGCATCCGTTTTTTAGTGTGCATATTTTGCATTTTTTTTAGTTTTACATTAAAAAATAACAAAAACAATAAAAAAAAAAAATGTTTTACAAAATAAAAACATTTTTTTTGTTAGAACTACCATGTAATCAATGAGTTTTGGATGGTCTATGAATGGAGAAAAATGCACGTAGTTGCGTACAAGACTGTGATACGAGGCTCAATTAATCATTGGAAGAAAAAGAAAACATAAATAGAAGGAAAAGTTTTATAATATAAATGTGTTCAATAAAGTTTCTCAATCTGCAGGTGAGAAAGGTGTTATTAGTAATCAAGCACAACAAATATATATTATTGTAAAGAAATTATAAATATAATTTAAGAAATTAATTGTCCCTGTCTCGCTGTTCCCAACTTCCATGCTTTTACACTATGAATGAAATGTTGTATAGAGATTATTCACTGACCAGTGGAGGAAAGAACAATCTCCAAGACTGTGGAAGAAATCCCATAAATGCACAGTATGTTCTTTTAAATCAATATTACTATGCATCACACTAACTACAAATACTGAACTGAATTACCTATACATATTTAGTTAAGTAATAGATACACGCCTAAGGTAAGTATTTTTTAATGAAGAGAATTATAATACAATTAATATTTATGAAAAATTGCAGTATATGAAAAGCCTTTTAAAGACATCACCCTTGTTAGGCTACACGATGTTGTAGAATGTAGTAACCCATTAACAAGGAGTAGAGTATATCAGTGTTCTAATTGTAATTCTTTTTATAATGTTACAGCTGATTTTGAAATATCTGTTTGATTGTAACACTCTTCTTATGATTTTCTGCCCATTCATTTGAACTTTTTAAAAACAAGTTCACTACACAAAAATATGTTTAACTCTAATATGTTTAGTTTTATTAATTTCTCTATAAAATAGTTGTTTGTTGTCATTTTTAATTGGTGATCTCTGTTTCCAATTTAGCGGTATCTTTGTTGTTTTGTTCTGGAGTAAGTGCATATCAGTATTCAGAATCCTTTATGTAGACATCAACCTTATTAGGCCATATGATGGCTTAACTCAGAGGTCTTCAAACTGGGGGGCGGGCCCCCCTAGGGGTGGCTCAAGTGATCCCAGGGGGGGCACAAGACTCTGGCCAAAAGAAGCATTAACAAGATAACAGGCCTTTGTTTTAAGCAAAAGCATGTTATTGCATTTTTTAAAAGATAGCAGTACTTAACTGCAATGTTTAAATAGATCTACACACATTTAAACATTGCTATCTTTATAAAATAATTGTGAAAAATTCTGAAGGGGGCCCCAATGATTTTTATTTTCCAACTGGGGGGGGCGCGGCATTATAAAGTTTGGAGACCACTGGTTAACTTATTGTATTAAAAGTCCCTGAAGTGTATAATTCCATTTTTTCAGTAGCAATTCTCCTTAGAATTTTGATTCAAGAAAGGTTAGATAGGAATTTGGTAGTTTATAAGGTAATCTCTGATTGAATGTAAGAATGCTGTTGTCGTCTATCCACTTGTTTTTTTAAGTAGGTGGTGTAGTGTCCAGATGTAATACATAGTCCTTCATGAAAAATGATGGCTATACTATATGTTTTACTAGAACTAGAGACGTGTCCAGCTTTAAAAACTGTAATGTGTGTTTCTAATTTTGTTCCATCTGCTGTGCATCGCTGTAACACTAGGATTTTATGTTTCACAGTTCTTCTTATAGTCAAAGTTGGTAGAAATTCTGAGTGCCATTTTGTGCATGCATTATTCTCTGATGCATCTTTAAACAATTTGTCAAAACTGACATTCTGGTAGAGTTAAATAGATAAATCTTTCTGAATCAATATTTGTTTTGATGAAAAATAACAATTTTCATCGTAATGCTCCCATGAGTAACTCAGACCAAACAGGTCATCAATAGGTACCATCTCTTCTTCTAATATACCAAGTATGACCATCAAAAGTTCCTGTCCATCTTCTTGAGGGTATTGAGTGAAGTGTACAGATCCAGTGCACAGATCTGAAAGTTATCTAATATAGGATGCAGAATATGCTTTTGTTTTATCGCTACACAAGCATTCTAACAAAATAGAGAGTGCAGAGCACAATATTTTATCTTTTTTCTGTTCAATTGCATTAACTAGATAAGTTAAAGAGAATAGAGGACTGAGAACTACATTGGCATAGCAATTGACTCCAGAGTGGTTTGACAACTGTTAACCAACTATTTCATTGGCACTTTTATTTTTTTTCTCCAAATCTTCTTCCTTGTCTTTCTTAAACTTTTTCTCAGGAATATCACTGTTGTTATTTGAAACCTTTCATTTTGCAAAGATTCTAGGCTTTTCGTCGACTGGATACTGTCCCAAATGAGGGGCATACAGGCTTTTGAAATGATTGTACTTTTTCACACAACTTGAATCAGCATTTACTTTGCTGTCATTAAATTTGACAAACTGAACAAAGTTATAACCCATGACAATGCTATATATGACATACTATCCTTGAAAACTGTACTACCAATGTTAATGAATGCTGCAGCTACACTTATGCCTTGAGATTTATGGATTGTTACAGCATATGCTAGAGACACTAGCAATTGTTTCCTTCAAACATACAAGTCTTTTATAAGCAAAACGCAGACACAGCAGATCTAGCTATCTGTTTTACACCTTCTACTTGACCAAACTTAACTGCTAGGTATTGAACTTCATTCCTGTTCAGAAAGAAAATGAAATCAATTTTTTTCACCCATGGAACAATTAATTAATCCTTCCTCAACATTTAAATTACCCCGCATAATTACTCTACAGTTTTTACAAATACGTAAACTCTTTTCTAATCTTGCAGTTTTGGAAACAGACTTTTCCAATGAATTCAATTTTGATTGTAGTTTTTCAATTAAGAGTATTGTTGCTTCTTGGTGCTCCATTTTATCAACTGCTGTTAAATTCTATATTTCTTCTTTCATCTTGTTGTAGTAATTTTTCATTAAAAGAGGTACATTCCTGAGGAGTAGGAGTTAGAGACACAATTGATTTTTGTTGTTGAATGAAGTTATACATTAGCTGTGCTGCAGAAATTTTCAAAAGAAATATGTTCTTTATAAGTCAACTTTGCAAGTAACGTTTGCCGTCTTTTGAGAGGATTCCTACTCTAAAATCCTTCAGAGCATTTGGATATTCCATATCAGATGCTTGCCACATGTTTCTAAATGTTCTTTGTATTGGAAATGCAACCAAATGTTTACATTTCCAATACTTCCTAAAGCATTTTTGAGTTTCTTCATGTAGAAGTGTCTTAAACACAGTCTGTCCTTTCACAGGGTTAAGTTGTAATAAATGACCACAAAAAATTACATGCTTTCCTCCAAAAAGTATATCGTACTCTGTCTTCCGCATCTGATGCATTCTCAAATGGACAAAGGCGTGCATTAAGTTTGAGACCATGCTCACTTCATTGATTATTAAAAGTTTCAATTTTTTCAAAGCTCTAAAAGCTTTGTGGCAAGCTTCACCAGATAATGTTTGGTACTCCAGTTTATTATTGAGTTCAACAGTTAGCATAAGTAGTCAATGCAAGGTAATGCCTTTAATGTTGTGTACAGCTAATCCAGTAGGTGCTGTTACTACACATGACAAAAAGGAGTCTGTAGTCCTCAATAGTTAGGTGGTGAGAACTGGGATTAAAAAACGTTTCCAAGTGCAAGCTTGACCACTGGCACATAACAAAATTGGCTTAAATGTTGAACATTTACAATGATTCTTTTTGTGGACCAATACATGCTCTATATTTTCTCACTTCCATATATATTTCTTTCTGGTCATCATTCAGTTGTCCAAATAAGTGTTCTAAGTCAACATTTTCTTTTCTTGATTATTGCATTGCAGTTTCCACCTCATTCACGGCTATTGCAGCTTCCTTTTCAATTACTGGCTGCCCAAATGTATCTTGACTGAAAGGTGTGGAGCTTTGGCTGCTTTGTGAACTATCCTTCAATAACACAGTAGAAATTGTTTCATCTTGTTCAGTTTCACCTTTTAACATTTTTAGGTAGTTGGGAAAGATTGAACACTCAATGCTGTCTTTTACAGGATTAAAAGCGTCTTCATCACGGACATACTGTCCATGTAACTCTGTGTCAGAACGCCAACGCTTGAAAAATTGGAGAAATGCTAAGTAGAACAACTCTCTTCTCTCAGTAGTTTGACAGCTAAGTTTTTTCTGGTTTATTAAATTAGCTTTCGTGTGTCGAACCAAACAACTGTCACATTGAGCTACAGCATATTTCCCCTCATTTGTGTTTTTCATCACATTGTTTTTCTACCTATAGTGTAGGAAAATTGTAAAGGCAAATGTTTTCAAGGTGTGGACTTCTTCTTGGATAGTAAATATCCAACATATTTGTTTTTACAATGTCTGTACTCTCTCGGATCAAACTCTGCTAGGTAGTGAATTTCCAGGAAAGACTTCAAGACTCTGTTTCATTTATAGGCAAGGCCTTGACTGACCCAAACAATTATCCTAGACTTTGAGTACAAGCTTGCAGAACTCAACCTGTCACAGCATTAATAGGAAGCTATCTCCCCCATGCGAAAGAATTTTCAAGCTGAAGCTATACAGTTTCTTCATTAGAGATATCTTCTCCTACATTTCCTTCATCTCTGTTTTCTCTGATTTTGAAATGTACAAACAACAAACTGTGGCCCTCATTACAACCCTGGCGGTAAATCCCGCTTTCCGCAGTGCTGAAGACCGCCAACATACTGTTGCGGCGGCGGAATTCCACTACAGGTATTATGACCCACATGTCGGAATCCGCCACAATACAGACACCCACACAAGTCCGCCACACAAAAGGTCAGTGATAAACTGGCGATACCAAAACCTACACCGTCACGCCAACAAGAATAGTCCCACACTATCACAACCCACGAATCAACGCAGCGGTCTTACAATCGCGGTAATCCATTGGCGGTACACACCGCCACACTCAAAATACACACACACTTACAAAACATAACCACATTGGACAATTCAAAATACACACACCTGACACACATACACACACCTCACCCACAACACTATAAAACACACACCCACATTACCCACAACCTCTTACAATGAACAATTTTTGAAGAAGCCCAGAGAGAGAGATTAGCAAACACAACACCAGCATCCACAGGCACACAACACCATCACTCATACAACATCCACGCACCTCAAACAACACACACCAACACATCCCCCAACACATCACAACAGACAGCACCTCACACATCACACACACCACATCATGGCACCTCAAAGACACCCCAGGTTTTCAGAGGAGGAGCTCAGGGTCATGGTGGAGGAAATCATCCGGGTAGAGCCACAGCTTTTCGGATCACAGGTGCAGCACACCTCCATTGCTAGGAAGATGGAGCTATGGCGGGGAATCGTCGACAGGGTCAACGCAGTGGGACAGCATCCAAGAACACGGGATGACATCAGGAAGAGGTTGAACGACGTACGGGGGAAGGTGCGTTCCGTGGTATCCAGACACCAGATTGCTGTACAGAGGACTGGCGGTGGACCCCCACCTCCTCCCCTACAACTAACAACATGAGAGGAGCAAGTCATGGCAATACTGCATCCTGAGGGCCTCGCAGGAGTAGAAGGAGGACTGGACTGTGGTAAGTCATATCTTTACTATTATATACCCCAAACCATCTGCATGCCATCACATACCCCCATCCTTACCCTCACTCCCATCACTCCATCACTTACATATGTCCCACTATCACAACCCACACATCCCAATACCAAGGCCATGCATGCAACACCTATGCATGGACCACCATCACCAAAGCATGTTCAGTACAGATACCCACACAGACCCCAAACCAACTATCAGAAAAGGGCAAAAACAATTTTGCAAGCACAGGAGTAGAGGGTACCTCACCCAATGTACAAGATGGCACACACAGATACTAAAACTATGCATTTATACCCCAACAGGACCTATACCCAACATCACCGGACAGGAGGTACCAGGCATATTCATTCCCCCCACAGAAGAGGCCCACAGTGATGACAGCAGCTCTGCACGCCTGGATCAAGATGACCAGCCCGGCCCATCAGGGACCTCTGGACAGTCGGTTCCCCTGCCATTGTCACAAGCCACCACAGAACCTTCCTCTTCAGGAAACACCACCACAGCACCCACCCAGCAGGCCAAACCCTATGTCCCCAGGACACGTCAATCAGCAGTGTGTCCTCCACTACAGGGAACCCAGGCAAACCCACCAACCCAAGAAAATCAGGGACCTGGGGGTCAGTGGCAGTGGGTACACGGTTCAAGGGACAGAGGCACAGAATAACAGGGAAGCTGGGAGGACTGCTTTGCGACAGGGGTAGGACAGGCCCAGGGAACCGACATGCCACGGGGCACTCTCCAACATCATGGGAGCATACCACCATTCCCAGGAGACCATGGGCACGATACTGGCCAAGTTTCAGGAGACTCAGCGGCTGCAGGAGGAACAATACCTTGGGATCAGGGAGGACTTGAAGTCCATCAACAACACCCTGGCCACCATTGCAGGGGTTCTGGCATACCTTGCCAACACCATGAGGGACATAGTGGCACACAAACAGGCCCCTGACACTAGCCTGGACGATGAACAGCCCTCCAGCTCCGCCGGCGCTAGTGGACAGGAGGTACTGCCACAGGACCAACAGGCCACCAGCACCCCACCCCCTGCAGAAGAAGAACCACCCCACAAACAGTCCCTGAGATCCAGGAACAAGACAGAGAACATTGCCAAGACCCCCACCAGGAAATAAGACCCTCCTGAATGTCACCCTTCTGTCCCACTTTGTCACCCTGTCCACCTTAAACTGCCATTGCTCCCCTTCCTATGCCCCATTGGACAATGCACATGTGAGACCAAGAGACTGGACTCTGCCATGGACATTCCTCCACCATCATCCCAGCCCATTGCACACCCCCCTCCACTTATTAGCACATAAATAAACACCCTTGAATCACAAAACAATCTGGAGTCAGTCTGTGCTTTCACAAATGTGTAATTGCAACATCTCTGAAATATAGCAATGTCAATGTACTTGTTCACATACCAATTTTAAACAGTTGTAGGCCAGCAGTAAACATAGCAGAGGGCACAAAGTGGGACCCAGATCTGTGAAATGGAAAGCCAAAGTGACAAGTCAGGGTCCATAAACAGAGGTAAAAAGGCAGATTTAAGCTAGGTCGTACAATAGTATGAGATATGGGAAGCAGTTCCATCCTCTTACCTGTGTCTCACTGGAAGTATTGCATGATGATGTTGTCTTGGTTGTCTACATCTTCTTCTTCTGCCTCCTTTTATTCACTGTCCACAGGCTCCACAGCTGCCACAAGATCAGCATCAGGCCCATCCTCATGGAGAAAAGGCAGCTGGTGTTGCAAAGCCAGGTTGTGCAACATACAGCAGAACACGATGATCTGGCACACCTTCTTCGGTGAGTAGTATAGGGATCCACCTGTCAGATGGAGGCACCGGAATCTGGCCTTCAGGAGGCCGAAGGTGCGCTCTATTATCCTCCTAGTTTGCCCATGTGCCTCATTGTAGCATTCCTCTGCCCTTGTCCTGGGATTCCTCACCGGGGTCAGTAGCCATGACAGGTTGGGGTAACCAGAGTCACCTGCAAATATCGAGGGACAACTGTTAGACATCCTCCAAACATTAGGGAATCTCCCATACCCAGACAGCAAATGAAACTGTGTGGGGACTTTAGGCTCACCTATTAGCCACACATGGTTCCTCTGAAGTTGCCCCATCACATAAGGGATGCTGCTATTCTTCAAAATGTAAGCGTCATGCACTGAGCCAGGATACTTGGCATTCACATGGGAGATGTACTGGTCTGCCAAACACATAGAATGGTAGCTTTTGCGGTTTCTGTACAACTATTCATTCCTGCTGGGGGATAAATGCCACATGTGTCCCATCAATGACACCAATTATGTTGGGGATATGTCCCAGGGCATAAAAGTCACCTTTCACTGTGGGCAGATCCTCCACCTGAGAGAAAACCATGTAGCTGAGCATGGCAGAAAACACTCTGGACAACATGTTAGAGAACATTGGCTGTGACATCCCTGATGCCATGGCTACTGTTGTTTGAAAAGACCCACTGGCCAGGAAATGGAGTACTGACAGGACCTGCACTAGAGGGGGTATTCCTGTGGGATGGCGGATAGGTGACATCAGGTCTGGCTCCAACTGGGCACACAGTTCCTGGATTGTTGCACGATCAAGTCTGTAAGTGATAATTATGTGTCTTTCTTCCATTGTTGACAGGTCCACCAGGGTTCTGTACACCAGAGGATGCTGTCATCTCATCACCTGCCCCAGCAGACGTGCCCTATGGAGGAGAAGGGTGAGCAGAGGGTCATACACCACATAGGTTTCACAAGTCTGTTTAGCACAAAGGTAAAATTTTCTCTATGTGCCTTTGTCTGTCCGTATTCCTGGCCTAAGTAGGTGTGACGTAGTTCGTTGGCCTGCCATGTGGCCCCCTGAAATGGCAGCTGCCTGACCTGTAAGGTGGGACGAGGGGAAATGAGGTAACTGCGCTGGCGTTGTACACCGTCGCGGAGGCGGTCGAAGACCGCGGCGCTATTCAGCATTGGTAATCATTGGTCCCTATGGGTTCCAGGAGCCAATGACGATGTACGCCGGTGGTGAAGGCTATCTGTTCACTCACTTGATACCTGACATTCAACAGGAGAGGACCTGCACTGCAAGTGCTGCTGTGACCTGTGTCTGGAAGCGACAGTGGCATTAGTGTCCAGGGAAAGGGCCCCTTTCTTCACTTCGGAGGAGTTGGACAGACTAGTGGATGGGGTCCTCCCCCAGTACACGCAACTGTACAGTCCTCCAGACAAACAGGTGAGTAAACTGTGTGCATGGTGGATGGCACATGATTGTATGGAGTGTCATGGATGGAAGCAACAGGGTTGGGTGACAGGCCAGCATGTGAGGATGGTGCGTGTATGTATTTCTGGGTCAGGGTTTGGAGGTTTGTGGCCAATGTGTGAGAAGAAATGTACGGGGAAGTAACATCCATTTTTACTTCACTGTTCCTCTAGGTCAGCGCCCACCAGAAGAAGGGTATTTTGCGTGTCATCGCCAAGGAAGTGCGGACCCTGGGGGACTACCATAGATGGAGCACCCACTGCCTGAAAAGATGGGAGGACCTGCACCGCTGGAGCAAGAAGATGGTGGAGGCCCAGCTGGCGATGGCCTCCCAATGAGGAAGGGGTGCCCATTGCACCATGACCCCCCTGATGTACCAGATCCTGGCGGTGGCATATCCAGAGTTGGATGGGCGCTTGAGGGCATCACAGTAGCCGCAAGAGGGTGAGTACACTCTCATTCAGCTGACTCTGCACGCTTGACAAGGTGTCCGGGTGGGGGAGGTGGGCTGTGGGTCCCACTAGGCCAGGGCAGATGTGCAAAGGTAGATCCATTGATTTTCAGCCTCATTCCCAGTCCAACCCCAAAGGTGGTATTTGCTCTCTACACCTAGTCAGGCTCCTATGTCTTCCAGCTGTGCATAAAATGGTTCTCAACAGACTCCCCTATGGGCATGTGCTTTTCCCCTGCCCTGTCAGTGCATGGCTTAGTGCATAGGGCTGCTCACTGTGTGTTGTGTCCGCCAACGGTAGTGGTGTTGCAGGCATTGACCATGTGTCTCCTCTGTCTTTCCCCCCTTTTTGTTTTGTCACCCTATCCCTGTGTGCATTAGCATCATCTGGTGGAGGAGCAGTGGCACCAGAGCAGGAGGGAGCTGCATCCCACATGGCCCTGAAGGGTTAAGTAACGGAGTCCGAAAGCACCAGTGGGATGGAGGGCGAGGGGAGCTCCACGACAGGGACAGGAGCAGACACCAGCGACTCCTCCTCTGATGGGAGCTCCC
The DNA here is from genome assembly GCF_031143425.1 of Pleurodeles waltl. Lineage (NCBI taxonomy): Eukaryota > Metazoa > Chordata > Amphibia > Caudata > Salamandridae > Pleurodeles > Pleurodeles waltl. Next base: position 773,984,774 of record NC_090445.1, on the reverse strand, counting down.
TTGCGGTGGTGGGCACATCAACAGGTACAGCCGCCACCGCCCCTACCAGCACCGCCCTCCCAGCAGCCCCTTATCGAGTTTCCTGTGCCCGCTCACTCAGGAGGGTGGGCATCTCCTTCACCCCAGGCACCTCAGCCCCTGCCCCAGTCAGCCCTGCTGCCCTCAGTGAGGAGGCAATTGACCTCCTGAGATCCCTCACTGTTGGGCAATTAACCATTTTGAATGCCATCCAGGGTGTAGAGAGGCATTTGCAACAAACAAATGCATACCTGGAGGGCATTCATTCTGGCGTGGCGGCCCAACAGAGAGCATTTCAGGCTCTGGCCTCAGCACTGATGGCAGCCATTGTCCCTGTGTCCAGCCTACACCCTCCAACTTCCTCTACCCAGACCCAATCCTCTGTACCTCAGCCTATCCCAAGCACACCATCAGACCAGCATGCACACTCATCAACACACAAGAGTGGACATGGCAAACATAAGGACCACACATCCCAAGGGCACTCAAACAAGCACCATCCCCATGCAGACACATCAACATCAACTGTCTCCACTGTGTCCCCCTCCTCCAAGTCCTCCTCCTCCCTCCCTGTCTCGCCTCCACTCATACCTGCATGCACTACATCTTCATCCACTATCTCCATCACCAGCACGCCCAGCACCACACACCACTCATGTGCAATCACCACCCCCACTACCATTCACACATCCCCTGTGTCCTCTCCCAGTGTGTCTGTGATCCCTCCTCCCAAACTACAGAAACGCAGGCACACACCCACCCAACAGCCAACTACCTCACAACAGCCTCCGGCCCATGCACCTTCACCCAAATTCAGCAGACATACACCTCCTACAACCACTACCTCTGGGAAACATCCTTTATTCCGACGTCATTTTAACGAAGTCGTGGTTAACGAAAGCGCAACAACGCTTTTTTTAACTACGACTCCGTTATTTTGTGCCTTAACTACGTATGTTCTGAACTACGAACAGGCGTGGTTAAGGTACAAAGAAGGGAGTTGGCGAAGGAGGAGGACGCCGGTGACAAGGGGTCGACTAAGGTAAGTGGGGGGTTTTAGGTTTTGAGGTGGGGTTGGGGGGGTGGGGCATTTTTGGTTTTGGGCAGGGGGTGGGGCGTCAGGGGGTTTTAGGTTTTGGGGTGGGCTTGGGGGGGTGGGGCATTTTTGGTTTTGGGGAGGGGTGGGGGGTCAGGGGGTTTTAGGTTTTGGGGCGGGGTTGGGGGGGTGGGGCGTTTTTGGTTTTGGGGAGGGGGGTCAGGGGGTTTTAGATTTTGGGGTGGGGTTGGGGGGGTGGGGTGTTTTTGGTTTTGGGGAGGGGGTGGGGTGAGGGATGTAGGGTCAATGGTGCATATTAGTAATGCTTTTATCAGGAATGCCTTTACAATGAAAATCGTTGTTAAGGCATTCGTGGTAAAATCATTAGTAGTAGCAACGAGGTCGGTGTTCCGACCTCGTTCTTAAGGCACTAGTTGTTTAGGAAATCGGTGTTCCGTCGTACAACCACTACCTCTTCCTCCACTCCCAAAGCTCCTCCATCTTCCCGTCCCAGTGTGTCTAAGAAACTCTTCCTCACAAACTTTGACCTATTCCCTACTCCTCCCCCCCATCCTTCCCCTAGGGAGAGGCTGTCCAGGTCCCAGCCCAGCACCTCAGCCACCAAATCATCCAGCACAGTGGTCTCAACAAGTCCAGTCACATCGCGGGTGGCATCCATCAGGGCTGCCAGTGTGCCACCTAGCGAGGCCAAGGAGCAGGTCATTCCGCCACCTGCCAAGGTGAAGAAGGTGCCCACATGCAGGAGGGAGAAGCCACACCTATCAGCAAGCAGGGGCTCCTCCAAGCCAAAAGGGAACAGTGGCAAGGCATCAGCAGCGACATCAAAGGTGGGGAAGGGACAGAAGCCGAAGAGCAGGTCAGGACAGGGCACCGAGGCTCTGGCTGAGGGACCAGAGTCACTCCTTTTGTCAACCAGAACATCAACCTGTACGGTGGTGGACACCGCCACCTGCACGTCTGCTGCCTCGGCAACAGTCCCCAGCATCATCCCCAGTGGGCAGCCGTCTGAGGCTGCAGGAGACGTCCTGCTGTGTCCCTCCACAGGTGCAGACACATGCACCACTGCCAGCACCTCCGCCACAGACACCGCCGCAACCACCGCCACCAGCCCTGTGACATGCTCAGACAGTGCCACCACAGCTGACATGGAAATCATCCCCAGTGGCCAGCCGTCTGAGGCTGTTGGAGACATCCTGTACCCTACCCAGCATATATGAGCATGACTCCCAGCACTGTTTGTACCTGCAGGTGGCAGGCGAAGTCGCAGCAGGGTGGAGTGTGTCTCTGCCTCCATGGAGTATCATGCTACCTGTTCACAAGCACTCTCGTGGCACACACACCCAGGTGAGGGAATGGGACCTGCCACACTGCATGTGAAGCACTCTGGGAACAAAGCCCCCTTCAGAACCAGTGGGGATTCACATCCACTACCCCAGTCCTTGGCAGGATGAAGCACTCTGGGCACAAAGCCCCCTCCAGGTCCAGTGGAGATTCACATCCACTACCCCAGTCCTCGGCAGGATGAAGCACTCTGGGCACAAAGCCCCCTCCAGAACCAGTGGAGAACAGCGTCCACTACCCCAGTCTTTTGCAGGATTTAGCACTATGGGCAGAAAGCCCCCTCCAGAACCAGTGGAGAAGACCATCCACTATCCCAGTCCTTGGCAGGATGAAGCACTCTGGGCACAAAGCCCCCTCCAGAACCAGTGGAGAACAACATCCACTACCCCAGTCCTTGGCAGGATGAAGCACTCTGGACACAAAGCCCCCTCCAGAACCAGTGGAGAACAGCATCCACTACCCCAGTCCTTGGCAGGATGAAGCACTCTGGGCACAAAACCCCCTCCAGAACCAGTAGAGATTCACATCGACTACCTCAGTTCTTGGCAGGATGAAGCACTCTGGGCACAAAGCCCCCTCCAGAACCAGTGGAGAAGAGCATCCACTACCTCAGTCCTTGGCAAGATGAAGCACTCTGGGCATAAAGCCCCCTCCAGAACCAGTGGAGAAGAGCATCCACTACCCCAGTCCTTGGCAGGATGAAGCACTCTGGGCACAAAGCCCCCTCCAGAACCAGTGGAGACTGTTATCCACTTGTGAGACTGTGGCTTAGCACTCCCCAGGATAAAGCAGTGGGCAACCCACCCACTGGAGAGACTTGAGAGACTGTAGCTTTCACTCCCCAGGACCAATCAGTGGGCAAACCACCCACTGGAGAGACTTGTGAGACTGTGGCTTTGCACTCCCCAGGATAAAGCAGTGGGCAACCCACCCACTGGTGAGACTTGAGAGACTGTGGCTTTGCACTCCCCAGGACCAATCAGTGGGCATGTAGCCCCCTCGTGGAGCAGTGGCATCGTCCGTTCATCCGGCTGAGGTGCCCCCCTTCCCCTCCCCCTGAGGTGCCTGTTTATTTTCCATCTGATGCCCCTGCAGTATTCTCTCCGTTTCGAGTCAGGTACCTTGTGTGGGCTTCACCAATGCATTTTGGGACACTGATCCACGGACAATGATTTCATTAATATCCGGACTTGTGTAGTTGGTGTACATATTTGTATATTTGAATTTGGTCTATCTGATGTTTTAATGATTACACTCGTTACAATCATTTCATTTTGTCCTTACGTTCTTCCAGGGGGTGACGGGGTGTATTTGTAATGTTGCTGCATGTATTTGTGTGTATGGTGTTGTGGGTGAGGGTGGGGGTAAGGGTGTTGCGTGTGTGTTTCAGTCTCTTTTCCCTCCTCCCTCCCATGTGTGCCAGGTGCAGTACTCACCGTGGTCATCGCCGGCGTCTTTGCTGCTCCTGATACAAGGGGAGGTAGACCAGCATTGGCAGGACCTGTAACTTGGGCTCCATGGTGTCCTGGTTGTTTGTAAAGTGTCGAAAGGTGAGTGGTTTCCGTTCCAAGTACTGTTCCCGCTGTGCTTTTGATGGCGTTGGTACTGCCCCGGAAAAGGTGGTGGATAGGCGTGTTGTAATACAGTGGGCGGAACCTTGTGTTACTCCTGTCTATTGGCGGTTACCGCTGCAGTGTTTGTTTCTACCGCCGTGGCGGTCTGAGTGTTAAAGTGGCTGTCCATGTTGGCGGTTTCCGCCATGGTCGTGATTCAATTTTTTTTCCGCCGGCCTGTTGGCGGTATTACCGCTGCTTTAACACCGACCGCCGGGGTTGTAATGAGGGCCTGTATGTCCATTTTTGCATTCCATAATACCAGAATGACAGGATTATAATCATTAATATTCTTTTAGGCCTCTGCTCTTCTCAGATTATACATATTTTTTGGTGGTTTTATTGACAGTGTATGCCTGACTGCAGATAAAAAGCTGTTCACTCTTTCTTTGAAGATGATAGATCTTGGAAATCCAAAACGATACCTTGTATAAAATGTCCCTTTGCATCTGTATCATCGGTGAAAATACTTGCCACATCGATGTGTTTGGAAGCATAGAACTTGGGGGCATATTTATACTCTGTTTGCGCCGGATTTGCGTTGTTTTTTTTTAACGCAAATCCGACGCAAAGCTAACTCCATATTTATACTTTGGCGTTAGACCCGTCTAGCGCCAAAGATCTTGGAGTTTGCGTCATTTTTTAGTGTGGACACCTTCCTTGCGTTAATGATATGCAAGGTAGGCGTTCCCGTCTAAAAAATGACTCCGAGGCATGTGCGCCGTATTTACATTCCCGGGCAAAAATGACGCCCGGGAGTGGGCGGGTCAAAAAAAATGACGTCCAGCCGCTTTAGCGTCATTTTTTAACGCCTGGTCAGGGCAGGTGTTAAGGGACCTGTGGGCTCGAAGGAGCCCAGAGGTGCCCTCCCATGCCCCCAGGGACACCCCCTGCCACCCTTGCCCACCCCAGGAGGACGCCCAAGCATGGAGGGACCCATCTCAGGGAACTTAAGGTAAGTTCAGGTAAGTATTTTTTTTTTTTTTTTGTGGCATGGGGGGCCTGATTTGTGCCCCCCTACATGCCACTATGCCCAATGACCATGCCCAGGGGACATAAGTCCCCTGGACATGGCCATTAGGCAAGGGGGCATGACTCCTGTCTTTGCTAAGACAGGATTCATTTCAATGGGGGTTGGGAGTCAAACAAAACGGCACTAATCGGGTTGAGGCAAAAATTTTGCCTCAGCCTGACTTGCCCCATTTTTTGGCGCCCAAGCTCCATTTTCCCCTACGCCGGCGCTGCCAGGTGTAAGTCATTTTTTTGGGCGCACACCAGGCAGCTCCGCCGGCTAACTTCATTCCATAAATAAGGCGCCCGCATGGCGCTTTGGAATGGCGTTAGCCGGCGTTAAATTTTTTGACGCACAACTGCGTTGGCGCACTTGTGCGCCAAAAAGTATAAATACGGCCCCTGGTGTCTTAGGCCTTTGTCATCATGCTCTTTTGGAATGGTGCATGTAACAGGTGTATTTATCATACTGTTCTATAAAAGACAGTACTGACTCATCACTGTCAATTCCAAATTTTTCTACATCCTTCATCCGTAGGAGCATGTGTACATGAGCAGCACCTCTTGCCTGGTTCTCTTTAAGCCAAAAGAAATCTGTAACTTCACCAAGAAGAGGATTTGTTTTATTGTGTATGAAACCCAGCATTGCTTAAAACTTGTGATTAAAATTCTCCTGCTGTCTTCAAATTAATATCCTTACGATTAGCATTTGATTATCTTATAAACTGAAATAAATCATCCCATGAATACTCTGGGCAACTAAATGTAGCAAACTAAGTAGGTGCACGGACAGATCCCAGAAACTTGACAGACACCTGGGAGATATACCAGTCTGCGAAGCACCACCTTCACATTTATAGAGTGGAAGTTTTTCCGGTTCCGATAAACCTGTTGGTTGACACTTGGAGGAACCAAAGCAATATGTGTGCCATCAATAGGCCCTATTACGTGAGGGATGTGTCCCAGCTCATAGAAGTCAGCCTTCACAGTGGCCATATCCGCAGGTTGGGGAAACTGGATGTAACTGTCAAGGTGCTTCAGGAAAGCTGACAGTACATCTCACAACACAATGCTAAACATGGGCTGTCCCTGCATCCCTGCATCCCTGCAGCCAAGCCCACTGTAAACTAGAAGGATTCTGTGGCAAGGATGTGCAGCGGCAACAACACTTGGACCATGGAGGGATGGCATTGAGACTGCGGATGGTAGGCAGTAGATCAGCCTCCAACTGAGTACAGAGGTCCATGATGGTTACACGATTCAATCTATAGGTCTGCATGATGTGTCTTTCCTCCAAGGTGGCGGGGTCGACTACCGTGCGGTACACTGGTTTATTCCTCATTCTCCTCATTACATGGTATCTAGGAAGGAGTGGGAAATATTGTTTCATGTGATGTGCAGATCATACATCTTATCAGTCCAATATATTTTGACACACACTGAACAATGCAGACATGACTGAACAGGTGGCAGTAACTACACAGGGTATGTAGGAGTTTCATTGTTGCCATGCGTGTTGGCAATAACTGGTCCTGTACATGGTATGTGTCAACCAGTACATGTGTGATGGTGCAGCTCATGTGCACATATGTGTCCCGCATGGAACATGCATGTACATAGGACAGTGACATAGATAGCAAAACAGCCAACAGGCCAGCATGTAGGGGCACTTACGTTTTCAGATAAATCCCTTAACTGTACATAAAATGGCATCCGCCTTTCAAACAGCACAGGACAGTTGGAAGTGATGCAATTCTGCCGGCATATACCGTCATGGCGGTTGGGTGTTGTAACCGCTGTGTAACTTCTCATTGGTTGCCATTGCGGACTATGGGGGACTGGGGCCAATAATGATCAGCGGTGACAGTAAGTGGCAGACGTGACCACCATTTTCTGCAAACTGTCTTGCTTGATTCCTGACACACCTGGAAGCAAGACCTCCACTATGTGAGCTGCTGTGTACTGTCTCTAGGAGCCATTAAGCCACGTTCTGCAGGTGGTAAGACCCAGGCCTTTAGCCAAGAAGAACTGGAGAAACTGGTGGAAGGGGTCTTGCCCCTATATGGACAGATGTATGGGGCACCACATGAACAGGTGAGCCCCATGCCATTGATTGTGTGATAGGGGTGTGTCACTGTGAGTGGCAGTGTCATACCGGTCACAGTGTGCATGCATGCTGGGGGCATGGATATATGGAGTGTGATCCATTTGGATAGATGTGGATGGAGATGTGTGGTGTGTATAGTCACTGTTGTCGATGTAGTGCCACTCCTAATCACAATCTCCTCCTGTCTGTGACACCCATCCAGGTCAGCGCCCATCAGAAGAAGGGGCTTTGGAGGACCATCGCCAAGCAAGTGCGGACCCCGGGGGTCCATAGCTGGCAGAGGACCCATTGCATAAGGTGGTGGGAGGAACTGAGATGCTGGGCCTGGAAGATCCCAGAGGCCCACTGGGGATGTTTCCCAAAGAAGGAGGGGTGCCCATCATACCCTGACCCCCGCCCCTAATGACCAGCATTTTGGTGGTGGCAAACCATGAGGTGGATAGGCACTTGCAGGCAGCACAGCAGCCACAAGGGGGTAAGTACTGACAATACACTGGCATCTGAGAGGCCTTGAATGGGATTGGGTGGCTGCATACTGATATACTGTGAATGTGTACACTGTAAGGTGCACATCAACAATGTGTATCAGTGATCCTGCCTGGGCAACCATGGAGTAAGTGTGACAAGGCAATGGTGCTAGTGAAGTGCACTTCCTAACATGACATAGGTGGGCTTGTTTTGACACTCTATTCATTCTGTCTGACCTGCTCCATACAAATCCATTTTTAAATCAGATCTGTCAATGCTATTTTAGGTGCGTGAGTCCCTTACTGCAACTGCGTTTGCCTTGGCATGGTACAGTAGCTGCCATTGACTGAATGTGGGTCTGGCTCAACATGTCCTCCGTGAGAAGGGCCGAAATGGGACTTGAGTGTTGGACTGATAGCTGACGATGCAATCATGCCTCACCGTCTGTGCTCAGGGATGTGTTGTGACACAACAATGGGATACTGCTAATAGTTCTGAGATGAGGGCTGATGGTACAGCAAGTTCTGCTCCTTTAGATGTCAGTGTGTGGATTAGGCCTTACTAAAATGAAGTGCTACTAGTTTAGATGATGGCCCAGAGACCTAACTGATGTGACAACTTAAAAACTCCATGTGAATTGTCACATGTTCTAGGCACATCCTAGTAGTACAGCAAAGTCACAGCCTCCACATGTCCATATCCCCAACTGCGTGCATATATGATGTAAACTTAGACTTACATCTCTGCATGTGTAATAGGTATTGGCAGACTTGGAGTGTCTTGGCAATGGCATTCCCTGTCATGAGATGTAAAGTGTGATATGTACATGTTCATATATGTCAGTGAGAGTTAGGTTTTGACCGTTTCCCTGCCTCTCTTTTACACCCCCCTCCTTCTCTCCCTTTGTATTCATCAGCATCATCTGGCGAGGGAGAAGGGGCACAGGCGAGTGGGGATGCAGCAGCATATGGGACCCAGGAGGCTGGATCCAGCAAGGGCAAAGTACCCACTGGGACAGAGGGCGAGGGGTGTGCCAGGGGGAGGCTGGTTCTTCAACATCATCATCGAATTCTTCCTCCAGTGGCCTCTCCCTGGCGGTGGCAGCCCCATCAGGGACCATCCTTTTACCATCTGCATCCGCCACCCTCCTTACCAGCACCGCCCTCCCAGCAGCCCCTCATCGAGGTCCATCTCTGTGGGTCAGACAACCATCATGAATGCCATCCAGGAACTGGAAGCTCAGGTACAGCAGAACAATGCATTGCTGGAAGGCATTCATGGTGCCCTGTCTGGCCTGCAGAGATCCTTTCAGGCTCTGGCCTCCTTGCTGACGGCAGCCAGTGTCCATTCTTCTTCTTTCCCCCCTTCAGATACCAATGCCAAATCCCATATCCCTCTTCCCACACCCATCCAGAGCACACAGTCAAATTGCCATTCATCCACCTCAACAGACACGGTTCGCAATGACAAACACAAGCACCACAAGACCCACCACTGGCACAAGCAACATCCACTCCCTACGCTGACCCCCACACCACCCCCTCCTTCACTGACACTACACCAATCACACCCGCTGGCACAACACCAACACTCCCTGATCCAGCCACTACTTCCATCATACCCACAGACACCACACTTCCAGACCCACATACATCCACCCCATTCACCACATGCGCACTCACCATAACTACCAATACCCCCACATGCAGCACATCCACCTTACCTGCAGGCACCACCCCCAACAGACAGTCACCCATCCACTATGGCATCTCCCTGTACCTCCTTCTGTCCTCCTCCCAAAACAACTATACAACCACAGTCACATACCCAACAGACACCCAGCACACCTGTACCCAAGACACCTACACATGCACACCTCACAACTACTCCCTCTCCCTCCACTCCCAAACACTTTTCCAATGACTGCCCATGTGTCCCTAAGAAAAGATGACTTTATGAATTTTCCCTCTAACCTACCACTCTCCCACCCCGTGATTCCCCAAAACTCACAGTGTCCCTTTCGACCCCAGCCCTTCCACATGTCAGTCCTCCCTTGCCCCTCTGGTGTTGCCCATGCCTCTCCCCCTGTCAAAAAATCTACCTCCTCAAACCCATGCTCCACCCTCCCAAGGACAAACCAAAGGAAGCACAAAGTAAGGGGAAAGCCAGGCCCAACCCCCCCAAACCCAAGAGCAAACCCAAGGACCCCCTCCTAAACCCAAACACCCACCTAAACCACCACCCCATCACCCCTGAGGTGCCTGCCTGCCCCCTTGATGACCCTACCATGTGGTCAAGAGTCAAGATGGGGCATTCAAAAGTACTATATGCGCCTAGTGGCACATGGACTGTTGGGACTGGTCAGTTGGCCCTTTTTGTACAATCTTTTAAATGTTTTATTCATTATTTATAATAGATATGGGCCAACCGCCTGTTGGTCTTGATGGAGACATACTTATCCTGCCTTTCCTTTCTGATGGATGTGTTGTATTTGAGCAATTTGGTATGTGTGTGTTTTGTGATGTGATGTGATTGTGATGCAGAATGTGTTGTGTGGTTTCCTTGTGATTTCTACTCAGTATGATTTGTTACCATGGTTTTGTGTGGCATTGTGTGGCTGTTGTGTGTGCATGCGTTTATGTTGGTGTGTGTATGTGTATTGGTACGGGTGTAAGCTTACATGTGTGGCCGTCGCTCGCCATCCCGGATGTGTGTGTTGTGTGTGGTGTGTGCTAATGCCTTTCCTTCCAGTGTGTGCTAGGTGGGTATACTTATGGTTGTTGTCTTCGTTGCTGGATCTGGAGTCATAGTGCCATCAGGAGCAGAGGGAACTTCAAGTTCTGGTTCCATGGCGGATCCAGACGTGTATGTGTATCTGAAGGTGAGTGTCTCCTTTTATGCTGTTCATTTCCGCCAGGGTTTTCATGATGGTCTGACTGCTCCGGATATCCTGGCAGTGTGTAACCTCATAATATGCTCAGCGGTAACATGGTTCCCTCCATACTAGAGATGCCTGCCGCCGGTCCCTCTGCACTGCGGTACTGGGGGTGTATTGGCTGTGTCCCGTTGGGAACACTGCCATGGTCATAATATGGCGGTATTCTCCACCAGGCCTTTTAGGAATTTTATAGGCCTCTAAATGTACATGCAAATGATAATATAAAACACTTCCTGGATGTATTGGTGAGTACAATGGAATGTGAGTGTGTGTGTAACCAGCAGATGCTGCTGGATATAAAACTTCTCTCTGGACTGTGTGCATGAATGTACAAGTTGCTCTTTGAGTGTCTGACTTGGTGTGTGAGTAGGTGTATCCTTTTGTAAATAGGTAAGTGACTTGCAGTTTGGGTAGCAGACTGCATATGTAACTGAGCATAGGGATGCAAGTGCACATCTAACTCAGTGAACCTTAGAATGATGTTTCACCTTTTAATCACAACAAACCCTGCTCTATGGTCTACCTAGAGCCTAGGTGATGGGTGAGTTTTCTGTTCTGTACCAAAAAGTGATTCTAAGAATTGTGCAGCACTTTTTCTCATGCCAAGTCAAGTTGACAATAATACTGCACAGTTACACTGTGCAGTACAAGGTCTGAGCCGTGTTTAAAGTACTACTTCTCTGGATAAGTGACTAGGTTATGTCAGCACTTCCCTGCATGTTTCTGTGAGTGTATCAGTCGCTCTATGGGCATGCCACCAGATGTTTAAGTAAGTACACTGGTACATAACTTGTTCTTTTAGTAACTCCATGGCTCTCTAAATGTGCATGTAAGTGAGCACATGAATCACTCACTGGCTGTGTTGGTGAGTACAGGCGTATGTAACTGTGAGTGCAACTAGCTCTGAAAGTGCTGGATACATAACTGCTCTCTAGGTGTGTGCATGAATGTATAAGTAGTTGTTTCAGTGCCTCACTGGAAATATGAGTGGCTCTATGCTTTTGTAAATAGGTATATGACTTACACTACAGGTGGGATATTGCATATCTAACTGGGAATATGGTTCTGCAAGTGAATGTCTAAGACAGTGAAACTCAGAAAACCTGTTTCGTCTTTTAATGACAAAGAATCCTGCTCTATGATCTACCTAGAGGCTAGATGAGGGGTGAGGTTTTCATACTAAAAAGAGAGTTTAAGGCATCTTTTCCAACACAAAGTTGAGTTGGCAGTGAAGGAGCACACTCATGATGTGCAGTAGTAGGAACAAACCATATTTAAAGGTCTAATTCTTTGGATAGGTAACTAGATTGAGTCAGTACTTGCCTACACATTTGAGTGAGGGTATCAGTCCCTCTATGGGTGTGTTACTAAATATTTCAGGAAATGTCTCTATATATCTGGCTCTTTTAGTAAGTATATAGGCCTCTAATTCTGCATGTAAATCAGTATATAAATTGTTCGATGCCTGCATCAATAAATACATGGGTATGTAACTATGGGCCAGATGTAGGAAAAAGGGAAATTGCGACTTGCAATTTGCGAGTCTGTGCGACTCGCAAATTGCAACTCGCAATTTGCCATGCAGAAAGGTGTCTCAGACACCTTCTGCGACTCGCAATGACCCACCTCATTAATATTCATGAGGTGGGTCGCAGTTTGCGACCCCATTGCGAGTATGGGCAATCACGGGGATGGTGGCCTGCTGGAGACAGCAGACCACCATGTCCGTGACTGCTTGTTAATAAGGCAGTTTTTTTTTTTCAACTGCAGCCCGTTTTCCTTAAAGGAAAATGAGCTGCACTTAGAAAAAAAAAACGAAACCTTTTGTTTCGGTATTTTTCAGAGCAGGCAGTGGTCCATAGGACCACTACCTGCTCTGAAAAATTGTTTTTGTGATCATTCACAAAGGGGAAGGGGTCCCATGGGGACCCCTTCCCGTTTGCGAATGAGTTACCATCCACTTCAAGTGGATGGTAAGTGCGAGTTCATTTGCGACCGCTTTTGCGGTTGCAAATGAACTTGCATAGCGTTGCGAGTCGCAAATAGGAAGGGAACACCCCTTCCTATTTGCGAGTCGGAAACGCATATTTTGCGAGTCGGATCCGACTCGCAAAATGCATTTCTGCATCGCGGAGAGGCTTTTGCGCCTCGCAAACAGTGTTTTTCGCCGTTTGCGAGTCGCAAAACCCTTGCTACATCTGGCCCTATGTGCACAACCGGCTCTGATACTGCTGGATACCTAAGTGCTATCTGGGTATGTGTCGGAATGTATAAGTGATTCTTTCACTGTGTGACTGGGTATGTTAGTGGCTCTATCCTTTTGTTAATAGGTATAAGACTCGCAGTATGATTGGCAGACTGTATACATACCTGGGCATAGGGGTTTGCAAGTGCATATCTAAGTCAAACTCAGAAGGACTTGTTTTACCTTTTAATCACAAAGCACCCTGCTCAATGGCCTACCTACAGCCTACCTAAAGGGTGAGTTCTATGTAGTAAAAACGGAATCTAAGGCTTGTCAAACAGGTTTTCTAATGCCAAGTCATGCTCACAGTAAAACTGCACACTCAGGCTAACCAGTGGTAGACCCAAACCATGTTTAAAGGACTGTGGTGGTCATTACAACCCTGGCGGACGATGTTAAAGCGGCGGTAAAAATTTTTGAATTATGACCGTGGCGGAAACCGCCAACAAAGACAGCCACTTTAACACTCCGACCGCCACGGCGGTACAGACAAACAGCGCGGCGGTCACCGCCAACAGACAGGCGGAGGACAATGTACCGCCCACAGTATCACAACCTACCAATCCGCCACCTTTTCCGGGGGGGATTCACCGCAGATAAAAACACGGCGGAAACAGCCATTTCAAAGGGAAAACGCTCACCTCTACACACTCCACGAGGAACGATGACACCATGGCGCCGGAACTCCATATTCTGCCAGCGATAGTCTTCCTGCTCCTATACGAGGAATATCAACGCCGGCAGCGAAGACCACGGTGTGAACTGCACCTACGACATAGGGGAGGGGGGAGGCAAAAACACAGGGGCACACACAACCAACATCCCAACCCCCACCCCGACCCTCACCCACTACAACACACACACCAATGCATATCTATACATTACAGTAACACCCCCCAACCCCCCAGAAGAATGCAAAGACAAAAGGAAATGAGTTGAACCATTGTAATATATCAAAATACAGTAAGCAAATATATACATATATATATATACACATTAAACAAAATATACACCACGATTAGTAGTGCAGGTAATGCACCATTCATTGTCCGTGGACCACTGGGCCCAAAATGCATGGGCGAGGCCCACACAAGATACCTGATCAAAACGGAGAGAACACTGCAGGGGCATCAGATAGAAATACAACAGGCACCTCAGGGGGAAGGGAAGAGGGGGCACCTCAGCCGGATGAGTGCACCACGCCAGATCCACGAGGGGGCTCCATGCACATTGATGTATCCTGGGGAGTGCAAAGCCACAGTCTCTCAAGTCTCTACAGTGGGTGGTTTGCCCACTGTTCAATCCTGGGGAGTGCAAAGCCACAGTCTCTCAAGTCTCTGCAGTGGGTGGGTTGCCCACTGTACCATCCTGGGGAGTGCAAAGCCACAGTCTCTCAAGTCTCTACAGTGGGTGGTTTGCCCACTGTTCAATCCTGGGGAGTGCAAAGCCACTGTCTCTCAAGTCTCCCAAGTGGGTGGGTTGCCCACTGTACCATCCTGGGGAGTGCAAAGCCACAGTCTCTCAAGTCTCTACAGTGGGTGATTTGCCCACTGTTCAATCTTGGGGAGTGCAAAGCCACAGTCTCTCAAGTCTCCCAAGTGGGTGGGTTGCCCACTGTACCATCCTGGGGAGTGCAAAGCCACAGTCTCTCAAGTCTCTACAGTGGGTGGTTTGCCCACTGTTCAATCCTGGGGAGTGCAAAGCCACAGTCTCTCAAGTCTCCCAAGTGGGTGGGTTGCCCACTGTACCATCCTGGGGAGTGCAAAGCCACAGTCTCTCAAGTCTCTACAGTGGGTGGTTTGCCCACTGTTCAATCCTGGGGAGTGCAAAGCCACAGTCTCTCAAGTCTCTGCAGTGGGTGAGTTGCCCACTGTACCATCCTGGGGAGTGCAAAGCCACAGTCTCTCAAGTCTCTACAGTGGGTGGTTTTCCCATTGTTCAATCCTGGGGAGTGCAAATCCACAGTCTCTCAAGTCTCCCAAGTGGGTGGGTTGCCTACTGTATCATTGTGGGGAGTGCAAAGCCACAGTCTCTCAAGTCTCTACAGTGGGTGGTTTGCCCACTGTTCAATCCTGGGGAGTGCAAAGCCACAGTCTCTCAAGTCTCTGCAGTGGGTGGGTTGCCCACTGTACCATCCTGGGGAGTGCAAAGCCACAGTCTCTCAAGTGGATAACAGTCTCCACTGGTTCTGGAGGGGGACTGGTGCCCAGAGTGCAACACACACCCCGTGACGGTCCCAGTTGCGTCACTGCCCCTGCCGCAAATGGGCTAGCGGTGCATTCCATGGCGGTCTTTGCCCTGTTCAGCGGTCCCTGGCCTGTTCAGCGGTGCTTGCGTTGCCAGTGTCAGACCTGTTCAGCTGTGCATTCCATGTCGGTCTTTTCCCTGTTCAGCGGTCCCTGGCCTGTTCAGCAGTGCTTGTGTTGCCAGTGTCAGACCTGTTCAGCGGTGCATTCCATGGCGGTCTTTGCCCTGTTCAGCGGTCCCTGGCCTGTTCAGCGGTGCTTGCCAAGGCGGTCCTTCATTGCCCAGCAGGGCTGTGGCTGGCGGTCCTTCATGGGTCAGCTGGTCTGTGGCTTGCAGGGCCCTCCTGGCCAGCTGGGCTGTGGCTGGCGGTGGCCTTCTGGCCAGTGACTCTGGGGCTGGCGGTGGCCTCCTGGGCAGTGACTCTGGCGGTGGCCTCCTGGCAAGTGACGATGGGGCTGGCCTCCTGGGCAATGACTCTGGCGGTGGCCTCCTGGCCAGTGACGATGGGGCTGGCTTCCTGGGCAGTGACTCTGGCTTCCTGGCCAGTGACGATGGGGCTGGCCTCCTGGGCAGTGACTCTGGCGGTGGCCTCCTGGCCAGTGACGATGGGGCTGGCGGTGGCCTCCTGGGCAGCGGGGATGATGGCGGTCCTCTCCGCCGTGCTGCTCCTCCCAGACTTTGGAGATTTCTTCTGCCCCTTCCCCACCTTGGGAGGAGTCACAGCTGAGTCGACACTCCCCCCGGGACCCTTGTGAGCGGCTTTGTTGGCTGGAGTCTTCCCCCTCTCCCGCCGGGCACTGTCCAACTTCTGGTGCTTCACACGGAGTGACTGGCTGTGCTGTGGCTCCGTGCTACACTGGCTGTCCTGGTGGCCGGTGCACTCCACATACCTGTAACAACAGGCACCACTGGTCCCGGAGACTTTTTGGCTGAGGTGCTAGTACGGAACCTATGAGTTGGACGGGGGGTGGTGGGAAATAGGTTAAGGGGGGCCAGGAAAAGTTTTTGGGAGACACTGGGACGGGTAGATGGAGGGGGTTTGGGAGTGGAGGAAGAGGTGGTGGTTGTAGGAGGTGTAAGTTTTGTGTATTTGGGTGCAGGTGCATGGGCTGGAGGCTGTCATGAGGTGGATTGCAGTTGGGTGGGTGTGTGCCTGCGTTTGTGTATCTTTGGAGGGGGCGTCACAGACACACTAGGAGAGGACACAGGGGACGTGGAAATGGGAGTGGGGGTGGTGAGTGCACATGAGCGGGGTGTGGTGGTGGGTGTGCTGGTGCGGGACGTAGTGGCTGAGGTGGTAGTGCATGCAGGTGTGAGTGTAGACGAGACTGGGAGGGAGGAGGGAGACGACGAGGTGGGGGACACAGTGGAGGCAGTGGATGTTGGTGTGTCTGTATGCGTGTGATGCTTGCGTGAGTGCCTGTGGGATGTGTGGTGCTTATGTTTGCCTGAGCTTCCCTTGTGTGTTGACGTGTGTGCATGCTGGTCTTTAGGTGTGCTTGGGATAGGCTGAGGTACAGGGGATTGGGTCGGGGTGGAGGAAGTTGGAGGGGGGAGGCTAGACACAGGGACAATGGCTTCCATCAGTGCTGAGGCCAGAGTTTGCAGGGTTCGATGAAGGGCAGTCTGACCAGAATGAATGCCCTCCAGGAATGCATTTGTGTGTTGCAATTCCCTTTCTACACCCTGGATGGCATTCAAAATGGTAGACTGCCCAACAGTGAGGGACCTGAGGAGGTCAATGGCCTCCTCACTGAGGGAAGCAGAGGTGACAGGGGCAGGGGCTGAGGTGCCTGGGGCAAAGGTGATGCCCACCCTCCTGGGTGAGCGGGCACGGGGTGAAGGCTGAGGGGCTGCTGGGAGGGCGGTGCTGGTAGGGGGGGTGGCGGCTGTACCTGTAGAAGTGGGGGGTACAGATTTTGCCACCACCACAAGGGAGCTCCCATCGGAGGACGAGTCCGTGTCGCTGGTGGCAGATCCTGTGACCGCCGAGGTGCTCCCCTCGCCCTCCGTCCCACAGGTCTATTCTGAGTCCGTTGTGTGGGCCTCCATGGCCATGTGGGATGCAGCTCCCTCATGCTCCGGTGCCACTGTACCTCCGCCTGATGATGCTGATGCACACAAGAACATTGAGACCACAAAAAGGGGGGACGACAGAAGAAAGACAGGTTGAGTGCATGGCTTACCGCTTCCGTTGCCGGACAATACAGACACAGCAGCCCCCTGCACTACGTCGCGCTGTTGGGCTCTACAGATGCAATTCCTGGGATATGGCCTACATGGCTATGGTTGACATCTGCACACATAGATGACACAGGGACATGAATACCTGTATTTGGCACTCTACAGAGGTGGGGTGGGGTGCCACATGGCCTGCATTACGGAGGGTCCTAGCCTACGGAACTTGCCCTGGCCTAGGGAAACCCACAGCCCTCCTCCCCCACCCAGACACCTTCACTGCGCGCAAAGTCAGCTGAATGATGTTGTACTCACCCCCTTGTGTCTGCTGTGATGCCCTCAAGTGCCCATCCAACTCAGGGTAGGCCACCACCAGGATCTGGAACATCAGGGGGGTCATGGTTCGATGGGCACCCCTCCCACGTTGGGAGGCCATCCCCAGCTGAGCCTCCGCCGTCTTCTTGCTCCAGCGGCGAATGTCCTCCCATCTTTTACGGCAGTGGGCGCTCCGTCTGTGGTGGACCCCCAGGGTCCGGACGTCCTTGGCGATGGCACGCCAAATATCCTTCTTCTGGTGGGCGCTGACCTACATGACATGTACAGGGGAAGAAGAGAAGTCATTAACAACTGCACCGTCTAAGTGAGTGGCCCACATCCCTACCCTTGCCATGTGGCACATGCATTCACAGTACTTCATGCATGCAGAACTGTGCCCCCTTCATTCTTACAACCAGCCCTCTCCACACAGGCATAGCCCATACAACATGCTCCCTTTGAACTTACCTGTTGGTCTGGAGGACCGTAGAGTAGCGTGTACTGGGGAGGACCCCGTCCACGAGGTTCTCCAACTCCTCTGCAGTGAAGGCAGGGGCCCTTTCCCCAGATGCACAAGCCATTGTCTCTTCCAGACCGAGGTCACAGCAGCACTTGCAGTGTAGGTCCTCTCCTGTCGAAGATCAGGTATCGAGTGATTGAACAGATAGAAAATGGCGGTCACATCCGCGGGGGTGACGTCCGCGGCGGTGTGTACCATCACCGCCGGCGTACATCGTCATTGGCTCGTGGGACCCATAGGGTCCAATGTTAACCAATGCAGCATTGCGCCGCGGTCTTCGACTGCCTACCGCGACGGTGTGCAACGCCAGCGCACTTACCTCACATCCCATTGTCCCACTTTAGAGGTCAGGCAGCTGCCATTTCAGGGGCCCACATGCCCTAATTACCAACTGCGTCACACAGACCTAGGCCTTGTCGCTCAACACAAATACAGGCCACATTTTGTGTATGAATGGTGTTCTGTGTAGACTGTGGGTACATACCTCTGAGTTGTTTGACTCTGTGGTCGCTGTTGTCATTCCTAGGCACCGTCTGCTGGGACATGTGAGGAGATGGCGGAATCCTCCAGTCTACCGACCGCTGGTGGACCTGTCGACAATGGAGGAAAGACATTTGATCATCACCTACAGGTTTGACCGTGCCACAATTCAGGAACTGTGTGCCCAGTTGGAGCCTGACCTGATGTCAGCAATCCGCCATCCCACAGGGATCCCCCCTCAAGTGCAGGTGCTATCAGTGCTCCATTTCCTTGCAAGGAGGTCATTTCAAACAACAGTGGGCATGGCATCAGGGATGTCCCAGCCTATGTTTTCCAACGAGTTATCCAGGGTGTTGTCTGCCCTGCTCAAACACATGCGGAGCGACATTGTTTTCCCTCAGGTGGAGGATTTGCCTACAGTTAAAGGTGACTTCTATGACTTTGGACATATCCCCAACATCATAGGTGCCATTGATGGGACCCATGTAGCTCTGCCCCCCCCACAGGAGTGAACAGGTGTACAGGAACCCGAAGAGTTATCATTCGATGAATGTACAGATGGTATGTTTGGCAGACCAGTACATCTCCCAGGTAAATGCTATGTTCCCTGGCTCTGTGCATGACGCCTACATCCTGCGGAATAGCAGCATCCCTTATGTGATGGGTCAACTCCAGAGGCACCGGGTGTGGCTATTAGGGGACTCTGGTTACGCCAACCTGTCATGGCTACTGACCCCAGTGAGGAATCCCAGGACCAGGGCAGAGGAACGCTACAATGAGGCCCATGGGCGGACTAGGAGGGTGATCGAACGCACCTTCGGCCTCCTGAAGGCCAGGTTCAGGTGCCTGCATATGACAGGTGGATCCCTATTCTACTCACCAAAGAAGGTGTGCCAGATCATCGTGGCCTGCTGTGTGCTTCACAACTTGGCTTTGCGACAACAGGTGCCTTTTCTGCAGGAGGATGGTCCAGATGGCGGTGTTGTGGCAGCTGTGGAGCCTGTGGACAGTGATGAGGAGGAAGCAGAGGAAGAAGACATTGACAACAGGGACTCAGTTATCCAGAAATATTTCCTGTGACACACAGGTGAGAACACATTCCTGCCTACTACAAGTACTTTCACACTTCTACCTCTATCCTGTCTGTAGATTTCAACCAGTATATGGTAACTGAGTTGTACATTTCCCTTACGGTTTCACAGGTGTGGTTTCCAACATATGTCTTCTGCTTAGATTCCTCATGGACTTGAGATGTGTGACATAGGTATGTTGACATTACATTTGAAAATGCATTTTGGCACTGTCATTGCTAATACACATATTCAAAATCACAGACTGACTCCAGATTGTTTTGTGCTTCAAGGGTGTTTATTGAAGTGCTCAATATTGGAGGGGGGTTCAAATATGGTGAGGGGTGATGGTGGAGGAATGTCCATGGCAGAGTCCAGTCTATTAGTCTCACAGGTGCATTGCCCATATGGGCATAGGAAGTGGAGCTGGGTCAGTTTAAATATGGACAGGGTGACAAAGTGGGACAGCGGGATGACAATCAGGGTGGTCTCATTTCTTGGCGGGGGTCTTGGCATCGTGCTCTGTCTTGTTCCTGGATCTCAGGGACCGCTTGCGGGGTGGTTCTCCATCTGCAGGGGGTGGGGTGCTGGTGTGGTGGTGCCTCCAGTCCACTAGCGCCGGCAGAGGTGGTGGGCAGTTCATCATCCAGGCTAGTGTCAGGGGCCCCGTGTAGTGCCACAGTGTCCCTCCTGTTGTTGAGTATTTCCTTCAGCACCCCTACGATGGTGCCCAGGGCGGAGCTGATGGTTCTGAGTTCCTCCCTGAACCCCAAATACTGTTCCTCCTGCATGCGCTGGGTCTCCTGAAACTTGGCCAGTACTGTTGCCATCGTCTCCTGGGAATGGTGGTATGCTCCCATGATGGAGGAGAGGGCCTCGTGGAGAGTGGGTTCCCTAGGCCTGTCCGCCCACTGTCCCACAGCAGCCCTCCCAGTTCCCCTGTGTTCCTGGGCCTCCGTCCCCTGGACCGTGTGCCCACTACCACTGCCCCCAGGTCCCTGTTGTTGTTGGGGTGGTGGGTTATCCTGGGTTCCCTGTAGTGGTGGACACACAGCTGATTGACGTGTCCTGGAGACGGAGGTATGGGCCCGCTGGGTGGGTGCTGTGCTGGTGTTACCAGAGGGTGGAAGCTGTGTGGTGACCTGTGACTGGGTGTGGGGAACCGACTGTCCGGAGGCCCACGATGGTCCGGGCTGGTCATCTGGATCCAGTTGGACAGAGCTGCTGTCATCACTGTGGGCCTCTTCTGTGGGTGGGGTGGAGATGTCTGGACCCTCCTGTCTGGTGACGTTGGGTAGGGGTCCTGCAGGGGTGTAAAAGCATGATTATTGCATCTGTGTGTGTCATGGTGTGCAATGGGTGGGTGACCGTGTACCCCAGTGCTAGCATTCCTGTGTGGGGGCTTGTGTGATGATGGTTGAGGGGGTGTTATGGGTATGTGCAGTGGGCATGCTTTAGTGATGGGTGTCCATGCTTTGTTGTGTCATGCAGGGCTTGGTGTTGGGATGTGTGGTTTGTGTTGTTAGTACATTTGTGAGGAGTTGGAGTGATAGGGGAGGGCGCAAGGATGGGGGTCTGTGATAGCATGCAGGTAGGGTGGGGGATATGATAGTTAAGATTTGACTTACCAGAGTCTATTCCTCCACCGACTCCTGCGAGGCCCTCAGGATGCAGAATCACCAAGACCTGCTCCTCCCATGTTGTTAGTTGTGGGGGTCCACCGCCAGTCTGCTGTACCGCGTTGTGGTGTCTTGAGACCACGGAACACACCTTCCCACGTAGGTCGTTCCACCTCTTCCTGATGTCGTCCCGATTTCTTGGGTGCTGTCCCACTGCGTTGACCCTGTCGACTATTCTTCGCCATAGCTCCATCTTCCTTGCAATTGAGGTGTGCTGCACCTGTGCTCCAAATAGCTGTGGCTCTACCTGGACGATTTCCTCCACCATGACCCTGAGCTCCTCCTCTGAGAACCTGGGGTGTCTTTGCCGTGCCATGGGGTGGTGTAGGTGATGTGTGGGGTGGTGTATGTGGTGATAAGTGTGGTGATATGTAGTGGTGTGTGGTGTTTTGTGCGTGGAAGTAGTGTGGGTGATGGTCTGGTGTGCCTGTGGATGCTTGGTAGTAGTTTGTAGTGTCTCTCTCTGGCCTTCTTTCTGTGTTTTTGTCGTAGGGGTTTGTGGGTGATGTGGGTGTGTGTTTTATATTGTATTGGGTGTGTGGGAGTGGTGTGTGTATGTGCATCAGGTGTGTGTATTTTGAATTGTCCAATGTTGTTGTGTTTTGTAAATGTGTGTGTATTTTGAGCGCGGCGGTGTGTACCGCCAATGGAATACCGCGGTTGAAAGACCGCCGTGTGGATTTGTGTGTCGTGAAGGTGTGGGCGTATTTCTGTTGGCGTGATGGTGGAGGTTTTGTTTTCGCCAGTTTATCACTGACCTTTGGTGTGGCGGACTTGTGTGGGTGTCTGGATTTTGTCGGATTTCGAGATGTGGGTCGAATTCCGCGGCTGCGGAGGTGTGTTGGCGGTCTTCTGCATGGCGGTAAGCGGCTTTTATCGCCAATGTTGTAATGACCGCCTATTTGTCTATGTGAGAGACTAGATTATGAGAGTATTTGACTCCATAATGGAGTGACTGTATCAGTTGCCAACTAGGTCTGACACTGCAGCATATATATCTGCTGTCTGGATGTGTGCATGAATGTACAAGTGGCTCTTTCAGTGACTAAGTGGTGTGTGAGCGGCTCTATGGTTTTCTAAAAAGGTATTTGAGTTGCAGTATGGGTGGGACATTGCATATATAACTAGTCATATCAGTTTGCAACTCCACATCTAAGTCAATGAAATTCGAAAGAGCATGTTTCACCTTTGAGTCACAAAGCACCCTACTATGTGGCCTTGCTAAAACCTAGCTGAGGGGTGAGTTTTGTGTATAAAATTACAGTTTGGTGCTTGACAAGTGAGTTTTATATTGCCAAGTCACACTGGCAGTAAATCTACACACTCGGGGTCTCTAACAGTAGGGATGTTTAAAGGTCTACTTCTCTGCATGGTTGACTAGGTTGTATGAGTACGCCACTACATAGCAAAGAGACTGTATCAGTATCCAACTGGCTTTGACAGTGCTCTATACATACTTGTTGTCTCAGTGTGTGAATATAAATGACACTTTCAGTGTCTGACTGTGTGTGTGAGTGGGTCTATCCTTTTGTTAATAGGTTTATGCCTTGCAGTATGGATGGCAGACTGCATATATGCCTGGGCAGAGGGCTCTGCAAATGTACATCTAACTCAGTGAAACTCATAAGCACATGTTTCACTTTTAATCAAAAAGCACCCTGTTCTATGAACTATGTACAGCCTAGCTTTTTTGTGTAGTAAGAAGATAGTTTAACACTTGGAAAAGGTCAATTGACTGCCAAGTCGAGCTGATAGTAAAACAGCACACTCAGTCTCTGCAGTAGTATGCCAAAGCCATGTTCAAAGGACTACATGTCTAAATGGCCAATTTATTTGAGTACTTCTCTACAAATTGGAGTGACTGTGTCAGTCTCCAACTGGCTCTGACACCACTGCACAAATACTACTGTCTGAGTGTTTGCAGAAAAGTATAAGTTCCTTTTACAGTGACTAACTGAGTGTGTGCAGCTCTATGGTTTTGTAAATAAGTATGTGAATTGCAGTATGGGTGGTAAATTGTATATATAACTAGGCATATCAGTCTGCCAGTGAACATCTAAGCCATTGAAACGTAAAAGGACATTAATCACAAAGCACCTTACTCTGTCACCTGGCTACAACCTAGCTGAGGGATGAGTTTTATATAGTAAAAGGACAGTTTAAAGGCTTGTGAAGCAGGTTTCTAATTCCAAGTAGAGCCTTTAATGCTTTCTATGGTGATTTTTTCCTACTTTTTCTTATTATTATCATCTACACTCTATTTATATTCATTTGTACATTTTATGAACATGCTACTCACTTTCATTCACCTTACCATTCCTTTAATAATACACTTTAATTTCATTTTATTTAGTACACATACCTGTTAATTGTGTTTGTTGGTCTACATGTGTGTCTCTCAGTATACGTTAGAATTTCTCCTCACTGAAAATACATAAAACCAAGCAGAAGAATAGTACACGACTCTCATACAAGGCAACCATTAATGGCAACCTTTTAAACTTTGCTTTCAAAGTTACTCAATCAGAAAACCAATCACAATCTCCCTTACATATTTCACTTATGTTATACGTCTTCTGGCTAGCTATTATTGTTAACACTTTTCAACACTCCTCAAAAGATAGCCCAATTTGATAGTGGTTTCGCCAGATTGGCGGATCTACCATTGGCGTTCAGTGCAGCCTCCCTGCGTAACTTCGTAGTGGATCCCCGCATACATGCGGGAGTGCAAAATTGATTTTTGATATATATATTGTGAAACAATGACAAATATTCTCCTGTTTGAACAAAGAATACAGCCACAAATCATTATACTTTTAATCGTTTTCCCGCTAGAACTACCAAGTCACAGTCTAGTCTTTTTTATTCCCTTTACCTCATGTTCCTGCAGTTGTGATACCATGATAACGTACTTTGCAACATTCTGTTGCAGCAGTAGGTCACAAGTTCATAACAGCAATTTCTCAGAGCACCTTGCTTACTTCTAAAGCAAATGTAGCTAGTGTGGTTAAAAATTTGAAATAATAAACACATCCCAAATACCAATATCTTTTCTAATTTCTCAAAACCCAATCCAACATCTATTTACTTTTCTCACAAAATCACTACCTAGCTTTATGTACCAACATATTTAAGACAACCAATTAAATGTGCTCTTCCAAATTGTAACTAGTAGCTTCAATTTCAAATACATTTGAGAACTGCCTCATTCAACTGCAGCCTTGTCCTGTGTGGAACTCCAGCTTCCCTCTAGAATGCTCAGGGTGTAGATTGTGGGTCATATTTTTGTGTTTTGAGCCAAAGAGAGTGCTAGAAAGAGTGGCATTGACATGGACATGGGCTTGTCTAATGTGGATATTACTTGGGTTGGCCAGAGAGGGTTCAAGTGGCATCCATTGCTCCCTTTGGTTAAAAGGATTAAGAATTGCCAGCATCCAGACCTCATGATTGTGCACTGTGGTGGCAAAGACCTCTGTACAGTTACTGGGATAGGATTGGAAATCCTAATGAAGGATACCTTTGAAAATTAATGGCACTTTTCCCACACACTACCTTTCTTTTTTCAAACATTTGCCAAAGGTAGAAGGGGAAGTGGTCAAGTGAACTCTGTCCACAAATAGACAAATCGAAGAAACATGTTAATAAAGCTGTTCCTGCATTCCTCAGAGACCATAAATGGGCTCTATAAAGCACAATAATGTATGGTTTGATATGGATGGTATATATAGAGATGATGAAGTTCACCTGACAGAGAAAGGTAACAGGGTGTTCCTGCAGAATTTGAATGACTACATCCTGTTTCATATGTAGTTATCAACTACACACCATAAACCTGACAGGGAATTTGCGGCCACCATTTTGTTTAGTTGGGACCCAGTCCCCAGGCCTGAAATGTGGGGGTCAATGGACATGATGGGGTCAGGGTAGAGGTTCCCTGACCCCACATTAGGGTGATATAAAAGTGATAAAAGATTAAATAATGGGCTTGAAATCCATGGAAACAATTTTTTATGATGATTTCTGAGATCCGTGATCCATCTGAGGGGCTCTGCCTGGCCCAGTGTGTAAATACGTGGGTCGATCCGTGGAACTCAGAAATCATACATATATATATATATATATATATATATATATATATATATATATATATCACAACCTTCGAATGCTCGAAAGGAACTCAAATGGCCCAAGAGGGGTGGTGCAGAGACCGGCACGAGCAAGCCGGTATTTATAAATCCAACAAAAAGAAAAATTATATATATTGCACACTCAGGATTCAGGGAAAGTGAATCCTGAGCGTGCAATATATATAATTTTTCTTTTTGTTGGATATATATATGAATATTCAAGTTAAAGATGCCGCACTCACAGAATTGTGATTAGTCCTCTTTTATTCAATAAGGTGGGGGTTTTTCTTATTGAATACAAGAGGACTAATCACAATTCTGTGAGTGTGGCATCTTTAACTTAAATGTTAAGTTGGAATAAAGATTTATGGGAACAGGTCCTTCCCTGATGCTGGTACCGACATTTAGAACGCGCCTTTTCTGTGGACCTGTTGAAGTGTAATATATATATATATATTAAACACTTTCTTCCTGCAATACGGAAGGACGGCACTCCACGGGCATTGAAAATAAAGTGATTTATTCACACACAGGAAGAAAGTGTTTAATACTAGATGTGGTGGCGCGCATCAGAAGACTGGCACCTTTGACGTTACGGTGCAGGAAGGATACACCGATTTGAAGTGTTCTTATATATATATATATATTTTAATCACACACCCACTGAAACAGTAAGGCAAACACTCTCACAGTGACTCACACACTCAGACAGACACTCTCAAACTAATGTTCACATCCAGACAGACACTCTCATACCCACTCTCACATCCAGACACTCTCACACCCAGATAGACACTCTCACACCCACACACACACCCACTCACAGATGCACTCACACTTACTCAGACACTTAAGCGAACACTCACAGATCTACTCAGACATTCACCCACCTCCTCACAGACCCACCCAGACTCACACACTCACTCACAGACCAACTCAGACACTTACATACCCACTCACAGAGCCACTTAGACACTCATGCAACCACTCACAGAACCACTCAGACATACACACACCCACTCACAGACCTTTGCAGACATTCATGCACCCACTCACAGACCCACTCAGGCTCATGCAACCACTCACTGACTCACTCAAAGACTCATGCACTCACTCACAGACACACTCAGAAACTCATGCACTCACTCACAGATTAATTTAGACACTCATGCACCCACTTACAGACCCACTCAGACATTCACACACACACTCAAAGACCCACTCAAACTCGCACACACCCACTCACAGATTCAAACAGACACTCATAAACCCACTCACAGAGACACGCTCACACCCACTCCCAGACCCAGAGACTCCCTCTCACACCTACTCCCACACCCAGACAGACACTCTCACCCCCACTCTCACACCCAAATAGACCCTCTCACACCCTCTCTCACACCCAGACAGACATTGTCACACCCACTCTCCCACCCAGAGACACTATCTCACAACTATTTTCACATCCAGAGAGACATGCCCCTTTGGATGTGTGTGGCATGGGGTTGGGTGGTTATGGGGGTTGGCCAAATGGCATAACTGCAGGCCAGGCCCCTTGGCCTACCCCCACTGCACACAGATGAAGGCCATGCACGGAGCAGGTTTGGCTGGTTATTGCGCCAACCCCAGCCATGCACAGTGGTGATTGGATTAACGTGTAGTAATTAAAATCACTTATGCCAAAAAAACTCTTAGTAGTTATGGTTAGGTTCAGAATTTACTTGCACAAAACCATAGAAATTCAACAGTTATAGTTATAGTTATTTCAAGTAACTATATCTTGCACCCTAAGGTAACTATAACTTGCTCCATCACCATGCACTACTAATTACATCAGATATTACAGCTCCCATGACAACTTCTATAATGTCAATAAAAATATCAATGAATCATTAGCAATCAAATTATTGAATAAAGAACTGTGCATGGCAGGGGCGCAAGTTATATTTACAAGATATGGAGTTTAGAAGCAGTGGTCATTTGGACATCTCTGAATTTGGGGGGTACCCATAGAAAAATGTAAATTAGAGAGCATTTCTCAAAATGACTTCTTACACACTGCCTTACGTTTGGAAGGCAAAAATGCAGAGAAAGACAATTGGTAATAATACTTTTTCTACTATTCTGTGTTCCCCTAAGTCTCCTGATAGAAATGGTACCTCCCTGGTGTGGGTGGGCCTAGTGCCTGCAACAGGAAATGGCCCAAAATGCAACGTCGATATATATCATTTTTCCACCCAAAACTGACCCTTTTTTGCAATGTGCCTTGCTGTGGATTTTGGGCCCTAGCTCAGCCGGTACCTGGGGAAACCTACCAAACCTGCACATTTTTGAAAACTAGACAACTAGGGGAATCCTAGATGGGGTGACTTGTGGGGCTCTGACCAGGTTCTGTTACCCAGAATCCTTTGCAAACCTCGAAAAGACACTTTTCCCTCTCATTTCGGTGAAAGAAAGTTACAGAATCTGAGATGAGCCACAAATTTCCTTCCACCCGTACCCCCAAGTCTCCTGATAAAAATTGTACCTCACTTGTGTGGGTAGGCCTAGCGCCCGTGACAGTAAATGCCCCAAAACACAATGTGGACACATCACATTTTCCCAAAGAAAACAGCTGTTTTTTTGCAAAGTTCCTAGCTGTGGATTTTGGCCTCTAGCTCAGCCTGCACCTACGGAAACCTACCAAACCTGTCTATTTATAAAAGATAGACACCTAGGGGAATTCAGGATGGGGTGACTTGTGGGGCTCTGACCATGTTCTGTTACCCAGAATCCTTTGCAAACCGCAAAATATGGCCAAAAAAACACCTTTTCCTCATTTCGGTGACAGAAAGTTCTGGAATCTGAGAATAGCCATACATTTCCATCCACCCAGCATTCCCCAAGTCTTCCAATAAAAATGGTACCTCACTTGTGTGGTTAGGCCTATTGCTCACGAAAGGAAATGCCGCAAAACACTATCTGGACACATCAAAATTATCAAATACAAAACTACCTGTTTTGGGGGGGGGGCACCTGTTGTTGGTCCTGGGCTAAGCAGCAATCTAGGGAAACCTAACAAACCCAGACATTTCTGAAAACTAGACACACAAAGGAGTCTAGGGAGGTGTGACTTGCGTGGATCCCCTAATGATCCCCAGAATTCTCAGCAAAACTCAAATTTAGCTAAAAAAATGACATTTTTCCCACATTTCTGTGTGGGATCACCACAACAGGACGAATTTCCTACCACCCAACCTTCCCCTCAGTCTCCCGATAAAAATGATACCTCACTTGTGTAGGTGGGCCAAGTGCCTGTGACAGGGAAGAGCCAAAAACATGTCAAAATTGAACCGAAGTGTGTCCAAAAGGGTAGTATGAAAAAAAACATTTTTAGGCTGACAAGTGCAGCAGAATTTTGTATCGGTATAGATGAGACAATGTTGGGTGGTAGGAATTTTGTGGATTCCTCCACATTCTGGAAGGTTCTATCACAAAAATGTGGGGAAAATGTGTGATTTGCAGCAAAGTTGGAGGTTTGCAGGGCACTGTGGGTAAGAAAATGGTGCGGGGTGCATGTGAAGCACACTACCCTGGAATCAACCAGATGTTTAGTTTTAAGATGTGTCTAGGTCTTGTGGATTTTTCTACATGGCAGCGTCCGAAAGTCAAAAAAGTGCAGCCTTCACCATTCCAAAGAATGTTTCCTCCTTCAGTTGAGGTTGGGGCATAACCAGGCCCATACGGGTTGGTAGCCGCCACCACACTATTTTTTTTTATTTATTCCATGCCATCTAGTAGACGTTCTGACCCCAAGGTGTGGATCGGGGGTAATTGCCCCATCTGCCCACTGGTGGGCAGAACAACTTTGGCCCCATTTATTTGGGGTGGGGGTATGGCCATACCCCCACCCTCTTAATTTGAAAAAGAAATCTTGCCTGGTCTCTGGTGGGCTTTCTGCCCACCTTGGGGGCAGATGGGCCTTCCAAAAATAGGCCAATCTGCCCCCAAGGGGGGCAGGTATGGTCAACAGTAATGTGCCCCCATGGGGAGTGACCCTTGCTCAAAGGGCAGCCCCCCCAAACAAAACACACACACACCAATCCCTGGTGCCTAGTGGTTTCTGCCCCCCTTGGGGGCAGATTAGCCTAACAAAAATAGGTTGATCTGCCTCCAAGGGGGGCAGAAATGGCCTAAATACAATTTGCCCCCCAGGGGGGCGACCCTTGCCTAAGGGGTCGCTCCCCATACATAAAAACATAAAGTAATTAAAATGTATATATAACCCTGGTGTCTAGAGGTTTCTGCCACCCCCTGGAGGCAGATCGACCTAATTATATTAGGCTGATCTGCCCCTGGGGGGGCAGAAATGGGCTAAAAATATTTTGCCCGTCCCGGGGAGCGGCCCTTGCCCAAGGGGCTGCTCCCCACACATAAAAAAATATATATGTATGTCCCTGGTGTTTAGGGGTTTTCTGCCCCACCCCTGGGGGCAGATCGGGGGCAGAAATGGCCTAAAAATATTTTGCCCCC
Organism: Pleurodeles waltl; assembly: GCF_031143425.1. NCBI lineage: Eukaryota > Metazoa > Chordata > Amphibia > Caudata > Salamandridae > Pleurodeles > Pleurodeles waltl. Next base: position 773,954,848 of record NC_090445.1, on the reverse strand, counting down.
CCCCGGGGAGCGGCCCTTGCCCAAGGGGCCGCTCCCCTTATGCGCAAGGATAATAAAAAAAAAACTCCCTGGTATCTAGTGGTTTCTGCCCCCTGGGGGTAGATCGGTCTAATTATATTAGGCCAATCTGCCCCCGGGTGGGGGGCAGAAATGGCATAACAACAATTTGGCCCCCCAGGGAGCGACCCTTGCCTAAGGGGTCGCTCCCCACACATAAAACAAACAAACAAAAAAACAACATCCATGGTGTCTAGGGGTTTTCTGCCCCCGGGGGGGGACAGAAATGGCCTAAAAATGATTTGGCCCCCTGGGGAGTGGCCCTTGCCCAAGGGGCCGCTCCCCTTATGCATAAGTTTAATAAACAAAAAAATTCCCTGGTATCTAGTGGTTTCTTCCCCCCCTGGAGACAGATCAGCCTAATTATATTAGGCCGATCGGCCCCCGGGGGGCAGAAATAGCCTAAAAACAATTTAGCCCCCCAGGGAGCGGCCCTTGCCTAGGGGGTCGCTCCCCACACATAAATAAAAATATATATATATATCCCTGGTGTCTAGGGTTTTTTTGCCCCACCTGGGGGCAGATCGCCCTAATTATATGTGTCCGATCTGCCCCCGGGTGGCAGAAATGGCCTAAAAATTATTTGCCCTCCTGGGGAGCAGCCCTTGCCCAAGGGCCTGCTCCCCTCATGTCCATTTCACCCAAAAACAAAATTCCCTGGTGTCTAGTGGCCATTTCTTTTGCCTGATTGCATCGCGATCGGGCAGCAGAAAAGCTTGCAGAGACATGAAAGGAAAGGCCTTACCTTTCCTTTCATGCCTCTACTGGTACCCTCCTCCGGAGCGGACGGTAATTGGACGTAATGGTTACGTCCATGGCGCCTGAGAGGCACAGCCACAGACGTAACCATTACGTCCGTGGCCCTCAAGGGGTTAAGGAAGACCAAATACAGAAAGCAACAATAGTCTAGAAGAGATGGGACAGTGATTGAATAAAACGTTTTGCCTTAAAGTATGAGCAGTCAATACAATAAGTTCCTGTAATGTTACAATAATGCCTAAGTTAGGGACAGAAGTAAAAGTAGTAATAAAAGGAGGAGGAAAGGGCTGGAAGAGTAGAGAAAAGACTGAGATTATAAACAGCATTACATTTCAGTCTTTTAGTAAATCAATGTGGGACATTTGAGGCAATTCATGCATCAGTATTCACAAGAAACCGGTGGCAATGCAGTCTGTAAAAGTTAAAAGTGAAAAATAGGTTTCAGTGTCATCTAAGTTAAAGAGTGGATTAAAGGGCAAAACAGATATGATAGCTGCAAGTGTGAAAAGGAAAGAATAAGGGACTAGGCACTAAACCCTGTGGTACATCATACTTTGGTGCAGTGGAAGATTACTTATAATCTTTCTAGGACACAGTAATGGAGCACCTACATATAAAGAACAGAGCTGAACACAAACGTTTAGCATGGCAGGTTAATCAAGAGTATCTGAAGCAGCAAAAAGGCTCAAAGTACCATGACGGACAAACGTTAGAGATGAGAACAGCGAGGATACAATTAGACACATCCAGTAAGGCAGCTGTAGTAAAGTGCTCAATCGGAATTTTTAAGAGAGAGTAATTTGGGGAAGGCTCTCAGATCACTCAAAACCTGTGTCTCCTGTGTCTTCCAATCAAGGAATCTCAGTGCCCAAAAGGGTCATGCTCCGGAGGTTATTATTCTTTTGTATTAACCTTCTGGTAGGGATTCCTGCCTCTTGATTTCAACAATTAGACACCCTGCTTAGGAAACTGATATGGGATCAGGGCCGCCATAGAGTGTCACTGGAGGTTCTTAGGTGCCCAATGGATAAGGGGGCCTTAGGCCCCCCAGATTCTGAGCTGTATCTTTTAGCAACACAGCTCCAGTGGGTTACCCAGTGGCTCAAAAAGGTCCAACAGGAAAAATTTGGCCCAATGGGACTAGCTCAGCATCAGAGTGTACTACTGGCAAAGCTGCTCTGCCCGGCAATGATATCTCCCATACCAGGTGTGCTGTTAGCAGTGGCCTTGAAATGTTGGGGGTGATGTGTGTTGAGGACTGCAGGAATATCTTTAAACCCCTGCCCTACAATTAGTGGGTGTTCCAAATGGGGACACCCTCACCTTTTTTTTGGCAGAGCATTTGTCAGCTTGGATGGATGCTGGCCTTGCAACAGCTGATGACTGTTACCAGTTAGGGGCTCTGCTCCCGCTAGAAGACTTGGTGACTGAAAATGGCAAACCCATAGGGCAGTTTCTCATTTATGAAGCATTGACACTGATGAAGACTTGTGAGCCAGTGGGAGTGATGAACCGATGACACATATGGTACTGCAACTGCTGGTCCATGGGCATGGAGAGGCATTTCGTGAAATAGTTTTATAATTCATTGACCTCAGTGAACCAGAAACCACTGTTGGCACTTGGGCATAGGTGGGAAGGTATGAGTGATGTAGAGTTTTGGCATATCCTATGAAGGTTTCCAGGAATATGATATTGAAATTCACTCAATTCAACTATGTAGATGTGACTACCTATCTGCACACAGGCACCCGCTCATTTATGGTGTGAAACACAAGGTTGCCCTTGATGTGGACTCCTAGATGAAGACTTCTGACACATGACCTGGAGTTGCCCCCATTTTTGGCTAAACTGGGACACAGTGATCCATGCACTGAATGCCTCCCTGGCACCCACTCTTGGTTGTTCCTTGTACATGTGCCACCTGGGATTGTTTCATAGAACTAAAACACAGAAGGTGGGATCTAAGTTCTTTGATTTGGCATTAGTGCTGGCTAGGAGAAGATTGGCAATGGCTTGGAAGTCCAAGTCGGGCCCAGAAGTAGATTAGTGGTTGAAGGATGTCACCATGTGGGCCAGGGCTGAGGAGTGGGTGCTGATTCGGGAGGAAGCTTAAGAAGTGATTGCACGGTTGTGAATGTAGGTGTTAGAGGCCTGAGAACACCCAGAGGGAGGCGCACAGAGGAGCTCCAACAGTCAGGTTGTGTCAGCCGAGGGGGATGGAGAGGAGTCCTCAGGAGACTTAGATGGGGAAGGCAGTGGACATCCGGTGTAGCGGTCTGCTGTGGTTTAGGTAGCCTTTACTGTAGCTCTGCTGGCATTGATCCATCCACTCCTCCTCTTTGTTTCCCCCCTGATTTCTTATGGTATGTCTCTGCTTCCCAGTATCCCCGGTGGCATAGGTGAGGTCACTTCACCTTTCCCTTTTGAGGTAGTAGGCTCCCTTTTTGTTGAATGGCTTGTGCAGCCCCTGGGACAATTTGGTAATCATTATTATTACTTTTGTTTTTTATGACTAGGCTTTTGTGACCCTTCATTCCCCTGCTTCTGAGTACCATTACAAGGCTGATTTGATCAATGAAGATTATGTAGCCAATATTTCTGCAATTGTTGGCACTTAAAGGTTGCACTGCATTTAATGATGTTGCTTCAATGTAGATATGTCATGACTTCATTATATTGCTTATTACAATATTCCAAAAAAAAATGTAACAAAAAAAACAAATACATATCCCTATAGTGAAAAGGCCACAAAAGGTGTTTTCTCTGTAGCAATGCTGGCTGATTAATAGGAAATATTGCATGCTAATAATGTATCTTATGGAATAGGACTAGCTAGAAACAAAAATTAACAACTATTTTAATAGTTATTTCAAATCCAATTCAATGGTGAAGCCAAATTTGTACTAACTATAAAGGAAACATAACTTTGAGAAAACTAACCTTTTCCCTGCCTTGAATTCCTGCCGGCTAATCTGCATTTTGCTCTCCCAATTCTGACAGTCAGTAATTAGCATTTGAATCTCCCCGATGGGATAAGAACTCCCAGAATTGAGACAAAGGCCTTGGGTGTGGGGAGGTGTTGCTAAGCTCCTGACAGGGAGTCCTGTCGTCTGGGTCCAGGAAGTCTCAAGCCTGCTGGCCCAGTGAGGCTTGACCGCGTAACCAGATCAAGACACATGTTTGCGTGTGAGTAGTGCCCCTACTGACTAGAACCAGCATGTCATCTGCCAATGCTTATTTCTACATAGTGTGATTTACCTAATGCTTCTTTATTATAGTCCACGTGGTGTGCATTGCCCAATGCTTTTTGTGACTCATTATAGGATGCCTAGCTTGTGTTTACTGTTGAGCCTTGACTTTGCTTATGCTTTATTATTCAAGACTCAGAGGGCGGGATCGGAAGCAGTGGCTATTAAAACCACACCCGTTCGTGAATGTACCTCTTGCTGTCTGGAGACCCACCCAAGTGTGGAAATGCATCTCTTTCTCAGCTCCTGAGATCCTGAATGGTCACCTTCACCTCCTCGAACTTGAGTGTCAGTTCTCTCCTCCGCCCTGTTTCCTGTTTACACAGCTCCACATCTGTGAAGTGAAAAACAAGAAAAAAATCTGCAATTTGAGTAGTGCTAACACTTGGCACTGCGCATGAATAGGCAACTTTACACTTACCTGTTTAATTGTTGTTTCAACGATTGTGCTGAAAAGGTTCCCTATGTTAAAAGCCCGCATTTGATGAGCGCTACTCCAGTGAATCCTGTGTGATAACAGTAACTAGTAGTGCAGAGGGCATAGAGCTTTTGTGTTAATAGCTCACTGAGTCTGTAGCGCATTCTATTCATTAGGCTTGATGTAACTTGAAATAAGACGCATGATGTGAACAAAAAGTGCAGCACACATAGAAAGAGCAAATCAACATTAAAGATTGTTTTTGTGCAGGAAGGTGTCACTTCAAACACGAGGTCAGCTAACTGACCCTTTCAGTCACTTCTGGGGAGCCTGGAATCAAGACAAGTAGGCCCAATCTTCCTTCTTCAGACACAGGGGAAGTCCTTCTTCTGAGTCTTAAACAGGATCACAAATATTTTGATGACAGCTTCAGAAGGTACCACATATATCCCCATTTTAAGACTGTGGGTGGGGGATTCCCCTTTAGTCTAACCTTCCCCCTTTCCTGGAATTGGCTCCAAACTCTCTAGGGTAACACAGGGTGGAGACATCTAGGTGTGAGCTGCATTTGTCAATAGTGGGGCAGCCAGCACTTAGAAGTCTGGAATGGGGTGGGCTAGCCCTAAGGCTACCCCTTGAAGTCTAGGAAATGCTGAGTACAACATACCCATAACCCCCTCCCCAGGACATCCAGCTTGAAAGAGCAACACCCTTGCCTACACTCAAGGTAATGTTTTCCCCATATCTGAATGAAATACAGAAAGCACCACAAGAAAGACATTCACAGTCATATAACCCTGGACCCTGGCAGAATGATACTTTTGCTTTAAGCAGAAAATGAGTTAGTCTAAGGGAGAGACAGCCTTATAATAGTGACTTTAGGAGTTTTGCACTGTCAGGGAACTTAAGCACACATGTCCTATTTTGTAAATTCCATGCACCCTGCATATGAGCCTTTAGGGCTTACATTAGGGGTGACCTATCAGTATTGAAAAATAAAGTGTAGGTCTGGCTAAAGGTTTATTTTGCCAGGTTGAAAATGCAGTTTGAAATTACACTAATGGCTGCAGTGGTAAGCCTGAAACATGATTTTAAATTATTAGTGGGTGGCACAATAAGTGCTGCAGCCCACTAGTAGCATTTAATGAACAAAGCCTGGGTATAGGGCATGTAAATTACCTTATATTAGTCACTTAAAAATAAATTAAATGTACTAATCAGGTGTAAGCCAATTTTACCATGTTTTACATTTCTCCTATTTAAAAAATGGTTGAATGTGTGTGTTATAGATGTAACAGTGACACATATGGCGAAAGGTATGTCCTGTGCAACAAGTACAGATGATATAGGTTTCAGTCACCCATACAGATACATCCCATTCAAATGCACACGTGTTCATACATCCCTGAAGACCGAGTTGTCTTTGTCACACATGACAGCCCTGTCATAGTGCCCCTAGTCAAAGTATTTTGTTTAAACCATAGTATCTGGCTCAATGGATATTAAGCTGAAAGTCAATGAAGCTGGGCGTGGGGGTGCATGATAACAATGCATGAGTTGCTTAGCTTTCAGTAGCTCACAATTAACTTCACTGTTCAGAAGTAGCTCTCAGAACAGAAAAGGATGGTGACCCCTGTTTAAGAGAATAGACACTTTAGCTCTGGTTAATAGGGAAAAAGTGCACTGAGTCCTAGACACCAACAAAAATGGGTTCAGCAAAGGAATGCAGAAAGGGTTAGGTCCAACAATGAGGTTAAGCTCTGGATGTTATGTCAGCTGTCTCGTTCCTCATAGAGTTGATAGACTATGTAAGGATACTGGTGAAAAGGAGTAAGAAGCATGATTAAAGTAAAAGTTAAATTCCAAAATAAGTATAGAAGCTGTTAGCAGAGATGAAGGGTTGTTAGACTTGGCATCCTTGGTGTGATCCCCCCTAACTTTGTGCCTCTGTTTCTCAGGTTGTTGATGTGTGCTGGACTCTGTTTTTGCTGTTTTTGGTACTCTGGGCACTTTACCACTGCTATCCAGTGCTAAAGCGCAAGTGCCACTATGCAAAATGCATGTTTAATTGGCTTTCCATGATTGGCATATTTGATTTTCTAGCAAGTCCCTAGTACAGTGCACTAGAGGTTCCCAGGGCCTGTAAACCAAATGCTACTAGTGGGCCTGCAGCACTGGTTGTGCCACCCACAGGAGTAGCCCTGTAAACATGGCTCAGACCTGCCACTGAAGTGTCTGTGTGTGTAGTTTTAAACTGCCAATTCGACTTGGCAAGTGCACCAGCTTGCCAGGCCTAAACCTTCCCTTTTCATACATTTAAGGAACCCGTAAGGTAGGGCCTACGTATCCCCATGGGCAGGGTGCAGTGTATTTTTAAGGTAGGATATATTAATGTGTTTTATATGTCTTAACAGTGAAATACTGCCAACTTCAGTTTTCCCTGTGCAAAGCCTATCTCTCTTATAGGTTAACATGGGGGCTGCCTTTAAATATTATTAAAGTGCAGATAAAAATTTGGAGTTTAGAGTACCTGAGCTCATAATTTAAAAATACATCTTTTGGTAAAGGTTGTTTTTAAATTGTGTGTTTGTAAATGCCACTTTTAAAAAGTAGGCATTTTCTTACTTAAACCATTCTGTGACTCTGCCTGTTTGTGGATTCCCTGTCTGGGTCAGTTTGACAGTTGGGCTGTTAGCACCTCTCCTCTAGACAGTGACACAAAGAGAGCTGGCGTGGAGCCTTCATATCCTGATGAGCCATCTGGGCTGGAGGGAAAGCGAGGAGTGGTCATTTTCACCTGAATGAGCTGTGCCTGCCCTCACACAGTGCAGTCTCCAACCCCCTGGAGTGTGTCTGGGGCCTGTCCTGAGCAAGGCAGGACCTTACAAACAAGAGAGACTTTCCTTTGAAGTTTGCCTACTTCAAAGAAAGAAAGGGGAATAAGTAGTGGACTCAAAACTCCTGAAAATTAGAAAACTTCTGGAATCAAGAGGAACCTCTGCCAAGGAGAAGAGCGGAAGATCTGAGGAGAAGTACTGCCCCTGCCCGTGACTGTGCTTTGTTGGGTTAGCCTGCAGTTGCTGCTTCTGCCTGTAAAAGGGGACAAAGACTGGACTGTTGTGCATCCCTGCTTGAGAAGAACCCCTAAGGGCTTGAACTGAGCTTGCCCCCTGTTGTTGAAGTCTCAGGGCCATCAAAGTCTTCCTCTGCCAGCACCTGGACTCTCTGCTGAGACTCCTGCCCTGCCAAGTGGTGCCCTATCTAGTCTCTGGGCCCTTGAAAGGTGAAGTTGGCAGACAAGAACTGAAAATCCACGCAAAGAACACCATGCAGGGAAATTTTTTACGCACCTTCTGCAATGCGGCTGATAAACAATGCACCGCCGGATTTGCAGCTGAAATTGATGCTTCCCCTTGCATCGCGGCTGGGAGATTGACTCATCACAGCTGTAGAAACGAAGCACAACACCCACTTATGGAGGCTGACAACGATGCAAACCCCACTCAGCGTGGTTTTCTGATACCGTGCAACCGGATTTTCCAAGCAACGTCCCTCGGCGTCTACGTCAACCTGACACTGTGCGGATCCGAGGTGCCCCGCCCGGAAATCCACGCATCATTCTCTTGCGAGGGAGAAAAACAACACATTGACGACCCGAATGGAGAAGGAAACTACGCATGGCCTCACTTGAGAGTAGGGAATTGACTCATCACTGACTTTTCCGATGCACACTCACCCGTGTGGCTATATTTTTTACACTAACCAGGTACATTGTGTAACAACAGCATTGTCAATGTTTTCTAAGGATTAAGCCTCTTATTCTTTTGAAAATGTATATCTTGAGTTGTGTATGTTGGATTTTTGTCATTTTGATCTTGTTTGATTTATGTAAATATTACCTGTTTTTCTAAACTGGTGTGGTGCCCATTTTGTCATTGTTTTTACTGTATTACTTTGTGTGTTGGTACAAATACCTTACACATTGCTTCTGAAGTTAAGCCTGCCTTCTCGTGTCAAGCTACCAAGAGGGCGAGCGGGGGTTAACTGATTGTGATTCTACTTTACCCTGACCAGAGTGAGGGTACTTGCTTGGACAGGGGGTAACCTGACTGCCAACCAAAGACCCCATTTCTAACAAGGGTAAAAAAGAAAGATTAATCAATGAGGGCGGTAAAGGTGGTATAAGGTGAAAAAAGCAAAACGTTATTGCTGTATGGGATTTAAGTATGCTTCCTTAATGGTTTTTAATGCCTGAATGTAGGCAGCATGAAATAAAAAATAAAAAACAATTATAGCTTAGAGATTTGCATTTGTGCAATTGAGCTGTGCTTTGCAAAGTATAAAGCACTGAACACAAATAGTACAAGTAAGCCAGAGTTTAGGAGGCTTGTGTCAAGAAATCTAGGAAGTCCAGACCAAATTGTGAATGGGATAAGAACAATAGATCTCAGGGAAAATTAGGACTGGACTAGAAAGGGGTCCACAGATGGGTGTTGCGTGAGACACATAATAACCTATTAAGTGCGTGTGCTTCTGATAGATATTGGCAATCACCAGGGAGGACTTAAAAGAATTCTCTGTGCTTGCAAAGGAAAATCCTTTTTTTTCCCATGTAGGAGATACCGAATCATGTTTGCGCCTCTCCCAGCCCCACTCCTGCCCATCTGTGAAGTGAACGTGCCACAGGACACTCTGACCTCACACTTTCCCTAATGGAGCATGGAGGTGTGGAAAAAAGGGCAAAACTGCCTCCCCAGAACTCAGGGATGCATCAATAGAAAGGGGAGAGTCTCCCTTTTCTATCAATACTGTCCTGTCACTGTTTCCTGTCCCTTGATCGTGCCACAATCCATGGCCAGGAAAAAGTCCTAGATGCCAGGAATGTTGTTTGGGGTCAGCCCTCATGTAAGTGGACTGCCGCTCCCCCAAGGGGGCATTATTTTTTTGAAAAGTATGTTGGTTTTTCCTAGTTGGGCGATCACACCCCACAGGTAGGTGAAAAATACATAAATTAAAAAATATATATATATTGATACCACCAGGGTTGATTCTCTTGACATGGGCCAAACTCTTGTGGTGGGCATAATTTCATTTTTATACATGTGTGGTTTCCCTGGGAGTTGAGATCAGCCCCCAGGGAAACCACAAATTTATAATGAAAATGCTCTTGTTCTTTCTCTTTCTCTCTCTCTCTCTCTATATATACATATATATATATATATATATATCGAGCAAGAGAAAGAGTATGGAGAGAGAGAGAGAGAGATGACTTTGTTTTATACATGTGTGATTTCCTTGGGAGCTGCAATTGGCCCCCAGGATAATCACACATATATAAAAAACTGATATATATATATATATATTTATAAACAAAAACAATTCCTCTGAGTGCGGACGCTACAACACAGCGGTCCTGGCCGGGCTCCGAGACACCCAAAGTTACTTGTGCCAAACGCTCCCTTCCGATACAAGGAGAACCAGGACACCTCCGAAATATAGAAATCCAGTTTTTAATCAAGCAAACAGCAAAAACTCCAACGCGTTTCGGCAAACGCCTTTGTCACGGATAGAGTGTTGCCATAGCAACGCATTCAAATAGCACAAATCAGTGACATAGAAAACGGACACAACTTCAGCTCATACATCTTTTAGATTCTAAAGACGGCGGCCATCTTAAAATGTCATACTTAACATAAATGAATAATAATTTATAAAGTGCATCTTAGTAGTGACGGGTCAGATTAAATTCACATTAATTAAGTGAGTTATACCACAGTTTTATATCATTAAAAGCATACTGAAAAAATTAAATACATTTATCTCCTTAATTTATGATTTAAAGTATATGATGGGCAATGCAAAAAAGTACAAAATAAATAATCACATAATTCCGTGGTACTTATATTCGCCAATAATTGAATTAAACCTAGTATTGCCCAAGTGGGCAGATTTTATACTATGGTAAACACCACCAGTGTAGTTATCAAAGACCCTCACCTCATCATTACATCCTATTACAATTCCGGTCAGTCCTCCTTAGCAACATTCTTGAGCAAAGTTAGGTCCAAACCCCCTTAATATAAAAGTACTAACCTAAAACAACATCCTGACTCACAAAATAACATACAATCACCAATGAACCCAAAAGAAATGCTCAGTTCTTCACTAGAGTTCAACCCCACAGGGTCCAATGTCTCAAAATCAATTATATATCTTGATTCCATGATTCTCAATAATCGCTCTCTATTGCCATCCCGCTTATTTATTCTAACCTGGTCAATAACCACAAACCTTAGCAAATTTTCATTGCCAAAGTGAGAATTAAAGAAATGTTTAGCCACTGGGTAGTTTTTGTCATAATTCTTAATCGCTCCTCTATGTTCCAAAACTCTTTTTTTGCCCTTTTGAATTGTACTCCCTACATATAGTTTATCACAGGGGCACACTAAACAATATACACAATATGTTGTACCACAATCAAAACTTCCTTTAATGACAAAATCTTCATTTCTCCCTGGGAATCTCAGTTTCTTACAATTGCTACTTGTTTTACAAGCTTTGCATTTCATACAACAGAAAAATCCTCTTCCTGTAATATTCTTAATGTATATGTAATGTAATGAAGGCAAATTGTATTTAGACATTCAGATTGGCCGATTTTAGGTCAATCTGCCCCCAAGGGGGCAGAAACCACTAGGCACCAGGGATTTTTTTTTTTGCCGCCAATGTCACGCAGGGGGAGCGACCCAGTAGGCAAGGGTCACTCCCGGGGGGGGTTTGGGGGGTGGGGGGGCAAATTTATTTTAGGCCATTTCTGCCCCCCCGGGGGCAGATCGGCCTATTAATCGGCCTATTATTAGGCCGATCTGCCCCCAGGAGGGGCAGAAACCTCTAGCTGCCAGGGCAAATGTTATTTTTGTGTTTTTTTTGTTTGTCTGTTTTTTTTAGAGATGGGGAGCAAATTGTATTTAGACCATTTCTGCCCCCCTTGTGGGCAGATTGGCTGATTTTAGGTCAATCTGCCCCCAAGGGGGCAGAAACCACTAGGCACCGGGGATCTTTTTTTTTTGCGCCAATGTCACGCAAGGGGAGCGACTCCGTAGGTAAGGGTCGCTCCCGGGGAGGGTTTGGGGGTGGTGGGGGGTCAAATTTATTTTAGGCCATTTCATCCCCCCCTGGGGTCGGCTGAGCTAGAGGCCAAAATCCACAGGTAGGCACTTTGCAAAAAACACCTCTGTTTTCTGTGAAAAAATGTGATGTGTCCATGTTGTGTTTTGGGCCATTTCCTTTCGTGGGCGCTACGCCTACCCACACAAGTGAGGTACCATTCGTATCGGGAGACTTGGGGGAAGGCTGGGTGGAAGGACATTTTTGGCTCCTCTCAGATTCCAGAACTTTCTGTCACCGAAATATGAGGAAAATGTGTTTTTTTAGCCAAATTTTTAGGTTTGCAAAGGAGTCTGGGTAACTGAACCTGGTCAGAGCCCCACAAGTCACTGAATCTTGGATTCCCCTAGGTCTCTAGTTTAAAAAAATGCACAGGTTTGGTAGGTTTCCTTAGGTGCCGGCTGAGCTAGAGGCCAAAATCTACAGGTAGGCACTTTGCAAAAAACACCTCTGTTTTCTGTCAAAAATTGTGATGTGTCCACGTTGTGTTTTGGGGAATTTCCTGTTGCGGGCACTATGCCTACCCACACAAGTGAGGTATCATTTTTATCGGGAGACTTGGGGGAAAATAGAATAGTAAAACAAGTGTTATTGCCCCTTGTCTTTCCCTACATTTTGTCCTTCCAAATATGAGAGAGTGTGTAAAAAAGACGTCTATTTGAGAAATGCCCTGTAATTGACATGCTAATATGGTCACCCCGGAATTCAGAGATGTGCAAATAACCACTGCTCCTCAACACCTTATCTTGTGCCCATTTTGGAAATACAAAGGTTTTCTTGATAGCTATTTTTCACTCTTATATTTCAGCAAATAAATTGCTGAATACCCGGTATAGAATGAAAACGCACTGCAGGGTGCAGCTCATTTATTGGCTCTGGGTACCTAGGGTTCTTGATGAACCTACAAGCCCTATAGATCCCCGCATCCAGAAGAGTCCAGTAGACATAACGGTATATTGCTTTAAAAAATCTGACATTGCAGGAAAAAGTTACAGAGTAAAACGTAGAGAAAAATTGCCGTTTCTATCACCTTAATTTCAACATTTTTCTTTTTCAGTTGTTATTTTCTGTAGGAAACCCTTGTAGGATCTACACAAATGACCCCTAGCTGAATTCAGAATTTTGTCTACTTTTCAGAAATGTTTAGGTTTCTGGGATCCAGCATTGGTTTCACGCCCATTTCTGTCACTGACTGGAAGGAGGCTGAAAGCACAAAAAATCATTAAAAAGGGGTATGTCCCAGTAAAATGACAAATTTGTGTTGAATGGGTTTTCTGATTCAAGTCTGCCTGTTCCTGAAAGCTGGGAAGCTGGTGATTTTAGCACTGCAAACCCTTTGTTAATGCAATTTTCAGGGAAAAAACCACAAGCCTTCTTCTGCAGCCACTTTTTCCCATTGTTTTGAAAAAAACGAAATTTTCACTGTATTTTGGCTAATTTCTTGGCCTCCTTCAGGGGAACCCACAAAGTCTGGGTACCTCTAGAATCCCTAGGATGTTGGAAAAAAAGGACGCAAATTTGGCTTGGCTAGCTTATGTGGACAAAAGGTTATGAGGGCCTAAGCGCGAACTGCCCCAAGTAGCCAAAAAAAGGCCTGGCACAGGAGGGGGAAAAGGCCTGGCAGAGAAGGGGTTAATGTGAATTTAATCTGACCTGTCACTACTAAGATGCACTTTATAAATTATTATTCATTTATGTTAAGTATGACATTTTAAGATGGCCACCGTCTTTAGAATCTAAAAGATGTATGAGCTGAAGTTGTGTCCGTTTTCTATGTCACTGATTTGTGCTATTTGAATGCGTTGCTATGGCAATACTCAATCCATGACAAAGGCGTATGCCGAAACACGTTGGAGTTTTTGCTGTTTGCCTAATTGAAAACTGGATTTCTATATTTTGGAGTGGTCCTGGTTCTCCTTGTATCGGAAGGGAGCGTTTGGCACAAACATATATATATATATATATATGTATATATATATATATATACACGTATGGATAAAGAGAGAGTCTCTCTCTCTCTACACACACACAGACACACATATATATATAAATAGATATATACTAGTGATATATATCTATATATACATATATATATATATATATATATATTTTTTTTTTCATATAGTTATACAGCTTTCAGGCAGCAATAACAAATGGCAAGATAACGCTTGTGGTTTATATTCCCGCTAGAGAGAGAGATCAGACTTTTGTGTAGTGGCAGTTTTGACACCGTTAACTAGCGCATAGGGTTGATATGCCTGCTGCAAAGAACAGATCTGTATTTTATGTGGATAGCTGAGTGGCTTAGTAAAGCTAACTTTTACCAGCACTTTATAGCAAATATTATTTAGGTGCAAGAGGGTCTAGGGAGAGATAAGGGGTACTTTTGTTGGGAGGAAGTGAGGGAATCCAAGGAGGAGGTCATCAGAGGGGGAATGCTTAAAAGTGATTTTTCCATTGGCCGGCACCAGTGCTAAAGGCTGTGATGGTGGGTATGTGGCAGGGTGAAGTAATAATGTCTCTTTTTTGTTTCTTTTTTCAGTGTCTTTGGAGAACCTGTTTATTGAGAGAAGAAGACAAGGTGACCAAATTATTTACTGTTGCACACATCACTCACACTTACACCCACCAACACTTTCTGCTTTCTACGTAGGTTAGTGTTTTAGAAGGAGGATTTTAGCCAGTAGCAGAGAAGGCATCTCGATGGATGACTGCTGCTTAAGCTCTAACTTGAGTTATGGAAGACAGCTCTGTGGCAGGATCAGAGACTGAGACAGCAGATGCTGAGACAGAATTTGAGGGGTAGGACAATCAAGCCGAATCTTGAAGTTATTTTTCATTTGACTGAGTCCTATCTGACCATCTTCCATCGATTCTGAGGGAGACGATGATGACAGTCGTGCTGTCCCTTCGCAAGCACAGTCTGTGCAGCAGGTCAACAGTAGCAGGTTATGCCAAACCCTGAGAACAGACATGTGCAACAGCAAGCACAGACGGAGTGCTCTCTTGGCAGCCCCCCAATATAGTTCAGCCCAAACTTCCACCATTCACGGACTATGCAGGATGTAAAGTCAACACAGCCATCTCTTTTTTGGAAATTGTGCAGCAAAAAATGTGCATGCCAATCAATTTCAAAGGGAGCATGAAGGCACACTGAGGCCCCATTTTTGGGTATGGCAGTGGACTTTACCTCAAAATTGGGTTAGTACAGAAACCAACCTTGGAGTCCTACTGGTAACCACCATCTTCACACCATACATGAGCAGACATTGTTTATTGCTATTGCAGCACAGGCTGCATTTCAGTGACAATTCTGCTGCATTGCCTTGGGACCATGCAGACCATGAGAAGTAGTATAAAATGTGGCCTGCTGTGGAAGATTTGTCTGCCAGGTTTCCTGGGACTTATCCTCCTGAAAAGAATATAGCTGTTGATGATTCTTTGATCCTATACAAAGGGCAGGTGCTGTTCAGGCAGCACAATGTGAGCATAAGAGCTTGTTATGGCATCGAGCTGCATATACTGTGTGAGAAATCCACTTGCTATGTGTATAGCTTGAGAGTGCCTGCAGGGAAGGACTCCACTTTAAGCCCTGTAGGTTGACCTCCATTGCTAGGGGTCACAGGAAAGATTTTATGGAGTTTGTCCAGCCACTTCTTCACAAAGGTTATAAAATGTATGTGGACAGATTCTATACAGGAGTAGAGCTGTTCAGTGAGCTCTTAAAAGCTGGCACTAGGCCCAGAAACACATATGGGATAGTGTTCTTGTTGGGACAATTGGGGGAATGCTGGGTGGTGGTATTTTTGTGGATGCCTGCATATTCACATTGTTTACTTTACAGAAATGCAAAGAAAAGTAGTGTTTTTATTCAAAATTTCACCTTTGCTGGCATTATGGATAAGAAAACATTGGGGATCCGCAAAAGCGATACCCCCCTGGATTTCCCTTGATGTCTACATTTAAAAAATGATTGGTTTTCCCACATGGTTGCCGATCCCGGGACTACTTAGTACAACCATCATAGTTATCATTATTGCCACAATATGTTTTGGGCCCTTCCCTGTCGCAGGCACTTGGCCTACCCACACAAGTGAGGTACCAATTTTATTGTTAGACCTGGTGAAATGCTGGTTGGAACGAAGTTTGTCACTACCTGCAGATTGCAGATCTCCACCAGAGAAATGTAGAAAACTTGTTTTTTTAGTCAAAGTTTGAGGTTTGCAAGGAATTCTAGGTAAAATAATGTGGTGAGAACCACTCAAGTTATCCCACCCGGGAGGTTAACTAGCTTTCTATAGGTGTCCCGGCTGAGCTAGGGTCTAAAATCTTGAGTTACCCATACTGAAAACAAAGGCCCATTTGCTGCGTCCATTTTGCATTTGGGCCATTTCCTGTTGTGGGCAAAAGGTCTACCCACACAAATGAGGTACCATTTTTGTCAAGAGACCAGGGGAATGCCAGGCAAAAGGACGTTTGTGGCTCCCCACAGACTCCAAAACTTTCCACCACAGAAACATGGGGAACATGCGTTTTTTTAGTCAAAGTTTAAGGTTTTCAAGGGCTTCTGGGCTAAAAATGTGGTGAGAGCCATGCAAGCCAGCCCACCCAGGACGTCACTAGGCAACTAGTTTTATAGATATACAGGTTGGCTAGATTTCCCTCGATGCCGACTAAGCTAGGGTCCAAAATCTTGAGCTACCTATATCAGAAAAAAACTCCTAATTTTTGGTGAAATAATTGGCTGCATCCATATTGCATTTTGGGCCATTTCCTGTCACAGGTACTAGACCCACTCACATCTGTGAGGAACCATTTTTATCGGGAGACCTGGGGAAAGGACATTTGTTGCTCCCTGCAGATTTCAGAACTTTCCATCACAGAAATATGAGGACAATTTGTTTTTTACGTCAAAGTTTGAGGTTTGCAAATGATTCTTGGAAAAAAATGTTGTGAGAGCCATGCATGTCAGCAGTGTACCCCGAGGTATCTAGTTTTAAAAAATGTACAAGTTGGCAAGATTATCCAAGAGGCCTGCTGAGCTAGGGTCCAAAATCTCGAGCTACTCAAATTGGAAAAAAAGGGCTAGTTTTCAGTGCTTCCGCATTCTGTTTTGGGCCGTTTTCTGTTCGAGTCAATTGGCCTACCCACACAAGTGAGGTATCTTTTTTTATTAAGAGACCTGAAAGAAAGACTGCAGATTTCAGAGCTTTCCATCACAGAAATGCAGGAAAAAATGTGTTTTAAGACAAAGTTTGAGGTTTACAAGGGATTCTAGGTAAAAACAATGTGATGAGCACCATGCAAGTCAGCCCACCCTCGATACCCCTACAAGTCTAGTTTTTAAAATTGGCTGAGCTAGAGTCTGAATTCTTGAGCTACCCGCACTGGGTAAAAAGGGCCAGTTTTCTGTGGCAAAAATGAGCTGCGTCCATGTTGAATATATGGCCCTCTCCTATTGCGGTCACTAGGCCTACCCACACAACTGAGTTACCATTTTTATTTGGAAAACTGGGGGAATGCTGGGTGGAAGGAAGTTTGTGGCTCGCCCCAAATTCCAGAACTTTCTGTCATAGAAATATGAGAAAAACGTTTTTTTTTTGTCAAAGTGTGAAGTTTGCAAGTGATTCTTAGGAAAGAAATTTGGTGAGAGCCATATAATTCAGCCACTAGGTGTCTAGTTTAAAAAAATGTACAGGTTGGCTAGTTTTCCTTAGGTGCCCACTAAGCTTGGGTCCAAAATATCAAGCTACCCACATTGGAAAAAAAGCCTTGTGCTTGGAGGAAAAATGCGCTACATCCATGTTGCCTTGTGTGCCGTTTCCTGTCATGGGAATTAGGCCTACCCTCACAAGTGAGGTACCATTTTTATCAGTATACCTGGCAGAATGCCAGGTGGAAGGAAGTTTGTGGCTCCCCACAGTTTCCAGAACTTTCCATCACAGAAATGTAACAAAAATTTGTTTTAATAAACGTTTGAAGATTGCAAGGGATTCTGGGAAGAAAAACGTGAGGTAAGCCACGTAGGTTTGCCCACCCTGGATACCCCTATGTGCCTAGTTAAAAAAAATGTGCAGATTGACTAGGTCCCCCTGGCTGCCGGATGAGAAAGGGACCAAAATCTCGAGCTCCCCTCATTCAAAAAATCTTTTGCTGCATTTGTGCCTTTCAAATGTAAGCCAGTGTAAAAGAAAGATGACATTTTGAAAAATACCCTCCAAATCATTATATGTGCAAATCAGTATGGGTGCCCAACATTTGTAGAAATAAACACAGCTCCTGAATTCTACATCTTTTGCCCATTTCAGAAATACATAAGTTTTAGATACCTATTTTTCAGTCTGCCTATTTCGCTACAAGAACTGGCTTATAGTTGTTACTCAATGAAAAACCATTGTATGGTGCTGCTCTGTTGTTGACTCTGGGTACCTTGGATTCCTGGAGAACCTACAACCCCTATACAACCCCCATATATCATACGACCAGAAAGCACTAGCAGACGTAATGGTATATTGCTTTTGTAAATTGGCCATCATGGCAAAAAGTTACAGATGAAATGTTATCACAAATGCATGTCTTTTCCTCCTCATTTTCAATATTTCTTTTTTATTTCAACAGTTATTTTCCATGGGAAAACATTGAGGGATCTACCCATATGACCACTTGTGAATTTGGAATGTTGTCTACTTTTAAGATATCTATAGTTTTTCCTGATCATTTATGGGTTTTACACTAAATTCCACCACAAACTGAAAGTAGGATGAGAGCACAAAAAATAGGGAAAATAGGCTACCTCTTAGAAAAATGCCAAAACAGTGGTAAAACATTAGTTTTGGGGATGAATCTCTGCATGTTCCTGAAAGCTGGGAAGATGATGACTCATTACAGAAAACCATTCGTGGATGCCGCCTTTATGGAAAAAAACAGGGGGCTTCACTTCTGTGATGCTCCTGTGATGCATACTGCAGAGCCATATCTACAAGGCTACATAAAGCCCCCCTGCATGGCTTTTCATAGCCTTGTAGCTATGGAGTGAGGCAACACAGCACAATTTGCTGCTTTGCCTCACACTGCTATAGGGTGGTGTGCCATGGGCGATATGGTGGGAATTCCCACATAACACCAATGGCATTTGACACAGGGGAAAGGACAGGAGTACGGTGTATCTCACATTTGGTATTTCTTTTGACACAGGGCATTTTTTATGTGTAAAAAAAGTTGTAGAGCCCTAAGCGTGAATTACCCCAAATAGCCAAGAAAAGGGTCAGTACTGGAAGGGGAAAAGGCCCAACAGCTAAGGGGTTAAGTTCAATCTCCGCCATTTAATATGTGCTGGGGTCTAGTTGCAAGTCTTAACCGGTAATAAAGAGACAAAAAAAATGCTAGTCTGATTAGTAAAATAGCAAAGAAGAAGAAAATGGTAGTTCAAAACAAATAAGAAAGAATGCAGTTAAAATGAACATATAAAACTGTCATTTGGGTCCAATAAATAACCAATGTGAAGGAGCATAAGGTTTACAAAAGGTAAACACATGCTACTCTTATGGCTGGAGAGAAATAGAAAGAAATCCATAAATGCAGTGAGATTGGAACCAAATATCTACTCCACTGAAAGTATCATTGCTCCTCTTGGACTAGATATAGAGGATTTTAGAGCAGGAAAAGTATGAGAATTAACAGGAGAAATCCACGTCTCAAGTAAACAAAATAATAAAAAAGGGATTAAGTCCAAAGTAAAAACAGATTTGTGAATTGTCCTCAAGCATTTTCCCATTCCTAAATTCAACTGAGAAAAACAATTGAAATTATTGGTAGACATAGGTTAAACAAGCTTTCGTACCATGGCAGAATGAAAGTAACGTCTATAATTCAGATGTAATGTGAACTGCAGAAGGCACCAGATTTGTTTTTGAACTTGCATAACAAATTACATTCATGATGCCGAAATCAAAGGACACATGCAGTGGTCCCATTCAAATGAGGAAACACATTTATCTTCTGCCCATGTTATATTATCAACACAGGCACAAGGACAAACTGACTCTCTGCACCATCTAGGAATGACGCGCAGTTTTTATGCCGCACAGAGAGACATTTGTAAGAGATCCCCAAGAGCACCCTAAGCATCTGCCTGCAGGCAGACATTTATATATTTTATTGAACTAGCTTGTATTGGGGACCCTGCCCATTGTCCAAAAGCAGAGCAATCTGCTGGAAGTGGAAGAAAGTGTTGGTTTTACAGCTAGAACTTTTTCATTCGCCCTCTTCAGATTGTTACCCAATACTATCTGAATCCCATTCTTATTATAAGTCAACAGCAAACATTTCTGACACATCCAAGTGTAAAGCACTGACAGATTGTAACAGAAACAACCAGATCCTCCTACATCTACCGCAGGAGCATTGTATCTTTAGCACACAAATACACATTATAAGTGAATGATACCACCAGATATGCCACCTATAGTTTATCGCTGAGGGATCTCAAGATTCTACAGGATGTTGTACCCAAACTAACATATGGAAAATATAGTAATTAGTTATAGAAGATAGTACCACTGTTTTATGAATTCCGGCTGATGACTGGACTGTAGGAATGAGTGGACTTTAATTAGCCTTTTTAGTTAGAAGTAAGCATTCTTGAAGATAGCATGTACATCTGAAATGAAATAGCCACATTCTTTGCTATGTATACTAGGGAAGGGGATATTGCCAAATTATGAAGCCTTTGGTAGGCTATGGATTTTTTTCTGTATAATCTAGTGCCAAGTACTTCCTTTATTTCAGCTTCCTACCGGCTTAGTACATGTGAAACATGCAGACAGGTTGCTTCTTGGTGACCTATACTATATTGGCATGCAATTTACATACATGTAGTGCTGATGCTGATCCATCACCTACATTTGAGGTTGAATGTAAATGTTTGTGAGAAATGGCAGTAAGGAAGATATGCATGATGTGGTTTGATTGGAAGTAGGCGATCCAGCTGCCAGTGATTCCAAACATTACTCTTTCACATAACATACTATGTAGGAGACAAGTCAAACAGTGTCAGAAATGCACGTTGTCTGCATGCATAAAGAACACTGAAGAAGGTATCTCTTTTATTAGTAGTAGTAGTAGTAGTAAGAAACTTTATTCGACTTTCCAATAAGTCAGAAAAGCAACAGATAAAAACACGTCCATATGTAAAAAAACACAATAAATACAATAAAAGAATAAATACCAAGAATGAAATACATGTCATATTAATTAGTCCAATCACAAATGTATAATAGCCTAGTTAGATTGACACCAATACGTCCATGGACTTTCTTGCAGTTTTTACAGAGCATAAAAAATTTGCCAGAATTCTGCATGTTTCAACAGAAGATAAAATCTGTAAATTATTATACACAATGCGACACTGACGCAAGTTAATAGATCTTAAAAAAGGCATTAAAAGACGCTTTCTCTGTTTTTCATAAAATTTGCAAAAGAGGACCACATGTATCATAGTTTGAGCTGCCTTTGCGTCGCAGGGACATGCCCCTAAGGATACACTCCAATCATTCATTGTCGGGAAAGTTACTAAACGATGGAACATGTGTAACCTTAATCTTGTCAGAACAAAAGGATGCCGAGGATTTACCACGTTTACCAGATAGGGCTGCATGCCCTCTGTAGACAAGATTAATTGGTTAGACATATCACTAAATTTTTTGTATTCAACTTCCCATCGCTGATCTTCTAGATGCTTCAAGTTCAGGGCCCTCAGTTCCTTCCTGGTAAGTCTTTCCAGTAATTCTGGATTTGTATAATATTCTTTATGGCCCATGTTTTCAAAAAAGGTCATAATATACCTCAGCCATGGGACTTTTAGAGAATGTGTTGATGCCATACAGTCACGTAGAATTGCCTTGTTTAGTCCAGTATATTCTGAGGTCCAAACTTTCTGCCATAATAATAATGGTTGTATCTTTATTATGTCAGCTGGGAAGGGAACCCCTAGTTCAGCATAACTGATGTACGACGAGGTGCCATTTGGTACCATTTACAAGTATCTCAGAAAATCATTTTCCACCGTCTGGATCAGGTTACAATTAGTGTATCCCCAAATACCTGATCCACACATGGCGGCCAGGATACACTTGGCTCAGTAGACTTTTACCATATTTCGTGGGGTAATCCCCCCTAACCTTTTTGAGAAGATCTTCAAGGCTGCCGTTGTTTTCATGATCTGCACTTTTTTGGTTTCACACAATATGCCCAGGAACCCTGTTTATCAAACATTATGCCTAGGTATGAAAATGTTCGAGCTGTATCAATTTTCCCACCTTGTGTAGTGATGTTATAAATCTTGCTCAATTTCATACCGCAGTTCATTATAAAAGTTTTAGAGCGGTTGACGGTAAGGCCCAAGTCTGTCATGAAGGTTATACAAGTGGTTAAAAGGTTTTGGAGGGCTAATGGAGTCCTGGCCATAAGTACAGCATCGTCTGCATAAAGTAGCGCCGGGACAGAGCGGTGACCTATTTGAGGGAGATCTTTACATTTACTTATCAGTTCACGTTCTAAATTATTTATATATAATGAAAACAAGAGTGGAGCTAGTACACAGCCTTGACGTACTCCTCTATGTATGCCAAAAGGCCTAGTGCATTCCCCTCTTATCCCATATCTCACTCTTGCTCTGCACCCTGTATACAGGTCCCCTATGAACTGAATTATTGTTGGCTCTACCCCTATACTACTTAAAATGTCCCATAATTTCCCATGTATTACGCAGTCAAATGTTGAAGATAGATCTATAAAGGCCAAATACAAATTACCCTCCCTTATCTTTGTATATTTCCTAATTATGATGTTTAGATTCAGGCCCTGTTCCACCGTACCTATTCCTGAGCGGAAGCCATACTGTAATTCAGATAAAATGCCGTTTTCCTCTGCCCATGATTGGAGTCTATTCAAAATAATTCTCCCCGCTAATTTGGCTTATGTATCAATTAAGGAGATTGGGCTGTAACAAGCTGGATTAAGGATGGTGGTGGTCCTTGCATAAGGAAAGCCCTTAGTGTCTGTATCAATAGGGGGCCCCATATTTGTGTATTTGCCTTGTATAAGTCTACCGGAATGCCATCAGGGCCCGGCGCTTTCCCTGCTTTGCTTGAGTTTATGGCTTCCACTACCTCCTCTAGACTGAACTGGGGTGTTATAATCATACGTGGGCCTTCCTGGACAACTGAACATATTAAGTGATCTATTGGTTCTATATCACTAGCCTGATAATATATCTTAGAAAAGTATTCAATCCAGTCATCTTCTGAAATTGCAATTTCCATTCTAGGGACATGTCTGTCCCCTAGCACAGGAGTGTTTATTGTTTTCCAAAAGAGGATACTATCCTTTGTAAGGCTGGCTTTGTGTAAAGTTTCCCACAAGTTTCCTTTCAGAGTGGATTTCCTTTTTTTAATGGCCGCCAAACTCTCTGATTAATTTACAATCATTACCACCAGCATCAACCACTAGTCATACACTTCCAAGAATAGTGAATAATACTCTACCTATAGATAGGATAAACCGGCCTCAGACAAATTAAGGGGGGATCAACATAGAAGAATGAGATCCTCGAAGCCTCTATATACACCAAGTGACTTTTTACATCTTCCCCCGGAGGCAACACCATACGTAGTGGTCCTGGCTAATGTTCCACCTGCAGCTGACCAGCAACGGGAATTATGGACAGCTTTGAGGAATAAGTCCCTCAATTGGATAGGAACACGCTTGGACTCTAGAATGGTGGGGCCCCACTTTGATTACATAAAAATGGTTAGAAGAATTAAGTGGATAGGAAGTAGTCAGAGAATATTGGAGGGAGAATGTGTGGTTCTTTCATTTAAATCCCCAGACCTAGTGGACAGAATTATCCGCGAATTAGGGTCTAGGCAGGTGACTTCTCAAGGAATCTCCTTATTACCTTTGGGGTTCTTCTATCAAAGTCCTGTGGGGCATAATTTTAATGATCCACAACTGTCGCACAAAATACCCATAACCAGTCCTGACTCCATTCTTTCTTGTAATAGATTCCAACTTTAGAAGGCCTAGATTGACTCAGCATGAATAAGAAAGAGACACCTCATGAAATGGTATTGGAAACAAATATAGAAGGGAGGCAGTCAAATAAGAGAGATCCCCCTTTGACACCAATTCATACAACCTATGGAGGCATATCCCCCCTGAGAACAAATAAAGTACACTGTCAAGCTCAGCAGAAACTGGAAATAGCTTTACTTTATTGGTGATTTTAATGTCCACCTCTGCAAAGAAACCTCGGAGAAGGTGTGCGGTTGGGATATGGAAGATACTGGCTTGAGGCCTCATTTTTCACATAATATGCAAGGTGATGCGATGAAGCTATTGGCTCAAAAATATAACTCGTCTTTTGTAAACGAACTTTATTTTGAAGTTCCTCAGTTCAAACCAACTTTTAACGGAAGGGGTGCTGACACGGTGATTGAATATGTTTTAATGTCTTCCCACTTCGCACATTATCTCATCAATTATACACTCCATGATATTGCAATAAGTGATCATTTCCCTCAGAGTTTGAAAGTTCCACTAACTCCCCCTACACTGGCAATAGAGGATAAGGCCCAGCGTAATGAATAAACATTGCGATGGTCGCAGATAGCTTCAAAGGCCTTACTGAAACAATTAATCTGTGACCATAATCAAGCCTTTACAGACTGCCTTAGTGATGATATAGACCCAGGAAAATGCTTAAGAGCTTTCTCGGTGATAACGCAAGGCCTGAAAGAAGCCCTTACTATTAAAGCGGGAAAGGCAGGACAGAAAAGGGAAATGGGTTGGTTTGATCATGACTATACAAAAGCACATAAGAGATTAAAAAAGGCCTTAAGCGCCCCAACAAGATGCTCAAACGAGATACGTATACGTAGGCAGGAAGATAAGGCGGCCATCTCTTTTATTAAATAGGGTTGTTTCTTTACCCATGAAACAGATATGCCCAGATTGCCCTTAATGGATATATGGATTAGTACTCCTTCCTCATCACTTTCTGAACTGTATGCTATGTTATGAAATAAAAACCCATATTTCTGAAGGTGTTTATCTTCATTTTAAATTCCAAAGTTTTTGGTCTATTGCAAAGACACCAATATCATCAAAAATGCTTATGTTCACAAGGCCTGAGTAAATGTATACTAGATGTTTTCTCTAAAACTACCAGTGTTATTCATTGGGAAACATAGGCCTTACATTAGAGAAAAGAGACTTCAGGAGTTTTTCACTACCAGGATGTGTACAACTCAAATACATATGTCTTATTTTTTAAATACAATGCACCCCACCTATGGGCTGTTGAGGGTCTACCATAGGGGTTACTAATATATATTAAAAAGGAAGGTTTAGACCTCTTTATTTTATGAAATCGAAATGGCAGGGGTGTTTAGAACTTGCAGAATTTGACTCTGATGAATTCCGCTAAGTTACACATAAACTCTGTGTGATTCTGAAAGTTCTGCCAATGGGCAAAAATAGGCATTTTTCACTGCTCGCGCTGTGACTTAGTGCTAGGAGTACATTCCATGCTGACAAATCAGTGTGAACACGCACCACGCAGCACACCAGAGGGGGCAGATACTTGAGTTGATTTTGCTGCAGCTCAAGTAGATTTTCTACTGCAGTGGCAGCCTTCTGACCGCAAATGGCCACAACCGCCTGCATTGTAATAATCTAATTGGATGTCTTTCTAGCAAATGAAACGCATGCTAGGGGACACCAATCTCGCTTGTGCTCACAAAATTCCACCATGCAGCGATTGGTGGAATTTGGCTAGAACTCAGTATTACAAGAGTAACATGGAGTCACTGAATTCCACCAGTTCCGCTGGCGGAACAGAATATTTCACCCACCCCTATTTAAAATTGCACTCCAGGCTGCAGTTACAGGCCTAGAGCATGTTTTAAATGGCGAATTTAGTAGATGGCAATATGAGTGCTGCAGACCCATTATTAGCATTTAGTGTACAAGCCCTGGGTACATGTTTTTTTTTTTTTTTCAAATATATTTTTATTAACTGTTTGCTGTTTTACATATGTAGGTCTATTTACAGTAACATTTTGTCTTTATTGTACATTTCTACAAACTGAGCCGCAACTCTGTTTTGCCTTGCTTGCAATGTGTTTCACAATTACCTGTTCATTTCAATAATATTATAATATTTATACATCATTGTTTCCAGCTCTTAATCAGACCGTTTTTATGGTGTCAGTTCTTTCAGTGCCCCTTGTTACCTTTTGTATTTTGTGACCTTATAACAGACTTAACTCAACTTCAAACTGTAAATAAACTTATTGGCTTATGTGGGTGTAGCTGCTTAATTTCTAAAAGGGAGGATTGTCAGGGCATTTCTTGTTATGTAGGGGTGGCCTGTGTTCCGCTCCCCTCCCTCCTCTATCTTTGTAGTTATTGTGTCCTGTCCCCCCGTACTCTCTCTCTCCGCATCCGGCCTGGCAGGGCGCCTAGTATTCCTCCCGTCATGGTTACAGGGCCTTTCCCCAACGATCATATCTGTTGGCCATTTCAGCTAGCTCATCCCACCCCCTCCGGTGCTATTGGTCTCTTCGTTAGGTCGTCCCAGTTTGTCACTAGGTTTTCCCACTCCGAGGCGATGGGGGTCTGGCGAACTCCCCTGGCCTCTTCGGCTTTAAGGACCTGCAGCTCAGCCCTGGACCATCTTGTGACGTTGCTTCTCCATTCTGTCAGAGATGGGTGTGTGGGAGACTTCCAGCCCTTCGTAATCAGTCTTTTATATAGGGCTAGGGACAGGTCAAGGAAGCGACCCCCAACCCTGCTCCATTTGACTCCGGCTCTAAGGCCCAATAGACACATGGCGGGGGCTGGCCGGAGCTCCGTCCCGAACAGCTCCGTGAGGATTGCCATCATCGCGCCCCAGCCCCTCTGTAGCATCGTGCATCCCCACATCATATGATCAAAGTCGGCCTCACCGTCCCCACATCTGGGGCATGTCCTGGGCACCCCCCCATATATGCGGTGCAGCCGTTGAGGAGTGAGGTATGTTCTGTGTAGGTAGTTGTATTGGATGTATCTCAGCCTTGTGTTGCGTGAGATCATCCTAGGATAAGCTAGTGCTCTGGTCCACTCTGACTCAGACAGATCCCCCCCAACTGTCTTCACCCAATTTTCTCTTAGGGAATGCAGGGGGTCCACAGCTGCCTCTATTTGGGCCCGGTATTTTTTTTAAATCAAGTGAGGTTCCTCTCCTGCTGTCAACAGGAGGTGCAACACCCCGTGGACAGTGGGTTCCGCGTTGATCGTGTCCCAATGATCTGTCAGGGTGTGCACCAGCCTTCTGAAGAGTAAAAATTGTCCTTGCGGCACTCCCCCCCCTGCTACATCAGCGAAGCTCCTCAACACCCCCTCCCTGAATAGCCCCCCCACTGTCACCATCCCTGCTCTCGTCCATGGTCCCAATCCCAGCCCCCTTCGCTCCCCCACTCCCAGGTCCAGAGCAACGGTCGCCAGCAGCAGAGCGGGAGAGTACGGTGGCCCCACCCCAGTCCTTTTCTCGCACCGTTTCCAGCATTTCATCGCCACATTGCACATTATGTTGTCTCTTATGGGGGCAATCTTCCTGCCCGCCATACTTGCTGCTATCCGAGCTGTATCTATTACTCCGTGTGCGGTAGCCAGGTCCAGCCGTCCCCTGCCAGCCAGCCAGCCGGCCACCCATTGTAGCTGGGATGCCAAGTAATAAGCCTCGAAGTCAGGGGCACCCAGACCCCCCAGGTGTGTCGGTCTACAGGTGGTCGAGAGCGTCGTTCTCCTGCGACCCTCATCCCATATCAGCTCTCTGAGCAGAGCGTTCAGCTCTCGGAACCATGCAGAGGGGACCTGTAGGGGTAAGTTAGCAAAGTAGTAGAGGAGGCGTGGAAGCATAATCATTTTTGAGAGAGCCACTCTGGCCATTATTGTTAGTTTCAATGATCTCCAGAACCCCACCGAGGAGCGCAGGGATCTGAGTGTCCTGCCAAGATTGCCGTCTCTAAGGTCGCTCAATTCGTGAAATATTTGTATGCCCAGGTATTTAAAAGTCCGCAGGGGCCAGTTTACATCCGCTGGGCACGCATCAGGGCGCTCGCTGCCTGCCAAATTGGAATGGCATGGGCAGCAAAAAAACGATGGATTTAGGCCCAGATCACTGTACTGGGGGTGAATGTTTGACAATGTTCAGCATTCCGTCCATCACTTGTTGTTTTTGCTTTGTCGCCCTAAGTGGGAAGGGTATGCCCAGACGTGGGTCCCGTGCTTCCCATGCCACTGGATTCAAGCTAGACTGGCTGATGAGGGGTGAAACCCCGAAACCGGTCCCAGGATGCTTGTTTCCAGTCCAGGGAAGACCTGGCCTAGCAGTTCGGGCTGGACTGTTCCCATGGGGAACAGGGTCAAGACTGATTTGCATATGGCTGGGTCCAAATTGGAATGGCATGGGCAGCAAAAAAACGATGGATTTAGGCCCAGATCACTGTACTGGGGGTGAATGTTTGACAATGTCCAGCATTCCGTCCATCACTTGTTGTTTTTGCTTTGTCGCCCTAAGTGGGAAGGGTATGCCCAGACGTGGGTCCCGTGCTTCCCATGCCACTGGATTCAAGCTAGCCTGGCTGATGAGGGGTGAAACCCCGAAACCGGTCCCAGGATGCTTGTTTCCAGTCCAGGGAAGACCTGGCCTAGCAGTTTGGGCTGGACTGTTCCCATGGGGAACAGAGTCAAGACTGATTTGCATATGGCTGTGTCCAAATTGGAATGGCATGGGCAGCAAAAAAACAATGGATTTAGGCCCAGATCACTGTACTGGGGGTGAATGTTTGACAATGTTCAGCATTCCGTCCATCACTTGTTGTTTTTGCTTTGTCGCCCTAAGTGGGAAGGGTATGCCCAGACGTGGGTCCCGTGCTTCCCATGCCACTGGATTCAAGCTAGCCTGGCTGATGAGGGGTGAAACCCCGAAACCGGTCCCAGGATGCTTGTTTCCAGTCCAGGGAAGACCTGGCCTAGCAGTTCGGGCTGGACTGTTCCCATGGGGAACAGGGTCAAGACTGATTTGCACATGGCTGGGTCCAAATTGGAATGGCATGGGCAGCAAAAAAACGATGGATTTAGGCCCAGATCACTGTACTGGGGGTGAATGTTTGACAATGTTCAGCATTCCGTCCATCACTTGTTGTTTTTGCTTTGTCGCCCTAAGTGGGAAGGGTATGCCCAGACGTGGGTCCCGTGCTTCCCATGCCACTGGATTCAAGCTAGACTGGCTGATGAGGGGTGAAACCCCGAAACCGGTCCCAGGATGCTTGTTTCCAGTCCAGGGAAGACCTGGCCTAGCAGTTCGGGCTGGACTGTTCCCATGGGGAACAGGGTCAAGACTGATTTGCATATGGCTGGGTCCAAATTGGAATGGCATGGGCAGCAAAAAAACGATGGATTTAGGCCCAGATCACTGTACTGGGGGTGAATGTTTGACAATGTTCAGCATTCCGTCCATCACTTGTTGTTTTTGCTTTGTCGCCCTAAGTGGGAAGGGTATGCCCAGACGTGGGTCCCGTGCTTCCCATGCCACTGGATTCAAACTAGCCTGGCTGATGAGGGGTGAAACCCCGAAACCGGTCCCAGGATGCTTGTTTCCAGTCCAGGGAAGACCTGGCCTAGCAGTTCGGGCTGGACTGTTCCCATAGGGAACAGGGTCAAGACTGATTTGCATATGGCTGGTTCCAAATTGGAATGGCATGGGCAGCAAAAAAACGATGGATTTAGGCCCAGATCACTGTACTGGGGGTGAATGTTTGACAATGTTCAGCATTCCGTCCATCACTTGTTGTTTTTGCTTTGTCGCCCTAAGTGGGAAGGGTATACCCAGACGTGGGTCCCGTGCTTCCCATGCCACTGGATTCAAGCTAGCCTGGCTGATGAGGGGTGAAACCCCGAAACCGGTCCCAGGATGCTTGTTTCCAGTCCAGGGAAGACCTGGCCTAGCAGTTCGGGCTGGACTGTTCCCATGGGGAACAGGGTCAAGACTGATTTGCATATGGCTGGGTCCAAATTGGAATGGCATGGGCAGCAAAAAAAATGATGGATTTAGGCCCAGATCACTGTACTGGGGGTGAATGTTTGACAATGTTCAGCATTCTGTCCATCACTTGTTGTTTTTGCTTTGTCGCCCTAAGTGGGAAGGGTATGCCCAGACATGGGTCCCGTGCTTCCCATGCCACTAGATTCAAGCTAGCCTGGCTGATGAGGGGTCAAACCCCGAAACCGGTCCCAGAATGCTTGTTTCCAGTCCAGGGAAGACCTGGCCTAGCAGTTCGGGCTGGACTGTTCCCATGGGGAACAGGGTCAAGACTGATTTGCATATGGCTGGGTCCAAATTGGAATGGCATGGGCAGCAAAAAAACGATGGATTTAGGCTCAGATCACTGTACTGGTGGTGAATGGTTGACAATGTTCAGCATTCCGTCCATCACTTGTTGTTTTTGCTTTGTCGCCCTAAGTGGGAAGGGTATGCCTAGACGTGGGTCCCGTGCTTCCCATGCCACTGGATTCAAGCTAGCCTGGCTGATGAGGGGTGAAACCCCGAAACCGGTCCCAGGATGCTTGTTTCCAGTCCAGGGAAGACCTGGCCTAGCAGTTCGGGCTGGACTGTTCCCATGGGGAACAGGGTCAAGACTGATTTGCATATGGCTGGGTCCAAATTGGAATGGCATGGGCAGCAAAAAAACGATGGATTTAGGCCCAGATCACTGTACTGGGGGTGAATGTTTGACAATGTTCAGCATTCCGTCCATCACTTGTTGTTTTTGCTTTGTCGCCCTAAGTGGGAAGGGTATGCCCAGACGTGGGTCCCGTGCTTCCCATGCCACTGGATTCAAGCTAGCCTGGCTGATGAGGGGTGAAACCCCGAAACCGGTCCCAGGATGCTTGTTTCCAGTCCAGGGAAGACCTGGCCTAGCAGTTCGGGCTGGACTGTTCCCATGGGGAACAGGGTCAAGACTGATTTGCACATGGCTGGGTCCAAATTGGAATGGCATGGGCAGCAAAAAAACAATGGATTTAGGCCCAGATCACTGTACTGGGGGTGAATGTTTGACAATGTTCAGCATTCCGTCCATCACTTGTTGTTTTTGCTTTGTCGCCCTAAGTGGGAAGGGTATGCCCAGACGTGGGCCCCGTGCTTCCCATGCCACTGGATTCAAGTTAGCCTGGCTGATGAGGGGTGAAACCCCGAAACCGGTCCCAGGATGCTTGTTTCCAGTCCAGGGAAGACCTGGCCTAGCAGTTCGGGCTGGACTGTTCCCATGGGGAACCGGGTCAAGACTGATTTGCATATGGCTGGGTCCAAATTGGAATGGCATGGGCAGCAAAAAAACGATGGATTTAGGCCCAGATCACTGTACTGGGGGTGAATGTTTGACAATGTTCAGCATTCCGTCCATCACTTGTTGTTTTTGCTTTGTCGCCCTAAGTGGGAAGGGTATACCCAGACGTGGGTCCCGTGCTTCCCATGCCACTGGATTCAAGCTAGCCTGGCTGATGAGGGGTGAAACCCCGAAACCGGTCCCAGGATGCTTGTTTCCAGTCCAGGGAAGACCTGGCCTAGCAGTTCGGGCTGGACTGTTCCCATGGGGAACAGGGTCAAGACTGATTTGCATATGGCTGGGTCCAAATTGGAATGGCATGGGCAGCAAAAAAACGATGGATTTAGGCCCAGATCACTGTACTGGGGGTGAATGTTTGACAATGTTCAGCATTCCGTCCATCACTTGTTGTTTTTGCTTTGTTTTCCCTAAGTGGGAAGGGTATGCCCAGACGTGGGTCCCGTGCTTCCCATGCCACTGGATTCAAGCTAGCCTGGCTGATGAGGGGTGAAACCCCGAAACTGGTCCCAGGATGCTTGTTTCCAGTCCAGGGAAGACCTGGCCTAGCAGTTCGGGCTGGACTGTTCCCATGGGGAACAGGGTCAAGACTGATTTGCATATGGCTGGGTCCAAATTGGAATGGCATGGGCAGCAAAAAAACGATGGATTTAGGCCCAGATCACTGTACTGGGGGTGAATGTTTGACAATGTTCAGCATTCCGTCCATCACTTGTTGTTTTTGCTTTGTCGCCCTAAGTGGGAAGGGTATGCCCAGACGTGGGTCCCGTGCTTCCCATGCCACTGGATTCAAGCTAGCCTGGCTGATGAGGGGTGAAACCCCGAAACCGGTCCCAGAATGCTTGTTTCCAGTCCCGGGAAGACCTGGCCTAGCAGTTCGGGCTGGACTGTTCCCATGGGGAACAGGGTCAAGACTGATTTGCATATGGCTGGGTCCAAATTGGAATGGCATGGGCAGCAAAAAAACGATGGATTTAGGCTCAGATCACTGTACTGGGGGTGAATGTTTGACAATGTTCAGCATTCCGTCCATCACTTGTTGTTTTTGCTTTGTCGCCCTAAGTGGGAAGGGTATGCCCAGACGTGGGTCCCGTGCTTCCCATGCCACTGGATTCAAGCTAGCCTGGCTGATGAGGGGTGAAACCCCGAAACCGGTCCCAGGATGCTTGTTTCCAGTCCAGGGAAGCCCTGGCCTAGCAGTTCGGGCTGGACTGTTCCCATGGGGAACAGGGTCAAGACTGATTTGCACATGGCTGGGTCCAAATTGGAATGGCATGGGCAGCAAAAAAACGATGGATTTAGGCCCAGATCACTGTACTGGGGGTGAATGTTTGACAATGTTCAGCATTCCGTCCATCACTTGTTGTTTTTGCTTTGTCGCCCTAAGTGGGAAGGGTATGCCCAGACGTGGGTCCCGTGCTTCCCATGCCACTGGATTCAAGTTAGCCTGGCTGATGAGGGGTGAAACCCCGAAACCGGTCCCAGGATGCTTGTTTCCAGTCCAGGGAAGACCTGGCCTAGCAGTTCGGGCTGGACTGTTCCCATGGGGAACAGGGTCAAGACTGATTTGCATATGGCTGGGTCCAAATTGGAATGGCATGGGCAGCAAAAAACGATGGATTTAGGCCCAGATCACTGTACTGGGGGTGAATGTTTGACAATGTTCAGCATTCCGTCCATCACTTGTTGTTTTTGCTTTGTCGCCCTATGTGGGAAGGGTATGCCCAGACGTGGGTCCCGTGCTTCCCATACCACTGGATTCAAGCTAGCCTGGCTGATGAGGGGTGAAACCCCGAAACCGGTCCCAGGATGCTTGTTTCCAGTCCAGGGAAGACCTGGCCTAGCAGTTTGGGCTGGACTGTTCCCATGGGGAACAGGGTCAAGACTGATTTGCATATGGCTGGGCCCAAATTGGAATGGCATGGGCAGGAAAAAAACAATGGATTTAGGCCCAGATCACTGTACTGGGGGTGAATGCTTGACAATGTTCAGCATTCCGTCCATCACTTGTTGTTTTTGCTTTGTCGCCCTAAGTGGGAAGGGTATGCCCAGACGTGGGTCCCGTGCTTCCCATGCCACTGGATTCAAGCTAGCCTGGCTGATGAGGGGTGAAACCCCGAAACCGGTCCCAGGATGCTTGTTTCCAGTCCAGGGAAGACCTGGCCTAGCAGTTCGGGCTGGACTGTTCCCATGGGGAACAGCGCCAAGACTGATTTGCATATGGCTGGGTCCAAATTGGAATGGCATGGGCAGCAAAAAAACGATGGATTTAGGCCCAGATCACTGTACTGGGGGTGAATGTTTGACAATGTCCAGCATTCCGTCCATCACTTGTTGTTTTTGCTTTGTCGCCCTAAGTGGGAAGGGTATGCCCAGACGTGGGTCCCGTGCTTCCCATGCCACTGGATTCAAGCTAGCCTGGCTGATGAGGGGTGAAACCCCGAAACCGGTCCCAGGATGCTTGTTTCCAGTCCAGGGAAGACCTGGCCTACCAGTTCGGGCTGGACTGTTCCCATGGGGAACAGAGTCAAGACTGATTTGCATATGGCTGTGTCCAAATTGGAATGGCATGGGCAGCAAAAAAACAATGGATTTAGGCCCAGATCACTGTACTGGGGGTGAATGTTTGACAATGTTCAGCATTCCGTCCATCACTTGTTGTTTTTGCTTTGTCACCCTAAGTGGGAAGGGTATGCCCAGACGTGGGTCCCGTGCTTCCCATGCCACTGGATTCAAGCTAGCCTGGCTGATGAGGGGTGAAACCCCGAAATCGGTCCCAGGATGCTTGTTTCCAGTCCAGGGAAGACCTGGCATAGCAGTTCGGGCTGGACTGTTCATATGGGGAACAGGGTCAAGACTGATTTGCATATGGCTGGGTCCAAATTGGAATGGCACGGGCAGCAAAAAAACGATGGATTTAGGCCCAGATCACTGTACTGGGGGTGAATGTTTGACAATGTTCAGCATTCCGTCCATCACTTGTTGTTTTTGCTTTGTCGCCCTAAGTGGGAAGGGTATGCCCAGACGTGTGTCCCGTGCTTCCCATGCCACTGGATTCAAGCTAGCCTGGCTGATGAGGGGTGAAACCCCAAAACTGGTCCCAGGATGCTTGTTTCCAGTCCAGGGAAAACCTGGCCTAGCAGTTCGGGCTGGACTGTTCCCATGGGGAACAGGGTCAAGACTGATTTGCATATGGCTGGGTCCAAATTGGAATGGCATGGGCAGCAAAAAAACGATGGATTTAGGCCCAGATCACTGTACTGGGTTGTGAATGTTTGACAATGTTCAGCATTCCGTCCATCACTTGTTGTTTTTGCTTTGTCGCCCTAAGTGGGAAGGGTATGCCCAGACGTGGGTCCCGTGCTTCCCATGCCACTGGATTCAAGCTAGCCTGGCTGATGAGGGGTGAAACCCCGAAACCGCTCCCAGGATGCTTGTTTCCAGTCCAGGGAAGACCTGGCCTAGCAGTTCGGGCTGGACTGTTCCCATGGGGAACAGGGTCAAGACTGATTTGCATATGGCTGGGTCCAAATTGGAATGGCATGGGCAGCAAAAAAACGATGGATTTAGGCCCAGATCACTGTACTGGGAGTGAATGTTTGACAATGTTCAGCATTCCGTCCATCACTTGTTGTTTTTGCTTTGTCGCCCTAAGTGGGAAGGGTATGCCCAGACGTGGGTCCCGTGCTTCCCATGCCACTGGATTCAAGCTAGCCTGGCTGATGAGGGGTGAAACCCCGAAACCGGTCCCAGGATGCTTGTTTCCAGTCCAGGGAAGACCTGGCCTAGCAGTTCGGGCTGGACTTTTCCAATGGGGAACAGGGTCAAGACTGATTTGCATATGGCTGTGTCCAAATTGGAATGGCATGGGCAGCAAAAAAACGATGGATTTAGGCCCAGATCACTGTACTGGGGGTGAATGTTTGACAATGTTCAGCATTCCGTCCATCACTTGTTGTTTTTGCTTTGTCGCCCTAAGTGGGAAGGGTATGCCCAGACGTGGGTCCCGTGCTTCCCATACCACTGGATTCAAGCTAGCCTGGCTGATGAGGGGTGAAACCCCGAAACCGGTCCCAGGATGCTTGTTTCCAGTCCAGGGAAGACCTGGCCTAGCAGTTCGGGCTGGACTGTTCCCATGGGGAACAGGGTCAAGACTGATTTGCATATGGCTGGGTCCAAATTGGAATGGCATGGGCAGCAAAAAAACGATGGATTTAGGCCCAGATCACTGTACTGGGGGTGAATGTTTGACAGTGTTCAGCATTCCGTCCATCACTTGTTGTTTTTGCTTTGTCGCCCTAAGTGGGAAGGGTATGCCCAGACGTGGGTCCCGTGCTTCCCATGCAACTGGATTCAAGCTAGCCTGGCTGATGAGGGGTCAAACCCCGAAACGGTCCCAGGATGCTTGTTTCCAGTCCAGGAAAGACCTGGCCTAGCAGTTCGGGCTGGACTTTTCCCATGGGGAACAAGGTCAAGACTGATTTGCATATGGCTGGGTCCAAATTGGAATGGCATGGGCAGCAAAAAAACGATGGATTTAGGCCCAGATCACTGTACTGGGGGTGAATGTTTGACAATGTTCAGCATTCCGTCCATCACTTGTTGTTTTTGCTTTGTCGCCCTAAGTGGGAAGGGTATGCCCAGACGTGGGTCCCGTGCTTCCCATACCACTGGATTCAAG
This sequence comes from Pleurodeles waltl, assembly GCF_031143425.1. NCBI lineage: Eukaryota > Metazoa > Chordata > Amphibia > Caudata > Salamandridae > Pleurodeles > Pleurodeles waltl. The sequence goes on along the minus strand of NC_090445.1, from coordinate 773,919,067 downwards.
CTAGCCTGGCTGATGAGGGGTGAAACCCCGAAACCGGTCCCAGGATGCTTGTTTCCAGTCCAGGGAAGACCTGGCCTAGCAGTTCGGGCTGGACTGTTCCCATGGGGAACAGGGTCAAGACTGATTTGCATATGGCTGGGTCCAAATTGGAATGGCATGGGCAGCAAAAAAACGATGGATTTAGGCCCAGATCACTGTACTGGGGGTGAATGTTTGACAATGTTCAGCATTCCGTCCATCACTTGTTGTTTTTGCTTTGACAGCACCAGGAACACAAATGTTTTTCTCCGGTTAAGTCGGAGTCCGGATAAGCCTCCGAAGTCTTCCAGTATCCCCAGTGCCCACGTGAGTCCTCTTGTCCCGTCCCTCAGGTAGAGAAGTATATCATCAGCATACAGAGGAACGATATGCTCAGTCGGACCCCAAGGGATTCCCTTGCCCATGCCTTCACACCGCAACTGCGATGCCAGGGGCTCAATTGCCAGGGCAAACAGCAGTGGGGATAAGGGGCAGCCCTGCCTAGTTCCCCGGTATACTGGGTATGCACTGGAAATCGTCCTTCCGGTCTTAACTCTTGCTAGTGTGCATGAGTATAACAAGTCCACCCATTTCACCCACTCCTCCCCCAACCCCATTTTAAGCATCACGGTCCTTAAGTAGTCCCACCTGATAGAGTCGAAGGCCTTCTCGAAGTCCACTGCGAGCAAGACCCCCGCTGGCGGCCTCAGGTCCTTGGGCATGTGCAAAACCGTAAAAACCCGTCTCAGGTTCAGGGAGGTATTACGGCCGGGGACAAAGCCGTTCTGGTCAGCATGCACTAGCTTGGTCATAAGGGGGAGCAGCCAAGCAGCCATGATCTTGCTAAGAATTTTGAAATCGCTGTTTAGCATTGATAAAGGCCTAAAGTCCGTCACCGAAGCTTCCCTGTCTTTTGTCTTGGGGAGTGGCACCACCAAAGCCTCCCGCAGTGTGCGCAGTAGCTCTCCATGTTGCAGTGCCTCCGCGTACATCTCTGTCAGTTGGGGAGCCAGCAGTGACCTGTATTTTTTATAAAAATCCATGGGAAGACCATCTGTTCCTGGGGTCTTTCCAGGTTCTAACTGCGCTATGGCTTCATTTACTTCCTCCACCAACACTGGTCTCCCCAGGCTGTCTCTCTCCTCTGCACTCAGTGTTGGCAGTGGAGTTTGTTGTAAGTACCTCTCAAAGGCCTCCGTCCGCAGTTCGCTGGGTTTCCCGTACAACTGTGTGTAGTATTCCCTGAATGCGTCATTTATGGGGCCCGGTCTGAGCCTGCGAGATCCCTCCCATCTAGCACATGTGATAGGCTCACCCTGCCCCCCTGGGCGGACCAGCCATGTCAGCAGTCTGCCCTCCTCCGCCTGCAGGGATGCTATGTATTTTTGCCTATCGTGGCACCTGAGCTGCTCTTCAATGCGGGAGTGTTCCCTGCGGGCACGGTTATTTCTTCATTCTCCTGAGCTGCCTTCCCCTGTCCCAACTCCCCCTCATGCATATCCTTCTCCTGGGCATTCAGGGCCGTATTTATACTTTTTGCCGCTAAACTGCGCTAACGCAGTTTAGCGTCAAAAAGTTTAGCGCCGGCTAACGCCATTCTGAAGCGCCATGCGGGCGCCGTATTTATTGAATGGCGTTAGCCGGCGCTAGCAGACCGGCGCTGCCTGGTGTGCGTGGAAAAAAACCACGTACACCAGGCAGCGCCGGCGTTGGGGAAAATGGCATTAGGGCGTCTTAAAAATGGTGCAAGTCAGGTTGACGCAAAAAAATCGCCTCCACCCGATTTGCGCCATTTTTAACGACGCCCAGACGCCATTTACATGACTCCTGTCTTAGTAAAGACAGGAGTCATGCCCCCTTGCCCAATGGCCATGCCCAGGGGACTTATGTCCCCTGGGCATGGTCATTGGGCATTGTGGCATGTAGGGGGGCACAAATCAGGCCCCCCTATGCCAAAAAAAATATATAAAAAAAAACAAATTTATACTTACCTGAACTTACCTGAATGTCCCTGGGGTGGGTCCCTCCATCCTTGGGTGTCCTCCTGGGGTGGGCAAGGGTGGCAAGGGGGGTCCCTGGGGGCATGGGAGGGCAGCTGTGGGCTCATTTTGAGCCCACAGGTCCCTTAACGCCTGCCCTGACCCAGGCGTTAAAAAGAGGCGCAAATGCGGGGTTTTTTGACCCGACCACTCCCGGGCGTGATTTTTGCCCGGGAGTATAAATACGACGCATTTGCGTCGCAGTCATTTTTTTGGACGGGAACGCCTATCTTGCATCTCATTAACGCAAGGAAGGCGTTCACGCCAAAAAATGACACTCTTTACTCATACTTTGGCGCTAGACGCGTCTAATGCCAAAGTATAAATATGGCGTTAGTTTTGCGCCGAATTTGCGTAAAAAAAAACGACGCAAATATGGCGCAAACGGAGTATAAATATGCCCCTCAGTTCCTTTTCAAGTGTGCGCCTCACCCCCACCGACTGTCCCAAACAGAAGCCCCTTGTCACCACCTTGAGTGTCTCCCACTCCAAGGCCCTAGAGGGGGTGGACCCACTGTTCGTCTCAATATATTCTGCCAGGTGACAGTGTAGGGCCTCCCTGTACGCCTGGTCCTCAAGTGCTGAGGGGGACAGTCTCCATGACGGTATGGGGGGTCTATCCTCCGACACCCTCATCGTTATTAGCAAGGGATTGTGGTCAGACAAGGTGCGGGCTAAATATTCTGAGCGTGTCATGTTATTTATCAGGCCTGCAGTGCAGACTACTCTGTCAATTCTAGTGTGCACCCGGTGGAGACCCGAGTAGTAAGAGTAATCTCTAGCAGTTGGATGATGCACTCGCCAGACATCCGACAACCCCCACGTGTCCAACCACTCGCCTAACCTTTTGGCTGTTTTAATTGTCGCTGCCCCCTGTAGAGGCGGGGTGGACCTGTCCATATTTGTGTCTAGCACTGCGTTAAAATCCCCCCCTACTAATAGTTCTCTGGCGCATTGGCGTGTGAGGTGTCTTGATAGGCCCGACATGAAGGGTACCTGGTCTTGGTTGGGGGCAAAAATGCAGCTCAAGACTATCGGTATACCATGTAGCCTCCCTTCTAATATCACGAATCTTCCCTCCCGGTCTATGTTGGAAGAGATCATTGTGAAGGGGACCCCCGCTCTGATCCATACTAATACACCTCTTGCGTAGGCTCAGTATTCCGATTCAAACACCTGCCCTCTCCACCTGCGTCTTAGCTTCTCTCCCTCTCCAGGCGCCAAGTGAGTCTCCTGCAATAGTGCCACCTGTACACCCCTTCTTTTTAAATAGGAGAGTATTTTGTGCCTTTTAGCTGGTGTGCCCATCCCCCTAACGTTCCAGGTCAAGAGATTGTAATCTGCCATTTCATGATATTAGTCTGGTGACATTGTCCCCGGCTCTCCCAAGCCTCGGAGTTGTTTTTCCACATATTCATGTCTTTGCCACAATCTAATTCCGCCACCCACTTTGCCATATTAACTTGTAACTGTGTATCCCAACTCCCGATCCCCAGGGCGCCTCTAAACCTGTAGGTTGCCCAGCAAATTGTGCAACAGTGCAACTTGTTCAATCTCTTATCAGCAGTACTCGCCATTTTGTTAGATAGGCGAGGTTCTGGTCCGGGGGGTGGCCAAGTCCGGAGGGGCCGCTAGTTCCCATGACATGCCTTGTCTCCGGTACCTTTTGCAGGTCCAGGCTAGCCAAGTTCGTCAGCCGTTTGTGGGGTCAACTTCGGAGCTCGGGCTGAATGTTCCAGGTCTCCCGCAGAGGACACCAGCGTGTCGTCCGTTTCATCCCCAGAACCTTCCTGGGGGGACGCCTCACCACCCATGCGTGCCGCTGCTTCCAGTGCTTCTTTCCTTCCTTTCTCTTTCTGTATTTGCGTAGGCGGCAGCCATCTACGGTCTCTGGACTTCCTTCCCTTCAGAGCTCGATGGGCCCTGCCCCCAGTCGCGCCCTCTCCTGTGGACCCTCCCGCCTGGGAGCTATGTGACTCCAGCCATTCCCACGCCTCCTCAGGGGATTGGAGGAACGTTGTCTTCCCTTCCAGCATCACCCTTAATCTGGCTGGGTAGAGTAGCGAGTACTGGATTCCTTCTTCCCTTAGGGCTCTTTTGACTGTCAGAAACGAAGCTCGCTTATTTTGTACATCCAGGGTGAAGTCTGGGAATAGTGTCACCTCCCCGTTTGCGACTTTGAATGGGCCCGATTCCCTGGCCCTTTGCAGGAGGGTGTCCCTGTCTCTGTAGTGTAATAGTTTAGCTATCACGGCCCGGGGGGGCCTGCCCGGAGAAAGGGGTCTCGCCGGCACCCGGTGCGCCCGCTCCAGCGTGTAGAAAGGAGTCAGGCGCCCGGGCGCCACTGTCGTACTGAACCACTTCTCCAGGAATTCAACAATGTTCGCCCCCTCGGCCCCCTCCGGGAGGCCCACCACGCGTACATTGTTCCTTCTGTTCCTCCCCTCCGCGTCTTCAGCTCTCTTTTTGAGGCGTGTCACTCTGTCAACCAGGGAGGTCACTTCGGCCGCCAGGTCTTTCTGTTTTGGTGCAATGTCCGCCAGTGCGGTTTCTGTCTCTTTGACTCTGTCTACCAGTTTGTGGTGGTCCGCTCTCAGTAGGCTCACCTCAACCGCGACCTGGCTGATCTCCCGCTGAAACGTTGCTTTTGTGTCCTCAATCGCTCCGAGTATTTTATCTAGAGTATCCTGGACTTTGACCTGGGTGTGGTCCTGTGTGCCCGGCTCCCCGCTCTCCGCCGGAGCCGCCGTGTCCATGATTCTGGTCTTGTGGCGGCTCTTGGGGGACATCAGACCGGCAGCGGGCCTCGCCCCAGGGGTCCTGGCAGCGGCCCCAGCGGTGTCTATAGTTCCTCTCCGGGACGTCACTCCCCACTTACCATTGGCCGCACCTTTGTTCCCGGTTGATCCTCAGCTGGATCCCTGCACCCTATCAGGACCCGCTGTTTTCGGGCCGTGGCGCCGGAGGCTCCGCGCCGACACTTTCTGTTTAGCCGCTAGTCTCTTCAGCTCCGGGCTCTATAGTACGTCGTAGGCGCGCTTCTGTCACCCTTCTTCGTGGCTCCGTTTTGCCTCCCACTTGCTTTCCTTGTTGCACCAAAGACACTTCTGGGCACCCTAAGTCACCCCTCTGGGCCTATTCCCCTTGGACTGTTCCCAGTCCTACTCGTTTAGGCGTCTCTGGCTCTCCAGGGCGCCCGGGGGAGTCCGCCATTCCATCTATTGGGCATTCCACTCACCGCTCACCCCCGGGGCGCGATCCACCACTCACCGGTTCCACCGACTGATCCTTTTGCCCCGCTGGCTTGCTCCTGTCAGTTAGATCCACCTGCCCCGGACTCCAATACAGCACCCAGGGGTCTCAGGTCGGCGCGGACCGGGGCCGCTCCACTCCGGCACCCAACTCCAACGGACCATCAGTCCCGCTACAGTCTCACCAGAGTCTACAGGGGTTCACCAGGGTACGTTTTCCTCTACTCACTCCGCTTCTTCCGTGTTTGCCAGAGCCCAGAGCTCCACCTCCAATCAAACAGCCTCGCGGTTTGCTCCCGGGACGCACCGTCACCCCGGCGTCGCGTTGCTCCGACTCTCTCTCTCGGCCTTGCGCCGTCCCCAATCCTTTCAGGGGGGCCACGCCCGTGTCCAAGAATAGCACCACAGAACGTGTCTACAGTTGAGCCATCGGGCCCCAACCGGCAACTCCGCCGCAGCGGGGGGACTCCTCTGGCGTCCCCCGCTGTCCTCGGGCCGACCGCCCTCGAGCCGCCTCGGTCCGCAGCCCCGCCCGGAGACACACCCTCGATCGCGGGCCGGCTCCCGTATTCTCCTGGGGCCGCCCGCCTCCAGGAGCGCTGCCTCACCGCACCCCGACTGGGCGCAACCACTCTCCGGCTCTCGGGCCCCTTCCGGCACTTCCGCAGCCACGGGGGGACTCGTCCGGAGTCCCCCGCCGCCCCGCTCCGTCTGCCCTCATGCCGTGTCGGATCGCGGCCCGCCAACGGGCCGATTTCACCCCCCGCACTCTCCGGGGTCGCCGCGTGGGCCCACACTTGCTCGGCCACTTCCTCCGGCTCAGCCCCTCCGCTCGGACCTCGACAGGCCCGGAGAAGGTGCGCTTTCGAACATTTTCTCGCCGGCCCCTCCGTAGCGAGAAATTCAGGCGTGCGCCATCTCCGGGTCCTTGGCCACGCCCCCCAAGCCCTGGGTACATGTAGTACCAGTTACTAGGGATGTACAAGGAAAATAGTGTGTCAATTAGGTGTCACACAATTAAACCATGCTTTAGGGAGAGAGCACAAACACTTTAGCAGTGGTCAGTAGTGGTTAAGTACACAGAGTCCTAAAGGCAACAAAACAAGTTCTATCACCCAAGATTGTTAGCCTTAAAATGTGTCACCTCCAGCTGAAAGTAAATATAACTATCCACTCTTATGGAAGTTCCCTTAACTAAGAAGGAAGAATTTGGAAAGACCATCAATTCTGGAGTAGCCAGTTCCAGGATGATGTTCCACCATAAAGTTTATTTCTTGTTGCGAATGCCTCAACAGTTTAACATTATGACTTCTCATTCGCATTAGCCACCTGAGGGGTTTGTGCTATGTCTGAACCCGGTAGAGGATCACAGACATGAGTGGTCCCAACGTCTTCATGCGCAAACCACAGCAAAGACTTCCATTTCTATTGCACTCCACCTCTATTCCCTTGAAAGTAGCCTCCTGCTGATAAAGGCTGCAGGTTGGTCTAGACCCTCTTTATTTAGATAGACAGAAGCAGGTGTAACTTTGAGTGTCTACCTTATTAAAACCATGCTCATGTTTTTGAATGAAGCTCGGTGAGTGTGCCCTTGCTTCCTGAAGAGGAGATTGGTCGCCACTAGGTAGTTATAGTTAGGATTGCGCTTCCATTAGTATTGCCTTTTTCATGTTGCCAATAACTTCGATGTCATTTGACAAATCTCCACAAAGCTTTCTCAAAAAATGCTACTTTTTGACTAGCTTGCACATGAAAGGTTTTGTGGTGATCCGTGAAGTGGGGTTGATAAAAATGGGGAGGGGTCCCAAAATGTGTTTTCCCCATTCATTTTTCCGTAGGAACTTTAGGCACAGAACAGCCCAAAAGGCTGAACAGATTTACACATAATCTGGCAGAAAGTTAGACCTTGGCCCAGAAAGAGTGCTTTTTGTGTTTTGGTATAAATCCATTCAGTAGTTTTTGAGAAATTAAGGTTCAAAACATTTGTATATATAGTGCTGTGGATGATGCATGGGGCCGACAATGCTCATGCTGTGATCATGCCACCACTTCGTGGTTGATGTGGTGGCAGCCATCTTAGAACTCAGGACTCAGTCACAAACCCTAAAAAACCCAAAAAGTCATAAGGACACAGTGGGGATACCTTGTGCTCCTAGTCCTGGTGGTGGGGTCCCAGAAAGACCCCGCTTGGGGCCCAATATTTTTATTTTCTTAATTTTGCTGCAAATTCACAGGGATTCACAAATCTGTGGCAAAGAAAATCTGCCCAGTTTGTTCCAACCCCACCCACCCGGAACGGGCCAGAGCCCATGGGAAGGATGATGCATGCATTTATTTTGGGGGAGGGGGCCCATGGTCCACCTCCCCTAGCTTCTGAGGGACCCCATGAACCCCATTCCTAGGTTTGATGTAAAAAAAAGGGAGGGAACGTACAGCCCCGATTCTAATTAGGACCCAGGGACCCCATTCCCAGCGGTTAAAACACATTAAAAAGACTAGAGCATCTGCATGGCCCTCTCCTTTAGCCTAAAAATGCCCCCTGGGGACACCATCTCTCTAACATCTCAATTTGTTCTGAAAAGAAAACAAGTTCCTTCTAAATATTGCAAGAGAGCAATCAAAATATGAAAGAATGGCATAGCGGTATTCTTGCCTATAAAACTCTGTAGAAGAGAAGATGATTAAATGTGCATATTTTCAAACGGCAAAATCTTCATAATATTTTGCTCTACTCTAATCAATTGTTTACTCACTCATTTCTTTAGCGCTCTATGTGAAACATGGTCTCCCAAGCACTCTTACCCCTTAACTATCCAATACACTCATCAACATTTGGACCACAGGGTTTAACCTTTAAATGGCATTGCAGCCAGACAAGACAGGCTCCAATCCTATCCAAACGGACAACTTCTCTAAAAAGGGGGTCAGCCTCAACCTCTTGACATTGCATTTGGACCTGCATTAGAACTGAACATCTTTTTATACAATCACCAAGGTACGAATTATATAATTTTAAAAATCTCCATATCAAAATATGTGGAGTTTGTTTCACTAAGCACACACCCAGGTAGTTGTAAGTAGAGGTGCAGGAGAGTTTTTAGGCCCCGTACTAATTGAATCTCTGGTCTTCTGCTAAAATACAGAGGCATATTTACAAGCCCATATCACCTCCTTGCACCACATTAGCGTCATTTCTTTACGCTAATGTGGAATTAAGGAAGCAATTTTGCTTCACCATATTTGCAAATTGGCGCAATGCATGCATTGCGCCACTTTGAACACACTTACGCCACATTATCTCTGCGCCAGACATAATGTATGCATGGGTGGGTGTTCCAGTTTAGGAGGCTCGCACAAATAGCACAGTGAAATGTACAAGATTTCACTGTGCCATTTTTGGTATCATTTTTAACGCATGCTCAAAGTTAAAATGATGCACCCATAGTAACCTTTGGGCCTCCTTGCACTTTGTTGCACTAGGGTCAAAATGTTTGACGCTAGTGCAGCAAAGTGCCATATTAGCGCCACAAATTGTGACACTAGTGGCCGTATGAATGCCTTGATGCACTGTAACATAAATACGGCACTACCATGGTGTTGTTAGGTGACGCTAGTAGGGGTGCAAGAAAAGTGGTGCATCATTTATGATGTGCCAATTTCTTGTAAATATGCCCCATAGTGACAAATGCTGGTTTTGCGTTATACCTAATTATAAAAAAGAGAATTGCACAAATTTTGCACACTCCTAGTCCTGACCAGAGTTTTACCAAACTCAAGCAGTACTATGATCAGCAGAGCTCCAAAACTTTAAATACAAGGCTAGAAATATCAAACTATATAAAAAGCAATCCATTTGAGAGTCAGAGTTAAACGTGCTTTCTACAAAGCAATAAAGTATTCATGCTTTGGTCAGTCCTCCATCTTAAAAGCTCATTTAGATTGGTGCAGTGTAATAACTGCAAACATATGTGGCAATTCGATTATTTCTGTCATACCCAAAGCTTTTGACAAATGTTGTAATTCCGCATTACATCATTCAAAATACGCTCAATGATTATCAGCAGTTCAGCAGTGGGGGTGATATCATGTATAGAAAACTCCAGTTCTTGCACCTGTTGTGATACACTTTTCACCGCATACACCTGCATCTTGACGCCTGTGGCAATACTACTCTTCAAGAACACAATAACACAATAAAGTTATTTATTCATTGCAGCCTACAGCCTCCTTTAAATGATGGCCTTTTTCTTGGAAGCTGTAAACATTCTAGCAGTAAACTATCTAGGGCTTCCCTCTTTTCTAGGGATGCTCAGCACCTCTTGCAGTGCGATTGATGGTTATTACAAATACCTAGTTTACTCCTATCCCTCTAACTCCTTTATGCCGGCAAAGACTTGTGCAAAGGACATAAGGTTTCCCTAACAGGGAGGAAGTCAGAAGTATTCAAAGACATAGACCCTCATTATGACATTGGCTGTAAGTCCCGCTTACCGCCATGCTGACTGCCGCCAACATACCCCGACCGCAGCGGTATACCACAACCCATATTATGACCCACACATAGCAATCCGTCACTATACGGACACAAACACAAGTCCACCAGCCCAAAGGTCAGTGATAAACTGCCAGTAGCAAAACTCACACCATTCCGCCAGCAGAACTACGCCCACAGCATTATGACCCACGAATCACCGCGGTGGACATTCAACCGCGGTAAACCATTGGCAGTACATACCGCTGCGCTCAAAATACACATACACATACAAAACAACACCACATTGGACAATTCAAACTACACACACCTGACACTCATACACACACCACACCTACACACCCACACCACTATAAAACACACACCCATACTACCCACATCCCTTTACGACTCACAGAAATTGACAACTGAGAGAGAGAGACACACACCAAGAGCACCCACAGAACCAGAACCACAGAACACCATCAACCATACACCATCCACGCACCTCACAGCATACACCCCCACACACACTACACCCATGGCACCACAAAGACTCCCCAGGGTCTCAGAGGAGGAGCTAAGGGTCATGGTGGAGGAAATCATCCGGGTAGAGCCACAGCTATTCGGATCACAGGTGCAGCAGACATTCATTGCAAGGAAGATGGAGCTATGGTGGAGGATCGTGGACAGGGTCAATGCTGGGGGACAGCACCCCAGAACAAGGGATGACATCAGGAAGAGTAGGAACGACCTACGGGGGAAGGTGCGTTTGTGGTTGCAAGACACCAGATAGCTGTACAGAGGACTGGCAGTGGACCCCCACCTTCTCCCCCACAACTAACAACATGGGTGGAGCAAGTCTTGGCAATACTGCATCCTCAGGGCCTGGCAGGAGTAGCAGGAGGACTGGACTCTGGTAAGTCAAATCTTTACTATTTTCACCCCCCTACCTGCATCCCACCACATACCCCCACCCTCACCTCACTCCCATCACTCCACCACCTCCCAAACACCCCACCATCACAACCCACCCATCCCAGTACCCAGCACTAAATGCACCACCAATGCATGGAAACCACTCAAAGCCCTGCATGGACACCCATCACCACAGCATGCACACTAGAGTGAAGCACCTAGCCCACAAAATAACTACTCACACAAGGCAAAGCTGACAGGGCACTCACAACTATAGAGGCCAACACACCCATACACAAGATGTCACACGCAGAAACAATAGCACTACATTTACATCCCCACCGGTCCCCCACACAACTTCACCGGAGAGGAGGTGCCAGCAACATCCAGTACCCCCCCCCCCCCCAGAAGAGGCTCACAGTGAGGATCTGGATGACCAACCTGGCCAATCAGGGACCTCCGGACGGTCGGTTACCTATCCACAGTCTCATACCACCACAGATCCTCCCCCCTCAGGAAACACCAGTACAGCATCCACCCAGTGGTCCCATCCCTAGGTCCCCAGGACACGTCAATCAGCAGTGTGTCCACCACTACAGGGACCCCAGGAAACACCACAAACATAGGACGATCAGGGACCTGGGGTCAGTTGCAGTGGGCACACTGTTCAGGGGACAGAGGCACAGGACAACAGGGAAGCTGGGAGGACTGCTGTTCGACAGGGGGAGGTCAGTCCCAGGGAACCGATTCTCCTCGAGATACTCACCAACATCCTGGGAGCATACCACCATTCTCAGGAGACGATGGGCCAGATACTGGCCAAATATGCAGGAGACCCAGCGGCTGCAGGAGGGACAGTACCTGGGGATCAGGGAGGACCTGAGGGACATCCACACCACCCTGGTCACCATTGCAGGGGTGCTGGCAGACATGGCCAACACCATGAGGGAGGCAGTGGCACACCAACGGGCCTCTGACACTAGCCACACCGATGAACAGCCCTCCACCTCCGCTGACGCCAGTGGACAGGAGGCCCCGACACAGGAACAAAAGGCCACCAGCACCCCTCCCCCAGCAGAAGGAGAACCACCCCGCAAACAGTACCTGTGATCCAGGCAGAAGCCAGAGAACATTACTAAGACCCCCGCCAGGAAATAGGACTTTCCTGAATGTCACGCTTGTGTCCCACTCTGTCACCCTGTCCACCTTGAACTGCCATTGCTCCACTTCATATGTTCCCTTGGACAATGCACTTGTGATACAAAGAGACTGGACTCTATCCTGGACTCTCCTTTACCATCACCCAAGACCACTGCACATCCCCATTACATTTTCAGCAATTAAATAAACACCCTTTTAAAAAATACAAGTATGTAAAATGTCAAATGATTTTAGAATGTATTCCTTTAACAATCCATAGACATTGCAAGTAGACTGTACAGTAATGTATACAAAGGTATGACCTGTATTGTGCTGCAGTCAATACACCAGGAGTAGGGGAAAACTATCTTAGACATGTCTAGGGTACAGTAAGTGGCCATAGTAGTGGGAACAGCAGCCTGCCAGTGAAAATTTACAACACAAAACTGCAATGGAAGGTGAAGTTACAGTGTCTTACATGTGTGTCACTGGAAGTACTGTAGAATGATAGATGTTCTGTTGTCCACATCCTCATCCTCTGCCTCCTCTTCGTCGCTGTCCTCAGGCTCCACCACTGCCACATGCCCATCTCCAGCCTGATCCTCTTGCAGAAAAGACACTTGGCATCTCAAGGCAAGGTTGTGCAACATGCAACATGCCACGATGATCTGGCACACCTTCATGGGTGAGTAGCACAGGGATCCACCTGTTAATTAGAGGCAATGAAACCTGGCCTTCAGGAGGCCAAAGGTTTGCTTTATAATTCTTCTTGTTCGCCCATGTGCCTCATTGTAATGTTCCTCTGCCCTTGTCCTGGGATTCCTCATTGGGGTCAGTAGCCATGAGAGGTTTGGGTAACCAGAGTCACCTATAAATATCGAGGGATACCTGTTAGCCAGACACTCACCCTTAGGGCCAAGCCCACACCCATATACCAACATACACTGGGTGGGGACCATGGGCTCACCTATTAGCCACACCCTGTGCCTCTGGAGTTGAGCCATCACATATGGGATGCTGCTATTCCTCAGGATATAGGCATCATGCACAGACCTAGGATACTTTGCATTCACATGGGAGATGTACTGGTTCGCCAGGCACACTATCTGCACATTCATTGAGCGAAAGCTCTTTCGATTTCTGAACACCTGTTCATTTCTTCGGGGTGGCAAAGGCAATATGTGTACCATCAACTGTCCCAACAATGTTGGGGATATGTCCCATTGCATAGAGGTCAGCTTTCACTGTGGCCAAATGCTCCACCTGGGGGAAAACAATGTAGCTGCACATGTGTTTCATCAGGGCAGACAACACTCTGGTCAGCACGTTTGAGAACATTGGCTGGGACATTCCTGCTGCCATGGCCACTGTCACTTGGAAGGAGCCACTTGCCAAGAAATGGAGCACAGATAGTACTTGTACAAGAGGGGGGATCCCAGTGGGCTGATGGATAGCTGAGATCAGGTCTGGCTCCAATTGGGCACACAGCTCTTGGACTGTGGCCCTATCAAGTCTGTAGGTGAGGATAATGTGCCTGTCCTCCATTGTTGCCAAGTCTCCATCTCCTATTTATCCTCAGCGGTTGTACTCTAGGGGGCAAAACGATGAGTATCTGGTCAGTTTTTAACATTTCCTCAATGTACAATGCATTGCATGTTGTGACAGAAACAGTATGTTTATGTTTATTCCCAAAATGTGCTTCTGTCGGCTGTGACGCAGTTAGGTGCCATGGCCTGCCCCCCCCGAAATGGCCGACACCTGTCCTGTGTGGAGGGACAGGTGGAAATGAGGTAATGCCGCTGACGTTGTGCGCCGTTGCGGGAGGCGGTTGAGTACCACCGTGCAACTCCTCATTGGTTATCATTGGGCCCTGTGGGTTACAGTAGCCAATAGTGATGTATGCCGACAGTGACGGTACGCACTGCCACAGACGTGACCGCCATTTTCTATCTGTTCACTCACTTGCTACCTGACCTTCAACAGGAGAGGACCTACACTGCAAGTGCTGCTGTGACCTGTGTCTGGAAGCGACCATGGCTCGAGTCACTGGGGAAAGGGCCCCTGCCTTCACCGCTGCTGAGTTGGAGAAACTGGTGGATGGGGTCCTACCCCAGTACCGATTGATTTATGGGCCTCCAGACCACCAGGTGAGTACACTCTACGCACGATGCATGGGGCATGAATGCATGGTGTGATGTGTGTGAAGGCCTCGTATAATGTGGGGTGGTGGAGGGGTCCTGGGCAGAGTGCAGCATGTATGGTGGGCAATGTACGTGGGTAAGGGGATGGGAGGGATATGGTGGGCCATGGGTGTAACAGGCCAGATGGTATAAATGATCCTTTTTTCCATTTTCATTTTTCTGCAGGTCAGCACCCATCAGAAAAAGGGTATATGGCATGCCATCACCAAGGACGTAAGGACCCTGGGGGTCTACAGCAGGCAGAGCACCCACTGTCATAAACGGTGGGAGTACCTGGGAGGTTGGGCAAGGAAGACAGCAGAGGCCCAGCTGGGGATGGCCTCCCAACGAGGAAGGGGTGCCCGTCGAACCCTGACCCCCCTGATGTTCCGCATACTGGTGGTGGCCTATCCGGAGCTGGATGGGCGCTTGAGGGCATCACAGCAGCCACAAGACGGTGAGTACAGTTTCAAAATCTGGAAATTGAGCGTGGTGGGTGGTCTCTGGGTGGGGGATGTTGGCCTGTGGGTGCCCCTAGGCCAGGCTGGAAATTGCAGGTTAGGTTCCATGTTGGGCAGGGGCTGATGCACTCCACCCTCAAACATGCTAGTGGGCATCCACTACTGGGCAGGGATCTGTGGGTCTCAGGTATGCTGCTATTGACGTTAGGTATTACTGTCCATGGCCTGGTGACTAGCATTGTGAGTGATAGTGCATTGCATAGTGCATAGGGCTGTCCCCTGTGTGTTGTGTACGCCAACGGTGGTGTTGTTGCTGGCACTGACCAAGTGTATCCTCTGTCTCTTCCCCCCCTTTTTGTTTTGTCACCTTGTCCTTATGTGCATTAGCATCAACTGGCTGAGGAGCAGAGGCACCGGCAAAGGAGGGAGCTGCATCCCACATGGCCCTGGAGGCCGAATCCACCGACTGGGAGGGCACCAGTGGGATGGAGGGCGACGGGAGCTCCACGGTGGAGACAGGAGGGGACAGTTCTGACAGTGATACGTCCTCCGATGGAAGCTCCATGCTGGTGGCGGACAGCTCTGTGGCTACCCCAACTACAGGTACAGCCACCACCCCCCATACGCACCGCCCTCCCAGCAGCCCCTTAGCGAGTTTCTGGTGCCCGCTCACCCAGGAGGGTGGGCATCTCCTTCGCCCCAGGTACCTCAGGCCCTGCCCCAGTTAGTACTGCTGCCCTGAGTGACGAGGCTATTGACCTCCTGCGATCCATCTCTGTTGGGCAGTCAACCATAGTGAATGCCATCCAGGGGCTGGCAGGGCATTTGCATCATACAAATGCATTCCTGGAGGGCATTCACTATGGCGTGGTGGCCCAACATAGATCATTCCAGGCTCTGGCCTGCCCCCAAACTATCACAAGCACACAATCAGACCAGCATGCACCCAAGACAACACACAGGAGTGGGTCAGGCAAACCCAAGCACCACACATCATCCCACAGGCACTCACACAAACACCATCCAGAAGCAGACACACCGACATCCACTGCCTCCACTGTGTCTCCTCCTCCTCCTCGTCCACCTCCCTCCCAGTAGCGTCTGCACTCACACCTGCATGCACTACATCCTCATCCACTACCTCCATCACCATCATGCCTATCACTATACGCCCCTCACTGGCAGTTACCACACCCACATCCATGCACACATCCCTTGTGTCCTCTCCCTTTGTGTCTGTGCCCCCTCCTCCCAAAGTACACAAACACAAGCACTCAGAAACCCAACAGCCATCAACCTCACAACAGCATCCAGCCTGCACCCAAACACAGCAGACAGACACCTCCTACAACCACTCCCTCTTCCTCCACTCCCAAACCTTCACCCTCTTCCCGCACCAGTGTCCCAAAGAAGCTTTTCCTCTCAACCCTTGACCTCTTCCCTACCCCTCCCCCATCCTTCACTTCGGGCCAGGGTGGGCAGAACCCAGGTGAGCACCTCAGCCACCCAGTCCACGGCCACTATAGTTTCGGGAGCTAGTGCAGGTGTAAGAGGCTCCAAGGAGACACCCATCAGTATTGGCAGTGTGCCTGCACCAGCTGCCAAGGGCATGAAGGGACCACCAGCTGCCAAGGCCAAGGATGCACCACCAGCTGCCAATGGCAAGGAGGCACCACCAGCTGCCAAGGGCAAGGGCAACGAGGCACCACCAGCTGCCAAGGGCAAGGGCAAGGAGGCATCACCAGCTGCCAAGGGCAAGGGCAAAGGGCCTGCGCCTGTAGGCAGGAGAGACAGATGGCCTGGTGCTGTGACAGGATCTGAGACCCCACCACCAACCATTGCACTTCAGCCATCCGAGGCTGCAGGGGAAGGGCTGGAGCCTCCCCCCCACCACTGGCAGCATTACCATCAGCACCGCCACCGGCACCGCCAACAGCACCACTGCCAGCAGCAGCATCCTGAGTGGGCAGCCGTCTGAGGCTGCAGGGGAAGGGCTGGAGCCTCCCCCCACCACTAGCAGCACTGCCACCAGCACCACTGCCAGCAGCAGCATCCCAAGTGGGCAGCAGTCTGAGGCTGCAGGGGAAGGGCTGGAGCCTCCCCCCCACCACTGGCAGCACCACCACCAGCACCACCACTGCCACCAGCACCCCTGCCAGCAGCAGCATCACAAGTGGGCAGCCGTCCGAGGCTGCAGGGGAAGGGCTGGAGCCTCCCCCATCACTAGCAGCACCGCCACCACCAACAGCACTGTCACCAGCACCGCCACCGGCACTGCCACCAGCACCGGCACTACCACCAGCACCACTGCCATCAGCAGCATCCTCAGTGGGCAGCTGTCCGAGGCTGCAGGGGAAGGGCTGGAACTTACCCCCACCACTGACAGCACCGACACTAGCACGAGCACTGCCACCACTGTGCAGTTGTCTCCACCGGCAGATGAACTGTAGTCCTGCCTCCATGGAGTGCCATGCATCCTGCCCACACCAAATCTCATGGATCTGACACCCAGTTGAGAGACTGTGATCTTGCACTCCCCATGTGCTGCATCACAGGGCACAAAGCCCCCTCCAGAACCAGTGGAAGAGGGCATCCACTCACCCCCTCCTTGCCAGGATGAAGCACACTGGGAACAAAGCCCCCTCCAGAACCAGTGGAAGAAGCCATCCACTCACTGCATCCTTGCCAGGATGAAGCATACTGGGCACAAAGCCCCCTCCAGAACCAGTGGAAGAAGGCATCCACTCACCCCCTCCTTGCCAGGATGAAGCACACTGGGCACAAGGCCCCCTCCAGAACCAGTGGAAGAAACCATCCACTAGAGAGACTGTGGCTTTGCACTCACCAGGACCAAGCAGTGGGCAAACCACCCACTTGAGAGACTGTGGCCTTGCACTCCCCAGGACCAAGCAGTGGGCAAACCACCCACTTGAGAGACTGTGGCTTTGCACTCCCCAGGACCAAGCAGTGGGCAAACCGACCAAGCAGTGGGCAAACCACCCAATTGAGAGACTGTGGCTTTGCACTCCCCAGGACCAAGCAGTAGGCAAACCACCCACTTGAGAGACTGTGGCCTTGCACTCCCCAGGACATTGCAGAGGGCATGTAGCCCCCTCCAGGAGCAGTGGCGTAGTACCATCTTCTGGCTGATATGCTCCCCTTCCCCTTCCCCCTGAGGTGCCTGTGTATTTTTGACCTGATGCCCCTGCAGTGTTCTCTCCGTATTGAGGCAGGAGTCAAGTGGGGCCTTGGCCTACGTGATATGGCCCTGTGGCCCACGGACATTATGGACTGGGCAGTGTCCCTTCATTTGTATATCTGTAAATACTGTTTTGATTTTTGAGGACATATTTCTAATATTTTATCTTATTACTCTCACTTTCTTCAAATCATTTTGTCCTTGCATTATTCCTGAGGGGTAAGGGGTGAATATGTAATGTTATTGAATCTGTTTGTGTGTATGGTGTTGGGGTGGGGGTGTTGCATGTGTGTGTCACTCTCTTTTTCCTCCCCCTCCCCTGTGTGCTAGGTGGCAGAACTCACTGTGGTCGCCGGCGTTGGTATTCCTGCTGTAGGAGGAGGTAGACCAGCATGGGGAACACCTGCAGTTTGGGCGCAATGGTGTTCTGGTTCTTCCAAAGGTGAGTTATTTTCCTTCTGTGTACTGTTTCTACCGTGTTTTTGATAGCATTGGTACCACCCCGGAAAAGGTGGCGGATAGGCCAGTTGTAATATTGTGGGCAGTACATTGTCTTCCGCCTGGCTGTTGGTGGTTACCGATACGGTGCTTGTTGCCACTGCTGTGGCGGTTAGTGTGTTAAAGTGGCTAAGTGTGTTGGCGGTTTCAGCCGTGGTCATAATTCTATTTTTTTACCGCCGGGCTGGTGGCGGTACTACCACCGCTTTATCACTGACCGCCAGGGATGTAATGAGGGCCATAATCTTTTATTTCTGTTAATTTTTTTTACCTTCTTCCACAACTAAATACTTGCTCCTAAATATGAGTTATTCCTTTACTATACATTTGAGTCAATACTAGGAACAATTGGGAGTCTTTAGACTCTATTACATTTACAACATTGTCATTCCAATATCTGTGCCATCTAATGCTGTCTATGTAACTGATATAGCTGTCTCTTCCTGACAAGAAAAACAAACCTAAAGAGGTCAATTATAGATAGTCAAATGATAAATATTTTAACTTTGTTGGAAGCTGCTAATAACGTTCTAGTGGTTGTAACTGTCTTAATGAACATGCTTTTCTGTGTTGTCACTTAGAGATTGCTGTTAAGTGACATCTTCATTAATCTTTGTAGAATTCTGGAATGTTGACTTTTGAAGAGTTGATCCTTTCAGGTGTTGTACCTGATTGTCTGCATTTAGCAAAGTTTCCTTCTCTTCATTTGCAGAGTGCCTGTCATTTGAAGATTGGCTACGAGGATGGGGTCTGATGCTGCTATGATCAACTGAGAAGCAAGTAAATGACCTTGGTGTTTGTATTGGGTGCTGAGTTCCACCTCTGTATGTCAAACTCAAAGAATTGATGTTTGACGGGCAGATCACCACTTTATATTGATTACTGCCTTAAGCGGAGCAATATTGGAAGGATGAAACCTTCAACCTTTGAATTCTGAACTGTTCAGCATTTTGGAAGTCGGCCATGAGTGTCGCATTACTGTTTGATAGAGCACATGCCGTTGAAGTCTTGTGCCTAAGGCAGTGTGAATGAGTGGCAGAGCATTGCTCTGAAGAGAATGTGAAGTGAACGAGCAAAAGACTGCATGCTTCATTTAAGGAAAGCAGCTTGTGGAGCAGAACATGCATGATGGCATGTTGACTAAGAGCAACACATGTCTGACTGTGTGTGATGCTTGCACCGTTTGTCAAACCATGCATTTATTATCAAGACGGCACAATAGAATAAAAGATGGAAACAAAATATAAGGATCCTTCTTTGGAAACGTCTATACAAGTAGCTCTTGTAATTGAAAAATGTCTCGATATATAAGAGAATTGAATCACGAAGAATGTAAGAGTGAATCAGAGGGCTTCACAAGTAAAACAGTAAATGCTTTACCAATTACAGAAAAGAAAACCAGAATCACAAACAATAATGAAACATGTGAAAGGTTTATGGGGTCAAGTACAAAAAACAGTGTTTCAGGTATGATAGCACCAAACATTTGGCAGAATCAAAAGCTCGTCCAGCTATCAAAGCCAAACGTTTCAAGGGTAAAAGAGAAGGGCATTTCTCAAGAGTGTTTAAAGAAGGAAACATTATGATAAAGAAAACTGATGTGTATTTAGTGAAAGAGCGACAGTCAAAAGATGAAAACTCTAACTCAGATATGGATGAGGAAGAAATAGAGGTGCTGGTTGTGTGTGATGTAGACAAGGAAGGTGATAATGCAAGGACGAAGACATATCATCCACCAAAGTGTGAAATTAAAGCAAACGGAGCACAAAATACACACGTGGGCTGTTTTGTCTTCACTGTACAAGTTAATTGACAAAACTGTGTGGAAATGCGTCATGGGATCCAGTTTATTCCCACAGATGTTGAACCAGGGGGAAATTGTGGGGTTAAATTACCAATGTTGGGGTACTTTATTACTAAGCTGAAGCATAAAGGTGGGAGTGCAGTATGCAGAGTGTATGTTGTGGAAAAAGGAAAACTTTATAAGGATGGAGAGATCAAAAATCTCTTGGGATAGTATTAGATTCAAACCTTCCTGACCAAGTGCTATTGACTACACACTGGGGAGTGGAAAAGTGGAGTTCCCAGCATCCCAATCTGTTTCAAGAGATGTTAGATTGTCTAAGAAAGTTTGAACATTGCATCATTTTGAAACACAATGCAGTGCCCAAAGTGCACAATGTCCATAATATCCTTTGACCGTATGTGGACAATTAAAAGGAGAATTTGATTGTTTGTGTAGTGCTGGGTTAATTTAGCCCATTGAAGCTTTAGGCTTAGACCTATTGTATTGGCCAAGAAAGCTAATGGGAAAATTCAGATGTGTGCTGACTTGAGAGACCTAAACGATTGTATACGGGTGGATCACAATTCACTACCACGCATCAATGAAATTCTGATGAGTTTGAGAGGGGCAACATTTTATACCACTTTTCCAGCGCATACCACCAGATACCACTGCATTCTGATTCCAAGCACCTGACATCAGTTATTACACCTAAAGGGGCATATCAATTTTTGCAGCTGCGTTTTGGATTAGCATCAGAGCATTATCAAAGAAAGGTGTGCAATACCAATGGACCACTGAATGTCAGGAAGTTTTTGAAATCATGAAAAATACATTAGTGAAGCATTGAGGTTAAAACCTATCAGCCCTAATGACAAAAACAATTGTGATCACTGACATAAGTACAGATGGATAGGCTGCAGTATAAGTGGAGGAAAGTGAAGGTAAGGAGAAGGGAGTAGCATTTGCATCCCATACACTAAACGGGGCTGAGTTCATTTACTTCACAATTGAGGAAGAGGCCTTAGCATGTTGGTAGGGTGTACAGGATTTCCGCAGGTATGTCTGGGCAAATAAGTTTGAACTGCGAGCAGACCACAAGCCATTATTAGACTTGTTTACGACCAAAGGTGCTAGCAGGACCACACCTCTTATAGCCAAATGGTTGTATAGGTTGCAACAGTAGACATTCTTAACTGGGTAGCAAGAACATATGTGCTCATTGCTTGGTGAGATTACCATTGAATGTGAGTGAAAATATTGATAATGAAGAGTGAGTGGTGGTGGAAATGAATGAAACTTGCAAGGTTGCCATTTGGGAAGATGAATGCAAACAAAATTAGGTGAAGATAAAAAAAAAACTAAAGCTAATTGTGGAGAAACAATAGAGTAAGTTTGGAGTAAGTGAGAATAAAAGGGAAACTTTGAGTGATTACATACCTGCGTGGAGAGAACTTTCTGTGCTGAAAGGTGTAGTTAGGAGAAGAGTCAGGCTGGTTGTTCCAGAGAGTTTACGTCATAGATTGTTAGAACTTCTCCACAAGGGTCATGGCAGAATTCCTGCCATGAAAGACAAAGCTTGTGTTGATCCTTTGAAGAGTAACTACTAGAAATGTGTAAATTGTCACAATTTTGTTTATTTATTATTGAATATGCTTTAGCACAACTTAAACCATGGGGCCTTGCAACAGCTGACTGAAGATAGGCGCAGGTAAAGAAGACACTATGTAAACAAGTCCCATGGAACATGGACCAAGATCAAACAATAAAGAATTTGAGGAATCCTGAGAGGGAGAAGAAAATGATAGAAGATACATTTACATTTCAATCACACTTAAAATAAAAGTATGAAGTAAATTACGAAAATAAGTCAATTTTGTAGGACTAGAGAAGAAGACCATCTAAACCAGTCATAAACAAGGGAAGGCTTTCTTTTAAACAGATGCCTGGGGTGGCAAAACAATAAACAGCCATAAAACAAGGGTTGTTTCCTACCTCGGGCTGGTATTCTTATGGAAGAGGCATATGTTAGTAAGGCCTAAAACTGTTTTGGGTCTTGAGCAATTGTTTGTGTTCGCTAAGACTGCAAGGATTTCCATTACCTGCCACAACCCTGATACCTTTTCTGTTCTTTTATGTTATCTCAACAGTATTTTTACAGTGCGCTATTACTCTAATGGTATCTTGGTGATCTGGTCTTGGGAAGGCATTATTAAAGTGCCGACTCTTCAGCTTCTTGCAGAATTTAAGAAGGTAGGAGGGGGCTGTGATGTGTTGTGGAAGGTTGTTCCAGGCTTTAAGAGCAATGTATAGGAAGGCACAACCTCCTGATCTGAATTTGTGTATTTTGAGGGGTGAGTCCGGCAGAACATATGTGCCTGAAGTGTGGTGGAATTCTGCACAGCTGTTAAAGTTGGCGGTAACTGGTGTGTGAAATGCTTTGTACGTTTCAGTGAGGCATTTGCAATATGCTTGCTTGTGTAGCAGGAGCAAGTGGAGTTCCCTTAGGTGAGGTGTGATGTGGGCCCAGCTTGGGGGAGGACTAGTCTGGCTGTTACATTCTGAATGGTCTGGAGTCTTTTTAAGGGGAGTTTGTTATTCCTGTGTATAGGGTGTTCCCTTAGTTCAGTCGTCTAGTGATGCACTCTGTTTTTTGTGACATCTTCTATAAGAGGATACTGCTTTATTTACAGGTGGACACAACATGAGTAGGTGCAACAGGAAATGGTCTGTGGATGACACCATGATTTTCATGGAATATCACTTTTATATAGCATCCGTGCCTCGTGGTGCTTTAAAAAAGCATATGGAGAGAAATTGGTATTTCTCATTTGTACACACAACATCCCATAACAACACATTGATGACTGCAGGTCATGTGTGCCTCAACTTAAAAAACTGAGATGAATGTTTAAAATAAATGAATCCAGGCTTACCCTTGTCTAGAGGGTAAAAATAAACAAACCGGAGACAAGCAGGCCTGCACAGTAATCCTTCAGGCTGATGAACTCCAACTACAGCAAAATAATCAAACTGGACAATAATTGTATTTTTTGTAATCTGTTCACGACCTCTGGTGTAGGTCTATAAATTCAGTAATACATATTTTAAAATAGAAAAGAATAGAAAGTTAATATACTTTTTTAAAGTATTTACAATATTCTTTTTTTTAAAACAAAATAAATTTCAGAGGTGGTGGTTGGAAACATAGTAATGTCCAAGACTTCTTTTACATTTCTCATTTTGTTGCAAAGGAACATGTAATGAAAAACCATCAGTGGTGCATGGTAATTTTACGAGGTGGCAGGCGAGAGAGGTTACACATGAACACATACACCTCACTCACACCCATTCATTCACACACTGACACACACCCATTCACAACACTCACTAACAAATACACATACATTCATACATGCATGCACGCATCAAACATAAAAAAAAGAAAACTTACCTCAAGACCAACAGCTCCGACAGGTAAGCCTCAGAGCTCCTAGCAGCAGGGCTGTGACTGCTGCCTTTACTCATTGGTTGACCTAAGATCAGCCAATGAGGGAAGACAGCAGCCCTAATCTCGTCACAGAGTGGGATGGGGTCAGTGAGACTGCTGACTCCACTCAACTCTGTGATAAGGTGTCACTGATTTACAATCAGTCCTGGGCACTTCAGGGCTTAAAACTGAAGCACCCAGGTCTGAAGCAATCATTGACGTTCCCCCTCGTCATGAGGGGGAGGGCCTCGAGGCACCTTCGCCAGGGTGAAGAGGTCATGCCCAAAGGGCTGTGACTTCTTCAGCCCAGCAAAGTTCAGCTCAGGCAGCCAAGAGTCTGCACATTTACATCATCTCCAGCTCCTGGCTGCCTGACCTGAACCAGAAGAGTGACAGAGAATCTTCACATCAGGTGAAAGGTAGGGGTCGTGGCCCCTCAGCACCTACACATGAGCCACTGCTGAAAACCATATGAATCATGAGTGAATTAGGACTGACAAATAAAACATAGGCCCATATTTATACTTTCTAGCGCCGCATTTGCGTCATTTTTTGTTGCAAAGGTGGCGCAAACTAACAAAATACAATTGTATTTTGTAAGTTTGTGCTGCTTTAACGTCAAAAAGTGGCGCAAATGCGGCGCTAAAAAAGTATGAATATGGGCCATAGTTTCTGTCTTGATTACTACATGACTTATGTTTAAATTACCTTTGAACCAACTCTCACCAGAGCGCTATGGGAAGCCTATGATCGAGCAAATGTAGTTCAATGACTGAAGTGTGTTTATTACGTTTTCAATTTATTGTACACTGGTTATAAGGTCCAATTTCATAAAGTAAATGCGTTATTCGCATGAAATATAATAACTCTCGTTAATCTTTCATTGAATTGTATGACAACTCCGATGCATTTTGGAAGGAGGGTCCTTCGACTGGGAGAATCTGAGCCAAGTTGCTATTCCATATTATTCAAGGGTGGGAAACAAAGTTATTGTCAAAAAGGAAGCACTTGAGTAAAAGCGAGGTTAATGAAGTCTGCCAAAGTGCTATCGAAAAACGCACTGTTTCCAAACACGCAATTAAGCTAATCGTGTATAGTTTTCGATGTGTACAATGTGCAGCATCAGAAACACCAGATACAAAAGAAATCAAAATGCTTTTACCACTGCATTATTGGTTTCCATGTTCATTTGAATCATTGTATTTCAGCTCATGGTGTTCAAATAAGCAGTATTTATTTGTTACATTAATTTAGGTATATGTTTTCATGCACAAAATTGAGAAAGACAAACATTGTGCAGAATATGGAATGTCCAGTGATGGAGGTATATAAAGTACATAATGGACATTTATGGAGATACTGGAGAAGAGATAAGACATTTTTGTAAATATTTTAACTCTTGTCAAGACATTAACTTTATATTAAATAAACCATCCTCCTATCATTTTGTCATTGATTCGTCCACGCATTCATAGATGTATCCATCCATCAATCATTTCACTAACCATTCATCCATTTATGTTTTCATACTTCCATCCATCCCTTTGTCCTTGACTCCATTCACGCTTATATTCTCCCTTTTCCTCTGCCATCCATCCTTTCACCCACGTGTCCTTTTACTATTCCATTTATCTATCATCAGAGCATTCGTCGTTTCACTCATCTGTCAATCCATTCTTTCACACATCATGCCTTGCGCCCTTCCATCAATCTTCCCAGTATTTCTTGCTTCTTTCTTTTCACCCTTCAAATGTCATCCTTAGTTTCATCGTTCCTTCCTTTCACTGTTGCCCATCATTCTTTTCTCTCAGTTATTTCTCTTTCTCATTCCCCCTTTCTCTCTCTCTCTCTCTCTCTCTCTCAACTATTCGTCATTTATCTTTCTCTGGGCAAAGACCTCAATCTAGCTCTTTTATGGAGTTCACATTCCATATTATTTATGATAGTTTATCGGCAAACCTGAACAGTCCCATGAAGAACTTCTTAATTAACCTTTAGGTGAGGCTAGTTAGTGTATCAGCTCATCTAGTTAGACGGCGAGTCTCCCACCGCTAATAGCTGCTGAAATAATGTCACTGGGTACAGCTGCAGTTGTTTTATCTCTTTTAATGGGTAACTCTATACCCTGGTTTCAGAGGAAGGCCTCGCTACAAAAGATATTTAATATTTTTATGTGGCTGTGTTTTGTCCCAATAAATGATGTACAGATTGTTTTTAGCTATACATTACATTTTGAAGCTTTTTTTTTTCCTTTGGTGAAATGTTTTCTTTTGAACATGATCCTACTCTGTCATCAACATTAATATTTACTGAAACCAGCTGCTGCTAACTGTGTTTAGTGCATGTTATTTATGTTGCCATAAGTAATTCAGTAATAACATAATGGAAATTCTGTAAACATTCTGTAGTTGGTCTAATTGGTTGTGGTAATATATTAATATTTGCAGACTGTCACAGAAGAAGTCAACATATGTCTTGAAACTGATATATTGTAATTCTAAAAATGCATTTGAACCTAGAAGCGTAAAAGTGGACGCTTTACACGAAGCCATGACAGTTGTAAGTGTACTTAGGCTGAGGATGGTTTGCTAAGTTAAAGGCAAGAATGGACCATTCGAGATACATTCTTACAGCATCACTTTCACTTAAGGATCCATCCTTAATCCTTGTTTCTCCAAATATCACAAAATTATATTTCTATGTGATAAATTAAGCACGATTCACATTTAGTTATACCAGTGTAATACAGTCCAGGCTGACATAATTTCAAAACGTTATTTTCACAAATGCCCTTCTATTCGGGGTGATGGCATATAAAGTAAATGAACAGTTAAATCAATCTGCCACTGTTCTATCTGAAAACTCTGTCTAATGTAAGATAGCGTTGAAGAATTTTGGATCAGGTCACCTACTCATTCTTTATAGTCCGTCCATGTGGTTCTGAAGGATATGGCGCATCACATTTAGGCCTCTACAAATGGGATCTCACCATTTCTATGTTCAGTTAGCTTCACTGGGTGCACTTCCTTTTTCAGTTTTGTAGGTCATGTGCACATCCCTTTGATATGTTGATATGTTGAGCTAAAATGGTGTCCACGGAGACTAGTATTTTGATAACTTCCACTTCCCTCTTTTTCTTCGTAATCCAGGTGGTTCAGAAAGCCGTAGTGCTCAACATCTTGGTTAGTTAGAATTTGAATCTAACTAATCCTATTCTTTAATAACATTTAGAAGCGCTGGTTGATGCCTTCGTGGGTCTGATCACTGTATTATGAGAAAAAGGCACTTGTAGAAAAACAACTGTTAAATACCAAAAGTTATTCTGTGCCACCATATCAGCTATTCTCCCGACCTCACCTTCAGAACAATCACCGTTAAGACTTGCAGTGGCCTTTGCTTAGTCTATAATTAACAAATATACTGCGCTGGTAGGCCGCATTCTTCTCTAATGAGTCTGCCAAGGGCTAGGGATGAACAGCAGTATTTTGCACTTGCTGGAGTTGTGCCTTTACCCCACTATTAATGCATTTCCGTAGTACCCTGTTCTACGGGAAACTATATTAGTAGCAACTTTCCCATTTGCATGGCCTAATTTTCGAATCGGTTATCGGTAGCAAAGTTAGAGACTGGCTTAGGAATTTGTTTTGTGCTACAATAGGCTTTTAAACTTTTGTCCGATTGTGTGCACGTTCAAAACTTCAAATACAGCCGAACTCCTTGCCTTTCAATCATCTGACCAGGTTACCCGCTTCCTGGCCTTTAGTTCTAGAAGAAAATGCACGCCCTCAAGGATCTTTGTAGGATAGAACATCCCATCAATTTTGGATTACCAGAGACCCTCTGTGAAATATGAGATGCCAGTCAGTATATTTCATGAGACTTTGCTAACATGATTCTGTTGATAAATGATAGTGGGATCTGTGGGAACTAGTTAGGGTCTGAGTGAACAACCTCAGCTAATAGCATCCTGGTGTGACCCCACATTTCCTCAAATAAAAGCCTGGAGAGGAGATCCGGGAACTTCCCTGCCTGTTGCAAGAAGATGAATCACATTGCATGTCAGAGGAAATCTTGAAGAACTGCTCCAGGCACTGGCTTGAATCCAGGCTCCTTAGACATGTTCCTAGGGCTGTTTCTAGCTTGACCTATTGAGATAGAAGGGCCTAGGCCTACTGCAGGAAGGTGTCTGTGACTGGTCCTGCCTCCTCAAAACCTGAGCATTTAGATTGAGAAGGGTCTCTACCAATGTGAGCTGCTGACCAGAAAAAAGTTTCTTGCGAGCAGAAATATAGAGATCTGCACAGTTGTACCTAGTCTACTGTGGTCTGCCTGTACCAGCAGGACAATTTGCTTTAAAAGTGCATAGGCGCTGAGTATGTCCTGTGCAGAGAAAGCCTGTCACCCATTTAGTGGAATCTTATTTAAATCGAAATCAATGGTACTTTCTGGAGTAGTTTCCATTGGAGAGAAACTCAACAAAAGCTTTAGTCTAGAAGAATACGTTTGCTGTGCCCAGTCAGAAAGTAACTTCACTAAGCACCATTTTGTGCCACTTGCTAAAAGTGAAGTATGCCACTTGAACCACTCATGATGAGTTGCAAGCTACAATGCTAAAGTGCCATCATACATACCTACAAGTCAGTAATTTCACCACAGAGAGGCAGCCTGAACCTCTCAGCTCTCCTGGCCTCTGTGAAGCACCTTCATCTGAGAACTCCGGGAATAATCTTGTAGTATTGAGATTCACTGGAGTGCAACTTCATTAAAAGACATTGCTGGCTTTCAAAAAAGGACTACTTTACACCTTTACTTCTTGGAAACATGTATTTTTATGTTGTGATAGTTGTTCAACTTCCTATTTTCCATTTTTACAGGAGGGACATTTAACTTGTTACATTTTCTTTTTAGTTTCTATTAATGTTTGGTTTGGACCTTAAAGTTAATTCTTTATTTGTAGTTATTATTTGTTAAACAAAGCACATTACATGTTTTTCTGTGGACCACCTTACAGTTCAGGTAAAGCTCCGAAAGTCAGCCAAGGTTATCCTTAGTTTAATGTGCTCATCTATATGGGTCATCTTTCTCAGGCAGTGCAGGGGATCAAACCTAAAACATATTAAGACTGCAACACCCCTCTCGCATTGGCTGGCAACTTAGAATCCGCAATACTGTCTCATCATTTTAACTTGCTATCAAATTAAAAATTGAACGCTAAATGCACATAAATGAAATTCATTATCTGCATTAGCTTTGGCAATGATATCTAATTTGGAACACAAATGTAGGCAGGGACATTTTGCGTAATTTCATCTTGAAGATATCTCCAATTCACCCACCTAAACATTTTTTGTGGGTAAAATGCAAGCTTGTGATCTGCATTTGTTTGCAAAATCAGGCAAAGGTCCTTTTTCACTTATCTTGCTATATGTACTCTGCAAATGTCTTAAATTGCTCTACGTTTTAATGGGAAAGATTTTAGGAAGTATGAAACTTTCACCAAAAATTCTGTGAAAATAATGTGGTCCCTCTCCTCATACCTAAGCCTTCTTTTCACTGTCAATCATATTGATGAAGGGTGGTTATGGCTTCTTCTTTGAAGTGCCCATTAAGTCTGACTGGATTCATGCTGATCTTGGAGGATGTGCTGTGTGGCAGTGTACTGGCAGTGAAATATGATTCCCAGCAGCTCACAAAATCCTGAGGGTGCAGAGAGACAAACGATTTTGTTTGAAAGTGGCCTTTTCTAGGCAATCATGTATAATGCAGCTGGGAACTCAATACATGGATGTTGGATTTCAGGTGCTGACAGCTCCCGCCAAGCAAAAGCAAACATAGCTCTGCTTTCAGCAAGCAGGAGCTGTCAAATAGCTCTCCTTTGTTGGAAGTGGAGTTTTCTTCTCTTTCCCTGCTTGGTAACATGCATGCAGGGAAACAGATGAAAACATTGCTCCCGCATGCAGGGAGCTGCTACCTAAAGCAGCTCCTTGTGTTCGAGAGCAATGCCAGATTCTGGAGGAGAAGGGAGCCGGTGGGACCAATGGGGCCTTGAGGCTTCCTCCACGGCCACCATAACTCTCGGCTGGGTGCCATGGGCACCCAGTAACAAGTGGTTGGGCTCCGGGTTATGAGATCCCTAGGCCTCCTGGAGGGGGGGCCATGCAGCCCCTCTTATAAGTACTTTATTAAGTATTCCTAGGGAGATGGTGGTCCCAGGGACCTGGGGGGTCCGTGCAGCCCCCCCACATCATCCTTTTAAAATGTAGCACCAGTGGTGGTCCCTGCGGCTCAGGCGAGTCCATGTGGCCCCCCCAATATAATTTTTTAATGTTGTCCCAGGGAGGTGGTGGTCCCCTGGACCTTGGAGGGGGTCTGCCAGGGACCCCTCAGTTTTTTTAATTTGAAGCCCCAGGGAAGTGGTGGTCTCTGGAGTCCAGAGGGGCCATATTCCCCTATATACATTTTTAGCGTTGTCGCGGGAGGTGGTGGTTCCTGTGGGCCAGGGGGCCCATGTGGCCTCCCCTAAATATATTTAAGTAATATTGCCCTTTTAAGCTCCAAACCCCTTCGGCTGTGCATGGCAAGGGGTTTAGTGGTTATAGGAGGGTTGGGGCAAGCCTTGCAGCCAACCTCCACTGCTCACAACTGAAGACCATGCGTGCTGGTGGTTGGATTAACGTATAGTAATTAGAATTATTTTACATTAAAAATAAATTAGAAATTCACTGAAAAAAACAATGGTTAAAAGGATGTTATAGTTAGGAAATATAACAAAAAAACATCGAAATTCACTTAGAAATACAAAGGTTACAGTCACATTATAGCTAGTCTCACATTTCAAACGTAGCTAACGATCACGTCCCTGCAACTTCCGTTCTTTAAGAAAAAAAAAATATATATATTTATATATATATATATTTTTTTTCACTGAAGAAAAACAAAGGTTACTGCAACATTATAGTTAGGCTCACATTTTGAACACACAATACCATAGAAATCCACCTGTTATAGTTAGAGTTATCTCAGGTAACTATAACTCATGCACTAAGGTAACTATAACCTGCGCCTCTACCATGCACAGTTTTTTCATCAAACTGCAAATATTAGAATGATATTAACAATGATTATTGAAGATGTCATGACTGCCGTAAAGTGTGTAGTAATTTGCAATGCATGGTGAGGGCACGAGTTATAGTTATCTTAGGGCATGAGTTATAGTTACTTGAGGCCCCCGTGGTCCCACCTGACTCACCACCTCCTGGGGGAGCCGGAATTGCTGTCACAGAGACTCTGTGACAGCAGTTTCCTCTGTCCTCCTGCCTGCATCCTTACAGGCAGGAGACAAAGGGAACCTCTGTTTGCAGCGAGGGGGAGCTGTTTGACAGCTCTCCCTCACTGTGAGAAGAATGTTTTCTGTGACTTTGCTGCCGTCAAGCCACAGCAAACAGTTATGTCCCAGGGGTGGGCACCCTGGGACATAGCAGGTGCCAGCCCTGGGGGTGGCCGTCCCCAGGGCCATCATTGGCTCCGCGTGCGGGGCAGAACATCTCCCCTTCAACAATCAATAGCCCCTGTGAGGTGGTGGTCCCTAGGGTTCGGGGCTCATTTTTGTTTGTTTGCCCGGGAGGTAGTGGCCCCCTGGGATGCTGGGGGGCTGCGTGCCCCAACCACATTATATTTGATAAGTGTCCTGAAGAGGTGGTAGTCCCCGAGGCTGTGAGCAGGCCCAAATTGTGTTACTTATTAGCCCCGGGGAAGTTGAGACATTGTTGTGAAATCGTGGCAAAAATTTAAAAAAAGGCTTTTTTAGCCCTGGGGTGAGGGGGATTTTCCTCTCTGACCCCAGCACTTAAGCTAAGGGGTCAGGTTGACTCTACCCTTGTCCCTTTGATTTTTTTTGTGTGACTAGGCTGAAGTCGAGTCCCAAGATGGCTACCATCACTTTCTGGTTTGAAATGTTGGCAGTCAATCAGCGCTCCATGCAGAAGCTCTTATTAATTGTGAAATCATCGAGGAGGAACTGCCGCCCTAGACAAACAAATTTATTTTCCCTTCAACATCTCAAAAACATCAGAATGGATTTACACCAAATGAGTGAAGCACAATCTGTGTACCGAAAGGTAGTTTTCTGCCACATTTGGTGTAATTCCATCCAGTGGTTCGGGCTGAAGTCATGTTCAAAGGTCCTATGGAAATTAACATGAGAAGCACAACTTTTTTGACCACCCCTTTTTCTCGGCCCATGCTTGATGGATCACCCCAAAACTTTTCATGGGAAACAAAGATCACTGATACATTTTTCTTTATACAATTTCGTGAAGATTCATCAAATGGTGCCAAAGATATAGGCAAGTCAAAAAAAAAAAAAATCTATGGAAACAAGGTCCTAACTATATCTAACTAGTGGCAACCGACCTATATATATATATATATATATATATATATATATATTGATGGCATATCACCGAAACACGTTCGCCGCGTATATGTTTTAATCTTGCAGCACAATAAAAATAATAATAAAAGAATGCTGTTAGCCATATTGTTGCCTTATATGCATTTTTGGAGGAGTTGACTGCATGCCACTGTGTCACGGATGACAACAAGTCGGTGGTGAGTTGAATATAAATATATATATATACATATATATATAGATGTATGTATATTGAGAGAGAGAGCAATATATATATATATATATATGGCATATTATGATATCATATTACATCTACCCTCCATATCCCTGCCCTTCTCTCAGTGTTCTTTAATATTCGACTTTCTGTTTAGCGCCCTGTTGTTTCTCAGATAGGTTTTTCCTTGAATGTAAATTTACATGCATTGAATCCATATTACGAGAATACATATAATTTCCTTTTAGGCGGATATCAGGTTCACGTATTATTATTATTAGTAGTAGCAGTGGTAGTCATAATAATAATAACAATACTACTACTAATAATAATTAAAAAATAATATTGTTACTGTTATTATTAATAAACTCTAGGAGATAAATGTGAGAAGTAGCCTCAGAGTTTTACGGAAGAAAATATGCGTATACAGTACTGTCTAACAGGTAACCATTATGTTTTTAGCATTGCATTTCACTGACTGACTCCACAAAACACATATTTTCACTTCGCCACCTGACACAGAATTTGTCGCACAAGCTAAAGGCTTCAAAAATAATATCCCTGTCTGCCAGACACTTAGCTTTCTGTCCTTTGTTAGGGATGGCTTGCAGATTTTTACCACTTAAGGCTAGCCCAGTCAGCTCTCTTCCTGAGAAAGTATGAAACAATTTCACTTTCTGGCTATCTAGAGCAGGTCACTGTTCTCAGAGTGCCCGGCTGTGCTCCAAGTGAAAATCTACCAAGTCTTGCAGTGAAGCCTGGCACAGTGTTAGCTCTCAGGAGGATAGGTTAATAAGCCATCATTTTCTTGCTATATCTGCCTGGCTTTATCCCAATTTCGTGCCAAGAATGGTTTAACCATTTAAAAACACCTGAGCCAGATACTGTACTTATCATAGTTGACCTGGAAAAGAAGAGCCTGACAGAATGTTGTCTGCGACCAACATCGAAAATCTAATTTAACTGCCAATAGAATCTTTATCACAGCCATCAACGAAATAAATATGTTTCAAAAGTTAGCAGCTTCTATAAACCATAGCAACAAGGGTGTTGGTTAGAGTTTGCCTACTACAGCAATATTTATACATGAAGACTGGCTTGCTTTCCACCTCCTGCAAAGTAATTAACTTCACCAAAGAACTTTCGAAACTAAGTATACATTCAACTTTTCTTAGTAGCTATGTTTGTGATCCTAGCTGACAAGATGCACGACATGGCATCTACTGTTAGATGTAGGTTACATTCTCAGCAAGGCAAGGCGAACTCGTCTCACCCTGCTTCCGGTTAAAATATTGACAGCCATTCCACTGGATAATGGTAAAGCTTACTATTTTCGGTGTGTTAAAGTGCCAGAAGTTGATTTGAAATTCGTTTAAGTCCGCTCAAATTAAAGCGTGAGTTTATGCCTTTCAAGGCGTTAAATGGAAGGAAACTCCGCATACTGATTGGCGGCGTAGCGGTAGTGCTTTCCTCACAGGACATTTTGTTTCCTGAAATAAAATAAATGTGTGAACACACATTTTTAAAACATACGCCAACTATTGGTCTAATAACATTAGCATATTGTCAGAAGAAGGAGCGCTCACACCTTTATTTCCAGTAGTGTTTGTGGGATTCCTTGTGAATGTGAAAAACTCAAACATACATTCCTGAACATAGGAAAGAACAAATATGAATCAATCTTAAACATTGTGGTGTAAAATATAGCGCAAAATGAGGGATTTGCGTTTCATATAATTTCGCGTAATTGTGAGAAAGCATTGAATAATTATGTGAAAACATTTGCAATATGGCAAAGGGTTATGGGCAAAGGTTCGCTTCAATTTGAATGGGACCATGGGACCACCATTCCATTTTCATGAGGAAATGCCCACATCATATTACATGGAAACTGACGGCCTCTATTCAAAAATGTAAGATTGCATGTTTATGGATCCCCTCACAAGTAGATCTTTAACTGCTATTTGGTTTAAATCTCCTCATGGATGGAATTCAGCATCCCCATACGTTGATCGCTCGACTGAGAAAGTAATGGGAACTGCAAGAAAGTTATCTCTATGTTAAAAAAAGATTGTTTATGTT
Organism: Pleurodeles waltl; assembly: GCF_031143425.1. NCBI lineage: Eukaryota > Metazoa > Chordata > Amphibia > Caudata > Salamandridae > Pleurodeles > Pleurodeles waltl. Next base: position 773,884,910 of record NC_090445.1, on the reverse strand, counting down.
TTATTTCATGAATATTAAAACATAGTTCCCTAACTCTTTTTCACTTAGGACTATCCCAACAGAATTTTTGACACTATTGTAGTGCTTTGCTGCACTAGTGTAAAAAATGTTGACACTAGTGCAGCAAAGTGAAAGGAGGCCCATTGGTGTTTATGGGTGTGTCATTTTAATGCCTGCCGCGTAATACAACTTATATCAGCCTCCAGGGTCTTTTGATGGGTCTTTCTGTCCCAATTGTCCAGTGCCGCGTCTCACATCATTTGTCCTCGTAGGGTCGCCTTAGCTGCTGCCCATAGAACCCTCTTTGGAGTCTACGGTGCCGGCGTTGTTGTGCATGTAGGTGGAAATGTGGGCCTGTAGTTGTTCCTTGCCTTGGGGAGAACAATAGCGGTGAACTGCATGATGCCAGGGTTGGCAGCCCGGGGATACTAGGCCCGTGTGAACAGATAATTGGATCGGGAAGTGGTCTGAGAGGCCACATTCCAATATTCGGGTATAATGGGTTTGGGCCACTATGCTGTGTGATATCATTAAATATTCCAGTCGAGATTGGGTTCCATGTACAGGTGACAGGAAAGTGTATTCTCTGTCGGTCAGGTGTGTCAGCCTCCAATGGTCCACCAAACCATTATCAGTCATCATATCAGTCTGAAGGGCTCTATCATTGTTGTTGCTAACACCAAGAGGTCCGGTCCTCCCTAACACCGCATCCCTGGCCAGGTTCCAGCCTCCCACTATTACGCAACAAGTTGCCCCTATTTCAGCCAGGAGGCGGTTGATTTGTACAAAGAACAATTGTTTAGGACCGGTTGGTGCACGTACAGAGCCCACACAAATGGAGGAGTCTCCCACTTTGGTTTAGCGAACACATATCTCCCCTCTGGGTCAGCCCATGATTTTATGACAGTAAGGGGAATATTCTTACGGAGCAATATCGCAACTCCACGTTTCCTTGCGACGCCACTCCCTGGCCCCTGTTGAGTAGGTCTGCAACTAAATAGCGCTTTTCCCACCCAATCATGTTGCAATTTCCTGGATTCAACACTATCAAGATGCATCTCCCGGAGAAGAGCAATTTCAGCCCGTTTAGATTGGAGGTAGGAGAGTGTTTTCTTCTGTTTCATGAAATGCGTTAGGCCGTTAACGTTCTAGGATATTATCTGTAGTGGAATGGTTGCATGTGAGACAGGACCAGCCATGATGGAACCGGAAGGAAAGGGAAGGTGACGAGTGGGGTGAGGTAAGTTATATGGATAGGTAAGGGGAAGTTTTGTTTGGTGTAATGCAGTTAGGGGCTAGGTAGTATGGATGGGGGGTGTTGTGGGGTGATATGCGATCACCTGTGTTGGGGAAAGGGATGGGTCCAGGAGAGAGTTGATACGGAGGGAGCTGGGGAGAAGGGGGGTAGATAGAGACACCAGGAGAGAAGGAGGGAGGGAAGAATGGAAGGGGGGGAGGTGAGGCAGGTGAGGTAGAAATAGAGGGAGGATAGAGAGGAAAGAAAAAAAGAAAAAAAAAACAGAACGAGAGCGAAGGGAGAGAGAAAAAAAGGAGGGGGATAAGAAGAAGACTAGGCACTAACCGGTAAGAAAGAAGTGACTTTGGATCAGAGGATCAGAGGAAGGGGCAAAGGAGCAAAGCCTCATGAGTCCTTATCTGTAGACTGCAGGTCTATACACACTCGGCTAGGCGAGCCCCAACTGGGAAGGGGAACAGGGCATTCCTATCCTGTCACCGGATTTGCTGCAAGTGAGGATAGCAAGAATAATATAATAATATAATATACGGGGCTGAACACATTGGTGGAGGATGTGAGAGGGGCGGCACGCCATATGGGGGAGCGGGGATGTGCAGGGGTGCACCCCCTATGTCAGATTTCACCAGGACATGAGTGGAGGGGGGGCAGGAAGAACAGCAGTAGTACTCCTACTGTCGTGAATTTTCTGAATATTGCCGGTAAACGCTGGTGATAGTGATGGTAGCGAGCCACATGAGTGCTGTGACTGTTTTGGGTCTGAAGGGGAGAGGAGAGGCTCGGTCCTCTCAGGACTAGTGGCAATATGCGCAACTGTCACACCAATGTGGGTTTGTCGTGTTATAGTCTTGTACTCTACAGCATACCACTCGTCGTTCGTCGCTAGTGCTGAGGCCCTATCTCCATGCATTACTCATGTTCCGAGTATCGCATGCAGGCCGCGTTGCGCCTCAGTTGCAACAACAGGGGGCCTGATTGTTCAGTAATGCGGTGAGCTCGGTGATCTCAGCTACGGGGGGAGGAAGGCAAAGGCAGAGGGGGGAGAGGAGGGGAGAGAAGACATGTCTAGAGATAACCAGAATAGTGTAGTGTTAATTTTTAAGGCATCAAACGGTGACATATTAGATATGGCCAACAGATAGGCACAGAAGGCTCAGAAGGCTCAATCAGAACCTGGTTATTAGATAGAACATAATTGAGAACATCACAACTGATGGCCAAGAATGCTTTCCGACAGTCACTGGTCTCCTTTGAGAAATCAGCTGTTATCCAGACCTCGTATCTTTCCGCCCGAAATGGCCCATGTGCCCGGGCCACTAGGAGGAGTTGGCCAGTCTGCGTATGTCATAGGAGACAACCAATGATGGGGCGGGGCCTAGAGACTTTATCCCATAATTTTGGGCCCAGTCTGTGCACTCTTTGAAACTCCAAGTGGGGGTCGAAAGTGAAGTCAGTTAGTTTGGGAAGGACTGTCCTTAGGAAGGATTGGGTGTCTGTACCTTCTATGATTTCTGGGAATCCAAAAAAGCAGACATTGTCTCAGCGGCTCCTGTCTTCGAGGTCTATCAGCTTACTGTGGAGGTACAAAAGATCCTGATCTCTGTCTTGGGAAGTGGTGATATGACCTTCCATAGTCGTCACACGTTGCTCCAGTCCTGTCAGACTGGAAGCCTGCTATGTCCAAGTGCATGGATTTTGTCTCCGCTGTCAGCAAAGTTATAGCATTGTCCATCTCCTCTAGTCTATGATCTACTGCCGAGATCTTCTGTAGTATACGTTCCATGGTTGCTTCCTGTACCTGGTCGGCCATGGTGTGGAGCTGAGTGGGTGGGTGCGATCCTATGGCGGAGGACGGAGGTCTTGAATGTTGGAAGGCTTCAGAAAAAAGTAGTTGTCCTGCGGGCTTGCCTGAGTGTTTGCCTGTCATCTTGCCACCGGCCATTGCAGAGCTCGTAACGCGGATATAGCCCGCAGATCTGGGGTCCCGGGAGCCACTCCACCAATGTTGTCTTGTGGTACAGGATCAATGTGGAGGCCATAGCTGAGTAGAGGGAGAAGGGGGGTGATCCTCGTGTCACTCCCAGTAGTGATTCCGGCACTGTCTATGGACCTAGAACGATGATAGTGCTCAGTGTGGGATCAGGTTCATTTCTTTCTGGTTCCAGTGATATAGAGGTGTTGGGCGTGCAGGGTCTCTGATGTCCCGGCGATGTCGATGGCTCCCTGGGCAGGGCAGGCACCCTGATCATTAGGTGTCTTTGGGGACGGTGCAAATTGGGGGGGTCACGTAACACCTGCTGCTGCAATCTACGAATTGCAGAGCGCTTCCCCTCGTAGGGTCTCACCATGTGTAGCGGTCCATGTCCCGGCTGTTCTGTGTCTGAGGTGGCAATGGAGACCTCAAGGTCTTCCCTGATAGGTCTTCACTGTGGCAGTCTTTCTATGTAGGAAGTAATCAGGGGTCCCCCAGCGAGGGTAATATCGAGGTGGGCATCTAGTGCTGTGGGCAAGATATGAAGCAAGACTGTTAGGTGCACCGTGGAGTAATGGAGGAAATATCTGGTACTCGTATTCAGATGTTTCTCCTTCCCTTCTTCCGATCTGCGCAGGGGCATTGTTACAGGACCCCAGGGAGCTTAGGAGGAGGAGGGGGTAAGAAAGGAACTCTTACCATCCCTCTTGACGATCTTGCGGTATTGTCAGCTTCCCGTTGCGTGGCAGCGACCACTCTGTCGTGTGGGGAGATCCCAGTATCTCCTCGCTGAAACGCAGTATGAGAGAGGTGGTTGAGGGTAACCTGGAAAGCAGGAGGGGTCTCTGAAGCAGATGGGGGGTCTTCTCTTCCGTTGTCATGTCAAATTCGATGTCAGTGCGATGGAAGGGGGGGGCCGAGAACGGCTCACCGTTGGTGTCGCCTTTACGTTGTCACATCCATGTGGTGCCACCTTGCTCCCATGGCTATGCTCTGCTGCCACTTCAGACCGTGGTTCTGCTCCTGTTGGCAAGATGCACCTCTTCTCTGCTCCCCAGGTGCAAAGGGCAGGAAGTAATACAGGAAGCAGCACACAAAGCTAGTGGCCAGTCTTTCTAATTTAGCCTTAACTGTTATCGAAAAGACAGTTGTGAACAAGGTATTTGGCTCTGTACTCCCCCTCTCATTAATTTATTTAAAAAACTCTATGCATGCTTGCATATTGTTCTGAAAGATTATCTTAAACATAAAGTTGCTGAAAAGCTCTACAATCAAGAACACATCAACACAGGATTAAGAAATCCATCTACCTTTTTGCAACTCATATCAACCATTCCAGTCAAAATGTTCTCGTTTGAATAATCAGCACTAATAGACATTCACACTTTGAGATTTAAAACAGTTTTTTTCACAACCTCTCAAAGGAATAACAAATTGCCCTAATTCCTTGAACAAAGAGAAAGATGCGGCAATTGTGATAATGTCAACCATTGACTACCGACCAGCATGGCTGAGACTACTCAAAGACAACATTTACAAGACAATAACACAAGGTTCAACAAAGAGAATCCGTAAAGATGCTAGAATTTTAGAATATAAAGTGGAAAGTGCAGTCTGATTCTTCAAAAAATGAGGCTGGAATTATTTAAATTAGAATCCCAAAATACTTCATTTTTACATCTTGCCGAAAATCTATAAACAATGTTTCCCTCTGCCAGGTCATTTTATTTTTTCTGGCAATTACTCCTTATTGGAACCCCTATTTACATTTTGTGACTTTACTCTTCAAACCCTCATTTGAGAGAATACCATAGTTTGTTAACTACACAAAGAATATTCTTAACATCATTAGTGATATAAATTCCACAACTAATATTGATGTAGAGGCTCCTTCTATGAGCATTTCACAGGAGGCCACTTTATTGGTCATTGAGGAAGTAATGAGAGAAAGTGCATGGAATTACATGACTCCTGTACAATTTGTAGCTGACTGAGCCACACTAGCACTGATTATTTCAGTTTGAAGATACATTCAAGGTACTTCCATGGGGAGTACCTTTGATCCCATCCTGGCTTGTTTATACATGTACAGCTTTGCGAGTACATCAACTCAGACATCAGCCCCTAATCCCCATGGAAAAGACTGTGATGTAGATACATCTAGTACATTCACATGATTTGCATTGAGAATATGGACCAAGCAAAGAAGTTTCTTGAATGGATCAATACAAAACGTTCATACTTCTGGTTTACTTCCACCTATTCAAATAGAAAAAGTCTCTTCTTGATGTAGAAAGGGAGATTGTCAGTGGCAAAACCAGAACAGAAATGTTTCTCAAATTAACAGACAGTAATAATCCACTAAGATTCAACAACTACCATCTTGTGCCTTCCCCTTGGAAACCTTCTCTATGGATAATTTCTAAGACTATAAAGGAATTGTTGTGAAATCCGTCTTTATGACTAACAAGCATTATACCGGTCTCAAAAACTTGGGGAAAAAAATAAGACAAGCAAGAAATAATCACAGCGAGGTAACTTCTGCTATTCACAACACATAGATATGGCAGAAAAAGTGTAATATGAAGACCTATTTGAAACAAGTTACAATTATTATTATTATTATTATTATTATTATTATTATAATTATTATTATGAAATTACTATGTTTAGGGAATAGCAAAAACAAAAGGCAAATGAGTATCTACCAGCCAAATGTATGCCTCATCTCCCAAAACATACTCTTTGTTCCAAACATACAAGTCAGCCAGATGCCTACTTAATGTCACATTTCTATACCCTTGCGCATGAAGTGACACAAGGGAACTTGCATGTCATTTGAATGCCTTCAGTTTATGTCATAAATGCATGAACAATGTGGTACAGAAACCTGAGAGGACTTTTGGCAGCATTTCCAGAAACCCCACAGACAAAGGGGCTCTCTACTTTACGGATAAAAAAGGAACTTGTACTGCATTTACCATGATGCAATGGGGCTGACTGCATGCTGAAGTGTCAGGCAGGGTGCTCCCATTCTGGTTTTCCTGTTTAAGAAGGCTCCCTTGAGCCAACAAGCTGACAAGCTCTGGTTGAAGCACCTTCTTGCCAGTGAGTGGTACAGAAACCTGAGAGGACTTTTGGCAGCATTTCCAGCATCCCCACAGACAAAGCTACTCTCTGCTGATGAAGGGCTTACCCAGAAACATGTGTCCAGAGATTTACAGCACTTGCTGCACCTACTAAGGTGAAAAACATTAGTTTACTTTATGGATAAAAAAGGAACTTGTACTGCATTTACCATGATGCACTGGGGCTGACTGCATGCTGGAGTGTGAGGCAGGGTGCTCCCTTTCTGGTTTTCCTGTTTAAGAAGGCTCCCTTGATCCAATGAGCTGATGAGCCCTGGTTGAAGCACCTGCTTTCCAGTGAGTGGTACAGAAACCTGAGAGGACTTTTGGCAGTATTTCCAGCAACCCCACAGACAAAGCTGCTCTCTGCTGATGAAGGGCTTACCCAGAAACACGTGTCCAGAGATTTACAGCACTTGCTGCACCTACTAAGGTGAAAAGCTTTAGTTTAAATTACAGATAAAGAAGGAACTTGTACTGCATTTACCATGATGCACTGGGGCTGACTGCATGCTGGAGTGTGAGGCAGGGTGCTCCCTTTCTGGTTTTCCTGTTTAAGAAGGCTCCTTGAGCCAACGAGCTGACGAGCTCTGGTTGAAGCACCTGCTTGCCAGTGAGTGGTACAGAAACCTGAGAGGACTTTTGGCAGCATTTCCAGCAACCCCACAGGCAAAGCTGTTCTCTGCTGATGAAGGGCTTACCCAGAAACACGTGTCCGTAGATTTACAGCACTTACTGCACCTACTAAGGTGAAAAACGTTAGTTTACTTTACGGATAAAAAAGGAACTTGTACTGCATTTACCATGATGCACTGGGGCTGACTGCATGCTGGAGTGTGAGGCAGGGTGCTCCCTTTCTGGGTTTCCTAATAAATAAAATGTCTTCTGTATTGAACACAGACTTGCATTTAGGCTTTTCTACTAGCTAGTTAGGGCAAAGGTCATTGAGGGGCCGAGTACACTTTAGCTGACTTTAGAAAGGGCCAACTTAATGTGAATGAGGATAAGACGCAGTCCATATCATTGATGATCCATCAGCAGGATATGACGTAATAAACGGGATCACAAGTGTAACACTACTGTGGTTGTAATCCTTCTTGTAAAATGAGAACCCATAAATTACAATTTGTAGCAACAACTCGGCAATCATGTCACATTTTGTGTTTGCAGAGTTACCTGCCATTTACAAGCCTTTATAAGTCTAGAATTGTTGAATGGATGGGAACAGCCAAGCTCCACCCATTGATTACCTACCAGTTCGAAATATAATGTAGTGCAGTGCAAGCCACTGCATTGCTTGACATGTCGCTACAAAGCCACACAAGGCAGCACAAAAAGCCCCATGATGGCTTTGTAATTCTTACTGAAACTGCTTGTGCTGGCCAGTCACTGCCTTGTGTGATGCAAGGACAACACAAAGGCAGTGCTTAATTCGTGCTTGTTGTTTCCGGTGCTGAGCACCAGCACTTATTTTTGAGGGCCAGGGCTTATTCTTCTGTCTCAAGCATTTGCTGTGAGTAAAAGACACATATGGGAAAGACGGAAGAAGGGAAAAATGAAAAAGCGTCACAAATGGAGAAAGTAGAAAGCTGCAACAGTAAACTGAAGGGGCAGTGAGTGGCTTTATATGGATTGAAGAGGCCTGAGATGGCTTCATGATTACTCTGCCTCAGTATTTCTTGTTCCCAAATTCAATTGCAGCAGCCGCGTGTTTAAGAGGAGGGCTTTGGGCACCGGCATGTTTTTATTTACAAATTAAGCACTGCACAAAGGTTTAGTAAATGGGGGGCCTATATGTGTAGAATGTGTGTGACAGAAACAGTCTGCTTGTATTAAAGTATTTAAACACTGGTAAAGTTGATAAAATCTAAGTATAAACAATGAGCACAATTTGTTCACTTGTCTTCCTAAAATCGATAACACTAAATGCCATGTAAGGTAGATCACCTCTGTATTAAACAGTATTAGGTTGAATGGAATAGAATGAGGTAATTCCAATAAACCAGTTTTGTAGATGAGAGAATATGTTATCAAACATCTTTGAAAACGAGTCAAACACAGAAATTACCTCATAGCTTGCCATATTCTCCTTAATAAATAAAGGACATAAATCTCTAACTTTCCTTTACCTCAGTATTAAATTTAAAGGACCAATTGATCTGTAAAGAAGGGACATAATAACAAAGTAAGAAAAAGCCTGCATTGTGGATAGGGCAGATAATATAGATCAAAGGCAAAAAACTATCTAGACACGTTGCCTTTGAACTTGCAATGCTACAAATTACCTGATTTTCTCAAATATCTGAAATATCAGTGCCTTCACTGGGGAAAAGTGCAGGCTGTACTTCGCCACAAACACCACAAACAACAAACAATATGACAAAAAACAATAACATTTTTCTTTTCTTTTTATGAACCTTCCCTTCCAAGCTTAACAAGCCAATTGCTGTTTTCACTTTGGAGAACAAATTTAAATAATTTTCATAAAAGTGTTTTTTCATTCCTTCAAAGCACACAGAGAGGACTTATGTTGGCTGAAGATTTCTATATTCAGCCGGGTTCTCATCATTTACAGATCTGAGTTTTCAGATCAGTTTGTTATATGTTGACCTCCTACAATTATGAGATGATTCTTTAATACATCTTCTATGGAGATTGTTGATAAGTCGACTTAGCAATCACGAGCGATAATAATAATTGAGTTGCCAGGCAAAATAATTTCCATTAAGTCAGTCTTTTCAGTTTCATCCTGGCTTTTTAAAGAATTTCTAAAACTATATTTTCCCATCTAACCACACTCATTCTGCATTTGTAAGCATCAAATTCCCTGACAAGGGTCGTCCAATAGCATCCAAATCCTTGAACATACATCTAATACAAGACACAAATGGAATCAGTGAAATACATTTTTGTACTTTTTACTATCAGTAATCCTCTGCATATAATTTACATCCCATTAATAAATCATATGTGTTATAATATTAACACTGAATTGATATTACAAAAAACAAGTTCACAATGAATTGATGTTGCATAGAACCTTGATGTATGTTTTTACATATACATATGTTTTGTTGAATTTTCCAGTTAATTGCAATCCTTTACGTGGCAGGTAGTAGAGGTTTTAATTTGTTATGGTATTGACTAGGGAAAAGGCTGTCAATTCAAAGTGATTTACATGTCCACATAAATTGCTCTGTTGGTACTCTGGATACCCTCCCACATGTTACTCACATTGATTACTTGGGACGTACACACTTCGATCATAACCCCAGTTGTCACAGTTTGATTGGGAACTGAGCTGTTCTCACATTGCAATTGCAACTGGAAATTGCTGGAAGACCCCCTTCCAATCATTCATTTTTAGATACAGCCGTCACTATGTATTTTGTTATGAATACCAACACAGGGTCATCCAGGCTCATTGAATAGGATGCTTTAAAGGTGTCCATTAGGGGTCAATGCTTGTTGTCAGGAACATGTGCCACCAGTTAGATAGAAGCATCACTCATGTGAAACGTGACTTGCTGGGTCATGAGACTCAAGCCTTACAAAATCCTAATCTTTTGGTTCACCCTTGTGCATGCAGCTAGAGCATAATGCATTGCTAGAGAGACTACTGTGCCTAAATTATGCAGCCCACTCAGCTAGGATGCATGCTGGGGCAGACAGATCGGGGGAACTGCTGGCATGGTGTATCCGTCAGGAGAGGTCACATAACCCCATGATGGAAATAAGAGCTGGCACTGGGGACCTCCCTCACACACACACACATTGATCAACATGCAAATTTGCATACCACTATTCCCTCTTATACCCATCTGTGATGACTGTAACACTTGAGGAGATTGACTCCTTCCTATCAGGTGTGTCCCTTCCTCAGGTAACACATGAACAGAAGACAAATCTAGATAAACCAATCACCCCATATTAATGATATTTGAGAGATGTGAAGCCATCGGAGCACTTGCTACTGGCAAGACTCCTGGGCCTGATGATATTCCTACTGAATTTTACTAGATTTATGCCCCACTTCTGGTCCCCTGCCTGCAGACGCTATATGATGAAGCCTTATTGGCTTCCTGCTTACTAGTTATGCAATGTGAGGCATTACTTATATCTCTACCCATACCTGAAAGGGATTCATCTGCATTGGACTCCTACCGACCATTGGCCAGTTTAAATACAGGCTAAAAGATATTAGCCAAGGTGCTTGCCAATTGACTTGCACTCTTAGTACCAGAAATGGTACACCTGGATCAGAACAGGTTTGTACTAGCCCATAATACATCACTCACTTGCAGAGATTCTTCTGGGTGTAGGAGTACACTCCCCATTACAGGCTCCAGGCAGCATGAATGGTGTTGGACCTGGATAAGGCATTTGTCTCTCTGGAATGGACATAGCCACAATGGGGAAGAGGGTAACAGGTTTTTCAACTGGTTAAACTTATCCATACCCTCCCATTGTCCAGAATAAAAACAAGCACTCTCATTTCGGACCTTATTCCAATTGGCAGGGGCCAAGGATGCCCACTATCTCCCTTACTCTTCTCCTTGGCTATAGAACCTTTGGCACATGCTCTTCGTGCCCATGACCGTGAATGAGGATCCCACTTGGTGAGGGTCTACATTCAAAATCTCTGTATGCCGATTGCCTGATCTTGTATTTTCAGGATCTCCACGTTATCCCGGATACGGTGGCTTCGACCTTTACCCAGTTTGCTGCATTGTCATGACTTAGGGTACACTGGGCTAAATCTTGTCTCTCCCCATTTGCTATGATATCGGACCCTGCTTTCTGTCTTAATGGTGTGCGCCTGACAATGCACCAAGTTGTGTTCTGCCATCTAGGCATCCACATTTATCATACCCTTACTAACCTATTTGAAGGCAACCTCATATGGGCAGTGACCTTGTTGTGCTCAAAGATGAGATTCTGGAAGTCGCTTCCACTGTTTGTAGCTGGTCGCAACGCTCTTGCGAAAGTGATTTTGCTACCCTGATTACTATATCACTTTGACAACCTTCCCCTTTATGTGACAAACCCTCCCTCTTTCCATTCACTCCAGAAACTGACAACTGACTTGATTTTGGATAATAGAGGTTGGTGGGTGGCACCGTGGAAGCTTTATTTGCCCATGGGTAAGGGAGGTCTGGCAATCCCAAACTTTGAACAGAGTTATTTGGCCTCCCAGCTTTAATGAGTGGTCTGTTAGATGAAGGCCTTTATATTAATAACATTGCCACCACCTTCCTAGCCTGGGACTTACCTGCCATACTGCACTTATTCCATCCTTGCACAGTAGCAGTGATGCCTAGCCCCATTCTGCTGCAGGTAGCTTATCATTGCTATGAGTGGAGCCTCTTCATTACTAAAGCTATTACTCCCTGTGCACCAGTGCTACCACTTCTGGGCATGCTGCTCAGAGACTGAATCACTTTGCTGCAGAAACTAGCTTTCTGGCATGAGATGGGATGCACACGCTGGGTGATCTGGACTGGTATGATGTTCTCATCCCACTAGTGTCCCTGATTGATGATGAAGGTTTGCTTCCAGGTCAGTTCCTTTTGTATAATTCTTTGATCAGAGTGCTGGGACACAGGTGGGGAGATATACATCGAGACCACCACATGCACTTCACTATCCAATATCTCCATGTGATGGTTTCGGGGAACTGCCCCATACACTAGATAGTGCACTAGATTTGTGCACTAATACAGCAGTATCTCTTGCCTCCTAACGCCGATGTTGGGAGGCAGATTTAGTTTGGCACTGCACTGATAAGGAATGGAGTTCAATATTGGAGTGCCCTATTCAAGTTCCACGCAATGCCCGTTTTCATCTTATTAAATACTACATCCTTCACAGGGTCTATTTTAGCCCACAAACTATCAATCGTTATCGTATTCCCACAGATGACACTTGTCCCAGATGTTATTTCCTTGATGCTGATATTTTACACATGATGTGGTCCTGTACATCACTTCACCAGTATTGGCATGGAGTCACTACTCACTTGGAAACCTCTACAAAGCAACCTTCTTTACACCTGTGAAATATATATATATATTGAATCTATTCCGCTGTGATACAAAACACAGGCTACCAACAGGTTCCTTGACCTTGGTGATTTACTCATCAAGCACCTCATTAAGCATAAATGGAAGTCCCCCATCCCTACTCTATTTATTGCTTTGGAACACTCAATGATTGCTTGGGTGCAAGCAGAATATGTTGTTTTTCAAAGGGAGGATACCATAGGACTACACAAGCATCCCCTGGCAACCAGTTGGGATGCCTTCTTAGTGGACCTCCAGGCTCCTGTGCATCTAGTGGCTGACCCTATGTAACTGTTGTGGTTATTAGCTCCCTCTTTCCTGCACCTATGATGAGGCTCCCTGCCGGCCCCTGCTACCCACAGCCCACTCATCATTTTATTTTCAATACTTGCTTGGTTAACTTCAAATTTTCTGTGTGCTGTATAGGTGGGTGTGGGTCAGTTACTTGTTTATTTTAGATATACATTGTTTATCTGTTTTGATTCATGTACGTATTGCCATAAATTTGAATTGGTTGCCCTGATTCACACCTAGAGATAAGAATTGTGCGCCACGCTGTTTCTTAGACCAACTGTCCTGTGTATCACAGATGTCATCCACTAAACATCATAACAATGTTGTTGTTTGTATATTTATATTGCAGACTGTTCATGATGATGTATACCTTCTGTGACACGTATAAACACTGTATGTTAAGAACATAAAAATTGTATTAAACAGATTTAAAAAAAAAAAATGGAAATGCATATTTTGGAGAGTGCAATCCGGGAGACAAGGGCAAGGTAGGCCAGCATAGCGGCCCATTCTATGTCGCTAAATACCCAGTCCACACTCTACCGATTGCAGAGTGCCAGTAGGGATGGGCAGGTGTGTTTGCAGGGACACATAGGTGCTCATTACGCGACCGCCAGGGGTAATGTAGCGTCCGTACCGCCAACAGGCTGGCGGTATGGAGGCCCTCATTACGACCCCCGCGGTCGCACCGCCGGGGTCTGCGGTTTCCCGCCATTTTAGCCCCGGCAGTGATAATCCGCCAGGGCAGCGCAGTGCAAGTAGCGCTGCCCTGGGGATTATGACATCCCTACCGCCAGCCTGTTTCTGGCGGTTTGCACCGCCAGGAAGAGGCTGGCGGTAAGGGGTGTCCTGGGGCAGTGCAGGGGCCCCCTAACAGGTCCCCGGCCAGCTTTTCCCTGTCTGCATAGCAGACAGTGAAAAGCGCGACGGGTGAAACTGCACCCGTCGCAATGCCGCAACACCGCCGGCTCCATTAGGAGCCGGCTCCTATGTTGCGGCCTCATCCCCACTGGGCCGGCGGGCGCAAACTTGGTTTGCGCCCGCCGGCCCAGCAGGAATGTCATAATGGGGGCCGCGCGAGTGTGGCCGGATTGTCGTAATGACCCCCATAGTGATCACGTGATCAAGTGTTGTCTATGCCTAGTAGGTAAATATTTTGGAGCACCTGATGCGTGCTTGGTTAAGGGTGCAGAGGCCCCCATTGTGCTCATAGGTTGTATATAATAGAGTTAACATGACAATTTGTTGTGGAAGACCAGTTTGGTTACTCAGATCAGCGAATGGGACAAGCGCAGCATTCAATAAAAGGTAGCCCAATTTGGAAGCCCACCTAGTGCCAGGGTACAACTGCCATCCATGTGAGATGTGACTGTCCTCTGGATCTACCTAACAATGGGAGTAAAGGGGCATAGGGCATTGCGGTGTTAGTGAGGCATAGGCAACGGCAAAAGCAGTGTAGCACTCCAGATAAAAGGTGCATGGGCAGAATGGAAGCATGGGTAAGGGGGTGAAAGAGGAGGGGAAAAACCCGGAACAACGACTCCAAAACCACAAAGTCGTGAAAAACGAAAGCAAAACAACGGTTTCATTTTCCATGACTTCCTGGTTTTGGTACCTTAACCATGCATGTCTGAACAACGTACATGCGTGGTTAAGGTACAGAAGAAGGGAGTCGGAGTTGAGGTGAAGGAGGAGGTAAGTTGGGCTGGGAATGGGGCTGTTTTTGGGGGAGGAGTGTGGGAGATGGTGGGGGGCTCGGTGTGATTAGGGTTTGGGGGGCAGGGTTTAGGTTTAAGGGGTGGGTTGGGGTGTTTAGGTTTTAGGGGAGGGGTGGGACTCGGGGTATTTTTAGTTTTTGGGGTGGGTTGGGGGCTGGGGTGATTAGGGTTTAGGGGGGAGGAAGGGGCTGGATTTAGGTTTAAGGGGTGGGTTGGGGGGTTGGGGTGTTTAGGTTTATGGGGCCGGGTGGGGACTCAGGGTATTTTTAGTTTTTGGGGTGGGGTGGGGGGCTGGAGGTGATTTCGGTTTGTGGAGAGAGGGGTGAAGCATGCTGGAACCGTGCATTCTTATCGTTAATTACTTTACCAGGAATGCATTTACAATGGTAAAATCGTTGTAAACGCATTCGTGGTAAAGGCATTAGTGGTTAGAACGAGGTCGTTGTTCCGACCTTGTTGTTGAGCCATGGGTGCTTGAAGCACCCGTGGTTACGACATATAACCAAGAGGTGTAATAGGCATGCTAGTGTGCACAGTGGCAATGTCAAAGTTACTGTGTCATCCAAATCCTGTTCAGTGAGCCATCGTGCCACCCACTGAAATTGAGTAACAAGGTAGTAGTGCTCAGAGCTGGGTACCTCACTCCACACCTGTCTGTTGGCCAGCACAGTTTCTGTAGTGCTACATTGGGACATAAGCCGTGCCAGATGAGGTCACTAAACAACAACTCAAGCACGACGAAGAAGGTTTTACACAGATAAATTGGGACAATGAGAAATTAATACAGGAGATGCAGGAGCATCACTATCTTAGACAATACAATGCATCCAACTACTGAGAGCAGAAGTAACGTCCAGAAGGAGATTTACTCATGTAAGGAAGACACCACCAGATGCACATTTCCATCTGCCAGTGCCTCTGCATCTCAATAAATTCAGATACTGAGGAGGTGGATCATATCTGGTTGCCACTGCACTAGTTCTGCACCCAACTGGAGGACAGGGTCCTCTGCCCTGACCTACAGAGGTAAGAGACCAGATTTGCCCCAGTCTACGCAACAACAGGCACTCAATATCCAGCAAGTGTTCTGAAATATTGTGTGATAGAGGAGCAAGTCATTAGTGTAAAGCAAGAGAGCATGCACCCCAAATCCCAGTGGAATTCCACAGTCCTGTTCCTGTGCTCTCAGTCTATCTGCCAGGGATTCTAAAGACAGGGAAAAAAGAAGGGAGAAAGGGTGTAGCCCTAGTGAGTGCCACAAACGACACCAATAGGGTCGGATACATACCTACCCATCTTGCACAGGCCAGGGGTGTGATGTACAGGAGCTTAATAAGAACAGGCATGCAAGGCCCCAGACCAAATCTGGATAATACGGCAAAAAGGTAGCTCCACTCTAGGGAGCAAAAGGCCTTTTTCAAGTCCATTACCAGGCAACCAGCAGGGGGGTAGTGGGCAGGGCCTGTCCCTCAACCCTGAAGAGAGATTCTGGGACATGCTGCACCCCAGGACAAATCCATTCTGATCTTTGTGGACCAACTGCGCGGTCACCTGAGCTAGTCATTCCACCAGAATTTTACCAAGAATTTTACAGTCTGCATTAAGCGTCCCATAGGGCCAATAGGAGCCGAGGTCAGTGGGATCGAGTCCTGGTTTAGGAATGGAAAATATTATTGCCTTCCAGAGCCTTGAGGGAGACAGGAGCATGAAAGTGTTAGCAATCGAATGGCTACATAAATCTCAAAAGGACTGATGTCCACATTAAGTTCCAGCGCCAAGTCGGGGTAGGTCCCACAGAAGGTGTACTTCTTCCAAGAAAGATTAAACGGTGGAGTCAGCAATCCCTGTCACTGGTGTGTAGAGATACTACTAATATTGAGTACAGGCTGTCTGTATCTCATGCTTCGTGTGCAAATCTGAGGCTGGGGTATAGTAATAGACAGGATAGGGCATTGTGGGATATCCTGTCTTATTAACCAGGCTAGCAGAGCACCTGACTTGTCAGTTCCAGCATGAGCGAGTGCAGAGTGTGTGGCATAGTTGAGGCAGCACAGGTGCTTTAACAGAGTGGTTCTTGCTGTGCCTTAATGAGCCAGTGTCTGCCACCAGTTGAGGAGACAGCCAGTGTCTTGAGGCAAAAAGGTTGCGTTCAGGTCCTGTAATGTCCTGGTCCACCTGCTTCCACATGCCAGTGACTGTGCTCTTGCAGTGTCCCCTGATAGTGACATTAAAGGTGTCCCATTCCATCAAGCGGGAGGAAGCAGTGCCTGTATTCACCTTAAAGTAATCAACACAGGAGGTGCTCAGAGTAGCGAAAAGCGCCGCATCCTCAATTGCCTAAGGGCAAAAGCCCCAGGTCAGTATAGGCGAGTGTGCAGTACCCCAGCAGATCTTCACATATTATGGATTGTGTTCTGTGTGCATTCTTCACATATAGTCAGTTTGTGTCATGTATGTGGCCAACTCTGTAGAACAGACAATGTGGTTGAGGCAGACATGAGCGTCATGGGAATGAGAGAAGAATGAGTACTCCCGTACCGGTATAGTTCTACCAGTGCCCAGTGAGGTAGCAAGGGTGAGGGTAGAACCAGCCCAGCATTGTGTCTAACATATTGTTAAAGTCCCTGCACAGCAACCATGCAGTACCCGCCAGCATTTTATGATTCCTAAGAGCTGATCCAGAAATCCAAGCAGGTCCTTGTTTGTTTGCAGGAGACGGCACCCCTTGAGTGAGCCCTCCGCAAAAAGGTAGGAGCTGTGGGGGTCGATAACTGAGTCAATGACACCCTAGTGCAAGATGAGAATTTCTTTGAGTAAACCTGGCCCATCTAGCACTGGTGGAGAGGTGTGGACTATGTCTGAGTGATGTGTGTCTCCTGTTAAAAGTGCTGCCTTGGCACCTCAATGGTATACGTAGGAATAGATCAAGTAGGGGTGTGCATTCCCTCAACAGTCCAAGTGATCACACTGAGGTCAGGTACAGGGGACAGTGAATAGAGGTGACGAGTCAGTGCCAGTTGTCCTGTGGGCGACAGGGTTAGAGTGAAGTGGGAGTGGATGGGCAGAAGGGTTTGTGCGCAGTCTAGAACAACCGCATGGGTAGAGAGAAAAAGAATACTACGAGCAGGCTGCAAAGGGCACCCCATCCAAACTTAGCTGAACTATACCCCAAGTAACAGTGCAGGGCGGGATGCTTGGTTGGTGAGGCAACAGGGGGCATCCCTGAGAAGGGATTCAAATGTGGGTGGGAATCATGCAGGAGGTCAGTAACATGGAGGTTTGATCCACCACGGACAGGGATGGTGGGAGGAGAGGGGAGCTCTCAGAATTTAAAGGGGAATCTTTCCCTTAACACTGCATGGATTGTGGGGATTGGAAGAGGCAGGGTGAGGAGGAGAACCATGACCCCCTGCGTAGGGCATGCAGATGCAGCCATGCAAGGGCTAGGCAGTGCAGAGAAAAGATCAGGACAGTGACTGGGTCAGGCAGGTGGGCTCACGGAAAAGAGTTAGAGTGGGCCTAATACTCCCAATGTCATCAGGAGAAGGAGAAAGGGAGAAGGGGAAGCTAAGTTATAGGGGGAATGAGACAGGATGGACAATAAAGACATAAAATACAATTAAAGGATATCATATGTGTCTGTGGTATGACTGCAGGCAGTGTAATCAAGCTCTGCAAAGGGGAGCATGACCTTGATGAGTCACTGTATCTCCAGGAGGTATAGAGGACTGGCAGCAGAGTCTGTGTCCCTATCTGCAGCATTGATAGATGTTGCAGCCTCCAGAGCCTGTTTCCTCTTGCAGGTAACCTGTACAAGGTGGGGGACCTGGGAAACTGTTGTTGGTAGGGAGCTTTGCTGAGGGTGTTCATTCGTCGGAACTTGTGAGGTACATTTTTAAAGCCTGAGGTTGGGTGAGGGGACATCGTGCTGCCACCAGCGTGTTCCTTCACCCAATCCCATACCATCTCCATATCAATGAAGAAGAAGAAGGCTTTCCTGTCAAAGGTCAGCCACAAGTGGCAGGGAAAAACAAAGTGGTACTATAGGTGAAGTTCTTGCAGTTTGCACTTAAAATGTTAGAACTTGGCCCTTTGATGCTGCACCATCAGCATATAGTCCAGGAATAGCATAACATGGTAGTTAGCCACTATCACTGGGCCTATGATTCTGGTCATTCGATTTTGGTATCTGTCTTTGAAATGCAGAAGTTTGTGAACCACAGAGTGTGGGAAGGACCCCAGTGGAGAGCAGTAAGTGGGCACCCTGCATGACCTCTCGATGGATAAGAAGGTCAACAAGGCATCAGATGGGGTGAAGAACCATAGCCAGTCCTCCATGTATGATATTGTGTCCCTTCCCTCCAGAGCCTTAGGGGGGCCTACACTGCACAATTATTTCTCCGCGTGTGGCCCTCCACATCATCTGCTTGGGTCTCCAATTGTTTAACTTGATCCTGAAGTGTCTGTAGATTCTTGCAGTGGCCTCTGATGTGGGCTGGAGGTCCACTAGTTTGCATTCAGGGCTGGCCACTTTGTTTGTCAGTTTTCTGTGGTTGTCACTGACTGCAAAATGCAGCAAATTTATTATTTTCCCCAAAAAACCTTCCTGGCTGGGTCAGAGGCACAGTGGTTGGAGTGTGCTGAATTCCACCTCCAGGAAGCTAAATCTTGCCCTCCTTAAAACACATGATCTTGCAGTTGCTGCCAGTTTGTTTCCAGTAGGCAGATGTGTTGTCTGCTCCCCACTAGGAAGATTGGGATGGGGCAGTAGATTGGAGCTGCTCCATTGCAGTGAGTACCAGTGTCTTGCAGGCTGGTGGGAGCAGAAAAGGGGCCTGGAAGACAGCCAGTAGGGTTTGCAAGTGCCTAATAGCACGACCCTTAGTTGTCTTGACAGCGAGGCTGCTGCAAAGCGGTTAAGACTGAAGGCAAATAGTTGCAGCACTGTCAATGAGTTCAGTGGAAGACATACTCTCCAGGCTGAGGCAGGTCACAATGTATGTGCTTGGCAGTCAAGGGTCAGAGGTGACTCTCATCGCTGCTGAGTTGGTGTTGAGGTGAAAGGTGGGAGAGAGAACGACAGCTCCCAAGCCTCCAAGGTTCCAGTCCCCGCTGGTGCCACAATGAGAAGTCAGGCCTAGCTGCCTCTGTTCTGCAGGTTCCTGCCTGGACTGTGAAGCTAAGGCTGCAGAGGGGTTGATAAGAGATGTTGGTGAGTGATCTTAAGGCAGGAGCCAGTGTCAAGAGTAGTTGTTCCATTGAAGGGTACTTAACCTCCCACTCCGTTTGCCTCAGCTTGTGGCTGCTGTAGGTCCTCAGCGTGTCCCGGATCCCCTCCTCTGCCACAGGAATATGAATCAATGGCACAGCCCTAGTGCTGGTAAGCACTGCTATTGCATGCCCTCTCTGCCATTCATTTTACTTTGCCCTCAGAAGGAAATACATAATTTACCAGGTAGGAGGGAGAGATGGAGAGAGAGGGGGAGGGTGGCCACCACGGTTTCAGCTGGTGCAGCTGGCCATCCTCACCCCACGCCCCAGATGTCACCCCTCTAGTCCTCTATGTTTGGATGCTGAGGGATGCCTGGCATGCCTGGATCTCCTTCATCCTGGGTGCCGAGTCCTGTGGCCCAAACCCAATGCTTAAATATGCCTCCACAGTGTGCTCTCTGCTGCTGTGCCCCAATCTCATCCTCAGGAGCAAAGGGGAGAAAGGCCATGTTAATGCAGGTAGGAGGAAAAGAGTAGAGGTGAGTGGATTTGGCACTCCAGCAGGTGGCCCTACAACTGCGAGTGACCTCTCCCTATCTGTAATCTGTGGACTAGGCTGCACCGCACACCACTTCCGCAGGCGGATGCTGGTTTTCATGACTCCATCTTGTGCCCTGTGTGCTGCAGTTTTACTCGCTGGGCAAATGTCATCCTTCTCTTGTGGAGCACCCCTGTCCTGACCACTCCAAGGAAACTCTCCCATTGTGGTGCCTTACTGTCGCGAGCACTCCATGCCTCCCTCAGGAAGCTTGAATCACTGATTCTCCTGTTCTGCTGCTAAACAAATTTAGGGGGTTATTCTAACTTTGGAGGAGTGTTAATCCGTCCCAAAAGTGACGGTAAAGTGACGGATATACCACCAGCCGTATTATGAGTTCCATAGGATATAATGGACTCGTAATACGGCTGGTGGTAAATCCGTCACTTTTCCGTCACTTTTGGGACGGATTAACACCTCCTCCAAAATTAGAATAACCCCCTTAGTCTGTTTTGCACCTGCAGATTATCATGTGTCTTTAGGACAGTTTATGCTGTCCACTGTGTTAGACCTGAGAGCCTTAGGGTAGTCATCCCTCAACTTTTTGCCTGCCTCCCTCCTCTATTCTGACACTGCATTTGCTAGTTTTAGGACCCAGAACACTTTATCACTGCTAACCAGTGCTAAAGTGCATATGCACTCTTCCTTAAACATAGTAACATTGGTTAATTCCCAATTGGCATATTTTATTTACTTGCCAAGGGCCTGTAAATTAAATGATACTGGTGGGCTTGCAGCACTGGTTGTGCCACCCAAATACGTAGCCCCATATCCATGTCTTAGGCCTGTCATTGCAAGGCCTGTGTGTGCAGTTTCACTTCCACTCCGACTTGGCATTTATAAGTGCTTGCCAAGCTTTAAACTCCCCTTTTTTCTACATATGTCACTGCTAAGATAGCCCCTACATATGGGGGAGGATGCTATGTCAGTAAAAGGCAGGACATATACATATGTGTTTTATATGTTCTGGTAGTTGAAAACTCCTAAATTCGTTCCCCACTACTGTCAGGCCTGCTCCTTTCATAGACTAGCATTAGGTCTGCCCTCATATACTGTTTAAGTGGTAGGTTCTAATCAGAAAGGGGTAGACAGGTCATGTTTAGTATGGGCGAAATGGTAATAGGAAATTCTGCTTATTGGTGAGGTTGGATTTTGTATTACTATTTTATAAATGCCACTTTAAGAAAGTGAGCATTTCTCTGCACTTAAAATTCATCTGTGCCTCTCCAATCAACGTCTGGGCTGGTTGATAGCTTTCTTGTGCATTTCACCCAGAAAACCACAAACACAGGATACTCAGTCACACCTGCTCTCATCTGGATACTAAATGGGACTTCCTGGGCTGGAAGGGTGGAGGGCCTGACATCTACATTTCAAAGGCTCGTAGCATACCCTCACACAATGGACTGCCAAACCCCCCTACTGGGACCCTGTCAGACAGCCACTCTTTGAAGCCTCCCCCACTTCGAAGGCATTTTTGGGTATATAAACTGGGTCCCTGACCCCACCAACTCAGACACTTCCGGACTTGAACCTTCAACCTGTCAAGAGGAATTGCCTGGCTGTCCAAAGGACTCACCTGGACTGCTTTGCTGTGAAGGACTGTTGCCTTCCCGATTACCTCCTGCCTTGCTGGCCTCTGACTTTGCTGAGAAGTGCTCTCCAAGAGCTTGGATTGAGCTTGCCTCCTGTTTTCTGAAGTCTCAGGGCCAAAAAGACTTCACCTCTTCAAGGAAATTCATTGTGCTCCGAAAATTAACACAAAGCCTGCCATAAACGATGCCCAGCCTGCCTTGCGATGAGAAAATAGCCACACAGCTGAACAGGAATGACGCAGCCCTCCTTCCTGAGTGAAGATCGACGCAGCTCCTGTGTTGCGACTGGAAATTCGACACACAGTCCTACAGGATCGATGTACAGTGGAGCCTGAATGACGCAGCCCGACTTCCTGAGTGAAGAATCGACACAGCTCCTGCCGTCCGACAGAAAATTTACCTTTGATTTCGTCCTGCACGCCTGGGATTTCCAAGCATCGTCCCAGGGTGTCAAAAGATCCCTGCATCGCAGTGAGGAACCAACATTTCACACCAGAAATCAACGCAAAGCCCCTACAGCATGGAAAGAAACAACGTATTGTCTGTGCCATGTCAGAAAGTCCAATACACACCTTATTTTTTCACGCATCTCCTTCTCTGCAGCCTCCGTGCATGATAATTTTCACGCAAACCGGGTACTTTGTGCAAACAAGAGACAACTGTTGATTTTTAAGTGTTAAGACTCTTTTTAATCCTGCAAAAGTGATATTTCAACTTGTGCTTATTGAATCTTTGTCGTTTTTACCTTATTTTAACTCAATAAATATCATATATTTTTCTAAACCTGTGCGGTGTTTTCACTGTGTTATTGAATTATTTATTACACAAACACCTTACACATTGACTTCTAAGTTAAGCCTGACTGCTCAGTGCCAAGCTACCAGCAGGTGGGCACAGGATAAGTTGGATTGTGTGTGAGCTACTCTGACTAGGATTGTGGTCTCTAGGTGGACATAGGTGAATACCTCTGCCAACTAGAGACCCAATTTCTTACACACTGTGACCCATTGAACTGTACCATCATGCACTTGTGGTTCTGTTATACTTGTTAATTTGTTCCCAATTACCCTTTGCACCTACCACCTGCAAGGCCTCTTATCCGTTGTATGGACCACATGATTTTCCTCATATTCACTGGAATATGCTACACTTCTTTGTGGTACACGTACCATTTGGAACAATCTCTTCTTTCAGCATAAATACCACCTCTGAACCTGCGTTGGAGCTTGCCCTTTTTGCAGTCCTGTGCAAACATCATCCTGCACTT
Source organism: Pleurodeles waltl (assembly GCF_031143425.1). Lineage (NCBI taxonomy): Eukaryota > Metazoa > Chordata > Amphibia > Caudata > Salamandridae > Pleurodeles > Pleurodeles waltl. Next base: position 773,861,810 of record NC_090445.1, on the reverse strand, counting down.
ACATCCTTAGTTGCCCAAATTCCAGCTCTCTAGCCTTCTTGATGATCCTGTGATTTGGGCTTTTGAGTGCTTCTAGTGTCTTCCTTCATGATCTATAATTCTGTCTCCTCTTGGGCTTCTTGCTCCTTAGCCTCCTGTCATCTTCAGATTCCACGTAGAGAAGCCTAAGTACTTTCCCCTCAGCTTAGTGTGCACTAATCTATAGCTCAGTAGTTACTTTCAAGGATGATTTTCATGAATGATTGTGCACTTTCCTGGATACTGGACATTGTTGGAGTATGAGCTCCTTAAGGCCTAGCGCTCCAAACTTGTTTCATTGCAGAACTCTGAACTTTATTCTATCCAGACTGAAAGTTTGCTACTGTGTTTCTTGACAAGCTGTATCTAGTATTTTTGGAGAAACGTAGTTGTATATGAGTTTGAATCTGTACCTTGTATGTTCCGGAGTGCCAGAAAACTCCAGTTTATTTTTTAAATGGTTCCTGCTCTCTGTCATGCAATTTTTAGGAAGAAGTCTGTAGGTGTACATATTGTTTAAACAATTGCTAAATAATTGTGAGTTGAGATCTGATGGGTAACATTGCCTCTTTCTTTTTAGTGCTCCACACCTGCATTAAGGATAACAAGGTCCAGGGAGTCCCGATCATACTAGGCAGTGCACAAAACAGCAGAGTAGTCCCGTCATTGATGCAAGTTTATCTTTTCTTGTTTTATACCACCCACCTTCCCCTCTGGGGGCAGTTAATGGATTTAGATAGTAGTCACTTGTTTCATTAAGCTGCTCCAGCTGGAATTGCTGGTCCAGCATCGTCTCTGGGTTGGAATCAGGTGAGTGGGGGACAGTGGTGAGCCTCTCAGGGCGCTGTATCACTCACCTCAATGGTGGCAGGGGGTGCAGGTTGCTCATGTGACCTGATGTACAAGGCCTCCTCTCTGGCCCGCTGCTTGGCTCGTGCTCCACGCTGATCCTTGTCGCCATCTCTTCCTGGGTCATCAAATTCGGCCAAGCAGGTGCAGCTGTGCCTTTCCTGCCTTCAGCGCTGGTCAGGGGAGGCAGGTGGGTGCTGTAACTGCTGGCCAGATGCAGATTATTACGCCTCTACCGGGAGCCTTTGAGTTTTCATCTTTAGCGCACCAAGCCACGCCCGGTCAATGCGACCCTGATACCTGTACATACTTTCTGACGCTCGGGAAGAAATGCACCAGAAGCATCGGATTTATCTGGCAAGTAAATGGCACAGATGTTACAGCTGCGCATGTACATTCATTCTACAATATCTGTATCTCCCAATTTGTTTCATCATCTCTTTTTAGTTCCGTACTCCACCTCTTTTCCGCCTGCAACTCTCACTAATCAACTGCACCAGAATCTATAACTCTCTACCCCTAGCCCCGAGAGCTGTTTTCTTTGCGTGCATTGGGTCGAAAGTTCGAACATATAACTTACAATTTCTCCCTGTGTATGTATGAACTTTAGTCAGAACCAGTAGGAGACAAAGACGCAGTCTCTACTCACTGTGTCCGATTTACCTCTTATCAAAGTTAATATTTCACTTAGAGAAATTATGTTTGGACATTAAAAACTAGGCGCTGTACCAATTATGATACGGCCCCAACGTCTCTGCTTCTGGCTCGTTTCTTACTCTAATTTGCTGGTTTCAAATTTTGACAAATGTAACGATGAGTTCAGAGGATTCAAAGTGTTGACAACTTTAATGGGGATTTTAACGTTAAAACTGATCAATGAGGATTTGTTTTAACACGAAGGTCAGACGAACTACCTAACAAGCTCCTCCCTAATTTGGCAATGTCTGCTATATGTTCTTTCTATTTTAATCCTTTTCAAGACGAAGCTGCAGTGGTCGTGGGCCCGTTTAAACATTTTCTGCCTATGATAATTCAGTTTGTTAGCAGTAAACGGCACAATGCTTTCAGCATCAAATTCCATCCTGTCATTTGTTACTGTTTTGCTCCTAATCTATATCATCAAATTTAACTGTAAAATGAAAACCACAATTTAGTGAAATATTTAGGCCTTTTCAACAAACATGATATTTACAAGGAAAAACAAGAGTACATCATAAATAAGGTATCCTAAAATTATTTTTAAAATCCCAAAAGAGCGAACCACATGCTAGTCTGAGTTTAAGAAAAAACACAGCACAGCACTTATGTCATACAATCGCGAAAATAATGCAGAAATTATGAGTCCAATTACCAAGTATTTCCTCATATTTTAAACAGTTATTGAGTTTAAAGGATTAAAACAAATGAAATCTTGGTCCTGTCTGTCATTACCAAAATAGCGACTACTTCAATTAATGGACATTTTTTCTTTCTAGTTAATTACCAGCATGTTTAGAACCAGAAAGCAGGGCGCATTTCAAAATATGCACAAAATATTATAATATCTATGCCAAAACTGAAGCCAAGCTTTTTGGGGTGAATCAACTTAGAGCACATTGTATCCCCTATTGTATGGAGGCTCGGGTATGTGGAGTTAAATAGGTAAATTTTATTACAAACCCCCTTGACACCAACACCCCTTTGTAATGCTAGTCTTCAGCAAATGAGCTTCTCATCTGATTACAAGAAGTAGGGAACATTTCGGAAATAATTGAAATATGAAATCCTTCGGGGCCTGAGGTTGTGTTAGTCTTCCGGTGGGCCAGTGGCCTAAATCCATTTTTCAAATAGGTTTCAATACCAGAGCTAATACCTACTATAGTTTTGTTAGCCCTATGCTCCCTACACAACATGCCCCCCCTACAGCCACCCTGAGGAACCTTACCATAATCATTGCACGTTTGTAGCCCACACCTGGGATTGCTACTTATATTCCCTATGTTATCACATTCTATAGTGCGTAATCCCCCCATCTTACCTGCCTCTTAGCTGACCTCTTTCATTTCACCTATCAAGACATTGACCTCAGGAGAGTCTTTACTAAAATACATCTTGTTCCGCTACATAATTCGTAACATGGCAGGGAGCCCCATCTGAACTTGGGCCCTGAGCTTCTGCAAGTCGTCAATCCTAGCCCCAAGCTCTCATTGCAAGCTCTCATTGCCGTTGTGCAGTTCTCTTGCCCATGTCTGACCTTACTTGATATGTATAATCACAAAATGTATGAGACTACCCTTTTAGTGCACAGGTCAAGATTAACTCCTTGATTGCATATGTGTGAAAATTCACAAGGATTTTCCGTGAGGTCTTACGATTTGAGGGGAGTTTAAATAGATCTCAGCCTATCCTGCATGATACCTCCTTTAAAAGACTGATCACATAGGCTTTAGGATTTTCTTGCCTACAACCCCTCCGGAACCCCAAGCAGTCTCACATTATTCCTCCTGGAATGATTCTCTAACCGTTCAAGGTCATCCATTAGTTCCCTAATTTGTAGCTCAAGCCGTCCAATCTCCTTGGTTATAAAATGCACAACCAAACACATTTTTTCGAGGTTCGCCTTCAAAGTGGTAGTTCATGCCACAAGATTATCAAGTTTTCTTTCAAGCATACTACACATCCTCTGGATTTCTTTATAGTTAGCTTCTGAGACGACTTTGTGCTCTATCTGGGTTGCCTGTGCACCCTCTCCGAGCGCTGCTTTCTTCTTGGCCTCAGCCCTTGTATGTTTTCCCCAATGATTAGCTGTGCTCTGCCCCCCCCCCCCAAGTTGGCTCAATCTTGTATGCTTACTCCCCATTGCCAAACCTCTAACTTCCCTACTAGCAGTAGACTAGTAGTAGAAGTAGTAAAGAATCTTGATGGTACCTTGGGAGGCATACACTGCTTATCCGTCAATCGTGGTGTACTGTATTGTGCTCCTTTTAATCTTCAGGCTCACAGCATTTCTGCAGCATTTTTACAGCCCATAGCGTCCTATTTCCCCCTTGGATAACTGGCCTGGGGCTGACTGAGTCTGCTGACACCGAACCACAAGGAAAAATGTGCCCCTGTGATGTGGATGTGTTGTAGAGCAAAGCTCGCAACACTCCAGCCTCAGGGAAGGACTTCATCCGATGGTATTCACTGCCCTCATGTTCTCACCGGAAAGTGGCTGCACATGGGTTACCAAAGGAGGGTTGAAGAGAAAAATATTGGGAGGTGAGTGATGAAGACTTTGCACAATTAAATATTAGCGTCATGTGTTAAATCTGCATATGCCAAAGTTGTGGCTTTCTCAGATGCCAATCTTTCCAGATCGGCGTCAGCAGTTGCCATGTTCCCCCTTCAAGAAAACAGGTAATACCTACTGTTATTATAAAGCTGACCAGTTACAAAAAAAGTAATAGTAGAACCAGCTAATTATATTTTGATTTCTCTGCTTTATATATATATGTATTTGGTGTGAGTATACCTACAGAACATGGTGGGTTTAGGCAAAACTAATCTGCAGTGGACCATTCCATGGTCATGGGGGGAGCATCAGGGAGATATATGGCAATCATGGGTAAATTATGCTGCAGTTTTCTTTTTAATTTCAAACAGCTTTTGATCTGGCTGGAGTGAGTGTTTAAGCTACCCTCCCATTTTGAGGTTTTATTTTAAATTTACCTACTATATTTTGAAGTACTAACTCCTTTTCTGAAAAAATAAGAGATCTACATGCCCGTACTTTATTAGTATGAATTAATTAGTCTTAATGGATGATACTATGACAGGTATACAATGAAAGGTCCATGCTCTTAGCTCTTACTGTGAATCTAATAGACTTACTATTAATATGGAAACAACCAAGACATTGATCTTCTCAAAATAGATGTGGACACGGCACACCCCTAAAATTGTACACCCCAACAGCATGCCCATGGGTGGATGGATTGGAGAGAGTTAAACCTCAATTTCATGAGGCAATGCACCACACAACATGTCCAAAATACAATCAATTAAGTACGTACAGACTCAATAATGGATGCAAGGGCAGGAATATAAATTGTAAGAATGTAGTGCAAAAATTCAAAAGTTACAGAAATTGTAAATCCAAATGCATGAAGCTTTTGCAGTGAAGGCTCTTGGTAATCAGAGCAATACAGGATAAGGTGAAAAATCAGAAAAGTTCCAAGTCCCTAATGAGCAGCAAAATCAATAAGAAATCAGGCAGTATCCCTAGCAGCACGCAAGATAATCAGGTACGACTAGGTAAGTCTTTATCTCACCCCCAAATTTGAAGGTTTATATTCAGTGTTCTTGCGCAGGAAAACATAAATTTCTCTGAAATCATCATGGTGTGAGCAAAAACATAAAGCTTTTAGCAAACAAGAGCACAGTTCTTTTAATTGTCAAATCGCCTTACCATTTAAGTATTATCCCACTACATGAATATTGATTACGCCGACTCAATGGAAATGTCATCTCTAGATGGCAGTATAAGCTAGTCACTGTGTGTTGCAGAAATGATGAACAATGAACATGCATGAGGAGGCATCCTTATTAAACAAGATGGTATTGAGGCCTAGTTAGTATAAGCCAGAAAAAGTGGTGTTAACAAGTGATAGCAAAATCGTTTCAAATACAATAGTACAATGTCAGTGTGTACTCATAAATTTGAAAGTAATTCCAGATTTTGCGCAGGTTTAATAATCCTCACAAATATAAAATGCACAAAAACTCTAACAAACACTCTTCCTGATTATACTATAATCACTAAAAATGTACACTTAGGGGTTCATTATGAGTCTGGCGGTCCAAGGACCACCAGACTTGGGGTGATGGTTGGACCCCTGCAACTGTGGTGGTCCAACTGCCACATTACATCCCTGGTGGGAGGACCCACCGTGGGCCCGCCTCCCCACCAGGAACATGTGGTGACCAACGGAGCGACCGTGGTAGGAGTTGTAACCAGCCAGGGCAGCGCTGAACTCATCGCCACCTGGCTGATTACAACCCCAATTTCCGCCAGCCTTTTCATGGCGTTGGCCCCCTGAAAAGGCTGGGGGAAAGACAGTGCCGGAGGCCACAGGGGGGCCCCTGCATTGCTCAAGGCATGGGCAGTGTAGGGTCCCCCCTGCCCAGCACAGTTGGACTGTGCACTGTCCGCACTGCAGACAGAGCGCATTCCAAGCATGCTGGAGTGCTAGAATATTGGCCTTGGCTCCCTTCAAGGAGCTGAGGCCAATATTCTATCACTGTTCCCCCGGTCAGCCTGGCGGAACATCGTAGTACGTTTGGGGGGATGCCACCGGTATGATGGTGGCATCTCCCCACAGCTTTGGCAGTATGCTTTCAGGACCACCAAAGTAATAATGAGGTCCTTAGCCTAATTAATATAGCATGGTGTATATCATTTTCTGCTTCTTGCGATTTGATTCTTCCAACATCTTCAGTTAATTATAGATTCAGGACATATTTATGCACCATGTTGCATCGCTCTTGCACCATGAACCTGGTGTAAGAGTGACACAAGCCTAAAATGAGATTTATGAAGCCATGCAAGGCCACCTGGCATGACCCTGAGTGGATTCATAAATCTCAAGTAAAGCGAATTACTGCTTTGCCCTACTCTGCACCAAGAAGGTATTCTATGGGTTTGTGTGGATGTTCCCAGGCAACATCCATGGATTGTGATACATTCTCAGGCCCTGATTTATACTTTTTTGTGCCGCATTTGCATCATTTTCTTATGGCAAAAGCGGCGCAAACTTACAAAATACAATGATATTTTGTAAGTTTTTGCGTAAAAAAATGTGCAAATTCACTGCAAAAAAGAATGAATCAGGGACTCAGTTTTTCCAAAAGTTGTATACCTGGGAATGTGCCAAAAATATATGCTTCCCCAGGAGAGCCACAATGAGGAGAAATATTTTTGCTTGTCCTCAGTTTTTTCTCTTGTCTTCCTTCTAAGTGTGCTGCATTCTGCAGCACACATAGAAAGAGGAAGAAGCCTCAGGTGATTGTTATTGTGCAAAACAATTTCCCTTCCTGCACCAAAACAATCCTACATGCACTGTAAGCACCCTTGCAACATGCTGCAAGGATTCCTGTTTTGACGCTAGGCAGAACATTGTGCTCCAGCATTGGGGAAAGGACAGAAATCCACCATACTGGGAAAAAAATTGGTGAATTTCTGCCCGTTCCCTGTAATGCTGTGTAGCAAGGTGACTTGCTGCACTGCACCACTTGGCCATAAATTAGACCCTCAATCCATGGCATCCTCTGTTTCAGGATTGTTCCACTTACTCTTAGATGATGCTCTTTTCTCTTCACATCCACAAATTAGAAACATTAATTCTGTATATTTGAACAAGAGAAAAAAGACAATTGTCATATGGAAAAAATAATTGAATTAATTAGTATTGCCCTAAACAGACCACCCCCAAGCTATTGATTCACTAAGCAACTCCTTTCCTATCTGACTAACCCAGGTACCCATTGCTTCCCACAAGTCATACTCTTCTAAAGCTTAGACATCACAAAAAATATTAGTTATATTATGGACATAAGCATTAATAACCCTATCTGTTATTGGGAACAGATGTACAGCAATCTCTTACTTTTAAAAACCTGAAAACACTGCATTCTTTCACAAGAAGAATATCTAGTGTTAGGCGATTTTGCAATATCATTGCATGCATGGCAAATAATTCTGTATTAATTTGCATTACAGCTCTGGCAGAATTAGAAGCAAGCCAATCAATAAGGGTAGATAATCTTCTAATTTTCACATGATTCATAGTCACTGCAAAGTATGGAATCATATCTCCTAATACATCTAATATTTCTGCTCAAAACAACACTTCACTCTCTTCAAGCCAACAGCATCATTCATCCAATTCGCATGATAGAGTCTAAGTAACAGGAAAGCCAAATAGTCAATTACAAGGCAGGTTAAAATATTTTAAAAAATTACTCTCAGTGTTGGATCATCAACAACCAGAAATTCCTCACTAACCAAATAATTTCGTTCACACTCACTCTCACCCACAAATTCTATTAATGTAACTCATGCAGCATCATACAAAATTCATTCTTTCTCTCGTACTCAATTTCAGTGTTGGATACAAATTTGAAAACCTTAATACTTCCTCAGCATTAATCTGCTCTCTGATATTCTTTTCATCCTTCCAGTCTCTCAAATGTTTCACTCTCCTTTCATTATATTCCTTTAGAAATTCACACTCTTCATTAGTCAGACTATGCAAACACCCCCTTTCAGTCTTTTTGGTGTTTTCGTTAGTTCAGGTTAGTGTGTGCAACTGTATTTAAATTGTTACCATAAGTTAACCTATTCCAAGCATCTTCAGTCAGCAAAACTTTGGATATGGCAATAGGAACTCCTGCTTATTAAATATGCTAACAAAAATACTACATGACAATCCATATAGGACAGCTGTGAATATGGTTCGCATTCACCTTCAGAAAGAAGAAAAGTGCACACCATGCATTTCTTAATCCTTATGATATCAACATATTCACCCAACATCTATGTATGTATATTATTATTAAATCCACCAAGTAAACATTCTCTATGTATTAGTGTATTTGTTTTTATGATGTACTGTAGTTAGTTCAAGTTCTGCAGAGACATATCTTACAGGAGAAATAAGACATAAACTAAAACTATTATTTGCATTATGAATAGCATTAGGCCAAGGTACCTAATAAAGGAACCTGGACCTCATCACAGAACTCCACTCTAAATTGTTTGCGTGTATATCTGGGGATAATTTGTGCTTTGACCATAGCTTCTCTCCATCACTCCTTTATGATATATGTGCTGAAGTTATTTTAGGCAGGATGGATGCTTCCATCATTTCAGAAATGGAAGAACTGGATAAGCAGCATTCAACACCCCACAATGGTCTCACAGATGGGAGCAATCTACAAATACGATCAGATCAGTCATTTCAAGAGGAATATCTTTGCTGTCTGGGCTTGTTTTGGTGCATAATTCATCGACATTCACACAATCATGTTCTGGTTTATGCTTATCATTATTATCTCTGTCTCATTCTTCATGGCTGTCTGAAACAGGAATGGGCACTGCAAGATAAAAAAAATGCATCTTCTGATGGAGGTTTTTTCAGCTGTCTGTATGATTTGCTCATGCCCTTGGAGGCAGCTGTTTGTCATGTGCACTCTTCTAGTACAAGTCAGTAAAATCTCGACTGAATGAGAAATAAACACAATCAGTGTATGTCCCATTACAATCTCTTCACTCTGTTCAGCTGCAATACAAAGAGATGCAAATGCTTTCAACCAGGAAGAACTACTTGATTTAACAGAGCAGAGAAGTAAGCCATAGACCTTTTAATCCCTCATTAGTTTTGGGTCAAAACTGACAAAGCACACCCACTCTTGTCATGGAAAAAAGGTAGAACTCCTTAACATAATCAGACATTCTGGGGGCACGTGTATTACACAAATGTTCTTCTAATTCCTGAAATGCCTTTAAACATTTGTCATGATATCAGGTCCTTGATATTATTGTGAGTTAGCCTTATTGAAGGTTTTGCAGTCAGGTAAAAGTTTGGATATCCACTGAAGCAAGGAGCCAAAAATTCCCAAGAACATCCTCACCTCCAGGTGGTTGAAAGACTAATATTCTAAATTGCAGAAACACATTTTTTTAAGGCTTTCATTGTTCTTTATCAATATGATGACCAAGGTAAATCAGCTAATCAGCTCTCTTTAACAGGAATGCATCTTTGTGGTTGATACTTATTACCATTGTCAGCAAGATGATTCCTCAATGCAATAGTATCAGTTTACAACCCTCCTTTGTCTTTGATGCCACAAGCAGGTCATCAATGTATTGGACTAAGACTCGGTTACAGGCCAACTGTATATTCCCCAAATCTTTCTTCATGATTTGAAAACAATTGAGGGGCTTTAAGTGCACACTTGTAGGGTTTGACACCAAAAGAGGACTTTAATGTGGAACTGAAATATGAAAAGATATTAGCTATCCTCCTGCAGAAGAATGGAAAAGAAAGGATGTCATAGGTCAGTGACTTTAAATTATTGTGCATCTGCAAGAACTTGGAATAATATTACAGCAGGTCCTGAGCTATTTTCCATGTACTACTCAGTTTTTTAATGTCCATCACTGGAAAGTTGCAGGGACTACCAACAACCTCTTACGGAATACCTTGTTCTATCATTTGTTTCTATAATCAGCTTCATTCCTTTGTCTGCTTCTTCTGAAAGTCTATATTGCCTAATTCTAGGAAAAAGTGCTTCAGGTTTGACACTAATTCTGACAGGTTTTGCAGTTTTTATAAATCCTTTATTTTACCTGTGACATCCAACACCTCTTCCTTGATGATATATCTTAAATTGAGAGGTAGGTCTTCTCTAGTAAAAACGGAGAGCAATTGAACTCTTGAATCTTGTGATTTATTTTAAAATATGAGCCTTCATCTTTTGCAATGCATCACACAATTCATCTTGCAAAGCAAGCCTCTGCCCACAGATTAACAGGAATTGAATCATACAATATGAATTGATAGTTGTTCTCCATTGACTCTATTTTAAATGGAATATCTGCAGTAACCTTATTAACAATTTGTTTCTTACTAATACCTCCAAGGTAGACTTCTTTTTCTCGAAAGAAGCAGATTTGAAACCTCCACAGAAAAAAGTTCTGCGAGCAGAACCAGTGTCAATTAGATATGATACAGGGTGGCCATTGATCTCACCACTTACATATGGGTCACTCTGGTCTAACTCTAGGAATGCAACAAACATAACACCCTCCTCCTTGTGCAGGCAGAGACATTGCAAACTAGTCTCTGATTGAAACTGGGTGAAATCATTATTCGGAATCAATGCATTCTGATGGTACCCTGAATTGTAAGGCATCCTATTTCTTATGTGTTGCTGCATCATTGGAGCTACAGGCAGATTCATATGGAAACTGCCCTTGATTTTGAAAATTCTGCACGGGAGCTGATTGGGCTTTGGCAACCAACTGCATCTGCTTCTGATTCCAATTCTGATGCATCTGGAGAAAAAAATAATTCTGGATTTTATCTGGATTCTGCCTACACTTAGGCTTCCAGTGCCCAACTTCGATATAGAAATGACAAGAATTTTTTTCATTCACTTCAGAATTATTCACAAATCCTCTACCACAACTGTGCATCTGCACCATCTTATTTCCCTTTCTCACACCTTGCATGAGACGCATTCAATTATTTTCAGAATTACAAGGCAACACAAAATCTAAATTATAACACATCATTTGATTCTTGCCACTTCTCTGAATCTACTTTGTTTCAGCAATCATCAACTTGCCCTTAATCTTATTCTGCTTTGCATCAAAACAATCATTACAGCACTTGACATGATTCAAGATCTCATTGATTACCTTAGTCTGCCACCACATACACTTTATTGAATATGCAAACTAAGCTCTGGGCACAAACCTCAAAACAAAAGCTGATACAACACTGCTAACCATACACACACAAGATAGGGAAAGGAGGAAATGTAATACTCATATGAACTTTAGAGTATCAATCATTGGAACAATACAAGGTTCTTAAAAATGTTTGCCCTCAGCCACTAGTAGTGGCATGCTTCATCATTAAGCTTGCTACAACATCCCTGCTCTAGCCAACTTCAGGGATGAAGCAAAGGGTATTGGGAACAGACAGTACAAGACACACATGTAGGGATCTACTCTGAAGAACAAACAAAGGAAATAGATAAAACTATCTCATGGGAATCCTACACAACTTTTGTTCATGGGCTTCCTGAATAAGATTAAAAAGACCTATCACAGTGATGAAATGGGGATATTAGTGAACCTTTATTCCTATTATCTGCTCTCTTGTCCACATGTTTCAGTCATTTAGCCTCACCCAACTGGGTCATTAGGAATTCCTCAGTACTTGAGATCCCAACTCTTTTACACTCCGTACCAATAATCTTTGTCTAGGGAATCGGGATACGATGACCTTATATGTCACTTACATGGACATTCCAAGTTTCACTTTAGATTTTTCTGAAAATGGAGTGCGAGTGGGAGCCTCTCACTGCAGTCACACATTCTCCAAGGGACCTACGCCTCCACTCAATACCACTTGCAGCCTCCTCCACAGAGCACTTCTTGATGCACCCACAACTTCTATGACTGTAATTCTCTGTGCCTGTACACTCATGCCCTTTCCTGAGGCACCCATATCAGGTACTGAGGAGACCTGCATTTGTTGCTGTATAACATCAGTATATGGATGAGGTCTGGGATTAAAAAGATTACTAAAAAAATACATTCTTCATCTGGATCCTTTCCTTGGCATTGTTTTTTCATTCTCATCAGGATCCTTTCTGTCTATTGTTTCATTAAATATAGTGGGAAAACTGCCATTCCTTCTATCACATCCCTTCACTAGAATCTCTCCTGATGTTCCCACTTGCTTTCCAACCACTGTCTAAATGAAACTCCAACTTGCTTTTCCATTCTCTGTCTCTCTTTATCTGTAGCCATTCACTCCTGTTCATTCAGTGCCTTAAATTGTGTGGGTCTAGGAAATGGGTTTCTCTCATTCATTGTCTGAAACAGGAAATCTAACTTTCTAATGTTACATTCACCCTCTAAAGGAAACTACAAGTCCTTGTCACCAGAGGTGTATTCATCCCAATCACAATTCCAGGTACATGTATATATCCAATAATTATCAACCTTGCATTTTCAGGTTAAATATTTGCATCTTCTGTCCTTCCTTAGCAGGTAATAATAGAAAACCCATTGTTCTAAAAAAGTAAAATCCCCAAAACACACGAAACAAGTACACAAATAGCTAAAGGTCAACAAATCACCATGCAACCTTCACAGCAACCAATCAGTGATAGCACGATTCTGTGGTGACGTCACACCAATTCAAGCATGACTCCTAGGCCAATTAACCAATGCAGAGTCTGCTCACTGTGAATGGTAAAACAATGGACAAAAAAGAAAAACAAATACATCTTATCTCCTCAACCTAAATAGGAGAAATTCTATAAGTAAGAAATAAATCTTGCAAACAGTAGAAACAGTACTAGTATCTCCGTGGCACTTGTCAAACTCAATTGAGTCTAAAGCAGACTCCCGTCCTGCAGCAATCCACCTTTAGCTAGTTTTCTTATTCCGGTATACAAAGGAGCAAATACCACCAACTTAGTTATAAATAAAGACCCTGGAAAGAAAACTTGTTAATTCAGAAACAATCCTATCTATGTGACTATGGTGCCTTGCGAAACACACTTCCTTTTTACCGACAAGTTCATCAATAATATTTCAAGATCTTGGATTTCAAGGAATCCAATTATTAAATCAACCATTAATAAAATCAAAGTTCAACCCAAATCACAAATAAGACAAGTACATCAATATCAGAATGGTCAAATCACTAAGGCGGTCATTCTGACCGCGGCGGTCGGCGGTCGCCGCCCGCCAAGCGGTTCCCGCCGAAAGACCGCTCCGCGGTCAAAAGACCGCGGCGGCCATTCTGGGTTTCCCGCGGGGCCGGCGGGCGACTGCCAGAAGACCGCCGGCCTGCCCAGCGGGAAAGCCCCTTCAACAATGAAGCCGGCTCGGAATGGAGCCGGCGGAGTTGCAGGGGTGCGACGGGTGCAGTGGCACCCGTCGTGATTTTCACTGTCTGCAAAGCAGACAGTGAAAATCTTTGTGGGGCCCTGTTAGGGGGCCCCTGCACTGCCCATGCCAGTGGCATCTGCAGTGCAGGGGCCCCCAGGGGCCCCACGGCACCCGTTCCCGCCATCCTGGTTCTGGCGGTGGACACCGCCAGAAACAGGCTGGCGGGAAGGCAGTCGGAATCCCCATGGTGGTGCTGCAAGCAGCGCCGCCATGGAGGATACCCTGGGCCAGCGGGAAACCGGCGGGAAACCGCCGGCTCCCCTTTTCTGACCGCGGCTTTACCGCCGCGGTCAGAATCGCCCAGGAAGCACCGCCAGCCTGTTGGCGGTGCTTCCGCCACCCTCCGCCATGGCGGTCATGGACCGCCAGGGTCAGAATGACCCCCTAAATGAGCCAACAATAAACATTGCATAACCTAAAACCCAATATCCAACATAATATTCCATCATACAACACAAACTGTTACGTGAACTAAGATTCCAGCTTAGCTCCAGAAGAATTGTTTTCACATCCACTGGTGACATAAGTGAACTTAGTTCAATGCACCAACACTTAAATGTGAAAGACAGGTTATTGCAACCCCACAGGACCCCACCCAATACAGCTGAAGTGGCGTCAGTGCTTGTTGGGTTACTAAACAGGAATTCAGGAACGCAGTGGATATTTGAGAAGCCCAATTTGCTCTCTAAAGGTTCTCAGACACAAACTGCTGTAAGAAAAAGACACTTTAACTAAAAAGTGTTTATTTCAACAATCTCATCTTGTTTCTTAGTGCATCTAAAATAATTTCACATATTAATATTTAAACAGCACAAATTAATGTTGCAAACAATGAATATAAAATGAACATTTCTACAATAGTTAATGTCATATAGCAACCTAGCACCTTCAAACCTACTTCTATACCCTATAATAAGAGTTCATGGAGAAAAGTAACTTGCACCTAGATTTCCTTAGGAAGAATAAACTTACTGCATACCTGGTTACAGCACTACGCTGTAGTTATCAGCAGTCGGGAGCCAGTGTTCCTTTGACAGCAACACACACATCAGCTGAAGCTTCTCTCGTCCCAGACTTGGCTTGGTATCATCTTTCTGCATGGAATGAGATGTGGTATCATCATAGTAGTCTGAAGATCTTCTGACAGTCTATTGAGTGCTAATTTGGGGCAAAGGACGTCTCCTCCCAAGTGGTCAATTGGAGTGCCTTTTATACTATATCTTAGCTGAGATTAGAATTTCTGACAGAACCTAAGAATATCCGACATAACTTGTGTACAGTCTGAGACACATTCTTATCAACAAATAATGTGAAAACATGCCAATTCAGATTTACACTGTTTATGTTATTAATATCTGAACTTGAAATAGAGATAACAAGTTCCAGATCGATGTTGCATCAGGTGTGCCAGCAAGGTCACTGTCTGCGCAAAAAGGCCCATATTTGTACTTTTTAGCGCTTAATTTGCGTCATTTTTGGAGTGAAAAAGCGGCCCAAACGTGGCGCTAAAAAAGTATAAATATGGGCCCAAGTGACTTATTAATGTCATTGTCTAAATGACTTGGCACTTTGCATAGGTTGTTGGAAAGAAAAGGACAGAAAATGTCTGTGTCAAAGGCAAACATGTTAATGACTCTGAAAAATAAAGAAAATGGAGTCTCGGCTTCCTCAAGATGGAGTCTGGCCTTTTTGGACTTACATCAAAACCACAATACTAAACACATCAGTATACTCTCAAATACAAGAATCATTACATCCCATTTACTCCAACAATCCTCTTTGCTCAAGAACCTCAGTGGAATTCAAGAACTCTGCAAATATTCCACCAGAAAAATCCACAAAGAAATATCTATAAAAACTAAGGAGAAGGCAGAAATGAAATCCCTACAGCAGAAAGGAGGTTCTCTTATCTTGCAACCATCTCCTTCTGCCAGCACTTTGTGGGCATGGGGAACCCCTAAAATTATTCATCCAATGAATGACATCTCATTTGAACCAATTCACAAATTATTATCTCAATGGCTTTATAGGGCTGACTTGCTCTCTCAATTAACAAAGTAACTGGGACCATTTAGAGGGTCTGTGCTTAAAAAATCCTTTCTACATTTCAAAAAATTAAATAATTCATGTGCTAAGATTATAGTTGGTTGTTGCTTCTTGGGCCCTATTAGAGTAAGCATGTGCTTTAAGGTTTCTTTTCTTCATAAAACACAGGAAGGCTGATGCCAATTGTTAAGGAATAATGATTAGGGACCTAAGGCCTCAGTCAGATTATTTATCACATCTTATCTTGACATGTGTCACAGAACGTGATTTAGGATTTTATATTTCTAAGATAGAACACATGCTGTATTTGTGTAAAACTAAAGACATTATAACGGGTAATAAAGAGACTCTTCCTTATCTTTATCATCCCCCTGATAAAAGATCTTGGAATGTGATCTTACAGTTTCACGTCTGAATTGATCCAGGTTGGAGAATTTCTGGGCTCAGAGCTGAAATTTCAGAAAATAATGGCTACTGTATCTGTTATCTTGAAATTAAATATTGCACATCTTGTATATTCTTAGGTTCGTAACTGTTTTTTACAAGAGAATGAAAAAATCTCCATCCCCTTTTAAGAGTTATTGCATCAGAACCTGAGGTGAAAAATTAGATCCTTTTTTCAATTAAGTTTTTCGACATTGTGATAGCCATTGTAAATTATATCAAGGTAATTTAGAAAATTATCTCTTAAAGTGGTAACAAATGTTAAGACTAATGACCGTTTGAAATAGTACAGCTCAAATTTGTAGACAATGTTTCTATCTGATTATATAAATTGTACTAGGGTCATCCAATTACCCCAATCACTGAGGGGCATATTGAGGAGCCCCTAGTGCCACCTTAGCACAGCGTTATTGTTTTAATGCTAAGGTGGCACTAAAGTGGCTCTTCTGCCACACCAGATTTACAAACTGGTGCAAAGCATGCATTGCGCCACTTTGTAATCCCTTGTGCCACATTATGCCTGCGTCAGGCACAATGTATGCAAGGGGGCATCTCGATACTAGGAGGTCCGCAAAAATGGCGCAGTAAAATTTTAAAGTTTTCATTGTGCCATTTTTGGCATCATTTTTAATGCCTGCTCAGAGCAGGTGTTAAACTGACTCTCCCATAGTAACCTATGGGCCTCCTTGTACTTTGCTGCACTAGAGTAAACATTTTTGATACTAATGTAGCAAAGCACCACAATAGCATCAAACATTTTGATGCTATTGTGCTAACTACTACCATGGTGCACCGTGTTCAAAATATGGACCAACCATGATTTTGTTAGGTGCCGGAAGGGGGGGGGCGCAAGAAAAGTGGCGCATCATAGCTGATGCACCACTTTTTCTTAAATATGGGGCTAAGGTTTATGATGTATGCGTCCAAAAAAGTATCTACAATTTTAAGGTTTGTATTGTATGAGTTTATTAGGTTAATTGTAATAACACTTACTATATTGGTTGATTTTTTTGCTCTATGATTATGGAAACTTAACTAATTTTTATTGTTTTATATTTCTAGAAGATAATATCTTGGAAATAAAATACCTTTTCTCTTCACTTAACTTCAAAAATTATATTTTTAAAGTCCTGAAAGGGTGCAACACATTCCAATCTCAATTTAAGGAAAACTAAAACCTCAATGGTCAATCACCCAGGATTTCTTTAGATTTTTAACAGTTAAGGAGTTTTGGAAAATAACCAGCCCAATCTTGGTCCTGCCAGTCATTACCACAAAACTCTCTTTGCACTAAAAGCATGTCAGAGACAATGGCAATTTTCCCTAAATTCAAGGAGAGCTGTGCCGAATAACCCACATATGTACTGTTAAATTTCACAGGTAGCTAGAGGTTTTCAACAATATAGACAAGGTACATAAATAAAACAGCAGAGCAAATGCAATTTCTTTTTTTAAAGATTAAACACAATTCAATAGACATTTTGTTGGAAATGGCCCATTCTGCAGGGTCATCCCAAGACTTTTTGCCTTCCTTCTTCTCTTTTTCTGACCTTATTTTTGCTGGCTTTTAGGATTCTGGGCACTTTACCACTGCTGACCAATGCTAAGGTGCAAGTGCTCTGTACTCTAAACATGGACACATTGACTGCTCCACAATTGGTATGTTTAATGTACTTGTAATTTCCTAGTAAAGTGCAGTACATGTGCGCAGGGCCTGTGGATTAAATTCTACTAGTGGGCCTGCAGCTTTGATTGTGGTACCCACCACAGTAGCATTTCAAACATGTCTCATAGCTCCCTCTCAGAGCCTTTGTGTGCAGTTTCAAACTTCCATTTTGACCTGGCAAGTGGACCTATTTGCCAGGCCCAAGTCTTCCTTTTTATTACATTTAACTCTCCACTAATGGAGGCCCAAGTGAGCCCCAAGGGAAGGGTGAAGTGCATTTAAAAGGTTGGATGTGTACTTTTAAGTTTAACATGTCCTGCTAAATTTGTTATTCACTACTACAAGGCCTATCTCTCCCATAGATCAACTTTGGGGTTACCTTGATGCATCCTTTAAGTGTAACTCTGAATTGGGAAAACAAAGAAATATGGGGTTTTGTGTCTCTGGTCTCACAATTTAAAATCACAACTTATGGTGAAGTCCGATTTTAAATTATAAGTCTGAAAAAGCCACTTTTACAAAGTTGGCATTTTCTTGCTTTGACCATTCTGTGCCTCTGCCTGTCTCTGAATACACGTCAGTGGAGGTTGACAACTCAGCTTAGTACATCCCCTCTAGACAGTTACACACAAGGGGATGTGGGGTGTGCCATTTGTATCCTGATGGCCTCTATCAGGCAAATGTGAGATTAAATGGCTTTATGAGTGGGCAGAGCTTAGCACTGCCTCACTTACACATGAATAGGGCTGTGCTTCTCCTCATACAAATAGCTGCATAATCCCCTGTAGAGGGTCTTGAGCCAAGGATGGAAGGGCAGGGACCTTGTGATCTTCAAAGGCCTCCTTGAAGTCTCCTCCACTTCGAAGGCACATTTGGGTATAAGTGCTGGACCCCAAGCCCCACCAGATCAGAACTCTACTGGAAACAAGGACAGTCTGCCAGGAAGAAGGACTGCTGTGATACCAGGAGGGACTTCCACTCTTTGCTGTGTGGGCATACTGCCTGCTGCTTCTTGTTTGGAGTGAGAAGGACTGGACCTGTTCCCTACAGCCTTGAACCCAAGATTCTCCAAAGGCTTATTGGCTTGCCCCGTCTTCTCTGCATCCTCACAGACATCAAAGACTGCCTACAACTCTCCTGGTGCTGATGGACTCTGCCATTTGTGAGTCCTACCTTTGCATGAGGTGTCCCCTTCAGTCTGGACCTCAGAAGTGGGTTCTGAAGCTGATTTCTGCAAAAACCAACCCATTGCCTCGAGTGCATGAGAATTTTTGCTGCATCACTCCTGATGCAAAAGCTGTTCGGCGACAATGGATTCATAGTCTTTGCGATCTGATGATGATGATCTGCACGGCTCGACATAGACACATCGCATTCACTTCTGTGATGCCTGAAGATGACGCAGTGACCCGACTGCATGAGAAATGCTACAGTATTGGGCCCTCAATGTAGCCATTTTGTTCTATCAAGGGTACTTTTTAGTGGATCCTGCATAGGTTCTGTAGCTGGCCTACCCTCCATCGTAGTTGGCCTGGATTTTGGATTTGCACCGGTCCCTCAGGACCTCGAGTAACCTTTTGACCACTAGTGGCTTCTAAGTACTGCTTTCACATTTAGGGGATCATTAAGAGTTTGGCGGATGGAGAAGTCCATCTGCCAAACTCCTGTGGTCAGGTTGCGGCCAGTGCAGTCTCCTTCCTGCGGTCCCCATTACGAGTTTCTCGCTGGGTCAGCGGAAAACAGCCCAAAACATTGATGTTGGTTCATTATTGAGGTGGCGGCAATGTTGTGGTGCGTTGGATGCACCAGCACCCGTTGCACTTTTTACTGTCTAAAGCACGATGGGGCTGGCCATGCCAAGTGCATGTGCAGTGCAGAACCCCCCCATGGGGCCCCCTACACCCCATCTCCACCAGCCTGTACATGGTGTGACAACTGCCATGTAAACGCTGGCAGAGAGGTGGAGTCGTAATCCTGTCCTGCTGGATTCGGACCGCCATCACTGCCAGGCCATCGGGTGGCTGAAAAGTGGCACTGCTGGCAGACCTACCTTGTCACAACCTCCACGGTGATATTGTGGCTGCCAGACCACCACATTGGTGGTGGTCCGACCACCACCACAGCCCTGGTGGGCTGAAGACCATCAGGGTTGTAATGCCTGGCTTAGGCCCTCATTCTGATTTTGGCGGGCGGCGGTCGCCGCCCGCCAAAATCTGGCCGCCGAAAGACCGCACTGCGGTCAAAAGACCACGGCGGCCATTCCTACATTCCCGCTGGGCCGGCGGGCTCCCTCCAAAAGAGCGCCCGCCGGCCCAGCGGGAAAGCCCCTGCAACATTGAAGCCGGCTCCAAATGGAGCCGGCGGTGTTGCAGGGGTGCGACGGGTGCAGTTGCACCCGTCGCGATTTTCACTGTCTGCAAAGCAGACAGTGAAAATCCTGCTGGGCCCCTGTTAGGGGGCCCTTGCACTGCCCATGCCAGTGGCATGGGCAGTGCAGGGGCCCCCAGGGGCCCCACGACACCCATTACCGCCATCCTGTTTCTGGCGGTGAAAACCGCCAGAAACAGGCTGGCGAGAAGGGGGTCGGAATCCTCATGGCGGCGCTGCAAGCAGTGCCGCCATGGAGGATTCCCCCAGCCGGGAGAAATGGGAGACCGCGGGCCTTAATCTTTAAAAATTCATTACTTGACTGCTACTTATTTTTTTTTGTCATTTTGGTCTACTGGTGTGGTGTGGTCTTTTTGTGGTGTCTTTCACTGTGTTACTGTAATTAAGTGTTGCACAAATACTTTACACATTGCCTCATAAGTTAAGCCTGATGGCACTGTGCCATGCTACCAGACGGGTTAATTATGGGAGTGTAACTGACATACCCTGACTAGGATTGTGGTCCCTACTTGTATAGGGTGCATACCTCTGACAAGTAGACACCCAATTTCTAACACATTTTATGTAGGAATGCCTTAAAATGCATGATAAATGCATGCTTAATGATAATGTTAACATTTCAAGATGTGTCAAACATTAGCAAAATGATTGCAACACTTTTCATTATTCATGCCTGCATTAAAAGAAAGATCACAATCAAAGCATGTGATGAAATATCACTGATCAAGTGCATGTTCGGTGATCCAGCCTCTTGTGGTTTTTACCTCAGTCAACTAGTGGACCAGTGTTTTTATGCTATATAATGGGGGTTAACAAATGTGCTCCCTTTGTTGAAGTAGCCCTGTTGATATTGGGCCCTGCTTCAACCTGAAAAAATGAACAAACATGGTTTCACGTGCCGCACTTTGCTTTATTTCCTTCGGTCTGCCTATCCCATAATAGAAAAGCAGATACAAGTTTCCCAGGGCAGATTGGCTCTGTCTGCAATTTTACAACAGGTCTGCAATCTCTCCCTGGTATTCATCAGCTGGATCATTGAGATTTGATTAATTGTCTCTGCTTCTCTGAGCCAGAACAGATTTTCATCACCGATTCCCCTCATGATAAAGTTCGAGTTGGCGGGTTTTTATTTACAATCTAAAACTATCATATCTTCAAAGGCTGTTGGGTCACCTGCTCTATGGTGATTTATTTTATTTTATTTTTTATTGTACTTGTGCATCACTGTCATGCAGCTTGATCCCAATATAACCTTTATTTTATGGCAGTAGGGGCTATTGCTTCATATCCTAAAACATGCTTTGCTTAACCTGTTGCCATCAGATTGAGACAAGGATTCATGTAAACACCAGACTGCAGCAGAGGCAGTCCATTGCGCTGGCAACAGTTTAGTAGTGACATTGTGATCAAGGAGTGGACAAACATTTAAAAAACAATCTAATGCTATCTCTTTAACTAAAAGTCAAATTCTGATAAGCATCGGGGACTTAGCATAGGCAGGACTTGCTATAAATATTGGAGCACATCTATTAATCGCACCAGGCTCCACAAATTATTTCCTAATGCCATAGATAAACAGAAGATAACAGCAGAACATTGAATCCAGCCAGCACAATTTAAAGAAAGCAAATCATTTAAACATAGTGGGATAATGAATCACAAAGACAGCTTTGTTGAATACTGCATACTGCTTGGCAACGAACAAACATCCAGGATCCAAATTTCTGTATTTTACTGGGTTATAATGTAGAACCCAATGGTTTGGATTGAAGGGAGAAAATGCGGTGCAAATGTCTATTAAAAAAAAAAGGCAATACATTGCTGATACTTTTTAAGGACACACGCATGTGCGAGACCTATACACTAAACTTCATGTTTCATCCCTTTTAATAGATCTGCATATAGAACCACGGGGTGGGCACTGCTTATAGACCAAAATTATGCTTCAATCGCTCAAACCTGCTTTCATGTTCGCACTTCCTCGGTTAGGCTTCTAGGAGCCAATGACATACACTATTTCCTTTCTTGCCAATAACACAACTCTTCCAGACAACTGTATCATTTTTCGTCTCGCTGGCATTCTGTTTTTAGGTGGCATCGACGAAGGATGGCATGACCCATCTCACACCAGCTTGTCCTGGAGTGCCTTAAGTCACTCTTGGCCAGTAGCTCTCAGACAGTTGCCATACCTGTTCATTCATTTCAGACTAAAAGGGTCAGCTGTGGAGCCCCAGGCATCTTTATTATTCCATTTATTTTCAGTTGCACCACGAGGACTCTAGCAAATCACCCCTTCCCATATTGCAGGTGTGAGGTGAAATTTAGCTGTTTGTGGATGACATTTAGCTCATCATCAGCTTATCAAATCCCTCATCCTTGAAGGAAGTGTCTCAGGATCATAATACTCTTGCCCACTGCCTAACTCTATCCCAGTGTGGACATTCAAAAATGACTTAGGCCTTTACTACGACTTTGGCGGTCTATGACAAAGACCGCCGAAGCAGCGGGCACCACAATACCACCAGTGCTGGCGGTATGCATGGTGCCCTATTATGACTTTTCCGCTGGGCCTGCAGACGGAAACAGCGTTTCCGCCCACTGGCCCAGCGGAAAATTCACATCAACATTGAAGCCAGCTCGTAATAGAGCCGGCGGCAATGTTGATGTGCAGTGGGTGCAGCAGCACCTGTCGCGCATTTCACTGCCTGTAATTCGGGCAGTGAAATGCACGATGGGGCTGTGCCTGGTAGCCCCTGCACTGCCCATGCCAAGTGCATGGGCAGTGCAGGGGCCCCCAGGGGCACTCCGAGTCCCCCTTACCATAGCCTTGCCATGGTACTACTGCCACCGCCGGCATGGCGGTCTGTGACCGCCGGGGTCGTAATGACCCCCTTAATCTTCAATCCCATCAGAAGAGAATTGCATTTGACAAGAGGGAAGACTGTTCTCTTTGGTAGAGTTGATGGGCACCAGATGATGGACGTACCTGCTCTGCATACCAAGTCGATCCATAATCGGGTGCATTCACATAAATACTGACTCATGTTTGGAAACTCACATCGCTTAGGTTTCTTATTCCCGTTTTCGCCACTGGGGATCCTTGCAAAGGCATTACCTTTTGTACAACAGGAGTGTTAGACTGAAATGTCATCTAGCAGGCTGGACTCGTCTGATCAGAATCTCACACTGTCTTCAATTCATTCAGAGCACTGCTGTCAGGCTGATTTTAGGGTTGTCTAGTCAAGATAACACCACCTCTGCTCTCAGAAGGTTGCACAGGCTTCTCATTCAGTACAGGATTATCTTCATGACCATGACCACCACCAAGAAGGATTTTAAATTCAATATCTTTGAGTACTGGGCTTCCAAGTTTAAGTGGTGTGTGCATGTCCAAGTTAAGTGCCAAGTTCAAGTAGTGTGTGCAAGTTAAGTATTTATACATTCACCATTAGTTCATTCTATGTGTCCCAAAGGTTAGAACCATTACTTTTGGGGAAAGAGCTTTATCATTTTTTGCAGTCAAGACCTGGACACTATTCCCGTGGCGGCATATCAAGTGTGGCAGGCCTTGGAAACGTCTTAAAACCACTTATCTATGATTTCCAGTGTTCATTCCTCTCAATTTTGCACAAATGTGTTTCTCGTATTGGTGTTTGTCTTTTTTTCTTGAGATAATCCCACTCTGGAGGTGTTTAAACTCCAGTAAAATGTTCTAATTTCTAAGAATCTTGGCTAATAAATTGGGAGGGGGTGATCATAGAGACCTGGGTGATACTGGTGCCTCCAGAGTCCTGGTGCCATTGTATCTGATATATGAAAGTTAGTTTGACCGTGTACATAACACACCTTGGAAGCAACTTAAAAATATCAACCATATAAAAGAATAGGCAGAACACAAAACAGAAAATAACAGCGTCTGACAAGTATAACTCCAGGGTTAAGAGTATGACTAAGACAAGTCACCTCACTATTTAGAGTCTTAATACCTGAAATGCCAAGAGGGAGTCTTAAAATACCAAAAAGTCTTCTCTGCTGGATAGAAGGAGCAACAATAATGTAATTGAGCCAATCAATAACACCCAATCTCGTACCCATTATGGCTGGGACATGTGTGCCTGAAGGTGTGTTAACCAAGCATTCGCAAGATGCCTGTCACGCTTGGCCTAACCTATGTTGGCCTGCTACACTCAACTTAAGCGCAGTCCTGCTCCTGGGTGAGTGCAGCACCACTTTCTATAAATCTGCCCCTATATTTTAAACAAAACAGGTAAGAACTTTTTATTTTCAATAAATATTGCTATGGATGTTGTGGCAAATGCTATCAGATGGTCACACTTAGCTTTTATAGTGTGGCAGCCACTTGTTTTTTGATTTGTGTGCTTTTTCTAGTATTTCTTATATGAGACTGGAAGAAATGAGTGTGGAGTAAGGTACCCAATATTTAGTTCATTTTTTTGGAAGGGGGTGGGATATTTATGTATATGATGGCACAATACATTGTCAGTAAGGGTTTAGTATGGTGTGGACCAAAAATATTTGTTCATTTGTTGAGGGCAGTGTACACAGGGCAGTGTAGTAAATTATATATTTAGTGAAATGCTGTAGAGGTAGGGTGGACAAACACCCCATCTCTACAGCGTTTCACTAAATACATAATTTACTACATTGCCCTCAACACTAATTTCTTCCATTCTCATATTAGAAATACTAGAAAAAACACACAAATCAGAAAACAAATGGCTGCCAATACTATAAAAGCTAAGTGTGGGTATTTCTTTGTGTGCTAGTATTTAGGGTATAGCATCAATTGTTCATTCAGAGTAACAATTTATGGGAGGCTGGGGGAGTATTGGTGATTTGTGGGAGTCAGGCCCTAAGTTGTGCTAACCTAATTTTCAATTATGTTTTGTGATACGTTAATACAATCAGTAACATTGTGAAGAGTCAGTGAGGACCAACTAAGTTGATTTTTTAGTAGGTCATAGATACATTTCGTAGCATTATGCAAGGGTAGTGGAGGTATGGAAAGTAGGAGGATGGCCATATGTTGGCATTTGCTTTTCAGAGTGGGCATCTAGAGTATTCCAGGCCATGGTGAAACAGCATGCATGAAGTGTGGTCTATCAGAATTGAGTGCGCTGATAACTGAACAATAAATATTTGTGTAGCATGATGTGGGGTAATGGAGATCTGGAATCTAGGAGGGTGGCAATATGTTGGCTTTTGTTTCAGAGTGGTAATTTAGGGAATTGCAGGCCATGGTGATATATCATGCATGTAACATATGTGTGCCGGTAACTGAGTAATAGATATTTTTGGTTTTCTTTGTATGTATGTAATGGTCACATGCTTCGTCACAGTATATGACAACACCGACGATAACAGTCAAAATTCAAACATGTGCTACCACATGCATTTATGGATTAAGGTTTGTCATCGTAGGGACTTGCACTACCACCCCATATTTAATAAAACCTAAAGATACATATATCATGTGTCTCACCCAGTACACAATAATGCAAATCCCCACACTCACACAAGGACCAAGACAATCCCAAACGCTTACATATCATTCCCGTAACTCATGGACCCAACCTCTTGCACATTCCACTAACTCCCACACAATGACAAGCTACAGAACAAACATTCAAACTCATGCTCTTTAACAGTTGCTCTGCACAACAACCTCATCACCTTTCACAAGCTTAAAACCCTCTACATCATAGAAACATGATTAACACCTAATTCCCAGCACATTTAAGATTTCCTCTTCCCACAGGTTCAGCATCCATCATGTGTACCACAAAAATAATAAAGGGAGGAGACACCACTCCTGTTCATAAGTCCTCCTGGTACTGCACCTTAACCAGTTCTGTGCCGCGGACGTAATGGTTACGTCCTGCGGCACAGTGCTCGTGTGCCCAGGAAGTAACCATTACGCTCTGGACACAGAGCCCAGAGGTAGCGCCAGCGCTCCCTCTGTGTTCTTCCCTCCCACCACCCAAAGGCAGGGATGGAAGGGGAAGCCCTTCCACCCACGACAGCCCCCCTGCCCCCCCCACACCCCCACCGTGACATCAGCGTGCAATCTTTTCTCTTCCCTTTGAAGTCTCTCTGAGCATTTTAGCAGCCGGATTGCGAAGAGAGCTTCTTATTGCTATTAGGCTGATCTTCCCCCAGGGGGTGCAGAAGCCTCTAGGAACGAGGGATAAAAAAAAAATTGTTTTGTTTTTTAGAGGTGGGGAGCGACCCCTTAGGCATGGGTCGCTTCCCAGGGGTGGGGGGGCATATTTATTTTAGGCCTTTTCTGCCCCCCCTGGGGGCAGATCGGCCTATTGTTATTAGGCCAATCTGCCCCCAGGTGTGGCAGAAACCTCTAGACGCCAGGGATAATGTTTTTTTTTTTTTCGTTTTGTTTTTTAGAGGTGGGGAGCGACCTATTAGTCAAGGGTCGCTCCCCTGGGGGGCAAATTGTATTTAGACCATTTCTGCCCCCCCTTGGGGGCAGATCGGCCAATTCTTGTTAGGCCAATCTGCCCCCATGGGGGCAGAAACCATTTAGGCACCAGGGATTGGTGTGTGTGTATGCGTGTGTTTTCTTTAGGGGCGGCAGCCCCTTGGGTAAGGGTCGCTCCTCATGGGGGCACATTACTGTTGGCCATATCTGCCCCCCATTGGGGGCAGATGGGCCTATTTTTGGAAGGCCCATCTGCCCCAAAGGGGGGCAGAAAGCCCACCAGAGGCCAGGGAAGTTTTTTTTTCGAAAATAAGAGGGTGGGGGTATGGCCATACCCCCACCCCAAATAAATGGGGCCAAAGTTGTTCTGCCCACCAGTGGGCAGATGGGGCAATTACCCCTGATCCACACCCCGGGAGGGGCAGAAAGTCTACTAGATGACAGGGAATTAAAAAAAACAACAAATATTGAGGTGGTGGCTACCAACAAGGATGGACCTGGTTACGCCCCCACCTCAACTGAAGGGGGTAACAGTCTTTCAGCTCTCCCCGGCACTCTAAAACATCTTATCCCACAGCAAGCAAGAAGACATTTGATTCTTTTGGGTTTTAGTTTTACATTTGGGCCATGAGAGCTTGGCTTACTCTCGAAATCGTCCCACTTGGAATGGTGAGGGCTGCACTTTATGGACTTTGGGACGCTGCCATGTAGAAAAATCCACAAGGCCTAGACACATCTGAAAACTAAACATCTGGGTGATTCCATGGTGGTGTGTTTCACATGCACCCCGCACCATTTTTGTACCCACAATCCCCTGCAAACCTCCAACTTTGCTGGAAATCACACATTTTTTCCACGTTTTTGTGATGGAACGTTCCGGAATCTGCAGGAATCCACAAAATTCCTGCCACCCAGCATTGTCTCATCTATACCAATAAAAATTTTGCTGCACTTGTCAGCCTAAAAATGTTTTTTTGCAAACTGCCCTTTTGGACCCCCTTTGGTTTCCCCTCAATATCGACATGTTTTTGGCTCTTCCCTTTCACAAGCACTTGGCCCACCTACACAAATGAGGTATCATTTTTACCGGGAGGCTGAGGGAAACATTGGGTGGTATGAAATGTGTCCAGGTGCGGTGATCCCACACAGAAATGTGGGAAAAATGTGATTTTTTAGCTACATTTTAGGTTTGCTGAGGATTCTGGGTAAGAAAACATTGGGGGATCCACGCAAGTCACACCTCACTAGACTCCCTCGGGTGTCTAGTTTTCAGAAATGTCTGGGTTTGGTAGGTTTCCCTAGAAGGCTGCTGAGCCCAGAATAAAAAACGCAGCTGCCCCCCGTAGAAACAGGTAGTTTTGTATTTGATCATTTTGATGTGTCCAGATAGTGTTTTGGGGCATTTCCTTTTGTGGGCGCTAGGCCTACCCACACAAGTGAGGTACCGTTTTTATCAGGAGACTTGGGGGAACGCTGGGTGGAAGGAAATTTGTGGCTCCCCTCAGATTCCAGAACTTTCTGTCACCGAAATGAGAGGAAAAAGTGTTTTTTTTGCCAAATTTTGCAAAAGATTCTGGGTAACAGAACCTGGTCAGAGCCCCACAAGTCACCCTATTTTGGATTCCCCAATGTGTCTAGTTTTCAGAAATGCGCTGGTTTGCTAGGTTTCCCCAGGTGCCGGCTGAGCTAGAGGCCAAAATCCACAGGTAGGCACTTTGTAAAAAACACCTCTGTTTTCTGTGGAAAAATGTGATGTGTCCAAGTTATGTTTTGGGCCATTACCTTTCGTCGGTGCTAGGCCTACCCACATAAGTGAGGTACCATTTTTATCAGGAGACTTGGGGGAATGCTGGGTGGAAGGAAATTTAAGGCTCCTCTAAGATTCCAGAACTTTCTGTCACCGAAATGAGAGGAAAAAGTGTTTTTTGGGCCATATTTTGAGGTTTGCAAAGGATTCTTGGTAACAGAACCTGGTCAGAGCCCCACAAGTCACCCCATATTGGATTCCCATAGGTATCTAGTTTTCAGAAATGCACAGGTTTGGTACGTTTCCCCAGGTGCCAGCTGAGCTAGAGGGCAAAATCCACAGGTTGGCACTTTGTAAAAAAACACCTCTGTTTTCTGTGAAAAAATGTGATGTGTCCACGTTGTATTTTGGGCCATTTCCTTTCGTGGGCCCTAGGCCTACCCACACAAGTGAGGTACCATTTTTATCGGCAGACTTGGGGGAACGCTGGGTGGCAGGAAATTTGTGGCTCCCCTCAGATTCCAGAACTTTCTGTCACCGAAATGAGAGGGAAAAGTGTTTTTTTTGCCAAATTTTGAGGTTTGCGAAAGATTCTGGGTAACAGAACCTGGTCAGAGCCCCGGAAGTCACCCTATTTTGGATTCCCCAATGTGTCTAGTTTTCAGAAATGAGCTGGTTTGCTAGGTTTCCCCAGGTGCAGGCTGAGCTAGAGGCCAAAATCCACAGGTAGGCACTTTGTAAAAAACACCTCTGTTTTCTGTGGAAAAATGTGATGTGTCCAAGTTGTGTTTTGGGCCATTTCCTTTCGTCGGCACTAGGCCTACCCACATAAGTGAGGTACCATTTTTATTAGGAGATTTGGGGGAACGCTGGGTGGAAGGAAATTTAAGGTTCCTCTAAGATTCCAGAACTTTCTGTCACCGAAATGAGAGGAAAAAGTGTTTTTTTGGCCATATTTTGAGGTTTGCAAAGAATTCTTGGTAACAGAACCTGGTCAGAGCCCCACAAGTCACCCTATCTTGGATTCCCATAGGTGTCTAGTTTTCAAAAATGCACTGGTTTGCTATGTTTCTCCAGGTGCCGGCTGAGCTAGAGGCCAAAATCCACAGGTAGGCAGTTTGTAAAAAACACCTCTGTTTTCTGTGGAAAAATTTGATGTGTCCACGTTGTGTCTTGGGGCATTTCCTTTCACGGGCGCTAGGCCTACCCCCACAAGTGAGGTACCATTTTTATCGGGAGACTTGGGGAAATGCAGGATGGAAGGAAATGTGTGGCTCCTCTTTGATTCCAGAACTTTCTATCTCCGGAATGAGAGGAAAAAGTGTTTTTTCACCAACTTTTGAGGTTTGCAAAGGATTCTGGGTAACAGAACCTGGTCAGAGCCCCACAAGTCACTCCTTCTTGGATTCCCCTAGATGTCTAGTTTTCAAAACTGCGCAGGTTTGCTAGGTTTCCCTCGGTGACTGCTGAGCTAGAGGACCAAAATCCACAGCTAGGCACTTTGCAAAAAACAGCTCTGTTATCTTTGTGAAAATGTGATGTGTCCACATTGTGTTTTGGGGCATTTCCTGTTGCGGTTGCTAGGCCTATCCACGCAAGTGAGGTACCATTTTTATCGGGAGACGTGGGGGTACACAGAATAGCAAAACAAGTGTTATTGCCCCTTGTCTTTCTCTACATTTTCTTCTTCCAAATGTAAGACAGTGTGTAAAAAAGACATCTATTTGAGAAATGCCCTGAAATTCACATGCTAGTATGGGCACCCCGGAAATCAGAGATGTGCAAATAACCACTGCTTCTCAACAGCTTATCTTGTTGCCATTTTGGAAATACAAAGGTTTTCTTGATACCTATTTTTCACTTTTTATAGTTCAGCAAATGAATTGCTGTATACCTGGTATAGAATAAAAACCCATTGCAAGATGCAGCTCATTTATTGGCTCTGGGTACCTAGGGTTCTTGATGAACCTACAAGCCCTATATATCCCCGCAACCAGAAGAGCCCAGCTGACGTAACGGTATATATGCTTTAAAAAATCTGACATCGCAGGAAAAAGTTACAGAGTAAAACGTGGAGAAACATTGCTGTTTTTTTCACCTCAATTTCAATATTTGTTTATGGAAACACTTGTAGGATCTACACAAATGACCCCTTGCTGAATTCAGATTTGTGTCTACTTTTCAGAAATGTTTAGCTTTCTGGGATCCAGCATTGATTTCTCACCCATTTTGGCCACTAACTGGAAGGAGGCAGAAAGCACAAAAAATAGTTAAAATGGGCTACGTCCCAGTAAAATGTCAAAATTGTATTGAAAAATGGGGTTTTCTAATTCAAGCCTGCCTGTTCCTGAAAGCTGGGAAGATGGTGATCTTGCCACCGCAAACCCTTTGTTGATGCCATTTTCAAGGAAAAAACCACGAGCCGCCTTCTGCAGCCCTTTTTTCCCTTCTTTTTGAAAAAAAAAACAAATGTTTCACTGTATTTTGGCTAATTTCTTGGTTTCCTTCAGGGGAATCCACAAAGTCTGGGTACCTCTAGAATCCCAAGGATGTTGGAAAAAAGGACGCAAATTTGCCATGTGTAGCTTATGTGAACAAAAATATATGAGGGCCTAAGCGTGAACTGCCCCAAATAGCCAAAAAAAGGCTCGGCACAGGAGGGGAGAAGGCCTGGCAGCGAAGGGTTTAAGCAAACAAGTGACACTCAACTTCATGGAACTTCATATGTGCCATATCCCACTCTGAAACTGACACTTCCACTTTCTATCTTATCTACAGGCCTCCAGGCAGAATAGGGATTTCATTGCTGAATTTGCACAGCTCCCCAGTACCTTGTCCATCTGACATGCTCACACCAACGTCTTGAGTGACTTTAACCTCCCAGCCACCACAACCTAAAAAAAAAACAAGACACTCTTTTCAACCTCACTCTCAATATAGTACAGCATGTCACACAAACAGCACACTCCAAAGGCAATATCTTCAACTGTTCTTTCTCAACATCACAAACAATTCTGTGCAAACCACCCAAACCCTTGGACCGAATGCTTCACCATTTCTATCTCCCTGCTCTGTGTCCTCTCAACAAACCAAGGTCAACACAAAAGACAAAAACCAAACCTTTAGATCCTTCAAAGACTTCACCACAGACAACCTAATTCTTGTACTCCTATCTCCCCCAATCAGTTCCAGTGCCAAGGCCGAAACCCTTCTAAACAACTTCAACAAATGTTTAGAAAACTATGTGAACATCCACTCCACAATTTAACAGACACATACACAAGAATGTTTTCAGCATCCTGGGACTCTAAAGACCTTGCTAATAATTATTGATCCAGCCACACAGGTAAAGAAAATGGTAGTAAAACAAAACTCCTGATGACTTCCTGACACTGACATTGCTTTGTGCAACATGCAGACAGCATATTACATCAGCATAACTGTCATAAGGACCCTTTTATCTCTACAAGACTGCTAGATTAGGGCCGGCAGCACCTCTGATTGTAGACGACTGGGTCACTCCCACAACAGCTGCCAGCTGTCGGCCCAACCCTTCTGGCTTTCTAGCAGCATCTCACCAAAGCACAAACAGTACAGGTGATTTCTGGCAGCCTAGTGCATGGACTCCGAAATCCTCTCAAGGAAATCACAGTGCAACAAGTCATACCCAATTCTCTAGTTAGAAATGAATCTCTTACACACACAGGCAAGAAAGAAGATGTAAATCTGTTTTCAATACATTTATTGAAAAGACTGCAATCTATGATAAAATACATCAGATGCAATGATTAGGATAATGATAACAGACAAAATCAGTATTGTGAGAATAAGAGATGTGAATATGAACAATCCCAGCATTTTGCAATAAACATGAAAATACAAATTCCTCCCTAAAGCGTATTGCATACCCTAAAGAAAGCAAGATGTGATAAACCTAATCTGTCCAAGCCATGAGAAGCTCCCCAACTACCGTTTGCTTAGAGCAGAGGTCTTCAAACTGGGGGGGCAGGCCCCCTAGGGGGGCCTCATATGATCCCAGGGGGGTGCCAGGCAATTGCCAAGATAAGCATTATTCTGATAACAGGGCTTTGTTTTAAACTGAAAAAAAATGAGCAGCAGTAAACTGCTCTGTAATGGGCCATCACTAACAAGTTTTGTCATTTATATCCAAGCTGGGAGTATGTGTCAAAAGGGAAGGGACTCAAAATAATCTTCAAAACCCCCACCCCAACTTCTAATAATCACACTGTGAATACTTTTACACAAGGCCTTCCTGACCAGAATAGTATGTTTGGCATCATGTATTTGATTGCATTTTCAAAACAGTAAAATAACTTAAATTAAATGTTTAAATAAGCCTAGGCATATTTAAACATTGCCAATGTAATAGAATAATTGAGGAAAATTCGGAAGGGGGGCAATGATTTTCTTTTCACTGGAGAGGGGACGGCATAAAAAAGTTTGAAGACTACTACCTTAGAACAAGGTTGCCTCCAGGCTCCAAATCAGGCAATGTAGAGACACAAAGGCTGAAGTCTGCTGCAAAGTGACGTGCAGCATGGATGGAATATCTTGGGCCGAACCCCCTCTAGTGACCTTGGTCTCACAGAGTGTTTTTGTGGGGCCCATTTTATTGTCCGTGCAGACATCCTGACGTGGGTATGTACCTAAGCTTTAGATTGTGTGCTCAAACTTGGATCAGCAATATCATAACAAAATGCCTGACATGTAAACATTCTGTTCTTGTCTAACGTGAAGCAAAGGTACATGATGACAATCCAATACGTATATTACTGATGACGCTTTCACAGAATGGCAACTGATTATAAAATAAAAACCTTTCTTACAAAATGCAAAAAAAGCAAGTAATTTTAAAATGAATAAACATGAATAATAAAACAGAGCATGTTAATCTTGGTAAAAAGGCACAGCCCTGCAAGCCAAAGCTAAGCTAAACTCCTATACCCAAGCAAACTAAAATGGATCCACAGCATAACCAAAGAATTATACCAACACCATCAATGAAGCCACCAACAGAAGCAGAATGCTTTCCAAGACAATCAAGCAATGCATCAACCCCTGGCCAAGCCCACCCATTAATCTCTCCTTATAAAAGTGCAATGCCGTCAACCCCAGTGAAAAAATACAGAATAGCCAACAGCACATTGACAACACCAAGCCTGCTTCATATCTTATGCCTACCCTTTACCGTGGAATTCCCCAAAGGTCAGCCTTCAAAGTCATATCTCTTGCAGATCTCACCGACATACTCAGCTCTCTTACGAATGAAGATGATATCTTACCCTCATCATTTTTCAAAGCTGTTCATGAGGACACTCTCACACCCTACTCTCCACTGACAATATCGTCCTCATTCACAGAATCTTTCCATAAGTTCTCAAGGCAGGCCAGATCCTCACACTCCTAAAGAAAATTACATCACAAAGCTAACATTCATTGAAATAATCATCAAAAAAGCATTCTATGCTCACCTCCAAGATGACATCACTTAGCTGTAAAACTATCACTCCAACTTCAGATGATGCTGCAGCATAGAGAAAATGACTTTATACATTATAGATGATGCCCTCCTGACCACAGATGAAGAATAAATCGGCTTCTTAATATTGCTGAGCCTCTCAGCTCCCTTTGGCACATTTGACCATCCCACCCTCATACACACCATGGAGTTTTGAATAGGATTCACCAACAGTGTCCCTTAATGGTACTCCTTTTCCCTTTCCAACAAACATCAGTTTGTTCACACAGGCACCTCCAGGTCCTAAAAAAATCCCTATTAACTCCAGTGATCCCCAGGGTTCCATACAGTCTCCCATCATCTTCAACCTCTACATGGAGTCATTTGGTATCCTTCTCACAGAAAACATTATGAGTGACCAATATACCAAAACACTACTTGAAAGTCTCTTTTTCAGACTTCCAACGCCTCAAACACTGTCTGCATATTAAACACACACAGGAGATGATGCACCACAAAAAACTACATTCAAAAGTCAAATTTCTTAACAAAAGTCCACAGAGGACTACTTCAGGGCTAAGGCATAATGTGGCGCAAGGGTTTACAGGCCCGGAATTCTTGCCCCGAAGATGGTGGGACTCGCACCTATCTAGCTGGCTACCAACGAGGATAAGAAGTGTTGGTAATGGAGATGCTTGATACTGATACTGGATGGATTATAGTGTTTGGACATGAGGAACTGAACTATTAGCCCTGAAGAAGTCCTTTCTTATAGGACGAAACGTGTTGGCTGTGCTGTTAATATTGGCTTTGCTCAAAAAGAATAAAAAGAAAATAATAAGAAGATCTCTATGGACTTTTGTTAAGAAATTGGACTTTGAATGTAGTTTTCTGTGGTGCATCATCTTCTGTATGTGTTTAATGTTTTCCCTTTTGGGAATGCACCTTGGCAGCAGGTGTGATATGAGTGTACACATCTTTCACTTCGATAACTGATATAAATGAAAAGTAGGGGTTAGGTGCATCTGAACAGCCCGCTGCCATTTGTTACGGTATTACTGTCTGCATATTATCCAGACTGAATGCCAAGTGCCTACCTGCAACTGAACCAAGACAGAATTGTTGTTATATGCCAAGAACAACATCAAAAATATAGTACATACCAAGCTCACACACATGTACCTTGATAGCTTTGAACCTCAACTTTCAATGACTATTAAGACACTTGGATTCACCATGGGTAACAGTTTCACCCTCAAGGAACATTTTAATGAAACAAAGTTGGCCGGGTATCAGTTTTCTCCACAGAAAGTGAACCTGTTTCTTTCAGAAAGCAACTTGTAGTCCTGTTCTGTTCTAGCTCGTGTACTCTTGCATGTGGATAGTGTTTACCCACTGCTCAATGGTCTCCCAGCTCCATACAGGCATCCCTTCAGGGCATTTTCCACATAAAAGGACGTCTCATCCAGGGCCTTAAGAAATATGATTACATCACCCCCATTCCTCTTCCTCTCACCTCTGAAAAACACTGTCTCCTTTACGATCACATAAAACTTGGAAACATGAAAGGCTCTTTCTTGCCAGACCAGCAGTGGCCTGTTTCTACCTATAAAATGCTGACTTCATCCACCGCTTGATTTTTCATTCGGCTCAGTGAAATGATCCCTCTCTATGACTCTTCTCTACTGCTGACATCACATAAGTATCCAGGATAAGCCTTTAGTCAAACATTTATTTAACAAAGTTCGGTGTAATTGTCGATAAGACGGCAAGGTTACGAGCAAAACCAAATATGCGTTTTCTATCAACTGGTTAATTAATGCTTCATAACCATTTTGTGTCTGTGCATTTTACCTGGCACCAAGATGAAAAAACATTTCTACTACAAGTCTCCATTTTAATTGCTTGGCATGGTATCCTAGTGATGAAAAGTGATTTATGAGTATATGACTGCGTTTCCCACGGTTAAGACAGGCAGGCCCACAACATTTAATATAAAACAGATTTATTTTTTCCGCCTCAATCTTATACTTTAGTGCGTGTCTTATATGGAGTAGTCTGTAGACTCGTCGCTGTTTTTTTGATTGTATAAAAGTATCATAGACCTCTACATTATAGATAGATCCCTCTGTTGGCCCAAATATTCTGTCAACAAACAAAATCAAGAAATAGGCTATGAAACACATCAACTTTATTTATACGGTCTTCAGTTTGTGCCAAGTCTCTAGGTATAAATATTTTCTAACAGCCCATTATGCAAATTCAAACTGACAGCATTAGCGGTTAACAATGAAGTTTAAGAAGTACAAATTACATATCAGCTTGTGTGATTGATTTTTTGCACACATTCACAAATTTATTTCTCTATGATTTATCAGATGTGCAAAGAGTAGTGTTTATGGATGAATAAACGGGGCATGATAAAATAAAGGCACCATAAACATGGTAGATAAGAGAAGGTGAATCTCAGCATCATGGTTTCTTTCACCTAGCTTGTGAGCCATCAATTTGTTGGTGCCTAAAGTAATAAATGCTGTCTCCATACATATATTTGATTCATTAACCCCTTCGCTGCCAGGCCTTTTCCCCCTCCTGTGCCAGGCCTTTTTTTGCCTATTTGGAATAGTTTTCGCTTAGGCCCTCATAACGTTTTGTCCACATAAGCTACCCATGACAAATTTGTGTCCTTTTTTTCCAACATCCTAGGGATTCTAGAGGTACCCAGACTTCGTGGGTTCCCCTGAAGGAGGCCAAGAAATTAGCCAAAATATAGTGAAAATTTCGTTTTTTTTTTAAAAGATGGGAAAAAAGGGCTGCAGAAGAAGGCTTGTGGTTTTTTCCCTGAAAATGGCATCAACAAAGGGTTTGCAGTGCTAAAATCAACAGCTTCCCAGCTTTCAGGAACAGGCAGACTTGAACCAGAAAACCCAATTTTTCAGCACAATTTTGGCATTTTACTGGGACATACCCCCATTTTACGATTTTTTGTGCTTTCAGTCTCCTTCCAGTCAGTGACAGAAACGGGTATGAATCCAATGCTGAATCCCAGAAACCTAAACATTTCTGAAAGGTAGACAAAATTCTGAATTCAGCAATGGATAATTTGTCTAGATCCTACAAGGGTTTCCTGCAGAAAATAACAACTGAAATAAAAAAATATTGAAATTGAGTTAAAAAAACAGCAATTTTTCTCCACGTTTTACTCTGTAACTTTTTCCTGCAATGTCAGATTTTTGAAAGCAATATACTGTTATGTCCACTGGACTCTTCTGGTTGCGGGGATATATGAGGCTTGTAGGTTCATCAAGAACCCTAGGCACCCAGAGCCAATAAATGAGCTGCACCTTGCTGTGGGTTTTCATTCTATACCGGGTATACAGCAATTCATTTGCTGAAATATAGAGTCAAAAATAGGTATCAAGAAAACCTTTGTATTTCCAAAATGGGCACAAGATAAGGTGTTGAGGAGCAGTGGTCATTTGCACATCTCTGAATTCTGGGGTGCCCATACTAGCATGTGAATTACAGGGCTTTTCTCAAATAGACGTCTTTTTTACACACTGTCTTATATTTGGAAGGAAAAAATGTAGAGAAAGACAAGGGGCAATAACACTTGCTTTGCTATTCTATGTTCCCCTAAGTCTCCCGATAAAAATGGTACCTCACTTGTGTAAGTAGGCCTAGTGCCCGCGACAGGAAATGCCCCAAAACACAACGTGGACATTTTTCCACAGAAAACAGAGGTGTTTTTTGCAAAGTGCCTACGTGTGGATTTTGGCCTCTAGCTCAGCCGCCACCTAGGGAAACCTACCAAACCTGTTCATTTTTTGAAACTAGAGACCTCGGGGAATCCAAGATGGGGTGACTTGTAGAGCTCCCACCAGGTTCTGTTACCCAGAATCCTTTGCAAACCTCAAAATGTGGCTAAAAAACACTTTTTCCTCACATTTCGGTGACAGTAAGTTCTGGAATCTGAGAGGAGCCACAAATTTCCTTCCACCCAGCGTCCCCCCAAGTCTCCAGATAAAAATGGCACCTCACTTGTGTGGGTAGGCCTAGTGCCCGCGACAGGAAATGCCCCAAAACACAAAGTGGACACATCACATTTTCTCAAAAGAAAACAGAGGTGTTTTTTGCAAAGTGCCTACCTGTGGATTGTGGCCTCTAGCTCAGCCGCCACCTAGGGAAACCTACCAAACCTGTGCATTTTTGAAAACTAGAGACCTAGGGGAATCCAAAATGGGGTGACTTGTCGAGCTCTCACCACGTTCTGTTACCCAGAATCCTTTGCAAACCTCAAAATGTGGCTAAAAAATCACTTTTTCCTCACATTTCGGTGACAGAAAGTTCTGGAATCTGAGAGGAACCACAAATTTCCTTCCACCCAGCGTTCCCCCATGTCTCCTGATAAAAATGATACCTCACTTATGTAGGTGGGCCAAGTGTTTGTGACAGGGAAGAGCCAAAAACACGTCGGAATTGAGGGGGAACCAAAGTGGGTCCAAAAGGGCAGTTTGAAAAAAAACATTTTTAGGCTTTTTATCGGTATAGATGAGAAAATGCTGTATGGTAGGAATTTTGTGGATTACTGCAGATTCCGGAAAGGTTCCATCACAAAAATGTGGGAAAAATGTGTGCTTTCCAGCAAAGTTGCAGGTTTGCAGGGCATTGTGGGTAAGGAAATGGTGCGGGGTGCATGTTAAGCATACCACCCTGGAATCAACTAGGTGTTTAGTTTTCAGATGTGGTTAGGTCTTGTGGATTTTTCTACATGGCAGCGTCCCAAAGTAAAAAAAAGTGCAGCCCTCACCATTCCAAGTGGGGCAATTTTGAGAGTTACCAAGCTCTCATGGCCCAAATGTGAAACAAAAAACTAAAATAATCAAATGTCCTCTTGATTGCCATGGGATAAGATGATTTAGTGTGCGGGAGAGAGCTGAAAGACTGTTAGCCCCTTCAGTTCGGGTGGGGGCATAACCAGGCCCATACTGGTTGGTAGCACCACCCCACTATTTTCTTTTATTTTTTTTTATTCCCTGGCATCTAGTAGACTTTCGGTCCCCCCGGGGTGTGGATCGGGGGTAATTGCCCAATCTGCCCACTGGTGTGCAGAACAACTTTGGCCCCATTTATTTGGGGTGGGGGTATGGCCATACCCCCAACCTCTTATTTTGAAAACAAATTTTTCC
The DNA here is from genome assembly GCF_031143425.1 of Pleurodeles waltl. NCBI lineage: Eukaryota > Metazoa > Chordata > Amphibia > Caudata > Salamandridae > Pleurodeles > Pleurodeles waltl. The sequence continues at coordinate 773,822,809 of NC_090445.1, read as the reverse complement.
TGGTCTCTGGTGGGCTTTCTGCAGATGGGCAATCCAAAATAGGCCAGTCTGCCCCCCAGGGGTGCAGTTATGGCCAAAAGTAATGTGCCGCCATGGGGGGAGACCCTTTCCCAAGGGGTTGCCTCCTCCAAACAAAACACACACATACACACACACCAATCCATGGTGTCTAGAGGTTTCTGCCCCAAAGGGGACAGATTGGCCTTACAAAAATAGGCTGATCTGCCCCCAAGGGGGGCAGAAATGGCCTAGAATTTTTTTTGCCCCCAGGGGAGCGACCCTTGCCTAAGGGGTCACTCCCCACAAATAAAAAAACAAACAAAAAAACAATCCCTGGTGTCTAGGGGGGTTTCTGCGCCCCCGGGGCCAAATCGGCCTAATTGTATTAGGCCAATCTGCCCCCAGGGGGGCAGAAACAGCCAAAAAACAAATTGCCCCCCTGGAGAGCGGCCCTTGCCCAAGGGGCTGCTCTCCTTATTGAAATAAACAAAATAAAGAATTCCCTAGTGCCTAGTGGCATTTCTGCTGCCCGATCGCATTTCCTCTCCTTCCAGGCTTCTCAGACCCCCTCCACGTGATCGGAGGAGAAATGCTTTGCATTTTTCCCCAGATTGGCGCTAGAAGCTCAGCTTCCAGTGCAGAGTGGAAGGCCTCTGAAGAGGTCAGCGTGCGAAAGCGCGCTGACGTCATCAGACGCCACTGGAGGGTTACGGGGGGCGGGGGTGTAAGGGGAGGCGATTCCCCTTCCATCCCTGCCTGGGGGAGGGACGTGCCTGGCCATCGGGGGGAGCGCTAGCACTCCCCCCGGGGCCCATAGCAGGACGAGGTGGTCTCGTCCTCGGCACCGGTTCGAAACCACCTCGTCCAGGGCACACAACAGGTTAAGTATAAAATTGGAGCAAGAAATATTAGCATAATCTTGGAAATATATGCCCGGAAAGCATTTGCTGCAGCACTCTGTGGAGCAGAACTCTGGGTACACGCTGATATTAATGTGCTACAGACAGCCACATTTTTTGGGGGGAATCCTTACTGGGTTAGGGCCAGGTAACCCCCTGAAGGCTCTCTTTGAAGAGCTAACTTGGGTGCAGATATCGGAATTATCATCCTTAATGCTTATACTATATTGGGTGAGGTTAGTCCACAATCCTAGGACAGTGGTGTACCTAGAAACACTTGAAGAGGCCACTGTGGGTGGTGGACTAGGAGGGTGCTCATGGGGAACTCATGTTAAAGGTACCCTAGCTAACCTCTGGCTGGAGGCGCTCTGGGAGGACCCGGGCACAATCGGACAGGATACTGCGGGTAAGGTAAACGAACGATACCAGGAATTTAGCAAGAGGAGGATGTATCAGGGAATTAGGCCTGATTCGATCACAAGCTATTACTTTACTTATGTTTACGAGTCAACTCCCCACCCAGGCTACCTGGATCTGTTGTTTCCTGAATTGAAGCAGTCCATTTATATTAAATTTAGACTGGGTGTATTGCCCCTAAGAGGTTATCTGGTACACACGAGTAGGCTGGCGGGAGGACTTGAGTACTGTGATTGCCTCCCTGGGGAGGTAGATAATGTGGCCCACTTCACCCTGTTTTGCAAGAAATTTGTTGTAGCAAAGCGTAGATGGCTTCACCCTCTTTTTAAGTCTAAATGAGCATGTTGTTTTAAAACTGCACTAGCACTTTGCACAAGGCCGGCTAACATTAGCTAACACAACTTGATAGCCTCATACATATGGGACGCTTGGCCCCGGCTGAGGGAGTTACCAACTAAAACTAGGGCTGATCGGACCAGTAGATCCATTCGATTCACAAGATCTATAGGGTTTTAGTTGTTGTTGTACACGATCCTTTGTTACATAAATGAGATATATTTATAACTTTTTTAATACATAATACTTTTAATATAAAAACTTATTAAAACCACCACTGCTAATATTAATCATCATGAGCACTTGCACGTCATTTTTCCTGAGGCCCTTTGCATAGGACCCTATGGCCCATTTCACCTTGTTTTGTAAGAAACTTGTTGTAGCAAGCTGTAGCTGGCTCCAACCCCTTTTAAAGTCTTTTGAAGTCTAAATGAGTAAATTGCACTAAAACTGGACTAGCACTTGCACAAGACTGGCTAATATTAATGCATATAGCTTGGTATCAAAGCCACAGCTGCTAATATTAATAATTGTGAGCACTCAGATTCCATTCTCCCAAGGCCCCTTTGTATAGGATGCTTTCGCCGGGAAATGTTCCACCCCGAGATATAATAGGGGTGGGAACTGTAAATTATTTACTTGCACATGTGTATGTGGATTTTCCATGGGGATTAGGTAGGTCTAGATGAAGCTGAATCCTGCTTTTAAAGTTTAAGCTTTTAAAGAATGACCAATGATCTCATGTAATTATGTTTTTTATTGTTGTATGAACAATGTTTTCTTATATATATTGTAAGGCATGAAGCTGGAACAATTAAATTACATTGATACTATCTACATTTCCAAAGGTATTTCCAAGTTATTTGTATGAACATTGCCCTGATCTTCTGGGTGTTAATGAACATATTATGTTTGCAATAGTATGTGAAGAGAACTAAATACAGTACACATCTGATTTAGTGAATTTTTCGCTTTTCTGTTTATTTGGATGTGTTTGTAATATATTCATGTAAATATACTTTGTGTATGTGTGCTTACTTGTTCAACTGTTTCTGAAACCATTGGGCATTTACACGTAATGAAGCGCTCCAATGGATTCAACATGTTTCTTATGCTACGTGTTTACTTTAATCACAAATTTGTACGTCAATTAATGAGAAAGCAATGTGTGTTTGATAGGTAGAATGAGTGAGGAATATTTAGAACACTAATTTTTCACTGCCATCCAAAAATGTAAATTCTCTCTTTAAATTCCCTTGAAAGTGACCCAGGAACTTGGTGAAATGGCAAGAAAAGATTTTGTTTGATGTTTCATATATTTATATTAGACTATCATTTTAGAGTTGATTCTAGTATTGAGTGTGTAGGTTGTTTGCAGTGTAGTGCTTTGTTCTACTATACAGAACGTCTTGAAATTAGATGTGGGAATGCAGAGAGCTATGAGATTTACTGTGTGTACAGATTTGAGGTGGAAGAGGCGGTGCCAGTGTTCCTGCATTAGCCAGTGGTTGGAGATGGTACAAAGGTATGTCAGAAAGAGTGGAGGATGGGGACTGAAATGATTTCTCATAGGCCAGCTGAAGGCAGTGGCAGAGCAGTGTATGGCTGAAGTCCCCCTAGATGTGTAACTTGTGCTCTTGTTTCTGATTTCCAGGGGTAGGGACATCTGCTGTTGATAGGAAATGAGGTCAAAGGGGGACAGGCAGACACTTTAGTGCATTCTATCTTTCCATCTCTTTCTCTCTCTCCTCCTCTCTCTCTTACCTCTTTAACTTTTTCCTCTCCCTTTCTTTCCCCTGCTCTCTCTATCTCTTTCTCTCTTTTTGCTCCCTCTTTGTTTCTATTTCTCTGTCTCTTGCATTTCTTGAGCTCAAAACCTAGAGGAATTTACTCCTAAATTAGAAGGCTCAACCAAACTTGTTATGGATTTTCAAGAGTCACTTCTTTTTATGATTGCCTGGCCCTCTTTAAACATTCGGTCCTGATTCAAAGTTTGGAGGGCAGAGTGGTAGGTAGCAAATACCAGTCAAGCCCTTCATCCATCCACCTCTTGTAGCAATGAGTGGTGTAAAAATCCAGTTGCATGGTTATTTTATAAAATATATTTATTGGTTAAGGCAGCAGAGTGTGAAAAGGTCTGTATACAACAAATCCAGTCTACAACTGCTCTCCAGAGAATTCTATAACTACTCCCCAGAGACAAGAGAACCTAAAGGCACTTAAAAGTAAACACCTATTCACACAAACCAATTCCTATGTAACAGGTGGACCTTAACTTTTTAGTCAATGGAGAATTGTTGGCAGAAAACTGCCCCCAATGCCAATGAGCCATCAGACGAGGGCATTGCGTAGTTCACCCTATTTAGTTAGAATAGTGTAAAACCACCGGCATAAACCTACCAGTGAGGGACAGACCAAAATAGTAATGACCCACTCACCCTCCAATGGCATGGGCACTGCAGGGGCCCCCGTAAGAGGGCCCCACAAAGTATTTCAGTGTCTGCTTTGCAGACACTAAAATACGCTACGGGTGCAACTGCACCCGTCGCACCCCTGCAACTACGCCGGCTCAATTCTGAGCCGGCGTCCTCGTTGCAGGGGCATTTCCGCTGGGCCGGCGGGCGCTCTTTTGGAGAGCGCCCGCCGGCCCAGCGGAAATGTTTGAATGGCCGCCGCGGTCTTTTGACCGCGGTGCGGTCATTTGTCGGCGGTACCTTGGCGGACGGTCTCCGCCGTCCGCCAAGGTCTGAATGACCCCCTATGTATGCAAGGGAGTTGTCACAGCACTAGGAGGGCCAAAAAAATGATGCAAAGAAATCTAAAAGATTTTTCTACGTCATTGTTATCAGCATTTTTAACACCTGCTAAGAGCTGGCATTTATGGGAGGCTCCAATTGTTTTCAAAATTTGTGATGCTGATACTGCAAAGCCCAGGAGTAATGTAAAAAATTATGCACCATATTTTAAATACAGCACCCACATGGTGGCATTAGGGGGACTCGGGGGAGCAAGAAAAGTGGCACTGCACTAGATGCTACTTTTCATAAATCTGCCCCTTTGTTTCTGAACAACAAAAAAACTTGAAAAAAAACAAACATTTTGAACACTGCAGGGGTGGCACTTCCTTTCAATGCATAAAGATGACTGCTGGGCCAATGGTCATCTCCAGATATGACAAATGGTAGTCCATCAGACTGGTGGAGGTAATATCCTAGACCACCCTGACGAATGAGTACCATATGTCAAACTCACAATCAGGCCCTAAGGCCCCTATCTCTGTCTATCATATTTGCATGTGATCTTCCTCTATCTCTCTGTCTCGGTAAATCATTTCTTGCGCAATCTTTACAACATGTTAACAATCGTTTGTTAAGCTTTCCAAGACTGATCACGTTTGGTTGTAGATTACATTGCACCTTTTGTTTCACTCTTATTTTCATCTGTTCATACTGTATAGCAAATCAGTAGTCTGAAACTGTATTTTATACAGTTTCTCAATTAAATTAATTATTTGATTAGATTTCTTTTTGGTAGTTATCGTCATGATTGATACCATGGTTAGCATTGGAAAACAATTTACTAAAAACTAGGACAGTCTATATGGCAATATAACATTTCACATTTTCTCTAGAAAATAAGGGCCTGATGAACAACTAATAACGTGAGTCGCAAATTGGCTATCCATCACAAAATAGGGCTGCCTAATGTGCGAGGAGCCAGAAAAAGTTGTTTCTTAAAAAATAGCACAGTGCAATGTACAAGTAGCAATTTATTCAATTACAAATGTTGTGAATCTTAATTTACACAAAGAGCAATTTATTAAGTTACAACTCTAGTGAATCTTAATTTGCAATGACTAAATAATGCTTCACAAGTCCACTTTACAAAAGATTGGCAAAATGCAAATAATTGTAAAAATAGAAAACAGCACATGCAAAATGCCATCAATTTGAAGTAGGAGTAAACCAAGTGTAAAGAATAAAAGCTTGCCCAAAATGATTTGCAATTTTTCACAATGGCAGTACTACAGCATGTCTTAGGAGCCAAACAGAGGAGGAAGTGGATGAAAGAAATAATTTTTCAGATGAGGAGATATGTTTGTTATACATTTATTGAAGATGCCATTCTAAATCTCTCCTTTCGAAATACTAGACAAACACATCAAAGCTCAACTCTCGACATTTCTCGAGGATAACAATATCCTTCATCCTACCCATTTATTGAAGATGTCATTCTAAACCTCTCGTTCCAAAATACTAGACAAACACATCAATGCTCAACTCCCGACATTTCTCGAGGATAACAATATCCTTCATCCTACCCAGATGGGTTTTAGACCTCTACACAGCACTGAATCCGTCTTGATCGCCGTCATGGAAGAAGCCAGGAAGCATATGGATCAGGGGTACATAACAGCAATTGTACTCCTTGACCTTAGTGCTGCCTTCGACACAGTAGATCATTATTTGCTGTGTCAGAGGATGAAGAAGATTGGAATCGAGGGAGGAGCACTAAGCTGGCTCTCTTCATTTCTGAAGGGCAGATCATTTCAGGTTCTTGATCGTTCCTATCTTTCCAGCAGGCTTAAATGTAGCTCTGGAGTGCCACAGGGCTCTTCCCTTAGCCCTACAATATTCAATATTTATATGGTCCACCTGGCCAATATAGTGGAACCATTTGGACTTTCATTAGTTTCTTACGCAGATGACTCTGAGCTAGTGGTTTCCTTTTCCACTAACTCAGGTTCTGATGGACTCTCATTATCTCTTTGTTTACAGGTGTCAAGCTGGATGACTGAAAGCATGCTCCAGTTAAATGGAGACAAAACTGAAGTAACGATAGTGGGACAATGTCCCTGCCCGAGCAGGATTTCCATGCTGCCCAGTTGCCTGGGGGATCTGCCTTCTCCTAAGAATTATATAAAAAAGTCTAGGAGTCTGGCTAGATCCCCAACTTACTCTGGAACATCAAGCGGAAAAAAAACCTCTGCTACTTGCTTCGGTCTAATGAGGTTTTTGAGGAAGATCTTTGCAATACTCCTGTTTCTGGCAAAAAGACTCATCGTCCAGTATCTCATAATTTCTCGATTGGATTATGGCAATGGATTATTTCTTGGTTTCCCGAAATATGTTAAAAAGAAATTGCAAGTGGTTAAAAATGCTGCAGCCCGCCTTCTCTTAGAAATACCTAGGCATGCCTCGGTTAAAACTGCCCTTTCCTCACTTCATTGGCTCCCAGTGGAACAGCGCATAGTGTTTAAAACCCTATGCTGTATCCATAGTCACTACATAATAGAGGTCCACCCCTTCTAAAGACCCTCGCATCCCTCTGTGCACCCATTAGAGATCTTAGGTCTGGATCAGCAGCACTGGCCATTATACCCAGAGTTAAAAAATCGAGATGGGGAGGTTGCACGATGGCTTATCTCAGAGCTAAATTGTGGAACTCCCTCCCCTGCAGCCTTCGGCTAACTAGTCATGAAGTTAATTTCCAGAAAGAACTCAAAACCTGGCTGTTTTAGGATGTTCTGTTCTGCAACTATAGTTATAGAGATTTGTCCCTTAGCGCTCGGAGGCCTTAGGGTAGCCATGCGCTATATAAGCATTTTAACATAACATAACATAACATAACATAACATAACATAACATAAACCTAATAACTGAGAAGAAGCATGTTCCAGACAGGCATACCTATTGTACTGGAGAACTTCCACCCGCATACAGGGTTTGCGTAGTTTATACCACTTAGCATCTGAAATGTATAAAGGCAGTAGGAGTTGGAGGGGCGATATCACAGAGTACCTTATCATAGGTGTTGAAGAATTTTCTCAAAGCAGTGTTAGGAGCATTCATTCACATAGTAACTTACCAAGCACCCCTCCTGAGCTTGAAAGGTTCTATTGTATTCTACTACATATTTTCCACAACTTATCGGGTGTGTGGATGGAACCCATATTCTACTATAACCACCTCTCCTGTGTACAGAAATAGAAAGAACTAACAATCCCTAATTTAATAGGTAGTGTGCAATGCCACATGTCTAAACATTGACCTAGTTGCTTGATACCTTAGGCACATACGTGTCTCCTATATGTTTCAATAATGAACACTATATGGCCAGATAACAAGAGGAGGCTTTGGTTGTTAGGTAAGCTTAGATGAAATTAAAATTAAAATCTGAGATATATGTGCGTGGATATCATTGGTGCAAAGTATTATTATTTAATTTCAGGTTACAGTTCATATGCCTTTCATCCATATATAATGGCTCCTTACTTAAACCCACATTCACCTAGACAAAAGAGATACAGTGCTGCTCACAAGCAAACAAGAAGAATCATAGAAGAAACATTTGGATCACTGAAAGTCAGATTCCCCTGTCTGTACAAGAGTGGTGGTACACTTGAGTATGAATCTGGTATGCACTGTAAAATCATAGCCACCTCGGCTATGTTGCATAAAACTGCGTCAGAAAGGGACTTCTAGTAGATTCTTTAATTGACGATGATGATAAAAACTCTCGCCAACTGCTACCCACAGGAGCTGCAGAGAGATGTGCATACAGGAATCATGACACCAACCGCTACTTTTAAGTTACATATCCCTTAAGAAATGAGTAATTATTTACAAAAACAATTGTTTATTCCAGGATGTAATAAATTCAACATATAGGCCCTCATTACAACCCTGGCGGTGAATTATAAAGTAATACCTCTAACAGGCTGGCGGTAAGTACCCCCAAATTATGACCATTGCAGTGATAACTCCCATAGACAGCCAATGTACCACACCAACCGCCAGGGCGAAATCAACACCCACTACGGCGGTAGCAGTCAACAGCCAGGTGGAAGACAAAGTACCGCCCACCATATTAAGACACACGAAACCTCCACCTTTTCCTGGGCGGTACCAATGTCATCTAAAGCCTGGTGGAAACAGAGTTCAGAAGTAAAAGGACTCACCATCGGAGACACAGGGAAGAACTACACCGCCATGGAACCCGAACTGTAAGTCTTCCAGATGATCTTCTATGTTATGCTCCACCTGGAACACCAACGCGAACGAAGACAACAACGGTGAATACAGCCGCCTAGCACACAAGGGAGGGAGGGAGGAAAAGAAGAGGGACACACACACACGCACAACACACCCCAGACACATACATCATATAAACAACCAGTTGCAGAGGAAAAACAATGGTACACGACACACAACACATGGCACAATAAAACAAGGACCAGATTTTGGAAGAACTGACAACGTATTAGCATAGCAAAATCCATCACACAAACCAAATATATGCAAATGTTCATAAAGGGCCAATGCCCAGTCCAAAGTCATAAGGGCACACAAAGCCACAGGGCACAGTCCAAGGCCCAACTTGTATCCTGACATAATCCGGAGAGAACACTGCAGGGGCATCAGTTTGCAAGTGGACAGACATCTCACGGGGATGGGAGGGCACTTCAGCCGAATACGGGAACTTCCCCACTGGTTCTGGAGGGGGATCCATGCCCATTTCCCAGTGTTGGGGAGTGCAAGGTCACAGTCTCTGAGCTGGGGAACATGCCCACTGGTTCTGGAGGGGGCTCCATGCCCATTTCTCTTTGCTGGGGAGTGCAAGGTCACAGTCTCAGCTGGGGAACATGCCCACTGGTTCTGAAGGGGGCCCCTTGTGTAGTAGTCCCTGGCTGGTGGCCTTACAGGTCCTCTTCCGGCAGTGATAGCTGCACTGCCTCAGCTGGTGTCGAATGCTGCTCTGTGGCAACAGGTGATGGTGCCTCCTGGCCTGCCCTTGCTGGCAGTGATAGCTGCACTACCTCCGTGGTTGGGAAAGCTGCTCTGTAGCAACAGGTGATGGTGCTGACTGGCCTGCCTCTGCTGGCAGTGATAGCTGCACTGCCTCAGCTGGTGGGGAGTGCTACTCTGTGGCAACATGTGATGGTGCCTCCTGGCCTGCCTCTGCTGGCGGTGATGGCTCAGTGACCACAGGTGGTGGCAGTGGTGGTGGTGGTTTCAGCCTCCCAGCCTCTGATAGAGGTGAAGGCTTCATTCCCTCCATGGCAGGAGGTGTGGGCTCCTTCCCCTTCCTGGTTGTAGTTGTTGTGGGCTCCTTCCCCTTCCTGGCTGTAGGTGTGGTGGGCCCCTTCCCCTTCCTGGCTGTAGTTTTTGTGGGCTCCTTACCCTTCCTGGCTGTAGGTGTTGTGTGCTCCTTACCCTTTCTGGCTGTTAGAGTGGAATCCCTCACAGTCCTGCCTCCGTGACTAGGAGGTGCCTCCACTGTCCCCGTCGACTGTTTGACTCAGGTGCTGGGCTGGCTGGTTGGCAACCTGGAACTATGGGCAGGATGGGGGAGGGAAGAGGTCAAGTTGGTCAAGGAAAAGCTTCTTAGAGATGGTGGGGTGGGAGGAGGGATGGGAGTGAACGTTGAGGGAGTGGTTGTTGAAGGTGTACATCTGCTGGACTTGGGTGCAGGTGCATGGGCAGTGTGCGTGTGTGAGGTGGATGGCTGTTTGGTGTCTGAGTGCTTGAGTTTGTGTCCTTTGGGTGGGGGGATAGACACAGTGGGAGAGGACACAGGAGACAAGTGGATGGATGTTGTGGAGGTGTCTGCTAGTGAGGTGTGTGTGATGCTTGGTGTGGTGATGCTGGTGGTGGATGTGACTGGGAGGGAAGAGGAGGAAGAGGGGGAGACAGTGGAGGTAGTGGATCTAGTTGTGTCTGCAACTGTATGGTGTTTGTGTGGGTGCTTCTGGAATGAATTGTGGTGCTTGTGTCTGCCTGTGCTACTCTTAGGTGTTGTCTTCTGTGCATGCTCGTCTGTATGTGCGCCTGGGATGGGTTGGGATTGAGGAGAATGGGACTGGGAAATGGTAGTTGGAGGGGGGACGGTAGAAACAGGAACAATGACTGCCATCAGAGTGGAGGCCAGAGCCTGAATGGATCTCTGTTGGGCAGCCAATCCACTGTGAATGCCCTCCAGGAATGCATTGCATTGCTGCATCTGAGATGGCAGCCCCTGGATGGCATTCACAATGGTTGATTGCTCTACAGAGATAGATCTCAGGAGGTCAATAGCCTCCTCACTCAGGGCAGCAGAGCTCATTGGGGCAGGGCCTGAGGTGCCTGGGGCAAAGGAGATGTCCACCCTCCTGGGTGAGCGAGCATGGGCAACTTGCTGAGGGGCTACTGGGACGGCGGTGCTGGTATAGTGGGTTGCAGTTGCACCTGAAGCTGGGGTGGTCACAGAGGTGTCCTCCACCACCAGGGAGCTCCCATCAGTGGAGGTATCTGAGTCTGTGTTGTCTCCTCCAGTCTCTGCCGTGGTGCTCCCCTCACCCTCCGTCCCACTGGTTCCCTCGGCGGTCTCTGCCTCCTGGGTCCTGTAGGATGCAGCTCCCTCTGTCGCCGGTGTCCCTGCTCCTCAGCCAGATGATGCCAATGCACACAAGGACAGGATGACAAAACAAGAAAGGGGGCGGAGACAAAGGATACACTTGGTCAGTGACTGCACCAACACCACTATCGGCATGCACATCACCGTAACACACAGGGAACAGACTTAAGCACTATACATTGCAATACCAGTGATATGGCTAGTCACTAATGCAAGATGAGGACCACACACCGCCAACTGCAGCACTCCTGGGACCCATGATGCCCTGGTTGAAATGGACTGCTAACAAGCTAGGTTACCTGTATTTGCCAGGCACACATTACCCTTCAGTTGCCCCATGCTGCAATGTCTCGCCCGGCCTTAGGGGCACTCACCAACACATATCCACCACCCGGATCCCACCCCACCAGCCAAAATATGTATTGATACCCACTGTTCTCACCCCCTTGTGGCTGGTGTGATGCCCTCAAGCGCCCATCCGGCTCAGAGTAGGCCACCGCCAGTATGCGTCCATCAGGGGGGTTAGGGTCCGATGGGCACCCCTTCATCTTTGGGAGGCCATCCCCAGCTGGGCCTCTGCGGTCTTCCATGCCCATCCTCTCAAGTCCTCCCACCGTTTCTGACAGTGGGTGCTCCCCCTGCCATAGACCCCCAGGGTCCGCACGTCCTTGGCAATGGCACTCCATATTCCCTTTTGATGGGCGCTGACCTGCAGAGGCAATACAGACAGGAGAAAACCATTAGATAAACTGTCCAGCCTGTCACACAAATGGCCCACCATACCCGTTTCCATCACCATTGGCACACACATGGCCCAGCGCACAACATGAACCCCGCCACTAGACATTCCTCCCACCCCCGCACCCCCTTACACTTACACGATGCTTGCATACACATCTCCATGCATCCTTCCAACATGCATCGTGCCCAAAGTGTACTCACCTGTTGGTCTGGAGTCCCATACCGCTGTCCATACTGGGCTAGGACCCCATCCACCAGTCAATCCAAATACTCTGAAGTGAAGGCTGGGGCCCTTTGCCCTGTCACACGGGCCATGGTAGGTTCCAGACACAGGTCACAGCAGCACATGCAGTGTGGGTGTTCTCCTGTTGAAGGTCAGGAAACAAGTGAGGAATCAGATAGAAAATGGCGGTCACGTACGCGGCAGTGTACAGTCACCGCCGGCGTAAATCTCCATTGGCCACTGTACTCCACAGAGCCCCATATTATCCAATGAGGAATTGCACGGCGGTGCAATGTTGGGCGTCCACCATGACGCCAATTACCTCACTTCTACCTGCCCCTCCACACAGGACAGGCGGTCCCCATTTCAGGGGGGGAACAGGCCTATCGACAATTATGCGTCACAGATTAGATTGCCTCATTCTTCACCATTTACACTGTCCCAATACATCAGTGCACTATGTGGGCTTTAGTTGTGGTTTTGTTGTTCCAATTGTGACACCCTACTCACTCTTGTGTCCCTTAGATACCTACCACTGAGGATGAATAGGAGGTGGAGACATAACCCTGTGTACAGACATAATACTGACCTATAGACTGGACAGGGCCACAATCACAGAGCTGTGTGCCCAGTTGGAGCCTGACCTGATATCAGCTATCCGTCATCCGACTGGGATCCCCCCTCTTGTGCAAGGTCTGTTGGTGCTCCATTTCCTGGCAACTGGTTCTTTCCAAGTGACAGTGGGCTTGGCAGCAGGAATGCCACAACCAATGTTTTCTATTGTGCTGGCAAGAGTTTTGTCTGCTCGGGTGAAACACATGTGCAGCTACATAGCTTTCCCTGAGGTGGAAGATTTATCCACTGTGAAGGCCGGATTCTATTCATTGGGACATATCCCCAATATAATTGGTGCAATTGATGGGACACATATTGCGTTTGTCACCCCCCCCCACCAGAATCAACAAGTGTTCAGGAATCGTAAGAATTTTCCACTCAATGAATGTGCAAAGGGGGTGTCTAGCGGACCAGTACATATCCCACGTTAATGCTAAGTATCCTGGGTCGGTGTAAGATGCCTTTGTTCTGAAGAATAGCAGCATCCCAAATGTGATGGCCCAAATACAGAGGCACAGGGTGTGGCTAATAGGTGAGCCTTGGTCCCCACCCACTGTATGTTAGTGTATGCCTCTGGTGTCAACCCCATAGGATTGTGTGTGGCTAAAGGTTGTCCCTCAATACTTGCAGGTGACTCTGGCTACCCAAACCTATCAGGCATGCTGACTCCTGTGAGAAATGACAGGACAGGGGCTGAAGAACATTATAATGAGGCACATGGGCGAACCAGACGGATCATCGAGAGGACCTTTGGCCTTCTGAAGGCCAGGTTCAGGTGCCTCCATCTGACAGGTGGATCCCTGTGCTACTCACCAGATAGTAGTGGCATGCTGAATATTGCACAACCTGGCCCTCAGATGACATGTACCTTTTACCAGGAGGAGGAGACTGGAGATGCCCGTGTGGCAGCAGTGGACACTGAGGACAGTGAGGATGAAGAGGCTGAGGATGAGGACAACAGAACATTAGTAATCCGTCAGTACATCCAACAACACAGATGAGACAGTGCAGATTAACATATCTATAGCCAGCTACAGCTCATTATTTCTATGCTTTCACATTGTACAGTACATTTGCAATGGGTATAACTGTTTCCAAGAATACACATTTTCAACACTTGACGTACAAGTAGTTGAGTTGTGTCCAAGAGTGTTTATTGTAGTGCTAAGAAATTGAGGGGAAAGTGCAATGGAATAGGGGGATGATGGAGGAAAGTCCAGGGTATTGTTCTAGTCTGTTTGTAGCACATGTCCAGTGTCCATGGGGCCGTAGGAAGGGGAGCAAAGGCAGTTCAAAGTGGACAAGGTGACAGTGTGGGACACAAGGAGGACAATCAGGAGAGTCTCATTTCCTGGCAGTGGTCTTGGCAAGTGTGTCTGGCTTCTGTCTGGGGAGCAAAGAACATTTGCGGGGTGGTTCACCTTCTGCAGGGGGAGGGATGCTGGCAGCCTGCGGGTCCTGTGGCGGGGCCTCCTGTCCCCTAGTGGCAGCGGAAGTGGAGGACTGGTCGATGGACTGGCTATTGGTAGGGACGCGCTGGTGTGCTGATGCCTCCCCATGATGTTGGCCATGTCTGCTAGCTCCCCTGCTATGGAGATCAGGGTGGTGATGATGGCCTGCAAGTCCTCCCTGATCCCCTGGTACTGTACCTCCTGTTCTCTTGCACATTGTCTAGGATCTGGCCCATCGTGTCCTGGGAATGTTGTTAGGCTCCCAGGATCTCAGAGAGTGCCTCCTGGAGAGTTTGTTCCCTGCTCCTGTATTCCCCCTGGCGCACAGCCATCCTCCCAGTGTCCCTGTTAGCCTGTGCCTCTGTCCCCTGAACGGTATGCCCAGTGCCACTGACCCCAGGTCAGTTATTGTCTTGGGGGGGAGGAGTGGCCTGGGGTCCCTGTACAGGTGGGCGCACTGCTGATTGATGTGTCCTGGGGACAGAGGTGTGGGTACGTGGGGTGGGTGCTGTGATGTAGGATCCTGATGGGGAGGCTCTCTGTGTTGGTCTGTGAGTGGGCTTGGGTGACCGGCTGCCCAGTGGTTCCTGACGGGCCAGATTGGTCATCCAGATCCTGAAGTCCATAGTTACTGTCATCATTGGGGACCTCTTCTGTTGGGGGACTGGATAGTCGTGGCACCTCCTCTCTACTGACATTGGCTGGGGCACCTGTGGTGATGTAAGTGATATATTATGCTTCATGTGTATAACATATTGTTCATCCCTAGCTTCCCCTCAATGGTTGCTGTTGCCCTGCCACCTTTTGTTTGTGTATGGTGATGTATTGTGGGATTGTTAGTTTCCCTATGCTGTGCATGTTTTTGTGATGGGTGTCCATGCAGGGCTGGGAGGGCTGTCCATGCATTGGTATAGCATGCAGGGCTTGGCATTGGGGTTTGTCATTTGTGTAGGTGCAGCGCGTGGGATGTAGTGGAGTGATGGGAGTGAGGGTGAGGGTGTGAGATGGCATGCAGGTAGGGGGGAGTGATAGGTAGTAAATGTTGCTTACCAGTGTCCAGTCCTCCGGCTACTCCACTGAGTCCCTCAGGATGCAGTAATGCCAGTACTTGCTCCTCCCATGCTGTGAGCTGTGGGGGAGGAGGTGAGAGACCACCGCCAGTCCTTTGTATGGTGAGCTGGTGTCTTGCTGCAATGGAACATACTTTCCCCCGTAGGTCGTTCCACCTCTTCCTGATGTTGTCCCTTGTTCTTGGGTGCTGTCCCATGGTGTTCACCCGTCCACGATTCTCCGCCATAGCTCCATCTTCATTGCAATGGATATCTATGTCTATGTAGACTATGTCGGTGTCCACCCAATGTCCACATCCTCACCCTCAGAAGTGATGCTTGAAGAAGATGGTGAGGTACCCTTCATTTTTCTTGCTGGAGAAAACATTAAAATATAAAAATATTAAAATAAAATAAAAAGATATATTTAAAAAAAAATTAAAAAAATTTAAAAAACAATAACTAATTGCTGATGTTTGTGTGAGGGAAGGAGGTGCAAATGAAAAATGATAAAAAAATGTATACAATACAAAAACACTGTTCATCATAATTATATTCATAATATACATATACTACAGTGATCCTAAAGCATGGATATCACATCCATGCAAGCCTATGGCAAAAGCACCCCTGCTGGATGCCCAAAAGGGCCTCCAGCCACATGGTCAATGTGTTTTGGTGGTGCCTGTGTGCGTGTCGTGTGTGTATGAGTGATGTTATGTTGGGGGTCGGGGTGGGTAGCGGGTCCTGCCACCTTTGGGGGTGGCAGGGGTGGTGGGGGGTGTAGGGGAGGGAGTCGGGGTGGGGGAGACCCCTATCAGTGCCAGGGAAGGAATTCCCTGGCACTGATAGTGCTTACCGCCATGGATTTCATGGCGGTTTCAAACCGCATGAAATCCATGGCGGTATGCCGGGTCAAAATACCGCCGGCGGTATAGTGACGGCCGCCGGGCTGGAGACCCTGGTCTCCAGCCCGGCGCGCGGAACGGAGAACCGGCGGATGACCATGGCGGTAACCGCCATGGTCATAATACAAAAAAAAAGACAGACAGCCTGTTGGCGGTCTTACCGCCGCTTCTCCGCCTTCCGCCAGGGTCATAATGACCCCTTATATCTGTAGTATCAGGTACAGGAGCAGATTTATTAATGGAAGACACTCCAGAGATGGTATCTAGTTGGAAGATGCTCTAAATAATTTCTTCAATTGATTTGAGTAGAGGCTCAGTGCTAGGCTATTGCTACAGCCTTTTTCTTCCCTGTAGCAAGTTTTTTCATGCCACGAGAACATAGGTTATTCTACCTTTTCCTATTTTCACTCACAGGCTTCTTGGCCACCACCATTGCATTATTTGTCTGCTGTATCCTGCTCTATCTTAGTTTTTAGTAGTTTTCACAGCATTGAGTGAGATTTTATCATACATCATCATGTTCAGCCACACACTCTTCATCAAAAAATGTAAGTTGTTTGTCGCTAAAATTGTGCTTTCTCTTGCCCTCAACTTCCTCATGTGGCTTATAGCAAGACATGGTGGCTCGTTAGCCTCCTTTGCAATCAATCAATTTGTTTCTGTGCTCTGCAGTTGAATGTATGGCATATTTCCTGAATTTGGTGATGTCATCAAGTGTCTGCTGGTGTCACAGTCACAATTTGCTTCTAATACCAATTAGCTGCTTTTGAGTTGCAGTTTAGAAATTGCAAATGATTCCTTATTAAAAAAAATAAAAGGTAAATATTTTGTGATTGGCTGTTTATCACAATTTATGAATCGCAAAATCTATTTTTCGTACACCAGGCCTTCATTTCCCAAAATACTTCTTTAGAGTTAAAACAAACTTCTGACTGAAATTTCCTCTTGAAATGTATGTAATCTTAAAATATGCACTCACTTTTCAGACACTACCAGCGTTTCACCAGTGTTTCACTAATTTTTGACCAAAAAGAATGGGCAATCAATACAATTTGGAAGGCTTCTTTTCAGAGCACAGTTAATAGTTAGGAAATACGTTATACTGTTTTAGGCCACAGATTGCCAAATGAGTCAAGTCCTTAAAATAGAGACGTTTTGTTCTCTATTGCTTTACATTAATAGATCTCCTTTAATATACATGGATTATTACAGCTCAGGGAAAGTGCATTAAGCCACTCCTGGACACACAGTAAATGTCTCCTCAGGCTAAGGGGTGTGGCAAACTGAAATATGAAACATGATTGCTCATTTGAAAAGAGATCATTACCCAAACTCTGTTCTCCTTGCAATTGCACTCACAAGTGACACACGGAAGTGTATTAGACTGAATTCACTTTCCCTCCGTCTTCAGTCAGTAACATATTTCCAAAGCATTGGAGTAATTTAATATTGCTACTGTTAGAGAGGATTTCCAGACCTGCAGAACATTCTAGTAATTGCTGCATTGACAGACAGAAGGGGGTTATTTGAAATGCACCTAGTCATATTATCCTAGATCCCATTTAATCTAAGCACTGCTAGGCACAGGTGGAGGAGAGAAAGGCTGTATGCATGCTTCCTCTGTTGAAGCAGAAGCAAGCAATTTGAATGAAATGTTTTTCTGTAAATCGTGCCTTTATTTTCATCTTTTTTTTAAGAAATAGCAAGATGCCTTATTAGTTTTCATATCTGCAATATATAGGAAATATAACTATTTTCAAAACCGTACTCATTTACAGCCCTTATGAACTTTTTACTATTCCTTGTTTTTCCCTGGTTTTAGGTCAGTAAAAATTATTAGTGTGGTTATAGAACACCCCACAATTATTATTTCTTGTGCATTAGAAATGTGACATAGATAACCTGTCACTTGCACAGAACACCAAACCTCCACCCCTGACCCATCACTAATTCCAGCAATCAAACAGCTATATTCTGAATGCAGGTGAATCCTATCAAAGTTTGTGTTTAGATAAAATTAACAGCTTTGCTGCCATCCTCTACCCCATTAACACTTATTTTGGTATCCCTCTGCTAAAAGGAGGAGTGCAAAGAGGCTACTACCTATTGTATTTTGCGCTATTGATTACTTGTTTAATGGTTTATGCTATGGTGGGAAAGAGGTGTCTATCAGCTTTGTTTTCCCATTGGGAGTGCCAATTGCTGAAGCCCACAAGCTGAGTTTCTTTTCCTTGGAGTTCTAAACCAAGAATTTGCACCTCTGCCCATTGTGTTGCATCAAACAAGTTTCCCTGCCTGACTGCTGTTTCCTAGGGTGGACAGTCCGAGACACAGAAAGTGAGCTGTCCCAGGGGGAATTAATGGCTGAGGGAGGGGGGCCTTGTGACTTACCTCTGTTTTTTGTTAAAGTAGCGAGCCTGGGAATGGGGTCCCCAGGGCCTTTTAAAGGCTCGGGGAGGGGGTCCACTCCCATTTTTTGTTGATGTCAGCCCTGGCGGTGCACTTCCGGAGGCCTGCAATGGTTTGGGAAGGGGGACCACACACCTCCCTCCCCTTATGAAACGCTGCCCAGGTGTGGGATCCCCAGGGCCTATAATTGCTCAGGGGGGGGGCACATGCTGTGTGCAGCCCTCTTTTCATGGTCACTCATTCACTGTTTATAATATGGTGTTTCACAACAGACATGTAGGCATGAACAAGGCTATGGGGCTGAAATGCGTTTCATGAGCTGGTGTCTCTTTTTTGAGTAAACTATAAGTTTAAATGCAGTCCTCACTGTACGTACATTCGTTCATATTCTAGGCATCTGGAATATATTTCTCTGGTTGGGTCCGCACCCGGCACCACACGCCAACCCCATTAAATGGAACGGCCGTTCGCAGAATTACACCAAATTTGGCAGAAAGCTAGATCTTGGTCCAGAAAGCAGAAATATCTTCCTATGGGCCTCATTACAACATTGGTAGTAAATCCCTCGTACCGCCGTGCAGAAGACCTCCAACACACCACTGCGGTGGCGGAATTCTGCTACAGCTATTATGACCAACAGCTCGGAATCTGCCAAAATCCTGACACCCACACAAGTCCGCCACACCAAAGGTCAGTGATAAACTGGCGTTAACAAAACCTCCACCGTCACGCCAACAGGTATTCGCCCACACTATCACGACCCATGAATCCACGGTCTTTCAACCGCGGTATTCCATTGGCGGTACACACCGCTGCGCTCAAAATACACACACATTTACAAAACACACCCACATTGGACAAATTGAAATAAACACACCTGATACACATACACACACCACTCCCACACACTCAATCCAATATAAAACACACACCCATCACCCACAAACCCTTACTACCAAAATTGAGAAAGAAGGCCAGAGAGAGACACCACCAGAAACAACACTAGCATCCACAGTCACACAACACCATCCCTCACACACCATCCACGCACCTCAGACAACACACACAAACACATCCCCTCACACATCACCCACACCACATCATGGCACCTCAACGACACCCCAGGTTCTCTGAGAAGGAGCTCAGGGTCATGGTGGAGGAAATCGTCTGGGTAGAGCCACAGCTATTCGGGTCACAGGTGCAGCACACCTCCATTGCTAGGAAGATGGAGCTATGGCGCAGAATCGTCTACAGGGACAACGCAGTGGGACAGCATCCAAGAACTAGGGATGACATCAGGAAGAGGTGGAACGACCTATGGGGGAAGGTGCGTTCCGTGGTCACAAGACACCAGATTGCTGTACAGAGAACTGGCGGCAGACCCCCACCTCCTCCCCCACAACTAACAACATGGGAGGAGCAGGTCTTGGCTATACTGCATCCTGAGGGCCTTGCAGGAGTAGCAGGAGGAATGGACTCTGGTAAGCCAACTCTTAACTATTACATCCCCCACCCTACCTGCATGCCATCACATACCCCCACCCCCATCACTCCACCACCTCACAAATGTCCAAGTATCACAACCCACCCATCCCAACACCAAGCCCTGCATGCAACACCAAAGCATGGACACCCATCACCAAAGCATGTACACAACAGATACCCACACAGACCCCAAACCAATTATCACACAAGGTCCTAGACAAGAATGCAAGCACTGGAGTACAGGGTCACTCACCCATTGCACACAATGGCACACACAGATGCAATAATCATGCTTTTACACCCCTGCAGGACCCCTACCCAACATCACCGGACAGGAGGTTCCAGACATGTCCACTCCCCCCACAGAAGAGGCCCACAGTGATGACAGTATCTCTGTCCAACTGGATCAAGATGACCAGCCCGGCCCATCTGTGACCACGGGACAGTCGGTTCCCCTGACACTGGCACAAGCCACCACAGAGCCCCCCCTCAGGAAACACCAGCACAGCACCCGCCCAGCGGGCCCATCCCTCTGTCCCCAGGACACGTCAAGCAGCAGTGTGTCCACCACTACAGGGAACCCAGGCAAACCCACCATCCCAAGAACATCAGGGACCTGGGGGCAGTGGCAGTGGGCACACGGTTCAGGGGACAGAGGCACAGGAAAACAGGGGAACTGGGAGGACAGCTGTGCAACAGGGGGAGGACAGGCCCAGGGAACCCACTCTCCACGAGGCCCTCTCCAACATCATGGGAGCGTACCATCATTCCCAGGAGACGATGGCAACGGTACTGGCCAACTTTCAGGAGACCCAGCGGCTGCAGGAGGAACACCATCTGGGGATCAGGGAGGAACTCAAGTCCATCAATTCCACCCTGTTCACCATTGTAGGAGTGCTGAAGGACCTTGCTAACACCAGGAGGGACACTGTGGCACAACAAGGGGCCCCTGACACTAGCCTGGATGATGAACAGCCCTCCACCTCTGCCGGCGCTAGTGGACAGAAGGCACCGCCACAGGACCACGACACCAGCACCTCACCCCCTGCAGATGGAGAACCACCCCGCAAACGGGCCCTGAGATCCAGGAACAAGACAGAGAACAATGCCAAGACCCCCACCAGGATATGAGACCCCCCTGAATGTCATCCTTCTGTCCCACTTTGTCACCATGTCCATCCTTAAACTGCCCTAGCTCCACTTCCTATGCCCCTTTGGACAATGCACCTGTGAAACAAATAGACTGGACTCTGCCATGGACATTCCTCCCCCATCACCCCTGACCATTTTACAACCCCCTCCACTTAGTTGCACAGAAATAAACACCATTGAATCACAAAACAATCTGGAGTCAGTCTGTGCTTTCACAAAAGTTTATTTGCAATAACTATGGAATATAGCAATGTCAAATTTATTGTCAACATACCGATGTAACACAGCTCTAGTCCATGAGGTAATATAGCAGAGGTCACACAGTGGGACCCACATCTGTTAAATGGAAAGGCAAAGTGACAAGTCAGGGTCCATACACTGAGTGAAAATGACAGACTTATGATAGGTCAAACAATTGTATGAGAAGTGTGAGGCAGTGATATCTTCTTACCTGTGTCTCACTGGAAGTATTGCTGGATGACGTTGTTTCTGTTGTCGATATCCTCTTCTTCTGCCTCCTCTTCTTCAAAGTCCACAGGCTCCACAGCTGCCACAAGACCTCCATCTGGACCATCCTCCTGCAGAAAAGGCACCTGTCGTCGCAAAGCCAGGTTGTGCAGCATACAGCAGGCCACGATGATCTGGCACACCTTCTTTGGTGAGTAGTAGAGAGAACCACCTGTCATATGGAGGCACCGGAACCTGGCCTTCAGGAGGCTGAAGGTTCTTTCTATAATCCTCCTACTTCACCCATGTGCCTCATTGTAGCATTCCTCTGCCCTTGTCCTGGGATTTCTCACTGGGGTCAGTAGCCATGACAGGTTGGGGTAACCAGAGTCACCTGCAAATGTCGAGGGACAACTGTTAGACACACACTAACCCATAGGGACAACCCCAGACTCAGACAATTATTCACAGGGTATAGGGTCCTTGTGCTCACCTATTAGCCACACATGGTGCCTCTGGAGTTGCCCCATCACATAAGGGATGCTGCTATTCCTCAGAATGTAAGCGTCATACACTGAGCCAGGAAACTTGGCATTCACATGGGAGATGTACTGGTCTGCCAAACACACCATCTGCACATTCATCGAATGGTAGCTCTTCCGGTTTTCCGGTTTCTGTACACTTGTTCACTCCTGCCGGTGGGTACCAAGGCCACATGTGTCCCATCAATGGCGCCTATGATGTTGGGGATATGTCACAGGGCACAGAAGTCACCTTTCAATTCCTCCACCTGAGGGAAAACAATGTAGCTGTGCCTGTGTTTCAGCAGGGCAGTCAACGCTCTGGACAACACGTTAGATAACATTGGCTGGGACATCCCTGATGCAATGGCCACTGTTGTTTGAAAAGACCCACTTGCCAGGAAATGGAGTACTGACAGGACATGCACTAGAGGGGGGATCCCTGTGCGATGGCGGATTGCTGACATCAGGTCTGGCTCCAACTGGGCACACAGTTCAAGGATTGTTGCACGATCAAGTCTGTAGGTGACTATTATGTGTTTCTCTTCCATTGTTGACAGGTCCACCAGCGGTCTGTGCACCGGAGGATGCCACCATCTCATCACCTGCCCCAGCGGATGTGCCCTATGGAGGAGAACAGCGAACAGAGAGTAAGCCAACACTGAGGTATTACAAAATGTCATTTGCACACATTTGTTAATCCGCAATGTGCCTGTTACTGTGTGTATGCAAGGCCTAGATAGGTGTGAAGCAGTTATTATTAATGCCATGTGGCCCCCTGAAATGGCGGCTGCCTAACCTGTAAGGTGGGACAAGGGGATATGAGGTAACTGCACTGGCGTTCTATACCGTCGCGGTAGGCGGTCGAAGACCGCGGCGCAATCCTCCATTGGTTAACATTGGACCCTATGGGTCCAAGGAGCCAATGACGATGTATGCCGGCGGTGACGGTATGCACCGCCGCGGACATGACCGCCATTTTCTATCTGTACACTCACGTGATACCTGACCTTCAACAGGAGAGGACCTACACTGCAAGTGCTGCTGTGACCTCAGTCTGGAAGCGACAAAGGCTCATGTGTCTGTGGAAAGGGCCCCTGTCTTCACTTCGGAGGAGTTGGAGAAGTTAGTGGATGGGGTCCTCCCCCAGTACACGCTACTCTACGGTCCTCCAGACAAACAGGTGAGTACAGTGTGAGCATGCTGCATGGGCAATGCCTGTTTGGAGTGGTGTGGATGGAAGATATAGGGGGGGGGGACTGAGCCCTGCATGAGCGGACGGTGAGGGTATGTGCGTCAGGGAAAGGGTGGGAACGTGGACCAATGACTGTGACGGTCTGGACGGTTAAAGTTTTTCCTTTTCCCCTGTACTATTCCTGTAGGTCAGCGCCCACCAGAAGAAGGATATTTGTCGTGCCATCGCCAAGGACGTCCGGACCCAGCTTGGGATGGCCTCCCAACGTGGGATTGGTGCCCGTCGCACCATGACCCCCCTGATGTTCCGGATCCTGGCGGTGGCGTATCCGGAGTTGGATGGGTACTTGAGGACATCACAGCAGCCACAAGGAGGTGAGTACATTCACATCCATCGCACTCTGCGCGCATTACAAGGTGTCTGGGTGGGGGAGGTGGGCAGTGGGTTTCCCCAGGCCGGGGCGAGCTTTGTAGGCAAGGTCCCTTTGTGAGGCAGGCTATGTGGCACCCCAACCCCACCAGTGGTAAGAGCCATCTACACCTAGTCAGGCTCCTGTGACTTCCATGTGTGCAGCAATTGTGCATAG
Source organism: Pleurodeles waltl (assembly GCF_031143425.1). Classification (NCBI taxonomy): domain Eukaryota; kingdom Metazoa; phylum Chordata; class Amphibia; order Caudata; family Salamandridae; genus Pleurodeles; species Pleurodeles waltl. The sequence goes on along the minus strand of NC_090445.1, from coordinate 773,798,979 downwards.
GCCTTGTACCCCATGGCCCTGTGAATTATCTAGGAACTATAAGTGCATGGCGTAGTGCAGAGGGCTGCTGTGTCTGTAGTGTCAACCACTGGTAGTGGTATAGCATGCACTGAACATGTCTTTCTTCTGTCTTCTCCCCCCTTTTTGTGGTCTCCCTGTTCTTGTGTGCAATAGCATCATCAGGGAGAGGAGCAGTGGCACCGGAGCCGGAGGGAGCTGCATCCCACTTGGCCCTAGAGGGCGAGACAACAGAGTCTGAAGCCACCAGTGGGACGGAGGGCGAGGGGAGCTCCACGGCGGTGATAGCAGCGACAGCGACTCCTCCGCTGATGGGAGCTCCCTTGCGGTAGCGGGCCCCTCTGTGCCCTCCGCATCCACAGGTACAGCCGGCACCCCCCTACCAGCACCACCCTCCCAGCAGCCCCTCAGCGTGTGTCCCGTGGCCGCTCACCCAGGAGGACGGGCATCTCCTTCGCCCCAGGTACCTCAGGCCCTGCCCCAGTCAGCCCTGCAGCCCTCAGTGAGGAGGCTATTGACCTCCTGAGATCCCTCACTGTTGGGCAATCTACCATTGTGAATGCCATCCAGGGTGTCGAGAGGCATTTGCAACAAACAAATGCATACCTGGAGGGCATTCATTCTGGGCAGGCAGCCCAACAGAGAGCATTTCAGGCTCTGGGCTCAGCACTGATGGCAGCCATTGTCCCTGTGTCCAGCCTCCCCCCTCCATATTCCTCCACCCAGACTCAATCCCCTCTACCTCAGCCTACCCCAAGAACACCATCAGACCAACATGCACACACCTCAACACACAAGGGTGGCTCAGGCAAACATAAGCACCACACATCCCACAGGCACTCACACAAGCATCATACCCATGCAGACATACCAACATCCACTGCCTCCACTGTGTCCCCTCCTCCACATACTCCTCCTCCCTCCCTGTCTCATCTCCACTCACACCTGCATGCACTACATCTTCAGCCACTACCTCCATCACCAGCACACCCATCACCACACACCACTCACATGCACTCACCACCCCTACTACCATTCACACATCCCATGTGTCCTCTCCCAGTGTGTCTGGGAGCCCTCCTCCCAAAGTACACAAACACAGGCACACACCCACCCAACAGCCATCCACCTCACAACAGCCTCCAGCCCATGCACCTTCACCCAAATTCAGCAAACATACACCTCCTACAACCACTACCTCTTCCTCCACTCCCAAACCCCCTCCATCTACCTGTCCCAGTGTGTCTAAAAAACATTTCCTGGCTATTATTGACTTCTTCCCTACACCTCCCCCCCATCCGTCCCCTAGGTCCAGACTTTCCAGATCCCAACCCAGCACCTCTGCCACCACATCACCAGGCACAGTGGTGCCAGCAACTGCGGGCTATTGGAGTGCACCAACCAACAGGGCTGCCAGTGTGCCACGGAGCAAGGGCAAGGACATTCCGCCACCTGCAAAAAGTTGCCCACATCCCGGAGGGAGAAACAGAAAACACCTTCCACCAAGGCCTCAGGGAAAACGAAAGGGTATGGTGGCAGGACAGCTGTGCCACCATTCAAGGTGGGGAAGGGCCAGAAAATAAAGAGCAGGTCAGGAGAGGGCATGGTGGCACCGACAATGGGACCAGTGTCACACCTTCTGTCCACGTCAATGCCAACCTTTACGGCGGAGAAGACCGCCACCTGCACCGCCACCAGCACTGCTGTCATCGAGGCCGCCACCAGCACCGCAGTCACTGAGCCCGCCACCAGCACCACAGTCACAGGGCCCGCCACCAGCACCGCCGCGACAGAGCCCACCACCAGCACCGCCGCCATAGAGCCCGCCGCATGCACCGATGCCACAGAGCACGCCGCAAGCACCGCTGCCACAGAGGCCGCCGCAAGCACCGCTGCCACAGAGGCTGTCGCAAGCACCGCTGCCACAGAGGCGGCCGCCAGCACCGCTGCCACAGATGCCACCGCCAGCACTGCCACGACTGACCCCACCGCAAGCACTGCCGGCGGCCACGTGACATCCTGAGCCAGTGGCACCACTGCAGACATGGCTGCCATCCCCAGTGGTCAGTCTTCCGAGGCTGGTGGTCAGTTCCAGGAGCCTGGGCAGCTTCCATGATGCACCACTTTCAGTGGAGGAAGGCATCCACTGCCTCAGTCCTCGGCAGGATGAAGTACTCTGGGCACAAAGCCCCCTCCAGAACCAGTGGAGAGATACATCCAGTACCTCAGTCCTTGGCAGGATGAAGTACTCTGGGCACAAAGCCTCCTCCAGAACCAGTGGAGAGATACATCCACTACCTCAGTCCTTGGCAAGATGAAGCATTCTGGGCACAATGCCCCTTCCAGAACCAGTGGAGAACAGCATCCAGTAACCCAGTCCTTGGCAGGATGAAGCACTCTGAGCACCATGCCCCCTCCAGAACCAGTGGAGAACAGCATCCACTACCCCAGTCCTTGGCAGGATGAAGCACTCTGGGCACAAAGCCTCCTCCAGAACCAGTGGAGAGATACATCCAGTACCTCAGTCCTTGGCAAGATGAAGCATTCTGGCCACAAAGCCCCCTCCAGAACCAGTGGAGAACAGCATCCAGTAACCCAGTCCTTGGCAGGATGAAGCACTCTGAGCACCATGCCCCCTCCAGAACCAGTGGAGAACAGCATCCACCACCCCAGTCCTTGGCAGGATGAAGCACTCTGGGCACAAAGCCCCCTCCAGAACCAGTGGAGAACACTATCCACTACCCCAGTCCTTGGCAGGATGAAGCACTCATGGCACAAAGCCCCCTCCAGAACCAGTGGAGAACAGCATCCACTACCCCAGTCCTTGGCAGGATGAAGCACTCTGGGCACAAATCCACCTCCAGAACCAGTGGAGATCAGCATCCAGTACCCCAGTCCTTGGCAGGATGAAGCACTCTGGGCACCATGCCCCCTCCAGAACCAGTGGAGAACAGCATCCACTACCCCAGTCCTTGGCAGGATGAAGCACTCTGGGCACCATGCCACCTCCAGAACCAGCGGGGAACAGCATCCACTACCTCAGTCCTTGGCAGGATGAAGTACTCTGGGCACAAAGCCCCCTCCAGAACCAGTGGAGACTGTTATCCACTTGAGAGACTGTGGCTTTGCACTCCCCAGGATACAGCAGTGGGCAAATCACCCACTGGAGAGACTTGAGAGACTGTGGCTCTGCACTCCCCAGGATACAGCAGGGGGCAAACCACCCACTGGAGAGACTTGAAAGACTGTGGCTTTGCACTCCCCTGGATACAGCAGTGGGCAGCCCACCCACTGGAGAGACTTGAGAGACTGTGGCTTTGCACTCCCCCTGATACAGCAGTGGGCAACCCACCCACTGGAGAGACTTGAGAGACTGTGGCTTTGCACTCCCCAGGATACAGCAGTTGGCAAACCGCCCACTGGAGAGACTTGAGAGGCTGTGGCTTTGCACTCCCCAGGATACAGCAGTGGGCATGGAACCCCCTCTTGAAGCAGTGGCATCGTGCATTCATCAGGCTGAGGTGCCCCACTCTCCCCCTCCCCTTGAGGTGCCTGTTTCATTTTGATCTGAATCCCCTGCAGTGTTCTCTCCGTTTGAAGTCTGGTATCATGTGTGGGCCTTGCCCATGCATTTTGGGACCAGTGGTCCACGGACAATATGTGGTGCACTATCCGGACTTGTGTAGTTGTTGTATATAATTGTATATACTGTATTTCGAGTTTTGACTACTGGATTTTTCATGATTACAATCGTTCAACTCATTTCCTTTTGTCCTTGGGTTCTTACAGGGAGCTTGGGGGGTGTATATGTAATGTTGCTGCATGTATTTGTGTGTATGTTGTTGTGGGTGAGGGTGGGGGTGGGGGTGTTGCGTGTTGCATGTGTGTGTCACTCTTTTTTCCCTCCCCTGTCGTGGTTGGCGCCGCCGTCTTTGGTGCTCCTGATAGAGGAGCAGGAAGACCATCGCAGGGAGAATCTGGAGTTCTGGCTCCATGGTGTCCTGGTTCCTCATGGGGTGTGGAGAGGTGAGTGTTTTCCCTTCCAAGTCCTGTTTCCGCCGTGTTTTTGTTTGCGTTGGTTCCTCCCCGGAAAAGGTGGCGGATTGGCATCTTGTGATAGGGTGGGAGGTACATTGTCTTCCGCCTGTCTGTTGGCAGTTACCGCTGCGCTGTTTGTTTGTACCGCCGTGGCGGTCGGAGTGTTAAAGTGGCTGTCTATGTTGGCGGTTTCCGCCATGGTCGTGATTCCATTTTTTTTACCGCCGGCCTATAGGCGGTATTACCGCCGCTTTAACACCGACCGCCAGGGTTGTAATGAGGGCCTATGTCATTTGGTGTCAATCAGTTGAGTACTTTTAAGTCATTTAAAAAAAGATTCATGTATATCTAGAGACGCAGAGGGTCCATGGATCCAACAGATCTCATACTGAGATCTGATTGGCTGCCACCACTTCAGCCAGGAAGTGGTGGCAGCCATCTTCCCAAGTCCCAAAAAGTGTAAAAACAAAAACACGAGGAGGCAGGGTAGGAATACCCTGACCTCCTAGTTATAGGGGTGGGGTCACACAGGAATGGTGCTGAGGCAAAAAAAAGTTTTGAATTTTACTGCAAATTCGATGAAGCTCTGTGGCCAAATTAAGAAAAAAGAAAAGGGTATTCTCGTGCGCTTGTTTTCTTTAATGCCCCCTGATGGTTCAGGTCATAAGGGGATTTACCTATATATTTAGGGAAGGAGGCCATGCAATTTTGGCTCCTGGGAACCCATCCGTCAGGGCCCAGATGATTATAAGGAGGGTGGGGGGGAGCCATACAGTCAATGTTGATGTGTGTTCCACAGATCTTTAACAGCCTTTCCCTACTCTGCTGCTCTGGTTAGAGGCATTGTTCAGCTTCGATCATCATATCTTAAAGACAATCCTTTCAATAGAAACTTGTCAATCACATTTATAAAGTGTGCTTTGTGGGTAGCTCTAAAGTTAGGCCTGTTCCCCCGGCATCCCCACTCTCGACCTCCTGTGCATTCATTATATAGTATGCACAAAACAGTTAACTGTGTTGATTGTCTCTGTACAATGGGGCTCCCTTTAAAACTCAGTCCAGTATTGTTTTTGAATTGCTCACAATATTATTGGCCATCCTGGGGATGACTTCTGGGCCTTTGGGTGAATTGTTTGGTAAAGTCTCCCATGCCAAATGATGGGGTGTCTCCAGACGTTTCTCAATCACTGCTTGATATTATCCATAGGGGAGGTCTCCTATGCCGAACTCTGGGTTAACTCCAAATGTTACTTGATCACTGCTTGATATTGTCCTTGGCCCATTTCTTTGTTGTGTGACTTCTAGCCACAAGTCAAGCCCTTTCCTCTACTGCTTGTTCTTTTGTATGCCCATCCCGTGTAGACACATCTGTTGCCCTTCTGGTTATGGCAGGAGAATTGTGACCCTTTGGGATTCCCATCAAGTCCTGGCCTTGTAGGGGCTTGTCTAAAATGTAGTTCTGTCTTCTGCCATGACCCTCAATTTTGACACGTATATCAGTGGATGTTGTTCCAGGCCCATTTAGAGTAGGTGACTCTTCACTTTCAGGAAGGTGCTTCATTACAATTGTACTACTGCAGTATAGTCTGGGAAGATGTGGCATCTGTTGCCTTTTATGTCCATGGACCACGCCATCTGGTCACTTGGGACAAATGATCACTGTCTCAATAATTTAATAGTCATACTACTATTGGCATGGATGTGGTCCAATGGGTGGTATTTCACACTGGAACTCTATGTGCTCTTTACAAAGAGAAGATTTTTCATGGATGCCCAGCTATCACTGTCTTTGTTAACCGATCCGCCAGAAACAATTCAGCACTAGGCCTTTCTGTTTTTTTCTAGTATTCCTTCTATGTAGATAGTATTGCATTGTATCTTCTGCTCCATCATGTACCTAGCCTGCCACCGTCCGAATGTTGGCTAACCAGGTTCTGTTTCAACTGAATCAATTTGGTGCTAATTGCCTTGATGAAATTGCTGTCTTCAGCTCCAGCAGAGAAGACCACCTGTCCAACCCAAAGGAATTGGCTCAGGCTGATACAGCAGTCCTGACCATCAAGGTAACTCTTTCCCAGATAGGGCAGGGCTCTGTGGCATACCTTGGCCACCAAGTTTAAAAGGTGAATTTCCAGCCCAAGAGCCAGAACATCATGGGAGTCTTCCCAGATGCAGGCTCAAACTTTATGCGTCTCAATACGTACTACTGCATATTTGCTGAGGAGCACATGAGCATTGTTGCACCACACATAATCATGCATCACAACAAAGGTGGTATTGACAAAAGAGCGCCAAAAGACCTCTGACACCATAAAATACATGCTGTACATTTGGCCTATTTAATGTACATATACAACCATTGCAAATGGTGCCTTGAATGCACTTACGTCATGGAAGTTTAAAGGTAATATGTGGGGTACATTGTGTATTCACACCACCTGCATACATGTCAAGAAAATTGTGCTCTGTCAGGCTTGGATTTTAAATGCACTGCAGGGGCATATGGCTAGGAAAGGTGTATTTGCCATGTAAGAAAAGCATGCATTATATTTATGTGTTCATAAAACATCCTTAGAGTGTGCCTTGCAAGCCCATTGTTCAGTGGTATAATATACAAATAGGTCACACTACCTATAGGGATTTGTGTGCTCACACAGTGGAATAAAATTCAAAAGCTAGTTCTGTCTCTGGGCCTTAATCCAAAAGCTATTTCACTGGGTAGGCCTTGCTAAACATTTTCCTGAAGAGGGGTAGATGGGGTTAGAATCTGTTATTCTACAGCAATATTTCCTACTTAATTTTCGAATTCAGTTTCAAAGGTGGAATCAGATGTTTGATAGCAAGTGGAATAGTAATATTGTAAAAATGTGCTTAAGGCAGCCTGAGTCAAAACGGCTTAAAACCTGTGGAGCATTTTTGGCAGGGCGAGTTACTGACAGTGGCTCAGAGGACAATAGCCTCTAAGCTCAAGAAGAGCAAATGGGTGTTAGCTGCTGACCACTTAGGAGGGAGTATCTAAAAGTAAGTGTACAGAGACCCCAGGTGGAAAGAATGGCAGCATTAGCTCTACCTCTTCTGATTTGGAGATGCCAAGGAAGCTTCAGACATTCATTATTGGACACTCCCACACAGCTAGAGTCCAGTCACAGTGGAGGAGAGCATACATGTGGGCTCTGTCAGGTGGAAGTTGGGCACATCTAAACAGGGGAGTGGCTAAGGAGTGCAGACAGGCGTGACTCATGGCAGCTAGGTTGTGACATGATAAAACAAGGGATTTTGGTTAATTTTATAGTAAGGCAAAGAGTAATGGATGTAAACGGTGGAGATTAGGAATCGGAAGTAGCATTTCTCAAGTCACTTGATAGTACAGACAGTACATCTAACACCGCAATAACCACCTTCATAGAACAGTCCTGGATCTGTGCAGACTCTGGGGCACATTACGACCCCGGCGGTAAAAACCGCCGACCGCCATGGCGACAGCCACCAAAAAACCGTCGCCGCGGCTACCAGCTGTCTGCCCTATTATGACCACAGCTGAATTTCCACAAGAAGGATGGCGGAAATCTGGCTGTGGCCATGCCAGTGGATGGCAGTAAGGTGGCGCCGCTGCCTGCAGCAGCGCCTCTCCAGTAGACCGCCGCAGACCATATCATGACCCATGATACGTCCTCGCTGTGTTCTGCTGGCGGACGCTGCTGCTGACAGCAGTGCCCCGTCCTGTCTCCTGCCGGAGGACCCCCTGACAACAGGTAAGTCTGGTGCTCCGACAGGGGAGGCGGGTGGTGGGTGTTGTGTGTGTGTGGGGTTGTGTGTGTATGTATATGCATGCGTGGATGCGGGTGTGTGTTGCATGTTGTATGTGTGTACATGTATGGATGTGTGAGTGCATGTATGTTGTGTTGTGTGAATGCGTGTGTGCTTGTATGTATGTCAGTGTGTGTGGATGTGTGTGTGAATGGATGTATGCTTTCGTAGATGAATGTGGGAATGAGTGTGTGTATGCTTGTTTTTGTGTGTGAATGAAGGTGTGTGTATGTAGCGGGCGGGTCTGGAGAGGAAAGGGGGTGAGCGGGGAATCTGGGGAGAGGGTGGGGAAGACCCCTATTAGTGACAGGGAAGGGATTCCCTGTCACTGATAGTGCCTACCACCATGGTTTTTGTGGCGGTAATGTTGCCACGAAAACCATGGCGGTAGGCGGGGTCATAATCCCGCAAGCGGGAAAGTGACAGCCGCCGTGGAGGTCAGTGTGGCAAAATGTCTTAATATGAAGAAAAGTACCACCAGCCTGTTGGCAGTACTTTCCTCCATATTAATGCCATCCACAGGGGTCATAATGACCCCCTCTGTCTGAAAGAAGGTACTACTGGAAGACCATTCCTGACTCCTGCTAGAAGAGGATTCTTTCAAGACTCAAGGACTCCTGAATCCTGCTGGCTCTCTGGACTGAAAGTGTTCTCCAAGTGTCAGATTGTAGGCTTCTAGTTGCCTGTTCTTGGGATACTAAAAAGAGAAGGGCTCCTAACACCAAGAGAAGCCTTATCTCCACAAAAGACTGGACCTTGCAGGAGAACTGGCTGGAGAGATACCTGGTGTTTGGAAGCCTGTCCCCAATAGTTACTGTCTTTATTACTAAAAGGGGTAAGCTTTTTGAGTATTTGGAAAACGTTCAGACTTAGTAACTGTTCCCTCTTGCAGAGGACAAGGGCAAGGTGTTGAATCCTTTCTCATCTATGCTGAGCCCAACATGGGCAGGAAATCCAGCTTTTCTCCCCTCAAAGCATTTTGCTGTAGAGAAAATATCAGGTGTTGACCTAACCAGAGTGGATTTATTGAGCTGGTAGAAGTACTCCCTTCTAAATTATTAATGCCATTACTGACAACGTACAACAGGAGAAGATAACTTGCATTGAGCTGCAGAGAACAAGCCTGGGGGAGAAATCAGCATGTGTGTGACCTGCACTGCTAAGCACGACTAGTAATGAAGCACATAGCTGGGAGTTACGTAAATTAAACCCAAGGTTGTCTATAAAAGTTAATATCTAATTATTTCGATGTGTTAGCTCTAGAAGATGTGAAAAGGTACAATGAAAAGTAATCTAACACACAGATTACTGTGAGCACATTTGATCTCATGTTTAGGCAAATGACCAGGGTGAGAATGTGTCCTTGACTGTATGGGTTTTTATTGTTTTTGAAAATTGAGAGAATAAAGTTTAAACAAAATGAATGCCACACTCAAAATAATTCACCCAAATGTAATCACAGTATACACATTACTCCCCAATTGATGCATAGAGTAGATGAAGATATAAATGTTCTTTGCTTCAAATGCAAACAGGTGTTGGAACATACATACACATGTGGTGGACCTGTGCGGCTATTCACTAGTTCTGGGGCACCTATATATGACAATTTTTAGAACTGACCACCTGGTCATGTACGTTGAACACGCAATTATGTTTGCCACTTATTGTGCCTGACAAAAATATAGGCAATCCATGGACAAAAATAAGAAAATGTTCCTCTTACAAATATGATTGTTAATAGTTGGAAAAAAACTTAGATTTACTCACCAAGACATGGAAGCTAGATATGGTAAAAGAAAAATGCCGGAATGATCAGTTATGAAACAGTAATGAATCCAGTAGGGTGCGGTATCAAGTATTACTGTAGGGGAATCAACGTTAATTTATTTACAACTCTCATCTGATTCCAAAAATGGCTAAAATAAATGATTTGATATTCTAAACCAGTTATAACAATCTGTCATGAGGCAGTTGTGATATATGATGTATATTCATTCTTTACCATGTGAGTCACTACTGAATATAAGATTTATTTTTATTCTTGAAGGATCTGTGCTTCCTACAAGAAACAGAAGTGACATGTTTTAACTTTTACAAACTGTTTTTTATTACTATTTTGGAAGTCAAAAAAACAATAACAGTTTAATAAAAAAAGGCAAATACAGATGTAGGCCCTCATTACGACCCTGGCGGTGGTTGATAAAGTGCCGGTAATACCGCCAACAGGCTGGCGGTAATTACCGCCAAAGTATGACCATGGCGGTGATATCTCCCATTGACAGCCAATGTACCACACCAACCGCCAGGGCGAAAACTACAGTCACCACAGCAGTAGCCGCCAACAGCCAGACAGAAACAAAGTTCCACCCACCATATTTTGACACAGGAAACCACCACCTTTTCTGTGGCAGTACCAACGCCAGAAAAAGCCTGGCAGAAACAGAGCTCAGAAGTGAAAGGACTCACCATTGGAGACACATGGAAGAATAACGCAGCCATGGAACCCAAACTTCAAGTTTTCCCGATGATCTTCTACGTTATGCTCCACCTGGAACATCAACACCGACGAAGACGACGACAGTGAGTACAGCTGCCTAACACACAAGGGAGGGTGGGAGGAAAAAGAGAGTGACACACACACGCACGACACACACACACCCTACACACAACCAGCTGCACTACAAAAAGAATTTGTCCCCGGAAATCAGCAGAATTTGACGAAAGTGATTGTAATCAGATCAACATCAAAATTAATAAGTTGATTTGGCAATGAAACAGATATGTACAAAAAAGGGACACTGCCCAGTCCAAAGTTCAAAGGGTCCACATGACCACAGGCACAGGCACAGTCGAACGCCCAACCCGAATCCTGAGCACATCTAGATAGAACATTGCAGGGGCATCAGTTTGCAAATAAGCAGACACCTCAGGGGGAGGGGGGCACCTCAGCCGGATACGGGAACAGGCCCACTGGCTCTGGTTGGGGCAACATGCCCATTTCTTTGTCTTGGGGAGTGCAAGGCCACAGTCTCTCAAGTGGGTGACTCGCCCACTGGTTCTGGAGGGGGCAACATGCCTATTGCTTTGTCCGGGTGAGTGCAAGGCCATAGTTTCTTAAGTGGGTGACTTGCCCACTGGTTCTGGAGAGGGTAACATGCCCATTGTTTTGTCCTGGGGAGTGGAAGGCCACAGTCTCTCGAGTTGGTGTCCTGCCGACTGGTTCTGGAGTGGGCAGCCCGCACAGTAGCCCCTGGAGGGTGGACTACATAGCATCCGCCGGCGGTGATGGCTGCATGGTGGTGGTGGTTGGGGGAGGCTCCTGGGCAGCCCCTGCACTCACTGATGGCTGCATGGTCTTGGTGGTTGGGGAAGGTTCCTGGGCTGCCCCTGCACTCACTGATGGATGCATGGTGGTGGTGGTTGGGGGAGGCTCCTGGGCTGCCCCAGCACTCACTGATGGCTGCACATCCACGGCTGGTGGTGGGGTCCCCTTGATAGCTGGTGGTGGTGGCAGTGTTAGCCTGACAGCTTCCGCTGACGTAGAGTGCCTCCTTTCCTCCTGTTCATGGGTCGTGGATCCCTTACCCTTCCTGGTGGGGGTGGATGGGCTCTTCACCTCTCTGCCTTGTGGTGAAGGCTTCTTCCCCTTACTCACAGCTGGTGCACTCTCCTTCCCCTTCCTCACAGCTGGTGCAGGCTCCTTCCCCTTCTTCACAACTGGTTCAGGCTCCTTCCCCTTCTTCACAGCTCGTGAAGGCTCCTTCCCCTTATTCACAGCTGGTTCAGCCTCCTTCCACCTCCTCACAGTTGGTGCAGGGTCCTTACCCTTACTCACAGCTGGTGCAGGACTCTTCCCTTTCATACAAGGTGGTGCTGGCTCCTTCCCCTTCAGTGTTGTAGGTCTTGTATCCTCACCACCACGAGTAGGTGGTGCTACCACTGTGCCCATGGGCTGTTTGGCTGAGGTGCTGGGATGTGTCCTTGGTACCCTTCCCATACGTACAGGGCAGGGGGAGAGGGTTAGGGAAGAGGTCAATTTGGTAAAGGAAAAGCTTTTTAGGGATGTTGGGGCAGGAGGAGTAATGGCAGTGGAGGATGAGGGAGCGGTTGTTGGAGGTGTATGTCTGCTGGATTTGGGTGCAGGTGCATAGACTGTATGCTGATGTGAGGCGGATGGCTGTTGGGTGTCTGAATGCTTGTGTCCTTTGGGGGGGCAGACACGGTGGGAGAGGACACAGGGGATGACGCATGCATGGATGTTGTGGAGGTGTCTGCCAGTGAGGTGTGTGTTCTGTTTGGTGTGGTGATGCTGGTAGTAAATATTGATGTAGGGAGGGAGGTGGGGGAGACAGTGGAGGCTGTGGATGTTGTCATGTCTGCAACGGTATGGTGTTTGTGTGAGTGCCTGTGGCATGAAGTGTGGTGCTTGTGTTTGCCTGTGACACTCTTGGGTGTTGTCTTGTGTGCATGCTCGTCTGTTTGTGTGCTTGGGATGGGTTGTGGTTGAGGAGAATGGGACTGGGAAGTGGAAGTTGGAGGGTGTATGGTGGAAACAGGGACAATGGCTACCATCAGAGAGAAGGCCAGAGCCTGAATCAATATCTGTTGGGCTGCCAATCCACTGTGAAAGCCCTCCAGGAATGCATTGCATTGCTGCATCTACAATGGTTGATTTCTCTACAGAGATAGATCTCAGGAGCTCAATAGCCCCCTCACTCAGGGCAGAAGGGCTGACTGGGGCAGGGCTTGAGGTGCCTGGGGCGAAGGAGCTACCCACCCTCCAGGGTGAGCGGGCAACTCGCTGAGGGGATACTGGGAGGGCCGTGCTGATATGGGGGTGGTGGCTGTACCTGCAGCTGGGGTGGTCACAGAGGTGTCCACCACCACCAGGGAGCTCCCTTCGGATGAGGTATCAGAGTCTGTATTGTCCCCTCCAGTGTCCGCCGTTTTGCTCCCCTCACCCTCCATCCCACTGGTTCCCTTGGAGTCGGTGGACTCTGCCTCCAGGGCCCTGTAGTATACAGCTCCCTCTGTCGCTGGTGCCTGTGCTCCTCCACCAGATGATGCTAATGCACATAAGGACAGGATGACAAAACAAGAAAGGGGGGAGAGAGACAAAGGATACACTGGGTCAATGAATGCACCAACACCACCTTTGGCGTACACAGCACCCTTACACACAGGGAACAGGCCTACGCACTATGCCTTGCACTACCAGTGATATGGCTAGTCACCAAGGCTTGAGGAGGAGCACACACCACCAACTACAGCACACCTGGGACCCACGCAGCCCTGCCTACAAGTGAATAATAACAAGCTTACCCTTCAGGGGACCCACGCTGCTATGTCTGACCTGGCCTTAGGGGCACCCACTAACACACAACCACCACCCAGATACCACCCCTCCAGCCATAAGTTGTAATGATACCCACTGTACTCACCCCCTTGTGGCTGCTGTGATGCCCTCAAGCACCCATCCAGCTCAGGTTAGGCCACCGCCAGTATGCAGGCCATCAGAGGGGTCAGGGTCTGATGGTCAGCATTTCCTCATTGGGAGGCCATCCCCAGCTGGTCTTCCGTGCCCAGCGTCTCAGGTCCTCCCACCGTGGGTGTGCGCCGCCAGCCATAGACCCCCAGGGTCCGCAAGTCCTTGGCGATGGCACGCCATAATCCCTGCTTTTCATGGGCGCTGACCTGCAGAGGTAATACAGTCAGGAGAACTCCATTAAATGAACAGCCTGTCCCAAACATGACCCACCATACCCGATCACATCAACATTGCAAACCACATAGGCCAGCTCACAACATGTACACCGCCAACGTAAATACACCCACCCCCCCTTACACGGCGGCGGTGTATACCGTCACTGCCGGCGTACATCCTCATTGGCCACTGTACCCCATAGGGCCCAATATTATCCAATGAGGAATTGCACGGCAGTTCACAACCACCTACCGCCACAGCGCACAACATCAGTGAAATTACCTCACTTCCCCCTGTCCCTCCACACAGGACAGGCGGTCGCCATTTCGGGGGGGTGAAAAGGCCTAGCGATAATTGCTGCGTCACAGGATAAAATGCACACACTTATAAATTCCACTGTCCCAAAACATGATTGCACGATGTGGACTGCTGTTGTGGTATAGTGGTTCCAATTGTGACAGCCTACTCACTCTTGTGTCCCTTAGATACCTACCGCTGCGGAAGAAAAGGAGATGGAGACATACCCCCGTGTACAGAGCCCTGGTGGACTTAGCTACACTGGAGGACAGGCACATAATCCTCAACTATAGAATGGACAGGGCCACAATCACAGAGCTGTGTGCCCAATTGGAGCCTGACCTGATCTCATCTATACATCATCCGACTGGGATCCCCCATCTTGTGCAAGTTCTATCAGTGCTCCATTTCCTGGCAACTGGTTCTTTCCAAGTGACAGTGGGCTTGGCAGCAGAAATGTTACAGCCAATGTTCTCAATAGTGCTGGCAAGAGTCTTGCCTGCCATGATGAAACACATGTGCAGCTACATTGCTTTCCCCCAGGTGGAAGATTTGGCCGCTGTGAAGGCCGGGTTTTATGCAATGGGACATATTCCCAATATAATTGGGGCGATTGACGGAATACATATTGCATTTGTCCTCCCCTGGCAAAATGAACAGGTGTACAGGAATCGCAAGAGTTTCCACTCCATGAATGTGCAGATGGTGTGCCTGGCGGACCAGTACATCTCCCACGCCAATGCTAAGTATCCTGGGTCGGTGCATGATGCCTTTGTCCTTTCGGAATATCAGCATCCCAAATGTGATGGCCCAACTACAGAGGCACAGGGTGTGGCTTATAGGTGCGCCTTGGTTCCCACCCAGTGTATGTTGGTGTTTGCCTATGCTGTTGGCCAAATTGGATAGTGTGTCTAAATGTTGTCCCTCAGTATTTGCAGGTGACTCTGGTTACCCAAACCCATCTTGGCTGCTGACCCCTGTGAGGAATGCCAGAACAAGGGCTGAAGAAAGTTATAATGGGGAACATGGGTGAACCAGAAGGATAATTGAGAGAACCTTCCGCCTCCTGAAGGCCAGGTTCAGGTGCCTGCATCTGACCGGTGGATCCATGTGCTACTCACCCAAGAAGGTCTGCCAGATAGAAGGGGCATGCTGCATGTTGCACAACCTGGCCCTCAGATGCCATGTACCTTTTCTGCAGGAGGAGGAAACTGGAGATGACCCTGTGGCAGAAGTGGATCCTGGGGACAGTGAGCATGAGGAGGTAGAGGATGAGGATGAGGACAACAGAACATTAGTGATCTGTCAGTACTTCCAATAGCACACAGGTGAGACAGTGCAACTTCACATTTCTATGACTATTGTATTCTGTGTGGCATTGGCATGCTTGCATTACCTACTTGTTTCCCCTACTTACTGTTGCCTATGTATTGTCATTTTACAGATGCTGGTGATATGACACCAATGTCCTGATGTGATCACAACAGCCAGCAACAGTTCATTCATTCTATACTCTCACTATGTACAGTTCATTTGCAATGGTTGTAGCTGTTTCAATCAATACAAATTAGCAATACATGAAATACTAGTAGTGAAGTTTTATCCAAGGGTGTTTATTGTAGTGCTAAAAAATAGAGGGGAAAGTGCAATGGAATGGGGTGATGATGTAGGAAAGTCCAGGGTAATGTTCCAGTCTGTTTGTAGAACAGGTGCAGTGTCCAAGGGGGACATAGGAAGGGGAGCAATGGCAGTTCATGGTGGACAAGGTGACAGAGTGGGACACAAGGGGGACAACAGGAGAGTCTCATTTCCTGCCGGAGGTCTTGGCAATTGTCTCTGGCTTCTGTCTGGTTTGCAGGGAATATTTGCAGTGTGGTTCACCTTCTCCAGGGGGAGGGATTTTGGTGGCCTATGGGTCCTCTGGCTGGGCCTCTTGCCCACTAGCAGCAGCGGAAGTGGAGGCCTGGTCGATGGAATGGCTAGTGGTAGGGGCCCGCTGGTGTGCTGTTGCCTTCCTCATGATGTTGGCCATGTCTGCCAGTACCCCTGCTATGGAGAGCAGGGTGGCGTTGATGGCCTGCAAGGCCTCCTTGATCCCCTGATACTGTCCCTCCTGCAGCCGCCTGTTTTCCTGCATGTTGTCAAGGATCTGGCCCATCGTGTCCGGGGAATTTTGGTACGCTCCCAGGATCTCAGGGAGTGCCTCCTGGAGAGTCAGTTCCCTGGTCCTGTCCTCCCCCTGGCACACAGCAGTCCTCCCATTGTCCTTATTGGCCTGTGCCTCTGTCCCCTGAACCGAGTGCCCACTGCCACTGACCCCAGATCCCTGATTGTCTTGACTGTGATATGTGGCCTGGGGTCCCTGTACAGGTGGGCACACTGCTGATTGATGTGTCCTGGGGACAGAGGTGTGGGTACGCTCAGTGGGTGCTGTGGTGTTAGTTACTGATGGGCGAGGCTCTGTGGTGCTCTGTGAGTGGCCTTGGGTGACTGATTGACTGTACAGTGTACCCTGACGGGCCAGGTAAGTTCTCCAGATCCTGAAGTCCAGAGTTACTTTCATCACGGGGGGCCTCTCCACTGACATTGGCTGTAATACCTGCGGGGATGTAAATTATGTATTATGCTTCAGTTTTATGACATTTGTACTTCTTTAGCGTCCCCTCAATGGTTGGTGTTGCCCTGCCAACTTTTGCTTGTGTATGGTGATGTATTGTGGTTATGTTAGTTTCCCTATGGGGTGCATGCTTTCGTGATGGGTGTCCAGGCAAGGCTAGGAGGGGTGTCCATGCATTGGTATGGCATGCAGGGCTTGGCATTGGGATTAGTGAGATGTGTGGGTGCATTGTGTGGGATGGAGTGGAGTGATGGGAGTGAGGGTGAGGGTGTGAGATGGCATGCAGGTATGGGGTGGTGAAACATGTTAAATGTTGACTTACCAGTGTACAGTCCTCCAGCTACTCCAGCGAGTCCCACAGGATGCATTATTGCCAGTGCCTGCTCCTCCCATGCTGTGAGTTGTGGAGGAGGAGGTGGGGGTCCACCGCCAGTCCTCTGTATGGCTAGCTGGTGTCTTGCTGCAATGGAGCATACCTTTCCACGTAGGTCGTTCCACCTCTTCCTGATGTCGTCCCTTGTTCTTGGGTGCTGTCCCACAGCGTAGACCCTGTCCAAAATTCTCCGCCACAAATCTATCTTCCTTGCTATAGATATCTGCTGCACCTGTGCTCCAAAGACCTGTGGCTCTACCCTGACAATTTCCTCCACCATGACCCTTAACTCCTCCTCATTGAAACAGGGGTACCTTTTGTGGTGCCATGGGTCTTGTGTGATGTGTGTTGGTAAGGGTGTGTTGGGTAATGTGGTGAGGTGTGTGATGTGGCGTGCGTGAGGGATGTATGGGTGTAAGTGGTGTGTGTGTCTAGTTGTCTCTGTGCTCTTCTTCTCAGTCTCCTGGTGGCAATTGTTGTTTGTAAGGGGTTGTGGGTAATGTGTGTTTTATAGTGTTGTGGGTGTGGTGTGTGTATGGGTGTAAGTGGTGTGTGTGTCTAGTTGTCTCTATGCTCTTCTTCTCAGTCTCCTGGTGGCAATTGTTGTTTGTAAGGGGTTGTGGGTAATGTGGATGTGTGTTTTATAGTGTTGTGGGTGTGGTGTGTGTATGGGTGTCAGGTGTGTGTATTTGGTACTGGCCAATGTATCGTTGTTTTGTATATGGGTGTCCATTCTGAGCGCGGCGGTGTGTACTGCCAATGGTTTACTGCCGCTGAACGTCCGCCGTGGTGATTCGTGGGTCATAATGTGATGGGCGTTGTTTTGTTGGCGTAATAGTATGGGTTTTGGGACCACCACGTTATCAATGACCTTTGGTCTGGCGGATTTGTGTATGTGGCTGTATTCTGTCAGATTGGTGTGTGTTTGTCATAATATGGTGAACGGATATTTGCCACCATGGTGGTAAGTTGGCGGCTGTCAGTGTGGCGGTAAGCAGCATTTACCGCCAATGTCATATTGAGGGCCTAAATACTGAAAAATCTATTGCATTGTTAGTTCTCATCTCAGGCCACCCTTGGGTTGCATTTATTTATTTTTTTCAAACTAAAGTGTCCATTTTAAAATGTTCAATCATTAAATCGTTTTCTCTGGACACACATTTCATTCATAATTACAAAACCTAAAGTAAAATTGCAAATTTTGCCTTGTGCATGCTCATACGTGTTCTTTCATTTTCATGAGTATTATGCATAATATTAGACTTGATTTCCTTTGTGTGGTATTTCCCCAGAATTTTTACCTTCACTCCTTTGCTTTTACTGAATTCAATTGTGTTGGCTTTAGGACTCTGTACATATCACCCCTGCTAACATTTGGTGACATGTTTGTTCTCTCTCACTTAAGCATGGTAATATTGGACTGGACCTAATTAGCACATTTCATTTACTTGCAAGACCCTAGGAAATGGTAGTACATGAAACCAGGGTTTATAAATTAAACACTACTAGTGCGCTGAAGCACTCATTCTCCCACCTATTAAAGTAGCACTATCCAACATGTCTCGGGCCTGCCACTGCAGCCTGTGGTGCAGTTGTAAACTACTGTATTGACCTGGCAAAATAAACCCTTTGCCAATGACTTATGTCAGCCCTAAGGTAGGACCTAATGTTTCATAGGGCAGAGTGCAAGGTTAAAAGGAGAAACATGAGTGTTTAAGTTTTAAATGTCCTGGCAGTGAAGAACTCCCTAAGCCATTTTTCACTGTAGCAAGGCTATTTCCTCCCATAGATTGAAACCAAGTTACTTTATTACACTCATTAAGTGATAGTATCAGTTTTGGAAAGAAAAATAAATGCTTCATCCACTCATTTAAATTGTAATTTAAAGGCCTCTTCAATGGTTAACTACAATATGATGTTACTATTCTGAAAAAGCCAATATTTGAAAAAATGTTACTGCCTTAATGTACTGTGCCTTTCTACCATTATCCAGGGTAGATTGACTGTAAATTACTCTCCTGTCGTGAGCTGTGTATTCCTTCCAGACATGGGAACAAAAGGGCCTTGGGTGTGGGGCAGGTGTTCCTCTCCTGATCAGGATATACTGGAGGGGTTGTACTAAGCCTTCCTGTTGGGAGGTTTTACTCAGCCTTCCTGAATGACAAAGGGTAACCTGAGGGCTATTCCCACCCCCTTCCTGACTTCTGAGGCTTCTGGTCCTGCCACTGACAAAAGCAGCTCACACCTAATCCTGCCTGCTCTTTGCTACCCAGTTTGAAGTGAAACCCAGGAAAGGGGAAGTTTAGACAAATCGGATATAAGAATAGCACCTTCAGAACCTCACATCAGACCACTCCTGGAGCTGTGGAAGATTCAGACAAAGGGCTGCCCTATTGTCTGAAGAAGGAAGACCGGACCTGCTTGCCTTGAACCCAGCCTCCCCAGAAGCAACTCCAAGGAACAGTTGGATGACCTATTTGAGCTACAGGGAAACAACAAGCTTCTGCAGAGGTCTTTCTGTAACTACCTAGCTGACCAGCAGTACCTAGACCTTCTTGGGCCCTGCTTTTGGCTTCTGTTAGAGTGAGTCCTGTTCCCAAGAGATATCCCCAAGGTCCTGGAGCATTGGCTGGCATCAGAGTTTACTCCTCCTGCCTCCAGACAGAACTCTAGGTGAAAATCCAGAAGCTTTGGGCTCCTCTTGACCACAAGTGGATTCTCCATGCAAAGACACAACCATCTGTGATGGCCGCCAACGTGAATCTCCAGAGAAGACATACTCTTTGCTTCAGCGATGACTGTCTGTGTCAGCAATGACCACTGGGTCTCCTTCCAAAACAGAGCTCCAGCAATGTATTTCTTTGTGCCTACGAGTAAGTACCTGCATCAACTGCCAACTCGAATCCCCAGTGGTGACCTCCTCCTTGTGCTGACAACAGACTCCTTGTAGCCCCTGACAACAGAAAGCTCCAGCTGAGGCTCCCCGTGTGGACTTGTACTGTGAGAAGATAAACTCTTCTCTGTGGTAAACCTGGTCCCTGTACCTGACTCGTGCTCCATCAAGGTCTACCTGGATTTGGGATTAAGACCAAGTTTAGTGCCACCAGATATGCGCCAGTGACACTTTGTGATTTTTGAGCTATTTTCACATAGAATTTAAACATAACTGAATCTAGTGTTTTTTTTGTCATGTTACTGTCATTGTATTCATTAACATTTACTCAATTTTTCTGAATTGGGTTGGGATTTTTTTGCTGTGTTTTCAATTCATTACTTTTTGAGTGCTGAATAAATAATTTACACATTGCCTCTAAGTTGAGCCTCAAGGCTTTTGTGCCAAGTTATAAGAGGTTTAGGCACTGGTTAATTTAGTGACTTTTGTAGATCCCATTGACAAGGATTGTGCTTATTAAATGAGAAGGACTTCAACTAATTAACGAGTTTCTTACACATAAAAACTGCCTAGTTAAAGATGTCTATGAAAATGTTGAGCATAAGAAAAAACGACCTTTGTTCACAGGTGAAACCTGCACGTGGAACATGTTGCACATGGAAAAGTAGCCCTACGGTGAAACAGAAAAAATGTATTCTTACCAGTTCCACGAATCCTATCCACCACCCAAACATGCATTGACACAGCATTGCCATTTCAATATACTTCCATTGTACATTATAGCACTTGTAGCAATCTGGGCAGACTTTATGATTACTGGTGCCGTATTTTAACAGGGCACGTTTAGGGAAAGGGACTATGGAGTAATTGCCTCATATTTCTTAACCTACAAACGTTCTGTAGATTTGGCTTCCTTATTTATTAGTTCCTCACATGAGTTCTACTTTCTAGATAATTCCTTGCCCTTTTATATCTAAAGAATGAATTTTGGCTATTCCAAACGTCTACCGAACAAGTACTGTCATTCACTTGCGTTTTATGCACATAGGCAAGTAACGCATGAACTAGCCGAAAACGCTTAACTTGCTCAGAGTGTTTTATGAAACAAATAAAGCATTTGCTCACTTTTTTTTAGGAGAAACACATATTTGCTTCTGTGAAGAAACACGTATTCGAAAGTAAGCTATGTCTTCTTAAATTAAGTCCCTATTGTTAGGTAATTTCTATTAAAACATGTACTGCCTAATAAGTGCTCAAGGTCAGAATCAATGTTATTACAGATGTGGAGAATGTAGGAGGCTTGTCTTAAGAGAAACACATATAAATTATTGGAAAAGAAAGTGCATGTGAAAGTTTTTGCCCATCTATGGCTAACGAGCTGAGAACTACATTTGACTTCCTTTGATGCTTTCAGGTGTCTTCGAAGTCAATTCCAATACCTACAGTGACTGAAAGTTTCCCTTGAACCATAAATCACATTACCACAATGCTAACATTATAACAAAAGAGATTAGTGGTTTGTCAAAATTAAAGCTTTTTATAATGATAGAAAGCGGCTAATAAAGTACTGTACGTTTTGGAAAGGAACACCAGACACTTCACAAGTGAGTGGCTTTTTATAAAACTGCACATATGTACTTGCGGAAGCCCATATTACAAAATTCATCTTGGCTTCTTCATGGTACGTGAAACTCTGCATAACGAGGGGGAATATGAAGTGGTTGTTTACAAAGTTTTACAAAGTTTGAATTGTGAAGGAAAACTTATTGAAGTATCCCCAATGCTCCCCATAATTTCTGTATAGGCAACATTTTAATTATAATGTCGACATTTCTGAAATTTCTCACAATTTTGAGTTACACAATTTTGTGTGACTCTGAGCAAGCTCACATATTGCAAAACAAGTCCTGTGAGATACCAGCAGAAAACATTTTGTGGTCAAACCAGTATGCTGCCAGTACAGAGGAGGTACACACCAAGGGCCAGATGTACGTAAGTTTGGGTTTGCGACTTGCAAATTGCGAGTCTGAGCGACTCGCAATTTGTGAGTCGCAAACCCAGATGCAGGATGGTGTCCCTGACACCATCTGCGAATCGGAAGGGGGTCGCAAAGACCCACCTCATTAATATTATTGAGGTGGGTCGCAATTTGCGACTCCCTTCCGATTCACAGCACTCACAGGGATGGTGGCCTGCTGGAGACAGCAGACCACCATGTCTGTGACTACTTTTTTAATAAAGCAGTTTTTTTTTTCATTGCAGCCCGTTTTCCTTAAAGGAAAACGAGTTACAATAGACATGATAAAATGAAACGTTTTTGTTTCATTTTTTCAGAGCAGGCAGTGGTCCATAGGACCACTGCCTGCTCTGAAAAAATGTTTTTAGAGTCATTCACAAAGGGGAAGGGGTCCCATGGGGACCCCTTCCCTTTTGCGTATGGGTTAGCACTAATTTGAAATGGGTGCTAACTGCGAATTGCTTTGCGACTGCGTTCGCGGTCACAAAGCAATTCTACATCGTGATGCGAATTGCAAATAGGAAGGGGAACACCCCTTCCTATTTGCGAGTCGCATTCCCATTTTGCGAGTCGGTAACCTAGTTACCGGCTCGCAAAATGGGAATGAGCATCGCGGTGTGCGTTTTGCATGGCGCAAACAGCAAAATTTGCTATTTGCACCATGCAAAACGCTTCCTACAGCTGGCCCTTAGAGTGGACGGAAGTCGCAGTTTTACTCCAGGGAATTCCATGGAGTTACACAAAAACTCCACAAGATGCCAGAGAGTTCTGCCAATTGCTGCAATTTAGCGCCAGTAGCGTGAACATCACCATGCGTTGCTCAAGAGAATGCAGTCATTTGAGTTGATCTTGCTTCGGCTTAAGTAGAAAATCTATTTAAGCTGCAGCAATCTCCTTGAGAAGAAGCCCTCTGTTCAGAACTGCTTACGACCGCCCGCATCATAAAATGGCAGCAGGGGATGCCAAATCTCGTTAAGCTCCCATTTCAAGAGACTCACAGGAAAGAATCTACCATGCAGCAATTGGCAGAATTTGGACGGGAGGATGTGTAATGCGAATTCACCAATTCCACAGGCAAAATTACACAGTCCCCGAATACAGTAAACATATGCTTAATACATGTCAAACAGGGTGCTCTGAAACTGTAATATGGCAATATATTCATGGAATTTCATGACCAAAACTACCTAGTTTTGCACAATCCCTGCTCAAGACTTGAGACTTTGCACAGCTAAGTTCTGAGCAATGGTATAATTCCTTACATGTTCCTTCTCCTACAGCCATAATTGTGAACCCCATGCCAAAGAGCTTTCTGAAATTTTCCTCATCTTGATGATGACATCCCTTCAATTGAAATGTTAATATACTGACCGAGTGACAGATGTTCCTAGCCTAAATAGTGTTACTTAATTTTACTGCTATTGTTCACATAGTTTACCACACAGTCAGCCACCATTCAAGGAAAATCTCCCACTAAACATCTCAAAGATAGAAGTGGTACCTGTTGTCAGTGAATTTAGCCAAACCTCATGCACACTCTGACATAGTGCTTGAGCGTCCCTCTGTTGTTAATATTGACAGCCACAGGTAGAGGCATCATATTTGAGAATGCTTTCAATTTACCACTCAAGTTAATGACAAGCATCAGCAAAGTCAAAAATTCAGGTACATTTTAGCTGAATGCATTTTTTGCTGTAATGATTAGACCCTGTGTGATATTTCATGATGCACACATATGACATGCATGAAGATACATTTGCATCCTGTGAAAGAGGTAACTCAGTTCTCAGAGCTTAGATAGTTGGTAAATGAATGGGTATGGGTGGCCCACTATGAGCAGGGCTATGCCCCTGCCCAAAAAGAGATGCAATAGTATTTCTGCCCCTGGGGTTTGGATTGGAAAGTCTGTCCCAGTCGGCCACTTAAATGGGCAAAATGCCCTCAAGATCCTAGGGTTGGTTTAAAAAATAAAATGAACAGATGGGAGTGGCCCATGATGGGCAGGGCCATACCCCCTCCCTAAAAAGGCACTACTGTCTCTTTGTCCCACCAAGGGCAGTTTGGGGGTTTTGTACCAATCTGTACCCTCACCCAGGGGTATGGAAGTCCACTAGATACCAGGAAGCAAAAAAACTAAACTAAAAGGTGAATGCCCCAGCAGGCCATGTCCCCACCCTATAAAATGCTCTACAGTTTTTCTGCTCTCATTGGAGGGGGGTGATTTAGGGGATTGTTTCCAATATGCCTTCCCAAAGGGGAGCAGAAAGCCTACCAGACACCAAAGCTAAATAAAAAAAAAGATACTAGCAGCCTACAATGCATGGGTTCATGGACTCCACCTATAAATAGACACTAAAGCATTAAAGTCATTATGACACCCTGGGGGGCAGATTGGATGATTTTCCCCCAATATGCTCCTTAGAGAGGGGCTGAAAGCACACTAGATAGCAAGGATTCTAAAACAAAAGAAAACAAGATAAGGGGATGGCCGCTGTGGCCATGCCCCCCACCCCAAAACAGTCTTTCTGTCCCCCAATTTGCCTTCCCTAGAGGGGCGGAAAGCCCACCAGAAACCAAAAATAAATGCAAAAAAAATAATCAAAGGGACGTGTGGACCATTGTGCACAGGGACATGCCCCCACTCCCAAGAATGAAGTACAGTCTTTCAGCTGCCCTCCTCCCCAAGTTTCAACAGATAGTTGGATTTGTCCCCAATCTGCCTCTGGGGTATCACAAAGCCAACTTGACACCAAGGATTTTGCATTTGGAGCAACAGAAACAAGGAGAGTCATCAGACTCTGGCATTGGGTCATACCACTACCCCAAAAGGGACACATCTTTTTTTGCCCCTGAGGGGCAGAGAGGACATTTGCCTCCAGTTTGTCCCCCGCAGGAAGGGGGGGCAGAAAGCCCACTAGACATAAGGGATTTCAAAATGGTGTCAAAACAAAGAAAAGGATGGGCAACCTATCCCTGGACACAAGGGACCCCATATCCGAGACTGTTTTGAGGCCCCAGGAGACGGCATTTTGCATCACCTGCTCCCACTTGCCATTCCAATGAGCGCTATAAAGCGCAAGGGGCACTCTGCAGAGTAGAAAGAGCGCAGGCTGCGCCCGGGTAAAGGCCAAGGGTGGGCCTGTCCATGCCTGTCAGTGACCAGAAAAGGCTGGGCTGGGCCACCCCTCTGATTCCTGGCAAAAGCAAAGTGAGGGTTAAAATCTATTTTTATTATTTTTTTATCAAGCCAGTGTGAGGAGGGGCTTTGACCTATACAGCTGTAATTGTTCAACCACCTTAGAAGTTTCTGTGGGGTAAGAGCTGTTGGATAGATCTGTAGGATGGGTAGGAAGAGGAATTTGCAGAATGGCGAACCAGCTGTCTGGGTAGGGGGCCCCCAAATTCAAGTCTAGGCTCCTTTCTAGCCCGAGCAGTTAGGGTAGTTCCAAAGAAGATAGACTTGGAAGAGAGACATCTCTCAATGGAAATAAGTGACTGGCAACGAGTATCTCCCAGTGATGAGGTTCATGAGCTTTCTGACAATGAAGAGGGTCGGCATCTGGCTCAGCAGGGGGACCTGTTTAAATCCCCTATGCTTGCAGCTGGGAAAAATGTTGTGGATGATCCTCCAAGAAGTAGCAAGGGGACCTCGTTTGACACTCCTCTCAGATGTAGTAGCCCTTCACCCCAAGGAAAAAAACCTCTGAAGAAGCCTGGGAAAAAACCCAAAAAA
This sequence comes from Pleurodeles waltl, assembly GCF_031143425.1. Lineage (NCBI taxonomy): Eukaryota > Metazoa > Chordata > Amphibia > Caudata > Salamandridae > Pleurodeles > Pleurodeles waltl. Next base: position 773,773,479 of record NC_090445.1, on the reverse strand, counting down.
CCCAAAGTGGCTCTTCCTGAAAAAACAAGCTGCTCTGGTACCAAGGAAGGATCTCATGCCAGCCAGTGCCATGCTCCTGGTTTTGATAATCTCCTGGATAAATTCAAAGAGTTGATCAAGGCTTGCTTGGTGCCGGTAAAGGAAAAATTGCAGGCCTTGGAGGATGCATTCGAGGTGGGGGGGGGGGGGGCGGCACAGGTGTAAAAAAGTTGGGACCTTTGGATTTTGAGCATCATGGGCCCATAGTGGGAGAGGAAGCTTTGCTGGATAAAAATACACCAATGCAGAAAAGAGATATGCAACAGCCCCCGCACCATGCTAACTCAGGGATCCCAGTTAAATTGGTTGTGGAAAATTCCTGTAGGGTTGCAAAGGATTCTGGCAGAATTGGTTTTGGAGAGAGATCTGGGAGTTGGTCTGGAGAGAAAGCAGTGGTGATCCAAGAACAGAGGAGGGGGCAAAACCTGCACCCTGGAAATGGCCCCGCTTCCCTGTCTGGAGCTCCCATCGGACTGTGCCCCATATGTGGTAATACTTACAAATGCTCCACCATTAGCTCCGGGTGTAAGTGAATCCACTGAACAACTAATGAACAAGACAGGGCACTGGCTATGTAAAAATTGTGATTTCAATTGTAAGGATATCAGGGATATTTTGTTTGTCAGAAGGATTGGGTGGGTAGGCCCTCTGGAAAAGGAAGGTCAAGGGGACTGTATTTTTGTGAACTGTAGATACCCAGGTCTGGCCCAACGTCATCCCAACATCTTCTTTTGACACGATGTATGGCTCCCCATACGAGTGAAAAGATTGGTATGGTCTCTCTGAGCTTTTTCTATAGGCATACTCAGTACTTAGCTGGGTTTCGAGCTAGGGGTCCCGCTAAACTGCAGGAGGCACCACAACCACCTAGAATGGAGAACAGATTTACTGTACTCTCTGATTTGGAAGAAAATGTTTGACGGTGTGTACGGGTGTTTCCATCAATACAGGAGGAAACCGCCAAAGCAGTTTTATTGAGGTCTTCTAACATAACCCCAGGCCTGGGGAGGATGTTGACCCACCTAATCTCCTGGAACTTGGCAGGGTATGATGCTAAACTCTAAGACGAGGAGTGGGATAAGTTCATGTTAGTTTATGATTTTATTTTACTCCAGGAAAGTTGGTCAGAGGGAGATGCGGTATGGGATGGATTCTAAAAGTTTGCTGTTCTGGCTGAGCGATTATCTGTTTATCCAAAAGGGGGTCTGGTCACCCTGATTTGCACCTCTAAGATTGCTAAAGCATATCCGATAAATTGTAATCATCGGGGACTCCTCATTGTATGGGTAGTTTTTCCAAATAAGTACAAAGACCATTTGGCAACATTCTACAATGGGATTCTGCCTGTCAAATTGGGGCCCTTTGCTCAACATTGCAGATATTGGAATTTTGCGCTATTGCATCTGGTGATTTTAATGCTAAAATAGGGGGTACTATACTGAGGAGAATCCCTTTGAGCAGGATCACAGCGTGCATGTACCTGAGGTTAAACAGAATGCGAGGGGAAGGACCCTTATTAAGGGGTTACAGAGTCTGGGTTTGCTGAATATATGTGACCTGGAATCTGAAGGTGGAGATCAGTTGCCAACTTTTGTGGGGAGAGGGGCCGGGACAACAATTGATTATATTTTCGTGTCCCCTTCAATGAGAAATTTTGTTCATGATGGAGCAGTCAAAAGGCAGCACTTCAGTGATCATAACCCCATTATGGTTTCTCTAAATTTCCCATACAATGTGAGCAATTCGGAAATTGGTGGGCCGGTTTCTTTAACCCCTTCTGTGCCCAGGACGTAATGGTTACGTCCTGAGGCACAGTGCTGCTGTGCCCAGGACGTAACCATTACGTCCTGTGCACAGAGCCCAGAGGGAGCGCTAGCGCTCCCTCTGTGGGGTTCCCCCCACCCCCCCAAGTCAGGGATGGAAGGGGAAGCCCTTCCCCTCCCACCCCGACCCCCCCAACCCCTCCTGTGACATCAGCGCGCGAGCGCGCGCTGATTAGTCACAGGGTCTCCCCCATCGTGCTGGAAGCAGAGCTTCCAGCGCGATTGAAAGAGAAATGCTTTTGCATTTCTCTTTCAATCCCATGGGGGAGGCCCTGAGAGGCTTCAAAGGGAAGGAAATGTATTTCCTTCCCTTTGAAGTCTCTCACAGGTTTCAAAAGCCGGCTTTTGAAACCCCACTAGACACCAGGGATTTTTTTTTTTCAATGAAATTGGCAAAAGGGAGCGACCCCTTGGGCAAGGGTCGCTCCCAGGGGGGGCATTTTTTTTAGGAAGGCCTTTTCTGCCCCCCCTGGGGGCAGAAACCTCTAGGCACCAGGGATCATTTCTTTTTTAGGTGGGGAGCGACCCCTTAGGCAAGGCCTATTTTGATGAGGCCAATCTGCCCCCAAGGAGGGCAGAAACCATTAGACACCAGGGAGTTTTTTTTGCGTGAATTTCACGCAAGGGGAGCGACCCCTTAGGCTTTGGGGGCAGATCGGGCGATTTTAGGTCAGCCACTAGGCACCAGGGATCTTTTTTTTGCGCCATCACGCAAGGGGAGCGACCTTGTAGGCAAGGGTCGCTCCCCGGGGGGGGGGTGGGGGTGACAAAATTATTTTAGGGCATCTCTGACCCCCCTGGGGGCAGATCGGCCTATTGGTATTAGGCAGATCTACCGCCAGGGGGGGCAGAAACCTCTAGGCGCCAGGGAAAATTTTTTGGGGGTGTTTTTTTTTTGTTTGTTTGTTTTTTTTTAGAGATGGGGAGCGACCCATCAGGCAAGGGTCGCTCCCCTGGGGGGCAAATTGTATTTAGACCATTTCTGCCCCCCTTGGGGGCTGATTGGTCGATTTTAGGTCAATCTGCCCCAAGGGGGCAGAAACCACTAGGCACCAGGGATTTGTTTTTTGTCGCCAATGTCACGCAGGGGGAGCGACCCCGTAGGCAAGGGTCGCTCCCGGGGGGGGGGGGGTTCGGGGGGCAAATTTATTTTAGGCCATTTCTGCCCCCCTCTAGGGGCAGATTGGCCTATTTTGATGAGGCCAATCTGCCCCCAAGGGGGGCAGAAACCATTAGACACCAGGGAGTTTTTTTTTGTGCACGAATTTCATGCAACGGGAGCGACCCCTTGGGCAAGGGTCGCTCCCAGGGGGGCATTTTTTTGGTAAGGCCTTTTCTGCCCCCCCTGGGGGCAGATTGGCCTATTATTAGGCGATCTGCCCCCAGGGGGGCCAGAAACTAGTAGGCGCCAGGGCAAATTATTTTTGTGTGTTTTTTTTTTTGTTTGTTTGTTTTTTTAGAGATGGAGAGCGACCCATCAGACAAGGGTCGCTCCCCTGGGGGGCAAACTGTGATTAGACCATTTCTGCCCCCCTTGGGGGCAGATTGGTCGATTTTATGTCAATCTGCCCCCAAGGGGGCAGAAACTACTAGGCACCGGGGATTTGTTTTTTGGTGCCAATGTCACGCAGGGGGAGCGACCCCGTAGGCAAGGGTCGCTCCGATGGGGGGGGTGGGGGTTGGGGGGGCAAATTTATTTTAGGCCATTTCTGCCCCCCTCTAGGGGCAGATTGGCCTATTTTGATGAGGCCAATCTGCCCCCAAGGGGGGCAGAAACCATTAGACACCAGGGAGTTTTTTTTTGCGCACAAATTTCATGCAACGGGAGCGACCCCTTGGGCAAGGGTCGCTCCCAGGGGGGCATTTTTTTGGTAAGGCCTTTTCTGCCCCCCCTGGGGGCAGATTGGCCTATTATTAGGCCGATCTGCCCCCAGGGGGGGGCAGAAACCTCTAGGCACCAGGGAGCTTTTTTTTTTTTTTGTGATGTTCTCTTTTTTTTTAGGTGGGGAGCGATCCCTTAGGCAAGGGTCGCTCCCCTACGGGGCAATATATATTTAGGCCATTTCTGCCCCCCTTGGGGGCAGATTGGCCTATTTTGATGAGGCCAATCTGTCCCCAAGGGGGGCAGAAACCATTAGACACCAGGGAGTTTTTTTTTTGCGCAAATTTCACGCAACGGGAGTGACCCCTTGGGCAAGGGTCGCTCCCTGGAGGGGGGGACTATTTTAGGCCATTTCCGCCCCCCTGGGGGGTAGATCAGCCTATTTTGATTCGGCTGATCTGCCCCCAAGGGGGGCAGAAACCACTAGGCACCAGGGATTTTTTTGTTTTTTTGTTTTACAGATGGGGAGCGACCCCTTGGACAAGGGTCGCTCCCCTGGAGGGGAAAAATGTATTTAGGCCAATTCTGCCCGCTTTGGGGGCAGATTGGGCGATTTTAGGTCAATCTGACCCGAAGGGGGGCAGAAACCACTAGGCACCAGGGATTTGTTTTTTGTCGCCAATGTCACGCAGGGGGAGCGACCCCGTAGGCAAGGGTCGCTCCCGGGGGGGGGGGGTTCGGGGGGCAAATTTATTTTAGGCCATTTCTGCCCTCCCTGGGGGCAGATCGCCCTATTATTAGGCCGATATGCCCCCAGGGGGGGCAGAAACCTGTAGGCGCCAGGGCAAAAAAATTTTTTTTTTTTTTTTTTTGTTTGTTTGTTTTTTTAGAGATGGGGAGCGACCCATCAGACAAGGGTCGCTCCCCTGGGGGGCAAACTGTGATTAGACCATTTCTGCCCCCCTTGGGGGCAGATTGGTCGATTTTATGTCAATCTGCCCCCAAGGGGGCAGAAACCACTAGGCACCGGGGATTTGTTTTTTGGTGCCAATGTCACGCAGGGGGAGTGACGCCGTAGGCAAGGGTCGCTCCGAGGGGGTGGTGGGGGTTGGGGGCAAATTTATTTTAGGCCATTTCTGCCCCCCCCGGGGGCAGATCGCCCTATTATTAGGCCGATCTGCCCCCAGGGGGGGGGAGAAACCTGTAGGCACCAGGGCAAATATTTTGTGTGTGGTTTTTTTAGAGATGGGGAGCGACCCATCAGACAAGGGTCGCTCCCCTGGGGGGCAAACTGTATTTAGAGCATTTCTGCCCCCCTTGGTGGCAGATTGGTCGATTTTAGGTCAATCTGCCCCCAAGGGGGCAGAAACCACTAGGCACCGGGGATTTGTTTTTTGGCGCCAATGTCACGCAGGGGGAGCGACCCCGTAGGCAAGGGTCGCTCCGGGGGGGGGTGGAGGTTCGGTGGGCAAATTTATTTTAGGCCATTTCTGCCCCCCCTGGGGGAAGATCGGCCTATTATTATGTTTTTTTGTTTTTTTAGAGATGGGGAGCGACCCATCAGACAAGGGTCGCTCTCCTGGGGGGCAAACCACTAGGCACTGGGGATTTGTTGTTTGGCGCCAATGTCACGCAGGGGGAGCGACCCCGTTGGCAAGGGTCGCTCCTGGGCAGGGGGAGTTTGGGGGGGTGGGGGGTCAAATTTATTTTAGGGCATTTCCCCCCCCCCTGGGGCCCGCTGAGCTAGAGGTCAAAATCCACAGGTAGGCACTTTGCAAAAAACACCTCTGTTTTCTGTGAAAAAATATGTTGTGTCCACGTTGTGTTTTGGGCCATTTCCTTTCGTGGGCGCTAGGCCTACCCACACAAGTGAGGTACCATTTTTATGGAGAGACTTAGGGGAACGCTGGGTGGAAGGAAATTTGTGGCTCCTCTCAGATTCCAGAACTTTCTGTCACCGAAATGAGAGGAAAAAGTGTTTTTGGGCCAAATTTTGATGTTTGCAAAGGATTCTGGGTAACAGAAACTGGTCAGAGCCCTGCAAATCACCCCATCTTGGATTCCCCTAGGTCTCTAGTTTTCAAAAATGCGCTGGTTTGCTAGGTTTCCCCAGGTGCCGGCTGAGCTAGAGGCCAAAATCCACAGGTAAGCACTGTTTTCTATGAAAAAATTTGATGTGTCCACGTTGTGTTTTGGGCCGTTTCCTGTCGCGAGCACTAGGCCTACCCACACAAGTGAGGTATCATTTTTATCGGGAGACGTGGGGGAACGCTGGGTGGAAGGAAATTTGTGGCTCCTCTCAGATTCCAGAACTTTCTGCCACAGAAATGTGAGGAACATGTGTTTTTTTAGCCAAATTTTGAGGTTTGGAAAGGATTCTGGGTAACAGAACCTGGTCCGAGCCACACAAGTCACCCCATCTTGGATTCCCCTAGGTCTCTAGTTTTCAGAAATGCACAGGTTTGGTAGGTTTCCCTGGGTGGCGGCTGAGCTACAGGCCAAACTCTACAGGTAGGCACTTTGCAAAAAACACCTCTGTTTTCCTTCAAAAATTTGGCTGTGTCCACCTTGCGCTTTGGGGCGTTTCCTGTCGGGGGCGCTAGGCCTACCCACACAAGTGAGGTATCATTTTTATCGGGAGACGTGGGGGAACGCTGGGTGGAAGGAAATTTGTGGCTCCTCTCAGATTCCAGAACTTTCTGCCACAAAAATGTGAGGAACATGTGTTTTTTTAGCCAAATTTTGAGGTTTGCAAAGGATTCTGGGTAACAGATCCTGGTCCGAGCCACACCAGTCACCCCATCTTGGATTCCCCTAGGTCTCTAGTTTTCAGAAATGCACAGGTTTGGTAGGTTTCCCTAGGTGGCGACTGAGCTACAGGCCAAAATCTACAGGTAGGCACTTTGCAAAAAACACCTCTGTTTTCCTTCAAAAATTTGGCTGTTTGCGCGTTGCGCTTTGGGGCGTTTCCTGTCGCGGGCGCTAGGCCTACCCACACAAGTGAGGTATCATTTTTATCGGGAGACGTGGGGAAACGCTGGGTGGAAGGAAATTTGTGGCTCCCCTCAGATTCCAGAACTTTCTGCCACAGAAATGTGAGGAACATGTGTTTTTTTAGCCAAATTTTGAGGTTTGCAAAGGATTCTGGGTAACAGAACCTGGTCCGAGCCACACAAGTCACCCCATCTTGGATTCCCCTAGGTCTCTAGTTTTCAGAAATGCACAGGTTTGGTAGGTTTCCCTAGGTGGCGGCTGAGCTAGAGGCCAAAATCTTCAGGTAGTCACTTTGCTAAAAACAGCTCTGTTTTCTGTGATGTGTCCACTTTGTGTTTTGGGGCATATCCTGTCGCGGGCGCTAGGCCTACCCACACAAGTGAGGTATCATTTTTATCGGGAGACTTGGGGGAACATAGAATAGCAAAACAAGTATTATTGCCCCTTGTCTTTCTCTACATTTTTCCCTTCCAAATGTAAGACAGTGTGTAAAAAAGACGTGTATTTGAGAAATGCCCTGTAATTCACTTGCTAGTATGGGCACCCCGGAATTCAGAGATGTGCAAATAACCACTGCTTCTCAACACCTTATCTTGTGCCCATTTTGGAAATACAAAGGTTTTCTTGATAGCTATTTTTTACTCTTTATATTTCAGCAAATGAATTGCTGTATACCCGGCATAGAATGAAAACCCACTGCAGGGAGCAGGTCATTTATTGGCTCTGGGTACCTAGAGTTCTTGATGAACCTACAAGCCCTATATATCCCCGCAACCAAAAGAGTCCAGCAGACGTAACAGTATATTGCTTTCAAAAATCAGAAAGTTACAGAGTAAAACGTAGAGAAAAAGTGATGTTTTTTTCACCTCAATTTCAATATTTTTCTTTTTCAGTTGTTATTTTCTGTAGGAAACCCTTGTAGGATCTACACAAATTACCCCTTGCTGAATTCAGAATTTTGTCTACTTTTCAGAAATGTTGTGGTTTCTGGGATCCAGCGTTGGTGTCATGCCCATTTCTGTCACTGACTGGAAGGAGGCTGAAAGCACAAAAAATCGTAAAAATGGGGTATGTCCCAGTAAAATGCCAAAATTGTGTTGAACAATTGGGTTTTCTGATTCAAGTCTGCCTGTTCCTGAAAGCTGGGAAGCTGGTGATTTTAGCACCGCAAACCCTTTGTTGATGCCCTTTTCAGGGGAAAAACCACAAGCCTTCTTCTGCAGCTCATTTTTCCCATTTTTTTGAAAAAAACGAAATTTTCACTGTTTTTTGGCTAATTTCTTGGCCTCCTTCTGGGGAACCCACAAAGTCTGGGTACCTCTAGAATCCCTAGGATGTTGGAAAAAAAGGACGCAAATTTGGCGTGGGTAGCTTATGTGAACAAAAACTTATGAGGGCCTAAGCGCGAACTGCTCCAAATAGCCAAAAAAAGGCTCGGCACAGGAGGGGGAAAAGGCCTGGCAGCGAAGGGGTTAAGAGTAAAGGATCAGGGCAGGAGAATTGGATGGAGACATGTGAGTATCCCACAGGTAGTGGAGAGGGTAGTGAGCCAAAATTTAAATCTGATAGCAGTTATTCTTTTGGCTGAATCCCCCATATCAGGGGAAGTAATCAATGCTGTGACTAAAGTAAATTAAGCAATTAAGGAGTTTATGACCAAAATCAAATTGCCCAGTCCTATGTACCAGAGAGAATGGTTTAACAAAGCTTTTAATGTGGTGAGAGAAACCCTGAAGAGGGCATTAAAGGCAGAGCCGAGGGATAAGGCTTTTGTGAGCGGAGCGCGAGCTTAATACAAACTTGTTTTAAAGGAAAGAAAACAGCAGCTCAAGGAGCAGGCCTGGGAGGACCTGGAACGTGCATCACACATTAAGAACCCTGGCCTGTTCTGGAAGACTGTAAACAGGGGCACCGTCGAGACAGAAACATCTGAAGGGCTGAGCTGCAGTATCCCCCCTGATGTGTGGGTGAGCCATTTTTGTAGGGATTTCCTGGGGGGGCACTCAAGGAGAGGAAATGGATGAGCTGTCAGGTTATACTCCAGATTTGGCTATTAGATTCACACTTGATGAGGTGCTGCTGGCTATGCAGGACAGTTTGAGCCACAAAGCACCAGGCTCGGATGCTACCACAATGGATTTTTATAAAAGCTGTTCTCAGCTGTGGGCTCCTATAATGCCTAATGTTTTAAATGCAGCAGTCAGTGCAGGAATCAAATTTCTCATTAAAATCTGTGTATATTGTACCCATTTATAAAAAGGGAAACAAGAGTGATCCCAAGTTCTATTGACCGATCTCACTCCTAGATTCCTCAGTAAAAATTTTGGGGCAAATTGTTTTATGACATATTGAGGAATGGGTGAGTGTGCTTGATGTGATAAGTAAGGTGCAGTATGGATTTAGGGAAGGGTTAGGGACTCAAGAGCAATGTTTAAATTTGCTCATGATGATTGGCAAATATACGCAGGCAAAGAAGGGTACTCTGTATGTTGTTTTTATGGATCTTAGCTGTGCATTTGATAAAGTAAACTGCAGCAAGCTTTGGCAATGGCTAACCTCGGTGGGCATGGAGCCCCAAGTTGTGGAATTGCTCCGTTACTTACTCTCGGGACCAAATCAACCATGAGGTATGTGATGCATGGGGAATGTACGGAAGCTTTTGGTTTTAGAAGAGGTATGAGGCAGGGATGTGTTCTGGCCCCCACCTTATTTCTCTTATACACAAATGGGTTGTACACATTTTTGGTTGAAAGATGTAAGGATGTCCCCACAATAAATGGAAAGAGTGCACCGGCCCTGATATATGCAGATGATGCAGTGCTTATGGCCCTGACTGTGAATGGTCTCCGCGAGGTGGTTAAGGCCTATGGCAATTTTAAGTTTGAATTAGACTCAGAGGAAAACAGCAGTAAGTCACATTTTATGGTCTGTGGAAAACCATTGAGCAAAGTGGGTGTGTTGAAGATCAATGACCAAATCATCAGCTATGTGCAGGAATTTCCCTATCTAGGGGTAACCTTTGATGATGAGGAAACATGGAAGCCCTGCATTTTGAGACGATGCATGCGCTTTAATGCCACAGTAGGAGCTACCTTTGATTTGCCTCTAGAGTGCGGAATAAACCTTTACAAACTCTGCTCGAGGTGTATAGACGCAAATGTCTCCCGGTTCTTACATATGGGATACCACTCTGGGGCTATTTGGGCACAAGGCCCCCTGATAGAGGAAAATCATTTCTGTAGAAGGTTATTGGGTGTGGGGCAAAATCCTTCTGGATTCTGTCTAAACGAGGAACTGAATTTGGAGTCTGTGGATGATAGTATTAAGATTGCGCCCTTTTTGTTATTTGTCTCAATCTGGACAAATGAGTGTGCCTCCCTAAACAGGGAAATATTGCGTGACTGTTTGACATGTGCTACATTTCTTGGCCGCCCAGAAATGTTCAATGCTCCAGAGTGCCTAACGCGCAGTGAGAAAGGCTGGGTAAAGGAGAATTTCTTTAAAATTCTGGGATCCAAAAGGGAGACAGAGGAACTGAGGAAACAGATGTTGATGGATTTCTTAATGTTAACCTCTTGGGTGCTGAAGACGAGGTGGTTACGTCCGGTGGCGTAGTGCTCAGGCGCCACAGACATAATCAACTCATCATGGAAATGGCCCACGGGGAGCGCTAGCGCTCCCTGTGGGCCTCCCACCCCCCTCCCATGGACAGAGATGGAAGAGGAATGGCTTCCTCTTCCACCCCGACCCCTCTGCCTACCTCAGTGACGTCTTAAGACATCAGCACGCGATCGCGTGCTGACCTCATCAGAGGTCTCCTCCCATCACGCTGGAAGCATGCTTCCAGCGCGATGAGGAAGAGAAATGCTAAGCATTTCTCTTCTGCTCAGGAGGAGGGGGCAGGCAGAGACATCAAAAGAAATGAAAGCCTTTTCCTTTCTTTTGATGTCATTCTGAGCATTTGTGCAGCCCGATCGCAATGCGATCGGGCTGCAGAAATGCCCACTAGACACCAGGGATTTTTTTATGTGTGTGATAAGGGGAGCGGCCCCTTGGGCAAGTGCTGCTCCGTGGGGGGCAAATAAAAATTAGGCCTTTTCTGCCCGCCCGGGGATCGATTGGCCTATATTGATTAGGCCAATCTGCCCCAAGGGGGGGGCAGAGTTCATTAGATACCAGGGATTGTTTTTTTTTTGTGTTTGTTTTGTGTGATAAGGGGAGTGACCCCTTAGGCAAAGGTCGCTCCCCTGGGAGCAATCATTTTATTAGGCCTATTCTGCCCTCCCCTGGGGGGGTAGAAGCCACAAGACACCAGGGATTTTGTAAATTTTTTATTTATATGGATATGGGGGGGGGCAACCCCTTAGGCAAGGGTTGCTCCCCCGGTGGGGGGCAGAAAATACTTAGGCACCAGAGATTGGTGTGTGTGTGTATGTGTGTGTTTTGTTGGGGGTGGAAGCCCCTTGGGTAAGGGTTGCTCCCCATGAGGGCACATTACTGTTGGCTATATCTGTCCCCCTTAGGGGCAGATCAGCCTATTTTTGGAAGGCCCATCTGCCCCAAAGGGGGGCAGAAAGCTCACCAGAGACCAGAGAAGATTTTTTAAAAAAAAATAAGAGGGTGGGGGTATGGCCAAATAAATGGGGCCAGAGTTGTTCTGCCTACCATTGGGCAGATGGGGCAATTACCCCGATCCGCACCCAGGGCAGGGCAGAAAGTCTACTAGATGCCAGGGAATAAAAAAAAAAAATAATAATAGTGTGGCAGTGGCTACCAACCAGAATGGGCATGGTTATGCCCCCACCCCAACTGAAGGGGGTTACAGTCTTTCACCTCTCATTCACACACTAAAACATATTTTCCCATGGCAAGCAAGAGGATTTTTGATTGTTTTGGTTTTACATTTGGGGCATGAGAGCTTGGCTAACTCTCAAAATCGTCCCACTTGGAATGGTGAGGGCTGCCCTTTGTGGACTTTGGGACGATGGTATGTAGAAAAATCCACAAGACCCACACACATCTGAAAACTAAACAACTGGGTGTGTCCAGGGTGGTGTGCTTCACATGCACCCCACACCATTGTCTTACACACAATGGCCTGCAAACCTCCAAATTTGCTGGAAATCACAAATTTTTTCCACATTTTTGTGATGGAACCTTCCGGATTCCGCAGGAATCCACAAAATTCCTACCACCCAGCATTTTCTCATCTATACCGATAAAAATTCTGCCCCATTTGTCAGCCTAAGATGTTTTTTTTCAAACTTCCCTTTTGGACCACTTTGGTTCCCCCTCAATTTCGACATATTTTTAGCTCTTCCCTGTCACAGGCACTTGGCCCACCTACACAAGTGAGGTATAATTTTTACCGGGAGACTGAGGGGAACATTGGGTGGTAGGAAATTTGTCCTGGTGCCGTGATCCCACAGAGAAATGTGGGAAAAATCTGAGTTTTGCTGAGGAGGTCCCAAAATACACATCAGATTTCAATGTAAAAATGTAATGTGTCCATGTTGCCTTTCCTGTAGCAAGCATTAGGCCTACCCACGCAAGTGAGGTACCATTTATAGTGGGAGACTTGGGGGAACACAGATTAGCAAAACAAGTATTATTGCCCCTTGTCTTTCTCTACATTGTTTCCTTCCAAATGTAAGACAGTGTGTAAAAAAGACGTCTATTTGAGAAATGCCCTGTAATTCACATGCTAGTATGGGCACCCTGGAATTCAGAGGTGTGCAAATAACCACTGCTTCTCACCACCTTATCGTGTGCCCATTTTGGAAATACAAAGGTTTTCTTGATACCTATTTTTCACTCTTTATATTTCAGCAAATTAATTGCTGTATACCCTGTATAGAATGAAAACCAACTGCAAGGTGCAGCTCATTTACTGTCTCTGGGTGCCTAGGGTTCTTGATGAACCTACAAGCCCTATATATCCCCGCAACTAGAAGAGTCTAGCAGACATAAAAGTATATTGCTTTCAAAAATCTCACATTGCAGGAAAAAGTTACAGAGTAAAATGTGGAGAAAAATGGCTGTATTTTTACCTCAATTTCAATAATATTTTTATTTCAGCTGTTATTTTCTGTTGGAAATCCTTGTACGATCTACACAAAATACCGCTTGCTGAATTTAGAATCTTGTCTACTTTTCAGAAATGTTTAGATTTCTGGGATCCAGCATTGGTTTCATACCCATTTCTGTCACTAACTTGAAGGAGGCTGAGAGCACAACATTTTTTAAAAATGGGGTATGTCCCAGTGAAATGCCAAAATTGTGTTGAAAAATTGGGTTTTCTGATTCAAGTCTGCCTGTTCTGGAAAGCTGGGAAGATGGTGATTTTAATACCTCAAACCCTTTGTTGATGCCATTTTCAGGAAAAGAAACACAAGCCTTCTTCTGCAGCCCTTTTTTCCTATTTTTTTTTTTTTTATTGTTTTGCTGTATTTTGGCTAATTTCTTTGTCTCCTTCAGGGAAACTCACAAACTCTGGGTACCTCAAGAATTCCTAGGATGTTGGAAAAAAAGGACGCAAATTTGGCATGGGTAGCTTATATGGACAAAAAGTGATGAGTGTCTAAGCGCGAACTGCCCCAAATAGCCAAAAAAAGGCCTGGCACCTGAGGGAGAAATGGCCTGGAAGCGAAGGGGTTAAAGATGTAGGTGGGTCCAGATATGTATCTCATCACAGTACAAAATGTTTGGGAAAGGTCACTCATCACTCGCTTCCATCTAGGGGTAATTAGAAGTAATTTGTCTTTTCCGTTTGGTCAGTACGATTTGAAATCCACACAAATCTGTCCATGCGATGGGGTGTCTTTACAGACTTTAATCCAATTTACCCTGTTCTGTGATTTTTACTTACCGTTTAGATGGAGATTTTTATTTTACCTTTTGAGGGAAAAGGGTTTTGCACAGTATCGCCCAGTTTATTTGTGGTTGCGTATGGTCCCTGGTGTGCTGGTGTGTCGGGGGTGGGATCCTTCTTAAATGGAGCAATAAATTGGCATAATAGTGTAAATTATGTTTAATTATTTATATATTTCTTATCTTCTGAATTTTGATTGGAAAAATACATTGTAAGCATTTTAAGTTTAAAAAAAAAGAAAAAATGTGAATTTTTAGCCTGTTTTGAATATTTCATATCATGTATTTTTGTGATTCATGGTTAATTTTATATAACCGAATAAAGAATTTGATGATGATGGGCAACATACTCTGGCATTAACGTATGCTCCCACATCAGAAGGGGTAACAGTGTTTCTTTTTGACCTAGAGGCAGATAGGAAGTTTGTCCCAATTGAGGCAGTTGTCCAAATCTGATCCCCCCAGATGTAAAAAGCCCACTAAACTCCAGGGATTTTCCATTTGAGGCAAATGAAAGGATTGTAGGTGACACACTTTGGAATTGGGTGACACTTCCACCACAAAAGGGGCAAACTAATCTTCCCAGCCCTCCAGGGGCATAACAGGGGTTCCCCTCAATTTGTCTCTGAATGTCAGGAAACCCACTAGACTCTAGGGATTTCAAAATGGCACCAAAACAAACAGGAGAATGGAGATGGACAGCATTAAATTGAGTTATATCCCCACCTCAGAAGGGGCAATAGTCTTTCATTCCCCTTGGGAGCAGGTAAGTTTGTCATGATTTGAGAGGTTGCCTCAACTCTACACCTGGGGGCGTAGAAAGCCCACCAGGGCAAAACAAGACAGGTTTGGTATGCCACCCTGGCATTGGGACATTCTCCCACACCATTCTATTTGCTTGCCCCAGGGACATAGAGCAGGTTTGCTTCCGGTTCTCCATGGCAGGAATACTTTTCTTATATAAAATAATTGGATGTGGCCCATCTTGACATCAGGGCTCATCTTCACCTCTAAAGCTTCAACAGTCATTCGGCTCCCTTGGATACTAAGGCATCCTCATCCTAATGGCAAGTTAGAAGACTTGATTCTTTAGGGTGACGTTTTTACATGTGGAACTTGAGAGTGGGGCTAAATCCCATTATAGTCCCACTTGCCATGCTGAATGGCTACACTGGCTTGTGTTATCCTCTGCCTTGGAAAACCTACTAGACTCAGACATTCATGAAAACCTGACATTCGGGGAGTTTAGGGTGGTATGCCTTGTGTGGATCTCATAATGTTTTCTTACCCACAAAGCTCTGCATACATCAAACTCTGCCTAACATCAAAATCTTCACAGCATTTCTGTTACAAGAACTTCAGGAATCTACAGTGATCAAGGAACTTCCCACCACCAAGTGTTCCCTCCACTTATTTGAATGAAAATGCTAGCCAACGTGTGTGGCTCAGCTTAGTGCCTGGAACTCAAAGTCCACAAAACACAATGTGGAGATATATGCAATATAGGGATAGATGTGATAATTGAGCCCAGGCTCAGCCACCACTTAGGGAAACATTCCAAACTCAAACATTTCCGAAAACTAGACACCTGGGAGAGCCAGGAAAGGTGTGGGTCACTTGGATCTTATAGGGAGTTTTACCCACAATGTCCTGCTAACCTTAAACTTTGCCTAAAATCATATATTTTTCTTGGATTTTTCTGACTTTACTTTATGGTATACACAGGAAGCGCCAAACTTCATTCCTACCAGCAAACCCTTACTTGTCCCCCAAAAAAACATTACTCTACATGTGTGGGTGGGCCTAGCGCTTGTGACAGGAAAAGCTCCAAAACATAATGTGGAGACATCAAAATTTCATGTAAAAAAATTGTCCTGATTTGGCAATAGGGGTGGCTGAGGTCATTGTCTCCGCTTGGACTACCATTGACCCTAGTTTGATTTGTTCATGGCATGGGCAGTAGCCCAAGCCACACAAGTGGAAGACGGTTTTTATTGGCACAAGTGTGGAATGCTAGGTGGTAGTACTTTTGTGGATCCCTTTGAATAACAGAAGTTTATGACGTAGAAATGCAAGGAAACTCCATGATCTTCAGCATAGTTTGAGTTTCCAAGTGTTTTGTGGGAAACAAAAAAACCTTCAAGGAGTACACATGAGGCACTCAATCCTTGACTTCTTAGGGTCTGTAGTTTTCACAGTTTTCACTAGTTTGATTACTCTATAATGCATTTTGGGCCTTTTGTGTTGGGGTCGCAAGGGACAAATGGGGTGCCATTTTATTGAGAGACGTGTGGGAAGGCTAAGTGGTAGGAAATTTGAGGATCCCCACAGATTCAAGAACTTTGTCTCAAGGAAATATGAGGAAAATTTAAGTTTTTAGTTAAAGTTTGAGGTTTGCAAAGGATACTGAGGAAGAAAACCTCATCCATGCAAGTCACACCAACCTATATTCCACGGGGTGTCTTGTGTTCACAAATGTCTGTGTTTGGTAGGTTTGCCTTGGTGTCAGATGAGCTAGGGCCCAAAATCAACAGCTAACCAAATAAAAAGAAAATAACAGATAGATTTTGAGTGGAAAAAATGTATGTGCCAATGTTGAGTTATAGGCCCTTTTCTACTGTGGGTGCTAGAACCTACTACATTAGTGGGGCACTGTTTTAATCAGGAGACATGTGGGCATGCTGGGTATTAGGACATTTGTAGATCTCCACGGACTTCAGAAATTTCTCACTTAGAAATGTGAAGTAAATAGGTGGTGTTACGCAAACTATGAGGTTTGCAAGAGTTTCTTGGTAACAACACCCATGAGAACGAGAATTACATAAGACACACTTCACCTGGACTTCCTAGTTGTTCTAGTTTTTTAGAAATGTATAGGTATTCTAGGTCTCTTTGGGAACGGCTGAGCTAGGGCCAAATACTCAGCTACCCACATTGTAAAAATTAACTGCTTTTGTTGGTAGAACTGTGATATGTTCTGGTCTGTTTTGGGGCATTTTATGTTGCACACACTAGTCCTACCCACAAAAGTGAGGCACCATCATTATCAGGATAGAATGGGAAATACAGAATAACACAACATTTGTGATTGCCAATTGGACTTCTCTGGGTTTCTGGCTTCCAATCTAAGACAGCATACAAGAAAAAGACATTTTGCAAAATGCCCTCTAATTCACATGATAGTGTGTGTATTTACCAATTGAGAGGTGTACAGATAGACAACCCTCCTTAACTCAGAATCTTGTGTGTATTTTGGAAATTCATAGGTTTCCTTCATATCCATTTTTCTTTCTTTATATTTTACCATATAAATTGCTCCTTAGTCCTTTAGTACACAAAGGAAAATCATTGTATGATGCAGCTCTTTTGTGGGCTCTGGGTATTGAGTGTTTTTCGAGAACAAACAAACCTTTTATATCATAATGACAAGTAGAATCTATTGTACATGACAGTATACTGCTTTTGAAAATCAGCCATGGCAACAAAGCATTAAAGTTGAAAATGTTGTCACAAATGGATGTTTTTAGTACTCGTTAGTATTTAACAAAACAGGAAGGAACTACACAAATTACCCCCAGCTAACTGCAGAACTTTGTTTACTCTTCGTAAATATATACATCTCTGGGATCACTCATGGGGTTCACACCCGTTTCCACCACAAACTGCAAGCAGTGCTATCCAAGCTTCTTGCCTCAAGTTAAAAAGATATCACCCCATTTTTCAAGCAACAAGGACCACAAGCGAGGGCCCTGCTGTTTAAGATATTCAAGTCTAAAATTAAAAAGAAGTCCAATGTGATAAGAGCCAAAGATAGTTGCAAAGGTGATGATTGAAGACCATCAGTAACCAGATCTGGAGGCCTCATTAAAGAGAAGTCCTCTTCACTACTAATTACTTATAGGAAAGGTCTGCTCCCACCCAGCTGGAGCATTTTTAAAGTTCCCATCATCTGGGAGCAGACATGTTTTCCTACCCTCGTGTGGGCCGGAAAAAATCTGTGTGCGGGGTAGGTTCCCCGGGACACTGTGAATGTGCTGGTACTCTGCAGAAGAGGTCCCTGGAGCCTTTCAAAGCTCAGATGAAGAGGGCTGTGCACCTCCTTCCCATTCATTTAAGTTCAGCCCCACTGGATTAGGTCCCTGGGCATAATGGAGGCTGGGGGGGGCTGAACATCACCTACTGTTTTTAAAAAATCAGCCTCAGGATGGGGTCCATGGGGTCTCCTAGAGGCTTGAGGAGGGGAACTATGCATCTCCTTCCTTAAATATGTGTTTGTGCCCCCTGGCTCACCCCAGTGGGTGAACTATTTTTTGTAACCCACATTTAAATTTTTTTATTTCCACAGACTGTTAGATTCTCTGCCAATTTTCAGAAACATGAAAATGCATTTGTCACCATGGGAAGTACCTCTGGGACCCACCACTAAGCCTAGCGGGTGAGGGTATTTCTACCCAGCTTCCTTATACTTTTTTACCTTCTTTCTAGGATTCAGACTGAAACTTGAGTACCATGATGGCTGCTGCCACATTTTGGCTGATGTAATGGCAGTCAATCAGAACTCTGGTCCATGGATCTTTTCTGGGGTGATATATGGGTGATATATGCAAAGATTTTGAGCATTAATAACACAAAAACTGCAGAACAGCTTTATACCACATCTGCGAAAGCAAATTTTATGGACCAAGATCTATCTCTCTGCCAAATTTGGTTTGATGCTTTTCAGCAGTTTCCCTATGAACAAAATGAATGGCGAAAACACATTTTGGACCCCCCCCTTTTCTCGTATGCTGCTCGACAGATCACCCCAAAACTTAGCACAAGGGAGCTGAGGTGCATGAAACATCTTTGTGGAAATGGCGGCAAAGTTATTAGGAAATTATATATGTCTGTGTGTATATATATATATATATATATATATATATATATATATATTCATATTCATATTATCCATCAAAAATCCAAAGTTTAGCGCTTAGTTATAGTTAGGAAAACTTATTTTCCCTATGTTATGTTATGTTATGTAATGGAAATTTTATAGAGCGCATAGCTACCCTAAGGCCTCCCAGCGCTATAAAGAAATCTCCAACAACTAGGCAAGAGTGACAGGTGTTAATACAGCCAAGTTTTTAATATCTGGCGAAAGGATAGTTTGTGGCTTATTTGCCAGAGAGAAAGAGGCAGGGAGTTCCAGAGTTTTGAGCCAAGATAGGATATAGATCTTCCGCCCCATTTAACTTTTTTTATTGGCAGAACAGCTGCTCATGCTGCTGCTGCTGATCTCAGATTTCTAATTGTCTCATGAAAAGTAGCTAAGGTGCGCAAAAGTGGGGGACCCCTAGCATGAAGAGGTCTGTGCATACAACGCAGTGCCTTGAACTTTAGTTGTTGTTCGATTGGCAGCCTGTGTAGGGCTAAGAGGGCAGGTTTTGCCAATTGGTGTCTGGGTACATTAAAGAGAAGGCGGGCAGCCATGTTTTGAGCTGCCTGCAGTTTCTACTAGACATAGGCCCTCATTATGAACACAACAGTAAACACTGCATCGGCGGTCTGGATTATTTGACGGTCCAGACCGCTAACAGTCGTGCGGTCTGGACCGTCAAATAATGAACCACCTTAAACACAGGCAGCCTGAAAACCACTCACCGCCAGCAGAGGAGTGCCGACAAAGAATGCAGAGCCCGTCCACAGTCTGACGGAAAGGCCCTACCGGCCCATCAAATAATGAAGCACGAGACCGCCGTTAGTTCTGGGGCGGGAACCACGGCCACACAGCCAGGCGGAAACAATCCAAATAAAAGGAAACACTCACCGGAGGCACACACAACACGCCGAAGCAGACATGGATAGAGAGTTGCAGATCATGCCAGCCCTGCTCCTTGCCATATACCTCCATGACCGAAACCACCGATGAAGACGACGACGGTAAGTACCGAAACCTACTAAACAAGGGAAGAAAAGGCACAGTTACATACCCACCCATTCCACACACCCGCAACCCACCCAAAACCCTTCACAACAGCACAGGCCATACACCCCACAGCAAGAGGTATTTACCCGACACAAGGCAAATCCAACCTGTCCAAAGTACATACATGTGCCCAACACCCCCCAACCAAAGAAACGATGAACCACGGATCCTGAGTGTGCCATAAACAACACTGGCCACACATGAATTTTTATTCAGCTCAATGAAAAATATAAGTGCAACATAAGCCAATGGCCAATCGAGAGTACATAGTCCGATGGGCCAAATTCGCCCCAATTTGACTCCCACAAGTGCAAAGGTACTCCACATCATAGGGGTAACAATGGGGCATCCGGGCACCTCAGGGAACAGGGGCAGGCGGTGGTGGGGGTGAGGACTTATGACTGGAAGGGTGTGGCATGTCCTTACGTTTGGAAGGTGGAGAGGGCATGAATCTGGACCTTGAGGCAGGTGGAACGGACTTGGCCTGATGTGCGGCAGATGTTCCAGGGCCAGCACGGGGTCTCTTGCTCACAGGGGAGGTAGCATGGGAATGGGAAGGGCGACAGGGGCGGGCTGTAACATGGGAGGAGTGGACAGGGCACAGAGGTAGACATGTTTAGGGACGAGATGGGGTAGGCAAGTGGGTTAGAATAGGTCTACACGGGACAGGAGAAGTTTTTATAGGGGCAATTGGGGTGGACATGGAGAAAGGCGTGGGAGTGGAGGTAGAGGGAGTGGTCGTGACAGGTGTAGGTGTGCGTGACGTGGGTGCAGGCGACTGGACAGTATGCTGAGGTGTGGTGGATGTGTGATGGGTCGGTGTTTTGGTGCGTTTGAGTGTCTTGGAAGGAGGGGGTGGACACAGTGGGACAAGACAGGCTGGCAGAGTAAATGTATGTTGTCTGGGTGTCTGCAAGTCTGGTGAGTGTGCTGCATGTGTCAACTAAAGTTGTTGTGGTGAGTGCAGGTGTGGTGTCTGGGGTGTATGAATGGATGTCTGATAATGTGGTGACTGCAAGAATAGGGTCAGCAACATTGAATGAGGGTGCAGTGCCTGTGGGTGTGCTTGTAGTGGCGACAGACAGGGAGGTGGAAGATGCACATACACTGGGGAAAGTGGATGTTGGTGTGTGTGCCTGTGTATGTTGGCTGTGTGTATGCCTGTTGTGGGAGGTGTGGTGCTTGTGTTTTGAAGTGTGCTTCTTGTGTGTTGAGGTGTGTGCCTATGTGTCAGAATGTGTGCTTTGGACGCGTGAAGGGAGTGGGGTGCTGGAAGGAGTAGAGGTTGTTGGAGGGGGGACGTAATGACCAGGGACACTGGCTGCCATCAAAGAGGAGGCCAGAGCCTGAACAAATCTGTGTAGGCCAGACACAGCACCGTGAATGCCATCCAGATATGCATTGGTCTTCTGCACCTCTGATGCTAGCCCCTGGATGGCATTGATGTTGGTTGTCTGCTCTACAGAGATTGTTCTCAGGAGGTCAATAGCCTCCTCCGTGAGGGCAGCAGGGCTGACTGGGGCAGGAGATGAGGTGCCTGGGGTGAAGGAGACGTCCACCCTTCTGGGTGAGCGGGCACGGGCAAATGGGAGGGCGGTGATGGTATGGGGGGAGGCTGAAGGTGACACAGAATGGGTGGGCCTACAAGGGTCCACCGTCGCCAGGGAGCTCCCATCAGAGGAGGTATCAGAGTCACAACCTCCAGTAGTAGTTGCCTCCCCCGTGGTACTCCCCTCACCCTCCAGTCCACAGGTCCCCTTGGCATCGGACGACTCAGCCTCCGTGGAACCGTGGGCCACTGCATCCCCACTCGCCGGTGCCTCAGCTCCCTCACCCGATGATGCTGATGTACATAGACAACACAGGAGAACAGGGATGGGGAGACAATTGTAAATAGCTGAATGGAGGTACATAAGTGGTTCACACATACACTCACCCTGTAACTTTTAGACCATACAGCACCTGTCGCTATATACATAGCTACGCCCCTGACTAGTGGTCACAATCCTGCTCTACAGCCATCCCCCACAGCAATGAAGGGCCTGAAGTACTGCAGACCTGACCCTTATAGCCCTACTCCCCACGGGGGTCATTTTGTAGATGGACATTAGTCCCTGCCACTAGACAGCATACATACCACTGATCACTCACACATCCATCAAGGAGCCAAAGTATGGTTTCAGTACTCACCCCTTTGTGACATCTGTGCAGCCTTCAAGCGCCCATCAAGGTCGGAGTACGCCACTGCCAGAATGCGATGCATAAGGGGAGTCAGTGCCCGACGGGCACCCCTTCCTCGTTGGGAGGACTTCCCCAGCTGGGCCTCGCAGATCTTCCTCGCCCAGCGCCACAGGTCCTCCCACCGCTTCCTACAATAGGTGCTCTGCCGGTTGTAGACCCCCAGGGTCCCCACCTCCCTGGCGATGGCCTGCCATAGTCCCACCTTCTGATGGGCACTGACCTATATGGGACACACAGAAAAAGAAACACAGAGGTCAGACAATGCCCATTATATACAGCTGGCTATACGCCCACTATGGGGCGGACATATATAACATCATACCAGCATACACACACGCAGCATGTCAGGAACCCTGGACTATACAATGTGACACGTGCACACATGTTTACAGCCATCTACCACCATTACACACATTCACGCCCCCCAATCCTCCTACTCACCTGTACCTCTGGCCGACCATAGAGCTTGGTGTGCAGGACCACGTCCACGAGCTTCTCCAATTTCTCGCTGGTGAAGGCCGGGGCCCTTTCCCCTGCCACATGTGCCATTTCCATGACCAGATGCAGGACGCAGCAGCACACTCAGTGGAATACCTGCATACACGAGATCCGCGAGTCAAGTGAAGTTGGGGTGAAGAGTTAGCATATGCACTGCGGCGGTGTGCACCGTCACCGCCGGCGGCGATTATGATACGCTAAGAATACCCATTGACAACCATGTTAACCAATGAATTGGCGCACGGCGGTAAACACCGCCTTACAATATTACGTCAACCACTAGCGGTATGAGGTTACTTCCACCACAACATTTCTTGATTACAGGGGGCAGACATTTTGGCCTTAACTATGCAGTTGTTAAATCCTCATCTGCCCTTTGCAGGCCCTATTGTCCCCAAACACCCATAGGCATAAACCAATATTTGCTCACCTGAACAGTCCTGATGTACCATTGTGGACATGTTGCTACAGTGTCACACATACTATGCATATGTGTCGTCGACAATCATACTAGCAGTGCTGAATAGGAAACATTGTGGGCAGATGTATGTGTGTTCCTCAAAGGTGTTCTATACTCCTCCTAGGTAAAGGCCCTTGTGGCGAGGGAGGACCACATCGGTGTACAGACCACTTGTTGATTTGTGGACCATGGTGGAGCGTCACATCATTATCAATTACAGACTCACTCGTGCTACTATTCATGAACTTTATGTATTACTGGATCCAGCACTGAGACTGGCTAATCGTAATCAGCATGCCATCCCTACTGAAGGGTAGGTGCTCTCTGCACTCCATTTCTTGGCCACGGGCTCATTTCAATTGACAGTGGGCATGGGTGCAGGTTTTCCCAGCCAATGTTTAGCATTGTACAGTCCACATTCCTGAATGCATTTGTACGACACCTGCAGTCCTCTGTGAGGTTTCCCCAAAGTGCTGACCTCCCTGCCATCAAGTCGGACTTCTGTGCCTTTGTCAATATAACCTATGTGATAGGTGCCATCAATGGAACTCACATTGCTCTCATCCCCCAAAGAGTCAGTGAACAGGTGTATAGAAACAGAAAGAAATTTCACTCCATGAACATTCAATTGGTGTGTACTGCAGACCAGTACATCTCACAGGTGAATGCCAGGTTCCCTGGATCAGTCCATGATTCCTTTGTACAAGATGGAGCAACTACAAGGGGACAGAGGATGGATCATAGGTAGGTGTGTCTGACCCTTATTGCCACATAGCAGATGCCAGGCTGTCTGCTACCGAGGGTTGTCAGTGACAATCCTGTTTTGCCCCCGTTTGTAGGTGATTCTGGCTACCCCAACATGCGTTGGCTCCTGACACCAGTGAGGAACCCTAGGACAATTGCAGAGAGGAATTCCAATGAGGCCCATGGACGGAATAGGAGGGTGATAGAGTGCACAATAGGTCTCCTGAAGGCTAGATTTTGTTGCCTACATATCTCTGGTAGATCTCTGGCCTATGAGACTGAAAAGGTGTGTAGAATGGTGGTCGCCTGCTGCATGCTGCACAACGTGGCTGTGAGGAATTTTATCCCCCTCTTGGAGGAGGAGGGTACTGTACAGTATATCCAGACCTGCTTCCTCAGAGAGGGGATGAGAGTGATGGTGATGATGAGGAGGGTGAATATGTACATTCTAGGAACCAACTGATACAACTCTACTTCCAGTAATTATGTGGGATTAGTGGATGAGATTGCTGTCTGTGCAGCATACTGTCAGTGTGCCTTTTCATCTAAGGAGATGTTGGGTCAATAGACATTGCCACTGTGACCAGGTCTGCATCGGACATGTAACATTATGGTAAAACAAACACATGTTATGCGTGGGGTGCAGTTCCTGCTACTCAGATAAGAATAAATGATTTATAAGACAATTGCATCCAAACTTCCATTTGTTTCGACATAATGACAGGGGACATTGTAATTGGTGAACTGGTGTTTTATTTGGTGCAGGGATTACATTGTGCAGTTTACAATGATGGGAGTGGGCTACTGGTGGTTGTCCAATATGGGTACATGGTCACAGTATTTGTTGGCAATAGTGGTATATCCATCTATCATTTCCAGTATTTGGTGGTGTCTTTACACAGTGTGGTCGTTGGTTCAGTGGCACACTTGGAGGACAGTTCTTGCCAGAGTCACTTCTTTGAGGGGGCCTTGGTCTTGGCAGGTGTTCCTGTCCCATATCTTGGCCTGAGGGACTGTTTGGGTGCCTGGTGTTGGCCTGTATGGGTTGAGATGCATGTCTCTTGTGTGTCCTGAGATGGTGGCACAAGTCCAATTGCTGCTCCTGATGTTGTTGCCCAGTCTGTATCTTGGCCTGTAGTAGGTGCTTCCTGGTCTGTGGGGGCCTCAGGCTGTGTTGGGACATGGTGCAGCAGCATCCCTGCTATGGTGGCCATTGTGCAGTTTCCACTGCTCCATGGCCTCTTGGTGGTGTGCTACCTGCATCCTTTGACTCTGCTCCAGGGTGGAAACTATCTGGGCCACCTGTCCTGGGTAGGATGGTATGCTCCCAGAACCCCAGAGATCACATCCTGGGCTGCAGCATCCATCCTGTGGCTTCCTCCAGGCCACTGATGCCCTCCCACTGGGCCTAGCCCCACTGTGCCAGTGTCCTCTGCACAGGTCTGACGGTACCACTTGTACTGGGGCCATCGTCTTCCTGTCTGTTGGAAAGGGGTGACTGTGGCCTCTGTCCATGTGTTCCACCAGTCTGTGGCCTGGATACACAGGTGTGGGGATAGTTGCCCTGGGCTGGGTGGTAGGGGTGTCAGTGGTGCCCTGGGTGGGGCTGTTGGATGGAGACAGTCCAGGACTGTGTGAGGGGCCAGGGTGTTCGTCAATGTCCAGGGTTGCATCTCCAGTGTCCTGGGTGGTCCCTCTGTTTCCCTGTGGGGCACTGCCACTCCTTGTCCTGTCTGTCAGGGTGGCATGGGTGGTGGTGCCTGTTGGGTGGAATGGACATGTCTGTTACAATTGCATGATCGGATGGGGTGCACAGGTCTGGACTGTTTTGTGCAGGTTTTTACACTTTTGGTCCATGCAGGGTGCCTTTGTGATGTTGCCATTTCATTTACTTAGGATGTGGAGGTGCATTATGGGTGGGGTAGTGCCTTTGGGATTCCTTGCAGGGGTAGGTGGCTGTGCACAGGGGGAGGGTTGTGGGCCTGTTAGTGGGTTAGTGGCCATGCAGAGTGACTGGATGTTGTGAATGTGGGCTAGGTGGGGTAGTGGTCCGGGTGGCTGTTGGAGGGGTGGGATGGTGTATGCATTACAGGTGTGATGGATATGGGGTAATTGTAGACAACTTACCCGAGTCCACTCCTCCAGTGAGTCCAGTGAGTTCCTCAGGGTGCAGGATTGCCGATACATTTTCCTCCCAATCAGTGTAGTCGGGTGGTGTTGGTGGAGGTCGTCCCCCAGTCTTCTGGACTGCAATGTTGTGCCGGGATGCCATGGACCTCACCTTCCCACGCAGGTCTTTCCATCTCTTGCAGATGTCATCCCTCGTGCGTGGATGGTGTCCCCCTGCATTGACCTTGTTCACTCTTGTCTGCCATAGCTCCATCTTCCTGGCGATGGGTGTGTGCTGGACCTCTGCCCCGAATAATTGTGGCTCAACCTTCAGTATCTTGTCCACCATGGTCCTTAGCTCCCTTTCTGTGAAGCGGGGGTGTTTGGGGGGTGCCATGATGTGTGTTGTGAATGGTGTGGATCTAGGTGAGGGTGCTCTTGTGCGGTTGGGTGTATGTCTTGTGTATTGTGGCATTCAGTGGCTGCTTCTGGGGTTCTCTGTATCAGTTGTCCTAATTCCATTGCAAAGGATTGTGGGGTGTGTCTGTGAGTGTTTTATAGTGTTGTGGACGTGTGTCGGGTGTGTGGGTTTCAAACCTGCCAATGTGTGCATTTCTTACTGTTGGGTTCACTTGCTAGCCGTGACGGTTTGTACCGCCAATGGTTGTTTGGCTTGCACTGACTGCAGCAGTGATTTGTGTATCATTATTTGGAGGGTGGGGAGTTTGTGTGCTCAGAGGCGGCTGGGTGAGAGGTCCAGCATTTCCGCCGACAAGGTCCTGGCGGTGACTGGTGGCAGGGAGATTTTTTTCGGATTCAGATTTTTGCATCTTTATATGGCGGGTTTCTGTTCACTGCCAATGGCGGTCTTCTGTTCACTGTCGCCACGGCGGTCAACGGTGTTTACTGCCGTGTTCATAATGAGGGCCTTAGTCTAGAGAACCCAAAAACAGGGCATTTCCATAATCCACATTTGAGATAATTAATGCCTGTACAATAATTCTTTTTGCGATAAATGGGAGGACTTTAAATACTTTCCTAAGAAGTCTAAGTATCCCAAAGCAGGTGGAAGATATTTTCTTTGTCTGATGGTGCATGGTGAGCCAAGGATCGAACCATACTCCCATCCTTTACATATAATTTTAGGGGGATGGGTGATCTCCTAACAGATGCAGGGAGGGTATCGCTTGGAGAGGGTATGCATGATGGCCCATAATCAAGACCTCTGTTTTCTGTCCATTCTGTTTAAGTTTACATTCCACCATCCAGTTAGAGACTTCCCGTAAGCATGGGTCCAGCCGAGAGTCAAAAGACTCATGCGAGGTGGAGAAAGAAACTATCAGCTGGGTTTCATCTGCATAGGATATTAACAAGAGGCCAAATGTCTCCACTATCTTTGCCAATGGAAGCATATAAATGTTGAACAGTGTAGGGCTTAAAGATGAGCCCTGAGGAACTCCCCAATGGCTTTTAAAAGTACTTGAGTAGAAAGAGCGGTTGAGTACCTGGAATGATCTTTCGTCTAAGAAATCCTTGAACCACTTTAGGGCATGCCCTGTAATTCCTTTTTCCCTCATGCTGCAGAGTAGAGTATTATGATCTACAGTGTCAAAGGCCGCACTGAGGTCAAGGAGCACAATTGCAGTGACCATTCCCCGGTCTCATCACTTCCTGACCTCTTCTGTCATTCCTATCAGAGCAGACTCTGTACTGTGAAGGGGTCTAAAACCCATCTGGGAAGGATGGAGAATCTGGTAGTCTTCCAAAAAAGAGGAAAGATGAGTACTGACATGTTTTTTCAGGATCTTAACAGAAGTTGGCAGCATTGAGATAGGTCTATAGTTATTCAGTACCAATGGATCCAAATGAGGTTTCTTGAGCGGCGGTTTTACAATTGTATGCTTCCACTGTGATGGGAGGGAGCTGCTAATCATTGACCGGTTCAATAAATCTGTCAAGATGGGAACTGTTATTGATGCACCTTGAACTAAGTTTGAGGGAGGTGCAGGGTCTAGAGGGGATCCAGATTTAAGCACACTTAACAATGTTAATGTTGTTTCTACAGAGAGATGAGGAATCCTTGCTAGGCTGACTGTGTCCCTAGTACATTGTCTGGAGGCTATGAGAGTATGTATGGAAGGATGATTAGATATCTGAGATTTTTTTGGGGGAAAAGAGCCTAGCTCATTGCTGTGTTTAGAGGAGGCTTCTATGTCTTTGGTTTGAGAATGGGGCCATACAATCTCTTTTAAAATACGGAAAATTTATTTTGGGGAATTGGCTGTCCTATCTTTGTTGCATAATAGACACTTTGCGCCTCTTTAATTTATATATGGAACTGTCTGATAGCTACCCTATATTCATTTTGGATGAGACGTCATAGGATTTCCTCCATTTCCTTTCTAGGTGTCTGTAGTCTCTTTTTAGTGATTGAAGACGAGTAGAGAACCAAGGAGCCCTTTTTTTGCCATTACCAGCTCGCCTTAAAGTATACAGGAGAGTGACATCAAGGCTGTTGGTAATCCATTTATTTAAGGCTTCTAGCGAGTCAGACATGTTTCCATTAGGAGTTCGTTTAGAATTCTCTTCTACAGATATAAAAATCAAGGTTAAACTACACAAACTCTGAAAATTATAAAGTTATTGTTATATCTTTCATTTACAATTTACAATGTATTCACCACCTTCAGATTATTATAAGGATATCTGTACACCCTCGTTTCAGCTCATTAACCAGACCACACCAACTATAACTCACCACTCTACCATGCACTGTGTTGTGACATATAATGCAGTTTAAGAAGTTATAAGCGCTGTTATGAATGCTATGATCTCACATGCTAGGGCATAAACAGTGCAACGAAAAGGCATGAGTTAATAGGAAATGTAGTTTGGTAAGTGAGGTTACAAGACTATGGCCCTCATTATGACCCTGGCGGTTAGTGATAAAGTCGCAGTAATACCGTCACCAGGCTGGCAGTAATTACCGTAAAATTATGACCATGGCGGAGAAAACTCCCATAGACAGCCAATGTACCACACTAACCGCCAGGGTGTTAAAAACACTGACCAAGGCGGTTGCCAACAACAGCCAGGTGGACAAAGTACCGCCCACCATATTTTGACCCTTCAATCTTTCACAATTTCTGTGGCAGTACCAATATCATCAAAAGCCTGGTGGAAACACATCACAGAAGAGCAAAGACTCACCTTGGAAGACACAGGGAAGAACAACACCGCCATGGAACCAGAACTGCAAGTCTTCCCGATGCTCATCTACGTCATGCTCCACCTGGAACACCAACACCGGCGAAGACGATCACGGTGAGTACAGCCACCCAGCACACAAGGAAAGGAGGGAGGAAAACGAGAGTAACACACACAAGCACAACACACACCATACATACACACACACACAGACCATACACACAACCAGCTGCAGACGAAAAACAATGGCACACAATACACAACAGAATAATGCAAGGACAACAAGAATGCAGTAATGAGAATGCATTGATATAAACAGCTAACAAATAAACGAATTGTGCAAAAAACAGATATGTACAATTGTACACAAATGGCTAATGCCCAGTCCAATGTACTAAGGGCCCACATGGCCACAGGGCACAGTCCATGGCCCAACTCAAATACTGACTTTATCTGGGTAGAACTCTGCAGGGGCATCAGTTTGCAAGTGGGCAGGTACCTCATGGGGTGTGGGGGGCACCTCAGCCGAATATGGGAACAAGCCCACTGGTTCTAGAGGGGCCTCCATGCCCAAATCTCTGTGCTGGGGAGTACCAGGCCACAGACTCTGGAGTGGGTGACTTTCCCACTGGTTCTGGAGGGAGCTCAATGCCCATTACTTTGAGCTGGGGAATGCAAGGCCACAGTCTCTAGAGTGGGTGACTTTCCCGCTGGTTCTGGAGGGAGCTCCATGCCTACATCTCTGTCCTGGGGAGTGCAAGGCCACAGTCTCTGGAGTGGGAGACTTTCCCACTGGTTCTGGAGGGGGCTCCATGCCCATTACTCTGTGCTGGGGAGTGCAAGGCCACAGTCTCTGGAGTGGGTGTCTTTCCCACTGGTTCTGGAGGGGGTTCCATGCCCATTTCTCTGTCCTGGGGAGTGCAAGGCCACAGTCTGTGGAGTGGGTGACTTTTCCACTGGTTCTGGAGGGGGCTCCATGCCCATTTCTCTGTCCTGGGGAGTGCAAGGACACAATCTCTCAGGTGTGGACCATGCCCACTGCTCCTGGAGGGGGCCCCTTGTGCAGTAGTCCCTGGAGGGTGGCCTACGTGGCTTCCGCTGGTGGTGAATGCAGCACTGTGTCATCTGGAGGTGACGGCTGCACAGTGTCAGCAGGTGAAGGTACTTCCTGGGCAGTCTCTGCTAGAGGTGAGGGCTGCACTGTCTCGGCAGGTGGAGGTGTCTCCTTGGTAGCCTCTGCTGGAGGTGAGGGATACATTTCCTCAGCTGGTGGTGAGGGCCTTGTGACCACTGGTGGTGGCGGTGGTGGTGTCACCATGGCAGGCTCCGCTGGAGGTGAGGGCTGAACTGTGTTGGTAGGTGAAGGTGCCTCCTGGGCAGCCTCTGCTGGATGTGAGAGATGCAGCTCCTCAGCTGGCGGTGGGGGCCCTGTGACCACTAGTGACGGTGGTCGTGTCACCCTGACAACCTCCACTAGAGTCGAGGGCTTCTTCCCCTTAGTGACAGGAGGCGTTGGATCCTTACCCTTCCTGGCAGGGGTTATGGGCTTCTTCCCCTTCATGGTAGGATGTACGTGTGCCTTAGCCTTCCGGGCAGGAGTTGAGGGCTTCTTCCCCTTTATGGCAGGAGGTGTGGACCCCTAACGATCCTGGCTGGTGGAGTGGGATCCTTCACTGACTTGCCACCACGACTAGGTGGTGCCACCACTGTCCGCGTGGACTGTTTGGCTGAGGCGCTGGGCTGGGTCATTGGGACCCTGCTCTTAAGGGCAGGATGGGGGAGGGGGAGGGAAAAGGTCAAGTTGGGCAAGGAAAAGTTTCTTAGGGACAGTGCAGTGGGATGAGGGGGGAGGGATGGGAGTGGAGGTTGAGGGAGTGGATTGAGAAGGTGTATGTCTGCTGGACTTGGGTGCAGGTGCATGGGCAGTGTGCTGATGTGAGGTGGATGACTGTTGGGTGTATGAGTGCATGCATTTGTGTCCTTTAGGAGGGGGGACAGACAGGGTGGGAGAGGACACAGTGGACGCGTGCATGGATGTTGTAGAGGTGTCTGGTAGTGAGGTGTTTGTGCTGCTTGGTGTGGTGATGCTGGTGGTGGATTTTGAAGCAGATTGTGAGGGAGGTGGAGGTGGAGGAGGAGGGGGAGACAGTGGAGGCAGTGGATGTGGTTGTTTCTGCAACTGTCTGGTGTTTGCCTGAGTGCTTTTGGGATCAAGTGTGGTGCCTGTGTTTGATTTGACTGCACTACTTGTGTGTGTTGTCTTGTGTGCATGCTCGTCTGTATGTGTGCATGGGATGGGTTGAGGTTGAGGAGACTGGGACTGGGAAGTGGGAGTTGGAGGGGGGACAGTAGGGACAGGGACAATGACTGCCATCCGAGAGGAGGCAGAGCCTGAATCGATCTCTGTTGGGCCGCCAATCCACAATGAATGCCCTTCAGGAATGCATTGCATTGCTGCATCTGGGATACCAGCCCCTGGATGGCATTCACAATGGTTGACTGCCCTCAGAGGTGGATCTCAGGAGGTCAATAGCACCCTCACAGGGCTCACTTGGGCAGGGCCTGAGGTGCCTGGGGCAAAGGAGATGCCCACCCTCCTGGGTGAGTGAGCACGGGCAACTCGCTGAGGGGCTACTAGGGTGGCGGTGCTGGTACGGGAGGTGGCAGCTGTACCTGCAGCTGGGGTGGTCACAGAGGTGTCCACCACCACCAGGGAACTTCCATCGGAGGAGGTATCTGAGTCTGTGTTGTCACCTCCAGTCTCCACCATGGTGCTGCCCTTGTCCTCCGTCCCACTGGTTCCCTCGGCATCGGTGGACTCTGCCTCTGGGTCCTGTGGGATGCAGCTCCCTCTGTCACCGTTGCCCCGGCTCCTCCACCAGATGATGCTAATGCACACATGGATGACAGAAGGAAAAATGGGGGGAGAGAAAAAGGAAGCACTGGGTCAATTACTGCACCAACACCACTGCATCGTCACAAACAGGGATCAGGCTTGAGCACTATGCATTGCACTGTCAGTGGTTTTGCTAAATGACATGGCAAGAGGAGGGCCACACACTGCCAACAGCACCCCTCCTGGTACCCACAAAGCCCTGACTGACATGGAATGCTAACAAACAAGCTAGGTTACCTGCATTAGCCATACACCCATTACCCATGAGCTGGATCATGCTGCAATTTCTGGCCTGGCCTTAGGGGCACCCACTAAGTTACATCCACCACCCGGATCCCATGCCACCTGCAAATTATTGTAGTAATGCCTACTGTACTCACCCCCTTGTGGCTGCTGTGATTCCCTCAAGCGCCCATCCAGCTCTGGGTAGGCCACCGCCAGTATGATGGCCATCAGGGTGGTCAGGTTCCGATGGGAACCCCTTCCTCTTTGGGAGGCCAGCTGGGCCTCCGCGGTCTTCTGTGCCCAGCATCTCAGGTCCTCCCACCATTTCCGACAGTGGGTGTTCTGCCTTCCATAGACCCCCAGAGTCCACACGTCCTTGGCAATGGCACACCATAATCCCTTCTTTTGATGGGCACTGACATGCAGAGGTAATACAGACAGGTGGACACCATTACACATACAATCCAGCCAGTCACACATATGGTCCACCTATCCTGTTTCCGTCACCAGTGGCACACACATCGGCCGGTGCACACCATGGACACCACCACAAGAAATCCCCCCCCATGGCACGAGGCTTGCACACACATCTCCATGCATCCTTCACACATGCATCGTGCCCAAAGTGTACTCACCTCTTGGTCTGGAGGCCCATGCAGCAGTCCGTACTGGGATAAGACACCATCTACCAAACACTCCAACTCCTCCGAAGTGAAGGCAGGGGCCCTTTCCCTGGTCACACGGGCTAAGGTAGGTTCCAGACACAGGTCACGGCAGCACACGGAATGTAGATGTTCTCCTGTTGAAGGTCAGGAAACAAGTGATGGAATCAGATAGAAAAATGGCAGTCACGTCCACGGCGGTGTACACTGTCACCACAGGTGCAGATCCCTATTGGCCACTGTACTCCATGGAGCTACATATTATCCAATGAGGAACTGCACGGCGGTGCAAGACCACCTTCCGCCACGACGCCCAACATTGGCGAAGTTACCTCACTTCCACCTGTCCCTACATACAGGACAGGTCGTCGCCATTTCATGGTGGCGGACAACAGTCATATCAATCTTAACTACGTCACAGCCTAGATTAGCACATACCTCACCATTCCCACTGTCCCACCACATAAATGCACTATGTACACTGAGGTAGGGGTTCCATTGTTCAAATTGTGACGGCCTACTCACTCTTGTGTCTCTTAAGTACCTACTGCTGCGGTTAAATAGGAGGAAGAGGCATACCCCCGTGTACAAACCCCTTGTGGACTTAGCTACACTGGAGGACAGGCACATTATTCTCACCTATAGACTGGACAGGGCCACAATAACAGAGCTATGTGCCCAATTGGAGCCTTACCTGACATCTGCTATCCATCAACCGTCTGGGATCCCCCCTCTTGTGCAAGTGCTATCAGTGCTCCATTTCCTGACAACTGGTTCTTTCCAAGTGACATTGGGCATGGCAGCAGGAATGTCACAGCCAATGTTCTCAATCTTGCTGGCAAGAGCCTTGTCTGCCCTAGTGAAACACATGTGCAGCTACATAGCTTTCACCCAGGTGGAAGATCTGGCCAGTTGTTCAGGAATCCGAAGAGTTTCCACTCACTGAATGTGCGGATGCTGTACCTGGTGGACCAGTACATCTCCCACATCAATGCCAAAGTATCCTAGGTTGGTGCATGATGCCTTTGTTCTGAGGAATAGCAGCATCCCAAATGTGATTGCCCAACTATGAGGCACAGGGTGTGGCTAATAGGTGAGCCATGGTCCCCACCCACTGTATGTTAGTGTATGCCTTCAGGTGTCATCCCCAAATCATTGTGTGAGGCGAAATGTTGTCCCTCAATACTAGCAGGTGACTCAGCTACCCAAACCTATTATTGCTGCTGATCCCTGGACAGGGGCTGAGGAAGGTTATAATGAGGCACATGGGGGAACCAGAAAGATCATCTGAAGGCCAGGTTCAGGTGCCTCCATTCGATAGGTGGATCCCTGTGCTACTCACCGAGAAGGTCTGCCAGATTGTAGTGGCATGCTGCATGTTGCACAACCTGGCCCTGAGACTGCATGTACCCTTTCTGCAGGAGGAGGAGACTGGAGATGCTCCTGTGGTAGCAGTGGACCCTGAGGGCAGTGAGGATGAGGAGGCAGAGGATGATGATGAGAACAACAGAACATCAGTTATCCGTAAATACTTCCAATGACACACAAGTGAGACAATGCAACTGACCATTTCTCTGACTATTGATGTTTTCTGTGTGGCTGTAGCACAATGGCATTAACTCCCATTGCATCTCAACTTATTGTCACCTATGGCTTGTCATTTTACAGATGTTGGTGAGATAAGAACTGTGTACTGATGTGATGACTACAGATAGCTACAGGTCATTATTTATATGCTCTTACAGTGTTCAGATCATTTTCACTTGATGTGACTGTTTCCATAAATGCACATTTTCAACACATAAAATACTAGTAGTCAAGTTGTGTTCAATAGTGTTTATTGTAGTGCTATGAAATTGAGAAAAAAGTGCAATGGGGTGATGATGGAGGAAAGTCCAGGGTATTGTTCTAGCACAGGTCCAGTGTCCAAGGGGCCATAGGAAGGGTGAGCAAAGGCAGTTCAAAGTGGACAAGGTGACAGGGTGGGACACAAGGGAGACAATCAGGAACCTGAATCGCAGGGAACGTTTGTGGGGTGGTTCACCTTCTGCAGGGGGAGGGGTGCTGGTGGCCTGTGGTGGGGGCCTCCTGCCCACTAGCTGAAGCGGAAGTGGAGGGCTGGTCAATGAACTGGCTAGTGGTAGGGGCCCGCTGCTGTTGCTTCCCCTATGATGTTGGCCATGTCTGTCAGCACCCCTGCTATGGAGATCAAGGTGGTGTTAATGGCCTGCAAGCCCTCGCTGATCCACTGATACTGTTTCTCCTGCAACTGCCTGTTCTCCTGCACGTCATCGAGGATCTGGCCCATCGTGTCCTGAGAATGTTGGTAGGCTGCCAGAATCTCGGTGAGTGCCTCCCAGAGAGTCGGTTCCCTGGGCCTGTCCTCCCCCTGGCGCACAGCGGCCCTCCCAGTGTCCCTGTTGGCCTGTGCCTCTCTCCCCTGAACGGTGTGCCCACTGCCACTGACCCCGGGTCCCTGATTGTCATGGGTATGAGGTGTGGACTGGGGTCCCTGTACAGGAGGGCACACTGCTGATTGACGTGTCCTGGGGACAGAGGTGTGGATACGCTGGGTGGGTGCTGTGGTGTTGGATAATTTAGGGTGACTCTGTGGTGGACTGTGAGTGGGCTTGGGTGAATAACTGTCCAGTGGTCCCTGATGGACCGGGTTGTTGGTCCAGATCCTGAAGTCCAGAGTTACTGTCATCACTGGGGGCATCTTCTCTTGGGGGACCAGATAGTCGTGGCACCTCCTCTCCGCTGACATTGGGTGGGGCACCTGTGGGGATGTAAGTGATGTATTATGCTTCATGTCTGTGACATATTGTACATCCCTGGCTTCCCCTCTATCGTTGTTGTTGTCCTGCCACCTTTGTTTGTGTATGGTTGATGTATTGTGGGATCGTTAGTTTCCCTATGCTGTGCATGCTTTGGTGATGGGTGTCCATGCACGGCTGGTAGGGCTGTCCATGCATTGGTATGGCATACAGGGCTTGGCATTTGGGTTAGTAATCTGCATTGGTGCAGTGTGTGGGGTGGAGTGGAGTAACGGGAGTGAGGGTGAGGGGGTGTGATGGCATGCAGATATGGGGGTGATGAGTGTTAAATGTCGACTTACCAGTGTCCAGTCCTCCGGCTACTCAGTGGGTCCCTAAGGATTCAGTAGTGCCAAGACATGCTCCTCCCATAGCTGTGGGGGAGGAGGTGGGAGCCCACCGCCAGTTCTCTGAGTGGTGAGCTGGTGCCTTGCTGCCACGGAAAGTACCTTCCCCCATAGGCCGTTCCACCTCTGCCTGATGTTCCTTGTTCTTGGGTGCTGTCCCATGGCGTTCACCCTGTCCACGATTCTCCGTCATAGATCTATCTTCCTGGCAATGGATATCTGCTGTACCTGTGCTCCAAACACCTGTGGCTCTACCCTGACCATTTCCTCTACCATGACCCTTAACTCCTCATCAGTGAAACAGGGGTGTCTTTGTGGGGACATGGGTGTTGTGTGGTGTGTGTTGGTGAGAGAGTGTTGAGTAATGTGGTGAGGTGTGTGATGTGGGGTGTGTGAGGGATGTACCGGTGTATGTGGTGTGTGTGTCTAGTTGTCTCTGTGCTGTTCGTGCCACTCTCCTACTAGTAATTGTTGTTTGTAAAGGGTTGTGGGTAATGTGGGTGTGTGTTTTATAGTGCTGTGGGTGGGTGTGGTCTGTGTATGAGTGTCAGGTGTGTGTTTTTAGTATTGGCCAATGTAGTGTTGTTTTGTATATGGGTGTCCATTCTGAGCGTGGCGGTTTGTACTGCCAATGGTTTACAGCCATTAAATGTCCGGCTTGGTTATTCGTGGGTCATAATGTGGTGGGCGTTGTTCTGTTGGTGTAATGGTATGGGTGTTGGTACTGCCACTTTAGCACTGACCTTTGGGCTGGCGGGTTTGTGTATGTGGATATATTCTGTCAGATTGGTGTGTGTGTCATGATATGGCGAACGGATATTCACCACATTGGCAGTATGTTAGCGGCCATCAACGTGGCATTAGGCGGGATTTACCGCCAATGTCATAATGAGGGCCTATGTTCAGAAGTGTGCAACTTATAGGAATTTGAAGGCGGTAAGTAAATTCTAAATTGAAATTATAATTATAACTTAACATTTTTTTTATGTTTGTGCACTTTAAGTTGGTTTTGTATACACAGATTCTATAACGTATTTCTAGCTATAAATTATCCTTAACCTTTGTTTTTTTCATTGTATGTTTTTATTTTTAATAAAACTGTGTTTCAAATTACAGTGTGGAGTGTAATTGATTTGAGTGTCATAAAGGGGAGTGTAGCACAGTATAGTGAATACAAGTGTAGCAGAGACTAGTGTTGTGGAGTGCAGTATTGTAGAGTGAAATAAAGTGAAGTTGAGTAGAGTGGAGTAACGTAGCATTCAGTTGTGTAAAGTGGTATATAGTGGAGTGGCGTGGTGTGTCGCATCATGGAGTATCATAGAGAGGAGCAGCATGTTGTACAGTGTAGTGGCATTTTGAACAATAGAGCAGAGTGTTGTATAGTGAAGTGACGTTGACTAGAGTGTCATGAAATAGAGTCTGGTGGACTGGAGTGTCATTGAATAGAGTGCCATAGAGTGGCATAGAGTGTAGTGGCATAGAATGGAGTTCAGGGGAGTAGAGGTTTGTATAGTTCAGTGTTATTTAGTCTAGTGTTGTGCAGCAGAGTGGCAGGTAGTCATATATAGGGGGTCATTCCTACCCTGGCGGTCCGAGACCGCCAGGGTAGGGGACCCCGGATGCACCGCCAACAGGCTGACGGTGCATCCAGGCCCATTCTGACCGCGGCGGTAAAGCCACGGTCAGAAAAGGGAAACTGGTGGTTTCCCGCCAGTTTTCCCCTGGGCTGCAGAATCCTCCATGGCGGCGCTGCAGGCAGCGCCGCCATGGGGATTCTGACCCCCTTCCCGCCAGCCTGGTTCTGGCGGTTTTGACCGCCAGAACCAGGCTGGCGGGAACAGGTGTCGTGGGGCCCCTGGGGGCCCCACATTGATTTCCAGTGTCTGCATAGCAGACACTGGAAATCGCAACGGGTGCAACTGCACCCGTCGCACAAAAGCAACTCCGCCGGCTCCATTCGGAGCCGGCTTCATCGTTGCTGTGGCTTTCCCGCTGGGCGGGCGGGCGGCCTTTTGGCGGTTGCCTGCCCGCCCAGCGGGAAAGCCAGAATGACCGCCGCGGTCTTTTGACCGCGGTACGGTCTTCTGGCGGTTCCCGCTTGGCGGGCGGCGACCGCCGCCCGCCAAACTAGGAATCAGCCCCATAGTGTTTTATTGTACAGTGGAGTGTCATTATTTGTGAGAACATAGTGATTGGTAGAATGGTGAGTTACAGTTAGTGTTGTCTGGTTAGTGAGTTGAAAAGAGTTCTTAATGAGGTCTGCTGCAATCATTTGAAGGTGATGGATACATTGTAAATAAAAGGTATAACTATAACTTTAGAATTTCTAAGGTTTGTAATGTTTAAACTTGTTTTGTATGGGGAAAATACGTTTTCCTAACTATAACTAAGCTTTAATCTTTGCTTTTTTAATTGACTTTCAATGTGTAGAATCCAGTGTCACAAGTGGAGAGTTGTTATGTGGGGTGTCAGAGAGTGTTGTAAAGTCTATTGTCATAAACTAGATTATTGTTGGAATTGAGTGGAGTGTAGCAGAGTGTAGTAATGTATCATACAGTGTGATAAAGTGTTATATACTTTACTGACATGGTGTCATATAGGGGAGTCAAGAATGGTAGACTGCAGCAGCGAGTTGCACAGTGGAATGGCATGTTGAACAGTAGGGTAGGGGGTTGTAGACTGTCATAGAGTGTAGTAGAGTGCTTTAAAGTGGAGATGGGTGAAGTAGAGTGTCACAGAGTATGGTATCATCAGGTGGAGTGTCATAGAGTACAATGAAGGAGAATGTTGTACAGTGGAGTGCCATATCATATAGTGGAATGGTGTATCATAGAGAGAAGTTTAATGGCATGTCACCTGGTATCATACAGTGCAGTACAGTTGTATAGAGTAGATGGACATAGAGAGGAGTAAACTAGGAAAGAGCCGTATAGACTTTAGTACAGTGTTGTAGAGTGGAGTTGCAATGAGTGCAGTAGCATGTCCAACAGTGGTGTAGAGCAGAGGATAGTACAGTAGCGCAGAGTGAGATGCAGTGTAGTAGAGCAGAGTAAAGTGGAGAGTGGTACACTTGAGTGGGGCAGTGTAGTGTGGAGTGAAGTGCCATAGAATGGAGTGGCTTGTATTAGACTATAGTGGTGTGCAGTGGAATGGCATAGCATACAGTAAAGTGTCATACATTGGAGTACCATGTTGTACAGTAGAGTATAGTGGGGTGTTACACATTATTGGAAAGTGATATAAACTACAGTAGAGTAAAGTGGAATACAGTCTAGTTGATTTTTGTAGAGAGGAGTGGTGTACAGTACAGTACAGTGTGGTACAGTGGGTTGGCATAAAGTGTTATAGCGTACAATGACACTGAGTGGCGTAGAGTGGAGTGGCATACAGTGGAGTAGAGGAATAGATTGAAGTACTATGTGAGAGTACAGTGGAGCAAAGAGGGATGCATTGTCATAAAAGGAGTTGCATACAGTGTTGTATAGTGGACTATAGTATTGTACAGAATAGTACAGTGAGGTGAAGGGGTATAGACATGAGTAAAGTATCGGAGAGTGGCACACAGTTTAGTAGATTGTTGTAGAGTGGGTTGTATAGAGTACAGTAGTTGGTGAAACAGTGGTAAAGTCTTCTACAGAGAAAGAAATTTGAGTGGAGTGGTGTTACTTAGTGTGGGGTAAAGTGCAATACACTGTATTTACAGAGTAAAGTGGCCTGGAGTGAGATGAACTGACATAGCACCGGTAGAAAACTATTATAAATTTGAGTGGGGCCTCGTACAGTAGAGTGGAGTTCTATGTTATATAGAAAAGTGTTGTATAGTGGAATAGAGTATTGTACGTTGGAGTGTATGAGCATAGAGTGGAGTTAGACAGTGAAGTTTACAGAGATAGAGTGGAGTATAATGTCATAGAGTGCCATGAAGTGTTTTAAACATTTATAGAGTGAAGCTATATAGAATGGATGGTGGTGCCATGCAATGGAGTGGCATAGAGTGGAGTGGTGTATACTGTAGTGGGGTAGAGTGGATTACGGTAAAGTGGAGTATCATTCAGTGGAACAGCTCACAGTGGAATATTGTACAGTGGAGTGTGGAAAAGTGGAGTGGCATGGAGTGGAATAGTGTAGAGTGAAGAGGTGTACAATGGAGTGGCATAGAGAGCAGCAGAGTACAGAGGATTAGAATAGAGTAGAGTGGCATACATTGAAGAGGTACAGCTTAGTGTTGAGGAAACTATTATATATTGGAGTGGTGTCTCACACAGTAGACTGGAGTGCTGTGTCATACAGTGTTGGAAATAGTCATAAAGTGGAGTAGAGTGTTGACCAATAGAGTGTGTGGGCATAGAGTTGAGTGCAAATTTGGACAGTGGAATGCCTGGGGTTAGAGTTGACTAGAGTCTAGTAGAGTGGCATAGAGTATAGTGTAGTAGAGTTTTATACAGTGGAGTTATATAGAGTGGAGGAACGTACAGTAGAGTGGCAGAGCATGGAGTACTTTACAGACTTTTCACATCTTTAAAGGTCCTTCAATTAAAGATATGGGAGAAATTCCACATGAAATGCAGGCTTCTACTTCCGACACTCAATCAGCTATCTCTGCCCTTGATGTTAGATCCCCAAATGCCTCTGTTGTATCAATAACACAAATACATGAACTTGAAGGTATGGAGCCTATAAACGAGAACTCACCATCTACACAAATTACTTTAACTAAATTGGATCAAAATACAGTATGGGATATCTTCTTTAAGACCTCGCAACTGACTCTTGACGCCTTGTCATATCAGTTGTCAAAAATGGATGTCCAGGTGGACCTGCTAATAAATGTCATGGCAAAATCAGTCTCAGGGATAGACCAGAAGTTGGCAAATCTAAACATCTTGATTAAGCGAGCACCGAATTTTGCAGAGCTGACAAAAACAGACTGTGCCTGTGAGCCCATAACAAACTGGCCACATGCCCAGAGGCCTTAAATTTAATGATAACAGATCTAAAGGTAAATCTAAATAAGAACAAATCTGTTGATCAAGAATGTCCCAAGTGTCAGGAGATGATGGGTCAAAAAGTAAATATGTGCAGTCCAGGTACTCGCTGTTCGGAGACAAAAAACAATACAAAAATAGATTTCTCTGAAGAACTGGGGTGCGGTTGGGGGGAATTCTCAGGGAAAAGAAATATCTACTGAAATGCTCTGAGGAGGGGGAAGCTGTCAATCTGAAACCCAAATACCTGAAAATGTCCCCCCTCCACCTAAATTTGCGACTTATTCACAACACTCTGAAAAGCTTGCCACCAAAAGACAAAAGAAAAAGCAACAGAAAGCAAGGAATAAAAAAGGGACGTTGTAATGGGCCCTACTACTTTAAAGATGAGCTCCTCTCTCCCTCATGATATAAGTAATGAGAAGCAAATGTTTCATGACTTGAGTATCAACAAAAAGAACAGTCCAACAGTCAACAATTTGTTCCCATTATTCAATATACAAAAGAGGGGGCCTACTAACCCTGACCATAGGGATTCAAATTACTCTAATTTAAAGTAAAACATAAAATAAATAAGGACAGACAGGATCTGACAAACCTAAAGGGAACAGATCCAGCCAAGCAGGTACCTCAAAATATAAAATTATGCCAAAGGGAGGCCAAAACCGAAGTGAATATTACTCCAGAGACTCGTAGGAGGACTTTTGAAGAAGAAGGCATATGTATTACAGCTATAAATTCCGAATGTGCTGAACAATAAGGGGCTCAAATTACTCAGCTTCAGGCAGAAAAAGGAAATGGGTCTGACATTAGAAAATTTGAAATGGTGAGACCAGGGGCAGAGGAAATAGTGGAAATTCCCAGATCACTCTCTGAGACAGAGCCCTTAACTAGACCAGATGCGAGACTAAAGGTATCAAATCGAGGATGGCCGGATAGAGAACATTCAACAGGATTCCAGAAAATAGAACACAAGGGAATAGCTCTAGTGGGAGAACAGGACGACTCTATAAGAAGTAAAAAAAACAGTCTTCCTGCAGATTGTAAGCAATTGATTCTGGAACCACAATACCAATCTAGGGGCCCTTTTGATATCTTAAATTTAGGGTACATATTAAAACTCCTACAAGTGATTCCAGCCCTCAAAGATTTAGGGCCAGATGTATCAAGCTCCCGGTTTGCATTTCTTAAATAGAAAATTTTAAGAAATCGCAATTTTTTAAAATGCGCAAACACAATTTGCAATTAGCAAATACCGAACCGCAAATCATTTGCGATTCGGTATCTGAAAATCGCAAATTCCGAAAACGGCAACCCGGAACAGCCTGATGACATCACAACCGGGAAGTGAGTCAGCCCATGCTGTTTCCAGGAGCCACACCCACAGGAGCAGGCAGGGAGACACAGACTCAGATAAAGATGGTGATCCCTTACCACCCCATCACACAGTAGACAGGATCAGTGCAGCAGAAGGCAAGCAAAGGTATGCTGACATCACGCACAACCATTTCTAATGTAAGTAATGACAACACCACTGCAATTTTATGTCTTTCTGTAGTTAGCAACTTTATTACCTTGACTTCAGGTAACATATGTGTCAATAGGACATAGCCATGAAGCATAGGCTAACATGTGCAAATAACAGTGTGACACTATTAGCATCATAGTATAACTGTACAGCTACATGTTACGGTAGTCCCCTGTAGGCCTTAACATTACTTCCTACATCCACGTACTCCACTTGAGTGTTCAGTGGCCTCCCTGGCACCTCTTGTAGCGGGTTCGCTGGCAGTACTGTGTCTGGTACTGCGAAGCCTAGGATCCATCACAGGGGCTGTACGACTGCTGAGGCTAGAGAACTCCTCACTGTCTCCACCACCCAGTTCGCTGTTTGTAGCACTGCGTGCTGTCTGCATTGCATCTAGGACATTGGTTATTTGCTCCAAGCCTTGTGCAACGTCCTGACTGCAGTGTGCCATTTCCACCAGTATGCCCACAGCACGTCGTGACATCATGGCAGTTGAGCTAGCAAGCCGATTGACCGATCTGCAGAACCCATCCAACCTTCTCATAAATTGGTGATGGCGCCTACGGTGGCTGACACGTTCCTGCTGAATCTCAGTGCAGAGGTCCCTAATGGCATTTGTCAAGTCCTTTGTGTTTTCGGCTGCTGTTTGCTGTCCCTCATGCAGTGACTCCAAATGCTTGTTAATTGGACCATGTTCTGATTGCATGACATCAACTGCCTGTGTATTGACCTCATGTGTTTGCATTGCAGGTGCTGCACTTTCAGTATGGAAGCTTCAAGTCCCCAAAAGATTGATAGGCCCTCTCTTTCCCCTGTGCACTGTCTGCCTGCATTGTGACACCTCCTGAGGAGAGTTGACTGATGCTGAGGCAGGAACTGCTGTGTTCTTGTGGATCTATCCTCTGGGGGTGGTGTGGGAAGTTCATCCAGCATCTCATGTGAGTCCTGGTTGTACTCTGGGAAAGGTAACACCCTTTGGGTCTGGTTGTAGTGGCATACAGTGTAATAGCGTACAGTGGAGCAGCATGCAGTGAAGTCTCATACCATGGAGAGACATAGAATGAAGTGACGTAGAGTAGAATAGCGTATAATGGAGTGGATATAGTGGTATGGCATACAGATGTATCTGAAATTAAGCAGCAGTAATGCCAAACAGTGAATTGTTCTACCTTGTGTTTTCTCCAGATTTACCTACCTATGCAGGGCTATGGCTTTTGGCCTTGTGTTACTTTGTAAATCTGACTTAAGTATTGCATTGCCCATGCAACACCATAAGTGACACAAGGGTACTGCAATATAATAATACAGACAGGCCTTAGTTATATTTTGAGCCATGTTACACCATGATAACTTTGGAGTACACAGTGGTATGTAGTGATGACAACCCAGTAATTAATTGGGTATGGGGGATTTTTTGAGAATGAAAAGGCAGCTATATTGTTTGTCTGTGTTTAGTGTTATGGCCTTACATATAGGAAAGTACTAGGTCCCTTCCTATTGTCACTATATTAAAGTGGTAATAGGTAGGGAAATGTAGTTATAGATTTGTTTATATTTTTAAGTAGGTCTCAGTAGTTTTTAGTGAAATTTTGCAAAAGTACTGCAGTGACAGATGTCACTGAGTTTAAATGCCTTAGAACTTAAAAAATACATACCCTTCTCACTGCAGTACTACAAGCATAATTTCTGCACCATCATACATAATATTGCCAAATTTCATGTAAATCCATTCTGCTGTTTTCGCGCTATGTCAAATACAATAGTCTATGAAAAATGCACTGGTGGAAAAACACTTTTTGGGACCCTCTTTTATCTCTGCACTCCGTTAATGATTCAACACAAAAAATTACATCATCTCAAAATGTAGAAAATGCTGTAGGTCTGAAATGTTTAGTGGTGATTGGTTAAATGGGTGAACAGGTATTAGGGAGGTCATATTAGAGGAAATCCTATCTTTGAGAATACTAACTATAACTACAGTGTGGCAATCAGACTTAAAGTGATTTTTTTCTTTTTATCTATTGTATGTGTTATTTTATTTGT
This sequence comes from Pleurodeles waltl, assembly GCF_031143425.1. Lineage (NCBI taxonomy): Eukaryota > Metazoa > Chordata > Amphibia > Caudata > Salamandridae > Pleurodeles > Pleurodeles waltl. The sequence continues at coordinate 773,729,202 of NC_090445.1, read as the reverse complement.
TTATTGGTTTATATCATCATATGATCATAAATACATTTTTCTTTTAGTTGTTCATGTAGCAATTCTGAACCTTTACATAGGCGATCTAGTTTTTTTTTTAGGCTTCGTTGATACTTTTAGTAGGATTGTGCTACATTTGAATCACAAAGTAAATGAAAGTCAATCATTATTCTTATAAAAATTAATATTATTTGTTTTCCTAATAGGTAATTATCATGGCCACCATAAATTAGTTTGTGTAGCTCACTGCTAGGTCACTTTTCCATTTTGTTGCATAGGAGTACAAAAAGAAGATTGGTTTTGTTTGTCTTTTCGGAGACAGCTTTTTTGTGAGTCAGGGGTCATGCAAAGAAAATGCATGTAGATTAAGATGTATTCTATTATGTATTTGTATATTGGTTTCCATTAGCATGTGAGCATAAATGGGTGTTTCAGTTGTTCATGTAGTAGATCTGAAACTTTAGAAATGCAGTCCAGTTTATTTTTTAGGCTTCCTTGCTACTTTTAGTAGTAATGTGCTATAAGATGTTACTAAGTTGAAAAACCATATGACATAACAATTATTTACTCTGTTTACCTGCAGTACCCCACAGAATCATCTGCACCCTCTGATATGTAATACTGCCAAATTTAATAAAACTCCAGCTGATGTTTTTTGCGCCCTGCGAAATACAGAAGTCTATGGAAAATACATTGGATTTGAAGTCTGTTATGAAACCCCGTCTTTAATTTCCACCCCCTTGACTAAGAGCTGCAAAGCCTTGAGTCCTAGCAAAATGAAATGGGTGCAGCAGGGCTGCAAAGTTTCACAGGCATTTGTCAAATGGGTACGAAGTAATGAAGGGACAAAAATAAAAAAAATCCCTTTCTCTATTCACCCTAACTATCGCGACAAAGTGACTACTGCCAAACTTAAAAAACACCGAAATGCACCAGTTGTTGTCAATTGAAATACCAATAACCCGTGCTTGTACAGTGCATTGCAATTTCAGATGTTGCATTGATGTTATCAATGATGTTATGCAACATGCTGTGAATGATGTAATATGTGAGGTGTAATTAGTGGGACCAGAACCAAGTCCCAGATTCCTGAAAAGGCCAAACGCAACATTTCTGTTGATGTTGCAGCAAGGTAGTGAGATCCCTTAGTCCAATGGGACCTGGACTGGTCCTGCAGGACTGACATGGTCAATGTGGAGAATAAGCTCTCTGGGCAACTAAAGCACTCTGGTGGTCATTACAACCCTGGCGGACGGTGTGACAGCGGCGGTAAAACCGCCAACAGGCCGGCGGTAAAATAATTGCAATTACGACCATGGCAGAAACCGCCAACAAAGACAGCCACTTTAACACTCCAACTGCCACGGCGGTACAAACAACACCGCAGCGGTCACCGCCAACAGACAGGCGGGAGACAATGTACCGCCCACACTATTATGACAGGCCAATCCACCACCTTTTCAGGGGTGGATTCACTGTGGATAAAAACACGGCGGAAACAGGAATTTCGAAGGGAAAACGCTCACCTCTACACACCCCACGAGGAAAGAGGACACCATGGAACCGGAACTCCAAATTCTCCCTGCGATAGTCTTCCTGTTCCTCTACCAGGAGCACGAACGCCGGCGGCGAAGACCACGGTGAGTACTGCACCTACGACACAGGGGACATTACAACCCCTGTGGCAAAAAACAGGGACACACACACGCAACACCCCCACCCTCACCCACTATAACACACACAAATGCATATCAATACATCACAGTTACACCCCCAAACCCCCCGGAAGAATGCAAAGACAATAGAAAATTAGTGTAACCACTGTAATATATTAATAACAAGTAGGCAGAAATATATATATACACCATGTACAAAATAAATACCAAGCATAGTAGTCCAGGTAGTGCACTAAGAAAGTCCGTGGAACACTGGGACCACACGGTATGGGCAAGGCCCACACAAGATCCCCGACCATGACGGAGAGAACACTGCAGGGGTATCAGATACCAATAAAACAGGCACCTCAGGGGGAGGGAACCGGGGGGCACCTCAGCCGCTTGAGTGCACAACGCCAAATCCACGAGGGGGCCACATGCCCACTGTTCAATCCTGGGGAGTGCAAAGCCACAGTCTCACAAGTCTCTACAGTGGGTGGTCTGCCCACTGTTCAATCCTGGGGAGTGCAAAGCCACAGTCTCTCAAGTCTCTACAGTGGGTGGGTTGCCCACTGTCATATCCTGGGGAGTGCAAAGCCACAGTCTCACAAGTCTCTACAGTGGGTGGTCTGCCCACTGTTCAATCCTGGGGAGTGCAAAGCCACAGTCTCTCAAGTCTCTACAGTGGGTGGGTTGCCCACTGCCATATCCTGGGGAGTGCAAAGCCACAGTCTCACAAGTCTATACAGTGGGTGGTCTGCCCACTGTCCCATCCTGGGGAGTGCAAAGCCACAGTCTCACAAGTGGATGACAGTCTCCACTGGTTCTGGAGGGGGCATGGTGCCCAGAGTGCTTCATCCTGTTAAGGAAAGAGGTAGTGGATGACAGTCTCCACTGGTTCTGGAGAGGGCATGGTGCCCAGAGTGCTTCATCCTGTTAAGGACAGAGGTAATGGATGACAGTCTCTACTGGTTCTGGAGGGGGCATGATGCCCACAGTGCTTCATCCTTTTAAGGACAGAGGTAGTGGATGACAGTCTCCACTGGTTCTAGAGGGGACATGGTGCCCAGAGTGCATCATTCACCCCGTGACAGACTCAGTTGCATCAGTGCCCCTGCCGCTCATGGGCTAGCGGTGCTTGAGATGGCGGTGCCCTGTTCATCGGTGCTTGAGATGGCAGTGCCCTGTTCAGCGGTGCTTCAGATGGCGGTGCCCTGTTCAGCGGTGCTTGAGATGGTGGTGCTTGAGATGGCGGTGCTCTGTTCAGCGGTGCTTGAGATGGCGGTGCCCTGGTCAGCGGTGCTTGAGATGGCAGTGCCCTGTTCTCTGCCGTGCTGCTCTTCCCAGACTTGCCAGGTTTCTTGTGGCCCTTCCCCACCTTGGAAGGTGTCACAGCTGACTCCACACTCCCAACGGGACCCCTGGGAGCGGCTTTGGTGGCTGGAGTCTTCCCCCTCTCCCGCCGGGCACTGGCCAACTTCTGATGCTTCACAGGTGGGGGACTGTCTGTGCTGTGGCTCCGTGCCACACTGGCTGCCCTGGTGCCCGGTGCACTCCGCATTCCGGTGACTACAGGCACCACTGGTCCCGGAGATGTTGTGGCTGAGGTGCTAGTTCAGGACCTATGAGACGGACGGGGTGGGGGAGGTGTGGGAAAGAGGTCAAGTTTGGACAGGAAAAGTTTTTAGGACACACTGGGACGGGTAGCTGGAGGGGGTTTGGGAGTGGAGGAAGAGGTGGTGGCTGTAGGAGGTGTACGTTTGGTGACTTTGGGTGAAGGTGCATGCGCTGGAGGCTGTCGTTAGGTGGATGACTGTTGGGTGGGTGTGTGCCTGCATTTGTGTATCTTTGGAGGGGGAGTCACAGACACACTGGGAGAGGACACAGGGGACGTGTGAATGGTAGTGGGGGTGGTGACTGCACGTGAGCGGGGTGTGGTGGTGAGTGTGCTGGAGAGGGACGTGGTGGCTGTAGAGGTAGTGCATGCAGGTGTGAGTGTAGACGAGACTGGGAGGGAGGAGGGAGACGAGGAGAAGTGGGACACAGTGGAGGCAGTGGATGTTGGTGTGTCTGCATGTGTGTGATGCTTGCGTGAGGGCCTGTGGGATGTGTGGTGCTCATGTTTGCCTGAGCTTCCCTTGGGTGTTGAGGTGTGTTCATATTGGTCTGTTGGTGTGCTTGGGATAGGCTGAGGTACAGGGGATTGGGTCGGGGTTGAGGAAGTTGGAGGGGGGAGGCTAGAGACGGGGACAATGGCTGCCATCAGTGCTGAGGCCAGAGTCTGAAAAGCTCGCTGAAGGGCCGCCTGACCAGAATGAAAGCCCTCCAGGAATGCATTGGTTTGTTGCAACTGCCTCTCTACACCCTGGATGGCATTCAAAATGGCAGACTGCCCAACAGTGAGGGACCTGAGGAGGTCAATGGCCTCCTCACTGAGGGCAGCAGGGGTGACTGGGGCAGGGCCTGAGCTGCCTGGGGCGAAGGTGATGCCCACCCTCCTGGGTGAGCGGGCACGGGGCAAAGGCTGAGGGGCTGCTGGGAGGGCGGTGCTGGTAGGGGGGGGTGGCGGCTGTACCTGTAGATGCAGGGGGCACAGATGTTGCCACCACCACAAGCGAGCTCCCATCAGAGGACGAGTCCGTGTCGCTGGTGTCAGCGCCTGTCCCCGCCGTGAAGCTCCCCTCGCCCTCCGTCCCACTGGTGAATTCTGACTCCGTAGTGTTGCCCTCCAGGGCCATGTGGGATGCAGCTCCCTCGTGCTCCGGTGCCACTGCTCCTCCGCCTGATGATGCTAATGCACACAAGAACAGGGAGACCACAAAAAGGGGGGGGAAGACAGAAGAAAGACATGTTGAGTGCATGCATTACCGCTACCGTTGGCGGACACGACAGACACAGAAGCCCCCTGCACTACGCCGCGCTCTTGGGCTCCACTGTTCAATTTCTGGGAAATGGCCTACAAGGCTATGGACGACATCTGCACACAAGGATGACACAGGGGCATGACTAGCAGTACTTGGCACTCTACAGAGGTGGTCTGGGGTGCCACATGGCCTGCCTTACGGAGGGGCCTTGCCTACGGAACTCGCCCTGGCCTAGGGAAACACACATCCCACCTCCCCCACCCAGACACCTCCACTGCGCGCAAAGTCAGCAGAATGAGAGTGTACTCACCCCCTTGTGGCTACTGTGATGCCCTCAAGCGCCCATCCAACTCCGGGTAGGCCACCGCCAGGATCCTGAACATCAGGGGGGTCATGGTGCGCCGGGCACCCCTCCCACATTGGGAGGCCATCCCCAGCTGAGCCTCCGCTGTCTTCTTGCTCCAGCTGCAAATGTCCTCCCATCTTTTCCGGCAGTGGGTGCTCTGTCTGTGTTAGACCCCCAGGGTCCAGACATCCTTGGCGATGGCACGCCAAATATCTTTCTTCTGGTAGGCGCTGACTTACATGAAATGTACAGGGGAAAAAGAGAAGTTATTACCAACTGCACCGTCAAACTGATTGGCCCCCATTCCTACCCTTGCCATGTGGCGCATGCATTCACCGACTTTCATGCACGCAGCACTCTGCCCCCTTCCTTCTTACATCCAGCCCTCTCCACACAGGCATAGCCCAAACAACATGCTCCCTGTGTACTTACCTGTTTGTCTGGAGGACCGTAGAGTAGCGTGTACTGGGGGAGGACCCCATCCACGAGTTTCTCCAACTCCTCCGATGTGAAGGCAGGGGCCCTTTCCCCAGACACTCGAGTCATTGTCTCTTCCAGACCTAGGTCACAGCAGCACTTGCAGTGTAGGTCCTCTCCTGTCGAAGATCAGGTATCGAGTGATTGAACAGACAGAAAATGGCGGTCACGTCCGCAGTGGTGCGTACCGTCACCGCCGGCGTACATCGTCATTGGCTCATGGGGCCCATAGGGTCCAATGTTAACCAATGCAGCATTGCGCAGCGGTCTTAGACCGCCTACCGCGATGGTGTACAACGCCAGCGCAGTTACATCACATCCCATTGTCCCACTTTGAAGGTCAGGCAGCCGCCATTTCAGGGGCCCACATGGCTTCATTTTCAACTGAGTCACACATACCTAGGCCTACACTCAACACACATACAGGCCACCTTTTGTGTATGAATGGTGTTCTGTGTAAACTGTGGGTACATACCTCTGAGTTGTTTGACTCTGTGCTCGCTGTTGTCCTTCATAGGCACCATCCTCTGGGACATGTGAGGAGATGGCGGCATCCTCCGGTGTACCGACCGTTGGTGGACCTGTCGACAATGGAGGAGCGACATTTGATAATCACATACAGGCTTGACCGTGCCACAATCCAGGAACTGTGTACCCAGTTGGAGCCAGACCTGATGTCAGCAATCCGCCATCCCACAGGAATCCCCCCTCAAGTGCAGGTGCTGTCAGTGCTCCATTTCCTTGCAAGTGGATAATTTCAAACAACAGTGGCCATGGCATCAGGGATGTCCCAGCCTATGTTTTCCAACGTATTTGCCAGAGTGTTGTCTGCCCTTCTGAAACACATGCGGAGCTACATCGTTTTCCCTCAGGTGGAGGATTTGCCCACAGTGAAAGGGGATTTCTATGCCCTGGGACACATCCCCAACATCATAGGTGCCATTGATGGGACACATGTGGCTTTGGTACCCCCCCACAGGAGTGAACAGGTGTACAGAAACCGGAAGAGTTATCATTCGATGAATGTACAGATGGTATGTTTGGCAGACCAGTACATCTCCCATGTGAATGCCAAGTTCCCTGGCTCAGTGCATGACGCCTACATCCTGCGGAATATCAGCATCCCTTATGTGATGGGTCAACTCCAGAGGCACTGTATGTGGCTATTAGGTGAGAACCTGGAAGCAAGTCAGTGGGAATGGTTGTCTGGGTCTGGGGATATCCCTCCAGGTTAGTGCGTGTCTAACAGTTGTCCATCACCATTTGCAGGTGACTCTGGTTACCCCAACCTTTCATGGCTACTGACCCCAGTGAGGAATCCCAGGACAAGGGCAGAGGAACGCTACAATGAGGCCCATGGGCGAACTAGGAGGGTGATCGAGCGGACCTTCGGCCTCCTGAAGGGCAGGTTCAGCTGCCTCCATATGACAGGTGGATCCCTATTCTACTCACCAAAGAAGGTGTGCCAGATCATCGTGGCCTGCTGTATGCTTCATAACTTGGCTTTGCGACGACAGGTGCCTTTTCTGCAGGAGGATGGTCCAGATGGCGGTGTTGTTGCAGCTGTGGAGCCTGTGGACAGTGAAGACGAGGAAGCAGGGGAAGAAGACATGCACAACAGGGACTCAGTGATCCAGCAATATTTCCAGTGAGACACAGGTAAGAATATAAACCTGCCTACTACATATACTTTAACACTACTACCTCTCAACTGTCTGTCGTTTTCACCCAGTGTATGGTCACTGAGTTGTCACTTTCCCTTATGATTTCACAGATGTGGGTCCCACTGTGTGACATCTGCTTAGATTCCTCATGGACTAGAGCTGTGTGACATAGGTATGTTGACATTAAACTTGAAAGAGCATTTTGTCACTGTAATTGCTAATACACTATTTCGAAATCACAGACAGACTCCAGATTGTTTTGTGCTTTAAGGGTGTTTATTTAAGTGCTCAATATTGGAGGGGGTAGTGAAATGGTGAGGGGTGATGGCGGAGGAATGTCCTTGGCAGAGTCCAGTCTATTAGTCTCACAGGTGCATTGCCCATATGGGCATAGGAAGTGGAGCTGGGGCAGTTTCAGTATGGACAGGGTGACAAAGTGGGACAGTAGGATGACAATCAGGGTGGTCTCATTTCTTGGCAAGGGTCTTGGCATCATGCTCTGTCTTTGTCCTGGATCTCAGGGACCATTTGCGGGGTGGTTCTGCCTCTGCAGGGGGTGGGGTGCTGGTGTGGTGGTCCTGTGGCGGGGCGTCCTGGCCGCTTGCTCCGACGGAGGTGGTGGGCAGTTCATCGTCCATGCTAGTGTCAGGGGCCCCTTGTAGTGCCACAGTGTCCCTCCTGGTGTTCATAAGTTCCTTCAGCACCCCTACGATGGTGCCCAGGGTGGAGCTGAAGGTTCGGAGTTCCTCCCTGAAGCCCATATACTGTTCCTCCTGCAGGCGCTGGGTCTCCTGAAACTTGGCCAGTACCGTTGCCATCGTCTCCTGGGAGTGGTGGTATGCTCCCATGATGGAGGAGAGGGCCTTGTGGAGAGTGGGTTCCCTTGGCCTGTCCGCCCCTTGTCGCACAGTAGCCCTCCCAGTTCCCCTGTGTTCCTGGGCCTCCGTCCCTGGACCGTGTGCCCACTACCACTGCCCCCAGGTCCCTGTTGTTGTTGGGGTGGTGGGTTATCCTGGGTTCCCTATAGTGGTGGACACACTGCTGATCGACGTGTCCTGGGGACGGAGGTATGGGCCCGCTGGATGGGTGCTGTGCTGGTGTTTCCAGAGGGTGGAAGGTCTGTAGTGGCCTGTGACTGGGTGATGGGAACCGACTGTCCCAAGGTCCCCTATGGGCCGGGCTGGTCATCTAGATCCAGTTGGACAGAGCTGCTGTCATCACTGTTGGCCTCTTCTGTTGGTGGTGTGGACATGTGTGGACCCTCCTGTCCGGTGACGTTGGGTAGGGGTCCTGCAGGGGTATAAAAGGATGGTTATTACATATGTGTGTGTCATGGTGTGCAATGGGTGGGTGACCATGTACCCCAGTGTTTGCATTCCTGTGTGGGACCTTGTGTGAGGATGGTTTAGGGGGTTGTATGGGTATGTGTAGTGGGCATGCTTTAGTGATGGGTGTCCATGCTTTGTTGCTGTATGCAGGGCTTGGTATTGGGATGGGTGGTTTGTGATGTTGGGACATATGTGAGGAGTTGGGGTGCTGGGGGTGAGGGTGAGGGTGGGGGTATGTGATAGCATGCAGGTAGGGTGGGGCTTGTAATAGTTAAGATTTGACTTACCAGAGTCCATTGCTCCACCTACTCCTGCGAGGCCCTCAGGATGCAGAATCTCCAAGACCTGCTCCTCCCATGTTGTCAGTTGTGGGGGAGGAGGTGGGGGTCCGCTGCCAGTCCGCTGACCCGCCAGGTAGTGTCTTGAGACCACGGAACACACCTTCCCCCGTAGGTCGTTCCACCGCTTCCTGATGTCCTCCCGATTTCTTGGGTGCTGTCCCACTGTGTTGACCCTGTCCACTATTCTTCGCCATAGCTCCATCTTCCTTGCAATGGAGGTGTGCTGCACCTGTGCTCCGAATAGCTATGGCTCGACCCTATTTCCTCCACCATGACCCTGAGCTCCTCCTCCGAGAACCTGGGGTGTCTTTGCCGTGCCATGGGCTGGTGTAGGTGATGTGTGGGGTGGAGTGTGTGGTGATATGTGTGGTGATATGTAGTGGTGTGTTGTGTGAGGTGCATGGAAGTTATGTGGGTGATGGTGTTGTGTGCCTGTGGATGCTGTTGTTCTTGCTGGTGCTCTCTCTCTCTGGCCTTCTTTCAGAATTTTTTGTCGTGCGGGTTTGTGGGTGATGTGGGTGTATGTTTTATATTGTATTGTGTGTATGGGAGTTGTGTGTGTATGTGTATCAGGTGTGTGTATTTGGAATTGTCCAATGTGGCTGTGTTTTGTAAGAGTGTGTGTATTTTGAGTGCAGCAGTGTGTACCGCCAATGGAATACCGCGGTGGAAAGTCCGCTGCGCTGATTCATGTGTGTGATAGTGTGGGCATATTTCTGTTGGCGTGACAGTGGAGGTTTTGTTTTCGCCAGTTTATCACTGACCTTTGGTGTGGCGGACTTGTGTGGGTGTCTGAATTTTGGCAGATTCTGAAATGTGGGTCAGAATAACTGTGGAGGAATTCCGCGGCCGCGGCAGTCTGTTGGCTGTCTTCTGCACGGCGGTAAGCGGCTTTTACCGCCAATGTTGTAATGACCGCCTCTATGTTTTTCATTTATAGTCCTATGGGACTACAGTGGTACTCCTGTAAATGTCTATTTAAGTTATTAACCTTAATTCTCTGAGTAAATATCCAGCTTCCATTAAATTTGGTCTAATTATGGTCAGCTGTACCATTGTCAAAATTTCCCATGAGAAATTGCATGGGGAATATACATTTTGAGACCACCCCCTTTTCCTCATCCCCCACTCGCGAGATCACCACACACCTTTCAGGAGCAAGCTCTGGAGGTCAACTTTCTTTGGGAAAGCTTTGTGAGCCAGTGGGTAATTTTAGTTAGGTCTACATTTTCATTGGAAATGCCTTTTTAGGTTTCCCAAGACCTTTGGTGCTATTTGATGAATCTGCATAAAACTTTCCACCAAATTGTTTTTTATTGCTTAGTTTCTTCATGAAAAGTTTGGGGTAATCCTTCAAGTGGGGGCTGTGAAAAAGGGATGGTTTTAAAATGCAAAATCCCATGCATTTTCAATACCATCAGCATTTTAATATCCCCATTCATAGTTAAGGGAAGCTCCAATACCTTCCCACAGGGATACCCAACACACCCTATCAAAAGCCTTAGCAGCATTAATTGTCGCTTTAGGTAATGGCTTATCCCTAGCCTTAGCTAGTTATACTGTGGAAATGAACAGGTGAGTGAGATTATGCATTTGTCTTCCTAGAAGGAAGCACCAATGACCTAAATGGATAACCTTCTCGACTACTTTTGCCACACTTCTTGCTATTATTGCTGGATATATGTTATAATTTTTATTAAACAGTGATATAAGGGAATGTGACTCTGCCTCTTTTGGATCATTGTTAGATCTTAAAATCAGGTGTTTTATAGCCTCCTTCAACCTAGGCAGTATTTCCTTTTTCTTACTAAATATTAAATTAAACATTTTCACTCACACCGGATATATTTTCTCTTTCAGTAGCTTTCAAAATTCTACCACTAGTGCATCTGGACCAACAGCTCTCCCATTTCTCGAGCTATTAAGATGTTCCAGTATTTCCTATAATGTTATTTCTACACACAGTAATTTCTTATCCTCAGACTTTAGGCCTGATAATTCTTGATTTCTAAGCCACTCTCTCATCAACACCAAGCAAGGTTCACATGTATTGGTATATAACAATTCAAATACCTCCCTTTTAATCTCTACAGGGTTTTCAGAGGCATTCCCACTTTCATCAATCTTCAGTCAACCAATGTAGTTCTTTGCTCTATCTGCTCTTTCTTTCCATGCAAGCATCTAACAACTCATCTTGCCATATTAATTGCAAGCTAACTGAGAACCCTGCCATCTAGCTCTCGCCCTACCCTCAATCAACCCACTTCAAGGCCTCTTGTTTTACTAACAGCTCATCACTAACAGAATGAAACTCCAACACGGAATTTATTTTTAACTTCACCTTCCCTGCCTTTTTAATATATTCTTCCATTCTCCTCACTTCTTCTGTTAATGTTCTAGTCTTAATAGATCCTCACTTACAAAGGAGCTGTCACATAAATTCCTTTTAGGCATGTTCCATCATGAAAGGTGAAGTGATAGTCGCATTCTTCTTGAAGAAGAATCTAGTATGCTTTCTAACCCTTTTATGACTCCTTGATCAGCTAAAAGTGTACTACCCACTATCCATGCTTTTGCCACCAAACCCTCTGATAGTTTCATAGTTAACAACGCAGCAATTTGGACACTGCACAGTGATATGGGTCTCATCTCTTATTTTGCTTCTAATGACTTTATTCACCAAAAACAAATCTGTTCTATAATGTGTTCAGTACTTTTAATCTAAAAGGTACACCCCCACACCACACCTGCCTTTACATGTCACGCATTAAGAGGCTTGTTCGTGACTATGGTTCTCCGATCAAAGAGCTATAAGCACGCATCAAGCCCCTTAATGCCTTGGTAACCTTAACTGTACAAACTTATTTCCTAACAGATGTAGGGGCATATTTATGACTCTAACATGACTTATGTGTCTCTCCTTCCTTATGCAATATGTATTAAATCAATTATTGTTATACAATCATAGAAAAAAATACTTTATTTTGCATAAACATTAAACATATGTAAAACTTAATTGCTTTTTCATAGATGGCTAAACAATAAGAAACAATTCCCTAAACTAACTGAAACTACATATAATATGTTCTATAGTCAATGACAAGACACAAAAACTAATAATAACATAAACCCTCATATTAAGTTATCAACAGTGTGCAAAACCAATATTAATATAAGTGGACAAACACTGAAGAAAACAAACCTCACATGAACATAAGCTCACATTTACATCATAAAGAACAAAATTTGCAAAACGTTCATTACTCATATCAATTTATCACACATATTGTCCAGATAATGGCAGATTCACATTCAGTGCCGATAGGCAGTTGTCCATTTTAGACACTGTAGCTTCTTTCTTGGCCACTTAGTAATCCTCAAAGTTCACATACTTTGGGTAATTGGCAGTTCTAAGTTTTAATAGTATGACACTAAGTACTCCTTCGCTTTCGATTCGCTTTTCCCTCTGTCACCTGCCACTTAGTACTCCTTCACTCCCTCTTGACTATCGCCTTAGTCGTACTCAGTGTACACATATTTAAGGTAATGGGCAGTTTTGGCTTCCGCCTTCCGCTTAGTACTCCTTCGCCATCTCTTGGCTCTTGCCGACGTGTGCTTCGGTGGACACACAACAGCTTAATATTATCGTAATTTATTGAACCACCTTCATCAGGGCAATATATAGAAATGAGTACTAGGCTTTACAAAGTGAATCTAAATGAAAATCCCAAAATAAATTATTGTTCTATTATGTACAATAAAAGTCAAAGTGAATCATTACACATAATGCAAACCACCAAATCACTATAAAGATGGATGTGAATATTTCACATAGATAGATATTTTAATATAACACCAAAAGTGAAAAAGTGATGCGGCAACACTAAACTAAAACATCTCCAATGTAACAAAAAGAAACATAAAGTGCAAAATAAGCCCAATTTGCAAACAAACCAGAAAGGAATAAAGTGCAAAAAGTAAATTTCTGGGAAAAACTCATAAAGATCACTCTCGTACCAGACAGCGCCCGATAGTATAACCAGCCTAAGCAATTTCTCTGTCTGAGTGATTATAGACACCTAAGGACAACAGATGGAAACCTCAATGTTTGCATTACTGAAGTACGATACGTGGCTTGAGCGCGCGCACTCTAAAGCCAAACTAATGTATACTGAAAGGACGCAGAACAAAGCTTTCAAAAAACACTGGTAGAGACAAAGCTCGCTACATTAGAGACGAATATCTATCAATTTGGTAGATCTCTGAGCCCCTAGCACCAACTTGTGCCACATTAGTGTCATTATTTTTTACGCTAATGTGCCCCAACAAGGCCAAAATCCCCACACTATATTTACAGAGTGGTGCAATTCATGCATTGTGCCACTTTGTAACCCTTTGAGCTACATTATGCCTTCGCCAGGCATAATGTATGCAAAGGTGGCGTTCCCGCTTTAGAGGAGCAGAAAAAATCTTGCAAGGAAATCTATGCGATTTCCTTGTGCCATTTGTTTGGCACTTTTAACGCCAGCTCAGAGCAGGTGTTAAAAGGGGGCTTCCTTATTTAGAATGGGCCCCTATGTACTCTGCAGGAGTACTTCCAACATTTTTGTGCTACTGCTGCAGAGCACGTCAATAGCGTCACATTGAATGATGCTATTTCCCCCTACCCTGCCCCATGGTGCGCAGTATTTTAAATATGGTGCAAACAGGTTAGCGGCAGGGGGCGCTAAGGGGAGCAGGAAAAGTGGCCCTGCAGTGGGTCGCTTCCATCTCAGTTTATGAACATTCCAGCTTAATAACTGGATCTCCTTTATTCTATCTCTGAATATGCTGTAATGAATGCACTATAGATGCAGGTCTAGGATCTGAAATACCAAACGATTAACAATGGGACCAGCCATATTACTATGTGACATATTAGTAACAATTTTGGACAATCCATTTTACTATCTGACATTACTGTAATGAGGACCATATTTTTTGTATTTTCTCCCAACTGCTCCCCACCCAACGCCCATACCTGCCCTCCTCACCCCTGAGGAACCCAAACAAAACTAAATGGCATGATCCTGTATGCCTCTGTGGATCTTTACATGATGGAGGAACTTCCATATACCTTATTACAAAACATAACCAAAAGTATTATTGTAACCTTAAGTATGTTTCTGCCTTATTGTGTACATGTTCTTAATGAGCCTGATCTACTGTCTTATAGTGTGCATCTTGTTATTCCACATTACTTTTAACATGGCTGGGAACCATAGTTGCACCTAAGTGCCAAGTTTCACTGTCTTATCCACTCTTTGACCCAACTCCCACTGCCTCTGCTTTGTTGTTCTACTGATGTCTGACATATTACTGCACACATTCTCCCCTCCTGTCAGCGTTCTAGACTTAAGCGTTAGTCCTAATATCTGCTCCTTAACAGAGTATCACCAAACTTCAGCAGGATTTTCCTGTGTCTCTTCTGCCCTTCCTTTAATTTAAAAGGATGCCTATGAGCCAGTTGAATATCTCTTTCCAAATCCAGGTCTAACTGGCCACTCGGTACCCTCTCTCGAAGGAGTCAAATGAAAAAAACCTTTCAGAGCTTCCCCTTCAGCACCCTCTGAGACATTGAACATTCTCAGGTTATTTCAACATGTTATTTTCTAACCTCTCTAGGTCATCAATTAGATTCTGAGTTTGCTTTTTTTAGTGTCACTATCAGAGGAATTATCTCATCTCACCCACTTACAATTCCAAATATGCTGTCCACTGTGTGACATCACCCAGCTTCCCTCTAAGGTCTGACACATACTCTGAATTTCTTTTTGATGATCCTCAGTGATTTTGAATCTTTTCTGAATCTCTATTTCGAGACCTACTATTAGAGTCTAAGGGGCATATTTACAAGCCCCTAATGCCACCATGTGCAGCCCTAGTGTCATTTTTTTCTACACGGCATTAAGGAGGACTTTCTCCTGCGCCATATTCACAAATTGGTGCAATGATTGCATTGCGCCATTTTGTAAACCCTTGTGGCAAATTATGACTGTGCCCGACATAATGTATGCAAGAGGTGGGCATTCCGATGCAGGCTCATTGAAATTTGATTGCACCATTTTTCCATAATTTTCAATGCCTGATCAGAGCAGTTGTTAAAATAACTCACCTGTTTTAATTAATGGGCCTCCCTGTGCTGTGCTGCACTAGCGTCAACATTTTTGATGCTATTGCAGCAAAGCGCCACAATTACGTCAAAAAGTTTGACAGTATTGTCCTAAAGACCACCATGGTGCGCCGTATGATAAATATGGTGCACGTTGGTGTTGTTAAGTGGGGAAGGGCGACGCAAGAAAAGTGGCAGATCTGGACCAATGAGCCACTTTATTTAAATAAATGTGCCCACCTTTGTAGTGCTCATGCTCTCCCGCACTGACTGACATCTCATTTTCCTGTATATATCTCGCATTTACCTTCACACTCTCAATCCCTACCACTGTGCCTACTTCACCCCTTGCCAAGTCTGCCAAGACCGCAAACCTATTTTGTGTTTGCAACCCATGTATAGTATACAAAAATTATTTGCCCAACGGTGCTACTTACCTTTAATGACTCACATACATCAGCTGACTAAGAAGGTGATATATGCACTTGTTGCCATTATGAAAGTAACAGCGTTTGCTTGGGAAGTTGCTCTAGGGCCATGGTGTCCTGTATGCCTTGAGCTTAGTGGTTTTTAGCACATGTATTTTTGGAGAGATAACCCTAAAAAATTAATTAAGGGAAGGGGGTTAATTGATTTACTACTTTTGGGTTTCTAAGCCTTCTTGCCCTCCTTTTAACTCATAACTGAAGAGGCTGCTGGATTAACCAAATAGTGTGGCTTGGAACATCTTTTTGGTACAGGGTTTAAGGTGTGCCTGTGACAAACTCCCTATGCAAGATGCTAAGATTATGCCAGAATGTGTGGAAGCCTCAAATTGTTTAGCTCTTACTGGCTGTTCTGTTCTACATTGAGTCTTCAAAGAATACCTCATCTCCTGCTGTACCTATGTACTTCCAACATAAAGGTAGCGGGCCGACCTCCTTCTTCAATCCAGTCTCTTACAATACAATAAGCGGCCTCTGAATTCCTCAATCTCCTGTTGCCACATTTAGCTGATACTTTCACTGAGGGCAGGAGAGTAGCCCAAGATGAGGCCGACTTTACTGGGGCTGAGAATACTGCAACAGCAGCTGACATATGACTTGTCCCGCCTCTGCTCAATGCAGCCCCCGGTGCGAGGTAAGAGCAAGAACCCCTACACAGAGAGAACCCCTCTTCCACAACACTCCAGAATGATAGTAGAGTGGAGTAGATTGTTTTACATTAGGGCAGGGGCACAGAGTGGAATGGAGGGTTGGCCAGCGTAACGTTGGGGCATAGAGTGGAGTACAGTGTGGTATGGTGGCACGGAGCATAGAAGAGTCTTGTACAGTGGAGTTGCATAGAGTAGAGTAGAACGTGGTAGGGTGGAGAAGTGTAGAGTAGAGTGTTGCATAGTGCCATAGAGTGGGGTAAACTGTTGTACAGTTGAGTAGAGTAGAGTAAAGTCCAGTGGAGTGGCCAGACGTAGAGTGGAGTGTAGTAGAGTACAGTAGCAGGATCAGAGTGGTCTCAGTAGCATAGAGTAGAAAAAGGTGTTGTAAAGTGGAGGGGTGTGTCATACAGTGGATTGGAATGGACTGGCATGTTGTAGAATGTCAGAAAATATTGTAGAGTAGAGTAGGGTAGAGTGCCACAGAGGGGTTATATTGCTGCATGGTGGACTGGCATGGAGGAGAGTAGAATGCAGTACAGTCTGATAGAGTGAAGTGGCATAGACTGTTGTATAGTTGAGTGGAATAGAGTAGTATACAGTGGAGTGGTGTAGAGTCCAGTAGTGGAATACAGTGGAGTGGAGTAGTGTCTCATGGAGTGGCTTATTGTAAAGTGGGGTGGAGCGCCATTGAAGGAGTTGCATAGAGCGTGGTAGAGTGAAGTAGAGTCACACAGGGGTATGTGTACCGTGAACTTGCATTTACAGGAGTACATTGTTGGAGTGTTACAGAGTGGAATATAATGTGGTGGATTAATGGGGTGTGGACTGTTGTTGAGTGGCGTACAAGGTTCTTGAGCAGAGTACAGTGAAGTGGCATGTAGTGGAGTGGGGTAGAGTGGAGTGACATACATTGGAACAGATAGAGTGGAGTGGCGTAAAGTGGAGTAGCATCCAGTGCAGTGGCGTAAGTAGAATAGCGTATTGTGGAGTATCGTACAGCAGAGTGGCATAAAGGGAATAATGCAGACTGGAGTCGTGGTCAGTGGAGTGGAATAGAGTAGAGTAGGGCAGACTGGGTGGCATACATTGAAGTGGCATAGTGTAGAGTAGAACTGTTATAAATTGGAATGGCGTCTCATAAGGTAGAATGGAGCACTGTCAAAGAGTGCTGGAAACTGTTGTAGAGTTGAGTTGAGTGTTGTACAATAGAGTGTATGGGCATAGAGATGTGTGTAAATTTGGACAGTGTAGTGTATGGGGAAAGAGTGAAGTAGTCTAGTAAAATGGTATAGAGTGTAGTAGAGTTTTGTAGAGTATAGATTTACAGAGTGGAGGGGCATACAGTGGAATGGTGTAGAGTGAAGTAGCATACAGTGGTGTGGAATAAATAACATAGAGTGGTGTAACACAGACTGGAGTGGCGTGCATTGGTGTGGAAAAGAGTATATTAGCGCATAGGGTAGTATTGTACAGTGGAGTGACATTATGTGAAATAGCCTATAGTGGAGTAGGGTACAGTGGAGTGGCATACAGTGAAGTGATGTGGACTAGACTAGCATATTGTGGGGTGTGGTAGAGTGGAATAGCATACAGTAAAGTGGTATATAGTGAAGTGGGTCAGAGTGGAATATCATACTGTAGCATGGCTAAGTTTGAAGTTGCATTCAGTTTTATAGCATAAAGTGAAGTGGCATACAACAAAATGGTGTAAAGTGGAATAGCATAGAGTACAATAGCATGGAGTGGAGTGGTATAAGATGGATAATGTAGACTGGAGGACAGTACAGTGGAGTTGGGTTAGAGTGAAATTGCATATAGTGGAGTGGCATAGAGTGAAGTAGAGTCCACTGAGTGGCATAGAGTGGGTAGCATATAGTGGAGTGGCATATAGTGAATTAGAGGAGATTTGTGTTGTACAGCAGAGTGGCATGGACTGGAATAGCGTATAGTGGAGTAATGTACAGTGTAGTGGCACACATTGAAGTGGTGTAGAGTGGACTGGCATACGCTAGAATGGGGTAGAGTGCAATAGCATTCAATGGAGTAGTGTACAGTGGAGTGGCATCCAATGGATTAGCATAGAATGAAGTAACATAGAGTAGAGTGTCATACACTGGAATGGCATAGAGTGGAGTAGCATACAGTGGTGTAGCACACAGAGGAATAGCATAGCATGGAGTGGCATACAGTGGAATGGCATAAAGTTGAATAGCATATGCTCGAGTAGCAGATAGCAGAGTGGCATGTAGTGGAATGGCATACATTGAAGTGTCATAGAGTGGAGTTGCATACAGTGTAATGGTGTAGAGTAGACTAGCATAGACTGGAGTTGTGCACAGTGTAATAGAGAAGAGTGAACAAGTTTTATTTTGTGAACCAGATAGCATGCAAACATATGTAGATTAAGATGTATTCTATCTGTTATGAATTTGTTTATAGATGTCCATTAGCATATGACCATAAATGAGTCATTTAGGTGTTCATGTAGTAAATATAAAACTTTACATATGCAATCTGGTGTATTTTTTTGGACTTCCTTCCTACTATTAGTTGTATTGTGCTACAAGATGTTATACATTGTTGGCCCAAACTGATGATCTCTCTCTCTCCTTCTGTGTGAAATCCTTGTTAAACAAATTGATGATAGTGTCATTGATTATTCTGCTGGGAACTTGCCCCTGCCCCTTCCTCTGCTGGGTCTGTCCCTTCCTCTTTGCTCTCCTTCTCCATCTCTTTGTCTTGTTTGTCTGGGTGCTGCCAGTGGATCCTGCTCCAGCACCTTGTACTCATTTAAATGGATACTTTCCAATTTGGTTTCTCCTTGGTATTAGCTGGTTCCCATTCAAGGTCAGAAATCAAAATTTAGCTGGTCTCTGATATCTCTCCATCCTTTAAATCTGCCACTCTCTGTGCTTTTTCCACAGTCATGGTGTGATCAAATTTCTTTCCAAATGTCAGGACTCGGCCATTGTCATAATCACTCTTGTCCCCATAATAACTTCCAATGTTTCCTTTTCTTTACATCATAATCACAGCTTTGCATATGAGTTTCCATCTTAGAATATAGGATGTGACCTCCTGAGCCTCACTCAAGGTTTTCAATTTATTTCCAACACTTCACTTTGCTGGATGGTATCTTCATACTCCTTCCAAGAATGTGTGATGAGTATTTTAATAATTGTTTTGGAGCAATTAGCATTATTATCCAACCATTGTTTAAAGATGTTTTCACTTAGGCTTTCATGTTTGGGTATTGTGTAAAGGTTGAGTTCACGGGTATCCTATCAGCATCCAGATAATGTTGGAGGGCTGTACCCTCCCACCATCTGTTGATTTCACACTTCCTTAACTTCTTCAATTTATGGAATATTTGTATCACTGTTGTTGGTTCTTCAACAGCAGTTGCTGCCCCTCCTGCGTCCTGGTCATTGTGTAGCTGTCAGATGTGAACACATTCTTAAAGGCTTGTCTGTTGCCATTTTCTATATAACAATTCACCTTCATTCAGCTCTAAACACACACTAGTCAATAGTTTCCAGGTGGGAGAGGAAGAATGGGTGATATGAAGCGGGTTGCTGTTTGGTCCGCCTGCTGAAATCGCCGATGTCGACCTTTCAAAGCAGAGGCATATGATATATACATATACATATATACACACACACATATTCATATATATATATATATATATATATATATATATATATATATATATATATATATATATATATATATATATATATGTATCTAAACAAGTCCCTTACAGGGTTAGAGTGATGCATGAATTATGCAAAACACAAGAAGGAACTCTGGGTAGTTCCCAAATTTAGGTGGAGAGCAGCTCCAGTAAGGAGCACTCTACAACACCAGCAACACTCTAGATTTGCTCACATCAAATGTCTGTTTATCTAGCAAAGTTTTTAAGCATAGGATCAGCACAGTAATATCCACGATGAGCTAGATATGGACAAAGTATTTTGCCATTTGTACAGCAAAATTTTAAAGCATAGGATTGACACAGTGTCATCCTCGCTGAGCTGTAAAATGACAAAAGCCATTTACCATTCCAGGCACAATATTACAGCTTTGGACTGGTCAAATACCATCCAAGCCAACTTGGAATGCGTAAAGCAACATCTGACACATGCTTTGCTCTCATTAGAGCTCTTCAGAGTGGTTTAGGTTTGCCCGGACACAAGGGGGCACCCAGTATAAGTCAAAACAAGTCCCTTGCAGGGTTAGAATGATGCATAAATTATGCAAAATACAAGACAGAACTCTGGGTAGTTCCCAAATTTGGGTGGAGGGCAGCTCCAGTAAGGAGCACTCTACAACACCAGCAACACTCTAGATTTTCTCACCTCAAATGTCTATTGATCTAGCAAAGTTTTTAAGCATAGAATCAGCACAGTGCTATCCACACCGAGCTAGATAGGGACAAAGTATTTTGCCATTTGTACAGCAAAATCTTTAAGCATACGATTGACACAGCTCTTCAGAGGGGTTTAGCTTTGTCCAGACACAAGGGAGCAGCCAGTATAAGTCAAAACAAGTCCCTTGCAGGGTCAGAGTGACACAGAAATCCTATGCTTAAAGATTTTGCTGTGCAAATGGCAAAAGACTTTGGTGGTCATTACAACCCTGGCAGTCAGTGTTAAAGCGGCGGTAAGACCGCCAACAGGCCGGAGGTAAAAAATTTGTAATTCCGACCGTGGCGGAAACCGCCAACAAAGACAGCCACTTTAACACTCCGACCGCCACGGCGGTACAAACAAACAGCGCGGCGGTCACCGCCAACAGACAGGCGGCAGACAATGTACTGCCCACACTATTATGACAGGCCAATCTGCCACCTTTTCCGGGGCGGATTCACTGCGGATAAAAACACGGCGGAAACAGGAATCCCGAAGGAAAAACGCTCACCTCTACACACTCCACGAGAAACGAGGACGCCATGGACCTGGAACTCCAAATTCTCACTGCAATAGTCTTCCTGCTCCTCTACCAGGAGCACGAAAGCCGGCGGCGAAGACCATGGTGAGTACTGCACCTACAATACAGGGGAGGGGGAGGGAAAAAACAGGGACACACACATGCAACACCCCCACCCCCACCCTCACCCACTACAACACACACACTAATGCATATCAATACATCACAGTTACACGCCCCAAACCCCCCGGAAGAATGCAAAGACAATAGAAAATAAGTGTAACCATTGTCATATATTAAAAGCAAGTAGGCAGAAATATATATATACACCATGTACATAATATATACCAAGCATAGTAGTCCAGGTAGTGCACTAAGAAAGTCCGTGGAACCCTGGGACCACACGGTGTGGGCGAGGCCCACACAAGATCCCCGACCATGACGGAGAGAACACTGCAGGGGCATCAGACAGCAACTAAACAGGCACCTCAGGGGGAGGGAAATGGGGGGCACCTCAGCCGCTTGAGTGCACAATGCCAAATTCACGAGGGGGCCATATGCCCACTGTTCAATCCTGGGGAGTGCAAAGCCACAGTCTCTCAAGTCTATACAGTGGGTGGTTTGCCCACTGTTCAATCCTGGGGAGTGCAAAGCCACAGTCTCTCAAGTCTCTACAGTGGGTGGTTTGCCCACTGTTCAATCCTGGGGAGTGCAAAGCCACAGTCTCTCAAGTCTCTACAGTGGGTGGGTTGCCCACTGTTCAATCCTGGGGAGGGCAAAGCCACAGTCTCTCAAGTCTATACAGTGGGTGGTTTGCCCACTGTTAAATCCTGGGGAGTGCAAAGCCACAGTCTCTCAAGTCTCTACAGTGGGTGGTTTGCCCACTGTTCAATTCTGGGAAGTGCAAAGCCACAGTCTCTCAAGTGGATAACAGTCTCCACTGGTTCTGGAGGGGCTATGGCGCCCAGAGTGCATCATTCACCCTGTGACAAACTCATTTGCGTCAGTGCCCTTGCCGCTCATGGGCCAGCGGTGTTTGAGATGGCGGTGCCCTGTGCAGCGGTGCTTGAGGCGGTGGTGCCCTGTTCGGCGGTGCCCTGTTCAGCGGTGCTTGAGATGACGGTGCCCTGTTCAGCGGTGCTTGAGATGGCGGTGCCCTGTTCAGCGGTGCTTGAGATGGCGGTCTCCATTGCAGGGTCTTAGCTGCTGGCGGTCCTTCATGGCCCAGCGGGGCTAGTGCTGGCGGTCCTTCATTGCCCAGCGGGGCTTTTGCTGGCGGTCCTTCATGGCCCAGCGGGGCTAGTGCTGGCGGTCCTTCATGGCCCAGAGGGGCTAGTGCTGGTGGTCCTTCATGGCTTGCTGGTGGTCCTTCATGGCCCAGCGGGGCTAGTGCTGGCGGTCCTTCATGGCCCAGCGGGGCTAGTGCTGGCGGTCCTTCATGGCTCAGCGGGGCTAGTGCTGGCGGTCCTTCATGGCCCAGCGGGCTGGTGCTGGCGGTGGCCTCCTGGGCAGCTGGGCTGGTGCTAGCGGTGGCCTCCTGGACAGCTGGGCTGGTGCTGGCGGTGGCCTCCTGGGCAGCTGGTGCTGGCGGTGGCCTCCTGGGCAGCGGGGATGATGGCGGTATTCTCCGCCGTGCTGCTCTTACCAGACTTGCCGGGTTTCTTGTGGCCCTTCCCTACCTTGGAAAGTGTCACAGCTGACTCCACACTCCCACCTGTACCCCTGGGAGCGGCTTTGGTGGCTGGAGTCTTCCCCCTCTCCCGCCGGGCACTGGCCAACTTCTGATGCTCCACAGGTGGGGGACTGTCTGTGCTGTTGCTCCGTGCCACACTGGCTACCCTGGTGGCCGGTGCACTCCAGATTCCGGTGACTACAGGCACCACTGGTCCCGGAGATGCTGTGGCTGAGGTGCTAGTTCGGGACCTATGAGATGGACGGGGTGGGGGAGGTGTGGGAAAGAGGTCAAGGGTGGACAGGAAAAGTTTTTTGGACACACTGGGACGGGTAGCTGGAGGGGGTTTGGGAGTGGAGGAAGAGGTGGTGGTTGTAGGAGGTGTACGTTTGGTGACTTTGGGTGAAGGTGCATGCGCTGGAGGCTGTCGTGAGGTGGATGGCTGTTGGGTGGATGTGTGCCTGCGTTTGTGTATCTTGGGAGGTGGCGTCACAGAGACACTGGGAGAGGACACAGGGGACGTGTGAATGGTAGTGGGGGTGGTGACTGCACGTGAGCGGGGTGTGGTGGTGGGTGTGCTGGAGAAGGACGTAGTGGCTGTAGAGGTAGTGCATGCAGGTGTGAGTGTGGACGAGACTGGGAGGGAGGAGGGAGACGAGGAGGAGGGGGACACAGTGGAGGCAGTGGATGTTGGTGTGTCTGCATGTGTGTGATGCTTGCGTGAATGCCTGTGGGATGTGTGGTGCTTATGTTTGCCTGAGCTACCCTTGAGAGTTGACGTGTGTGCATGTTGGTCTGTAGGTGTGCTTGGGATAGGCTGAGGTACAGTGGATTGGGTCGGGGTGGAGGAAGTTGGAGGGGGGAGGCTAGAGACGGGGACAATGACTGCCATCAGTGCTGAGGCCAGAGTCTGAAAAGCTCGCTGAAGGGCCTCCTGACCAGAATGAATGTCGTCCAGGAATGCATTTGTTTGTTGCAACTGCCTCTCTACACCCTGGATGGCATTCAAAATGGTAGATGGCCCAACAGTGAGGGACATGAGGAGGCCAATGGCCTCCTCACTGAGGGCAGCGGGGGTGACTGGGGCAGGGCCTGAGGTGTCTGGGGCGAAGGTGATGCCCACCCTCCTGGGTGAGCGGGCACTGGGCAAAGGCTGAGGGGCTGCTGGGAGGGCGGTGCTGGTATGGGGGGTGACGGCTGTACCTGTAGATGCGGGGGGCACAGATGTTGCCGCTACCACAAGGGAGCTCCCATCAGAGGACGAGTCCGTGTCGCTGGTCTCAGCTCCTGTCCCCGCCGTGAAGCTCCCCTCGCCCTCTGTCCCACTGGTGCATTCAGACTCTGTAATCTCGCCCTCCAGGGCCATGTGGGATGCAGCTCCCTCGTGCTCCGGTGCCACTGCTCCTCTGCCTGATGATGCTAATGCACACAAAAACAGGGAGACCACAAAAAGGGGGGGGGAACAGAAGAGAGAAATGTTGAGTGCATGCATTACCACTATCGTTGGCGGACACGACAGACAC
Source organism: Pleurodeles waltl (assembly GCF_031143425.1). NCBI lineage: Eukaryota > Metazoa > Chordata > Amphibia > Caudata > Salamandridae > Pleurodeles > Pleurodeles waltl. The sequence goes on along the minus strand of NC_090445.1, from coordinate 773,705,117 downwards.
AGAAGCCCCCGGCACTACGCCGCGCTCTTGGGCTCCACTGTTCAATTCCTGGGAAATGGCCTACAAGGCTATGGACGACATCTGCACACATAGATGGCACAGGGGCATGACTAGGTGCACTTGGCACTCTACAGAGGTGGGCTGGGGTGCCACATGGTCTGCCTTACGGATGGGCCTTGCCTACGGAACTCGCCCTGGCCTAGGGAAACCCACAGCCCACCTCCCTCACCCAGACCCCTCCACTGCGCGCAAAGTTAGCAGAATGAGAGTGTACTCACCCCCTTGTGGCTGCTGTGAAGCCCTCAAGCGCCCATTCAACTCCGGGTAGGCCACCACCAGGATCCTGAACATCAGGGGGTTCGTGGTGCGATGGGCACCCCTCCCACGTTGGGAGGCCATCCCCAGCTGAGCCTCCACTGTCTTCTTGCTCCAGCGGCGAATGTTCTCCCATCTTTTACAGCAGTGGGTGCTCTGTCTGTGGTAGACCCCCAGGGTCCGGACGTCCTTGACGATGGCACGCCAAATATATTTTTTCTGGTGGGCGCTGACCTGCATGAAATGTACAGGGGAAAAAGAGAAGTTATTGCCAACTGCGCAGTCAAAGTGATTGGCCCCCATCCCTACCCTTGCCATGTGGCACATGCATTTACCGTCTTTCATGCATGCAGCACTCTCCTCCCTTCCTTCTTACATCCAGCCCTCTCCACACAGGCATAGCCCATACAACATGCTCCCTGTGTACATACCTGTTTGTCTGGAGGACCGTAGAGTTGCGTGTACTGCGAGAGGACCCCCATCCATGAGCTTCTCCAACTCCTCCGATGTGAAGGCAGGGGCCCTTTCCCCAGACACTCAAGCCATTGTCTCTTCCAGACCGAGGTCACAGCAGCACTTGCAGTGTAGGTCCTCTCCTGTCGAAGATCAGGTATCGAGTGATTGAACAGAGAGAAAATGGCAGTCACGTCCGCGGCGGTACGTACCGTCACCGCCGGCGTACATCGTCATTGGCTCCTGGGACCCATAGGGCCCAATGTTAACCAATGCAGCATTGCGCTGCGGTCTTCGACCGCCTACCGCAATGGTGTATAACGCCAGCGCAGTTACCTCACATCCCATTATCCCACTTTACAGGTCAGGCAGCCGCCATTTAAGGGGCCCACATGGCTTCATTTCCAACTTCGACACATATACCTAGGCCTAGACTCAACACACATACAGGCCACCTTTTGTGTATGATTGGTGTTCTGGCTAAACTGTGGGTACGTACCTCTGAGTTGTTTGACTCTGTGCTCGCTGTTGTCCTTCATAGGCACCGTCCGCTGGGACATGTGAGGAGATAGCGGCATCCTCCTGTGTAGCAACCGTTGGTGGACCTGTCGACAATGGAGGAGCGACATCTGATTATCACACACAGGCTTGACCGTGCCACAATCCAGGAACTGTGTACCCAGTTGGAGCCGGACCTGATGTCAGCTATCCGCCATCCCACAGGAATCCCCCCTCAGGTGCAGGTGCAGGTGCTGTCAGTGCTCCATTTCCTTGCAAGTGGGTCTTTTCAAACAACAGTGGCCATAGCATCAGGGATGTGCCAGCCTATGTTTTCCAACTTGTTGTCTAGAGTGTTGTCTGCCCTGCTGAAGCACATGCGGAGCTACATCGTTTTCCCTCAGGTGGAGGATTTGCCTACAGTGAAAGGTGATTTCTATGCCCTGGGACATATCCCCAACATCATAGGTGCCATTGATGGGACCCATGTGGCTTTGGTCCCCCCCCACAGGAGTGAACAGGTGTACAGAAACCGGAAGAGTTATAATTCCATGAATGTACCGATGGTATGTTTGGCAGACCAATACATCTCCCATGTGAATGCCAAGTTCCCTGGCTCAGTGCATGACGCCTACATCCTGCGGAATAGCAGCATCCCTTATGTGATGGGTCAACTCCAGAGGCACTGTGTGTGGCTATTAGGTGAGCACCTGGAGGTGAGTCACTGGGAATGGTTGTCTGGGTCTGGGGTTCTCCCTACAGGTTAGTGTGTGTCTAACTGTTGTCCCTCACCAGTTGTAGGTGACTCTGGTTACCCCAACCTGTCATGGCTACTGACCCCAGTGAGGAATCCCAGGACAAGGGCAGAGGAACTCTACAATGAGGCCCATGGACGAACTAGGAGGGTGATCGAGCGGACCTTCGGCCTCCTGAAGGCCATGTTCCGGTGCCTCCATATGACAGGTGGTTCCCTATTCTACTCACCAAAGAAGGTGTGCCAGATCGTCGTGGCCTGCTGTATGCTTCATAACTTGGCATTGCGACAACAGGTGCCTTTTCTGCAGGAGGATGGTCCAGATGGTGGATTTTGTTGCAGCTGTGGAGCCTGTGGACAGTGAAGACGAGGAAGCAGAGGAAGAAGACATGAACAACAGGGACTCAGTGATCCAGCAATATTTCCAGTGAGACACAGGTAAGAGTACAGACCTGCCTACTACATGTACTTTAACACTTCTACCTCTCTACTGTCTGCCGTTTTCACCCAGTGTATGGTCACTGAGTTGTCACTTTCCCTTACGATTTCACAGATGTGGATCCCACTGTGTGACATCTGCTTAGATTCCTCATGGACAAGAGCTGTGTGACATAGGTATGTTGACATTACAATTGAAAGAGCATTTTGTCACTGTAATTGCTAATACACTATTTCGAAATCACAGACAGACTCCAGATTGTTTTGTGCTTTGAGTGTGTTTATTTCAGTGCTCAATATTGGAGGGGGTAGTGAAATGGTGAGGGGTGATGGCGAAGGAATGTCCTTGGCAGAGTCCAGTCTATTAGTCTCACTGGTGCATTGCCCAAATGGGCATAGGAATTTGAGCTGGGGCAGTTTAAGTATGGACAGGGTGACAAAGTGGGACAGTAGGATGACAATCAGGGTGGTCTCATTTCTTGGCGGGGGTCTTGGCATCGTGCTCTGTCTTTGTCCTGGATCTCAGGGACCGTTTGCGAGGTGGTTCGCCCTCTGAAGGGGTAGGGTGCTGGTGTGGTGGTCCTGTGGTGGGGCGTCCTGTCCACTAGCGCCGGCGGAGGTGGTGGGCAGTTCATCGTCCATGCTAGTGTCAGGGGCCCTTTGTAGTGCGACAGTGTCCCGCCTGGTGTTGAGTACTTCCTTCAGCACCCCTACGATGGTGCCCAGGGTGGAGCTGATGGTTCTGAGTTCCTCCCTGAAGCCAATATACTGTTCCTCCTGCAGGTGCTGGGTCTCCTGAAACTTGGCCAGTACTGTTGCCATCGTCTCCTGGGAGTGGTGGTAGGCTCCCATGATGGAGGAGAGGGCCTCGTGTAGAGTGGGTTTCCTTGGCCTGTCCGCCCCCTGTCACACAGCAGCCCTCCCAGTTCCCCTGTGTTCCTGGGCCTCCGTCCCCTGGACCGTGTCCCCACTACCACTGCCCCCAGGTCCCTGTTGTTCTTGGGGTGGTGGGTTAGCCCGGTTTCCCTGTAGTGGTGGACACACAACTGATTGACGTGTCCTGGGGACGGAGGTATGGGCCCGCTGGGTGGGTGCTGTGCTGGTGTTTCCAGAGGGGGGAAGGTCTGTGGTGGCCTGTGACTGGGTGAGGGGAACCAACTGTCCTGAGGTCCCCGATGGTCCCGGGCTGGTCATCTAGATCCAGTTGGACAGAGCTGCTGTCATCACTGTGGGCCTCTTCTGTTGATGGTGTGGACATGTGTGGACCCTCCTGTCCGGTGACGTTGGGTAGGGGTCCAGCAGGGGTATAAAAGGATGGTTACTACATCTGTATGTGTCATGGTGTGCAATGGGTGGGTGACCGTGTACCCCATTGCTTGCATTCCTGTGTGGGACCTTGTGTGATGATGGTTTATGGGGTTGTATGGGTATGTGCAGTGGGCATGCTTTAGTGATGGGTGTCCATGCTTTGCTGTTGCATGCAGGGCTTGGTGTTGGGATGGGTGGTTTGTGATGTTGGGACATATGTGAGGAGTGATGGGGTGAGGGTGAGGGTGGGGGTATGTGATAGCATGCAGGTAGGGTGAGGGATGTAATAGTTAAGATTTGACTTACCAGAGTCCATTCCTCCACCTACTCCTGCGAGGCCCTCAGGATGCAGAATCACCAAGACCTGCTCCTCCCATGTTGTTCGTTGTGGGTGAGGAGGTGGGGGTCCGCCGCCAGTCCGCTGAACCGCCTGGTGATGTCTGGAGACCACGGAACGCACCTTCCCCCGTAGGTCGTTCCACCTCTTCCTGATGTCCTCCCGATTTCTTGGGTGCTGTCCCACTGCGTTGACCCTGTCCACGATTCTTCACCATAGCTCCATCTTCCTTGCAATTGAGGTGTGCTGCACCTGTGCTCCGAATAGCTGTGGCTCTACCCGGATGATTTCCTCCACCATGACCCTGAGCTCCTCCTCTGAGAACCTTGGGTGTCTTTGCCGTGCCATGGGGTGGTGTAGGTGATGTGTGGGGTGGATTCTGTGGTGATGAGTGTGGTGATATGTACTGGTGTGTTGTGTGAGGTGCGTGGAAGTTGTGTGGGTGATGGTGTTGTTTGCCTGTGGATACTGTTGTTCTTGCTGGTGCTGTTTCTCTCTGGCCTTCTTTCTGAATTTTGGGTTGAGGGGGTTTGTGGCTGATGTGGGTGTGTGTTTTATATTGTAATGGGTGTGTGGGAGTGGTGTGTGTATGTGTATCAGGATGGTGTATTTGGAATTGTCCAATGTTGTTGTGTTTTGTAAAAGTGTATGTATTTTGAGCGCAGCGGTGTGTACCACCAATGGAATACTGCGGTTGAAATACCGCCGCGTTGATTCGTGTGTCGTGATAGTGTGGGCGTATTTCTGTTGGCGTGACGGTGTCGGTTTTGTTTTCGCCAGTTTATCACTGACCTTTGGTGTGGCGGACTTGTGTGGGTGTCAGAATTTTGGCAGATTCTGAAATGTGGGTCATAATAGCTGTGGCGGAAATCCGCGGCCGCGGTGGTGTGTTGGCGGTCTTCTGCACGGTGGTAAGCGGCTTTTACCGCCAATGTTGTAATGAGGGCCTTTGTCCCTGTCTAGCTCGGCTGCATCTTGGATAAAGTGGCATGTGTTGCAATAACTAGTATGATAAAACACAATAGAAGCAAGATTTTGACAAGGAGAGTGAAACACAAAAACAGTCCCAGCATACTGTCACTAGGAGTGATACATACTTTTTCTACCTAAGCTATGTTAGAGCACAGCATGATAAGTCCTAATCTGCCCTTCAGGTTTCCCCCCGGGGAAGACATCATCCTCCGTACCTGAGCAGGGAAGCCTGTCGTCTAAAAAGACACCATCCTCATTTAGGCCATGGATTCGGTAGTCTTAAGCAAGCAGCTGGAGAGAAGACGGTCAACAATCAGCATGCAGTCATGGTCATCTGAGTGGAATCTCCCTCTAACGTGTATGGGAAAGAGAAGTGTTTATAATAAAACAACTGATGTTCTAGGAAAATGTTTCAACGTAAGGATGTGTATGTTTCTGTGAATGTCGGAGACACAGCGTACCACTTTTGCCGGCAATCCTATCTGACTGAAGCCTTGAGGAAAGCACAAAGTGAAATGAATGCAGTACTAACAACGTGCTGCTCTCCTAGGTGAAAGAACAATTACAATAATTAGCAAATGTGGCTAACGCTAGAAAAACAAAACAATGCTGAATAAAAGGTAACTGGGCTAAAGAGCACAACGGCAGGCCTAGTTTGCTAAAACCACATGCATAAAAGATGGCTAAATTAGCTATACAACAAGGACACCATGCTGGAATTGTGTCTACCCCTCAAGTTTACTTATAGGGTACTTGGGGTCAAATGGTGCAATTGGTATGTCGATATGTGTCTGACACATGTGAAAATGTGGAACCATAGCCTCTTCCATCACAATGTGTATTGTTGTATGTAACCTACCATGGACCTAGCTGTCACTTTGTTCCTACTTTGCAGAACAATGTGCATGTCTCTGTAGATTGACATAGGTGAGTGTTAACACTATAGGTATGTGACCAATGTAACTGAAAAATCCCTGGACTGGGGACATCAGCAATGATATCTGTCTGTACCAAGGGGTATGTACATTAGGGAGCAAATGTATGGTCATGTATGTGATAAGGCTTACATAGGTCATACAATACAGAGGGACATATTGATAGCAGAATTGCCATGCATCATTTGCACATGGTAAATAAATGAGATATACACAGGACCTGTTTTAAAGTGTGACTTATTGTGAGAAGTTAAGAAATATGTGTGACAAGGAATTTACAATGACTGAATCTAAACAGTGAAGGGTTCAGGTATGGTGGACTGGAATCATGAGGGTATCTGCTACACCACTTGGATATACAAGTCCAGTGTCCTTGTACCAGTGAAAAATGAAGTTTGCTTTAACTACGGTCAACAGGGTGTATCTGTGGCACACAAGTGTAACAAGTCAGGAGAGGTTCACCTCCTGGCAGTGGGTTTTGTCTTGGCATCTACTCCTCCTAGATGTCTGGGTGGAGGTCCATGTTTGCAGGGCGCTCCTCTGCTACAGAGGGTGGGGCATCTGAGGCATGTCCTTCCCCTGGCAGGGCCTCCATTCCACTAGCAGCCGCATTTGTAGAAGAACTTGTAGACTCATTGCTAGTGGAAGAGGCATGATGTTGTGCTGCAGTCCTATTCAGAGTAGTGTTGTTGTCCCTCAGCACCCCAGCAATGCAAGCCACGTATTTTGTGCCTGCCACTTCTGCATGGCTTCCTGGTTATGGTCCCTCTGCAGCTGATGGATTTCCTCCATCATGGTGATTACCTGGCCCTTCATGCCTTGGGTATTTTGGTATGCTCCCAAGACTTGGAAGATAGTTTCCTAGTCAGTATTGTCCCTTGGATCCCCCATCCGCTGGCCCACAGCATCCTTCCCATGTACCCTATCCCCACGTGCCTGTACCCCTTGCACAGTGAGCCCACTGCCAGTGGTGGCTGGACTATTATTGTCATGGGTGACAAAAGGAGACTCAGGTACCTGCAACTCCTTGGGACCCAGGTTTGGGGGTGAATGGTTGCCTGTGATATAGATGCAACAGGGCTGGGAGGAGTTGATGTGGGCAGGGTGAGACTGACAGTTGTTGACTGACCAGTTGTCCTTGATGGGCTAGATTCCTCTTCAGTGTTCACATACCCAGTGGTGTTGTCCTCACTGGGGCCTTCATCCAGAAGGGTTGTGTTAGTCTCTGATATCCTATCCATGGTGACATTGGCAAGGTTATTGATGGAAGAAGCGAAACACAGAGTTGCTGTTACGTTTAGGGTATGGTTGAGGCTGTGTTAGATGAAGACACTGCCTTAACATGATCCCCAGAAATGACAAAGACAGCTGCTGCACAATCCTGTTTACTACAACATGAGACTCTGTCATTTCCAGACCATACACCATGCTTGTGGCTGTTAGACGATGTTGGTAGTGAATGGACTGCTGATACTTTCTTATGTTGTCAGATTATTGCCATGGGTATTCATATTTGTTGCCTTCTGAAGTGTCTGACATCATACATGGCACAACAAAGAGGCATACAATGCACAATAGTGTCAGAGTAGCAATACGGTATGGGAGTATGCAATAGACACTGACCTGTAACTGGTTGTACTGCATGTGCATCCTCTTTCACATCAATATTTCCATCCCAGCTGAGTACATTTTAACCTTAGATATCTTTATTATATGGGCATTGTGATTAGGCAGTCAGCTCTTGCTGTGTTTTCATGGTGATGATAGTGGGAGTGGGCCATTCCATTGCTGTCATTGCCGTTCACTGTTACACACTTGTACAATCAAGATGGCTTATATTGGTAGTTAGTTTCACAAACATAACATCTCACATTTTGTGCACTGTTCTGCTTTTCATGATGGTGGGTTATTGCATTCTGGGAATTGTGGTGCTATGATTTGCCAGTACTTCACGTGCCATTTCCAAGGGCTGTGGAGCCATGTGAGTTTAGTGGACATGTAGTATGCCAGAGAAGGGTATTAAAACATGTGGATAGAAGAATGGTTGGTGGTATGTGAATCAGGGTGGGTTAAGGTGGTGAAGGATAATGCAGGACATCACAAATGGGTAACATGTACTTTGTGGGGACCTACCAGACTCCGCTCACCCAGGTATTCCTGTCAGGCCCGGAGGATGCAGTATGTCCAAGACTTTCTCCTTCCAAGAAGTGAAAGTAGGGGGGAGGTAGGGACCTACCGCCAGTTTTGAGTACCACCAGCTGGTGCATGGGTACCATGGAACGTACCTTCCCCCTGAGGACGTTCCACCTCTTCCTGATGTCTTCCCGTGTGTGTGGATAATTGCCTACAAAATTCACCCTGTCAACTATTCTTTGCCACAACTCCATTTTCCTAGCAATTTGGTGTTTGCTGGACCTGTGCTTCAAACAGGTATGGCTCCACCCTGACAATTTCATCCACCATGACCCTCAACTCCTCATCTGTGAAACGTGAGTGTTATTGTGGTGACATGGTAGTGGTGGTGAAGACAGTGTGGTTGTGTTCAAAGATGAAAGGCTAGAGTAAAAGGTGAGTGGTGAGGTGTAGGTGCTGTGATCGGAGAGTGTGACCGTTGTTGTGAATTGTGTGTGGTAGCAAAATGTGTGTTGTGTATGTTGTGCAGGTGTGTGATGTGTGTGTAGTGAAATGTATGTGGATGCCTAATATCGGTTTTCCTATTTCTGTGTATGATTTTGCTTGTCTGTGGCTGTGTGGCGTTCAGGTTGCAAAGGATTGGGGATTGTGTAAGAGTGGGTTATATAGTGCAGTGTGTAGGTGTGTCATTTGTGTGGATGTGTGTCAGGTGTGAGGTATTCAAACTGTCCAATGTGGTGCTGTGTTCTTGGTGCTGTGAGTTGAGACTGCTGTGGTTCACACCACCATTGGTTTCTGCCATGGAAGTACCACTGTCACGATTTTTGGATCGTACTCTGATGGGTGGATTTCTGTTGGGCTGACAGGGCTGATGGTCGAACCGTTTCTTTTCTATCCTCCAATGTCCTGGCGGTTTCAGGAATTTGGCTGACTTCTCAGTGTGTCTCTTAATACGGCTATTGGGTTGCCGCCAACATGGCGATCTTTTGGTGGCTGCCACCGCGGCGGTCTTACCGTCAGACCGCCAAAGTTATAATGAGGCCCTTTGTGTCTACACTTTGTTAAATCAGTTCCAGCCCATAGAACATCCATATTTGTGCTCAATTGACACAGCTGCCTTTCTCTTGCATCTCAGACACAAATGCATCATGGTTGTGCTAGCCCATGCATGTTATTAGCAATTAAAGCCCAGACAGGTTTGGAATCGTAAGTCATGATGAGGCTGCTATTTGAAGGTCAACCTACAGGGTTCCTCAATCATAGACTTAGTGATTATGAACAATCTATCAATCAGAAGGTTCTGAATCTGTAACAATAACATTTAGCTTGTACTAACATGGGTTAACATCTTTTGCTACTGTTGGCAATTACTATAATGGATACATTGCTGATCATCATCATAGGTATAGTAACATATCTGTTTGTATTTGTCTTCCAAACATGTTGCTTTTTAATGGTAATAATTTTCTAGGTAGATTGTGCCATCGGAGCTGTGACATGTATGGCCCTATCATATTACACTGTGAACACTGCTATGTCTATATGGGATCCATAGAGTTGGATTCGTATCACCATATAAAATGCAAATAGGCAATGTTTAATTAGATTCTGAAACAGGAATGTTTTTCATTGACCAGGGAGGGTAAAACAAAGGTAATTCTAGAACTTGACCCCTGGAACAGAAAATAATATTTCACTGTAATTACTATTGTATTAGGGGAGTTGCGAGCAAGTATGTTAGTGTTCTATAATCCCACTGAAAAAATTATCCTCTGTAGAAGCAGGCTCTATAAACAAGACAAAGATAGCAACAGAAGTCACGGCACAATCCCAAAGCAAAAGTAGCCTTTTGAATGCAATGTTGTCCCGTAGAAGTTGGGTAGCATATCTAAGTATACGTTTTTCACCTTATTAAGAATAGCTTCTCATTCTCTTTAGTTAAAAGAACCATGGTTTAGAGAATCAGATAACATAGGGGAGGAAAATGACATTTGTTTTTTCAGTTTGGAAACCTAAGCATCTGATGGTCTAGCCAGCTGGCCTGAAAGCCAGGAGGAAATGTTTTTTTTTTTTTCCCAAAGATTAAAACCTCTTATTTATTAAGGTGGGATTTCCTCTTATTTATTAAGGTGCGATTCAAAGCATTGACACGACACCAAAGTAGCACTACCAAAATTATTGGAGTTGAACCCGTGGGCTGCGCCTGAGTAATTGCCATTTAGCTGACTCGGGATTTGTGAGTCAACAGTCACAACACTGCAATTCACGCGAAACGGCGTATAGCAGTTCTAAATTTACATTTAAATTTAAAGTATAGTGTATAGCCTTGAACATGGAAGGTGCGGTTGAAGGAGACATGTGAAAGGGCAATCAATGTAATTGACCTGGTATGAAAGTAAAGGACATGAGGATCATTTAGACCCTGGTGTGTGAGTAGTCAGATAAGGCTGTGACAGTACCCAAGACCTTACCTTCACTCACCCTGTGGCAGACAAAACCATGATTTTAGTTGATTGCCTAAACAGTGGCCTATTTCTGATGAACGAGCTCCTACTTACACTTCAATGACATGACAACTGTTTTCTAATGAACCTCAGCCAGCACTGGGAGAAAATTGGTGGGTTTAAAATTGCAAGAACTGCAGGCTCTAAATGTGTATTTTGTAAAACTACAGCGATATACGATGGTACCTGTTATTAGCGAGTGACGCCCTTGCTAATAAAAGTTACCAGTGCCCCGTTAGAGTCAGAACACAACCATATCAGCTAAAAATGCAGGCATAAAGTGAGGGGGCTTCTGTAAACAGACCAGTTTTCCCACAAGGACCTGGGGCCACATGCACATAGGTTCAGATTTGCGACTCAAATCCGAATGTAGGATGGTGTCCTTGACACCCTTGTGTTTCGCAAGGGGGTCGCAAATGCCCACCTCATGAATATTCATGAGGTAGGTCGCAATTTGCGACCCCCTTGGGAATGGCGGCCCTCACAGGGATGGTGAGACAGCGGACCACCATGTCTGTGACCACTGCCTGCTCTGAAAAAATGTTTACAGTCACATTCACATGGGGACCCCTTCCCTTTTGCGAATGGGTGCAAACTGCGATTGTTTTGCGACCGCGTTTGCGGTCACAAAACAATCCTACATTGCACTGCGAGTCGCAGTTAGGAAGGGAACACCCCTTCCTAATTGCGAGTCGCAAAGCCCTTTTGGATTCGGTAAACAGGTTACCGAATCGCAAAACTGGGTTTGTGCATCGCAATGTGCTTTTTGCACGTCGCAAACAGCCAAATTTGCTGTTTGCGAGATGCAAAAAGCTACCTACATGTGGCCCTTAGTCCATTGCTGAAGTATGAGGCTTGCGAGATATGAGCTGAGTCTCCTGTATTTCTCTTTCCTCCCCTATAGCTTGTTCCCAATTTTTACCCTGGAGAGACTACTTTACAGTAGTGGTTCACACTCTCTGCTCTGTTCCTAGTCTCTTCTATGTGGAGGATTCGAGATTGTCATTGACATTTTTGTCACTCCAGACCCAACCCATTCCAAAATTGTGAGTTGTCTGAAAGGACTGTTGTTTTAGTCATAGAGACATCTTCCATTGTGCAGCATGGTTCTGCTCTGAATAAAAGGCCCAACTTGTTTCACCAATATATTGAACCATGATAAAGGGATTAATTGTCGATGCCATGAGTTGTATGTCTGGTTCAATCATCATAGCACATCACACGTGGCCCATGCCTGTATCCGTGATTTGTCATCACAGACTCAAACAGTGAATGCTACCTGTTTCATTTTTTCATTATTTTGTGGGATCTTATGGAGCAGATGATTTACTACATATCCTATATGTGCCACTGACAATAAAGCCAGATGTGTATTTCAGAATTTGAAAATGTTCCCAGTATTTTCGACGACATTCCATGTGTTACTGTGGAATCTGAATGTTATTCAATGTTTTCAGAACGTTCATGCAAATAAGTTGTAGACGTATTTAGTACATGCTTTTAATTTGCGGCTTTCACATTGTAGTAGTCGGTGTGATATTGTGCGCTTTTTTTATGTCATGATGGTATGCCTTTTTGTGTATTGAGGAGAGATACACAGTTAATTACTTGGTGGGAAGATTGTCACTACTACTTTTGCTTGACAGCAGCAGCCCTCTTTTGACATTGTAATAGCTTTAGACAAATGCAATTTTAATGAGAATGTTTTCCAGCATTGCTCAACTGGGCTGTAAACATTTCAACATGGCTCCAGAAAGACCCGTTTATCGAGTGGGATTATCATGGCATTGTCGATGCATCAAGACTTACAAATGACAAATAGAAGTATTAAAAAACAATACATTAGATAAAATAAAAAAAATGTAATCCCAGAGAAGCGTTGTAGAAAACAGCAAAGTCGCTGAGTTCTATGCTAACTCTCAACCTAACATAACTCTGACTCTCTAAGTAAGATAAAAAAATATTTTTTTTTTTAGAAATAGCGTTTTACTTTTATGGAGTCTCTCTTCCTTCAGGAGCACTGTGCCTATTTTAAAAGTACGATTGCAAAATTGCATAACCTACTTTCACCAATGTAGCAGCAAGCCAATGAGTTTATCCACAGTGCAGGTAAAGTCTAAAATTCTAATTACTGTAGATTGAATTTGTCGAAATATTCAGATCACGGACCAAGTGCTTTCCACCAAAAACTTCGCATCTCAGTCCGCCCACACAGAGCTAACTCTGCTGTACTTTCCTTTATTTGAAAATTCTACAGATAAGAATAAATTAAACTTAATATTCAATTGACCTCCCCTCTTCAGTATGTGTGATCTATGTTTCGTTGAATTAATAACGTTTCAAATTAACACAATATATCTTCATATTCCCTCGTGATGTAGTTATAAATCAAAACCTTTGCATATCTACCCGTGAGTATCGCTCATCTAGATCTATCTTTCATGCTAAAATAGCAACATTAGCAAGCCAGTGCATAATAAAAATATTACAGTATTGGCTATTGATTTTCTGTACAACCATATTAACAAAAATGTAAGCCTTTGAAAACAAGAACATTACATTTTGTGAATTTTAGAAACAAACTACAGAAGGAACAGGTGAAATTCTTGTAGTAGAAGACCCTGCATTTGTATTTTAGAATCCATTTAATACAGCCAGAAAGCTTAAGTTCATATGGAACTGCTCCAGCCAGATGAGATTTCGAAGCATGGGATTACGTTAATAAGGAAAGCAAATGGGAGAGCGTCATGCAAGAAACAGATGGCTGAAGATAGATTTAAAAGGCCCCGAAGACCAATGAAACACTACTGCAGCAGCCTAAGCAGAAACTATGTTGCAAATAATAAACTTTAAAAAAGATAACTCAGAGGGACATTGATGCCACTGTGAATAGGATGAAGTCCAAACATGCTATTCTAATCAGAAGGATTAGTGAGGGAAGACCCTAAAATGCTAATAGGTTGCTATTAATAAATACTTGATGTTGCTCAGTTGCTGACTCTAGATGCGTGCTATTTCTATTGCGCAGTTGTTCTTCCTATTGATTTGTACTGTAACTCTTGGTCAACCAGTGTTGTTTTTGTATGTATATCATTTGATTTTTAGACTAGGTTAAGTGATATTAACATTGTTAATATAGGGAAATAAACATCCTAACTTTTAGATAAAGGTGGGGTTATTCATGGCCAAAGGGGTCATGGTGCATGAAATTACTGACTCCAAAGAATATTGATATTGTTGATTGATATTGTTAAAGATTTGTATTGAAATTGAGTCTTGTGGTGGGACTTACTCTATGCGTAGTCAAAAGGTCCATCGAACTTCTAACGTGTCCCCTTATAAATTAAAGATAAGAAACTAAATAAGGTCAGACATGTTAACAGAACGAGTGGACACAAGCATGGATTGTTGATGTTCTTTGACTTATTGTAGTCTTTGTGCTTTATCTTTTTTGTCCCATCATTTTCTTTTCTTGTTTTTCACTGTATATTGTTTGTGTAAAATACCTTAGTGTAATATGTGGAGCCATTATTTAATGTGTAAAGGATATTATTAAACATTCTTTTTCTATCATTGTGTGGTGTGGCACCCCTTGGTATTGAGTAATCTTTCTTTCTTTATTCCTGGAACTACTATTGTTAATATTAGTATTTCTTATCCCCAAGTTCCGGGTTTGGCAGGGCAGACCCCGTTGTCTAAATAGCGTTTTGGCGCAGTAGTTTGCTGCAAGGGCCTTTAATGTAGTACCTTACAGGGTCTAAATTACTATGACCAAGAGGGTTTCACCAGTGCACTATGAGGAATATATTTGGAAGATCAAAAGTGGTCCATCTTTGTCAGAACGTTCTTCTTCTTCAGTAATCACTGAGGACCAAGCTTTCCTAGATGAGTCAGAGAAATGTAGCAAAAATCATGTGCGAACAACATACGCTAATGATGATTGAATATCTAAAGAAGTATAGCATCTCTGTTGGATTACAGGTCAGAAATGCCCTAGTCATTTTTAAAAACAATCCTCATTGTCGTAAATTTTTTATCCATATTACTTGTTACGTGCTGCCGCCATTGGCTGATCCGCGGGATCAATACTGCTTGAAAATAAAATTTCAGAAGATTTTGTGATTGGGGGCACTAAGGCAGCCATATAAAGGGTAAATCAAACTATTTTGGAATTTGAGCTATTGAACGTGTTATGAAAACAAATAAAATCCAGAAAGATATTATGCATTCTAGTCACGAGAAATCCCACCCTTATCTTCTGTATGAGTTTTATACTCAACCAAAAAAACAATATTTTGAACAATATCAGCCTTGGGGTCATTTCAATTAACAATTTCAATTAACCTTCTCTGATTCCTCGACTAGCTTGGTGGAAGATTCAGATCCAAGTGAAGGAACAAACGTCAGTCACCCTCCAGTACAACAATTCTCCTAATTTTTAGGGGACAGGGGCCAGGGTACAGGCTGTGCCCAACAATGGAATTTTCAACCAGGGGAGAGGCAGACCCACCATAAATTCTACCAATGGGCTCCCATCAGTAGCAAATTCCTCTACTCCGGAGTTGATTCCAATTTTCAAATTAAAACTTTCTGATCATTTGCTATCCTCAACTGAAATATCTCTATTGAGTCAGGGTTTGAGCTTTGTACCTACAGAATGTACAAACGTTTTTAACATGTGGATTGAATTTCTACAGTTTTTCTCGAAGTTGAGACTACAAGCATTTTTCTTGGAGAGTGACTATACTGAGCCTTTTAATCGATCCAAGTTAAAACTTCCATCTACATTTAACCCGCCAAGTTCCAAAAATGCCAGTTGAATTATTAACCTTTAAAACTATTGTTTTTAAACATGTCTACAATCTGAAGAAACAGTTTGATTATAAACCTTACAATATTACACTTGAGGAAAGGAATACATTAAAATCTCTCAGCGAGGTAGCTGATGCGGCCATTAAGTCAGCCAATAGGAGTGGGGGCATTGTTTTGCAGTACCTGAGTGGCTATTCAGCTGAGATTCATTGGAAGTTATCTAATGATAATTATTACAAGCTGTTGCATTTCAAACCTGTTTTTGTTACTCACAAAATGTGGAATATGCTATTTGGTTGACCTGTAATTTAGTTTATGTGGGACAAACTACGCAAATGGTGAAATCGAGGCAGTCCCAAAGCAAGAGCTGAATTCATAAGAAAATTTTCAGCACCTATTGTTTAAAGTTTTTTTGAACAGAATCATTCACCCTAAAAACATACAGTGGCAAATTGTGCAGTAGACAAAAAGACCACCACAAGGTGGCGGTATACAGATTGCCCTTAATAGGGTGGAATGTCACTGGATATTACATTGTGACAGTATTTCAAAAGGTCTTAACACAACAGAGGAATGTAATTCTTTGGTTACTGACTGATGGGCAGGGTCTTTCTGAGTGGTATTCTGGTAATTGTTTCTTGAAGTCTAAATTCTGTTATGTCCTCATGATGATGCATTCTTATCATTGTAGTAGCTGTGGCTGCATATTCATTTTTTCAGCAAAAACATCTCTAACTGCATTTTTTTAATGAAGAATGGCATGTCTGAGATTTTTGTCAAAAACATCTCTAAATATACTTTTATTAGTGAAGATTTGTCAATGCTCATTTATGTTTAAATTGATTTAAATATTATTTGATTTGCTTTTGTGATATGATTTACTTGATAATTTAAAACTTGAAGAAGCACCTCCCCTTTTTCCATTTCCATTGGGAACTAATACTTACATTTATTGCCAATGCCCATTTGTTAGTTATTGATTTGATTTTTGAGTTGCTTGGTGTCAATTTTAAAGAATAAGTGGGAGTGGGCCACATTGCCATGAACAAGTAAGAGTGGTCCAAGCACGCACCTCTCACATGTGTGCTGTTTAGCATGATGTCTGAATTGGCGCATTCCAGAAATAGACTATAAGCTCTACCGGAGTAGTGTCTTGCTTTGGAGTGAGTCTTTAGACACCAGGAGCCAGACATTGTAAATTAGTGCTTTGGGTACAGAGCATGTGGCCTTAGTGCTCATGAGGAGTGATCAGTGCACTTAACAAAAAGTTCTGATTGCTGGTGTCTTTGCTTTGGGCAACTGATTAATGTGACCACACTGGCACCAGTCATCATTTTTAGATGATTGATTTCTTTATCCCATTGAAATCGCTGGCTGGCATTAAGTCAGAATACCAGGCTGGTCTATTTGTTGTACTGTTGAAATGGTAATAACTCAGGGCCAGATGTAGCAAAGGTTTTTACCCATTCTGTGTCTATGAGAAAAAGTGGTCGTACATATGGCCTTAAATGTTTGTGAGCCATTTGTGGTGATTTGTATTGAAGGTTTATGGCCTCTTGGGAAGAGGTACTGTAGCCTCCCAAGTAAGTTTGTGTACTGATATTTAGATTTAGTGTTTGATAAAGTGTAGATGTTATTTTCTTTTTTCTCTTCCTTTCTTAGTTACTGAAATTTTTGATATGATTTTCATTTTTACTCAGAACTAGATTTCAACACATTATAATCGAACTAAAGGGCAAGCCTATGCTGCATTATTCCTGATGTATTGGCCTTCTTTTTGAGTCATACAAAAAGATTTATTGGTATTTTGGAAGGTGGTGTTGCTCTTTTTTCTTTCGATGGTTTTGGCAATTGGTGAAGTGCAATTTTCACATCTCTATCTATTCCACATAGTGTGTGTGATGGGCCTATGGTTCACTATTGATAGTGTTTTTTTAATTTTCGTTGATAGGATTAATTCCAAAGCAGTTACTATAGGGAGGCCATAGTTTGAGTATTTAGCCTTGGTCTCTTCAATAATCATTTCAAATATTTAGTTTATGGTGCCTTATTACAGTTTTACTCTTGTTCTTGTAAAGAAACGGATATGTGCTCCAAAAATGTTCATGTCTTTACAGTATAATGACCTTGTGAGCAACAAGGGTTGACATGCCATTGATGCTTGTTTGAATGAATGGACACACAAGCGTGGATTATTGATTTTCTTTGACTTATTGTAGTCTTTGTGTTTTAATTGTTTTGTCCCATTGTTTCTTTCCTTGTTTTACACTCTAAATTGTTTGTGTAAAGTATGTTAATGTAATATGTGGAGCCATTATTTAATGTGTAAAGGTTATTATTGAATAATTATTATTTTTCTATTATTCTGTGGTGTGGCACAATTTGTTATTGGATAATCTTTGTTTCTTTATTCCTGGAACAACTGTTAATAATAATAACTTTCTAAAAGTGGCATTTTCATACTTACAATTTAAAATATGACTTCATCATAAGTTGTGATTTTCAGTTCTGAGTCCAGAGACACCAAATTCCAAATTTCTATCTTTCCCCAATTGGAATATACACTTAAAGGCTTCTTTGAGGTAACCTTAATGTTAATCTGCAGGAGAGGTAGACTTTGCAGTAGTGAAAAACAAATTTAATAGTTGTCCACTATCAGAAGATATAATACTTAAAAGTACGCTTCCAACTTATCAAACACACTGTACCGTGCCCTTGGGGCTAGCTAGGGCCTACCCTATGGGTGACGTGTATGTAATAAAAAGGAAGGTTTGGGCATGGCAAGTCGGTGCACTTGCTAGGTCGAAATGTCAGTTTAAAACTGCCCAGTCAGGCTCTGCAGAGGTAGGTCTGAGACATGTGTAAGGGCTGCTGTATCGGGTGGCACAATCTGTGCTGAAAGCCCCCTAGTAGCAATGAATTTACAGGCCTTATGCACATATAGTGGAATTTACTAGAGGCTTACAGGTAATTAAATATGCCAATTTTGGATAAGCCAATATCACCATGTTTTAGAGTATAGAGGACCTGCACTTTAGTACTGGTTAGCAGTGATAATGTGAACAGAAGCCTAAATCCATCAAAAAAGAAGTCAGAAAACAGGAGTTCAGAATGCCAAAGGTCCCAGGAAACCACAGTAAGGATGACAGGTCTAATAATCTTTATTAACTAAATGCACCCTTATGTGAAATCTGTTGTAAATGCTGTGAATGTAATAGTGAAACTTCAATGACAATTGTTGGGAAAAAGAAAAGATAGTGGCAAGCGCTTAAATCCACACAGCCTGAGTTAGCTTAGCAGAAGTTAATTGGAAGCCAAAAAAAGTTGGGCGAACTGCTTATGAGTCAAATGCTGTAAATGTGTGAGAGTTGAGCGGCAGTTGCATTTGTGGGCACCCATTCTCTCAATTCTGTAGAAAATGGTCATTCACCACAAGGACACAGCGGTGAAGCTGCCATCCTACTATCGAAAGAAGGAAAACACTCACAAATCAAGAAGATTCCCCCTCTCCTTGTCAATAAAGAAAAGCTGTTGCAGGATAAGACCCTATCCACCTTAATGCAATGGACAACTCGCAGACGTCTTGCCTCTAACTAGAATGGAGATGGATGACTGGTGAACATTTCTGTGCATCAGGAGCTTTAAGGTGGGTTATTGGGATCATCATGTATAAGCAGACTGAGAGGCCGATTAAAAGTTTGGAAGTCCCAATGTGGGGCCACCAAACTTGCTAGGAGGATGTCACTGCCATGGCGGTGGTGTCCCCCCAGCCCTATTGCAAGATTCCCACCGATCTGACCTGGCTGGCTGGCAGAAACCTTGAAAAAGAGCATTCCCGCTGGTCAGACCGGCGGGAACAGTGGTACGTGATAGCACTCAGCTCCCTTAAAGAAGCCAAGTGCTATCTCGTAGCACAGTGGGGGCCAACAAGCACACTCAGAATAAGCACTGTCCGCATTTCGAGGGTATTAGGCAGGTGGGGGCCTCCCTGTGAACTCCAGTACTTATTGTCCACCAGCTTTTTCAGCCAGCTTTTTCCTGGTGGGGAAACCACCATGAAATGGCTGGCAGAGAACCAGGTCATAATTAGCAGGGCAGCGCTGAGTTCAGCGCCGCCCTGGCTGATTACAACCAGGACCACCATCAGCTGGTCAGGATCTTGGATCCTGGCAGAGATGGCGGTCTGTTGGCGGGACTGCCCTCCAAACTTGTAATGTGGCGGTCGGACCACCACAGCTGCAGCGGTCCGACTGCCACCGCAAGTCTGGTGGGCTTGTGAATGCTAGACTCGTAATCGGGCCCTAAGACATACTCACATCGCTGAACAACAGTAAGTACCCTCAACTGAATGATGATTGAGAGTTTGAGTCACAGGACACGTCTCTCCCTTGTAAAACCAAACCCAAATACATCACTCTTTTACGCAGAGCTGACCCAGAGAAAGGGAGATGAAATGCTTTAGTACAAGATGCTGTAACAAAAACATTGTTTTTACATTTATTCATTGACATTTTGATAGTAGGAATGATCAACATTTTACATTGATGCAGAATAATATTGTATCACAGTACGTACTTCACTTTCCTTCACTTTAGTTTACAAATTAAACAATACACCTTGAGACATTGAACATACATTACTTTGATTTACCCTCTAATGCTGGAGACCTCTAACCACATGTGATCATGTTGTTTTATTTTGCTTCCTTACGCAATTGTTTATAATTGTTTTACATCCCCCAATTCCCCGATAACTATGGGATGATAAATTTCCTATATGTGGATGATCTATCATGTGACATGTCTCTTGTAAAGTGCATTTTCGATGCTTAATAAGTATTACACCTATTATTTCCCATTTAATTGGGTATCTGCACTCTAGTTTCCTTTTTCTCCAAGAGCTTTGTGTGTATAGCACCCCAGCCTGAAAAGTATGTTGCTTCCCTTATGCTGTGTCACTAGTGCTATATTTGTTTCTGTCCACTTGAGGAATTCCCTCTTCCAGGTCCTAATCTCTGGTGGCCTATATCCAGACCCTTGTCAGTAGTCTTATGGTTAAAGAAATCTACATTCTGATTTATTATTTTGAGTGTGTGTTTTTCTAAGCTCAGAAATCAAAACATCTACCAATTGCTAAGTGTGTTTGCTGCCAGCTGCTTTACAGTGTGAATGACTTTGTGCCAGAACCCAGATAGTTCTGTGTAGCCATAGAACATGTTCATCAGGTCCATAAGTATGAAATGAGACCTGGCACATATATGGGGAACTGATGAGTACAACTTGTGTAGTTGGTTGGGTGTAGTATATTGAACTGAATCAGGGTACCAGGATGTTATCCCAGAGCATAAAAAACTGGTATTTCAAGTGTAATTGTGACTAACTTGTAAATTCCAAGGTAATGGAAGCGAAGGTCTAGGCCAGCTTGGAAAGTATGGTTCTGGAGAAAATTAATAGCTATGGAAGTGGGAGGCTATTTATTTGCACATGTAAAGAAGGACAGAGATAAACAGTCAGCCGAGATTCAACATTTGCATATTTGGGTGGGATGTCCTATGATCAATGTAGGAGTAGTTGATTTTGCCTTCTCGGGTGTCTCTGTATGTTCAGGTTTGTCACAAACTAGCATTTTCTCTTTCATTTATCTTTTTATTGTATTACAGAGAGGTAACTCTGGAATGAGTGGGCACCAATTTTGCTTTAATTGATTAACTTGATTCCCTTCTTTTAAAGTCAGTGTTTGATGATGTACCTACGTTAAATTCAAGAAAAAATATTTAGTTAAATAAGACACTCTGTGAACAAAGCATTTATTTAGTTGAGAGAAGGCATTAGGAACTAGTACCTAGACATGAAGGGCACCAGAGTTCTTAGCATTAAAAAGGGAATATATGCAATCATACATTTGTTACAGGTGCATGGAGAACATCTACCAAAGTGGGCTTATAAACCACAATGTTTTGATCAACAGCAAAATAGTAATTTACTTTTAGTAACAGTGAAGAATTATAACAAAGAAGCCGCTAAGTAGAGTCTTGCACAGTGGAGATCCTTTTGGTAATGTATTCTGTGTGAGAATGGCTAATATGATTTTATGAGCAGTTCAGGGTGCAAGGAAGAGAATGAAGAAAAAGTTTTGAGAACTTTCTTAAATATCAGGAATGTGTAGACAAGTCTTAAATTGCAGGAAAAATCACTGTAGGGGGCTGAATTGTTCTTTTATTTCAATACTTTGAGGTTCTCTCAGAAAATGGTTTGAGCTGTAGTTTGGTAGGCACTGTCCCAGAGAGTAGACTTTAAGCATCAGTTGCCTTATTGGTGGTCATGCCCATAGTTAATGAAGAGAAACTTAAATTCAATGAATTCTGAAACGGCGTTCCATTGCAGAAAAATGAATGTGAGGTTCATGTGAATAAACATTCGACACCCTTGGATGATGAATGTGTGATGGAGGATAAGGTCACAATTTTCATTACATTTTTGGTCCAGTAAGGGATTAGGATAAATTCTGTGAAAGCGTTTGCATCTTCAGGACACTGATGAGACAGGCTCTGCACTTGAGCTTTCATCAACACAAGGACCACTGACACTGACTTTGTTCTCACCATGACAGTGTTCATAACTCTAATTCAATACTATCAAACCCCTAAACAAATGTAGTGCACTGTGTGAGGTTTTGGTTTTTCTTTCCAAACACAACCTTGTTATCAAGAGTCTATGTAGTCTTGATTTTATACTCAATGAAGAAGCTTCTTCTCATGCTCCACAGTACATAGTTTTATCATATTCTTTCTGGCTGTCAATACAAGGCGGAACCTGCAGGAGAAAATGTGCTATGTCCACTTTCACAGGGAAGTTGAGGGCATCCACCAGCATCAACAGATCCCTGTGTAATAAGGAAAAAAAGAGGGAGTGAGAATGAAATTGCTCTTCATTGGCAGAAGGGGTGGTGGAAACAACTCCATTCAAAAAATCTAATTGCCAACAGTAGGAAAAAGATTTGTGCAAGGGGAAGAGGAGGCAAGCACACACACCTGGGAGGCTAACTTTAGTGCTAATCCAGGCTGGTTCACTGATCGATTCCATGTTTATGCCATTTACGTCCATGTCTCTTGACTATTTATTAGGGCTGGGCGGAACCCGCAAAGTTTCACTCCGCAGAATTTCATGGAGTTACACAAAAACTCCAAGAGATTTTGTGGAGTTCTGTGAGCAGGTGGAATTTGGGCATGTTGCACTGTTTGTACTGAGTTTTTAGAGCTAAGTGCTTGTTCTGTGCTGTAAAATAAGCGCAACCGGCAACATACGACACACCAGACGGTGCTGCTTCTTTCTGCCGCTCAAGTAGATTTCCCACTCAAGCTGCAGCTTCTTCAATGTGAATGGTCATGTCCTGCCGCAACCTTCTACGATGAGAAAACCCACCGGGAGGCGATCAAGCGCACGTCACTCGTGCTAGGGAATGCAAATTCTCTCTTGCCCTCACCAACTTAACATTGGTGAGCAGTACTCAAGAAAAAAATCCACCACATGGCGGTTGAAGGAGTTTTGACAGAGCTCAACAACCCAAGCCGAACGCAGAGCGGGCAAAAGTTCACAAACTCCACTGTTAGACTTTTCATCCTTGGTGTGGTCTCCCTTAACTTTTTGCCTATGTTCTCCAGCTTGTTGATGTGTGCTGCACTCTGATTTTACTGTTTTTGTTACCCTGGGCACTTTACCACTGCTAACCAGTGCTAAAGTGCAAGTGCCCCTATACAAAATGTGTATGTAATTGGCTTATCCATGATTGGCATATTTTATTTACTAGTAAGTCCCTAGTAAAGTGCACTACAGGTTCCAGGGCCTGCAAATCAAATGCTACTAGTGGGCCTGCAGCACTGGTTGTGCCACCCACATAAGTAGCTTTGTAATCATGTCTCAGACCTGCCATTGGAGTGTCTGTGTGTGCAGTTTTAACTGTGAATTCGACTTTGCAAGTTTACCCACTTGCCAGGCCTAAACCTTCCCTTTTCTTACATGTCAGACACCCCTGAGGTAGGCCCTAGGTAGCCCCAAGGACTGGGTGCAGTGTATGGTTAAGCTAGGACATATAGTAATGTGTTTTAAATGTCCTGACAGTCAAATATTGCCAAATTTGTTTTTCACTGTTGCAAGGTCTGTCCCTCTTATAGGTTAACATGGGGGCTACCTTTAAATATGATTAAAGTATAGATTCCCTTTGGGAGCAGATGGACATGTGGAGTTTGGGGTCTCTGAGCTCACAGTTTAAAAATACCTCTTTTAGTAAAGTTGATTTTGAGATTGTGCGTTTGAAAATGCCACTTTTAGAAAGTGAGCATGTTCTTGCTTATACAATTTCTGTGACTCTGCCTGTTTGTGGATTCCCTGTCTGGGTCAGTTTGACAGTTGGGCTGGTTGCACCTCACACTAGACAGTGACACAAAGGGAGCTGGGATGTAGCCTGCATATCCTGATGACCCATCTGTGCTAGGAGGGAGGGGAGGAGTGATCACTCACACCTGAAAGGACTGTGCCTGCCCTCACACAATGCAGTCTCCAACCCCCTGGTGAGTGTCTGGGGCCTGGACTGGGCAAGGAAAGATTTCACATTCAAAGGAGATTTTACCTTGAAGTAGGCCTACTTCAAAAGAGAAATTGGGTATAAGAAAGGCACCCAAAACCACATACTATAGAACACTTCTGGAAACAAGAGGATCCTCTGCCTGGAGAAGAGCTGAGAAAGAAGAGCTGCCCTGCCTGTGACTGTGCTTTGTGGAGCTATTCTTCTGTTGCTGCTTCTGCCAGAGTAAGAGGGCAAAGACTGGACTTTATGTGCCTTCCATCTTGAGAAGAAATCTCCAAGGGCTTGATTTAGAACTTGCCTCCTGTTGTTTGAAGTTTCAGGGACAGCAAAGAATTCTCTCTGTCATCACATGGAGTCTCTGGAGAGACTCCTACTCTGCCCTGTGGTGCCCATCCAGTTCCTGGGACCCTGAAAAGAGACGCTGGCAGCCTAAAAGGAGGAAATCCACATACAGAGCGCCGTGCGCGGAAAAGATCAAGGCGGCTCCGATCTGCGGCTGAAGAAATGACGCGCTGCTGGCTCTGCTGCTGAAAATCGGCACTCACCAGAAACGCGACTGAAGAATCAACGCATGGAGCTGGAGAACGATGTGCAGCATCGCTGATAGAGACTCGGAGATCGAAACCCGCGCTGCGAGTTTTTTTTAATCATGATGCGGCTGGATTTCCGACGCAAGTACTGCTGGGAGTGTAAAAATAACCCAAGGCCTACCTGGACCTGAGAGTGCTGACTGGATAGATGCATCGCTCTCCTGCGGAGAGAAGAAATGACATGCCCGACCCGATGAAAGGAGGAACAACACAAGGTCTAGCTCGTGAGTGGAACTGACGCATCGCAAGCCCTTTTTGACGCACACTCATCCGTGAGGGGTTATTTTGGATGCATCCTAGGTCCTTTTTCATGCTAACAGTGTTAGTGTGTGTTTTAAACTACATAAAGACTCTTTTTGCTTTTTAATTGATGACTTATGTATGGTAGATTTTTGTCATGTTGGTTTTGTTTTGTTTAGATAAATATTCTCTATTTTTCTAAACCTGTGTTGTGTCATTTTGTAGTGTTTTCATTAAGTTTCTGTGTGTTGGTACAAATACTTTACACCTAGCACTCTGAAGTTAAGCCTACTGCTCTGCCAAGCTACCAAGGGGGTAATCAGGGGTTAGCTGAGGGTGATTCTCTTTTACCCTGACTAGAGTCAGGGTCTTTGCTTGAACAGGGGGGTAACCTGACTGTCAACCAAATACCCCATTTATAACATCCACTGAGGAATCTTTCACCCACATCTACTAATTGCATCACACATCCATGAAATAAAAATGAAAAAAGAGAAAAAAGAGTGAAAGGCAGTGCAAATACAAAACATAAGACACAGACAATGGGCAGTGTTGGAGTGGTGGTAAGAAAAAATGTAATTGTCTGCCACAAAAAAGTAGAGTTTGAGGGGTGAAAGGAAATATTCTTTGACAAGTTCAATGCAGGCCTGTCATTGTTGCTAAGCATACCATAAAGGTCTTCATATGGTGAATTCAGATAGAATCATTTTTAAGAACGTATCTCGAAAAACATATCAGTTGAAAATGTAACCCTTTAAATAACGTGTGAAACTCTTTTGCTAACCAATTTTTTCACAGCTTCTTTTTGTGTGCTCTGTGAAATGAATATTTCCATTTAGTAATGGTATGAGTTCAGTTAATTATGCCTATTGTCCCTCACGTTTTGAGCGGTCATCCAACGTTTTGGAAAACATGCATAACGCTTGGTTTGACTAAGGTTTGCTCTCTAAAAATACCATTTAATATATACACAATGCTGTTCTATATCTTCACACGTACTGTACAATAGTTATAGACATTTTATCTATTCTATTGCAAACTTTATATTCTTTACTCATTTGTGATATTGTGCACTGATAATATTGATTTTGTTTGAAGGATTTACATGCTAATTTTGTGAAAGTTGCTTATGAATCCTGACTAGCAGACACAACTTTTTAACGCCATTTGTCGTTTTGGAATACCTCTGGATGTAGCATTTGCCTTCCCCTCACCTCTATACCTTCCTCAACTACTATATTTTCTTTTCCTTCCTTTCAGGTGTTGATTTACTCTACAAACGTTCCTATTACCATAACTAACAGAATAAGGAATCATTTGAGTTACTTAAACGTCTGCTATTGAACCTCAACAGACTACATTTGAATGTTTCATGATAATCACATTTCTTGATCTGAAACTAAAGCGTTATTTGTCCAAATGGTGCATCAATTATGACTGTCAGTGGTCAGAAGGCCCTGAAAGAGACAGTACAAGACCCAGGGCCAGATGCAGGACACGATTAGCGAGTCGCAAACGGCAAAAATTGCCGTTTGCGACTCGCTAATCGCTTTTCCCTATGCAGAAATGCATATTGCGAGTCGGGACCGACTCGCAATATGCATTTCAGAATCGCAAATAGGAAGGGGTGTTCCCTTCCTATTTGCGATTCGGAGTGGCATGCAATACCATTTGCGACCGCATATGCGGTCGCAAATGGTATCGCAGTTACCATCCACTTCAAGTGGATGGTAACCCACTCGCAAATTGGAAGGGGTCCCCATGGGACCCCTTCCCCTTTGCGAATGGACCCAAAACAATTTTTTCAGGGCAGGTAGTGGTCCAAGGGACCACTACCTGGCCTGAAAAAATACCGAAACTAAAGGTTTCGTTTTTTTTAAAGTGCAGCTCGTTTTCCTTTAAGGAAAACGGGCTACACTTAAAAAAAAAAAACTGCTTTATTGATAAAGCAGTCACGAACATGGAGGTCTGCTGACGACAGCAGGCCTCCATGTTTGCGAGTGCCTAGACTCGCTATGGGGCCGCAATTTGCGACCAACCTCATTAATATTAATGAGGTGGGTCATTGCGACCCCATAGCGACTCGCAGACGGTGTCTGAGACACCGTTCTGCATACCAATTTGCGAGTTGCAAATTGAGAGTCGCAGGGACTCGCAATTTGCAAGTCGCAAATTGGCATTTTCCTACATCTGGCCCTCAGTGAGGAGCCCATTATAGGTTTTTCTTCTGCACTGAACTATATGAAAGCAACATGAGGATGTTTTTCTTGTTTGGTGCTTGCTGTACCAAACCAAACAGGGTAAAGGACTTCTTTTCGTGGCGTCATAGTTGCTTTGGTTACCAGGGTAGATAGGACGTCATTGTTGCTGCTGTCTAGACTAATGCAAAACTTCTAGACAAATGCCATCCCAGATGTGGTAAATAAATCTGTGGTCTGGGATATGGTTAAGAAACAGTAAGAGCAACCAATTTTATGACATTTAAAAACCCCTCTCTAGTGGATTAGGTACTTACCCACAGGATATCATTTTCTGACGCATCACTAAATTGTCCTGCATTGTTTATGACTCACGCCAAAAATATTGGTCACAGGGTGACAGAAACATCCAATAGCATTTTCCGAAATGTCCACCCACAGAGGAGACACTCTGCTACTGACACAGCAGTAGAATCATCTGCCCTGTCTATCAGCATTTCCATTTTCACTTCTTAACTTGACTGATGTTCCAGAACACTAGCTTTTGTTTTGTATTTTCAGTTTCATGAACTCTATTTTCTATAAGCTGTGGAAGTTCCCTGATGTCAGAGGAAGTTAGGTCAGCCACCTGCATACAAACTCATATCAGTCGGACTTCAATGCGCTACAACACTTCTGCTTCTAGTGTCAAAACTTTCAGCTCCCTTTTCAATTGTGAGTTCCCCTTGTGCCTGTTAAATGACCTCTTACTGGATTACCATTTCAGATATGATGCATGTTAACTGATTTTTCTGGTCTGAAACCTGCTTGTTTTATGCCTTGTGTCTGGATATCTAGTCTGTTCTGATACCTGATAACTGCTCTGAGGATTTTGCTTGGTTTCTGCTTTCCTATTTGCCTTTGAATTACATTTTTGGATTGCATAAAACATTTGGGTGGAGACGTGGGTGTAATATCCTCTTGTCTAACCATTTGACTACAAATCTGGCCCTTCAAAATTTACAATTAAAGGTGCATATGCCTTTTTCAATCCTCTGAAAAAACCTAAATTGTTCATGCTATCTTGCAGAGTTTAAATGCTTTTCACATGAAATACAAAACGTTCCTGACTTTCAATATACTTCATCAGGTACCCAATTATATTTCTTTTGATTTAACATGTGTTAATATAATTTCTATTGAAGCAGGGTAACCGGGTGGCGTATTGAGGTGTCTCCTCTTTCTTGCACAGGATACACATCCAAATAATATTGAGTTTACAATATTTTTGAATATTGTCTTTAGTGGTCTCTCATTTAGAGGTTTATTGAGTTATATAGTTTTTGTGTTCTTTCTCCTCTTTGATTACTTGCTTTCTCTCTCTTTCTCGGCTTTCCTTCTGCTGGGATATCGAATCCAGGACCTTGGAAGAGGACAAAACAAAGGCGGTGTTTAGGGAACTGTTTCTTTTATTTAGGTTGGGTTTGTGAAAGGGAAAAGGGAGGTGTCATTGCAGAGGAAAGGAGGGGATGTGACTTTACACTATTCGAGTGCTTCATTTTCCTTATGGAATCTCTGCCCGTGCTCCCCAAAACTGTTGTTTTAGTGCCCAGGTACTTTTGAGGAGTTATATGCTACCTTGTGCTGCCGTCCTGTCTCGCTCCTCCCTCTTGGTTCATTCTTCCTCCCCTCATACGATATAACCCCAAACCCGACTGCGTAAGCAGTCCTATACCTGGGAGAGCCATATCCCTCCTGGGATATGGCAGGATCCTTCGCCTTCTCCTTTTCCCGACTGCTGGGTTTCCCGGACTGATCCCTTCGTTGCTCTTTTCCCTGGATCAATCTTCTCTGTCGTCTGTGCCATCCGAACCACTCCGACCTCATTGTCCATTGCTCCACTTAGCTGTGGTGTTTCCTTCCATGTCTCCTCTTCTCAACAGTCTTCATCTCCTTCTCCAGCTTCTCCGTCTCCTCTTTCTCCTGAAGCACCCTCTCTGGCGTCATGTTTATAAGAATGTCTGGATGCATGGGCGTATAATCAGAAATAGTGCTCCCTTAAGTGCCCTGGGGGTACCTTCCCGTTGGGCTTGGGGACATATTGGTCACTGTCTCGTTCGGGCGAGTTCATCCATGTCACACCTACCTATATGTAATGGTTCAGAACTCTGTAATTTTTCCTTGAAGATGGTGGATAATTTGCTTCTATCTATTCAGTAATTTAGATGGATCAGTATTTGCTCCTGATTTGTAAAACCCAAGGCCCAGATTTACAAGGTTTTTTTTACCAGCTTGGCACCCTGATTTTTGGGGCAATGGTGGCAGAAAATAGCACCTATTTACAAAGTAATGCTAGATCTGTCAAGCACCACTTTCCTGGATCTTGTGCCATTTTTATTAGCACCACCTAACCCTTCACCGATTAATGTAAATTATATGCAGGTAGGTGTTCCTACAAAAAAATGGCACTAGCCACTCAATGCTATATTTACAAGCCTGTCGAAAAATTGTCTGTGGATCTAAAAAACAATGACGTACCCATTAGCGCCAAAAATATAATGCCTGCTCAGATCAGGCAGTAAAATGGTGCAAAGGCACAGGTGTAAAAGGAAAACATTAAGCACTTTGGCAACCACCAGAGGAACATGGACCTGTTACTGCTTCAGCTAGGCACGAGTAAAGGAAGACAGCAATGACGTCAAGCACTGCCGGCCTCACCACAGGACCCTCCATCACCACCACACCAACCACAAAGACAGCGCAGAAGAAGAGAGCAAATCTATCAACAACGGATATCCACCTTTGGCCAAAGAGGGGGAGCTGTCATCAGATAGTACCACCTGAAGCCAGGGTCCATCGTGCAGCTGCTTCATTACATAGCAGCAGCAATCACACCAAGGATGATTAGGTCAACCAACATACCGCCTATGACCAAGCACCTGGCTGCGCTGCACATGCTGGCCTCTGGCACTTTCCAGCCAACTGTGGCAGAAATGGGTGGATTATCCAAGCCTTCCCTCTCAGCCCTACCGCTAAGTGTGTTGGATGCCATCATCCATTTTACTCCTTTCCATACTCCGTTCCCCAACATCAACCGACTGCAGCAGGAGACCAAACAGGGATTTTATGCAGTTGCCGGCTTCCCATGTGTACGGGGTTCCATGGGCTGCATGCTGTGCTACTTGCCCTTCTGCCAAACCGAGTACCTATACAGGAACAGGAAGCACATGCATGTAATCAACGTGCAGGCCATTATGGACCACAAGAGACTATTCACCAATTTGCTGACCGAGTATCCTAGAAGTGTGCATGATGCCTACATCTTCCAGCATTCCACCATTGACCAACATTTCCAGGATGGCCAATATGGAAATAGCCTACAAGTGGGTAAGCAAACAGCTATCACTTAACACCTACAACACACAAGAAACATGTTGCAAACTATACAAACACAACACTCCCCATACATGGATAGGTACACATGGATCAACAATCAGTAACACACATACAACATGCATCACGGAATCTCCAACACATAAGGACTACAGTACTTGCCCCTAGCCTACTTGAGTGGCATTAATAATAATGCTCCTATATGGCAGTGCCTGCTCTGTATTCACAAGGTGGGGTTCAGCAGCTCATTTTGCTCTCTAAGCAGCTGTGTCAACATAGCTGTATCACATACACCCCTGAGTGTGGAAAGGCCTTACACTGGGTCATGATGTGGGGGTGCCTCCACATAATATTTTGCATATTGGTATTGACACACATATACAGCAATATGTACACCTGAGGCAGCACCACAAATTAAGCCCACCATAGGGGTGCAAACAGTAGTATGGAAAAAGGAGAAACAATCCACACTTCAATGGTTTATCATCTCCCAATGTGCACACCAGTCTCCAGCACACCTAGAAATAGCTAATTGTACAAATTGATATGCCATGTGCAGAATAGGAGACAGTCATACACATGAGCAATCGCCCCTTCAATGAAAGCATCATAGTATCAAGGTACCAGGGTGCCCGTGTTGCAACTTGGAGGCTGAACAAGTGTTAGCACAGTGGCTGAGGACAGCAATGCTCCATATCTTGTAGTCATGGCACACTGCTGATATGTCCCACTGGTGTAGGGTGGGGTTTCAAGACTATTCCTGACACATCCTGTGTCACAGGGGCTTTCTAAAAAACCATAAACATGCCAATACATCCCAAGCTACTATGCCACACTTTACATGATGACCCCACACACACATGCCTGTGGGTCAGGAAACATTGAACATGGAAAATAAGTGGCCTTCAAGACTTGTGCACCATACACAGGGATTCAAATTGAAAACTGAAATTTACATATCTACTAGTGTGGAGAGGTGCAGCACCTATAGCCTTGGCCCTTCTTTTTTGAATGGAAAATAACCATTTGTGCAGGGGAAGAGTACCATGCTCAAGGGGTGTGTGGTTATCACTCTACACACAGGACACAACACCTGTCTCATGGCACAGAACACAAACAAAGGGATCAAACTCACACAACATTGGTCTTTGGTAGGTCACTTGTTACAATTAAATTCATCTATATACATCCACATAACACACATCCTTCATGGGTGAACGGTAATTCCATTCAAATAACACAGTCCCTATACCCCTAAGGTTACACGCTCAACTGGAAGAAGTGCCACTACACAACAATATAATCATGTATGCAAACAGGAACTCACACAACTTGCAAAGTAAGTCTGAACACCTAAATCATGTTCAAACCTGTGCCTAACTAGTCGAAATGATACACAAGGGCAAGTCTAAAACAGTCTCTGTTCTCCCATTGCAGCAGACTAGGGTATGTAAATTAGCACTTGTATAGCGCACTACTCACCCGTTAGGGTCTCAAGGCGCTGTACTCATAACGCTATGGAACCCCTCCTGGCTTTTCCCTGTGAGGCGCCCACTCCTGAGCACCCCCAGGGTGAAGCCAGGCATCCAAGCGCTGTTGGGGCCGTTGTGGAGATTAAGCAAGCTATTGCCCAGAGTTGCAGAGTGGGACCCATGAATTAGATTAGGCACCGAGGCGAGAATTATCTGGTCAAGGGGAATTGAGCCCAAGAACTGCCGAAGCGGGACTTGAACCCTGGTCTTGAGCCAGATCTCTGCTTCAGGGTCTGCCGCTCTAACCATTGAGCCACACTTCTCCGGGTATGGCATCCAACTGTGGTTGATGACCCCATTTGTCAACCCACAAACGAACTCTGAGAAGGCGTATAATGAGGCATTCAAAAAGACAAGGAATGTGGTGAAGAGGACATTTGTCGTAAGAAAGGGCCGCTTAAGATGCCTTGATTTATCTGGAGGCAAAATGTTGTACTCACCACCACTTCTGTGAAAAATCGTATTTCTGTGTGCCATGTTGCACAACCTATGTCAGATGACCAATATCCCCTTGGAGGAACAGGTGGAGGTCCCCAAGGAGGCAGATGAGGACAATGATTCCCCACCACATGAAAGAGGACTACTTAATACTGCTGCTGGGGCACACAGAAGGGCAGTATAAGTACAAAATGTATTTTCTTGAATACTGACAAAATATAGGCACAATGCACCTTTGCTGTAAATAAATCATTTTTCCTCATAAATGTCTTGGAGTAATTTTAGACATGCATCTGCAAAAGTAAATCATCCACAAATCTTAAACCATGAGTAGCCTAAAAATGTTGGCAAACAAGGACTCACACACTCTAGAAGTCTCAACATACACAAACTGCACTGAGGAAGGAATGTGCAAGTGAAATGTATGCATTGCCATTTGAACATAGTAATCACATAGCTACACTCATATCACACAAGTCTACCACTATAAAACATGACAGCAGAACATTAAGATCCAAGTGATAAATGTCATCCATAGGTTAGGCAAAGGTAGGACAGAAGTAGGCAGTGCCAGCATCAGTGTAGCACTGATCTATGTGAACAAACTATGTCTGACTGGCACTATCACAGGTTACAACTGCCAACACACCCCTCAGTGACAACCCATGTGTGGCTAATAGTGACTGAAATAGAGAGGACACAGCACCTCAATGTCTAGCCCTTTCATACTAAAGTTAGTTGTCATCTTGCATGTAAAGTATGAGATTTTATGTTCCAAATCTAAGTAAATATGCATGTGTAACGAAGGACACAGACATAGTACCACATGCATGTTGCATTCATATCTGTCAGGAATGATCATACATGCAATCCACACTCATTGTGCATCTGACAAAGGATGTTGGTTTCAGCTGTGTGGGAGTACACATGTGAAACCCACACATTTTGAAGGACATATGAAGCACTCCTATGCACAACTGGCCCATTCACTTTGTGGAGGCCACTCACAGACTGCACAAGTGTGGTGGCTGAAGCCTGTGAATGTGTGGGGTTCAGCCACCAATCTTGCATACAATGGAAAGGCCACAGCAAATAGTGATAGTCCTGGATGCGAACCAAATAGTATGAGCAAGTTTTGTGTCAAGAAAATACTGTAGCGTGCATGAAGGACTGGATAGTGTGGATGAAGAAGATGAGGAGCTATTTCAAAATCTGAAAACAGTGGCAGCTGGGAAGCATCACAAAAAGTCATATAGAGTCTACAAATCAACTTGCTACTCATGTAAGCCCACGCACAAGCTCACACAATGGGGCAGATTTAAAAGTCCCTAGTGCCTCCTTGCATCACATACGTTAATGTGGCCCAACGAGGCCAACATTTCCACTCCAAATTTACAAAGTGGAGCAATGCATGCATTGCACCACTTTGTAACCCTTTGCGCTACATTATGCCTGTGCAAGGCATAATGTGTGCAAAGGGGGCGTTCCCCATTGGCGGGGGGATGGCGTAAAGAAATCTAATATATTTATTTGCGTCATTTTATTTGGCACTTTGACACCTGCTCTTTGCAGGCTTTAAAAGGAGGCACACCATTGTTTACAATGGGACTCAATGGGCTTTGCAGGATTAGAATCAACATCTTTGATGCTAATCCTGCAAAGCTCCGAACTCCCTAGTTCCCTAACTATCACCCTGGTGCACGGTATCTTAGATGGGGTGCGCACATGGTGGCGTTAGGGGGCGCTAACGGGCACAGGTAAAGTGATAAAGCACCACTTTTCTTAAATCAGGCCCAAAATGTATTCAACTTTACATCACACTCCCACTGTTAGAAGACCCTCAGTGCGATAGGCCAGCACTAACAAGTATGAGTGAGGCATGTTGTCACTGACACTCTGTGTACCCCAGGTTGCAACACATGCCCCTGTCCCACAGTTTAGTCATGAAGAGTAACAGCACAGATGGAAGACATGAAAATCACAAATCACAGTGTCCTGTAAGTCCCTAGTAGATAATAGGGCATGGCTACCACCAGTTGACCACTGAGCCCCAGGAGTTAATGGGTATTGGTGACACCAATCGACCTGTAAGTCTGTGGTAGATATTACGGCATCGCTACCATCAATTGACCACTAAGTACCAGGAGATAATAGGTATGGCTAACAGCAATCCTTGTGTGATATCAGCCCAGCCGTACAGAGTGTATATGTAGGGAAGTCCTTCTTTTTACCCTGTTCACTCCCAAACATTTTGGACAGATACTGGTGATTGCCGACTCTTGACTGTGCCCTGGGTACTGCCAACCAGTCCAGGGCCAGTGTTCTTTGTAAAATGGATTATGCAAATTAGGCTAATTATAATTGCCTCTATCAACCTGCCTGTATGTCCCAAGTATATGGCAGGGTATGTAGGTTTAGGGGCCCCAGAATAGGTAGTGCACCCATAGATGTGCTACTAAGGTTCCCAGTATCATTGTAAAGGCAGGCCTGCCTTGCTGGCTGCTTTTAAGTTAAAGTTAATCCCAATTTCGATTTTGGAATGAAAAGTACTTCCAAAGTCTTAAGCTATTTTATTTTTACATATGAGTCAACCCTAAGGTGTGCCCTAGGTGCCCCCAGGGTTGGGTGCAGTGTGACTATAAGCAGGGGCCTCACAAAATATATTTAATGAACCCTGGTGAGGAAAAAATAGCTAAATGTGTTTTCCCCCATTGTAGTGAATGAGCTCCATAGGCTAACATTGGGAGACTTCATTATAAAATAATAGTCTTATTTTTCATAGGAAGGAGCATAATATGGCATGTCTAGTATCAAATTAAAAGTTTATAACAAATATATCCAGCAACTTGTCACTGTTGAACTTAATATAACTTGCACCTAGAAAGAGTTTTAGAACTCTTTCTGAAAGTTACCAGTTTCAGCTCTGTAGAGCTCTTCTCTGATTGACCAGCCTCTGGCAGCCTGGCCAGGCTGCCTTGTGGAGGTGTGAAGTGTCCTGGACTGAACACAAAGGAAATGCATAGGGAGGATAACTGCCTCAGCAGATGGTGAAAGATGATGGGGATAGCAGCCACGCTGTATTTCAAAGGAGTAAAGGACATTTGGGCCAGAAAGTGGACCTCCCCCATTTCCTGCAAAACCAGATAGCCAGGTGCCCCCTAATCAAATTAAGAGAGGGCTGGAAAGGGGTGTGCCAAGGGAATCTTAGCGACACCAGTGGTGGGCTCAGCCATACCTAACCTCTGAGATTACATTTTTGCCATCTTGGATTTTTCTAGAATGTTGTTCCCTGGGATTGATTTGTGCCACACTTCCTAGGAAGTGTTCACTCCAGAGGGTGGTGGCCTGCAAGTGATTGGACAGAGGCCCCCCTGCTTCCCACCCCCATGAGCAAGGATAAAACTGGCAGAGCTGCACCCCACTTCAGATCCCAGGAGCAAGACAAGAAGAAGATGGACTGTCCTGCTTGACCCCTGAGCTGCACCTGGGCACAGCACTCCAAAGGACTACACCAGCTGCACACTTGGGCTTCACCACAAATGTCTTTGCCTGACATCAACTGCTTCAAGAAGGGACCCCCTGTTTCCTACAGGTAGAATATAGTTACGGGCAGAAAATAGATGACCAGCATCCTCTGCATCAAGCCCTGAAGAAACTGACCATCTGACTAGTGACCAGTGGTCATTTTTGGATTTGAGCCAAGTGCATTCTGGGACTTGGATTCCTAACCATCAAGGAGCAATTAGGAGCTTCTGGAACCTTGCGGTGAGTTGTGGACTCCTAAAGGACCTTCAAAGACCTTCTGGAAGAAGAGCCAGAAGTTTGGAGCAACTTTGGAAAAGAGCTCCGTAAGTGGACCGACCCTACCCAATGTCATGAGTCAAGCCGGCTTATGTCAACTGTAACCCAGCCTGACTTGCAGGTTTGTCCTGCTAAGAAACTCCAGAGCCCCAGAGGTCCAGGATTTCACAGGGGGCTTGTGGAAAGGTAATCCGATGATGTTGACTCTAAATCGGCTCGCTGAGGAGGGTCGTCCAAAGTCGGAGAATAAAAGCTCCAAAATATTTCTAAATCCAAACATAAAAAGATGACTGAGGCTTCCCGCACAGGGTATCCAAAGAGGGCTCCAGGGAGGCTGGCTTCAATTTCAAGTTCATTCGGGATGACGATTTCCGTCACAAAAATTCATCTAAGTTTGAACGCAGAATTCTTCACAGAGGTCTCCTGCGACACCAATCCGAAGAGGGCTCCAGGAAGGTTGTATCTTACTTATGACTTCGTGCCTGGTGAGAATAATCTTCAAGAAAAAGACAAATTCTGAAGGTGAAACTTTGGGCGAGGCCTCCCGCTCACTATAGCTGTGACCAGATGTCCAGATTGGTGCTTTTAGTTTCTATGCACTAAAAAACATGTATTCTCTAGAAATTCATACCTCCAGTTCCCTTTATTGGATTTTTGTCATTTTAATGACATTATAAAGATGAACACGTAATCTATATTTATACATTGTTGTTGTATTTTTATTGTGTTTTGTGTTTTAGTTATTCACTGTTTTGTGATTTTTAAATGCTTTACACACCTGTCTCGTAAATTAAGCCTAACTGCTCGTTGCCAAGTTACCAAACGTTGAGCTGGGATTAATTTACTGAGACCTAACCAGACCTAGTGGGGGTTAGTGGCCTTTTGCTAAGTGTAGATAGTTGCCTGACCTTACCAATAATCCACTTTCCAACAGTGTAACAAAACTAAGTTAGTGAAATGACACATGAAAAGCAAGCCCACTGCCAAAGTGTATGTGTAAGGTACCCTTAGACAAATTACTACTTAATTGTACTCCCTTGTTGCCCCCTGCATTGTGTGTATCACTAATTAGAACATGCGCAAATGCAATGATGCAGCAACGGACCTGGTGCATGGTCAAACCACATCTGAACACCAAGGTACAGGAGAGATCTCAACATTGAACAACATGTAATATTCCATTATGAGCAAAGATACTGCACAGAAGGACGCCACTGACCCATAATTCAGTTAATGTTTTGTACAATTTTGCACAGAACATACAACTGTACTTTGAAGAAGATACACAGAGAACAATTGTCATTCACATGCATGTCATGTCAGTAAAACAACAAACGCCATTTACATTTTCCAAACATCACATCCCACTTGCATGACGGCATGCACTTAGCACTTTGTTAAGTTGGTCATAGTAAGGGACATGTGGAGAAGTCGACATGTTGATGTTACAATCACATTCCATGCCAAATACATAGCATCCATGGGTGTGACATGGGCATTGTGATTTGAGGACAACACAATGTCAGCATATGAAACAAATATCTGTAGTTAACATGTACAATACTATCACAAAATGTAGCCTAAAAAGTACATATCTTTGGGAGGCATATTTCATAACCCCTGTAAACAGTCAATCCAGACATTGTACATGTGTATAGAGCAGTTTGTGTCATACTAAAGTACATATACAGGCCATCAATCCACAAGAAATGTAAAATGTGAACCTGTGTACTACAAGACACCATACATCTGCAAACACACATTTGTACAAACAAATGACACATTGGTCATATGCATGCTTTTTACCCACATTGCACATGAAAAATATGATGCATGCCATGTGACACACATATACTAC
This sequence comes from Pleurodeles waltl, assembly GCF_031143425.1. NCBI lineage: Eukaryota > Metazoa > Chordata > Amphibia > Caudata > Salamandridae > Pleurodeles > Pleurodeles waltl. The sequence continues at coordinate 773,667,046 of NC_090445.1, read as the reverse complement.
CTCATGTTTCGACATTGTGACTTCATGAGAAAATGACCCATTGGAGCATTGTGTAAAAAAAATGACTCATGTTCCAAAATGTGTAGCATGTGCACAGAAAGTGATGCAATAGATCTGCAATAATGCCAAACAGGACCTTCTGACTTACTTTTGCTTTCATTTTCTAATCACAGTCTTTTTGTCTTTCTTGGAGGGAGGTTGTGATAGTTTTGTGCAGAGTTTAGAAATGTATTTAGAGTGGTGTTTTGTGCTGTGTCGTGTCCCTGTTTTATTCCTTGTGTCCATTTGGTGTGTAGTAATTGTTTTGTCTATTGTGTGGACATTGTATTGTGGTGTGTTTGTCTAAGGGTTAGTTTAGTACTTTCATCAGTTGGGGTTAGGGAAATGTTTGCTTATTTTTTGGGAGGATAATATGCTGTGGGAGGAAAGAATGATGGCGAAGGGTAGGTCCCATCATTTTGGAGCAGATGAAGTGGGGGGGGGTCATATGGTTGGTTCTGCACTACCTCCCCCACAAGGTGGTCAAGGGGGGGAGGGTGATCCAGGGCTACCGGACCAAGGCCAGAAATCTGTGTTGGGGCAAGGATGAACAGGATCTTTCAGGTGGAGAGGACGGTATGGAACCTGAAACATAGATGGACAAACCTGATAGCATGTGAGGGTGACCTATTGGACTTCCTGGGAGGAAGACATGCCCTTCACCACTATGATGATGGAATTGATGCAGGAGTTAAGCAAGCATGCCTGAGTGTGTTTCTTGAGTCATTTGTGTCCTGAGTGACCTGACGATTGTCAATGTTTGCGAAATGATGCACTGATGAGTTTTTTCAAAACTGTGTACAATGTGGCTGAGACATGTATATATCATCCCTAGAAACCTGTTAACATGTCAAGCTGGCCTATGCAATTTATATCGTAACAACATCTCATTAAGCCTTTTTTTGGGGTATCTTTAGCCAAAGCACCCTATGTACTTCATGTAAATCTGTGTGATGTGCAATATGTAACCATGCTGCTAAGTGATCAACATCCACAATGCAATGTCTCATGTTTACTCTTGAAGGTGGTCCACCTCCCTGTACCATTAGAGAAGTCTCCACTTTTGTTGACCCCGATTTTGCCAGTAAGCGTCAAAATACTTTACACATATTTGGTGAGAGTATTGTGTGAGATGTGGCATGGTAATCTGCGATGGAACAATTGCATGTATGCCATTACAGTCCTCATATGCAAACAATGGATGTGGACTGGTGTATTGACATGTGTTTGAGATGTGAATCCCTAGTGCACAATGCACTGTTTTCAACATATGCCAGTAGAAGCTTGTAAATATGTGTCATGGTACCAGAGTACCAAGAACAGTGTTGGCTGTTGGTAAATGTGCATGTTTGGAAGGATCAGACATATATTTGGACAATGATCATAATTTGATTACGAAATATGTGACTGCACTGATGCCCCACGTGGCACATGTCAAACCCATACATGGTGAGATTTTACAACCTTTAATAACTACCCAGATGTTGCTGTATAGTTAGCAGGGTTCCTCAGTACGACATACATATCGACCAGCATGATGGTATCATACTCCATACTCAGTGTTGTTAGTCACTACATTGGCAACACATATGATCCTCAGATAGCTTGCCCTGTGCGTGCACTGAAGGTTGGCTATACAACCTTGATAAACCACATTCCATCTTGTCATACAATCTCTGTTAGTGATGGACCTGTAAGTGTCCATGGGGTGAATCAAACTGCTTCTCATCGTGTACAGCATTAGTCAGTGCTGACCCAAAGTCACAGTGCAGAGTAGGTATTTGACATATGTACACACACATGAGGTAGTGGCACTGAGTGCTGTAGTGCTAGATGCAATTAATATGTTTTTGACCATTATACAAAGTAAACACAGTGCTAGGCATGAAGGTACTTTTGGATTTTTCCCTCAGTCATAGCACAAGGAACCTGGTACAGAGCTGTGCTGGTATTAGGAATGTGTCACCCTCCTTTGTGAACTGGTGTTCCCATCTATCTTGCATAAAATAGGTTTGACAGATCTTTTCCATGTATCAAGTGGTCAGACAATAGCCCAGCCACAGCAGGCACAAACTGTTGTGAGCCTACCTGTCAGTAGCACTCTTTGCTCAGATGGAATTTGTACATGAATGAGGGTCGAAGAAGAGCAAAACCACATGATGAGTATAACATACCATGGTCACATGGAATCTGTCTCTGATAATAGTTGTCAATGATGTCCTGGTCCTTAGGAGATGATAAAGGATGTTGACTTTTATATTCGTTGACAGTTGATAGCCGAGAAACCCTTAACATGTCCCATTTCTAGGTGGGTTGAAGATGGGCCAAAATTAATATACCTGGCCCATAAGAGCCTACTATTTAACTGTGTGCATCAGTGTCAGAGCTTTGCAGTTGCTGTATTAACTGCATGTCTGTTTGTCTTTTGCCTGACAGACAGTAGCCTAAAATGTCCTCTTTTCCATGCAGCTACCAGCATAACCCCAACAGAAAAGAGTAAATTTGCTTGAAGGGCTGGACGTTATTGCCACATCAGACAGGTCCACAGGAAGTACAGGAAGATGGAGGCCCTCTATGACAGCGAAAAGTGCTCTTGGAGGTGGAGGGCGAAGAAGGTTAAAATGAAGAGTCATGAAGGTTACACTGTGAGTTCCGCCACCCAACCTGTCACAACCTGAACACTTCTTACCGCTGTAATCTGCCAGTCTCTGGGCACTCCCAGGTTTCTTGCTTGTTTTTGATTGACCAAGGTAGGGGCACCCCTTTCCAGTATCTATGGTGCTGCTGCTAATAGAACACCAAGCAGGCCGTAACCTCCAGAAGGAGTCCCAGAGAAGAAACCCAAACTTGGCAAAAACCTCAGATCAAGGAATTTCTGAAAAAAATATAAAGATAAGAAAACATGAGGCACAAAAGTCTGGAACAAAAACTACAGACAGGGAAAAGCAGGTGAAGTCTAAAATCACAGGAGCGAGGCGCACAACTGGAACGGAAGTGTTTGTAACACAAGGAACAGAAGACGAACTGTGCTTATATACTGACAAACAGGAAGTGACATGCAGGAAGGAATGAAGACACCATCTTGGATTGGGAAAGGCCACATTAAAGTAAATGGAAAAATAGCCATAGTATAGAAAGTAGGGAGGAAAGCATGCAGGGAAGGAAACACAGACTCCTGGGAAAGAGAAAATATGGCTAAGAAGAAACAAAAAAGAAAAAGAGAAAAAAGAAGAAAAGAAGAAAAACAGTAAAAAACAGGTAAGTAAAACTAGGGGTGTAAAAGGTGGGCGCAGCGTGAAACAGAGCTCAAGAGGAAAGTTTCAGGTCACGCTGTGATCCAAAAAACAGTTCACGACACGAAAAGTGGCCCGGGCTGAAACGGCAATCCAGGGACGCGGACTGTCGATCTGACCGCAGCCCGCAAGTTGGACGCAGCCGGTCTTCGCGGCGTCACAGTAGGTCCCCTCCCGAAGCCCCAGGCTTGTCCTGAAAATGCTGAAGAAATGTGCTGACCAAGCAAGGAGCATGAACTGAGGAAGCATCCTCCCAAGAACAATCACTAATTCCCTTCCAGCGAATCAAGAATTGGAGTCGCATATCTCTTGTACTTCATACTCAGGATGGCCATCCACAAAAAGAGGAGGAGGACAAAAGGCATTGCTCTTGTAGGGATCAGGAATGAAAGGTTTGAGTTGAGATACACGAAAAACAGGATGAACCTTCAAAGACAATGGTAGACGAAGTCGAACTGAGACTGGGTTTAATACCTGCAGGATTCTAAAAGGGCCATAGTAACAGGGTTTAAATTTTTTCTGGGACAGGCGAAAAGGCAAAAACTTAGAAAAAAGCCAGACCTTGTTCCCAGGCTGGTAAGATGGTGCAAGACTATGCCGCGTATCTTTTTATTTTTTTTATTATTCTTTTTATTGAGTTTTTACGAGGATCCACTATGATAACAAAAAAGAAAAAATACATTGCAATTCCAAACTTTGGTGGTCATTACAACCCTGGCAGACGGTGTTAAAGCGGCGGTAAGACCGCAAACAGGCCAGTGAAAAAAAAAGGGAATTATGACCGTGGTGGAAACAGCCAACAAAGACAGCCACTTTAACACTCAGACCGCCATGGCGGTACAGACAAACAGCGCGGCGGTCACCGCCAACAGACAGGCGGGAGACAAAGTACTGCCCACAGTATCACAACCTACCAATCCGCCACCTTTTCTGGGGCGGATTCACTGTGGATAAAAACACGGCGGAAACAGCCATTTCAATGGGAAAACGCTCACCTCTACACACTCCACGAGGAACGAGGACACCATGGAGCCGGAACTCCAAATACTCTTCCTGCTCCTGTACGATCATCATCAACGCCGGCTCCGAAGACAACGGTGAGTACTGCACCTACGACATAGGGGAGGGGGGAGGCAAAAGTCACGGACATACACACGCAACACCCCCACCCCCACCCCGACCCTCACCCACTACATCACACACACCAATGCATATACAAACATTATAGTAACAACCCCCAACCCCCCAGGAAGAATGCAAAGACAAACGGAAATGAGTTCAACCATTGTAATATATCAAAATACAGTAACCAAATATATACAGATATATATACACATTCAACAAAATATACATCACGATTAGTAGTGCAGGTAATGCACCATTCAATGTCCGTGGACCACTGGGCCCAAAATGCATGGGCGAAGCCCACACACGATACCTTAGCAAAACGGAGAGAACACTGCTGGGGCATCAGATAGAAATACAATAGGCACCTCAGGGGGAAGGGAAGGGGGGGCACCTCAGCCGGATGACAGCACCACGCCAGATCCACGAGGGGGCTCCATGCCCATTGATGTATCCTGGGGAGTGCAAAGCCACAGTCTCTCAAGTCTCTACAGTGGGCGGCATGCCCACTGTTCAATCCTGGGGAGTGCAAAGCCACAGTCTCTCAAGTCTCACAAGTGGGTGGGTTGCCCACTGTACCATCATGGGAAGTGCAAAGCCACAGTCTCTCAAGTCTCACAAGTGGGTGGCTTGCCCACTGTTCAATCCTGGGGAGTGCAAAGCCACAGTCTCTCAAGTCGATAACAGGTTCTGGAGGTGGACTGGTGCCCAGAGTGCTTCATCCTGCCAAGGACAGACGGAGTGGATGCTGTTCTCCACTGGTTCTGGAGGGGGACTGGTGCCCAGAGTGCTTCATCCTGCCAAGGACAGACGGAGTGGATGCTGTTCTACACTGGTTCTGGAGGGGGACTGGTGCCCAGAGTGCATCACTCTCCCCGTGACGGTCCCAGTTCCGTCACTGTCCCTGCCGCACATGGGCTAGCGGTGCTTGAGTTGGCGGTGCTTGCCCTTTTCAGCGGTGCTTGCCATGGCGGTCTTTGCCCTATTCAGCGGTCTTTGCCTTTCCTGTCTCTGACCTGTTCAGCGGTGCATGCCATGGCGGTCTTTGTCCTGTTCAGCGGTCTTTGCCCTGTTCAGCGGTGCTTGACTTTGCTGTCTCTGACCTGTGCAGCAGTGTTTGCCATGGCGGTCCCTCATTGCCCAGCGGGGCTGTGGCTGCCGGGGCCCTCCTGGGCACTGACTCTGGAGGTGGCCTCCTGGCCAGTAATGATGGGACTGCCCTCCTGGGCACTGACTCTGGCGGTGTTCTCCTGGCCAGTGACGATGGGACTGCCCTCCTGGGCACTGACTCTGGCAGTGGCCTCCTGGCCAGTGACGACGGGACTGCCCTCCTGGGCAGTGACTCTGGCGGTGGCCTCCTGGCCAGTGACGATGGGGCTTGCGGTGGCGTCCTGGGCAGTGGGGAGGATGGCGGGCTTCTCCGCCGTGCTGCTCTTCCCAGACTTTGGTGCTTTCTTCTGCCCCTTCCCCACCTTGGGAGGAGTCACAGCTGAGTGGACAGTCCCTTCGGGATCCTTGTGAGCGGCTTTGCCGGCTGGAGTCTTCCCCCTATCCCGTCAGGCACTGTCCAACTTCTGGAGCTTCACGGGGGGGACTGGCTGTGCTGTGGCTCCATGTCACACTGCCTGCCCTGGTGCCCGGTGCACTCCACATACCTCTAACAGGCACCACTGGTACCGGAGATTTTTTGGCTGAGGTGCTAGTACGGGACCTATGAATTGGAGGGGGGCAGGGGGGTGATGGGAAAGAGGTCAAAGTTGCTCAGGAAAAGTTGCTTACGAACACTGGGACAGGTAGCTGGAGGGGGTCTGGGAGTGGAGGAAGAGGAGGTGGTTGTAGGAGGTGTAACTTTGGTTGATTTGGGTGCAGGTGCATGTGCTGGAGGCTGTCGTGAGGTGGATGGATGTTGGGTGGGTGTGTGCCCGCGTTTGTGTACTTTGGAAGGGGGCGTCACAGACACACTGGGAGAGGACTCAGGGGCCGTGTAAATGGTAGTGGGGGTGGTGAGTGCAGGTGAGCGGGGTGTGGTGGTGGGTGTGCCGGTGCGGGACCTAGTGGCTGTAGTGGTAGTGCATGCAGGTGAGAGTGTAGACGACACTGGGAGGGAGGAGGGAGATGACGAGGAGGGGGACACAGTGGAGGCAGTGGATGTTGCTGTGTCTGTATGTGTGTGATGCTTGCGTGAGTGCCTGTGGGATGTGTGGTGCTTATGTTTGCCTGAGCTTCCCTTGCGTGTTGACATGTGTGCAGGCTGGTCTGATGGTGTGCTTGGGATAGGCTGGGGTACAGGGGATTGGGTCTGGGTGGAGGAAGTTGGAGGGGGAGGCTAGTGACAGGGACAATGGCTGCCATCAGTGCTGAGGCCAGAGATTGCAGGGTTCGATGAAAGGCAGCCTGACCAGAATGAATGCCCTCCAGAAATGCATTACTGTGTTGCAACTCCCTTTCTACACCCTGGATGGCATTCACAATGGTAGACTGCCCAACAGTGAGTGACCTGAGGAGGTCAATGGCCTCCTCACTGAGGGCAGCAGAGGTGACAGGGGCTGAGGTGCCTGGGGCGAAGGTGATGCCCACCCTCCTGGGTGAGCGGGCACGGGGCGAAGGCTGAGGGGCTGCTGGGTGGGCGGTTCTGGGAGGGGTGGTGGCGGCTGTACCTGTAGAAGTGGGGGGCACAGATTTTGCCGCCACCACAATCGAGCTCCCATCGGAGGACGAGTCCGTGTCGCTGGTTGCTGATCCTGTCCCCGCCGTAAAGCTCACTTCGCCCTCCGTCCCACTGGTGTATTCAGAGTACGTGGTGTGGCCCTCCATGGCCATGTGGGATGCAGCTCCCTCCTGCTCCGGTGCCACTGTACCTCTGCCTGATGATGTTGATGCACAAAAAGAGGGGGAACAACAGAAGAAAGACAGGTTGAGTTCATGGCTTACCGCTACCGTTGGCGGACAATACAGACACAGCAGCCCCCTGCACTACGCTGCGCTGTTGGGCTCTACTGATGCAGTTCCTGGGATATGGCCTACATGGCTATGGTGGACATCAGCACACATAGATGACACAGGGGCATGTATAACTGTACTTGTCACTCTACAGAGGTGGGGTGGAGTGCAACATGGCCTGCATTACGGAGGGGCCTAGCCTACGGAAGTCGCCCTGGCCTAGCGAAACCCACAGCCCTCCTCCCCCACCCAGACACCTTCACTGCGCGCAAAGTCCGCAGAATGATGTTGTACTCACCCCCTTGTGTCTGCTGTGATGCCCTCAAGCGCCCATCCAACTCCGGGTAGGCCACCGCCAGGATCCGGAACATTAGGGGGGTCATGGTGCGATGGGCACACCTCCCACGTTGGGAGGCCATCCCCAGCTGAGCCTCCGCCATCTTCTTGCTCCAGCGGCGAATGTCCTCCCATCTTTTACGGCAGTGGGTGCTCCGTCTCTGGTGGACCCCCAGGACGTCCTTGGCGATGGCACGCCAAATATCCTTCTTCTGGTGGGCGCTGACCTATATGACATATACAGGGGAAGAAGAGAAGTAATTACCAACTGCACCGTCGAAGTGAGTGGCCCACATCCCTACCCTTGCCATGTGGCACATGCATTCACATTCCTTCATGCTCGCAGAACTCTGCCCCCTTCCTTCTTACAACCAGCCCTCTCCACCCAGGCATAGCCCATACAACTTGCTCCCTGTATACTCACCTGTTGGTCTGGAGGACCGTAGAGTAGCGTGTACTGGGGGAGCACCCCGTCCACGAGCTTCTCCAACTCCTGTGCAGTGAAGGCAGGGGCCCTTTCCCCAGACGCACGAGCCATTGTCTCTTCCAGACCGAGGTCACAGCAGCACTTGCAGTATAGGTCCTCTCCTGTCGAAGATCAGGTATCGAGTGATTCAACAGATAGAAAATGGCGGTGACGTCCATGGCGGTGACGTCCGCGGCGGTGCGTATCATCACCGCCGACGCACTTCGTCATTGGCTCCTGGGACCCATAGGGTCCAATGTTAACCAATGCAACATTGCGCAGCGATCTTCGACCGCCTACCGCGACGGTGAACAATGCCAGCGCAGTTACCTCACATCCCATTGTCCCAGTTTAGAGGTCAGGCAGCCGCCATTTCAGGGGCCCACATGGCTTCATTTTCAACTGCGTCACACATACCTAGGCCTGGACTCAACACACATACAGACAACTTTTTGGATTATGTTTCGTGTTCTGTGTAGCTGTGGGTAATATACCTTGAGTTGCTTGACTCTGTGGTCGCTGTTGTCCTTCCTAGGCACCGTCAGCTGGGACATGTGAGGAGATGGCGGAATCCTCCAGTGTACCGACCGCTGGTGGACCTGATGACAATGGAGGAGCGACATTTAATCATCACCTACAGGTTTGACCGTGCCACAATCCAGGAACTGTGTACCCAGTTGGAGCCTGACCTGATGTCAGCCATCCGCCATCCCACAGGGATCCCCCCTCAAGTGCAGGTGCTATCAGTGCTCCATTTCCTAGCAAGTGGGGCTTTTCAAACAACAGTGGCCATGGCATCAGGGATGTCCCAGCCTATGTTTTCCAACGTGTTGTCCAGAGTGTTGTCTGCCCTGCTGAAATACATGAGGAGCTACATCTTTTTCCCTCAGGTGGAGGATTTGGCTACTGTTAAAGGTGACTTCTATGCCCTTGGACATATCCCTAACATCATAGGTGCCATTGATGGGACCCATGTGGCTTTGGTCCCCCCCCCCCACAGGTTTGAACAGGTGTACAGGAACCGGAAGAGTTATCATTCGATGAATGTACAGATGGTATGTTTGGCAGACCAGTACATCTCCCAGGTAAATTCTATGTTCCCTGGCTCAGTGCATGACGCCTACATCCTGCGGAATAGCAGCATCCCTTATGTGATGGGTCAACTCCAGAGGCACCGGGTGTGGCTATTAGGGGATTCTGGTTACCCCAACCTGTCATGGCTGCTGACCCCAGTGAGGAATCCCAGGACCAGGGCAGAGGAACGCTACAATGAGGCACATGGGCGAACTAGGAGGGTGATCGAACGCACCTTCGGCCTCCTGAAGGCCAGGCTCAGGTGCCTCCATATGACAGGTGGTTCCCTATTCTACTCACCAAGGAAGGTGTGCCAGATCATCATCGCCTGCTGTATGCTTCACAATCTGGCTTTGCGACGCCAGGTGCCTTTTCTGCAGGAGGATGGTCCAGATGACGGTGTTGTGGCAGCTGTGGAGCCTGTGGACAGTGATGAGGAGGAAGCAGAGGAAGAAGACATTGACAACAGGGACTCAGTCATCCAGCAATATTTCCAGTGACACACCGGTGAGAACACTTTCTTGTCTACTACAAGTACTTTCACACTTCTACCTCTATCCTGTCTGTCAATTTCAAGCAGTATTTGGTAACTGAGTTGTACATTTCCATTACGGTTTCACAGGTGTGGTTGCCAACGTGTGTCATCTGCTTGCATTCTTCATGGACTTGTGATGTGTGACATAGGTATGTTGACATTACATTTGAGAACGGATTTTGTCACTGTCATAGCTAATACACATTTTCAAAATCACAGACTGACTCCAGATTGTTTTGTGCTCCAAGGGTGTTTATTGAAGTGCTACATATTGGAGGGGGTGGTAAAATGGTGAGGGGTGATGGTGGAGGAATGTCCATGGCAGAGTCCAGTCTATTAGTCACACAGGTGCACGGCCCATATGGGCATAGGAAGTGGAGCTGGGGCAGTTCCAATATGGACAGGGTTACAAAGTGGGACAGTGGGATGACAATCAGGGTGGTCTAATTTCTTGGCGGGGGTCTTGCCATCGTGCTCTGTCCTGTTCCTGGATCTCAGGGACCGCTTGCGGGGTGGGTCTCCGTCTGCAGGGGGTGTGGTGCTGGTGTGGTGGTCCTGTGGTGGGGCGTCCTGTCCACTAGCGCCGGCGGAGGTGGTGGGCAGTTCATCGTCCATGCTAGTGTCAGGGGCCCCTTGGAGTGCCACGGTGTCCCTTATGGTGTTCAGTATGTCCTTCAGCACCCCTACAATGGTGCCCAGGGCGGAGCTGATGGTTCTGAGTTCCTCCCTGAACCCCAAATACTGTTCCTCCTGCATGCGCTGGGTCTCCTGAAACTTGTCCAGGACCGTAGCCATCGTCTCCTGGGAGTGGTGGTATACTCCCATGATGAAGGAGAGGGCCTCGTGGAGAGTGGGTTCCCTTGGCCTGTCCGCCTCCTGTCGCACAGCAGCCCTCCCAGTTCCCCTGTGTTCCTGTGCCTCCGTCCCCTGGACCGTGTCCCCACTACCACTGCCCCCAGGTCCCTGTTGTTGTTGGGGTGGTGGGTTATCCTGGGTTCCCTGTAGTGGTGGACACACAGCTGATTGACGTGTCCTGGGTACGGAGGTATGGGCCCGCTGGGTGGGTGCTGTGCTGGTGTTTCCAGAGGGTGGAAGGTCTGTGTTGGGCTGTGCCTGTGCGAGGGGAACCGACTGTCCCGAGGCCCACGATGGTCCGGGCTGGTCATCTGGATCCAGTTGGCCAGAGCTGCTGTCATCAGTGTGGGCCTCTTCTGTGGGTGGGGTAGAGATGTCTGGACCCTCCTGTCTGGTGACGTTGGGTAGTGGTCCTGCAGGGGTGTAAAAGCATGATTATTGCATCTGTGTGTGTCATGGTGTGCAATGGGTGGGTGAGCGTGTACCCCAGTGCTAGCATTCCTGTGTGGGGGCTTGTGTGATGATGGTTGGAGGGGTGGTATGGGTATGTGCAGTGGGCATGCTTTAGTGAGGGGTGTCCATGCTTTGTTGTGTCATGCAGGGCTTGGTGTTGGGATGTGTGGTTTGTGTTATTAGTACATTAGTGAGGAGTTGGAGTGATAGGGGAGGGGGTGAGGGTGGGGGTCTGTGATAGCATGCAGGTATGGTAGGGGATATGATAGTTAAGATTTGACTCACCAGAGTCCATTCCTCCACCGACTCCTCCGAGGTCCACAGGATGCATAATGGTCAAGACCTGCTCCTCCCATGTTGTTAGTTGTGGGGGAGGAGGTGGGGGTCCGCCGCCAGTCCGCTGAAACGCCTGGTGGTGTCTTGAGACCACGGAACTCACCTTCCCCCGTAGGTCGTTCCACCTCTTCCTGATGTCGTCCCGATATCTTGGGTGCTGTCCCACTGCGTTGACTATTCTTCGCCATAGCTCCATCTTCCTAGCTATGGAGGTGTGCTGCACCTGTGATCCAAATAGCTGTGGCTCTACCCGTACGATTTCCTCCACCATGACCCTGAGCTCCTCCTCGGAGAACCTGGGGTGTCTTTGCCGTGCCATGGGGTGGTGTAGGTGATATGTGGGGTGGTGTATGTGGTGATGAGTGTGGTGATGTGTAGTGGTGTGTGGTGTTTTGTGCGTGGAAGTAGTGTGGGTGATGGTGTTGTGTGCCTCTGTGTGGTGGGGTTGTCTATGCTTTGCAGTCTCTCTGGCCTTCGTCAATAATTTTTGGTCGTAGGGGTTTATGGGTGATGTGGGTGTGTGTTTTATATTGTGTTGGGTGTGTGGGAGTGGTATTTGTATGTGTATCAGGTGTGTGTATTTGGAATTGTCCAATGTGGCGTGTTTTGGAGATGTGTGTGTATTTTCAGCGCAGCGGTGTGTACCGCCAATGGAATACCACGGTTGAAAGACCGCCGCGTGGATTCGTGTGTCGTGATAGCATGGGCGTGTTTCTGTTGGCGTGACGGTGGAGGTTTTGTTTTCGCCAGTTTATCACTGACCTTTGGTGTGGCAGACTTGTGTGGGTGTCTGAATTTCGGCGGATTCCGTAATGTGGGTCATAATAGCTGTGGCGGATTTCCGCGGCTGCAGCGGTGTATTGGCCGTCTTCTGCACGGCGGTAAGCGGCATTTACCGCCAATGTTGTAATGAGGGCCTTTGTCTTAAATAATTTCCCCAGTGGTTTCCAGAGAAAAAGCTCTAAACAGAAACACTAAGATTAGGTAGCTATGCAAATTCATTCAATAAGTGACTCAAGAACAGATTTATTCATGATTGTCTAAAAAGAATTCGCACCAAATCGAGGAATTTTTTTTACCACTTCCTGTTCTACTAGCATATCTCATTTCCTGATTTCTGACTTGCACAATTTTGCTCCGCCATTCTTGAGGGGTGGGAGATAACTCAGAACGCCAGTTTCTCAACAAGAGAGATCTGGCAACCCAAGTGGCGATAAAAATGAGTTTCTCCCACCTGGAAGGAAGCCTTGCCTCGGGGTCGAAGCCTAGGCACAACAACCGGATACTGGGAATTATAGTAACCTGAGCCATAGTTGTTAACATCTTGAATATTCCCTCCCAGTACTCCTGTATACATCGACATGTCCCAATACATGTAACCAACCCGCCACCCCTACTGCCTTGCAGCGCTGTAAACAGAGATCAGGACAGCTGGGCACCACACGGGATAAGGCTTGCGGGGTTCGATATAATAGCCATTTACTGAAAAATATCATTCAATGCCAATTCGCGCCTCTGAGAACTGAGAAATGTAGATGATTCATTCTCTCCCAGCACTCACTTGAAAGATCAAAGTTTTCCTGACGAGCCCATTTTCTTTGTGCCTTTGCCTCAAGATCAACCTTACCCCTGTCCTCCAATAACCTTCTCCACAACCCGGCGCTCCTTATTCCAGGAGGATCCACCAATTCTAAGACTAACGTCTGGGCATTAATGATTAAATTGATATCCAGATCCCTTAAACTGTATAGCATAATATTATAGGATCCAACCAAAAGAAAGTCATTTTTGACAACCATCTGGATGTTTAAGGGAGTTTCCCAGTTGTCATTGATGCGAAAATCCCCGATTTTACTAAATCCTGCATGCCCCTACCTCCTTACTAACTCTGCATTGAGCTGAGCACCAGAGTGTAACATGAACTGTTTAAGGGGGGTGTTGAAATGCAGACATGGGATTGAATACTTGTTTTAAAAAATCTGACTTTCTCTTAAAGAGCCATTTAAGAATCTTATAGCTAACTTTTTTGGGAGATTTCGCCAAAAGTGCTGGATCCCTACATATTAACTCACAAAAGTCATTAGAGAATGTATAACCTACAGATTGTTCTGCTTTAAAACTAGTGAGATGATGCACAAAAAAGGCAACGTAATAATTTTTAAAATTGGGCAAAGCTAACCCTACCCTTTTCTTTATCCACATATAATGTGCTTAATGCGGCTCGAGCCTTCTGATTTTGCCAAATAAAAGGACGAAACATAGACTCCAGTTTCTTAAAAAAGTGTTGTGTTAAAACACATGGGATGGCCGAGAACAGAAAATTAAATAATGGTAAAACTGACATTTTGATCAATGCAATTCGACCTAGTATAGAAAGGGGGAGAGACCCCCATTGGGCAAGCAAAGCCTGAGTTTTCGAGAGCAGCGGGCAAACAGGTCTCCTATATCGGCTGAAAAATAAATCCCAAGGTATCTCTTTGGCCTAGTATTCACACAATGTCTTAATTCGGGGAGCAGTTTAATAGAAGAGGTGCCACACAGAATAATATCGGTCTTACTCATATTAATCTTGTAGCCACCAATTTGCTCAAATTCGGCAAAAACACTAAAAACCGATTCCTGCGAAGTAAGTTCTTCATCCAAAAACATAATAATATTGCCAGCGTAGAGATTAGTCTTTCCCATTGATTTTAAAGGGGGTTGAATCTGACTATTTTGCTTAAATTTAATGGCGAAAGGCGCATGGAAAAGAGCAAAAAGTATAGGAGATAAAGGGAACCCTGCCGAGTCCCTCGTTGTACTTGAAGTTGACCAACACACACAGAATTAATAATAATATTAGCTTCAGAGTTTGAATACAACCTTGCTGAGACCTGAGAGGGCACCTTGTAGCTAGCCAATACTGTGAAGAGTGTATCCCATACAACCAAATGCTTTTTACGCATCTAATAAAAGAACAATGGCAGAGATCTCATTAGAGGCGAAATAGTCAAGAGCCTCAGCCAAAAAATGCGTATTAGTTGCAGGTTGCCGACCAGCTATTAACCCGTTTTGATCGGAATGCACCAGTTTATTGACAACCCCATTGAGCCTATTAGCCAAAAGTTTTGTAATAATTTTATAATCTGTATTTAGCAAAAAGATTGGATGATGAGCATTAGGATCTTCCCTGTCCTTATTCTGTTTGGGAAAACTAACCACATTCCCTGAGTGCCAAGAATTGGGAATCTGTTCGCCCCTAGGTAGGACATTAATTAAAGAGAGAAAATCATCAATGAATGTCTTAATGAAAGCTTTATAAAATTCAGCCGGAAAGCCATCAGGTCCACAAGCCTTCCCTGTAAGGAGGTTCTTGACAACCTCAAGGAGTTCTACCTTCGTAAACAGCTGGATTAGAGCATCGCTGTCCTCTTCTGTAAGACTAGGAATACCCAGTTTCCCCAAGAATTCCTTAATAGACCTAGGGTCAATATCCGGAGCATGGCTGTAAATTCACCTATAATGCTCTAGCATAATTTCATCCACAGCTCTGGGGTCAGTATGTCTAACCCCAGTGATAGGGCATCTCAGGGCATGTATGATATTACCAGCAATTCGATCCCTAGCCTGCCATGCCCAAAATTTGCCTGTGAAATTACTCTCCTCATATATCTTTTGTTTTTAAGTCTGATATCCTATATCAACCTTCTTCAGAAAATTGTCAGCCAGTACATTTTTAGCTAATTCAAAAGACTGTCTATTGTTTTCCGAAGGAGCATGTAGATAAGCAATTAAACACCTTTGCACTGCCTCTTCCAGGGACCTGGTTTGTTGACTCTGAGAAGATTTGTCTGCTGCCTCCTTGGCGATTACCAAGACCCTGAAGAAGGCCTTAAACGAATCCCAAATTATAGCCGGAGTTGAAGATCCCTGATTACGTTTGAAAAACTCACTAATTTCATTCTTAGAGATCTGCACCCATCCCTCATCTTGAAGAAGCTGCTGGTTAAAGACCCACCTTCTAGTCTGAAACATGGGGACTTCTGAATAAAGAGACACTTCTAGCACCAGAGAGGCATGGTCAGATAAGCCAGAGTGCCGCACCGACTGACCCTTAAAGCGCAATGTTTTAGATATCAGAAAAAAATCAATGCGAGAGGCGCTTTTGAACCGCGTTGAGATACACGTATACTCTCTCTCATGGGAGGCATTCATTCTCCAAGGATCACAACTTTGACATAGTCTTTAAAGATTTTGGCAGCTCTAGGCTTATGTTGTTCCTTGCCCTTAACAGTGGTATCGAAAATTGGATCCTGAAGAAAGTTAAAATCCCCTCCAATAATAATTTTACATGATAATTGCAAAAGGGACTGGAACAATCCTACATAGGGAGCTGGATCATCTAACAAGGGTGCGTAAAAACTAACGAAAACAAATCTTTCTTTTGCAATTAAACAGTGCACCCAACACCATCGTCCTTCAGGATCGCAAAGAAAGTCAAGCGGCCGTGCATTGAGACCATTAGCTAGAAAGACCGCAACGCCTCTATGGGCTGCTGAGGCTGCAGCACCCAACTTGAAATCGTACATTTCTTTAAATATATGAAGGCCCGCAATTTTTTTAACTGGGATATGAGTTTCCTGTAAAAGAAGAACGGAGAGACTTAGGGCAGCTACCCTTTCTTCGATTACAGACCTTTTCCTCCAATTTTTTAACCCCTTGACATTCCAGGAAACTATTCTTAATGAAATATTCAACCTTGCCATTGAGTTCTCAAAAAAAAATTGCCAAGGAAATAAATGATCTAAACCTGGTCCAATTAACATCACCCCCTCTATAACCTTATCCATTCTGAAATACACATAGCTACTATTTAGTGTGGAAAACCAGGATCCTGCGCCCCCTACCAACCCTCCCGACACCCAACCCCAACCCACACCCCCACCCTTGGGTCATAAGACCTGGGCCCCTCCCGCCTGAGCGATCCGGGGCCACCCCCAAACCCCACCCTTCTTTAATCGGATGCCTTGACATGGCGCCCTACACCATAGACACGGAAAGGACTGGAGTGTAAGTACCATAAAAACGCATGTGATTTACACTCTATGAAATCCATCTTTCTGAAGGAGCAATTCCACTCCCTGTGCCAGATCCATCCTTCTCCCCTCCCTCTTAATCATATTTTCCCCCGTCCCCCTACCCTCTGCCCCGACTGCTTCTGAATTGAATGCAACAAAGTCTTAGCAGCATCAACTGTATGAATTAAATTAGAATGTCCCTGAAAAAAACACTTTAAGTTTAGATTGCTGTACAAGTCCTGCCGGAGCACCAGCTTTTTGGAAAGCCGGAATCATCCCTTTCTATTCTCTCCTTCGATGTGCAGCCGCCACAGACATATCTGAAAAAACAATTACGGCGAAATCGCCAGGAACCTGATGTATTTTACTCTTAATTTCTTGTTGAAGAATGCGTTCCCTGAACTGAAAATCACCAAAATTAAGGAGGATAGTTTGAGGATACTTTTCTTGGGGTGACTGTACTGAGGGAACCCGATGGGCCCGCATGATCGTAAGATCCAAATGTTTATTGCCTGGTTCAGAGAGAACATGCTGCAAAATAAGGTCCGTGATTAAGTTTGTGACAGTCTGTCCCTTTTCACGCCCTTCAGAGATTTCAGAGATCCATGCAAATATCAAGTTTGATCTGCGTGAGCGATTCTCAGCATCATCTAGCCGGATCTGTAAGTCTAACAAATCAGCTTGACATTTTGCCACTGATGGTTCCTCAGAGACGCCAGCATCCTCCAGGTCGGATACTCGCTGTTCAATCTCCTTGATGCGTAAATTAAGTTGCTGTATATTACTCGAAATTAAATTCAGTTGTGATTCCGTCCTCTAAATTTGCCTCGTTTTGTGAGATTTTCAAGGCTTTGAACTCAGAAAAGATCTGAAGGAGCAGATTTTCCGAAAGAATATTGAAGCTTGCCTTGTCTCTAGTGAGAGAACAAGCCCATTTGAGAGTTCAGCTGATCTTGGACCGATTCAGGAGGTCCATTAACAGAGGGGTTCAGGAAGGGCCCAACTGTAGCGCTTATCCCCGATGCAGAAACTGACTTCCAGGACTCGCAAGAGAGATCAAGTAGAGAGCTGTTTGCTTAAGGAGCATATACAGAGGCAGAGTTAGTAGTCAATGCTGAAGCATCGCCCTTTTGGCCCTTCACAAGTCCAGAGATCAGAGAATAGAGTATTTTGGAGCCTGCACCCATATCCAGAGCCTGGCTGTAAGTAGCTTCAGCGCTACAGCTCAAGGCTGATTGATTCAGAGGTGGGCTAGCCTTATTTATTGATTGTGAATTTAAATCCAAGTCCAAGTCCGAGCTCCTAGCCTCTACCAGTGGAGAGTCGGAACCAGCATTTTGCGAGCTAGTCATAGAGGGGGGTAAGCTGTGAGAAGAAGTGTCGCTAGAAACTAAAACGACAATTGGTGGAGGGACGGTATTTGAAGACAAGTCCATATTCAGGTGATTGTCGGATGTGGCTGGGCGCTTTGTTTTAACAGTGCGGGCAGCTTTAGGAGCCCTAGAAGCAGGACGTCCTTTTCCCTGAAGATAGTGCAGAGATCGTGGCATTATACAGCGCTGCTTCTTGCCCTTACAAGTGCCCTGCAGCCTCCTTCCTCTCCCCACGAGCGCAGCAGGCTTTGGAAAAAGAAAAAGAAAACTAGCCTCACGCCAATTTACGCAAAACAAATACAAAATTCCGCAGGGGGGCATTGTCGTTTTTAACCAGCCACTTTCCAACACTCAGAGCGTATAAATGTGCAAAAAATATACAAAAATTTACTGCACCAACACCAGACATTGCTCACTGCAAAGTAACTTATTATGTCCAGTTTAAGAAAGAGAGGGAAAACTTCCCTCAGTGAAAAAAAGGTAACGCCCTCCATAGCCCCCACCTCACCTCTGTTTCCAGTCCTCCTCTCCTGAAAAACGAAACTCCGACCATGCAGTCCCAGGCCTCTTTGGGACTGCAAATGAATTCCCCTGACAGCCAGAAGAAACCAAGGGAAATATCTCCAAAAAATGCCTCAAGACACGGCAAGCGGCGAACAGCAGGGGTGAGAGGAATCCAAACTATATTTTCCGTGTTTTACTAACACGGTGTCGGCATAAACGCGTCTGCCTGCAAGCGCACATCCTTCCGAGCCGGTGTTCAGCTGCGGAGCATGATGGGAGCTCCTAACCTGCTACGTCGCGCCGAGTATCAGCTACCTTCTTTGTGTAACATTTTGTAGCTAAGAGATTGGTACATAGCAGGTTCTGAACCTGACGGAGATTTCGAACAACTGAGGTAACTGCAGGAACAGAGGAATCCTTATTAGTGATGGTAGGAAAAACAGTAGGGTGGAAACCATAAGTACAAAAAAAGGTATGGACTTTAATGCACTATGGACAGTATTATTGTAGGAAATTCAGCCAATGGTAGATATGAAGACCAATTCCTTTGTGTTGCATTACAGAAGTAGTGTAGTTATTGTTGTAATCCTTGATTTAGGTGTTCAGTTTGACCATTGGTCTGAGGATGGAATCTGGACAATAGAGCCACCTCAATATGTAAAAACTTACAAAATGTTCTCCAAAAACGGGACACATATTGAGGTCTTCGACTGGAAATGATTGCTTGAGGGAGGCCATGCAATTAAAATATATCTTGTAGAAAGACTTGACTCATTTCTTTAGTGGTGGGTAATTTCTTTAGGGCAGAAAAATGAGCCATCTTAGTAAGAGAGTCAACCATTACCATTATGACCTGATATCCCACAGAGGATGGCAATGAACATATAAAATCTGTGGTCAACGTATGCAATGGAACGGATGGTACAGGCAAGGGCATCAATAAACCTGCTGGCTTAGTAGGAAGAGTCTTAGTTTGAGCACATATTGGACAATATCTCACATATGTTTCAGCATCAGATTTCAACGTGGACCACCAAAATTAGCGGAGGAGCATTTCCTGTGTGTTCCTAATTCCACGATGTCCAGCAATAAGGGAGTCATGACACATTTGAATGGCTTCAGTTTTCAACTTCTTATTAGGCAAAAATAAGGTGTTTTTATGATAGTAACACTCCTGATTCCTCTGTAAGTGGTAACTTAAAGCATACCATTCTTCCATGGGTAAATTTTGACACTCTGCTTTCACACGGTCAAGAAAGGATTGAACGACTTCCATTATTCGACATGGATCTATGATGTGTGGATAAGTAGTATTTGTGCTCTCCGGAAAGCAGCGGGATAAGGCATCTGCTACAACATTTTGGGATCCAGGTATATGTTACTACAAAATCGTATTGGCTAAAAAGAAAGCCCATCTGGCTTGCCGACTATTCCAACATTGAAAACTGCGGAGGCATTGTAGATCACGATGATCTGTTCTAACTTCAAAGGTCTCCTGTGAACCCATTAGAAAATTTCTCCATTCCTTGCACGGAGCTTTTAATGCTAGTAGTTCCCTCTCCAACACAGAATAGTTTCGTTCTGCATCTGACAACACATGGGATAGGTAAAAGACTGGATGTTCGAGGAAATCATCATCTTGTCTTGTAGTAACATGGCTCCAACAGCTCTATCTGATGCATCAGTGACCACTATAAATTTCTCTGTAGTGTCAGGATGATGTAATATTTGAGCTTGTGTACGTTTTAGAGTCTGAAAGGCTCTTTCTGCTTCTTCTGTCCAAATGAAACCCTTCTTTAGACTTTCTTTTTTTATGGTCTGGGTTATCTGACCTTGTTGCTGGGCAAAGTCCTTTATAAATTGTCTGTAGAAATAGGATAACCCTAGAAAGCACTGTGTCTCCTTAACAGAAGCAGGAGAAGGCCAATCTAATATAACTTGTACCTTTTCTGGGTCCATGGTGATGCCAACTTGTTTGATACGGAAACCAAGATATTGAACCTCGGTCTTCTTGAACTCACACTTTTCAGGCTTACATTACAGATTGTTTTATCAGAGTCTTTCCAGAACCTAAAGAACATGCTTAGTATGGTGTCCAGGACAATTAGCATTTACCAGAATGTCATCTAGATAGATGACAACACTTGGTTCAAAAGATCACAGAAAACCAAATCCTTAAATCTTTGGAATATGGAAGGTGCATTAGTCAGACCAAAAGGTGTGACACAGTATTCAAAATGGCCTAATGGAGTACGAAAACCAGTCTTCTAGTCATCACCTTCCTTAATCCGTAAAAGATGATAGGCCCCCAGCAGATCTAACTTGGTGAATATCATGGTTCCTTGGACTGCTTCCACAAAATCCTTAACAAGAGGTAGAGGATACCTATCCTTGATAGTAATTTTATTCAACTCTCAAAAGTCAATACAGGGGCGGAGATCTTTAGTCTTCTTTGGTGCTAAGAACAGAGGAGCCCCAGTAGGTGATGAAGAGGGAACAATCAGTCCGCTTTGCATGTTTTCATCTATTAATTCCTTCAGTACTTTTCTTTCCTGCTCTGATACGGAATACATTCTTCCGAATGGAACTACTTCCCCAGGTATCAAAGGAATAACACAGTCATAATCCCGATGAGGAGGCTAAATGGTTTTTTGAGGTTTCTGGAACACGTTGGAGTATCCTTGATAGCATCTGGATATTCCTTGAATCATATTAATGGTACTGCTTGCTTCATTGGAAGAGAAAATGGACCCTTTTGGAGACCAATAGGAATCTGTTGAATTGCAATGCAATTGACAAAAGTGGGATGAGAATGATATAGTCCATGTTTCCCAATTTATATATGGATTATGTTGTATTAGCCAAGGAATACCTAGAATCATAGTATGGTTAGGCGAAGAAGTCAAAGGCAACGTATTCCTTATGTCTTCCAAATTGCAGGCAAAGGGTAGGAGTAGTATCCACCACTGGTCCGGAAGTTAAAGGAGAGCCAACTACTTTTTGAACATTTTTCGGGATCTCTTTAGGAACGAAAGGTATTCCTTTGTCCTTAGCCCATTTCTCATCTAGGAACATCCCACTGGCTCCATAATCTAATAACGCAAATACTTGTTCTTCCTGGTTAGGGGACTGTAGAATTACTGAAAATATAAAAAAGAGCTGTGGTATCTTCTCTGGAGGAGCAGATGGAAGGTATTTCAATGCCTTCCATCCCCGTCCTTCTCACAGGGGTCAGGAGTTGGTGTTTCCCGACGGTCTGGTGGGACGGATTGGACACATTTGAATTAGATGACAAGCACTGCCACAATAAAGGCACAAGCCTTTTTGTTCCCTGTTTTCACGTTCTGCTTCAGATAACAGTCCACGAGCAATATCAATTTCCATGGGTTCTTCTTCTGTGGAGGCTGGTTTCTCTGGTTGGTTTTCTTCAGGGCGGCGTGCAGAAGAGCACATTGCTACTGATTGGAACTGAAGCCTGGATCTTTGTTTCCCAAATCTACATTCTCGTAAACGGTACTCAATATTAAGTGCCGGGTGCATCAGTTCTTTCAATGATTCTACCTGTGTGGAAAGCACCAGTTCATCCTTTATTTCGCCTCGTAACCCTCAACAGAAGAGTGTCACAAAAGTGCATTCAACCCATGTGGTTTCAGCCGCTAGGTTGTGTAAGTTAGGACATCCTGATTCCCTTGTTGTGTCTCACATACCGCTTCTTCCGCAGCAGCTTCCAGTCCAGGTCATTCGAACATCTGTTGAAAGGCTTGAAGAAAATCTGAATAGTTTGATAATACAGCTACCAATGGTGTTGCCCAGTCTAAGGCTGTGCCAGACAGGGAACTTATCAAATAACCAACCTTGGTCTTATCCTAGGTAAACTGAGAGGGTCGAAGTGCAAAATACACTGTTAAAGAGCCCAGAAATTCCTTTAACTTGTTAGGATCTCCAGAATAACGTGGTGTTGAGGTGGGGATGGTAGGTACATCAATGGATCGACACACTAGAGATTGTCTCAGAACAGTATTTTTGGCACACAGTTGTATGAAGCATAGGCTGTGCAGTCTCCACAACATCTTCAAGTGGTCTTTCCATGGTTCCAGAGCAATGTAGAAGTGTTTGGTGTTGCAATTTGTCACAACCTGAACGCTTCTTACTGCTGTAATCTGCCATTCTCTGGGCATCACCAGGTTTCTTGCTTGTTCTGGATTGACCAAGGTAGGGGTGACCCTTTCCAGTAGCCATGGTGCTGCTGATAATAGAACACCAAGCAGGCCGTAACCTCCAGAAGGAGTCCCAGAGGAAAAAAACCAAACTGGGGAAAAACTTCACATCAAGCAACTCCTAAAAAAGAAATAAAGAAAAGAAAAAGTGATGCACAAAAGTCTGGAACAAAAACTGCAGACAGGGAAAAGCAGGTGAAGTTCAAAATCACAGGATACGGGAGCGGGAGTGTTTGCAACACAAGGAACAGAAGACCAACTGTGCTTATATACTGACAAACAGGAAGTGACATGCAGGAAGTAATGAAGACAGCATCTTGGATTGGGAAAGGCCACATTAAAGTAAATGAAAAAATAGCCCTAGTATAGAAAGTAGGGAGCAAAGCTTGCAGGGAAGGAAACACCGACTCCTGGGAAAGAGAAAATATGGCCAAGAAGAAACAAAAAAGAAAAAGAGAAAAAAGAAGAAATGAAGAAAACAGTAAAAAACAGGTAAGTAAACCTAGGGGGATAAAAGGTGGGCGCAGCGTGAAACAGAGCCCAAAGGGAAAGTTTCAGGTCACGCTACGGCCCCAAAAAAAGGTTGCAACCTGAAAAGCAGCCCACGGCATAAACGGCTGTCAATGACCCGGACCGCCGATCTGACTGCGGCCAGCAAGTGGGACGCCACTGCTCTTCACAGCATCACACAACCAGCAGGCAGGTCAGCAACAACAGATGTAGGAGGACTATCTGGAGCAGGACCATCCATGGCACCTATGCCACCTCATGTACGAGCACCAACTGCAGGATCACAGCTAAGGTAACACCATGTGGAGCCACCTTGCATACAGGACCTGTGCACTTAACTGGACAATCAAAAGTACTAGATTGCTTGGCTGGAACATAAGGTGAAACAAATATTAACTGTTGTGAAGGACATAGAAGCCAACAAGAGGAGGAAATGATCCAGTAGATCATGAATTATGACAATTTTCCCTTCCCCCTGTTCAAACTGTTATTTGTTATTGTTTGGGGTTTAATTTGTTAGTTAGTATAGGTACGTTAGTTTAGTGTAGGTATTTTTAGGCCATAGTTGTCCATTATTAAGAGGGTGGGTTTGGTGGGCATCAGGGTGATACGGAGGTGGGGGCAGTGATGTATTAGGTCAATGTTCCATGTATTAAAAACAAAAAAACAAAAAATATTCATAAAAATACAAAACAACATATATTTGTTTAGTATATATGTATAGTCAGTCAATGTTTAGATGTAGTCACTGTTGTCTTTGTCTATGGATTACATTTAAAAGGGGTGGGGGTTGATGTTCAATTGTGGCATCTGATGTTTAGAATATGTTAGGCTAAGCTAAGATAGACATAGTCATGAGGTAGGATTAGTTAGTGGAGGTTAGCACAGTTTAGTTAGGTATTATAGTGTGTGCAAATCTTGTTGTACCATACAGATTTTTCTCCATCATGTCTATTGTGTAGGTGATAGCGTCTCTATACAGGAAATGTTTTAGACAATCCAGTGACCTGAGCAGCAGTACTTTGTGACATATGTGACAGTGTGTAACACCTGTCAGGTTGCCAATAATGTGATGCCAGCTATTGTAGACAAATTTCTGCAAGGTACGTGGCACTCTGGATGTGGATGGATACACATCCTGACACAGGTCATCTAATGTTAATTTACTATGTGGTTTGAAGATGTGTGATTTTGCCTGTAAATGGCTTAATTGTCAATGGATTCTCCCTACATCAAGGTTTGGGACACAATCACTCATGCCTGGCCCTCCCAATCTTACACATGCATAATGTCGCTGTCATATAGACATATGGTGTGATGTAAATAACAGACTTGCATCACCCAGCCACATGTGTGGTATTTGTGGTCAGGTGTCACAATACACACATTCTACATGACAAATTCAATGCTTGGATGGCTCATGAATTACTTGGTTCTCCTCATAGTTCTCAGTGACAGTAATCATGTTGCAGTCAGTATATGTGGGATTTTTTTTAGACACATTAGCCCTCATAACGACTGTGGCGGTCACGTGGCCACCAGACTTGTGGTGGCAGTCCCCCCACCAAGAGGCTGGTGGTGAGGCCGCCACATTATGAGTGTGGTGGAGCCGATAGGTCGGACCACCTACACTGCCAGGCTGCCGCAGGCTAGCAGCCTGGAGGTCCCAGTGGTTTTCATCCTCCAGGGCAGTACTGCTTGTAGTGCCGCCCTGTGGATTAGGAGTCCCCATTCGACAGCCTTTCCATGGCAGTTTACACCACCATTGAAAGGCTGGTGGAATGGGGGTGGGGTGGCCTGGGGCCCCCTGCACTGTCCATGCACTTGGCATGGGTAGTGCAAGGGCCCCCATGCACAGCCCCGTTGTGCATTCTACTGCCCGAATTACGGGCAATGGAAGGCCTGACAGGTGCTGCAGCAGCCGCCGCACCGCCACATTGGCTTCATTAGGAGCTAGCATCAATGTTAAGGCCCTGCGGTGAAGTCCTTGTAGGGCCGGCAGAGTTAAGCCCGCACAAGCGGTCTGAAGACAGGAAGAGTTTGGCAGACGGCCTCTGCCCCCACCAAACTCTAAATGAGGCCATTGACACACATATCCCTTTGGTAGGTACTCAGTTGCATATGTGCAATTCAATGATACCACCATGCCATCATTTATCACATCAATGCTGTGGTGATGATTCATTACACATAGGTACAAATGGGCACTGTGACAATGTGGATGCCACAAGGCAAATTTACATGTGTAGCTCCCCTGCAGCAGGGTGATGCGGTAGAGGGGCAGTCAATTAGTGGTGATCTGGCCGAGCAAAAATCATGACATTTAACACTGTATCAGCCATACGTTGATATGTGTACCTGAGGCAATGGATAATTTACTGACATCAGGCCAGGGGTGTGGTTTGCATTGCATATTTGTGAGTAATACAATTTGTGCTTTACAAATTGGCTTCCACTATGTGTGACCAAGCATCCTACACACATGAAGAGAGCAAAGATACATTAGGCACTGTTGTCATACTGAAAGGGACACTTTCCTGCATATACTGCAACTGTCACCTGCAGGTATGCCACACATTGCAGCATGGTGCTAGGATATGAGTTGTGAGTTATTGATTCAGTTCATTGCACAGGAGATAGAACCTAGGAGAGAAAATAATTAATTGGATGCCCAATGAGATACAAGAGGTAGGGGAACATGCAACCTGACATGTGTGGAAGAAGAGTAGTTCAGTCAAGAGGTGTCACATTGCCATTAGGTAGGATGGGGCACATTGACAGTCCATAGGTCTGATTGGTTAACAGTGGGTAAGAGACGTGGGAACATAGTTTGTTCTAGCCACACTGGCACAATCTTAAATGCAGGGCTAAAGATAAACTGTCCATGGACCACAGACTGTAGCTAATGGGACATTTTAAAGGTGAGATTTGTTTCCTCCACATTTTCATCCTCTGATGTGTGCGGTACCCCCTGTGCCAGGGATTGTGCTGGAGTTGGAGTCGAGAGAGGCACACACAAATCAGGGGCAGAAGAAGTGGAATCATAGGTCCCAGTAGCTGTCATCTGTGGGAAGATGTGAGGCATCACTGCAGCAAAGAGAAACTGCTGGTTTCTCAAAACAGCAGCAGCGTCACAGTTGTAGGTCACCAAGTACTCCTTGATGGATACCAATTCCTGCTGCATGGAATGTATGACAGTGAACATTTCCCCCAGGCTGTTGGCAACCTCGCTGGCACCACTTTCGTAGGTCATTTGTTCATGCCTCTGACTAAGGAAGCCAGCAATTTCAGCCAGGGACTGCTTCAGTCCACGCAGTGGAGAGTGGGTGACTCTGAGGGCAGCTGAGTTGTCCCTATTGGGACTGAGGCACCACTGTATTTCAGCACAGCTGTCCGCCATGGTCTCCACCCCAACCTGCACATTTTGTGCCAGCTCTCGCTGGACTCCTACCACTTGATTTTGGAAAACTATGGGCCATATTTATAGGCTCCTATCACCACAGGATCGTCACTTTTTGTGACGCTCGTCTGGCGCTAAGCAAAGCGCCATATATACAAGGTAGCGTTAAGCACTTTTTGTGGCTTAATGCCAACTTGTAAGTATGGCCCCTTCCCACACGGCACTGTGAGTGGAAGGGATGTGCAATGGGTGTTGCTGTGTGCGTTCCACAGCAACACCCATTGTATTTTGACGCTGCCTCAGATTTCTAAAATTTTGTAAACCTGAGGTAGTGCCAAAATTTGACACCACCCCCAGGGGTGGCGTTAGCAGAGCGCAACGAGGAGGAATACTTTTATTCCTCCTCGTTCTGTGCTTTTTCTATGCGTGCTGCAGTCTGCTGCACGCATAGAAAAAGCTAAATCCCAAAAATGATTGTTATGATTGTTTATGTGCGGGAAGGTGTCCCTTCCTGCACATAAATAATCATTTGAAAATTATGCTGTGGCACTTCTGTGTGTGCTGCATTGTGCAGCACACACAGGAGTGCCAAAATGCCTTTAGTGATTGTTTATGCGCAGGAAGGGACACCTTCCCGCACATAAACAATCGCACCCCTCAACACAGACATTCTTGCACGATGGTGCAAGGATGCCTGCGTTGGTGCTGGCAGCTACATTTAGTGCCAGGGCAGGGGGAAATGCAGGGGTGTGCTGTATTCCCTTAAATATGGCACATCCCTGCATTTCTAAAGTGACGCAGTGCAGCGCTGCCAATTTTGGTGCAGCACTGCGCTGCACCACTTTTCTTTAAATCTGGCCCTATGTCTGGGTCTTGGGAGTCCATGGCTGTGTGTGAGCTGGCAGGTAGTGTGTGTGCTCTCTTGGTGAGTCATCTGGAGACCTCGCAATGCTTTGTGTCATCCCTGCAACCCAAGATGGTGACTGGATGGAACCCAGGATCTGCTGGATGGTGTCTGGATTGATGGTTGCTAGTTGGACTTCAAAATCATCTTGGAAGTCCAGTACAGGCAGCTGGCCAGGAGGGATTTCTTCAGTCTCTGTAATGAGATGGAGATATGTCACTGTTGTCCTGTACTAATTATTCTATTTAGTCCTAAGTTTAAATTTTATTTTGTTCTAATTTTGATGGCACTGAGCCACACATTAAGTCCCCCATTCATGGGCCCCTGGCAGCACACAGCCCCACCAGTACATGAATTGGGATAACTCTCAGTTGACACATTGTACAAGTCCTCATGTCCAAGTCGTGCCACCTCTCAGCTCTGTAGCATTTCATTGGTAGCTGCATGTGGCCCATTTCTAGGTCTACATTGCATTGCATTTGAATGTCATGGGTGTTGCTTGTGGTGTACCCATGCAAGACCTATTGGAATCAGGGAGAAACGGTTGCAATGCCAGATCTGCATTTTAGGGACTGTGTCAGGTCCCTATGCCACCCCACATATGTTGTAGGAGTGATGCAAAGAGGGTAACAGTCAATGTGCATCCTCCATGTGAACTCTTGTTTTGTGTGCATTATCTTACACCATTCATGGTAAGATGCACCCACCTTTTTTGTATGTGTCCATACAAGGAGGTGTCCTTTAATGGCCAAAAGGGATCATATCCTCAAAACAGGCCCCCTTGCAGTATGGTGCTGATGAGTCTGCATAGGCACATGGCAGCAAATTGTGCAGCAGACCAAATGATGAGGACAGTGGAGCCCCATCTGTTGTGTGCAAGCTACATTAGTGCTCTTTCCCAGTGCTACAGGCAGGCCTTTCCCAGCCCTTGGTTCCCCCTACACAGCATACCTGGTCCGTGTTGCCAATTGTGAGTCATAAATGGCTAGATGGTACAATTGACATAGTGAAGGTAGTGGAGTGAAGGTAGTGAAGTGGTCTGTGCATATAGGGGGTGGGGGCAGTGGACATTACATGCATTTGATGTTGAGCCATTAGATTGCCACCATGCGACCCGTTAGTATGCATACAGTGCCTCCAAAGTACCTCCCCCTTATGTCACTTGTGGATTACAACATTGCCCTCACTGCACCCTGCCCTTTGTTTGTTGTAGCTTCTGAATGGCTGCAGTGTCCTGTCCCGGGACTCCTTCCACCACCTCATCTGGTATCACTGCTGCCACCATCTTCTCCAGCTCATCCAGCTGTTCCTGGTCTGGAGGCTTCCACCTCTGGTCTGCAGTGCTGCCTTTCTGTTGCTGGCCAATTTCTCTTTAGCTCTGCACTTGCAATCATTCCAACGCTTCTTACAATCCACCACAGTTCTATTACACTGTTGATTTTTATCTATTATGGTTCTGCCATATGTCCTCCTTCCTACCTATTTCAATTTAGAGGTGACAAAGAGCTGATGTTGGTGCTCTGTCATCTCTATGATCAGTATTTTATTTTCCTCCTGGCTGAACCTGCACTTCCTCTTCCTTTTCCCCTTCTGTAACTCTGCATCCTAGCTGGTACCTGATTCAATAGGGTCTCTCTGGGGTCTCTCCTGTCTAGATTTCTCCATTTGTATATTAGCAGGCTTCTGTTTGGCATTTTTGCAAGCTTTTTCTGGACGTTTTTAGCCAAAAAATAAAGCTATACCGATTAACTTCACATACCGTGCTGCAAATCAGGTTAGCACCACTTTTCTGGCAATAGCACCATTTACTTTTGCAACACGTTGTTTTGTGCCATTTTGTGTGGCGCTAAACTTTCCTTACCACCATGTAGCGCCATATTGTAAAAATGGTGCTTATATGGCGGAAGAAAATGTTGTAGCACGGCGTTCATATTTGTTACGGAACACTGCGCTACCTCAGTTTTGCACCGTTTCTTGTGAATCTAGGGCCAAGTGTTTTTTGCTACATAGACAGGCTAAGAAAGACAACCTAGATAGTGCACTTATCAAGAAGATGTAGGACCACAAGGATATAGTTTAATTTTCTCAATATAGTTATACCTGTCAAACACAATTGTTACAAGGTCAAATTAATTCATTTGTAACAGATTCAGCCCCAGGCCAAGTGCTCCCAACCATATTCCTAGTTCTAGCATACACACTAAATCTACAATGCTTTTTTAGTATGCTTTTGCTCTAATTAACCCAAACAGCTGGATTCTATGTAAATCCTAAAAATGATATGCAGTGCTCATCCACTGCAAGTTGAATTTGTTTTGCAGACTAGCAGCTAATATGGGCCACTTTTGCAAAAATGGATTGTCTTTCTCTTATCTAGGCAAAGATGCTCTGACTTGGGCTAACTCTTTGCTAGATAGCATTGACCCACTACTCTATAACTCCTATAATTTCGAATATATAGCAGTTATCACAAAGTATTAATTTTAAATTCTAGATCTGAAACAGTAATGTACATCTCTATTAATTTAAGTGGACCACTTTCATTGAATGGTTGTAAAAACATATTGGCCTGGAAATGAAAAGCCATACCACTTAGCAATGACTTTCAAGGTACATTTAAAGATGTCTTACAGGTAATACTCTTTCCACTGCAGCAATATCTTGCATTACCAGACCTGGTGTTGCAAGACTTAAATGATGCCCTTTAATACCTCAAGCACACATCTTTATAGATCATCTCCTGAAAGCATACAGATCAGTGGTACAAAGGGTCCTTCACCACAAGAGACCTATAATGATGTTGTATAGACATTTTCGATACCTGTTGTGCTAAAAAGGAACACTGTATTCAATAATGCACCTAAAGATTCTAGTGCTTCATGGGAAGCACGAAAACATGACAATAATCATAACCATTGTATCGAGCATTTTATCATCACATTATAAGCTGCTAGCAAGTACAGTTTAAAGAGCAGTGGACCATATGACCAAGCACATTGAAGTACTTATACTAGAATATAAATCTTGATCAGTATTAGGTCTGACATCCTTAGCCTGGTTTTCTCAAACACCTTTTAACTTCATCCCCCTCCTTTTGCAGATTTTCTTTCTGTTGGGATTAGTACTCCATGGACTTTGCCTCTGCTAACCAGTGGTAAACATGCTCTCTCACCTTAAACATGATCAAATTGACCTACACCTATCTGGTACATTTAATTTACTTATTTGTTCTTAGTAAATGGTGCTATATATACACCCAGTGCCTGTAAATTAAAAGCTACTAATGGACTGCAGCACTCATTATACCACACATGAATGTAGCACTGAAAAGCATGTTTCAGGTCTGCCATTGCAGCCTGTGGTTCAGTTTAAACTACTACTAAAACCTTGTAAAATAAACCTATTACCTTTTGCCAGCCCTACATCTTTCTTTCTAATTCATATACGTCACACCTATGGTGTGCAGTAAAAGCTTATACGGTAGAGTGCATGGCATTTAAAACTTAAGACATACATGTTTAAGTTTTGTATGTCTTGACAGACAAATATATCTACATGCATTTTTCACTATAGGAAGGTTACCTTTTCCATAGACTGTGTTACCTTATTACAGCAAATAAGTGGCAACTTCAGCTTGGACCAGATAGAGAAGCTCTTCTTCCACTTAACTGAATTATAATTTAAAATCTTCTTTAATGGTGAAGTGGAATTTTAGGTTACTAGTCTGAAAATGTCACTGTTAAAATGTTGGCATTTTTTACCTAAACCAAAAGTGCCTTTCTGCCAGTCTCCAGGGTCACATTACAGTGAATATTTCTCCTGTGGTGTTTTGTGTATTCTTTTGAGATAAAAGAGCTTGTGTGTGTAGAAGGGTGTTCCTCTCCTGAGCAGGATGCCAAGAGGGTTTTACTTAGTCTACCTGGCCATCACAAAGTAGCCTTAGGGCTATGTCCACCCTCTTCCTGACTGACTTCTAGGGGCTGCCTGCCCTCTCACTGACAAATGCAGGTCACAAGTCAGCCTGCCTCCCCTTTGTTACCCAATACTCTTTGGATCCAAACCCAGGAAAAGGGGAAAGTTAGACAGAAGGGGCATTCCTCCACCACAGGCTGGTAGTGGGGATAAAAGTGACATCTTCAGACCCCCCCATCAGAACGCTCTTGGACCTGTGGAAGATTCAGAAAGACTGCCCTGCTGTCTGAAGAAGGACCTACTTGCCATGATCCCAGGCCCCACAGAAGTGACTTGGCTGAGCTCTTGTTTGAGCTACAGGAATTCAAAAAAGCTTCCAGAGGCCTCTCAACAATGGCCCAGCTGATTAGCACCAGCAGCACCTGCCTGGACCTGCCTGAACTATGCTGCTGGCCTCTGATGTAGTGAGTCCTGATCTCCAAGTGACGCCCCCAATTTCCTTGACCCTTGGCTGTTCTCCTCCGGAGCTAACGGTGAAAACCCAGAAGCTTTGGTCTCCTTGCAAATGTAATGTGGACTCTTCATTTTGAACAATGACTATTCTCAACACCAACCAACGTGAGTCTCTAGCAACGACTGCTCTTCACGTCGGACACAACAGTCTGTTCCAGAAGTGACAGTCTGCATCGACAACCAACACAAAGCTCCAGTGATAACTGGCTATTCGCACCAAAGCAGCAACTGTTAACGACCTCCAACCTGCTCTTCATGCCAACAACTACTTCCTTGCGGCCTCCAGTTCATCTATGACATTCAGGACACTTCTGGGCAATCTGATCAAGTTTATGCTCAGTTCTTAAAACCAATAAAATGAAAGAATATCTTTTTAAATCACTGATGCATAACCTACTTGAAAAACGTATGTTTTTCTTTTCATCCTGTACTACAAGCAGAATTGTTTTCAGACTTTAAAGAAAAGATCAATATGGTGGTCCTAGTCTACCAACCAATGCTATCACGGGCGAAATTACACAAAAGCAGAGCAAGTTCCTTGAAGCATGTAGACGCCTTTTATCGCTACTGATGTTTCGTTAGAAGCTAAGATTCACTGTCGGGTGATCTGTGATAACAGGTAAGATGACGACTGGAATATAAAGGAAAACGCAGACTCATCCTTAAAAACAGTGTCATAAGTCCTTCTAAATCCCGGTTGCATACCTTCAGGATTAGTTCTTGTTCCTGTCCCTATTATAGAAAAAGAATTGAAACCCTACATTGTGCATGCGACAGTCAACGCCTCCACTGTCTTTTAGCACTTCATAAACATTTACTACCGCATCCATAAAACTCAGGGAGTACTTTCTCACACCTAAAGCTGTCTGTGCAGATCGCCAAAAGAAAAAGCACAAGCCGTTACTTTGTAAAGTAAATCACAAACTATAAAATGTTCATCTTTACATTCCTGAATGGAGAGATGAGAAGTGCGAGCCAGTCGGCAAACGGTTCTCTAAAATTCACTAATCTCCTTATGGCCCTGTTACGAAACAGGTTAAGAAATCCACGGAAGGGACAATAAGTGATCCTCAATAAAATAATGTAATAAAATTATCAATGTCTAAAGTTCATAAAGTGACAACTACTTTACAATATCCTACATTAAAAAGTGTTTTGCATCTCATTATATGTGCAATATCAGAATTTGTTTTGTTGCACAGCTAAAGCATATTTTCCCGTGTCTCTTTCTTAAGACTGAATGTGAACTTTTGGTAAGAAAATTACCCCTGTTGTCCATGGGGAGCGTGTGCCTCTCTGTTCTGCGCTAGAGTACTTAGAAACAGAGGGTAAGTCTCTGTAGTTTTTTGATTTTTGGCTCACTGAGTGCCTCCAGTGCAATGGCCTGAGTCCCCAGAACCTGGTTCTGATTTCAGGTGAGGGATACAAAGTCAGGGTCGTAGCTTCCATTGGTTTAGCATGTGAGGTGGCACTGGAGCCCAGAGGCCTGTGAGACCCACCGAACCCTTATTGCTAAATTACATGATTCAAACAGCAAAGGAGAGGGAGTTCTTTGAACAAAGATTTATGACACAAAGCCTACGCTACTGCACAAAGTGCACCCTCTTTAAGAGTAACTGCTGTCCTCTTTCTGAGCTGAGAAAGACTGGCGGTGGTGACAGCAATCAAATATAGCAGGAGCATAGGCCCATTTTGCCTCTTGCCTTTAATCAGGAGAGACATGGCTTTTAGCCTCTCCATATAAAGGGTCTGCTTAATACCCAGCAACTGGTCCTTTGTTCCAACAATGTGGAACCTGGATGACAAATGTATGTACATTCAGCATTAAGGAATAGGGTGAACATGGAGTGTATATGTCATACTTCACTGGATGGAAATAGGATTCAATCTCTGAAATCCTGCATGTGGATGAATCACAAGATGGAGGATGGTACAAGTATGTTTAGGTTGCTTGCTGCAATATATTCCACAGTGTGTCTTTGAAGTGAACCATGCACCAGTATCTAGGGTGTGGAAGTAATATTAATTTGAATTACAAAGGCCACTGCTGCCCCCTTTCTGCTTTCCCTTTCCCAGACAGTTTCACTGCAGAAAGGTTTGTGTGGTGGACAGTGCAATTGCTTCTGCCTCCGCTGTGACTTTGATTACCACATTGTGAGAAAGAGGATTATTAGTTGGAGAGTGTATGAGTCCTTCCCAAGTAATAATGCCACAATTCCATACCAGGTCAAGTTAGGACTCAATAATTTAAACCTGAGCTCAAACCTTGGTAGTTGAAGCACAGAGCAGCCACGCTCAATTTAGGAAAAATGTGTAAAGCATTTATTAGTATCAAAACAGTCAAGAAGTAAAAAAGACAACATTGTAAAATGTCCACTCCAATTTATAATAATAGATTACATTTTAATGAATAAATAGACACTAAAACAACAAAAATGGAATGTATTGTACTGAAGATATGATTTTTAGATATTTTAGATAATTCTAGCATCAAAATGTACAGTGAGGATTTGGGTGTCTTATATGGTATGTCTGTGCAGCCTTACAGTGGAACATACTCATAAAAACTGTCTTGAGTTAAGTCGGTCTCATTTGAACAATCTTAAGCTCATCCCTGGACACCTATGGTTTTCGAGCAGCGATGCTTGCACAAAGTTGCTTAATGTAAAGCATTTAACCGTACCAAACAATGAAATAAGACAGCCATGCCACATGAAAGAACACTACACCAATTTATGAAAATAGATTCCAAGATGAGCAAAATCCCAGAATGGGTTCTGGAGATATGGATTTTCAAATATTTTATCACTTTTAATTTCAACCGCAAACAAGCATTGGTCAACAACAAGTTTGAAAAAGTCAAAAGTTTGTAAAAGTTATTGTGGCTTTTCTGGTCCAGCTTGGGTGACCAAATCAGACATGATGAAGGTCTGGGGGGCCAGTGGGGTACATCTGGACAGTTGCTTTTCCACCAGAGCATTTTCCAGTTCAGTTCCAAACTTTTCAGCACAACCACCAAAGTCTTTAATAGATTGCTTCTGATGCTGGAGATACAGGATCAAAATATGTTCAAAGATACTTTGGTTGCTGTGTGGTCAAAAGTGGTGCCTTTGGGGAGATTCCTTGGTCCACTGGTGATGTGGAGCCACTATGTCCAAAGGGGTTGGGTCCCACAATGTCCTCTTCAAGGCTGTGGAAGGCCAGCTGCGGCTAGGGTCCAGGTCTCCGGGCACAGCGGTTGGAGTGAAGTCCTTTAGAGAACAATAATGTCTCTTTTTAGCAATGAATCTGTACTCTCATGGAACTCCTGAGTCCAGCTGATTTGGGTGCAACTTTTGACCATTGAGGATGGGTCTTTTTAGGTGTCCAGCAGCAGTCAGTGGTGAGTTTGCAGAAGTGGCTACCAACTTGCTGCTTTGGGCTTCCTCAGCTCTCCTGTCCCTGGAGCTGGTTCCAGGAGATCTGCCAACTGATCCTTGGAGTCACTGCTTTGGTTTGGAAGTGGGGCATTACCTTTCCCCATGCTAGGAGCTGCAGGCACATTCTCAACTTCATTAGCCTGAAGTGCAGTCCAGTGGACAGTGCAGTCTCTATTTGTGCAGATCAGGGGTCAGCAGGACAGTCCTTCAGTCCTTGTTGCAGTTGTGGTGTGATCTGAGGTTCAAGGTGTCAGGTGTGCCATTTTTATCCCAGAAAAGTGACGTGAGGGGGCCATGCAGTGACTAGTCAATGCGTTACTAGGTCCTTTCTGTTCTGCAGTTGACATTCCAGCAAGGTGTGGCAACTAACAATCCCAAAGTGCTCTATTCTGCCCACCCCCAAAATGTCAGCACCCTTCCTTGGCTGTTAGCAGCTTGGTAGCCCACCCTATAAGTGTGGCTACCCAGGGGCCACATGCCCACAGGAAAATTAGTTTGGGCACAGGTCTTCCCCCTCCATCCTCATCTCTAACCTGTCTACCTAAACAAAGGGCAGTCCCTCTGGAGTGCTATCAACATTTGCCCACTAAAGACGGCTTCCCTTTGAGCTAACATCCTGAGTGGCTTCCTGTGAAGTGGACGTAACACCTCTTCCTGCAGCAGGCTGCTATTGTTCTGCAGCCTAGGAGTCATTCACAATACTTCTCAGATGAGCAGAAAGCTGTCTGTTGCCCAGTGCTCGTGTGAGGCCACTGGCCTAGCTGGGTCACAGAGTGGCAGCTTTATAAAAGTTGCATTACTTTAATAGTGACATTAAATTCGACCTGGCTGTCAGGTTGCAATTAATGCCATGATTAATGTGACACCTTACAGTACCCAGTTAGGTAGTCCCATTCAGCAGTTAGTCATGATGGGGTCCCAGCTGGTAACCCTGCACCATCCGACGGGGCTACTAACGTTTCCACAGCAAAATGACAATTTGGAGGCGCTTCTGCTAAGACATATATAGAAATGTTGTGTCTTACTTAAAAATATACAACTCCTTGTCACAGGGCTCGATAAGTCAACCTTAGGGGAGACTTACATATATTGTTAAGGGATGTGGTGGCTTTGCCATTAGGTTGAATGGCAAATTCAAACTAGCAATGTGAATACTGCTCTTCCAGTCTGCAGTGGCAGGTTGGGAGCCATTTGTAACTTTATCACACAGAGTGGCACAATCAGTGGTGCAGCCCAGGATGGACATTCTGCTGTACATGCTCTTGGTACTGTAGCTACAATATGGTGCTTATAAGTAAGACAGTACTTACCAACTGGGGATAGCCTATTCAACATAGACTTTGTAAAGGGTTGGAACACTGGCACTGAGGTTTGGTTTGCAGGCTTGAGTACACTCCTGGAGTCTGAAAAGCAGTGGCATCAGTCCTAAATGGGGGACTGAGTATTGAAAAAGGGGCATTCCCTTACAAGAGCAAAGTGCCAACCAGAGGTATCTGGTCACAGTAGAACAGATCAAAGTCAAAAGTTAGGGATGATCACGGTGGAGCATGAGTTGGATACATGTACCATGTTCACTCTGATGGAAAGTTTGGTTTCAGACTTAGTCATTTTTCTGGAGAAAGGTTCTCGTTGATGAAGATATTAATGGGTTGGGCTACAGGATAGATCTGAAGAGGGGCTCATTGTTGATGGACGGCTGAAGCGTGTTATGAAGTCATCTGTGGTGGGAAGTTGGCAGCTCCCAAAATCATTATTGAAAACAGCTCTGAGTGGGCAGTGTGAAGGTCAGGGACAGGAAGGCATCAATGATGACAGGGTTGTGTTCAGTGTTTGTCCTGGTGGCATCTTTTACATCTGGACTTAGAAACTTTTTATGGAAGTCAGGATCCTTTCACCAGGGCAAACTAGCAGGTTTTAAGTCTGACCGGCAGTTCAATGCTGGTGGCTGCAACTAGGCGGCGGTCCAGTGGTAAACTCTGCTTCTTTTGGAGAAAAGTTCAGAAAAAGTTTCTAAGTGTCCATTCTTGCAAATTTGAAAAGGGAAAGAATGCATTCAAACACCAGCTAAGGGTCCAGAACCTTTTTGGGCACCAATTGGAGGTTAGACTTTAATCTCCCCAAAGCCACCAGCAGGGTCCAGGACAAATCCAGATGAAACTGGCCACCTGGGCTCATCAGCTACTTGAGCTTGTTGCAGCTTTTGTGTTCTTGGGCTTAACAGGAAGCTAGCCAACTATCCCTTCTAGTCCACACTCCTGTCCTGGGTACAGGTGGGGAGAAGGTCCAGCCTTTGTGGTCTCTTTTCACAGGCTCAACAGCAAGTGCAGTCCTTCATCTGTCTTCCACAGGCATAGAGGTGTTCTAAAGAGGGTAGTGGTGGTACCACTTTGATGTCCAGTTCCGATCTGAGGGTCGGAGGACCTCCTTACCATTCCCTAACTAATATGGTAAAAGTTCCCTGGGATGCCCCATTTGCAGCACACCCTGCATGATTTACTGTAAGACATCCCACTGGGCCTCCCTCTACCTAAAACCAATATAGCAAAACCTTTCTTCCCTTGTGCAGAGCTCCCAGAGGTGTGTCTAGCATAATGAGCAAGCCCTCCCTTATGGTCACTCAAAACTGGTTCTAAACTCAACACCTCCCCAATTGGGTTTTAAGTCTAGTTGGCTAGGAGGACAATAAAGGGGTAGACCTAGATAGGGCATACATCTGCTTGAAACAGGGTAGGCATCTTTTGAAGTTTAATAAAGTTCCTGGACACAGCCCAGATGGCCACCCAGTCAAGTTGTAAAGCATCTCCTCACACCCACGCCTTTTGTCAACTCTTTGGGAGCAATGCACATCTCATCACAGGAGAGTCATTAAAAGTCAGGTGACGCTGAACGCATGAAGAAAGGCACTTTTGGCTTAGGCAGGAAGATCCCAACTTTCTAAAAGTGCCATTTTCAAAATAGTATTTAAAGTCCAACCATTACATTGAATGCTAAATTAACATTATTTAAGTCATTGAATCATTGTTCTAGCTTTTCCCAAACTAAAGCTATGCAACATAAGGTGCTCAATGTAACTCAGTGCTTTTCTACAGGATAGCCAGATTTGCCACAGTGAAACATGACTTTGGAGATTTTTCACTGCCATTACATGTAAAACCCTTCTACTTTTTTAATATCATGCCTTTTCCCTGTGGGTGTTTGGAGGCCTACTTTACGGGTGAAAATTAGTATTAATAAAGAAGTTTGGGGCATGGCAGAAGGCTTAATTTGCTAGTTTGAGTTTGCAGTTTTTTGGAGTTAGAGCACATGCACTGGGGTTGGTTATTTGGGACCTAGTGTACAGAGTCCAAACACTAACAACAACGGTTCAAAAAATTGTTGTGATTATGCAAAAAGAGGCATTTTCATACATTCAACCAGTCAGGGAACATCGGACTCCTCTGCCTTCTTTCTTGTTTTGTAAGATGAAGACTTTGACGGAGCATTCTAAGTGAACAAAAAAATCAATGCACAGTTCCACAATAGAGATGATGGGTCTTCTCCTAGTTTGGGAGAGATCAATATGTCCCTGTGGGTATCCTAAATCTGGGACAGAAGCCCTCACTCACCATTTTTGACATGCTTCATCATCGGGCTTTGCTCTTCGTCGGACTGGCACTGCAATGTCTGACAGGCCCCTCATGGGGGCTCCCTGCCGGAGATCTTTTTAGAGATATTTGCCAGTGGTAAACGCACTAATGTGGGGTTGGTGAAATTATCTGTTAAAATTGACTAGAGGTACCATGTAATGGAATATTTATTGAAAATGTGGTCCTCTGTCAAGATTAAAAACAAACAGGATAAGGGGAAGTAAGAATAATGTCTGTCTTTCCCTATTCAAAATGTGGTGACTATGTCAACAAACCCTGTAGTCTAGGGATATAGGCCCTCATTATGACATTGGCGGTAACTGCCGCCTACTGCCCTGGCGACGGACGCCAACATACCACCACCGTGGCTACCAGCCGTCCACGCGTATTATGACTGTCAACGGTATTCCGCCAGAAGGCTGGCGGACTACCGCCGACGGTCATGACGGCGGACGGTGGTAAAGTGGCACTGCTGTCATCAGCACCGTCACGCCAGCAAAACACCGCCGACCATATCATGAGCAATGATTCTGCCTGGCGGTGTTTTGCTACCGGACGCTGCTGCTGACAGCAGCGCCGCGTCCCGTCTCCAGCCGGAGGACCCCCTGCAAGCAGGAAAGTCAGGTTCTCTGACAGGAGGGGGGTGGATGGTATTGTGTGCGTGTGTGGGGGTGTTGTGTGTGTGAGGGTGTGTGTGTATGTTTTGGTATGCATGCGGATGTGAGTCTCGTTGAATGAGTGCGTAAATGACTGAATGTGAGTGTCCGTGTATGTTGTGTGTTACGAATGCGTGTGTGCGACAAAGTATGTTGGTGTGTGTTGCGGTGTTTGGGTATGTATGTGTGCATGCGTGGGTGAATGTGGGCATGAGTGTGTGCATGTGTGTATATGGGTACCCGTGTGGGTGTGTAAATGTGCGGGGGGCAGGAGAGGAAGGGGGAGGAGTTTGGGGATTGGGAGGGGGTGGGGGAGACCCCTATCAGTGCCAGGGAAGGGATTACCTGGCACTGATAGTGCCTACCACCATGGTTTTCATGGCGGTAAGATTGAAAACAAAAACCATGGCGGTAGGCCGGGTCGTAATCCCGAGAGTGGGATTGTGACGGCTGCCGGGCTGGAGACCGAAGTCTCTAGCACAGCGGCTGTTACCTCCATAGCGATCGGTGAGTTAAAGTGGCTGTCTTTGTTGGTGGTTACCGCCGTGGTCATTATCCTTCGTTTTTTTCTTACCGCCAGCCTGGTGGCGGTATTAACGCTGCTTTAACACCGACCGCCAGGGTCATATTAAGGGCCATCGTATGTAAAGGGCAGAGTTGGATATCCCTACACTGCCTAAAATGAAAAAGATCAACATGTTTCTTGCTAAGTAAGTCTACAAAGATCTAGGTGCAATTCGTCAGGACCTAAAAATAACCATACCTAATCCTCACTGTTGTAGTAAACTAAGTTAGATGTTCGAAACAGAAACCCTCCTCAAATTAAAGGATGGCCCTAAAGGGGACAGCAACGAGCATTAGTGATCCAGCCAATGTAATAATCAACACGTTTGGTTGTGGATCGCAGCGTCAGACCCTTTCAGGGAGAGCGGAGCAGGGGTAGGTCCTGAGACACATTAAAGGACATTTTAGGACCATTGCACCTGAAGGGTTGCAACTAAAGCTCATACTATAGTTTGTATTGTAACATGAAATATCTTGTTGCATGAGCATGAAAATGCACTTCTTCTTAAATAAAAACAATTAGTTTGATGAGCTAGAACCCCACCCCATCTTCTTCCGTAAGTCTTCGACCACTCTGCCTACCTTGAAGGGCAAGTACTAAAGGGGCATTGTTGGACTTTTTTGCTTATGCAGGATCATCCCCAATCTTTTTGCCTCCTGCCTCCTAATTTTTTCTGACCTGTTGCTGTTGGCTTTTGAACTCTGAGCACTTTACCACTGCTGATTGTTTTATCCATCATTGGCATATTTGATTTACTAGTAAGTACCTAGTAAAGTGCACTAGAGGTGCCAGGGCCTGTAAATCAAATGCTACTAGTGGGCCTGCAGCACTGGTTGTGCCACCCACATAAGTAGCTCTGTAATCATGTCTCAGACCTGCCACTGCAGTGTCTGTGTGTGCAGTTTTAACTGTAAATTCGACTTGGTAAGTGTACCCACTTGCCAAGCCTAAACCTTCCCTTTTCTTACATGTCAGACACCCCTAAGGTAGGCCCTAGGTAGCCCCAAGGGTACGGTGCAGTGTATGGTTAAGGTAGGACATATTAATGTGGTTTATATGTCCCGAGATTGAAATATTGCTAAATTTGTTTTTCATTGTTGCAAGGCCTGTCCTTCTCACAGGTTAACATGGGAGCTGCCTTTAAATCTGATTAAAGTGTAGATTCCCTTTGGGAGCGGATGGACATGTGGAGTTTGGGGTCTCTGAGCTCACAATTTAAAAATACATCTTTTAGTAAAGTTGATTTTAAGATTGTGTGTTTGAAAATGCCACTTTTAGAAAGTGGGCATTTTCTTGCTTATACCATTTCTGTGACTCTGCCTGTTTGTGGATTCCCTGTCTGGGTCAGTTTGACAGTTGGGCTGGTTTCACCTCACACTAGACAGTGACATAAAGGGAGCTGGGGTGTAGCCTGTATATCCTGATGAGCCATCTGTGCTAGGAAGGAGGGGTGGAGTGGTCACTCACACCTGAAAGGGCTGTGCCTGCCCTCACACAATGCAGTCTCCAACCCCCAGTGAGTGTCTGGGGCCTGGCCTGGGCAAGGCAGGATTTCACATTCAAAAGAGACTTTCCTTTGAAGTAGGCCTACTTCAAAGGAGAAATTGGGTATAAGAAGGGCACCCAAAACCACAGACTTTTGATCACTTCTGGACATCAATAGGAACCTCTGCCTGGAGAAGAGCTGAAGAGCTGAGGAGAAGTGCTGCCCTGCCTGTGATTGTGCTTTGTGGGGCTATCCTGCAGTTGCTGCTTCTGCCAGAGTAAGAGGGCAAAGACTGGACTTTGTGTGCCTTCCATCTTGTGAAGAAATCTCCAAGGGCTTGATTAAGAGCTTGCCTCCTGTTGTTGAAGTCTCAGGGACAGCAAAGACTTCTCTCTGCCAGCACCTGGAGTCCTGGGACCCTAAAGGTTGAAGCTGGCAGCATAAAGACAAGGAAATCCACGCACAGAGCACTGTGCGGGGAAAAGATTGACGCAGCTCTGGTCTGCAGTTGAAGAAACGATGCAC
Organism: Pleurodeles waltl; assembly: GCF_031143425.1. Classification (NCBI taxonomy): domain Eukaryota; kingdom Metazoa; phylum Chordata; class Amphibia; order Caudata; family Salamandridae; genus Pleurodeles; species Pleurodeles waltl. Next base: position 773,624,927 of record NC_090445.1, on the reverse strand, counting down.
CGCCGGCTCCGCAGCTGAGAAATGATGCTCACAGGAAACGTGACAGAAAAATCGACGCACGGAGCAGGATAAACGACGCACAGCATCGCTGACGGAGGCTGGGAGATAACAACCCGCGCTGCAGGGTTTTCGGATCATCGTGCGGCTGGATTTCTGACTCAAGTACCGCTGTGCGTGGAAAAACAACGCAAGGCCTGCCCGGACCCGAGAGTGCTGACCAGATCGAAGCATCGCTCTCCTGCGGAGAGAAGAAACGACGCGCCCGACCCGGTGAAAAGGAGAAACGACGCACGGTCCCACTTGTGAGTGGAATCAACGCTTCGCAAGCCCTTTTTGATGCGCACTCACCCGTGCAGGGTTATTTTTGACGCGCACCAGGTACATTTTCATGCTAGCAGCACTAGTGTGTGTTTAAAAATACTTACAGGCTCTTTTTGCATTTTTATTGATAACTTGACTTGTGTATTGTGGATTTTTGTCATTTTGGTCTTGTTTTGTTTTGATAAATATTTCCTATTTTTCTAAACTGGTGTTGTGTCATTTTGTAGTGTTTTCATTAAGTTACTGTGTGTGTTGGTACAAATACTTTACACCTAGCACTCTGAAGTTAAGCCTACTGCTCCGCCAACCTACCAAGGGGGTAAGCAGGGGTTAGCTGAGGGTGATTCTCTTTTACCCTGACTAGAGTGAGGGTCCTTGTTTGAACAGGGGGTAACCTGGCTGTCAACCAAATACCCCATTTCTAACAGGCATAACTGGTGCTATGTTTATATTCAGTAGTGAGGCATACCCAGAACATCAGAGATAAAATGTCAACATTTATGCAATTGAAGCCTACTAACACCTAACTGTCCTCACACAACCTGTTCACACACCCACAAATATAAAACACACAATATGCCATCTCTTGTGTAACCAATATTTATAGTAGTCCACAGATGTTATAAAACCAAATTTCTAGGATGCTATTTATTTTATTTACTTATTTGCAGTCTTATATAGTGCAAAATCAGACCCCAAGGGGTGTCAGAGCATAACAGATCAGTACATTCAAACATATAATTGAGTGGTAGTTAACAAAATGTAAGACGTCCAACATGATTTAGAGGTGAGCACAGCAGGAGTCAAGTACAATAAAAAGCAGGTCATACCCAAGCAGTTAGATGGAGAGGTATTGCTGTAGGAGCAAGTGTTTTAGTTCCTTTTGAAGAGTATATGGGAGGGGATTGTCCTGATGGTAGGCAGGGTGTATTTCCAGTTTGTTTTGCGACGGTGCCAGAGAATTGCTTTAAAGTTCTCAATTTTTTGAAGGCTGGGGAAGTTAGATGCATTGCGTTAAAAACTTTGAGGGAACAGGAGCCACCTGTAATGGTTATCTTATTAGTGAAATATTTTCGAGAGCCTTCACATATTGTTTTGTGGATGATGCAGGCCATTTCAAAGGTAATCCTTGCTTCAAAGGAAATCCACTTGAGTGTGGTGAGGATAGGGGTGATGTAGTCTGGACCTCTCATGTCTGAGACCAGGTGAACTACAGAGTTGAGGACTGCCTTCAGGGGGTGATGTGGATTTTAGGAATGTCAGTAAGTATCGAGTAGCCATAGTCCAGTTTAGAGAGGACCATTGATTGAACTACTGATTTAAAATCATCAGCATGGATTAGTGATTAGATCCATTTGAGTAGCTTGAGCTGCAATTGGTCAGTCTTTGCTATAGTGTTGATATGAGCATATAAGATTAGGCTGGTGTCAAATGTAAAGCCCAGAGATTTAGCCATGTTTGAGTTGTGGTATCAAGAAAATTTGAGGAGGTTATTCAGGACATAGTTGGTAGGTTGGAGTGTCTTGGAGAGAACAGCAGGAATTCTGTTGTCATTGGGTTGAGCTGCAGATGGTGGAGTTACATCCATGTGAGAGTTCCTTACAGGTACAAAATATCATTTTGGGTGGAGATTCTTGGATAGAATTGGGTGTCATCGCAAAGAGATGGATAGAGGTAGTATTCTTCAGGAGGGAACAGAGGGGTTCCATATAAAGACTGAACAGGGTTGGAGATAGAATTAGGCCTGTGGTGCAGGGGTCAAGAGTTTTGACCTATTGTGAGCAATTGGATAGGTAAGATTAGAAAAAGTATAGAAGAGTGCCTTTAATACCTATTTGATCTTCTAGAATTCTTAGAAGGATGAAGGATTGATTATGACAAATGCAGAGGATAAGTCTAATAGAACAAGGAAGGCAGGGTTCTCCATTGAACATAACGCATAGAGCAGGCTTCTCCAATGAGTAGCTCATTAGTTACTGGTAGCCTTCCAGCTACCTATAAGTAGCTCTCCTGGGTGCAGTCCATCCTATTAAATTAGAAGCTTTTGCTTGGCTGAATTAACATATGCATACCAAAATTGAGAATGTATATTTGAGGCAAAAGCATATTTATTTTCAGAACTCATACACTGATATTTGAAGATAAATGGTTGAATTTTCAAAATATATTTAATTCTGATATGTGAATGATAAATCATGTGGGACTTTGGAGATGTTTTACAAATGGTTTTGCCTTGCTACCAGATGCATTGCAGCTATGGCTCTTATGTATTACCCATGTAGAGGCATTCCATATTGGCAAAGCATTTTTAACTGCTGGCAACCATGCCTGATACACTGATGTGAATGCTGATAGTAATCTTCTATATGGTAGCCAGTTATGGTTACTATAACATACTTATAATTTTTATAGCTCTCATTGAGTTTCACAGGACAAAAGTAGATTTTTCAACTGAAAAGGATGGAGACACCTGGCGTAGAGCGCCATTGATTTTTCTTAGCATAGTAGTCTCTGTACAGTAGCAGGGTCTGAAGCCTGATTGGTGGTCATTAAGGAAATAATTGTTTCTTGATGTCGTTTGAAAGTTTGAGATCCACAGAGCTTTCCAGTATTGTAGGTAGGAAAAAGAGGCTGGATGTAGGGCAGCGATTGCTGAAGTCAGAGGGGTCTGAAGCAGGTTTCTACAGAAGGGCAGTGATGTGGCCTTCTTTGAGGCTGTCAGGCTCCACTCCTTCGATGACTGAGCAAGGGATTTTTTGATGATTTTGAAGCATAGCATGGGTTCATTGATGTTGTTCAAGTCTCTAATCCCTGTTTTAGGGTTTGTGGGTTGGCCACAGTGGGAGATTTTAAAGTAAATGAGAGAAAAGGGGATTAAAATTGGTCAGACTAGTTCACAGGTATAGGGGGGTGGTATTTAGTGAGTGCTCCACTGCTTATGATGAGGTCTAGGTTGAAAAATATTATGTGAGTGGGGGGGAGAAAAATTGTATGAGATTATTGTTGTTGAAGAAAAGACATGGACTGGAAACTGCTGAGTCGGATGGATCACCCCAGTGCCAGTTAAGGTCTCCAAAGAAGTTGTTGTAGAAGTTGTTGGTCAGTCTTGTAGCAATTAATTGGATGAGGTGCTCAACAAATGAGGGCTTGTTCCTGGGATGGTGTTAATTCATGTGAAAATTGTGGGCTTCTTTTGGGATGTTTTCAGTTCTACTAATAAGCACTTGAATCCAAGAGACTAGGGTTGTTTTAGATTTCTACATTTGACGGAAGATCTATGAATAAGTGCTACACCTCCTCCAAATTTGCCAGGTCTGTCTTGGTGAGCGATGGAGAATTCAGGGGCATATCAGAAGGTCGAGTAAGTGTTGGGAGATGTTCGAGAGCCTTGTTTTGGTTAAAAACAGAAGATCGAAGTTGTAGGAAAGGATAAGGTCAGCAATTTCAATGCAGTGAAAGACAGAAGAAGGAGTAAACCTGCTTTTGAAACTTGTGAGGAAAACCCTAAGGGCTGGGCCTGCTCCTCGTTACACCCAGGAAACAGAAAGGACTCCAAGGTTAAGCTGGCTAACCTCCTGGTAACAGAAGAAGCACAGTTTCCTGGAGGAGCCCAGATGACCAGTTTAAACTGGACCTGCCTGGGATCCTGCTGTTGGCTTACGTTGGCATACGTCCTGGCTTATTTTGGCATACGCCCTGAGCCCCAAGTCTTCTTCCTGAATTTATAGAACCCTTATCTGGTGTCAGAGTGTACATTTCTTGCTCAAATCTAAATCCTGAAGACCTGGGCCAATCTGCCATGCTGATCCGCTGAGGATGCATCACAGGTGGTCCTGATTTCATCATAGTTGCTGCTACATTCTTCTCTGCAGCAGTAAAACCATTTCAATGGGCCCAACATCCAGCAGCATCCAACAAAGTCTAACACTCTTTGGCTACAGCCGCCATCCTTGGCCTGCTGAGGAAACTCAACTTCTAGAAAAGAGCCGAAGTGTGAAGGTAGAACTCTTCATCAGGTCTGATGCTGAGCAGAATCCAATTGATGTTGACAGTTTCCTGGGTGCAAACTCTGGCCTTTTACGTTTCTGAAATTTTCCTTACTTCACCAACAGCCTCACAGAGACCTCAACCTTCAGCAACCCATGGCTGACAAGGTCATCTTCAGATCTAGCCTGCAACCTAGCCCCACTAAGGACTCTACTTTCTCAGGGATGTCTAAGTAAGAAGGTAACTCTCTGACCAGGACCAACCTTGTCATTGCATCTAACTTGCGCTCCATTGCTGTGTCATTTTGCTCATTAAAATATTCTCTATTTATATATGTTGGTGTGGGATTTTTATTGTGTTTCATTTTCTACTTTTTATTTCATTTACGGCTATAAGCTCTGTGCCATAGTTAACAGTGGTTCAGCTCAGGTTTAAATTACTGAAACCTGTACTGGACCTAACAAGAGTAATTACACTATTACCTGTGGTGGATTACAATCCAATTTTTGTTTTAAATGCCTGTTTATTAATGACGAATAAACAATAGGTAGGTGCAATTCATAAAATGCATACATACATAATTCCACATTTAATATCATTTAAGTCCATTAAGAATATTGATCACAAAACTGGCTTTAAATATTGACATCACAAAGCTAAAAAAAACTAAAAAATAAAGGCAGTAGATTACAATATGAACTTTACTACACTGCTTTTTCAAACCACAAATACAAAAACCCATCTGCATTTTCACAGGAAAGCATACCAAACGTGTGTATAGAGAGAATGTAACCTTATTCTAAATATTAATATTATACTGCACCTATTTCTGGTTCTGGAGAGAATACACATATGGAAATGAAGAGTTTTTTTTTCCCCAAGACACGTTCAAGTGGGAGGTTCAAATATTTAAACATTAATACCTTAAATCTCTTTCTTTTGAGACTATCAAACTTTACTCTGCTTCCCTAACTCCTTCGCTCAGCTAAGCTCACTCATGATGATTTCATCTTTACAAAGAGTGGGGCCTTTTGGTGGAACTGACATTAACCAGTGGCAAAATGGTGAATTCTTGTGCAACTTTTAACATTGTTTGTTCTTAGGGGAAAGTAATCAATATCCAATAAATTCAGAATTTTAAAATCCAAGACTAGCGGGAAATGACATGCTAGAACAAAAATGTAGTCCAGAGGGCATTTCTGATTACCCAGCTTGAATGTCTGTCCTGCTGGAATATCTGTGTGTAATCAATCAAAGGTTAAAGTCACCCAAATTAATTTCAAAGTGTTTAAAGTGTTCAAAGTGTTTAAAAACGAAGCATGCAGGCCAATTGGACATACAGATGACAGCCGGTATGTAACCCATACAGAACTAATGAAAAAGGACACACATATAGTCCAAACCAAGGCCTAGAATGTGGCCCCGAGGAGGGATTTTTTTAATAAGACACATCCTTTATATATCATTTTGCTCTCTTGAAATTCAAGTGAGCAGCAAGACTCATCAAGAGCAGAATCACAGCATACACACTCAAATGGTGCACTAACTGATGTTTCTATTATACCCCACTTGGCACCTCACGTAAGACCCAGTATGCATCCCTCATGATAGCTTTGTGGAGATAGGTATTGGCTCCATGACACACATATGGTAACACTTAAAATGCAAAACCTGAAGAACAGAGGCTGCATACAAAAGACCCACAGGCTCTTCATGAAAGTCTTGATATTAGTCTAAGGTTTTGGAGGTAATTGGGGAAACCACAGCTCTTAGGCACCCAAGACATCTTATTCTAAAATATCTGTGACCAGAGAGGTGCAAAGGACACCACCCTCTTCTGCTGTGAACATTAAGGGGGTCATTCTGACCCCGGCGGTCTGAGACTGCCGGGGCCAGGGTCGGCGGGAGCACCGCCGACAGACCGGCGGTGCCCCGCAGGGCATTCTGACCGCGGCGGTTCGGCCGCGGTCAGATGCGGGAAACCGCCGGTCTCCCACCGGTTTCCCGCTGCCCTGCAGAATCCTCCATGGCGGCGGAGCGCGCTCTGCCGCCATGGGGATTCTGACACCCCCTACCGCCATCCTGTTCCTGGCGGGTCTCCCGCCAGGAACAGGATGGCGGTAGGGGGTGCCGCGGGGCCCCTGGGGACACAGACACAGACTGCAGACACTGAAATACGCGACGGGTGCCACTGCACCCGTCGCACCTTCCCACTACGCCGGCTCAATTCTGAGCCGGCGTCCTCGTGGGAAGGTTGATTTGCCCTGGGCTGGCGGGCGGCCTTTTGGCGGCCGCCCGCCAGCCCAGGGCAAATCCCAAAATACCCTCAGCGGTCTTTCGACCGCGGAGCGGTATTTTGGTGGGGGAACTTTCCGCCGCCCGCCGAAGTTAGAATCACCCCCTAAATGCTTTTCAATGCTTCGGCAACAGAATTCTTTCAAACAACTAGAAAATCCCAAACAGGAACAAAAAACAAGAGTGTAAGATCTCAAAAAATACTTTTGCATGCAATCATGGCAAAAAAGGGGGCTCTGACAAAGCCTGCTGCATCATGTTCAAGGCTATCACAACAATTACTCCCACATTCTGGCTGATAGCTCACCATCTCCTTCGACTTTGCATGCCTGCAGCCACGACACCTCCAGACTACAGGCAAAGAAATAAAAGAAAAGAAAGAAAACAAGGCATTAGACTTTCTCCATTCACATACCCAAGAACTACAGCGACGTCCCTGCATTCATCAGGAGTGCCTCACTCTGCCCCAATTTAGGAAAAATATCTAAAGAACACTGCATTCCATTGCAGTAACAATACATTTACACCTCCAGCTCAGCACCAGCCTGGCATGGTCTAGCTCTTATTTCTAAAAAGAACTTAATTTTTGCGGGGTGCCATCTGTACCAGTTAGGAGTACTTAGAACTATATTAACACATACAAACAAATAGAAAGCATGAGACCTGTGTCCTTGGAGAGATGTCCCCCAGGCTTGCCACAGGCGTAAGCATATTATATGCCATATATCGGCATGGTTCACACATAACTCAAGACCATTTGTTTCTGATCACATAAAAAACGAGTCATCATTTCTGTACAGCAGTGTCAAGGGGGTAGAATGTCTGAGAGAACCACGATAGTCGAGTTTCTGCAATGAAAGGACTGAGCTTAAAAAACCCATAAGAATAATGCAATAGAACGTGTCCTGTTTCCCCAAGCATGGATTCGCCATATGCTGTGCAGGCTTTTCCACGGTTAATTATAATTGTGATACATAAACATTACTGCCACATAAACACCCACGACCCTAAGCCTTTTAAAACTGAAATACGATTATTACTCTTCAGCCCTTTTTCCTCCAGTAGTCAGGGCTCTGACAGCATATATTCTTAATGTTCAATAACTCAAAATTTGGCAACGAAACTATATCTTCTTCTTAAGACGCCGAGATCCTGAACATTATTAATGGTTCATCATAATATGTTTATGGCAGTCTACACGCTCTTCAAATATTTACTGTGAGCTGAGAATAGCGAAGCAGGGGAAATCGTTTCAATAGGAGTTAGACGTCTCATGATATGGAAGCAAAACGACTATCTGAGCGATTGTCAGCATGTTCTCACAGCGTGTGCCTGTGGCTCGCTAGCTAGTATCTTTCTGCTAATAACTATTGAAAGACATGGGTTTGACTGCTTTATCTACAACTTTTCGCAAGTACATGAGAACGTTTTCAAACTTCTCCCCAAACCAAACTATTAAACCCTGGATAAATCCGCCTTAGCACAGGACTACCTTTGGGAGTCCCCAGCCAAATACAGACAACCCTTTAGACTCTACAGTTTTGCAAACTCTGGAAGCAATTTATGTTGATTTGCACGTTATACACAACACAGATCCGTGATGTGCAGATCGGCACAGAGAGAGCGCAACCCACATCCCAGAATGCTCTGGCGCATTGCACACAATGGCCCATATTTATACTTTTTGAGGCATAGCAGCTCCAGCGCTGGTTTGCGTAGAAAAATGTACCACCGGCTAACGCCATTCCAACGCACCAGGTGGGCGCCTTATTTATGGATTGATGTTAGCCGGCACTGCGTCCTGGTTAGAGTAAAAAAAAAATGACTCTAACCGGGCAACGCAGGAGTAGGGAAGAATGGGGATTGTGCATCAAAAAATGGTGCAAGTCAGGTTAGAGTAAAAAATCATGGCTCTAGCCGGACCTGCGCCATTTTTTGACGCACAACCCTCATTGAAATGACTCCTGTCTTAGGAAAGACAGGAGTCATGCCCCCCGCCCAATGGCCATGCCCTGGGGACTTCTTTCCCCTGGGCATGGTCATTGGGCACAGTGGCATGTAGGGGGGGCCAAGTTAGGCCCCCCTATGACACTTAAAACAAAAACAAACAAAAAAAATTACCTTCACTTACCTGTACTTACCTGGGATGGGTCCCCCCATCCATGGGGGTCCTCCAGGGGTGGGCGAGGGTGGCAGGGGGTGTCACTGGGGGCAGGGAAGGGCACCCGTGGACTTCTTCCATGGCCAGAGAACATGGAAATGATCCCACAGGTCCCTTAACTCCTGCCCTCACCCAGGTGTAAAAAAAACGGCACAAATCAGGCTGGGCGCCAATTTTTAAGGACCACCCCCTCCTGTTCATCAAAATGACGCAGGAGTATACATAAGGCACACATGCCTTAAAGTCATTTTTTGGACGGGAACGCCTACCTTGCATGTCATTAACGCAAGGTGGTTTCACGCATCCAGAAAATGATGCACACTGCTGAATTTTGATGTTTGCGGGCGGGGAGTCAAAGTATAAATATGGTGTTAGGTTTGTGCCGAAATTGCGTCGAAAAGTTTGCTGCAAATTCGTCGCAGAGTATAAATATGCCCCAAAGTGCGATTATGTAGCTAATTCCATTAGAAGCAATGCATTGCTTGCCATTAATGTTGTCATCAAACTGTTACACGTGCAATTTTCTGAAAAATTATTTACCAAACTTTCTTACTGTGAGAAATAATTTCCCTTGATTGTTCAACATTGTCTTATGCTTCGTGTGAACGAGCAAAATAACAATGTGCATTGACTCCTTTGTGGGCTCAAGAATAGTACTAGACCATCAAATATTGTTTGTCTCAAAATAGGTGAGTATATATTTTTACACGTGTGTGATGGCACAAATTGTTTTGCCTCTATAATTAAGAATTCTCAACGTATCATCAAGGGACGGGTATAGACAAAAATTATGGGGCTGATTTTGAGTTTAGCGGACAGTTTACACCTTCTGCCGAACTTCTGATAGGGATGTTGTTGCCCCTCCCTGCCGGCCACATTAAGAGTTTCCTGCTAGGTCACCAGGCCTAGCGGGAAACAGCCTAAAGCAGCGCAGTGTGCACCAGCATCATCGCAACATTGCGATGGTGCTGGCTAGGGGGGCCCCTGCACTGCCCATGTAAATTGCATGGGCAGTGCAGGGACCTCTTAGGGCACCCTGCACCCACTCTCTGCCAGCGTTTTCATGGTGGTGGTACCACCGTGAAACTGCTGGCAGAGAAGGGAGTCGTAATCCCCAGGGCAGCACTGCTTGCATCGCTGCCCTGGCGGATTAGGACCGCCGCAACCTCCAGAACACCGGGATCTCTGATCCTGGTGGAGCTGACAGTTCCCTGGAGACCTGACCTCCAGTGTTGTAATGTGGCAGTCGAATCGCAACATTGGCGGCAGTCCTACCTCCATCCACAAGTCTGTGACCGCCAGACTCATAATGGGGCCCGACATCCTAAATATTTGTTTGGAATGCTATTAAGCAAATCATTGGAATGCTTACACATCACAATTAAACATGTTGGACAAAATTATATTTTTGGTGTCAGCCTAGACTTGTGAGGATACAACAGTTGGCATATAAATATTAAACTTAAAGATAGGTTTAAATGAAAAAAAAAAGAAATTCCCACTTTTAAAATTATCTTGTTTAAATGGGATAAAGATATTTGTCGAGCAAGAGTGGAAAAAAAAATATAGGTCCAAACTGCCATTACTAGTTGATGCCTCTTGGAATTTTCATGCAAGGCTAATTAATTTATATTTTGATGCTGTCAGGAAACAAGGCCTTTTATGCAAGTTAGCACTGAATATTCTGAACATGAAGAGCAGCTCAAGAAAAACTTGCTTAAGAAGTATATTTTGGCTTTAGAAGAAGAAGATGAAGAAGAAGATTTATTGTTTAGTTACTTAAAACAATAACAAAAAATGAAAAATAGATAAACACCATGTAAAAAAAAAAAAATCTGATGTTACTAAGTATCCATCAAGTGATTAGATACATTGTCCAGTCATTTCAATTTACGCTCCATAGGAGCTCATTTTTAAACATTGTTGAGTGTTGCTACTTAAGATTTTGCTTGCTCCAGTGTGAGTAGAGAATCGCTTGATCACATTATAGTCCATTATCAGGCATTGAGCTGTGAGCTAACCTCCTGTGGTTCACAAGGGGGGCAGTGCTGATTAATTAAATCCTGCTTTTGTGACACCTGCAAGATAAACTTCACCAATGCACAGTTCAACTGTAGGTCACCAGGTGCAAAGCATGTCATCACTGCTTGTCTCCGAGTCTGTATGCCTTTCCATTAAATTTGCTTTTTAGGAGGGCTTTTCGTTCTAGTTCAAGATGATTACATGTACAGAGGACATGGAGGAGATCTTCTGTGTTCTCACCACACAGGCGGCAGACAGAGTTCGTTACGTCCCTCATCCAGGGGGCCGCATTTACAGCAAGTGGTAGGAGACCTAGTCGATACTTTAAGAATTAGTCCTTTGTTCGTCTCGAGAAGCCCTGGCCTAGGTATGACTGTGGTGTCGAAGACGTGTAGGTGTGCAAAGTCATCCAGGCATGAGACCTCCATGAGAAGGCTGCTTTGTCCTCCTGGAGCCTAAGTGATTTCCCAGCTGCTTTCTTAAAGGCATTGTGTGAGATTGGAGTCCTCCACAAGTCGGTGAGCCCGGTCTTCTTAAGTGAATCATCTTAGTGGATTCTGAACGCGGAGATGTTCTTGCGTTCAAGCTCTTGCCACATATGATAGTTGAGAGTGTCCAGGGAGGCACCACTGGCTTTGCTCCAGAAGTTTTTATAGGGTACGCGTCTAGCCAGGGATTGGTTTAGCAGACCAAACTCCAGTCTCACTTGTGCAGGGGAATCTGTGAATGTTGAAGATCGTCCGGTAAGCTTTGCTCACTGCATGGTTTAAGATATCAGAGTCCCTGCATCTTTGTACTTCGCTCCCGTATGTTATTATGGGGAGGAGCTTGGCTTTTAGCACTTTTAAGAGGTTAAGAGGGGGGTGTATGAGGGCCCGTTCAGAAGGCTTTTTAGTTTTTTTAGAGCTAGCGCTATGGTTAGACTTTTTCCCATTAGGCTTTTCCTTTGATGCACAAAGTTCCCCGATTTGTCAACAATGACTCCAAGATATTTATACTTGTCTGTTTGAACAATTTGTGTCTCACCCCAAAACCAGGCTCTCGAGGGTGCCTTTAATCTAATTGACAGTGTGCGTGTTTTGCCAAAGTTTGCTGTCAAGGCATTCGAAGCTGAGTAGTGCTGAGTGGCGTTGAGTAGTCTCTGAATGCCTATTTCCATGTTAGTACGATATCGTCAGCGGACATGAGGCATGGTGGCTCAATGTCACCAATTTTTGGAGGGTGCGAGTTTGTGAGGGTGAGTGCACAGCTAATTCTGCTAGATTACAGCCCTGTTTTAGGCCTTTGGTAGTAGGGATCGGCCTTGAGAGATGAGTGCCTGTGCCCAATTTTATCTGGACCCATGTGTCCGTGTGAAGGCCTATTATCAGGTGTAGAAGTGGATGTGGGAGCCCCAGGATTCAATCTTCTTCCACAACAGGTTCCTGTCCATATGGTCAACTGCAGCCTTGAAGTCAACAAAGAGTAGATGGAGCTGACGTTTCAGTGTTATAGCTTTGTCGGTTTAGAGGGCAATGGCCATTATGTTCGTGATGGTGCCGGTATGTTTGGAGAATCCTGTTTGAATCGTAGGGATTATTCCCTTTTCAGTAGACCATGCGAGCAGATGATCCAATAACAGGCCTGAAAAATACTTTGCGTCGTTGTCAATGAAGGCAATCAGACGATAGCTATTGAGGAGCGACCTGTCCCCTGTTTTAAAGGTGGGGGAGATTATGAACCCCTTCCAGGAGTGCGGAATCGTTCCTGTCAGACCTATTTTCAGGTAGAGAGGTTTGAGAACCTTTTCCAAGAAGGGTCTATTGTGCTTGAAGACGGCGGTCGGGAAGCCATTTGGTCCTGGGGTGCCTTCTCTCCGGCCCTTGGCTAGCTGATTATGTATAGTCAACGAGTCAGTGAGTAATGTGTGCATTGTCTTTAGTGAGAGCCTGTGTAGAGGAAGACTTCCTGGTGAGATCATGCTTTGTGTGACCATGCTAACTGATATTGGTCCGTTGAAATGTACTCCAAGATATTTGGTCCAGACGGCTTCTGGTATATGCGATGTAATGGCACCATGCTATGGGCATGTGAGGTTGCATATTGTACGCCAGAAGCGTGCGCTGTTATTACTCCTTCATCCGAGTGTAACTTGGCCCACAAGGCTTCGTTGCAGCTCCTATTGATTGCCCATGTTAGCTTCTTCAGTACCTGTTTGTGGTGCCTTAGGATTGTCAGAAGATCTGGATTACCCGGGCTGCCAAAGTCGCTTTATACTGGAGTTGATTTTTCTCTTTGCATCTCGTAGTGTTGTCCTGTGGGCTTGCGCCAGGTGAGTTACGGCTGCTGAATGTGGCCGTCGCCTGTTGGTGATTGGTACCGCAAACATTCTACTAAGCCTGGTTGTGAGTTGTTCCCATTTCTACACTTTGCTGTCATTATTTGTTTCTAGTTTGAGTGCGAGATCCGTTGCTGTTTTGATGAGTTGATCAATGTTTGATTGCCCACATTTGACACATTTACAATTTGTGGTGAAAGTGGTTTTGAGTGCAATATTGATTTTCCCCATTTTGGTTATCTCCAGGATGATGGATAGTTCCCGTGAGCAATGATCGCTCTCGCTCCTGTTTCCTGGCTGAAAAGAGGCTACTTGCTTGAATAATGGAAGAGAAACAAACTAGTAGTCAATTGTGGTGGATGTTACTGTTGAAAAATATGATGCTGCTGGAGGCGAGTCCTCAGTAAATCTGCCATTCAGGGCTCTTAGCTTGAGAAAATGTACATAAACTTAATCATACACCATAGCTGCTAGGCATCTGTTTATCTTTATTATGTTGCCATGTGCTCGGCAAACTTTCTGAACTTTGATGTTTGACCTTGTGCTCGCAGCCTTGGGCTGCAATCTGCTTATCGCTGCCATTTACTTTTTCCAATCATAGTTCCGAGAATTTTTGTGCTTAATCAGTAACTGCCAGAACAGGATTGTACAGGTTGTTGCCACCTCCTGCCAGCTGCATCTGTACCTTCTCCCACCACACGTGTATCCCTGAAATATTCTGAAGGCCGCATAGGACCTTGAATACGCTAGGGGTGGAGTTGTCCTCTGACTAAGCTGTTTTGTGTGTATATAAGGTTGGGTGCCCCAGAGTGAAGGGGCAGCCTCCGTAGGATAGTCACTTGACTGTCCTGGGACTCTGTATTAGCTCGAGATATAATCCATGTAATAAACTTCTCTTTATTCCTCCAGTTGGTGACTCCGTCTGATTTGTGTACTCTCTGCTAAACGGACCCTGAGGACAAGGGTGTCCCTCCACCGCTGGGAAGGAGACCCCGAGTGGGGGTCTAATCTTTCCTGGTTCCTCAAGCTTTAACAGTTCTAAGCCATTGAGCATATTTTGGCTTTAGGAAATATGTACCTGTATATTTGTCTGTGTGAAAATATATTGTCAATGCACAAATACACTTCCTTTTTTTGTTTGTTTTTCCCATGTAGAAGATATTTGCCAGTTAAGGCCACCAATGTTCTTTCTATTTACGTACTCCTTCCATACCCATCTCACCCTGGAAACAAAATTTACTCTGGTCCTTCTCACAAGTAAACTATCAACCATTTCCATGATGGAACTGGGTTTCAAAGGAGTTTGTGAACCCCTGCATTCCTGCACTGGAGTTCCCACTCACCACACTGGCAAATAGATTTATCTGCACAAAATTCTCAGAGTGACTAAATCTTTTCTCAAGTGCAAATCATTTGAGGATTCCCAAAATGTTTTTTTTTTACTTTTTAAAAACAAGTTGCTTTTGTAAGTTAAGCCAATAGCACTGCAAATAGCATTGTGGGTTTTACCCTGTGTCTATCTTGTAAATAGATAAGGTTTAACTAAAGTAGTGTAACCCAAGGCCCCTTTGGTGCATCCGCCCCTACACGCTGATTAAAGGAGGTAACATGAGTCATATAATGGTGCACTTGACATTTGAGTAGAGAAATTCATTTTTGTTTGTTTGTCATTTCCCAGTTGTGCGATGATCTGTTAATTGAAATATTGAAGGGCTGATGTATATTGTTATTTAAATGAAAGTAGAGAGTTCATAATAAGGAGAAGGCAAGTGAATACAGTAAGACTTAGAGATGACAAGGGTTAAGTTACCTTTGTCAGAAATATTTGTGGTCTGATTAGGTTATCTAAAATATGTGCTTGAAGAAAGCTGACAATCAGAAAACATTGCCATCACCAAACAGAAATACAAGTTGAAAGCTGCATTGTGGTAAATAAACAAATAGCAGATGTAGGAAACACAAAAACACAACAAAGTGCCAGGGATTAAAATCCATTACATACCCATAATCACACTCTTCGAAAACATACCGAAGAGTACACCCATAAACACAACAATGGATAAGGGTACAGGTGAAAAAACAGGAACAAACCTAATCAGAAAGCAACTTGAACAAACAATGAACTGCAATGGACACAATTGAATAGTGCATTGACAATAATGGTACTAAAATAATGCCCGTCCAGCTACACCAGATTTGCAAAACCAAGCCTTCTGTGACTTCATCAACTTCTCCAGTGTGTGTGCACATGGTTGTACAGTAAGCAAGTCAACAAAGAAAACGTTTGCTGAAAGTTACATCAAATCATAGCTGAACAGTGATGTTCAAGTGAACATTGGGTCCAGCTAACATACATGCTTCTTTCACAATTTCAACTAATCAGAAATAAATATAAAACACTTGATATAACCTCCTCTTTCTGCTTTGCCCTAACTTCCAAGGCATGAAAAGCAACATAGTGCAGGATTCACATACAGATAGGAGGTACAGCAATTCACAGGTAAGAAACACATCTCCAACCTGCTCCACATACATCGTTTTACACATAACAATATTGATACAACCTGTCATATGAATTTCTAAGGCCAGAAGATTGACTACATATCAGTCAGAATATTGACCCTCGGATTGCTTAGAACCATACAACTTATTAACTAAAGATGCTGTCATCATGAAGTGCTATATCAAGATAAGGTGCAAGGTACCACAACTAATGATTCTACACCATCTAAGAAATCAAATTGTCAGCTCCCCATAATAAACCAACCCTTAAGTTCGGGTAATTGGCCCTGTGTAAGAAATTGGGTTTTTGATTGGGGGGAAGGGGTTACACCCTTTTTAAGCAACAATCACAATCCTTGTCAGGGTGATCCACAAACATCAGTAAATTAACCTGTGCTCAACCCTCTGTTAGCTTTGAACAAATGCAGTCAGCCTAAACTTAGAGGCACTGTGTTAAACATTTTTGCAGCACTCAAACAGTAATAAAGATTGTCATTGTTTAGAACCATTCCCCTGGCCATCCACTGCCAGATGGAGGTTCCAAGTAGGCACCTTGGACAGGCCTCACTTCCAGCCTTGGGGCTGGCAATCAGGGTCAATCTTTGGGGTGCACTATTCTGGCAACCCCTGATCCTCTGGTCCTCCCTCTGTGGAGTGTCTAACCCTCCTTTCTCTTTCACTCCATCCTGCCCCCTTAGAGAGCAGTACCCATAGAAACTGGAGCTTTCAGGGCACCTTGGGCTGCTGCCCCTTCCGGAGCTTCTAATACCAGAGCAGCTCATTTCCCATAATGCAGTCATAGAATCCGGGGACTAACTAGGGCACGCCTCTGGGACATGGGGTGCAAAAAAATCCTGACGATGGGTCAGAGGTACCCTACATATCTGTACTGTTTATTGATCTGTAGAACCCAGCCTTTCCACTAGCATGGCTTGGCTGGCACTGGTAACTCTCAGAACAGGTATCCCATTAACTGTGATCTTATGGAAATGAAGACATCTACCGTCAGGAATCACAAGCTTGCCATTGGAACCCACCTCCCAGCTAAGGGACACCAGGGCATGTTCTACCCTCTGCTCCGGGGAGCCACTACCCCCTAAGGCCTCAGTGGTCACATCTGTAGAGTTCCCATCCCTGGGTGGTTTCCTGGGACTGAGGGAGTCTTCCTGTTTGTGTCCTAACAGGGAACACTCAAAGCAACGGGGTTGGAAATGGGGCAGCTTGGGTCTCCACTCACTAGAATTCCACCCTATTTCTCAGAAGGGGCATGGGAACTGTTCGATTTTTTCCCTTATGCAGGGTCATCCTCTATCTTTTTGCCTCCTGCCTCCTATTTCTTCTTACCTGTTTCTGTTGGCTTTAGAACTCTGAGCACTTTACCACTGCTAACCAGTGCTAAAGTTCATATGCTCTCTGTGTAACTTGTATTCATGAGTGGCATATTTGATTTACTAGTAAGTCCCTAGTACAGTGCACTAGTGGTGCCCAGGGCCTGTGAATGAAATGCTACTAGTTGCCCTACAGCACTGCTTGTGCCACCCACATGAGTAGCCCTGTAATCATGTCTCAGACCTGCCACTGCAGTGTCTGTGTGTGCAGTTTTAAACTGCCAATTCGACTTGGCAATCTAATCTTTCCCTTTTCTTATATTTAAGACACCCCTAAGGTAGGCCCTAGGTAGCCCCATTAGCAGGGTGCAGTGTATGTTTAAGGTAGGACATATACTAATGTGCTTTATATGTCCTAACAGTGAAATACTGCCAAATTCTGTTTTCACTGTTGCAAGGCCTATCCCTTTTATAGGTTAACATGGGGGTGCCTTTAAATATGATTACATTGTAGATTCCCTTTGGGAGTGGATAGACATCTTGAGTTTGGGGTCTCTGAGCTCTCAATTTAAAAATGCATTTTTTTTTGTAAAGTTGATTTTAAGATTGTGGGGCATATTTATACTCCGTTTGCGCCGGAATTGCGTCGTTTTTTTTTACGCAATTTCGACGCAAAACTAACTCCATATTTATACTTTGGCGTTAGACGCGTCTAGCGCCAAAGTCCATGGAGTTAGCATCATTTTTTAGCGTGGACACCTACTTTGCGTTAATTATATGCAAGGTAGGCGTTCACGTCTAAAAAATCGACTCCGAGGCATGTGCGTCGGATTTATACTCCCGGGCAAAATTCACGCCCGGGAGTGGGCGGGTCAAAAAAAATGACGTACAGCCGCTTTTGCGCAAAAGGCAGATGTTAAGGGACCTGTGGGCTCTGAAGGAGCCCAGAGGTGCCCTCCCATGCCCCCAGGGACACCCCCTGTCACCCTTGCCCACCCCAGGAGGACACCCAAGGCTGGAGGGACCCATCCCAGGGACATTAAGGTAAGTTCAGGTAAGTGGTTTTTTTCATTTTTTTTTGTGGCATAGGGGGGCCTGATTTGTGCCCCCCTACATGCCACTATGCCCAATGACCATGCCCAGGGGACATAAGTCCCCTGGGCATGGCCATTGGGCAAGGGGGCATGACTCCTGTCTTTGCTAAGACAGGAGTCATTTCTATGGGGGTTGGGAGTCAAAAAAAATGGCGCAAATCGGGTTGAGGCGAAAAAATTGCCTCAACCTGACTTGCCCCATTTCTTGACGCCCAAGCCCCATATCCCCCTACGCCGGCGCTGCCTGGTGTACGTCGTTTTTTTACACGCACACGAGGCAGCGCCGGCGGCTAACGCCGGCTAACGTCATTGATTAAATACGGCGTCCGCATGGCGCTTCAGAATGGCGTTAGCCGGCGCTAATTTTTTTGACGCAAAACTGCATTAGCGCAGTTTTGCGTCAAAAAGTATAAATAGGGCCCGGTGTGTTTGAAAATGCCACTTTTAGAAAGTGAGCATTTTCTTGCTTAAACCATTCTGTGACTCTGCCTATTTGTGGATTCCCTGTTTGGGTCAGTTTGACAGTTGGGCTGTTCGCACCTCTCTCTAGACAGTGACACAAAGGGAGCTGGGGTGTAGCCTGCATATCCTGATGAGCCACCTGTGCTAGGAGGGAGGGGAGGGGTGGTCACTCACACCTGAAAGGGTTGTGCTTGCCCTCACACAATGCAGTCCCCAACCCCCTTGTGTGTGTCTGGGGCCTGGCCTGGGCAAGGCAGGATTTCACAAACAAAAGAGACTTTCCTTTGAAGTAAGCCATCTTTAAAGGCCAAAATGGGTATACGAAGGGCACCCAAAACCACAGACCTTAAATCACTTCTGGGCATCAAGAGGAACCTCTGCCTGGAGAAGAGCTGAGGAGCTAAGGAGAAGTGCTCCCCTGCCTGTTACTGTGCTTTGTGGAGCTCTCCTGCATTTGCTGCTTCTGCTTGGTGAAAGGGGACAAAGACTGGACTTTGTTGTGCATTCCTGCTTGTGGAGAAATCTCCAAGGGCTTGCCCTGAGCTTGCCTCCTGTTGTTAAAGTCTCAGGGCCATCAAAGACTTCCCCTGTCAGCACCTGGACTCTCTGCTGAGACTCCTGTCTTGCCAAGTGGTGTCCTATCCAGTTCCTGGGGCCTTGACATGTGAAGCTGGCAGATCAATATTGAAAATCCACACACCGACCGCCGTGCGGGGAATTTCTAACGCAAACTCTGAGACGCGGCTGAAGAAACGACGCGCCGCTGGATCCGCAGCTGAAATCGACACAGCGCTTGCCGCACAGCTGGAAGATCGATGCTCGCAGCTGGAGGAACAACGCGCTGCATCGCTAACGGGGGCTGGTGACATTGCAACCCACACAGCGTGGTTTTGCTACCACCGTGCAGCAGGAGTTTTGACGCAAACCTTGCTGGCCGCGGAAAAATGATGCAACCCCTGGCCGGACCCGAGTGCTGCCTGTATTAACTCATTTCTCTCCTACGGAGAGGAAAACTGACGCATGCCGACCCGACCGGAGAAGGAGAAAGGACGCATGATCTCGCTTGCGGCGAGAAATCGACGTATCGCTTACGTTTTTCGATGCACACTTGCCTGTGCGTTTTATTTTTAAGCTACCCAGGTACTTATCAATACTAACAGTGTTTTACCTGTTTACAAAAGGATTTAAGACTCTTTTGCTTTTAAAATGAATACCTTGACTTGTGTATGTTGGATTTTTTGTCGTTTTGGTCTTGTTTTATTTAGATAAATATTTTCTATTTTTCTAAACCTGTGTTGTGTCATTTTGTAGTGTTTTCATTAAGTTACTGTGTGTGTTGGTACAAATTCTTTACACCTAGAACTCTGAAGTTAAGCCTGCCAGCTCGTGCCAAGCTACCAAAGGGGTGAGTGGGGGTTGGCTGAGGGTGATTCTCCTTCACCTGACTGCCAACCAAGGACCCCATTTTTAACAGGAACCATCTCCCTCAACCTTACTTTGAGCCAGTGGTCCACCTCCTTGGCAAGCTCCCTAGGAAAAGATAATTTGCTAACTATTGTGTGTTGGCACAGCTCTGCAAAACAAGTACTGAATATGTGCTCTCTGGCAATCAGATTGTACAACCATGTATATTTATTCACATCACTTTCCTTCACCCAACTATCCAGTGCCTCGCAAAAGTGACCAACATATTCCACTGAGGACTGATTGGGCAACTTCTGACTGTCCTTAAACCTATGCCTAAACTTCTCAGGATTGATGCCATACTCCCTGCCAAGGGTGTCCTTCAGGAAGGGACACCTAATCTTGTCCCCCTTTCCTATGGCCAGTAAGGCATCCCTCCATTCACTAGAAAATGCCACCACAGGCTGGCTCCCCATTCCTCCTCAGGGACCCTGTACATTTCCAAGGCAACTTCATAAGCCTCAAACCACTTGTCAATATTATCACCCACAAATGTGTCAGGACCCAGATCCTTGGCGATGTGGACCCTCCTGTCTCTACAGGGCACAGAGATTATTGCCACCATTGCTTCTGGAGTCTTATGCTTCTCTTACTTTTATGCCCTGCTCCTTAAGACTCACTTTATGAGCCAATACCAGTTTCCTTTCGGCCAATATCTTTTCAACCTCAGCTTTCGAGTTTGACAGCTGCACCCTGCACTCTCTTTCAGCCTTGCTCTACTTCTATTCTTCATGGGAGAGGTGGTGGAAGGACACACTGCTCCCTGCCCTGACAGGGTATCTCATTCCTGTTTGCAAGTCGTCCTCCTCTCTTACTTCTCAGGACCATCCTCATCCTGCTCCTTTGGGCTGGTTTGCACCCTTCTGACTTCCCAAAAGGCCAGAAAGCTACCTGGAGGTCCACCTTTGTGGCGTTCCTCCCCCACATTCATCCCTTTCTCCTTGCAGAGCCTCTTCAGCTCTGCTCTGCTGAGGTCATCAACATTGATCAGCTCTATTTCTTTTTCTATTGTAGCAAAAAGGATGTGAGGCAAACTTACATTTGTAAGAAGGCAAAAACAGGCAAATAGAGAACCAAAGAGATTTTAGAGAAAAATCAATTTTGATGTTAGATTATTTAAAAAGATTTTTAATGTTACACAAATTCACAGAATGGCACTGCATAAACACAAGTTCTGGATCCCACCACTGAGCACTAATGTAAGAAATTAGGTTTTTGATTGAGGGAGGTATAAACTCATCTCAAGCAGCAATCACAATCCTTGTGAGAGTAAACTACAAGAGTCATTAAATTAACTTGTGCTTAAAATTCTGATAGCTTTGCACAAACTTAACCAGAGCACTCAGAAGCACTGTGTTAAGTAATTATGCAGCACTCAAACAGAAATAAAGTAAAAACACAACACCAGAAAAATCCCAAACCTATTTCGAATAATAGTGGACATTTCAATAAATAAAATGACGGAAAAAAATAATTAAATCTAATCAATTGAATCAGAGTTATGAATTTCTAAAGATTTTAGTGAAAAATAGCACCTAAAAGTTCAAAGCACTAAATGCAGGTATCTGTTCATAAGAGATTATGGCAAAGTCAAAAGTTAAGGCTGCTTTCGGAGTAGATCAGTTTGAATACACGAGATGCGTTGGAACTGGTCTCGACTTACCTTCGTACTTAAAAGAAAGTTTGAAGCAGTATCCATAATAAGGAAGAATTCAGTGGGGCAAGACAGCAGGCTGTGTCCGAGGAGTCGTTGTTGTCACTGGGGAGACCTAGATAAGGTAGGAAAAAGCTCCCAGTGAGGAGATTTCAGAGTTCCAGGTTGAGGAGGTTGTCTTTGTTGATGGGGAGCTGGTCACCGTGAAGCCCAGTGAAGGCTTTTACCTTCAGACTTAGACAATGTTTTGGAAGTCGAAAAACATCCAGCTGGATTAAGCAGCAAACTATTGCCAAAATAGGCCCCACAAAGCTGGATACCATTGCTCAGAACTCCTGCTGAAAAGGATTTCCTGCTGCAGGCTAAGGACACAACAGGAGCTACTGAAATTCAGGCAGACCAGTGATGTGCCTTGCGCAGACTGGCAGGTTGCTGGTTCTTTTGCACTTTTTGGTGAAAAATGTTTTAAGTTCCTACCTTTGGGGTTAGGCAGGAGCAGCTTCTCTAACTATCAAGGGTCTAGGATCTGGGGGACACCACTTGGGGGGTTAGGATTCACTACAGAAGTGGCCCGTGCTGGGTTCAATGCCTCTGGAGCTTATCTCCCTGTAGTTTGCACAGGAGGATAGCCAACAAGCCCTTGGAGTCACTTTAGTAGTCCTGGGTTCTAGGAGATAGTCCTCTCTCCTTCAGCTAGCAAGGCAGACTTCAAGCAGCAGCGCAGTTCTTTGAACAACAAGTCAGGCCTCTACCAGAAGGGCAGTCCTCTAGAGTACAAGGCAGTCCTTCTGAAGTCTTCCACAGGCGCAGGAGTGCACTGAAGAAGTGGTTCAAGACGTTCAATATGTAAACCTGGCGCCTTGAAGTGGGAAAGCTTCTAGACCACACATCTGGCTCCAAAAAGTCTAGGGTGACAAAAGATTATTGTCAGGTTCCTTTGTCTCTGTTCTGGAGGCAGCCCTTTGAAATGTAAATGCAGCAGGGAATAGCTCTGCAATCCAAGCGGGATGCCTATACTGCCTACAACCAGTCCCGTTTGTCTCACTGTCTGGCAAAAATACACAACCCCCAACAGCTACGCTATTCACAGTCATGTGACCCAGGACACTGGTGTCAGACACCAAACGATTAGGGCAGGAAAATGCAAACTTTCTAAAAGTAACATTTTCACAATTGTGACTTAAAATCCGACTTTACTATGAAAGGGGATTTTAAAATACAACTCATTGGAGCCTAAATAAGAAATTTCTACCTGCTTCCAATCTAAAGGCAGCACCTATTAAATGTAACAAGGTAATCCTTTGTCATCCAATGGTAGAGGCGGGCCCTATAGTAGTGACAATTAATTTAGGAGGCAGAACATGTAAAACTTGAACCCAGGTGACTTATTTTTTAAATACTATGTACTTGTATAACATTTTAAAATGATACTTTAGTGAGTAGCACCATGAGACCTACAGACCTACTAGTAGCATTTACTGTACATGCTCTGAGTACATTGTAGTGCCATATACTAGGGACTTAAAAGTAAATAAATATGCCAATCAGGTGTAGCCTAATTATACCATGTTTTAGGGAAAGAACAAAAGCACTTTAGCACTAGTTAGCAGTGGTGTGTGTGTACCAAGTTCTAATACAAAAAGAAACAAATTCAGAAAACTGGAGGGCTGAAGGCAACATTTTGGGGTGTGACCCTGCAGAGAGTGCCAGGTCCAATACCAGTGCCTATTGAACACCCTGAACTAGAATTCTAATTACATTGCCAATATCACCAGTAGCTTCCTTTGCATAATGCTAGTCCCGCACACACCTGCAGCCACTTACTCAGAAGGAACATTCCACACCAAAATGAAATACGCCTGCATATATACCCAGGACAATTAATAGAAACTCTAGCATAACTGTGGGCCAGAGCCTGCACTGGTCACACTTACAACCAGGCATAACTAAATAAAACAGGACAGCTGCAGTACAGCTGTCCGCTGTTAAGGAACATATCAAAGGGTCAGAAAGGTACTGCATCTGTGCAACAGACAGCGAATGCTCCCTGAACAAAGTTTCACAACAAATGGTATTGATTTGATATCCCACGTCCGTACTCCAAGATGTTGCTCCAGCGCCTTCATACGAAGTTATGTGACCAAATAGTAAGGCATTGTAACTTCCAAACGTACGAACAAAGCCCCTGGAATTATGTGTCAGAACTCTACATTGTGTAATAGTGGTAACTAAATGATGTCGAAAACGAATGAAATGTATGCTACCATTGTGCAGCAGCTGTTACAGTTTACAACTGGTATACTGTAGTATAATATGTATTTTTATGTACACCTCACTAGGAAGTGCCATAGGATTTAAGACATGGGACGTTAAAAAGAAATGCAACATATTTGTGCTTTTTTCTAAAATCTGAGTTCTTCCCTGAAATAAATGCATCTTTGAAAACATTTGTGTAAAGAGTGAAACAGATACATCACTGACAAAGATGGAAACATTCTACTCATCTAAGTATTTAGAATGTATTTTCTGTAGCAGATCAAAGCGAATGCCCTCTTTCTATGGGGTGTATAACATATCTGGGCAACATTGACACCCTTTAAATGCCTAGTCAGACTTATCAAGGACTGGAGTTAACTTTTGCTAAGTATATGGTGTTGTACTGCACCCTCTGTGCCGCATACAATACATTTTTATCCATTTAAGCTAGAAAAACATTATTTTGTTAAACTACACAGCGTACACAGTAGTATATTGCCATTGGCCCTGATTAGAAAGGGTCACATTACAGGAGTCACTATTGATAGCATGTATGCAGGGTTTAATTTTTAAGTCAATTAAGTGGGGATTCCAGCACAACTGTTTGTGTAGGCCATTCCATGTTCCAGTCACAATGGTCAACATCCTGATGTCAGGCAACATCCTGAGACCAACTAAGGGTTGTGCTGTGTTTAGAAATAACTCATAGGTTTAAAAGCACTTGCTGCAGGTTCCTTCTGTGCCCAGCGGCTTTCAGGCAAAAATAAGAATGTCAAGATAACTCTGATGATTAATGTTCTTGCTGGAAAGAGATCAGAGGTTTGTCTAGTTGCAGTTCTGACTCCTCCTAAAGAAGTGCAGAAGGTCAATATACCTGCTGAAAAGTACCTGTTCCTTGCAGATCACATAGCTTATTTTTATGTGGATAGCTCAGTGGATTACTGCTTTTGTCACAGAGGTCCCTTTGTTACTTGAATTGCATACGTTACAATCCTCTTAAGGCACAGTAGCCTATAAACTGTCATCAAAGAGCTACATGCAAAGTGTCTGATATAAGGTAGAATGTTATGTGTTTTGTCCTAAGTATTTCATTATCCTAATGTTGCTAAAAAGGGATTTTTTGTTAGAAATGCATTTTTTTCCCTGAGTACATAAAAACACCCGGGCAACACCACCATTTGGCCAAAGCAATTTTCCCCATTAAAGTAAAGATAATTTAAGCATATCCCAAAATATTATGGAGGGACAGGGATTATGGATCACCCTCCCAATGTTTAGATCATGGCATTCCCAGGTATCTAACACTATCTGTTTTCCAGGGGAGCCCATTTTCAAAACTGCTGTGTGGGGCACCTCCTGCAGGGTGCCCAGTGGGAACAAGACCGATTTTGAATAGTTGGCGTGGAGTCCCAACAATTCTCCAAACTTCTGCATGGCATGTAACAGGATCAAGATGGATGTGTCCATCCATCGCAGATGCACCTTTGTGTCATCTGCATAAAGTGACACAACGTGTACCGTTCGTCCAACTCTGATCCTCCAGTCACTCAGCACCACGCGAAGCCTGCACTCCAGTGGCTCTATGGTGAGGGTGAACAGAAGAGGGGACAACGGGCAAGCCTGCCTCATGCCCCTCTCTAGATTGACCGTAGCCAAGATGCACTTCCCAGACAAGACCCATTTCACTGGTCTCGTGTACAGCAATTTGTCACCCAGTCCCATCTCCTCCAACCCTGTCAATATAACTACCAGCTGACAGAGTCAAAAGCCTGTTCTATGTCCAGAAAGGTCAGCGCATAGTGGTTGTTCTGAAGATCACGAGGTGCATGTGTCAGGAACAAAAAATTACATAAGGCATTTCGATGCAGAATGAACCATGACTGGTCCACTTGAACCAAACAAGGTAGGTGCCTCAAGAGGTGCACCACTAGGATTTGTCCAATGAACTTCTGATCCATGTTCAACATGGAGAGCAGTCGGTATGAGGCCCTCGAAGTTGGGTCCTTTCCCAGTTTCAGCACCAAGACCATAAGGGCCTCCTTCCTGGAATCCAGTGACAATCTTCTTTTCAATCAATAGCGGGGGAGGGCTGCCCCCTCCCCCCATGCCTTGGCAGATTCCAGGGAGTCTATCATCTGTAGGAGTTCTTGCTTGGTTAGGGGCATGCCAAAGTCTGTGTGGTCTTCCACCATAAGCCATGGCAGCGGTAAGGCTTTCACATAATTAGTGATCAAGGTGTCATCAGGTGGCCATGGGGCAGTGTACACCCATTGCAAATTATCTACAGACACCCCATTGGTAAATATGTGACGACCCATCGGTCTGCTCCCTAGCCTTGGTTTGTTTGCAAAATAGCAACTGGTCAGGTATAAGAATATGAAAATCAAAATGGTCACTCAAGTGAGCGCACATAGTAGTTGATTTGGACACAACCATAATGCAAGAGAGTGCAGGGTACCATTGGCCAGCTGTTAAATGGATTAACTCAGAAACAATTAGGCCCTGGCCTCACTTTAAGACGGCTGCATATGTCACAATCCTAATGAATTGGACAGACATCAGAGCCGCGCTTGCAAGCTTCAAACAGTTTCACTCAGAATTATGACATCCGGGGTTACCTTCAAGATGGCCACTAAAGATACAACCATTACATAGTAGGACCCGCATTAGAGCCACGTCTGTGGTCCCGTGAGGCCAGGTGATGAATTACGTGATGTAGGATCCCACAGGTTAAAAAAGCAAACCTCTGCAACTCCGGTACCTGTAAGAAACAACAAATGAAGTTTGAAGGAGGCACTGGTCTCTTGATGAAGGAAGTGGGAATCCCGCGGGGGCCTTGCGTTTCTATACCGACCTTGATTGCGATATGGGTTGAGTGGGCAGGGCCAGGGGGGGCAGCCATTTTCTAATGTTCACAAATCTTCCTTTACTACAGTGAGGGAGGTTTGTGGTTTACAGCATACGACTAATAAGAACCTCGGGGAGAACCATGGGCATCTCGTACTCCTGCACTAAAAATAGGGTTGGGCACATGAGATACTGGTAGGGGGGCAGTGACACACAATTTTGACTTTGTCGGATAAGCGGACCCATATGAACAATCTTGAGGATTGGGCAAGTTGAGATAAGTGACACAAGAACGCACAGATGCACATGACATTCAGAGAGTGCCACATGATTGTGTTTAGATAACAGATTATTTTTTTCTCTGAACTAGTGTGTGACTATTAGACACACAAAAAAAGGGAGCACACTGCCTCACACTCCAGCATAAAATAGCCCCAATGCATCATGGTAAATGCAGTCATTTGATTTAAAGATAGAGAAATTTTACAAAAAGTCTTTCACCTTAAGTAGGTGCAGCAAGACTTTGATTACTTTTGTTAATGTGAAACGAATCTGACTGCATTTACCAAGATGCATTGGGGCCAACTTTTTGCTGGTGTGTGAGGCAGTGTGCTCCCTTTTTTTTTTGCACTGTGTCGAATGACGGCTCCCTTGAGCTAACGGGCTGACGAGCCTTGGTGAGGCACCTGCGCACCAGAGTGGTACATAAACCTGAGAAGACGTTTGGTGGCATTTCAAGCAACCCCACAAAATATGCTGCTCTCTGCTGAAGACGGGCGAAACCCAGAAACACGTGTCCAGAGATACACAGCACTTGCTGCACCTACTAAGGTGAAAGACTTTGATTACTTTTGTTAATGTGAAACGAATCTGACTGCATTTACCAAGATGCATTGGGGCCAACTTTTTGCTGGAGTGTGAGGCAGTGTGCTCCCTTTTTTTTGCACTGTGTCGAATGACGGCTCCCTTGAGCTAACGGGCTGACGAGCCTTGGTGAGGCACCTGCGCACCAGAGTGGTACATAAACCTGAGAAGACGTTTGGTGGCATTTCAAGCAACCCCACAAAATATGCTGCTCTCTGCTGATGACGGGCGAAACCCAGAAACACGTGTCCAGAGATACACAGCACTTGCTGCACCTACTAAGGTGAAAGACTTTGATTACTTTTGTTAATGTGAAACAAATCTGACTGCATTTACCAAGATGCATTGGGGCCAACTTTTTGCTGGAGTGTGAGGCAGTGTGCTCCCTTTTTTTTTGCATAGTGTGTGACTATAGGGAGGCGCTCCCACTGGGTCTCCAATTTTGGCAACTGGTCAATGAAACTCTATTAGCATATGCATATTACAAGTTGGCTAACCTTTCACAGCCTAGGGTGAGATGTTTTAGGTGATGGTGGTCCAACCTGTGGGTGTGTAGTGTAGCCATTTTAAGTATAGCTCCATGCATGTTAGTTTAACATACTAGGCCACTGTGCACTTTGCCCTAGATATATTTTATTCAGCTTTGCACTGTTATTTTATAATAACCAGTTTTTACAGTCTTGTTTTAATTTCTTCTATCACACTGTTTAGCTTTGTTCAGCACTGTGTTCTCAAATAATGCATTCTTGATCGCCCTGTGCTTCAGTCAAGGCTACAGTCTGGTACGTTGCCGGTAAACGTGGTAGAGGTTTAGTCTCCAGCATTCGTAGAAAATACACATCCTTACGTAGGGACATTTTCTTAGAACATCTGCGTGTTAGTAATAAAAACACTTTCTAGTCCTAGTACACGTTAAGAGGGAGATTCCAGCCAGGGACCAACAAATGTATGCTGAATGCCCCGTTGCAGATGCTGATGCAGATTACAGGCCTTTGCTCAGGTATGAGGGTCGATGTCCTCCCAGGGGAACCTGAAAGGCAGGCTTAGAGCTTAACATGCTGTGCTCGAGTTATAACTTAGAGAGAGATTAATCTAGCGGCACTATGATAGCCTTATTCTTGTGCTTCATTCTCATCGTTACTATTTTAATATTATTGTGTTGTGTAGCTCTGGTCATTGCGGCTCACGCTTTGTTAACCAAAATGCAGTTGTTAATTAAACCAATGCTTAAAACTTATACTGCCTCCATTGTCATTTATATATGAGACCGCACTGTGTATGAGAGAACCGGTTGTGACCTGAGTGACCACGACTTCCCTGAGAAGAACTGAGATGTCATGCGCTCGGCTGCCCAATTGTCTCTACAATTTGGGAGAGATGAGGCACTGATAGTTAGCCGGAGCAAAACCCGGATTTGGAGTAACAAGCGTCATCTACCGTGGGCTATACTCAGTCCCCCACATCGTGGACGATCTTGTTGCTCAAAATTCAGTAGTCTCATTAAGATAATGAGAGCCTACACGATATGGCGCCGCCAACGTTTGGTCAGGCTCTAATATTCGGGTCCACCGGAATATCTCAGTCTCATTATATATAATGACACCTCAGTTCCGTATACGGAGACGTCTGTGGTGCTGAGGATTTCCACCACAGCCGCATAGGTAATCCTATTTTAGCTGGTGGTTGTTCAAGCTTGAACTTTAAAAGGAAAAAAAAACATCTTGGTGTGCCTTCTCTGAACTCTTAATGCTTCAATGATGGCGAATCCCCAAGTTGTACAAATAGCTCTTAACATGAGGCAACCTCTCACGACGCACTTACTAGCACATGGCCTCATGGCCCAGGGAGGTCCAGTCACGTTTGTGGTGGATGCCCACGCAGCCTATAGGACAGAGCTTTTTTACTCATGGGTCACATTTCCAGCAGTTGATGGGAACACAAATACATTTCATACATATACAGTTGCGAACGCGCCTGGACAATACAGGGCGTACCTATTCTTAGAGATACCTCTATCTTATCAAGAACATAATAATTGGCTTGATGGCGCCCTACCCCATACGATATTACCAGTAAGGTTAGGTCCACTAAGTAATGACGGTCCTACCTGCCCTTTATTGGCCACATATACACCACATCCTGCGGTTTCGAATTTGGCAGTAGCTGAGGTTCGACGCTTATACATTGAGTTAACATCAATACATAGAAGATTAGTACAATTTGTGATGCAAACTTTAAATACAAACCCAGCGCGTGCTGCTCCAGCACAACCACATGCAGTTACACCAGGTATAAATCCAGTAACAGTACATTAAATTATGGGTAAGGTCCCGGCCAAACGAGAGGAAACTCCGTTTTGGCTAGCACAAACAATAAATATGCTGGAGGCAGTATTTCCCCATACGGGACCTCAGGATAAAACATAGAATATTGACTATGTGCTTGCCCTTTGGAATGGTCCCTTTAGTTGAACACTGTAACACATGGGGAACAGTATTTGCCGTGCTCTATACGACGGCACACGGTACACCGACAGTTGCCAACCTACCGGAAGTGCTTAAACAAATTCAAGATGAATATGGGGTGCTCCGGCCCTAGATTTGGGAATGCAACTAATGGGCAATTTTGCCACAGTTTGTTCAATCATCCTAAGTAACCTTAAAGGGGAAGCGGTTGCACTCGCAGTGCGCATGCGGCTCCGTTACGTTCCGCAACAAGATCAGGAACGAGAGCTGCCTAAAATAATAGCGGAAACTTATTCAAGTATCAGTCGAGATAGCCTAGGGGCTAGACCACAAAAACTCAAATTCAGGGTAAAATTAATAAAGATAATACTAAACAGCAACCTAAGGGTATTAAGAAATGCTGGGAGAAAAAACAACAAACACCTAAAAAAGATAGGGGAGAATCTCCACGAGTGGAGACCCCAGAGAATATATTTAGACTCAGAAATAGAGAGAATATAAAAACGCCTGATAGATATCAATATACTGATACACGCCAATCTCGTTCCTTTCAGGACTCATCGGAAAAGAGAAATGAGAGAGGTGGGCGATCAGAGCAGAGAACAGAGTACGTGAAACCGAGACAGGAATCACAGTGCTCTTCGGAGGTTTCTGTTAAAAAGGAAGAGAAACCTGTACAACAAAAACAACAATTTAAAAAGAAAAAAAGTGGCAGCTGTCTCAGTTCGACATGCCACTCAGGAAGAGGGTCCTCTTGAAGAACAAGAATTGGGCTCTAGCACTGCTAGACAGCACGGCAGAGGTCACAATAGTTCGCCGGAATCTTCTAGAGCATCTGGAGGTGAAAGCAACTGATGACTTTATACAAGTAGAAACAGCGGACATGCGTGTCTCCGAACCCAATAGGGTGTATAAAGTAACACTACAACTGGAAGGAGGCATTGAACGCACTATACACACAATCTTTTGGGACCGTGTAGTTAAAATATATGACATCTTGTTGGCCAAACAAGGTTGGCCGCCTGATTTTGTCTGCACCTGACAATATTGAGAAGAGGTTATTAAACCTTCCTTCTCACCCCTTGTTCCAGAGGAACTCGCTGAGTCTTATTCTATAGAATGGGCTCTAGCTCAACCACCTGCGTTATATAGAAATCACCTAGGGTGGGATAGGGACTCTCCATACCATGTCATTCCCATTAAAAGTGAACCTCAGCCACAACCGCAGTATCCTATAAAACATGAAGCAAAGGCACCGGTGAGAGAGATACTTATGCAATTAGAATACCAGGGTGTGATTGAACCCTGTGTCTCACCGATGAATAACCCTTTATTCCCTGTAGCTAAGCCGGACCATTCATACAGAATAGTCTTAGACTACAGACATACACGTACATATGCTATACAAAATTTGCATAGCACTGCACTAATGAGCAACATGGTGCAGAAAAATACAAAACAACTTTAGATATCTCAAATGGGTTCTTCTGCCAGAATATAGCGCCTGAAACCAGTGACTTAACAAGCTTTAGCGCATTAGGCTCCCAGAAAAATTCTGGCGTTTACCCCAGGGGTACAAGAACAGCCCAGGACTGTTTGCGGCTCGTGTGACTGCTATTTTACACGAGATAGATCCTGAAGCATTGTCATATGTGGACGATATATATCTCACAGATGACGAGTTACTACAACATTTAAGACGGGTAGCCCGCATTGTTGTAGGGTTTGCCGAACTCGGCTACAAATGTAACTTTAAAAAGTCAAAAATCGCCTTCCTCAGCATCCTGTTTTGGGGATATGAGCTGTCAAGTGAAGGGAAGAGCCTAGCGCCATCATTTTTATAAAAATGTGCACAATTGCAACCACCAAATACGATTAAAAAACTTCAATTGTTGTTGGGCTTTCTACATTTTAGCAGAACATACATTCCTGATTATGCAACACACATAAAACCGTTATATGACTTAACACGTACCGATTTCTCAAGTAAATTCTGGACGGTTGAACATACACACACTCTTCGAGGTTTACAGACAGATATGCTAGCAGCAAAACATTTACACACAAGGGACAATAAAACACATTTGGTCATCAGGGTAATAGCTGGGGCTATCGGTTTCACTTATGTTACATTTAATGAAGGTGAGACAGTCTCGATTGCATACAAATCACATTTTTATTCAGCTGCTGAACAACGCTTTGCACCCACGGAGAAAATTCTCACTGCTGTGCAGATGGCTGTTATTAAAGAAAGACCTCTTGCCCAGGGAAAGCGCATTATTGTTGTTTCACCTATACCAGCCCTAGAGGCTGTTACAAAAGCTAGCGTTCCGAATGCGAAAGCACTTCATCCACGATGGATACAATGGGCTACGTCTCTAACAGCCACTGATGTAGACTACATATACGACCCAAAATTACAAACTCAAGAATTTCTACAATGTGAAGTAGAATATCCAGTTCCAGCAGACACCTTGCCTATTGATCAATATCATACAGTCATGTACATCGATAGCTCTGCGCAGCCAGCGATTGGAACTAAACATCAATATTCTGCTGCATGCGCAGTCGTAAGTGGCTACATGGAGGGGGAGAAATTTTGTCCCCAACATACCTATACACAGACCTTGGGGGATTGGACAGCACAATTGGCTGAACTAAAAGCTCTACTGATGGCACTAGAACATACGGATCTGAAACAGTTCACACTGATTGTTTGTGATTCATATTATTGCATCCAGTCCTTCAATTAATATCTGCATTACTGGCGCTTGAATGGGTTCAGAGATTCAAAAGGCAACACCATAAAACACAGACTCCTGTGGGGGAAGGTAGCAGACCTGAAAGAGACGCTACTCAAAGTCCATGTTGTGCATACACTTGGACACCAGCACGTTGGAATACACGTTGCTGGAAATACTTTGGCTGATGAAGCTGCAAAGTCAGCAGTGGCTGTTGCCACTGGAGCTGCAGTGACTTGTTTGAGTTCTAAACCAGACACAGACATAATGGCTGCCATAAAAGCTACGGTTGATGGCACGCCTTATCCTAAAGGATTTCCTAATAAATATCAATACTTGATGGGAGGTATGCTGAACGCTGAAGTTAAAATTCTTTGTCTAAATTCCGAGTCTTTGTCGGTACATATGCAGTTGCGGCATTCCATTCGGACCAGGGCCCTGCTTTTGCCTCAAGGGCATTCAGGGGCACCATGGCATTGTTGGGGGTCCAACTCCAGTACTCATCTCCATTTCATCCTGAGGGAAATAGTGTTGTGGAGTGAATAAACAGCGATTTAAAGCAATCCTTAACGGCCAGAGCCTTAGGTAGGGGTCGTAGTTGGCTAACCCACCTATATGGAGTGCAGAGAGCACTAAATAACCTGCCTAGAAGGTCCCTTGGGGTCGTACTTCATATGAGTGCCTGTTCGGAACACGCATGTTTCTTCTGGATCTTGATGGTCCTGGCGTGGAGGCAGCAGAATCACCTTTTGACAGAAATTATTGTGTCACTGTTTTACACAAATTACAGCAGTTCTGTGAAGATAACTCTTCTAAAAGTGCTGCCTCCACAGGAATTAAGGATGTGCCAGTAACATCTACTGGCTGGATTCCCAGGGTTGGGGATCTTGTACATGAAAAGGTCGCAGTGAAAAAATAATTTGGCCCTTCTTATCAAGCACCAGTCCCTGTCTTGGGGATACACGGTGCCAGAACTGTTATTCTACCTCCGTTGCCAGGTGCCAAAGAAAATTGTTTTGTTTCCATTGACAATGTCAAACTACAACATGTGGCCGATTTTACAAAGCCGACCAAGAGGAACGTCCAGTAGTTCCAGAATCCCTCTCGCTACTGGAGAAGAAGTTCTGCTTCAAGTTGTTTATACCAACGCTGATACCTCTCCGAGCTTGGGGAGGGTGGATGATGATCTTGCATTAGTTCCACTAACAACAAGCAATTTAGAAACATTTGATCAAGTCACTACGACTACTAGCCAGATGGATGGTGCTGTCTATAGTGTACCACCACAGGAAACACCAACTCCACCATTGGCCAGGGCTACGCCATTTGCACGAACAGCCTCTGGTTACTTTGCCGACTACAACGACGGTCTATCGGACTCCTTTGCCTCTTCGACAGCTGATCTGTCAGGTGCACATAAGCTGTTACATTGGCTTAAAGAAACACTTTTCATTTTTCCATGGAACTATGTATGGCTTTCTTTGACTGTCCTAGCCTTTCTGCTTTGGATTTGTTTTGTCATTACTTTTTTCTTGTTAATACTTGGTCATTTTCTTCCCGAGAGATCAGCGGTTGAACAGGTGGAGGAGGTTTTGAAACCACATTTTTCATCACATAAGATTCAAAGAGACTTGTCTTTTGTGAACATTTCTGCAGTACCAATTCCTGATGGGATTGTGTGGGACAAAGTAATGTTTGATATATATATGGTCCCACTGAAATTATTCAAGTACTGTATGTGTTAAAATTATCCATGAATGATATAGTCATACGAGGCATTGTATCTGATGATTGGGATGTGAAAACAGTTGATTCTATGATGACAGAATTGCAATATTATACTGTCCATGAAAACGAAGATGTTTACCAGTTTAAAGAAAATTATGGTGATATGTTTTGCTATAATTATTATGGGCACCACTTCATACATAGAGCGAGCAGTCCAAATACGATATTTAATTACACGCAATGGGAACATTGTCCAACTCCCCTGCAAGGGAGTTCAAAAACTTATACTGAAAAGTTTGCGTGTTTTTCTGGGCATCGTCAAAAAAATGCTAAGTAATATTACTAAGGATATACATATGTTATTGACCAACACAAAATGTATATATTCGGACTCCTTTGTTTCCCGGTTATCAATTGAAGGTTATGAATATTGGTCAAAATATGTTGATTTGAAAAGCGTTTGGGGAACAAAAAATTGGCAGACCAAGGGTAGAGAAACATTGTTTAGAGCATGTCTCATCCCTGCTCAAATGATCTTTTTAAATGAAACGGTACAACAAACAAGTTGTTTAGGCTTAGCCACAATTAGAGAATTAAACATGCCAGTATACCTGCCCCTGCAAAATTTGATAACTGGCAAAAGTACACGAATGCAACTATCAATGAGCTCAATGAGTGGGTCCAGAATGGTATGTTTAATGCTTCACTGACCCGTCCAGGCTGGTGGTTATTGTGGCCAATAGATACCAATGGGTGTCATCAACGTTTTGTCACCTCCTCGGGGGGGTTTCCGAACGAGTAGGTCAGACCCTCGCTATATATCACCAGAACATGCTCACATAATTACAACATATAGTGTAGGAAAATTGTGCCAACAGTGGCTAAAATCATCCTTACTAAACGCAGTTAAGACACACCTCAGTCTCCTGTCTAACAACACAGACTTACAAGATTTCTTGTCAGGCCCAAAGATACCACGTAGGAAGCGTTTCTTGTATGAGGTATACAATGAAATATGGAAACTTTCCCAACAAGAGGCTGCAGCCCGGTTAAGGCAGATAGATCAGGAAAATTTGAAAAAGGCATTAGCTGTTGTGGATAATGGGATTCACACCTTGTCCTACCGAATATATAGAATTAAAAACATTGTTTCTTCTGCTATAGACATTATACGATCTGATATGTCTTCTTTATATCATGGACAGTGTCAGACCAGGTCCATTATACAGTTGGGTTGGACACTTCATACATTGAAGGCGGGTCGCGTTCCGTGGCAGCACAGTGAGAAGTGTGGTTCAATGGTTAGAGCGGCAGACCCTGAAGCAGAGATCTGGCTCAAGACCAGGGTTCAAGTCCCGCTTTGGCAGGTCTTGGGCTCAATTCCCCTTGACCAGATAATTCTTGCCTCGGTGCCTAATCTAATTCATGGGTCACACTCTGCAACTCTGGGCAATAGCTTGCTTAATCTCCACAACGGCCCCAACAGTGCTTCGATGCCTGGCTTCACCCTGGGGGTGCTCAGGAGTGGGTGCCTCACAGGGAAAAGCCAGGAGGGGTTCCATAGCGGTATGAGTACAGCGCCTTGAGACCCTAACGGGTGAGTAGTGCGCTATACAAGTGCTAATTTATTTTTTTTTTACATTTACACATTAAGTGCCAGGGAAATATTTATTTCCTTTATTTGACGCGCAACAACAACTAATGGCTAAGAAGGAAGCGACTTATGTCATGCTTAACATTGAAAAGATAGAAAGACTGCCTTTTACCAGGGCCGAGGTTCCTTCGGCAGAGTGGTTGATACACAGGGTTATTAATCTACAATTCACTTCTTGTTTGAAACACGTTTCTGTAGGCAGATATGAAAAGTTGGAAGATAGTTACATCCATGAGGTGTGGGAACTTCCCTTCTTGTAAAAATGCCTCAATGGCATGAAAGAGGTCTTTCTTAGCGGTAGTGAATGCAAGACTTCCGTCAGCCATTCGATGATTTGTAAGCAGCTGTCTTTGCATGGGGCGTGTAATGCCTCGGTTGCGAACTTGGCTTGCTATCGTAAGGGAGTATCAGTCCCCTTGATTAAACGCACGTTCCAGGTGCTTTCAAATGGCCGCTACGTCCTCCTCAATAATGAAGACTATTGTGGTATGCGGGCCGGAATAGTTTACGTTGTTTCGGTCTCTAAGGTTGTTACATGCTGCCGGAACGTGTTGTTTCTGCCCACTAAATTTAGGGCAGTAGCTGATATCTGGCCTCACATTGCTACTTCCAAAGTGAATTTTGACAAGTTAAGTAGACTGAAGGCTTTATTGTTTCAGAAGCATGTGGTCCTTACATCTGCACGCGAGACCTACGCACTTCAAGTGGCAAGGGCGCCGGCAGAAATACAGTCCCTGTTAAATACAAACTTTCCGAGACACTTTGGTGAACTCGTGGGACATATATTTAATGCGTCCAGCATGGCTGGATAAGCACATTTTTTCAAAGCTGTTGGTATTGGTTTTGTTCACACCTTTTCCTCTATATTCAGTTTGATACCTTTGGCTATTCACTCAATTTTCAGAAGCATTTTTGGGGATTTCCAATAACTTTGGCTTTATTAGCCGGCATTTTGCTGTTGCTGTTGTTTTTCGGCAATGGCTGTCCCGCCGCAACAAGGACAAGTGAAGGCGCTCCCATCAGCGCAGCTTTGTTGTGAACGCATGATGCAGCAGTTTGGAGCAACACTCCTGGAACATTTGGGGTGTGACTGGTCTCTGTCATTCAGACCAGTTTTGGATTGTGTGCAGCCCGGATTTCGGTGCCGTTGGTGCTCTTTTGAACATGCACTAGAAGTTTGTCTTTCACAGCAACGCCCCTCAGTGATTGATGCTGATCTGTTGATGTTCTCGTTGAGGGTTCATTACTAGACATGCGCACTGCGCCTGCATTTGCTAAGAGAAGCTGATTACGAGCTTCCCTTCCTGGAGGAAGTTGCCATCAACTCGTTAATGGGCACTGCACGGGATGCCGCCTTGGTTGATACTGGGGCTATGGAACACACGTGCTCCTTGATCGTTTTTGCCGTGGACTTACCTGTTATGTCATCTGCCGAAGTGGATGATCTCCTCCGTTCCTTCTCAAGTGATTAATTCGTAACTGTTTAAAATAGGAGTTTTTTTATAGTTTTTTTTTTTACAATTTGGCACTAAGCCGCACGCTCACTTATAAATTGTCAAGTAGTATGCTTTTGGTGAACTCTTAACTTGTCAAAATTAAGTGGGGTTTTAAATATATTTGAGGTTAGGGCATATTAGCTTTGGCTTAAACCACTTTCTACCGACAAGGGGAGGGTGTAGTGTAGCCATTATAAGTATAGCTCCATGCACGTTAGTTTAACATACTAGGCCGCTGTGTACTTTGCCCTAGATATATTTTATTCAGCTTCGCACTGTTATTTTATAATAACTTGTTTTAATTTCTTCTATCACACTGTTTGGCTTAGTTCAGCACTGTGTTCACAAATAATGCATTCTTGATCGCCCTGTGCTTCAGTCAAGGCTACAGTCTGGTATGTTGCCGGTAAACGTGGTAGAA
The DNA here is from genome assembly GCF_031143425.1 of Pleurodeles waltl. Lineage (NCBI taxonomy): Eukaryota > Metazoa > Chordata > Amphibia > Caudata > Salamandridae > Pleurodeles > Pleurodeles waltl. The sequence goes on along the minus strand of NC_090445.1, from coordinate 773,586,848 downwards.
GTTTAGTCTCCAGCATTTGTAGAAAACACACATCCTTAAGTAGGGACATTTTCTTAGAACATCTGCGTGTTAGTTATAAAAACACTTTCTAGTCCTAGTACATGTCAAGAGGGAGATTCCAGCCAGGGACCAACAACTGTATGCTGATTGCCCCGTTGCAGATGCTGATGCAGATTACAGGCCTTTGCTTAGGTATGAGGGTCGATGTCCTCCTGGGGGAACCTGAAAGGCAGGCTTAGAGCTTAACATGCTGTGCTCGAAATATAACTTAGAGAGAGAATAATCTAGCAGCACTATGATAGCCTTATTCTTGTGCTTCACTCTCATTGTTACTATTTTAATATTATTGTGTTGTGTAGTTCTGGTTATTGCGGCTCACACTTTGGTATACAAAATGCATTTGTTTTATTAAACCAATGCTTAAAACTTATACTGCCTCTATTGTCATTTATATATGAGACCGCACTGTGTATGAGAGAACCGGTTGTGAAAACGACTTCCCTGAGAAGTACTGAGATGTCATACGCTCGGATGCCCAATTGTCTCTAACATTTGGGAGAGATGAGGCACTGCTAGTTAGCTGGAGCAAACCCCGGATTTGGAGTAACAAGCGTCATCTACCGTGGGCTAGACTCAGTCCCCCACATCGTGGACGATCCTGTTGCTCAAAATCCAGTAGTCTCATTAAGATAATGAGAGCCTACGCGACAGGTGGCTTTATGTGTGAAGATAAGGGAATTGGATGCTGGTATGGACTAGCCTCCATAACAATCAGGTTATGTATTGGAGTACAATAATATGAAAAAATACTACATTGAGAGCAGACTTTGTTACTGGATGGACCCAACTCTTATTTCATTAGAATTGGTGTATGAGCACATTTGCCACACACTGTAGCAAAAGCTGGGTTTGTATTCTATGCATACGTATCTGTTTGTTCTTTGTTTCAGAGAATTTGAGAGTGTGTTCTGTTAAGAGACTATTTAGTCCAAACCATCCTGTTTATTTTTGAAAGTCCATTAGCACAGTGGGTATTTTTCAGAACGGGACCTAAATTCCTGAGGAAGGCCATCTGAACCTTAGGGGCAATGTTGACTGTCCAAAACATGTCTACACAGCTGCAGATTTGAGGGATGATTGGGTAATGATTCCCCAGTATCACCACCACAGTATTTTTTAATCCTAATCAGAGTTTCTGCGAATAAAATTACATGTGGAGACTTATAAGGTAGTTTTAACTGTTTTGTTTTCTGCACAGTTTGTCCCTGTATGTTCATGTTGTATTACCACAATTCCCCTTCCCTATTTATCCGTCCTTGACATTGGCATTGCAGGGATGTTGTAGCAAATCCTGATGAAGAAGCATGGTACAATAAGTGGGTGAGGGCAATTTGTAAACAAACCAAGCTTTGCCTTATCTTTAGGTAGAACCAGATTGGGGTGTGCAATGACTTCCTTAGTTCCTTGTCCTATTTATTGGTTTGTGTCGAAAGTTTTTGGTGGATGGACAAGGACCATGACCTCCCTCCCCTTTTAAAGTGTTAAACTGTAAACCTCTTGGCCTGTCCGATCCCTGATAGAGAGGATAGGTTGGGAGTGCATCTTATGTTTATCTAGCCTGGCCAGCATGTTGCCCTCCATGTGTAACCATCTCCTATATGATAGTCAGGAATGTTTCTCCAATTGGTGCTACATGGTTAGAATTTGTTGTCCGAACCTGCCTCAATCCTGTAATGTTTCGGAATGGGCCATTAACATGCCAGTTCATCCTCCCACCCTGCAAAATTTCGCTCTAGTGTTTTTCGTATACCCATAGATATTGCTATACATGTTCCCCTCACTATCACCTTCATTGTGTCCTATTCCGATGTTCTAGGCATTGCACTACCCCAGTTAGACTCAAACCAAACAGCTAAGGCATCAGTCAGTGCTCCAGAAAACACCAGATCAGTAAAAGTCTATGTTCTCAAGCGGCAGAGGGGCACTCTCAGCAGCCGCCTGCCCAGGTGTATGTCATTAAAAGAGTTGAGTGGTCTGGTAGGTAGGTTCTCAGGTAGCCAAAGCTGCCACCCATTGAAATGCATCTGTCTGCACTAAGAAATATTCCAACCTACTATAAGTGCCATTGGAGTGTATCAGGGGTATGCCTGGGATGTGGGGTGATGCCTCCACCAGGTATCAACCATTGCCTTGGTCTGTGTGAGTGCCGCTATCATGTGTGACTTGGTGCTCCACCAGGGCGGGGTCCTATCCATCTCACCATCTAATACACAGTTGACATATCCAGCCAGTATGACTCCACATCCATATGTCCTTGTGCTAATGCCAGTACCGTCCCAAAAAACTCACCACCATCAGTGTTCGGACATACACATTTCTGAGGCATATCTTATGCTCATCCAGCATACCTAATAGGATAACATATCTACCCTCTGGGTCTATCTGAACTCGTGTCATCTTAAATAGGACCCCAGGGGCCACCCATATGAAGTCGGAGTAGGACATGACATAAATCTGGCCTCTCCATTTTTTTCGCAGGTGCCAAATTCAGTCTCCCCATAAGAGTGCTTCTTGTAATAGGGCAATGACTCCCCCTTATCTTTTTAGATATGCATGAATTCTAAAGCATTTCTCTGGTTTATTCAACCAATGCACATTCAGGTGAGAAATGTATAACCATCACCACAATACAAATGTATAAGTGCTCAGTCACAGTGTCAAAGCCAAATGTGCTGGGTCACTTGTTCACCCTTTGATTTAACATTAGAAGCACCACAGCTTAACTCAATTGCATATCGCAACATTTCCTCAAAAACATCTCGACCCGTCCCTCCCACAGGCTGAATATACAGAACCCCTTTCAACACAACTTGCAGCCAAAGGGGGGTACTGGTCACTGCCCCACAACCCTCCCAAACCCCCACTAACGTACTCTAATGAAACTGTAGGTGTGAGTGTAAGTTCTGCCTATGGCATCATACTTTCAGCCATCTACAACAGCAAACAAGGATTAAGAGATCTAGAGAAATCACACCCCTGTCCGCTCGTGGTTGTGGACATAGTAAAAACATGATTTGGTCTTACTGGTGTACTTGAACCCCTCTCACCATGCCCAGCTCATGGGCCCATAGGACCCCACTCCACTTGCTAGAAGGAAAATGTTAGGAGCAGTAAAACAAGATTGCAGCAACAGGGCCTCAGTCGGCACCCATCACCTCCAACCATCATGAGTTCAATCAGTTAGTGACAAGATTTGTCCAGGGGCGGCCCCCGGGATCAACAAAGCTGGATGGCTTGCAGTGCCCTACATCACTAATTATCTCATAGTTGTGAATGAGGCAATGGCCCCTGGGTCCCAGCGGGCACTCAAATGTTGAGTGCCTATGCAGCAGTTGTGCTCTCACTCAGTGTGTTCAGGACCACATGGCTCTCTGAGAAGGAGCCAGAATCCAACAGAGCCTATTGCAATGCCCCATCCTGGCAGATCAGTATGCCTCCCCCCCCCCCCAAACCTGCCTGCCGTGGTCGGATTCTGGTGGCTTGTCGCTGAGGCATTTCTATTTCTATTCGATCACAGGATATTTTTGGGTCTCCCTCCAACTACGCCTCCCAGTCCCTCTCTCTAGTCCAACCATGCCACCATGTCCTGCGGTGTTCCACAGAATTGCACCATACATTCATGCTGGATTCTAAGCATTGCAAGGAACATTAGGCTATATTTAATGTTGTGTTCCTCAGCTTCTTTTTAACTGGCAGGAGGTTTTTGCGGAGGTCCTGTACCTTGTAGGTAAAATCCGGGAATATTAGTATATGTTGTTATTTGCTGTGAACTCATCCATGTTGCAGCATAGCGTCTTGATCTCTATAGTTAAAATGTCTGGCAAATATTGCTTCAGGTGGTGCTCCAGGTGCTCTGTGTGCCCTTTCTACAGAGAAGAACCTACAGAATTGAGCTAGTTAGAGCAACTTTTCAATCCACTCTTCTAAGAATAGTTCTGCTAAGGGACCCTCAGCTCATTCGGGGAATCTTACTAGGCATATATTGTTCCACCTAGAGTGCCCCTCAGCATCCTCCAAGCAGTCCTCCATGCACGTCACACTACATCTAAGGCCAGCCACTGGGGATTGCAGGGTTTTAACCTCTTGTTCAAAGGTGACCATGTCCTCCTCTGTGATTGTGACACTGCGTGTCACTTTGCTCAAGGGGTCATTTCAATGGCCATGGTATCCATCTTGCCCTCCAATTGTAAGTGGGCCCCCTGTATCACCACTAGGATTTCCATTGCATCAGGAGCAGGATCTCTCATGTCCAATCCATGGTTACCCTCTACATTTCACGTGGGTACCTTGGGCCCAGTGACTTTGTATTGGACAATCTTCGTATGTTGTACCACCTTCTCTCCTTTCTCCTTGCCTATCGTAGCGGCAGCACCTGCAGACAGGCCCTCCAGTGCACAGAATGGTCACTGATACCATTTGGGGACGTCAGCCTCAAAGGACCCCACCTCCCGGTAGGGTAAGTTCAAAGGAATATCTCCCCTCGTCTGACTTGTGGTGTAGGGGCTAGAGTCCACCTCGCCAGGGGTACCTCCATCATTTCTGGTCTCGACCGGGTGCTTTTGATAGTATCAAACTGTTGTCAACTCTAAGTTCCACCAGACCCACTCCCCCACAGCAGCATCAATATGGTGTATGATGAGGCTAGTGTCCAGCAAGAGACTTTGACTCAGCACCCCCTACAGGCCACTTCCAGCAGTCCACAGCCTGCTCCGTCCGTCTGCCCCAGGTACTTACAGGTTTCTCCAGGTTATTAGTTCCAGCTCTGATGTTCAGCAAGAGGGATTTCAATTAGGGCCCCCAGCTCCACCCTTCATGGCCCTCTGTCTCATGGGTGCTGGCAGCCCCAACAGCACTGCAGGTTACCCAAGGCTCAGAGTCATCCCTCCAATAGGTGAGGGGTAGTATTTTGCAATTTGCTTAACCCTTATGGGGAATCTAGATTTAGGTTCTGGCCCCAATCTGTGTCAGGTCTTGTGGGTTCACTAGTACAATGCTGTGTGACCCAGTATGGTTGTGGCTGTCCACATCCACATTTGCGCCACCCTAGGTTGCGGGTTACAATCATGCCAGTCCTTGTGAGGGATACCCCTCAATTGCTGTCCATAGTAACCCCCCTCCCCCAGCTTGGTGTACATCAATCATGGCACCAGCAACAGGAGAAGTTGTATGGGCACCCCACACAGGTCGTGACACGGACCAGTCGCTGTGTTGATTCTCTCTCTCAGGCACTGTATGGTCTGCTTCCCCGGTGCCATCTCTTGGCCCCGGTTTTAGTATTCAGCCATTCTTTTCTGCCCCTTGGGGGCTCACAGCTGGTCAACTGTGGGCAGTCGTGTCTAGGGTCTGTGCCTGGTCCCAGCAGCCTGCTCAGTCTAGGCATTGCATAGTGCTCTCATGCACCAGGCCGCCTGCCGGGCTCTCTGTCCCCCTTCTTATGCTCAACAGGAGCAGCAACTGTAGGAATTTCAGGGGGCCATTGTCACAGGGCCCCAAGGGCCATGTGGCTAGGGTCTGTGCGGATGGTGTGCTTCAGGATGTTACAGGATTCCAACCTCCCCACAAGGAGCAACTCTAGCGCACATCTACTCAGCAATCTTGCCAAGACACGCCCCCCAGTAGAAATACATTCTTATTACTAAAGCTAACTCAGACCACTGTAGCACATTGTAAATCCTGAGTGTGTGCCTCTCCAGACCAAACACTCTCAAAATAAACTGCCAACTGGCATGAAAGACATGCGACTCCTACTCCTTGTATTCCTCATATGTAACATTTCCTATAGTCTCATTTACACATGAATGATTCAGTGTCTCTGTACCATGTTTGTGTGATGTAAAGTGCTCTGATACACTATACTGGTATGAGTAATGCTATAAAACAAATGAAATGCATAGGGCTAAGAGGGGCACTGTTGAAGGGTGATGGTGTGGGAATCCGGAAGTTGTTGGGGGACGCTAAAAAAGATGGTCACCCTGGGCGCCACCAATACTACAGACGGCACTCATTGCAGGTCATAGTGAGCTTTAAGATTGCACCACAGTCCTCAGAGCAGTCCAGTTATCCATGTCTTTACATCCGACGTTGGATCTGAGAATAACTTACAATACTGTTGGGGATTTCATCCAATAGAGGGCAGGTCTGATTTTGATGGTTGCTCTATATAATTGTTTCAGACATTTTTATTGCCAAATATCGTGTGACTTTGCTACGTTTCTATGATGCACAAAAGCCATGTTTACTCTTAAAAATATATTATGAAACATACTAAAATAATTCGTTTTTGGTTTCCTATTGTCCGACAAGCAGCCAAAGACACGTTTCATTGCTTAATAGGCTGCAATCTCTGTTGTAATTCTTTTCTTTGAGTTTATTTGTTGAAGTAACTTATGGAGCTTTGAGCTACCCAGGCAATTAATAGCTCTTAGTGAATATGGGGTCCTCTGTACTGTGGGAGAGTGTTATGGCACGGCATGATGTCAGAAATAAAAGCGTACTGAAACTTGATGAAAGGGCTTGAGACGTTTTCTTGTATGCATATGTTGTCATGATGATGTACCAAAACTTCAGTCGTATTTTGTACATGAGCAGTCAGATAATGCGAGATACTCAAGTCTGTTGAATCTATATCTGGTTTATATCGGGGCCGTTTTCAGAGTTTAGTGGGTTGGATAATCTGTCAAAACATTTGTGATTGAGTATCCCATGTGTTATGTTAATGGGTTTTATATAGCGCCTGTTCCCGACAGGTTTCTTGGCGCTTAGAGGGGATAACTCGAACAAGCATAACTGTAGCTTCCTAAACTTTAAATAGATAGATTCCAGTGCTAGCAAGCTTGAGGGGGGTTCCTGCAAAGTACATGGCGGGGCCTCCCTAGCCCATCACCTGCCAGTTTTGCTTAGGGGTCCCCTTGGAGCTGACCCCTCACCTCACCAACACTGCACCCCCCCCCCCCCCCCCCCCAATGCGGGGTCTTCAGCACTCATGGATTCCTATTTAAAGTACAGGGGGGGAGAGTTCCAAAGTTAGGGAGCTAAGTAGGTGAACACCTGCCACCTGTTTTCACTTTCCTGTAGCGAGGAAGAGACAGCAGATGAAGGGCAGAAGACTTCAAAGAATGGGTAGGAACACAGTGAGAAATCCTTTCATTAACAAATTCAGGAGCTGTATTGTGACATGAACTTAAAACAGACTAAATCCAACAATGGTGTATAATGGGTAACAATATATGGAAATACCCATTTCTTCTGTCTAGAACTATTTTTGTAATTTAGACTAGACAGAAGAAATAGGTATTTTCCATTGATTAATTCAGGTTTTTACTGATGTGTTAATAATCCATATATTTTCCCTATTATCTGACACTGTTGGATTTAGTGTGGTTTTTAAGCCCAGGATTAGTGGGATCACGGGGGCTTTCCCTGGTATGGTGAGATATTAATTTAAAACAGTGCCGAGTGTCTTAAAATCTACTCGTGAAGGGCCCAGTTGCCAGTTAAACCTAAGCTGTGCAGCAAATGGTTAGAATGGACCGAATTAGGAAGTTTGAATATTAGCACGGAGGCATTGTTCATAACCACCTGCTGTTTATGTAAAGCAGGGGTTAAGAGCATTTAAATTTGCGTAATCGATGCGAGAGAGAATTGTTGCCCAAATCACTGTAAATAATACCTGGGTTTACAGAAGACGGGACAGCTTCCTAATAGAATGGAGCAGTCAGATACAAGTTGCCGCGAGGGACCTTGCTGTCATATCAAGACTTTTGGCCTTACGCAGGGGCGGCCCATCTCAGCTGGCCCGTAAAGGTCCGCTTAGACGCTGGCTGGCGCATTGATTATGACCAGCTCTGGCTTGTTTGGGTTCAATTTCGATCATTTCTGCACATCCAGGCGTAGATAATATATGGGCATAGTGTTGGAAAGTGGTGGAAACATCCAGACGGTAGACGAGCTACATGTAATCGGTAACGTTGTAAAATTTGCATTCTCTGCAGGCTAAGGCAACTATCAATTATTCCTCAAAATATGGCCTCATCTGGTGACCACAGTCATCTGTGCACCCATGAGCATTTTCCTACAAGCCTATATCAGTGCAGCTCTGACTAGATAGTGGCTCAGATCCTAATGAAGAGTTTAGCCTTTCTCACGAGTAACTCAACATAAATAACGCTCACGTAACAAAAAAAATGCTTGGGGATTCTGTATTTTGATACAGATACACCCTGTTCAAGAATTATGGTAGTTTTTGAAGTTTTTGCAAACATTTCGCATACTTGATGGAAAATGGCTGTGCAGCTCTGCACACGACTAAAGTTGACCTCTGGAATTGAAAGGCTCAGCATACCAAAGGTGACATAAGCATAAGTCGCTACTGTTGCCACCACGAATCTTTCTCTGTTTACTCTGGGTCCATACTGATAATTTGCCTGCAGTGGGGATTTCTAGAGGTATAGAGGCAGAGGAAGTTGTATGTTTGGATTGTAATATTCATCGTGCATATTCATTATTTTTCTGGATTAAAAAAGAAAAGATTAAAAGATCATGGGAAAGGACACTGCTTGAAATTTGAAGTGAATTGAATGCAATGGGCCTGATTCAGAAAAAAGCCAGGTGTTTACACCCGTACAAGTACTCTTATGAGTGGATGTGAGTGTACAAAATTGGTGAAATCACAAGCAATATGCCTGGTAAGCAGTGCCAGCCTGTCACTGCCCATCGCTGGAATGGGAGTTACTCCAACCCTATTCCAGGAAAAACCTCAAACCTTTTCCAGGATAGCAACGTGCATAAGAGCAGATTGCGAATCCCAATAAACCCTCAAGTTTGTGGTTTTTGACAGACTTTTCAGGCAAAGCACATCTTGTCCACCCATGGATTTGCATGAAGTTTACTACTGCCTAATTGTATGCAGCCTTAGAGAGCAATAACGCAGTAGTGATACCATTTACACCTGCCAGCTATTCTTTTGTATCTGATATTCATAAGTGTAGCTGTTTTTGTCCAAACAGGTTTGTGGCCTAATATGGCTTATTGAATAGAGCAGAGTGAGTTCATTTTAATGTTTATTATGAAAAGGAATAATACTTGGCTCTGTATGTGTACCATGGTTGAAGAAAGATGAGTAGGAAAATACAGAATTTGATGTACCACTCATTCAGACTGCAAGGAAGCCACTGCCATCAAAGCGCATTATTTGATGCTTAGAGCGCTTTACACAAAATCAAATTATGTTCCCTTCCGCTTCTGCTTGTCATTCTTCTATTTCTTCTATTTTTCTTTTACAATTTTAGTTACCTGTAGAAAAAAGAGTTACTGGTTGGTGGTGGTGGGGGTTGGTGGTAAAGCCTACTCAAGCAGCAAACACAATTCTTGTCAGGGTGAAACACAAGCAAACCCCAAATTAACCTGTGTTTACCCCTTTGGTAGCTTGGGGAAAAAGCAGTCAGGCTTAACTTAGAGGCAATTTGTAAAGTATTTAAGTAACATCACAAACAGCAATAAAGTTTAATGAAAATACTGCACAATGAAAAAGCACAAACCGCCAACTGTGGTTATCTGGTTGCTTTGGATCGGGCAAAACTTGCATGTTCAGGCTGACTAGAGTGCGGCGCGTTGGAGTGCAGGCTGGACACAAGAATCAAAGTAGGCCGGCTGTATATAGTACCTTAAGGCCTGATTGCGGAGTTTTGCAAGATCCCACGTGGAGGATGTATCACACAGCAGCAGTTCTGATGAGCTGTGGGCGGCGATGCGAGGTCCTGCGTTGAGGATGCATCGTGCAGCACCAGTTCCGATGAAGCCATCAACAAGGCTTGCGATGTGATGTCCTCTGTCATTATCAAGGCTGCCGCTGACGGAGGCTTGCAATGCAAAGTTCTGTGTCCGAGGTAGGTCGCTCAGCAGCGATCCAGAGGAACAGGAACTGCGGGCTGCGATGCAAGTTCCTACAATGGGAATGCATCAGGTAAATGGGCAGTAAAGCACCAGAGTAGCAGTGTCCAATATGTATACTTGATGCCAGCTTTGAAGTAGGAGAAGTTTCTGGAGGTTTCACTCCCCAAGAGGTGTGTAAGATTTCTTGCCTCCTTGTCCTGGCCCCACCTCATCTGAGGGAACAAAAGACTAGTGTGAAACCCTTTGTGAGTGTGCTTAGACAGAGCCTTTGTGATGTGCAAGTGAAGTAGAGATGATCCATCCAACTACCACACATTCTCTCTTCCTCTCTTGTCTGGGAACAATACAAAAGGCCAACTGCCAGCTACACCTACTGATGTGACCCAAGATAGAGGTTGCTGGCACCAAATGGTGGGGACAAGAAAATAGCAACTTTTTAAAAGTGCCATTTTCAGAAATGTGACTTAAAATCCAACTTTACAATTGAATAGGGTTTTAAATTGCAATTCTTTAGACAGCAAACTCCTGCTCCCAATTAGAAGTTATCGCGTGCAGTAGTGAAAAACTGATTTATGAGTTTTTTCACTACCAGGACAGTAAAACGTAAATGTCCTACTTTTTAAATATGCTGCACCCTGCCCTAGGGGCTGTTTAAGGCCTACCCTATGGATGACTTATATGTAAATGTTGATGCATGGGAAAAGGTTTTTTTGCCAGGATGAAATGGCAGTTGAAAATTACACACTCATGCTGCAGGGGCATGCATTGGACCTATTTGACAGGCTATGTCAGTGGGTCGCACAATTTGTGCTGCATGCCAACCAATAGCATTTAATTCACAGGCCCTAGTTATAGGTGGTACCACTTTAATAAGGACCTATCTGTAAATTAAATGTGCCAGTTGGCTATACATCAAGGTTACCATGCTTTAGGGATTGAATACACACATTTTAGCACTGATTAGCAGTGGTTAAGTGCACAGAGTCCCAAGGACAACATTAATTAGATCAGGAAACTATATAGAGGAGTGAGTCAACAAGTTCGGAGGAAGACCACCTAAGGATGACGGATTTAACATTACCTGATAGGCAATGTTAGCCAGACTGAACAATGCACTGGAAGATCATCCCTTGATGTAAACATCATTGCACAATGTAACGAACCCCCTATCATTCATATGATTATGGAATTTAAGTATGTTTACTTACATGCATTGAGAAATTAAAACGACGGGGTTAAGGACAAATATGTTTTTTTGATACTGAAACGAAAAGTATCCTGCTAAAACAAACTCTGTATTGGGACTTTCGCCACATTATCAACCAGTGGCCTCAAAGGATAAGGGAGACAGGGTGACCCTGTCCCTTCCTTCGCTAATTCCCATTACGTGGTGCAGCGTATCTTCACAAAATGATCCAACCCTTGACTTCGCCTCATTCTCAAAGAGAGAACTGGTGGTGACGCAGCACTGTGAGAACGGTTGATTGCGGCAGAGCAACATAAAAGTGTCTGCCATGAAAAATTGCAAAATAAGGCAAAAGAAAACAGAGCTATAAATGTCATAAAAGAGGAACTGGAAATATGTGACCCTCATTTAGCCTGTGTTGAATAATCCCCAGGAATGAAGCCAGAGCACTTTTGCGGTTTGTGTGCCAGCCTGCCATACATGCACGCGAACAATTGTATTTCAAACCCTTTTGAGCTGTCTAAAGTACTGCTAAGAAATGTGTACTTTAAAAATGCCCATAGAAAAAAACAAAGTGGAGTGTTTTTTAATCAGTGTCATATATTTTAATAACTCATTGGTTTTGGCTTCAGCCCCTGAATGGTTAGTGAATATTTGTTTCTGCCGAATCACTTGTGCAGATGGTGTTGCGGTGAATGGAAAGGACTGAGGAAGTACATGAAAGTATAAAAAGATGAACCTTAAGTGTCACAGAAGACTTGATTTATCATGCTACTTTCTTTCTTGAATTTCACCATATATAGACATTGCAGGTTTTGAGTATGAGACACTGCCTACGAACTGGAAAGAGGAAGTATCTATGAACTGCTGTATGCGAGCTTCAATAAATGAGCACTTTAAATTCTGGCACCTTTCAGTCATTGTTTATTCACGTTTGCAAAACGGTGTAATTGAACCACTGTATAGTACATCTGATACAAAACAGAAATATACATTTAAATAAGTATTATCCATAACTCGCACGTATCTGATGGGCATCTCTCTGTGTTCAGAACTAGTGGATGTCTGTGAACCTGAAGTGGTCTGTGCAGTGAGAAAATATGAAAAAGTAAGCTCGAAAGATTAGTAGAAGGCGATGAGTTGTTATAAATCTAAGCTCTTCTTGTGTGACAGTTGTATGTGTGTAGGGGGCACTCTGATGAAAACATGGTCACTGAAACCCTATTTTACAGACGTATGTTTTAATACCGTAACAGTAGTAAACCAAGTAGGAGGAGGAGCAGGGCTACCAGAGGTTACAGGGCCCCAGCTGTTTCAACCGGGATATGTATATCACTGATGCCCTTGGCCTTTTTAACTAGGATCATCAAGCTGGGAACCAAGTATTGTTTTAACACTTGATTCGCTGGGTATTGGAGCAGAGCAGTCAAAGGCCGTTTCAGGGAGGTGCTGTGAGATAGAAACTCAGAACACAGCAGCACACCCAATAACACTTAATAAAATCAATGTCCAGCCATAACCTTTTCTTTAGGAAAAAACATTATTGAATGCTCACACCACTAAGTTCTAGGCACATATTTACAAATAGTTCAGGTTACATTTCAAATTGGAATCCCTGCTTGGCGGGGAGTGGGGGGGATAGCAAAACAACACGGTACAAATCGCATACACTAAAGACAGATCGCATGGGGCAACTACAGTTGTAAACTTAGGGCTAGATTTACAAGGCCCTAGCGCCTCCTCGTGCTACATTAGCATAATTGTTTTATGCTAATGTGGCTCAAGGAGGCAATTTTCACTGTGCCATATTTACAAAGTGGCACAATGCATGCATTGTGCCACTTTGCAACCCCTGGCGCCACATTATGCCTGCGTCAGGCATAATGCATGCAAGGGAGGCGTTGTGGCATTAGGAGGCCAGCAAAAATGGCACAGTGAAATTTACAAGATTTTACTGCGCCATTTTTGGCATAATTTTTAAACCTGCTCGGAGCAGGCATTAAAATGACGCACACATTGAAATCAAAGGGTCTCCTAGAACTTTGCTACACTATCGCCAACATTTTTGACACTAGTGTAGCAAAGAGCCACTATAGATCAAACATTTAGATATTGTTCTAACGACCGCCATGGTGTGCCATGTTATAAATACGGCGCACACAAGGTGTTGTTAGGTGGGGCAAGTCCAACCCAAGCAAAGTGGTGAATACGTACAATTTCCAAAGGCTACTACTATACATGGCCTATAACTAATCCAACTATTGATCCAAATTAAAATCTTTCTGGAACACAAAGAAGAGTACTGTACTATGCACCATCGGACCGCTCACATCAGACTTCACATTTGTGTTTGTAACCATATATGTTTTGAGTGCTGTGGTCTTATCTGTTTTTCTATATCTGAATAAGGGGTGTTGTTAGAAATGGGGTCTTTGGTTGGTAGTCAGGTTACCCCCCTCCAAGCAAGGGCCCTCACTCTAGTCAGGGAAAAGGAGAATCACCCTCAGTTAACCCCCGCTTACCCCCTTGGTAACTTGGCACAAGCAGGCAGGCTTGACTTCAGAAGCAATGTGTAAACTATTTGTACCAACACACACAGTAATCCAGTGAAAACAATACAAAATGACAACACAGGTTTAGAACAATAGGTAATATTTATCCAAACAAAACAAGACCGAAATGACAAAAATCCACCATACACAAGTCAAGTGATCAATTAAAAAGTGAAAAGTCTTAAATCCTTTTAGAAAACAGTGCTAACACTGTTAGCATGAAAAAGTACCAGGGTTGCTTCAAAATAACACCGCACGAGCAAGTGTGCGTCGGAAAAGGCCAGCGATGCGACAATTTCTCACTCGCAAGTGAGGCCGTGCATCGTTCCTCCTCTGGTCGGGTTTACGTGCGTCATTTTTCCTCTCCGCAAGAGAGTGATGCATCGATCCGGACAGGCACCTCGGGTCCGGGCAGGCTTTGCGTTGTTTTTCCGCGCCCAGCAAGGTTTGCGATGAAAATCCAGTCGCACGGTATCAGAAATCCACGCTACGTGGGGTTCCGAAGTTATCAGCCTCCATCAGCGGGTGTTGCGTGTCATTTCTCCAGCCGTGTTGCATCGATCTTCCAGCCGCGATGCAGGTGGAGCATAGACTTCAGCTGGGAAGCTGGCGGCTCATCATTTCTCAGCCGCATCTCGGAAGGTGCGTCAAAAATTCCCCGCACGGTGATTTTCAGTCTTGGTCTGCCAGTTTCACCTTTCAAGGGCTCAGGAACTGGATAGGGCACCACTTGGCAGGGCAGGAGTCTCAGCAGAGAGTCCAGGTGCTGGTAGGGGACGTCCTTGATGGCCATGAGACTTCAACAATAGGAGGCAAGCTAAGGTCGAGCACTTGGAGATTTCTTCACAAGCAGGAATGCACAACAAAGTCCAGTCTGTGTCCCCTTTCACAGGCAGAAGCAGAATGCAACTGCAGGATAGCTCCACAAAGCACAGTCACTGGCAGGACAGCACTTCTCAGCTCTTCAGCTCTTCTTCTTGGCAGAGGTTCCAGAAGTGATCTAATTTTCAGGGGTTTGGGTGTCCCTCTTATACCCAGTTCTGCCTTTGAAGTAGGCCTACTTCAAAAGAAAGTCTCTCTTGTTTGTGAGATCCTGCCTTGCCCATGCCAGGCCCCAGACACACACCAGGGGGTTGGAGACTGCATTGTGTGAGGGCAGACACAGCCCTTTCAGGTGTAAGTGACCACTCCTCTGCTCCCTCCTACCACAGACGGCTCATTAGGGTATGCAGGCTACACCCCAGCTCCCTTTGTGTCACTGTCTAGAGAGAGGTGCAAACAGCCCAACTGTCAAACTAACCCAGACAGGGAATCCACAAACAGGCAGAGTCACAGAATGGTTTAAGCAAGAAAATACCCACTTTCTAAATGTGGCATATTCTTTTTTTTCTAAATCGTTTTTATTTGGTTTTCAACAGGTGCATAGCATTTCCTAATAAGCATTACATAATAGCATATCTTCAAAGCACCAGAAATAAAGAAATATAATTAGCAGTCCCCTCCCTCCCCCTCAAACCTTCCCCAGACACATGTACCCACTGGTAATTCAAGCAATCCCCTGTTCCTTTCCTCCTCTATCCACATTATAATCTGGAGGCCGTTCAATATCCAATAGCATATGGCCCTCCCATTGACACACAAGTCAATACTCAACAAGTGGCTATACATCTAAGGAGTAGTATGTCATCCACTCTCCCCACACCTTCCTGAACTTCCATCGGCAGCCTCTACTTATAAAGGTCATCTTCTCTCCCATCATGAACCCGGCCAGTCCCTTCCTCCACACATCTATAGAGGGACATGTTCTGGAGCCCCAGAGGCGGGCAATATCCCTCTTTGCCACCATCAGTCCAACTCCACATAGTAAAAGCTTCCTTTGGGGCAGATCAATATCGTTGGGTATTCCCAAAAGAATAAATTTGGGGTCGGGGGATCTGCGCCAATACCACCCCCCATCTCTCCCACTATCTTATTCCAGTACTCCGGGATCACAGGGCAGTCCCAAAGTGTATGTAGGAAGGTTCTAATATTCCCTCGGCATCCAAGACAATTTGGTTGCTGAGTCCTTCCCATCATATGTAAACATTGTCTATCATAGTATATCCTGTGAAGGAATTTGAATTGAATAAGTCTGAGTCTGGACCGGATAGCCATTTCTCTTGGAAATATCAGCGCTGCCTCCCAGTCTTTGTCCTTCAGTTCCCCCAGTTCAGCCTCCCACCGCCTACGCAGTTTTAGAAGTGAGTTTGGCATGTTATTATTGAAAGTCTTATACGTCACAGATGTTGCCTTTGTAACCAACCCTTCCATCAATAGTCTACCTTCTAATGGGGCATAGTCAGGTATTCCTTCGCCCGGGAGACCCTCTCCCCTCCATGCATGTCACAAGCATGTGTAATGGAAACATTGTGTCTTGCTAAGCTCATACTCAACCTAGAGGGATTCAAAAGGCATGATATCACCCCCGTCCATCACATCCCCCACCTTTGAGATACCGATGGGGTCCCAACTCTCAAAACCCTGTCAACTTCCCAATTTCTGACAGCCAGCCTCCTTCACAGAGTGGGGTCTCCCTGGTGGGACGGTGGTGCCATCCCAGTAGCTTGGTGGCTCTAGTCCATGCCCTGAGGGCCGCCCAAGTGGCCGGCAAGAGATGTCCACTCCCCCATGTAAATAGT
Organism: Pleurodeles waltl; assembly: GCF_031143425.1. Taxonomy (NCBI): domain Eukaryota; kingdom Metazoa; phylum Chordata; class Amphibia; order Caudata; family Salamandridae; genus Pleurodeles; species Pleurodeles waltl. Next base: position 773,570,481 of record NC_090445.1, on the reverse strand, counting down.
GCTTACAGGATTTCCTTTCCCACTTCAATCTCTCTAAGTGGAAGGTAGGATGGCCTCCGGGTGAAAAAAGCATTTACGTAAATCAATTGCGCTGCCCACTAATACACCACCAGATCTTGGAGAGACAATCCCCCGCATAATGATTGCGCTATAGTGTCTTGAGGGCTATTCCCGGGTGTTTCCCCTCCCACACAAAGAGCCGCCCGTCTCGGACTAAAGTCATAAAAATTCCTGGAGGGATCTGGTAAAATGTGTTTTGCACAGCATAGAGGAGCTTCGGAAGAGGGATCATCTTAATCATGGCCACTCACCCCATCAACGTGAGAGGAAGCGTTCTCTAGCTCTCCAGGTGAGCCTGGCATTCTCTCATTACCCTCCCCAAATTATTGGCATGACAGAGTTCTACCCTATGTCATATAAATACCAAAATATTTGAATCATTCAATAGAGCTTTGCAGGTGTACTGGAAGGGAAGGAATCACTACATCCCCTTGCAGGGCATATAGTATTGATTTATTCCAATTAATTTGATACCCCGAGTGCCTCCCATATTGTTCAAACAAATTAAAGAGTATTGGTAGGGATATCTCTGGGTGCGTGACATATTAGAGTATGTCGTCCGCATACGGGGAAATGTGTTCCTCTTCATCCTCCTCCTCCTTCAGTCTGAAGCCATGGAGTCCAGGACATGCACGGATCCTACATGCCAAGGACTCCAGAGTGAGGGCAAAAAACAAGGGGGACAGGGCACATCCCTGTCTTGTAGCCCTTGCGATGGGGAATTCAGAAGAAAGGACCCCATTCACTCTTACCGCCGCTACTGGATTGCAGTAAAGCAGCCTCACCCATTCCCTGTATTGAGGGCCAAATCCAAATCGATCTAATGTGGTTTCCAGGAAAGGCCAATGCACCGCATCAAATGCTTTCTCAGCATCAAGGGATAAAAATAAGTGTGGATCTGGGCGGTCCAGTATGGTATTCAACCAGTTATGTGCTCACCTCAAATTGTGTCCTGTAGAGCGTCCCAGCATAAAGCCAGATTGGTCCATTTGAACTGTGGGGAAATAACTCCATGAAGGCGAGTTGCTAATACCGTGGCTAGGATTTTCACCTCCACATTAAGGAGGGAGATCGGTCTGTAGGATGCACACAACCGTTTGGGTCTCCCTTTCTTGTGTATAACAACTATCTCAGCCCTTCTTAAATCAGGGGGAGAGCTACTTGTCCTCGTGCCTTCTGGAACATATTTAAAAGATGGGGGGCTATAATATCACGTAGGCTCTTGAATAGCCCAGCCGGGAACCCATTAGGGCCAGGGACTTTGCCCGATCAGAGCTCTGTCAATGCAGCTGTGACCTCCTCTAAGGTGAGATCTCCTTCTAATTCTGCCTGTGTCTTTGCATCCAAGACAGGAAGAACTATATTTTTTAAATAGTCAGCAATTCGGCCAACGTCTTCCAGTTGCCTTACCCTATAGAAGTCCCTATAATAGGAGGCACAGGTCTCCGCAATTAATTTATCGGAAGATACCCTAACCCCCTCTTGGGTCTCTACCTCCTGTATCCATCTCCCTTCCATCTCATTTCTCCCAAGCCAAGCAAGGAGTTTCCCGGCCTTGTTCCCTTCTTCATGTAGCCTATACTGGATGGCACGTAACGGACTCTTAGCCTCTCTGCAGTTAAAAGTGGAATTTTCAAATACACAATCTCAAAACCAACTTCACTAGAACATGTATTTTTAAATTATGAGTTCAGAGACCCCAAACTCCACATGTCTATTTGCTCCCAAAGGCAATCTACACTTTAATCATATTTAAAGGTAGCCCCCATGTTAACCTATGAGAGAGAGAGGCCTTGCAACAGTGAAAAACAAATTTGGCAGTAATTCACTGTCAGGACATAAAAAACACATTAGTATATGTCCTACCTTAAACACACAGTACACCCTGCCCATGGGGCTAACTAGGGCCTACCTTAGGGGTGTCTTACATGTAAGAAAAGGGAAGGTTTAGGCCTGGCAAGGGGGTGCACTTGCCAAGTCAAATTGGCAGTTTAAAACTGCAGCCACAGACACTGCAGTGGCCGGTCTGAGACATGATTACAGGGCTACTCATGTAGGTGGCACAACCAGTGCTGCAGGCCCACTAGTAGCATTTGATTTACAGGCCGTGGGCACCTCTAGTGCACTGTACTAGGGACTTACCAGTAAATCAAATATGCCAATCATGGAAAGCCAATCAACAATACCATTTACACAGAGAGCACATGCACTTTAGCACAGGTTAGCAGTGTTAAAGTGCCCAGAGTCCTAAAGACAACAAAAACAGGTCAGAAAAAATAGGAGGAAGGAGGCAAAAAGATTGGGGATGACTCTGCAAAAAGGGCCAGGAGCAACAGGAGTGAGCAGATATTTACAGGTAAGTTTATATGGAAAGTCTGTGGTGAGAAATACAATCCTGCATCATACCAGGTTCCACTCTAACTGTCAGAAAGACTCCATCCTCTTTGGTGAATTTCTAAGGATTACACGGAACTGCACAAGTATAGAGGAATTCATAAAACATGGAGAAGATCTTAAAATGAGACTTATTCAAAGAGGATACACAAAGCGCCTTGTTAGGCAGGCGGTCAAGAGGGCAATGTATTACAACAGGGATGCCCTATTACAGGGTAAGAAAAGAAAACGTGCAGAGAAGTTGTGTGTGTTATCAACTGAGAGATAAATTGGTTCATACAAGAATGACAGTGGAGACTGGTGAAAGGCAATGAGCTGTTGATGGTAGATGCCTTTGTGTTAGGGAACCATCACTGTGGCAATTGTCATGCATGCTCTACAGCTCTGGTTGCAGTACAATGGAAGTATAAAGGGAAAAAAGGATTCCTAAAGGATATGACTAATTGTAGAAGTCAGACTATATTGGAGAAACAGGAAGAGAGTTTAGAATGTGTTATGGAGAACATAAATCAGTGATCATGTATAGGAAAGTCAATGCACCATTGGTACAGCATTGTCAGAAGAAAAACCACACAGAGGAAGAGTTAAAGCGGATTATACTGGAGCAGGCCAGATTTTGTCAGGGGCGCCAGATGGTAGAAATAAGAAAGGAGAGAGAGTCCTATTGGATCTTTACACAAATACTGTGAAGGAGGGGCTAAATAAGGAAATTATGTGGACGGTCCATAAAGATCTTAGCTTTTTGGTATCAAACCATGTCTGTTTACAATTCCTCATCTTTTGCTAATTGGTCGGTAGAGGTATGCGCTAGAGGCATTGATGACTGAATATATCTTTAGAGAAGGCATTGCTACTCAAGCACAATAGCTTTGTTCTACTCAATGTAAGGTTACCTGAAGGGTATATAATAACATTAAGATGAGTTATACATGTATTCCTCAATTAAGGTCGTGGTGGGTCTATCTGACACACATTTATAATAAATAGAAAGAACACAGAACCAAATATGATTTTATTTTGTTCTTACACAATCATGTAAAAAGGTAGTTATATTAGTGTGTTATACTCTCTACCAGCCTACAATGGAAGGATTACAAAGATGGTTTGAAATTCTGCTTACAGCTTTGGAAATACATGAGGTTGCCCCTTTTTAAGGGTGTAGTAGTCCATAAATAGGCAACTTTTGGATGTTCAAGATGGTGTTCGTTATGCCTGCCGTCTGCAGATGAGGTGGGATTTGTTCAATGTCGGCCATGGTAGGTAATTGCAAACGTGATTGAGACACTTTTCGCGACATGATTGTGGTACTATTATTTTTTTGTAGTGGCTTGTTTTAACAAAGTTTAACTTCTTAACATTGAAGCTAGCATGTATATCTGGTACATTTTTTCAAATTTGTGGTATGGCCATATGCACTAGGTTATTTCCTGGTGTTTAAAGATGGTGGCTGTAAAACATTGTAATTTCCGGAGACCATTTGGCTGCCAGGTTAGAGGAGATCTAGACCAGGTGAGGATATGTTTCCATTGATATATAGTGAAATGGAATGAGCGGTGGGGTCTCAACTGCTTTTGAGGCAGGAGATTTGTGCTTTGGTGAAGTTAAGTGATGCATCGTGTATGCCGATGTTTTTTCACCTTGGGGAGTAACGTGTAGTTCACATTACCGTGTATGATGATTTTCCAAGTATTCCAGAATAGGGCTACCAGGAATTATTTTATCAAACGTTTTTAAACTGTGGGGATAAGAGTCCTCTTTGCACAGTACTTTGAAAGGGAGGGAAAGGTTGTCTTCAATATTTTGGCAAAGTAGATGGTCCGCTCTGAGAGTACGCTTTTATAGTACTGCCATTTTGTGCATGCATGCTTTAAACATTTAGAAAAGAGTTAGAGCAGAATGAGCACTGTTGGTCGGCTATTGTGGCTGGCAGCAAAGCATGCTGTGTCCAATAGCCTGTCAGTATGCAAGGTAGGGACTAGTGAAAGGTATCCCTAGACCAGTTTTTATGTTTTGTGTGGCATTAGAACATTATGGCAGGGCAAGTTAGAATGGGAGGAGATTATTGGTGTAGCCCTACCTGTTCTAATCTTTTTTACCTTGTTTAGATGTAAGTACCCCCTGTTTCTTTTGGTTAGGATGAGTATATATCCTCACAGCAGCAAAGGAGCAAATTGGAATGTGCCTGAGAAGCCCATCTCAAAATGAATACAGGTATCTAGGGTGTTCCCTTTTCATTTTGTTAGGGCTTCGTGAGCAGGCAACTGTATGATGTGTTGGTTGATTTCAAAACTTTATTTGGTTAATCAAAAAAAATGTCTGACAGAAACATTATTTGGAGCCAGTGGATGGTGAAGGCTAGCCCTATGAAGATTTAGATAGGTGGGGGAAACAATTGCTCACTCTAATAGGAAATCTTTTAGATTGATGTGAGTGCTATACCATGGTAGGAGATGTAACAATTCTGAGAGATCATACTGCAGGTATGGCGGAGAATCCTCAACCTGTGGGTTATAAGACTGGAGAGAGAGCACAGAGCATGCATTGATAACTATGAGCACTTTTGAGACGGTGGTTTACCATGCATGTGGCTGCACATGACGCATTATAATATGCATGAAAGCATGGAGTTGGATGTGGGTTTAGTCCAGGCCTTCTTCTAGTCAAACAGATTTCTGCATATTTTGGAATAATATTTTGATCGATTATCTAAGCATGAGTATTGTAGCAGGCCTAATCATGCCTCTTATCAAAACTCATATATGTTAAAAAAAATATTGTTAGAGTATCCATAGTCTGAGTCACCATATGGAACTGTTTTTTGATATATATATATATATATATATATATATATATATATATATATATATATATATATATATATATATCTGATCCTGAAGAAGGTGGAGAGTTAATATTGAGTACCCACTGAAACATACGATGACAGATTGAGGACTCCAGTCAGCAGATTGTTAGAAATGGGGTCTTTGGTTGGCAGTCAGGTTACCCCCTGTCCAAGCAAGGACCCTCACTCTAGTCAGGGTAAGTCACACACGATCCAAATTATCCTGTGCCCACCCTCTGGTAGCTTGGCACTGAGCAGTTAGGCTTAACTTAGAAGTCAATGTGTAAAGTATTTGTGCAATAAATCATGCAATAACACAGTGCAAACACCACAAAAAGACACCACACAGGTTTAGAAAAATATAGAAAGTTATCCGAGTACATTAAGGTTGAAACGATCAAGATTTGATAAATACAAGTTGAAATATCACTTTTGTAATGATGAATAGAGTCTTTTAGTTCTTAAAAACAACATGGGTTTCTTGCAAGCACAAAGTACCTGGTTTGCGTCTAAATTATCCGCACTGGACCTCAGCGGAGGAGATGCGTGGAAAACGGGGAGGTGTGCTTTGGTCTCTCCGGTGCACACAGATGATGTGTCAATGCTTTTCCACGCAGCAAGGGTTTTGCGTTAATTTCCGGCATGCAGACATGGATCCTCTTTGGGTTGTGGGGTATTTGAATGCCTCGGGGACGATGCCTAGAAATCCTGGGCATGCGGGACGCAGTCACAGGAGCTTCGTCGATCAGGTGGGCGCTGCTGGGAACTTTCTGTCGCACGGCAGGCGCTGAGTCGATTCCTTTTGCAGCAAGTTGGGTTGCGTCGATCCAGCTCAGCTATGCATCGATCCAGTGGGACGTGTGTCAAAGTTCCAGTCACAGTGCTGGTGCTGCGTCGATCTCCACTCATGAAGTTGGGCTGCGTTGTTCCGGTTTGGCGTTGCAAAGATTTTCTCACCAGGGGCAGGCTGTGCATCAATTCTGACAGGCTGTTCATCACTTTTCAATGCACAAGGAGTTCTTTGTACAGTTTAAGGGGGTCATTACAACCTTGGCAGGCGGCTGAAGCCGCACGCCAAGGTTTGACCGCCGGGCGGCTGCCAATGCAGCCGCACTAGTGCCACGGCCATTATGAGATCCCCGTTGTGCCGGAGGGCGGAAATCTGGTTTCCGTCCGCCGGCCCAGCGGGGATCTCAGCCGCAACACAGGAGCTGGCTCCAAATGGAGCAGGCGGTGTTGCGGCTGTGTGATGGGTGCAGTTGCACCCGTCGCGCTTTTCACTGTCTGCATAGCAAACAGTGAAAATCTGCACGGGCCGTGGCTGGGGGCATGGGCAGTGCAGGGGCCCCCAGCGGCCCTGCGACTCCCCTTTCCGCCAGGCTTTTCATGGCGGTGCAAACCGCCATCAAAAGGCTGGCGGGAGGAGGACTCGTAATCCCCTGGGCAGCGCTGCAAGCAGTGCTGCCCTGGAGGATTACAAAAGTGTCGGGAAACCGTCGGGACAAAAGTGTTGGAAAACCGCCGGTCCCGGCGGTGCGACTGCTGCGGAAGCGCTGCAGTCGTAATCTCCAGGATTTAACCACCAGCCTGTTGGTGGTGAAATCCGTCAAAAATCCGTCAAAGACCGCCAGGGTTGTAATGACCCCAAAGTCTTTTTGGTCCTGAGACTTCAGGAATCACGAGGCAAGCTCAATCCAAGCCCTCGGAGAGCACTTCTCAGCAGAGCCAGAGGGCAGTAAGGCAGCAGGGCAACAGCAAGTCAGCTCTTTTACAGCAATGAAGTTAGGTGAGTCCTTTGGGCAACCAGGCAGCTTCTCTTAGCAGGTTGCATGTTTTGGTTCAGCGTTCCTTTCCCAGTAGGTATCATGCCAAGAAGTGGCTGAGTTGGTAGGGTCAGGGACCTAGCTTATATACCCAAATGTGCCTTTGAAGTGGGGGAGACTTCAAATATTGTCTTATAAGTGCACAAGGTCCCCTCTCAGTTCAATCCTGCCTGCCAGGGTCCCAGTAGGGGGTTTGGCAGTCCACTGTGTGAGGGCAGGCCACTGTCCTTTCAAATATAAGTGTCAGGCCCTCCACCCTCCCAACCCAGGAAGACCCATTCAGTAGGCAGATGTGTGCAGCTGTGACTGAGCATCCTGTGTTTGGGGTTGTCTGAGTGAAATGCACAAGGTAGCTGTCAACTAACCTAGCCAAACGTGGATTGTAAGGCACACAAGGATCTAAGTGCAGAGAAATGCTTACTTTCTAAAAGTGGTATTTCTAGAATAGTAATATTAAATCCAACTTCACCAATAAGCAGGATTTTCTATTAACATTCTGGCCCTACTAAATATGACCTGCTTACTCCTTTCAGATCAGAATCTACCACTCAAACAGTATATGAGGGTAGCCCTAATGCTATCCTATGAAAGGATCATGCCTTACAGCAGTGTAAAACAAATTTAGGAGTTTTACACTACCAGGACATATAGAACACACATGTTCTTGTCCTGCCTTTTACCTACAGAGCACTCTGCCCTATGGGCTACCTAGGGCCTACCTTAGAGGTGACTTATACGTAAAAAGGGGGTTTAAGCCTTGGCAATTATTTTTAAATGCCAAGTCGAATTGGCAGTGAAACTGCACACACAGGCCTTGCAGTGGCAGGCCTGAGACATGGTTGAAGGGCTACTTATGTGGGTGGCAAAACCAGTGCTGCAGCCCACTAGTAGCATTTAGTTTACAGACCCTGGACACATGTAGTGCACTTTGCTAGGGGCTTACAAGTAAATTAAATATGCCAATTGGGTATGAGCCAATTTCACCATATTTTAGGGAGAGAGCATATGCATTTTAGCACTGATAAAGCGTGCAGAGTCCTAAAACCAACAAAAATAAGGTCTGAAAAAGAGAAGGAGGAAGAGAAAAAGTTTGGGGGTGACCCTGCAGAAAAGCCATTTCCAACATAGAGAAAATTGGGGATTACCTTCAGTTCAGAAAAAAACATGCTATACGTGACTGGTGATTAACAAAGTGAGTGAATGAGAGTGAATGGATATGGTTGTGAGAGTTTGTGAGTGGACTGGATATGGTATGAATTTTTATCTTTAAAAAGTATTTTTTGGGATATATATGGATTCTGGTTTATTGTATTTATATAATTAAATCGAAGACTGGAATGATGTTATTATTGAAAATAAGGAAACAATTTATGTAATTAAATTGCAGATTGAAAATATGTATAGTATATTTATCTATATACTGAAATGAGAGAACAAAGTCTAAAATTAAATATGAATTGTAACTTGTTTTACTGGATGTTGCGATCAATCTAGAGGGATGATTAGACCTAAAATGTGTAAGATTTATTTAAGATATAAAAGAATACAAGGTCGGGTGAGAGTACTTTACATTGGCTACTTGTACTTTGCTACACTAGCATCAAAAAAGTTTGATGCTAGTGTAGCAAAGCGACACAATAGAGTCAAACATTTTGAGGCTATTGTTCTAATGTCCGCCGTGGTGCACAGTATTTTAAATACAGTGCCCACATGGTGTTGGTAGGAGGGCAAGGGAGATGCAAGAAAAGTGGTGCATCAGTAGTGATGCACCACTTTCTTGTAAATCTGTCCCTTAGTCTGTGCCTGTTATCTGCCCTATAGCATGTGACAATTTGAACATGAAGAGGATCTAGAATTAGAAACAAGTGGTACCCCTTTGAAGACCAAATGCACAGTATATAGTTTTTCAAATTATTAAAGTTAGATTTTTTACCTTTATTAAGGAATGTAAAATTCAACTAGGGAAGGCCTCACATCTTTTACAATACATTTCACCCTGCAGTAAAACCATGGGGCATGAGCTTATTATCTAACACACCATAAGGGCTATCTTCTAATAAGGTTTAACACATAGTCCAGTTAGTCCTAAAACATTTACATCAAGGAACCATCTACTCACATTGTAACAATCAAGTGTCCAATCCAAGATATCTATTTTTGCATTAGCATAGCAGAGCAAAATATTACTATTGCTAAACTAAATACATTTTTGATTGCTAGGCTTAAAAGCCACAGCCCAGGCTTCAGCATATTTATTGGTTGTCTGGCAACATGTTATGAATATGTTTGCAATAGCCATTGTCTCGAGTTTCATAGATAACAGGATCCCAGATCCCCAAAATTTGTTTCCTTCTGTATTTTCCACTGATGACCCCACGTGAACAGAGAGCTCACACCGCCCCAGGTGACCCTGCCCTTCAATAAGACACTGAGACACAGGCTTTGTGGCGATGCAGCCACTCCTCTTCTGCCACATGGATTCTGGAATCCCTGCTCACCCTCCTTGGCCTCTATATGTTGGTTGCTTCTTGTTGTACCAACCACACATTCAAGCACATGAACACCAGTGCCAGTAGAGGCTGGGGAGGTCACTTGACAAAGCTGGGAGATTAACCAGCAAGGAATATGGAATCTCTAGCTTCTTTCACCAGACCAAATCCGAATAGAAGCTGCCCAATCCAAACATGCTGGGCGCAAGTACCCTTGGCCACAACAAACAGACCAAGTCAGTATTTCCAGGAATGAGGTCACCTAATGAAGCCCAAGCCCATGGCAAAGGGCATACATTTGGTTTTTGATAGCGCTTCAAGCCAACCAAGAACCAACTGAAGAAGAAACAAATGGCATGCACATGTGGCAATGAAAGATAAGAAGATCTTGGGCCATCATTGTGGTTGAATTTAGAAAGGATTGGTCACTGTCTGCTCCTGATGGCAGGAACAAACTACCAATGTCATAGTCCTTGAGCCTTTCGACCTCCAGGATTCCACAAGGTTTTCCAGAAGGAAATAATTTCACAAGGTATTCTGTCCGCCTTTTGACAGCGTCTCACACTTCTTATTTTTGCTTTTTTAGTAGCAGCTTAGCTACAGCGCCCTGGGGTGTCCTTCCTTCCGAGCCATAGTGATCTCCTAAACTGGGGTCTTCCTCAGTAGCACACCCAAGAATCATTATCTTTATTGCAGATGCATCTCCTTGCATTCACTCCCTAGAAACCCAGACCCGCAGTGTCTTGGAGGATGGCTATGTTCAGTGACAGGCCTTCACAGGCCATTCTCCAGAGGAACCATAGTGGGACTAGTCAACAGGACACCTTCTTCCTTCTTAGTGGTCACCAACAAGTCTACTCTAAAATGGTTATGGAAGAGAGTCAGGAAGCTAGTGTCACCTGACAGAGAGAGTCTACAAAATCCAAAATAAATTTCATGGCTGAGTGTGCTCCCAAACTCCATAAAGAGGTTAATCAGCTGTTCTACTGTTTACCCATGGCTCCTCTGAAAATCTCCCAACCTGTACAGTGTTTCACGAAGGATGTGGAAGTATTTGTGACTGGTTGGGTACCCATACAACCTAGTAATACCACATCATCCCACCACCACTTACCATCATGAAAGGAGAACGCCTACTGCCAGTTTTACCTGTGAGTATCATTTAGATTTCAAGCTGGCAACTCAATCAAAGATTAAAGTCCATTGTTTTTCTGAGATAATCTTTCTGAGAGGCAGGCCCACCCACACCAGCCGCTTCTCTCCAAAATTCTTCAAAGAGACCACAGCTTGGAAGCAGAGAGGTGGCTTGGTACTTCTGTAGTCAATGCATGGGAGAATCCCCTCCCTTAATTATCAAGCATTTGGCAAATTATGGCTATGGAGCGTTCTTTCTTGCCCCATCAAGCAGCACACGGAATGGGCATATTGCATACTGAGGCTTTGACCTGAAAGGAGGCATATGACAATATGTACCTCATTCAACATGAAAGCTTAAAAATGGGTTCCACTAATGACTGAATGAATATATAATGTATGTTATGGACTTCATAATGGTAGAAAGTCATGTGGCAGAAGAATTAAAGGGAGAATAAAAAAATGACAAAAAAGCATTGTTGATCTGTGACACCGTAGTCCCCAAACTAAAGTTGCATTTAATACACTACTTATATATAAAGGGAACAAATGAAAAATACTTTATTAATTGATACACTTTGCTCAAGATCACTGATGAAGCTCCTGTCAGTCGCCAATAAAATAAAAACAAATTAGATTGGATTCTAGCTGTCAGATTACCTGCACACAGATGCAAGACAGCAGTCTTCGTCATGCAGCCTGGACGCATATACACTCAAGTGTGTTACGTGTTATACACACTCTGCTCAGACCCCCAATACCAGATGTAAATGGTAGCTGATTTTGTTTTAAAAGGCAGGCAATTGGGCCCATATTTGTACTTTTTACGGCTTCCTTTGCATAATTTTTGTATGCAAAAGCAGAACAAACTGACAAAATACAATGATGGCCCATATTTATAATTTTGTTGCGCTGCATTTGCATCCTTTTTTGACACAAAAGCGGTGCAAACTTACAAAATACAATTATATTTTGTACGTTTGCGCTGCTCTTGTGTAAAAAAATGACACAAATACGGCGCTAAAAAAGTATATATAAGGGCCTTATTGTTAAATCTCGAATACTTTTTACACAGAGCACTTCAGTGGATGGGACTCCAATAAGGACACCCATGTACAGCAGAGGTTCAAAAATCATAGGTTGCTTAATGCATTATGCTGTTTGTTATATTGGCTCACTCAAATTGACCTAAAGGAAGTAAAGTCCAAGAATTAGATTTTGTAAAAGGAAAGCGCAGTAACGAAGCACAATACTTCCTGTAACATACATTGGTCGTATTAAGCTTCTCAGAGAAAAACACTTAACATTTATGACAGGAAGAGCTATTCACTAAGAGAAAGTTGATTGGTGAAAGAGCATCAAAGACCAAACACTTACAAAAGGATACACACAAAAGAAGAGGCAGGCACCATCAGATACACCAAGAGATGTTATAACACAGACTCTGAAAGGCAATTACAGTTAGATTTTTAATGTAAATAGGGAACACAAGGAACTCAACATTCTAAGAAAAACACTCATGCAACAACAGAACGTCACAGAAACTGATATTTATACAAACACTGATTTGTAGACATGCAAAGAAAGACACTCAAGCTGACAAGCATAAGAAGTGACAAATGCTGATGCTCGGAGACATAAACAGGTTTTAAAAAATAGGACCAAAAGGGCGATACAGTACTAGGCTTCGAACCAATTTGTTAAAATGAATTTTAAAGAACAAGTTCCCTGAGTAGGAAGAAATGTAGATGCGAAACATAATTTAACAATGTGATTACCCAATGTCTATTTTTGATGATGGACCAAACAAATTTAGGTGAGGAACTGACATCCTGAGTACCCAGTGTCGCTTGACTCCACCTTGTCATGCAAACAGGCCAGAGAGTAAGTAACAAAGTAAGGCTACCAAGTTTCACTTATTTTCATGAAAGATTTTAGTGGAAGCATCTAAAATAGAATAGGAGTGCGCATGACCCAAATTTTTCTCAAAAGAATTTAAAGTAATTCTGTATCCAGATCATAAAATCTGACCAGTGACACATTTTAAAGATTCTTTCATTGTGGTCAATAGCTTTTCAGGATACAAGGTGAAGCTAGCATATAACCAAGTTACAGACTATAAATATGAAGTCAGCAATGACAGACATTAACAGTGTGTAAAGGATGTTAACCTTCAAAATGTGATCTCACTAAATTTAAGCCCCTAAAAAAGCCAGATCATTGAAGATATTACTAGAAAGTAAGTTCAGAACCTGGGAATCTGGGGCAAAATAAGTGTAGTAAAGATGAATGTTTCGTCCACCCTACTTTAAATCATAAGTAATTTAGCCATAAACATTCACAGACGATTCTTCACAGAAATTGACCAAGTACTCAAAGACCACTTATGGGAAGGGAAAAACAATTTTCTCTCTACAAAGATTAGAAATTAAAATCCACTGTGGGGGACATGGCTAATCAAATATGATATTAGTTGAGTTCTCAGGTATTAGCTCACATGGAAATATTCCTTGACAAAAATATAGGTAATGCCCCAAAGTAGATGGAGCTAGCAATAGAAAAATTTGAAAATGGCTTAAAATGCTGATGTATTTGGAATAACTAAAAGTTAGAAAGAACATTTGCTTCTAGCTCAAAAGATAGTTAGGAACGTTTGCAGATAAAAAAAATGTTGAGATGGGTGCTCAAGACTGTACCAGCTGAGGGAATGACTACTATATCAACATGTTGCATTCGTGAGAAAGTCCCTAAAACTCAGATAAGAGCATGCACATTCTGAAAAGGACAAGTCTATTACAAGGTTTACGTCATTGCTGTTCATTATGCTCTGTCCAATCAGGTGGTTTTAGGACCTCATCCACCAGTTCTACTGTAGAGCGTTCAGGAAGAAAATGACCATGCATAAGGAGAAAGAAGACAATGACAAACCTAATCCAAAGGAGAAAGGCAAGTACAGTCAATAAGAGCCAAAGATAAATCCAAGGACGAATGAGATGGTTAATTTCAAGCCAATGTATCAGCTTATGTGGTCTAGACAGTTCTGTTGCATTAGAGGCAGATGAGTCGCTAAAAGTGTCGTTAACATAGACAAAATAACCAGAATCTGTTCATGCAAAAACTGGAGCTGTGTTTTGAAGAGGTGAACTTGCTGAGGACTGCCTTGGTGGTTCATAGTAAATTACGACATCCGTTTGTGAAGAACTTGCAAGAAATTGCACATTATTTTAATTACTGATTATAGAAATAGTTGTAAGTGGAACTAATGAAAGCTCATTTTCCACCTTCCCAAAGCTCGGAGAGGTATCAACGTTGCTGTTGAAGACTTGTAGGAGAACATCCTGGTCTGTAGTGGGAGGTATTCAGGCACTACTCAGGAGTCCTCTAGGTCTGCTGTGAAGGATCGGCCACATGGTGTAGCTTGACACTGTAGATGGAGACAAAGCGATTTTCTTTAGAGCCAGGCAGTTGTGGTAAAATCACAGTTCTGGTACTGTGTATTCCCAGGACTGGAACCGGTGCACGATAAGAAAAACAAAGGTTTTTCACAGCAATCTTTTCACGCACTATATCCCTAAGTTTCGGAATCCAGCCAGTAGATGTTACTGGTACATCCCTGATTCCAAAGGAAGCAGCATTGGCAGATGTGTTGTCATCACGGAATTATAAGTCCTGCAAGACAGTGACACGTTCATTTATGTCAAAGGGTGTAACCGCCGCCTCCACGCCAAGACCATAAAGATCTGGAACATACATTTGAGTTCCAAAAAGGCATTTGTATGATGTACAACCCCCCAGGGACCTTCTAGGGAGATTGTTAAATGCTCTCTGGACTCCATATGGGTGTGTAAGCCAACTATGACCCATGCCTAATACTCTAGCTGTTAAGGATTTCTTCAAATCTCGGTTTTGTTGCTCCACGACACTATTTCCCTCGGGATGAAATGGAGACGAGTAATGCAGTTGGACCCTAACAAAGCCATGGTGTCCCTGTAAGCCCTTGAGGCAAAAGCAGGGCCCCGGTCCCAGCGGAAATCCGCAACAGCATATGTGTAGATAAAGACTTGCAAATCTTTATTGCAAGTCAACAACGACTAGGATGTATTTATATTTTTTATCTGATGTCAAGAGACCACAATGGTCCAGGTACACACATTGTAATGGTTTGTTGGAGATTAGGAGGGGTGTCCGCGGTGGGCATTTCATGGTGGACCATTTTATTTGCTGGCATATGTCACAACAAAGGACATACTGCATGGTCTGTTTATAGAGACCTGGCCACCGATATTGTGATTGTAATATTGAAATTGTAGCCGCCACACCAGCATGGGCAAAGGGAACTCCCTCATGTGCTGCTTGTATTAGTTCAGGTCTTAGGTCTCTGTTGGGAATTACTCGAACTCCCACACCTGGTATTGTTACTTGTGCATCAAACAAGCCTGCCATTCGGTAAGAATATGTAGCAGGATACACTTTAGGTAAAGGTGTGCCATTAGCCAAAGCTTTCACGGATGCTAGTGTTTCATCATCCACTTTTAGTTACTGCAGCAACAGAAGCCAGGGCTACTGCTGATTTGGCTGCTTCATCAGCCAAAATGTTGCCTTCAACTTGTATTCCATCACACTGATGTCCTAGTGTATGCACAACACGGACATTAGGTAGCGTTTCTTTCAGCTCCGTTACTTTCCCCCACAGAAGTCTATGGTTAACAGTGTTACCTTTTGAATCTCTGAACCCATTTTGGCGCCAGTAATGCAGATTTTCATTGAAGGACTGGACACAATATTACGAATCACAGACAATCAACGTCATCTGCTCAGGATCTGTATGTTCCAGTACCATCACCAGAGCCTTGAGCTCTGCAAGTTGTGCAGTGTAATCTCCTAGAGTCTGCATGTAAGTATTTTGTGGATGGAACTTGCCATCCTTCATGTAACCACTCCTGACTGCCCAAGCAGCGGAGTATTGATGTTTTGTTCCTATCGCTGGTTCGGCTGAAACATCAGTGTACACAATTTTATGATTTTTATGATATTGTTCGATAGGCAATGTATTTGATGGAACTGGGTACTCAAGTTTGTATTGTAAGAATTCTTGGGTCTGTAATTTGGAGTCAAAGACATAAACATCAGTGGCTGTCAGACGTCGTCCATTGAATCCAACGTGGATGTAGTTCTTAAGCATTTTGAACGCTTGCTTTGGTATCAGCCTCAAGGGGTGGAATTGGGGATACAACAATGAAGCGCTTCCCCTGGACAAGAGGTCTCTCTTTAAGGACCGTCATTTGAACAGCAGTGAGGATTTTCTCAGTGGGAGCAAAGCATTGTTCAGCTGTGAAGTATAAGTGTGATCTGTATGCAATTGGGACGGTCTCACTCTCATTGAATGTCACATAGGTAAAACCAACGGCACCAGCAATTACTCTGATGACCAAATGATTTTTATTGTCTCGTATGTGCCAGTGTTTTGCTTCAAGCATATCTTTTTTGCAAAGCTTTTAGAATGCGTGTGTGTTCCTTTGTCCAAAATTTACTAGTAAAATCAGGATGTATTAAGTCATACAGTGGTTTGATGCGTTATGCATAATCTGGAATATATTTTCTGCCAAAATTTTAAAAGCCCAATACCAACTGGAGCTTTTTTATTGTGTTTGGAGTTTGTAGTTGCGTGTACTTTTCTAAATATTGGGGCGCCAGGCTCCTGCCTTCAAACGACAGTTCGTATGCCAAAAACAGGACACCAAGGAAGGCTATTTTCATTTTTTTTAAAGTTAAATTTGTAGCTGATTTCAGCAAATCCTACAACAATGCGGGCTACCCATCTTAAATGTTGCATGAGGTCATCATCTGTGAGATAAATGTCATCCACATATGACAATGCCTCAGGGTCAATGTTGTGTAGTATAGATGTTACACTTGCTGAGAACAGTTCTAGGCTGTTCCTGTACCCCTGTGGAAGTCGGCAGAATTTTTCCTGAGAGCCAAGGGCACTAAACCTTGTTAGGTCCCTACTTTCAGGCGCTACGTTTTGGCAGAAAAACATGCTGGCAATATCCAGGGTCACCTTGTATTTTTTGTGTAGTCTATTGTTCATAAGTGCTGTGCTGTGTGCATTTTGTATAGCAAATGTTTTTTTGTGACTATTTAAATGTCTGTAGTCTAAGACTATTCTATATGAATGGTCGGGTTTAGTGAATGGAAATAATGGATTATCATGGATGAGTCTGAGGATTCAATGACACCCTGGCACTCCAATTGATTGAGGTTTTACCTCACAGGTGCTTTTCCATGTTATGTTATAGGGTATTGAGGTTGCGTTTGGGGTTGGAATTTTAATGGTATTATGTGGTAGGAGGAACCTTTGTCCCATTCTAAGTGATTGCGGTATAACACATGTGACTGTACTACATCCCAATCAATGGCATGCATTGCAACTAGCTTTCTGGGAACAAGGGGCAAGAAGGATTTTTCAATCACATCCTCTCCATAAGGGAGATTGCAGATTAATTCTGACGGCCAATCTTTTTCAGTCAGCAAACTATCACAAATAGAGACAACTCGGTCCCAAAAGACAGCGTCAAGTATGCGTTCAATGTCCCGTTCTAACTGAATAGTTACTCTGTACACCCTATCGGGTGTGGACACACTCATGCCCATGCCCACAGTCTCAACTTGTAAGAAGTCATTGGTTGCTTTCACCTCCAGATGCTCTTCAAGATCCTGGCGAACTATTGTGACCTCTGCTGCACTGACACCAGTGCCAGTAAAGCTCTTTTCTTGAGTGGTGTGTTGAATTGTAAATGCTGCCACTTTTCTCTTTTGGATTGGGGTGTTTGCTGGGGAAGTTTCTCTTCTTTTATTAACTGAAACTTCAGTCAAATTTTGTGTGTCCTTTCACGGTTTCACGTACTCAGTTCGCTGCTCTGACTGCCCACCTCTCTCACTGCGTTTTTCCAGTGAGTAATGAAAAGAATGAGATTGGCATGTATCAGTATATTGATATCTGTCAGGAGTTTTTATATTGTCCCTATTTCTAGGGTTATACCTATTTTGTGGGGTCTCCACATGCGGAGATTATCTACTTTCTCTTTTAGGTGTTTTTATACCAGCATTTTTTGGAACCTTCAGGTGTTTGCTTGGTAGTATCTTTATTAGATCTTCCTTGAAATTGTGGTTTGATCAAGCTGGCCCCCAGACTATCTCGACCAATACTAGAATAGGTCTCTGCGATAATCTTTGGTAGCTCATGTTCTTGATCCTGTGGAGGAACATCACGGAGCTGCATGTGCACTGCTAGTGCAACTGCTTCTCTTCAAGGTTATGTAATATGATTGAGGATACCGTGGCAAAATTGCCCATTAATTGAATCCCCAAATCCAGGGCCGGAGCAGCCTTGTATTCATTTTGAATTTGTTTTAACACCTCTGGAAGATTGGCAAGTGTTGATGTACCATGTGCTGTAGTATACAGTGTGGCAAATACCGTGCCCCATGTATTGCAATTTTCAATTGTGGGAAGCATCCTGAATGGACAGCACATAGTGAGAATTTTATGTTTATCCTGAGGTCCTGTATGAGGAAAAACTGCTTCCAGAGCATTTATTTTTTTAGCTCACCAAAATGGAAGTTCCTCCCGCTTGGTGGGTACATAACCTATGATCAAATACACAGTCGCAGGGTTAATGCCTGACGTGACTGCATGTTGTTGCACTAGGGCAGCACATGATGGGTTAGTATTTAATGTTTGCATGACAAACTGTACTAATATTCTATATATTGTCATGAGCTCTATATATAGATGTCGAAACTCAGCTACTGTAAAGGTTGCTGCATCAGGGTGTGGTGTATATGTGGCCAATAAAAGCCAGGTCAACCCTTTATTGCTCGGAGGACCTAACCTAACATGTAATATTGTATTTGGTAGGGCGCCACAAGCCAATTGTTATGGTTTTGATAAGATAAAGGTATATCTAAATATGCATAAGCTGTAGAATGTGCAGGTATGTCTGCAGGTCTATAATGGTGAAATGTGGTCGTGTTCCCATCTACTGCTGGAAAAGTGACCCACAAATAAAAAAAATCTGTTCTATAGGCTAGATGAGCTTCAACAACAAATGTAACTGGACTCCCGTGGGCCATTTGCAAATAAATGTGCCGTAAGGGGTAGTTGCATATTTACTGCAATTGTGGGTTCGCCATCCTAATGGTAGATGTATGTTCAGAGATGAGGACATCAAGTGGGGATTGGTCCTTTTAAGGTTCAAATTTGAACAACCTACAGCTCAAGATAGGTGCTACCTATTTAGCTGAGGAGGAAATCCTCAATACCACGGACGTCTCTGTATATACTATTAAGGTGTCTTTAGCCTTAGATGAGACAGAGATACTTAGGAGGATCCAAATATTAGTGCCCGACCAGATGTTGGTGGCGCCATGTCGCTTACTCTGTTGCGTAGGTTCTCATTATGATAAGAAGGCTACTGGATTTGGGAGACAGGATCACATGGGTTGTGGGTTTCCACACCACATGTTGCCTGTCGGCCTAATCTGGGTTCTCCGGCTAACTAGCAGCGCCTCATTTCTGGCCGAGATGATTTTGGCAACTGGGCACATGACAAGAAAGAATCCTCAGGGGAATCGTGGTCGATTAGATCCCTTCCCTTTCTCTCAGTTATCAAAGGGTCTCATACAGTCAAAGACAACAGAGGCAGAATAAAGTTCAAAAAGGCATGTAGGAAGGTAAAACACAATAAAAACAAGCAGGTGACTAACAGAGTAAAACACAAGAATAGTCCTACCATACTGTCGCTAAGAGTGATCTATATATTTCTCCTACCTGCACTTTGACCATCATTATGAACATGGTGGGATGGCCCGCCGCCGATCATGCTGACGGTATACGGAAGACCACCAGTGGCAGCTGCAGGCATCCCCCCATATTCTGACACATGGAGCCGCACCACCATTGATGGCAGTGAGGCCCGCCATGTGCCATGTTGGTGGTCGGTGGCGGGGGTGGATGCTGCTCCACCCTCACCGCCACGTCAGTCCAGACACCGCCACGCCTATAATGATGCAGTCACAGGCGTGGCGGTGTATGGAGGAGTGGCGATGCCGGCGGAGCAGCATCCAAGGAGCATATTCCCTCCCGGAGCAGTGCCACGGAACAGGTAAGTGCTATCCAAGAGGGAGGGGGGAAAGGGTGTGTGTGTGTTGAGTATGTGAGTGCATGGGGGTGTGCGTTTGTGAAGGGGGATGTGTGTCTGCGTGTATGAATATGTGTGTGCATGTAGGAATATGGGTGCATGTGGGGGGTGGGGGTCCGGGGAGGGACCTGTATGGAGGTAGGGGGGTGGGGGATGGTGAGGGGGTTTTGGTGAGGCCTACAGGGAGATTGGAGGGAGGAGGGATGGGGGTTGGTTTTCAGGGTTCTGGGGGAGCGCTTCTAGGGGATGGGGGGTGGGTTGGGGTTGTGGCAAGGGGGAGCCTGGAATGTCACAGACAGGTGACAGGAATGAGAATTCTTGTCACCCGTGTGCTTTCTGCCAGGGATTACCTGGTGGGGTATCCCGCCAAGAAATCCATGGTGGAAATGGGATAATTATCCCACAGCCGGTCTGGCCTTCAGCGCTGGGTCGAAATTGCCTACCGTCGGCTTGGCGGTCGAATCTGGCCTGGCAGTGGGTAGTAGTGAACTGGCTGCTCATCATATAGCAATCTACATCGCCATGCCATTTGCGGTAATGACCGCCACTGCAGACGTGGCGGTTATTACCGCCATGTTCATAATCATGGCCTCTGTTTGAGCATAGCGTAATAGGCCTAATCTGCCCTTTGGGATTCCCCCCTGGGGGTACATCATCCCTCATACCTGGAGGAAGAAGCCTGTAGTCTAGAGAGACACTGTCCCCATGTGGATCAGGGGTCCGGCAGTCTTAAGCAAGTAGCTGTAGCGAAGCAATCAGCGATCAGCATACAGTTGTCATCATCTGGCCGGAATCTCCCTCTAACGTGTCTGGGACAAAGGAGTGTTTTTATAATAAAACAACTGACATTCTAAGAAACTGTCCCCGCGTACGAGTGTATGTATTTCTGTGAATGTTGGAGACACAGTATACCACGTTTGTCGGCAACTCTATATGACTGTAGCCTTGGAGAAAGCACAAAGTGAAGTAAATGTCCGACTAAGAACGTGATGCTTTCCTAGGCGAAAGTACAATAAGATAAAGAAAATAAAACACCACCGCAAATGTAGCTATTACTAGAAAAATAAAACAATGCTGAATAAAATGTAACAGGGTTAAAGTGCACAGAGGCAGGCATAGTTAACTTAAAACACTGTGTCTAAAACATGGCGAAATAGCTATACAACAACCCAGGCTGCATTATCACCTAAGTGCCTTCTCTACTTCCGTGGAGGCTAAAAATTCAGATGGATGTACCACAGGTGCAGGAAGTCTTGATCAGAGGGCACTCAGAATACATAGATTTAGGCATTTACACATTCTCAAACTCACACACACAAACGTGTCTATCAATTACAAAGTATTCCCACTTGAAGTGCCAGATTGTTGTATTTTCTTGCATTACTACCTGTTTGTAATTACCCACGTACTTTGCAATTTACTTTTGTGTCAATCACAAAAACTTTCACGAGGACATTCTAGTATAATTAATAACATCCTCGCTTCCTCTATCACCTGCAATGTATTAGGGTACCTGTGTAACTATGATGTCATTACTTATTCCACACTCACATAACTACATGAACTAGCTGGATAGATTAGGAAAGTCTTGGATCATTATGCTTATTTTATGTTTTTAGATATTTTGACTCAACCTAAGTAAAAAAAAAAAACAGTTTTAATTGTTTATTCGACTATTTATTTTTTGAATTGTTTGAATTTGTCCTTTGTCAAGGTGTCCAGAGCATTCCCATATTTGAGAATCATATGTTACATAACACAAAAATGTTTAACCCTTTTTAATGCGGGAGTTGGCCACTGGCCAACGCCTACACTACCTTCCTGGTGCGGGTCACGACCAGTGGCCGACACCAGGGAGGGTGTTAAAAAATCCTCGGATTTTCTTTTCTTTTTTTTTTTTTTAAACCATGGGAGACACGGACGAGCTTCTGTGTCTCCCCCTGACCCTCACCCGCCCCTTAGTGACGTTAGCGCGCCACAAGGACAGGAAACACCACTAGACACCAGGGATTTCACTTGGGGGGGTCGGCCCCCCAAGGAAAACGGGTGGGCCAACCCCCCTCTGGGCCATATTTTTAAATTTCAATATTGGGGTCCCCTGGGGGGGCGCGATCGCGGGCGATCGCGCCTCCCCCAGGGGCTAATTTTTTGTATAAAAAAATAACGAAATTGACAGGGGTTCGTCCGTAGACAGGCCAACCCGCTGTGGGGCCATATTTTTAAATTTCAATGTTGGGCCCCCTTGGGGGGGTGCGATCGCGCCACCCCCATGGGCTAATTTAAAAAAAAAAAAAGAAATTGACAGGGGGTCGCCCATAGGCAGGGGGACCCCCTGTGGGGGCAATCTATAGATATATCCATGTAGATAGATATATCTAGGTATATATATATATATATATATATATATATATATATATATATATATATATATATATATATATATGTATATATATCACTTTTGTCAGTGCATGTGTGGTTTCCGTGGGGGCTGCAATCGGCCCCCAGGAAAACCAGAGCCATATTTAAAAGTGATCTATATGTATATATATATATATATATATATATATAAAGAAGCGCTTTATATGACTACTGCAAAGAGCACATCTGTATTTTATGTAAATAGCTGAGTACGTTAGTAAAGTCAGCCACTACCTGCGCTATAATACAAATGAAATGTATGTGCGGGGTGGTGGGTGGCTATGGAGAGATGAAGAGCACGTTTGCTGGGTGGTAATGAGGGAATCCGAGGAGGAGCACATGGGAGTGGGAGCACCAATAATGATTGTTGGACTGGGCGCAGGAGGTGCTAAAGACTGTGACGAATGGTATGTGACAAGGTGTTTGAGTGTCTTGAAAGAATGTGCTGATTGAGGGAAGAAGCGCAGGTAAGGTGGCCTCTACCGTTGCACGTATCACACACACACCAGCAATTTTGTGACTGTCTGTGTAGGCTAGTGTTTTAGAGCAAGAGTTTAGCCAATAGCAGAGATGGCATCTTGATGGATGACTGCTGCTGACGTCACTCTGGTTATAGAGGACAGCTCTGACATAGGATCAGCATCTGAGGGATAGGACAATGGCGCAGACTTTGGGAGAGATTTTTCAGTTGGAGGAGTCCCATTGGATAACTCCTTCCAGTACAATGTGAGGGAGGTGATGAGGGCAGTCCTGTTGTCCCTTCGCAAGCACAGTCTGTGCAACAGGGCAATAGTGGGTTAGCCCAACCCAGAGAGCAGGTGAATGCGGGGACAAGCACAGAGAGGGTGCTCTGTTGGGAGCTACCCAATTTAGTTCAGCCCCAAATTCCACTGCCCAAATTGTATTGTGGAGACATCAAAATTATCACAAAACAAACTGGTTTTGTAAGGCAGGCACCTGTGTTTTTGGTCCTGGGTTCGGCGGCTATATAGGGAAACATACTAAACCCAAACATTTCTGGAAACTAGACATCCGGGGGAGTCCACAGAGGTGTGACTTGTGTGGATTCCCCAAAGTTTTCATACCCAGAGTACCCGGCAAAGCTGAAATGTTGAATCCAAACTATATTTTTCTTGCATTTCTGTCACACAAACTACAGGAATATGCTGCGATCCACAAAATTCCTACCACCCAGTGATTCCTCACCTGTCCTGATAAAAACACTACCCCACTTGAGTGGCTATACCTAGTGCCTGCGTAAGGAATGGATCACCCCAGGGTCAACAGTTGCCTCATGTAAGTACCAACATTGACCGTTGTGTGATCTATTTCTGTCGCGGGCACTAGGCCTACCCACACAAGTGAGGTACCATTTTTATCAGGAGACTTGGGGGAATGCTGGGTCGTAGGACATTTGTGGCTCCTCTCAGATTCCAGAACTTTCTATCACCGAAATGTGAGGAAAAACTGTTTTTTTCCCAAATATTGAGGTTAGCAAAGGATTCTGGGTAGTAGTAGTAGTACAAACTTTATTCGACTTTCAACAAGTCATAAAAGTATCAAATATTATACATTTCAGTATGCAATAAATAAGATAAGATTTAAATGAATTAAAATAATAAAAGGATACATACAAACAGAGTAATTAAAATATCTTTAAAAAAAAAAATCATAGTTGCGAACCATTAGATAAACTAGATAAAATTACATCGCTATCCCCATACGCTTTCTTGTATTTAATACGGAGCATAAAAAGTTAGCCAAGGTTCCACACATCTCAATAGAGGATAACACCTGGAGGCTGGCATACGCGGTACGACACTGGGGCAAGTTGATTAACCTTAAGAGAGGGGCTACTAAGGGCTTTCTCTGCTTGGCATAGAATTTACAGAATAAGACCACGTGAATTGTGGTTTGAGGTGTCTTTGCATCACATGGACAGGCCTTCAGCGTGGTGCTCCAATCGTTTATAGTTGGAAAGGTTACTAGACGATGAAATATATCTAACCTCAGTCTAGTGAGAACAAAGCAGTGGCGGGGGTTTACCACATTCGACAAATAAGCCTGTATGCCCTCCGTCGACAAAATTATTTGATTGTGAATGACGGTGGGCTTTTTTGATTCAACCTCCCATCGTGAATCTTCTAGATATTTTAGTGCCAGAACACTCAGGTCCTTCCTAGAGATTTTTCCCAGCAAAGCTGGGTTTGTATAATAAACTTTGTTTCCCATGTTTTCAAAGAAGGTCATAATATATCTTAACCAGGGCACCCTTGCTGCGTATGTAGACTCCATGCAGTCAGTTAAGATGGCCTTGTTTAGTTCAGTATATTCCGAGGTCCAAACTTTGTGCCATAACAGTAATGGTTGAATCTTTATCAAGTCTGTAATGAAGGGGAGCCCCAGTTCAGAGTGGATGATGTATGATGATGTACCATTTGGTACCATCAGTAGATGTCTTATAAAATAATTTTCCACCGTCTGCACCTGGTTACAGTTAGTATATCCCCAAATTCCAGACCCGTACATAACAGCCGGGGTGCACTTGGCTTTATAAATTTTTATCATGTTCGGCGGGGTAACCCCCCTATCCTTTTGGAAAAAAGCCTTAAGGCCACCGTTGTTTTAATAAGCTGGGCTTTTTTCATTTTCCTACAGTTAGCCCAGGAGCCCTGTGTTTGTCAAACATTATGCCCAGATATGAGAAGGTTCGCGCGGTTTCTACCCTCCCATCCGCGGTATTAATATTATAGATCTTGCCGCGTTTCCCGCCACAGTTCATAATAAACGTTTTTGAGCGACTGACAGTGAGTCCCAGTTGTGACATGAATGTGATGCAAGTAGTTAAGAGTTTTTGAAGAGCTAGCAGGGTTCTGGCCATTAGAACTGCGTCGTTTGCGTAGAGTAGTACCGGGACAGCGCGATTACCTATTTGGGGTAGATCTTTGCAGTTACTAGCCAATACATTTTCAAAATTATTTATGTACATTGATAACAAGAACGGGGCAAGAACACAACGTTGGCGCACGCCTCTATGTAGGCCAAAAGGGCGAGTACATTCCCCTTTTAGCCCATACCTCACTCTTGCTCTACACCCTGTGTACATTTCTC
Source organism: Pleurodeles waltl (assembly GCF_031143425.1). NCBI lineage: Eukaryota > Metazoa > Chordata > Amphibia > Caudata > Salamandridae > Pleurodeles > Pleurodeles waltl. The sequence continues at coordinate 773,545,008 of NC_090445.1, read as the reverse complement.
GTATAAACTGAATTATGGCTGGTTCTACCCCCATGCTGCTTAAGATATCCCATAACTTATCATGTAGTACACAGTCAAATGCCGATGATAGGTCAATAAAAGCCAGATGCAGGTTACCTTCTCTAATCCTTGTATACTTTCCAATAATAATACTTAAGTTCAGGCTTTGCTCCACTGTCCCAATTCCTTTCCGGAAACCATACTGGACAGAAGATAAAGCACTCTTTTCTTCCGCCCATATTTGCAACCTATTCAAGATAATTCTCCCTGCTAGTTTAGCCGTTGTGTCCAGCAAGGAGATTGGCCTGTAACAGGCTTGGTTAAGGCGATCACCTTTTTTATATATTGGAATAATATTGGAGTCTCGCCAGGATGGTAAGGGACCTCGTATACAGATAGCCCTCAATGTCTGCGTCAATACAGGCCCCCATAGCTGGATATTGGCCTTGTATAAATCAATTGGAACGCCATCGGGGCCCGGAGCTTTCCCTGATTTACTTGGAGTTATGGCTTCCTCTACCTCCTCAAGGCTAAATTGAGGGGTTATGGTCAGATGTGTACTCTCCTGGAGACCTTGATCGTGTACAGGAACTGTAGGCTTCAAATCGCTAGCCAGCGAGTATATTTTAGAAAAATATACAATACAATCCTCTTCGGAAATCGCTATTTCCATCCTGGGGGAGTCTCTGTCCCAAAACACAGGAGAATTGATTGTTTTCCAGAAGAGGATGTTATCTTTCGTACGGCTAGCTATATGTAAAGTTTCCCACAGAGTTCTTTTTAGGGTCAATTTCCTTTCATTCATTGCTGCTTTGTATTCTTGTCTGCACCGGCGTATGTCTGTTGAAGATTTTTTTGGGGCTCTTAAAGCCTTTTTCAGTTTCCTATGTGCTTGTGAGCAGTTATAGTCAAACCATCCAGTAGCCCTTTTTTGCCCCGGCTTACCACCTCTGATAGTAAGGGCTTCCTTTATGGTTTGCATAATCAGTGTAAAAGCACCTAAGCATCGCCCTGGATCTAGATTCTCACTTAAACAGTCTGCAAAAGCGACCTTGCAGTCACATAATAACTGTTTCAACAGAGACTTGGGGTCTGTCTGAGACCATTTCAGGGTATATCCATTGCACGGCACTAATTCGATGTCATCTACCAGAGTGGCCCTGTCATCCCTGTCTGCTTTAAGGGGAGTTAGTGAGCGGTTCAGGCTCTGGGGATAATGGTCGCTAATTGCGATGTCATGCAAAGTATAATTCAAGAGGTAGTGTGCAAAGCGGGTTGACATTAAAAAATAATCAATAACAGTATTCGCACCCCTTCCATTGTAAGTTGGTTTAAACTGTGTTTCATCAGAATATAATTTGTTTACAAAGGCTAAGTTATGAGTTTGAGCCAGTAAATTCATTGCGTCTCCTTGGGAGTTATGTGCAAAATGAAGTCTTAAGCCAACACCTTCAGGATCCCAGCCACATACCTTATCTGAGATTTCTTTACAAGGGTGGACGTTAAAGTCGCCGCCCCAGATCATGAAGGTCTTGCGGTTATTATTTTCACTTATTTTTTTTAGATCATTTCCCATCTCCATTAGAATATTGGAAAGCTCTCCAGGGGCTGCATTATTATAAAAATTAATAATTACTAGATGGGTCTTATGATCCAAGTTACTCTCTATCATTTGATAGAACGAGCTCGTAAATTTCATCTCTAGGTTCTGTAACCGTAACTTGTTAGAAATATATGTGCATAGACCCCCTTTTGGTCTACCGTACCTGGACTGAGCGGCTGATAAGTGAAATGTTTTATAGCCGTTAATGTGGAGAGGACTTAATAGCCATGCCTCTTGAAGGCAGATACATGAATATTCTTCTATAAAGTTCATCCAGGTCTCATTGCCTATCTTGTTAGTTAGACCTGCAATGTTCCAAAACAGTAAAGCTATCTCCGCTTTCTGTTTAGGAATACCGTACTGGTCCTTTGATGAACAGGGAGATAGAACACCGTTGGGTGGATGGATTATATTTCTAGGGGCGCTGCTCTGATTTAAGTAGGGTTGAGTCCTATTTCTTATAGGGTCCATTGTGTGGGATGTGTGTTCTTTATTTAAAACCCGCCCTGATTTATATGCTACCTGGGCTAGCTCATCTGGGGAAACTGTCTGATTCTTGTTGAGTCAATCTATATCTTCTAGAGTCGTGAGAGGGTGGAATCTGTTACGCCCTGTAAGGGGGTCTGGTGTGTTTAGTGATGCTCTTACTGGTTGTGGGTTTATGGAATTATACCCCACTGGTCCTTGATAAAAGAAACCTATGGGTAGTAGCGAGATTCCTTGGGGAGTGACTTGTCTGGCTCCTAATTCATAGATAATTCTGTCCACTAGGTTTGGTGAACTGAATGAAAGGACCACACAATCTCCTTCCAACACTTTCTTACTGCTTCCTATCCACTTAATTCTCCTGACCATTTTTATGTCTTCAAAAAGGGGCCCAACCATTCCCGAACCCAGACAAACTCCTATCCAATTGAGGGCCTTATTTCTCAGAGCCGTCCATGATTCTTGCTGCTGATCGCCTAGGGGTGGAGCATTAGCCAAGACCACTACGTAAGGTGTAACCTCTGGAGGGAGATGTAGTAGGTCACTTGGCAGATGTAGTAAATTTGAGGATTTAGTCCTGCTAAAAGTGTTCCTCCCTGAGTTTACGTGGGGCTGAGTGATCGTTGTCCTAGATGGGCTGTTGCCTACTCTCTTAAATAGTCTAGGGTTTGAGTCTGTTTGTTCGGGAGGAAAATTATGAGCTGTAGCAACGGAGGGTAAAGGCCGGGAAGTTTGGTTCAAGTTGGATACTGACAGTTGTATTAATGTCTTTCTCAGGGGATTTACATTCGAGTATGTACCGTTTATCCTGTTTTGCAGGGAAAGATGGATGTTATTCTCTTGATCTGGGATCAGTGATGATGTATTGGGGTCCTTCATTACTTGATGTAAATCTTCCCAGTGTAAAGCCTTTATTAATCCTAGACCTGCCTCAAGGTTACTCTCCACCCCCTTTAGGCGCTCCAGCATGGAGTCAAGAGTGGCTCCAATGGATGATTTCAGGGTATTTACTAGCTCATGGAGATTTATAAGGAGTGATCTAGTCGTATCTCCTACACTATTTAACGATTTCTTCCGGGGTGGTTTCTTAGAATGTTTTATAGTTGGGGTGGTTGTTATGTCTATCACTGGGGGTTTCTTTGAATTCCTATCTTCCAGGCCCACCTCCGGTTTCCTTGGTCGTTTAGCAACAGCTGAGATTTCATCCAAGGAGTAAATTAATTTAGAGGTGTCTCTGATACATCCGTTAGTATATATAGCTTCTGTATGCTCGTCCCCATGTTCACTAGGCAGGGGATTATTGAGTAGTTCTACGGTTTCTGGTGGTTCATGGGATTGATCTTTAGACCACGACAATTTCTCTTCGACAGTGGCAATTTGTTTATCTATCATGCCCATCGCCCCTGAGATATATTTTAATATAGATGTACTATCTTTTAAATTTGTTGGGTTATTTAATTTAGAGTGCTTCCTTTTACCCATATTTTATCTGGTGACAGGATTCCTGTCTAGGTAATAAAAGGAAGGGGGAAGTCAGATAGATTAACCAGCCTTAAATCACTGCGCTGCGCTGCCCTAATTCAGCAGGTATTCACAAGAGTCACAGCTTGCTCCAAAAGGTCTATTTGTCGTATGTAATGGTACGACCTCAATTGCTCAAGTCACTTAGAATAACCCTGGGCCTCCCACACCCTATCGAGCTGGGCAGGCTAGGCAGGGCGGGAGGGATCCTAGGCTGCCCTGGAAGAGTGAGGCTTCTTACAATCCTTTGCCCTTTGGCGTTAGACCACATGGTTAAGAGGAACGGGTCCCTGGAAGGCAAAAACCGAAGATTAAAGAGGGGTGGCCCAGCCCAGCCTCTTCCTGGCGATGACGGGCGAAGGATGGGCCCGCCCTTGGCCCAGGCTTCGCCCGGGCGCGTCCCTCGCTGCGGGCGCGATATGTTGCAGAAGAAGGGCCTCCCGCCCAATCAGAGCGTTGCCGCTCTCGGAGGTTAAATGTTTAAAGGGCTCCTGCCCCTTGCAGACTCTCAGCGCGTCCTGCGGCTGCGGGCACGCTACGTTGCAGAAGAAGGGCCTCCCGCCCAATCAGAGCGTTCCCGCTCTCGGAGGTTAAATGTTTAAAGGGCTCCTGCCCCTTGCAGACTCTCAGCGCGTCCCGCGACTGCGGGCGCGCTACGTTGCAGAAGAAGGGCCTCCCGCCCAATCAGAGCATTCCCGCTCTCGGAGGTTAAATGTTTAAAGGGCTCCTGCCCCTTGCAGACTCTCAGCGCGTCCCGCGACTGCGGGCGCGCTACGTTGCAGAAGAAGGGCGTCCCGCCCAATCAGAGCGTTCCCGCTCTCGGAGGTTAAATGTTTAAAGGGCTCCTGCCCCTTGCAGACTCTCAGCGCGTCCCGCGGCTGCGGGCACGCTACGTTGCAGAAGAAGGGCCTCCCGCCCAATCAGAGCGTTCCCGCTCTCGGAGGTTAAATGTTTCAAGGGCTCCTGCCCCTTGCAGACTCTCAGCGCGTCCTGCGGCTGCGGGCGTGCTACGTTGCAGAAGAAGGGCCTCCCGCCCAATCAGAGCGTTCCCGCTCTCGGAGGTTAAATGTTTCAAGGGCTCCTGCCCCTTGCAGACTCTCAGCGCGTCCCGCGGCTGCGGGCGCGCTACGTTGCAGAAGAAGGGCCTCCCGCCCAATCAGAGCGTTCCCGCTCTCGGAGGTTAAATGTTTCAAGGGCTCCTCCCCCTTGCAGACTCTCAGCGCGTCCCGCGGCTGCGGGCGCGCTACGTTGCAGAAGAAGGGCCTCCCGCCCAATCAGAGCGTTCCCGCTCTCGGAGGTTAAATGTTTCAAGGGCTCCTGCCCCTTGCAGACTCTCAGCGCGTCCCGCGGCTGCGGGCGCGCTACGTTGCAGAAGAAGGGCCTCCCTCCCAATCAGAGCGTTCCCGCTCTCGGAGGTTAAATGTTTAAAGGGCTCCTGCCCCTTGATGACTCTCAGGGCGTCCCGCTGCTGCGGGCGTGCTACGTTGCAGAAGAAGGGCCTCCCGCCCAATCAGAGCGTTCCCGCTCTCGGAGGTTAAATGTTTCAAGGGCTCCTGCCCCTTGCAGACTCTCAGCGCGTCCCGCGGCTGAGGGCGCGCTATGTTGCAGAAGAAGGGCCTCCCGCCCAATCAGAGCGTTCCCGCTCTCGGAGGTTAAATGTTTAAAGGGCTCCTGCCCCTTGATGACTCTCAGGGTGTCCCGCTGCTGCGGGCGCGCTACGTTGCAGAAGAAGGGCCTCCCGCCCAATCAGAGTGTTCCCGCTCTCGGAGGTTAATTGTTTAAAGGGCTCCTGCCCCTTGCAGACTCTCAGCGCGTCCCCACGATTCTGGGTAACAGAACCTGATCAGAGCCCCACAAGTCACCCCATCTTGGATTCCCCTAGGTGTCTAGTTTTCAAAACTGTGCAGGTTTGCTAGGTTTCCCTAGGTGCCAGCTGAGCTAGAGCCCAAAATCCACGGCTAGGCACTTTGCAAAAAACAGCTCTGTTTTCTTTGTAAAAATGTGATGTGTCCACGTTGAGTTTTGGGGCATTTCCTGTCGCGGGCGCTAGGCCTACCCCCACAACTGAGGTACCATTTTTATTGGGAGACTTGGGGAAACGCTGGGTGGAAGGAAATTTGTGGCTCCTCTCAGATTCCAGAACTTTCTGTCACCGAAATGTGAGGAAAAAGTGTTATTTTGGCCACATTATGAGGTTTGCAAAGGATTTTGGGTAAGAGAACCTAATCAGAGCCCCACAAGTCAGCCCATCCTGGATTCCCCTAGGTGTCTAGTTTTTAAAAATGTGCAGGTTTGGTAGGTTTCCCTAGGTGCCGGCTGAGCTAGAGGCCAAAATCCACAGCTAGGCACTTTGCAAAAAACACATCAGATTTCAATGTAAAAATGTGATGTGTCCATATTGCCTTTCCTGTCGCGAGCATTAGGCCTACCCACGCAAGTGAGGTACCATTTTTATCGGGAGACTTGGGGGAACACAGAATAGTACAACAAGTGTTATTGCCCCTTGTCTTTCTCCACATTTTTTCCTTCCAAATGTAAGACAGTGTGTAAAAAAGACGTCTATTTGAGAAATGGCCTGTAATTCACATGCTAGTACGGGCACCCTGGAATTCAGAGATGGGCAAATAACCACTGCTTCTCAATACCTTATCTTATGCCCATTTTGGAAATACAAAGGTTTTCTTGATACCTATTTTTTACTCTTTATATTTCAGCAAATGAATTGCTGTATACGCGGTATAGAATGAAAACCCATTGCAAGGTGCAGCTCATTTATTGGCTCTGGGTACCTAGGGATCTTGATGAACCTACAAGCCCTATATATCCCTGCAACCAGAAGAGTCCAGCACATGTAATGGTATATTGCTTTAAAAAATCTGACATTGCAGGAAAAAATTACAGAGTAAAACGCTGAGAAAAATGGCTGTTTTTATTCAGCTCAGTTTCAATGTTTTTTTTTTTCAGCTGTTATTTTCTGTAGGAAAACCTTGTAGGATCTACACAAATGACCCCTTGCTGAATTCAGAATTTTGTCTACTTTTCAGAAACACTTAGCTTTCCGGGATCCAGTGTTGATTTCATACCCATTCCTGTCACTAACTGGAAGGAGGATGAAAGCACCAAAAATTGTAAAAATGAAGTATGTCACAGTAAAATGCCAAAATTGTGTTGAAAACTGTGGTTTTCGGATTCAACTCTGCCTGTTCCGGAAAGCTGGGAAGATGGTAATTTTAGCCCCGCAAACCCTTTGTTGATGCCATTTTCAGGGTAAAAACCACAGGCCTTCTTCGGCAGCCCTTTTTCCCATTTTTTTGAAAAAAATTAAATTGTAGGTGTATTTTGGCTAATTTCTTGGTCTCCTCCAGGGGAACCCAGAAACTCTTGGTACCTTTAGAATCCCTAGGATGTTGGAAAAAAAAGACGCAAATTTGGCATGGATAGCTTATGTGGACAAAAAGTTATGAAGGCCTAAGCGCAAACTACCCCAAATAGCCAAAAAAGTGGTCAGCAGCAGGGGGGAGGCGGGGGAAGTCCCAGCAGCTAAGAGGTTAAAGACAGTTGACGCAAAATATTTCTGTGGTTACTTTAGTTGTTCAAACGTAGCAAATGTTCTGATTCAGGATATAGCCATTAGACAATTATTCATGCTGGTCTTGAACATTGCAAAGGAAGTGGCCACGAAAACTTTAATTGACAATGAGTTCCCCATTTTTTAGAGACTTTCCGACAATACCCGCTTCATGCTGCTAGTTTTCTTATACTTGGACAGGTCGACGCAGAGGGAGGTCTGCCTACTTAGTTATTGCACTAGTTAAAGTGATGTTCTGCCAGTTATCTTGTGATGTCCATGTGTAATGTCTTAACGTGATAAAGGATTTTTTTTTTTTATTTGTTATTTGCTATCACCTGATTCATTAAGGATGGGATGGAGTAATGTGATAGAATTTTCCTGTTATACATGAGACAGGAGCAGAGCAGAGTGCTGACTTTAATGCTTTCGGCCTACGATTACTGAAAGTTTTGGCAAACGATAGATGTTTATAGTTTTCATCTTGTTAAATGTCAACGTTGCTGAAAAGAGAGGTCGCCTTAGGAGTGTTAAGGCAAAGATGGAAAGTCGTTCATCAGCTACACATCACACTGAGGTTGACAACTCCTTGAAGTGCAGAATCATTCTTGGGTCAGAACATTGGCACTGTGATGTCACATCCGTGTGCAAAGTCATCAACATTTAGACACACCTATTTATATCTTATCAAGAGTTCCAGAGTAGTATGCTTCTGGCTCCAAAGCGCTTGAGTGCCTCATCTGGGGTAGTGAACGCTATATAAATACAACTTACAATTAAAAAGTAAGCACAAAGGCCTAGACCAGTCGAGTGAAGTACGGAGCACTAGGACTTTGGGAGTCTCCTGCTCAACCTGCCTTCCACTCCCATCTCGAAGTACAACGTTGTTTGGTTGCTTGCATGCAATCATGACGATTCTTCACTAAAAGTACATCACAGCTGCATTAGAACACCTGGCAAAGAATTACTAGCCTCTACTAGAGAAAGGTTCTCTGGCAGCCATGGTTATATTAAAAACTAGTATGCTGTTGTCATCACAGGGGGACAAATGGTTTTCAGTTAAGTATTCATTTTTGCCTGTCTAGACACATGTGCGGCATATGAAAAATATGCACTCCTTTTATGATTTTCATTTTCCGTGATAAATAAAAGAATCTTTTGTCAGCGCAGCAATATGAAGCATTGTTCCTACTGTCATAATACATTATTTAAAGTATAGCTACATATTCTAGAAGTAAAAAAGTGAAAACGGCTTCCGTAGGACCATGTTGACAAAGACTTTGTTATGTGTAGTGAAATTGGAATGTAGAATGCGGGGCTCGGGATGGACCAGAATGTCGAATGCGGGGCTCGAGGTGGACGATCGGCGGTTGGCGGTGAGCCAACAAGACACGTTCAAGGTGGCTCCTGTGTTTCCTTCAGGAATAAACATATTTATGCACTTACCAAGCCTGGCTGTGCTTCCGACCTCATCGGAAATCGTGTTTCTTGACTTTTGCCCAGATTTTCATCTTGCGTGTGCGGCAACATTCTTCTTGCGCGAGCACACCGGGCATGAGCAGAGTACTCCCTGCACGTCTTTCACGCGGCTTCTGTTTATCTAGCAACAGGAGAGCTCGTACGGAAGAGCCTCCTTCTGTAGAGCTGTTGCTAGGGAACGTAAGGAAATCTTGCCGAACCTGTTATTTTATTCATTTTGCATCCGTAGTTATTTACACGTTTGATTTTGGTGACTATAATTAAAGCGGCTCTCCCAAAACCTATGGCCATTTATTGCATCCTCACAGCTAATTTGAATTTATAAAGTTGGGGTGCAGTTCGACAGTGGTTGACTCTTTCTATTTCATAATATATAATCCATAGTAAATCCATAGTATAATCAATAATAAAGAATTAACTATGCAATCTGTCACTGCTCCTCCGCCATTTTTAGAGTCACCTGGAGAACCACCTGTGTTATGGTCTCAGTGGTTTGACGCATTTGAGACTTATTTAGGGGCTATTGGGGCCTCACGTTACAGACCTGAAAGGAAAAAGTTTCTACTATTACACTCCCTAGGATTTGAAGGTCGAGAAACTTGGGAACATTTCCCGGATATCGAAATTGCAGAAGGCGAAGAGTTGGACGAATATCAGGAAACAGTAAAAAAACTTGTTCTGTGATATGACAAACAGCCGAGCCTCATCGTATTACGCCATACATTTTTCAAGAGAGCCCAGTTGCAGAGTGAATCTATTGATGAGTTTATCAGTGCACTTCGGAAATTGTGTGTACAATGCCAGTTTGGTGCATTCCGGGATCAACTCATCAGGGACCAGCTTATAGGGCATTGCGTTGACAGGCACATTCAGCAAAGACTACTTATGATGGGGGACCTAGAAGAAGTGATCAAGCAGGCTAACAGCATTGAACTGGCACAAGCATCTCTTAAGGAAGTATTGGTTCAACGCAAGGAAGAAGAGAAAGTGTCAGCATTGTTTCTACACGTAAAGAACATAAGACTATGAGCAATCAATTTTTCAAACAAAACAATATTTGTTTTAGATGTGGAAATTTCCCACACGCAAAGGACTCTGGGGGTTGTCCAGCAAAGAATGTTGTGTGTCACAAATGTCGGACAGGCCACTTCGCTAATGTGAGCAAGAATGTCAAGGTTAACAGTGTGCGTGAAGCCAGTGAGGTATCAGACCAATATTTGGAGAGTGAGTTCCGTGATATGATTGTATTGGTCACGGATGAACAAGCTATCTCAGGGAATCCTGAGGAATGTGGAGACCCCTATGTAGATATTGCTGTAGGGGGCAAAATGCTACATCTGCTTGTGGATTCTGATGCACGTATCACCATGGTAACGTCAGAATTGTTTAAGAAGGCATGGGGTTTTAGTACATTATTTCCACCTGACAGAGCTCCAGTTTCCTATGAAGGCAGGAGGATAGAACTTGAGGGTTTCATTGAAGATATTTTGGGAATTCAAGGGGCGCAAGATCCGGGAAAAAGTGTATGTAGCAGTCAAGGGGCTTAACATTTTGGGTTGGTTCCACCAGGGCCTCTTTGGTATGGTGTTGAGGCCGGGTACGAGCGAGCAGGTAATGGTAGTTAAAGATTGTGGGGGCTTAGATCTGCAGACCCTGCATAGGATGTTCCCCAGTGTGTTTGAGAAAAAATTGGGATGTATCAAGGGCTTCAAACATAGAATCAAAATCAAACAGGGCGCCATTCCCATTAAACATAAATTGAGAACAATTCCCTTCAGCTTGAGGGAGGACCTTAAACTAGAATTGGAAAAATTACACTTGTCTGGGGGTTATTGAACCCGTGGAGTCTAGCTTGTGGTTGTCTCCCATTGTGGTCGCTCGCAAACTCAGTGGCGAAATGCGCTTACGTGTCGACTTAAGGAGTCTGAACAAGGAGGTCTGGATTGACTCTTTTCCATTGCCCAGAACTAATGATTTGTTGGAGAAACTCAATGGTGCTGAGTGGTTCTCCAAGATTGACCTAGCTTCAGCGTACCACCACGTGGTCCTTGAAGAAGACTCTAGACATTATACTGCTTTTAACACGCCTTTTGGTAGTTTTCAATTTCGCAGGATGCCTTTCAGTCTTGCCTCAGCAGCTTCAGTTTTCCAACGCATCATGTCACATCTCATGAGGGATATTGAGGGGGCCCTGGTGTTCCAGGATGATGTACTCATTTTTGCCAAACAGTTAGCAGAACATGACACGGTGCTTAAGTTAGTTTTACAGATTTTTGAGGATAAAGGCGTGGTTGTGAAAGATGAAAAGTGTGAATTTTGGAAGAGGGAGATTGAGTTTTTGGGACATGGTATTTCGTCAGAGGGTGTCAAACCAAGACGTGGACTAGTCGATGCTGTTCGGAATTGTTTCCCCTGAAAAAATAAGGACGAGCTGCGCTCTTTTGTGGGATTGTGTGAGTTTTACTCCAGGTTTATTCCTAATTATGCCTCCAAGATGAAGTGTTTGTCCAATATGTTGAAAAATAGTGTTGCATTCATTTGGGACAAGGATTGTCAAGACACGTTTGATTTAGTGAAATCCTAAATGACCAATGCTAGAGCACTACGTTCATATGATCCCCTTTTAACGTGTAAGATAATGGTTGATGCCAGTAAGTATGGGTTAAGTGCCGTACTAGTCCAAGAAACTAAACAAGGAGAAGCCACTATTAGTTATGCATCTAGAGTGTTGAGAGAAGCAGAGTTGAATTACTCCGTAATAGAAAAGGAGTTATTGGCATGTGTCTGGGCAAGTGAAAAGTTCAGAAGTTATGTCTGGGGCAGAAGATTTGTGATTGTGACTGATCACAAACCGCTACTTTATATTCAGAGTGGTGACAAAACTAATTATACTACCCTGTGAATTGCTCGCCTTTCCACAAAACTGTTGCAATACGACTTAGAGGTTAATTTTTTACCTGGTAAACTTAATGTAAGAGCTGATTTCCTTTCTTGATTACCCATTGAGGAGTTGGATGAGTTTGTTGCTGAAGATGATAGGGAAGATTGTTTTGTTGCCAGTGTAGATCTTCCGGTGTGCAAGGCTTACGGTAAAACTGATTGGGAAGTAGCGGACCGCGATGATCCGGTTTTAGCCCAAGTTAAAGAATTTGTAATCAATGGGTGGCCGAAAGAAAAGAATGTTTCCTTGTCTTTACAACCATTTTGTAAAGTTGCAGACGAGATTTCTATAGAAGATCAGATACTCTTGAGAGGTGAGAGGTGTATTCCTTTGTATGGTATTCGTTCTGGTTTGATAACTTTGGCACATGAGGGTCATTTTGGGGCGACCATGACCAAAAGGAGATTAAGAGAGAATTATTGGTGGCCATCTATGGATAAAGATGTAGATGTTGTGGTCAAAGGATGGTTGATTTGTAATACTGCTGAGAAGGGGCTGAAAGTACGTACGCCGCTGTTGCATCCTATTGATGTTCCAGAAAGCCCTTGGTCGAAGCTTGGCATTGACATGGTTGGGCCAATTAACTTTCTCCCTCCCAATTTGTGCTATGCTTTTGTTCTCATGGATTATCACAGTAGATGGCCAGAGGTTCATTTTTACGCCACTCCATCAGCGACCAATGCAGTTAATTTCCTTATAGAGGTCTTTATGCGCAAGGGTTTCCCGGAAGCTATTATTTCTGACAATGCAGTACAATTTGTTAATTCTGAAATGGAAGTTTTTCTACAACAGTCTGACATTAGGCATTTGAAAAGTTCTGTATATCATCCCCAAACCAATGGTTTGGTTGAAAGAATGAATAGAGTAGTTGGGGATTGCATAAAATGGGCTAGACACAATAATTATGACATCCAAGAGACAGTTAGCACCATGTTGTAGGTTTATCGTTCCACACCTCATTAATTGGCTAAGGTGTCTCCTTTTGAAGCGTTAAGAGGTCGCAAAACACCTTCCATTTTGTTCCTGTCCTGGTTAGCAAGTTCATTGAAAAACAAGGGAATGAGTGTAAGGAAGAGTGTTGACAAGTGGGAAAATGTGGATTTAGGACAGGAACGTATGAAGAAGAGATACGATGCGATTAAAGCCACCAAACTGCGGGTGATTTGCCCCCGAGATTTAGTGTGAATAAAAAAAAGTATGTTTGTTAAAAAAGGTGATGCTTTTTTCAGTAAACCGGTTAGGGTGAGCAAAGTTTGTGGCAGTGTGGTAATGGTTGATGGAGGTCAGTGGTGAAATTTATCGAAGGTTGTGAAGTTATCCGAGGACTCTTCTCCAGCTGCTAAATGTGAGAGTGATAATAGTGAGGAATGTAAAAGTGGTTGTTGTAGAGGTCCGACGATACCGGTCCAAGATTCGTTTAATTCCAGCACTCAAAGGACAGCCATGGACTCTGGGGAAGGGTGTCTATGTAGTTCTACCCAGGAAAAGATTTTACCATGGAAACTAAGGTCAGATGGGTGAAATGTCGTGGTTCAAGACTCTCTATCCTTTCGGTGGAGTTTCTCACGAACTCCATGAAGTTTTTCTTTTCATTCTTCTTCTTTGTAGAGTTATTAAAAAAAAATAGATATATTATGTAGGATGTATTTTGTTATTATTTCATGTTTATTTCTCCTTCTCTTTCTGTTGCTTCCTTTGCCTTACTACCTTACAAGTATGGTTAGGTAGCGTGTAGATCAGAAATGTGTCCATTCGTATTCTTCTAATAGTTAATTAATTATTTATTTGTTGGTTGTTGTTTTTATTATTTTTTTTAAAAAGGGGAAGAGATGGTATGTTATGTGTAGTGTAATTGGAAGGTAGAATGCGGAGCTCGGAATGGATCGGAACGTCGAATGTGGGGCTCGGGGTGGACGATCGGCGGTTGGCGGTGAGCCAACAAGACGAGTTCAAGGTGGCTCCTGTGTTTCCTTCAGAAATAAACATATTTATGTACTTACCGAGCCTGGCTGTGCTTCCGAACAGCAACAGATTTGTTTTCCGGTTTCCCTGTAGGCCAGGAGTAGGCACTTTAATAGCAGCGAAAACTTGAGACATAAGGACCCTCAATAGAATCAAGGAATATGTGTATTGATATTTCTAAAGCTCTATCTTAACTGTAAAGTAACAGAGCACTGTACACCAATGTGAGGAAAAGGTGACAGTGCAGATGCATATTGAGTGGGAAATTTACATATTTGAAATATACAAATGCAATGCCTGTTCCATATTTTAGACACACGGAGATTTGAAGCCTGTTTATAAATGCTCTATTAAATTGCAATTGCTCCAGAAACGCCTCCTTGGGCAAAGATCACACTTATAATTGGTGCTAATAATTTCTGGGTTCATAAAGGTTGCACCCTATTTTAATTTCTGCAGGTCCAACTGAAACCTCAATTTATGAGGGAAATGCTGCCTAGTGCTTACCAGAACACACTCATTTTGGAGTTGTAAGCATCAAAATCCGCATGCTATTGTCCAAACAAACAGAGTACTGGATACATATTACACCTGGTAAATTTGGAACAAATAGTTATCGAATTTTATCCGGTGTAATAATGACCACATTTAACAAGGGCCACCCCTGCTCAGTCCCAAAGTGATTTTCACAGAATCACACCATTGCAATTACATGTCAAAACGGCTATTAGAAACTAAGTCCAAAAGATGACACTTCTGCCACTTAACAACATTTCATCCCAAAGCAGCATTGATCCACGTTTAAGCCCAATAATTATCTATGTTGTATTAATCAATAAGGGAAACTTCTTCAGAGGTAAAAATGTGAAGAATTTTCGACTGTCTACATGTGAAGAAGAGAAGAGTGTGGTTGTTAGACAATGTGCACTATATGATATATGCTTGACATAAAATATATTTTTTGCACACCAAAGAAAAAAGTATACATTATATGCAGATAGTGTCTGCTATGAACCCTGGATGATTATGTAATGTAGACTTTCGTGCTTAGCTAAGGTATGCCTATTAGTTGAGGAAATACTGCTTGGGGTGGGCTGGTATTCCTGAATGAGGTGTGCAATGTAGATGTATGAATTGTTAGTAGATCCTCTTACTCTTATCCCCAGGCATTGTTGACTGGTCAGCTTGTAAAACCTGGCTCTAGAATTATTGAGAACAATAGTCTGTTCTCAGTGGCATGGCTTGATAGGGTGCTGGAAGTGACTGGCATTAGCATTGCTGATCGAGGCATCTGTAGATGTTTGAGCCAGCACTAATCTTCATATTGAAATTTGGGTGAAGCATATACAGTGTGTGTTAGAATCAGAGGCATTTGATTTTTGCAGAAGGATTCAGATAGGTATTTAAAGGACGCCATCCAGGATTGAACAGTTCCTTATTCCCTACCATGAAGATACATTCTCTTCATCTTAGTCCTTGCTGTTCTAGTGGCTGAAGAATACAAAAACATGATGGATGAAATGCTCTAGTAAGTAAATGTATTGCATTTGATTCATTCATATCATTACGATACAGGATAAAAACAATAGCCTAAAAACAATACACTAATATTAAAACTCAAAATACGATAATCTATGAGTATGAATAGTATAATCAACAATCACACGCTTTAGAGATAATTAAAAGTTTGTGTAACAACGACTCAAACAAATTTGGCTGCACAATATAATTCAAAAATATTACTGGTGTTTAAGCCATATTTTAACACATCTCTACATCTTGTACTTCTATTAATAATAAAAATCTGTTTCATGTGCAATTACCATTTGTATTTAAGTTCAGGGCAACAAAAAAGCAAATGGAGAATAGATTTGTTTTTATACTAGTACAGCCTACATCTTAAATAATTGATTATTGATTAGACCAGAGGGAGCTTAGTTTTTGTTTTATCGGTAACAACAAAGTACATTCTTTTTATATTTAGCCACATCATATTATGTATTGACTCACTTAAATAATATTGAAAAGATGTATATTGTAAGAGTACATAGTTCACCTGGCATTTTTTTATTTTAGTTAGTTCCCCGTAATTTGCAGTGGAACTAAGCAGCATAGTGATGGAGCATATCAGGTCTGCTGTAAACGAGGTCAACAAATCTTTTCACTTTCAGCACGGAGTAAGAATAGTAAACACAACTTCAATCAATATCTAATTCCCAGTATGACCAATTTGGCCACACAGTGAAGACCCAAGATGGAAATAAAGTGAAAGAGTTTTAGTTATGAATTACTATTCAGGTTAATGTAGACATCTCAGGTTAATGTAGACATTCCGGAGAGCTGGAAACACGCCGAGGTCAAGGCCTTGCTCAAAAAGGCCAAAGCCGACCCAGAAGACCTAAAAAACTACTGTCCTATCTCCCTACTCCCCTTCCCTGCGAAGGTGATCGAGAAGATAGTCAACCACCAACTTTCCCGCTTCCTGGAGGACAACGACTTACTCAATGTCTCCCAGTCTGGATTCCGCAAAAACTACAGCACCGAGATTGCCCTCATCGCCTGCACCGATGACATCAGGAACAGGCTTGACAAAGGTGAAACGATTGCCCTCATCCTCCCTGACCTTTCCGCAGTCTTCGACACTGTCTGTCACCACACCCTGCGCACACGCCTCTACGATGCCTGAATTCGCCACAGAGCCCTGGACTTGCTCACCTCCTTCCTCTCATTAAGTACCCATAAAAAGAGTGTGCCTCCCCCCGTTCCTGTCTAAGGCCACAAGACCATCTGCGGAGTCCCACAGGGCTCCTCCCTCAGCCCCACCCTCTTCAATGTCTACATGGCTCCGCTCGCCAACATCGTCCGATCCCATGGCCTCAACATCGTTTCCTACACCGATGACACTCAGCTCATCCTCTCTCTCACGAAGGACCCCGCAACCGCTAAGAACAACCTCCACACAGGACTCCACGCCATCGCCAACTGGATGAAAGCAAGCCCCCTTAAGCTGAACACAGAGAAGACCAAGATCATCATCTTCGGCCCGACAGATCAGCACGGGACAAATCCTGGTAGCTTGCCACTCTGGGGTCGGCCCAATGCCAACCACCCAAGCACGCAACCTCGGGTTCATACTGGAGTCTGCGCTCTCTATCACCTAGCAAGTCAACGCCATCTTGTCCTCATGCTACAACACCCTTTGAATGCTCCGCAAGACCTTCAGATGGATTTCCGTGGAAACCAGAAGAACGGTCGCCCATGCCCTCGTCAGCAGCAGACTGGATTACGGCCATGTCCTCTACACGGGAACAACGGCCAAGCTCCAGAAGAAACTCCAGCGCATCCAGAACGCCTCAGCATGACTCATCCTCAACCTCCCTCGCCATAAAACATCTCATCCCACCTCAAAGACCTCCACTGGCTACCCATCAACAAAATGATCGTCTTCAAACTCCTAATCCACGCCCACAAAGCTCTCCAGGACAACAGACCGGCCTACCTCAACGAGCGTCTCAACTTCCACGTCCCAACATGCCAGCTCCTCTCCGCCAACTTCACCCTTGTAACCATCCCCCGCATTCACCATACCACAACTGGCGGCTGATCATTCTCCCACCTTGCCGCAAAAACCAGGAACTCCCTCCCCGTCAATGTACATACAACACAGGACCTCCTGACCTTCAGGAAGTTCCTCAAGACCTGGCTCTTCGAACAGTAGCACTGCCCCCACAGCGCCTTGAGACTCTTCTGGGTGAGTAGCGCGCTTAACAAATATCTGATTGATTGTTTGATTGACATCTCTGAGAAACAGGCTGTAAAGGTATAGTAACACCATTGGGTGTCCGAACAGAATAACAATAACAACACTTCGGCCTAGATTTATGCTTTTGCATGCAAAACTGCGCTAATGCAGTTTTACGTGAAAAAGTATACAGCCGGCTAGCACCATTTCAGGACGCCAGCCGGACATCATATTTATGGAATGATGGTAGCTGGTGATAAGACCTGGCTAGCGTCATGAAAAAGGATGCTAGCCGGGTGGGGGGACATAGGGGGAAGAGGAGGTTGTGTGTCAAAGGATGACGTAAGTCTGGTTAGAGGCATAAAAATGCACCTAACCAGCCTAGCATCATTTTTTGACATACAGCCCCCCTGGACATGACTCCTGTCTTAGTAAAGACAGTAGTCATGTCCACCATCCCAATGGCCATGCACAGAGGACATATGTCCCCTGGGCATGGCCATTGAGCCTAGTGCCATGTAGGGGGACCCAACTTAGGGCCACCTATGGCTCTTTAGAAAAAAGATTGAAAATACTCACCTGTACTTACCTTACTTACCTGGGATGGGGTCCCCTCATACACTGTTGTCCCTCTGGTGTGGATGGAGGTGTCCCTGGGGCTAGGAAAGGGCATCTGTTGCCCCATTCCATGGTCTCTGACCATGAAAGTAGGCCCACAGGTCCCCTTACGCCTGCCCTGACCCAGGCGTAAAACAAGGGCACAAAGCAAGCTTAGCGCCATTATTTAGGGCCCCCTGCCCCTCCGTGCTTGATTTTAGCACAGGGATAAATATGGTGTTAAGGCCATATCATCATTTTTTGTACGGGAACATCTACCTTGTATCTCATTGACACAAGGTAGTTTCCCGCAAGCAAAAAATGACTTTAATTCCATAACTTTGGCGCTAGACGGGTCTTGCACCAAAGTATAAATAAATATGGAGATAGGTTTGCGCCGAATTTGCTTAAAAAATTACACAAATTTGGCGCAAACAGAGTATAAATCTGGGCCTTGGTGTTCAGAAAATTTGCATTGACCAATTCACCTGAGCATTAGTGCCAACTGGAATTATCTAAACAGCTACCTAAGGCAAAGAGAATCTTCAAAAGTCAGCATGCCAATACTTGTCAGTGGCTGGGCTACAAATGTGGACAAAAGATGGAAAGGGAATAAAAGAAAAAAAGAAGTTGAAAAAATAACATCTGGGGCAAAATGAAACTAATTAAAGTTGGCAAAAATTGAACAAAAAGGTTGCCAACATATCAGAAGCTTGGTTAAGAGTCTTTTCATGGGTCAAAGAAAATCTAAGTTCTCTCAGAAAGCATCTGGAAAAATGTGAGTCAATGTCAAACAGGTCTGTACCTTTCAAGTCCCAGGGGATCTCCATCTGCTAGCTAACTGAGATCAATCAATTAAAGTTCAAAGAAAATAGTGATTTGTACACTGGTGAAGACTATGTATTAGAAGATTTCATTGTTCAATGCTCTCACATCATACGACAGACATCTGCAACATGCTTGTGGGTTCCCAAGACAGTCCTGAATAAGTGTCCGTCCTTGGTGTCCTGTACAACTTCGCAACATAATGAATAGGGCTAGTCTTCACATTCTCAGTCTCTCAATGTACCGTCCTCAAGGTTAATTTCTCAGGTTCTCTATGAATGAGACAATAGCATATCTATTTCCAAACTAACATTTCATGTGAACGACATCTGAAAAGAAATGACATGTCAACAGAAAAGAAAACAGTTTCTCACATTCTTTGACACTAGGGCCTAGCAGACCTAACATGACTAAACTAAAGCAAAATTAAAATGGCACACTTTATTCAGATTAATCAAACAGATAAACTTCTCAATTATAAAACTGTCAGTAAACATTCTTGTTTAAAATTCATGTTACAGTAAAATGCAACACAAAATAACAATACTTGTCAGTAAATATGGTGGAGACCTAAAAATTTCCCACATTAGCCTATAACGTTTAGTGCATCATTTCCAAGCATGCATTCCCCCTCACCCCTGCACCGTCATTGTGAAGTATCTGAGAAGTACTTATCAATCAAAGGAATCAAGGAGAACTGAATTGCCATTTGATTGGAATTTACATTTGTGACTTGGTTCAAAGTTTGTAGGGGAACATTTGATTGTTATTGGGGCATCAGGGCTTGTGGAACCTGCATCTGCTGTCTCTGGGACATGGTTAAATTTTGCATTCGGAGTCTCTGCGCTCTTTGCATCTGGACCTGATTATTGTTCACATTAAGGGGACACTCCCTCTTCCAATGACCCAACTTGTAGGGTACGTGACATGGATTAATCCTCTTCAAAGTCATTACATCCACAAAAATATAGCAATCCAAAGGAACACCTCATCCTTTACCTTGCAGCTGAAAACCATTACCTCCTTGCATCATTGGGGCTGCCTGTTGATACTTTCCCAATATTCCACCAGTCTTCCCTGCAAATTGTGGTTTCTGATTTCTCTGTGCAGCTTTCAATTGCATTATCATTAACTTCTCTTTTCAATTTTCTTGCTTTAAATCAAATTCATCAATGCAATACTTTTACAGGTTCTCATCAATCTGTTTGTTCTGCCAACAATTCAAATGCTGCTGAATCATGGAATTCCCTTCTGCCTTCAATCCCTGTACAATCCTAAGCCCAAAATGCCACATATCTTTTGCCTCTATGGTATCTATACCACTGAAATGTTTGTTTTTGTTGGAAAGTGGATTACTGGTAAGGGCAGGTAAGTACCTACACTTAGCAATAGGCCACTAACCCCCACTTAGGTCCAGTCAGGTCTCAATAAACTAATCCCTACTCAACCCTCCCTAGCTTGGCAACGAGTGACAAGGCTTAACTTAGAAGACAAGTGTATAAAACATTTAATAATCACAAAACAGGAAATAGGTAAAACACAAAACAAAATAAAAGTCCAACACCAATTTAGAATAATAGAGTATATGTTTATCTTTAAAATAACACCAAAACGATTCAAATCGGATAATGGGAACTGAAGATATGAAGTTTTGAAGAATTAATGTTTTCTAGCACATAGAAACTAAAAGTGCCATTCTAGTCGTCTGGTAGCACTAGACCGGGGCAAAGTCAAAGTTTGAGGCTGACCATGATGGAGCCCTGCTCAGCTACAGCAAGTGAGAGGCTATGATCAAAATGTTATCTTCAGACTTATGGGGTCATTATGAGTTTGGCAGACCGAAAAAGCCATCCACCAAACTCCAGTGGCCAGGTTACCGCCAGTAAGGTTCCCTTCCTGCAGGCCCCATTAAGAGTTTACACCAACTGGCCCAGCGGGAAACAGCCTGAAACATTGATGTCAGCTCATATTAGAGCCGGAGGCAATGCTGTAGTGCGTAGGGAGCACCAGCACCCATCCGCAAAGCAGACAGTGAAATCAAGACGGGGCTGGCCAGGAGGGTCTCTGCACTGCCCATGCCAAGTGCATTGGAAGCGCAGGGGCCCCCCCTGGGAAACCCTATCCCCGCCAGCCTTTGCATGGCAGGGATACCACCATGTAATCACCAGTGGGGAAAGGACTCCTAATCCACCTGGGTAGAGCAGCTTGCAGTGCTGCCCTGGTGGATTAGGACTGCCAGCCCCTCCAGTGGAGGAGAACTGGTGGTGCTGGCAGTCTGACCATGGCAAAACCACCACAGTCATAATGTGTTTTTTCAGACCACCATATTAGTAGTGGTCTGACTGCCACAGCGGCGCTGGCAGTCTTAAGACCACCAGTGTCGTACTGAGGCCCTTAGTCATTTTCTTGAAGATTTTCTTCAATGGGATGAACTCACCAATCCGATCGGACCTCCCTGGAGCCCTCTTTGGATATGTGTCGCAGGAGACCGCTTTGAAGAATTCTACCTTCAGACGTAGGTGATTTTTAAGTATGGGAACCTTCATCTGACCCAAAGATGAATCTTTCTCCAACATTCCTTGAGTTCTCTTCGGATACGCTGTGTAGGAAGTCCCGGTCAACTTTCTACGCTCTTGCACTGTCACTTTTTTGGAGCTTTTTGCTTCCAACAGGAGTCGACCCTCCAGCAAGCTGATTTCAATGCAAGGTCATCGGATCACCTTTTCAGGAGCCCCCACTGAAATCCTGGAAGTCTGGGCTCCGGAGCTTTTCAGCAGGACTGTGGGAAAACAGGGCTGATTGCAGAGGCCCCCTAACTTTTTGCCCCCATTTTCCACTTTTTGCTGGTGTTTTCCTGACTCTGATGGTGCCCTGGGTACTGCTAACCAGTCCCAGGGCCTGTGCTCTGTGTAAAATGGATATGCAAATTAGGCTAATTATAATTGGCTAAGTTAACCTACCTATAAGTCCCTAGTATATGGTAGGGCATGTAGGTTTAGGGACCACAGCATAGGTGGTGCACTGCTGAGGTGCCCAGTGTCATTTTAAAGGCAGGCCTGCCTTGCTGGCTGCTTTTAAATTAAAGTTATATGCAAATTCGACTTTGGAATTAAAAGTAGTTCCAAAGTCTTAAACTACCTTATTTTTACATATACGTCACCCCTAAGGTGTGCCCTATGTGCCCCTAGGGCTGGGTGCCATGTAACTATAAGCAGGGACTTTATAAAAATAGTTTAATAAGCCCTGGTGAGGTAAAAACAGCCAAATTCGTTTTCCCCTCATTGTAGTAATAGGCCTTCATAGGCTAGAATGGGGAGACTTTATTTTAATTTTTAAAGTCTCCTTAAATGATGCATACCAAGAATTTGGTATCAAATTAATTGTTGTAATAAATCCCACAACTTCCAGTTGTGGGATTTAATATAACTTGTTCAGGTAAAGAGTTTTAAACTTTACCTGAAAAGTTGCCAATTTCAGCCCTGCATTGTTTTTGCTGCTGTGCTCTGATTGGCCAGCCTTTAGCAGCCTGGCCTGGCTGCCTTGATAAGGTGTGAAGTGGCCTGGCTTCACACAAAGGAATGTGCCTGTGGGAAGGAATCTCCCCTCAGCAGATGGTGAGGCAAGAAGGGGGAGGGCTGCCAAACTGGTCTTCAAAGGCAGAGAAGGACATTTGGAGCAACCAGCAACACCCCCACATCCTGCAACCCCAGACAACTAGGTGTCCCCTTGATTAGATTAGGAGAGGGCAGGAGAGGGGTGTGTTTATGATTTTTAGCCACACCAGTGGTGGGCTCAGCCAGATGTAACCTCCAAAAATCAGATTCAGCCATGATGGATTTTCAGAGAATGTTGCCTCCTGGGATTGATTTTTGCCACACTTCCCAGGAAGTGGTCATCACAGGGGGAAGGACCCTGCACCTGATTGGAGAACCAGGACCCCCCTGCTTTTCACCCAGGAGCAAGGATAAAACTGGCAGACCTGCACCCACACCTCAGTTCCCTACCACATCCAACAAGGAAGAACAACAGAAGAAGAAGGACTCCCTTACTGGACCCCTGGCCTGCACCTGGAACCTGCACTCAGAAGGACTGCACCAGCTGCATACTTGGGCTTCACCACAAGAAGGACTTTGCCTGGCTTCAACTGGTTCAAGGAGGGACTCCCTGTTTGCTACAGGTGAAAAATTGCTAACCAGAGTCCCCTGCACCAACTCCTGAAGAAAGCGACCAGCTAACCATTGTCCAATGGCCAAAAAGGAGTTTGCGCCAGGTGCATTCTGGGAGTTGTAGTCCGCACCCCCCCAAGGACCATCTCAGAACTTCTGGACCCTTGGGGTGAGCTGTGGACCTCAAAAGAACCTTAAAAGGACATCTGGGAGAAGCCCCAGAAGTTTGGACAACTTTTGAAAAAAAGCTCCATAGAGTGACCGACCCGCCGCGACAACTCCATCCGGCTTGCCTCAACCGCAACCCGGCCTGATTTGCTGGTTAGTCCTGGTAAAGAAAATCTCTGAAAAAGAGACTAAGGGGGTCATTCTGACCCTGGCGGTCATGGACCGCCAGGGCCAACGACCGCGGAAGCACCGCCAACACGCTGGCGGTGCTTCCATGGGCATTCTGACCGTGGCGGTACAGCCGCGGTCAGAAACGGGAAACCGGCGGTGTCCCGCCGGTTTCCCGCTGCCCCTGGGAATCCTCCACGGCGGCGCTGCAAGCAGCGCCGCCATGGGGATTCCGACCCCCTTCCCGCCAGCCTGGTTCTGGCGGTTTCCACCGCCAGAACCTGGCTGGCGGGAACAGGTGTCGTGGGGCCCCTGGGGGCCCCTGCAGTGCCCATGCCATTGGCATGGCCACTGCAGGGGCCCCCTAACAGGGCCCCACATAGATTTTCAGTGTCTGCGTGGCAGACACTGAAAATCGCGACGGGTGCAACTGCACCCGTCGCACCCCTTCCACTCCGCCGGCTCCATTCGGAGGCGGCATCCTCCTGGAAGGGGGTTTCCCGCTGGGCGGGCGGGCGGCCTTCTGTCGGTCGCCCGCCAGTCCAGCGGGAAAGTCAGAATGACCGCCGCGGTCTTTCGACCACGGTACGGTCTTCTGGCGGTTCCCGCCAGGCCGGCGGCTTCTGCCGCCGGCGGGGGTCAGAATGACCCCCTAAGTCCGAAGGTAAAAAGTTGACCGGGACCTCCCAGCCAGCGTATCCGAGGAGGACTCCATGGACGTCGGATCAAGATCCAGGTTTACCCCGGTCGAAGGATTTTCACCTCGAAAAAACGACTAAGTCCGAAGGTAAAAATCTCCACCGAGGATTCCAGCAACGCGTATCCGGAGAAGGGCTCCAGAAGGTCGGATTGGACCGGCAGGTTCGTCCCGCTGAAGAAAATCTTCGAAAAAAAGACTAAGGGGGACTAAGTCCCGCCGTCAGAATACCGCTGCGCGGTCAAAAGACCGACGCGGTAATTCTGAGTTTCCCGCTGGGCTGGCAGGCGACCGCCAGAAGGCCGCCCGCCAGCCCAGCGGGAAACCCCCTTCCATGTTGATGCCGGCTCCGAATGGAGCCTGCGGAGTGGAAGGGGTGCGACGGGTGCAGTTGCACCCGTCGCGATTTTCAGTGTCTGCTTGGCAGACACTGAAAATCTTGGTGGGGCCCTGTTAGGGGGCCCCTGCAGTGCCCATGCCATTGGCATGGGCACTGCAGGGGCCCCCAGGGGCCCCACGACACCCGTTACCGCCAGCCAGGTTCTGGCGGTCAAAACCGCAAGAACCAGGCTGGCGGTAAGGGGGTCGGAATCCCCATGGCGGCGCTGCCTGCAGCCGCCATGGAGGATTCCCTAGGGCAGCGGGAAACCGGCGGGACACCGCCGGATTCGCGTTTCTGACCGCGGCTGTACCGCCGCGGTCAGAATGCCCATGGATGCACCGCCAGCCTGTTGGCGGTGCATCCGCGGTCCCCGGCCCTGGCGGTAGTCAACCGCCAGGGTCAGAATGACCCCATCAGTGTGAAGGTAAACTTTTAACCGAGGCCTCCCGCGGCCTGTAGCCGAGCAGGGCTCCATCGCGGTCGGCCTTAAACTTTTACTTTGTCCCAGTCGAGGTGCAACCAGATGACCCGATTGGCGCTTTTTGTTTCCAGGCGCTAAAAAAAAAAGACTCTTTAAAAATTCATATAGCCGGTTCCCCTTATCTGATTGTATTCGTTTTGGTGTCATTTTAAAGATAAAATTATAATCTATCTATATAAATTGGTTTTGGATTTTTAAACTGTTTCCTGTGTTTTATTTAATTACTGTTTTGTGATATTTGAATGCTTTACACTCTGTCTCCTAAGTTAAGCCTTGACGCTCGTTGCCAAGCTACCAAGGGTTGAGCTGGGTTTAATTTACTGAGACCTAACTGGACCTTAGTGGAGGTTAGTGGCCTATTGCTAAGTGTAGGTACCTACCTGCCCTTACCAATAACCCATTTTCCAACAAGGACAAACCTGCAATTCAGGCCAGGGCATGGTTGAGGTAAGCAGGTTTCACTCACCACGGCAGGCCAGTCCCTTTATGGAGCTTTTTTTCCAAAATTTCTCCAAACCTCTCCAAACTTCTGAATCTTCTTTCAGAAGGTCTTAGACGGTCCATTAGGAGTCCACAACTCAACCCAATGTTTCAGAAGCTCTGAGTTGCTCCTTGAGGGCTAGGACTCCCACTTCCAGATTGAACCTGGTTCACATCAAAAATGACCACTAGCCACTGGTCATCAGGTCAGTTCCATCAGGTTTTGATGCAGGGGACTCTGGTCAGCCATCTTTCACCTGTTGCAAGCAGGGAGTCTCTTCTTGAACCAGTTGAAGACAGGCAAAGTTATTGTTTTGGGGAAGCCCAAGTGTGCAGCTGATGCTGTCCTTCAGAGAGCAGTGTCCTGGTGCAGATCAGGGGTCCAACAGGGCTGTCCTTCTTCTTCTGATGTTGTTCCTTAAAGGGATCTGAGGTGTGGGTCCAGCTCTGCCAAACTTATCCTTGCTCCTGGGGTGAAAAGCATGGAGGGGCATCTGTCCAATCACAGTCAGGCCACTATCCTCTTGGATAACCACTCCCTGGGAAGTGTGGCAAAAATCAATCCCAGGGAGCAACATTTCTTAAAAATCCAAAGTGACAGAAACTGAATTTTGGAGGTTAAGTCTGGCTGAACTCACCCACTGGTGTGGCTAAAAATCCTTAACACACCCCTCTCCTGCCCTCTCATAGTCTAATCAAGAGGGCTCCTGGTTGTCTGGGTTTTGCTGGAAATGAGGGAGGAACTGAGCTGCTCCAAGTGTCCTTCCCTCGTTTGAAGATCAGTTTGGCTGATCTCCCCCATTCCTGTTTCATCTGCTGAGGCACATCTCCTCCATCATGCCATTCATTTGTGTTCAGCCCAGGCCACTTTATACCTCATCAGGGCAGCCTGGTGAGGCTGCCAGAGGCTGGCCAATCAGAGAAGGGTACTACAGAGCTGAAACTGGTAACTTTTAGGAAGAGTTCTAAAACTCTTTCCCTAAACTAGTTATATTAAATTCAACAATGGAAAGATGTTACATTTATTATAGCAATCGGGTTGAGGCCACACTTGCCATATCGAACTCCTTTGGAGGAGACTTTAATAATTAAAGTAAAGTCTCCCTATTTTAGCCTATGGAGCCTATTCACTACAATGAGGGAAAACAAATTTGATTATTTTTCCTCACCAGGACTTACAAAACATATTCTAGAAGGTCTCTGCTTATAGTTACACTGCACCCAATCCTGGGGGCACCTAGAACACACCTTAGGGGTGATATTATATGTAAAAATAAGGTAGTTTAAGAATTTGGAAGTACTTTTCATTCCAAAGTCGAATTTACATATAACTTTACTTTAAAAGCAGCCAGCAAGCCAGGCCTGCCTTTAAATTGACACTGGGCACCTCAGCGGTGGACGTATGGGTACACCACCTATGCTGGGGTCCCTAAACCAACATGCTATACCATAGACTAGGGACCTATAGGTAGATTGACATAGCCAATTATAATTAGCCTAATTTTCATACTCATTTTACGCAGAGCATAAGCCCTGGGACTTGTTAGCACTACCCAGGGCACCATCAAAGTCAGGGAAACACCAGAAAAAGTGAAAAATGGGGGCAAAAGGTTAGGGGATTCTGTAATCAGCCCAGTATTCTTGCAGTCTTTACATAAGAAGCATAGTTTGTCCTTTCTGTAAGTGTCTAATTGAGCTGTGTCTAAGATTCCCTATATCATCTCATTACATTCTAATCTCAATTTGGGAACATCTAATGCAGGCTTCACCAACTAGTAGCTCGTGAGCTACCCGGTAGCTCTCCAGTTACCTGTATGTAGCTCTCCTGTTTGGAGCCCAGCCTACTAAGTCAGAAGCTTTTGCTTAAATTAATGACTATACCTATACCAAAGTTGAGAGTGTGTACTCAAGACTACAATGTGTTCATTTTCAGAGTTCATAAGCTGGTATTTGAACTCAAAAGGCTTAATTTTCAAAATATATTTAAAGCTGATATTTGAATGATAAATCATATGGCCACGAGGAGGCTGTTTGCAAATCGTATTACCTTGTTGCCACGGGTATTGAAGCTATGTCTGTTATGTATTACCCATATAGACAAAGCCTTTATTACATTATGCTGGCAATCCTGCCTGATGCACTGAGGTAATCACTGGTAGTAAACTTGCAGATGGTGACCACTAATTTTATCTTTTCGGATGTGGACACTATTACAACACTAATAATATGAGCAGCTCTTAATGAGCTTCATTGAACATAAGTAGTTTTCATTTCAGAAAGGGTTGAAGACCCCTGATCTAATGTTCTTTCTCTCTCTAGTGTTTGGAATATGTTTCCTGCTCATTTGTAGCACTCAAACTAGTTAACCAGTCACTTAACTTCTTAGCATTAAGACCTGGTAGGCTCACTGGAGTATTAATGGAGTATTAATCCATATCTCTCCTCCTGAAGAATTTGAACTCTCATGATTTTGGGTATTCGCCATTGGCATTTCTGCTTCAGATGTGAAAAAGGGTAATCATCTATTTGGGATACAACAGCCAAGATTCGGGATAGGTTCCAATCTGGGCACATAAAATGGTGAGGATCTTTGAGGAAACCTTGCTTCAGGTGTAAATCCTGCCTGACTTCTTGTTGGAGTTGGATCTGAAATGCACATAGGGGTCAATGGGCATAGATGTGAAATAAATATTTCCAATGTTGAGCCATTTGAACTAACATTACTCTGGGCATTTGTCGGTAAGGGGGCTGTTGGAGAGGTCAGTACATTCGGACCAATTGGAACTTTTGGGACATTTAAAATATTTGAAACAGTCAACACATATGTATTATTTCCTGTCATACCTGGATTATATAGGGAACAATTGGACCAATATCACTGGAACTGTTAATGCATCTTGGGTAGTGTAATTTGTTGGATCCTGTGGAATTGTCATCATAAAGTGTGTCCTGACTGATTTTAATTGAAACTCTATTCTATTTGATTCACATTTGAACTCTGTCCTGTCTGATTAGGGCTCTGTTTAACAGATGCAATAGGTATGGCAAAAGTTACATTCCTCTGTGGCTCACTTGACTCTCCTGTCTGGACAGTGTTGTATGAACGCAGACGATTTAACAGTAACTGATTTATAAATTCATCTTTGAATCACTCTCATAATTTTCAGATTTATTCTCTGTTGTCTCTTCTATCTTTTTATTCCATTTATGTTTAGTCTTTTCCCTTTCCTCACTTGTTAAAGCAGGATATAATCTACTTCCTTCTATTATGTCTGCTCTCCAAGCTTTCTGTTTATTGTCCTATCTTGCTTCTGTACAAGTTCTTATTGCTTTCCCTACTCGACACCCGCACTTCTCTTTCTGCTTCTGATAAGCTATGTGTTCCCAAGTATTAAGTGCTTCAACTTGTGTGGTTTAGGAAGCAGTTTCATCTCAGGTAAAATTTGTGTCAAGCTCTCAAATTGAATGTCCCATAGCATGGAAATGGTAATGCACATTTTTTCTCAGTACACTTAAGCCATTGTTCAAGCCGGAAACATGAATTAAGACCTCAGAATGACAATGCATGAAATACCTGGAGTAATTTTGGGTGGAGTTTCTATTCCCTCTCTAACCGTCATAGATAAATCACCTTTCATCAAACTTTTTAATGCTTGAAAGAACTTCATATTCAAGAAAATTTCAATAAACCACAATCAACTTTTCATTTAAAATTAGTAAATTATTCTGAACCCACAATTCTCTTTTCAGCATTCACAACCAATAGCAGCATGGCACTCTGTGACGTAGTCCACTAATATCAGAACAACTTCACAGCAACTGACCTATACAGCGCAGCACAATGTGCCGTCAATCTCACTCCTTGCAGCAGCTTACTCTCCTTCATGATTTCTCTCACATCGTCTCTTTTAAGCAAACCTAATTGAAAATAATGCAAGCAAATATTTAACAACATATTTGTCTGATTCACTAAAGTATCGGGTAATGAAACACTCCAAAAGCAGTATGGAGCTACACTTTCCGACTATGCTTTCACAATTACACTTTGGATGAGACTCAGCCAGCGGACCTCCCTCTGATTGATAGAATTCCTCTGTATGCACTCAAAATTCACTTACACCAACCTCTCACACTCACACCAAGAGTATTACTGGTACTGTTTACGATGTCTCATGACCAGCACCTCATACACAGTAGACATAAATAAATTAACCAAGGCCCTCATTAAGACCCTGGCATTGAGTGATAAAGTGGCGGTAATACCGCCAACAGGCTGGCGGTAAGTACCACCAAATACTGACCATGGTGGTGATAATTCCTATAGACATCCAATGTACCACACCAACCGCCATGGTGGAAACAACAGTCACTACGGCGGTAGCCGTCAACAGCCAGACGAGAGACAAAGTACAGCCCACCATATTATGACACTGCAACCTCCCACCTTTTCTGGGGAGGTACCAACGCCAACAAAAGCCTGGCAGAAACAAAACTCAGAAGTGAAAGGACTCACCATTGGAGACACAGGGAGGAATCACGTCGCCATGGAACCCAAACTGCAAGTCTTTCTGATGATCTTCTTTGTCATGCTCCACCTGGAACACCAAAGCTGACGAAGACAACGATGGTGAGTACAGACACCTAGCACACAAGGGAGGGCGGGAGGAAAACAAGAGTGACACACACAACACACCTGACACACACACACCATACACACAAGCAGCCGCATACGTAAACCAATCGCACAAGACACACAGCATAATAAAACACAGAGCATAATGCTTGAATAACAATAACGTATTAGCATAGCAAAATCAACCACACAAACCAAATATAAACAAATGTCCATAAAGGGCCAATACCCAGTGCAGAGTCATGAGGGCACACAAGGTCACAGGGCAGTCCAAGGCCCAACCTGATTCCTGACACACCCGGAGATAACACTGCAGGGGCATCATTTTGGAAGTGGGAAGGCACCTTAGGGGTTTGGGGGGGCACCTCAGATGAATACGGGAATGCCCCTACTGGTTCTGGATAGGGCAACATGCCCATTGCTTTGTTCTGGGAAGTGCAATACCACAGTCTCTGGAGTGGGTAACTTGCCCACTGGTTCTGGATGGGGCAACATGTCCATTGCTTTGTCCTGGGGAGTGCGAGGCCACAGTCTCTGGAGTGGGTGACTTGCCCACTGGTTCTGGAGGGGACAAAATGCCCATTTCTTTGTCATGGGGAGTACAAGGCCACAGTCTCTGGAGTGGATGACTTGCCCACTGGTTCTGGAGGGAGCAGCCCCCACAGCTGCCCCTGGAGGGTGGCCTCTATGGTGTCCGCCGGTGGTGACGGCTGCATTGTGGTGGTGGTTGGAGGAGCCTCCTGGGAAGCCCCTGCACTCCCTGATGGCTACACTTCTACAGCTGGCCATGAGGGCCTGTGACAGCTGGTGGTAGTGGTGGTGTTAGCCTGACAACTTCCGCTGGTGTGTGTGCCTCGTATCCTCCTCTCCATGGGTCATGGATCCCTTACCCTTCCTGGCAGGGGTGGATGGGCTCTTCCCCTTCTTCACAGCTGGTGCAGGGTCCTTCCCCTTCTTCACAGCTGGTGTAGGACTTTTCACACTCTTTCCTGGTGATACAGGACTCTTCCCCTTCTTCCCTGGTGGTGCTGGCTGCTTCTCCTTCTGTGTTGTAGGTCTGGTATCCTTACCACCATGAGTAGGTGGTGCCACCACTGTCTCCGTGGACTGTTTGGCTGAGGTGCTGGGCTGTGTCCTTGGTATCCTGCACATACGTGTCGGACGGGGGTGGGGGAGGAGGAGGGAAGAGGTCAATTTGGGAAAGAAAAAGCTTTTTAGGGTTGTTGGGGCGGGAGGAGGGAGGTGTAATGGGAGTGGAGTGTTTGAAATGGGGTATTTGGTTGGCAGTCAGATTAGCCCCGTCCAAGCAAGGACCCTCACTCTAGTCAGGGTAAAAGAGAATCACCCTCAGCTAATCCCTGCTTACCCCCTTGGTAGCTTGGCAGAGCAGTAGGCTTAACTTCAGAGTGCTAGGTGTAAAGTATTTATACCAACACACACAGTTACTTAATGAAAACACTACAAAATGACAACACAGGTTTAGGAAAATAGAGAATATCTAAACAAAACAAAACAAAAATCCACAATACTCAAGTCAAGTTATCAATTAAAAAGCAAAAAGAGTGTTCATGTAGTTTTAAACACACACTAATACTGTTAGCGTGAAAATGTACCTTGGGTGCATCAGAAATAACTCTGCATGGGCGAGTGTGCATCAAAAAGAGCGTGCAATGCATCAATTTCACTCACGAGCGAGACCTTGCATTGTTTCTCCTTTCGTCGGGTCTGGGCACGTCGTTTCTTCACTCCGCAGGAGAGCGATGCATGGATCCAGTCAGCACTCTCAGGTCCAGGCAGGCCTTGCGTTGTTTTTTTTTTACACGCCCAGCAGTGCTTGCATTGGAAATCCAGCCACACAATGATCCGAAAACCATACAGCGTGGGTTGCGATCTCCCAGGGTCCGTCAGCGATGCTGCACGTCATTTCTCTAGCTCTGTGCGTCGATTCTTCGGTCACATTGCAGGCGAGCGTTGATTTTCAGCTGGGAAGCTGGCGGCACATCTATTTTTCAGCCGCAGATTGGAGTAGCGTCGATCTTTTCCCCGCACAGCGTTCTTCCTCTTAGGCTGCCAGCTTCTCCTTTCAGGGTCCTAGGAACTGGATGGGCACCACAGGGCAGAGTAGGAGTCTCTCCAGACACTCCAGGTGGTGGCAGAGGGAAGTCTTTACTGTCCCTGAGACTTCAAACAACAGCAGGCAAGCTCTAAATCAAGCCCTTGGAGATCTTCACAAGAAGGAAGGCAACACAAAGGGGGTCATTCCAAGTTTGGCGGGCGGCGGTTGCCGCCCGCCAAACTTACCCCGTCAAATGACCGCTCCGCAGTCAGAAGACTGCGGGGCCATTCAGACTTTCCCGCTGGGCCAAGGGAGCGCCCGCCGGGCCAGCGGGAAAGGCCCTGCAACACAGAAGCCGGCTCCGAATGGTGTTGCAGGGGTGCGACGGGTGCAGTTGCTATGCAGACAGTGGAAATCATGCTGGGGCCCTGTTAGGGGGCCCCTGCACTGCCCATGCCAATGGCATGGGCAGTGCAGGGGCCCCCAGGGGCCCCACGACACCCGTTCCCACCATCCTGTTCCTGGTGGTAAAAAACGCCAGAAACAGGCTGGCGGGAAGGGGGTCGGAATCCCCATGGCAGCGCTGCTTGCAGCGCCGCCATAGAGGATTCTCCCAGCCGGGGGAAATCCGGCGAGAAACCGCCGGACCCGGCTGGGCGACAACCGCAGTTGGAATCCCAAATGAAGCACCGCCAGCCTGTTGGCGGTGCTTCCGTGGTCATCCACCCTGGCGGTCGATGACCGCCAGGGTTGGAATGACCCCCAAAGTCCTGTCTTTGTCCTCTAGCACAGGAAGAAGCAGCAACTGCAGAATAGCTCCACAAAGGACAGTCACAGGCAGGGCAGCTAATCTTCCTCAGTTCTTCATCTCTTCTCCAGGCAGAGGTTCCTCTTGGTTTCCAGAAGTGTTCTAAAGTCTGTGGTTTTTGGGTACCCTTCTTATACCCAATTTCTCCTTTGAAGTAGGCCTACCTCAAAGCAAAGTCTCTACTGAATGTGAAATCCTGCCTTGCCCAGGCCAGGCCCCAGACACTCACCAGGGGGTCTGAGACTGCACTGTGTGAGGACAGGCACAGCCCTTTCAGGTGTGAGTGACCACTCTTCCCTTCTCTCCTAGCACAGATCCCCCATCAGGAAATGCAGACTACACTCCAGCTCCCTTTGTGTCACTGTCTACTGTGAGGTGCAACCAGCCCAACTGTCAAACTGACACAAACAGGGATACACAAACATGCAGAGTCACAGAAATGCTCACTTTCTAAAAGTGGCATTTTCAAACACACAATCTTAAAATCAACTTTACTAAAATATGTATTTTTAAATTGTGAGCTCAGAGACCCCAAACTCATGTCCATCCGCTCCCAAATGGAATCTACACTTTAATCAGATTTAAAGGTAGCCCCATGTTAACCTATGAGAAGGACAGGCCTTGCAACAGTTAAAAACAAATTAAAAATATTTCACTGTTATGACATATAAAAAACATTACTGTATGTCCTACCTTAACCTTACACTGCACCCTGCCCTTGGGGATACCTAGGGCCTACCTTAGGGGTGACTTACATGTAAGAAAAGGGAAGGTTTAGGCCTGGCAAGTGGGTACACTTGCCAAGTCGAATTTACAGTTAAAACTGCACACACAGACACTGCAGTGGCAAGTCTGAGACATGATTACAGAACTAACTATGTGGGTGGCACAACCAGTGCTTCAGGCTCACTAGTAGTATCTGATTTACAGACCCTGGGCACCTCTAGTGCACTGTACTAGGGACTTACTAATAAATCAAAAATGCTAATCCTGTATAAGCCAATTAGATACAGATTTTGTATAGGAGCACTTGCACGTTAGCACTGGTTAGCAGTGGTAAAGTGTTCAGAGTAACGAAAACAGCAAAGTCCAGCACACATCAACAACCTGGGAAACAGGCAAAAAGTTTAGGGAGACCACGCCAAGGATGAAAAGTATAACATGGAGGATGAGGGAGTGGTTGTTGGAGGTGTATGTCTGCTGGATTTGGGTGCAGGTGCATGGGCTGTATGCTGATGTGAGGTGGATGGCTGTTGGGTGTCTGAGTGCTTTCGATGTTGTCCCTTAGGAGGTTGGGGCAGACACGGTGGGAGAGGACCCAGGGTACACGTGCATGGTTGTTGTGGAGGTATCTGCCAGCGAGGTGTGTGTTCTGCTTTGTGTGGTGATGCTGGTAGTGGATGTAGATGTAGTGCATGCAGGTGTGAATGTGGATAGGACTGGGAGGGAGGTGGGGGAGGAGGGGGAGACAATGGAGGCAGTGGATGTTGTCGTGTCTGCAACTGTATGGTATTTATGTGAGTGCCTGTGGGATGAAGTGTGGTGATTGTGCTTGCCTGTGCCACTCTTATGTGTTGCCTTATGTGCATGCTCGCCTGTATATGTGCCTGGGATAGGTTTGTGTTGAGGGGTGTGGGACTGGGAAGTGGTAGTTGGATGGGGGACGGTAGAAACAGGGACAATGGCTGCCGTCAGAGAGGAGGCCAGAGCCTGAATCGATCTCTGTTGGGCTGCCAATCCACTGTGAATTCCCTCCTGGAATGCATTGCATTGCTGCATCTGGGATGCCAGCCCCTGGATGGCTTTCACAATGGTTGACTGCCCTACAGAGATGGATGTCAGGAAGTCAATAGCCTCCTCACTCAGGGAGCAGGGCTCACTGGGGCAGGGCCTGAGGTGCCTGCGGTGAAGGAGATGCCCACCCTCCTGGGTGAGTGGGCACGGGCAACTCGCTGAGGGGCTACTGGGAGGGCGGTTCCTTTTATGGGGGGGTGGCGGCTGTACCTGCAGCTGGTGTGGTCACAGAGGTGTCCGCCACCACCAGGGAGCTCCCATCACAGGAGGTATTGGGGTCTGTGTTGTCCCCTCCAGTCTCTGCTAGGATGCTCCCCTCGCCCTCCTTCGCACTGGTTCCCTCGGCGTCGGTGGACTCTGTCTCCAGGCTCCTCAGTCGCCAGTGCCCATGCTCCTTAGCCTGATACTGCTAATGCACACATGGACAGGATGACAAAACAAGAAAGGGGGAGAGAGAAAAAGGATACACTGGGCCAATGACTGCACCAACTCTACCGTTGGCATACACTGGCATACACTGCACCCTCACACACAGGGAACATGCCTACGCAATATGCATTGGACTACCAGTGACATGGCTAGTCACCAAGGCTTGATAAGGAGCACACGTCGCCAACTGCAGCACACCTGGGACCCACGCAGCCCTGCCTAACAAGCTAGGTTACCTATATTTGCCATGCAACCATTACCCTTCAGAGGACCCACCCTGCAATGGCTGGCCTGGCCTCAGGGGCACCCACTAACACACAACCACCACCCAGATACCACCCTACCAGCCAAAATTTGTAATGATACTCACTGTATTCACCCCCTTGGTGCTTCTGTGATTCCCTCAAGCACCCATCCAGCTCAGGGTATGCCACCGCCAAGATGCGGGCCATCCGGGGGGCCAGGGTCTGACGGGCACCCCTTTCTCGTTGGGAGGCCATCCCTAGTTGGGCATCCGCAGTCTTCCATGCCCAGCGTCTCAGGTCCTTCCTCCGTTTCCGACAGTGGGTGCTCCGCCTGCCATAGACCCCCAGGGTCCACACCTCCTTGGTGATGGCATGCCATAATCCCTTCTTTTGATGGGCGCTGACCTGCAGATGCAATAAACACAGGAGAACACCATTAAACTAACAGTCCAGGCTGTCACACACGGCCCACCATACCCGTTTCCATCACTATGGGCACACACATTGCCCAGCGCACGACATGTACACCACCAACAGATAATCCCCCCTTACACAATCCTTCAAATCTCCATGCATCCATGTCACATGCATCGTTCCCACAGTGTACTCACCTGTTGGTCTGGAGGTCCATACAGCAGTCCGTAATGTGGTAGGACCCCATCCACCAGTCACTCCAACTCCTCCAAAGTGAAGGCTGAGACCCTTTCCCCAGTCACACGGGCCATGGTAGGTTCCAGACACAGGTCACAGCAGCACATACAGTGTAGGTCTTCTCCTTTTGAAGGTCAGGAAACAAGTGAGGAATGATTTAGGAAGTGACGGTCATGTCCACCACTGTGTACAGCGTCACTGCAGGCGTAAATCCTCATTGGCCACTGTACTCCATAGTGCCCAATATTATCCAATGAGAAATTGCACAGTGGTTCACGACCGCCTACTGCCACAACGCCCAACGTCGGCAGAATTACCTAACTTCCACCTGTCCCTCCACAGAGGACAGGCAGTCTCCATTTCGGGGGGGGGTGAACAGGCCTATCGATAATTGCTCCATCACAGGATAAATAGGCATATACTTTGGAATTTACACTGTCCCAATACATAATTGCATGATGTGGACTGCTGTTGTGGTTTAGTTGTTCAAATTGTGACAGCCTACTCACTCTTGTGTCCCTTAGAAACCTAACGCTGTGGATGAATAGGAGATGGAGACCCCTGGTGGACTTAGCTACACTGGAGGAAAGGCACATTATCCTCACCTATAGACGGGACAAGTCCACAATCACAGAGCTGTGTGCCCAGTTGGAGCCTGATCTGATATAAGCTATCTGTCATCCCACTGGGATTTCCCCCTCTTGTGCAAGTTCTATCAGTGCTCCATTTCCTGGCAACTGGTTCTTTCCAAGTGACAGTGGGCTTGGAAGCAGAGATGTCACAGCAAATGTTCTTAATTGTGCTGGCAAGAGTGTTGTCTGCCCTGATAAAGCACAAGTGCAGCTACATAGCTTTATCCCCAATATTATTGGTGCGATTGAAGGGACACATATTGCGTTTGTCCCCCAGCCAGAATGAACAGGTGTAGAGGAATTGTAAAGGTTTCCACTACATGAATGTGCAGATGGTGTGCCTGGAGGACCAGTACATCTCTCATGTCAATGCTAAATATCCTGGGTCGGTGCATAATGCCTTTGTCCTGAGGAATAGCAGCATCCCAAATGTGATGGCCCAACTACAGAGGCACAGGGTGTGGCTTATAGGTGAACCTTGGTCCCCTCTCGGTGTATGTTAGTGTATGCCTCCGATGTTACCCTCATAGGATAGTGTGTGGCTAAATGTTGTTCCTCAATGCCTGAAGGTGACTCTGGCTACCCAAACCTATTGTGGCTGCTGACCCCTGTGAGGAATACAAGGACAAGGGCTGAAGAACGTTATAATGAGGCACATGGGCAAACCAGAAGGATGATTGAGTGGACCTTCTGCCTCCTGAAGGCCAGGTTCAGGTGCCTCCATCTGACAGGTGGATCCCTGTGCTACTCACCCGAGAAGGTCTGCCAGATAATAGTGGCATGCTGCATGTTGCACAACCTGTCCCTCAGATGCTATGTGTCTTTTCTGCAGGAGGAGGTGACTGGAAATGCCCCTGTGCAGCAGTGGACCCTGAGGACAGTGAGGATGGGGAAGCAGAGGATGAGGATGTGGACAATAGAACATCAGTTATCTGTCAGTACTTCCAATGACACACAGGTGAGCAGTGCAACTTTACATTTCTATGACTATTGGTGTGGCAGTGGCATGCTGGCATTACCCACTTGTTACCTCTACTTACTGTCACCTATAGATTATCATTTTACAGATGTTGGTGATATGACAACAGTGTCCTGATGTGATCACTACAGTCAGCTACAGGTCATTCTTTCTATGCTCTCACTATGTACAGTTCATTTGCAATGGATGTAGCTGTTTCCATCATTACACATTTTCACTACATGAAAGACTCGTAGTCAAGCTTTTTCCAAGGGTGTTTATTGTAGTGCTAAGAAATAGAGGGAAAAGTGCAATGGAATGGGGTGATGATGGAGGAAAGTCCAGGGTATTGTTCCAGTCTGTTTGTAGCACATGTGCAGTGTCTAAGGGGCTATAGGAAGGGGACCAATGACAGTTCAAGGTGGACAAGGTGACTAAGTGGGACACAAGGGGGACAATCAGGAGAGTCTCATTTCCTGGTGGTGGTCTTGGCAAGTGTCTCTGGCTTCTGTCAGGGTCGCAGGGAACGTTTGCTGGGTGGTTCACCTTCTGCAGGGGAGGGGTGCTGGTGGCCTGTGAATCCTGTGGCGGGGCCTCCTGGCCACTAGCGGCAGCTGAAGTGGATGGCTGTTCAGTTGACTGGCTAGTGGTAGGGGCCCGCTGATGAGCTGTTGCTTCCCTCATGATGTTTGCCATGTCGGCCAGTGGCCCTGCTATGGAGATCAGGGTGTTGTTAATGGCTTGCAGGTCCTCCCTGATCCCCTGATACTGTCCCTCCTGGAGCCTCCTGTTCTCCTGCACGTTGTCTAGGATCTGGCCCATCGTATTCTGGGAATGTTGATCCCAGGATCTCAGAGAGTGCCTCCTGGAGAGTCAGTTCCCTGGTCCTGTCCTCCCCCTGGCATACAGCAGTCCCCCCAGTTTCCCTGTTGGCCTGTGCCCCTGTCCCCTTAATGATGTGCCCACTGACACTGACCCCAGGTCCCTGTTTGTCTTGGGTATGAGGAGTGGCCTATGGTCCCTCTACAGGTGGGCACACTGCTGATTGACATGTCCTGGGACAGAGGTTTAGGTACGCTGGGTGGGTGGTGTGATGTTGCTTCTGATGGCGATGCTCTGTGGTAGTCTGTGAATGGGCTTGGGTGACTGGCTGTCCAGTGGTCCATGATGGGCCAGGTAGGTTATCAAGATCCAGAAGTCCAGAGTTACTGTCATCACTGGGGGCCTTTTCTGTTGTGGGTCTGGGGGTCTGGATAGTGGTGGCACCTCCTCACCGCTGACATTGGCTGGGTACCTGTGGGGATATAAGTGATGCATTATGCTATTAAGCGTATGACATTTGTACTTCCCTAGTTTCTCCTCCATGGTTGGTGTTACCCTACCAGCTTTTTCTTGTGTATGGTGATGTATTGTGGGATTGTTAGTTTCCCTATGCTGTGCATGCTTTAGTGATGGGTGTCCATGCAGGGCTGGGAGGGGTGTCCATGCATTGATATGGCATGCAGGGCATGGCATTGGGGTTAGTTAATGTGTAGGTGCAGTGTGTGGAATGGAGTGGAGTGATGGGAGTGAGGGTGTGGGTGTGAGATGGCATGCAGGTATTGGAGGGGTGACAGGTAGTGAATATTGACTTACCAGTGTCCAGTCCTCTGGCTACTCCAGCGAGTCCCTCAGTATGCAGTATTGCCAATACTTGCTCCTCTCATGCTGTGAGTTGTGGGGGAGGAAATGGGGCTCCACTGCCAGTCTTCTGTATGGCGAGCTGGTATCTTGCTGCTATGGAACGTTTCTTCGCCCGTAGGTGGTTACACCTCTTCCCGATGTTGTCCCTTGTTCTTGGGTGCTGTCCCATAGCGTTCACCCTGTCCACGATTCTCCGCCATAACTCCATCTTCCTTGCTATCGATTCCTGCTTTACTTGTGATCTAAACAGCTGTGACTCTACCCTGACAATTTCTCCACCATGAACCTTAACTCCTCCTCAGTGAAACGGGGGTGCCTTTGTGGTGCTATGGGTATTGTGTGATGTGTGTTGGTGAGGGTGTGTTGGGTAATGTGGTGAGGTGTGTGATGTGGAGTGCGTCAGGGGTGTATGGGTGTAAGTGGTGTGTGTGTCTAGCTGTCTCTGTGCTCTTCTCAGTCTCCTGGTCGCAATTGGTGATTGTAAGGGATTGTGGGTTATGTGGTGTGTGTTTTAGAGTGGTGTGGGTGTGGTGTATGTATGAGTGTCAGGTGTGTGTATTTGGTATAGGCCAATGTTGTGTTGTTTTGTATGTGGGTGTCCATTCTGTGCGCGGTGGTACGTACCGCCAATACTTTACCATATTATGGGGGTCATTCTGACCCTGGCGGTCATTGACCGCCAGGGCCAACGACCACGGAAGCACCGCCAACAGGCTGGAGGTGCTTCCTGGCCAATTCTGACCGCGGCGGTAAAGCCGCGGTCAGAAAAGGGAAACCGGCGATTTCTCGACGGTTTTCTCCTGGCCAAAGGAATCCTCCATGGCGGCGCTGCAAGCAGCGCCGCCATGGGGATTCCGACCCCCTTCCCGCCAGCCTGTTCCTGGCGGTGTAAGGCTGGCGGGAACGGGTGTCGTAGGGCTCCCTAACAGGGCCCCATTAAGATTTTCAGTGTCTGCTTGGCAGACAGTGAAAATCGCGACGGATGCAACTGCACCCCAGCAAATCCGCCGGCTCCATTCGGAGCCGGCTTCATCTTTGCTGGGGCTTTCCCGCTGGGCCGGCGGGCGATCTTTTGAAGATCACCCGCCGGCCCAGCGGGAAAGTTAGAATGCTCCCCGCGGTCATTTGACCGCGGGGCGGTGTTTGGGCGGTTTCCGCCCGGCGGCCGCCGCCCGCCGCCCGCCGGGGTCGGAATGACCCCCTATGTCTGCTGTGGTGATTCGTGGTTCATATTGTGATGGGCGTTGCTTTGTTGGCGTAGCGGTATGGGTTTTGGGACCGCCACTTTCTCACTGACCTTTGGTCTGTCCGATTTGTGTATGTGGTTCTATTCTGTCGGATTGGTGTGTATGTGTCATAATATGGTGAACAGATATCCACCACCGCAAAGGTAGTTTAGAGGCCATCAGGGTGGCGGTAAGCAGGATTTACCGCCAATGTCATAATGAGGCCCAAGTGTCTTCTACACTTGTATGGTATCCCAGGATCTTAAGGCACTGTGGACCCATTACTCAACTTACTTATTAACAGTAAACGTCTCATTCATACAACAAATTAGAAAACTCTGCAAAACACTTCATAAACAACTCACTTCACCGCAATCTTAAACCTAAGTAACGCAAAGTTCAACCCTGTTAATACACATTTACAGCAAAAGAATGATGCTGGAAACTCTTAATCCTCCAAATGAACCATGGGATCAGAATATTGGCTGGGTTTGGAAAATGTCATAATAGGACTCCCTAATTCTCTATTGCTATATCCCTATTGCTGTCTCGGAATTACGTTCTCCCCGCGTGAGATGCACCAAACCTCTACTATCATATTTGATGGAACATTTCAGGTTCTCTCTAAACAAAGTCAACAAATCTTTTCACCTGAAGCAGGGGGTAAGAGAAATTAACATGATATCAGTCAATGTCTAATTCACACAATATGGCCACACAAGGAAGACCCAAATCGGAAATAAAGTTAAAGGGTGTTTATTACAAATTAACACCCAGGTTAATGTAAACAACTCTAAAAAAACAGGCTGTAGAGGTACAATAACACCATTGGGTGTCCAAACCTGTGAAAGGAGTGCAATCTAATTTACATTAAACAAATTAAGCACTCAATCACTGCTATACAGTATATCAATAACAACACTTGGTATTCAGAAAATAAGCATTGATTAACTTGTCTAAGCATTAGTGCACACTGGAATCCTCCAAGTAGCTGGCTATGGCAAAGGGAATCTTCTAAAGTCAGCATGTCACTAAATGCGATTGGCGGGGCTATAAACCTGAGGACAAAAAGTAAAAAGAAGTTGAAACAATAACATCTGAGGCAAAATTAAGCTAACTAAAGTTGCAAAAGTGAATAAAAAGGAATCGTGTCAACATATCAGAAGCTCGTTCAATAGTCTTCTCATGGGGCAAAGAAAAATCTAAGTTCTCTCAGCAAGCATCTGGGAAAGTGTAGGGCAAAGAGGTCTGTACTTCCCAAAGTCCAAGGGGATCTGCGTCTGCAGCTAACTGGAATCAATCAATTGAAGTCCAAATTATACAGTGATGTGCCCATTGGTAGCACCTACTGATCGGAAGATTTCCTTGCCCAATCCGCTCACATAATACAACAGATATCTGCAACATACTTGTGGGTTCCTAAGACAGTCCTGAGAAGGTGCCCGTCCCTGGTGCCCTGTACGACTTTACAGCATAATGAATAGGGCTAGTGTTCACATTCTCAGTCTCTTGGAGTACCATCCTTGAGGTTAATTTCTCAGGCACTCTTTGAATAAGACAATAGCACATCTATTTTCAAACTAACATTTATTGTGAACAGTATCTGGAAAGAAAATACATTAACAGAAAAGAAAAAACGTTTCCCACATTCCATGAGACTATGGCCTAACAGGCCTAACATGACTAAACTAAATCAAAATTAAAAGGGTATTCTTTATTCAAATTAATCAAACATAAAACTTCTCAGTTATAAAACTGTCAGTAAAAATTCTTGTTTAGACTTCATGTTACAGTAACATGCAAAAGAAAATAACAGTACTTGTCAGAAAATATGGTGGAGAACTACAATGTTCCGCATTAGCCAACAACAGTTAGTGAACATCTGTTATAAAATTCATGATCACTACAAGTGTAACTGCTCTCTGTTAATATCAGGATTAATATAAAATCATAATGAATAGTTACATTTCTATTTATATTTTTGTTTTCTGTCCATTTTTCTAGCTTTTTCAGTAAGATCCTAGTGTAAGCTTCCCCAAAAACACCCAGCAAAGTAATCACACAATAGCAAGCTAAATCTGCCCTATTGTGCTTCTTAAAAAGGGGGTATAGAATTGATCTGCACCAGGATTGTACTGTAATTGATAGCTGAAAAGATACTCTATAATATAAGTGGGACGGGTCTCCCAATATTTAATAATTACTTTACATAGGCCACTGAGTATTTCAGTAGGCTCTGGTGCACCATCCGCTCTGCACCATTTTAAAGCTAATTTAGTGGCTCTAGCGTAAATTATACAGCTTGAGATAGAGCTCCTGGGGTTACCATTCCATAATAAGGTTCAAGATTGAATATCAAATGTTTGTGGGTTCAGTGTTTTTGCTTGACCAAAGTAATTCTAAGTGTAAATAGTTGGAGCTCAAATTGCTCATCGCATTTTGCACTCACCTACTAATTTCTGGCCAAAGTGATAAAATATCCATTCCAGAGATATCACAGAGAAGTAGGTCCGTATGACACTCAGGGCCGTATTTATACTTTTTGATGCTAAACTGCGCTAACGCATTTTAGCGTCAAAAAGTTTTGCGCCGGCTAACGCCATTCTGAAGCGCCATGCGGGCGCCGTATTTATTGAATGGCATTAGCCGGCGCAAGCAGACCGGTGCTGCCTGGTTTGCGTGGAAAAAAACCACGTACACCAGGCAGCGCCGGCGTTGGGAAAAATGACGCTAGGGCGTCTTAAAAATGGTGCAAGTCAGGTTGACGCAAAAAATCGCCTCCACCCGATTTGCGCCATTTTTAACGACGCCCAGACGCCATTTACAAGACTCCTGTCTTAGTAAAGACAGGAGTCATGCCCCCTTGCCCAATGGCCATGCCCAGGGGACTTATGTCCCCTGGGCATGGTCATTGGGCATTGAGGCATGTAGGGGGGCACAAATCAGGCCCCCCTATGGCAAAAAAAATTATAAAAAAAAAAAAAAATTATACTTACCTGAACTTACCTGAATGTCCCTGGGGTGGGTCCCTCCATCCTTGGGTGTCCTCCTGGGGTGGGCAAGGGTGGCAGGGGGGGTCCCTGGGGGCATGGGAGGGCAGCTGTGGGCTCATTTTGAGCGCACAGGTCCCTTAACACCTGCCCTGACCCAGGCGCTAAAATCCGGCGCAAATGCAGGGTTTTTTGCCCCGCCCACTCCCGGGCGTCATTTTTGCCCGGGAGTATAAATACGACGCATTTGCGGCGCAGTCATTTTTTTAGACGGGAACGGCTACCTTGCATCTCATTAACGCAAGGAAGGCGTTCACGCAAAAAAATTACGCTCTTTCCTCATACTTTGGCGCTAGACGCGTCTAACGCCAAAGT
Source organism: Pleurodeles waltl (assembly GCF_031143425.1). NCBI lineage: Eukaryota > Metazoa > Chordata > Amphibia > Caudata > Salamandridae > Pleurodeles > Pleurodeles waltl. The sequence continues at coordinate 773,501,262 of NC_090445.1, read as the reverse complement.
ATAAATATGGCGTTAGTTTAGCGCCGAATTTGCATCGAAAAAAACGACGCTAATTCGGCGCAAACGGAGTATAAATATGCCCCTCAGTTCCTTGTGATGTTTTGCATACTTTCAGTCCTCTATGTTGTCAGACTCCCATCTACTTCTACCTGAGAGACCCTCTTCATTCCCAATTATTGCCAGACAATCTGCACATTCAAAGGACAGATATAAGGAAACTGCTAAAGGATTGTGGTCCCTGTCAAACCTTTCAATGACAAGGAAGTCTATACATGTGAGGAAGAAGAACCACAAAATATATGAATAATCTAATATGACACTTCTACCATGAGAGAGAAGAGTATTGTAACCCACTGTACTAACCCTTTCACTGCATGCTAAAGGAAAAACTGACCCATTCCTTTACCTGTTAAATCTGTTTTTATGCCTGTCAACTTCTTTACTTCCTTGGGTATTTTGGGAGCTGCTATGTGTGTTAATTAACTAAATTAAATTACTGTCTCCTCTCATTACCACTTCATGGCCTAGATATGTAAAAATTAGAACTACTTCCAGTTGTTCTTATACCTGTATTATGACCTTTTTCTGTTCTTAGTTATGTATATTGAAGTGCACAGTAATTATTAGTGTACTCTGTTGTTTATTACCAATTGGAAGTTTACTTAATACCACTGCTCGTAAAAGGTTATTTGATAGGTTCACCCTGGATACGTCAACTTTTATTGCTGTAGAGACATTTATTGCCAATTTCTCTGATGTAGGTGTATATGGGAATTTTGCTAAGAATTTAAATTTATGAATTTTGGCACCGGTTTCTTGGAGGCAAATTGTATCCCATTTATAAAGACATTCTGTTGATTTCTTTTTTTGCAATATTTTATTGAGATGGGATGCTTTGATAAATGTCAGTTATTGACAATTACTTGGGCTGCAATCCAGTCCATCCTTTTTTGTCCACCATGCTACATTATTCAGTGTCTGTCATCACTGGGTAGTTAAAGTTAGGACCACGTTTCCATCGGAAATTCATTTTTTTGGTTTGTTCATAACTTTAGCACAGTTTGTCAAATCTTCACGAAACCTTCCAAAGAAAAGTCTCATCCACCTCAGCTCCTTCCTGGCAAGCTTTGATGTGATCTATCAAGTGCGGTCTGAGATAAAGGGGGTTCTCATAAAACGTTGTCTCTCCCAGGCAGGGAACACAACTTTGCTCCTGACCAGGTGGGAACAGACAAACATGCTGCTCTCACTTGGTTAGCATCAACGGAATGGTGTCAGCTCCCACTAGCACAGGGCTGTCTGCGGAGCCAGCTGGGCTGTAGAGACCTTGGGGTTCCTCCCATAGCCCCCAACATCGGAACAAGGTGTAGGGGCCCCAGGTAGGCACCAGAGCACTCAAAAAATAAAATAAGAAAACCAAAATAATAATATATGAGCATCTGGAGCCACCCATTTATTATTCACTGCTCCTTGTAAGGTGTGCCCATAATGCACTGTGAGGGCTTTTTAAATATAGCATTTCACAAAGCCACTAAGTTCTGGCATACTTAAAATGGTACCTTTTTTAGTGTTACATGATCTAGCCTGCCATGCACTGCAGGCAGGTGTTTGGTGACCCTGTAGGCAACCCCATGCCACACACAGCAACAAGGCCCTGTGGCCATGATAAAAAGGCCACACACAGCTGGAGTAGGGTACCTGCAGGGGAGGGTTTTGGGTGCCCTCAAGAGGGTTGGGGTACAAGGTTTGGCCTGCAGGGCCTGTGTGCTGAGAGCTGGATTCCTGCAGAGGTTTGAACATCTTACTTCACACAAAAAAACACATAGAAATTCACTGAAAAAAAAAAAGATTAAAGTGACATAAAAATTTGAATTGCAATAATATGTTACTTTTCATAAAGAAAACCTTATACATTCAATGCATATCCCAAATGTTAAAGAGAGGCTATAACTAGTTGAAATTGTCAGTTAAAACATACTATTTTATACTAACAAAACCAATGAAATTCACTAGTAATTTGTATCTCAAATAACTATAACGCTTGCCCTTAAATAACTATAACTTGCATATTGCATCACTCCTGAAATGTTCCATGACATCATTTATATTATCACTGTAACATCTGAAATTACAGCAATGATAACAACACTGTGCATAGTGGGTGTGCAAGCAATATGTTTGACTCTTCTTCCATTTTTAGGATTATTTAGTATGATTGTACATGCTTCTCTAGTGGCCACAAACCAGCTACCAATGAAACTCCGGAAGTTGAAAGAAAGTCAAAGAACCTTGATCAATGATCCACCATTTCTAAGGCCTAAATTGTGTGGACCTGACCTTCATGAATTCCAGAAATCTTTAGAGCAACTTAAGATTCTTCAACACTTTCATTCACTTATTGAATGTTCTTGTACCTGTTTTTCAGCACAGACCTTTGCAAAGAACACTGGATGTTTGACACTGATTTTCAGTTAGAGCTTGTGGTTCAGGGGCTGCACTGTCTGGTTAACCCTGGTGATATTTGCAGGAAGAACAGACTTGAAAAAAACATTATGTTAATGTATCCCCAGGCAGAGATCAATTCCAATTATTCTACAAGGCTTGGGTTGCATGGTGAAAGTGAGCTGGATTCTGGAAGGTGAAAAAACATGGCTAATCTATTAAAAGCCAAAATCTGTCAGAAGACCCAAAATTCAGGATCACTATGCTTCTTCAGCTACTGGAACAATAGCATTCTCAATAATAGGCTCTCATTTGGATAAAGCAATATTGCAGTCCTTTAAGAACAAACCAAAAGGAGATTTTGTTAAATGGAAAGTAATGCCTTAGGAATAATCTTGAAAATGTCTTTGAACCTTTAAACTAATTTGTTATGCCTTGTGAGGGCAGTCAATAGGCTTTCTGGTTGTTGGATACATTGCGGGATCCATTTGCCAATTTTTTAAGTTTAATGTCAGATACCCTTAATGTTTTATCTTATCTTCAATTGGACCCCTTTGTATCTGTTTCTAACAAGAATTATTTTAAATAGGTTTAGAGATATTTTTTGGTGGGGGTGGTTAAATGTGTATTACCCCGCTGACAAATTAGGCTAGAGAATAACAAATATTCAAATGAACTTTGAAGAATGTTACTTACACGGCTGACACACTGACATACTTTGTATTTCCATGCCTCATTTACTTGCCATGTATTCTCATGTATGGTTAATACCTGTTGTAGTATTGTTTCTACATTGTTATGTAGGATTTAAAATGATGTGCTTATAGTTATCATTGCAATGTGTTCACTGGATGTCTTGAACATGGATTTTATGTTTTGAATTTAAATGAAAAACAGTAATATTTTGAGGCCCTATGAAGCAATGTATGTCACCCAACACATGCTAGCCATTGGTGGTATTCACATGAAAAAAGATTGTTTATGGAAAGACTATCAAAGCGCCCCTCATTGTTTTTTAATAAATATGTGCCACTGACATTCCACAAGGCAGACTGAATGTCACAGGAGGCATGAACTATGCAAGTCCAGAGTGTGCATTTCCTTATTGAATGTATTGAGATATCTGTAACCCTAGATCTAAAGGAAGCATACTTCCACATCTCAATGCATTAGGCACATCAACAATTTTTGTAATTTACAGTATGGGTCCATCACTAAATGTTCAGAGTGCTCCCCTCCAGAGTACTTTCTCATTGGAGATTTTTAACCAAGGTGTTACTCCAGCAGTTACATTTTTTACAACTGGAAATATCTATAATCAGTATAATAGCATCTTGTTGTTCTTTTACTAAGGCACAATTTGACACCAAGCAGTCATGCAGTCATCTGAGGGCATTGCATTTCCTGCAAAACATAGGAAAAAACATCCTATCATCATTCAACTCAGGACAACACTGTCAGGCTGGTCTGGGCTTGCTATGTCTTTCAGAGGACCTATGGATGTCTACAGTTCTACCCACCATCTGTTGTCCCTACAGTGTCCAATGGCAAGAGATTGGTTGCAAGTCCAGCGGTTAATTGCAGTCACTATTATTGTTGGTTCCATCAGCTCGCCCTTCTTTCATGTCAATTCTCTTTTGACGCATTACTTTAGAGTCACAGAGTTACAAAGTCACATTTCAGTGAAGTGTCTTATGCCCTCTCAATAAATTCAATAATCACTACAACTTACTTTATTTTTCCATCATATACTGCTGTGGTTTAAATGTTATTTTCAACTGATTATACTAGTCTATACATTTGTTGCTGCCAGTATGCTGCAATATAGATTATGTTCTATTAGACCTTGGCCAGCATGATAAAACACTAGTATAATTCTCAATGGCCATCTACACTTAAATTGTGGATCAGTTGTCCAATATTTACATGTGTTTGGCATGCATGTATTTACATGCTTGCAGTTCCACAACTCACTGTACATAGACTTATTATAAAGTTTGATCGCTCATTCATGAAATATGTTTCTTTATTTTTGTATACTCATTAGAATTTATCCTATCCTCCAACATGAAGACGTTAATGTTGCTATATGTGAGAGCATGATGTATTGGAAGGATTTCTTACACTTTACTTTGGAATAAAAACTTGAGCCTTTCATGTCTTATTGTTTCAAATATTCTTTATAATGTATTACAGATTGACTTGTTAAAAAAAGGCTTACATTTCTTTTTATTAGATTATCATTAGATTATCTTGTCGGAACTGGATGAGTGGGCCATGCCCAGAGAAGCCCAGTACACTCTTCTCAAGTATTCCACATATAAATAAAGCATGCCTTTTCATCCGAGTAGCTGACCAAAGATTCATTCTGTTTCTGCTACCTTAAGTCATTAAATTTACATTACTGTCATGTTTTAGTTTGCCCTGAGCCCAAGGGCGACACAAGGAACCAGGTAAGGGTGGATATATTTCTTTATTCTTTTTCTCAGGGCTCGCCAGGCAGGGATGTCCTTCTCCCTGAGGTGGTGGCCAGAAGTGTCCCCCTCTTCCTGACCAAAGTGGTGTTCAGTGACAACACATGCACCTGATGTGTTCCTAGTGCCTCTTTTCACTCACTGTTCGACTTCTCCCCCCTTTGTTAACAAAATATACCCATTCCCCATGCTTGTCTTTGATGGTAACATTTGGCACGTTTTTGTGCTCTTTTCATGCAACCTACATATGAGAGAAAAGAAACAGCGAGAGAGAGAGAGAGAGAGAGAGAGCGAGAGAGAGAGAGAGAGATTATCTCCGTCAGTCATTATAGTTCTTCAATCAGTCTTTTGGGCTTTCTGCTCGCTCTCGTAAGGTGAGAGCTCTCCTTACCCTGGTTCTTCTCTCCTTTCGTGTCCTCGAACCAGTGGGAGCTTTCCCTGTTGGGTAGAGCTGCTTCCATTGGCTCTCCAGTGTCTTCACTCAGAGATTTCTGTTCTGCACAGGGCTGTGTCTCTCCTTCATCCTCATGTGACAGCCTGAACTCTCTGAAGTGAGCTTTTTCTGGTAATGGAATGAGACCCAGGCGCTGCTGTGATCATTGACCCTTTGGTGCTAGTTATCTTCAGAGGCTGGCTTGAGACTGGGCTGTCTGACTTTTGTGTTTGCCACTAGCGTACAAGGACTAGATCTCCCACTTTTAGTTCAGATGTCGTAGCCTGATGCTGTGCTTCAGCTTGTAATTTCATTTTCCTCTTGGCCTCTTGGTCACACACAACAATGTCGCTGTGTTCCGATGGGGCCTCAAGTTCAAGTTGAGGCAGACGGGTCCTGCTTTCTCTCCCTACTACCAGTTATGATGGGCACCCCCCTGTGGAACTGTGTAGGGTGTTGCAGTAATCCCGAAGTACTTGTCACAGCACTTGTCCCACAGAGATCTGCACCAGCTTTGCTCATTGTACTGTCTTCTTTATGTTGCCCATGAACCTTTCCACCATGCCATTTGCTTGTGGCCACAGCAGTGTTATCTTCCTGTGATGTACTCCCAGATATGCCATGAATCTTGGAAATTCTTCTCCTGAGAATGGGGTCCATTGTCCATCTTGAGTGTCGGGGGCACCCTAGTCTGCAAAGATGTCGTCCAGAATTAATAGTGTCAGTGGTCAATGTTGATGACACTTGGAGCTATGAAGAATCCAGAGTATTCATTGATGATGACCAGCAGGTAGCCACAGGTGTCTAGGAGCATACAGAAGTCTGCAGCCAGTGTTTTTCATATGGCCTCAAGGAGAACAGACATATGTACGTGCTCTGGCTTAGGTAGTTTGCCCATTATCTGACATCTGACATAATCATGTATTTTACCAGATAGTCAAGTACCAGGAACCATACCTTTTCTCTCAGACGATTTTTAGTTGCCACTATGCCTCTGTGAGACTCAAGTACAAAGCTGTCTGTCTTCGATATGTCTTTTGGTATGACTATCCTGGTGCCCCAGACTAGGATTCTTTGCTCTGTTTCTGACAGTTCCTCCTGCACCTGTTTGAATGCAAGCAATTCCTCTCTCCTCAACCCTTCACCTACTGGGCTGTCGTTGATCACATGCCTCTATCTCTGTTGATGTATGAGTGTTTTGACCTTTTATAGTGTGGTGTCGGTCTTTGTCTCCTGCGCCAGTTCCTCCATCATAATAGAGGTGGGTGTGTTTTGTCGCAGTACAAAGGTGAGGTATTCCTCAGCCATAGACGATGTTTCTGTTGCTCAGGGTAAGAGATGTTGGTACATGTAGTCGCTTGTGCTTCTTCCCTGGTTTGTGCATTATTTTGAAGTCATAGTCCATCGGGTGTATCCCCGACCTTTCAATGCACAGCAGAATTTTTTCACTGGGGTTGCATAGATTGTGGCTAGTGCCTGGTGATCTGTCACAATGGTGTATGGCTTTCCGTAGATGATTATGTGGTAGTGCTCACATGCCCAGATAACTGATAGGCTTTCTTTTTCTGTCTGAGAGTATCCCCTTTGTACACCTGACAGGCTCCTGCTAGCATATGCAACAATGTGTCTTGGTTAGTCTCTTCTGTGCAAGAATTGCTCCAAGCCCCACCAGGCTAGCATCTATGGTGAGCTCTGTTCATAGGGATGCGTTAAATAAGTATGCAAGGTGGTCCATGGCTGTGACAGCGTGCTGGATCTCCTCAAATGCCTTGTCACATTTCAAGGTCCAGAGGAATGGCTGCCCTTGTTTGGTCAGTTCACGAAGTGTGGTGCTCACAGTGGCAAAGTCTTTGATGTAGTGAGCACAGTAACTCGCCAACCCCAGAAATCACCTCACGTCAGCTACGTCCACTGGAGGACATATTTTTCAGGCTGTTTGTACCTTGATGAGGTCTGGCCGCATCTCTTTCTGGGAGAAGGTGTGTCCAAAGAAAACTAGTTCTCTCTTTCCCAGCTCACATTGGTCTTTGTTCAGTGTCAGGCCAGCCATTTGTAGCCACTTGCATACCTCTCTCAGTGCTGAGTCATGTTCTTCATTTGAGCAACCAAACACTAAGATGTCATTTCTGTAGTTTAGACAGTTTTTTATGGGCCTGATCACTCGTCTCACTATCTCTAGAAATATTTTTGCTGCCAAAGACACCCTGAAGTTTAATCGCTTCTAATGAAAAAGCCCAAGGTGAGGGGAAACATGGTGATTTAGCAGGACTGTGAGTCTAGTTCCAACTTATGATAGCCCTTGAATAGATCCAGCTTGGAGAACATAGAGGCCCCCTAAGGCAGCTGGTGATGTCATTTAGGTGAGGACCTGGGTGCCATTCTCTCTAGATAGCTTTGTTCGGTAGGCGCATGTCAACACAGATTCATATTTTCTGTATGTTTTTCTTCAGCATAGCCACCATGGGGAACACCGGTCGAGTTGATCCTTCTGCGGGCTCAATGATGTCTTGTGCTAGCAGACTCTTTAGTTCTTCCTCCACTTGTGGTTGGAGATGCATCAGGACTCTGATGTGATTTTGAGCCACTGGTTTGATTGCTTCATTAATGTGAAGAGTGACTTGCGTGTCCTTCAGTTTTCCCTGCCCTCTGAGGATCGCAGGGTGTTCTCTTGGGATGTTGTGATATTCAGTTATGTGATATATGATGACTGGTAGGCCCATCACTGTCGCAGTGATGTTGCTGAGAAAATATGGTGCTGGAACATCACCCCGTAGGACGTGTACCTCTTGTCTCACCAACGTGTGGTTGTAAGTGAGTGTTTCTATGAATTTCCCCATGTTCACTATGGGTTGTCTCGCACCCCATGTAAAGGCGACAACAGAGGAGGATTGTGTTTTATTTTTTCATTCTGTGACTTGTACATGATGCTACATGTGGCTTTACTGTCGAGTACAAATTTTGTTGTGTGATTTGTGACCTGCAAGTCTACCGTTGCTGTCTTCATTCTTCATTATTTGTCAATCAGCTGGACATTTTCTGATGTGTGTTGTCGTGCTGGGGCATCTGTCATGAGGTATAGACATTCATTGTCTTCCCTTGTACTGGTAGCGTCAGTCTGTGGATGAACTGTGATTGCTAGCTTCCATGTCTTGTGCGTGTCGACCCAAAATTGTTTGTGGTCGGACAGGTCACCCTATTCTGGCTTGATGTGTCTGCCCATGCAGACACTTACAAAGTGATTTTAGGTTGCATTTCCAACATTTTTGTCCCATGACTGGGCAGGTACAGATGTGCAGGTTTTCAAAGCCGCAGTGATAGCATATCCTTACTTGTTTTTCCTTCCAGGGTAGCAATGGTTGCAATGGTTTGTCACATCTGCTCCTGCTTCTGGCCATGTGGTGAGCCTGTCCTATCATTCACACTCTCCCAGTTTCCTCTTGGATGGCATGTGATATGGCCCTGGGTTCTGACCTTGCTGTGGTCAGTATTTTGTCCAGCGTGTACGCTTCTTTCAATATTTCTGTTCAGAATCCAGTTGAGTTACACCCTTTAATGATGCGCATTCAGGCGGCTGACTCATTGTGGAAAATGTCAAATTCACAGTAGGTGACTAGTTTATGCAGCCGGGTCGCAAAATCTTTGAGGGACCCATCCGCCACTTGGCATGCCGCATTGAACTTGTAGCGTTCAAAGTCAACCTTTTGCTGGGGGTTAAAACTGTCTGTTAGCCACTTTATTAAGCCTTTTTAGGTATAATTGGCTGGAAAGTTACCAGCAGGTCTTCAACATCATCCCCCACTAGGTTCAGAAATAGATCACTTGCCTGGTCATCCATGTGGTTTATGCAGGTGGCGCACAGGTAGCGTTTAAAACGCCAGAGCCATTTCTTCCAATGAGCACCTTTGTTTGAGAATCAGAGAGATAAAACGGCAGAAGGTGCCTGAATATTGCACTTGGAATTGCACCTTCATTGTCGTCTTCAGTCATGGTTGTAAACTGCTATAGTTGTGACTGCAATTTGTTACCGTCTATTTGCTGTCATATGTGCACTGTATTTGACAGATTTTGTATTTCTGCTGTATTTCTTTCGTATTTTGTGCACTCGCTGCATCTTCATTGGCACTGGGTGCCTGATGGTGGTTATGACTCTCAGTTACAGTGACCGCCTGAATTAAAAATGGTTGCCAGGAGTTTCATGCAGCTCTTGGTTCCTCCACCTGCCTTCAAGATGGCCGCCAAGGGAGTCGCATTATGCAGATCACTGTGGGTTGTTTAGACAGTGATGTCAGAGTTTGGCGGTGCTTCCCACTTGTTTGTGAACCCTTTGTTGTTCACTGTTGCATGGTGGTCGCCGCCAACAGACAGGCGGAAGACAATGTACCACCCACAGTTTCATTAGAGTCCAATCCGCCACCTTTTCCGGGGCGGATTCACCGCGAACAAAAACACGGCGGAAACACGACTTGGAAGGGGAAACGCTCACCTCTACACACCCCACGTGGATCCACGACACCATGGAGCCGGAACTCCATATTCTACCTGCCATTGTCTTCCTGCTCCTCTACCAGGAGCACGAACGCCGGTGGCAAAGACCACAGTGAGTACTGCACCTACGACACAGGGGGTGGGGGAGGATAAAGAAAGTGACACACACATGCAACACAAAACACCCTCACCCACTACAACACACACACAAGTACATGTTGATACATTACATTTACACCTCCCAACCCCCCCTGGAAGAATGCAAGAACAAAAGGAAATGAGTTGAACGATTGTAATTCATAAAAATCCAGTACTCATAAAATATATATACGCTATTAACAAATATATACACCAAGAATTCAAGTCCATGTACTGCACATACATAGTCCGTGGACCACTGGGCCCAAAATGCATGGGTGAGGCCCACACAAGATACCAGACCAAAACGGAGAGAACACTGCAGGGACATCAGATCGAAAGAAAACAGGCACCTCAGGGGGAAGTGAAGGGGGGGGCACCTCAGCCGGATGAGTGCACGATGCCAGATCCACGAGGGGGCTCCATGCCCATTGATGTATCCTGGGGAGTGCAAAGACACAGTCTCACAAGTCTCTACAGTGGGTGGTTTGCCCTCTGCTGCATCCTGGGGAGTGCAAAGCCACAGTCTCACAAGTCTTCACAGTGGGTGGTTTGCCCACTGCTGCATCCTGGGGAGTGCAAAGCCACAGTCTCACAAGTCTTCACAGTGGGTGGTTTGCCCACTGCTGCATCCTGGGGAGTGCAAAGCCACAGTCTCACAAGTCTTCACAGTGGGTGATTTGCCCACTGCTGCATCCTGGGGAGTGCAAAACTACAGTCTCACAAGTCTTTACAGTGGGTGGGTTGCCCACTGCTGCATCCTGGGGAGTGCAAAGCCACAGTCTCACAAGTCTTTACAGTGGGTGGTTTGCCCACTGCTTTATCCTGGGGAGTGCAAAGCCACAGTCTCACAAGTCTTTACAGTGGGTGGTTTGCCCACTGCTGCATCCTGGGGAGTGCAAAGCCACAGTCTCACAAGTGGATAACAGTTCTCCACTGGTTCTGGAGGGGGCTTTGTGCCCAGAGTGCTTCATCCTGCCAAGGACAGCAGTAGTGGATGTAACTCTCCACTGGTTCTGGAGGGGGCTTTGTGCCCAGAGTGCTTCATCCTGCCAAGGACAGAGGTAGTGGATGTGACACTCCACTGGTTCTGGAGGGGGCTTTGTGCCCAGAGTGCTTCATCCTGCCAAGGACTGAGGTAGCGGATGTGACACTCCACTGGTTCTGGAGGGGGCTTTGTGCCCAGAGTGCTTCATCCTGCCAAGGACTGAGGTAGCGGATGTGACACTCCACTGGTTCTGGAGGGGGCTTTGTGCCCAGAGTGCTTCATCCTACCAAGGACAGAGGTAGCGGATGTGATACTCCACTGGTTCTGGAGGGGGCTTTGTGCCCAGAGTGCTTCATCCTGCCAAGGACTGAGGTAGTGGATGCCTGTCTTCACTGACGGTGGGCCTACATAGAAGCTGTCCAGGCCCCTGAAACTGACCACCAGCTTTGTACGACTGACCACTGGGGATGGCAGCCATGTCTGCGGTGGTGCCACTGGCACATGATGTGGCGTGGACGCTGGCGATGCTTGCGGCGGCCTCAGTAGTGGCGGTGCTTGCGGCACTCATGGGCCTGCGGTGCTGGTGGGTGGCTCAGTGAGCGTGCTGGTGGCGGCGGTGTCCTTGACAGTGGTGCTGGTGGTGGCGGTGTCCTTGGCAGCGGTGCTGGTGGCGGCGGTGTCCTTGGGAGTGGTGCTGGTGGCGGCGGTGTCCTGGGAAGCAGTGCTGGTGGCGGCAGTGTCCTGGGAAACAGTGCTGGTGGCAGCGGTGTCCTTGGCAGCGGTGCTGGTGGCGGCGGTGTCCTGGGAAGCGGTGCTGGTGGCGGCGGTGTCCTTGACGGCGGTGTCCTTGGCAGCGGTGCTGGTGGCGGCGGTGTCCTGGGAAGCGGTGCTGCTGGCGGTCTTGTCCGCCGTGCAGGTTGGTGGCGACTTCCCTTTCTTTCTCTGCCCCTTCCCCACCTTGGATGGTTGCACAGCTATCTTGCCACTCCCAACTGTAGTCCTTGTGAGAGCCCTTGGTGGCAGGTGTTTTGCCCTTCTCCCTCCAGGCAATGGCCAACTTCTTATGTTTCTCAGGTGGGGGACTGTCGGACTGTCCGTGATCTGGCTCTGTGGCACATTGCCTGCCCTGCTGCTTGGCGCACTCCAGAAGCCGGTTACTGCTGGCACCACTGTTCCCGGTGATGTGGTGGCTGAGGTGCTGGGTTGGGACCTGGAAAGGCGTGCCCTAGGGGATGGAAGGGTTGGGGGAGGTGTAGGAAAGAGGTCAACATTTAAGAGGAAAAGTTTTTTAGACACATTGGGACGGGTAGATGGAGGGGGTTTGGGAGTGGAAGAAGAGGTAGTGGTTGTAGGAGGTGTACGTTTTCTGATTTTGGGTGAAGGTGCATGGGCTGGAGGCTGTTGTGAGGTGGATGGCTGTTGGGTGGGTGTGTGACTGCGTTTGTGTAGTTTGGGATGTGGGCTCACAGACACACTGGGAGAGGACACAGGGGATATGTGAATGGTAGTGGGGTGGTGAGTGCACGTGAGCGTTGCGTGGGGATGGGCGTGCTGTTGATGGACATAGTGGCTGAAGATGTAGTGCATGCAGGTGTGAGTGGAGACGTGACAGGGAGGGAGGAGGGAGACAAGGAGGAGGGGGATACAGTGGAGGCAGTGGATGTTGGTAAGTGTGCATGGATATGATGCTTGCGTGAGTGCCTGTGGGATGTGTGGTGCTTATGTTTGCCAGAGATACCCTTGTGTGTTGAGGTGTGTGCATGCTGGTCTGATGGTGTGCTTGAAATAGGCTGAGGTACAGGGGATTGGGGCTGGTTAGAGGAAGTTGGAGGGGGGAGGCTGGACACAGGGACAATGGCTGCTATCAGTGCTGAGGCCAAAGTCTGAATAGCTCGCTTTTGGGCTGCCTGACCAGAATGAATGCCCTCCAGGTATGCATTCGTCTGTTGCAACTGCCTCTCTACACCCTGGATGGCATTCAGAATGGTAGACTGCCCAACAGTGAGGGATCTGAGGAGGTCAATGGCCTCCTCACTGAGGGCAGCGTGGCTGACAGGGGCAGGGGCTGAGGTGCATGGGGTGAAGGAGATGCCCACCCTCCTGGGTGAGCGGCCACGGGGCTGGGAGGGGGGTGCTGGTAGGGGGGGTGGCGGCTGTACCTGTAGATGCGGGGGCACAGAGGGGCCCGCCACCGCAAGGGAGCTCCCATCAGAGGAGGAGTCCGTGTCGCTGGTCTCAGCTCCTGTCCCCGCCGTGGAGCTCCCCTCGCCCTCCGTCCCACTGGTGAATTCGGAGTCCGTTGTCTCGCCCTCCAGGGCCATGTGGGATGCAGCTCCCTCCCACTCCGGTGCCACTGCTCCTCCGCCTGATGATGCTATTGCACACAAGAACAGGGAGACCACATAAAGGGGGGGGGGAGACAGAAGAAAGACATGTTCAGTGCATGAAATACCGCTACAGTTGGTGGACACTACAGACACAGCAGCCCTCTGCACTACGCCATGCACTTAGAGTTCCCTCATTAATCACAGGGCCATGGGGTACAAGGCCTATGCCCGATTGCTGCACACATGGACGTCACAGGATCCTGACTAGGTGTAGTTGGCTCTTAACACTGGTGGGGTGGGGTGCCACATGGCCTGCCTTACGAAGGGACCTTGCCTACAAAACTCGCCCTGGCCTAGGGGTACCCACAGCCCACCTCCCCACCCAGACACCTCAAATGCATGCTGATTCAGCTGAATGAGAGTGTACTCACCCCCTTGTGGCTGCTGTGATGCTCTCAAGAGCCCATCCAACTCTGGGTACGCCACCGCCATGATCTGGAACATCAGAGAGGTCATGGTGCGACAGGCACCCCTCCCACGTTGGGAGGCCATCCCCAGCTGGGCCTCCGCCGTCTTCTTGCCCCAGCCGTGAATATCCTTCCATCTTTTACGGCAGTGGGTGCTCCGTCTGTGGTGGACCCCCAGGGTCTGGACTTCCTTGGAGATGGCACGCCAAATATCCTTCTTCTGGTGGGCGCTGACCTACAGGAATAGTACAGGGGAAAAGGAGAAGATATAACCGTCCAGACATCACAGTCATTGGCCCACGTTCCTACCCTTGCCATGACGCACATACACTCACCGTCGTTTCATGCACACCTCATTCTCCCCGTATCTTACATACACACCACTCCACACATGCAGTGCCCATACAACATGATCACAGTGTACTTACCTGTTTGTCTTGAGGACCTTAGAGTAGCGTGTACTGGGGGAGGACCCCATCCACTAGTTTCTCCAACTCCTCTGTGGTGAAGGCAGGATTCCTTTCCCCAGACACTGTAGGCATTGTCGCTTCCAGACTGAGGTCACACCAGCACTTGCAGTGTAGGTCCTCTCCTGTCGAAGATCAGGTATCAAGTGATTGAACAGAGAGAAAATGGCAGTCATGTCCGCGGTGGTGCGTACCGTCACTGCCGGCGTACATCGTCATTGGCTCCTGGGACCCATAGACCCCAATGTTAACCAATGCAGGATTGCGGGGAAGTCTTCGACGGCCTACCGCGACTGTCCACAACGCCAGCGCAGTTACCTCATATCCCCTTGTCATACCTTACAGGTCAGGCAGCCACCATTTCAGGGGGCCACATGGCATTATTTTTAAATGCGTCACACATATCTAGGCCTTGTATACACACTAAGACAGGGCAATGGCAGATTGAAAAATGTGTGCAATAAAGTTGTTTATTTCGTACCTCAGGGTTGGCTGACCCTCTGCTCACGGTTCTCCTCCATAGAGCACGTCCGCTGGGGCAGATGAGGAGATGGCAGCATCCTCCGGTGTACAGACCACTGGTGGACCTGTCGACAATGGAAGAGCGACATGTAATTGTCACCTACAGACTGGACCGTGCCACAATCCATGAACTGTGTGCACAGTTGGAGCAGGACCTGATGTCGGATATCTGCCATCCATCCCACAAGGATACCCCCTCTAGTGCAGGTGCTGTCAGTACTCCATTTCCTGCCAAGTGGGTCTTTTCAGACGACAGTGGCCATAGCATCAGGGATGTCCCAGCCTATGTTCTCCAACATGTTGTCCAGAGTGTTGTCTGCCCTGCTGAAACACATGCGCAGCTACATCGTGTTCCCTCAGGTGGAGGATTTGCCTACAGTGAAAGGTGACTTCTATGCTTTGGGACACATCCCCAACATCATAGGTGCCATTGATGGGACACATGTGGCCTTGGTCCACCCCTGCAGGAGTGAACAGGTGTACAGAATCCGGAAGAGTTACCATTATATGAATGTGCAGATGGTGTGTTTGGCCGACCAGTACATCTCCCATGTGAATGCCAAATTTCCTGGCTCAGTGCATGACGCTTACATTCTGAGGAATAGCAGCCTCCCTTATGTGATGGGGCAACTCCAGAGGCACCTTGTGTGGCTATTAGGTGAGGACATGGACCCTATACAGTGTGAATAGTTGTCTGAGTCTGGGGTTGTCCCTAAGGGTTAGTGTGTGTCTAACAGTTGTCCCTCAACATTTGCATGTGACTCTGGGTACCCCAACCTGTCATGGCTACTGACCCCAGTGAGGAATCCCAGGACAATTGCAGAGGAACGCTATGTAGGAAGTTGGCTCTGTATGTGCTATTTCAAAGTAAGGAATAGCATGCACAGAGTCCAAGGGTTCCCCTTAGAGGTAAAATAGTGGTAAAAAGAGATAATACTAATGCTCTATTTTGTGGTAGTGTGGTCGAGCAGTAGGCTTATCCAAGGAGTAGTGTTAAGCATTTGTTGTACATACACATAGACAATAAATGAGGTACACACACTCAGAGACAAATCCAGCCAATAGGTTTTGTTATAGAAAAATATATTTTCTTAGTTTATTTTAAGAACCATAATTTCAAATTTAACATGTAATATCTTGTTTGAAAGGTATTGCAGGTAAGTACATTAGGGACTTTGAATCATTTCAATTGCATGTATACTTTTCAAGTTATTCACAAATAGCTATTTCAAAAGTGGACACAGTGCAATTTTCACAGTTCCTGGGGGAGGTAAGTTTTTGTTAGTTTTACCAGGTACGTAAGACACTTACAGGGTTCAGTTCTTGGTCCAAGGTAGCCCACCGTTGGGGGTTCAGAGCAACCCCAAAGTTACCACACCAGCAGCTCAGGGCCGGTCAGGTGCAGAGTTCAAAGTGGTGCCCAAAACGCATAGGCTTCAATGGAGAGAAGGGGGTGCCCCGGTTCCAGTCTGCCACCAGGTAAGTACCCGCGTCTTCGGAGGGCAGACCAGGGGGGTTTTGTAGGGCACCGGGGGGGACACAAGCCCACACAGAAATTTCACCCTCAGCGGCGCGGGGGCGGCCGGGTGCAGTGTTAGAACAAGCGTTGGGTTCTCAATGTAAGTCAATGAGAGATCAAGGGATCTCTTCAGCGCTGCAGGCAGGCAAGGGGGGGCTTCCTCGGGGAAACCTCCACTTGGGCAAGGGAGAGGGACTCCTGGGGGTCACTTCTGCAGTGAAAGTCCGGTCCTTCAGGTCCTGGGGGCTGCGGGTGCAGGGTCTTTTCCAGGCGTCGGGACTTAGGTTTCAGAGAGTCGCGGTCAGGGGAAGCCTCGGGATTCCCTCTGCAGGCGGCGCTGTGGGGGCTCAGGGGGGACAGGTTTTGGTACTCACAGTCGTAGAGTAGTCCGGGGGTCCTCCCTGAGGTGTTGGTTCTCCACCAGCCGAGTCGGGGTCGCCGGGTGCAGTGTTGCAAGTCTCACGCTTCTTGCGGGGAGTTGCAGGGTTCTTTAAGGCTGCTTCTTGAAACAAAGTTGCAGTCTTTTTGGAGCAGGTCCGCTGTCCTCTGGAGTTTCTTGTCGTCGTCGAAGCAGGGCAGTCCTCAGAGGATGCAGAGGTCGCTGGTCCCTTTGGAAGGCGTCGCTGGAGCAGAGTTCTTTGGAAGGCAGGAGACAGGCCGGTGAGTTTCTGGAGCCAAGGCAGTTGTTGTCTTCTGGTCTTCCTCTGCAGGGGTTTTCAGCTAGGCAGTCCTTCTTCTTGTTGTTGCAGGAATCTAATTTTCTAGGGTTCAGGGTAGCCCTTAAATACTAAATTTAAGGGCGTGTTTAGGTCTGGGGGGTTAGTAGCCAATGGCTACTAGCCCTGAGGGTGGGTACACCCTCTTTGTGTCTCCTCCCAAGGGGAGGGGGTCACAATCCTAACCCTATTGGGGGAATCCTCCATCTGCAAGATGGAGGATTTCTAAAAGTTAGAGTCACCTCAGCTCAGGACACCTTAGGGCCTGTCCTGAGTGGCCAGTGACTCCTCCTTGTTATTCTCATTATTTTCTCTGGCCTTGCCGCCAAAAGTGGGGGCCAGGGACGGAGGGGGCGGGCAACTCCACTAGCTGGAGTGTCCTGCGGTGCTGTGACAAAGGGGTGAGCCTTTGAGGCTCACCGCCAGGTGTTACAGCTCCTGCCTGGGGGAGGTGTTAGCATCTCCACCCAGTGCAGGCTTTGTTACTGGCCTCAGAGTGACAAAGGCACTCTCCCCATGGGGCCAGCAACATGTCTCTAGTGTGGCAGGCTGCTGGAACTAGTCAGCCTACACAGATAGTGGGTTAAGTTTCAGGGGGCACCTCTAAGGTGCCCTCTGGGGTGTATTTTGCAATAAAATGTACACTGGCATCAGTGTGCATTTATTGTGCTGAGAAGTTTGATACCAAACTTCCCAGTTTTCAGTGTAGCCATTATGGTGCTGTGGAGTTTGTGTAAAACAGACTCCCAGACCATATACTCTTATGGCTACCCTGCACTTACAATGTCTAAGGTTTTGTTTAGACACTGTAGGGGTACCATGCTCATGCACTGGTACCCTCACCTATGGTATAGTGCACCCTGCCTTAGGGCTGTAAGGCCTGCTAGAGGGGTGACTGACCTATACTTGCATAGGCAGTGAGAGGCTGGCATGGCACCCTGAGGGGAGTGCCATGTCGACTTACTCGTGTTGTTCTCACTAGCACACACAAGCTGGCAAGCAGTGTGTCTGTGCTGAGTGAGAGGTCTCCAGGGTGGCATAAGACATGCTGCAGCCCTTAGAGACCTTCCTTGGCATCAGGGCCCTTGGTACTAGAAGTACCAGTTACAAGGGACTTATCTGGATGCCAGGGTCTGCCAATTGTGGATACAAAAGTACAGGTTAGGGAAAGAACACTGGTGCTGGGGCCTGGTTAGCAGGCCTCAGCACACTTTCAATTGTAAACATAGCATCAGCAAAGGCAAAAAGTCAGGGGGCAACCATGCCAAGGAGGCATTTCCTTACACGCTACAATGAGGCACATAGGTGAACTAGGAGGGTTATAGAGAGGACCTTAGGCCTCCTGAAGGCCAGGTTCAGGTGCCTCCATATGACGGGTGGTTCCCTATTCTACTCACCAAAGAAGGTGTGCCAGATCATCGTGGCTTGCTGTATGCTGCACAACTTGGATTTGCGACGACAGGTGCCTTTTCTGCAGGAGGATGGTCCTGAAGGAGGTGTTGTGGCAGCTGTGGAGCCTGTGGACAGTGAAGAAGAGGAAGCAGAAGAAGAGGATATCGACAACAGAACCACCGTGATTCATCAATACTTCCAGTGAGACACACGTAAGAAGACATCACTGCCTGCTACATCTGATACACTTGTTCTACCTCTCATCTGTCTGTCACTTTCACGCAGTGTATGGACCCTGATTTGTCACTTTCCCTTTCGATTTCACAGGTGTGGGTCCCACTATGTGACCTCTGCTATGTTTCCTCATGGACTAGAGCTGTGAGACATAGGTATGTTGACAATACAATGGATATTGCTATTTTCCTCAGTTATTGCTAATTCACATTTGTGAAAGCACAGACTGACTCCAGATAGTTTTGTGAGTTAAGAGTGTTTATTTAAGTGCTAAATATTGGAGGGTGTTGTAAAATGGTCAGGGGTGATGGTGGAGGAATGTCCATGGCAGATTCCAGTCTATTAGTCTCACATTGTCCAAAGGGGCATAGGAAGTGGAGTTGGGGCAGTTTAAGGATGGACAGGGTGACAAAGTGGGACAGAAAGATGACAATCAGGGTGGTCTCATTTCTTGGCGGGGTCTTGACATTGTCCTGGATCTCAGGGACCGCTTGCGGGGTGGTTCTCCATCTGCAGGGGGTGGGGTGCTGGTGTTGTGGTCCTGTGGTGGTGCCTCCTGTCCACTAGCACTGGCGGAGGTGGTGGGCAGTTCATCGTCCAGGCTAGTGTCAGGGGCCCCATGTTGTGCCACAGTGTCCCTCCTGGTGTTCACAAGTTCCTTCAGCACCCCTACAATGGACCTATATCTCCTGAAGTTTATAAAGGCTGGGAATTATGCATGCTTTTTTGATATTTACATATGCCTAGCACCAGTGATGTATAATATAGAATGCATGTAACAAATGAAGTTGAAAAAGCAAGACTCTCTGTGGGTTCAGCACGACCAGCTAACCAGCATTACACTCTTCACAGCTGAATAAAGTATATGTCTATATACACATACAAACACACACACACAATGTACACACGTGTACACTCACATACACAAATATATATATATATATATATATATATATATATATATATATATATACACACATATATATACCTCTCTCACTATAATAATAAAAAATGAGAGACCTTTTACTCAGTGAGCATTTAATGTGTTTTAATGACATAAGTAGAACTTGCATTGCATCAACACACTGCTTATGACTTGACATTTGACATCACTGATGAGGTCTGACATTTTTCAGGTACAATTGTAATTTAACACATGGTTGTATTGCCCCTATTGCATTTTAAATGGCTCTATTGCTTGAGGTTGTGACAGCCCAGCTATACAACTTCCCCTGCTTTTAAGGGAATCACTGAGTGGCTGTTGGAAATAATGGCACAAGCCAAGACCTTTTTCTGGCGGTTTATGAAGTAAGGGTAACTCTCAGCAAAAAGTAGTTTTTTGTCATAAGGTCAGGGCACAACATTAGGTGGAAGCTGCAGGGATGAAGACACCAGGGCACTGATTCACAAAGTAATTATATGTGTTAAGGTCAACCAAAGCAGGGTAAATTCTTTGAGTTATGAGCGCAAGAAATTTGCGGCTACTGGTGTGGAATGGGCAACCTTTGGCGGGGATGACCTAGAAAATTAGGAATAAAAGTTGAGAAAATAATTTTTTTTATATAGAAAAAATGAGACTCACGTAAATGCATCTTTGCAACTGCAATTGTTCACAAAACTGAGACTGTCACAAGGTTCACAGTGTGGCCTTGTAAAATGTGAGAACAGAACAGTAAAGCTCTTCCAAACCATTATACCATGACAGTCTCATTGCACATGTTTTTAGCTTAACAACTTAACAAGCATGGGTTAGTTTACAGGTCCTTTCTCCCATCCCTGCAACATCTAAACTTTTACGACAACCAACTAGGGCTCCGGTGCACAAGGATCCAAGAAAATTACCTGATAATGCCACCAATCCCTCTAAATACCCCCTGGGCTTTTTAAATCCTTGACTGCTTTATCACCTCAGTGAGGTCTTCATTTGTGCCCCACAGATCCACAGCACTGAATCTCAATCCTGTTTTTCCGTCCTCCATCAGCTTAACCCAAAGTTGGTGCAGCTGCTGCACTGTTGAATAATGAAAAGATGTTCAGTTCTCTCTAATGTCCCTTCCTGTTCAAGAACTTTAGATGCTATGGCCTCCCTAATAATATTTTGGCCCTTGTCCAGCTTCTATATATGCACCTAGGGGCTCAGGTCACCACAAATGGTCTTACAACCCTTACCTTCCCAATAGCTCAGGAAATGAAGCAATATTGTTTATCATGGCTATGGACCCCTTAGCCAGGCATCTGCAGGAAAAACATATTTTAAAAAGGTCTTACCTTGTGGACTGGGGATATCCTCCTGTTCGTGTATGCAAATGATATGTTGATGTTTGTGAAAGACTCGGGAATTAACCTTGTCCACTGATCTGTAAAACTGTTCAATTCTGTACCTACTCCAGGATTTCCATCAATTGGTCAGAGTTAGATCTTTTTCTGCTACCTGGCAGCATCACACGTACTTCACTTGATTATCCCATTGGCTAGGCCACCAGCTCAGTTCAATACCTTGGAATCATCATTCATAAGCAACCTGAGCAAGTGGGCTAGCTGACCTATGGCCCAGTGGTGGATGATCTATCTCACCATATAAATCTATAGTTATGACTCATGCTATCCATGGCTGGAAGAGGCACCTTGATGAAAATGGTAATTGTCCCTAAATTATTATACTTCTTTATTAACATACTGATACCACTTAATAAGCACTTCTTCATAACACTCAACTCTTTGTTGATCAAGCTACTCAGGGCTAATAAGCATGCATGGATTTCCTAGGACCACTTGGTCCTAACCTATGAGCAAGGGGTATTGGAGGTTCCTGATCCTGAATTTTATTTCTATGCGGCACAGTGCCATTTTGCCAGATATTAGTTTCATCCTGATGCACTTATTCCCTATTTCATCCCAGAACAAGCACAGACCAATGGGATTCCTTTGGCCTCTCTCCTCCATATGGGTTTACTTATTCAGCAAAATGAAAACCACATTGTCACCACTTTCTGCTGGGCCTGGAGGTTATTATGTCACAAAACATGTAGGAATTGCTTATATTCCCTGGCCATAAAACTTTCTTTCTACCCCCCTCTTATCTCATGCTTGGGTGCACAGTGCAAAATATACTGTGCAAAATGGCTTTGGCTGGCTACCGCTCTTGTTATCTTCATGTATGCCCAAATGCGTGATATGATGAAAAGGTTTTTTCCAGAATTCCCTCAACAGCCCACCAAGTTTTCTTACCCGACACAACTCATAACATTAGTTGATTTCACTAGATAGGTCACAAAGATATACAACATGGTATTGTGGGTCCAGGTTTCTAGGCCAGACTTGGCTAGAACAGCAAGGGAACTTGAAGTGGAATTAGCACTACCTACTGCCGTTGGAAATTCTGCTGTTTACAAACTCTATCTAGAATAGACACAAGTTATTGCACTACATATTCTTAAACAGAAGCTACTCAGGATCAACCTTCTCCCATACATGTCAGCGATGCTGCCAAGATGAAACTGTCTTTCTTCATCTTTCCTAAGAATGGCCCCTTCTAAAGACATACTGGTGGGAGATCCTTCTTGTGATAACCAACATTACCCAACACTCATTACTACCTGACCCAATTATAACCCTTCTTCACTATGTTGGAGAGATCCCGGTGAGGGTTCGTCACCTCACTGCAATGGCCTTATTTCTCACAAAATGCAGGGTGGCTGTCAATTGGGGGCATGCCAGAGTCCAAACCATTGCTGAATGACTGGATGATATCAGTCTGCAATGACTGGGTTGAAACATGTACTGTCCTGCAACCATGTACATCCCAGACACAATATACATAGGATGAATGCATCTTGCTTACCTCCTCTGCAGGATATCATTTTTAGCCAATCTCTTTCTACCTATGGTTGATATTGCTAGTGCACTGCTGCCATTTCAGATATATACCTGTGTCTACTATTTGTTATACTGTACTTCTATGCTTTGATCCGGGGGAAAGAACATGGGAATTTTCTTTTCATTTCATGTGACCATGTGTGTTGTTTTGTTTCTCTTAAACTGTATATGACGATATAAAGAATATTAAAAAAGAGAAGTTGAGCCTCTAGGTCTGTGAACTCCTGTTGCTTCCCAGGCAATCTCTCAGATTAATAACTAATCACATGTCACTTGATAGTAAACGTATATGCCTCCAAAGTACTCTGGGAAAGCTCACATAGCCTCAGTTGATCTCAAAGTAACCGCTGTTTTCATCTGTTAGGAGTGATCTGCATTCTGTGTCATTTGACCACCAAGCGTTCATCCGCCTCCCAGCTTTGGCCTGCTTTGGACCTGTCCTAATCATAACATCTACTGGTGAATGATCCTAAAGTCTATGTGTGTCAACACCAGGACAGTGCGCGCTCTACGGGCATCTAGAATGCAAAAAAACAACACTTGCAAGATAATGTAATTTATGCATTCTGATGATATGTTATTGTTTAACCTTTTGCATTGCAGAATTTCATCCAAAAGATTCATTTTTAAGGTGCTTATAAATACTGTACATTTGCAATGTATTGCTGCAGACATTCAGAGTGTGTTAGGGTGTGGTCACTTTCCAGGGCCTTCAAGAGACTTTCCCTGCAACATGCCTGGGCGTGGTTCTAGGCTGGGCCAAGACTCTATAAAAGAGAGTCAGCCCAACTTCCAGTGCTCACTATTCAGAGGTCCCGGTGCAGAGAAGCAGCTTCTTCCTGAGCTCCTGTCCCGGCGGCCTATTTGGATTTTCCAGTCTTCTGCACTCATCTCTCATTGGTGATCACTGTTTCCAGGCGGTAAGACGGTGTTTGGACATTTTCCAACACCGTAATTGAGAATTTTCATATTCTTGATTTTAATTCTTAAATGAATAACAGATTACTTGTGCGCTGCCATTTTTTGACATTTGTATGGTGGTTTGCAAATAGGGAGGACGCGCAATTTATTCCATAAAGATTTGACTTCGTTATTACATTGTTGTTCATTGCGCGCTGATATTTCTTGACATTTACATGATGTTTTACGAGTTGGCAAGACGTGCAACTCGTTTCATGAGAATTTAATTTTGTTGTTCATTGCGCGCTACCTTTTCTTGACATTTACATGGTGGCTCACTTCTCGTGTGTAATTCATGCTGTTCATTGTGCGCTACCATTTTCTGGCATTTACATGGTGGCATTCGAATCGGCAACACGCGCAATTCTTTCCTTGAGTACTTTTCATGTTGTTCATTGTGCGCTACCATTTCTTGGTATTTGTATGGTGGCATTTGAATCGGCAAGACGCGCAATTCTTTCCTCGTGTTTAAATAATGTAAATTACTGTGCGCTACCATTCTAAGACATTTTCTTGGTAACATTTCAAGTTGACACGTCGCGTGATTTATTCCTTGAATCTACTTTGGGTGATTTCATGGTGCACAATCCTTTACGGTGTTTAATACTCATATAAAAATCTGCAATGTGCGCAATTCACTTTCCAATGTTTTTTCTGAGATGAACACAATAATACCAGAGTTCTAGATGTAATGCTGTGTGTTCCTGATATGTATTCTTAAAAGGAGATTCATATGGTTGTTTAGAAATTGCTCAGAGTGTTTCCTGATTCTCATGCTAAAGAAAGTACTTGAATCTGAAAGTCCTATTTAACTTTTCATGTTTCCTCCTCAGGTATTCGGTCATCTAAAGCCTAGTCAGTTTTAGGACTATTCTAGGGTTGTTCATGTTTTTTTGGAAAAGACGAAGCTTAGAGTTGTAGCATGGTACTGATTTCATGAGATGTAATTTTGATGTTGTGTTTTAACCTTTTACTTCCTACAGGTCTCCTTCCCAGCTGTTCTCGTCCTAATCCCCTTTTCCCCACTTGGACTCTCTTAGACTCTGTGATAAATCTAATCAGAGTATTGGAGCGGTCTTGTGGTGGAAGTGTTGGGAACGTGCACAGACCCCGAGGATCTGGTGACTCTGACAGAATAGTGAGCCCACAAATTATTATCCTCCTGGTTTGTGTATGTTCTCAGCATGGCCACACTGGACAAGCTAGTCAAGGCTATCACCCAGCTCCAGTCAGAAGTGGTATCATCAAAGGATTTGACAAATAGTCTAGCTGAGAGGGAGAGTCAGTTACAGAATAAGGTTGAGAAGAAAGAACAAAGTCCCACAGGTGTGTCTTGGCCAGGTACTTCTTCTCAGACTTCTGGAGGTAATCCGACTAACATTTCCCTCAATGTTCCTTCAGCCATTCCTTTAGCTCCCCCAGAACGCTTCGCAGGTGATCCCTTGAAAGCGCAATCTTTTCTGGTTCAAGTGGAACTTCACTTCACTTGCAGACCACATACTTTCCCCGATGCCCAGTCTAAAGTAGCTTTCTTGTTGTCATATCTGTCTGGAGATGCAGCTATATGGGCTATTCCTCTTGTGCGTAAAAATAGTCCCCTGTTGTACAACTGGAAAAATGTTTTTCGGGAATTTGAGAGAGTTTTCGATCGTAGAACTGTAACACAGTCAGCAGATCGTGAATTATTAGACTTACGCCAAGGGAATCAGGACTTAGGGGGTCATTCTGACCTCGGCGGTAAAAGGCCCTTACCGCCGGTCAGAAGACCGCCATAACACCGCCGCAGCCGCGGTTAAC
This sequence comes from Pleurodeles waltl, assembly GCF_031143425.1. Classification (NCBI taxonomy): domain Eukaryota; kingdom Metazoa; phylum Chordata; class Amphibia; order Caudata; family Salamandridae; genus Pleurodeles; species Pleurodeles waltl. The sequence continues at coordinate 773,476,025 of NC_090445.1, read as the reverse complement.
CGCCACGGTCATTCTGACCCACAACGGCCAAACCTCCAAAATTCCGTCCTCCACTGCAGGCCGCCACATCAGCGGGCAGCGATAAACTGGAGATGACCAAACCTCCACCGTCACGCCAACAGAAATACGCCCATGCCATTACGACCCACGAATCCACGCGGCAGTCATTCAACCGCGGTATTCCATTGGCGGTACACACTGCCGCGGTCAGAATACACACACATCACCAAAACCCAGCCACATTGGACAATTTGAAATACACACACCTGATACACATACACACACCACTCCCACACAATCAACCAACTATAAAACACACACCCACATCACCCACAAACCCCTGCGACCAGAATTACTGAGAGAAGGAGAGAGAGACACAGCAGACAATTCAAAGCAAGACACACTGAGGCACACTACACCATCACACACACCACATAGTAGCACAAAGCACCACTCACCAACATACTTATCATCACATACACCACCCCACACCACACCCACACCACCCCATGGCACCCCAAAGGCACCCACGCTTTTCTGACCAAGAACTCCGGGTCATGGTGGAGGAAATCCTAAGAGTGGAACCCCAGCTCTTCGGCTCGCAGGTGCAGCACACCAGTATAGCTAGGAATGCGGAGCTATGGCAGCGGATCGTGGACAGGGTCAACGCGGTGGGACAGCATCCCAGGAATAGGGAGGACATACGCAAAAGATGGAACGACCTACGGGGGAAGGTCCGATCGATGGTCTCCCGGCACAACATCGCGGTCCAGAAGACTGGCGGCGGACCCCCACCCACCCCTCCCGAATTCACATTGTGGGAGCAAGACGTCTTGAACATCCTGCATCCTCAGGGCCTCGCAGGAGTATCCGGAGGAATGGACTCTGGTAAGTCCAATCTCAACTACTATATCCCCCCCCACCCCACCAGCATGCCAACCCACACCCCCACCCTCACCCCCAACCCCCCAGCACACATCCTCCCTGACAATGTCTCACCAGCACAACCCACCCATCCCAACACCAACTCCTGCATGCCAACACAAATCATGGGCACCCATCACCTAAGCATGACCACTGCACTAACCCCCCCCCCCCTAACTACCCTCACAACACCTCCCTCAAGGGAATGCCTGCACTGGGGGACAAGAGCACCCATAACACGCACGCTATTGCACACACAGAAACAATAACCAAACTCTCTTACCCCATGCAGGACCCGAACGACAACACACCAGCCAGGAGGGTCCAGAAGTGTCCATCCCACCCCCGGAACAGGCCCACACTGAGGATAGCAGCTCTGTCGACAGTGAACCTGATGACCAGCCTGGACCATCTGGGACCTCTGGGCAGTCGGTTCCCCTCAGGCAGCCACAGGCCACACCAGACCCGACCCCCTCTGCCAACACCAGCACAGCTCCCACCCAGCGGGCCCATGCCTCTGTCTCTAGGACAGCTCAATGAGCGGTGTGTCCGCCACTACAGGGCACCCAGGCTAACCCAACACCCCAACAACAACAGGGACCTGGGGGCAGTGGTAGCGGGCACACCGGCCAGGGGACAGAGGCCGGGGGAAACCGGGCAGCTCGGAGGGCTGCTGTGCGACAGAGGGGGGAGGAGAGGCCCAGGGAACCCACTCTCCAAGAGGCCCTCACCACCATCATGGGGGCATACCACCACTCCCAAGAAACGATGGCGACGGTACTGGCCAGGTTCACTGAGATCCAGGCACAGCAGGAAGAACGCTACATGGGGTTCAGGGAGGAGCTGAGAATCATCGGGACCGCAATGGGGACCATCGTCCTGGCCCTCCACAGGATAGAGGACGCGTTGCGGGACCATGGTGCACCACACAGGGCCCCTGTCACTAGGCCGGACCAGGAACAGCCTACCACCTCCGCCGGCGCTAGTGGACAGGAGGTCCCAACACCTCGACAGCCCCCCAGAACCCCACCTCCTGCTGAAGAACAACCACCCCGTAAGAGGAGCCTGAGACCAAAAAAAAAGACAGAGTAGGATGTCAAGACCCCCGCCAGCAGGACATACCCCCTCAAGTCTTCCCACTGTCCCACATTGCCACCCTGTCCAACCATGAACTGCCTATGCTCCATCCTTCCACAGGCAAAAGAACAATGCACCTGTGAGACTGAGAACTGGACTCTGCCATGGATATTCCTCCACCCCCACCCATCACCCTTAGAATCACATGTACAGATATCTAGCACTGTAAATAAATCACATTTTGCACACAAATCTGTTTTGAGTCATGCTGTATTATTAACAAATGTATTACATATTACTGTTCAATTTCTGTTCTGTCAATTAGTCATGACAACATACCAATGTCAATACGCTGTATTTCATGGGCGAACCAAGCAGAAGTCAGGTACTGAGTCAGACAGCACTGAGAAGGGAAGGGAAAGGCAAAAATTAATGAAAAACATCTGTGGGGAACTACAGAATGTACAGATGCAGGAGGCTATAAGCAATTGTGAAATGGCGTGGGTGATTCTTACCTGGGTGTTACTGGAAATACTGTTGTATCACTCTGTCCCTATTGTCTGTGTCGTCCTCAGAGTCTTCCTCCTCTTCACTCTCCACAGGCTCCACGGCTTCTACAACACCACCATCTGGACCATCCTCCTGCAGGAAAGGCACCTGCCGTCGCAAAGCCAGGTTGTGGAGCATACAGCACGCCACGATGATATGGCACACCTTCTTTGGTGAGTACATTAGGGATCCACCTGTCATATGCAGGCACCTAAATCTGGCCTTCAGGAGCCCAAAGGTTCGCTCAATCACCCTCCTAGTACGCCCATGGGCCTCATTGTACCGTTCCTCTGCCCTGGTCCTGGGATTCCTCACTGGGGTCAATAGCCACGGCAGGTTGGGGTAACCAGAGTCACCTATTAGCCACACACGCTGTCTCTGTAGCTGTTCCATCACATAGGGAATGCTGCTATTTCGCATCACATACACGTCATGCACTGACCCAGGGAACTTGGCATTCACATGGGAGATGTACTGGTCAGCCAAACAGACCACCTGGATATTCATTGAATGGTAATTCTTCCTGTTCCTGTACACCTGTTCATCGTCATTTGGGGGGACTAAAGCCACATGGGTTCCATCAATTGCACCAATGATGTTGGGGATGTGTCCAAGGGCATAGAAATCAGCTTTCACTGTAGGCAAATCACCCTCCTCTGGGAAAATGATGTAGCTCCGCATGAGTTTCATCAGGGCAGACAACACTCTGGATAAGATCTTGGAAAACATAGGCTGAGACATCCCAGATGACATGGCCACTGTTGTCTGGAATGAGCCAGTTGCAAAGAAATGGAGGACTGACAGAACCTGCACCAGAGGGGGAATTCCTGTGGGTTGGCGGATGGGGGACATCAGGGCTGGCTCCAGCTGGGCACACAGTTCATGGATGGAGGCACGGTCAAGTCGGTATCGTAGTATTATATGGCGTTCTTCCATTGTCGACAGGTCCACCAGCGGCCGGTACACGCGAGGATTCCTCCTTCTCATCGCTAGTCCCAGCGGACGGTGCCTAGGAAGGAGAATATGGAGTACAGAGTCAATCCACTCACAGGTACGTACAACACAGCTTGCACAGTACAGGTAAATGTATGGTTTGATATGTTTGTATGTGTGCCATTGCAAGGCCTAGGCCTGTGTGACGCATTAGAAATTAAGCCATGTGGGCCCTTGAAATGGCCGATGCCTGACCTGTGAAGTGGGACAATGGGATGTGAGGTCACTGCGCTGGCGGGGCGCACCGTGGCGGTAGGCGGTCGAAGACCGCTGTGCGAAGACGCATTGGTTAACATTGAAGCCTATGGGTTTCAGGAGCCAATGACGATGTGCGCCGGCGGTCGCGGGACGCACCGCCGCGGTACGCACCGCCGCGGGCGTGACCGACATTTTCTATCAGCTCAATCATTCGAGACCTGATCATCCACAGGAGAGGACCTATACTGCAAGTGCTGCTGTGAACTCGGTCTGGAAGTGACAATGGCTGCTGCGACTGGGGAAAGGGCCCCCACCTTCAGTTCAGAAGAGTTGGAGAAGCTCGTGGACGGGGTCCTCCCCCAGTATGCGCAACTGTACGGTCCTCCAGACCAACAGGTGAGTACACTCAGTGCACATTGAATGGGTTATGCCTGTGTGGAGGGGGGGGATGTAAGTTGGTGGGGTGTGGAGGGAATGGGGAGTGCAACGCACGACAGATGAGAGAATAGGAACCATGACAAGGTTGGGGAGGGGGGGGCATGTACTCCAAACATGCAGATATGTGACGGTTTCTCTTTCCCACCCTGTACATGTCAAACAGGTGAGCGCCCACCAGAAGATCGATATTTGGCGTGCCATCGCCGAGGAAGTCCGGAACTTGGGGGTCCACAACAGACGGGGCACCCACTGCCGCAAGAGGTGGGAGGACATCCGCCGCGGAACGAGGAAGACCGCAGAAACACTGCTGGGGATGGCCTCCCGACCTAGGAGGGGTGCCAGTCGCACCATGACCCCCCTGATGTCCCGGATCCTGGCGGTGGCCTACCCTAATTTGGATGGGCGCTTGAGGACAGCACAGCAGACACAAGGGGGTGAGTATCCGCACATTCTCCCATCTGTATGCGCATTGGAGGCGTCTGGGGGGGGGAGGAGGGCTGTGGGTGACATTAGGCCCTGGCGCTCTCTGTAGTGTAGTCCGCTCTCTTAGGCATGGCCCTGTGCCCCCACCCTCACCTCTGTAGGGTGCCAAGTGCAGCTACTCATGCTCCAGCATCACCCATGTGCGCGTGTGTTGTCCCTAGACCTGTTTGCCTAGTCAGAGGTACTGAGTAGTGTACCCCAAGTTCGCGACTTAGTGCACGAGGCACCTGTATCTGTCCTCTCCGCAAAGGGTATTGCTAAGGCATGCACTCAACTTTGTTTAATTTCTCCCCCCACCCTAAATCTTTGTCTTCTTGTGTTTTAGCATCATCCGGCGGAGGAGATTTGGCGTCGGAGCAGGAGGGAGCTGCAGGTCACCAGGCCCCGGTGGGCACTGACACAGACACCGAGGGCACCAGTGATCCGGAGGGCGAGGGGAGCACCACAACGGGGGCCGGTGGAGACACCAGCGACACGGACACGTCCTCGTTTGGGAGCTCCCTGGCGGGGGCGGCACCATCTGTGCCCCCCGCAACAACAGGTACAGCCGCCACCCAGCGCACCAGCACCGCCCTCCCAGCAGCCCCTCAGTCTTCGCTCCGTGGCCGCTCGGCCAGGAAGGCGCGCGTCTCCTTCGCCCCAGGCACCTCAGCCCCTGCCTCTGTTACCCCTGCTGCCCTCAGTGCGGAGCTCATTGACCTGGTGAGGACGCTCATTGTTGGGCAGACTACCCTTCTGAATGCCATCCAGGGGGTGGAAAGGGAGGTGCATCGGAGCAATGTCTACCTGGAGGGCATTCATTCGGGTCAGGCTGCCCATCAACGAGTGTTCACTGCTCTTGCCTCAGCACTGACGGCAGCCATTGTCCCTGTCTCCAGTCTCCCTCTTCTATCTGCCTCCACCCTTTCTCTGTCTCCTGTACCTCAACCTATCCCATCCACACCATCAGACCAGCCTGCACACACCTCAACACCCAAGGCCAGCTCATCCAAACATAAGCACCACAGAAAACACAAGCATTCACCCAAGCAACACACAGATGCAGACATATCAACAGTCACTACCACCTCTGTGTCCCCGTCCTCCTCGTCTCCCTCCTCCCTCCCTGTGACGTCTACACTCACACCTGCATGCACCCCAACATCAGCCAGTTCTTCCACCACCAGCAAACCCTCCACTACAGTCCGCACACCTGCAGTCACCACCCCCACTGGCATTTACACGTCCCCTGTGTCCTCTCCCACTGTGTCTGTCACCCCCTCTTCCAAGACACATAAACGCAGGCAGACACCCAAACAACAGCCAACCACCTCACCACAGCCTACGTCCCAGTCACCTGCACCCAAGGACAGCACACCTGGCTCTCATACAACCACATCCTCTTCCTCCACTTCTCTCACCACTACTCCTACCCCTTACCTTGGTCCCAAGAAAAATTACCTCTCCAGTTTTGACCTCTTTCCCTCCCCCGACCCACCCCCTCCAACTGGGAAAAGTGCCAAGGGCACCTCAGCCACCACCAGCCCAACTACTACAGTGCAAGTGGTGCATGGCATGTGGAGTCCACCCTTTGGCGGCAGTAACACTTCGGTGAGCAGCAAGGGGACAGCCAGCCCACCCCCAGGCAAGAGGACCCGGAAATTGAAGGGCCGCCGTGAGCGGACAGAGACGGCTGCCCCCAAGGAGGTGACTCCGGCCACTTCACCGGCCACAGCAGCCAGGGGAGGCAAGGGCCCGAGAGCCCCATCTAAGGAGCGGAAGGACAGCAGGGCGGAGAGGACAACCACCAGGTGCGCGGAGCAGGAGGGCCCCACAAGCCCCATCCCGGCTGCAATGGACAACACCAAAGGGCCCAGGACTCACTCCCCGAAGGGGCCTGACACAGCACGGTCGGAGGGCGACTGAGCAGGGTGTCCAGGCCAGGTATGACTCCCTTGACATACTGCAAGAGCACCGCTGAAGAGGGCCCCGCCGTGAAGACAGGTACCGCTGAAGAGGGCCCCGCCGTGAAGACAGGTACCGCTGAAGAGGGCCCCGCCGTGAAGACAGGTACCGCTGAAGAGGGCCCCGCCGTGCAGAAGAGCACCGCTGAAGAGGGCCCCGCCATGCAGAAGAGCACCGCTGAAGAGGGCCCCGCCGTGAAGACAGGTACCGCTGAAGAGGGCCCCGCCGTGAAGACAGGTACCGCTGAAGAGGGCCCCGCCGTGCAGAAGAGCACCGCTGAAGAGGGCCCCGCCGTGCAGAAGAGCACCGCTGAAGAGGGCCCCGCCGTGAAGACAGGTACAGCTGAAGAGGGCCCCGCCGTATCAAGCACCGCTCCGCTGGGCCCCGCCGTCTCAAGCACCGCTCCGCTGGGCCCTTCCTGTCAAGCACCGCTCCGCTGGGCCCCGCCGTCTCAAGCACCGCTCCGCTGGGCCCTTCCTGTCAAGCACCGCTCCGCTGGGCCCCGCCGTCTCAAGCACCGCTCCGCTGGGCCCCGCCGTCTCAAGCACCGCTCCGCTGGGCCCTTCCTGTCAAGAACCGCTCCGCTGGGCCCCGCCGTCTCAAGCACCGCTCCGCTGGGCCCTTCCTGTCAAGCACCGCTCCGCTGGGCCCCGCCGTCTCAAGCACCGCTCCGCTGGGCCCTTCCTGTCAAGCACTGCTCCGCTGGGCCCCGCCGTCTCCAGCACCGCTCCGCTGGGCCCTTCCTGTCAAGCACTGCTCCGCTGGGCCCCACTGTCTCAAGCACCGCTCCGCTGGACATCGCCATGTCATGCACCGCTGCGCTGGGTCCCGCCGTCTCAGGCACCGCTCCGCTGGGCCCTTCCTGTCAAGCACCACTCCGCTGGGCCCCGCCGTCTCAAGCACCGCTCCGCTGGGCCCTTCCTGTCAAGCACCGCTCCGCTGGGCCCCGCCGTCTCAAGCACCGCTCCGCTGGGCCCCGCCGTCTCAAGCACCGCTCCGCTGGGCCCTTCCTGTCAAGCACCGCTCCGCTGGGCCCCGCCGTCTCAAGCACCGCTCCGCTGGGCCCTTCCTGTCAAGCACCGCTCCGCTGGGCCCCGCCGTCTTAAGCACCGCTCCGCTGGGCCCTTCCTGTCAAGCACCGCTCCGCTGGGCCCCGCCGTCTCAAGCACCGCTCCGCTGGACATCGCCATGTCAAGCACCGCTCCGCTGGGCCCCGCCGTCTCAAGCACCGCTCCGCTGGGCCCTTCCTGTCAAGCACCGCTCCGCTGGGCCCCGCCGTCTCAAGCACCGCTCCGCTGGGCCCCGCCGTCTCAAGCACCGCTCCGCTGGGCCCTTCCTGTCAAGCACCGCTCCGCTGGGCCCCGCCGTCTCAAGCACCGCTCCGCTGGGCCCTTCCTGTCAAGCACCGCTCCGCTGGGCCCCGCCGTCTCAAGCACCGCTCCGCTGGGCCCTTCCTGTCAAGCACCGCTCCGCTGGGCCCCGCCGTCTCAAGCACCGCTCCGCTGGACATCGCCATGTCATGCACCGCTGCGCTGGGTCCCGCCGTCTCAGGCACTGTTTATGGTTCACTGTGCCCACCATGCCTCCTCCTTGGCCAGTGGACTCTGTAATCCACCTGAGAGACTGTGGCTTTGCACTCCCCAGGATGGTACAGTGGGCAACCCACCCACTGTAGAGACATTGAGAGACTGTGGCTTTGCACTCCCCAGGATGGTCCAGTGGGCAACCCACCCACTGCAGAGACTTGAGAGACTGTGGCTTTGCACTCCCCAGGATGGTACAGTGGGCAACCCACCCACTGCAGAGACTTGAGAGACTGTGGCTTTGCACTCCCCAGGATGGTACAGTGGGCATGGTGGCTCCTCGTGGATCTGGCGTCGTGGACTCATGTGGCTGTGGTGGCCACCCCTTCCCTTCCCCCTGAGGTGCCTGTAGTTTTGACATCGGATGCCCCTGCAGTGTTCTCTCCAAAGGACTCAGGTCTCGTGTGTGGGCTTTGCCCTTGTTTCGCAGAACCTTGGCCCACGGACATGTTAGATTCTTAGGATGTGCAGGACTTGTTACTTCAGTGATACACTGATGTGTATATATTTTTGGTTTTTGTAAATATTTTTCACGGTTGCTCAATTATTTCCAGGTGCTTTTTTTTAACATGAAAATTTATTCAAAATTTGGTTGTGTCATTGTATTTTTTAAGGGTGTTTGTGTGGTGTCACTGTGACTTCCTGCTCTGCATTGGTGTGTACATATTGGGGGGGTGGGGGGGTCGCATATGTATATGCCCGTAACCTTTCTTCCTCCCCCCTCCCGTGTGTCATAGGTGCAGTACTCACCGTTGACGTCTGCGCCGGAGTTCGTACTCGTGGTAGATGAGCAGGTAGACGAGAGCAGGTATGATGTTCAATTCGGGTTCCATGCTGTCCGGATTCCGCGTGGAGTGTCTCGAGGTGAGCGTTTTCCATTGGAAATGTCTGTTTCCGCCGTGTTTTTATCGGCGGTGCTCCCGCCCCGGAAAAGGTGGTGGATTGGTGGGTCGTGATGGGGTGGGCGGTACATTGTCTGCCGCCTGGCTGTTGGCGGTGACCGCCGCGCTGTTTGTTTGTTCTGCCGTGGCGGTCGGAGTGTTAATACGGCGGGCTGTGTTGGCGGTTCCCGCCAGGGTCAGAATTGCCTTTTTTTGACCGCCGGCCTGTTGGCGGGTTGGCCGCCGCTTTATCACCGACCGCCAGGGTTAGAATGACCCCCTAAGTGTCATATTTAGCCAATTTTAATCGGCTGGTCGCTGAGACATCCTGGCCTGAAGAAAAACAAGTGGCCTTGTTTTACAGGGGACTCAAAGAGGAGCTAAAAGACATCTTAGCGCAAATCGACCCACAACCTGCAAACTGTCAAGATTTAATAAACCTTGTCTTGAGGCTTGATCATCGTTTAAATGAACGAAAAGGAACACGTAAAAAGACTGAAAAACATTCTTGGCATGCTCATGATAACAAAGACTCAAGAACTCTGAGAGAAAGAACGCCGGAACTGATGGAAATTGGAACCATCAGGAGACCTTTGACCAAAGATGAAAAGGACCTACGCAGAAAAAATGGGCAATGTCTCTATTGTGGGCGGAAAGGTCATTTCGCCAAAGTTTGTCCAATCAAAACAAAGGGCAAGCGAGGCCCAGTTCAGAAAGTTGCAACCAATGCATCAGTCGAGTCAGAAAATCTAAAGCACCCAAGTTGCAGAGAAGGGTTGCTCTTGGGTGTCACCGTGGATCCTTCACAATCCAAACATCTAAAATTGGGAATAAGAGTTCAGGTCAAGAAAAAGACCTATTTCAAGAAGGCTCTAGTCGACTCTGGGGCTACCGGAAACTTTGTTGACGCCCAATTGATTTGTGCATGGGGGATCCCATGTATTGAAAAGAAGTCCCCAGAAACCATTCAGGCAGTTGATGGAAAACTCTTGACTGGAGGTCGATAACTCTTCTGACTGCCCCCTTGACAATAATTTGTGAAGGTAAAAATCAAAGAAAGAAACATAAAGAGGAACTCATCCTTAACGTGATCCATGTTCCCCAGTATGGGATCATCTTTGGCTTGCCATGGTTAACTCATCACAATCCAGAGATTAATTGGGCAGAACGAAAGATCGTGTTCTCATCAGTGCTATGTAAAGAACATTGTCTCCAAAGGACTCAAGAATCGGAAGTTCGCCATTCTTACATAGCTACCGCCGCAGAGAAAGAAGTTCAGTTGCCTAAACAGTATTCGTCTTATGAAGATGTATTTGATGAGAAGGAAGCAGAGAACTTACCTCCTCATAGATCTTATGACTGTCAAACTGATCTAGTCCCAGAGGGGATACTTCCCATCTGTCGTGTGTATGCCCTGTCAGAACATGAAAATCAACATTTACGAAAATACTTGGATCAATTCTTAGAGAATGGTTTCATCCGCCCCTCTAAGTCTCCCACAGCTTCTCCTTTGTTTTTTGTTCCAAAAGCGAACGGAGAGCTTCTAACTTGTATCGACTATAGGGGCTTGAATAAAATCACCATAAAGAACAAATATCCTTTGCCTCTAATTCCGGTCTTACTGGAACAAGTAAAGAAAGCAAAAATCTACACGAAGCTTGATCTTCGAGGTGCTTACCATTTGGTCAGAATGAGAGAGGGTGACGAATGTAAAACGGCATTCAAAACAAGATATGGCCTTTTTGAATACACCGTCATGCCTTTTGGTCTGTGCAATGCTCCAGCAGCATTTCAGTTTTTCTTAAATGACGTTCTTAGAGAGTACCTTGATATCTTTGCCATAGTTTACATTGATGACATTTTGATCTACTCAGACAATGAGAATGAACATGTTCAACATGTCAAGAAAATTTTGGCAGCCCTTCGTAAACACATTTATATTGCAAGCTAACCAAGTGTGAGTTTCATGTTACCACAGTTGAGTTTTTAAGGGTTATCCTTACCCCTCAAGGTATGGTGATGGCAGAAAGGAAAGTAAAAGCCGTATCTGAATGGCCCATCCCAATGACTGTTCGTGATGTACAATGTTTCCTGGGCTTTGCAAATTTTTATCGGAGGTTCATCAATCATTTCTCCCAGACAGTGGCTCCAATTACTAAGTTATTAAGAAAGAAAGAAAAATGTGTATGGTCCCCAGAAGCAGACCAAGCCTTTTCAACTTTGAAAGAAGCTTTCTCCACTGCCCCAGTCTTGACTCATCCAGATGCGGATCGACCTTTCATAGTGGAAGCTGATGCTTCAGATGTGGCGATAGGAGCAGTCTTGTCACAACAAAACAAAGACACTGGTCAGCTTCATCCTGTAGCTTACATGTCTCGAAGGTTGAACGAAGCCGAACAGAACTATGTAATTGCTGAAAAAGAGCTTCTGGCGATTCGTGACGCCTTTAAAGAATGGAGACATAATTTGTTGGGAGCTAAATATACTGTCACAGTATATACTGATCATCGCAATCTTCAATTCATGAGTTCTGCCAGACTTTTGACTCCTCGGCAATTATGCTGGATGCTGTTTTTTGCCAAGTTTGATTTTGTGGTAACCTTCCGGCCTGGTAAAGATAATCGCAAAGCTGACGCCTTGTCCCGCCAAGAGTCTACCACATTGCCTGCAGTTCAAACCTCCAGAGCTATCATTGCTCCTGACAAGGTCCTATGTATCATAAAAACAGAAGATTTCTTTGAAGACATCCGCAATTCATTCACTGTTGAAAAATGGCAGGCGTGGGCCCAAGCAGATCCGAAAAGATCAATCAAGCAAGGATTACCCTTTCACGATGCTTGTTTGTTTGTGCCCACTACCAAACTTCGCAAGATAGTGTTTCATTGGTTGCATGTTATACCTACAGCAGGTCACCCTGGTACTCCTAAAACTCTTGAATTAATCCAACGCTATTTTTGGTAGCCTACCTTAACAAAGGATGTAAAAACAATGGTAAACAACTGCGAAGTCTGTGCTCGCACTAAAACAAGTCATTCAAAACCGAAAGGGTTGTTACACCCACTCCCAACCCCAAGTTGTCTGTGGGAACACATCTCTTTAGACTTTATTACAGGTCTGCCAGTGGTTCAACAGCATTCAGTAATTCTGGTGGTAGTAGATAGTCTCACGAAATATGGACATTTCATTGCCTGTAAGAAACTACCCACCTCTAGTGAACTGGCAACTATCTTAATGAATAGAGTGGTTCGTTATCATGGACTGCCAAAAGTGATCCTCTCCGATCTGGGATCGCAATTTGCCTCCAACTTCTGGAAGACGTGGTGTAAAACACTCCAAGTGATATCTACCCTATCTACTAGCCACCATCCTCAAACAGATGGTCAAACGGAGAGACTAAATCAGACTTAGAAGCAATACCTACGTGCTTACGCTGAAAAAGCACTTAATTCATGGACATCAATGCTCTGGTTAGCTGAATTAGCCTACAACAACTCCTTCCACACTTCTACTGGCGTTACACCCTTCTTTGGTTTGTTTGGCTATCATCCTGACACCTTGCCCATCACAATTCCTCAAGAAAGTTCTCTCACTCCAGCTGTGTCAGAAATCATTCAACATTTGCATCAAACTCAGAAATCGATTCAACAACATTTAGAAAAAGCCAAACAAAAATACAAAAAGCATTATGACAAGAAACATTGTGAGGGACCGCAGTATCAACCTGGTGACAAAGTGTGGCTTTCCACAAAACATATAGACTTCAAGAAGAAGCACATGTTCAACCCCAAATTTATAGGTCCTTACACTGTTCTTCAGCAAATCAATCCTGTGACCTATAAACTACAATTGCCAAAATCATTACGGATTCATCCAGTGTTCCATACTTCCCTCTTAAAAAAGGCAGTCCAAAAGGTCCGCCCTCATCCAGCTCCTGTTCTAGTACAGGGGGAAGAAGAATATGAAGTCAAGAAAGTGTTGGACTCTAAACTGAGAGGGCGTAACCTATGGTACTTAATCTCATGGATTAGTTATGGCCCTGAAAGTAATTCATGGGTTTCCGCATCTGATGTTCATGCTCCAGTACTTGTGAGACGCTTTCATCGTCTGAATCCAGATAAACCAGGCCCTAGCGTGCACCTGGGAGAGGGGAGTACTGTTAACACCAGGACAGTGCGCGCTCTACGGGCATCTAGAAAGCAAAAAACCCAACACTCGCAAGATAATGTAATTTATGCATTGTGATGATATGTTATTGTTCAACCTTTTGCATTGCAGAATTCCATCCAAAAGATTCATTTTTAAGGTGCTTATAAATACTGTACATTTGCAATGTATTGCTTCAGACATTCAGAGTGTGTTAGGGTGTGGTCCCTTTCCAGGGCCTTCTAGATACTTTCCCTGCAACATGCCTGAGCGTGGTTCTAGGCTGGGCCAAGACTCTATAAAAGAGAGTCAGCCCAACTTCCAGTGCTCACTATTCAGAGGTCCCGGTGCAGAGCAGCAGCTTCTTCCTGAGCTCCTGTCCCGGTGGCCTATTTGGATTTTCCAGTCTTCTGCACTCATCTCTCATTGGTGATCACTGTTTCCAGGCGGTAAGACGGTGTTTGGACATTTTCCAACACCGTAATTGAGAATTTTCATATTCTTGATTTTAATTCTTAAATGAATAACAGATTACTTGTGCGCTGGCATTTTATGACATTTGTATGGTGGTTTGCAAATAGGGAGGACGCGCAATTTATTCCATAAAGATTTGACTTTGTTATTACATTGTTGTTCATTGCGCGCTGATATTTCTTGACATTTACATGATGTTTTACGAGTTGGCAAGACGTGCAACTCGTTTCATGAGCATTTAATTTTGTTGTTCATTGCGCGCTACCTTTTCTTGACATTTACATGGTGGCTCACTTCTCGTGTGTAATTCATGCTGTTCATTGTGCGCTACCATTTTCTGGCATTTACATGGTGGCATTCGAATCGGCAACACGCGCAATTCTTTCCTTGAGTGCTTTTCATGTTGTTTATTGTGCGCTACCATTTCTTGGCATTTGAATGGTGGCATTTGAATCAGCAAGACGTGCAATTCTTTCCTCGTGTATAAATAATGTAAATTACTGTGCGCTACCATTCAAAGACATTTTCTTGGTAGCATTTCAAGTTGACACGTCACGTGATTTATTCCTTGAATCTACTTTGGGTGATTTCATGGTGCACAATCCTTTACGGTGTTTAATACTCATATAAAAATCTGCAATGTGCGCAATTCACTTTCCAATGTTTTTTCTGAGATGAACACAATAATACCAGAGTTCTAGATGTAATGCTGTGTGTTCCTGATATGTATTCTTAAAAGGAGATTCATATGGTTGTTTAGAAATTGCTCAGAGTGTTTCCTGATTCTCATGCTAAAGAAAGTACTTGAATCTGAAAGTCCTATTTAACTTTTCCTGTTTCCTCCTCAGGTATTCGGTCATCTAAAGCCTAGTCAGTTTTAGGACTATTCTAGGGTTGTTCATGTTTTTTCGGAAAAGACGAAGCTTAGAGTTGTGGCATGGTACTGATTTCATGAGATGTAATTTTGATGTTGTGTTTTAACCTTTTGCTTCCTACAGGTCTCCTTCCCAGCTGTTCCCGTCCTAATCCCCTTTTCCCCACTTGGACTCTCTTAGACTCTGTGATAAATCTAATCAGAGTATTGGAGCTGTCTTGTGGTGGAAGTGTTGGGAACGTGCACAGACCCCGAGGATCTGGTGACTCTGACAATGTGCCAGTATGCTGGTATTGGTGACTCTGTGGGTCTCTGAATTTGGCATCAAGAAGCACTACAGCAGGGGGAAAGACTTACGGGCCTTCCAGTTGAAGATAAAGCAGTGCTCTCTAGGATGAAATACATGCACAACATCAGTTACCATCAAGGCACATAGGAAATTGTCCAGCAGAGAAGGACCCGCTGGGTGCTCCTGCTTTCAATGAGTCACTACATTTAGATCTCCCCAAAAAACACAGAGGTATCTATGCCAGCATCCAGCCTACGGACTCTAGGAATGCTGCTGCCAAAGGAGGGGGTTCATACACACCTATCAAAGACAACTGCTTCCCAGGTAATAAACCTGTGACAGCCACAAATCACCCAGATTATCATGCAACACCTATGAAACATTAAGGGGCAGATAACTGTGAATTTGTTTGGAAGACCCTCTTAGCCCTCTAGTAATGGCCGCTTACAACTCCTGTGAGAAGCCGGATTGTGCAACGAAAGGACATTTTTTGCCTACAAGGTGGGTTTCTGGTAGGAGGATGTCAGAGTTGAGGGGTTTGGCTGTTAAAAGCACCACCCCCCTCTTAATTTTGCCATGCAGGTCATTTATATTTTAAATGAAGAATCAGAATCTGCCCTGATGGAATGTTAGGTCCGAATCAGCCATGAGGGAGCATGAAAATCTACGTAACAATATAGGGCCCTTGTGCTGTGTGCCACAAGGCATCATGAGCTGCCAACGTAATTTAATTAAAACTTTCCTACTGGAATCAAACACCTCCTGTCAACATACATTTGGAAAACATGTATTTTTCATGCAATAGAACAGAGACCAATACCAACTGGGTGGATGAATCATATGGTCTACTTGTTGTGCACTTCAGCTACACCCCCTGTGAAACAAAATACAACACTAAAACGTGTGTCTACACCTGGTGATTCAGCTGTGTAGCGGTGATGGCTGTGCAACTCATTACTCTACACCCGTGCCCCTTCCCCTGGCCCATCAGAATGTTCCTTCCTGAATGACATTATGCTAATTCCCCATAGTTTACCCCAATGATGGGGGACACTGCTTTTCAAACTGACCAGACCCCAATCAGTCATAGGGTACATAGGCAATCTTGGAGTTCTCTTTCTGTTCAAGGCTGCAAGGCCCATCATAACAAGGGTTCTCTTTCCAATCCAACTTCAGCTGACATGGAGTATGAGGATCTTTGAACAGGAATGGTTTCTATTGTGATGATAGTTGTGCTTCTTCCTCAATCAATCAATCAATCAATCAGTCGACTTGTAGAGCGTCACTTGTCAAATGTGGGGGTATCCAGATGTTGGCAGGGTCTAGGATCTCAGTCAAAGACCCATGTTTTCAGCATCCTACAGAACTCCTGTAGAGTAGGAGAGGTCCTGAAGTGCAGGTGGAGGCTATTCCAGGCTTTGGCTGTGAGGTAGAAGAAGCAGCATCCTCCTTTCCTGCTTTGTTGTATGCGGGGGGATGGGACAGAGCAAAGGAGGCAAAGCAGAAGTGTCTGGGGGGTTTGTTGAATCTCAGACCATGGGTGATGTAGGCGGGTCTGGAGTCAAGCAGGGCCTTGAACACATGGGTGAAAAGCTTGAAATGTCATATCTTCTGAAGCAGAAGCCTGTGCAGTTTTTTGAGTTTGGGGTAATGTTGATGTGATGAGGGAGTTCCAGTATGAGTCTTTCTGCAGTGGTTTGGATGGTCTGTAGTCTTTTGAACTAGGTGGGCTTTGATTCCCACAGGTGATGAGGGCTTGGGTGATTTTGCATCTTCTGTTTTGGGAAAACCACTTGAAAATCTTACCTAACATGCTCAGGATGAAGAAGCAGGAGGATGACACTGTGTTGACTTAGGACCTCATGGTGAGTTTGCTGCCTAGGATGATACAGAGATACCTGGTATGCTCAGCTGGGATTGGAGTGGACTGGGCCCCAATTCTGGGGGCCACCAGGATGTGTCTCAGGGTAAGTTGTCACTGCTGAAGATCAAGGCTTCTGTCTTGTCTGTGTTGAACTTGAGGCAATTGTTCCTCATCCAATTGGTGACACTAGCATTGCATTGTGGAAGTGGGTGCGAGCGGCTGTGGAGTTTTTGGAGAGGGAGAGGATCAGTTGTGTGTTGTTGGTGTAGGATTTAATGTTAAATCTGTGGGATCTGACTACGTCGGCATGAGGGGACATGTAGATGTTGAAAAGGGTGGGGCTGAGTGATAAGCCTTGAGGGACTCTGTAGATGATTTGTTTGGGTTCTGAGGTAAGGGTGGAAATTGGACTCATTGAGCTCTGTTGGTGAAGAAGGAGGTCATGAAGTCTCGTGAAAAGCATGTGGTGGGAGATGGTGTCGAAGGCTGTCTCACCTTTGGTGAGAATGGCTTGGATTTCATCTGTGGCTGCAATCAGGGTGTTTTGGTGCTGTGGTTGTTGTAAAATCAGGACTGGAATATGACTTTCAGCTTAGATGGATAAAGGAGCATACACCAAATGTTCATCTTGTTCCTTAGAATGACATCTACAGTCGTAGGTGCCTTTAGAACAAGGGAAAGACATTTGGTCACTGACCCCTGTGGTAAATGAGGATTGGTTAGATAATTTGATTAATCATGCATCAATTGTGAAAGTGATTTAATGTGCAGCCAATGGCAAGGCCCCAGGTCCGGATGGGGTCCCACTAGATCTCACATAGATTTTTGGGCCCCATTGTTGACTAAAGTCTTGAGAGCAGCAGTTAAAGGAATTCTTATGGATTTGTGGAGAGGGACTGCCATAGTCCCAATATTTAAAAAGGGCGATCGAACATTTGCCCTCTTGTTACTGCCCATTTAATTATTAGACTCGAAGGATAAAATGTTAGGGTGAGTAATTTTAGATAAACTATAGACATGGGCTGAGTCATCTTCTTTCTTTTCCCCACAACAGTATGGTTTTAGACCCTGCTTGGGGACTGTAGAACAGGCACTTAACCAGACTCTTATTTGGGGGAAGTAAGTCAAAGCCAGGAGAGGTGCCCTGCAGATGGTCTTCATGGACTTCTCCAGTGCTTTTGACTTAGTTGACTGGGAATTATTATGGGAATTAATGGGCCAGGTAGCGATTGACCCTTCATTGTTGGACTTAGTCAAGCATATCCACACGGACACAACCACAAAGGTGCACTACACAGTATCTGGGGACTGTACAGGACCAATTGGGGTTTCTAGAGGTGTGAGACAGGGTTGTACTTTAGCTTCTTGTTTGTTTTTGTTATACATTAACTCTCTAGACACCTTTTTAGAGTCATATATCAAAGATGTCCCGTGCATTGGCGCGCAGGCTGTTCTGGTCCTCTTATACGCGGATGATACTGTTTTCTAGGCATTAACAGAAAGTGGTTTGCAAACTCTTTTAAATGGGTTTAATGAGTTTATGGTAAAGTTAAACCTTAAAGTTACCCATCAGGAGTCGTTTGTAATGAGCAGTGGACCAAAAAATATCAAAACAAAATGTTTTAATATCGGCGGGGCTCTGATTAAGAGAGTACATTTTCATAGTTATCTTGGCATTTTGCTTGATGCAAGCAGATCTTGGGAGAGACTTATCGCTCAAAGTGCAAAAGCAAATGGAGGCAGCATATGACCTGATATTTAGATTTGCAAATAGGTTAGGATGTA
Source organism: Pleurodeles waltl (assembly GCF_031143425.1). Lineage (NCBI taxonomy): Eukaryota > Metazoa > Chordata > Amphibia > Caudata > Salamandridae > Pleurodeles > Pleurodeles waltl. The sequence goes on along the minus strand of NC_090445.1, from coordinate 773,457,526 downwards.
AACCATTTCGAGAAATGACACAGCTATATAGGAGTAAATGTTTTTCGCTTGGTATGTATGGAGCTGTATTACACCTGGGAAACTGCAGGCCCTTGAGAATTGGTTCCTTTGCTGTCTTTTAGCACTTCCACAAAGTGCAGCAAGTTTTATTACTCATCTTGGATTGGGAATAGGGTTCCTGGAGGATTTTGTGGGTATGGCTCCTTTGTTGTTAAGGATCAACGTATGGAGTACACCTAGGGTTGTTTTTTCCCAGGAAATAATATCGGACAGCCTAAGCCTGGATAATGGGCATGCCATCCAATGGTTAGGTATGTTGAGAGCAACGTTTACAGTTCCAGCTTTAATTCCCTTTTTGATCCCACAGAAGAGTTCTGTCCTCAAATAAAGGACAAAATCAAAAAGTGTTTTTTGTCTCATAAAGAAGAACTGTGAATTGTAAAATCTCTCATTGTGGATTCTATGGTGAGTTATTTGCAGATTTTTAATGCTCCTGATTTGAATTCCTATATATTTTGGCTAACTAATACCCAGTATAGGTTTTATTTGACACGATTAAGGCTTAATACAGTTCACCATTTAGTCACATTTCACGTAGCTGGCTCAAGATTAACTTTCTTTTACTGCTGTCCATGCGATGATGTTTCATCACAATGAACTGGGCATTTTATCTTTTTCTGTAAATTGTATTCTATATTCAGGGCCAAGTTTATTTGTGTAATTTTGAAGCATAAGCACTTTATGTCACACATAGATGGCCTTAGTTATCTGCAATCTGCAGCTAGTCCGGAGATCTGCTTTTTTGCTGTAAATTACATGAAGGCTGCTACTAAATTACGGGAAACCTATGGTATTTAAATGGATTATCAAGGACGTTTTAACATGATTTGTTTTTAAAGTGTTATTTGAAGTATATTAATTGGCGCTGAACTGGGGACTGAAATTACAGCTTGGTTTTAGTAGATATCTTTGTGATTTTATTTTATTAATTATTAATAGGATGTTTTATTGTTTATGCTTTTATGGTAAATATTTCGGCTGAATAAAGTTGTATGACTGACTGACACCTACAGTCCAGGTGAATGAAAATATGGGCATATATGTATGTGTTTTTCCATTATTGTCACAGCTGGACCTGTAGAGAAAAAAAGCAGATTCAAAGGATTGGTCAAAAATCCCAAAAGGTTTAATCTGAGAAAATCTTTAAAAAACTGAATTTCGAGTTTCCCTTTTTATCGTAGTACCCTTAAGTAAAAGTAACCGAAGGTATGGGATACATCATTTACCTGGTTCTGTGCATCTTTCAATAGATCCTGCATGCAATGCCTTGTTACCTTACAAATTTAGATTTGGACAGATTGTTAACAAATTACTTGGAGCGTTATTTACACCAGATTATATAGGAAGAGTGCATAAAAGATCATGCTAACAACAACAGTTCGTTTTTTCTCTAGTTATTTGTTACACTACAAAATGCTAATGGGAGTGTTGTAAGTTTAAGAATTACATGTTCCAGGAAAAGATTTGTGCAAATTCATTTCTAGATAGCAATTTCCTAGTACTGAGTGAATATCTTGGTAATGAAATGGGAATTTTCTGCACTGTCCCTTTTGGGAGGTAACTGTTCCAAGTCTTAGCTTCCTATGTTGCAAAGATTCTAGACTCAGTGGTTTTAGGACAGTTTGCACTCACCCTCTTGAGCAGATACTTGTAGTTGAATGTGAGCCTAATCTGGGGGTCTACAAACTAGAAATACTTTTGTAATTTTCAGTTTGGTTAGAGTGCAATAGGGAGGTGAACCAGAACATGCCCTTAACAAATTACCATTCAATAGAGAATACTCAGTTTAAATTGTATTAGTTTAGTTTTTTTAATACAAAAACTGCAATGTAGTATATAAAAACAGAGATAGCAGACCACTGTCGATTTCAATAACCTGTGTCTTAATATAATAATAACATTACTAAAAAGTCTACTTAAAATCAAATGAAGTTAAAACTAGAAACCGGCTCTATTGGAATGTTTTCATGCTGTAAAATATAGCTGTCCACAAGACAAAATACAACACAACAGCTTCTATTAGCTGTACTCTAATCAAAGGTCCTGATGCTTATATCCAGGAAATGGTGTCAAGTGCTGGCACACAAATAATATATGATCAATTGACCCTAATGTAGCAGTGCACAGTCTTGATTTGCAAAGATAAATATACATGCTCTCTCATGCTCCATTCATAAAACATAAAGATAAATACCGAAAAGGATATTTCCTAAAATTATATAACCCCATAGGATACAAAAGGCTACTTCTACTATTTACAAATTCTGAAAGTCTACGACATTTTACTAATATGTGAACCAGTATTTCTTAGGACTATTTTGATCTAAATAGATATCGCAAAATACATTTTTGTAAAATTATCTCCCTGCGATACTTGAGAAATTAATGCACTCACAGCACAATTGAGCCATAAAATTTCACATTTTAAAAACAAATAATTCAACAATTGTTTTATGTACAAATGTACAACAAAAGTGAACGCTATCTTACCCTAGTTCTATAGTTTGAAAATAAATTTAAAAACGCTCTCTAGAGAGTTGAACCGCAACAAAACCCATTTATCGATTAATGCAGAGCTGTTTATGTGTCAGATGTTACCACAGTAATGAGAGCCATAATATTTTGTTGTTTATTTGTAATGTCCTTTCTGTTATCCTTTCTGTTATTCCATTCCAGGAGTCTAACACATAGAAGTGTCTGCTATAAAGATCCTTATTAATACATCCATAGTATTATTACTATGGTCAGATTTTAACTTTAACAGTGCTTTTATTGCTGAAATTGTTTTTACAAATAGAAACGACGTGGTCCTGATTCGCAAAGTCATTTTTTGCCATAACGAAACTGACCACTCATGCCTGTCATAAATACACAAAAGATTATGTAGAATTCCTAAATGCATTTAATAATGTGTAAATGCGCTCCACTTTTATGTAGAACTATGCAGTAGTAAACTCCTCACAACTGAGTATTGTAAAAGAGAGAATCGCCTATAGTCCAAGAAGCACAAGGGGGTAGGAGTCACCTTTATCTAGAAATTGAAGTGCATCGCCAACTAGCGTTAGAATCATGTCTCCGTGCTGCATCCAGACTTTAAGCCACACTGAAGCACATAAAGTAGCTCATTTTCTTCATTGAAATGTTTGAACTGGGCATCCACTCAGCATCCAAGATATTTGGCTAGGAATGGAAAGTTAGAGACAAGATAAAAGTCACTCACATCAGCCGCTCCAATCCAAGTTTTTTTTTAATTGAAGATAAGACCTAGTCTATTCTTTGACAATCTGATACTGGTCTTTCTAATAAAGATACGTTCATAAATGTTGATTCAGAAAAATAGTAGTAACTTCACCCACGAACTGATTATTTTAGGAAGTCGTCCTTTAGTGTCTGAAGTTGAGACCCTCCATTGTGAATGGCTTGTATCCCTCTGAGCAGAAAATAGGATTTCTTCCTAAGCCCTACAGGGTATGTTTGGGAAAAAATAAAGTTCTTGAAGTCCTTTTTGTATTAACTGATTTAAGCAGGGCAGTCCATGTTCACGAGACAGCAAAGACTGGTCACAGAAGCGTGTGATGTTCATACTGAAGATGGTGCAGTAGCAGACACAGAAAAACTTTAGGGTGATTGACCAGGCTTTTACTGTACGTACTTGGGGACAAACGTCTTATAAAAGATTCAGGTCTACAAGAGCAGACTCGGCTCTGAGTCTCAACTAAAGCCCCTTTGCACAGGGCCCCTTTTTCTCCTCTAATTCCCAAGCGAAATAATAAAAAAAGGTGTAAGAGCAGCTCAGGACAGTGATTAAAAGGCTCACTTAAAGAAGTGCCTCCAGATGAGTGCAGCATCTGGATGTTACCTTAAGGGCAGTCTGCAAAAGAAGCTAATCAGGGCATATCATCGTATATTCTTTTCTTGTGCACAAACATGAAGTTCCCTGATCTAGAATGATTCCAGATATGGGCCTAAATTGGTAGAGCAAGGTGTCCAGGAGGCTGTACTTATCAGTTGTTGAGTGCCTTTCATCAAGGAAGGTAACAAGAGCTGTCTTGAAGCATTTATGGACCGTTATACAGCACATTTGGTGCATTTGTGATGAAGAGTCAGCATACCTGTAACGTTGACGTTGTCTATAAATGAGTAGCAATTGTTTTCTAGCTGCTTCATTCTTGGGTATTTTTAGGGGGCCCAGTATCACAATATGGGAATGAGGAATGCCTGAAATGTTTGATTGTCCAGGGTCAGAAAACTCACAGCATCTTGCATCATCTACTGATATTTGCCATATTACATGTCTTGCTATGCACAAATAGAGCAAGCTTGCTTTAAGATCCATACATAAGCAAGAGCATTATAAATTAGTGCGCCCTAGGCCATCATGCTAAATAAACTGATGATATAGAAACACCATTATGGTGGGTACAGCTGGCCATGAGCATGTACACCCGGGCTTTTTTTAATAACAGGGTCACCTGACCAGTGATGTCTGTGTTGGATGAGTGTTGGTTGAGTGGTGGACTGCCTAGAGATGGGGGCTGCTGCATGATGTGTTCTGCATTCCTCCGGAAATCAGAAAAACAAACAAAAATACAAACTGTGGAAACAAATACAACTTAACTGGATACTACGTGGTCTATCAGTCTCTAGAGTCAGTCAGCAGGGCAGCAGAGGATGCATGGACTGATAAAGTTGGCTACCACATGATATCTCTGCTCACATTCATAATTTAAGCTGAGTGGTTCAGGACATGAACACTGGCTCAGAAAAGTCCAAAACCTTTGAGTTGCTCACTGGCTGGAGTCATGTCCATTGTGTGGAGTTGGTCCACTCTCCTGAAGCTCAGGATGGAAGTTGGTTGGTGTCAACAATTCAAAACAGGGTGCGTAAGGAGCATTGTCAGAGTCGATCCAAAAGCATCAACCGCAAAGCATACCATGGTGATGTTATTTTGCCTGCTGAAGACCATCTTGTTGTGTTGCAACCAGTTGAGGTCCTCACTGCAAGGCCTTGCCACCTCCTGGTATCTGACGGTGGGGCAGTGTCAAGTCCATTGCTTGCGCTTGTGGAGGATGGGTTGCTATAGGACTGCATGTGGTCTGTGCTGGGGCTGCATTTTTGCTGCGTCTGGGGTACTGCAAGACCACCAAGGGGCCACTGCATAGTCACTCGTGTGGGTTAGATCGGTCTTGCTCAAGACTTTCTCTTGCCATTGGCATTAGGGTGCAGGAAGAGTGAGCAGGTAGTCTCTGATTGATTGATCCTTATGAGTGTCACTGGTGCTTCTTGTCTATAGTTCTGATAGTGGTGTTGGACTCCACTCGGAATATTCACTGCTCCATGGGTGATAGTGATGTCGCACTGACTGGGGCTGGCATAGTGGGGGTGTGGTGAACCTGCATGATGGGCGGCAATGAGTTGCCTTGATGGATGCAGGCATTCCTCTTCAGGTCTTTGACAACTTGGAGTGATGATAGCCAGGTGCTTACATTCTTTCATTTTGGAGGCATCTGTATCCTTCAGCCTGGATACTCTGTGTTGAGGAGCCACAGGTTACAATGGCTGGACAGGTATGCTTGGAAGCATGGGGCAGCGATTCGGTTCACACATGCTTGTGGCTTACTCTTGGTTCTCCCATTGGGCTTGGGGCAGAGATTCGGTTTGCACATGATTGCGGTTTACTCCCGGTTCTCCAGCTGTGCAGCCACCAGTACATCCTTGTATCAACTCGGTGGCTTCTCCATGTAGATAGATGCCTTCTATCAATGGCACGAGTCTTCTCAGTCTGCGCTTTCCAGGTCAATCTTGATCTTCCCTTAGTTTGCACTTGGTTGGTCATCAGGTTTTCCAGTGTGAACTGGCAGGTGACACTTCATTCTACTCTTTCTCCATGGTGCTTCCACGTGCACCTTCTTTCTTGCAGGTGAGACTTCTTGTTGAAAGACCCTTTTTCTGTGTGCAATAGAATTTACCATCATCCAGACCTGCCACTAGGGCCTCTCAGTGGTTGACTGTCTCTGGGCTATGCAGGTGAGACTTCTAGTTGCTTGAGTCTGTTCTCCTTCTGGGTACAGTGGTATGCCAACAAGGCCTTTCAGTGGTTGACTGTCACTGTAAGCTGGCCCTTGGGCTCTGGCTTGGTGATGATCAGGGTAGTTACTGATCCAATGCTCCTTGTCTTCTTCGGTGTTGTGATGCATCTGGCCCCTTGTTGCATGTTCCCTCTTCCTGGATGTTCTTGGGGCTCCTACTCCGGGGTGTGGATGTGTGTGGCTAGCCCCCTCCCCCTCCCTCTAGGATCTTTCTGCTGCCTGACAATTCATCTCTTGGTCAGTCTGATGTCATGCCACTTGTGACCATTCCCTCCTCAGGGACCTTTTTGGAGCTCCTATACCGTGGTGCCCCCTCTTCCAGGACCTCATTCCAATTCGCAGTAGAGAGCTGCATTTCTGTCCCACTTGCTCTGGTTGGTGCAGGACTTGAGTCTTGAGGCATGGTTGGTAGGGGTGTTACACAGTGTGTTTTATGGGTGCAGGATGATGTGTTCCAAGTGTCTGGACACACAGTCACAGTCATGTGTTTCTGTTCACCTCCTTGCCCAGCCTTGCTTTCTTTGACTTCTCCTGCTTGGGACTGTGTCCATCATGCAGGATTTACCAATCAAACGTGGTGTTGCTGGGATTCCCAATCTTTTTAATATTGGCACTAGGTAGGTTCCACTTCATGCTCTGGGTGTCTTCTGGTGAGGCCTCCCCTCCTTTGTTGTGCAGAGTCCAGCATAGGAGCACTCTCCTCCCTTTCACTGCATGGCTTCTCCAATCATATATGGCTTCAGGCATTTTTGTGTTGGGGCCGGTGGGGATTGGCTGTGGCACCTGAGTGGCACACATTCTTGCTATACCGCTCATCAGTGTCTGAGGGCGCTCTCATGACCCTCTTGCTGAAACACAGGCAGAGTTGTTCTGGTTTTGACCTAGCTGGGCTGCACCTTTCTCTACTATCTTACTCACCTGGGATTTCTGCTGACCATCAGTTGGGCCTTTTGTCTTGAAAAACTGGCTGTGTCCTCTTCTGCAGAACTGTGCCTATATATGTTACTGAGATTTGTGTTGGTGCATAGCTTGCCTCAGTGAGGGTTGTGTGTGTGGTTTGTGCTGTGCATGGTTAATGCCCTCTCTGACAAATGTGTCATGGGTGTTCTCTATGAGGATCATCAACTGGTGCAGACTCTTTTTTCTCCTTGGATTGGTTCTCCTTGGCAAAGTGACCTTTCAGCCCCCTCACTGTTGTTCCCTCCAGCTTCCTTCCAGGAAACTGTGCTGGCTGCTGTTGGTAGAGGAGATCTGAGAGCCAGTGCTTGATTACACACTACAGTTTGGCATATCTCTCCCAGTGGTACGTTGGTACTTCAGGGTAAGGATTATTTTCCCACTGCTGACCAATGCAGCAAGCTGCTGTGGGAGGCACACGTTCTCCTCAGATGGCCACCAGTGGGTATGTGCTGTGCTCTCTCTTTCCATCTCTGCTTCTCTTTCTTACCAGTAGTTGATGGCTAGTGCTCCGGGAATAGTCTCTTCTCCCGGGGTGACTGCAGGTGACCACTAGCGGGCCTTCCTCCCTCGTTCCTGCTTCTGTACCTTGCAGCTGCATTCCCAGTGACAGAAAGGGAGATGGGGGACTATTCCACTGCTGCAGGTATATGGGTTGACTGGGGAAAAAGTGTGACTCCTTGCCTCTTCTGCAGCTATGGCTCAGAGCCACTCATCTACCTCCTGTTTGGTAAAATGGCTATGCTTCTCAGCATTCCTCAGCAGCCCCAATAGGTCCACGCTGCAGACCAGCCCGGCAGCCTTGGAGGTGCTATACAGAATTTCTTCTGCTTCCTGTGTCTGGGTGGGGTCGAGAGATGGTGTTGGGGTGTAGTTCAAAAATCTTCCTCATTGCTAATTTCAAAGCAATTGGACTTACATTCACATACCAAATAAAGTAATGACACAGGTGCATCACTCTGTTGGGTACAACTAGTCATGAGCACGTGCATCTGGGCCCCTTCATCAACAGGATCACATGACCTGTGATGCTTGCATTGGATTGTGTGGTGAGTTGTAGAACTGCCCCTAGCAAGGGGCTGCTGCATGATGTGTCCTGCAGGACTCTTCAAGTGTGGGGCCCTGAAAAAGTGTAGGCCACATGCTTGGGAAATATTGACCCCATAACATCTTTCTGGAGGGCCTAAATGGGACATTTCTCCTTCCCTTCAGGTGTGCACAATATAATTACTTTCTGTGCAAAGGAATTCAAGATCTGATTACTGCCCTTCCACATTTTTGTTCAAGTGAGAAATGAGACATGCCTGGCAAACTCATTATCATATAGTTTTGCTTTTTTCTATCCTGCAAAATTAACAATGGTCTTTTGCAGCAGGGTCAAGACAGATTTGCATATGGCAGGGTCCAAACTGGACTGGCACGAGTATCCAAAAAAGATGGATTTAAGCCCAGATCTCTGTACTGCGGGTGAATGCTTGTCATTGTTCAGCATTCCATCCATCACTTGTCCTTTTAGCATTTGTCACCCTAAGTGGGATAGGTATGCCCAGATGTGGGCCCGTGCTCCCCATACCTCTAATCTGGTCCCAGGATGCTTGCATCCAGTACAGGGAGGACTTGGCCTGGCAGTTCAGGTTGGGCTGTTCCCATGGGGAGCAGGGTCAAGACTGATTTTCACATGGCAGGGTTCAAATTGGATTGGCATGGGAAGCAAAAAAACAATAGATTTAGGCCCAGATCTCTGTACTGGGGTGAATGTTTGACATTGATCAGCATTCTGTCCATCACTTGTTCTTGGGACAGGGGTGAGACCTCTCCCATTTTGCTGCCCCCAGAAAACTGAACTGTCAGGGTGCCCTCGGTGGCAACCCCTCCCAGCCATCTTGACACCAGGAGCAACTCATTCCCCAGATTGCAGCCTACGGGCAGCTGGTGGGCAACTATGCCCCTCCTCTGGATCACCTGACCACCCAATTCCAAGGATATCAGGCATTGGGGTGGAAAAAGTCCTACCCCTGGGCCTGGGTTACCCTTCACACTTGGCTGGTTTGGTGATCTGGAGAAATTATCCTTTCCACTATCATGGTCTAGCTAGCCCCAGTGTCCCTCAAAGCAGTGGTGGGAATTACATTTGTTTTCACCTGGTGAAAGTGACATCATTGACCCTTAAGTTGACAAACTTGACCTCTGAGTCTATCTCCCAGCTAAGGAATGTCATGGCATGACCTATGATCTGCCCCTGGAGACTAATTACTCCTAAGTTCACACTAGCCACCCCTTAGAGTAACCACCAGGTGGTTTCTTTGGACAGACCCCCCGTTTCACAGGAAGGGCAAGGGAACCCTTTCTTCTAGCCTTGTTCTAGGACTTGTCTGTGTCTTTCTTGACTTCCCCCTCACTCTGCTGGGTAAACCTGAACCAACCATCTTAGGATCACTCCTGGGTACCTTCGTGGACACTATGGTAGTGAGCCAGAGGTCCACCTCCTTTGCAAGCTCTCTGGGCTCAGTGAGCGTGCTGTCAAACAGGTGCTGGCGTAGCTTCACAAAACATATACTGAGCATGTACTCTCACAATAAGATTAAACCCAGTAAAATCATCAGCTTTGCTGCTCTGCACCAAGAAATCAAGTGTCTTGCTGGCACAATGAAGGAAATCCACCCAAAACTAGTTGTGTATCTTTTGACTATTCCAGCCTGAAACTAATGCTGTACTTTTTTGGGGTGAGTCCCACCTTGATGAAAAGAGTGTTTTTCACTGGGATGTAGTTCATCTGGTCCCCAAGCTCCAGTGTAAACACGGTATTCCTCCCCAATATAGGCATGTGTGAGTGATGCTCCTTGAAACTCTTCTGGGACCCTGTGAATCTTACGGGCCATATCATAGGCAGAGACCGCTTGTCTATGTCATCCACTACCAAATAGCTTGGCACTAGATCTTTAGGCATGTGAACTTTCTTTTCCTCCTCAGACACTGTGTGGAATGCTGTCACCTTTGCTGCTAGTCTCTGCTTGCCTGACTCTTATGTCGAGCTCTCTGAAGCTCCTTTAATGAGCAATTTTCCTCTCATATGCTTCAGGTTTTAGCTTGGCCACCTGCAACCTAAACTCTCTCTCTACCTTCTTGTCTGCTAACTCCTCTGCTGACAGGTCTTGTGAAACTACACTCTCTACTCCAGCATGAATTTCCAATTCAGGAGACAAGTCAGCCCCCTTTCCTGAGTGCTGCATGTCAAGGTTTGTATTCATGACTTAATCTTGCCCCTGCTATTCCACATCTTCCCCCTAATTCCCAATCTATGCTGCCAATACATGGTGAGCCTCTGCCCAGGCTCTTGTGGCCTTTTGGACTTCAAGTGTCCTAGTAATCCTCTTTACTTGAAGCACCCTACAGAACTCCTGGAGCCCAGCTACTGTGCAGACAATGATTTTGGCAAGCTTAAACAAATTTTTTGCAGTTATGGCCACAGACACAGACAGGTAGAATGAGGGTGAATTTGAAAAGGAACAAAGCAAAAGAGCCAATCAAGGAGAACTGAAAGGAAATTGAAATTGTATAAAATCATATATCTGAGATTTGTACTGTAACACAAAATCACTGTATGATAGTACACACACACAAGTCCTAATTCTGACAGTTGAACACGAACGTTGGAAATTTGGTTACTGGTTGAGGGGGGGGTAAATTACTACTTGATCAGTATAGGGAGAGATGCGGAAGACATTGTGACGCGAAGGGTTAATTAGCTTGAGCAGTGTAGATGAGTGTGATGCCTGCTGAACCCCCCCCCCCGAACAACGTGGAAAAGTTCATGATATTATTTTCAAGCTTGTTCGTGTAGAAGACTCCATCTCAACCTTGAGAACGAGAGTACAGGGAGAAGATGGAATGAAAACAAAGGCTGGAGAAGGGCAGAGCAGCCAAGTGCTGATAACATAGCTAGAAAATGCCAGAAAGAGATAGAATCCAAGTTTCGAGTTATTTAAGCACTGAAGTGTGGGTGAGGGACTTGAAGCTCGCAGATGGAGTTGTGAAAGCTTCCATGGCCCAGCGCTACCTCCCTGTTTTGCTGACCGTGATGCTTGAGGGGGAGAGAGGTCCAAGCAGGCGGTAGAGGGCTTCCCATCATTTCGTGGACTAAGTTAAGTTCCACAGAGGGATGAAAGGCCTTTGTTTCTCTGCTCTATTATTATGATTGATTATTTATGCTTGCACTGTGTTTATAACCTGAAGTATTCAGCTTGTTTATATTTTGTTTTCTAAACATCGTAGTGTGAGCCTGCTGCAGTAACTGAAACATTCATTTTGGTGTGCATTAAATCAAAGCTTATCTGAAGTATTCAGCTCGTTTATATTTTGCTTCCTGAACATCGTAGTGTGAGCCTACTGCAGTAATTGAAACATGCATTTTGGTGTGCAGTAAATCAAAGCTTATCTGAAGTATTCAACTCATTTATATTTTGCTTCCTGAACATCGTAGTGTAACACATTTCGGTATACAGTTATTCCAAGCTTATATCTGTCAATGAACTCTTTGCTCATATGTATACATATATGCTCATTGTAGTGTACTTATATAATAAATAGATGTTTTTCATTGCTATTCTTATTCTGTCAATGAACTCTTTGCTCATATGTATACGTAGATGCTCTTTGTAGTGTACTTACATATTAATAGATGCTTTTCATTGCTAATCTTATTCCACTATTGTTACTGTTCTAAATGCCTACATTTACCTGAAATTCTAGTAAAGCTAAATTGTATTCATAATTGGCGTGTGGTCCTTCATTGAGCGTCCTTATTGACTTATACCGAACAGGTGTCAACCAGTCACCTGGATAAGACACTACTCAAGCAGGATGCACAATCTCTGTCAAGATGAGACACACGCAAACCCCAAATTAAGCTATGCTGAACCCTCTGGTAGCTTGAAACAAAAGCAGTCAGGGTTAACCTAGAGGCAATGTGTAAAGTACTTATGCAGCACCTCAAACAGTAATAAAGTGAAAACACAACACAAGAAAACTCCTACACCAATTTAGTAACATAGAGTAAAAGTTAAGTGATTATTTGAGACCAAAACAGCAAAACTCCAATCAGTCAAACTAGAGATATGCAATTTTAAAGATGTAGATGAAAATAGTACATAAAAGCACAAAGCTGCAACTGTGGTTATATGGTAGTCCCACACCAGGACAAAGCCACAAGTTCAGGTCAACCATGATGGAACACAGGCCATCTACAGGAACCCAGTTAGGCCTGCTGAACAATGTACCTTAAATCCTGGTGCACAACTTATGCAGCTTCGCTTTGCGAGCGGTTCGCCACAACCATCAGCAGTTCGAAGGAGCTGAGAGGTTCTCAATGTGAGGTAGCTGGCACCAGTTATCAATATTGGTTCCTCAGGCCAACTCTTCAGCTCACCTCTGGACGTGTGGAAGTCTCATTAGTAGGAGTGCTCTGCTGTCTTGTGGCAAGAAGGACTGCCCTGCTGCAAGAAGGATGGACCTGCTGGCCTGCTGTCTGAGGAAGGAAGTCCAGACCAACTCCTTGACCTTCACCAGAGTGACTCTAGGGGCTAGCTGACTTAAATCTTGTTCTGAGCTATAGGGACATAGCAAGCTCTAGAGACTCCGTGTGTCTTGCTGATGGCCTCTGCTGGAGTGAGTCCTGATCCCCAAGAGGAGTCTTCCCAGGTCCATGACTAGGTATACTACCCCTGGCCCAACTATGGATTCCCTCAGAACTGATGCAGAATGATGAAACTTGATGCAGCGTAACACAGGACCTTGCTTCACAGCACCACACGCTTCTGATCAGCAGCCTCATTGGAGCCGATGCATTGCAGTGCACCTTGACGCAGGACCACACATCATAGCAGCTTGCAGCTCCTAGTGAGCAGCCTCATCGGTACTGTCACAGCATGACACATCTCAATACAGGACTTCACATCTCAGTCTGAATACAATCAAGTACCGTGTCCAGCGTACCAAAGTTGGTCCTGTACCTGGCCACTCTCCATCAGAATACATTGAACTTGTTACTTTGTCTCCGTCCGGCACGCCCAGACAACCACAGTTGGCGTTTTGCACATTTTTGCTCTACTTTAACCTACAACTTTGAAATTGCACGTCTTCAGTTCTACTGATTGGATTTTTGTCATTCTGATATCATTTCATATTTTAGAATTGACTATATGTTTCGAGATTAGTGTGGAATTTTTCTTGTGCTATGTTTTCACTTTATAACTATTTGAGTGATGCATACATTCTTTGCACATAGACTCTAAATGAAACCTGTCTGATTTTGTTCCAAGCCACCACAGGGTTAAGCACGGGATAATTTAGTGACACTGACAAGGATTGTGGATGTAGCTTGAGTAGGGCTCTCACCCCCTTAACCAAAAACCCAAGTTCTCACAAATGCCATGACATAAAATGTAAAACACAAAAAAAAGACAAAATAGCAGCAGTAACATTCACCAAAAGTGTAAATAGCACCGCCAGGCCGTCGGGCGGCTGAAAAGTGGTGGTGCTGATGGTCCGACCATAGCGCAACTGCCACAGTCATCATCTGGCTGCCTGACTGCTACATTGGTGGTGGTCTGACCGCCCACGTGGCCCTGGCAGTCTGAAGCCACCAGGGTCGTAATGACGAGCATAATGTTCAAAACACCTGCATATGTTCAATGGTTGGTTATTATGCGGAAGGTCACCGATTACAAAATATCTACAAGCTTCAAAATCAGCATGGAGGTGTTTACCTAATTATTAGTCTATCTTTCACAAAGCCAAGAATCCATAGTGAACAGATAAAATATGAAGACAATTGATGGAGCATATATTGCTAAGTATGAAGGGGCAGGAATAAGTGGAGTGCACATGCACAAGGGGCATTTCATTATGTTACTATACATAGGCCTAAAGGTTTTTGGATCACTTCCATTATGTTTGTCATTTTCTCATCATAAAAGACCCGGTATATTTTTCTGTGCAGGAGCATTTTGACAGAAATCCCTTCACAAATTCTTCATGATGCGCATCAACAGAGCCTCATGCTCTTGTGGTACACCCAAATAGGGACTTCGTAATTTATGAGTGATTATCTTCCCCATGCATCGGATTATAGATACCTACAATGTGCTTTGCCACAACAATATTCCATATGATAACAATGGACATCTGATGCTTATCTCTGGGTCATAATTCCCAGACGGTAACCTCAAGGTGCCAACATTGAGCTCAGTTATATAGCCAGCAGTGCACTACATATAGGCCCTCATTACAACCCTGGCGGTCAAAGACCGCCAGGGTTGAAGTGGCGATTGTACCGCCAACAGGCTGACAGTACAGTTTGCCATATTTTGACCCGGCTGCAATGTTACGGCCGACATCCCCGCTGGGCCGGCGGGCAGAAACTATGTTCAAATGCGGCCGGCGGGTTTCCGGCTGCATGGGCGGCCGTCTGGCGGTACAACCTTGGCGGTCGGCCTCGTCCGACCGCCAAGGTTGTAATGAGGGCCATAGTGCTGCCAAACAACAGTACATGAAGTGAAAGAAAGAGAAAATATTGTAGAGCATATTCATGAAAAACACTGGGGAATTTTGCTGAATTAGACACAATGAAAATTGGGCAGATTCTTTCACTAAATTTCTAATTGTTTGGGCGGTGTGGATTAACTTGTCAGCAATCAATAAAGCTGTGTAGCCCAAAGCTATGTGTGATCACTATGGTTTATCGAACAATTTATTCAGAAATATGTTTTGACGTTCTTGCAGAAAGATGCTAGGGTCTGGAAGAGCTTGAAAGGCAATGTGAAGGATTGATTGAGAGTTAGCTGCCTCATGATATTCTGGATTTCTAAGAATAGATCGAATTTGCAAAGAGTGAAAATCTATCTTCAAAATAGTGTGGGTTACAAAATGAATCGTTCTGCATATTTGTTGCTAAAGACAAGAAGCTAATTGAGTTTCAATAGGACCAGGATGATTGTTACTTGAATTTCCGCAAAACGGAGTGAATTTTCTGAGAAAAACACTACATAACATAAACGTTAATCAGACTGCTCACAGTTTCCGTTGGTGAAAGCTCAAGGAAGTAGTCCTCTCCGTTGTGCTAACTTCGGCTTTGTCCCAAAAATACTTGAAAGGAAACAGAAAAGGGGGCAGGGTACTAGTACCCTAACTCCCTAGCCTTGGTCCTGGAGTCCCTCTGTGACCCCACCAGGGCAGAAGAGCATTTAAAAAACATTTACAGCAACATTTGCAAATATTCCTGAATTTCGCCGTCTATTTAAAAAAAAAAAAAAAAAAACACAAGCGCAGTCTCCTGCGCCTATTTTTAACGTAGCCGTGGGTGGGCCAGGTTCCAGGGCATGCACATTTTATTGAAAATGCTGGAGTGGCATCCTAGTTTCTGGCATGCGCTCTGAGGCAGCCTAGCAGTAGTGTGGTGCTTTCAGAACATCCCAAATATTAATATAAAGTAGATAGTATCTGCCTTTCGCTGACCACCTTAATCCCTTCTTCTTCAAACACCCTCCTACAACTCTCCAGAAACATTCTTTTTTAAAAGAGCTCTGGGGCAAAGACAGCACAGAGCAAGATCAGAGACCACAGAAATGTATCATTCTCTCTGAGCAGGCTGGGCTGGACCTCACGAGAGGATCGGGAGGAGGAACAGTGAACAGACACATTTCTGCAGCTTTCTGCACATTTATATGTGAGATAAAATAGCATTTAAACATATTTTGATGTATGAATGAACAAATCCTAAAGCTTAAAACGTGTTCATGTCTGAAGAAAAGCATCATTGTCTAAGTTATTCAGAACATGAGCTGAGGGAATATTCTTTTTAATCAAAATTGGAGGGTGGAGGCACCTGTAAATCAGAGCTACACAATACTTTTCCTTGGTGGAAAATGAGTTTTTAAATCTACACTGTGTGCATTATTTTCTATAATATCAGTACTTAGCAGCCCTTGTCTCAAACTCCAGGTTCGGGGTGGTGTTACTGGACCTGTAAAATCCTGTGTTCTGAGATTTGGGGGTATGATACAAGGACCTGCAGTCCCAGTGATCATGGCATCGGGTCACTGCTACCAACACATCCAGAGCTCTCTTTTATTTAAACTGAAATTGCCAGCTTCGCAGGGTCCCTGGGACTCACTGGTACACACTGCTTGCTGCCCAGGGGAGCTGCCACCCGAGATCTGTTTAACATACACCACTCTCTGTGCTCAGGTGGCCTCTCATTCAAAACCTCAACAACACCTGCTGCATTGGTCACTGAGCAAATGCTACCCAATATAGGAATGACGCCAACCATTGTGACAGGGGTACTGCCATCCATGACCTGAAAAACACCCACTGCACAGGGCACTGGCAGATGCCACCAGGGATAGGATCAACTCCACACACTGGGAATGGAAGCTGCCCACCTGAGATCTGTTTAGCCCAAGGTAGCTACCACTAAAGTCCTGAACAATGCCCACTGCACTGTACATTGGCAAATGCCACCCATGACAGAAACACAGACATACACTGTGAACAGGTGAGCGGCCATCCAAGACCTGAAAACAACACACACCATGCACTGGATCGTTATCTCCCAAGAAATGCAACACCCCTGCTTTGAGCACAGGGCATGGTGGAGCTGTATTTCAGGGCCTGAAGAGCACCACTGCAGTGTGTGGAGAGGGTGCCACTAAATCCATGAACAATGCGGCGCCACAAGGGAAATGTTACCAAACACCTAAACTACGCCACACTGTGAAAAGCCAAGCTGCTTCCAGGGCCCCTACAGCCCCACTACTCTGAGCACATTCAAGCCACCACCCAGAAACTATGCACTCAGTCTATCCTGCACTATATAGCCCAACAGCCCAACTTTAATGGGGACAGGCAAAGCCACCTTATTCTGGTACTACCCAAGTGCTCAGAGCACAGGGGAACTGCAACAAGTGCCCTTTCTGTCTCACTAGTCCGAACACAGATTCTAACAGGAAGATGCATGATAATCCCATAGGTGTAGCAAAAAATCTGCACTCTGTCCAGTGGCACACAGGCCCAAGGGTCTAAGGGTCCTACTGCATCTTAGTTGTAGCTTTTTTTAAATTACCAGAAAGAAGTATGCCTCCCATCTTCCTTGCTTACATTAAAGCCTCTGGCAACCACAGGGCTATTCCAATGCTTTGAACAGGGGTGTCATCAGCACTTAAGGTCTGTATCAGACCCTTCTCTGAGCATAGAATAGCCAGCCCACACTCCTGTGAGCTCCTGGCCCCTGGTTGCTACCCACCAACACCTGTAAATACACACGCACAGCGTGGCCCACAGGTTGCAGTGATTTACCCTGTCATAAGAATGAGTAACTTGGGGCTTCAATTCTTCTCAGTGAAAACTGTTTTGGTGGCAAAAGTTGAACAGCAGCAATGTTTGTTTTTCTAGTGCAGCATGATTGCTTAACGGGCCCTTTTTTTTCTACAAATTTGTAGGTCTGGACACATTACAAACCCACATACTGTGAACTGCGCATGTCTGTACAATATGAACAGTGCAGGGTGGTAGAAAAGGAACTGTGGAGACTATGGGGCTGATTACAAGTTCAACAGTAGAACCACCCAAACTCCAATATGGGGGGGTGATGAGACAGCTGTCAAGCTGCAGGCCTCACCACCATCATATTACGATGTCTCCACTGGGCTGACCAGCAGATATGTCATATTACGACGTTCCCACTGGTCAGCTTGGCAAAAACAGTGCAGCAGCATTGGCCTTGGCTCCCCCAGGGAGGCAGAAGGCAAAGGTGTGATCAGCACAGCGGTGCCAAACTCAGCACTACCTTGGCTGCTCATGACTTTCACTGCCACCAACACAACAGGATCCCTGATGCCAGTGGAGGCAGCAGGCTTCTGGCAGTCCAACCGCCAGAATCATGATCTGGTGTTGGACCACCTGAATTGTGGCATCTGACTACCACCATGAGTTTGCGGTCTTAGGACCGCCACACTCATAATCAGGCTCTATGTGCTGTAGTCTGTGGGAAATGTGCGTGCCGCATAGCTGCATTTTGTCAGCTGTGCTGGGTTGCATAAATCTGAGAATCCATCACAGTCACTGCATTTCACATAAGTGTGGTGTGCTACATATCTTGGGAAGGCAGTTTGCAGATTTTGCTGTTAACACACTTCAGTTCTGAGGATGGTATGATGACCTGGCACAGATGCAATTTCTGGGCAGCAACTGTAAATATTCAGGACAAAGTGTCAACATTCAGGACAATGATTCATGACCAAAGGTCAATTTTATGACCACAACTGAGCGGGATCAAGCAATGATAATAAAGTAATTCAAAACATTGCTAACTCAAGTGAAAGTTAAAATAGCAGAGGGGCTTAGCACAGGCCACTACAGCACAGGGTGGGCCCCAAACCCTTGAGGGGCCCTCAAAACTTTAAGGGACACTCAATTAGCCAAAGGCCAATGAATATATGTGAGATATGGGAGACTCCGGTGCTCTTCTTCACAATCTGCAGGGCAAGCCCATAATTTTCCATTATGCTACTTGCAGCACAATCCACCGTCATACTCAGCACAGTGACCCACCTACTGTGGCCCTGTACCACATATCCAAGTCACTGTGCTCCATTCAACACAACTAGACACCTCCTCCCACACTGCCTAGTTGTCCTCTGTTTAGAAGCAACAGGTAACACATTTGAAAAGCTCAATTGCTCCTTTCTTGATGCTACATCCTCACACATAGACCAACAGTTTGTGATCACATTCCACTTTTGCAGAACCACAAAACGTATCATGGATTTTTCCTGTTAATCGTATGTTTTGATGACAAAACTTCAAGTGCTCAGGACTGGCCTTCACTAACATTGACAGACACGTTCCTTGCAAAATTATTGACTGTTATTCGCTGGGTTAAATGATGGTTGAAGGGGTGGTGGTAGGAAATGTGCATTTGTGTACTTGAGAGGCACACAAGACCCTTCAAAAATGGTGGTAATTTGTAGCATATTGTGGAAAGACATGGTGCTCCTGGCAAAATTGAGGTAATTCTTAGAATATTGTGGGCATGTACTGTGCCACACAACAAACAGGGCACTGTAGTCTTACTGCAAGTCATGAACTCAAAGAGAGATTCACAAACTAAGAACCATGCTAAGAGATTGCACCATCTGCAACAAACCATAAGTGGTCACCTACCATCTTCTAGTAACTCAGAGGATGGGGGAACCCATTTACCAAGAACCAGAAGTGGGTTTTATCAACTCTTAAGAAATAGAGGATGGGAATCCACTCATAAAAATCTAAAGGAGGTGCATTTACCACTTGCCATGCAACAGGAGTGCATATCACCTAACAATTATGAGGAGAGGAATTGGCCAAATGTTGTGAGCTTGGCAAAACATGATTTACTGCCTAAGAACTGTAGGTAGGGGCATTTTATCCCTGCTACAAAAGGAGAGACTTGTGATTTGTTTCTATAAATAATCTCGAGTGTACAGCCGCTGTCATTTTCTACTCAAAAATCTCTCCAATAAGCGAAAAATGTATTTGGAAAAACGTAACCACCCCCCAAAAAATTCAAATTCCATGAAATATGCAAAGTTATGTAGTTGGTATTCTTGCTAGATAAGCCTTGAATAGTAAGCATTTCTCCTTGGCCTACTGATTGTCATGATCAGGCAAATAATATCCAACAGTACAGAATATACTTATTATTCACCATTGGTGAAACAATGAAGCAAACACAGATACACACTTCAGCAACAGCAAAGCAGCACATAACTCAAATCAAGGTAGTCAGCAAAAACAAGCGTGGGTACCACAGATGGGGCAAGGCAGGGCCAGGGATGAAGCATGTGAGTACTTGTGTTCATGAGCGTGAACACCAGGGGTGTGGAAAGAGAGAATGACAGGGGTAGAGAGAGAGAGATGGATCAAGAGCAAGAAACAAGAGTGTCTGGGATGGGTGGGAGATTGCCAGGGCTCGGTAGAGGAACTGTCATGGCAGGGAGGGTGAGGGTGAGTGCCAGTAGTAGGAAATCTTAGTACAGAGTGGAAAGAGGTGTTGCAAATAATGACTTTCACCCAAACAAAGGACAATCTGTATAAATAAAAAACAGATGGTTACCCTATTCAAGAAAGCTGTGTACCATTCCATGGTAAGTTTTTATACACACCAAGAAAAAAGAAATATTTTGGTATATGTAGAGGTAGGTATTGATTCAAATTAAAGGGGAAGACTTTCAACAGGGTGTGCTTAGTTCTGCTGGCTGTTGTTGGTGTTATTAGCTTGGTCTTACTGCACAACCTAATCCTGACTAATCTGTTGAACAAATTACATTACCAGGCAGCCTGGATGACTTAATTACATGCCCTCCCACCAGGGAATGTGGTGCAATGCGATTTCCTTACCAGGTGAGAGCTGTGCTAGCATTATATCCCTCCTTTAATTTTTTGCTGCAAAGCCCAGCAGTTCTCCAAGATTATTTTAGCCAGGGCCATCTTCTCTCATAATTGAATGGGCTTGAGGGTCATGTGGTTGCCACACAAAGAAGGACAGATATTTTTGTTTTACAGCCTTCCTGAGTCAGTGTGTTGTGTGTGTTTGCTTTAGTGCAGTGGCCTTAATGCAGTTGTTTTCTGCTGTGTTATGCCCCATATCTACCCAATATTTGTTCTGCAAAGTCCTGCCTTCTCTGCCATATGTTTTGCAGTGAAATCCTCCTATAGAGTGTGCATTAAAAAATGTGCATCAGAAAGTCACACATTACTCACAAAATTAATCAATCAGCAACAGTGGATCCTAAAGGTCCTGGCCATCCATCAGGTGTTTATTATTGCACCATGTGTCTTCTCAATATGTGATAGAATACAATACCATCATAGCATTTGATAACATGTCCATGGGGTAAGGTGGTTGCAGTGTCATTTCCTTATCTGGCAGTGCACGCTGTGATACCATGTGTTCCTTAAGGGTGTGGGTCAGGTGCCGTGTTGTGCCCTGTTTGGGTATGATGAGAAGGTTGAGTGCTGCAGTGAAATGCTCTCCTCCCCTGAGTGTGTTGAAAATACCCATGTCTTATTTGTGTCTGCTGTTGTGCATTGGGCTTCTCTCAGTGTTCTTTTCTGCAGTGTCCAGTTATCTCATCACGTTGCAGGCAATTGTCCCGCCCTTTCTAAAAATGGGTGCTATTGTTCAATGTGTGTGATGCAGGGTCACATGAGATATCTATCTATCTATCTATCTATCTATCTATCTATCTATCTATCTATCTATCTATCTATCTATCTATCTATCTATCTATCTATCTATCTATCTATCTATCTATCTCTCTATCTATCTATCTATCTATCTATCTATCTATCTATCTATCTATCTATCTTCACTTGTACGTTTAAAATGTGATCCTAACTATAACATCCCTGGAACCTTTGTCTTTTATGTGAATTTCTGTGTTTTTTTTCAAGGATAGTAAAAGTGAAGGGCAGCCATCTACTGCTAGCAGCAGAGGCAGGAAGAGATCTTAAAGGCGGGAAAGCTTTTGAAGCTGACTGCTGGTGCAAGATGCCTGCCTGGGAGGAGGAGGTATAACATTTCCACCCAGGAAGGGCTTTGTGTTCTGGTTCCTGAGCACACAGGCTCTCAGCCCAGGAGTCCAGAATCATGTCTGGTGGTGGCAGGCTGGTTAGGAAATGTCCGCTACCATGCCAGGGCTGTTAGGTGTCGGAGGAGTCACCTCTACAACGCCCTCTGGTTACTCTTTTATAATAAATCCAACACTGGCATAAGTGTGGGTTTATTATTCTGAATTGTTTGATAACAAACAACCCAGTGTTCAGATGGGCCATCATGTAGTTGGGGAACACGTAGTGACCAGTGTAAACCCCAAGCATTGGCTATGGCTTCTCTGTACACTTACTATGTCTAAGAGTTAGCAAAGACATAGTAGGGGCATATTTGCTCATGCACACATATGCCCTCACATGCATTATCGTGCATCCTGGCTTGGCCTTGGGCTGCAAGGTCTGTCAAAGAGGTGATTTACCTATGTTGCACACAGTGTTAGTGAACATGGCACTCTTGGTGAGTGTTATGTTGAGTTTGCAACTTGGGGGTACAGCTTGTCATGCACTTGCAATGAAAGTCTGCATGGGGTTGGTGTGGGGTTACTCAGAGTGGCCCAATTTTTGCTGCAGCTCTGAAAGGTCCTCTTCAATACCCATTCCCTAGGTACCAGGGGTACCATTTACGTAGGACTTACAAGGGTGGTGGAAGTTCCAAACATTGTAAAGTTCTGGGGAAAGAGATATGGCCCTGGGATCCTTTGGTAGGGGCCCAGGGCACATACAGTTCAAAACCACATCATTTTCCAGGCAAAAAGTGGGGGGCTAACCATATTGAAAGAGGCCATTTCTTACATGGACATTTTGAGGGGAGAACAGTTTTGTGTGGATGAAGGATGGAACATCTCATTTAAAACTAAATCACAATTTATGCCATCCATGCCACATGATATCATTGACAACTTTGAGGACAACCTGGTCAAGCAGTTAAAGAGATTAAGACACCAGGGTATTAAGCATAAGCAAACACTACCACCTTGGGAAAGGAAATGCAATACATTCTTGGTAATTGAAGAATAATAGTGATATAGTAGTCAGACATTTTGACAGGGGAGGCAAAGTAGCGTAATGGTCAAGGAATATGTACTTTGAGGAAGTATATCTCCAGTTAAAAGAGGCCACAATTGATAGGAGAATCAATAGTATAGAATATAGCAACATGAAATAATATTTCTATGCAGAGTTGAAAGATTGATGGGAGGCTGAGTTGCTGAGCATAGATGAATACAATTTTCTAAAAACAACCGACCCTAGACTGCCTACCTTTTGCTTAAGTCCTAAAATCCACAAGAATAAAGACAGCCCCTAGGAAGTTCAATTATATCTGCCAACGGGAGCCTATTTGAAAATGTGTCTACAAATGTGGATTATTTTTTTAAACCTCTTGTGATGAATTTACCCTCCTATGTCAAGGACAACTCTGAATTTGGGAGGCTGGTATTTAGCATACCGTAGGAGGATGATCTCTCAATGATGTTCCTTTATGTGAATTCACTGTACACCAGCATACACTTCTTGAGATCTAGACCCATCAGATTTTTCAGGCTTAGCAAGATGTTGTGACAAATGTTACATTGATGTCTAACCAGTAAAAAATTTTCATTCAATAGTGAACTCATCCAACAAATAAGGGAAACAGAAAAGGGGACCTGCTTCACCAGCAGTTGTGCATATTTCCATATAGACTGGTGGAAGGAGCAGGTGCTCGCTGGTGTAGATCTACAAGAGTGGTCCTCATACATGTTAATGTGGGCAAGACTTATGGATGACCTGTTCATATTGTGGAAAGGAGACACTAATACGGCATAAGAATTTGTTAGTCAGATTATCATCAATAACTTGAATTTGTTATTCACAAGTTGTATTAGTATCACCTCCATAGTTTTTTTGGATATGGGGCTTGAGGTCATTAGTTCAAAGATTACCACCACAGTGTACAGGAAAGATATGGCAGGAAACACCATTTTGCATACAAAAGTGTGCAACCTACACCATTGAAATAGATTATGCCATATGGTGAGCTCTTGCGGGCTAAGCACATTTGTAGTACAATTTTTTTTTTTTTGCACCCAGACAGACATGACCAACAGATTGAGGGCCAGAGGCTATGCTGAGGATATATTTAAGGCAGCAGAGACCAAAATAACATCTAAAAAGGATATACTAAGGAAGCAGAGACCAAAGTAACATAAAAAATGAACATCACCCCAGAGACCGTGAAATGGGTGAAGAAAGATCATATAGGTTCATCATCACAAACAGCCTGCAACATAACAGAGTCTGGCAGGTATTAAGGAAGTATTGGCATTACATCAGAAATGACCCAATGATTGGCTATGAGGTCACCAAAGAACCACAGATTACCTACAGGAATTTCCGCTCTATGAAAGACACTTTAGTCCATAATTACATTAGCACCAATAGGACACATTGGTTCAAGCCCTCAAGGGGGTTCAAGAAATGTAATAAATACAAGGCATGTGCACATGGGAAGAACACCACATAGGTGATTAGAAACTTGCAAGAAAAGATAAGGATTAAACAGGCCCTATGTTGCAGGATGGAATTAGTGTTTATTTGCTGGAATGCCCGTGACTCAAAATGTATATAGGAAGCAGCAAGTTACAGGTGCATAAACACATTTTACAACACCAAACTGCAGTCAAGGATCAGAAGGCATTTTAAAACCTTCTATGAAAGTATACCTAGTCTCCTCACATATAGTTTTATTGACTGTATTGGCAAATTGCCTAAAGGAGGAGATAGGGAAAAGTCTTTACAACAATTAGAATTTAGATACATCATCAAATTAGACAATAAGGAGCCCAGTGACTTAACATAGATGAATAGATCTATTCAATTTTGTAATTGGTCACATTATGAAAATCAAGGTCTTTGCCTCTTAAAGTTTTTAAGGTTTGAAATGTTTCTAGAGTTTATACTAACACCACTTCTCCCACTTTTTTTCATGTATGTCTGTGTTGAAGGTCAGTCTAAGCATAATCAGACAGAAGCGATGCTTGGAATCGAGAATGATCGGGCACAAGACCATTTTCATTTGACACTGAATATGGAGAGTAAATTGTTTTTTATTTCCTAAGTTTGCTACTGTAGTGACAAAAGAAGTTTGGATGAATCACGTTACTAAGGGAACAGGTTAATCAGAGGCCTTCACCAGTGACATATAATAAAAATATCACAAATTAAAGGATTAAATACTGTCCTCTGGGCAGAAGTGACGGGTACAGCCTACTTGGGACATACATGGCTCTCCCTAATGTTTTTTAGTATTATCACCGGGTAGCTTATCATATGTGGGTTGTCAGGAGGAATAAAAGAGGCTTCCGATTAATCCGGGATGGCCCTGAAGGCAGGACAATGAATACTGGATAACCAGGGTAACAGGGTAACAGGGAAAGGTTGCCTCAACAATTGTATACTGTATAATTACTCAGTAATATATGTTGCAAATTGTTGGCACAAAATACAAGTTGGGAATCATGTCAAGGACAATTCTCTTTGGCACCATAACGCTCTTAGGCTCTGTGTGGTTGAAAGAAAAGAAATGACAAACTGATTAGCAGTACAATAATACTGATTAGCAATCAATAGTGGCAATGCGATCTATAAAGTGTCCAATATGAAGAGATGTTAACATATTGGGGACTGAGAATCTCTAAATGAATATATATATATATATATATATATATATATATATATATATATATATATAGTTTGATATCAATTGGACATGTTTAACACCTGTTCTAAGACAGCAGCAATATTGAAGTTGGGAACTTAAGACATTAAGCATGATAAAGAAATATTGCCTGTTAAGTTTCTCGAACATTGGATCAGAAAATGCAATTATGACAGCCCGATGCCACACAGAACGAGACTATGACCCTCATTACAACCCTGGTGGGAAATCCCGCTTTCCGCCGTGCTGAAGACCGCTGACATACCGTTGCGGCAGCAGAATTCCGCTACAGGAATCACGACCCACAGCTCGGAATCCGCCACAATACAAACACCCACACAATTCCGCCACACCAAAGGTCAGTGATAAACTGGCAATACCAAAACCTACACCGTCAGGCCAACAAGAATATGCAAACACTATCACGACCCACGAATCAACGTGGCAGTCATTAAACCGCGTAATCCATTGGCGGTACACACCGCCACGCTCAAAATAAACACACATTTACAAAACACAACTACATTGGACAATGCGAAATACACACACCTGATACACATACACACACCACACCCACACACTCACAACACTATAAAACACACACCCACATTACCCACAAACCCTTACAACCAAAAATCTGAAAGAAGGCCAGAGAGAGAGATTAGCTAACACAACACCAGCATCCACAGACACACAATACCATCACTCATACAACATCCACACACACCAAACAGCACACACCAACTCACCCCGCACACATCACAACAGACAGCACCGCACAGATCACCCACACCACATCATGGCACCTCAAAGACCCCCCAGGTTTTCTGAGGAGGAGCTCAGGGTCATGGTGGAGGAAATCATCCGGGTAGAGCCACAGCTATTCGAATCACAGGTTCAGCAGACATCCATTGCTAGGAAGATGGAGCTATGGCGGAGAATTGTCGACAGGGTCAATGCAGTGGGACAGCATCTAAGAACACGGGACAAGATCAGGAAGAGGTGGATCGACCTACGGGGGAGGTACGTTCCGTGGTATCAAGACACCAGATTGCTGTACAGAGGACGGGCAGTGGACCCCCACCTCCTCCCCCACAACTAAAAACATGGGAGGAGCAAGTCTTGGGGATCATTCATCCTGAGGGCCTCGCAGGAGTAGCAGGAGGACTGGACTCTGGTAAGTCATATCTTAACTACCATATCCCCCTACCCCACCTGCATGCCATCACAATCCCCCACCCTCACCCTCACCCCATCACTCCAACACCTCACATATGCCCCACTATCACAACCCACACATGCCAATACCAAGGCCCTGCATGCACCACCAAAGTATGGACACCCATTACAAAAGCATGTCCAGTACAGATACCCACACAGACCCCAAAACACTAATCACACAATGGCAAACACAACAGTGGAAGCACAGGTGTAGAGGGTAACTCACCCAATGCACAAGATGGCACACACAGATACTAAAACTATGCATTTACGCCCCAAGAGGACCCATACCCAACGTCACTGGACAGGAGATGCCAGACATATCCAGTCCCCCCACAGAAGAGGCCCACAGTGATGACAGCAGCTCTGCACGCCTGGGTCAAGATGACCAGCCCGGCCCATCAGGGACCTCTGGACAGTTGGTTCCCCTGACAGAGTCACAAACCCACCTCAGGAAACACCACCACAGCACCCACCCAGTGGCCCATCCCTTTGTCCCCAGGACACGTCAATCAGCAGTGTGTCCACCACTATAGGAACCCCAGGCAAACCCACCGGTGGGCACACGGTTCAGGGGACACAGGCACAGGATAACAGGGAAGCTGGGAGGACTGCTGTGCGACAGGGGGAGGACAGGCCCAGGGAACCCACGCTCCACGAGGTACTCTCCAACATCATGGGAGCATACCACCATTCCCATGAGACCATGGTACAGGCCAAGTTTCAGGAGACCCAGAGGATGAAGGGGGAACACTACTTTGGGATCAGGGAGGACTTGAAGTCCATTTACACGACTCTGGTCACCATTGCAGGAGTGCTGGGAGACCTTGCCAACACCATGAGGGACACAGCGGGACACAAACAGGCCCCTGACACTAGCCTGGACGATGAACAGCCCTCCACCTCCGCCGGCGCTATTGGATAGGAGGCACTGCCACAGGACCAACAGGCCACCAGAACCCCACCCCCTGCAGAAGGAGAACCAGCCTGCAAACGGTCCCAGAGATTCAGAAACAAGACAGAGAACATTGCCAAGACCCCCGCCAGGAAATAAGACCCTCCCGAATGTCACCCTTCTCTCCCACTTTGTCACCCTGTCCACCTTAAACTGCCATTCCTCCATTTCCTATGCCCCATTGGACAATGCACCTGTGATACAAATAGACTGGACTCTGCCATGGACATTCCTCCACCATCACCTAGCCCATTTCACACACCCCTCCACGTATTTGCACAGAAATAAAAACCCTTCATTCACAAAACAATCTGGAGTCAGTCTGTGCTTTCACAAATGTGTAATTGCAAAATCTCTGGAATATAGCAATGTCGATGTACTAGTTCACATACCAAGGTTACACAGCTGTAGGCCAAGAGTAAACATAGTAGAGGGCACAAATTGAGAGCCACATCTGTGAAATGGAAAGCCAAAGTGACAAGTCAGGGTCCATGCACAGAGGTAAAAAGGCAGATTTATGCTAGCTCCTACAATAGTATGAGATGTTGGAAGCAGTTCCATCTTCTTACCTGTGTCTCACTGGAAGTATTGCGTGACGATGTTGTTTCGGTTGTCTATATCTTCTTCTTCTGCCTCCTCTTCTTCACTATCCACAGGCTTCACAGCGGCCCCAAGACCAACATCAGGCCCATCCTCCTGCAGAAAAGGCACCTGGCGTTGCAAAGCCAGGTTGTGCAACATACAGCAGGCCACGATGATCTGGCGCACCTTCTTCGGTGAGTAGTATAGGGATCCACCTGTCAGATGGAGGCACCGGAATCTAACCTTCAGGAGGCCGAAGGTGTGTTCTATTATCCTCCTAGTTCGCCCATGTGCCTTATTGTAGCGTTCCTCTATACTTGTCCTGGGATTCCTCACTGGGGTCAGTAGCCATGACAGGTTGAGGTAACCAGAGTCACCTGCAAATATCGAGGGACAACTGTTAGACATCCTCCAAACATTAGGGAATCTCCCATACCCAGACACCAAATGGAACTGTGTGGGGACTTTAGGCTCACCTATTAGCCACACACGGTGCCTCTGGAGTTGCCCCATCACATAAGGGATGCTGCTATTCCTCAAAATGTAAGTGTCATGCACTGAGCCAGGATACTTGCCATTCACATGGGAGATGTACTGGTCTGCCAAACACACAATCTGCACATTCATTGAGTGATAGCTTTTCCAGTTTCTGTACACCTGTTCATTCCTGCGGCGTGGGACAAATACCACATGTGTACCATCAATGGCACCAATGATGTTGGGGATATGTCCCAGGGCATAGAAGTCACCTTTCACTGTGGGCAAATCCTCCACTTGAGGGAAAACGATGTAGCTGTGCATGTGTTTCAGCAGGGCAGACAACACTCTGAACAACACGTTAGAGAACATTGTCTGGGACATCCCTGATGCCATGGCCACTGTTGTTTGAAAAGACCCACTGGCCAGAAAATGGAGTACAGACAGAGCCTGCACTAGAGGGGGTATTCCGGTGGGATGGCGGATAGCTGACATCAGGTCTGGCTCCAACTGGGTACACAGTTCCTGGATTGTTGCACGATCAAGTCTGTAAGTGATAATGATGTGTCTCTCTTCCATTGTCGACAGGTCCACCAGGGGTCTGTACACCGGAGGATGCCGCCATCTCATCACCTGCCCCAGCGGACATGCCCTATGGAGGAGAACAGTGAGCAGAGGGTCATCCAACACTTAGGTATCACAATGTGTTTTTTGCAAAAACGTTACAAATTCGCCATGTGCCTTTGTCTGTCCGTATTCCTGGCCTAAATAGGTGTGACGCAGTTTTTTTGCCTGCCATTGCCATGTGGTCCCCTGAAATGGCAGCTGCCTGACCTGTAAGGTGGTACAAGGGGGAATGAGGTAACTGTGCTGGCGTTGTACACCGTCGCGGTAGGCAGTCGAAGACTGCGGCGCAATTCAGTATTGGTTAACATTGGGCCCTTTGGGTTCCTGGAGCCAATGACGATGTACGCCGGTGGTGACGGTATGCACCGCTGTGGACGTGGCCGCCATTTTCTAACTGTTCCTTCACTTGATACCTGACCTTCAACAGGAGAGCACCTACACTGCAAGTGCTGCTGTGACCTGTGTCTGGAAGCGACGATGGCTACAGTGTCTGCGAAAAAGGCTCCTGCCTTCACTTCGGAGGAGTTGGAGAAACTGGTGGATGGGGTCCTCCCCCAGTACACGCAACTGTACGGTCCTCCAGACAAACAGGTGAGTACACTGTGAGCATGGTGGATGGCACATGATTGTATGGAGTGTCGTGGATGGAAGAGGGTGGGAGGGGGACAGGCCAGCATGTGAGGATAGTGTGTGTGTATGTATGTCTGGGCCAGGGTGGGAGGTGTTTAGGCAATGCGTGAGATGAACTGTACGGGAAAGAAACATCCATTCTAACTTCACTTTTCCTCTAGATCAGCGCCCACCAGAAGAAGGGTGTTTGGCATGCCATCGCCAAGGACGTTCGGACCATGGGGGTCTACCATAGACAGATCACCCACTGCCGGAAAAGATGGGAGGACCTGCGCCGCTGGAGCAAGAAGACGGCGGAGGCCTAGCTGGGGATGGCCTCCCAACGTGGAAGGGGTGCCCATCGCACCATGACCCCCCTGATGTACCGGATTCTGGCGGTGGCCTATCCGGAGTTGGATGAGCACTTGAGGGCATCACAGCAGCCACAAGGGGGTGAATACAGTCTCATTCAGCTGTGTCTGGCAGGGGGAAGTGGGCTGTGGGTTCCCCTAGGCCAGGGCAAACTTGGTAGGGTAGGTCCCTTGTAAGGCAGGCTCTGTGGCACTCCAATCCCAATAGTGGTAAGAGCCATCTACACCTAGTCAGGCTCCTGTGGGATCCAGGTGTGCAGCAAATGGGCTTAGGCATCATCCCCCATGGGCATGTGAATTTCCTAAGAACTGTTAGTGCATGGCTTAGTGCAAGGGCTGCTCCCTGTGTGCTGTGTCCGCCAAAGGTAGTGGTGTTGCATGCACTGACCATGTGTATCTTCTGTCTCCCCCCACTTTTTGTTTTGTCACCCTGTTCTTGCGTACATTAGCATCTTCTGGCAGAGGAGCAGTGGCACCAGAGCAGGAGGGAGCTGCATCCCACATGGCCCTGGAGGGTGAAGTAACGGAGTCTGAAGGCACCAGTGGCTGGAGGGCGAGGGGAGCTCCGTGACGGGGACAGGAACATACACCAGCAACAGCGACTCCTCCTCTGATGGGAGCTCCCTTGCAGTGGCGGGCACCTCTGTGCCCACCACATCAACAGGTATAGCCGCCACCCCCCCCCTACCAGCACCGCCCTCCCAGCAGCCCCTCAGCGTGTGTCCCGTGCCCGCTCACCCAGGAGGATGGGCATCTCCTTCGCCCCAGGCCCCTCAGACCCTGCCCCAGTCAGCCCTGCTGCCCTCAGTGAGGAGGCTACTGACCACCTGAGATCCCTCACTGTTGGGCAATCTACCATTTTGAATGCCATCCAGGATGTTGAGAGGCATTTGCAACAACAAAATGCATACCTCGAGGGCATTCATTCTGGCTAGGCGGCCCAACAGAGAGCATTTCAGGCTCTCGCCTTAGCACTGATGGCAGCCATTCTCCCTGTGTCCAGCCTCGCCCCCTCCAACTTCCTCCACCCAGACCTAATCCCCTGTACCTCAGCCTATCCCAAGCACACCATCAGACCAGCATGCACACTCATCAACACACAAGAGTGGACATGGCAGACATAAGCACCACACATCCCACAGGCACACACACACAAGCACCATACCCATGCAGACACAGCAACATCTACTGCCTCCACTGTGTCCCCCTCCTCCACATCCTCCTCCTCCCTCCCTCTCTCGTCTCCACTCACACCTGCATGCACTACATCTTCAGCCACTACCTCCATCACCAGCATGCCCTTCACCACACACCGCTCACGTGCAATCTCCACCCCCACTAACATTCACACATACCCTGTGTCCTCTCCCAGTGTGTCTGTGAGCCCTCCTCCCAAAGTACACAAACGCAGGCACACACCCATTCAGCCATCCACCTCACAACAGCCTCCGGCCCATGCACCTTCACCCAAATTCAGAAAACGTACACCACCTACAACCACTACGTCTTCCTCCACTCCCAAACCCCCTCCATCTTCCCGTCCCATTGTGTCTAAGAAACTTTTCCTGGCTAACATTGACCTCTTCCCTACACCTCCCCCCCGTCCTTCCCCTAGGGCCAGGCTTTCCAGTTCCCAGCCCAGCACCTCAGCCACCAAATCCGCAAGCACAGTGGTGCCAGCAACTCTGGTCTCATCGAGTGCGCCACCCATCAGGGCTGCCAGTGTGCCACCGAGTGAGGCCAAGGAGCAGGCCATTCCACCACCTGCCAAGGTGAAGAAGGTTCCCACATACCTGAGGGAGAAGCCACACCTACCAGCAAGCAAGGGCTCCTCCAAACCAAAAGGGGACAGTGGCAAGACACCAGCGGCAACATCTAAGGTGGGGAAGGGACACAAGGCGAAGAGCAGGTCAGGACAGGGCACTGTGGCTCCGACTGATGAACTTGAATCACCCCTTCTGTCAACCACTACACCAACCTGTATGGCGGTGGACACCGCAACCAGCACCGCCACCTGCACCGCCACCAGCACCACCACCTGCATGTCTGCTGCCTCAGCAACAGTCCCCAGCATCATCCCCAGTGGGCAGCTGTCTGAGGCTGCAGGACACGTCCTGCTGTGTCCCTCAACAGGTGCAGACACATGCACCACCGCCAGCACCTCCGCCACAGACACCGCTGCAAGCACCACCACCTGCACCGCCACTAGCTCCGCCATTTGCACGTCTGCTGCCTCAGCAACAGCCCCCAGCATCATCCCCAGTGGGCAGCCGTCCGAGGCTGCAGGAGACATCCTGCTGTGTCCCTCAACAGGTGCAGACACATGCACCACCGCCAGCACCTTCGCCACAGACACTACCGCAAGCATTGCCACCAGCCCCGCGACGTGCTCAGACAGTGCTACCACAGCTGACATGGCTATCATCCTCCGTGGGCAGCCGTCTGAGGCTGGAGAAGACGTCCTGGACCCTGCCCAGCTTCCATGAGGCATGACTTCCTTCACTGTTTGTACCTGCAGGTGGCAGGCGAAGCCGCAGCAGGGTGGGGTATGTCTCTGCCTCCATGGCGTATCATGCTACCTGTTCCCAGGCAATCCTGTGGCACACACACCCATGTGAGGGAATTGGACCAGCCACACTGCATGTGATGCACTCTGGGCACCAAGCCCCCTCCAGAGCCAGTGGAGATTCACATCCCCTTCCTCAGTCCTTGGCAGGATGAAGCACTCTGGGCACAATGCCCCCTCCAGAACCAGTGGAGAAAAGCATCCACTTCCTCAGTCCTTGGCAGGATGAAGCACTCTGGGCACAATGCCCCCTCCAGAACCAGTGGAGATTCACTTCCACTTCCTCAGTCCTTGGCAGGATGAAGCACTCTGGGCACCAAGCCCCCTCCAGAACCAGTGGAGATTCACATCCACTTCCTCAGTCCTTAGCAGGAAGAAGCACTCTGGGCATAATGCCCCCTCCAGAACCAGTGGAGAAGAGCATCCACTTCTTCAGTCCTTGGCAGGATGAAGCACTCTGGGCTTAATGCCCCCTCCAGAACCAGTGGAGAAAAGCATCTACTCCCTTAGTCCTTGGCAGGATGAAGCACTCTGGGCACAATGCCCCCTCCAGAACCAGTGGAGATTCACATCCACTTCCTCAGTCCTTGGCAGGATGAAACACTCTGGGGACCATGACCCCTCCAGAACCAGTGGAGACTGTTATCCACTTGTGAGTCTGTGGCTTTGCACTCCCCAGGATAGAGCAGTGGGCAAATCACCCACTGGAAAGACTTATGAGACTGTGGCTTTGCACTCCTCAGGATAGAGCAGTGGGCAAACCACCCACTGGAAAGACTTGTGAGACTGTGGCTTTGCACTCCCCAGGATAGAGCAGTGGGCAAACCACCCACTGGAAAGACTTGTGAGACTGTGGCTTTGCACTCCCCAGGATACAGCAGTGGGCATGGAGCCCCCTCGTGGAGCAGTGGCGTCGTGCGTTCATCCTGCTGAGGTGCCCCCCCCTCCCCCTGAGGTGCCTGTTTCATTTCAATCTGATGCCCCTGCAGTGTTCTCTCTGTTTCGAGTCAGGTATCGTGTGTGGGCTTTGCCCATGCACTTTGGGACACTGATCCATGGACGATGTTTGAATACTATCCGGACTTGTGTAGTTGGTGTACATATTTGTATATACTGATATTTGAAATTGCACTATCTGATTTTTATTGATTACAATTGTTACAATCAGTTAATTTTGTCCTTGCGTTCTTCTAGGGGGTGATGGGGTGTATATGTAATGTTGCTGCATGTATTTGTGTGTATGGTGTTGTGTGTGAGAGTGGGGGTGGGGGTATTGCGTGTTGCGTGGGTTTGTCACTCTCTTTTCCCTCCCCCCTCCCCCCTCCCCTGTGTTGTAGGTGCAGTACTCACTGTGGTCGTCGACAGCGTCTTTCATGCTCCTGAAACAGAAGGAGGAAGACCAGCATGGGCAGAACGTGAAGTTCGGGCTCCATGGCGTCCTGGTTCCTCGTTGGGTGTCGAGAGGTGAGTGGTTTCCCTTTCAAGTACTGTTTCCGCCTTGCTTTTGATTGCGTTGGTACCGCCCCGGAAAAGGTGGCGGATAGGCCTCTTGTAATAGTGTGGGTGGTACATTGTCTTCCGCCTGTCTATTGGCGGTTACCGCCGCAGTGTTTGTTTCTACCACCGTGGCAGTCGGAGTGTTAAAGTGGCTGTCTATATTGGCGGTTTCCACCATGGTCCTGATTCAATTTTTTTTCCGCTGTCCTATTGGCGGTATAACCACTGCTTTAACACCGACCGCCAGGGTTGTAATGAGGCCCTATGTATTATACACAAGTGGTTTTGTTTGACAATTGAAACAATGGTCTAAGATGGCGGTATATTGTGTTCTGGACAGAATGTCTGTCGTTTATGTTGTTGATTTGTGGGGGAAGGAACATTTAAAAATAGAGTGTTAGGGAAGTGCAGACATCATGAATGAAGCTGGAGTAAGTTGAAATGCATCTGACGTCTGTTTGTTTCTGCTTAGTGTCTTAAACTACATTAAAGATTACAATGCTGCGTCGTTTCTCTATTTTCATGAAAACAAAGGAGTTTGGAGCATTTATATGAGAGGGTAAGGGTGTAAATTGTGCACCCCTGCCACTTTGACAGCCCGCCGACTATGCAAACCATATATATATATATATATACATATATATATACACACACACACACACATATATATACACAAACACATATATACACACATGTATATATATATATATCCTCACAAAACACCGGAATACAGAGGCTGTCAGTGAGCGGTCCGGTGCGGGTTCCGTTAACCCTGAACATCTAAAAACAGCCTCCTTGATGTGAAGAAGAGTTCGGAGTCTGTGGCACTGCAAAATATAGTTTAATATATAAAATTAGATTCTGGCATCCACATCAACGTGTTTCAGCCGTAGCTTAGTTCACGGTAACACATAAAATCATTCAATATACATATTGCAACGCTTGAAATGCTATAGTGCTAAGATAAATTCACATAATCATAATATATATAAAATATAAATATTTAAAGCAATATCATAGAAATTTCATAAATATATCAATTTATTGCGTTCCAAATGTAAATAATAGCAATAGCAAAATCCTGCCCCAGTGGGCTGATGTTAGCATCAACATGTACTACCCGTTTGCACTTGTTTCAGTAGTGATAATTGCAACCAGGGTACATACATTTGCCACAATTATCATAATTATCCAGTTGCCAGACATTTCCATGAAATGCATGGGGGAGATAAAAGGCTGCTGAAATTTGTTGTGATAGATCATGTGAGAGGAGACAGTGAATTGAGAGTGAGAATTTTGGAGTCAAGATATATTATTGATTTTGAAACCCTTACTCCTAGAGGACTGAATTCAAGTGCGGAATTAGCGTACACTTAGGGCAGTAGATCTGGGCACTTTATGATAGTACATGCATTAGTCACTTTAAAGAGTACAGCCATTTGGCATTATTGGCACTTTATTGGCACTTTTTGGTATGAATTGGGGGTGTTATGGATTTCTCTTTTTAAGCACAAAGGATTTCACATTTAATGTTTGTATGTATGTCTATGTGGACCATGTTATTAGCAGTGGTTTTATGGCCATAATATCTCCTGCCCCTGGATGCATATATAGGACCTCCTTCTTTTTAATGGGAGGATCCACCGGGCCCCCTAACAGCCCTGGGGACCACCACCTCCCTGGGACGAATTGTAAAATATGAACGGGGACCGCGCAGCCCCCCGTTCCCCAGGGACCACCACCCAGCTGGGGCTAAAATGCTTTTAATAAGTAGGGGAAGCCCAATGGCCTTCCCCACAGCCCTGGGGACCACCACCTACCAATATGAATTATGAGTCGGGACTGCTTGGCCCCCTTGTGACCAGGGTAGCAACAACGCAAGGGCAAAAATGTTTTTCATACATGGGGGAGGTCCAATGGAGGTCGTGGACCGGGGCAACAATGAATTATGAGCAGAGAGCCATGTGCCCCCCCTGCACCCCTAGGACCCCCACCTCCCTGGAAAAGAAAGAGTGTGCATGTTCAACATTTAAGCGTATAGTATTGTATGCCAGCTGTCAAGCTGGTACCAGTAAACATTTCTTAATACAAGTTCTCACTCTTTTCTTACAGATGACAACAGACTATAATTTGCCATGCTTAGTTACAGCACATACTGGATTAGCTGTACAGCATATCAAAGGTATTACTTTACATAATTGTTTTATGCTTCCTATGGAACATGACAACAAATTTAAATACCAAACGTTATCTGGTGAAGCTTGCCATGAAGTGTAAAGAGTATTAAAAAATATAAAACCTTTAATCATCAATAAGGTGAGCATGGTCTCAAACTTAATGCTTGCCTTTGTACATTTGAGATTGTAACAGATTCTGAGAATGGATTGCAATGTCCTATTTAGAGGAACCATTGTTGTGGAGATCTACTGTAACTTACAAATGTGAAAGGACAGGGCATGTTCAAAACACTGACCCACGATGAAGCTAGTAATTTTTTGGAAAGATTTGGAAATATTAATATTTGGTTACATTTCAAATACAAAGAATTAATTAGGGTGATGGAACAAGCATTGGATATTAAATATGGAACTATTTTTAAACATATTAGAGTAGTTGTTCTTTCAAAAGAGGGAAGGTGTGTACTAGAAAGTCAGATACTTTACAAAACTGTTTCCAATGAGGAAGATAGCAGCAGAACTAATGAACAGCTTCATACAAGAAGGTAAACCTATAGTGTGCCCAATGTCCACATTCGGAGACCGTGACTCTTTCAATGAGGAATTCTTGGATTGGAGAATGAAGACATTTTAGAACTGTAGACAATAGGCAAAATGGAACACCTGGGTGTCAATGTACTGCTAAATGCAAAATTACATGCAAAGCTGTATTTATTGGAAAAATCTGTTCTATGAACCTTCAGATTGGAGAAATGTTTAAGCATTGGCAAAAACTGACAAGTGATTTTGTGTCAAAATTTAAATGTTGAGGAGGGTTTGGTTAATGGTGCTCTGGGTCAATTGTTGATTTTCTATTAGTTTTCTTAATAGGAATGAGGTGGAATACCTAGTGATTACATTTGATCAGATTTACAGCACACAGCAGATTGGAATGTTTATTGCACATTTTTTGCTTCTGAAAGATTTATATAATTGATGGAAACAGTTTCCATTTCCTCTAGCACAGGCTGTTACTATTCATAAATCACTAGGTTTAGGTGTAGATGAAGCATTTTTCAATATTGGTAGTACAGGGTTTAAGGAAGGTTTGTCATATGTAGCCTTGTCTCGAGCTAGAACATTTTCCAGTTTGTATCTAGTTGCATTTCATAAAAGCAAAGTAAATGCAGATGCAAATTGTGTAAAAGAATACAGCCGATTGAGCTATTTGTATCCTTCTCATTTAGGACAATATCCAGTTCATGAAAAAAAGCCATCCGTCCAAAGCAGTATAGTGATGATGCTGTAAATAAGGAAATGAAACAGAAGAAGGAAGTTAAGAAACAAAAAACTAAAAATGAGGGAGATTTGTTGATTACTATTTGTCAAACCACTCTGGGGTCAATTTCAAATGCTGTGTTAAACTTACTGTGTGCATTACCTTGTGTTGTACATGCACTAGAACAGGATCAAAAGAAGGCATTGTGTTCTACATTGTTTGTTTTGTTGTAACATCTGCGTAGTGACAGGACTAAAACACATTGGCCCTCATTTGTCATTGGCGGTAAATCCTGCTTACCGCTGTGGTGACGGCCGGCAACATACTGCTGCGGTGGTGAATATCCGTTCACCATATTATAACACACGCGCACTAAACTGACAGAACACTGCCACAAACACAAATCCACCAGCCCAAAGATCAGTGCTAAAGTGGCAGTACGAACACCCATACCGTTACGCCAATAAAATAACGCCCACCACATTATGACAGACGAATCACCACGGCTGACATTCAGTGGTGGTAAACCATTGACGGTACACACCAGCGCACTCAGAGTGGAGACCCTATTACAAAACAAAGCAACATTGGTCGAAACTAAACACACACACCTGACACTCCTACACACACCACACCCACACACCCATAGCACTATAAAACACAACCCACATCACACACCATCCTTTATGAATACCAATAAGGACCACATGACTAACAAGAAGACAACTGAGACAACTACACACACACACCACAAACACCCATACATTTGTCACTCACCCCACATCCCACCACAGCACTCAACACCCTCTGCACAAGACACACCAGACAACACCCATGTCCCCACAAAGGTACCCCCGTTTCACAGGTGAGGAGTTGCGGGTCATGGTTGAGGAAATAGTCAGGGTAGAGCCACAGCTGTTTGGAGCACAGGTACATCAAATATCCATTGCCAGGAAGATGGAGCTATGATGGAGAATCGTGGACAGGGTGAACGCCGTGGGACAGCATCCAAGAACAAGGAACAATATCAGGAAGAGGTGGAACGACCTACAGGGGAAGATACGTTCCGTGGCAGCAAGGCACCAGCTCGCCATCCAGAGGACTAGCGCTGGACCCCCACTTCCTCCCCCACAGCTCACAGCATGGGAGGAGCAAGTCTTGGCAATACTGCATCCTGAGGGACTCGCTGGAGTAGCCGGAGAACTGTACAATGGTAAGTCAACATTTACCACTTATCACCCCACATACCTGCATGCCATCAAACCCCCTCACCCTCACACCCATCACTCTATTCCACCCCACACACTGCACTAAGGCATATGACTAACCCCAATGCCGAATCTTGCATGCCATACCAATGCATGGACAGCCCTCCCAGCCGTGCATGGACACCAATCACTAAAGCATGCACAGCATTGGGAAACTAACAATCCAACAATACATCAACATACACAAACAAAGGTGGCAGGGCAACAGCAATAATAGAGGGGAAACAAGGGTTGTACAATATGTCACAGACATTACATCCCCACAAGTGCCCCAGCCAATATCATCGTCGAGGAGGTGCCACGACTAACCAGTCCCCCAACAGAAGACTCCCCCAATGATGACAATAACTCTGGACCTCTGGATCTGGATGAACTACCGGGCCCATCAGGGACCACTAGTCAGTTGGCCACCCCAGCCCACTCACAGTCCACGACAGAGCCTCCCTTATCAGTATCAAACACCACAATACCCACCCATCATCCCCACACCTCTGTCCCCAGGACATATCAGTCAGCAGTGTGCACACCTGTACAGGGACCCCAGTCTACACCTCACACTCATGACAATCAGGGACCTGGGGTCAGTGGCAGTGGGCACACAGTTCAGGGGACAGGGGCACAGGGGAACAGGGACACTGGGAGGACTGCTGTGCGTCAGGGGGAGGACAGGCCCATGGAACCGACTCTCCAGGAGGCACTCATCAATGTCCTGGGGGCTTACCAACAATCCCAGGACAGGATGGGCCAGATCCTAACCAACATGCAGGAGAATGAGCGGCTGCAGGAGGTACACCATCAGGAGATCAGGGATGATTTGCAGGCCCTCAACACCACCATGGTCTCCATAGCAGGGGTGCTGGCAGATATGGCCAACATCACGAGGAAAGGGACACCACACCAGTGGGCCCCTACCACTAGCCAGTCTACTGACCAGCCCAGGTCTTCTGCTGCAGCTAGTGGGCAGGAGACCGACCCACAGGACTCACGGGCCACCAGCACTCCTCCTGCAGAAGATGAACCACCCCGCAAATGTTCCCTACGACCCAGACAGAAGCCAGAGACACTTGCCAAGACCAAGACCACTCCCAGGAAATGAGACCCTCCTGAATGTCCCCCTTGTGTCCCACCTTGTCACCTTGTCCACTTTGAACAGCCTTTGCTCCCCTTCCTATGGCCCCTTGGACACTGGATCTGTGCTACAAACAGACTGGAACAATACCCTGGACTAACCTGTACCATCACCCCATTCCATTGTGCTTTTCCATCAATTACTTGCACTCCAACAAACACTCTTGAACACAACCTAAGTTAAATTGTTTTATGTTATGAAAATGTGCATATATGTAAACAGTTACATCTTGTGCAAATGATCTGAACACTGTGCTGGCATACATTTTAAGACCTGTATCTGTCTATAGACATCACATCAGTACACTGTTGTCATATCACCAACATCTGCAAAATGAGAAGCCATAGGTGAAAGTAAGTAGAGATGCAAAGGAAGTGAATGCCATCCTGCTACAGCCACACAGAACACATCAATAATCAGAGAAATGGGCAGTTCACTGTCTTTCCTGTGTGTCATTGGAAATATTGACGTATAACTGATGTTCTGTTGTCCACATCCTCATCCTCTGCCCCCTCATCTTCACTGTCCTCAGGGTCCACTGCTGCCACAGGGGCATTTCCAGTCTCCTCCTCCTGTAGATAAGGCACATGTCATCTGAGGGCCAGTTTGTGCAACATACCACATGCCACTACTGTGTGGCAGACCTTCTCAGGTGAGTAGCACAGGGATCCACCAGTTAG
The DNA here is from genome assembly GCF_031143425.1 of Pleurodeles waltl. NCBI lineage: Eukaryota > Metazoa > Chordata > Amphibia > Caudata > Salamandridae > Pleurodeles > Pleurodeles waltl. Next base: position 773,416,657 of record NC_090445.1, on the reverse strand, counting down.
ATGGAGGCATCTGAACCTGCCCTTCAGGAGACCGAAGGTCCTCTCAATAATTCTCCTGGTTCGCCCATGTGCATCATTATAACGATTCTCAGCCTCTTTCCTGGCGTTCCTCACAGGGGTCAGGAGCCACAATAGGTTTGGGTAGCCAGAGTCACCTATAAGTATTGAGGGACAAACATTAGCCTTACACAATGTTATGGGGCCAACACCAGAAGGCATACACTGACCTACATTGGGTGGGGACTCAGCCTCCCCAATTAGCCACACCCTGCGCTTCTGTAGTTGTGCCATTACATGTGGAATGCTGCTATTCCTCAGGACGAAGGCGTTATGCACTGACCCAGGATACTTGGCAGTGACGTGGGAGATGTACTGGTCAGCCAGGCACATAATTTGCACATTGAGTCAGCGGAAACTATTCCTATTCCTGAACACCTGTTCATTCTGGGGGGGGACAAACGCAACATGTGTTCTGTCAATTGCCCCAATAATGTTGGGTATATGTCCCATTGCATAGAATCCTGCCTTCACAGTGACCAAATCTTCCCCCTGGAGAAAGCAATGTAGCTGCACACGTGTTTCACCAGGGCAGACAAAACCCTTGCCAGCGCAATTGAGAAAACTGGCTGTGACATTCCTGCTGCCAAGCCCACTGTCACTTGGAATGAACCAGTTGCTAGGAATCTGCACTAGAGGGGGGATCCCAGTGGGATGACTGATAGCTGAAATCAAATCAGATTCCAATTGAGCACATAGCTAGTTGATTGTGGACATGGCCAGTCTATTGGTGAGTATTATATGCCTCTCCTCCAGTGTAGCCAAGTCCACAAGGGGTCTGTACATGGGGGCTTGTCTTGCCCTCCGATTCCTCTGCAGTGGTAGGTGTCTAAGGGACACAAGCGTTAGTGAGCTGTCACAGTTTAAACAATGGACCCACCACCTCAGTGTACATAGAGCAGGAACATGATGGGACATTGGGAATGGCAATATATACGCAAAAAATGGAAACAACACAGTTGTTGTTGATCTTAATATTGTCCACCACCATAAAATGTCAACCGCCTGTCCTGTATGTAGGGACAGGTGGAAGAGAGGTAACTCTGCGGGCATTGCACATCATGACGGAAGGCGGTCTTGCACCGCCGTGCTATTCCGTATTAGATAACATGGGGCTCTGTGGAGTACAGAGGCCAATGGAGATCACCAGCAGCGGTGACGCTATACACTGCCGTGGACGTGAATTCCATTTCCTGTCCATAACCTCACTCGATTCCTGACTTTCCACAGGACAACACTTACACTGTGTGTGCTGCTGTGACCTGTGTCTGGGTCGTGCCATGGCCCATGGGGAAAGGGCCCCTGCCTTCACTTAGGAGGAGTTGGAGCATTTGTTGTATAGGGTCCTACCACAGTATGGGCAGCTGTATGGGTCTCTAGACCAAGAGGTGAGTACACCTTGGGCACGAGGCATGTGACAGGGTTGCATGGAGATGTGTGTCATTTGAGGGGGGGTTGTATGTCTGGTTGTAGTGTACATGGAGGGCGCTGAGTAATGTGTGCGCCAATGGGGATGGAAGGGGATTTGTGGACCATATGTGTGACAGGCTGGATTGTATCTTTAATGGTGTCCTTGTGTCTGTGTTTCCTCTTCAGGTCAGCGTCCATCAGAAGAATGGATTGCAGCATGCCATTGCCAAGGACATGTGGACTCTGGGGGTCTACAGCAGACGGAGCACCTACTGTTGGAAGAGGTGGGAGGACCTGAGACGCTAGGCACGGAAGACCATGGAGGCCCAGATGGGGACCGCCTCCCAACGAGGGAAGGGTGCCTGTCGGAACTTGACCCCCCCGATGGCCCGCATACTGGAGGAGGCCTACCCAGAGCTGAATGGGCGCTTGAGGGCTTCACAGCAGCCACAAGGGGGTGAGTACAGTATGCGTTACAACTATGATTAGTAGGTGGCATGGGAATCTGGTGGTGGGTGTCAGTTAGTGGGTGCTTCTCAATGTCAGCTCAGAGAACGCAGCATGATCCAGCTCAAGGGTAATGGGTGTATTGCTAAATCTGGTAACATAGCTAGGTTGCATACCATGTCAGACAGGGCATAGGGGTCTCAGGAGGGGTGCAGTTGGCGGTGTTTGTCTCTCATCTTGCTGTGGTACCTAGCCAATGTAATGCCAGTGCGATGCAAGGGAGACAATCCCGATCCCTGTGTGTGACGGTAATGTGTCTGCCGACTTTGGTGTTGGTGCTGTAATTGACCCAGTGCTCCCTTTCTCTCCACCCCCCCTTTTATCTTCTGTCATCCTGTCCATGTGTGCATTAGCATCATCTGGCAGAGGAGCAGAGGCACCGGTGACAGAGGGAGCTGCATCCCACAGGACCCAGGAGGCAGAGCCCACAGGCACAGAGGGCACACTGGGACGGAGAGCGAGGGGAGCACCATGGCGGAGACAGGAGGTGACAACACTGACTCTGATACCTCCTCCGATGGAAGCTTCTGTACCAGCACCTCCCTCCCAATAGCTCCTCACCGAGTTGCCTGTGCCCGCTCACCCAGGAGTGTGGGAATTTCCTACACCACGGGCACCTCAGGCCCTGCTCGAGTGAGCCCTGCTGCCCTCAGTGAGGAGGCTATTGACCTCCTGAGAACCATCTTTGTAGGGCAGCCAACAGTTGTGAATGGCATCCAAGGGGCTGGCATCCCAGATGCAGCAATGCATTCCTAGAGGGCATTCTTGGTGTATTGGTGACCCAAAAGAGATCGTTCAAGGCTACGGCTTCCTCTTTGATTGCAGCCATTGCCCTGTTCCTACCGCCCCCCCTCCAACTACCACTTCCCAGTCCCAGTATCCTCAAGCCCAACCCATCCCCACCCAGCACACATACAGACAAGGATGCACACAAACCATCACACAAGAGTGGCACAGACAAACAAAGGCAGCACACTTCAGGCCACAGCACACACAACAACATCCACTGGCTCCACTGTCTCCCCTTCCTCCTCCTCCCTCACTGTCACATCCACACTCACACCTGAATGCACTTCATCAACAGCCACCACCACCATCACCACACCCAGCAGCACACACACTTCACTTGGAGACACCTCCACAACATCCATCTGTGTCCTCTCCCACTCTGTCTGCCCCCCACCTTCTAAGAGACACAAACACACACACACAGACACCCAACAGCCGTCCACCTTCACCTGTACCAAAGTCCAGCAGATGTACACCTCCGACAACCACTCCTCAATCTCTACTCCCATCCCTCCTCCTTCATCCGGCCCCACTATCCCGAAGAAGCTTTTCCTTGCCCAACTTGACCCCCTGTCCTTCCCGTAAAAGCAAGGTCCCAACGACCCAGCCCAGCACCTCAGCCAAACAGTCCATGGGGACAGTGAAGGCTCCTCCTAGTCGTGGAGGCAAGAAAGGGAAGGATCCCACTCCACCACCCGAGAGGGAAGGATCCTACTCCACCAGCCAGGAAAGGGAAGGATCCCACTCCACCAGCCAGGAAAAGGAAGGATCCCACTCCACCAACTAAGAGGGGCAAGAGCCCCCCCACCCAAACTGGTCAAGGTGCCCTGACCTCAGGCTGGGACGGAGCAGCCCTCACCTGAAGCTGGGACACAGCAGCCCTTATCTCAAGCTGGGACACAGCAGCCCCCACCTCAGTTTGGGACACAGCAGCCCTCACCTCAGGCTGGGACACAGCAGCCCTCACCTCAAGCTGGGACACAGCAGCCCTCACCTCAGGCTGGGACACAGCAGCCCTCACAACCAGCAGAGGGCATGTAGGCCACCCCAGGGACTGTATTACCAGGAACCCCGTCCAGAACCAGTGTGCATATTCCCCACCTCCGAGACTGTGACCTTGCACTCCCCAGCAGAGAGAAATGGTCATGGAGCTCCCTCCAGAACCAAAGGGCAAGTTCCCCACCTCAGAGACTGTGACCTTGCACACCCCAGCATAGGAAAATGGGCATGGAGCCCCCTCCAGAACCAGTGGGCAAGTTCCCTACTTCAACTGCGGTTCCCCCACCCCTCTTCATCCTGAGGTGCCTGGCCATTCCCACCATGATGTCCCTGCACAGTGTAGTGCAGATTAAGTCAAGGAAAGAGTTAGGGCTTGGACTGTGCCCTTTGGCCATGTGAGCCTTTTGTACTTTGGACTGGCCATTGGCCCTTTCTGCACAGTGACTCATGTATTTTGTCACATGGACAATATGGTGGCTGTTTCCATCCAATTGCACTTTCAGTTCTGGAATGCTGTAGTCCTTTCATTATTATGATGTGGGTCTGTGACATTGTTTTTCCTCTGCAGCTGGTTGTGTGTGGTGTGTGTGAATGGTGAGTGTTGCGTGTGTGTATCACTCTCCTTTTCCTCCCTCCCTCCCTTGTGTGCTAGGCACCTGACTCACCGTTGTCGTCTTCGTCTGCCTTGTTGCTGCAGGTGGAGCATGGCGTAGAAGAGCATCGGGAAGACTTGAAGTTCCGGTTCCATGGCGGTCTTGTTCTTCTCTGTGTCTCCGAGGGTTAGTCTTTCATCTTCTGTGAAGTGTTTCCGCCAAGCTTTTGATGGTGTTGGTACCGCCCCGGAAATCCTGGAGGTGTGCTATGTCATAATATGGTGGGTGGTACTTTGTCTTCCACCTGGCTGTTGATGGCTACCTCTGCTGTCAGTGATGTTTACACCCTGGCGGTTGGTGTGATACATTGGCTGTCTATGGGAGTTATCACTGCCATGGTCATAATTTGGCGGTAATTACCGCCAGCCTGTTGGCGGTATTACTGCCACTTTATCACTCACCCCCAATGTCAAAATGACCACCATTGTGTGTCACACATTCATGACCTGGTCGATTTGTGTGGTTGATCTGCACAGGCTATTCAAAATACTATAGTCGAGGAGTTTTTAATGGTGATGTTTGCTGTTTTAAAAGAATAGGAAATACCTTTTGAGGAGTTATTTAGACTTATGGCCTGATTTAGAACTTAATAGGTGGGTTACTCAGTCACAACAATGAGAGATAACCCATCTGCTAAAACCCAAACGTAAAACCCCAGATTTTCTGATTACTTCTGGAACCAAGAGGAGAAGATCTGAAGAGCTGGAGGAGGAGTACTGCCTCTTTGCCTGTGACTGTCTTTGGCTGGGTTGGCCTGCAGTTGCTGCTTCTGCCTGAGAGAAGCCAAAGACTGGTCTTTGTGGTATGGTCCTGCTAGTGAAGAATCACCAAGGGCTTGGACTGAGCTTGCTTCCTGTTTTGAAGTCCCAGGGCCATCAACGACTTCATCTGCCAGCACCCGGACTCTCTGCTGAGACTCCTGCCCTGCCAAATGGTGCTCTATCCAGTCCCTGGGCCATTGAAGGTGGTAGAACGACTGAAATCCATGCACAGGGAGCCGTGTGGAGAACATTTTGACGCACCAACTGCAAAGCGGCTGTAAAACGATACTCCACCCAAATCGTGGCTGAAATTGATACACAACCTGCATCACAGCTGGGAAATCGATGCATCACCTGCATCAGGCCTAGAGAAACGATGCAACATCCGCTTTCAGCTGCTGAAAATGAAGCAACCCCCACACAGCGCGGTTTTCCATCACGTGCAGCTGGATTTCACACGCATCGTCGCTGGGCATCAAAATCATCGTGAATCTGTGTTGATACAATATGCCATATCTGGAAATTGACACATCGATCTATTGTGGGAGAGAAAAACAACTCACTGCCTTCTCAATCGAAGAAGAAACAACGCATGGCCTCACTTGTGAGTAAGAAATTGACGCATCGCTGACGTTTTTGATGCATACTCAATTTATTTTTTACGCAAACCAGGTACATTGTTTCCATTGTTTGCTATAGTTCTTGTTTGAGTTAGATAAATATTGCTCATTTTTCTAAACTGGTATGGTGTTCATTTTGTAGTGGTTTCACTATACTGTGTGGAAAAAATACTTTACATATTGCCTTTAAGATAAGCCTAACTGCTTGTGCCAAGCTACTAAGGGCGTGACCAGGGGTTGTCTTAGGAGTGTAACTCCCTTACCCTGACTAGAGTGAGGGTTCCTGCTTGGACAGAGTGCAAACTGACTGCCAAACAGAGACCCTATTTCTAAAATAATCTAATGAGTTCAGAGGCCCCAAACTCCACATTTCTATCTGCTCTCAAAGGGAAACTGCACTTTAAGAGTATTTAAAGGCAACCCCCATGTTAACCTATAAGAGAGATAGGCCTTGCAACAGTGAAAACCAAATTTGGCAGTATTTCATTGCTAGGCCATGAGAAACACATCAGTACATGCCCCACCTTTAACATACACTGCACCCCACCCATGGAGCTACCTAGGGCCTACCTTAGAGGTGGGTGCCTTACAGGTACAAAAAGGGAAGGTTTGGGCCTTGCAAGTGGGCACACTGTCCAGGTCAAATTCACAGTTTAAAACTGCACACACAGACATTGCAGTGGCAGGTCTGAGCCATGTTTACAGGATTGCTCATGTGGGTAGGAGAATCAATGCTGCAGGTCCACTAGTTGCATTTGTTTTACAGGTCCCAGGCACCTCTAATGCACTTTACTAGGGACTTACTAGTAAATCAAATGTGGCAATCATGGAAAAGCCAATTACACATACATTTCACACAGGGAGCACTTGCACTTTAGCATTGGTCAGCAGTGATAAAGTGCCCAGAGTACAAAAACCAGCAAAAACAAAGTCCAGCACACAGTCAAAACATAGGAAGCAGAGGTAGAAGACAGGGGAGACCATGCCAAGGATGCCAGGTATAACACCCACTTGCACACTGATGCAGCCACTCACACACCCAGCCACACACGGATACAGCCACTCACACACCAGCCACACAGAAATATAGCCACCTGCACACCCAGCCACACACTGATACAGCCACTCACATACCCACTCACACACCAATACAGTCACTTACACACCCACTCACATACCAATATAGTCACTCATACACACACTGACACACTGATAAAGCCACTCACATGTTTATGTACCTACTGATGCAGCCACTCACACATTCACTCAAACTCACACATTCACTCAGACAATGACACAACCTCTCACACATTCTGTCACAGACTGACACAGTGAATGAAACACCGTCACACACTGATACAACCACTCACACGCCCACTCAAAGACTGATACATCCACTGACACAGGACAGGAAGCCGCACAATGTTACAGCCACTCTCTCAGACACTTACTCACAAACACACTCATGCACCGATACAGCCAATACAGTCACTCACATACTCAGCCACATACCAGTACATCTGCTCACACACACATACTCACACACTAATACAGCCACACCCAACCACACATTGATACAGTCACTCACACTCACCTACTCACTGACACATACAGCCACTCTTACACCCATACACCTACTCACAAACTTACTCACACACTGATACAGCCACTCCCACACCCACAGATACAGGCACTCACACTCTGATACATTCACTCACACACCTACTTACTGACCCACATAGCCACTTACACACCCACTCAAACATCCATACACCTACTCACAAATCTTCTCACATACAAATACAGCCAATCACACTCACACACCGAAACAGCCACTCAGGCACCCACTGACACAACCAGTCACACACCTACTCACTGACCCATACAGCCTCACACACCCACTCATGCACCTGTACACCTACTCACATACCCAGCCATACACCAATATGGCCACTATCACACCTATTCACACACCGATACAGCCACTCACACACCCATTCAAACTAACACATATGTAGAAATTAAGCAACAGGTACTTAGACATTCACAAACAGAGCATAGATTTTTTCTTCCTTTCTTTCTTTCTCTCTTTCTTTCTTTCTTTCTTTAAATCGGAAAAGGTGGCTCTAACAACAATCGTTTTTTGTTTTTGTTTTTTAGAACTTTTGGGTACTTTATGTTTTTTCCTTTTTTTCTTATCAACAACTATGAATAATAAAGTGCAGAACAAAACGCATACAGCTTGTACAATAATTTTTATTAAAAAAAATAACAAAGGTGACTATTTACAGCCTCTATCAGAGCAGGAACAGAATGCTCCCCAACAATGATCACATTCCAACTTTCAAGTGTTTTGGGTAAGAGTTGGCAGAGTAGATGTCACTGCAGCCGGCCCTGGGTCCACCGCACCCGATTTTGAGGAGTTTTGTGAGTCTCTTTCAATTTCTGCCTTTGCAAGGTGGTAAGGGTGGATTGTTTGCAGGTGCTTGAGCATTCTGCTTCTACCATACAAGCACTTGTGACTTGTACCCCAAGATAGCTCTTTATTGCGATGTTGCATTTCACAACCTTTGCATTGGACCTTCTTCTCCCTAAAAGGGATTGTAAATTATTTCCAAGTGATGGATTCTTTTTTCTGTGGGGATTCCTCTTCTTCTTCTCAAAAATGTCTTTCCTGCTCTTCCCTCCTTCTGTCTTTTCCAGATGCTATTTTTCCAAAAGCAGAAAAAAACATCAAGAAAAAATGAAAGACTCCAACTCTTTTGGAAAGGTGGGAAGTAATAGCAGACGCACCCAAAGAATAAAATATTAAGAAGAATCTTCCTGTATAAAAGGTTGACAGGTGTTTAATCAATCAAATCCATTTTTTAGGTGAATTTGAGGATTCACCGCAGTGATGTCATGTGCCATGATGTCACAGCGAACTGGGACCTTGTAAACTACAATTACTTATTGGAATATCAGTTTCAATTTTAATAAATCACTTATCTGAAAAATCAATTTTGCAATCTCCAAATATGTTTTTAAGTACTGTTACATATCATGCTGGATCTGCGGACTGGTCGTGGGTCCCAAAACATGAAGTACACATTATTACAGTTTGCAATAGATCGGCAGGTCAAAAAAAAAAACCTTTAAAAAGTAATTACTTTTGAAAAGAATTAAAGAAATCAAGTGTGTTCAGAAAATAGTGATATTTGATAAATCAGGTTACTAGTTGTCTATAGAATACATACTGAATTGTGTGACAAAAACTGAAAATCACTTATGAAAACACACATTAGACTGTTCAAGAGTTCAAAGTCCAGTGTTCATTCATCAGAATCTTCAATAACTAGTACGAATGTATGACAAAAACACAAATGCCATTACTATGCATAACTTTACTAAACATCCATTACCACACATATGACTTTACTGCACCTGCCTCTATCATGGAAGTATACTTTAACTGGATAACTGTAGCGCTGCACTCCTGGAGACTGTAATCATGATTTATCATTTATTCACTTTGATGAAAGCTTTCAAACAGACACTACGACGCGTTTCGGCAGAATGTCTTCTTCCAGGTGGTTTTGTCTGCTCTCTCCATTTTTTTCCTCCCGTCTTAATTTAAACTCAGCATTCTGGGATTGTTAGTCCACAACTTTTTCTTCACACCTGAAAACAATTACGGCGCTTCTTCTTCCTTCAGCACAAACGTTTAATTTCAAATGGTGTAGTAATATGCATTTTCGTGTTTAGCATCTTGTGAAAATCTGTGCTAATTAAATGTCATTCCCATTTCTTCATCCATTGACACATTCTAACGTATTTTTCTAAGCACATGTCTTTCACTTCCAAATTAAGATTAGCGGAAGAATTATCCTTTCATAAATCACTTGTTATTCACAGATCGTGCGGTTTAAGCCGCTGTTCTAAATGTCTCTAAGTTTCATGCAGAGTTGAAACAAACAATCCATTTCCTGCTCGACATACTTCCCATAATGTGAACTGAGATAAAACATGCAGTCTCTGAACCCTGTATTTCAGGCCGCATCAGCAATATAAGAAACTTAAATAGGCATCTTCTCACCATGTTCTGGGGAGGTATTGCCTTGGAGTGGCACCAGTCGCTTCTGGAAGTCCAATATAACTTTATCTTCCAGTGTAATGTAGACATGCAGGAAATACGTATTTCCTTCCTGACTCCAAAATTATATATATATATATATACACACACATATATTCACTGAAAAAAACAAAGGTTAGAGGGACATTATAGTTAGGCTCACATTTCAAGCGTACAAAACCATAGAAATTCAGCAGTTATAGTTAGAGTTACCTCAAGTAACTATAACTTGTGCCGGTAGGTAACTATAACTCCTGCCCTCACCATGCGCTGCTAATTACCCCACAATTTACGGCACCCATGACATCAATGATAACATCCTTGATAACATCAATGTAATAATTGCAGTAAAATTTTTTAGGATTAAGCTGTCTATGGCGGGGGCCATGGTTTTCCCTGGGGCAGTGGGGGGGCCACACAGCTCCCCACTCCAAATAACGTGGAGGACTCCAGGGCAGTGGGGGGCCACAGGGCCGCATACTACAAGAGCCCTGGGAAGGTGGCGGTCCCCAGGGCAGTGAGGACGCCTCAGACCCCTGCATACAAAAAAATAAGCCCAGAGGAGGCAGCTGTCTCAGGGGCATTGGGAGGGGGCCAGGAGCCCCACCCCACTTTTATTATTTTAAAAAAGCCTCCAGGACTTGACCCACCCGGGGGCATTAGGCTAATGAATCACAAGATCCACTGCATCTTAGTTTGAAAAATTAAAAAATAAATTTTTTAGCCCTCGAGGGTCCCTTTGGGACTCCACCACCAGAGCTAAGGGGTCAAGGTGTTCGTACCCTGGCACCTTTTGTTTTTTATATACTTTTTTTTAGGATTTGGCTGTAGCTGAGTTCCAAGATGGCTGACAACACTTCAACAGCTTCTGCTGTTGAAGTGTTATCAGCCAATCGGATCTCAACACGAGATTGTTAGGGGTCGCAAATCCTTCACGTCCCTAGATGTACACATTTGTATTCCCCTTAATTTCTCAAAAACTACTGAACTGAATTACACCAAAACAAACAAGTTTTTTCTCTACCAGGACCCACCTTTCTGTGAAATTTGGTGCAATTACGTACAGTAGTTTCTGCGCTATCACTGTTCAAAATCCCCATGGAAAAATGAATGGGGAAAACGTGTTTTGGGCCCCCCCTTTTTCTCGCGTAACTATAACTCGCATCCTCACCATGCACTAGCAGTTACCCACAAATTATGGCACTTATGACATATTTGAAATCTTTGATTACATCATTGATATTATCAATTTAATATTTGCAGTACAACTTTTGATGAAAAAACATGGCGGGGGCACAAGTCATAGTTACCTTAGGGCACGAGTTATAGTTAGCTGAGATAACTCTAATTATAACTGGCGAATTTTTAAGGTTTTGTATGTTTAAAATGTGCACCTAACTATAATATCTATGTAACCATTTGTTTTTTCAATGAATTTCAATTTTTTTTAATTCTATTTCCTAACTGTAACTTCCCTGAAACCTGTGTTTTATATATATATATATATATATATATATACATATATATATATATATATATATAAATACACTTATAAAATAACCTTTTGTTTTTCAGTATATATTTATATATATATATATATATGTGCACACACTGGAAAAAACAAAGATTACAGGGACGTTACAGTTAGAACTGAATTTACTTCCACAAAACCACAGAAATTCAGCTGTTATAGTTACCTGAGCTAACTATGAGTGGCGCCCCTGTAATGCACTGCTTATGACATCACAGATTATGTCACCCATGACATAGGCAGTGACTTGACTGATGACATCTGAAATGTACTGGTGAGTTAGTGGTTAAGTCAGTTTCTTTGCCAAACCGTAATTGGTTGTGTTACTAGGTGTATGTTGGACCTGGCTTTTTGACAGGGACATCCCCAAACTTTTAGCCTCCTTCCTCCTATTTTTTCTGACCTGTTGTTGTTGGCTTTTGACCTCTGGGCACTTTACCACTGCTAACCAGTGCTAAAGTGCATATGCTCTCTGTGTAAATTGTACTACTGATTGGTTTATCCATGATTGACTATTTAATTTACTTGTAAGTCCCTGGTAGAGTGCACTACATGTGCCTAGGGCAGGTAGATTAAATGCTACTAGTGGGCCTGCAGAACTGGTTGTGCCACCCACCTCAGTAGCCCCTTAACCTTGTCTCAGGCCTGCCATTGCAAGGCCTGTGTGTGCAGTTTCACTGCCACTTCGACTTGGCATTAAAAGGTATTTGCCAAGCCTAGAACTCCCCTTTTTCTATACATAAGTCACCCCTAATGTGTGCCCTAGGTAACCCCTAGAGCAGGGTGCTGTGTGGGTAAAAGGCAGGACATGTACTTGTGTGGTTATATGTCCTGGTAGTGTAAAACTCCTAAATTCGTTTTCACACTACTGTGAGGCCTGCTCCCTTCATAGGCTAACATTGGGGCTGCTCTCATACATTGTTGAAGTGGCAGCTGCTGATCTGAAAGGAGCAGGAAGGTCATATTTAGTATGGCCAGAATGGTAATGTAAAATCCTGCTGACTGGTGAAGTCGGATTTAATATTACTATTCTAGAAATGCCAATTTTAGAAAGTGAGCATTTCTTTGCACTAAAATCTTGTTGTGCCCTTCAATCCACGTCTGGCTAGGTTTAGTTGACAGCTCCTTGTGCATTCACTTAGACACACCCCAAACACAGGGTACTCAGCCTCACTTGCACACATCTGCATTTTGAATGGGTCTTCCTGGGCTGGGAGGGTGGAGGGCCTGCCCTCACACAAAGGACTGCCACACCCCCTACTGGGACTCTGGCAGACAGGATTGAGCTGAAAGGGGGCTTGGTGCATTTATTAGAGACTCTTTGAAGTCACCCCCACTTCAAAGGCACAACTTAGTATAAAACAGGGCCTCTGCCCTACCTCATCAGACACTTGCTGGAGAAGAAACCTGAACCAGAAACTACATCCTGCCAAGAAGAACTGCCTGGCTGCTCAAAGGACTCACCTGTCTGCTTTTCTACAAAGGACTGCTGCCTTGCTGTTGGCCTGCTGCCTTGCTGAACTCTTGTCTGGCTGTAAAAGTGCTCTCCAAGGGCTTGGATAGAGCTTGCCTCCTGTTCCCTGAAGTCTCAGGACCAAAAAGACTTCTCTCTTCCTCTTGGACGCTCCGTGCGACGAACTTTTCGACGCACAGCTTGTTCCGCGGCAAGAAAAATGCTGCACACCGACGCTGATCGACGCGACGTCTTCGGGACGACCGAAACTTTGACGCACGGCCTTGCAAGGACAACGCCGCCCGACTTCCCGGGAGAAATCGACGCAACGCCTGCCGTGAGATCAAAACTTTGACGCACGGCCTCGCAAGGACAACGCCGCCCGACTCCGCAGGAGAAATCGACGTGACGCCTGCCGTGAGATCGAAACTTTGACGCACGACCTCGCAAGGACAACGCCGCCCGACTTTCCAGGAGAAATAGACGCAACGCCTGCCATGAGATCAAAACTTTGACGCACGGCCTCGCAAGGACAACGCCGCCGACTCCGCAGGAGAAATCGACGCAACACCTGCCGTGAGATCGAAACTTCGACGCGCAGCCCCGCAGAACGACGCGCAGCCGGAAAACAAGCAGGAAAATCCACGCACAGACCTGGGACATCTGGTACTCCCCGCAAACCACAGTAAGAGACTGTCCGCGCGCCGGAAGACGACGCCCGACTCCCAGCATGGAAAATAACGACGCAAGTCCGTGTGTGCTGAGGAGAAATCGACGCACACACCAGTTTTCCACGCACCTCTTCTCCTATGGCCCTCTGAGGAGATTTTCCACCAGAAACCAGGTACTTTGTGTTTGAAAGAGACTTTGTTTACTTTCTAAAGACTTAAGACACTTTCTATCACTTTTCAGTGATATCTTTACAAATTTGTATTGCAACTTTGATCGTTTTGACCTGAAGATACCCAGATACATATTATATATTTTCCTAAACACTGTGTGGTGTATTTTTGTGGTGTTATGCTATGGTGTTGTATGATTTATTGCACAAATGCTTTACACATTGCCTTCTAAGTTAAGCCTGACTGCTCGTGCCAAGCTACCAGAGGGTGAGCACAGGCTGATTTTGGATTGTGTGTGACTTACCCTGACTAGAGTGAGGGTTCTTGCTTGGACAGAGGGCAACCTGACTGCCAACCAAAAACCCCATTTCTAACATTGGTGGCAGCGGTGGGATAGGACTTGTGTTTGTGCAGTGACATACAATAGCTAAGTATTTCACTACCTACCCACAGTTGAAGGTCAACTTGATTTTTCATTTTTTTTGGGCTGTTGGTTCTCTGATGTCCTCCTGGATATACTATTGATATTTTGGGCTTTGAATTTTGGTTTTTGCTGATAAGATCTTATCAGAATGGGATTGTGTACCTACTCATTCTTTGTTCGTACTGACCACCTCACTAAGGCTGACCTAAGGAAGCTTTGCAGAAAATGGGGCCTTTCTGTAGCAAGGAGATCTACTAAGGCGGAGATGCTCCATCACTACATAGTCTGGGGGGAGGAAAGATGGGCAGAGAGAGAGGCAGCAAGAAACCAAATGACTAAGTACCCCTCAGATGAGGAGGAGGACTACGCACATGAGGAGGAAGACTACTCAGATGAGGAGGAAGACTACTCAGAGTTGGACAGTGACCCAGAAATAGATGAATGGCTCCGAGGTCAAAGGCGACAGGAGCAACAATTAGAGGAGTATCTTGCAGAGGTTGAGGCAAAAAGACTCTTAGCCCTGGAAGAAGAAAAGATTGCAGCTCAAGAGCTGAGCTGTAAAGAGCTGAAACTGGAGGCCGGAAGGGCTGAGTCCAGTTCAGATGGTGGTAGCAAAAATCTTGCATCTAGTACTGCTGAAGAAGGGCACAAGCCCAGAGATGTGGTGCCCAACTTGAAGAAGGGAGTTGACACACTCCAGGCAGTTCAAGGGTATGAGGTAGTTCCCGTTATGCACAGGGTCCCTGAGAAGGATTGGGGAACTGGCACAGGGAGTCATATTCCTACTGGGGGGAGGGACACTTTACTTACTCTAGCAGAGAGTGACAGAGAAAAGGGTTCCCCCCTGGTGGACGTCCTGGATATAGAATGTAGAGACATCCCAGAAGAGTATGGGTTGAGTGTCAGGGACAGACAGATACTGTCTCACCAGTCTCAGGAGGGTGAAGTAGAGTGCTTTTCCAAGGTTGAGTTACTGGGTGGTTGGGTGAAGGGTACTGTGGTTAATACATGTGAAGGGCAGAATGATGTAATTGCTGGAGAGCATATGTCTGGTCCTTATTTTCCAGAGCTAC
Organism: Pleurodeles waltl; assembly: GCF_031143425.1. Classification (NCBI taxonomy): domain Eukaryota; kingdom Metazoa; phylum Chordata; class Amphibia; order Caudata; family Salamandridae; genus Pleurodeles; species Pleurodeles waltl. The sequence continues at coordinate 773,401,427 of NC_090445.1, read as the reverse complement.
GCCAACACCAGGTGGAGTGTGAGTTCTCTGACCCCAGGGAACTTACAATGAGGCAGACTTCTGGGTGAGTACCAGAGAGTCTGAAGAGGCATTTGGGGGTGCTCCTGAAGGGAGTGGTCTAGGTGGTTCCCAACCGAGTGAGGTGGGAAAGGATTGTAGTGTCCCAGGTAGGTCCCAGGTCCTAGAGGGTTCCATGAGGGAACACCAGGAGGGAAGCCTAGCCTGTACCGTAGGGCCACCTTTTGAGGGAAGCCCGCAGTGTAAGAATAACTTGGGGGGGTGACTGTAGCCAGCATCCCAACAGTTCTGGTGTCTGGCAGTATCCCTCCTAGTGAGGGGGTGCAGAAGTCCAGACATAGGGTTGAGAGGGGGTTGCAGACCCCAGTGGAGGACCTTGAGAGTCAGGGGACAGCTCTGAGAGCAGAGCCCCCCAGGAATGACCCAGGTGAAACCGTTTCTGGTTTGGGGGAAACCCAGACTCTGCCGGATGGGCAGATGTCGGGAGACCTGCGCCAACCAGACTCTTGTGTGACCCTTGGGGACGGTCTGTCCCTTGTGGGGGGTGAGAGGGCCCCCCAGGAAGCCCTGGCATGCCAGGCAAAGATTCAACCTCAGGGTGGTGACTCTGGGTTGGATACCCAGGTTCAGAGGTTAAACTCTGACCTGGTGGGAGGTAGATGTGCCTCCCAAGAAGTCCTGCTGTGCCAGGCAATTGTCCAACCTCAGGGTGTTGACTCTGGGTTGGATGACCAGGTTCAGAGGTTAAACTCTGACCTGGTGGGGGGTAGGTGTGCCCCCCAGAAAGTCCTGGCGTGCCAGGCGATTGTTCAATCTCAGGGTGGTGACCCTGGGTTGGAGAACCAGGTTCAGAGGTTAACCTCTGACCTGGTGGGAGGTAGGCGTGCCTCCCAGAAAGTCCTGGTGTGCCAGGCAGTTGGCCAACCTCAGGGTGGTGACTCTGTGTTGGATACCCAGGTTCAGAGGTTAAACTCTGACCTGGTGGGAGGTAAGTGTGCCTCCCAAGAAGTCCTGCTGTGCCAGGCAATTGTCCAACCTCAGGGTGTTGACTCTGGGTTGGATGACCAGGTCCAGAGGTTAAACTCTGACCTGGTGGGGGATAGGTGTGCCCCCCAGAAAGTCCTGGCGTGCCAGGCAATTGCCCAACCTCAGGGTGGTGACCCTGGGTTGGGGAACCAGGCTCAGAGGTTAAACTCTGACCTGGTGGGAGGTAGGTGTGCCTCCCAGAAAGTCCTGGTGCGCCAGGCAATTGTTCAACTTCAGGGTGGTGACTCTGAGTTGAATGGCCCAGTTCAGAGGTTAAACTCTGACCTGGTGGAGGGTCAGTGTGCCCTCCAGGAAGTCCTGGCGCGCCAGGCAATTGTTCAACTTCAGGGTGGTGACTCTGAGTTGAACGGTCAGGTGCAGAGGTTAAACTCTGACCTGGTGGGGGGTAGGTGTGCCTCCCAGGAAGTCCTGGTTTGCCAGGCAGTGATCCAGTCTGAGGGTACAGACCCTGGGCTGGAAGACCAGGTTCAGGGTGTCCCCCGGACCTGGAGGGAGGGGCTACTGATAACAGTGCCCCTACCATGTTGTCTTCTGAGGAGGCCACTCCTAGTTGGAGGGTGCTGGACCCCAGAAGTGAGGGCAGGGGGAGGGAAGCCTCACTCCGGGCCCTCGTCCAACCTGAAGGTACAGACCCCAGGTTGGAGGGCCAGTTGCAGGTTAACAGCCCTGCACTGGTGGAGGAATGGTACAGGGCGACTTCTGTAAGCACCCTGACCATGTTGGACTCTGGGGGTGCTGCTCCAGGAGGGAGGGTACACAGCCCCAGAGGGGAGGACCAGGTTCAGGCTGTCATCCCTGACCTGGTGAAGGGGAGAGTGGTTAAAGGGTGCCCAGCACCTGGGGCTACCGCCCCCCACTCTCCACAGCCACAGTGGTTGGAGAGCTTTGAGAGGCCTGGGGCCTGGCTCTCATCCCTGGCAGCTGTCAGTAATCACTGTGGCTTGCTGTCCGGGTGGACAGAGTTATCCCTGGGGAGGGGACAAGTGTCACACCCCGGGGGTAGAGTGGACAACACCACTGTGTTGGTCATGGTGGTACTATCCTGCTCCTGTGATACATCTGTGAGCAAAGTAAGGTTAGGTGCTGCACAGATGGGATTTGCAGGTAAGGAGAAAGGTTCCCCATGGGTTGGCTTACTGGGCCCTGAGAGTATGGACAGAGTGATCCAATTGGAGTCAGGAAGGCGAAGAACTGGAGCATGCCCCTGCTGTTGTGGGCCTGGGTCCTTGTTCTGTCGCCTCAAACAGGGAAGTACATCAGGATAGTGATTGTTCTCCCCTGGCTTTAGGCTGGTAGGGGGTCATGTTGTATCTGGCTTTTTGACAGGGACATCCCCAAACTTTTTGCCTCCTTCCTCCTATTTTTTCTGACCTGTTGTTGTTGGCTTTTGACCTCTGGACACTTTACCACTGCTAACCAGTGCTAAAGTGCATATGCTCTCTGTGTAAATTGTACTACTGATTGGTTTATCCATGATTGACTATTTAATTACTTGTAAGTCCCTGGTAGAGTGCACTACATGTGCCTAGGGCAGGTAGATTAAATGCTACTAATGGGCCTGCAGCACTGGTTGTGCCACCCACCTCAGTAGCCCCTTAACCTTGTCTCAGGCCTGCCATTGCAAGGCCTGTGTGTGCAGTTTCATTGCCACTTCGACTTGGCTTTTAAAGGTATTTGCCAAGCCTAGAACTCCCCTTTTTCTATACATAAGTCACCCCTAATGTGTGCCCTAGGTAACCCCTAGAGCAGGGTGCTGTGTGGGTAAAAGGCAGGACATGTACTTGTGTGGTTATATGTCCTGGTAGTGTAAAACTCCTAAATTCGTTTTCACACTACTGTGAGGCCTGCTCCCTTCATAGGCTAACATTGGGGCTGCTCTCATACATTGTTGAAGTGGCAGCTGCTGATCTGAAAGGAGCAGGAAGGTCATATTTAGTATGGCCAGAATGGTAATGTAAAATCCTGCTGACTGGTGAAGTCGGATTTAATATTACTATTCTAGAAATGCCACTTTTAGAAAGTGAGCATTTCTTTGCACTAAAATCTTGTTGTGCCCTTCAATCCACGTCTGGCTAGGTTTAGTTGACAGCTCCTTGTACATTCACTCAGACACACCCCAAACACAGGGTACTCAGCCTCACTGCATACATCTGCATTTTGAATGGGTCTTCCTTGGCTGGGAGGGTGGAGGGCCTGCCCTCAAACAAAGGACTGCCACACCCCATACTGGGACTCTGGCAGACAGGATTGAGCTGAAAGGGGGCTTGGTGCATTTCTTAGAGACTCTTTGAAGTCACCCCCACTTCAAAGGCACAACTTAGTATAAAACAGGGCCTCTGCCCTACCTCATCGGACACTTGCTGGAGAAGAAACCTGAACCAGAAACTACATCCTGCCAAGAAGAACTGCCTGGCTGCTCAAAGGACTCACCTGTCTGCTTTTCTACAAAGGACTGCTGCCTTGCTGTTGGCCTGCTGCCTTGCTGAACTCTTGTCTGGCTGTAAAAGTGCTCTCCAAGGGCTTGGATAGAGCTTGCCTCCTGTTCCCTGAAGTCTCATGACCAAAAAGACTTCTCTCTTCCTCTTGGACGCTCCGTGCGCCAAACTTTTCGACGCACAGCTTGTTCCGCGGCAAGAAAAACGCCGCACACCGACGCTGATCAACGCGACGTCTTCGGGACGACCGAAACTTTGACGCATGGCCTCGCAAAGACAACGCCGCCCAACTTCCCGGGAGAAATCGACGCGACGCCTGCCGTGAGATCAAAACTTTGACGCACGGCCTCGCAAGGACAACGCCGCACGACTCCGCAGGAGAAATCGACGTGACGCCTGCCGTGAGATCGAAACTTTGACGCACGGCCTCGCAATGACAACGCCGCCCGACTTTCCAGGAGAAATCGACACAACGCCTGCCGTGAGATAAAAACTTTGACGCACGGCCTCGCAAGGACAACGCCGCTCGACTCCGCAGGAGAAATCGACACGACGCCTGCCGTGAGATCGAAACTTCGACGCGCAGCCCCGCAGAACGACACGCAGCCAGAAAACAAGCAGGAAAATCCACGCACAGACCTGGGACATCTGGTACTCCCCGCAAACCACAGTAAGAGACTGTCCGCGTGCCGGAAGACGACGCCCGACTCCCCGCGTGGAAAATAACGACACAAGTCTGTGTGTGCTGAGGAGAAATCGACGCACACACCAGTTTTCCACGCACCTCTTCTCCTGTGGCCCTCTGAGGAGATTTTCCACCAGAAACCAGGTACTTTGTGTTTGAAAGAGACTTTGTTTACTTTCTAAAGACTTAAGACACTTTCTATCACTTTTCAGTGATATCTTTACAAATTCGTATTGCAACTTTGATCGTTTTGACCTGAAGATACCCAGATAAATATTATATATTTTTCTAAACACTGTGTGGTGTATTTTTGTGGTGTTATGCTATGGTGTTGTATGATTTATTGCACAAATGCTTTACACATTGCCTTCTAAGTTAAGCCTGAATGCTCGTGCCAAGCTACCAGAGGGTGAGCACAGGCTGATTTTGGATTGTGTGTGACTTACCCTGACTAGAGTGAGGGTTCTTGCTTGGACAGAGGGCAACCTGACTGCCAACCAAAAACCCCATTTCTAACAGTGTATATATGCGAGGAAGTGCCTGTGTGACAGTCTGTATTGATACAGTGAGTGGGTATCTGAGTATCTATATAGCTGAGAGAATGGGTGTGTGAGTGTCTGTATAGAGTACTAACTGTATGTTTAAGCAACTGTGTTAGTTTTAACTCTCTCTGTTATTGAGAACATGGATGAGCAAATGCGTTTACAAGTGGCTGTATCCATAGGTAAGGGCTTTCGTTACTTCTTGTGTGGTATAGTAACTGTGTCTGTGACAAGGTGTACACGTAAGAAAGAAGATCTGTTAGTAGCTGTATGGGTAATTATTTATGTGTGTGAGAGATTTAATTGGGGAGTGAGTAGCTGTAATCACATCATTTTTAGTCAGTTAGTTGTTGATTTAGTGGGTGTATTAGTAACTGAGTTTATCTTTGAGTTGCTGTTTGCAAAAGTGAGTGCTGTATCAATGAGCCATGGTGAGTGGACGTGTGAGTAAATGTATTCATAAAAAAGTGGGATTATGAGTGGGTGTATGGGAGAGGATGCAGGTGAGTGAGTGTCTGTATGTGTTGGTGACTGGGAGTAGGTGTTATTGTATGGGTGATTGATTGGGTGTGTAAGTCTTTGTATTGGTGGCTAAGTGGTTCTGTAACTGTCTGTATGGGTGAGTTCATGGGTGTCTTCTTTGATATATATGTGAGTGAGTGCATGTGTCTGCAGTTATATATGTTTTATAGTAGATCAGTGAGTTATGTATGGGTGAGTGACTGGGTGTATCAATGGTGTCATGGGCTGTGAGTGGGTGTGTGAGTGGTTGTATGAGTGTGGTAATTATGGAGCTAGTTATGTATGCATGAGTGAGTCAGTATTTTAGTGTTATATGAATGAGTGAGAATGCGTATGGCAGTAGTTCTATTGCTCTGTCAATGAGTGTTTTAGTATTTGTATGTGTGGTAACGTATGTGAGTTTGTGTAACGGTATGATTGGGTGTGTGAGTGATTCAGTGGATGACGTCATCAGTGATGTAATATGTGATGTCATAAGCAGTGCATTAAAGGAGAGCAAGTTATAGTTAGCTCAGGTAATTATAACTGCTGAAATTCTGTGGTTTTGTGGACGTAAATTCAGTACTACCTATAACATCCCTGTAGCCTTTGTTTTTTTAAGGAATGTCTAAGGTTTATTAAATTATATTTCCTAACTATAACGTCACTGTAACCTTTGTTTTTTTCAGTGAATTTCTATGTTTTTTTAAATTCTATTTCCTAACTGTAACAGTCATGTAACCTTTGTGTTTTTGCAGTGAATTTCTAGTGTTTTGTATAACAAATGTTCTGAAGGCACTAGGCTGATGCTGTTTTTAATTTGAGATGTACATTTAAATTGGAAAAGAAAAAAATGAGGGGATTCATTTTGCCATAACAATCATGATTAGTAGTGTAGAAACAACAATTAGGGCTCGTTTTAAGTGAGCTCTAACATAGCTTTCTGTTGCATTTCCCTGTGTTGTACTTCAGCTTCATGTACTATTCTAATGCTAACAGTCTTACCCATGACAAAAACGTGGCAATTTATTTTTGTTCTTAGCACCTAGTCTGTAAATGTTTACTATTGAGTATTATTTTTCTGTACAGCTGAATTAAAATAAATTGAAGTATTTTTTCTATTTCTTATGAAAAGTAGCTTGGTTATTGCATCTAAAAATGTGGCATGTGGTCACAAAACATTTGCATGTTACCACCTACTTCAAGGGACCCCTGCTCCCTTGTGAATGCATGCGAGAACATGTTTCAAGAGCAGGCAGTGGGCCCCACGAACCACTGCCTACTCTTAAAAACATGAAAAGAAAACTTTTCATTTTTCTTTCTTAAACGCATCCCGTTTTCCTTTAAAGAAAACGGGCTGCATTTAAAAAAAAATTATTGCTTTATTTAAAAGCAATCACAGACATGATGGCCTGCTGAGCCCAGCAGGCCACCATCCCTGTGATTGTAGCCATTCACAATGGGTCGCAAATTGCGATCTACCTCATGAATATTAATGAGGTAGGTAATTTTGTGAGCCAATGGGAATCACTAAATGAAACTCCTGGAGTGTCATACATTCAAATAGCGATTAGCCAAATGTGATTCACAGAAAATCACAATTAGATAATCGCTATTCAGATGAATGATACATCTGGCCTATAGTTTCTTAAGTTGTGGAACTGAACTTATTTTGTAGCTAAAACATTTTATTTTCGATTTCAGGACTCGCGAATAGGTTTATAATCAAGAATATTATGTGACCTAAAATAGAGTGATATGATTGGATAAGAGAGTTTGCAATAAATTCCAAAGGCACCACGCCTATTTTATTTTACAAGAGGATTCTATTGCTTTCTGCGGCTCACTCCTGGAAAAGCAAGATTAGAGAGCATGACCTGGGGCACACCATTACACAACACCAACAACAGTCCCATGGGGGCATGCTGTCATGCCAACGATGGAGCAAAGGGAAAGCCACGCCAGGAGGGAAGGCCACAACGTCAAACTGACATCCCGGCACACGTCAGCCACCATACCCCCTACATTAACTAGGGCCCTCTTAACAACCTCTAGCCATACCGACAACTGGAATGTAACTGCGACAACAGTTGCCACTACCACCTCTGCTCTTTGTGCAGCTCATGTAGCCAATGGCAGTAACCTCTCCATGGATCATACACACCTAAATTAGGGGGTGAGGATGACAACTGCAACAATCCCCACAAACAAGACAAAGGCCCCAGTACTCTCAAATGTCAATGCGCATAGTTGTCGCAAACATCAGCCAATGTAAACAACAATAGGAGCTACACAGCACTAAGGATACACCCATGCTGCATATGTCAGGGTCCATCCTGTGCCTGGGTAACAATGCAACATCCCAAATGTCATACTGCTCAGACAACAGCATTGAGGGGGGGACACATGTAACTGGTCACTGAAATACACCTGCACAGTCAGAGGAGGAAATAGGACACTGATACGATTATCAGGGCAATCCAATGTAACACACATTCCCCAACATCAGCAAGACACATTACCAATGTCAACATCCATATCGGATCATAACATTGCCATGCATAGGATATGCCACATGTCAATTACATTTAAGTGGATGTGAAAGATCAGAGATTGGGGCAGGTCCAGATTGTTAAGTGTGCTGCCAGGGCCGTCACTACACCCACAGCCAGTGAAAGGTCTCACTATGAGAATGGATGTAGACGGAGAATGCCCATCTAAAGGACTGGAGACATTAACACAAAACAAGATCCCAAAGTGAATTCATCAAAAGGCAGGCATGTGACATCAAAATTGCCACAACACAGACATATTAATTGTACCCTGTTTCATTGCAGAGGAAGATGGATCTCCTGCCGATATGCCTGTCCCAGATTTCCCTGGTGACATGGATGACGAGCCGATAAACATTCCCCAGGAGACTATCCAAAAGGTCCTTGACACCCTCCAGACCCCACCTTCAGTCACAAGGAGGAGCACAGAACAAGCAGCCATCGCAGAGGATCCACCCACCACCCCAATTGTAAGACCTGCCAACTCCAATACAGCTGAGGACTCAGATGACACTGGCACCAGCTTTGAGAGAACTATAGTTGGAGTACAGCGGGAGCTGGCCAAGGAGGTGCGGGTAGGGATGCAAACTATGGCAGCCAGCCTTGAGGGGATGCGTTCGTGCATGATGCCATCTGCAGATCAGGCAGCAGCTATGTAAGCCCTAACATCCATACTGCAAGGACTACAAGAAACTTTCAAGGAATTCACCACTGCAGTAAGGGAGTTGCCACAACACCTAGCACCCCAAACCTTCCACTGCATGCACGAATGCAATCATGACTCCTTCAGGGCCGACCTGGCTGCCTACCATCGTGATGTGGCTGCTATTCTCAAGAACCAGCAGACCCTTCTTGCTGCAGTACTGCCTTTTAAGACCTTCACAGGGAGCAGCGACCGGGATGTCTTACTCCACGTCTTCTAACACTGAGGTGTTTGTTGCCCCTTCACAACCAACAACAACAAGGACAGAGCAGGCAACACACACATCAGAAGAAGAAGATATGGAACAGATCACATTCACAAGGAAAATGACCCGGAAGCACTAGTCCCTGCCACATGGCCCACATTTACCAAGGTCCTGCGCATTGTAACTTGACAGTCTTGCAACAACTTTACTCGAGCACTGTTCTGGAAACCACTGTATATCTTGTCACCCAGCCCAGTGATTGTCTCTCTCCTACTCATTGCCAAATCCTGTCCCTATGCACTGTCTGAAACATCAACCCCAGCATGTCAAAAGCATTTCCGTAACCCCTTGTGTTGGATCACAATGTAAGATGTCACTATATTGGACTCACAGTCATGGACAATGTACAGATAGCACTACAGCATGTTTCAATAAATAGCACTTACACAACAAATCTGTCTCTGGGTAATGTGACATATCAACTGTGAAGTACATAACTGAAATGTGCCTACTGTCTAATTACGTAGCTTGTCAATACAACCGTCCTGATAATATGTAGTCAGAGAATTCTACACAGTGCCCATGATTGCATCATACTCTGCTCATCCTGAGGGACAAATCTGATGAAGTGAGAAACCATAACCACCATGCTGTGTTGGACAGAAGAATGCTTCCTCAGGGGATAACTAAGTCATCAAATAGTGGCCTCAAAATGTTGTCAACATGCAAAAATAAAACAATAAACATGCCACACTAATCTAAGTAAACACTAAAAATTGCACAAATGAAGGTGTCTGAGTTAACATACAAATAGGTAATCATGCCGAAATGTGTCACAAATGATGTATTAGGGTCATGAAGACAAGAATACAAGATTGCCAATGAGAACTCATCTTATAAGGGTGTGCATGATCATCACACTGCAGTCAGACCTAAAACTGTTTCCCCAATACCAAGTCTGGAAGCACTGTTTGTGACTTTGAAAACTCACTTATCAACAGAAACACATTGGGATCCATATTAACTGTGATTGGTTGTTGCAACGAAGGGTCGACACTTTGCAAGGTAGCTCTGGCTAGCTGCCAATTGTACAGCTCAGTTGGGATTTGTTTGTAGCATAGGACACAAATGTTATAGTTCAAAATTGATGTACACTGAATCCAAACCCACGATCAAGTACCATTCAACACATACAATTAAGGGTTAACCAAATATTTATTAAATGCTAATCACAGATGAGGAAACTGAGGGAAAAATCTTACCTACCCTAATCTTCCCTGACTATTCATTACCCACAACTGTCCCTAACTAACCTAAGCTACACTTACTTTTCACATGTAACAAAACTTTCTAAACATCTACCCCCACCCCCCTTATGAGAAGGGACACATGGAGGACAACACATACTAACCTAAACACATACTATACTATCCTATACAAATATATATTTTTTTGTAATTCTTTTGGATTTTCTTTTTTTGGGGGGGGGATTTTTTTTTTTTTTTTTTAAACACAAGAACCCCAACATAGCCCCGCACCCACCCACCCACACATGTAATAAGTAAAAATAGAAACAAGCACGACCCCCCACCCACTAACACTAACTAAACTAACAGCCTATACTAACCTAACACTAAGCCCACTAACTATAAGAACAAGGAAAGAGGAGGGAGGGGAGGGAATCATGTCCATAGCAAAAAGTCTAGAGGTTGGCCCTCCGGAGGGTCCTCTTAATGGACTTAACACGCCGGTTAATGTGCCGCACATCCCGGCTCAGGTGGCTCAACTTGCGCAGCACTTTGTCCATCTTACGATCTATTTGGTTGAAGGCTGCAGGGTCAACAGATGGAGCAGTGGCAGTCTGGGTAACAGTGGAGGAGGTCTGTGTGGGTGTGGTGCCAGGCCTTGTGGGCTGTCCTGCACTGGTGGCAATGCTGGGGTCTGGAAATCAAGCAGATGTCGGACCAACAGTGGCAGCTGTGGGTGGGGCCACCTGGCTCGGATTGGTGGTTGCGCTGGTGGTGGCTGTGGTGGGCAAAGTAGGCCCACCCTGTGGGAAGGCTCTCCATGCCCCGGAGGCCCGTTCATGCCGATATCGCCGGGCCATCCTCCGGAACCCCGACTCCACCAGCAGGATGTGCTGATATCGCATGGCCCGGCGCTGAAATTCACGGACCTGGTCTGGAGTCATGTTAGCAGCTGTGAAGACAAATGCAGATATTCTACATTAGTAACTGCATTGTGTGAAATGGCACAGCAAGTTTATCAGACATTACATCTACTGTACTTGTAACAGCTCATATCACAATACAGATCATTGAATGTCCCTGAGGAAGTACATGGCAGGCCAGACTACAAAGGTCACATCACACATAGCACATCCATAACCTACAAGATGGGCAACAACTGGCTTTGACTTGCAATCTGAGTTCTGCCAGTTATCAGCTAAGAATCATGCTGCATATCCTCCACCAAGACCCGGGCTACAAATGTCAGTGTACGGAAAGCAAAACTAAAGCCACATGGTCTGCAATTTAAAACTGGACTTGCCAGTATAGTACCAAGTGCCAAACCTGAGTGTGTATACTAGGTTGCAACCAAACCGTCACTTATTCACATGTATGTGTAACAGACTGGTAGCATCAGTACTAGGTACCCCATTCACAAACCCATGCCCGTGGTCAAGTGGGGGGTGGATAAACAACTATAATTTGCCAACAAAATGTACACCGAGGAGTGTATAGAAAACTCCACACATGTTTGGCTCCACACACACACCACAGGTAAGCTCTATCTACAATTAGGAGTCAGCAAACCCTAGAGCACTCATAGGATCAGACATGTCAGGAAATGCAGAACTTGGTACACAACATATGCTTCCAGTGAGGCCTAACTTACATCAGACACAGAGTTGCTAGAAAACCCATGATCATGAATTACATGCACACCTAGCCCATTGCACTCAAGTTCCTCATACTTGTAGCACTACATGTGGAAGTACATGCTGCTAGGAGGTTCTACCTACTGTCTCAAAATTACGTAGGTAAATAGGGAAGCAGATGTCTATTGGAAAGCAATTTGCTGTACCAATCTTAGAAAATGTGGGTCTGACAGGCTGACTAAATCGGGGCTGACTTCCAGTGCGACTCTTGGTGATACAAGTGTCATCCACATGACTAACCCCTGTACTCACAGTGGGGCCTACAGGAATGGCCTACAATCCCTACATGATACCATTGGATACGCATTGGCCAACTCAAAACATGTGAGAAACTGAATTCCCACTCATGGAACAAGAGAAAAGCTTGCCCCACGCATCACACCTTGCTATGCGTCCTACTCACACGAGTCCATAACCAGCAAACACAACACAAAACAGACATATCAACACTTACTGGAGTGGTCGGGGTCCTCAAATGTCGCCACCTCTCCCATATTGTAGGGTGATGGTCCACCTGTAAGGTATGGAAGGAAGAAATGTGCTCAAAATCTGTGCACAGCGCAACAATTTCATAAACATATACAATGTGTAGGCTGAATAAGGAAATGGCAGCCATTCAGACATGATGGTACTGCATCTGATATATCACTGCCAACTTGCACATAGCATGGGTCTCCTGTGACAGTTACACACATATCTGCACACATACATTGGCCATAACTATCATGTGGTTGCAAATATGCCCCGTAATTGGTGAGCAGTAACAAATATGGAGTGTAATTGTCTCATCATGTGCATCCAAGAGAGACATCCAAAGCCTGGTTACTTGAGGACTGCATAGGTCCAATATACAGAGGGAGGGGCAGGGACTTTTATAAGCCATCCTGTTGTTACAGTTTATTGAATTGATGTGGCCCAGTTATGGTGATTTGCACCAACCATGGAGATGTGAAGCCATGTGCATACACTTGGACTGCCATCCATATTTTTGGATTGTGGCACACCTAACTCCAACAAACATTGGAGGGCATCTTACACCTTTTCACAATGTTTTCAAATCCAGAACTGACATGTATCCAAAAAGATCAAGGAACACAATAATCCCACACATTCATAGTACTTCCGTGAACGCTTTCCTTCCACACTCACCAGACTCACATGAGACATATGTCTGAGCCACTTTGCTATTATCAATTGACGTGAAACCGGCACTCATTTTCTGCATCATGTAGTGATTCTAAAGTCAGTCTAGCAATTGCGTCAACAAAGTCGGCCTAAATGTTGGTACATCTGTACTTCTCTGTCAATAGTACCCTATATAGACATGATTGGCTCCTATTTTGTTAGCTTTTCTGACAAAAAGGCTGCACCAAATTCCTTCATGGAAAAGTAACCTGTAAGTTTGCTGAGCACGTGCTACCTGACAGCTAGCAATTGTGATCCTTGCCATAGTGCATCAATGATCCCTTTACATTTCCCCAGCATTACACACAGTCAGCAAGTTAGCTGGCAGACATCGTACTAATCCCCTCATGTCACTACAGAGCATTTAATCGTGCACATTAACATGATTCGTACTCACCAACAGTGCCACCAATCATGATTCTCAGGTGGTCCAAGAGATCCTGCTCCCTGGTGATGAGGTCAGCCCACCGGTGCTTCAGCTGGTGGTCACTCCTCTGGCTGGCATACACACACTGCTGGTGATGCAGCACCTTTCCCCACCGGATTCTGCACGCCTCTGTTGGATACCCCTGTATCTCCCTGCCCCCTGCCTGGATCATGAGCGGCAAGAAATGCGTCACAAGCCAGATGAACCACCCCAACTCCTCTTCCCCCATCCTGCCAAGACATGGCCTACCAGACATACTTGGAAGTGAAAGGGAATAGGGGTAAAAGAAATAGAAAGGGGAAAAGGGGGAAAGTAGGGGTACAAAGACAGATAAAAAGTAAACCTAAACACTAAAAGAGCCCAACTATCCCCAAACTAACACTACCCACAACAGACTCCCACAAACAACAAAAACACAAGATAAATGGACAAATGTAGACAAAACACAGTAACTCCAACAAACATTGGAGGGCATCTTACACCTTTTCACAATGTTTTCAAATCCAGAACTGACATGTATCCAAAAAGATCAAGGAACACAATAATCCCACACATTCATAGTACTTCCGTGAACGCTTTCCTTCCACACTCACCAGACTCACATGAGACATATGTCTGAGCCACTTTGCTATTATCAATTGACGTGAAACCGGCACTCATTTTCTGCATCATGTAGTGATTCTAAAGTCAGTCTAGCAATTGCGTCAACAAAGTTGGCCTAAATGTTGGTACATCTGTACTTCTCTGTCAATAGTACCCTATATAGACATGATTGGCTCCTATTTTGTTAGCTTTTCTGACAAAAAGGCTGCACCAAATTCCTTCATGGAAAAGTAACCTGTAAGTTTGCTGAGCACGTGCTACCTGACAGCTAGCAATTGTGATCCTTGCCATAGTGCATCAATGATCCCTTTACATTTCCCCAGCATTACACACAGTCAGCAAGTTAGCTGGCAGACATCGTACTAATCCCCTCATGTCACTACAGAGCATTTAATCGTGCACATTAACATGATTCGTACTCACCAACAGTGCCACCAATCATGATTCTCAGGTGGTCCAAGAGATCCTGCTCCCTGGTGATGAGGTCAGCCCACCGGTGCTTCAGCTGGTGGTCACTCCTCTGGCTGGCATACACACACTGCTGGTGATGCAGCACCTTTCCCCACCGGATTCTGCACGCCTCTGTTGGATACCCCTGTATCTCCCTGCCCCCTGCCTGGATCATGAGCGGCAAGAAATGCGTCACAAGCCAGATGAACCCCCCCAACTCCTCTTCCCCCATCCTGCCAAGACATGGCCTACCAGACATACTTGGAAGTGAAAGGGAATAGGGGTAAAAGAAATAGAAAGGGGAAAAGGGGGAAAGTAGGGGTACAAAGACAGATAAAAAGTAAACCTAAACACTAAAAGAGCCCAACTATCCCCAAACTAACACTACCCACAACAGACTCCCACAAACAACAAAAACACAAGATAAATGGACAAATGTAGACAAAACACAGTAGTACAGTATACAGCTAAAATCTTTATTTCACAAATTGACAATACAGATAGCACACAGGACAAAAACAGCACAAAATCTCAGGACAACACTCTCTACACAGCCACGCAGTCTAGAAGGATCATAGACTGCAAAGTGAAAGTGAAAGTACACCCACTGTACATGATCTGTAAACAGGATATCCTATTACATCACTTCCTGTATGAAAAAAACGCAGTTTTCGCGTTATGCGTCATTTTTTGTTTACCAAAACAGTATTTGCGTCATTTTTTTTTGACGCACAGAAGTGAACATTAACCTCCAGCCACATAATAGTACATGGACTGTACAAATATCTGGATGCGGGCTAAATTTCACTCCTGTGCATCAAAAAAAATGACGCAAATACAGTTTTGGTAAACAAAAAATGACGCATAATGCTAGGGACGTCAAAATTACAGTGCATTACCTGGTTTTGGGCATTTTTACTTGTTTTTTGGTTATGTTACATTTGGGACACATCAGAGATAGGCTGATTGAAGACAGTATGGTGTTGATGGTGTATGTTCACATGTGTGACATAATACTGAAGTGGACCATGATCGGCTACTCCCTTCACAGTATTTTTACGGTTGGCTAACGCAATAGTTGGTCATAAGTGTGGCCTACATATATGTGTTGCACAAATTGTGCATGTTTGGCATAAGGAGGGGATAGCAATGTGATGCACATATGTACAATACCTAAATGCCTTTGGCTCACGTTGTGTGCTTTGGCAACTAATGTATTTGTTGACCAAGTGTGTGTGTGTATCACATGAAGCATATTTGTACATATGCTTGTATGAATGTGACATCCATGTGTCCAATCCTT
Organism: Pleurodeles waltl; assembly: GCF_031143425.1. NCBI lineage: Eukaryota > Metazoa > Chordata > Amphibia > Caudata > Salamandridae > Pleurodeles > Pleurodeles waltl. The sequence continues at coordinate 773,385,830 of NC_090445.1, read as the reverse complement.
AGATGCAAGTCATATTGGAAATGAGCGAGGGCATGTGTTAGTCATACATGTAACAACACCCGTAAAGTGGACTTCCAAGTTTTAGGTTCACGTAGACACCACATATGACATAGCAGGCACCAGATGGATGGCAGACGCTTGTTCATGTCAATGGTTCACATTTTCTACACCCTATGTCCTACAGTATTGGTAAGAGCTTCCTAGGCACTACTTGGTGAATCCCACAGTGAGTCATATACATGCATTGAGGAAGTGGGTACCATGTTGTTTGCACAGACAGACAAGGGTGAATCTCAAATGTATGATGACACCACAGTTGAGGCCATAGAAGTGAGCCCCAACTATCAAGTGGCTGTGGTGGACCAGCATACAAGACAGCACGTGTCCACTTATTTCCAGTGATCAATTGCACATAGGTGTCTTGTTCATGTGTGTGGTCCAATGATGATCCTGTATATTTCTTGGGGTGTAATTTGTCACAGTGCGGTCCAGGACTCATCATGAGTCAGTGGCAGCTATTCATGTATCTACTGAGTATCCTTGGTTGATCAATGAGTGTAAAGTGGATGTGGACATGTGAACCAACATGTGGATGGTCCAACCCTGTCACTAAAGACGTGTAATGAGGCAGTCAACAGGGCAACCTTGGTGTGCTGAGTGAGATAATGTCTCAGGCGTCATGTTGCGGCAGGTGTCATTACATTTGTACACAGGTTGGCCTCTGCACTCCCCACTGCATCTGGGAACATCATAGCCTCTGTGCTGATTATTCTCGCAGCTATTCACCACACACGGCCCATCACTATGTTGTGCGCACTGTGATTCTGTGTGTGAACTGTCATGGTCCTGACATTTGTGTATTATTCATGGACATTATCAGAGGTTGCTGGTTGTGCTGAAAGCCCCGTACCCAATCCCTGCCTACGGCCCTGGGACACTGTCACACTTTGTCATTCATGCATAAATGCAACCCAGACAAGGGATGGGCCATGAATTTTGCTTTTCCAAGAAGATGTAACTCAAATGGTACAGTTAAAAGGTATTTGTGTATGCATTGAAGAAGCCCATGCCAAATGCTCACTGATGAATGAGAGGTTTGCTAACGCAAGTGTGGTACATATTTAGACTCAGGGATACTTTAGTGTGACGCACAGACAGTTGCCAGTCAGGCTGACAGAATGCAAGGTGATTCAGGATCCAGCTACTTGACAAGTTACATAATCAGTGGTCTGACTAAGACTGTTTGGAGGACAAACTAGACAGTTGACATGTGAAACTGTGTATGTCCTGTGTTTTTGAAGGTGACAAATGAACCCAAGGGCTGTGTTACACGGCTTAATTAGAATCAATGCTTAACGGTGTATTTGACATAATGGCAACTCCTATGCTGTTCCAGGCATCAGCAGGGGCAGTGCTTGTTGAAATGGGTGGTGTGCATGGAGGTGATCACAGGTGTGGGCTGCATCTGTTTCTCACCAGTCCTGTAGGTGAGACTTGCATTCTAAGGGCCAGCAGACATTTTCACACGGGAAGCAATCTACATGTGCTAACAGGGCTTTGAAACTAGAAGACAGTGTATAAATTGACCTGACGTCCTTGCAGTCAGATGTTCTATGACAATGGCATCCCATAGGAAAGGGTGTAGCACACTGGTTTGCTAATGTTGGTCTGAGTGTGTAGAGGAGGGAATATCAGGGTACACATCTTAGTATTCCAGGGACCTCTTCCGACAGGTGGGTTGTGACCAGGTGCATGGGTGTGTCAGGAGTTAGGAAATGGGCTGACATGTACATGGAATGTCACATGTGCAATGCTGCTTATATGTGTGCCACTTGTGCTGTCTCTGTTCTGCTTCTATGGGACTCTGGTCACAGATATTCCTTGCAAATATTGGATGCAGTTGGACTTACTGCTGTCAAGGGTCTGGTCAGGCATTCCTGTTACTGATGTCAAAGCACATTTACTGCCTCATGTATGAGGCTTGTTTTCCCCTTATTGAGTGATGGTGTCTTAGTTGTGTGCCATATGCTGCGTTGGACCTTGATTTCAACATGTATGTGTGAAATAGTTGTGGTCCTCTGCTATTGGCATTCAAAGGAGAAATGTACATGATATTTGTCATTAAGAGTGTGTGTGTATGTGACCATTTTATGTTAGGCATCACATGAGCTCTGGGATTTTCTGTGTCCTACTCAGTATCTCAGCAATGCTACATGAGGCAACACTCTTATTCTGATAAGTAGAGATGAAGGTGTGCAAAAAGGAATAGCCAGACCATGATATGGTGATTAGAATTGGTGTTTATTTAAATTCGTTAACTAAAGTGGTGAAGGTGATCATATTCAAAAGAAATTATTGACGATCTGTTGCCGCCTGCGTATACCAGCGGCCGTGTTCTGTAGTTCCCCCTCCTGTTGCAGGCCAGCATCCTCCTCTTCCTCCTCTTCAGGCATGTGTGGCTCTGGTTCCAGGAGGGGAATGTTTCTTTTGATGCAAATGTTGTGCAATATTGCACATGTTAGGATGATCCTACAGACCATCTCTGGGGAATATAGGAGGCTACCACTAGTGATGTTGAGGCACCGGAACCTTGACTTGAGGATTCCGAAGTCCACTCGACAATGCTGCGTGTCCTCCTATGGGCGTCGTTGTAGGCACGCTCTGCAGCAGTACTTGGGTTGTCAAATGGTGTCATAATCCATGGCTGGATGCCATACCCCTGATCAGCTGCAAGAGAAAATGATTGGGATCATGTTGATGTAGCTGGCACTATTGAAAAGTCATTTCATGGCAGTAGTTGTCTTGTGTTGTCTGTGACTCTTTTGTGTAATAATGTGGCATCCTATGCTTGTAGGATGTACCATCTGCATTGTGTTGTTTCCTTGGCTGAATGAGTGTATGTCTGCTAACCGTTTGTCAGCAGTATGTTTTGGGATTTGCAGTACAGTGTGCCTTCCCTAGCATTGTGACTTGTGATACAGGTGTCCGTGTGTCTTCACTGGGGGTGAGATGGTAGTTCCATGCACAGTTAAAATTAACAGTGTTGTTAACACGTTCATATAAATGTACCCTGGACATCCCATACCTTTAGACTTAGGCAATGGATTAATGTAAAGGTCATTGGGACACTTACATTTTGCAAGGTGACATTTGGGCAACCCACTCCACACGTTGTGATCTTTGACGTCTTAAAATTAGGCTGTACAGTAATTTCCGATGTGTGACAGGTTCAATGGTGAGCTAAGAAACATGGCTAGCGATGTCACGACCTCAGTATGTTCCTGTTCACATGTTGCTGTTGTGGTGTGTATGTTGTGTGTCCTAGAGGGTTGCTGTGCATTGTGTATATAAGTAGGTTTTTGTACTTACCAACAAGTAGTCCATTGCCATACCGTCCATCCTGGAAGTGTTCATTGATGGTGCAGTAATGGAAGATGAATGAGTCATGGACACTCCCAGGATATTTAGCCACGATGTTGGTAATCAATCCCTGGTGATCGACTATGGCCTGCACGTTGATGGAATGTGTGTGCTTCCTGTTGCGGTAGAGGTGTTCAGTTGCAGCAGGTGGCACAAGGCGTACATGTGTGCAGTCGATTGCACCAAGGACGTGTGGGAAGCCACTGATGAGGTAGAACCCCTGTTTTGTTTCCTGCTGTTTCTGCAGTGTGTTAGGGAAGCAGATGTGGCGGGGTGTCAGTCGAATGATGGCATCCAGTACTTTGGGCAAAAAGGCGGAGAATGATGGTTGTGATATTCCGCCAACCAGGGCACCAGTTGTTTGGAAAGAGCCACTTGCCAGCATATGAAGTACGGCAAGCAGCTTGGTTTCTGTTGGGATGGTGCGGGGTGTCACCAAAGTGGGGGCCAACTGCAGTTCAATGTTGCGCAGCAGCTGCTGAATGGTCTGCCAGTTCAACCGGTACCTCTGGATGATGTCGTGTTCCCTGAGGCCCTGAAGGGTGGTTCTTGGGCGGAATATCCTCTCCTGCTTTCTGCGCTGCCTTTGGGGTCCCTGCTGGTGTTGTTGTAGCTGCTGTTGTTGCTGCTGGGCTCTGCGTCTGCGTGCACGCTGGATTAGGATCACCTCCATGGCTCCCTGTTGCTGCTCTGCTGCTCTGCTGTTTGTTCTGTGTGTTCTGATTAAATACAGGTGGTTTTGCCCCATTTTAACGCCTGCCCTGACCAGCCGTTAATTTTTTATGCAAATCGGGCTGTGCGCCATTTTCTGGCTCCGCCTCTCGGCGTGCGTCATTTTTGCCCGAAAGCATAAATACGACGCACGGCCGTTTAAGCCATTTTTTGGATGGGAACGCCTACCTTGCATATAATTAACGCAAGGCGGGTTGCCGCATCCAAAAAATGATGCACACGGCGGAATTTTGACGTCCGTGGACGTCAAAGTTTAAATACGAGGCAACGTTTGCGCTGATTGTGCGTCAAAATTTTTGACGCACAATCGGCGGAGACGGAGTATAAATATGCCCCTTAGTGTATGACTGCTGCACAGGTGTGACTGAGTGTATGACTAGTGTATGGGTGAGTGAGTGCATGACTCCTCTATGCATCAGTGAATTAATATATTGATACTGTATAGGTGAATGGGTGAGACTAGGGATTGTGTGTGGGTTACTCTCTGTGTGCGTGAGTGCACATATACATGAGTGAATGAGTGCATGAGTTGTGCATGATTGTGAGTTACTGAATTAATGAGTGTATGAGAGAAAGAGTGAGTATATAAGTTTTGGAAACGTGATTAACTGAGGGTATGTGTGTTTCTATGTAACTTAGTGAATAGATGGGTGATGTATGAGCGATAGTGTTGCGTGATTCCCCCCACCTGCCCTAAGGCCCAGAAGTACCCCACCCCTAAAACTAAACTACCCCAGATACCTCCCACCCACCCTGAGCCCCAAACCCATCCTTGACCACCCCCACTCACCCTAAAAACAACCGACCCCCTACTGTATCCCTAAAAACAAAACTACCCAACCCTCCACCCCAAAAACCAAACTACCTTGAGCCCCCACCCCCAAAATCCAAACTACTCTGCAAAGAACAACTGCTGGAGTATTGGACCTGAAGACCTGCAAAGGAAGGGGACCAAGTCCTGAAGTCAAAAGAAGTTCCAGGAAGGACAGGAGCCCCTGCCAACCAAGAAGAGGGGGTCAAAAGAAGAGTCCTTGGTTAGTTGAAGACTGCATCAATGCACCCTGGGATGATGCCAGCGGGTTCCTGCATGATGCAAAAGATGTCCCACGGCGTGAAGATTGTTGCAGATGAGATTTCATGTTGGAAGGTGCCAACATGCCTTGGCTACGACAAAAGTGTGTTTTTCACCAAAGTGGCTGGATGGACCCAGGAGGGACCTGGGGGCCTCAACTCTATATGAGGAGGAAGAGGGGTATTTCAGCACTTTAGAGAGCCCTCAGGATGCCATCCAGCACCCCCAGAAGCCGCAGGATCTGGTTTCAAAGGTGTTGCAAAATGCGGTTGAAGCAGCACAACGAAAGAAGGTCCCACGCCACTGGAGAACAACTCAGCGAGTTGAGTGTCGCAGGATGGAGTGCTGTGGACCTGGGCAAGGCTGGGCAGAATGGAATTTTGTAAAGAGTGCATAGAGGCCTCAGGAGGTGAAGAAGACACAGTACATAGGTGTACCGTCGTTCTCGGGGAAGGCAAGGTCTTACCTCCTCCAAATTGCGTCAGGAGGACCTCAGGGCAGTCTATGTTGATGATGTGTACACTTTGTGTCCTTAGGAACACGCTTGTTGCCGTGCGAGGAGTCCAAAGGTACCGGTCATCATCATAAACTAGATACTGCCCTAAGTGAGAAGCATATAGAGATCTTAACCAATTATATTTTCTTACACAGGAAACGTCAGCATAACTTTACTATCACCAAAGTCAATCAAGAACAATCTGTGACAGTGCTACATGACATCATGTACAGAAGTACCAATATTAACCAAAGCTGAATCTACACTAAAGCCCTGAGATTTATGGATGGTTCCGGCATATGCTAAATGTTAGACATTAGGCCTTTGGTTGGCAGTCAGGTTACCCCCCTGTCCAAGCAAGGACCCTCACTCTAGTCAGGGTAACTCACACACAATCCAAATTATCCTGTGCCTACCCTCTGGTAGCTTGGCACTGAGCAGTCAGGCTTAACTTAGAAGGCAATGTGTAAAGTATTTGTGCAATAAATCATGCAATGGAGCACCACAAAAATACACCACACAGTGATTAGAAAAATATATAATATTTATCTGATAAGATGCAGGTCAAAACGATTAAGATGCAATAAGTATATGTTGAAATATCACTGTAAAATGATATAAAGTGTCTTTAGTCTCTTAAAAAGCAACAAGTGTTGCACACAAGCACAAAGTATCTGCTTTGTGTTCATATTCTCCATAAGGGACCACAGAGGAGGAGATGCATGGAACACGGGGAAGTGTGTGTCAGTTTTGTAGGCACACACAGGCAGTGCGTCATCGAATTTTCACGCAAGACAGGCTTTGCGTCGGTTTCCGGCACGTAGACTGGGATCCTCTTCAGGTTACGGGGTTTTCAGGTGCCCCGGGGACGATGCGTTGAAATCCAGCGCTTGCAGAACGTAGTCACAGGGGCTGCCTCCATCCGGTGTGTGTTGCTTGGAAATTTCTACCGCACGGCAGGCGCTGCATCGATTCCTCTCAGGAAGTCGGGCTGCGTCATTCCAGCTCGGCTTTCCATCGATCCAGTGGGCCGTGCATCGAATTTCCAGTCATTATGCTAATGCTGCATGAATCTTCTCCTTGCGAAGTCGGGCTGCATTGTTCCGGTTTGGCGTGCAGTGATCTTTTTCACTGTGATGCAGGCTGTGTGTTGGTTCTTGCAGGCTGTGCACCGATTTCTGCCGCATAGGGAGTTCTTCTTGCAGGAATGAAGTCTTTTTGGTCATAAGACTTCAGGGAACAGGAGGCAAGCTCTATCCAAGCCCTTGGAGAGCACTTCTTCAGCACAGCCAGAGAGCAGCAAGGCAAAGCAGGGCAGTAGTCCCCCTAAAAAAAGCAGTCAGGTGAGTCCTTTGGGCAGCCGGGCAGTTCTTCTTGGCAGGTTGCAGGTTCTGGTTCAGGTTCTTCTCCAGGAAGTGTCTTGATGAAGTAGAGTGTCTACCTCAGAAGTGTCTAAATTGGTAGGGTCCGAGACCCTGCTTAAATACCCAAATTTGCCTTTGAAGTGGGGGAGACTTCAAAGAGTGGCTTAGAAGAGCACTAGGTCCCCTTTCAGTTCCATCCTGTCTGCCAGGGTCCCAGTAGGGGGTTTGGCAGTTCTTTGACTTGTACATGTCAGGCCATCCACCCTCCCAGCCCAGGAAGACCCATTCAATATGCGGATGTATGCAAGTGTGGCTGAGCATCCTGTGTTTGGGGTTTGCCTGAGTGACTGCACAAGGGAGCTGTCAACTGAACCTAGCCAGACGTGGATTGTAAGGTACAGAATGATTTAAGTGTAGAGAAAAAATAGTAATATAAAATCCAACTTCACCATTAAGCAGGATTTTGTATCACCATTCTGGCCATACTAAATATGACACAGCTACTCCTTTCAGATCAGGATCTACCACTCAAACGGTATATGAGGGTAGCCCTAATGCTATCCTATGAAATGAGCAGGCCTCACAGCAGCGTAAAACGAACTTAGGAGTTTTACACTACCAGAACATATAGAACACACATGTTCATGTCCTGCCTTTTACCTATATAGCACACTGACCTATGTGCTACCTAGGGCCTACCTTAGGGATGACTTATATGTAGAGATAGGGGAGTTTAAGGCTTGGCAGTTACTTTTAAATGCCAAGTAGAAGTGGAAGTGAAACTACACACACAGGCACTGCAAAGGCAGGCATGAGACATGGTTAGAGGGCTACTTTTGTGGGTGGCACAACCAGTGCTGCAACCCTCTAGTAACATTTAATTTACAGGCCCTGGGCACATGTAGTGCACTTGACTAGGGACTTACAAGCACATTAAATACGCCAACTGGGTATAAGCCAATGTCACCATGATTAAAGGAGAGAGCATATGCACTTTAGCACTGATTAGCAGTGGTAAAATGGGCAGAGTCCTAAAGCTGGCAAAAATGAGGTCAGAAAAAGAGAAGGAGGAAGGCATAACATTTGGGGGTGACCCTGCAGAAAGGCCATTTCCAACACTAAAGACAGTGGAAACATCTTTTACAAGTAAAAACCTGGCAATACACCGGCCAATCTTCTTTACATCAGATATTTAATCAAATGTTATACCTAAGTATTCCACCTTGTCTCTATTTGGAATATTAATAAATGCCACAACTTTACCCATTGCACCATTGTCTAAGCCTTCATCAACATTTCAGTTGCGACGTAAAATACTCTGACTTTTTTTGCAGACACGGAAATACTTTTCTAATCCTGCTGTTTTTTATACAGATTTCTCCAAAGAATCCAATTTTGCTTTAAGTTTGTCTGTGAACAGTATTTTCACCCCTTGGTGTTTCATTTTATCTATAGCTGTAATTTAAAAGATTTCTTCTTTTTTCAGCTACAGCAATTTTTCATAAAATTATGCACACTCTGCAAGTGTTGATAAACAAACTATAGATTTGTTTTCTTTTATAAAATTTAAGATTAGCTCTGCTGCAGTTATGCCCGATGGAAATAGATTCCTCATCAGTTGACTTTCTAAAGCATAGTTTTCCACTTTTGTGAGACACCCTACTCTAATATCTTTCAATATTTCTCCATATTGTATGTCTGAGGCTTGCTGCATGTTTTGAACCAATTCTTTGTATTCAAAATGTAACCAAATATTTACATTTTGAATAATTCCAAGAGAATTCCTTGTGTCATTATGCAGAAGTGTTTTGAAAAGTAGTTGTCCTTTTACAGGTGCAAGTTGGAGACGGTCTCCAAATACAATTAGATGTTTTCCTCCAAATAGCACATCGTAGTTTGTCCATAATACTTGCTGCATCCTTAAATGTATAAAAGCATGCATTATATTTCATACCATCCTGACTTTCTCAACAATAAGAAGAGTTGTCCTTTTTTGATACTCTTGATACCTCATGGCAGGAATCTCTGGATAATATCTGATATTCAGTTTTTTTTATCATGTTCAACAGGTAGCATAAATAATCAATGTAAGCTCATATTTTAACATTCACCAGTAAGTAGGAGATATTGAACACTGAATGCTATCTTTTGCAGGTTCTAAAACAGGAACTCACAAAGCAATAGGTATATTACAGCACCTTGTGGTGGTATTAAATCTAGATAGCTATATTCAATAACATATGTGGGCAACTAGTGTCATAATAGTTTCATGTATCCAGTCACAAAAGTCAGACTCAAGCTTTGAAACAAAATGAACATGTTGAAGTTATAGTTGAAAAAGCATTTGCTCTGAAGAGGAAACTGTTTTATTAATTTTTGAACAGAATGAAAACACTAGATAAAATAGTGTTGAGTATGAGGAAGAAAAGTTAAAAAAAAAAGTATTTTAAACCAAACTAACTTTTGCAAACCTTTTAGTAAGAAATGGAAGCACACTTCTAGCAGTAAGCCTTTCTTTAACGAAGAAAGGTACTTGCAAGAGATTAGTGCAATTAGTTGTTCAACAACATGGAAGATGGTTGCCCTATTGAGATAGAGGTAATGGTACCTAGAAATGTGGAGGAAGTTATAGCTGAAGATGTTCAGGGTAGGCATAGACAGACCCCGGTATACAAGTGGAATTGTAGCAGTATTTGTAGTGGTCTGCAGCAATCAATTGACATAGTGAGACATTTCTTGCATTTGTTTCCATGCAGAAGTCTTAAACAAAGAATTTCAACTATACAAGCATTAGATCAGTGAGGATTAAGAAAATATACAAATTGACAAGGAGATTCATTAGCATGTTTATCAACAAAAGTGTGCCAATGCACTTTTCATCATTTTAGAATGCTAGAATAAAGCTCTTTTGAATGAAACCCTAGCAGAAGTACAAAAAGTGTACGATGAGGTACAATTTCAGTTTTTTGGACCTGAAAAGGAGTCTAGAGAAAATGTTGAGTTACAATCTGCAAATATAGCAGAGGAGGAGTTTAGTGTTTCTGTAGATGACTTTCATGAAGAAATTAAAAAGTTTAAAACAGTCTGTTCAGAGAAGTGAACTACATATGTGTATGTTGCAGACTCACTAACCACAAGAACCGAACACAATATGTTATAGTTTCTTCAAAAACTGAAGAAGAGAACAGAGATTAGTGGTGAGATATTGCAGCTTATTTATTTCTAGAAGAACGCTTTGTTTTTCACAACAAATTTTAAGTATGTATTGTTATAATAAACTACTGGATAACAAAATGCCGGCTAGAGCAGTATATAATAATTTTGAGTTAGTTCCTATTCCAGCTGAATTGCAAGACTTGGATGTGTCCTCCACTGTATACAAAGTGTACATACATTTCAAGTAATTGTGTGTTTGGAGGAAAAAACAGGAAAGTTGTCTGCAACTGAGCTCTTAAAGGGTATAAAAGGTTTACTTGCCATTAGCTTTTAAGCACTGTAAGATATTAGGGGGTTCAAATGGGTTTGTTTTGACTGTTGTGATGACTATGGAATGACTCCACACAAATATCTGCCTTAACACCTTTTTTTTGTAAGAGTCACTTAGTTTTTCTTTGGATGGCGTTTTAACATAACACTATGGCCCTCATTCTGACCTTGGCGGTCGGCGGAGAGGCGGCGGTCGGACCGCGAACAGACCGGCGGTATTAAAAATGGCATTCTGACCGCGGCGGTCACCGCCGCAACCGACCGCCACTTCCCCACTCCGACAGCCACGGCGGTCATGACCGACGGGCTGGAGTCTGCGCACTCCGGTCCGGCGGTCGACCCAAGACCGCCAACGGTATCATGACCCTGCTTACCGCCGCGGTTTCTGGCGGTCGGGAACCGCCATGCGAACCATGGCGGTAGGCACTATCGGGGCCAGGGAATTCCTTCCCTGGCACTGATAGGGGTCTCCCCCACCCCCCACTGCCCCCCCGAGTCCTCCCCCCACACCCTCCACCCCCCTGCCACCCCCCAGAGGTGGTACGAACCCCCTCCCCACCCCTACCCCGACATGCACATACACGCACCCCGACATGCACACACCCCCAACATGCACATATACACACCCCCTACACACACACATACACAACGGGGACACATACCCGCACACATACATGCCGACATGCGCACCCGCCGAACTACACACATTGCCCATAGGCACAGCAGCACTCCCCGCCCGCATGCACGCACTCACACACCCCCTCTACACACTCACACGCACACCCCCATGCACGCACACATCACACAACACCCCCCCCACCCCCTCCCCTCACGGACGATCAACTTACCTTGTGCGTTGGTCCTCCGGGAGGTGACAGGAGCCATGGGGAGGTGACCGCCAACAGAAGACCGCCAACAGAAGACCGCCACACAGAAATGTGGGTCGTAATTCTGTGGGCGGTGTTCTGCTGGCGTGGCGGTGGAGGTTGACCAGTCTCCACTTTCCCGCCGACCGCCAGTGTGGCTGCTGGCGGTTTTCCGGCGGAACGCTCCCAGCGGTCAGAATGCGTACAGCGGCATACCGCCGCGGTCGGCGGTCTTCACCGCGGCGGTAACTCGGCGGTCTTGCGAAAAGACCGCCAAGGTCAGAATGAGGGCCTATGTATCAGGTTCTTCCTTGGACCACTTCTTTAGGGATAACCAGTTGTTTCTCTTTCTTGTCTTCCACGGTTGTGTTGGAGAATGTCACCTCAAGAAAATAAACAGATGGGGGATTGTCAGGTAAGTGCTCTTCCTGATTTCTTATAATAGGGTAGGGTAGTGAGGGACCACCAAACAGGCCACCAAGATAGTTCTCACAACAAAAATGAGGGATAGGTGCTCCTGCTGTCTCTGGGTTTGGGTATTGTTCTTAAGGGGCTTGACTATTCATGCTGTATATTACACCTTGCCCCCTGTCTCTGTTCCCTTTTCCCCTGCTCTGGGTCCTCCCCTTTTTGCCAGTCCCAAAAAGGAATAATACCTTGTGTAGCCACGTTCCTCCTAGAACGTGGCTGGTATCTGGCGCCTGTAGTCTCCTTCGGGTTGGTACTCCATCTCTCTAGCCTTTCTCCTCTGTTATCCAGCCGCCATGTCCTTCTTCTTCTTTTTTCCCCTCCTCACGGGTTTCTTCTGTTCTCTCCTTTCTTTCGCTCCTCTCTTCGTCTCTTTTCCCGTCCTCTCTGCTTTCTGCTGTCCTCCTGACTCGCCCCTCGTCCTCTTCTCCTTCGGCATTCTCTTCCCCCATCTTATCCTAGAAGTTATAGCAATCTCCGGGTCAGACACTGTCTGACGTGCCCCTGGGGGACCGTTTGGATGGCTTCAGGCTTGCCACTTCGTCCTTAACTGTCCTCCCGCTTGCACCACCTTGTAACTATTTGTGCTACAATATACTTGCGCCAGGCATAATGTATACAAAGGGGGCGTTCCCCCATTAGGGGGGATGAATACATTTGCGCAAGGAAATCAAACAGATTTCCTTGCATCATTTTTTCAGCACTTTTAATGCCTGCTCAGAGCAGGCATTAAAAGGGGGCCTGTCATTGCATACAATGGGCCCCAATGTACTCTGCATTAGTAGCACCAATATTTTGGCGTACACCAATTTTAAATACAGCACACACATGGTGGTGGGTGGGGGGTGCTAAAGGGATCCTTTATGCCTCTTAGATTCTCTACAAGAGATTTCACATATAGATGATAATACAGTAGAGCCAAGAGGTCAAATAGAAAAAGTGGATTGATCAAAGACTGAACACTACAGTATTCATCCTCTTCATTCTAAAAAAAATACCAAGTTTAGAAGCTCAATGTTTTCCACACCTGTTTCCTACAGGAGTAGGAGGAAGATATGATAAACGTACTCTACAAATACCAGCATCTGAGTACAGGTCAACCAGACTATACTCAGAGGATCCTAGATTTCAACAGAGTATTCCTTATATATTTCATCTACTTTTTGAGTGTGATTTGTCTGGATTATCATAAGCAGTAAATCATGTTCTAAAAACAGGAGTTCAACTCCAGAATCTGACAGCAAGGGAATTTGTTGATGACGTGAATGGAAAAGATGAAAACCTTGAGTACAACTTAATTAATTTAACGGCATGTCAACGTGGTACAAATTAATATTGGTATCTTCGCCATGGTGACCTGAAATGCATGTTGAGGAATCTAGGGTCACTTACCTGGTTTGTAACACTGAGTTGTGAAAAATATGCTTGGAATTACCTGCTTTATTTTTTAAGAGAGGCAAACTCAAACATAAGAGATATCACTCTGAAAGCACCAGGAGAACTGTGTTCATTGGATCCTGCAAATGTTTGAGGTTACTTTAATCATCGATTTCAAGCAATGATGACTTTCATCTGCAACAAAAGAAATCAACCTGGCAAAGTCACTGATTTCTTTTGGTGTAAAGAGTAAAAAGCTATAGGTGCTCCACATATTCAGATGCCTCTGTTGAATATGTTGAGACAACAAGTTCTTAGATTTCAAACTCAGGGATGTGGTAAATACGGTCAACAAAAATACAGATCAAAATCAAAATCTTTACCTCTATGTTGTTTTGGATTCCTTCGACCTGTCACCTCAGAATAAAGAGTAAAGCAATTTTTGTCTGCAGCGAGACACACCTTGAGACACAAATCACACAAGAATACATACAATTTCAAAAGAACAGAAGCATCAAAATATGTCAACAACTACACCCTGTCATGTTAAAAAATGTGGAATGCAAATATGACATCCAATTTGTTGAGGATAATTCCATTGCTGTAGCGCATTACGTCACTTTTTATATAACAAAACTGGAGAAGACCGAAATGAAGGAGATGTGGGAGGTTTCAGCAGAACAGAGTATGACTACAAAATTGTATAGTTTCAGTTTAAAAATGCTGTCACACAGGGAAATTGGATCTTGTGAATGTGCAGACAAGTTGAGCTCTACAAGTTTGTTTTCAAAATCACGAGGAGTTGAGTCTCACTGCATTTCTGAGCGAGTGCATAACACTGTCAATGAGTCTGTGAGTGAGTGCATAACAGTCTGGTTAGGTCTGTGAGTGAGTGCATAATCAGCTAGGTGGGTCTTCCAGTGAGTGCATGAGGGTCTGAGTGGCTGTGTGAGTGAGTGTGTGACAGTCTAGCTAGGTCTCTGACTGAGTGCATAGCGGTATCAGAGACTCTGTGAGTGAGTGCATGACACTGAGTGAGTACATAATGATCTACATGGTCTGTGAGTGCATAGGGGTCTCACTGGCTGTGTAAGTGAGTGTTTGAGAGTCTCAATAGTTCTGTGACTAAATGCATCAGAATCTCACGGTATCTGGGCTGTGTGCATAACACTCTCAGTGGCTTTCTATTTGACTGCACAAAACTCTGATTGGATCTGTCAGTGAGTGCATGATGGTCTGAGTGCACCTGTGAGTGAGTGCCTAGGGATCTGACTGGTTGTGCACATGAGTATATCAGAGACTAACTGCATCTGTGAGTGAGTGCATAAGAGAGTCTGAGTGGCTGTGTAAGTGATTGCATGAGGGTGTCAGTGAGTCTGTCACTCAATCCATGAGGGTTTGAGTGGATCTGTGAGTGAATGCATGAGAGTCTGAGTCTGTCTTTGTGCACGTACACTCTGAGTGGGGTTCTGAGTAAGTGCATGAGCTGCTGAATGGGTGTGTGAGTGAGTGAGTGAAAGTCTAAGTGCGCCTATGAGTGAGTGCATAATGGTATCAGTGAGTGTAGGAAAACTGGTCTGATTGCAGAAACCTCCTAACTTTGTGCCCCCATTTTTCACTTATGCTGTTGTTTTGTGGACTCTGATGGTGCCCTGGGCACTGCTAAATAGTCACAGGCCCTGTGATCTGATTAAAATGGCAATGCCAATTAGGATAATTACAATTGGCTGTGTCTACCTACCTATAAGTCTCAGGTATATGGTAGGGCATGTAGTTTTAGAGACCCCGGCATATGTAGTACACCCATAGGTGCACTGCTCAGGAGCCCAGTGTCATTTTAAAGGCAGGCCTGCCTTGCTGGCTGCTTTTAAATTAAAGCTAACCCCAAAATCGACTTTGGAATCAAAAGTACTTCCAAAGTCTTGAACAACCAAGCAGGGACTTTATGAAACATGTTTTATAAGCCTTGGTGAGGGGGAAAATAGCTAAATTAATTGTCCCCAATTATAGTGAATCAGCTCCATAGGCTTACATAGACAGCCTTTATTTATAATTAATACAATCTCAAAAGGAGCTATATATTTGAGGTTTGCTATCAAACATGTTGTTATTACAAATACAACAACTTGCCATTGTTGAATTTAATATAACTAACTCAGGGAAAGAGTTTTAGAACTATACCTGAAAGTTGCCAACTTCACCCTGTAGTGGCCTTCTCTGATTGTCCATCCTCTGGCAGTCTGGCAAAGCTGCCTTGATGAGGTATGAAGCAACCTGGGCTTAACACAAAGGAAGTGATTGGGAGTGGAGAACTGCCTCGGCAGATAGTGATACAGGATGAGGGGAGAGCAGCCAACTGTACTTCAAAGGAGGGAAGGATATTTGGGCCAGCAGGCAGACCACTCCCATTTTGTCCAAACCAGACAGCCAGGTGCCCCCTAATTAGATTAAGAGAGGACTGGAAAAGGGGGTGTGCCAAGGTAAACATAGGCACACCATTTTGGTGGACTCAGCCAGACCTAACCTCTGAGACTGAATTTTGCCATCTTGGATTTGTTTAGCATGTTGCTCCCTGGGATTGATTTTTGCCACACTTCCCAGGACGTGGTCACTCACAACTACAGGAGCATGGCTAAAATTGGCAGAGGTGCACCCACACCTGAATTCCCTGTTGGAAGAAGATACTGGAGAAGAAGGACTGTCCTACTGGATCCCTGGCCTGCACCTGGACACTGCACTCACAAGGATTGCACCAGATTCACACTTTGGGCTTCAACAAGAAAATGACTTTGCCTTGCTTCTGCACCTCCAAGAGTGGATTCCTGTAAGCTAAAGGTACAAAGGAGATGCCCAAAGTCCCCTGCATTAAGTCCTGCAAGAAGTGCCCAGCTGACCACTGGCTATTTGAGGATTCTGACAAGGTGCATTCTGGGAACTGTAGTCCCAACACTCAAGGAGCAACTCAGAGCTTCTGGAACCTTGGATCAAGTTGTGGACACTTCAATGAGCCAGAAAGGACCTCTGGAAGAAGACCTAGAAGTTTGAAGACATTTAGAGCAACTATTGTAAACAGCTCTATAAGCTGAAGAGGTGCATTGTGGGAGTTGTAGTCCCAGACCCCAAGAGGCAAACCAGAGCCTCTGAACCCTTGGCTGGTGCAGTGGACCACTTTCATATTATCAAGAAACACTTCTGAAATTAAGTGTAACAGTATTACATCATGAGCGGCCTGAACTCTGGACCTTGTCCCTTTCCATTGTGATCTTTTTTAACCCTTTGAGCGCTATTTGCTTCTAAGCGCTAGAATTACATCTAATCTTTAAAAATTCATATCTCTGGTTCCCTACATTGGATTTTTGTCATGTTAGTGTCAGTTTAAAAATAAAAATATAATGTATTTGTATACATTGTTGTTAGATGTTTATTGCGTTTTGTGTTTTACTTATTTACTATTTTGTGATCCTAAGTTAAGCCTAACTGCTCATTGCTAAGCTACCAAGGCTTGAGCTGGGGTGAATTTATTGAGACCCTAACTGGACCTAGTGGGGGGTTGTGGCCTATTGCTAAGTATAGGTACTAATCTGCCCTTACAAATAATCCACTTTCCAACAGTGAGTGTCTGAATGACTGCAAGACGGTCTGATAGAGTCTGTGAGTGAGGGCATGAGAGTCTGACTCACTCTGTGAGTCACTGCATCAGGGTCTCAGTGTGTCTCTGACTGTGTGGATCAGTATCTGAGAACATCTGTGAGTGCAAGCATGAGTGTCTCACTACTGCTATCACTGAACAAAGTAACATGTACTTTCCCAATGTTTTTGTTGTTTTTGCTGTTATTCACGAATTTGAAGCAATATTGCGCAGGGGGGCACACTGAATGTCACGACGTATTCATGGATATCGCATGGCATCCATAAAATAATTTCTTACATAGTAACTGTGCCTATGTACACTTCTATATTATGGCCCAGGGGTCAGACTAACTTCACTCTCACCCATTATCTGTTTTTTAACACAATTTTTCAGCCCCAGGGACCTTGTCCGATATATAAAATGGCAGCTGCAACTTTCTGTTCAGATTGCGGCCAGCAAATCACAGATTTGTCACACGTATTCGCAAATACTTCATGATCTCCATGAAATAGTCGCAAAGACCCCGAAGCCAGAGATATACAAATTTGGATTTCTTTAAACATCTCAATAACTACTGCACAGATTCATACCAAATAAGCAAAAGCATAATCTGCGTACTGACAGCTAGCTTTTTCCCAAATTGGTGTAATTCTGTCCAGTGGTTCGGCCGGTTGTTGTGTCTAAAGGTCCTATGGGAATTAACATGGGAAACAAAATGTTTTTTGAGCCACTTTTTCTCAGCCCCACTTGTCCGATCACCTCAAAACTTTACATGCGCAACAAGAATCACTGCAAAACTTTTTTTTAGAAAATGTCATGAGGAGCCATGAAACAGTTCTAAAGAGGTGCAGTGAAAAATGTTTTTTTATATAAACATGGTCCTAACTACAACTACCTAGTGGCAACTGCCATTAAGTAATATGTATAAATATATATCACCTGCTGGTGGTGGTCGTTCTTGTTGCGAACAGGAGGTTTGGGGCTGATCCGTCAATCAAGCGGAGTCCAAAAAAAAGGGTGGGGGAAGAAATTACGTTTTCCATATCAATTCCCATAGGACCTTTGAATACCACTATAGCCTGAATTATGCCAAATCTGGCAGAAAGTTAGCTGTCAGTGCACAGATTGTGATGTGGGGTGTTTGATGTAAATCTGTTCAGTACTTTAGGAGAAATAAAGGAAATCCACATTTGTATGTCTGACGTCATGAAGACTTCGCTCTTTTGAGTGCAATATCTTATGTAGTAAATGTGACAAGTGTTTTATTTCTTGCCATGTTCTGTTGCGAACAGAGCACATTGGTTTCCTTTTTAACTACTACGAGTATTAAAATGAGCTAGAAGTCCAAGTTGGGCAGGGACAGGGCCCTAAGTGGGTTGGTCAAAGGCTCTGTGGCAAACCCCTCCAGGGAACGCATTGCCAAATGACATGTGTGGCACAGGGTTGACTGCTTACTGGGCGTTAGCCATGGTGGTTGGATTAACGTAAAGTAAATAAATGTTACTGAAGGCTAAAAAAAAAAAATAGAAATTCACTGAAAATATCAAAGGTTACAGGGGCATTATAGTTAGGAATTAGCATTAAAAAAACCTTAGAAATTCACAGCATAGTTCAAAGGTTAGAGGGACGTTATTGTTATGTTCTGAATTCACACATACAAGACCATAGAAATTCAGCTGTTATAGTTAGAGTTATTCCAAGTAACTACTATAAATATACATATATGTATATATATATATATATATATATATATATATATATATATATATATATAGGGTTTTTATGTGGTGAAGGCATAATCAATGTAATGACTTGTGTGGTAAAGGCATGCAGAGTATAAAGGCATATGCATGGTAAAGAATGCATTGTAAAGGCGTACGTGGTACTTACTTGGTTCCATCGTACAACCAGAAGAGGGTGCACTGATTAGATACTTGTGTTTCACTGTAGTCTATCTGCCTGTGTATCGCTAAATTGTATGCACACATAAGTAGAATACTTTACTCACCTAAAATTAATTTGACAAAAGACTTGTTTTGCCTTTAACATTTTCTATTGGACATTTTCAGCAGTCAAGTCAGCAAAGAAGTGTGATCAAAATATTTTTAATTTATTTTCTGCCCTCAGGTACAAAAAAAAGTGCCCAACATGCAGGACTAAGATGCCAAGATAGTTAGAAATCTAGGTGGTTTATTTATATGCTGTAGTAAACGGTGAGTATCTGCAGGTCTTTGGATGCAATACAGGAGGGGCAACTGTAATTAGTGAAAGTTTAATAACATGAATACATTGAGTTTGACAGTGCAATAGTTAAATTCAACAGAAGGGTTATATGATCATATAAGAATTAAGCTGTTAATTTAAAAAAATTGAATGACCAAGCTCTAATCTTAATGTAGAAATGTATGTAACTCAGTGTTTACATTTGATTATTAAATGCAGACTTCGAGAAGGAAGCAGAGAACTTCAAGAAAGTTTCTGAAATACTTGAAAAGCACTTTGAATGTAATTTACATTTTCAGATAGTGAGCCAATGTTTTGCTGAATTCAACCTGTTACATTTAGTACAATGTGATGCCTGAATTCCCATTTATGATTACCTTCTCATCTCTCTGCTTAGACATACCACATTTCCCTATAGCATATATCTTTTCAAATGGATTTTATTTCTTTTTAAAGGAGAAACCTTATGAAACTCCTCTGGCATTAAGCTTATTTTAGTATTCAGGAAACTGTGTAAGACCATGTAGAGGATATTTGTGATGCAACAAAGAAGAGGCATCACAGTGTTTATTTGTCCTAGACATTGTGTTATAATTTTCATCATTTTCTCAATTCAGGCTAAAGGTGGTCAATAACATGTTCCAAAAGTTGTAAATGTTGTGTACAAATATTTTGTGCAATGTTGGTTTTGCTTAGGGACCTCAAAGTATTGCTTTGCTGCTACATGAACCCCATCTCATTTACAGCACTTTCATGATTACCATGGCTATTTAGCCAATTGAACTATGTATTATGGGTCTCTAGTTTTAGTTTTCCTTTTCTAACTATGTGTCAAGATTGAGGTGAGATGATATCCCTCACATTTCCTCCCCAGAGGCTGGAGATGCTCAAACATTGGTTCATTGAGGCTGAGAAAGGAGCACTAGGCCACTAGCAGTTGTTGACGCTGACGCACATAATTCATGGTTTGGTGTGATATCCAGGTCATAGGTGCATGTGTGCTATTTAGTCATCCTAGGAACTCAGTCCTTTGTCTGGCAATGAGTATTGTGGTTGGGCTGGATTTCGAATTCTTGATTTAGTTTTGGCATCCTTTCACTGTTTACTGTTTTTCCTATACTGTACACGTTGCCTTAGTCCAATTCCAGCCTTGAACTGTTGGTTGTGCGGTCTCTTGCCCCATTACAAGATGAGTCTTACCTGTGTGTGTGTTTAGCAGTGTGCAGGGGCTTTGATAAGATATGAGTTTGGCTCAGCTGGTCAGAACTACTATCAATTGAAACATTCAGAGTGCGGTTGCCCCTTGAAACAGACAAAACCACAGAGAATGGGTTCCAGATTGGATCTCTCGCTCAATTTCCTGTTTCTCCCCCCACTTTTTGTGTCTGGTGATATGTTCCAATTTGTTTATCAATACAGATATCAAGTGACAGCCAGGTCTGTGAGCTGGGTAACAGCATTGAAACAAGACAAAAAGACACCAGGGGACTCCTTATGAGTTTGGTGGTCTGATGGTCAGACTGCCGTGGTGGCAGCTGCCGTATTAAGAGTTACACAGCTCAGTCGCTAAAAAACAGCCAAGTTCCCGAAATTGCCAGGACACTGGGGCATGGAAAAAAGGCGGTTTGGCCACCAGCACCACCAGCCCGACAAAAATCATCTGATCAAATTACGATCCACAAATCACAAAAGCGGTTCTTCCATGGTGAAAAAACATTGGTGGCGTGAATTGTGGCGGTCTGAACTTACATCAGTCAGAACACCACACCACACCACTAGATTGAATACCCCACACCAGACACACATTCACACACCTGACACACCTACACACTGAACTTTATAACACACCCCTACACAACCCACAATTCTTTGCAACCAGAATGCCACACACAGCCACAGACAAGCAACATTTTTGAGAGATAAAAAAGCAAGAATAGGCATCCATACACATTTTACTATGCACACGTCACACACCTTTACAACATATACAACAAAAAATGTACTACCACACACAATACACGACAACCGTCACCCACTCGCATCATAGCACCCACACCTCATCAATAACATTTTTTCTTCCTTTCTTCAATACTTCACCATCTTTACCACCTCCACCACCATGTCCCTACAAAAAACATCCACATTTTACTGATGATGAGTTGAGGGTCATGGTGGACGACGTTGTCAAGGAAGAGTTACATCTTTTTGGATCAAAGGTCCAGCAATCATCAATATCCAGGAAAACTGAGTTGTGGCAAAAGATAGTTGACAGGGTGAATGCTGTAGGCAGTTACCCAAGCACAAGGGAGGACATCAGGAAGAGGTGGTATGACCCCAGGGAAGGTACATTCCAAGGCATCCAGGCACCAGCTGGCAGTCCTCACGCCTGGTGGTGGGCCCCCACTTCCTCCCCCACAGTTCACATCATGGAAGGAGAAGGTCTTAGACATCCTGCATTTTGAGGGCCTGACAGGAATACCTGGGGGAGTAGAGTCAGGTAAGTAACAACAACATTAACGTTACCAAACAGTTTTGTCTTGCATGCTCACTGATCACTTTTCCCTCCCCCATTGACCATACCACCCAGCACCATCCAAATCTCCAAATACCCCTCTCCTCCATGCCACATGTCAAGTAAACTCACCTTGGCCCACTGTGTTTGGGAAGGGTATGTGAATTACTGGGAACTGACAACACTACAATTCCCAGAAGGCACCGTTCCACCATTAAGAAAACCAGAACAGAGCACTAAATTGGAAATGTCTTGCACGTGAAACTACTAATCAAAGTAACCCATCCAGCATGGTCCACCATTTAACAGTACATGGCAATGACAGCTATGAAATGGCCCACAACCAGATTCCATTCCAAGCAAATCACAGCTACAGCTGCATCCCAGACCAAACTGGCCTCTGAGCAAAGATCCCTAATAATGTCATATACTTTCCAGGGGAGGGCAACTAAATAGCAAACTGGATGCACTTGAAGTACATCCAGACAAAGGCCTAAGGCACATTGTAACTTCTATATTATGTGCCAGCTCTGACACTAGTGTGCATTGTTCCGCTTTGAGCTGACTCAATGATGCCATAAACCTTACTAAGAGAGAAATGTACATTATCATGTCTTCACTCAGACAAATCAAGAGGGTTCAGCAGTCATCTAAACACCAACTTACTCCAAGAGCTTTGAGCATGCTGTATGCAATTGCAAATCTCTTTGTCCCACATTGCACTAACCCAGATTTGGTATCACTTGCTGCATCACTTACAGCAATTGTGTGTTCCACCTCTCCTACAGGTAAACTTGCCATCCCCAACATGGTGAGGACACAAGAGACTGACACTACCCCTCTGGATGAAGGCCCCAGTAAGGAACACACCCCTGAATGTTTGGACACTGAGGACGAAGCTGGCCCATCAGGGACACTTGGTCAGTCAACAATTATCAGCCTCACCCTGCCCACAACGACTCCACACAGCCCTACTGCAACTACATCACAGGCAACCATTCACCCCCAAACCTGTGTCCCAAGGACAGTCTCTTCCATCGTGTGCCCTCCACTACAGGTGTCGCGTAGGATCTCATTGTCCTAATGAGACTACTGGATTTGAGCGAGAATCCCTTGCACTGTGTGGGACTGAGTCTGAACCCACTACAGGTGACACCTGTCGGCCTAATCCGGGTTTTGCTCCGGCTAACTAGCAGTGCCTCATCTCCACCCAAGAGCAGGGATGATTGGGCAGCCGAGCGCATGACACAATTGACTCCTCAGGGAAATTGTGATAACTCAGATCTCATCTGTTTCTCTCAGTTACATTAGTCTCACGTATACAAGTACAATAGGAGGCAGACTATATTTCAATAAGGTTTTATTGAAGCAACTGCATCTTAGTTCATAAAGCATGTACTGCAATAACTAGGAAGATGAAGCATGACAGGATTAAAGTTGTGACAAGGAGCGTAATGCATAAAAATAATGCTACCATATTGTCACTACAATCGTTCAAATAATTACTACGTAGGCTATGTTAGACCACAGCATGTTAAGCTCTAGTTCTGCCCTTCAGGTTCCCCTGGGAAGACATCATCCCTCATACCTGAACAAGAGGCCTGTATTCTGCATAAGCAGCTGTAGAGAAGCACTCAGCAATCAGCATATAGTCGTGGTTATCTGGAATCTCCCTCTAACATACATGGGTCAAAGTAGTGTTTCTATAATAAAACAGCTGATATTCCAAGAAAGTATCCCTATGTAAGAGTGCATATGATCTATGAACACTGGAGACAAAGTGTTACCATGTTTGCTGGCAACCTATCTTACTGCAGCCTAAAGCACAGAGCGAAAGAAATGTCTTGTTTAAGAACGCAGTTCTGATCCAGGCAAAGAACAGCTAGATAGAGAAAATAAAACAAGAACGCAAATGTGGTTATTGTTAAAATAATAAAACAAAGCTGAATAAAATATGTCTAGGTTAAGGTGCACAGCATCAGGCCTAGTTTGCTAAAATATAGTGTATGAAGCTGTAACTAAAATGGCTAGACAACACAGGTACCTGAGTCTCCGAATGTCACGCCTGGCAATGATGGACCGTTCAACATTGGGATTGGGCACACTCTGCCAGGGCACAGGCATGTGGGGATAGGATGTGTGGGAGGGATGGTGTGGGCCAAAGGATGGGGGCTCCAAGGGACACAACTGACCAGGAGATCATCTCCCAAGTCTTGGGAGCCTACCAAAATTCACAAGGCATGACGGGCCAGGTAATGACCATGATGGGGAGGATCCAACAGCTGCAGACGGACAACCACCAGGAAGCCATGTAGCAGAGGCAGGCCTAAAATGCCATCCTGGTTTCCATTGCTGGTGTGTTGGGGGACATGAACAATACCTTGTGTAGGTTTGACACCCAACATCAGACCTCTTCCACTAGCAATGAGACATCGGGCCCTTTACATCTGTGGCTGCTAGTGGAATTGAGGCCCTACCTGGGGAAGGGAATGCCTCAGACACCCCGCCTGCTATAGCAGAAGTACCCTGACCAAACGTGGATGTCTACCTAGACATCTAAAAGAAGCAGATGCCAAGACTAAACCCAATGCCAGGAAGTGAACCTCTCCTGATTGGTTCTTTTTGTATGTCACTGATACACCTGTTGACTGTTCTGATGATGATTTCATCCACCATTACTGAACCCATCCCTGTTAACTTTGTGTTATTTCTGTTTCAAATCACTCATTTTATTGTGTACTCCCCAATAAATACCACTTAACCACATATCCTGTGCAAGTGTGATGTATCAGCCATATATAACTGTCATGTATGACAAATATTGTAGCAAAATGTTCCTCTCCAATGTTAAACCTTTGTTATGGTCATCACACATGTCAGGGATAACCAGGATACATCGTGCATTGGAATTGTGACGGAGACATGACACAATTCACAGGTAAGGTATATCTCCACATATTTATTTGGAGAATGACAATCAGTACATAGCAAAATACTGCTGTGGATTTCAGTGTTTCAGCTTAGGTGTCATTCACTACCAAGCAACAGAATATACAAGTTAGGAACATGTCAGTCTTTCACCATCTCGGGAGGCAGACAGATTGCTTACATTTAACTTTAGCTAAAGCCTTATCACATACCCACACCTTACCATTTAAATGACCATAACCCCATGAAAAAGTCAGAGATCAGTACTAATCTCCCCAGCCATGGAACCTTCCAATTACCATGGCCAGGTATCTGTAGGCTTGCCACTCACCCATGTCAGTCTTCAGGCACATGTACATTGGTCTGCAAAGAGGAAAAGCACTGACAGCTATGCGCAAGTTAGTACACATACAACACAAACCATAATGATCGTTGAGGGTCTGAATACCAATTATTACGTGTTAGACACAAATGGACAAACACATGGCACAATTTGAGCCACCTCCAATACCAAACAGGTCTTTTTTGTGGAAAAGGACACTTCCATCCCACTGTCCTGGCAGTCGGAGCATAGAACACACACACCACAAAGCTCATGCTAAACAGTACCTGATCTAATCCATGTCCACTTCTCATGTCAGTCTGCAAATCCCATCTGCCTGTGACACTGTCTGAGATTGCCAAATGAGGGTGAGCCAAACAGCCAATCTGCAAATCTGTCATTGACAAAGATTAGGTATAGGCCAGAGTGGAACATATATATCACACTGTCAATGCATAACCACAAATGTGACTTCGATTGTACATTTTCAAAACAATAGTTCTGTACACAACTCCAAGTAACACTCTGCATGGATATCTGAGTCATGAGCTTTGGAGCCTCTTAAGCCCTCACTGATGGTGGTAAGTAGCACATTACATGGCATGCATAACCTAAACAATACTCCATGGAATCACTATTGCAACTTTACATCACATCACATACCCTGAGTCAGTTAAAGTACTGATTGATTACATCTGCCCTGATATCTCCAGCTTTATCCTCATCATGCTTATCCTCACTTGGCAAATCTGCATTTCCACCCACATGATCTGCTGACTCCCCCTCATGGTATGAATAGTATCTGATTTCTCAGGGCAAGGTTGTAGAGCATGCAGCAGGCAAGAAGTATGTGACATACCTTGTAGGGTGATTCGAGGAGGGGTCCTCCAGACTTGTCTATGCTGCGAAATCTTGCCTTTAGGAACTCAAATGTCTGCTCCACAACATGCCTTGTCCTTTTGTGGGCCTCATTGAAGCGGACTTCCCCTGGCTTGGTTGGATACCTCACTTGTGTCAATAACCAGGGATGGTTTGGGCAACCAGAAATTCCCTGTAAGATATAGTGACACCAATCCAAACTTTAATATTGGACATCCACATATATGGTAGCAGGAAAAAATTTACAGACACACATGACATATATGACTTACCAACCAGTCAGGCCCTCTCTGTGTATAGCTGTGTCATCAGCAGTGGGATATTGCTTTTCCGCATGATGAAGGAATCATGGACTGATCTTGAATACCTTGCACAAACTAGTGAAATGTATAGGTCAGCCAAACAGACCACTCGGATGTTTATAGAGTGTAAGTTTTTCCTGTTCCTACATACCAGTTTATTGGGGCTTAAGGGAACTAAGGCTACATAGGTGCCATCTATGGTTCCAACCACTTATGGAATGTGTCCCAAAGCATGGAAATCTGCCTTCCCATGGGCCAAATCCTCATGCTGGGGAAATCTGATATAGCTGTCCAGGTGTTTTAACAATGCAGACTGAACATGGGCTGAGACATCATTGCAGTTAGGGCCATGATGAGAGGTATGCTATTAGGGTTGCAAATGGCAGGCATTAGATCTGGATCCATCTGGCGACATAGATCCATAATTGTATGCCTATCCATGCAATATATTTGGATGACATGTTGCTCTACCATGGTCTGCAGGTCTGCTAGTGGATGGTACACTGGAAGTTGTCTTTCTCCCCTCAGGCCAGGGTAACTATGTGGGACAACACCAAAATGTATGCTAATGGCTCAATCTATACATCATACGTATGCTCACACCAACGTCACACATATATCTAAATCATATCACATGAAACAGTAAATATGTGGTATTCAGCGCATAGATAGGCAAAATATGAAGCAGTACTGTATTCAAATCCCATTAACCCTCACATGTTCTCTAAATGACAGTAAAAGTTACATCAACCTAGTTTAAAAGTAACACATATTTGCTGCATCTATACTATCTTCAGATTGTCATTAGTATGGTGACAACACTGTTTCATGTACAGAATCCAAAATACCTAACTTCCCTTCCTCTACTAATGACATGCACATTGATACTTGTAAACAGAATACCAATACTTAACAGATTATCATAGATACGAGTTTTCAGTAAATGACGCACCTTTCATTACTTAATCGTACATATATGAGCCTTCAAATGGCAGCTGCCTGACCTATTGTACAGGACATCAGGAAGTGATCTGACTGCAGATTTTGCCATGGCAGTAGGCGGTTACAACTGTGGTGGACATTGCTTTTGGAACACGTTGCTGCCTTTGGCAGACTTGGGCCGATGGCGATGTCTACCGGCAATGATGGTCCTGTACATGGCAGACTTAACCACCATCTTCTGCACAATCCTGCTGCCAGCAAGACCTCTACAACCCGAGGTGCTGTGTACTGCCTGTGGGAGCAATCATGTCACAACCTGCAGGTAATAGGGCCCCTGCCTTCTCTCCGGAATAGCTGGAAAAACTTGTGGAGAAGGTCCTACCCCTTTACGAACAGCTATATAGTGCACCAGAGGAGCAGGCAAGTCCAATGCAATAACAATGGGTGAAAGGTAGATTGTATGATAATGTAGATGATATGTGCAGGAATGAAGGATTGAGCTATTATGTGTGGTTAGATGGACATGTGCACATGTGCATAGATAGACTGTTACCCCTGATACGTAGTAGGTACTGTGTGATATATTTACCCTGATCCACAAATATTCATTCCAGCATTAACATCAAGTAGTTGAAAATAGTTTTTGAGGTATGCCATTTGTTAGAAATTGGGTCTTTGGTTGGCGGTCAGGTTACCCCCTGTCCAAGCAAGGACCCTCACTGTATTCATGGTAAAAGAGAATCACCATCAGCTAACCCCTGCTTACCCACTTGGTAGCTTGGCACGAGCAGTAGGCTTAGCTTCAGAGTGCTAGGTGTAAAGTATATGTACCAACACACACAGTAACTTAACAAAAACACTACAAAATGACAACACAGGTTTAGAAAAATAGGAAATCTTTATCTAAACAAAACAAGACCAAAACGACAAAAATTCAACAATGCACAAGTCAAGTTATCAATTAAAAAGCAAAACAAGACTTCATGTAGTTTTAAACACACACCAACACTGTTAGCATGAAAATGTACCTTGGGTGCATCAAAAATAACCCTGCACGGGTGAGTGTGTGTCAAAAAGGGCTTGTGATGTGTCGATTTCACTCACGAGCGAGACCTTGCGTTGTTTCTCCTTTCGTCGGACGTGTTGTTTCTTCTCTCCACAGGAGAGCGATGCGTCGATTCGGTCAGCACTCTCGGGTCCGGGCAGTCCTTTCGTTGTTTTTACACACCCAGCGGTGTTTGCTAGGAAATCCAGCCGCATGATGATCTAAAAACCATGCAGCGCGGGTTGCGATCTCACCAGCCTCCATCAGCGACGCTGCGCTTCGTTTGCCCAGCTCCATATGTCGATTCTTCGGTCACGTTGCAGGTGAGTGTTGATTTTCAGCTGTGAAGCCGGCGGCTCGATTATTTTTCTGCCGCAGATCGGAGTCACATCGATCTTTTCCCCGCACAGCATTCTGTGCGTGGATTTCTTCCTCTTAGGCTGCCAGCTTCTCCTTTCAGGCTCCCAGGAACTGGATGGGCACCACTTGGCAGAGTAGGAGTCTCTCCAGAGACTCCAGGTGCTGGCAGAGAGAAGTCTTTGCTGTCCCTGAGACTTCAAACAACAGAAGGCAAGCTCTAAATCAAGCCCTTGGAGATCTTCACAAGATGGAAGGCACACAAAGTCCAGTCTTTACCCTCTTACTCTGGCAGAAGCAGCAACTGCAGGATAGCTCCACAAAGCAGAGTCACAGGCAGGGCAGCTCTTCTTCCTCAGCTCTTCTCCAGGCAGAGGTTCCTCTGGTTTCCAGAAGTCTGTGGTTTTGGGTGCCCTTCCTATACAGATTTTCTCCTTTGAAGTAGGCCTACTTCAAAGCAATGTCTCTCTTGATGGTCAAATCCTGCCTTGCCTAGGCCAGGCCCCAGACATTCACCAGTGGGTTGGAGACTGCATTGTGTGAGGGTAGGCACAGCCCTTTCAGGTGTGAGTGGTCACTCCTCCCCTCCCTCCTAGCACAGATCCCTCATCAGGAAATGCAGACTACACCCCAGCTCCCTTTGTGTCATTGTCTAGTGTTAGGTGCAACCAGCCCAACTGTCAAACTGACCCAGACAGGGAATCCACAAACAGGCAGAGTCACAGAAATTGTATAAGCAAGAAAATGCTCACTTTCTAAAAGTGGCATTTTCAAACACACAATCTTAAAATCAACTTTACTAAAAGATGTATTTTTCAATTGTGAGCTCAGAGACCCCATCCGCTCCCAAAGGGAATCTACACTTTAATCAGATTTAAAGGTAGCCCCCTCCTTAACCTATGAGAGGGATAGGCCTTGCAACAGTGAAAAACAAATTTAGCAGTATTTCATTGTCATGACATATAAAACACATTACTATGGCCCTTATTACAAAATTGACGGTAAGTGCTGCTTACCACCATGATGACTGCTGCCAACATACCGCAACCGCGGCGGTTTACCGCTACCCGTATTATGACCTACACATAGAAATCTGCCACTATACAGACACATACACAAGTCCGCCAGACCAAAGGTCAGTGATAAACTGGAGGTACCAAAACCCACACTGTTACGGCAACTGAAATATGCCCACAGTATCATGACCCAAGAATCACTGCAGCGGTCTTTCAACCGCAGTAAACCATTGGCGGTACAGACTGCCGTGCTCCAAATACACACACACTAACAAAACAACACCACATTGGACAATCCAAACTACACCCACCCAACACACATACACACACCACACCCACACCAATATAAAACACACACACACTATCCACAACCCTTTACGACCCAAAGACTTTGGCAAGTGAGAGCGAGACAAGCCAGCAGCACCCACTGAATCTGAGCCACAAAACACCATCGCCCACAACTAACAACATGGGAGGAGCAAGTTTTGGCGATCATGCATTCTGAGGGCCTGGCAGGAGTTGCAGGATGACTGGACTCTGGTAAAT
This sequence comes from Pleurodeles waltl, assembly GCF_031143425.1. NCBI lineage: Eukaryota > Metazoa > Chordata > Amphibia > Caudata > Salamandridae > Pleurodeles > Pleurodeles waltl. The sequence goes on along the minus strand of NC_090445.1, from coordinate 773,355,846 downwards.
CAAATCTTTACCCCCGCCACCTGCATGCCATCACAAACTCCTACCCTCACCCCATCACTCCACCACCTCACATATACCCCACCATCACAACCCACCCATCCCAATACCAATCCCTGCATGCAACACCAATGCATGGAACACATCGCAGATCTGCATGGACACCCATCACCACAGCATGCACACTAGTGACAATCAATTAGCCAAACCAATCACAACTCACACAAGTCAAAGCTGCCTTGCTAATAACAACCAGAGAGGAAAACATATCCATGCACAAGATGGCACATGCAGAAACAATAACGCTACATTTACATCCCCACAGGACCCCCACTCAACGTCACCGGAGAGGAGATGCCAGGCACATCCAGTCCCCCCCAGAAGAGGCCCACAGTGATGACAGAAGCTCTGCACGCCTGGATTCCGATGACCAACCTGGCCCATCAGGGACCTCTGGACAGTCGGTTACCCAGGCACAGTCCCAACCCACCACAGAGCCTCCCCCCCAGGAAACACCACCACACCACCCACCCAGCGGGCCCATCCTCCTGTCCCCAGGACACGTAAATCAGCAGTGTGTCCATTACTACAGGGACCCCAGGCAACTCCACAAACACAGGGACCTGGGGTCAGTGGCAGTGGACTTCGAGTCCTTCCTGTTTCAGACTACAGAAACACAGAGTCTTCTTGGTGAAGTCAAAGATCTTGTTTATTGGCTGCAGCCAGTAACAGGTATCCTAGAAGTACAACACGGTGTATATTCTCAGGAGACTGCTCCTCTTGCAAAGCTAACCTTCTCTTTTATACAAAATATTATGCTTTAGGCAAACATTCCTTATTTTACAGTTGACCATTCACATATTTTCACTACAAAGAAATAGCAGGTTTATGATGACAAGCCCATATTCCAGTTTGTCCAGCCCTCAATCAATTACCCGGCAAGGCTTAGTACTTTCATCAGATATCGACGGACCCCCAATATAAACTGGCACCTCCTCCTTGTAAAGCAAGTCATAAAGAAAGAAACAGGGACAGGTGTGTGTAAGATTAGGCATGGTTTGTGTGTGATGAAAGGTTTATGATGTGTTGTGCCTTGATACTAATCTCATTCGGCCACTGGGAAAGAAACTGGCCGAACAGGTTTGGCTTCAGGCAGTGGAGTCAGCTTGCCCAGGTCACAGAGGAGTCAGAAAAGATGTACGTGTCCTTCAGACTCGTTTTCAGCATTAGACATTGGCCTATGTGAGGGCAATCATAAAATGGCTGTCGTTTAAATGGAACACGAGGGTTCAGGACGGAAACTCTGATATTCGGGTGATTTTGTTACCCGAATATGAATACAATGCTTGTGCATACTATTCTAATCATTCCCGGTCTGCTGATACCAAAATCGTTGTGATACGACGACGTTTATAACACGGGTCCAGAATTTTCAGTACCACACGACTCTACAGGAGGCACTCACCAACATCCTGGGAGCATACCACCTTTCCCAGGAGACAATGGGCTAGATACTGGCCAAGTTGCAGGAGATCCAGCGGCTGCAGGAGAGACAGTACCTGGGAATCAGGGAGGACCTGAGGGACATCCACACCACTCTGGTCACCATTGCAGGGGTGCTGGCAGACATGACCAACACCATGAGGGAGGCAGTGGCACACCAACAGGCCCCTGACACTAGCCAAACCAAAGAACATTCCTCCACCCCTGCCAACGCTAGTGGACAGGAGGCCCCAGCACCCCACCCACTGCAGAAGGAGAACAACCACGCAAACGGTCCCTGAGATCCAGGCAGAAGCCAGAGAACATTGCCAAGACCCCTGCCAGGAAATAAGACTCTCCTGATTGTCACCCTTGTGTCCCACTCGGTCACCCTGTCAACCTTGAACTGCCATTGCTCCCCTTCCTATGCCCCCTTGGACAATACACCTGTAATACAAATAGACTGGACTCTACCCTGGACTTTCCTCCATCAGCAACCCAGCTGATTGCAATACCCCCTCCACCTATTAGCACCTAAATAAACACCCTTTGAACAAAATCAAGTATGGAGTCTGCCAATTGTTTCACAAATGTATTAGTTTCACAAACTGTAAACATTGCATGTACTGTAATATTTATATACGTTTGACCTGTAGTGGGCAGCAGTAAACACACCAGGAGCCAGAGCGGGGCACAGAGATCTGAAAATAGAGATGCCAAAGGGTACAGTAAGTGGCCATAGAAATAGGGAATTCAGGCTGCCATGTTCAATGTCCAACACAAAACTGCAATTGAAGGTGAAGTTACAGTGTCTTACCTGTGTGTCACTGGAAGTAATATTGAATTAGTGTAGTTCTGTTGTCCACATCTTCTTCCTCTGTCTCCTCTTCGTCACTGTCCACTGGCTCCACTGCTGCCACACGACCATCCCCAGGCTCATCCTCCTGCAGAAAAGGCACCTGGTGTCTCAAGGCCAGATTGTGCAACATGCAACATGCAACGATGATCTGGCACACCTTCTTGGGTGAGTAGTACAGGGATCCACCTGTCAGATGGAGGCTCCGAAATCTGGCCTTCAGGAGGCCAAAGGTTTGCTCAATGATCCTCCTTGTTCGCCCAGGTGCCTCATTGTAACGTTCCTCATCCCTTGTCGTGGCATTCCGCACTGGGGTCGGTAGCCATCAGAGGATGGGGTAACAAGAGTCACCTGCAAATATCGAGGGATACCTGTTAGCCACACACTCACCCTAAGGGCCAAACCCACATCCATATACCAACATCAACTGGGTGGGGACCATGGGCTCACATATTAGCCACACCCGTTGCCTCTGGAGTTCAGACATCACATATGGGATGCTGCTACTCCTCAAGATAAAGGCATCATGAACAGAGCCAGGATACTTGGCATTTACATGGGAGATGTACTGGTCCACCAAACACACCATCTGCACATTCAGAGAGTGAAAACGTTTTCTATTTCTGAACACTTGTTCAAATGCAATATGTATACCATCAATGGCACCAATGATGTTGGGGATATGTCCCATTGCATAGAAGTCAGCCTTCACTGTGGCCAAATCGTCCATCTGGGGGAATATGATGTAGCTGCACATGTGTTTCAGCAGGGCAGACAACACTCTGGTCAGAACGTTTGAGAACATAGGCTGTGACATCCCTGATGCCATGGCCACTGTCGCTTGGAAGGAACCACGTGCCAGGAAATGGAGCCCTGACAGGACCTGCACTAGAGGGGGGATACCTGTGGGGTGGCGCAAAGCTGAGATCAGGTCTGGCTCCAATTGGGCACACAGTTCTTGGATTGTGGCCCTATCAAGTCTGTAGGTCAGGATAATGTGCCTGTCCTCCATTGTCGCCAGTTCCACCAGGGGTCTGTACACGGGAGGATGTCTCCATCTCCCATTCATCTTCAGTGGTTGAACTCTAGGGTGAAAAACGGTGAGCAGAAGGTCATATTCACACATATTTCAACATTAATATGCAATTTTTGCCTTACAGAAACAGTATGTGAACTCGTAAGTCAGTTGTCTGCTGCCAATGTCTGCTGTGGCGCAGTTAGGTGCCATGGCCTGTGCCCCCCTGAAATGGCGGATGCCTGACCTGTGAGGAGGGACAGGTGGAAATGAGGTAATTCCGCTGGCGTTGTGTGCCGTTGCGGTGAGCTTTTGGAGGTCGACGACCGCCACGCAACACCGCTTTGGTGGTTATCATTGGGCCCTATGGGTTCCAGGAGCCAATGGCTATGTACACCGGCGGTGACGGTACACACTGCCGCGGACCTGACTGCCATTTTCTATCTGTGCACTCACTTGCTACCTGACCTTCAACAAGAGAGGACCTACACTGCAAGTGCTGCTGTCACCTGTGTCTGGAAGCAACAATGGCTTGAGTGTCTGGGGGAAGGGCCCCTGCCTTCACTTCGGAGGAGTTGGAGAGACTGGTGGATGGGGTCCTATCCCAGTGCACTTTACTCAATGGTCCTCAAGACAAACAGGTGAGTACACTGTGAGCATGATGCGTGGACCATGAATGTATGGATTGCTGTGTGTGTAAGCCTCGTGTAGGTGGGGGTCCGAGGGGTTCTGGGCAGAGCGCTGCATGTATGGTGGTCAATGTATGTGTGTAAGGGGATGGGGGGATATGTTGGGCCATGTGTATACCATTGCCAAGGAGGTGCGGACCCTGGGGATCTTTGACAGGTGGAGCACCCACTGCCGCAAACGGTGGGAGGACCTGAGCCGCTGGGCAAGGAAGACAGCGGAGGCCCAGCTGGGGCTTGCCTCCCAACGATGAAGGGGCGCCCATTATACCCTGACACCCCTTATGTTCCGCATCCCAGCGGTGGCCTATCCGGAGTTGGATGGGCACTTGAAGGCATCACAGCAGCCACAAGGGGTTGAGTACAGATTCATGTCTTTGCACGCGTTAAAGTATTACCTGGGTGGGGGATGTGGGCTGTGGGTGCCCCTATGCCAGGGCGAACATGGCAGGGTATGTTCAATGGTGGGCAAGCTCAGATGCTCTCCAACCCCAATATTGTTAGTGGGCATCTACTACTGGGCAGGGTCCTGTGGGTTTCAGGTGTGCAGCTAATGGTGTAAGGCATTGCAGCCATGGGCTGTTGACTAGCATTGTAACTGGTAGTTCATGGCCTAGTGCAGAGGGCTGTTCCCTGTGATTTGTATACGCCAACTGTAGTATTGTTGCTGACATTGACTAAGTGTATCCTCTGTCTCTACCCCCCCTTTTTGTTTTGTCACCCTGTCCTTGTGTGCATTGGCATCATCTGGCGGAGAAGCAGAGGCACTGGTGACAGAGGGAGCTGCATCCCACATGGGCCTGGAGGTCGAATCCACCGATGGTGAGGGCACCAGTGGGATGGAGGGCGAGGGGAGCCCCACGACGGAGACAGGAGTGGACAGTACCGACAGTGACACCTCCTCCGATGGAAGCTCCCTGGCGGACACCTCTGTGCCCACCCCAACTACAGGTACAGCCTCCAACCCCCATACCAGCACCGCCCTCCCAGCAGCCCCTCAGCATGTTTCCCGTGCCAGCTCACCCAGGAGGGTGGGCATCTCCTTTGCCCCAGGCACCTCAGGCCCTGCCCTGCCCCAGTCAGCCCTGCTGCCCTCAGTGAGGAGGCTTTTGACCTCCTGAGATCCCTCTCTGTTGGGCAGTCAGCCGTACTGAATGCCATCCAGGGTGTAGCAGGGCATTTGCAACAAATAAATGCATACCTGGAGGGCATTCACTCTGGTGTGGCGGCCCAACAGAGAGCATTCCAGGCTCTGGCCAATGCACTGATGTCAGCTATTGTCCCTGTCTCCAGCCCCCCGCTCCAACTTCCTCTACCCAGTCCCAATCCCCTCAACCCCAGCCTATCCCAAGCACACATTCACACTAGCAATCACCCAAATCAACACACAGAAGTGGTTCAGGCAAACACAAGCACCACACTTCATCTCACAGGCACTCATACAAGCACCATCCACATGCAGACACACCAACATCCACTGCCTCCACTGTCTCCCCCTCCTCCTCCTCGTCCACCTTCCTTCCAGTAGCGTCTCCACTCACACCTGCATGCACTACATCCTCATCCACTACATCCATCACCAGCCGCCTATCACTACACGCACCTCACTGGCAGTCACCACCCCACATCCATGCACACATACCCGGTGTCCTCTCCCACTGTGTCTGTGACCCCTCCTCCCAAAGTACACAAACGCAAGCACTCAGACACCCAACAGCCATCCACCTCACAACAGCATCCAGCCCATGCACCTGCACCCAAACACAGCAGACTGACACCTCCCTCTTCCTCCACACCCAAACCTTCACCCTCTTCCCACCCCAGTGTCCCGAAGAAGCTTTTCCTCGCCAACATTGACCTATTCCCTACCCCTCCCCCCGTCCCTCACCTCGGGCCAGGCTGGCCAGAACCCAGCCCAGCACCTCAGTCACCCAGTCCACGGACACTGTGGTTTCTGCAGCAACTGCACGTGTGAGAGGCTCCAAGGGGGCACCTGTCATCAAAGCAAGTGTGCCACCACCACTTGTCAAGGCCAAGATGGGGATGCCACCTAGCAAGGTCAACAAGGGGACACCAGCCAGCCACGGGAAGAAGGCACCACCAGCCAGCAAGGGCAAGAAAAAGAAACCATCTGGCAGAAGCAAGGAGGCACCACCATCTGCCAAGGGCAGGAAGGGGCACACAACACCGGCATGGCACTTCAGCCGTCTGAGGCTGCAGGTGAAGGCCTGGAGGCTACCACCACACTGCCAGCACCACCACCTGCACTGTGGCCAGCACCACCACATGCACCGCCGTTAGCAGCACCACTGCCAGCAGCACCAGCCCCAGTGGGCAGCCGTCCGAGGCTGCAGGTGAAGGCCTGGAGGCTACCACCACCACTACCAGCACCACCACCTGCAGCGCAACTGGCATCCACTGAGCAGCTGTCACCGCTGGCGAGCAGTGTGTAGTGGTAACTACATGGGCTGCAGTGCGTCCTGGCCCCTGCAACACCTGGCGGTGGGACACACAGGTGTGAGATTGTGACCTTGCTCCATCCAGGATGAAGCACACTGGGGACAAGGTCCCATCCAGAACCAGTGGAAGAAGCCGTTCACTCAGCCCCTCCTTGCCAGGATAAAGCACACTGGGAACAAGGCCCCCTCCAGAACCAGTGGAAGAACCATCCACTACAGAGACTGTGGCTTTGCACTCCCCAGGACCAAGCAGCAGGCAAACCACCCACTTGTGAGACTGTGGCTTTGCACTCCCCAGGACCAGGCAGTGGGCAAACCACCCACTAAAGAGACTGTGGCTTTGCACTCCCCAGGACCAAGCAGTGGGCATGGAGCCCCCTCCAGGCCAGTAGCGTTGTACCATCTTCTGGCTGAGGTAACCCCAATCCCCATCCCTCTGAGGTGCCTGTGTGTTTTCGACCTGATGCCCCTGGAGTGTTCTCTCCGTATTATGGCAGGAGTCAAGTGTGGCCTTGGCCTATGTGTTATGGCCCAGTGGGCCACGGATATTTTGGAGTGGGCATTGTCCCTCCTTTTGTGTAAATTGTATATATTGTACATACTGTTTATTGATTTAAGTTCGGATTTTCTAAAACTGTACTTACACTCATTTTACTCCATTCCTTTTGTGCTTGCGTTATTCCTGAGGGTTATAGGGTGTATATGTAATGTTGTTGCGTCTGTTTGTGTGTATGGTGTTGGGGGTGTTGTGTGTTGCGTGTGTGTGTCACTCTCTTTTTCCTCCTCCCCTCCCTTGTGTGCTAGGTGCAGTACTCACCGTGGTTGCCTTCACCAGCGTTCATGTTCCTGTTGTATGAGATGGTACATCAGCATTGGAAAAAAGTGCAGCTCAGGCTCCATTGTGTTGTGGTTATTCCTTGAGTGTTGAGTTTCCACTGTGCTTTTGATGGCGTTGGTACCGCCCCGGAAAAGCTGTCGGATAGGCGTGTTGTAATGCAGTGGGTAGTACAAAGTCTTCTGCCTGGCTGTTGGTGGTTGCCGCCGCGGTGATTGTTGCTACCACTGTGGCGGTCGGTGTGTTAAAGTGGCTGTTTGTGTTGGCGGTTTCCGCCGTGGTCATGATTCAAATTTTTTTTACTGCAGGCCTGTTGGCGGTGTTACGGCCACTTTATCACCGACCGCCAGGGTTGTAATGAGGGCCTACATGTCCTACGTTAACCATACACTGCACCCTGCCCTTCGGGCTACCTAGGGCCTACCTTAGTGGTGTCTTACATGTAAGAAAATGGAAGGTTTAGGCCTGACAAGTAGGTACACTTGCCAAGTCAAATTTACAGTTTAAAACTGCACACACAGACGCTGCAGCGGCAGGTCTGAGACATATTTACAGGTCTGCTTGGGTGGGTGGCACAACCAGTGCTACAGGCCCACTAGTAGCATTTGATTTACAGGCACTGGGCACCTCTAGTGCACTCTTATTGGGAGTTACTAGTAAATCAAATATGCCAAACATGGATAGCCAATTATGCATGCATCTTACACAGGAGCACCTGCACTTTAGCAATGGTTAGCAGTGGTAAAGTGCCCAGAGTAGTAAAAACAGCAAAAACAGACTCCGGCACACATCAACAACCTGTGAAGCTGAGTCAAAAAGTTAGGGGAGACCACACCCAGAATGCCAAGTCTAACAACCCCCTTTATCTCATACATCAGATCAGTGGATAACTAAGGATCTCATTTTGAGTTTGGCGGACGGGAAAGCCCATCCGCCAAACTCCAGACAGGGTGGACACGACCATAGTGGTGACCACCCCGCCTGACCTTTTAGGAGTTTCCCACTAGGCCAGGGGGCGGAAACCTCAGTTTCCTCCTGCCAGCCTAGTGGGAAACAGACTACAGCATTGTCCGCTGGCTCGTAATCGAGCTGGCGGCAGTGCTGTAGCCCACAGGGTGCACAGGCACTCTCACAATGTTCACCGACTGCCCATGCCAAGTGCATGAGCAGTGCAGGGGCCCTCTGTTGCCCCCTGCACCTGTTCTCTGCCAGGCTTTTCATGATTGTGAAACCACCATGAAAAGGCTGGTGGAAAACAAGGTCGTAATCCGCAGGGCAGAGCTGCATGCAGCACTGCCTTGGCAGATTTTGATCTCCACCACCGCCAAGCCGTCAGGATCATGGATCCTTGTGGTACTGGTGGAACCCTGGCAGTCTGACCGACAGTGCCTTTATGTGGCTGTCGGACCGCCACAGTAGTAGAAAACCTGATCGCCACGAGGGGTTGGCAGTCCTGACTGCCACTGGAGGTCTGGTGGTCTGGAGACCCCCAGTCTCATAATGAGACCCTAGGTGTTGGAGTCAAGAATAATGATGGATGCCACTCCAAGAGTTAACATCTTAGACACCTATTTTTTACACCGCTTATCAAAGGCAAACCACTATGGAAATACAAGTAGTGGAGCAACCAATATGTCTGGATTATAATTGAATGAGCAGGCCAGACCTAGGCATACTAAAGTTCATGTTGCATTTTTATACACTTTGTGTGTTTTCATTTTTACTTTGCCAATGCCAATAGCAGCGGAACATAAACAAAACATCAGTATTTTTGATGCACATTTGAGAAAGTCTAAGGTTTTGCATTGTGAAAAATAAAATAAGTAAATCAAATTAAATCCATCGTGGTACCATGACAAAATATTGCAGTTGAAAAATCAACAAGAAAAATACTGACTTTACACACACACATATAACAAAGTACAAAAAATCATTACTTACAATAATTAGCTACATTAATTTATTAAAGTAAAAAAATAAAATTAAATGTGCATATAATTGTAAACTATTTTTTATCAATTAAGAAAAAACATTTAATATTAAATTACAATAACTTATTACACAAATAAAAATATCCTCTAATACAATATGATATGGTTGACTTATATTAAGTGATAAATACAATAGAATAGCCACATATTTAGTAATAATTTATAAATACAATTTTGCATTTATTAAACCATTATCAAAAACAATTTTGAAAATATGTAGTAAAAATTATATTAAAAAAATCTAGTATCAAAAAATAAAAAGCTAATTAGAAAACAAAAAGGTAATAGAAAAATAGGGAAAGTACATACTGGGGAAGGTCTGAATTACTATTCTATCTGCATTCTAGAAACATTGTGGAAAATGCCTAATTTAGGTGGTTCCGGGGAAGATAAATTCACTATTGAAGGGCCAGTCTAACAGATTTTGAGTGAAAGAGCATACACTTTAGCTAATAAGTCACATTTCAATTTTACATCCAGTCTACAAAGCACAGGATAAAGTGCATAAACTGATATGGCTGAAACATATATTCTAACTCCAATATGACAAATATTGGGGAAAGTGCATGCGCTGGAAGCTCAGAGTTAGTATTTTAAATCAAGTTGGGTAAAGCGCATGCATTTAAAGGTCAGATTCCTATTCTAAATCCAGTCTATCAAACACTGGGGAAATACATACGTTGGGGATGTTAAATGTATTATTTTAAATTCAGTTGCTCAAACAATCAGGGAAATTAACACATTGGTGTGAGAGAATGATATGGTCAGATTTGTCACACCCAAATAAAATAAGTGATCATTAAACTTTATTCATGCAATTTTAACAATGTTAAAAAAGGAAATTTGAATGAAATACCTTAAACTTTGAAAGAAAAATCTTAAATTAATTTATAAAATATTATAAATATATGCAATATTTGAAAATGTTTCACTATTATGTCAGCAATATTTTTTAATTAAACAGCAAAAACCCAAACCTAAAAAGTAATACCTGTTTTGATAATGAAAAAATAACAATTTCCATACTTTACGTTTTAATAAAGTAAAATGTAATAATAGTAAGAAAACACTAACCGATTTTCCAATATACTCCACAATCCTTAATAAACACATTGCTTTTTACATTAAACATGTAATCACATAGTTGATTATGTTTAAAACATGAAAAATTGTAAATTACACAATTCAGTCAATATTTATTAAAATTAATTATCAAATAATATAAGGTAACATACATTTAATATAAAGTACCAATTAACATCAATTAATTTATAATTTATAAAAACCTACTCACTCAATCCCCCAATAAACCCACATCCCGAGAAAATACATCTTACTATAATATTTTTTTCAAAAACCCCATCCTGCATAAACCGAACAACCTAGAAACGATGAATTATTAGAAATGTTTCAAAAATTTTACTAATGAATTTCACAATGTTGGAAAGTGGAATATTGGCAAGGGCTTGTAAGTAGCTACACTTAGCAATAGGCCACAAACCCCAACTAGGTCCAGTCAAGGTCTATGCAAATTAATGCTTGCTCAACCCTTGGTAGCTTGTCCACAAACAGATAGGCTTAACTTAGGAGACAAGTTTGTAAAGCATTCACTATCATCAAAACAGTAAATAAGTAAAACACAAAACACAATAAAAACCCAATACCAATTTATAGAAATAGATTACATTTTTAACTTTAAAATGACACCAAATGACAAACATCCAATAAAAGGAACCAGAGGAGAAGAATTTTTAAAGATTACGGGCCTCATTATAAGTTTGTCGAACTTTGGCAAGACTGTCGTTGTGGCGGCTGCCAAAATACCACCATGTTGGCGATAATCTGACTGCTCTACTAGGAGTCACACTGTGAACTCTGCAAAAAAACAGCCAAATTTCCAAAATAGCCAGGACACTGGAGGACGGAAACCAGGCGGTCCCACCACCAGCACCGCCAGCCCGACAAAAATCCTCCCATCAGATTACAATCTACAAATCACAACAGCGGTTCTTCGATGGCGGAAAATCATTGGCGGTATGAGCTGCGACTGTCTCAACTCACATCACACTGAATATAACACCACACTTGTTAGTTTGAATACCCCACACTTTACACACATCCACACACCCAACACACCTACACACTGCACTATATAACACCCCCTACACAACTTACAATTCTTTGCAAACACACCGTACAGCCACAGACAAGCAAAACCTTTTGCAGAAATAGAAAACCAACAATAGGCATCCATATGCATTTCATATGCATTTCACCACACATACATCCCACTCCTGCACAACATACACAATATACCTTTTACTACCACACACAATCCACAACATCCGTCATCCACTCACATTACAACACCTACAACTCACTATTTACATTTTTTCTCCGGCCTTCTTCTTTGAACACTACCATACTGTCTTCCCCACCACTTCCATGTCTCCACAAAAACATCCATATTTCACAGATGATGAATTGAGGGTCATGGTGAACAAAATTGTCAGGGTAGAGCCACACCTGTGGCAAACATCAAATACTAGGAAAATTGAGTTGTGGCAAAGAATGGTTGACAGGGTCAATTCTGTAGCCAGCTATCCATGCACAAGAGAGGACATCAGGAAGAGATAGAACAACCTCAGGGGGAAGGTATGTTCCATGGCTTCAAGGCACCAGCTGGCAGTAATGAAGAGTGGCTGTGGGCCCCCACCTTCCCCCTTACTTTCACATCTTGGGAGGAGAAGGTCTTGGACAAACTGCATCCTCAGGGCCTGACAGAAATACCTGGGGGAGTGGAGTGGGGTAAGTCCCCTCAAAATCCTTGTCACCCAATTGCTATGTCCTACATGCTCCCTCACCACCCTACCCCACCCCAGTTAACATGCCACCCACTACACCTCTGTCCAAAAGTCCCAATACCCCCTCTCTGGCACGCTGCATGCCCACTAAATTCACCTAGCTCCACAGCCCTTGGAAATGGCAGGTGAAGTACTGGCAACTCACAGCACTACACCTCCCAGAATGCAAAATCCCACCATTTTGAGCACCTGAACAGTGCACCAAATTTGTGATGTCATGCATGTGAAACTAACTACCAATCTAACCCATCTTGAATGTTCAAGTGTGAAACCGTATTGAAATTGCAGAGCCTCATGTTGCACTAAGTAAGATCGTGCAGCAGCTTTCATTGTCCTTTCTGAGGATCATGTCAAGGTACTGTCTTCATTTCACACAACATCAATAATACCCTAAATGTAGCATCACTTGTAGTATCACTTACAGCAACTCAGTGTTCCACTTCTCCCATAGGTAACCTTCCCATTGTCACCATGGATAGGATACCAGAGACTGCCACTACACCTCTGGAGGAAGGCCCCAGTGAGGACAACACCCTGGATGTCTGGACACTGAGGACGAAGTTGGTCCATCAGGTAACACCTGGTCAGTCAAAAACTATCAACCTCACCCTTTCCACATTGACTCCTACCAGCACTATTGCATCCACATCACAGGCAACGGTTCGCCCCCAAACCTGTGTCCCAAGGTCCATGTCATCGACTGTGTGCCCCATAGTACAGGTATCTGAGTCTCCTCTTGTCATCCCTGACAATGATGATCCTGCCACTACTAGGAGTGGGCATACTGTGTCAGGGGCACTGGCATGTGAGGGTAGGGTGCGTGGGAGGGATGCTGTTGGCTAGAGGATGGGGTCTCAAAGGGACAATACTGACTGGAAACCATCTCCCAAGCTGGGGGAGCCTACCAAAGTTCCCAAGGAATGATGGGCCAGGTAATCACCATGATGGGGGAAATCCAAAAGCTGCAGAGGGACAACCTCCAGGAAGTAATGCAGCAGTGGCAGGCACAAAATGCCATGTTGGGCTATCATTGATGGGGTGCTGAGGGACATCAACACTACCCTGAGTAGGTCCTCCACACAACATCAGGACTTTTCCACTAGTAATGAGTCATTAGGCCCTTCAACATCTTTGGCTGCTTTGAATTGAGGCCCTTCGAGGGGAAAGGCATGCCTCAGACACTCCACCCTCTTTAGCAGAGGACCCCCCACGCAAATGTGGACGTCCACCCAGACATCTAGGAGGAGCACATGCCAAAGATCAATCCTGCTACTAGGAAGTGAACCTCTCCTGACTGGTTCCCCTTGTGTGCTACAGATACACCCTGTTGACTGTTCTGAAACCTTTCCCCATTTTCCTATGGTGCAAGGACACTGGACTTGTGTTCCCTAATGGTGTAGCAGGTACCCTGATGATTCCAGTCACCATGACTGAATCCTTCACTGTATACTTTGTGTTTTGTTAGCTACTAATCACACATATTGTTTTACTGTCCACAATAAGTTACACTTAAACACAGGACCCGCGTAAGTGTCATTTATCAACCATGTACAACAGTTATGCATGCCACCTCTATATGCCCCACTGTATTGTACAAACTTTGTTCTGGTTATCACATGTAGACTCTATCAGCAGGAGACTCATTACATTGGGATTGTTTCAAGGACAGGATCCAAAAAACAGGTGTATACTACATCTACACATTTATTGCTAGATTTGCAAACAGCAGATAGAGTAGTAGTGACTGCAACATCAGAATGTCTGCTTTTGTGTCATACAGTGCTAAACCACTGGAAACAGAAGTTAGGGACATGCCAGTCTTCCTACATGCAAGGAGGCATAGAGATCGGTCCTTTGTATCACAAGGTAAAGCCCTATCACATATCCATACCTTAGCTTTCTAATAATCATACCCCATGATACAGACAGAGATCAGTACTGATGTCCCCAGTCCAGGGATATTTTACTTACGTTGCTCATGTACCTGTAGGCTTGACAGTCACCCATGTCAGTCCACAGAGACATGCACATTGGTCTGCAAAGTAGGAACACACTGACAGCTATATACATATTCAGGCGCGCGGCACGGGCAGGTCTTCCGGATCCTTCAAGGAGCAAACTAATACGATCTCCTTGGTTGATGCTAGCGCAGACCTAGGGAGCCCAATCTCTAATATGGGATGGGCGACTGTACTGACCTACTGACTTAGACATACTCTGTCTTCTATTCTGTAAGTGACTTTCTGTGCACTTGATTATTTTTGATACATAGGAGAAGTAGTTTAATAACAAGTTTTTTTCGTGGGTCCTGAAGAAGCGTCAAAGGATCACTTTGTGACCGACCATAGACGCGAAACATGTTGACCATGTAGGACTAGGTAAACTACCTTCCCTAATTAGAGAGTGTAATGGTACATTATTTCCAGTAACACTCCTATATTCCTGTTTTTAATCTTGGCCTGGACCTAGTTTCTAACACATTAAAATAATGGTTTAGGTTCTGAGCTAATTTTAAGAGTTTTTTGTCTCTCCTTTATATTCTCCGTTTCTTAGTCAGTCTCTTTCCCAGACTTCCTTTGTTAGCAATTTAACAATGGTTGAGAGCCACCCAGAATGCTGGGTGGCCCGCCAGGCATTGCAGCACCAGTCTGGCGAGGAGTAAGCCCAATGATGATACCTGTCACCCTAGTGGGTGCTTGAGGGCTCTCCTAAAATACCCTGTATAGTTTAATTTTTGCTGAATAGAACTCAATTAGTTCTCTTGTTTTCTCTCTCTTTTGTGGAACAGTGCACTTATATTGATATTACAGCTATATACATGGTACATACAACAGAAACCATTTTGATGGTAGAGGCTATGGTTCAACATTTTCACACGTGTCAGGCACATATGGCGTCACATCTGACACTATTTGACCACCTCCAGTATCAAACAGGTTAACTTGATTGGAAAAGACACTTCCATCCTAGTATCTTGACAGTCTGGCCATGTTAGTTACACTCCACATACTCATGGCAATTAGTACCTGGTATCAGCCATGTTCACGTCACACATCTGCCTGCAATTCCCATCTACCTCTGGCACTGTCTGTGACTTGCCATGGATGAAAAGCCAAATAGAAACTCTGCAAATCTGTGATTAGAGATAAGGGATAGGACATAGCAGAAAACATTTATCAATTCTGACCAGTCATGTTTAAAAGTGTGACTTTTTATGTGCATTAAACTCTTAGCTGCCGGGCCTTTTCCCCTCCAGTGCTGAGCCCTTTTTTGGCTATTTGGGGTAGTTTGCGCTTAGACCTTCATAACTTTTTGTCCACATAAGCTATCCACGCCAAATTTGTGTCCTTTTTTTTCCCAACATCCTAGGGATTCTAAAGGTACCCAGAGTTTCTGGGTTCCCCTGGAAGAGATCAAGAAATTAGCCAAAATACACCTAAAATTTAGTTTTTTTTTTTTTAAAATGGGGAAAAAGGGCTGCCGAAGAAGGCTTGTGTTTTTTTCCCTGAAAATAGCACCAACAAAGGGTTTGCGGTGCTAAAATCACCATCTTCCCAGCTTTCAGGAACAGGCAGAGTTGAATCAGAAAAGCAAATTTTTCAACACTATTTTGGCATTTTACTGGGACATACTTTATTTTTACTATTTTTGGTGCTTTCATCCTCCTTCCAGTTAGTGACAGGAATACAGAAAATAACAACTGAAATAAAAAAGTATTGAATTTGAGCTGAAAAAAACAGCCATTTTTCTCCACGTTTTACTCTGTAACTTTTTCCTGCAATGTCAGATTTTTTATAGCAATATACCGTTACGTGTACTGGACACTTCTGGTTGCAGGGATATATAGGGCTTGTAGGTTCATCAAGATCCCTAGGTACCCAGAGCAAATAAATGAGCTGCACCTTGCAATGGGTTTTCATTCTATACCGGGTATACAGCAATTCATTTGCTGAAATATAAAGAGTGAAAAATAGATATTGAGAAAACCTTTGTATTTCCAAAATAGGCATGAGATAAGGTATTGAGCAGCAGTAGTTATTTGCCCATCTCTGAATTCCGAAGGTGCCCATACTAGCATGTGAATTACAGGCCATTTCTCAAATAGACAGCTTTTTTACACACCGTTTTACATTTGGAACTAAAATATGTAGAGAAAGACAAGGGGCAATAACACTTGTTGTGCTATTCTGTGTTTCCCCACAGCGATAAAAATGGTCCCTCACTTGCGTGGGTAGGCCTAATGCTCGCGACAGGAAAGGCAACATTTTTACATTGAAATCTGACGTGTTTTTCACAAAGTGCCTAGCTGTAGATTTTGGCCTCTAGCTCAGCTGGCACCTAGGGAATCCTACCAAACCTGCACATTTTTTAAAACTAGACACCTAGGGGAATCCAGGATGTGGCCAAAAAAAACACTTTTTCCTCATATTTCGGTGACAGAAAGTTCTGGAATCTGAGAGGAGACACAAATTTCCTTCCAACCAGCATTCCCCCAAGCCTC